>NC_066628.1:40332691-42832691 GCF_025201925.1 Gopherus flavomarginatus | reverse complement strand
CAGCACTAATTCTGCTCAGGCAGACATTTTGTCTTTCAGGGTTTAAAATGGACTCCCCAGGATTGTATGCATGTGCCAATGTGCTGTTGCAAATAAAACCAGTTTATGGAGTTTGTTATCATCAGGTTGGCCAGCAAACAAGTTTGCATCCCTGGCTCTTCATCCCGAAAGTCTGCTACTGATAGAGTTTCAAGGAACTCAAGGTGGCATTTTTCAAGCAGGTTGGGCTTTGGGCCTGTATCTTCAACTACATTGTCCATACATCTTTCCTCAGCATTTTCTTGGTGCTTTGATATAACAGAACAGTACAGAAATGCTGCATCAAAATACAACTTCCGAAACAGATGGGAAGTGGCATATTGGATCTGGATGTGAAACAGATGTATAACAGCTCCAGTGTGCACTAAATGTTCCTAGCCTGACCTGTTTGTGGACGATACAAAGAAAATAAAATGGGACAAAGAAAAGCAATTAAATCCTAAAGAAGTAAGAGAATCTGAGAGACCAGAGTAGTTCAGGGAAGCAGAGAAGGTGGGTTGGAAACTTGTCAAATTTAGAAAGTTTTTGATGCTAAAAACATCTTTGATGAATTTTTTTGCAAAAAATGTGTCATTTTTTGACCACCTCTATTCAAGATCCTGAATAAGATGCTCTTTAGCAATCTTGATTTTCTTTTGTAAATACATCCATTCTATCATGTTGTCTGTGCGATTAACCTTATGATGCTTGTTACAGTTAAAATAATGACTACTTATGGAAACAAGATACTACTTAATGTGACTAAGGGTGAGAGGATTGGCCCCTGTGTAAGATAATATAGATCACCCTTGGCCACATTTAGTTACTTAATTCCACAGGTAGCCCCACTGAGCTAGATTGTACCACCTCTACTAGGAGTATAGGTACTACACAGCTTGAATAACTGTGACTGAATCTGACAAATTGATTTCAGGGGTGCTCTATGATGAGAATTAAAAATCCAGAATTCAATGGATATTTTTTTCAACCAGGAATTTCATGTTGCAGGGCCAGATCCTCAGCTGTTTTAAACTGATGTAGCTCCACTGACTTCAAATGCCAATTTACCTCAGCTGAAGATCTGGCCCATGGCCTGTAGGGAAGCATTTTGAAACTCTGGATGAGGCCTAATATTGCCCATTTAATCAGTAGGATCAACGCAGATAAATAAAGTAGAAATATTTTCAAATATCTTGTTTGAATGATTTGGGGTCTTACACAGCTTTAAAAAAAAAACCCACATCACTTTCCCCCCCCAACGGCGCACGTCTTGGAGAATTTCCAGGATCAATCACAACATCGCGAACCATCATGTCAAGTGGAAATAACAGCTGTGAACAAGTCCTGGTGTAGCACACCAAGATGTGAGATTTCACTCTAGGACCATAATTAAAACTTGTTATTGATTTATCCATGATTTGTTCCCAGTACCAGTGAATTTGCAGCCTTAGGGTACAAAGAGATGGACACCAGTTATATCATAGTTCTCCCGCAAGGAAAATAAATCTACGAAACAGTATGGAGCCGGATTCTGCTACCCTTTCTTTTACTATGTATGATCTTCCTTGAAATGAACAGGACTACTTGTAGAGTAAGGTGGTACTCAGCATTGATAAGCATGGCAAAATCTGGCCCATGATTAACAGAAGTAGAGCTGTGTGACTTGCGGGTTTGGTTCTCATGGATTTTAACAGGCTTATTTTGTTGGTTTCAGTCCATGGAAGATGATGGCATCTGAAAGTGAGCATGCAAAATTGGAAGTGCGCACTCTAAGCCAGGTAGTGGCAGTGAGTAACGATGTAATGCAAGATCTCTGGCGAGGTCATTGTAATGTATCTAGTGGGACTGCCTACTCTATGGAGTGCTTCTGGCTCATGTGATTTTGAGCCCCTTTGAGGTTTGTTTAAACTCACGGGTAAAACTCTGGTTGAAACCTGTGGGTTTTGTTAAGCTTTCTGCTTTGTGCAGTGGGCTCTCAAGTGTCTGTTCAACCCATGAGAACTATCACCATCCTGGTGATGAAACTCAAACCAGCATGAAAAATTCAGCCCACAAGATTTGGGCTGGTGCTGGAGGCACCTAAAAGTTTTGCCTTCAGTTTTGGTCAGCAGTTCCTGACTACTCATGTAGCAGGTCACAGCGCTGGGGGAGTGCAGCAGGTGGGCAGGGAGTGGGTAGCATTTTGGCTTGGCACACCCCATCCACAATGTGCCAGCCGGCGGGGATAGAATGGGGAGTAATCTGTGCCAGGAATAAGGCTGGAGCAGATTGTTTTCCCCTGGAGCAGGGGGAAACCCAGGAACCAGAATGGGAGTCAAAAGGTCACAGTCTGGTTCCTGGTCTGCTTTTGAGGCAGCACAGCTCTAGCTGCCCCTTACTCAGGGCTCATGGCAAAGCCATAATTGATCCCAACAGAAGCAGGTCCTAAGGCAATGGCACACTGAAGTGGGGATGAATCCTTGGGCCGTGCCACTGGACTAAAATCGCCAATGTCTAGAGCATTTGGAAAACGCTAAATGTTTATCTCTGGGTGACTGGCCTTTGGAAACTAGAGGGTGGGCCACTCACATTGTGGTAAACGGGGAAGAATGGGTAAACAAGCCCTTTGAATTAATTTGACATGCTGGGAATAGGAGGGCTGAGTGGGGGAGCACAGGAGCTACAGAAGGGAAAGTCTGTGCGAGCTGGGAGAGAAAGCAACATAGCTAACTGTGTGTTTACTGTGGCAGAGGTGGGTAAAGGATTCCCAGGGCAAACAGTGCCTGGAAACAGTAAGAGAGCAGTGGCTATCAAGAAGCTTGTCAGAACGGAGCAGAGGAGGTGTCTGCTCTCATGGTGAAGAGCAGAAAACACCCCGACCGTTAGCTGTGAAGCAGGGCATCGCAAGAATAAAACATCCCTCTCAAGAATGTTTGACAGGATGCCGGAAGCCGCAGTTGACAGTAATTATAAAGATAGTTAGAGAAGGTTGGAACCCAAGGCTGCTGTATCCTGTGAAAGGAACGAGAGGGAAACTGAAGCCAGATAAACTATCTAAGGTACTAATCAGGCCCCTATCACCATAGTATCTGGACCCCTCACCCCCTTTACTGTATTTATCCTCACCGCACCCCAAGGAGGTAGGGCAGTGCTAGTCACCCTGTTTTACAGATGGGGAACTGAGGCACAAAGAAGCTGAGTGACCTGCCCAAGGTAACACAGAAAGTCCATGTCAGAGCAGGGAATTATACCTAGGTCTTCCAAGTCCCAGGCTAGTGCCCAGCGTGCTGGGACATCCTTCTGCACTCAGAATTGTGCCCACATTCTTGGCACACACAGCATGTGCACCAGCAGCTAAAAAGGTGTTGTGTCCCAGCGCCAGACTGTGAATCTCTTCCATGCAGCGCTGGCCCCCTTGCACACAGTGGTGAGCACTTCCTTGCACAAGCATTATCTGTGTAACTGCTCCCCGACAGGTGTGAGGGGTTAACGGTATGGCCCAGACAGATCAATTTCTCTTAGGGCCAGATTCTGATATGCCTCATTGAGTAATTTCACTGAAATCAATGGGGCTATAGGTGGAATAAGGCGCTACTCAGCAACAGTCAAGATGCACAAGCAGGTCCATAAATTCTGAAGTACAGACATTTGTGAAGGCTTTTAATCTGCTTGACGGTGTTTTCAGCTGGAACAGTGGCAATGATAATGAAACCCACCTAGGGACAATATAATTCCAGTGTGAGATGGGTGTTCTGTATGTGGCCACTTTAGCAGCTCTGTCTGCTCTGAAAGCAAATGAATTTGGGGGCATATGAGCGCTGATATGTGAAGTTACAGTACAAACCCGACTGCATAAATTACAAGGACGGGAATGCAACGGATTTTTGAATAGGTTCTTTCACATGATCGTGTTCGCCTGGAATCAGAAAGCAGTCATTGCAGCAAAAAAGCTTTACAGTATCCTGAAATAAATATTCGTATTTTTCTAAGCACAGAGGAGTCAAATGAAGTGGCCAATAAAAAGGTATATTAGTCAGAGGCAGGGAGGTGGGGATGGTAGTGAAAAAGCGTTTGATACAGAATGTGCCTTACAAGAGAGCACCACTATAGTGAAGGATGTGTCAGCGTCTCCTCTCCCCCATTAGCTAGTGAGATCTAGTGGTGAGACTAGAATCCTTGGTCATGACAGCTGGGTTTTATCCCCAGCTCTGCCACTATATGATGTCACAGAGGTCCACATTCACTGATTTGGGGTCCCTCCATTTTTGGGTATTCAACTTGAGACATCCATCTCATTTTCAGAGGTGATGAGCAACCACAGATCCCACTGAAGTCAATGGGAGCAGCGGGTCCTTGGCATCTCTGAACGTCAAGCCACAGACGTCTCTCCTTGGGCACTCGAAGTCAGAGACAAAGGCACTTTTAAAAATGTTTATTTTCTTTCTTTTGCTTTAAATAGTAAAATAGACATCTATACAAAGATTCTAGGCACTCTGACACTTCATTAGTGATGCAACAACATAATCAATCTTCCCAACGGCGTTAACAAACAAACATTTCAACAGGAACCAGTAACTCAGCTCAGCCAAGCCAACATGGCCAGGTGGCCAGCCATTCCACCCCCCACATCGTTCCAGGAACACGCACTCAGCCCTTTCCAAACCTCTGTCTAATAAATGGCATCTGCAGCGTGCCCAGAAGGTCACCAAATTCAGGCTCTTTGGGACTCTGTGGGGAAGCAAGTTCCAGAGATTTTGTACAATCTACTGGGAGTGGTGTCTCATTTTTCACATCTGACATGGGTGGAGCTTATTTTGTGGGAGAAACTTGGGAAAATGCAACTCCTGCCTCCACCCGCCCAACCCTCAACGCCTAGGTAGACCTGTGGAATAAGGAGCAGAGAAGATGGTCCTTATCTGGACAAAACGGAGACTTTAAACTGTTATACTTATTGCCGAAATGGCAGAGTGAAGAGACCATTAGAAAGGCATTGAGAGTTTATTAGTGAGACAAGGCGGCTGAGGGAATATCGGTTATTGAACCATTTGACTTCTCTGTGCTTAGGAAAGTACAACTATTTTTACTGCTAGGTTAGGTAAATTAAACCGATTAGACAGGCAGCGATACAGTTATTTGCTTTACAAGTGTCACTGAGGGCAGGTCTACACTACAGAATTCCACTGGAAAAATCCACCCCCCTGAGTGATGTAGTTACAGCGACTGAAGCGCCGGTGTGGATAGGGCTACGTAGCCAACACAGCTACCGCCTTTCACTGAGGTGGACTAACTACACCGACAGGAGAGCTCTCTTCCAGCAGCGTAGAAGGTCTTCATTAAAGTGCGACAGCAGCAGAGCTGCGCCAATGCAGCATTTTAAGTGTAGACCTGCCTTGATCCTAATTAGCTCGTGTTGGGAATAGAGACCAGACAACTAAACGAAGTACCAAGGGATAATTCAGAACTCGTATGTAAGGACTTGTGACTAATACACTATCCGTGTTGCCACTTGTCATTATTTCCAGTTGACATCTTGGCTTGTGATATCATGACCTATTTTGAAATCAGCCATGAAGAGAAACATTCAAAGCTGCATTCAGTTAGGTCCTTTAGAGGAAAAACACTCTGTGGGACATTAGAGAAACATTTATTGCTTTCTACTTTGCTTTTTTTATACCCATCCTTATTCATCCAGAATATGCTACTCGAGCTGCTACTCCCTCCAGCTCTCGACACTTCCAATGCCAGACGCAGCATTCATCTGTTGCCAAACTCGTTCTCCATTCAGTTAAGTGTCTTTTAGGAGAGGAAGTAATTTTAATGCTTGCCAGATAGGGACAAGGGCAGATGCTGCTCCAAGAAGAATTGTTCAGCATTTCTTTGAGTGAGATCAAGTGGGAAGTCCCCCAGCACCAGCATTTCACCTTAAGCCGTTTGTCCTGCAGCTGCACTCCCTTCTCCACATTGTCTCTGTGGGCTTCCCACACAGAAGTCCCTGTCCTGGACACTTTGTCTCCCTCTCAATGGTAATAGCTGGCCTCAGTCTTTTCCAGCTTCATTTGAACCAGTTTAATCTAATGTATTTATTTTCAGAGATGAGCCCAGATTGCTAAATACAGATCAGTGCCTGGATTCTGCTTCAGAGCTGAATTTTCCTAAACTTGATGGGCGTTTGGATCCAGGCCATTGGATCAGCCCACAGCACAGACAGCAACTAGTTACACAGTCTGATAACAGATCTGGATCAGGATTCAAACGTCACCGAAATCTGTGTTCCCCCCCACAAGCAAAGCATCTCTCAAGCACAGGAGATGCCTGAAGGGTTGAGTCAAACCTGGATTTAAACCTGTATTGCTCAGTATCTGGAAGACTTAGGGTTGCCAATTGTGATTAGACATATTCCTAGAGGTTTCATTACATGACATAATCTTTAATGAAAGATTAATTTTTAATTCCTGGAGACTCCCGAGCAATCCTGGAGGGTTGGTAACCCTACTGAGCCAGCTTCCCCTGGTTGACTTGGAAACAGCACAGGCATCAGAGTACTTCTGGGTATTTCCCAGGGAATTATGGGAATTTGACCTCTTCTCCCACAATTCCCTTTGGTATCAGCATGCTCAGGGTTTAGCTGATCGCCATATTTGGGGTCGGGAAGGAATTTTCCTCCGGGGCAGATTGGCAGAGGCCCTGGAGGTTTTTCGCCTTCCTCTGCAGCGTGGGGCGTGGGTCACTTGCTGGTGGATTCTCTGCAGCTTGAGGTCTTCAAACCACAATATGAAGACTTCAATAACTCAAACATAGGTTAGGAGTTTGTTATAGAAGTGGATGGGTAGGGTTCTGTGGCCTGCTTTGTGCAGGGGGTCGGACTAGATGATCACATTGGTCCCTTCTGACCCTAGAATCTATGAGTCTATGAGTCTATGGACACAGGGCAAAACAGCAATGGTCCTTAACCCAAAACCACATGACTAGCTTAGACACTGCATTGCTGGTGCTTCACCACTGGTTCAGCTAGCAGTGATTCAGATCTCTAAGCAGTGGGATCTTTGCCAGTTCGTCAGTCAGAGATGTGGGACTTAGTTATTGTGCTCAGGTGACTTAGGCATATCTACGCTACACAATAACACTGTGGTAGGCCAACCTTTTTTTTCCCTCTTGCCACCTCCTTGGATTTTTGTTTAGGATTGGTAAGAATTGATTATCTGCTGTATTAAATCAATGATATAAGTAATTTGATGCTTTGACACTAGTTCAATACCTTTGTTAATGCATTGTCTTGTTAATTTGATTTTAGTTAAGCAACCGAATTGTATTAAATTCTTAGTCAGTTTGGTAGTAGTTTAGTCTTGGCAATATGTTCTCTTGATTTTAATTTTACATGTTTATTGATTTTAATAAACTCATAAAAAGAATACTGACTCATTTTCCTTTTTCTAAGCCATTTGGGGCTGAATCACAGAGCGCCTGAATAAAATAGCTGCTTCACCTCAGAGTCCACTTGTCTGTTTTTAAATTAAACGCTTTGGTTCTCACAGGACAGACATGTTATAACCAGGCTTGCCGTGTTGTTGTAGCTGTGTTGGTCCCAAGATATTGGAGCGACAAAGTGGGTGAGGTAATATTGTTCAGTGGACCAGTTTCTGCAAGTGAAAGAGACAAGATTTCGAGCTTACACAGAGCTCTTCTTTAGTCACTAAGTGCTCACAATGCTTAAGCCTACCCCTTTGGGGAAGCTGTTATCTTTAGGGGGCCTGTTCTTCCCTTACTGTGCCTGACCCAAAGCTCAGCAAAGTCAGGTTCCATTCCTGTAGATTAGGCCCATTATGCACGTCTATATGCCATGTGTGACATAGGAAGTCACACACTTTTCCATGGGAGAACCCGCCCCCTCATCTCTCACAGAGCCTTGTTAATTTCAGATGCCTGTGCCCAGGGCTGGCTCGATCGCCTTGTCAGGATGCTTACTGAACCTTGCCAGAATGGTGAGAGGCCTTTAAACTGTGGCTGTCCTAGTTACAGCTGCATCCAGTACTCAAACTCCTATGTATTAAAAAAAAAAAATTACAGGGAAAATGTGAAACTGTTGTGCCATTCAATGTGTCCCCCACCCCATCAACAAAGTGTTTGTGCATTTTATTTGATTCAAAGTGAAACATCCAGCCTTTCCATTCTCGTTACATCAGACCACCAAAGTGATTTACATCTCTTTCACCCACCAAATATTTTTATGATTTTTCCACATAAACAGCCAGGGAAAATGTGAGTAACCACAATGACAGCATGGAGGCACTTCATGTCTCCCTGAAAGGAGGAAAAAAATAAATAAAACAAATCATTGGAGGATCGATGCTATTATATGGATTGTTTTTGAAATGCCATTTTGGTATTCTGAAATGGTAAACAGATCTGACATGGAAGACCACACAGGTACTTCTGCACAGTTCTCAGTGCATGGCGTGGCCCTAGTGTAGGAAAGGGGATATTTTTAAAAACAACTCAGGGTTTAGGTGCACATATCCCATTCATTTTCAGTGGCATTCATAGGCTAGATTCACAAAGATACTTAGGCAGTGCAATGCTCAGCGTCACAATACCTAATCCCTAAATGCCCTTCTGCCTCATGCAATTTTCAGTTAGGCACCCAGGTATGGGAAGAGTTAAGGACCAAAGAAGAGGATTCTCAGATGTCAGAAAGCTGAGCAAGGAGCTTCCTAAATTAGTCAGGAGTGAAATGTAGAAGAAAGGGGTGGGGCTTTCATGCCGATCCTCAAAGGTACTTCGGTGCCCAACACCCATTTATTGGGATCCCTAAATGTTAGAACGTCAACATGAGAGAATCTGTCTATAAATAAATAGTGGGCAGATTTTTAACAAGAGTCATTGACCACTGGAACATCTGACCTAGTGACATGCTGGATTCTCCACCGCTTTGGAGTCTTTTAAGGCAAGATCAGATCTCTGTATAACAAAGACGCTCTAGCTCAAACAGGCATGGTGGATGCAGCAGTTACACAGTGAGATTCTTTGCCTTGTGCTGTATAGGAGGTCAGACTTGATGATCATACTAGTCCCTTGTGGACTTGAAACCTATGAATCCACAAAATAGTTGCCTGTGGGTTTGCATGAGAGAGATGAGCACAGCAGTGGTTGTCCTATTCCTTTAGCTATCGTTTTCATAGCACATTGATCACGTTTCATAAATAATAATGGCTTCAAGTGGGACTGTTACAGTACCCTGAATTCTGAGCACAAACACAATGGAGTTCAATTCAAGTGCTACTTATCACTTTGATAACAGTAGTGCCCCAAAGCCCCCAAATCAGATGGAGTCCCATTGTGCTGGGTGCAGTACAAACCTGCAGGATTAGATTGTCACAGCTTTCCAGGGAGTAAGACCCCTCTCAACTTCTCTGCTGTTATTACATCCTGCCGACATGGGGACAAGCAGAGGGGTGACTTGCCCAAAAGCCCCCCACTGCAAACAAGTGGGTGGGAAGGGGGCATTGAGAGATAAGAAGAGTGGAAGGAACCCTGGGTCTGCCCCCTATTTTCTGGTCAGGCACATGTTGGGCAAAGTCAATGATTTCTTCCCCTGAGTAATGCGGGATGGGGGAGAAAGGGAGGAATTTAGACTCTGAATCACAATTCATTCCTTGGGCTGCTCCTGGCACCCTTTGCTCCAGGCAGGTTGCAAAGTTACAATAGACGCTGTTAGCAAGAGACAGCTCTGGCTCTGTAGCACCTACAGGCTAAATAGAAAGCACACTATCCATTTGGCAATATGGGTAAGAATCTACTCTCCAAAAAGTCATTCCCTAGGGATGCTGTTATATTTGACCTCCCACCACTCCACATCCTGATCTGTGAGCCTCAGAAATGTACAAGTACATCAGAACCCAGAGGGAATGGATTGGGGAAAATAGCTTTTCCAAGGTTGGAAGGACTTATCTGCAAGGGACTTTCTCTGAGATCCTTTTGAGGTCTGCTTCGCTAGGAAAGAATTTTACATCTCTCCGAGTGCCCTTTTCCAGCAGATAAAGAGCGTCGGAGCCTGTGGGAGCACTTACCATGCTGTAGCCAATAACAAGTTGACAGACTTGTCTTGGATCTAAAATTGCCCCGTAGAGTTTGCTAAGCTGTTGCAAAATGCGATTTTGCTCCTTTTCTGGTGTGTGATTTGGAAAGCTCCCAATCCTGCGGATTCACATGCACTGATGATACAGATGCTTATCATCATAAGTACTAATTACATTTATACAGTGCTATGACTCAGGTTCTTGGCTCTGAGAAGCGGAAGGGTAGTGGTTACGGAGTGATCACAGCTCCTGAAGTCTTAGCTTGGCAATGCACAGCCCTATGCCCTGGCAGATCAGGAAGCTGCTGCAACTTCTGCCAGCTGATGGATACACACAAGCTGAGTGTAGCTGGAGCACATGACATCCTAACCATGCCCCAGTATTAGTTGGGTCCCATAGCACTACCGCCATGTTAATAATAAGAGGTGTTTTGCTATAATGCTTCTTTGCTATGTCACATATCATTGAACATCCATTCTGAGAGGACTCTTTCTCCCGGGGCTCACTGTGGTATTGGGAACTGTACCTTTAAATGGGCTAACTTCCCAGCCCGGGAATCCAGGGGAGTGGCATGGCAGAAGCCCATGCTCTGTTATGCAGAGGCAGTTGGAACTGGTCTGGGAATAAAGAGGATCTCTGTCAAGCACCGTGGAACCAGAGTGATTCCTGAACACCACACTCTTAGGCCACGGGGCGGTGTGAATCGTAGCCTCCAACGGCTATTTGAGTTTTGCTCCTTTGGCTAAACTCTGGATTTTTTTCCTGGCACCCACACTCTGTCTCTTAATCCTCTTCATCGGCTATTTACAAATAAGCATGTCCCCATCCTTAAATACTTCAGGCAACAAGCAGCCCTACTGCCCTGCATGGTAAGGGTTCCACCCCTCTTGTGCCAGGCTAGCATCCCACATGGCAGAGCTGGTTGGCACAGCAGGCAGTTTCACCAGTGAGGGAATTTCAATCCTGCTTTATAATTTGCCACCCGAAAGTCAAACACAGGAGCTAAAATGCTGCCCGTGCATTACTGCTGCTGCAGTATCTTCTATAAGAAAACATGGATTTTTGCCATTAGACAGACACAGAAACTAGTAAACTATTCCCTACATTCTTCTATTCCCAAGAGGACCCTCCGTAAGGGAAGCCATTGATGCTTGCCATCAGATAGACACACAAACTAGTAATAAAATACCCATGATTCACTGCATTTTTTATTCCTTAGGGTGCCTTCTGCAGCGGGAACTACAGATTTTTTTACTTATGTTTAAATGATTTGTGAAGAAAAAAATATCTATTTTATAGTGCACTGTTAGCCAATAGGGAGAATTTGGGTTTTTGCAAGTTTTGTATTTCATTTGCTAGCCAGTTCTCTTGCAGTAACTTGTCTTTAGTCTGGTTGTTCTTTACAAAGTTAAAAAGTTTCCTCCCCTGTATTTAGAGGATTTGAACTTTGGAGATATCAAAAGTTTGCTCTCAGAAGGGCCAAACACCAAAGTCCTCACTCTGTGTTCACTCTGGCCGACAGCTATTGGCTGCAGCCAGACAATTTAATCTTTGGTCCTTAATTATTGTTATTTCTATTGCAGTAGTATTTAGAGGACCCCTCCACCCCCTGCACATAAGGAGGGACAGTCCCTGCCCTGGAAGGCTCACAATCTAATCAGACAAGGCAGACAAAGGTTGGGAGGGGAAAGAGAGGCCAGAGATTTTCACAAGTTCACGCAGAAGATCAGTGGCGGAGCCAGGAAGAAAACCCAGTTTCCTGTCCAGTTCAGTCCAGTGCCCTAGCTGCAAGGTCACACTCCACTCAGTACCTTTCCTGGTGCCTGAGTATGGCTTACCTCTGCATGTATGTGCAAGGGAGGGAAAGAGCACAGTGGGTTACTGTCTCTTTGGCTGGGGCTGGGAATCCTTGTACTCCCGGAACAGAAGGATTCTGATGATTCTCTAGCTTCTGCCAGTGGGAAGGGAAGGGGCTGGAACTCAGGCACCATGGGGATGGGCATGGTGTAAGAGCCTACACAGAGATAGAGGCCATGGAGGCCCCCTGCATCCAGCCAGCCAAGGGCACTGTACTCTCTGTAGGACTCCTATGGAGCAGGTCTAATGTGGCTGGGGAAATCAAAGCGATATTGTATTCGGTGTGTGTGTGTGAGAGACAGAGATTATGGCCCTACTTTTCAGCCATGCTTTCCACATTAGTCCACAAAGTCGCCTGTAATCTTCCCTCACCTTCCACCTCTGGAGACACAGGTTAAGCTCTGCCTGAAGCCAAGGGAGAAGGGAGTGAGACGTCTTCTGCAGGCATCTGTCCACAGCACAAAACCAGCTTCTAATATGCCTCAATTCATCACAAGCTTCTAGTGTCTGCTTTAGAGAGGCCAAAGACCAGAATAGCAGAGATGGAGCGGGCCAGGTTAGCGATGTACTGGCAGGGCCACGTGGGGGAAACTCACACGGAACCTGGCCATACTATACCTGGCTCTGACCAGTGTTTTCATGATCGCTAGATTTGCCAACAGTTTCTAAACACAGGATAAAGAGAGAGAGAAAATTAACTAACTGTGTAGCCTAAAGTTTGTTGCTACTTCACAACTCCTCTGGGCATTGCATCCAGTGGAGATAAAACAGGAACCGCGCTTTTATCCAGTCCAATTCATTCTCACGCTGCTGGCCCCCAAAAGCAGTAAAGGCTTCCAGGTGGAGGAAAGCATGCAGACCTGGCTGGTCCAGCACACAAAATGGGTGGGGACGAATCAGAAGAGGTCAGGGCCAAGCTGGCTGGGAGCTATGCTGATTCAGCGCATCGCCCAGGGAGCAGACTCCTGTAGAGCCCCAGCTGTAAGATAGTCCTGCTGCTAGGGGGTGGTGGCTCAGCAGCCTGCCCTCCCCTAGGGTGAACACTGGCAAAGTCTGGCTCTTCTCCTTGCTGCAGCTGCCATCTCTACAGAGAGGAGCGGCATCGCTGAAGTCAGCATCTAACAGCACCACCCGTAAAGCTGGGAGCTCTCTGGTTATTCGTTCTCCCTCTCGACTGAATACGTCATCTCTCTGACACCCTTCTATTAACCCGAGAGTGACGGAGCTCCCTCAGCCTGCCCCCAGATCTGGTCCCCCTACACAGTAGTGCAGACAGCTTTTCCAAAGCCACAGAGAAAACGAGCTGCCCAGGAGGATGAGAACGCCCCCGGAACTGTGGTATTTTAAACCTTGGCAAGGCAGGGCATTCTCAGGGCAGCAGTCAGCATTACCATCTTCCTCCTAACTCCTTCTGATGGCTCCAGCCAGGGCAGAGGTTGGGTGTGCTGAGTTGGCACTTCCAGCCCTTCCCTTCCAGCCTGTGCCAGCGATGGACCTTCAAACTGCTCTCTCCTTTGGACCGATCTGATGACATCTACCTTGGGGGCAGGGCAGCCGCCAGTCTTAATGTCTCGTTTCTGTTTGTCCCTCCAATTCCTCTGACTTCCTTTTGGCTTGGGGTGGAACATTCCAAGCACATTTGTCTGGCCATCCTTTAAACCTGTTAACTCTGGGGACTGTTTATTTGACTGAGTTTGTCCTGAGACTAACCTATGAATCATTCGTGTTATCCTATCTTTTGCCTATTGTTTAGAAGGGGCTATTGTTTTTCTTCCCTATCTTTGATGTCCTTCCCCCAAGATCCCCACTGTAAATGAGTTATATGCACATGGAGAAACTATCCAGAAGGCTTGGGCCAATGAGGAGATCTGACACACAAAAGCAAAGCCCGAGAGGTGATGACTTGCGTATCAGATTTTGGGGGTGGGGAGCCGAGGATAATGCGTTATGGAGCAGGAAGAGCCCCAGATAGGTCAGACTTTGGAAGGTTCTGTGAAGAAATGTTCTCTGCAGCAGCCGAGGATGATGCAGAGATAAAGAGGAGGCCTCTCCCTTCACATCAGTATAATTCAATGGAGTCAATGAGTCACTCCTGATTCACATTGCTGTCTGCGAGATCAGAATCAGGCCCCACAACTGCATCCAGAGGATAACTCAGTGGGTACCACAAGTATATCACAGAGGTTAGCCATAAATCCTCATTAAACCGTATGTAAGCAATGCAATGACTCTGCTCTAACTAAGGATGGGTGCATGGGCTGCAATCAAAATCTGTCTCCTCTAAATAATTATGCTCAGGTTAGCTACACACATTCATGGGGCTAAAACTAGATTATGGCTTGAAGGGATTAATTGTCATTTTACAAATGGCGTCCCAGTTATTTTTTCACTCCAATCTCCACCACCATTCAGCCTCCCCACGAGGTGTTTCATTCTTGTGAGGCTGACAGTCCAGTCTTCTATAAGTTACATGGGTGCTTATGGCTCTAAGCACTGAACAAAAAATACAAGGACTGGCAGGGACAAGAGATGCAAATTCTGGCAGGGCCAACTGAACATTGCATGGAGGCAGATTAACTGAGCTCTATGCATTTCAGTCTGAGTGAGTGAGTGTTTCAGATCCTTTGAGATCCTGGTTTACCTGTAGGAATGTCAAAGATCCCATGGTGCTTCTCAGGTTTTGCTGGTGGCCTTGCTCACAGTTTCTCTTTTGAGTTTTGTGGCATATTTCTGCCTTTTACCCCATGTCCATGCCTAGGAGGGCCCCATGTCATAGGCGCCTTTTTAATTTTTAAATTTGTTTTACATACCCGGCGGTGGTCTGGGTCTTTGGCGGCATTTCGGTGGTGGGGAGTCTTTCACTAGCTTTGGGTCTTCGGTGGCACTTCGGCAACGGGAGGCAGTCCTTCACTCACTCCAGGTCTTTGGCAGCATTTTGGCAGTGGGGGGTCCAGAGTGAGTGAAGGACCCGTCACCACCAAAGTACCGCCGAAGACCCGGACCGCTGCCGGGTATTCGAATTGGGCCCTGCAGTTCCTAAAGCCAGCCCTGTTAGTAACAACACAAGCCAACCTCAGGGTAAGGGCAAAGGGGTTTTACTTTGGATAAGGAAGGGTGGTGCAGGCTAAATGACAGCAGTGGCTGGAAAAAAGTTCCATTTCCCATAGCACTACAGAGATGGAGACAACCTCTGTCAGAAGTAAACACATTTTTCTTACTGCTTATGTTTTCTACATTATCTCTTCATTCTGGGCATTAAGCAGTTCATTTCCTGGTGAGCCTCCTTCTGGAATGTGGCTTATTATTGATTATTTTGAGAATCAGGGGTCAGATTGATAGCCTTTTAGCCATGATGTTTGTGGAAAATTCCTATAAAATTTAATCAAGGTAGAACCAACCAATGAGATCCTGCCTGCAGGTGTTTTTGAGCCATCTTATGGAATTCTAGAGCAGGGATATAGAGATGGTTCTTTCTATCCAGTACTAGAGAATGAAATCTGGGTCCTCGCAAAACTTGGGCCAGCTTCGTAGAAAGGTTTGTGAACCTGCCATGATTTGAGGCTAAGCAAGAAAGCAAACAACAAATCAGGTGACTTTCTCCTGGTTTGAGTTTAATTATGAAAGTTGCTCACATCTCTACCCAGCACCTATGAACCTTAAACCTGGGCTAGGAGTAAAGTCCAGGTGGCAAAGACTCCATCCCAGCTGCCATGCACTTAGGATCTGACAGCAGTGGTTCTTCTTTGCCAAAGGAAGAAACAAGCTTTGTAGTAGCACTGATATCCCTAACCAAGTCCCCATGGCAACAGACAGCATGGACAATGCAGACTCTGACAAACAGACCACACAGAATCTGCAAAGGACCCATTTTTAAAGGCGTTAAATCAAAGGTGGTTCTAGTGTCTACCTGGTGGTGGGGTTCTGCTTACTCACTTAGCCTGAAGTGGAGCACCCAGTAGATCTGTGACTGTGTTAGTCAGTTATATTAGATGGATGAGCGAAGAGGCTCATTTTCTAATACAGTTTTTCCCAGAAGAGCAAAACGTCCACAACTGCAAAGCAGCCTAGGCAATCCATTATTTTTATACTACCCACGTAAGTTGCTCCTTCCATATAATGAACACACATAGCTAAACACTGCCCAAAAGAATAAATGACTAACCAGATTTTATCAGTACACAAGCTAGATTCAATGATTTATGAAGAAATCTTGGTCCCGTCTAATGGAATTTTCCCAAAATAAATTCATGTAAACAACTCACCACAAAGAGGCAGTCAGTGCTGCTTGGTATGTGTAAACAGCTTTAACAGTTGAGAATATAATCTCCTTGACTGCTCGGCAGTCTGGGGAGATTCATGCAGAGCCGCCCATTAGCAAACCACCTCTGGCTCCGATCCTTCTGACATCAGAATGCCACCCATTTCATTAATTTTTTTTTTTGTAAACGTTACTATCATCTGTGAGGGGCAACATCGGTTCGCTTCTCCAAGCCAACACACTCATTTATTCTTTACATTCCTGATCAGAATTCCAAGACGCTATTCAGGACTAGAAGAGGGAGGGAGTGAGGGAGATGAAAAAAAAAACAAACCCCAACCCCTGAACAACTGTATCACAGTGTATTCAATTCCCAGTGGTGGATTATTAATACACTTCTGCATGTTCTCTGAATCAAGTTTAAAACATCTCATGGCCAGATGCTTAAAGCATTTTGAGGGGAACTTCTCTTTTCATGGCCTCAAAGTGCAAGGCGAAGTCAAGTATTTGATAGATTATCCCATTGGTGCTGGAGAGCCCTGTGAAGAGATTGCTTTGGAGAGAAATTTGCAATGTGTATAAACTAATCTGTGTGAGTGGCTCAAACTGATCTGGGATGTTTCCCAACCAACCTAAACCGCAGTTCTGTTGACTTTCCAAACCGAACCTGAACCATCTTCAAAGTTTGCACCATTTTCGGAAATGTTTCCTCCTCGGTCATAACTCATCTTCAAAAGTAGCATGTCATGGGCAACTTCAGTTTTGTTAGGGAAAAAGCAGGCAGGCTGGCGAGGCCCCAGAGTTGCAAAGGAGAGTTAGCTTTTCCTAATAACTATCCATAATTATAGACTCATCAGCTGTTTCCTGGGGATGATAGCTACAGTACAGTGTGTTCCCCTGGACAGCCAGAGAAAAAGCCCTGCATTCTGCATGAAGCACCAGCATCTTGTTTTTAGGTTTTTTACACCTCAGAAGTTTTTCACTTACTTCTGAATAAGCCTAATTTTGCCAGACAGCAATCAAAATCTGACATCTGTAATTACGACTATCATTAGTATCACTACTTGCCTACATCCGGTAGTCAGGGATCAGGGCTCTGTTGGGCTAGATTCTGCATGGACAGACATCAATGTTTTCAAAAGTGACTAGTGATTTTGCATGCCTCAGTTTTTGGGTGTCTAGTTTGAGGCAGCCTTAAAAAGGCCTAATTTTTAGAGGGTGGGTGTCGTGCACTTTCTGAAAAAATTGGGCCCCTTAACAGTGTCTCAGACTGAGCACCTGGAAATCACTGGTCACTTTTGTAAATCTTGGTTGTGGAGAAAAGACAGTCCTTGCTCCCGAAGTCACAGCTGAGGTAGAGCATGCGGCTTCCTTTCAGAGCTGGAGGATATAATTTGTACTCTAACAAGATGCTGCTGTTTTAGCGTTGATAGCTGAAGGTCTTGTTTTAGGGCCAGGATTGGATCTCAGTGACGCTGGAGTAAATCCAGAATGAGCTCCCTGACTTAAATTTAGTTACTTTGAATTTAGGCCTAATGTCTAAAATGGGCGGCATGCTGACTCTCTCTTCAAGTGACTTTTCGGCTGTTTTGAAGCTCGTGTTTTTTGGTCTTTTAAAATGTGTTCCTACTTTTAACTGATTGTGGTTGAAGTAAAAGTCTGTAGGGCCAGCTGAGTGAGAGAGACTCTCCAGGCAGGGCTTTTGTATTTGAATGATTTCCTTCTGAAATAACAGCAGGACAGATATAATAATTTGTGTTCCAGTTTTTGAACGTATCAGATAATGTTAGAGGATGGAGGCTTCGCCAATAAGATTTCCCTCATGGCAGAGAGCTTCATGACAAAATGCTGATGGAAAAGTCATCTCTAAGGTATCCCTAGTCCACAGCATATTATATTCCCAGCCATTTTAGCAGGCTCCAATAGAGTTTTAAACTGTCAGGCCTAATCACCAGCTGAGGACAAATAGTCAGCCAAGCCCAGCCTAGTTCCTGTCCCTTCCGTCAGGGCTCTGCTTATAAGCCTCACAAAGAAAGAAAGAAACAACAAGCTGATTAAGGGTTCAGACCGGGACCTTCTGGCCTCAGGCAGCTACTGTGCAGGGCCTTCCCCAGTAGGGGGACCAGATGTCCCAATTGTATAGGAGCAGTCCTGATATTTGGGGCTTTGTCTTATATAGGGGCCTGTTACCCCCCACCTCCGTCCCATTTTTTCACACTTGCTATCTGTTCACCTTATTCACCAGCCCAGGGGGTGGCGGGACAGATCCACAGGGCCACCTGCCTATAGCCTCTTACTTTGGTTACAGGAGAGCACCCCCACTCTCTCTTTGGGACCTCTCCTCTCCCTGTTGGAGCCAGGCCCTCCTGAATTGTCCAGCTGAGAGCACAGGGCCCAATCATGAGGTGTTGTTCAGTTGCATCAGCTGATTCCCATCTCCCACCTGCTGGGCTTCTCCCTGGAGCAGGGTCCGCTGTTCCCTGCCTGCCCTCCTTCCTGGGGGCCTGAAAGAGGCAGATCACCCTGTTACAGGACTAATGCTGATTTATACCATCTGAAAATATGGCCCAGGGTATTTGCAAAATTCATCCAACTTTGATCTTGATTCTCCTCCCTCTTATATTAGTGTAAGTCAAGAGAAACTCCAGCTGAAGTCAGTGGATTTACTCCACTAAGAATGGAAGGAGAATCGGGCCAGATTGCAATGGTAGTGCTTTATGCCCTCTTTGCACAAATGTAAATGAACACACCAGGTACAAGCCAATGGAGAATTAGTTCCACTCTGTCAACTGAGAGCACATACAAATTGTGTATTCCCTGTCTGACTATTTGGCTTAGTAATGGAGTGTCACGATAGCCATTTATTGGACCAGCTATGCCTTGAAGCATGCAGCGCCTGGCACACCCAGGGGGTTGGCAGGATGGATTTACTGCATTCTATGTCAGCCTGGATTAAACTACAATAGAAGCTAATGAAGCATGCAATGTGAGTGGTGTTTGCCAAGCCCCTGAGATATGGAGAACTGCTGGGAGAACTTCGGAACTCCCCTCTAGGAAAGCTATTTTCTTATTCTTCTTTATAAAACATTGCTCTCGATGTACGTCTCAGGGTCTGAGGCTGTTGAGGGGGTACCACACCTTTACTGTGGAATAGTTAAGGTTTGGGAGTACAGCTACTTTGGCACACTCATTTGTTTGCCAATTATAATATAGTCTCAGAAGCTTGAGATTCCATACCTCATGCATACAGTAGGTTACAGAGAAATCATACCAGGTCTCCCTGTTGTGTGGAAGGCTGTTTCCACAAATACTGGGTTTTCACAGACTTTGGGGTGGCAGTACTTCTAGTGATTACCAATGGGGAGAGGGAAGCAGGCCTCTTGGGTTAGTTTCCTAGTTCATTCACGCACTCACTTTATCAACTTAGACAAGTGAATTAACCTCTCTCTGCCTTATTCTGTCCATCTGTAAAATGGCTATTTTGAGGCTCAATTACTGCTTGCAAGAACTTCAGCTGAAAAGTGACATCTCCGTGCAAAATATTATTGTCTGCTTTTGGCACTTCAGCAAGGCCCAGAGAGAGTCTGAGTCTCTGTTTGATTACTCCAGTTGTACCTCGCTACAAGTCTCCCATGTAATTCTCTCTGATTTACATTGCTGTACATGAGATCAGAATCAGGCCCAGTATTCCTACATAGCAGTGATACCAATTTAGAAATTTTGGAGGGGGGGGCAAATTCCAGTCCCTGTCCCTCCCTGGCAGGAACCCAATTCCCGTCCCACCCTTCCTTCCTTCCTCCTCCTGCCCCACAGGACCCTGGGCCTTCATTGCCTGCGGAGTCTCCCCCTGTCTCTCACCCACAGAGTGCATGAGCTGGTGCCTCCAAGAATCAAGCTTTAGTGGGACTCCCCAGCACTCCTCCCTACAGGAACAGACTCCCAGATGGCAGCACCATTTGGCTCAGCTGCCCCTCCACTTGGACGGAGGGGCAGCTGGCCAAATTGGAGTGGTATTGAGACCCTGTGCACCAGGTTCTAAAGACACTCACTGAAATTTGGTCTGATTGCCCCTCCTTTTGCATGGAGGGGTGGCCAGGTCAAATTTCAGTGGCATTGAGACCAGGCAACTGGAGCAATGCTCCAGACTGCTCCAGGGGAGACATTCGGATTTAGTACAGGATCACTGCTTAAAAGTGGTTGGGCCCTGCCTACCCCAGCTATTCAGCCTCTGAAACTTTGAGCAAGTACAAAAACCTGTGGCGGAGGGGAGGGCAGCCCCTGCAAGTGGTGCCACTGCTACATAGCGTAATACTGTAGCAAAGATACCACTAGAGTAGACCAAGCAGCCTTGAGGAATGTGATCTAGTGCTATTTTCAGACTGTGTGAGTATATTTGGAATTGCTAGAACATTTCATTAACTGAACATTCTGAAAACACATTATCCTTCATTGGCTTGATTCTGTTCATACTTACATCCAGGGCTGAATTAAGGCAGGCTCTGCCTCCTGGCTGAAGCCCCAGCAGTCCTTGGGGTAGCTGTAGGTTTCAGGAACAAGATAAATGGGGCAGCTCATCCCATAGGAGCTATTGTTTCAGGCTCTTTGCACCTCAGGGAGGCATCGGATACATTCAGTAACTCAGCTTACACTGGTCTGAATCAGAGGTAATTTATTTAAATTCAGTTTGTAAAGCTGGCGTGAGAGCAGAATCAGGCCATGTGTGCGTTTGTGTGTATAATGCCTTTCACCTTAGGGACTTATAAACAATGGACGGGAATAGTATCCACAGCCACAGAAAAGCAGCTCCCTCTGGGGTGGGACCTGGCTAGTGCTTCACAGCACACAGTAATACCACACATTGGTAGTGGACAGAAAGTAAAGGATACTGCATCCAACTGAACTTATAAGGAGATTTTATTTAGCTGGATATAACTAGTTACCCAACTGGATTTACTAAAGTGAATTGTAATTACCCATGCTGGGAGTTAGCCAGGGCAAGGGGCCTAACACATCTTGCAAAAAAACCCAACAACCTAGAATGCTGAATGACCACAAATGGTCAGCACCTGTGGCCCAGATTCTCAGCTGATGTGAACTGGTGGAGGCAATGGAGTCCTGGTGATTTACACCACCTGAGGACTGGCCCCTGCTTTTTACAACTCATTGAAAGATGGTTATATAAGGCTCCCATAACTTTGCACAAATTGGATTCTCAAAAGAGCATTAGTTAGGTGTGCAACTTCCATTAACATGTCAATTGCATTGGCTGCCTAACTCCCTTTGGCTCCTTTGAAATTTCCAGTCATAAGCATTCTCCAGCTTCCTATCTACGCTCTTATGCTGGTGCCCCATCACCCTAATACCTGAGTATCAACCAAGATGAAAGCCTCTCTCTCTAGTTCTATGAGTATCTCTGTTGTACTGCTTCTTCGACCAAGCCTTTGGCTGCAGCTATTAGTGAATTCATGACTAGTAACACTTTAGGTGGTAGCCGCCTCTGAGATATCTAATTACTCCTGCTGCTTATATTTCTGTACCTACTGGCCAGTCCGTCAGCCCTTTGCTCATGTCAGTAGCCCTACTGAATGGTGAGCAGGTACAGAATTGAGTCCTTGTATATCCTGACTGGGCTGTGCAGCTCTTTGCTTGGTGTATTAGCCATATAATGTTTTCTATCTTAGGTCAGCTAGAGATGTCCCATTGCTGATATCCCGAGGAGTCTCAGAGCTTCCTCTCGGATAGCTT
This sequence comes from Gopherus flavomarginatus, assembly GCF_025201925.1. Classification (NCBI taxonomy): domain Eukaryota; kingdom Metazoa; phylum Chordata; order Testudines; family Testudinidae; genus Gopherus; species Gopherus flavomarginatus. The sequence goes on along the minus strand of NC_066628.1, from coordinate 42,810,761 downwards.
GTGGTTAAACTGCTTGTCACAACTGACATAATTAGAGATTAAGGAAATTAAAGGAAATACCTTGCATCACGTGCAATTTCTCCGGTTGATGCCACGTTGTATAATTGTTCCTTACATACCCAGATGAAACATGCCTCACTTGTTATAAATCCCTAGGTATCAAAAGCTTTATAATAGCTGGCGATCAGCAGCCCCTGACCCATCACCTTCACATGTAGTGAGCTCATTGCTGCTGTGTGCTGCACCATCAACACAGATGGAAAGGGACAGTTGTTAAGCACTGGATTAAGGGGCCACCTAAACGTGTGTGTGTGTGTGTGCGGGGGGGAATTAAGAGGCAATTAGGGCATTTTGCTTTTAATGCAGGTCTTTCTCCAGCAAGTAAGGAACAAAGAGGAAAAAGGTATTTCCAAGGGAAGGGAAATTAAATCAGATCCATCCTATTGTGTTAGATAGATTGTTTGGGCCAGATCGTAGGCTAGCGTAAATCAGTGTAACTCCAGTTCATTACTGCCACTTCCAAGCATCCAAAAAGCATGAGTCAGTTCTCCCCAAATCATGAGATTAGTTTAAAAGTCATAAGATTAAAAAATAATACTACCTATTGGATTCTTTTTGTTTGCCTTCTGATCTTTGAATGTTTTAGGTGCACCAGGGTCACATTTTCAAGCTTTTCGCCACAACTACAGGGGCTAGAAACATACTCAAAAAAGGTGAAATTCTTGCACAGTCAGATGACTCCATGACCTGGGGCTTTAAGCAAGATTCCAAATATTGGCAATAATGTATTGACTTCAGTGGGGCTATGCTGATTTCACCAGCTGAGCCTCTGGCCGTTGGTTAGTTTCCTAGTTTCTTGGCAACAATACGCTCCCTTCTGCTCTGCACTGCTAGAACTCTGGTAGGCCAGAGTCCAGTCTCAACTCCACTAGGGTCAATGGTGTAATTCTGGATTCACACTGGTACAATTCAGAGCAAAGCCTGGCCCAATGGAGTTAAACTGGTGTAAAACGGGTGTAAGCAAGGTCAGAATTAGATCCTGCATTGCCACAGAGGATGACAAAGTGAAGAGCCCTAGGGAAAACATACCAAGGATGCATTTATCTGGCCACAAGGTGTCACTGTTGCCCCAAATTTGGGTCCTATTTGCTAACCTTTTGTGATACAGCATTAAATCAGATTAAAGACAACAAACCAACCATCCCTTTAAAAATGTAAAAATAAATGATCAGCAAAGAAATACCACTGTGAGGTAGCATCACTTTTTTGCCTTCAAACAACACCCCATTTTCTCCTGTCCTCCCCTCCTCTTCCCCTTGGGATCAGGATTTCTAAGCTCAATTTGGAACCAAAGTTCAGATTTTTTGGCAGGACGAAGGGTTTCAAGAGAGAGCTAAATTAAACCTTTTCCAAACTTCCACGGCTGGCCTGGTAGCAGACAAGAGGCGCATTACACTGCCGTGTGGGAGAGCTGAGCTCAAAGGCAGACAGTGGAGGCAAAGGTGATGATTTCAGTCTTTGCAGAGGTGCCAACCAGTCTGCGCTAGCCAGTTCACAGGACGGCACCACGAAGGTCAGCTCCACCATTCCCACAAGAGTCAAAATCCCTTCCAAAGAGCCCCCCCGCCCCACCGCTGGAAAAATTTTTTGGATTCTAAACATGACACGAGAGCAGTTGAGTAAAGCTGTGGGCTTGAGGGGATGGCTTTCCAGACACTTCACACAGCTACGGTGAGCAAAGTAGGGGAGTTCCTATAAGGCCTCAGTCCCCATCTGAGCTGAAGGCTAACCAGCTGGGTCAAAGTTCCCCTCATCACCTACTCTCTTTCCCTCTTTTCCTTGCAGGTTTTATTTGTGTCTCCTTTCCATTTGCTTATTTTAAGGCCCAATGCAAAGCCCATAGAAGTCTATGGAAAGACATCAACTGGTTTCAATGGACTTTGGATCAGGCCGGGTCATTATCCCCTCCTCCTTTAGAAGGGAACATTAGTGCTTTATTTCACGAGCAGGGACAGAGGGCAGCTCCTATAGGGGAGGGGAGAAGGAGGAGGAGTGGGTGACAAAGCTCTGTTTCTAACGCTGTCCCGAACCATGACAGGGAAAACCTGGAAACCTCAGTATTTGCAGATTTCACTTTTTGTTGCCCTATCAAATAGTGAATTTTGGGGTCGAGGGAGGCTGTAAAATAGAACTTTTCTCGAGAGAGAGAAATGGGCTCCTTTTAATCAAAAACTTCCCTATAATTTTGCAAAAACATCTTAGCATTTTCTACATTTCTGAACTGTAAAATTGAACTTGGATGAGATTGGTTTTCACCTCAGAAGCTGTGATGGGCCAGGTCCATTGACTTCAGTGGCACTGTGACGGTTGGCACAAGCTGAGGAGCTGATCTGTGGTCTATTAATTTTTCAAAGGTATCAGTGTGAAAAGTCTATTTGGTGAAACGTCTCCTCCTTCCTGGGCAAGGGGCTGGGAGATATTTGCAGATGCAAAATCAACTGCAATACAGTTGTGGAGAGCTCCCTGTAAAATGGTGTGTCCATTACACCTCCCCTCCTCCCCCAGTATCCCATGGCCATATCAGTTCCCCTTAGCTCCTGACCTCTCTAAGCACTGCATGCTCTAAGTAGTGCAAATATAGCTTTACAAAGAGGAAGCAAAAGAAGAAAGGAGTGAGGGCTGGGTGGTCTAGAGAGGCAAAGAGCTGTGGCATGGCATGGGGCTCGGAGTTTGCGCTGTCTGATTGCTGACGCTGAACTGAGAGTCTTTTCCTCGATGTTCAGCAGTTTTTGGCTATAATGAGAATGTGTCTGCAATTCCCCTGTGCTATGGGGGAAGCTCTTAGGGTGTGTCTACACTGCAGTTAGACACCCATGGCTAGCCCATGACAGCTGATTCAGGCTTGCAGGGCTCAAGGGCTGTTTGATTGCGGTGTAGGCATTCAGGCTCATGCTGCAGCCTGAGCTCTGGGACCCTCTGACCTCACAGAGTCCTAGAGCTCAGGCTCCATCCCGAGCCCGAACTTCTACATCCCAATTAAACAGCCCCTTAGCCCAAGCCCCTAGAACCTGAGTCAGCTGGCATGGGGTTTTTCATTGCAGTGTAGACATGCCCTTAGAGGACACCTCCTGCCCAGTTCAGGAAAGCTAGCTGTGTTATATGATGCTGGGAGAAGTTGTAAGGAGACTCCCTTCCCTCATCATAGCCAGGCCTAATCCAAAGTCCACTGAAGTCAATGGAAAGACGCTCATTGACTTAAATAGGCTTTGGCTCAGCACTCCTGAATACACACACACCTTTGTAGGGCAGGATTTCTATCTCTGCTCAACAAAGCACTAGGGAGCAAGCCTAACTCTTCTGCCTACTGGCACATTATGGCCCCAAGCGTACGTGGTCTGCCAAGTAAAGCATACTTTGGTCAGCAGCATGCCTATCTCCTCTGGGATGCTCTGAGTTGTCCTACCCTACTGCTATTGGGCAGTAATGATTGCAGATGGGTCACTTCCTATTTTATCCGAACTCATTCACTCCGTTGGAATGATTACTTACGTCTTATTTTAAACAGAAGTGAGCCCAAACCCCATGGCTGAAACCTCTAAATGTTGAGAAATTCAAACTCTAAACCAAGATCTGAATCTCCTAATCATTAGAATGGGTCCAAGCAAAAAACCCAGACCCCAAATCCTACGAACACTGGGATGTTCAAAATCCAGATGCATGTGATGTGCCTTAAGCCCATCTCAAATATTACATTGCACTTTAAAATCCAGATGTTCGAATTTACTCCATCAGTGAGTTTAAAGCAGCCAATAGAACCTCCCGTTATAGAAGGTATATATAAGGAGTTCAGAGCTTATATTGGGCAAAGCATAGTACAATCCCTTAAGGAGATAAGAATCTAATTATATACATTTTAAATGACATTTTAGAAGCCTCCGTGCTTTTCATATTACATCTCAGATCTTAAACCTGGCATCTGTTTCTCCTTTTACTTAAGAAACGGAGAGACTATTTACATATTCTTAGGGCAATATCTCCAATTAAATCTTTTCAGAGCGGCAATCCAAACATTTCGTATTAAGTTTCTTGGCAGACAACTATCTTTTTTTTAAGAGATTTATTTATTCAGTTGGATACTTTTTTTTCATCCTTCGCCTGGGCATCTAGCGTCTCCAACCTCACCGTCCTATAATTAGAAAAAGAACCCTACTAAGCTGTTTCATAGCTTCGCTCCAAAATGTCCTCTTCCTGATTCATTTATTTAGCCACTTCTTTATTGATGTGGCTTCGTCTGACATTCGCCTCCGTAACGCAGTGTGTGGCAGCACAGCGGAACACGTTTAATCAGGAGCAGTAATTCACATGATCATCACTCAGGACCGACATCAAAAAAAGAACAATGAGGAATCAGATGACGACTGTAAGTAATAGGAGTCTGTATTTATTATTCAAATTGGGAAACACGCAGACCTGCCAGTGATTCATAGAAAGCTGTGACTAAACATTCCATTTAGGAAACAATTCTGACTTGGATTTACAAAAAAAAAAAAGCCCAAGGGAGTTTTCCTTCAAACTGAGAGCTGGGTGCCTAATTCCCATAGTCTGCTTGGAAAAATCTCAGACTCTATCTCCATTTCAGAATATATGATCTATTTATTCATTTAGATTCAAAATAATACAGATGTCTGCCCAAGGCTCTATGCTCCCTAACATAATTAATCGTACAATAAATACAATTATATTAAGCCTCAACAGAATTAAAATCATCAGTGTTAAAGAAACTCGGCCAGTCTACCCCCTTCATCATCCAGGAAGCGTACCCGCAGCTTTCTCTGGAGACCTATCAAACAGATGTCTTTTGCAGTGTGCCTGGAAAGTCACCAAATTTGGACCAACAGGAGCAAGTTTCAGAGTCCTAGAGAACATTCTGGCTGCTGCTCCTTGTGAATAATGCAATATGGTGGGGTCTGCCACCTCTGTACTTTTATTATTGTTGACATTAGCATCAGTACAGGCTCAGCAGATCAAACACTGCTTTCGGTTACCAATGTGTGAATCTCTCCCTGACCTCTGTAAAGTTATTCTGCATTTGCACAAGTGTAAAGGAGATCTGAACTGACTCACTGGAATCTGTGGAGTTGCTCTTGATTTAGAGTGGAGTAAACAGAAGCAGAATTTTTCCCATTGGATCTAAATTGTATTTCTTTCTTTCTTGAAGCCACCGGTTTAAATCCAGACACACTGTAGGCAGGTGCAGCGGCCAGTGAGATCAATAGGTTTGTAATCGCTCACTCCAAGGATCTTCTTGGCCCTGAATGTTTGCATTGTGACAAGATAATCATTGCCATGACAACCAAATGTGGCATCCCATTAGGGGCCTGATTCTGATCTCACCTATGCTGGTGTAAATCAAGCACAACTCCACTGATGCCAATGAGCCAAACCAGCCATGTGGAGGACGGGGGTGGGACAGGTATTCACTCCATCCCCAGCTACTTTCTGCCGGTGTGGACCCTAGATCCTTAGAGAAACCTCCCCAGGTCTGGATGAGCGAGGAGTGGAAGTGGTTGAACCTCTGTTCTGCATGGGAGTGGAGTGGTCTATGCATGGAGGTCTTCTCTGTCTATGGATTTGGGGGAGACAATCCAGGCTGGTGGAATTACGCTGCCATGAAGGCCCTATTCACAAGCTCAGATGGAGGCCCTTAGAATAGAACCCTGGGTTCTTTTATTTGATCACTGGTTTTCAAGTGGGCTCTGTTCTGCAGAAGGTTCTCTGCCATTTTTGTTTTTAAAAGCCCACGATGGAACCAGCAAGCATTACAGCAGCAGAGGTCCTGAAGCCCCTTCATCATGAATTAGAAATAGTGGGCTTGATTCTTTTCTCACACCAGTGTCAATCAGATGCACGCCACTGAAGTCAATCAGATCAAAATCAAGCCTGGTAAATTATACCCTAGTGGGAGGAAGAGGCTGTAATTCCTTCCCAGGGGTGCGGGGGGCATTTCGAGACATCGATAACCTGCTGCAGCACCACTCTTGTGGTTCATGATGTCATTGGAATGACTCACTGGAATTCCAGCCGTATGTCGAGCTGGGTGTATATTATTCTATATAAATTAAATCTTTTGAAATAGGAGCTTATTGTTTTTAATAACTTAGGCTATATAATTCCGCTCTCATGTTAGTGCTTCAATAAACATTTCACATGTTAAAATTTACTCCTGATCCATCCTCGCCTGCTTTTGGCGCAAAACTGAGAGATTGCAATAATCCTTTTTGTTTTAAGTTCCACAGACATTGTGCAGTTCACATGATGTCATAGCTGTGTATGTTCCTTCATTAACTACTGGTGAGTCCTTATTACCATGGCTAATAGAAAGAGGATTACTCTTTATTAAATCAAAGGCCTGGCATTTTGTTGGTGTTGTTCTGCCTTTTTGGCTTTTAACCCTTTAAATTCTGGAAATCGAGATTTTCACAGTGGGTCAGATTCAGCAACAGACCTGTAGCTCCCCCGCCACAAAGTACTTATGGCTCTAACTTAAGACTTGGGAGAAATGGGTGCAATTCATTCCTCTGACACACATCTCCAATGGGACCTTGAGCAAGTCACTTTGTCCCTCTGTGACTCAGTTCCCCATCTGTAAAATGGGGATAATCCTAACCCCACAGGGGTGTTGTGAGGATGAATACATTAAAAGATTGTGAGGGGCTCAGTTACTATGGTAATGGGGGTCAGATAAGTACTGGAGATAGTTCGACCTGTTTAGTACAAGTGTGGTAAACCAACATGGGAGTTTGCAGTTGTCAGCATTGCTACTCAGGTACCATGGTAATTGCGACCTGAGAAAGATAGAGGAAATGCTAATAGGCAGGCCACAAGGGAAAATATTTAGTATGAAAGATATCCCACACTAATGAGTGTTTCTCATACCATAGGAATTCCATGTACAGAATGTCTGGCTCCACCAGGGGCTGGAGGGAAATGGTTGGCTAGACAGAGCTAACAGATAGAGATCAGCTGGCCAAACAAATGCAGGAACATCCTTGAATCTTTCTCTGTCACCAGACTAGGAAATCAATTGCCATATACATGATGTTCAAATGACATGCCCAAGTGCTAGCATTAGAATAGTCCACTGTGATCTTTCACAAAGTATGTATTTTTCTGCAGACTCATGCTGTTGAGATTGCCCTAGATTGTGTGTCATACAAAAGATATTGCAGTGAAGAACCTGCCTTAAATGCCTATGTAGATCAGTAGAGAAACCTTCCACCTGCCCTACCAAACTCCCTACTATCCACACATGCTCAAACACAATATACATTTTAATGCGTGTCAGTAGTTTTTCATTCTCTTCCAGTAGGTACAAGGTACAGTGCATATTTCAGCCCAGTCGTGGCAGATTTGTATGAGAAAAATGAACAAGGTGTGGCCTTACACCATTAAAACCTGGGGAGGATGTTATAGTGGATTATGGGTGTGTGACTATTTTTTTTTTGCCTGTATATTGGACAGAGGTGATGTTTCTTAAGAATAAATGGACGTTTGGGTACCAGTGAATTGTATTGCATTGATACTGCATCAGAGACAAACTCCAGGCATAAGCTAAGGGGGTGCCAGAATTTGTGATCTCAAATTGTGCTATTTATGTTCCTGGGCATTTTGAGGAATACACCCCATGGTCCGATCGGGGATCCCATGGATTCAGAAAATCCTCCTCATTACTACTACTTCATTTGGGATCATGAGGAAATCAGAGCCTCTAAGAGTCCAGAGAGTTTAGGTAGATATTGGGCTAACCTGCTTAAAGCTAGTTCTCAACCTTTCCCCTATGTGACTCCATATTACAACAGACAAAGAGTTTTGGGATCCCCTCATTACATCTAACCTCAACGAATTGGAGGGTCATCGTAACTCCCAAGATGAGAACCCAAGGTCTATGTTATGACAGCAGAACGCCATTAATGGAAATACTTATGGGCCCACTGGTGAGGTTTTTACATACAAGATGATCCTGACTCAAACTCCTGGATCCAAATGCCCCGGAATGCTTGAAAAGCTTTGATTTGGTTCCAAACTTTGCAGATCAGGTTCATTTCTGGTTCTATGAAAACGTTGTACAGATTCTTCACATGATACGAAAAACAAATGAGGCAGGCTGATCATCTGATTCAGATGATCACGGCAAACAAAGGCACAACCAATGACATACAAAGTGGAGTTCCTTGTTAGAAAACTTTTCATCTAGTTGCACCAAACCCCTATACAAAACACCCAGACAGTCACCATTTATATCAAAGTCCCATTTAGAAATAGTTAATGAATGACTAATATACGTTACAAGCATGCAATAGATCTGAGTAGTATGTGTTATAATTAGTCATAAGTGTGATGGCTGCCAGCTTACCTGACATACTTGGGATTGAACCAAGGCCTCCAAAACGAAAAGTATCGCTTAAGTTGTAGCAGCTGAAAAAGCCAGACCAACTAGCTGCCACTGTAACAAAGTCATAGCCTCTGTGAATGGGGCACAATGAAGGACCTGTAACGCACTCCCCAGTGAGTTACAAAAGCACATCAGTAGAAAGTGTTATAGGGTATGTCTGCACAGCAGCTGGTTAGACATACATATGCTAGCTCTGCTCAAGTTAGTGTGCTAAAAACAGCAGTGTGGCCATAGCAACTTGGGCTGACACCCTGTGTATGGGTACAAACTCCGGCGGGAAGCCTGAGCCACTGCCTGTGCTCTTTTTAGGTGCTAGTTTGAGCAGACCTGGCATGTGTATGTCTATCCATGCTGGGAATTACACTTCCCAGCTGCTGTGTAGGTGCACCCATAGATGGTCATACACAAACTATTGAACAGTGTAACAATTTAACCATTTACGAAATCACCGAATCATTTATCCCTTTATAAACTAATATGAAACATACTTAACATTGGAGCTGGTTGGAAACTGGGATTGCCTTTCCATGGCTTCTGAAATGTGGCTTCATTCCAAATTGGAACACGAAGTCAACATTTCCCACAAAACAAAAATCCCTCCAACTTTTGATTCAGAAAGATTGAAATGTGTCCTTTAAATAATGTCAAAACACAATGCCAAATATTAAAAATATTTTATGTTCTACAAAAGTCTAAACACAATGAATTGAAATGATAAAGGAGACGTGAAACATTTTGACATTATCAAAACAAACCGAGAAAGTTGTATGGACTTTTTCCCACCAAAAATTTCCTCAACATTGACACAGTCCCGCTTACGGTGACCAGACAGCAAGTGTGAAAAATCAGGATGGGGTGTGGGGGGGTAATAGAAGCCTATAGAAGAAAAAGTCCCATATATCGAGACTGTCCCTATAAAATAGGGACATTTGGTCACCCTAGTCCCGCTAGACATTTCAGTTTCAACAAAGCTACTGCATTTTTGGATGGAACACTGGTCTGCTGAAAGTTTTTCGATCAGATCTACTTAATATAAAGTGTGACCAAATCCATGATATGAACCAAAGCTTCACGTTCACACCATTACAGAAGAATATTTTCATAAAGAAATCCCTAAGCCTCTGGGATCTTTATAGTATCCTCACAGTCTCCATGAGTATATGGTAAGAAAGGTATTAATGCAGCCTGTCCTCAATTCTGGCTTTCACAGTTTTAAAGAAAAAAGATGCATCGTCTGTCATTGCCTCAGAGGAAAATCCAACTGCACCTGCAGGTAGAATGCATACGATTGAATGACATCTCGCTGGCAAATTTCTTTCCCTTATCTGCACTGTCACACATTATCAGCTGGTGGATTATAATAAAGAACACAAGGCTGAAACACAATTATCCATAGACATATCTGAGGAATCACAAGTCAGCGAATGTTACTCACAAGCCAAGTTACCCATTTGTGAACACTTCAGCGCTCCAGACAAAGGCTTAACTGATAATGAAACCTAAAGCTTTAGGTAAAAAACTATCTTATCTCCAGAGATAATTTTCAGCTCCTTGTGGCTTAAACCTGGAAGCCAAGATATCATGGAAACTTTAAAGAATTATCTGCATAACAAGTGACATTGGTAAAGCATAAGAATTAAATCTGAGTGGGACCAATGCCTGGGCTACACTAGCGGGGGTGGTTCGAACTAAGATACACAACTTCAGCTATGCTGTTTGCATAGCTGAAGTCGAAGTATCTTAGTTCGACTTACCTAGCCGTCCTCACATCAGTGAGTCGACTGTCGTGGCGCCCCCGTTGACTGCACTTACTCCTTCTGCCAAGGTGGAGTACGGGCATCAATTAGCGGATTGATTTATAGCATCCAGATGAGATGCAATAAATCGATCCCCGATACATCGAACACTACCCGCCAATCCATCAGGTAGTATAGACATACCCTCAGTGAGAGAGACCTTCACAAGGAACAACCTCAGTGAAAATTGGTTCTTGCACGTACGTTGCTGCGCCGAAAGAAGCCATTAAAATGTTGTAGCAGTGATGTTGGGATACAGGCTCAGTTCTTTGACATCAAGGGTACGGAGTCACAGACTTAATCGACTCTTAGTGGATGGGGTCTATTCTTACCTCTGCTTCAGACTCTGCATGTGCCTTATTGAGCACACTTATTTGCAATACATCTCAGTTCATCCTGGTGCAAAATAGATACTTACCTCACAACAGGGTTGTGATTAATGTCTATGAAGAGCCTTGAGAGCACTGTGGGAAAAGTGCTGTCAAAAATTTAATTTAGGAGCCAAAGGAGAATCTCGTGGTTAGGAGATTGAATTGGGACCCAGGGGACTGGGTTCCAGTCCCCACTTTGCTACAGACTTCCTGGGGCAAATTACTTAAGGAAACCTTTCAGAGTAGCAGCCGTGTTAGTCTGTATCAGCAAAAAGAACAGGAGTACTTGTGGCACCTTAGAGACTAACACATTTATTTGAGCATAAGCTTTTGTGGGCTGTAGCTGTAGCCCATGAAAGCTTATGCTCAAATAAATGTGTTAGTCTCTAAGATGCCACAAGTACTCTTGTTCTTTTTAAGGAAACTTGGAGCTTGTCAACACAAGGGAATTGACCAACAGAACTATACTGGTATGATTATATTGCTACACCTCCCTGCGTGAACACACTTATTTCAGAGTCAATGTCTTTTTCTTATTTAGCTTCTACCACTTTCAAAGCACCTTAAGCTAAACCAGAAAAGTGCACTTCTATTCTGGAATAAGTGTGTCTACATGAGGAGTTATGTGTATAACAATAGAGGTATAACTACACTGGTATAGTTCTGCTGGTTAGTGTCACCATATATAGAAAACCCCTGGGTTGTAAACTTTTTGGGGCTGGCCTTGGGAAATGATGTCCAGGTCCATGACTTGGGCTCATAGGCTTTACTGCAATATAAATAATAAATAATTCTAGTCTATACAGGGGTTTATGCCCCCACTCATCACCATAGCATCTGAACACTTTCCAGTAGTGCATTATGTGATGGGACTACTGTCTGTCACATGTTGTTTGTTCTCTCCTCCTGTCCCCAGGGAGAGAAGTGTGTGCAGTGGGGTGTCTTGTTTTGATAGGTTTTTTGGTTTGTTTTTGATATACACCTGCTGGGGAAGGCAAGGCCAAAATTCTGCACCTTACATTTGGAGTGGAAGCTGGGGTGAGATTTGAGGTGGTCCTTGGTTCCTGAGGGAATTCATTCCACAGTCTCAGACCAGTGCCTAAGAAAGTTCTGTCTTCCACCCAGACTAGCTTTATCCTTACTGTAGAGTCCCATTATGCCAGAGAAGTAAAGTTACTGACCATGGTCTTTATCCCAGTTCTTTTAGATACCTGGGACCCGGGCCACGGAGCACTTGAAGATAAGGACTGAGACCTTGAACTTGAATTGATAGGCTATGGGAAGCTAGTGTAGAGAGCAGAGGACAGGTCTTATGTGCTCATGGTAGCCTGAGCTGCTGAGGAGACACACTACAGAGAGATTAACAACAATAAAAATCGCTCTTGGCCTCAGCTTCCCATCTTAAAATGGAGATACTATAATACATCCTACGTCTATCATTTCTAGTTAGATTGGGACTCATTAGGTGTATGTACAGCCCCAATTACACGGTGGCCTTGAGCTTGGTTGGAACATTTAAGTGCTACTATAAAGATAATTTTTTAAAACAGATGTTAATTTTCATTAATAGATACATTTCATTGCACTGAGGCATCTTCACACAGTTAACAAGCAGGGTTACATTAATAAATCATTAGGAGCTATTTTCCAACTCTTTATTTTAGGGCTCTGTGTGTGTGTTTTTAAAGTAGGTGTCACAGACTAGACACATCTAAAACTCTCCACTAGGGGGGGAAGAAGAGCAATTATGATTGGCTAAATGTATAAAACATAACAAAATCAAAACCACAGTCAAGAGAGTAACATACAATTCTAAATGGAACTTGAAAACTCGAGAAGTAATTTAAGGGAACCACATTAAATACTAAAATGTTTAATGGAACCCATGTGTCTCAGGCAGAGAAAGGGAGTGAGAGAAATGTAACAGAGGAAATCAAGGAGACAATATGTCTGTGCGACTTGTTCTAATTAGGGGCACAGTGCTGGTAAGGATCATTCATTATAATTTAGTTAAATCTTTAGTATGGCAAAGGCACCTCCGTATAGCCGTATAAAACAAAAGACCCCCAGTCGTAAACTAAGTTAAGGCCCATAGAACAGAAGTTAATTTCAGTCATTTGTGACTGCTAAAGGCAGCACATCACATGAATACCAGCACTTCTTTATTACCACGGAGTCGAGCTCCAGCTAGCAGATGTCTGCAAATTTGGTGTGTGTGTGTGTGTGTGTGTGTGTGTGTGTAGGCATAGGGGGCCAGTGGCTCATTGTCTCCAACTTGTCTGTCGCTTAACTCAGTAGATCTGTCTGTTTCTTTTAGCAGGGGTGGGAAGGGAGTTCAAAGAAAGAATCAAAACAATCCGTACATCAGAGCGTTGGAATATCTGAACTGCACCCAAGTATCACCAGCCACTTCTCCGTCTCTGCTTTGAAACAAGAGAACAAATGATGACTTGCAGCAGTTTGGGATGATTTACACACTCACAGCATGTGCAACACTTACTGCAGTGTAATTTTAAAACATATAAAGCATCAGAAAGCTGACCTGGGGTCAGGTTCAGGTTTGTGACACTTGGAGCTTGTATAGTTGTATAGGGTTGGATACAGGGCCAGATTCTGCTGTTATACCAGTGCAAATCCAGAGACACTCTGGGTCTGATTCTGAACCCATTCACACTGGTGCATTTAAATAGGGACCAGATCCTCGGATGGTGTAAATCTGCACTGGCTCCAATGGAGCTAAACTAATTTACCCCAGTGGAGAATCTGGCCCAGTGGAATTACTCAACCATAAATCCAGCATGAGATCAGAAGTATTTTAGCCTGGATAAGTGCTCATGGACCCAAGAGCATCATTACACCCTCAGAATTTTTAACATTGTTCAAAATGTTAAGTCAAATATTCATTTGAGTGTAAATATGATATCACTCAACCAGTGTCACTAGAATTACACCAGGGATGAATTTGATCCTGTATATTTAATAGAAGTACCTTGCCTCACCCCAATAAGGAGATTTAATCAGCAATAAACATTTGAGTTTGCTGTTGGATGTTGTCTTCTTACTCCTCAGCTTTCTAGTACATTTTGTTTTTGGAGCTTATTTAAACAAGCAGTTTATGGTTTGATCAAGTCCCTAAACAGGAAACCTAACGGGTTTATAAAACATTGAGTGCTCTCATTACCACTGACCTAAAAACCTCTGGAGTGGCAATCTTCATTTCTATTATACCTGCTATTACGGTAGTGTTTTCTAGTGGTTCTAAGTCTCAGCTCCATCACTGACTTGTATGATCTCGAGCAAATCATTTGAGCTGTGTTTTAGTTTACCTATAGCACATAGGACCATTAGGGATTGCCAAAGTGCTTTCAGGTGCTGCAGGACATAATGATTACTGTTAAAGCGTGTGAGAGGCATGCCTGGCTCTTTTCTTGATATATTATGGAAATACAGTAACAAAGTAATACCATCAAATAGTCACAATAAATACCACTAATACATAACGTTATTTATAGAGTTCCCCAATGCCAAGGAACATGAGCATCATAAACATGAACTGCAATACATCTAGCTGGACCAAATTGTCTGTTGGGGTAAGTTACCATCACTCCATTGACTTCAACAGAGAATGTCACCGAGACACATTGGCAGATCTTCCCTTGGTATGAATAGGTGTAGCTCCATTGAAGTAGCTGGAATGTCAGCACTTGACACCAGTGCAGGATTTGGCCCGTTCAACAGTTCGGCACCTCCAAAGGGTCCTGAATAAAAACTAAGTCAGCAGGGATGCATGTGTGCAGGAAGGGCATATGTGGGGCGGGAAGAAGTGAATTAATGTGGGATCAATAATAGTTATACTCAAACAACTCGGAAAACGAAAGGTTGAGATAGTGCTCTGGATTCTCCTCCCTCTTAAGTCCCTGTGAATCCATGGATGTGGTTATGCTGGGGTAAGTGAGAACAGAATCAAGACCTCTTTTTGTAGAGGTGGAGTAAGGTGGACCTCAAGAGTGTGATGAGAAGGCATGGGCTACAGAGAAGAGCAGAACCAATCACTTAGGTCTTGTCCACACTAAGGTTATTTTTTACTCGTAATTGCCACCATTAGCTTCGCCCTTGTGGTACTAGCAATAGACCAAAGCCCCAACCATAAGAAAGGGATCACAGGGGGAATGGGTGTGGCTCAGAGACAGCTGCACAGCACTGGGAATTAGTAACTCCTATGTTCTAAGCTTGCTTTTATCACTCACTTAATATGCAGCCTTTGCTAAGTCACATTTTAGCCAAATTCAGTCTCTGTGTCAGTTTTCCTAGCTGTAAAGCAGGGATAACACTCACCTATATCACCGGGAGTCGCGAGGGTTAATGTTTGCACAATACTTTGATAACAGATATCACTACGGGAGTGCCAAACACAGCATCCGTCCCCACCCCATGGATACCCCCTACTTCGTTTATATTGCAATAAATCACATGCATACATTTCCTCAAGCTAGAACAAAGAATCTATGCAATTTGATTGAGACATCTCATTTTAAATTCTTAGATAAAAAAATCAAACTGTTTTCCAGGAATTATTACGCAACATATGCAATGCATGTAGCACTGCCTAAGCCTTATTAATCAGACAGCAGAGAAAAATTCAGAAGCCAAGCCCAGATTTACCCACAAAAGTGTCCGGACCAAGATCTGTCGGGTATCTGTGCTGAAAGGCAAAGAGCTTCCAGCTGGAAAACAAAATATCACGTTAATTAATTTGATGAATCAAAGTAATGTGAGCACAGCAAATCATGTGAGCCTGCCATTGGAAAGGTAACTAGGGAAAACCAACATGGACTCTACGATGCTAAAGACAAGAAGAAGTGCTAGGAACTAGAGGACCCAACCAATGTGAGCATTTCTAAATGGATTGGAAGTTGTTTGAATTAATGTGAAGAGGAAGGTTCAAAAGTTCTACCTCACAAACAGGAGCAATTACCCTAATATTCACTGATGGTAGACCCAGACAATACAGTTGGGTTGTTCACTGATGATCTTGAACCATTGCTCAGTAAATAATGAAGTGGTTCCAATTTTCAATACTGAGAGTCATCCAGGGCAAGGACAAGGACTTAAGAACAAACACTGCTGGTGCATTCCAGGTTACAAGGTTCACCCCCATGGAACCAAGACCAAAACAGAAAGCTTTCTATTTAGTTAGGCAAAGAGGTCTAGTGGTTAGTACAGGGAGTGACACATTAAGGGTCCTGGAGTGCTAGTCCTAATTTTACTGTGGACTCAGTGTATGACTTTAGGAAGACTAATCTACCCATCTCTTCATTTCTAGACTACCCCTGACTTTGGTATGTGGATGCTGTGTTAGGAAGCTTCCCTGCAACCCCAGGTACAGGATAACATTTAACCATCTCACAAAGATATATTGTGAGAATCAATTAACTCAGGCCCTTGAGTTCCCATAACTCACAGCCTTGACTACTCTGGGGCAAGACACTGAAATTCACAGCTACTCCATCCATAAAATTGAGATTACACGTACCTTGCTCACAGGAATGTTGGGAGGGTTAATTCATAGAATTGTTTAAAAAACATCCCTCCTCCCACCCCTGAAAATCTTGACTTTAGTTGAAAAGCCAACCCCCCCCAAAAAAAAGTTTCATCTGGAAACCAAAAGTTTTTAGCTGAAAATTTTTTGGTTAAAAAGATTAAATTTTCTGTGGAAGAGAGACATTTTCGACAAAAATTTGCATTTTGACAAAACCCCAATTTTCTTTTGAAAAACAGTTTGCCAGATTTTTTTGACCCTTTAATTAACTAAAAGGAAGTGTCTTTGAGATGAAAATATGCTAGGTTTTCAAAATGTACTGAAGGCACATAAAACAGCAAATATTGTTATTCCCCTTTGCACAGTGAAATCAGCAAGCACTAGTGACATATTTGGATCACCCTAATTTGTTTGAACAAGTTGGCCCAGATCCTCAGCTGGTGCCAATTAGCAATGGAGTGATGCCGATTTGCAGCAGTCAAGGAAAAATCTGGCCTTTCATTTTTCGTGAATTGGGTCCAGCCCTGTTTGATGTGATGCAAACATGTTGATTATTGATTAATCAAGTCCACTAGAGGGCATGTAAACTCTAGCATCCCCAATGTCCGTGAGTTATGGCAACCTCTGGTAGCAAGTGCTGCTTATTAGGTTTGATTTAGGTGGGAGGAGAGTGTGATAAGGGATTCTTCTCTCTGGGGAAGAATGTTACAAGGAAAGTCTCTGTGGATTTGTTAGTCTCATCCTGACAATGGTCATTATAAGATAAGGTATATCACACACACGCACAGACTGAACAGTGACCCGCTCTGCAGAGATTCACACTCTGGCAAGAATCAAGTTCCTTCTCTGTCATTTGCCCATCTGCCTCCTGGTTAAGACTGTGTGAAAATTGCGCCACTGAGCTGCTAAGCCGTCAAAATGTTTCAAAATGCTCCAAGGAGAGGGGCCAATGGAGTTGCTGAAAAACCTCATTCTGTAAAGTTTTTTTTTTAAACTGTGTATGTGTTTGTGAGCCAAGACAGGAGCGCCAGAGAGACTGAGAGAGAAACAGCCTCCTCGAACATACATTGAGGTGTTCTTTCCTCCATTCATTAGAAGAACAGAGAAAGAAAGAAGGACTGGGGATTAGGATTATATTATTTTAACATAGCCATCTCCCTGCCAGGCATGTCCACCTTGTGAATCCGGAGTCACTCCATTGATTACTTATAGAACAGATCAAACGGATGAGTATTTAGGGCCAGATTGTGAACCCTTAGCTCTCTGTGGGAAGTGGTTACTCACACACGTGCATTGCCCGCTGAAGCTGATGGGGAGAGTCTGTGCATAGATGGATGCGAATGGGACCACTGGGGTAACAAGTTGATGGTGGGCAGGAGTTCACAATCTGGCCTTCAATTTTGAGATGAGTGGCTACTTGGGAAGAACAGGGCGAGACTTTGGGGGAGCCTGAGAGAAATTACAACAGTTGTGGAATCTCCATCTCTGGAGATATTTAAGAGTAGGTTAGATAAATGTCTATCAGGGATGGTGTAGACAGTATTTGGTCTTGCCATGAGGGCAGGGAACTGGACTCGATAACCTCTCGAGGTCCCTTCCAGTCCTAGAGTCTATGAGTCTATGAGCTTATTTAGCCTCAGGGCATTTTGACACTGGACACCAGCCAGGAAAAGAGGGAGAAAGGCTCTAAACGCTGGAAAAAGAAAGTACATTTAGGGTCTTTGCTCTGAGTGATGGAAAAGAGCTATTTGATTACTGGATACCTTCCCCTGATTGAGGATCTATCAGATATTAAACTGATATTTGAGCTCAGCCAAAAGGGCAAGCCGCAGCAATTAACTACATTTTCCTCCCTGTCATTTTTCTCCACTGTATTTAATTAAGTTCAGCCTCATTTTATAGCTTTATTTTGTAGTTTTTCAAAGCCAGTTCTTAACTTTCCATGCGGGTTGTTGTACATTCTCATGGTGCTAGCTGTGGGCCTGATCCTGAACCCAATGAAGTCAATGAGAGTTTGATCTTGGCTTTGGAAACAGCGGCTTTACATCCAGAAGCTGAACAAATGGTTTGATTTAAACCACAAAAATACTTCAGATCAGTCTTGAATTGATTTTGAGCCATATCCATGATCCAGCAAGGATTCTGCATGATTTTTTACAGTGGTTGCAAACCTCTGGAGATGTTTTTTTTCTCCGAGTATCAACAAATTTTATCTAGCTGCTGTTCCTAGTGTATTTCAGGTATGACCCTGATTCAGTTTTGGGATAGGTCATATAAAATGAGTGAAATGGTATTTTACCATTGCTTCTGATTGGCTGAATGATCTAGGCCACGTGATCAGAAAGGTCAGGATTAACCATTTTCACTTGGCTTTTTAGTGACAGCGGCTGCAGTTTAGTTAGAGCCAACTGGAAAAAATCAGCATTTGGTTCCTTCCAGCCCCAGCATCTTCTATTTCTAATTCTTTTCTGGGAGCAAGACAGAAGCACCTGTTAGGAAATGAGGAAAAACAAAGTGCCTGCTGCTGCCTGTGGTCCAGCTGAGATTGGCTCCAGATGAGTGCAAAATCTCTCTACAAGCATGAGGGAAATGGGGAGTGTAAGGATGATCGTGCCATTAAGACACTGGACTGGAGATCTGGGTTCACTGTTTAGCTCTGCTGCGGAGTGCCTGGGTGACCTTGGCATGCCACCAAATGGTAATAGGGAAGATGTGCTGCAGGGATATGCGTTGCATGCAGAGGAACTCTTAGCTATGGCAAACAGCACGGGTGCCTCTGGCTTGACTTGCTGGCGGTGTTCACTTACTGACCAGTTCAAGGATAAGCTGCAGGAATGTATTGTGTAGGTGCACAATGGGCCAAATACATCCCTGGTGGAGCTGCACTGAAGACAACAAAGCGGCAATAGACATTGATTTGGTCTAATGAGTCCAGCACCAGAGAAAGGGATCCAGTAAAGGGTTAATCTGCTCTAGAAGTTGGATCCTTGTGGCAGACACAACAGAGGACTCTGGGGGTGAATATCCCTTGACCTTGAACGTGTATTTTAAGCCTTCTTTTTGGAGGAGACTGAGGAGGCATAGCCCACCAGCTAAAGCCTATAATGGGAATTCTATTCCCTGCTCTCCCACTGGCTCGATGTTCGGCAGGCCACTCAAAGGTCTTCATTCCTCAGTTTCCCAATCTGAAAACTGCGATGATAATATTCTCCTACCTGCCAGGGATGCTTAATTAGTAGTTGGAAAATGCTTTGAGATTCATGGATAGAAATTACTAGAAATGGGCAAAATAGTTTTAATAACTGATATGCAAATGGGGAAACATTTGGATAGGACAATGAGACATTAGTGGCAAAACCACCACAAGACAACTGGAATGTGGCTGTAGTATATAAAAATGTGCCATGCGTAGAAGTGGGACTAATTCAGTCACTCTCTTCTTGCCACTCTAAAGGCCTAGAATAGAGTTGTTACTACTACAGCTCATTTGAATAATTCCCACATATATTCCAGATGCTGACCACCTGGCTGCCTTTTTAGAGCTAAAAAAAGAGGGGGTGGAGCAGGTCTCTCCTAAATATCCATATTTAATTTCTATGCAGACGTTTGTCGTTGCACAGAATAAATAAGCATAAATCAACCCTCCCCTCCCCAATACGTTATTTGATTCACATCCATGGAGCCTGCACAGAATGCAGTGGAGACAACTCAGCCACAGACTGATCTATATAATAAATGGCGGTGCACCCTTTCAAGAGGACAAGGAATTTTAAAATAACCCAACACTGTATTACTGATCAAAAATGCATACTTGTCTGCAGCTTATCTTTTCATTGCCACCCCTTTGACACACTGGATGTGACCCATGGCCATCCTATGCAATACAATCCTTTCCTTACTGCGCTGACAACAAAGACTGGCCATCTCAGATCAGGTTGAGAAAGTAGGTTTTTTTCACCATCCCCTTCATTGTGAGTTACCCATTTCACTGTATATTTCCATCTCTGCTTGATTCAAACACACAGCGCATGAAAGTGGCTTTCCTCCAAAGCTGCAGTACTGCTCCACAACCAGTAGAGGGTATGAAAGAATATGATAAAAGGAGCTTGACAGTGTTACCTCAAAAATTTTACTATTACTATTAAATATTTATATCAGGGTAACGCCCAAAGGACCTGTTGACTGAGGCTATTTTGTATCCCTCTTCTACATGCTATGAAGAGATATTTACAGATGGGAATCAAATTAGGTTCACTTCTGGAGAATGGAATTTAAGTTTTGTAGCGTGACTAATACATGGATTTCTCTTAGGCATAGACCAGACTCTTCATTTTTCCAGTATTATTAGCTGGGACTAGACAGTTTGGCCAAGGAAACCCCTCTATACTTACTAAAAGTACCAAGTGTTCTGTTTAGACAAGAGATTGATTTTTAAGGTCACAGCCACTCCTCCAGAAAACTCCATGATACTTGAGTCATCTACCTTGGAAAGACCAAGGTGATAATGCTGAAATCTGAATATGTCTTTCCAAGAAGCCTTGACTGGGCAAAACCTGAAGTGTCACTAAGCCACCCCTCTACTATCTTGCTACAGCTGGTAAATTATCTACACTAGTCCCTTAACTAAATGAAAACCTCATTCATCTTATCTGTGAGAGTTCATTTATTTCATATAGGATCAACCACAACTTCTCTAAAGAGATTCAAATAGGAGAAAACTTCAAAATATAACCAAGACCACAAATTTGTGTCATATCCTTTAAGAAATAAAGCTCACAAGTGCTGGTGATTTTTAAAGTATCTGAATCACACACCCGAGATCTTTCCATGAGTTACCATTGAAATGTGATGTGTGGTTGGGTAGATTAACTAAAACCAAACAGAACACTTTGGTAATTAGTGCACAAGTGTATGTTGGGTTTTTTTTAATGATAAGAAGGCTTTAAAAGGACATATTACAAGTCTTGAGTTAGAGTTCATATTTTGCAGCAAAAGGGGTCAAGAAAGGATTCCTCCTACACATGTAACGCTGCACATTTGGCTAGGTACATTATTATCAGGGATGGGGCGGGGAGACATGCCTTCCTCTGATTCTTCCGATATTGTCCTATGCTAGAGATAGGATATTGGACTTGATAGGCCAAAGTTTGATTCATTGTGGCAAATCCTGCACTACTACCACAGGGCAAGATACCACAGCGTTGGACCTTTTAGAAACGTTGATTTGATAGTGATGGATACTGTAATAGGGTGACTGTTCTTTTCAATGATGGTAGGGATTAAGGGTCTGTCAACCCCTGATCCATGGTGCATCCCTCTAAGTTTCTTAGGACTTTCTGAATGGACCCAGGCCTACAAAAGGGCAAAGACAGGTATTGGGAGAGAGGACAATGGTCCTGGAGGAATAGTTAATACTTGGGGAAGAATCAGGCTACTGTTTAAGGGCCAAGGACCAGGAATTTTGTGGTACAGGATGGGGCAAGGTTCCTCTCCTCCCAGCCAACTGGGATGAGCCCTGGGAAGGAGGGCAGCATATATGCTGCCTTCTCTTTCATAACAAGAGAGACACACTCAGAAGAAGGACCACTGCCTTCTGCCCTCTCCTCACCCAGGGAGCAAAAGGACTAAGAAAAGAGGGGCCAGCTAGGAGAAGCTGCATTAAAGACACTGCTGGCCTGAATTAGCAAGGTCCCAACAAGGAGGGCTGTGGGACTCCGGAGCCCAGGAGGAGAAGCGCTGGCCTTGGAGGGCTAAAGTCGTGTTGAGTACTCTGTAAAAGAGTCTGGGAGTCAATTATTGCAGAATACCCAGACAGAACTGATGGCAGAGTACCTCCATGGCCTCCCATAGGCCATGACGGGGAGCCTGGAGGTGGCAGCCATGTTCCTGCTACCACAGCATTGGCCATGAAGAAGAGCTCCATAGTGACTTCAATGGGGAATTCTGCTTAAAAAAAAAATCAGTGGTACATAGATTCTATCTTCTTGAGACTTTCCAGTTAGGTGCTGAAACCTCGTCACTAGTCTGAAATGCAGACTGGTCGGGATGAAAAAGAAAGTCAAACATCTTCCACCAAGAGGTTTTGGTACTTCTGTTTATCAGGAAGGTTCTTTACTACGGGCTCAGTATGTTGTTCACTTTCTGCACCCCAGCCCGCCTTGGGATTAGTGTTTATCTTTCCTAATACAGCAGCAGCAGTTCTGGATAAGATGACTCACAATGTATGGATCACTCTCGCTTGTGAATTTAGGCACAGCCTGGAGCAAAGTGTAAACTGCATTGTCGCAAGAGTACCTCCCAAAGCACTGGGCAACAGATCCACACCAGGAGGTCAGCCTAGACGATCATAATGGTCCCTTCTGACCTTAAAGTCTATGATTCTACCTCTGAGTCATAGTTCTTCCAGTTATTCCTTCTTGCTCCTGTGGGGTAGAAATTGATTGCTGAGCTGTACCCAACCACAAATGACAACATCCCCTCCCCATGCTGACTAGTGACCAGGATTGCAGACAGCGTGACACCCATTCTTTACCCTACGCACCCACCTACTCTGTGGAGGAATTAAAGAGTGATCCTTGACTCCCTCGTGCACAGAACCAAATGTGGAACGGGGGAGGGAGGGTGTTCTGAGAAGCTGCACTCATTTTAATGGGATTACTTGCAGAGTAAGGATGTTTTCAACCTGAGTAAGGGTGGCAAAACATGGGGTATAGTTTGTGATTGTGGAAAGGAATGACGTTGAAGATGCTCAGATACTATGGGGATGCGTGGCAGTATAAACCCATAATACAGAAAAAGTCTTAAAATAACTAGCATTATAACATTAAATCTCTCTGGATTCTATGCAAAGGTGCTCTAAACTGCCACTGGACATGACAAGACTTTCCCAATCAAAACAGAAGCCATGAAATCAACCAGGTCTTGGAGAAACGAAAGTTCTTGCTCTCACTTTTACTAGTTAAAATCCAGAGTCGCTCAATGAAAAATAAAGTGAACAGCTTCAATGGGACTAAGATCAGAATGTGGTCTTTTCGTCTCTACTGCCTACAAGTGCCTTGGGACTCAATTCAAGGGTTATTTATCTGGGGCTGAGTAGGAAAAGCTATCTTTCTGTGTCACTAAGGTGTCAATACACGAGCAGATGGCACAGACTCCACTTCTTTCAAAGTAATGAAGTGAGATTGTTTATGTGAATGTTTTCAAAGAGCTGAACCTGCAAGGTTCTGCTCGCAGATCAGGAAATAGCAGAACATAAATCTGTCCGAATCAGCCAAACTCACACAAAATTCAATGTTGGAACGCTGTGGCACCAGCAACTCTTCGTTCTTTCGGTGTAATGACTGTTGATGCTAGGATTTAGCAGGATTATGCCGATTTAGGAAAAAGAGGGGAATATTAATATACAAAATTGTTAAATGTCAAATAAAATCCCTTAATAACGTGTGTGTCTGGCTGAGCACGGGAGCGCTTCAAAAACTAGCTACAAACATTTCAGAAATCCATTTGGCAAGTTCAAACAAATAGCCCCATATCAATTATACAGACAGTATTCTTAAGGGGGTCCGTTTTCAGCATAGCATGCAGAGAATTAAGCCCGCAGCTCCCATTATTGTTAATGGGATTGGCACACCTAATTCCTCATACCCATGGCTGCAAGTTTAAAGCCAACAGATAAGAATATGTCCTCAAATTAAGAGGAATTTTTAATATTTTCTTAACATAATGACGCTACCTGCATAAGGTTGTTTTTTCTCTTGAGGAATATTTCAGTCTAACAGTTTGGGGCTCCATAGACTCACATATGCTTAGAGAAGAAAGCAGAACAGAAGAATGCAGAAACTATTTGAGAGTTATGCAAGGGCTTAAGTGGAGAGACTGGCTACTAGTCATATCTAGGGTTGGCCAGAAAAGAAGGATTCCGTTTTGCAAAAAATGTTGATTTTTTGTTTCTATTCTGATGCAGAAGGAAACAAGACCCTTTTTTTTTGGGGGGGGGGAGGGAGAACGGGGAGAAGAGAGAGAGAATTTACAACTGTGTGGTGCAGTAGACAGGGTTGTGGAGTGGGAGGCAGCAGACCTGAGTTCTAGTCCCAGCTCTGTCACTGTATGACCTTGAGAAAGGGCTTGCCTACCTACATAGGAAGTATAGACTAACCTAACTAAGCTCAACTGCACAAAGGCGCTTTTAGTGCGGAATAAGAGGGCGACGAAGGAGTGACAAGATTATGGTGATCAACAGATGGCTCAGGCATTGGTGTTATAAGGAGGACTTTGGGATGTACGGTCATTGGGAAGCGTTTACGGATAGACAACTGTTCACTCAGGATGGACTTCATCTAAGTAAAGAGGGAAATAGAATTCTAGGATGGAGGCTCGCCGACCTCATCAAGAGAGCTTTAAACTAGGAAGTTGGGGGAGATGGTTGGGAGATGTTCAGGAGATCTCCACGCCGGAATATAACCTGGAGAGGGAAGTAAACAAAGTGAGAGGGGATACCCTTGCGGACCAAAGAATTGATCCAAGGAGGAATAGTGGAGTAGAAACCAGAGTAACGGGTGATGCTGGTGGTAGAAGGTCTGTGCACGACGGGGGAAAGAATGTCACTGACGCCAAACGCCAAAAATTAAAATGTCTGTACACTAATGCGAGGAGCCTAGGTAACAAGATGGAGGAATTGGAGCTACTGGTGCAGGAAGTGAAACCGGATATTATAGGGATAACAGAAACCTGGTGGAATAGTACTCATGACTGGAGTACAGGTATTGAAGGCTATGTGCTGTTTAGAAAAGACAGGAAGAAAGGCAAAGGTGGTGGAGTAGCCTTGTACATCAATGATGAGATTAACTGTAATGAAATAAGAAGCGATGGAATGGATAAGACAGAGTCTGTCTGGGCAAAAATCACACTGGGTAAAAAAGCAGCTAGAGCTTCCCCTGAGATAGTGCTTGGGGTGTGCTATAGACCACCGGGATCTGATTTGGATATGGATAGAGACCTCTTTAATGTCTTTAATGAAGTAAACACAAAGGGGAAATGTGTGATTATGGGAGACTTCAACTTCCCGGATATAGACTGGAGGACGAGTGCTTGCAAGAATAATAGGGGTCAGATTTTTCTGGATGTGATAGTGGATGGATTTCTTCATCAAGTAGTTGAAGTACCTACGAGAGGGGATGCCATTTTAGATTTGGTTTTGGTGAGCAGTGAGGACCTCGTAGAAGAAATGGTGGTAGGGGACAACCTTGGTTCGAGTGATCATGAGTTGATTCAGTTCAAACTAGATGGAAGGATAAACAAATGTAGATCTGGGATTAGGGTTTTCGACTTCTCGAGGGCTAATTTTAAAGAGTTAAGGAAATTAGTTAGGGAAGTGGATTGGACGGAGGAACTTGTGGATTTAAATGCGAAGGAGCCCTGGAATTACTTTAAGTCGCAGCTGCGGAAATTGTCGGAAGCCTGCATCCCAAGAAAGGGGAAAAAAACCATGGGCAGGAGTTGTAGGCCAAGCTGGATGAGCAAGCAACTCAGAGAGGGGATTAGAAAAAAGCAGAAAGCTTACAGGGAGTGGAAGAAAGGCGGGATTAGCAAGGGAAGCTACCTTGGTGAGGTCAGAACATGTAGGGATAAAGTGAGGAAGGCTAAAAGCCGCATTGAACTGGACCTTGCAAAGGGAATCAAAACCAATAGTAAAAGGTTCTACAGCCACATAAATAAGAAGAAAACAAAGAAAGAAGTGGGGCTGCTAAACACTGAGGATGGAATGGAGGTTAAGGATAACCTAGGCATGGCCCAATATCTAAATAAGTACTTTGCCTCAGTTTTTAATAAGACTAGTGAGGAGTTTAGCGATGATGGAGGGATGATAAACGGGAATGTGGATATGGAGGTGGATATTACCGCAACTGAGGTAGAGGCCAAACTTGAACAGCTTAATGGGACAAAATCAGAGGGCCCGGACAATCTCCATCTGAGGATATTAAAGGAACTGGTGCATGAAATTGCGAGCCCGTTAGCAAGAATTTTTAAGCAATCGATAAACTCGGGGGTTGTGCCGTACGACTGGAGGATTGCTAACGTAGTTCCTATTTTTAAGAAAGGGAATAAAAGTGATCCGAGTAATTATAGGCCTGTTAGCTTGACGTCTGTAGTATGTAAGGTCTTGGAAAAAATTTTAAGGGAGAGAGTAGTTAAGGACATAGAGGTCAATGGTAATTGGGACGAATTGCAACATGGATTTACTAAAGGTAGATCGTGCCAAACCAATCTAATCTCCTTCTTTGAGAAGGTGACGGATTACTTAGATAAAGGAAATGTGGTAGATATAATTTACCTCGATTTCAGTAAGGCGTTTGACACGGTTCCACATGGGGAACTGTTAGTTAAATTGGAAAAGATGGGGATGAATATGAAAGTTGTAAGGTGGATAAGGAACTGGTTAAAGGGGAGACTCCAGCGGGTCGTATTGAAGGGTGAACTGTCAGGCTGGAAGGAGGTCACTAGTGGAGTCCCTCAAGGATTGGTTTTGGGACCGATCTTATTTAACCTTTTTATTACTGACCTTGGCACAAAGAGCGGGAATGTGCTAATAAAGTTTGCGGATGACACAACGCTGGGGGGTATTGCTAACACGGAGAAGGACAGGGATACTATTCAGGAAGATCTGGACCACCTTGTAAACTGGAGTAATAGTAATAGGATGAAATACAATAGTGAAAAGTGCAAGGTCATGCACTTAGGGATTAATAATAAGAATTTTAGATATACGTTGGGGACGCATCAGTTGGAAGCGACAGAGGAGGAGAAGGACCTTGGGGTATTGGTTGATAGCAGGATGACTATGAGCCGCCAATGCGATACAGCTGTTAAAAAAGCAAATGCGATTTTAGGATGCATCAGGCGAGGTATTTCCAGCAAGGATAAGGAGGTGTTAGTACCATTATATAAGGCGCTGGTGAGACCCCATCTGGAATATTGTGTGCAGTTCTGGTGTCCCATGTTCAAGAAGGATGAATTCAAACTGGAACAGGTCCAGAGACGGGCTACTAGGATGATCCAAGGAATGGAAAACCTGCCTTATGAAAGGAGACTCAAAGAGCTTGGCTTGTTTAGCCTGGCCAAAAGAAGGCTGCGGGGGGATATGCTTGCTCTATATAAATATATCAGGGGGGTTAACGTTAGGGAGGGAGAGGAATTTTTTAAGTTTAGTACTAATGTAAGCACGAGGACGAATGGGTACAAACTGGATATAAGGAAGTTTAGACTTGAAATTAGACGAAGGTTTCTAACCATTAGGGGAGTGAAGTTCTGGAACAGCCTTCCGAGGGAAGTAGTGGGGGCAAAAGACTTTTCTGGCTTTAAGACTAAGCTTGATAAGTATATGGAGGGGATGTTATGATAGGATAGTTTAATTTGGGCAATTGATCTTGGATTATCACCAGATAAGTCTGCTCAGTGGTCTGCGGGGAGATGTTGGATGGGATGGGAACTGAGCTACTGCAGAGAATTCCTTCTTGGGTGCTGGCTGGTGAGTCTTGCCTACATGCTCAGGGTTTAGCTGATCGCTATATTTGGGGTCGGGAGGGAATTTTCCTCCAGGGCGGATTGGCAGGGGCCCTGGAGGTTTTTTGCCTTCCCCTGCAGCATGGGGCATGGGTCGCTTGCTGGTGGATTCTCTGCAGCTTGAGGTCTTCAAACCAATTTTGAGGATTTCAATAACTCAGTCCTGGGTTAGGGGTTGTTATAGAAGTGGATGGGTAGGGTTCTGTGGCCTGCCTTGTGCAGGAGGTCAGACTAGATGATCATATTGGTCCCTTCTGACCTATGAGTCTATGAGTCTATATGAGGAATTAGTGTGTCATAGTTACTGCACTTGAAAATTCACACTCTAGCTTATTCTACACTAACTTCCCATGTAGACAAGCCCTTGGTCCCTTCTGTTTCGCTTCCCCTCCTTTCACAGGCTTGTCTATTTGAATTGTAATTTAAGACAGGTGCTCTCTCTTACTATGTGTTTGTTCATTGCATTGCACAAGGGGGCCTGGATCTCAGTTGGGCCCTTAGATACTAAAGCAGAGGTTGGCAAACTATAGTCCATGGGCCACAGCTGGCCCACAGGACTGTCCTGCCAAGCCCCTGAGCTCCCGGCCAGGGAGCCTAGTCCCCAGCCCCTCCCCCGCTGTCCTGCTTCCCCCACAGCCACACTGCGCTGGCCGTGCTCTGGCCTGCCGTTCCCACTGGTCAGCGTGGGGAGCGGAGCTGGCTCTGACCAAGTGTCGTGGCTGTGAGCTCCTGCTGCTGGTAAGGGGGCGGGCAGTGGGGGGGTTGGGTAAGGGAGCAGGGGTTCTGGGGGGTAGTCAGGGAGGAGGGGGAAGTTGGATGAGGCGGAGGTTCTGGGGGGGGCGGTCAAGGGATGGGGAACAGGGAGGGTTGGGAGTGGGAGTCCCGGGGGGCCAGTCAGGGGGCTGGGATGTGGTTAGGGGTTGGAAGGAAAGTCAGAAGACAGGGACCGGGGGGGTTGGCTAAGGGGGTGGGGTCCCAGAAGGGGGAGGTCAGGGGACAAGGAACGGGGAGGTTGGATGGGTTGAGGGCTTGGAGGGGGGCAGTCAGGGAGTGTGAAGTGGGAGGGGGCAGATAGGGGGCAGGGGCCAGGCTGTTTGGGGAGGCACAGCCTTCCCCACCTGGCCCTCCGTACAGTTGTGCAACTCCGATGTGGCCCTTGGGCCAAAAAGTTTGCCCACCCCTGCTCTAAAGTAATACTACAGCTACTACTAAGTGTAACTCCACAACTTCAGTGGAGTGTCAGCGAGTGGAGAATCAGGCCTCTCTGGGTATATCTACACTGAATTGGGAACCTGGGCTTGTGAACTTGAGATTTCTGAGCCCATGCCTGAGCATCGACATTGCATTGTAAAGCTGGGCTTACAGTTGCTGGAGCTGGGTCTCTCAGCCATACTAGCGCATCCATACTGTACTACACAGGCCCTCTGACTTGGGTCTGTGGCTTGACCTGTGTCCAACTTCAAAATGAGCTTGGACACGAGTCACAGCAGGAATTGGGCCCTGACCCCCACATCCGCAGTAGGATGGAAAATGGGCTTGGCCTCCAACCTGAGTCAGAGCTTTGCCTTGGTGTGCAGTGTAGACACACTGCATGATTTCTTTTATAAGAAGGAAATAGCTAAATTGTGACAGCATTGTTACTTTGATGGCACAAACCACTTCTCTTGAGGGTGATGTCTGACCCTCAAGTAATAAAATAAATTCATCAGAAAAGACAACATGACCTTGAGCTGAGAAGTTTGAGTTTGGATCCACTTCCAAACTCGCTCAGTGTCCCGGAGTGCTGGCCTCTTGGGCTTGGAGTTATTCAGGTTGTTCTGCATCCAGGGGTTTAGCTTAAGTCCAGATCCTCAGCTGGTGTAAATGAGCACTGATCCCTTGCCTTCAGTCTTGAGGATCTGGCCCATAAAGTTCTTATTTAGATGTAATCTTCACTAAATTGTAGGAAGTTGGCTGCGGATCTCAAAAGAATACCTGGAGAGTGGAGATAATGAAGTCTGCAGTCCACAAACACTGCCAACAAGATAAACTGTTTAGGCCACTTGAGTTTCAGCCAAACATTGACTAGTCATTGGAAAATGCTATACACGATTAACAAGAAGTTCAGTGCCTGTACAGGTAAATATTTGTTCTGCCAAGTCCTATGCGATGGTCACTCTATACATTTCCCTAAGGAGAGACATGTTAAAAGCTTTGGGCTAGATTCTCCTCTCACTGGGACTTAAAGAGAACTAGTTTACATCAGTGCGAGAGGAAAAAAAGGCACTTTAATGATGGCGTTCTAGGCAGAATTATCCCAATTTCCTCATAGAATTCTGCATAGACAACACAAAACTCACCAGGAAACAAAATATCCGACATGATCAGTGCAGTTTTTTACATAACAGTTTGACTGTAGCTTCAAGTGAAGATAACGAAGCTATTTAATCTGCATTACATTTACTTAGTGCTATATTCCGTACTAGCCATTTCCATAACGACTCTCTTGCAGATCATGTTCTGAATACATTAAAGATAACGAAGAATAGAATAGGTTCTATCTTAATCATTCTGAGGTAGCTTCACTGAATTCCAAGCAGCTTATTATATGGGCTTCATACAATTTTATGGAACCCTAGAAAATAGAGATCTTGTCTACTCTGAGACATTAAGGGCCAGATTTTCAAAAAGGGAAGAAAATGTGTAATTGTGCCCAAAATTTATATGCACAGTTAGCACAATGGTGCATACAAAAGGCTGAACCAGTGCCACTTACAGTAGATACCTATCTGGGTATACTCATATGCAAAGTCAAATGTACATATGCAGCTGTCAAGGTATTATTCCCACTTTGAACTTTAGCGTCCAGAAAGTGGGGACCTGCATGTACCCTTCTAAGCTTAATTCCTAGCTTAGATCTGATAACGCTGCCACCAACCAAAAATATAGTGTTTTGGTACACTTTCTGTCCCCCAAAACCTTCCCTGGGGAACCCAAGACCCAAATCCCTTGGGTCTTAAAACAGAGAGAAATAAACCATTCCCCCTCCTTTCCCCCTCCCAGACTTTCCCTGAGAGATCACTGATCCAAACTCCTTGGATCCTTAAACAGAGAGGAATTAACATTTACCCCCCTTCTCTCCCCCCACCACTCTCTGGTGAGTTCAGACTCAATTCCCTTGTCTTACACAAGGAAAAAATCAATCAGATTCTTAAAAAAGAAAGCTTTTAATTAAAGAAAGAAAAAAGTAAAAATTATCTCTGTAAAATCAAGATGGAAAATGTTTACAGGGTCTAAGCTTTACATAGACTAGAGGGACTCCCTCCCCCCTAGCTTAAGATACAAGTTACAGCAAACAGAGGTAAAATATCCTTCCAGCAAAATACACATTTGCAAATAAAGAAAACAAACATAAAGACTAATCCGCCTTCTATCTAGTACTTACTATTTTTGAACATGAGAGACTGTTTCAGAAAGATTGGAGAAATCTGATTGCATGTCTGGCCCCTCTTAACTCCAAGAGAGAACAAAGAACAACCCAAAAAGCACAAACAAAGACTTCCCTCCACCAAGATCTGAAAGTATCTTGTCCCCTGATTAGTCCTTTGGTCAAGTGTCAGCCAAGTTCACTGATCTTGTTAACCCTTTACAGGTAAAAGAGACATTAACCCTTAACTATCTGTTTATGACAGCAGCTGTGATAATATGGATGCACATTAGGCACAATTTCATACACCTCTTGGGCCATGTCATGAAGAAGCATAATCTGTGGATATTCTCTAGTTAGTTTAACAGGTTCACAAGGGGTATAGCTACACTGCAACAACACACCCACGGCTGGCTCTCGCATCAGCTGACTCAGGCTCAGGCTGCAGGGCTATAAAATTGCAGTGTAGATGTTGGCGCCAGAGCCCAGGTTCCAGCCTGAATCCAAATGTCCACATTGCCCCACAGCCCGAGCCTGTGAGAGCTGACATGAGTCAGACTCAAGTGTTTTATTGCAGTGTGGACATACACCCAGCATCTTTACAGTCAAGATGCTACGTATGGGGTCTCTGATTCAGGTTTAAGAATTCAGCTGTATTCCATACGGCTAACTCATACCACATGCATAGGTTTCAGGAATAGGTTATGCATGCATCAACCATTGCTGAACATGTATACCCTATTGCTGAATCAGCATTGACACCCATAGGACACCTATAAGTTATATCTGAGATGTTCTGAGATTGATTTTTTGTTGATCTTTAAAGATATGGTTGTTCTCCAAAAATTGCTTTGATAACCAAATCCTACAAGACATAAATTTCATAAGAAAATGCTTTTGATCTCCACTGACATTCATTAGACTTTCCATTCTAGACAATAAGTAGAACTGCTCTTTGGGGGAAAAAAGCAAATAGGTGTAATTAGACTAGTTGTTCCAGGCTTGCCCAGTTCTGCTAAAACAATTCAGTTTTCTAATTTTAAATATCATTTATAAATTGGTAGTACCTTTTCTTCTTAACAAGGAGCTTAACAAAATCTTTCCCTCTCCCATATAAAACTGGATGTGTTTAATGTAGCGTTGCCAATACCAAATGTTCAAAAATCATGAATCAGGCCTCAAAAATAATGAGATTTAAAAACCAAACCAATCAACCAATAAAAATCTTGAGGTGCTTTTCTTATGACTTCTGTATTTTGAGCCTTTAGGGTTTCCATTTTCAAGCTTTTCTCCTCAGCCATGAAGGAAAGAAACTGTTTTTTTTTAAAGGAAAGCTGTGATGCTAATTTATTCACAGGACTCCAGGACCTGGATCTTTAAAAATAAACACCAAGTATCATGAGAACTGGCAATATGGCAAATGGAAAAAAGGAGGGGATGAAAATGCATATGTATATACTAATGGCTGTCCTACTAAGAAGCATTTTTGGAAAACAAGACCAGATCCTGCAGCAGAGAGCAGAGGAGCCTTCTGAGTATGTATGCAGTGTTTCCAGGAGATGGCATGGCAAAGGGTAATGTTGTCTGGAAAGTGGAGGAGTGTCACATGTGAGGGGGATGGTGGTGACTTGGAAGGAAGCAGCATAGGCACTTACATGGGAAGGGAAGCTACAGAGGTGTGCAAGTGGAAAGCTGCAACAGCCCCAGAAACATTACAAAGACTTTCTTTCCCGTAGGTGGCCTGGTCCTAGATTCCTTGGGAATCCAAAACTGTGCCAGGAGACAAGGGAAGTTTTGGCTGCACAAGGAAAACAGAGTCAGGACCAACAAGGAAGTCGGATTTATTAATGCCATTTCTAATGTGGATTTTGGTGCATTAGTGGGCACGGGGTTTTAACCTCTGGTGATCCAAGTCCAAATCATTGTCATGCTCTAGTGTCTCTACACCTGGTGCTTCCGCTACCTCTTGACTTTAATAGTCCCCAAAGCAGGTGTGTGACTTTTTTGCATGGGAGTATCCCATTAAAGTCAATGGGATTATTCACATGCTTAAAGTTACAAATGTGATTAAGTGCTTTGCTGAAGCGGGGCCTGTCTAATGGGGAGGCATGATCCTTGCTTGCACTGAGGCCAGCTAAAAATCTCCCACTGACTTCTCAGGGAGTAGGATCAGCAAGGGTGACCAGAGAGCAAGTGTGAAAAATTGGGACGGGGTTAGGGATAAGAAAATATATAAGAAAAAGCCCCCAAAATCGGGACTGTCCCTATAAAATTGGGACATCTGGTCACCCTAGGATCGGGCCTTCACCTTTTAGAACTCTGGGATTATATTCTTACTCATCTGCACAGCACAATGCATGCCAGCAATGCTCCATAAATAATACTCAGAAAATCCCATTGAGATTCCAAGGGAAAATTCTTCCTGGCTTGCTCAGTGGCACGTGACCAAAAAACTCGCCACACAATGTGCCACAGTTTTTCACACGACTGCCAGTCTGTGTTTCAAGGAGCTGGGGTAAAAGAGGTCAAGGCTGAGATGCGCTGGCAGAGCCACGCCAGGAAGTTTGCATAAGACTTAGCCACACTGCGTCTGACTCTAGCCAGAGTTATTAATCACTCACTTTCATGAGTAGTAAATGCACTCATAAAATTTAATTTAAAAAATTCTGTAAATGCATTTTTAAATACGAGCGCCCATTAAAGGAGGGACATAAACACCCAGTCAGAGGTTTACTGGGCAGGAGAGGAGGGTTTTGTTGTTGTTCTATATCAAGCTTAAAATATCATGAAAAGAAATAAGCACCCAGTTGTATTGTTTGGAAGGAGTGAATTACACACCCTCTGAAAGACATCGCTGTCAGCCGTCTCAGTTTGTGAAACTGCATGTTCTATTGGACAGACTAAATACTGGGCACAACATAACTTTGTATCACCAGAGACCTCCCATATATTTGCCTCTGGGCTAACATTCTGAGGTGAATAATTAAGCCTTTTTCCTCTGCGTGTTAAATAATAATAATAATAACAACAACAGTCTAAAGAACAACTCAGCCTCAGATATTAAAACATCCCCTTTACCCTTTCCAAAGCCTAGGGTAGCAGTTTATAAACATCACCACACTCAGAAAAGGAGAACATTCCAGGGACTTAGTCACATTTTACACTGAGGCCTCTTTACACTGCTCTGATGGGGTAAAGGGCCTTATTTCCACCTGCTGCCAAAGCAGGGCAAAGGGCCCATGATGTAAACGAGAGACAGGCTCTAAAGGTAGGAGAGGCTCTTAACATTTTGGCTCACTTGCCTTCCCCCAAAAGAAAAAAAAATTGAACTTTGTATTGCTTGTTTGCACTGCTCCAGACATGTGCAAAATAAACTTTTTCATAGATGATTTATATGCAGGGCAGTTAAAAACAAATGGACTTGTCTCACCCATCAAATAGTCCAAGTTTGTGCTTGTCTCCCAGATTGCCCACTGCTGGGTTCTGAGTTTGCTCTATGTTATTCAGGAATATGCTTCTGTGTCTTTGGTCCTGCATTTAGAAAGAAATTTGAGGGAAATGGCAATGAGGGGGTTTTGCAAGATGTTAGGCCACTTAGCTGTTGGAGCCTCTGAGAAAAACCACCACCTAGTTTTCCCTTAAAAACAATGTTACATAAGTGCTTCTGTAACTTTTTCTGTTTCATAAGTAACCTGGCAAGTTGAGTAATTCACATTCTGGGTATCATTCTAAAGAAATATTTCTAATAATCCTCTCTGTGTACAAAGCGGTATTGCCTCATCCTGGCCTGGCATTTAATCTACTAGTTACTATTTTCAGAAAGGCTATTTCCTAATCCGAATAATAACAATCTTGCATTTATATAGCGCCTTTCATCTTGGAGGATTCCAAAGTGCTTTGCAGAATTAAAACAAAGAGAGACATGCTGGACACAGGGGTCATTCATCACAGAAATGCAGCCAGCTCTGGGGTGGTCAGTGTTTAACAGCACAGGCAAGAAGTGCAGAATATCAGCCTGATTCTCCTCTTCCTTACCCTAGTGTAATTCCATTGACTTCAGTGGAGTTACTCCTGATTTACACTGGTTTAAGTGAAAGAAAAACTAGACCCCTCCTGTCCAATTGAAAGTGCAGAGCACATGTAGGCAGGCAGAATGTAATTAACCTAGGCTCCAGCTCATCAACAAATAGCAGGTGCACACAGCTGTCTCAGTGGCACCCCCTGGATCACATGGAGGCCTCTCCAAGAGGTTCTGTCCTGGGGAGGGTGTGGAGATTAGACAGGCTGTTGAGTGGGCCAGAGGTGGATGCACATCATCTCCTTCTGCCCCACAGAAATTAGACAGAAAGAACAAGGCAGCCCCAGGCTGCCCTCTCTTCCCAGTGGAGTCTTTCCCTACCAGGGACAGATCCTGGTCAGAGGGATGCCCTGACAGAGAGCTGGGGCTGGTCTGATAATGCTCCCCCCACAGCTGCTGGGGAAGTAGAAGGCCTGCCACTTTGTCAATCTGTGAAGTTTGAGGTACTCCTCATAGCCACCCCTGTGGTACCCAATAGAGAGGCACTATGTGAGGAGATTCTCCCCAGTTCTCCATCCACAAGAGGGTAAAATCCAGACAGAGTTTGGGGAGGGTAAATACAGGTCTGATACATTCTAGTAGTTACTGGAGGGAGCCAGGCACCCCAGTTCTAGTGGCAACCACTGATAAGCAGAAGGGTAGTAGGCATTTCTCCCTCCCCGCCACCCGCAGCTTTATAAGGAGATCTTTTATGGACTTGTATTTTTCTGCTGCCACTCAGTGTCCCGGCATAACTCAGTCAGGCTGTACCAGGATCTTGAGCTAGCCATATTATAATCTCATTTAAAGATAGGAAGCATTGATCAGTGAACTCTGAATAGCCATTCTGTGTTCCGATGTATAATACACTCCTAGGTTAAAACAAATGCAGGGAAAAGGGTATAATCTTGGTGTCAGTGAAATGACTATATGTCTCTATCAACACCCTGCAGTATTTTTTTGCCTGCACAGTCCCAGCTGGTGGCAACAAAACTGCATATTAACCGCTTGCACTAAGTTGTGCCTTGATTATTATTATAAAAAAGAAAGCACAACCTTGTTAACCCTCTTACTGGGCTAATACCTTATTGCAAATCCTCTTGGTGGTAATGGATTTTTCTTTTTTTATATACTTTATGCAACAATGTATTAAAGTGGCTTTTTATAAAAATGGCAGATGAGGTTAATAGCCAGAGCCACAACTAGGGTTTTCTGTGCCCTAAATCTCCACAAAGACTCTTGTGTAAACACTTCTGTTCCAAAAATAAAAACAAAAAACAAAACAGGGAAATGTTGCATTACCCCTGAAAATATTAGGTTACTACTCATGGTAAACGAGGGCATGCTGTTAATAGGTGAACCTGAACTCCCTGTGAGCTGGAATCTACCTACCATTTGACAGAACTACAATACTACAGTTTATGGTCCCCGTTCAGGAAATCACTTGAGCACGTTTAAGTACATCACTATTCAAGACAATGGCATAAACAGGCGCTTAGAGTAAAGCACATGCTTAAGTTTCATTGACTTGGGAACCGAAGCACATGCTTAAGTGCTCTCCTGAAATGGGATGAGCTATGTCAGCCATTTGCTCGCACAAATACCATACACATTTATACACTGACACAGATACAGCTGTAAAAAAATACAGTGTTCACAGCAAATCTTTTATCCCCTAAATCTCCTACTACATGCAACTTTGACCACAGTTAAAACACTATCGATGTTAATCAGTGTGCCAGCAAATAAAATAAATAAAAATGACATCCTAATTGTTCTGCGTTACCATTTGTAATCAAAGACAGCATTTTGATAAAAACGTTCCTTGAAAAAATCAGGAAAAATTTGATATTCTGGTGGTAGATAGTATCTTCTCTTTCTAGAGCACTGTTCATCCTAGAGCAGTGACTCTCAGCCTTTCCAGACTACTGTACCCCTTTCTGGGGTCTGATTTGTCTTCTTACCCCAAGTTGTGCCTGACTTAAAAATGACTTGCTTATAAAATCAGACATAAAAATACAAGAAGTGTCACAGCCACACTGTTACTCAAAAATTGCTTCCTTGCTCATTTTTACCATATAGTTATAAAATAAGTTGATTGCAACATAAATACTGTACTTCCATTTCAGTGTATAGTATATAGAGCAGTATAAACAAGTCATTGTCTGTATGAAATTTTAGTTTGTACTGACTTTGCTAGCGCTTTTTATGTAGCCAGTTGTAAACCTAGGCAAATATCTAGATGAGTTGAGGTACCCCCTGGAAGATTTAGGCATACCCCTGGTTGAGAACCACTGTCCTAAAGGATCCCAAACAAGTGCATTCAACCCCACTAAAATGCAGCCACCTCTGGGATGGAGATCAGTGATCAAAGGGCACACAGTATTCCGCACTCTGGTAGTATGGAGAGGAACTTAGGGTAAGGACATGGGGAGACTCTTACAAAGAGTGCCATATAATGGCCACACAGAGATTTGTTGTTGAAAGTCTCATAGTTAACCCAGCCAGGATTTGCACCTGAGGCTGCAGTGAGCCTAACTATATAAAAGTGGATGCTTACACCATTAAGTTCACCTTAGATTTCGGATGCAGGAGGCATATTAAAAAGCAAAAAGCTGCTATGATTTCTTTGTGAGCGCTTCACCTACTAAACGTAGAGCACATACATTGCTTCTTTGCTCTCCCTCTCTAACACATTATATAAAGCCAACCCTAGATATTGGTAGCACAAGACTGAAAAACTCTTAAGTCACAATTCGACCTTTAGTACTACTGCCTAGTAACAGCTATAAGTAGTAGTTGAAAGAATAGCAGTGTGAGCAAGAAATAATTCTAGCAGTAGTAATACAATAAAGCCCTTATCTGGAGAGGTAGCAGACCAGTGGACTGGTAAACCTGGCTCTATCACTATTTCTGCCTCTGCCACTGACCTGCATGACCTTGGACAAGTTACTTCATCTTCCTGTGCCTGTTTTCCCTCTCACACTTTGTCTGCCTTGTCTTTTTGGACTGTAAGCTCTTCAGGGCAGGACTGTCTCTGAGCTAGACTCTGTATAAATATATAGTTAAAGGGGCCTCAATTTCAGTTGAGTTTTTCAGTTGCTACCAAATAAACACATGATGTGTCAAAAGGTGCCCTGCTTCAAACTTAAACCTCAATCTGATTTGCCTTACTCAGGACAATAGGTCCAGTGAATTCAGTGGGGTTGCTTGCATAAGGTGTCAGGAATCCTTCTTCCACTGATGTAGCTCTACCATTTACTTTGATGAGAACAGTATCAGGCCCTTACTGGGGTGGAAGAAACAAGTATGTTATGTTTGGGGGATGTTCTTATGACTCGGTGAGCCAGGGGCGCTTAACTGAGCAAAACTGTCATTGAAGTCAATTGTAATTGACAAGCAATTGAATTGTCAATACAACTATATAATCGTGGAGCTAACACTTGAAATATGGGGGAGCTTTCCTGAGGAAATACCTTCAGGCTTTGTTCTGCTAATGTTTAGTTTTTATAGATAGCAAAGATTTCATAGAGGTTAAGGCCAGAAAGGATAATCAGAATCTACTCGGACCACCTGCATAACACATGCCAAAGAATGGAATGCAGTGATTAGAAAGTCATCCTCTATAGTTGTAGAAACTTCCAGGATGTTTCACTATAGGCAATGTGAGACCTCTAACATATACCCCCAGGTTGATGTCCCCCTACAAAATATTCAGTTTATGGAAATTCGCTTGGGCAGTGTGTGCTCAGCTGCTCGCAGTAGTTGGAAAAACCTCTAATTAATGTAGTACTGTAAAGCCAGCTGCTGTAAACCAGTTGATCAGATACATCTCCTAATTTCTCATCCAACTAAGTTTACGCCAGATGCTCTTTGCTCTTGGCCTCCAGAAACTGTCTATTTTACTCAAAGATTGCACTGGAGCAGCTATTGTTCTCTATTTCCGAAATAGTTTCCTTGGATGAACTCTCTTTAGTTTGGATAATTTATGGGGTGGGGTGAGTTTTGCCTCTATTGCTTGTGAATCAGCTCAGAGTTATGCTATTTGTGCTGTAGTTTTAAACCTATGCAGATTGGAACCCTAGCCAAACACTTGTAAATAAAGACCATTGTTGTATTCCTCGAGTTCAATCAAGTGTTGAAGTTTTGTGAAGAATTCTGGCTAGGATCACTGGGTTTTTTCGCATTTGTCAAATGATGCGTTATCTCAGTTCAGTGCAATGAATGTATACATGTTCAATATATTTTGACTCACGGAAGGAGTGTGATCTAGCAGTAAGAGCGGGGGACTGGATTCTATACTTGGCTCAGCCACTGATGAACCGTGTGACCTTGGGAAAGTCATTTAATCTGTTGATGCCTCCATTGATTTATCTGTAAAATGTGACTAAAAATATTTATCTACTTGACAATGGAACTGTGGAAAATTAATTTGTAAAGTACCTGAAGATCCTCACGTGACAAGTGTGGTTGAAGAACAAAGATGACAAATTCTCTGGGGGTGTAAGGTCTCCCAGCAACCCGTTTTCATGTCTCTGCAACAAAATAAAAAAGGAACCGTGTGTCTCACACATTGATAATTGCTTTGCTTAGCATTTTATTATTTGTATTCCAGCAGCACTGGGAAGCCCCACATAAGATTAGGGGGCGCCCTACATAGTAAATTGCAGATTGCCATGAAGATTTTGTAATCTAAATAGACAAAAGGTAGGACTAGACAAAAGTGATTTCCCAAAACTCATGTCGAAAGTCTGTAGCAGAGTCAGGAACTGAATTTAGATCTCTTGGAGGTCCAAGCAGTGCTTTAACCGCAAGACCATCCGCCCTCCCAAACAGTAGCACATCTGAGGGCAGAGACCCAGCTGTAGCAAGAATGATTCTCATCACCCAATTGTTATTTTCAGTGAAAAAGACCATCTGGTCCTTCTCTCAGGTACCACGGGAAATAGGAAATCTTTTCACGGTGCTCATGGAACTTTCCACACACTGGAGTACAATATTCAATCTAGCTAGCTTTTATTCTATAATAAAAACTTTATGCATTTTCATAACAAGTTTAGCATTGCTCACTCATTCTTCCTGTTTTTTCGTTCATTTCTTTCTGTCAAGAAAATGAAAAGCAAAATAAAAAAAAATTTCCATTCAAAATGGAACATTTTATTTAATCCCATAAAGAACTAGCATAATTGATTCATCTATGCAACATATGGGAATGGAATCAATGCTTATTATAGTCAATACATACCAGGTCACTTCTTTGTGGTTGGTTTAAAACTGTTATGTTAAGCATAATGTGAAATGAAAATGCTTTAGTCTAAACATGAAAAAGTGATATTGTATTACATCGCCATGGTCCAGCATGACTTTGTTAGTATCTGATTTCAGGGCTCCAGATCGAAGACCCTCTATTGTTTTCTTTTTACCTTCCCTCTCGGGCAGGACAGAGAGTAAATAGCTGTTTTAATGTAAATATTCATTTAATCTGGAGTTGTGTTACTCTTTAAATATTTAAATGTCTGTATTTTTGTGTTCCGTTGAGTGGGAAAACTGAAAAATTGAATGTTAATAGGGCTTAATTATGGTAATAATGGGAGCTCTTTTCAGTCTCTCA
Source organism: Gopherus flavomarginatus (assembly GCF_025201925.1). Lineage (NCBI taxonomy): Eukaryota > Metazoa > Chordata > Testudines > Testudinidae > Gopherus > Gopherus flavomarginatus. Next base: position 42,769,970 of record NC_066628.1, on the reverse strand, counting down.
ATTTTTCTGTCTTTATACTTTTGCCTTTGGGGCTAATTGAAAAGCTGTAAGTGTTCTGCAGACATAGTCACTCCTTATATAACCACAGTTGTGTTCTTCTGACGGCACCAAACATTTCGACATGCCTAAAGTTTACAATTAAGCTACTAAACTTTTCAGCAGACATTGTTTCTAAGCTGCATAGTGTTTTATAGCTATTCTGTTGGCTTAAAACAAATCACATAAATCTCACTGTGGAACATTTAGCAGGTATATTTATTAGGAGCTGGATTCAATCAGCCAGACTTGAGAACCTTGAATTGAGCAGATTCCCATTTTGTTACTGCCGCTGTTTTGTCTTCATGTTGTGCCTTGCACTGCCATTGTTGAAACATACTGATCATGGCAAATAACCAATGCAAGCAGTGACAGTGTTCTGATGCACTTCATGGGGTATATAACTTAAAATTAATGGTGTCCTCTGCACTGGTAGGTTACATTCACTGGGCCAATTTTGCCCTCAGTTGAACAGGTGCAACTACAGCTGAAACAGGTGGGAATTGCACCATTGTAAGTGAACCAGAATTTGGGCCAGTATCTATGTCTGTGCATATACATATTATGGAGAGGGGACAAGATTTCAAAACTGACCAGCACTAGATTCCCTCAATAGTTGGTATCCCAGTTTGACACACCTTAAGGAGGCCAGATCTTCAGAAACTGCTGAGGACACGCCCTCTGAACATGTGTCCCATGTTGCGAACTCAAAAATTGAGGCTCTCAAAATCATTACTTTTAAAAATCATAGAATGATGCCAATGTTCATTGCCAGAATGCTGGACATCAATTCTCAAGTCATAAATAGCCTCAGACTGCTTTCTAAGTAATTTGAATGTGTTTCTCTTTAGAACTTGGAAACCTCATCACCTCTGGTCATGGCATACTCTGCATTTTGACATAAATTGAGCTTAATGAAGGGGGGAAAAGAAGAATCAAATTTTCAAAAGCTCATAAAATAGCTTGTATGAAAATCAATGGCTATGGATGGAAAAATATGCAACTGAACTGAGCCCGTAACTGGTTATTTAACTAAAACAAGGCCCTCTTAATAATAAACACTCCCATCATCAACTGCATTACAGATGCTAATGGAAAATCTTGGCATCTCTCATTGTATGGGAATATGAGGCACAACTGGTGAGGATGCATTCCCTACCATTCTCTTGCCAATTGTACATTCCATCTGACTGAGGATTACTGATAATTTTTGGCAACTTCATGGCTACAGAGGACTCTTCTGTACAACTGTTTATTTTCCAAGACTCCTGGAATTTATTTTTAACAGAACTTTTAAAAAAATGCTGTAAATATGAAATATGCTAATTGTACTAACAAAAGGGTTCCTAAACCAGCCTTCCTTGCTTGCTGTTAAAAACACAGTGCTGGACCAAAAGTCTCAGCCGGTGTAAATCAGCATAACTACACTGAATTCAGTGGATTGATGTCAATTTATACTAGCTAAAGAGCTGGCCTAGTGTGTCAAAATGCTCAATTGTAGGATCTCAAACCCCAAGAATCTCAGAGCAAGGACTATTTAGTTATACCTATATTCATTCATTAGTAGTAGCACTGGGAAATTCCCAGCTGAAATAGTGGCCCCATTTGTTTAGGCAGCATTCACACTTATAGTAAGAGAGCCACTATCACAAAGACCTTAAAATCTAAGCAGAAAAGACCATGACAGGAAGTATTATGCCCATTTTGAAGATGGGAAATTGAGGCACAAAGTGTAAATGACTTGTCACATGGAGTCTGTGACAAAGCCAAGAACTGAAGCCAATTCCAGTCCAGAATATTGATCACAAACCATCCTTCCTCCCATTCGGACATTTCCCTGAAGGTCTCAGCACTACAGCAAGTTGGCAAATTATGCTTTCTCCAACAAAAAATATTCAGTGACAACTTTTCTGATTTCAGCAGCTGAAAGCTTATTCCCCGCTCCCCCTGTTTTAAACTGTTTTGTTTTCCTTTCAGTTTTCGGAAGCTGAAAACCAACCACTGTTTGCTTTGGGGAATTTTCAACAAAAACCGGAACAAATTCAAAGAACATTTTTGACAAAAATGAAATAAAAAGCAAAACAAATCAAGTTTCTCTGCTGGGAAGCCAAAAATGGAAAATATTTGGTTTAAAACTGAAAAATTTTCCACAAAAAATGTTTTTGTCCCCACAAAATTATTTTCCTCATTTGTCTAAATTTTTTCAGTAGCTTTTATCTGAAAACTTTTTTTTTATGAAACAAAAAGTCATCTTCTTTTGAGGAAAAGTCAAAACTTTCCTTTAAAAATCTTGAGAAAAATGAAAAAGTGATTCTTTTTCATCAAACTCTTCACCACGCCCACAGCTGCACCGTTCCAGGAATACCTGAGGGAGGCGCCTTTACTCAGCTTTATCTTTCCGAGTATAATTGTTTCCTTCTTACTCTGATGAAGTGATGGTTTGTTGCTGGCCTACACCAGCAGATCACTTCTTACCCTGGGCTGACTCAGTTACCCTGGCCAGCAACTGAGGGGTTAGAATCACAGAATCATAGAAAAGTAGGGCTGGAAGGGACCTTGTAAGAACATAACATAAGAACGGTCATACTGAGTTAGACCAATAGTCCATCTAGCCCAGTATCCTGTCTTCCGACAGTGGTCAGTGCCAGGTACTTCAGAGGGAATGAATAGAGTAGGACAATTATCGAGTAGCCCATCCCCTCAAATGGTCATTTAGTCTGCCCTCTATTCTGAGGCTAACACTTACTCTTGCTACCCTTAAATAATGTGACCACCTTCTTCCAAGCATTGTAATTTTATGAGAAGGACTAAAAATGATGATGGATCAGATTCTTGCACCTTTACTGCTGTTGACAAGTACCTTAAGCCTGGAATAGCCCCACTGACTGGGAATAGGAGTAGCAGAATCAGTCCCTGCGCCAGGCTCACAATCAGTGTAAACTGGCATTGCTTCACTGCAGTTGATGGAATTGTACCGACTGACACTAGCTGAGGATTGGACCCACTGCAGGTAATGTTATGCCATCTGATTTGGGGCCTGTTTCATCAAGTTAAAAATCAACCAATCACCACGTTCCTAGACAGACTAGAGAAAAATAGATAAAGGATATACACTGAAGGCTATTTGTCCACAATTTCCATCAAATGTCTTATTTGCTTCTTTCTCTTTACTGCTTCTAGATTATTCTTGACCTGCAGAGCTGAGCTGTCTGGATCCATGGGGAGATGTAAGTTTCATACTTCAAAGTTAAATTGTTGCTGTAGTCTCTGACCCCACTTTTCAGCCAAGAGGGAACCTTGGGAATAATTGCAACTGAGTCACAATGCCTCGCTGGGGCTACCCCTGCAGTGGTGCACTTGTGGACTACCCCATACTCTCCTCTTTGTACAGAAAGCACAATCTAGTCCTATGTAGGTTAAGTGTGACCACATGACCTCACAGTATTTGTAGCTTTGGGTCCATTTTCTATCACGTGCCAAAGTGCTGCAACGGTGTGAATGAAACATATCAGAAGTGATGCAACATGCTAGATCACATTGCAAGCACAACCAAAGTGACATATGCTTGTCGGCTTCAGTAATTGCTCAAGTCTGTGGGACAGGACATTATTCCCTCTTCCCAATTCCCCCCTCAACATTCCTGAGTCAGATAGTTCAGGCATTTCTAGTTCTTTCAGACATAAATAATTTAAAACTGTCATCTGTTCGTAAAAATAACTATGCTATGGTTTTCATTTCTGAGAAAGGACTCACTTATGCCTACAACTATAAGTTGCTAGTGATTAAGAAACTCATATTTTCACACTCATTAAACGAAACACAGTGTGTCCACCTTTTTAAGAAAAGGCATCTTGTTTGTAATACTGTAATACATTGGGAACAGCTTCTAATTAGCTTCTACTGCTCCTTGCCAAAATTCAGACACGAGTTTGTTTATTTCCACAAGGGAAAAAAATAAAACATTGTATAATTAGTCAGCCTAAATTCAGCAACTCCAAGGTATGTGAAACTGACAAAACTTTTTAAGATTCCATTTTGGTTTATGAAATATCTCAATAGGTAACCCAGACTGCATCATAGCTATTGTAGCAATGTGCTGCTCAATGTGCTGCTTGTGTTGAGATGGAAAACTTTGACATGTTTGATTTTTATGCAAGTCAATTAACTTGTTTTTTAAAACTGTAAGGGCATGCTTTGTAAATAAGATTACTTACTATAAATTATGGGAACATAGGGCTCCATTCAGACAAAAATGTTACACGCCCCTTACACATGCATAAGTCTGTAGAATATAGTTCTGCACCCTGACAACCTATTCAGCGAGGGGTAGAAACTTATTTTGGTCTATTCCATAGGGGCTTCCTAAAAAGATACAAACAAAAGGGGATAGAGACTTAATTAGAATCTCTCTCTCTACCCTGCCTCCTGTTGCACCACCCAGTCAATTCCACCAGGCCAAAACCTCTCCTTATGTGGTGAGGGAAGTATTTCTTTTTTAAGTTAAGGCAGCCCACAGCAGAATTAGAAATGATAGGTCCCCTTAACCACAGTACAGACAGACATTTGACCATTCCCACCTGCGAGTTCTACTCTCAACACCCTCACTTAAATGTGCTTTCTTGACTGGCTTCAATCCTCCCCATCTGTTACCATCACATTTATTACGTTTGACCACAGCTCAGATCAGACTTGTGCACCCAGGCAGAGGTGTGAAGCCGTGTCTGGAAAACATGCCATTGGGAAGCAAAACTCAAGCAGTAACAGTGCAAATGAGGGTACTGGGAGTATTAAAGTCAACAAGAGTCTTTTGATTGACTTCAGTGGGCACCGGATCAAAACTTCAGTTTGTATACATTTCAGGATCCCAAGAAGTCAGGTTATTGGGAGCATTAGAGACCCAAGATGTCTAACTGGAGATTTAAAATGCATTGAAAGAAAGAAATACCCACATGTTGTGGGGGCGTGGAGGCAGCACCAAGAAATAAATGACGCAAATCGAGAGAGGCAAAGGATGTCAGGCACAAAAGCTCAAGATTGGTTCCAAGCCCCTTCAATTTTTGCACGTGCAGGAAGTCCTAACCTACACATGTAGTTCCATTGACTATGTATGTGAAGAAAGACTCATAAGTACAGATCAGAAAACCAGGCCCCTTATTTCAGAGCATGAAACAACATTCTTAGATGCCAATTCTTAGAGACAAAGTCCAAGACAATTTGTATTTGTTCATGTTGGTTCTAGCTGTTAGTTCAAGGCACAGGAGACCACAAGGGAGAGCCCTGTGGCATCCCAGCCAAATTCAGCCTGTGTAAAGAACTCACGCTTACTTGAGTTGATCTTAGGTTGTTGGTTCCAATTCAGAATCTGCAAAGGCAAATTAACACAACATAGATAGTCCATAAGGCACAGCTGTATGCATTTCCTTGGAACCAGTACTGTGGCTGTTTATGCATCTATCTATCCAGGTTCTTATATTGGCTTCCATCACCATAGTATCTGAGCAACATTCACTCCACTGGGGGCTCAGGACACTAAACACCTCTCAGGGGTTGCTTAGCACCCTGCAGAATCAGTCTTTTAGTATGGCTCAACATCTGCACTTAGGCACTGAGCAAAAACTTCAGGAGCTCCTACTCCACAGAAGCAGGAGGTCTCCAGAGCTTGGTAAGCAAGTGGACAATGCACCTGCAAGAAATGAATCAACAATTTATCTATTAAAAAACCTTCTGGCCCACCGTGCTGTGCACTTTCCTTTTCTGAAAGATCCCATAATCTAATTCAGGGGCCGGCAACCTTTCAGAAGTGCTGTGCCGAGCTTCATTTATTCACTCTCATTTAAGGTTTCGCGTGCCAGGAATACAATTTAACGTTTTTAGAAGGTCTCTTTCTATAAGTCTATAATATATAACTAAACTATTGTATATAAAATAAATAAGGTTTTAAAAATGTTTAAGAGGCTTCATTTAAAATTAAATAAAATGCAGAGCCCCCCGGACCGGTGGCCAGGACCCCGGCAGTGTGTGTCACTGAACATCAGCTCGTGTGCCACGTTCGGCACGCGTGTCATATGTTGCCTACCCCTGATCTAATTGCTGTAATTCCTGTCTGCTTCTCTGCCCACCTCTCCCTACTGCTTTATACCCATCTGATCCAAGGGTGGAATTAGATTGTAAGTGTCTTGAGGCAGATACCTTGTCTTTGGTATCTTTACGTTAAGGTGCCTAGCACGCTTTTGGATGTTCCTTTAGCACTTTGATTGTCCAGTGCCCCACTGATGTTTGGCAGGCTTCTTGCTTCTAATGTACTTAAAACAATTTGCTGTTAGTTTTTGTGTCTTTTGTTAGTTGCTCTTCAAAATCTTTTTTTCTCCCTGTCTAATTATGCTTTTACACTTGACTGGACAGAGTCTATGTTCCTTTCCATTTTCCTCAGTGGGATTTGACTTCCAATTTTTAAAAGAGGTCTTTTGGTCTCTAACCACCTCTTTTACTCTGTTGTTTAGCCAGGGTGGCATTTTTTCGGTCCTCTTACTGTTTGTTTATTGAATTTGGGGTATACATATAGTTTGAGCCTCTATTATAATGTTTTTTAAAAGTTTGCATGCAGTCTGTACGAATTTCGCTCTTGTGACTTTTTAATTTCCATTGGATTAGCCTCCTCCGTTTGCTGAAGTATTCTTTTCTGAAGTTAAATGCTACTGTGGTGGGTTTCTTTGAGGTTTCCCCTGTTACAAGGATGTTAAATTTAATTACATTACGGTCACTAGTACTTAGTGGCTCACTAAATTCACCTCTGGGACCAGATCCTGTGCACCACTTAGGACTAAATCAAGAATTGCCTCTCCCCTTGTGGGTTGTGGACAAGCTGCCCCAAGAAGCAGTCATTATTGGGGTCTAGAAATTATATTGCTGCATCTCATCCTGATGTGACATATTCCCAATCAATGTAGGGATAGTTGAAATCCCCCATTATTACTGAGTTTTCAGTTTGTATAGCCTCTCTAATCTCTCTGAGAATTTCACAGTCACCATGACCATCCTGGTCAGGGGGTTGGTAGTATATGCCTACGGCTATACTCGTATTATTCAAGCATGGAACTTCTATCCATAGAGATTCTATGGTATTGTTTGATTCATTTAAGATTTTTACTATATTTGACTCTATGCTTTCTTTCATGTATAGTGCCACTCCCCCACCAGGGTGGCCTACTCTGTCATTCCTATATAATTTGTACCCTGTTCGTGGGCGCCGACTCCGAGGGTGCTCTGAGGCTGGAGCACCCACAGGGAAAAATTAATGGGTGCTCCGCACCCACCAGCAGCCAAGCTCCCCCCACCCCTGCCCCCCTCCTCCCCCTCCTCAGCATGCTGTTTCCCTGCTACTCCCCCCCCGCCCAGCGACCTAACAGCTGTTTGGCGGCACTTAGGACTTTCCGGGAGGGAGGGGGAGGAGTGGGGATGCAGCACGCTCAGGGGAGGAGGCAGAGAAGAGGCTGGGCAGGGGCGGGGACTTGGGGGAAGGGGGTGGGGACTTTGGGGAAGGGGTGAAATGGGGGCGGGGTGAGGGTGGAGCGGGGGCAGGGCCAGGGGTTGGGAGGGATCGAGGACCCACTAGGCAGAGGGGAAGTTGGCACCTATGATCCTGTTATTAATTTGTCCCATTGATTATCATTGTTCCACCAAGTTTCTGTGATGCCTATTATATCAATCCCCTTATTTAATACCCAAGTTCACTCAACTTAGTATTTAGATTTCTTGCATTTGAATACAAGCACTTATAAAATTTGTCAATATTTAATTGTCCACTTTCACGTGAAGTAATTGAATGGGACTCTCTTTTGTTTGACTATTTCTCTTCAGTTCTTATTTCAGTTCCTGTTTCAAATTAGCTGCATATTGTTCGAGGTTATATTAACATCTGTCACCAACTGGAAAGTGGGAGGTTAGCATAACACACTTGCACAGTGTATATCATGTCCCTTTCTAACAGTTGGTGCAACCAGAAGATAGGAGCCTGCTACTGCTGCCAGCTAATGAAGTCATTTAGATCAGTGATCTCCAAACTTTTTTGATCAAGCACCCCTATCAGGAAACATTTTTTGAGCACACACCCTCAGCCGCACTGGCTCTACCATTTTTGCTCAAGTGAAAAAAAAAGTGCTCCTGCCGTGCACCCCCAAGGATCCTCTTCTGCACCCCACTTTGGAGACCACTGATTTAGATTAACAAGTAGTCTGTGGTAATGAAGATCCTGGATTCAAAACCTGCTTATGGTCAGTGGATAGGGTAGTCAAACTACCTAATGAAAATTTCTGGTCTGTCCATGAAAGCTGGCACAAAACCTTTTTCAATGGAGGCTGCAATAGGCCCAGTTTCAAAGCTTTAACTCAGATGAAGATCTGATGATTACAACAGGAGCATCACATGAGAGTCACATAGGGTCAGACCCTATTGTGTTTCATAGGGAAAAACTGGGCCGGTTAAAAAATGCCTGTTTTCCAGAGGAAATGTCCAAGGCAAATTTTTATATTTTTGGTTTTTGAAAGTAAGCTGGAAAATTTCAACCAAGAAAAATATTTTCAGAGAATTTTTTATCTGCCTCAAAATGCTATTTTTGTTCAAAATACTTCTATTAAAATATGTGAACCAGCCCTAGAAAATTTTTTTTAACAAAAATAGATAAAAATAATGTAACAACTGCTCATTCTTGTACCATCACTAACATCCCTTGCAGAAAGAAATAAAAGTACAGCTATACAGTTGGCATAAATTGGTGTATTGAAGCTTTATTGAAGTCAAGAAGTGTTGTACCCAACATGGGGGAATTCTGTGTTAGACATCTTTCTGGCAGATAAGGAGGAACTGCTCACAGGACTAAAAATTAATGATAGCTTAGGTACAAGTAATCATGACTTGAGCTGTATCCTCTGAAAGGAGGACTTTAATCAGAAAAATGTGAATGATAATTGGGAATTGTTTAAGAACACTTTACTAGATGTCCAAAAAGGCCACAATTAAGACAGGTGGGCATATTGGTTAAAAAACTGACTTGGTTTAGAGGGGAAGTGAAGGCATATTTTATGTGTGTGTGATAATATACATACATATATACACACACACACACACACACATATACACACACACACAACAAATGGAAGAAAGGAAAAGTTGACATTAATGAATTTAAATCAGAAGTAAGGAATTATAGAAAATTGATAAGGGAAGCAAAGGGGCACAAGGAGAAATCTATGGCCAGCAACATTAAGGACAATAAGGAGAAGTTTGTTAAGTATATTAGAAACAAAAAGAATCCTAAAAATGGTATTGGTCTATTACTAGATGGAATGGTGGAAATATCAATAAAAGTGAAGAAAAAGAAGTGTTCAATACATATTTCTGTTCTGTATTGTATGTGTGAGTGTGTGTGCGCGGAGACAGGGACAGATGATATAGTCATGTCATGAATGATAACACTATTTCCATTCCACTGGTATCTGAGGAGGATGTTAAGCAGCAACTACTAAAGTTAGATATTTTTAAAATCAATATGTCCAGATAACTCTGCATCCAAGAGTTTTAAAAGAGCTGGTTGAGGAGCTTGCTGTACTGTTAATGTTGATTTTGAATAAGTCTTGGAACACTGGGGAAGTTTCAGAAGTCTGGAAGAAAGTTAATGTTGTGCCAATATTTAAAAGGGGTAAATGTAAGTATAGGCTTGCCAGTCTGACATTGATCCCAGGAAAGATAATGGACCAGCTGATATGGGATTCAATTAAGAAAGAATTAAAGGAGGGTAATATAATGAATGCCAATCAACATGCGTTTATGGAAAATAGATCCTGTCAAACTAACTTGATATCTTTTTTGATGAGATTACAAGTTTGATTGCTAAAGTTAAGTATATATTTAGACATCTATAAGGCATTTGACTTGGTATTGCATGCCATTTTGATTAAAAAACTAGACATATGAAATGAACATGGCACATATTAAATGGATTAAAAATTGGCTAGCTGATAGATTCAAAATAGAATAATAAACAGGGAATCATTATTGAACAGATGTATTTCTAGTGAGGTCCCACAGGGATTGGTTCTTGTTCCTACTCTATTTAACATTTTTATCAATGACCTGGAAAAAAACAAAATCATCACTGATAAAGTTTGCAGATGACACAAAAATTGGAAGAGTGGTAAATAATGAAGACGACTGGCCACTGAAACAGAGCAACCTGGGTCACTTGGTAAGAAAAGCACAAGTAAACAATGTGGTTTTTAATATGGCTACATGTAAACATATACATCTAAAAACAAGGAATGTAGGCCATACTTACAGGTCAGATATGCTGTCCTGAGAAACAGTGACTCTGAAAAAGAATGGGGAGTCACGGTTGATAATCAGTTGAATATAGCTCCAAGTGTGACACTGTGGTGAAAAGGGCTAATATGATCATTGGGTGCATAAACAGAAGTATCTCGAGTAGGAATTGAGAGGATCTCTCTGCATTTGGCACTGGTGCAACTGCTGCTAGAAAACTGTGTCCCACAATTCAGGGAAGATATTGATCAACCAAAGAGATTCAGAGAAGAGCCATGAGAATGATTAAAGGATTAGAAACCATGCCTTACAGTGACAGATTCAAAGAACAAAATCTATTAACAAAGAGAAGTTAAGGGGTGACTTGATCACAGTTTATAAGTACCTACCCGGGAAACAAATATTTAATAGTGGGGTCTTCAGTCTAACAGGCGAAGGTATAAAATAACCCAATGGCTGGAAGTTGAAGTTTGACAATTTCAGACTGGAAATATAAGGCATACATTTTTAATGGGGAGGGCAATTAACCACTGGAACAATTTACCAAGAGCCATGATGCATTCCCACCACAGGCAATTCTTAAATCAAAATTGGACATTTTTCTAGGAAAATTTGCTCTAGGAATTATTTGGCGGGAAGATCTCTGGCCTGTATTATAGAGGAGGTCAGAGACTAGATCACAATGGTCCCATCTGACCTTGGAATCTATGAAAAAAAGTCAGCGGAGTTATGGCCATTTGCACTACCTGAAGATCTGGTGTAAAAAAAATTGAGATTACAAGTTTGATTGATAAAGTTAAGTATATATTTAGACATTTATAAGGCATTTGACTTGGTATTGCATGCCATTTTGATTAAAAAACTAGACATATGAAATGAACATGGCACATATTAAATGGATTAAAAATTGGCTAGCTGATAGATTCAAAATAGAATAATAAACAGGGAATCATTATTGAACAGATGTTCAACTAATTACGTTGATTTAGGTTTCATCTGTGAGAAAGTATGAGGCCCGAGAGGAAGTATGAGGTCTGCTCTTGATCTCATGACTTAGGTGAGGGCAGGATTGGGGGGCGCATTTTCTAATGCACCTAAGGGAGTTAGACTCCTAATCCCATTGGCTGTCAACAGGAAGTGGGCACCTATTTAGGTTCTGAACATCCTACCCTAGACTCTTAAGCCAAACTTTTTAAAATTTAGATTCCCACAGTTAGATGCCTACTCACATATTTAATCCCTGATACAGAAGTGGGCTGATTTTTAGAGGTGCTAAGCACCCACACTGATAACATGATCCCTTACTGGGAGCTGGGAACACTCAGTGTCTGAAATTCAGGCCTCTCTCCTGAACTCCCGTGGTACTTGAGAATGGAGTTAGATGACTAATTTTAGGCACCCCAGCTTGAAAACGTTGGCCTTAAAGTCTGCTGGCATCTCTCAAAAACTCAAAAGGTAAGAGGAACCAAGTCTGGCTGCTTGAAACTTGCATTTAGATTGTTTTAAATACATTGTGAATGATTACGGTCTGACCATTTGACTCCATGACACTTCATTAGACTGACGCTATTTTTTTGGTACCGTAGATGGAAAATTGAAATGATCTCTCTCAAATCTCTATATCTAATTTCCCATAAGGTATGAGCGAGATAACATGGCAAGTCTGGAGTAGCAAATTAGGATTGCTGCTTCTTTTGAAACAAAGCATAAAAGCCAACCTCGCAGTCATTTTTTTGCTGAAAGAACTTTGATAAGTTCTGAAGTAAGTGTTTCATTTACTGCCACATGCCATGCATACATGGCATATAGTTTTATATAAACCACAACACTCAGCTGTTCCGGCGTAGGTAAAACAGCCTTTTTCTGAGCACCCAAGCTGCTTTTGCTTCCCTCTGGAAAGGTCCTGCAAGATGCTGAGCACTGGCCTGATCCAAAGCACTGCTCATGTGCTTAAAGTGATTAGCTTCAATGGGACTATGCACATGGTGTAAGCTGTGGATGTGATTTAAATGATTGGCTGGATCAGGGCAAACTGCTCAGTGCCAGGAGCGCTGTCAGCTTTTTTGCTGCTCTAGGCGGCAGAAGGTCCCGCCCCCGAAATACCGCCCCTGACAGAGGCGGTGGAAGGTCACAGCCCTCCAAATGTTAGCGCCCTAGGCGACTGCCTAGGTCACCTAATGGGGTTGTGCCAGCTCTGCTCAGTGCCTTTCAACATCAAGCTCACAGGAAGCCTGGGCCGATGTCGAGCATCAATGCCCTCTTCTTGTGTTTCTAGTTTTTGTTTTGTTACTTTTCCACACTTGAATACTAATTATGAAACTGCTCTGATTTGTGGGTGCATGACAGAAAGTCGTGATCTCGCAGGCTGCTCCAGATAGATGGACTCCTTCCAACCCTGCCAAAGCCAACGGGGCTCTGTGCAGCTACCTGGAGATGCTCATGCCAAGTTTGCAGGATTCAGGCCTAAGAGCTCTGAAGGGCATGAAAGTAATTTCTTACGGTTTGAATGTAGGGCTTCATCTTACAGACCTCAGTCAGCTGAGTCTTACTCACATGAGCTGTTCAAATCAATGACCTAACTCTTGTGAGCAAGTATTATTCACATAAGCAAGACTTGCAGGATGTGACCTGTATCAATGGATGCTCTCTCATTCAAAGGGGACACCAGCAGCTTGAAATCCAGTCGATTTTGGAACAAGAGTTAAAAGTCCCCTTGTCAGTTCTTATGGTTTTACCGTGGCATTTAAATGTTTATCTCTGCCCTGTTGCTGCGTGAAAGAACCACAGAAACAATGGGGACAGCTGACTATGCAGAGGAAACATATGAAACTGACTAGACACAACGTGCTGCCAAGGGCACAAAGAAAACAAACTGAAAAGAAATAAGGGGAAATTAATTTCTATGTCTTTCGGTCACAGTTAATCTTATATTGGGTCCCATTGTAGACATCCATGTGATGTCTACATTGACCTTTTCAGAAATATACAACTGATTCTTCGATGTTCTTTTTAGTCTATAAAATTTTTGGCTTTCTTTACAAATTAATTCATATGATGTACTGCTGGAAAAAAAAAAGTGTTGGTTTACCATATAGGCTACCTCTCCATTCCAACTGAAGATGTAACTTGTGACTGCTATAGACAAACCCGGGGTAGCACTAGTTTAGCTTGCTCACTAAAATTAGCAGTGAGGATGCAGCTTCAGCACAGGCTAGCAATGTTAGTATCTACCCAGAGGGCCTGAGTGGGCATTCCTGTGCTGCCACAGCCTGACTCTTATATTTAGTGAGTGAGCTAGATTAAAGCTAGCGTGGGTATGTCTACATGACCTGTGAATTACACCTCTGATTGAAGTGTGGACATAGCCATAAACCGTTTGCTATTACGTGGAACTACGACAGAGGTGGAGGCAGGGCAAGTTTTTTCTGACTAGGGGCGTGTGGTGTATTGAAACCTGGGTTAAAATTGTGATCACTTTAAATTTTCAGGGGTTTTCCAGGTCCTGCTTGCAGCCCGGGGGCTCTGTGGGAAAGTCTGTGATCAGAGCCAGTTTGCAGGCAGCCTAGAGCAGTGGCTTTCAAACTTTGGTACTGGTGACCCCTTTCAAATAGCAAGCCTCTTAGTGTGACCCCCCACCTTATAAATTAAAAACACTTTTTTTATATATTTAACACCATTATAAATACTGGATGCAAAGCAGGGTTTGGGGTGGAGGCTGACAGCTGGCAACTCGCCATGTAATAAAACTTGTGACCTCCTGAGAGTCCCGACTTCCAGTTTGAGAATCCCTGGCCTAGAATAAGTTAGGGTGAGTTGTGCCTCTCTATTTTAGGGAGAAGCCTGCTTTCTCTTTCCCTTGGTTGGGGTTCTTGCGGGTTATCATTCTGAATTCTAAGCTATAAAGTAGTTTTATACTCTTCCAGAAAGATTAAAAAGAAGAAAATACTCTATCTCTGTGTACATGCCATGAACATAACAGGGCCCAACACATTCAGGCATGTGCTTGCCATTTGGAACACTCACTGAAGTTCTCTGCACAGATGGCTGCAGGATTGGGGCCCCTCAAGGGGCAAGCTCTGATCTAACCTCTAATCAGCACTAGAGGCTGTGCTGCTTTAACAACACCGGCATAGTTAAAGGGGTACACCACCCTGTGTGTGGATTCAGGTATATTAGTATGGAGGTGCTTGATAGTCCTCCGGAGCTTGGAATAGCTATTCCTATACGGGGCAACATGAGGAACCTTTGTACTGTTATAACCATGTCCACACTAGAGGTTACACTGGTATAACTATATTGCTACATCAACATCCCCCAAAATAACATATTTATACAAGGTATAACTTTCAAATGTTAACCACAGGCTTCTCTCCATGGGTTAGTTAGTGTGCAGTATGCCAGAGTGTGAATTTAAAGCACACTAACTCCCACATGGACACTCTTACTGTGCACGAAGAGTGCCCTCAGGCAGGTTAGCTTAGTACACTTCCACCATGGATTAAACGATGCACCTGAAGGCACACACGCTGCACAATAAGGGAGTCCACACAGGGACGTAGGATGGAGTATACAGTGTGCGCTAGCTAGTGTGCACCAACAACTCCCCTTGTAGACAAGCCCAATGCTAATTCCTCTTCATCATCCTTTTATCCTTGGCCTTTCTGCTAAAACGGCCAAAGCGGGTGTCATTTATGCGTTGGCTTCTGATACAGATGCCTGTGAGCACCTATACAGAGACCAGCATGTCCTCAAAGCAGGCCTCAGATGACCGTGGCTTTCAGTTACTATCTTTTCTAGATTGGAGCCAGCTCTTTATACCATGTCAATCCCCCAAATGACTAACTCCTTCCCCACGATCTATAGGTTTTAATGTTGTGCATTAGAAGACCTGTTCTGGTTCGTGTAATGGTCCTTGTGTCTGTAGTCCTGCCATATTCCTTTCATGGAAGGACAGAGAGGGAAAACCTATTTTAAAAATTCTGTTGGTGCTGGTGCTTCATGGAGAAGGCAGAAAGTGGAACAAAGAACTCCTGCAGAGCCCAAGATCTAAGGGGATGTTGGTTCCCAACGCTACAGAAACTGAAGCATCCACCTGAGGGGCTAGGTCCTCTGCACTGTTACCTGGTTTCTCCCCAAGCAGCATGGCTCCTGAGTGAATTCTGTTGTGTTGTCCTCGGCAGACCCCTGTAGCCATTTGGTACTGGCCCCCATCCCACTCCAGCAAAGCAAGGTGCCACACAGTGGGCAGTAATACTAGGATGACCCAAGTGGATTTCTGTCCCAGTAACCATCTAGGCTCCAGGAAAGCCTGCCAGGTCGAGCCGTCGCTTTCCCCACACTTCAGCACAGAAACCAGGATCCCTAACAGCAAGATGGGGTGCAAAAACTCCATAGGAGGGGGGTCTGCAAGCTGCAGATCCTGTGCCACCTCCTCCATGGTTTCCAGGCCCTTAATATCCAAGTCACTTGCTCTCAACCATCCCAACCTTTGTTTTCAAGTACACATATTTATTACCTTCTCTGTAACTACTGAAGCTTCTTGTCTGGTCTCTGAGTCAAGCAGAGAATGAAAGGGTCTCTTCAAATTCACTGTAGCTGCTCCCTTAAAGAGAGCATTGACACAAATTCTGCAGCAGTTGTGTGTACTAGCAAAACTCCCAATGGGCTTACATGCACATAAAGACTACAGGATCCTTGCGGGTATTCCAGGAAGTGTGTGGCCATTCTCCTCCCCAGTGAATGAGTTTATCGTATCTATTCCTAGCATGAATCTACCAGGTGGCAGCATTCCCCTGCCAACATACCTTTGGTTTGGCTTAGCTTGAAAGCTATGATGTTACATTTTATGATGATGTCATAATTTTTGTTTCAACTTTCAGTGAAGAGTCCTGGCAAGTCTCTGAGCTGGAATATCTTCTTTTTAAAAAGATCCAAGGCACAACCCAAGTAACATGAACTGCTGGGATTTCATTAATAGCTGTTGATGTTACTCAATTAAGGATATTTCTCTATAAAAAACTACAAAGAGGAAAACCCTCACCCAATACCTTTAAAAAGGCTATTACCCTTATTTCTATGTAGGATTATTCACCTGATTTTCCATCCTCACTCATACCTGCTGCTTGCAAACACATCCCAAAGCAGGAGATCCACAGCTCTTAACTAGGATGGCAGTGTGAACTAGAGGATAACGAACAAAGGTTTCCAGGATTATTTAAATTCAGGTGTGAGGACACCTTATATTAACACTTTGTGCTCTGTGCTTTCCCCAGTTTGTTTTTCCTGCATAGAGCTAGTGTTTTTTAGAAAGGTCTAATTTTGAGTTTTCATATCTCAAATCTTAGGGGAAATTTCCTCTGGGTTTTATTTTCACCCACACAGCATTTGTTTAATTTTTATTTTTTAAAATGGTGCAAACTACAATGCACCTTCCTTCAAAAACTGCATATTGATTCTGACAGGTATGACAACAAAGCCTCAGCAAACACAATGCAAGAAACAATCCTGCAGTGGCAAAAGTGATGGACTCAGTGTGCAATTCAGTAGCACCTAGAGGCCCCAAACAAAATCAGGCCCTCAGGTGCTAGACACTATACAAGCATATAGTGTGAGAGAGTCCTTGACCAGGAGAGTTAGTAAATTCTAGATAGACAAAGTGTGAGAGAAAGAAAGTATTCCCCGTTATCCCCATTTTACAGATGAGGAATTGAGGCACAGAGAGGCTTAGCCACTTGCCTCAGTGCCACACTAAAAGACTGTGACAGAGCTGGAAATGGAATTCAAATCTCTTGATAGTTAATAGCTATTGTACTTTAAAGATAGTAATAATGTGAGAGAAAAGTGAGGCATAACTTAAATTTCACTTGCTACCTTCTCCTTTTCTATTTATTTCCATTTTCTGCTTATAATAGTCTCTGTGAAGTCTCTCTTGTGGTACCACATATGAAGGATGCCATACAAATGAATTGATTTCAGTTTTGATTACAAAATGTTGTAAAATTGAATATCAAGAAAATATTTGCATAAAAGCATTAATCAGAAAGTTGCTTGTTTGTCCTGAAGTACCTATAAAACAAGTATTGCAACAGCAGGGCAGGAGAGCCAGACAGTGAAACTGACCTGAATCCAGAATGAAACTGACCGGCCTATTCCCCCTCTGCCTGCTGACAGAAGTAAAAACAGGTGGCAAGAGCATCAGATTTTTTTGTTCACATTTAATATTCTTTAACCAAGGGGATTATTAACAAAGCTATAACTGATTTCTGATTAAAGGGATACTGTCAGGTTAAAAATAACATTCAGACAGACAGACAGACACACACACACTTCCATCCCCTCACCATTTTAACCTTTAACCAAGCAGTCAGCTCAGATGCAGTTTCTAGAGATGATGTGTCTCTGTGCAGCAATTGCTCCAGTTAGAGACACGTGCATTACTTGGTGACTAGAGTAAGTAATGAATGGAACTGGAAATATTCCTTCGGGAAGGTTTGCTACTCGGGGGGGGGGGGGGGGAGGACCTTGCATTGTACTCCAGTGACATTTTCAACCTTTGGGGAACGTTTGTTGACATTCCCGAGTCCCTGGCTTCCATCCCAGCACGAAATAGTTTCTGTTCACAGAATTCTCCTGTTTACTAGTCATGAAATACCTACCTTTTGGCTTTTTTTTTTTTAAGAAATTTTTTTTTGCAAGTGAAACTCTGTCTAAAAAAATATTGGCCCCAGGCACAAGTTTTGCATAAATCCATGTGTGATGAATGGCTGATTTTAATGTTATTTGGGTATTTGTCAGAACCTAAAAAACATACATGGTAATGGTGGTTCAGAAACGTAAACATCTCAATATCCTCCTTTCTTCTAGAAATAAATTACGTTTGTTTGCCCTGCCTGGAGTCCTAAGGTAGCCGGCATTAGGAATATTTTAAATGTGATCATCCATCCAGCATGTCTTTCAGGCGCCACGAAGATTAAATGAAAGAATCATAAGATGAAGGTCTTTAACTTTTAATCCTTTTACAATGAACCCTTAGATACTCTTGGGGGCAGGGTGCCTTCTATTTGAGTAATAATGCTTCTGTTCCTCCTCCCTACGTTAATGAATACCCCCCAAATGTCCCAAGATCTGATTTTTTTTTTAAAAAAACCCAACACGATTGAAAGAAGCAGCAAAGAGGCTGATAGGGAAACGCACCGAATAACAGATAATATGCAAAAGCAGCAAAGAATCCTGTGGCACCTTATAGACTAACAGACTATAAGGTGACATGCAGCTGACGAAGTGGGTATTCACCCACGAAAGCTCACGCTCCAAAACGTCTGTTAGTCTATAAGGTGCCACAGGATTCTTTGCTGCTTTTACAGATTCAGACTAACACGGCTACCCCTCTGATACTAGATAATATGCACTGGAAGATGGCAAAGCTACAAAATTCCAGAAACCAGAGCTGAAAGAATTGGAAATAATTCGCGTGGATTCCCTGAGACTTAACGAAAACGGGGGGAGATAAAGAAGGAAAACGTTTTCTGCACTGTCAGAGGAGCAGGCGGGAGGTTTGTTTTTGCAGTTGGTATCTATGAGATGGGTCTTCCAGCACGTACAAGGCAAATAGTTGCGCGGAGAGAGCCCCACAGAGCCACCAAGGAAGTTTATTGAGCACGGAGGAACATATCTCCGCTCAAATACCACAGCGCGTCTTTCCTGCTTTAGACACGACTGAAGATGGCAAATTTTCATGGGTAATGGACGAGTCACTACCGCAAACAGAAGCGCAGCGGCTGGAAGGGAGACAGGCAGCGCCCTTCGGAAGCAAGAAGCGTTATAAAAAGTCGGGGGGGGGGGGGACGAGGCAATGTGCGGTAGTGATGTGAAAACTTTCCAAAACGTGCGTTTTCATGACCATTAAAATAAAACACGTCTGGGGGATCAAGTTACAATCTAAGGCGCCCCACGGGAAATGAGCAAAGCATGTCAATATCACGATACCTGGGAGGTAGCGCCTGAGAGAAAGAGAATACAACCGAAGGAGCAAACCTCTTTTCAGTGGGATCCCCATAGGAATATAAAAACAAAAGGTACCCCCACCCCCTGTACGCTAGCATCACGACTGGCGTTTCCTTCAGCGCTCTGTGATAATATAAGTCCTCATGCATAGCCCAGCAATTCTTCTGCAATAGGAAAGATAGGGGGAGGGACAATACACGCCTTTTGCTGCCCAGATTTAACCTTTTCAAAAGTCAGCCACAAGTGAAGTCAATTTTCAAGCAATGGCCATGCCACGGCGAGGGGAGGGGAAGGGGTCTTCCGATCCCCAGCTGTTGGAAATGGTCACCTGCAAAGTCACCAGGAGGCAGCCGGGGGGGGGGGGGGTGTCAAGAGCCCAAAGGGTTAATGCGGTTGATAGGTGGGATTGTTTCCCGTTCAGAAAAAGGAGCAGGCAAACAACTTGTCTGCTGCTTTCCAAACCCCAAAGCCCCCGGCTCCAGTTTCAGCCGCGTCCCACCACAATGGCAGGTGTGAAAGACACGTGGCCCGTTGTAAATGAAATGTCAAGCGGTTTAAAAAAGAGAGAGAGTCTGCCAGGGAGAGTTTGCCCTTCTGCAGGGAGCAGCCTTCGGGGTGTGGGCTAGAGGCTATGGGGAGAGGGGATAAGGTCTATGAACAAGCGGCGCTGGCACAGAGCCTGGCGATCCAAGGACACTAACACACAGGCAAAGTTAGACCCCCCCAGCGTCTCTTGTAACACACCCAGTGAGGAGCAGGGCCCGGGACCCCTCCCCTTCCCATAAAGGACCGTCCTGCTCGGAATACACAATCCAGAAACCGGCCAGACCAATAGAGAGGGAAACCAGCCTGGATTCTGCGTCCAAACCAAAAACCAGACAAAATCCACCCGGCTCGTGTTTTAGTGGTTGACTTTAATTCTGCGCTGCACGTTTACTACAGGGATATAAAGAATAAATAGCAGATACTCTTCATTGACATAGGATTAGGTCATTCAGATGTGTTCTCTCTATTTACAACAACCTTGTGCTCTAGGCGTTTATTCATGTTTAAACTCTGAAGTCCTTTAAACACACACACACACACACACACACACACACTTTCCGAAGAATGGAAAATAGCTTTAAAACGTCTTCTCAGCAAAAGTTTGGTTTGGTTTTAAAATCCTTTTATTTTTAAAAAAACAACAAAAAACCGCGCTTCGCCAAAGCGAAGCGATCTCTCTCTGTGTCCGGCATATAAATACAAGAAATAAAAAGATACATTAGCAACGACCAGAATAATAGTCTTAAAAATACAGTAGGCGCGGATTATTTCACGTATAATACTGACCTTTTAATAGTAAATTAAAACAGTGCCATATATACACACACATATACATTCTCCTACACGTTACAGTGCATTACAACGTTAACCAGAAAGCAATTGTCTTTTTTTTTAATGGATGGGTGGGTAGCAAAGTTCACCAGGGGAATCCGGTTTCGGGGGGCGGGAGGGGTTAAGTGCAAGTCCTAGCAGGAGCATTTGCACTCCGAAATGATGGGGTACTGAATGGGTATCCATGTGCACCTCTGCCCCCCCCGGCGCTGGCATCGCCACCTCAGGATCGTTAAATGCACCGACTTGGCAGGCTTGCAAACCATGCCTTCTGGGACCGAACAAGACCTTTTACTGTAGCAGCTGCCCACTTTGACATAGCGGGGCCAAAAGCGGCTGCCAAGGTCGGTCCACGTGTAGAGGACTGGGCAGAAGGTCTGGGACCACAGCCACATCTGCAGCTTCCTGCGTAGCTTTTTGCTCAGCCTGTGCTTTTTGCCCGGCTGCAGCCCCTCGTAAAACTCCAGCCCTTTGATGTCGCTGGGCATCGCCCCCGAGGGTCTCTGCCTGAGCAGCAAGTCCAGCTCGCCCAGGTCGTCCACCCCTAGCCGGTCCTCGGGCAAGGAGACAGCCATAAAGTTAGGGTCGAAGTGGCCGCCCATGAGGCTCCGCAGCAAGGTCTCGTTAAGATCCTTCTCCTTGGGGTCAAAGATAGGGTCCGGGTGCTCGATTAGATCCACCAAGGGCAAGTTGTCGCTGGGCGCCGGGCGGATGTGGAGGTAATGCTGGCCAGCGCCTTCCTCTATCCGGAGACCCAGCAGAACCACCAAGGCGTAAATAGTCACAAGGCACTGGGAATGATCCATCCTCGGGGAGCTCGGGGAGGGCGGGAGGGGGAGGGGGTTGGGTTCACCAGACAGCGGAGGAAGAAGGTGCAAGCAAATGCATCAGAAAAAAAAAAACAACAACTTGTACAGGCTTTATCCAAGCAGTTTGTCTTTCGGGGGAATCCGCCCCGGCCGCCCCCAAAGGCTGCACCCCAAGAAGCCAGGAGCAAAGCCCCCTCCCTAGGCAACTCCTCTCTCCAGCGGATTCTTCTCCTGGAGGAGCCTTGGCGAAATCCTCCTGCTGCTTTTCCTTCCCAGGGAGGGAGCGAGCCGTTTTTCGGGTGGCAAATGCTCCTTTCCGCTGCTGCTCCCCCTTTCCCAGAGCGTGCGGGCGGGAGACGGCTTGGGGGGGTTGGTGTGTGTGCAGATTCGTCCCCCAGTTCCTTTCCGCAGGCTCCTCGCTGCAGCTTGCAAAGCAGCCTGCTCCTCCTCAGCAGCAGCCGCCACGCACGTTGGCACCAGTTTGTCTGCTTTGCAAGGATCCAAAGCCTTTAAATTTCCTGCACTTTCAGCTCCATCACCATGGAAACCACCGACTCTCTCGCCTAACCCACCCCACCCCCCTTAAAAACACACACACGCACAACCCCCACCCCCCGCAAAAGTCCAGACGAGCTTGGCTCCCCCCCGCTACACCCCACCAGTTGCTGCGAGCACGGGCCACCGCTGCCTCTGCCTCGCCAAGCTGCCGCTCACATGCGTCCCGCGGCGCCTTGGGAGATGCTCCTCTCGGAGGTGGGGATGGAGCTCGCTCCCTCTCCCCTCCCCGCGGCTACACAGGAAAAGCAGCGACTCCAGGCACCAGCCAGGGGTCTTTTATGGAGGCCTCCCCCTAGGGCTGGGGGCTGCAGGGTGGTGAGCTTAGGAGGGACGGGGTGGGAGTGTGAACGGTGCCTTTATAGCTCGCCCTCCGGGCCAGAGCGCTGCAGCTCTCCGGGAGTCCCTTCGTGTGCACGGTGCTTCTCTCTCTGTCCCCCCGCCGCCCCCCAGCTACCTGGCTGCTGGGGGGTTATTTGCCCAGCTCCACACATGGGCCTGTGATGTAATTCCTATGAAGCGCTCACTCGTGCTGGCTTCTAGCCCGACAGGGGCTCTGCAGACACCTCTGCCTAAGTGCTGGAGCTGGGTCGCCTGGCTCCTGCTTGCTAATTAGCCGGGAGGAGCGAGCCCTCTGCTGGCTGCACGGAGCGATTGTGTCTCTAGGCAGGAGGCGAGCTCCGCCCTGGAGAGCGTGTGTGAGAGCGAAGGGGGTGCTGAGGGCTCTTCAGAAAGCGCTATCCGCGTGAAAAACAAACACACGGCATCACTGGAGTTGTAGATCCTTATCTTTCCATCATCCCCTTCCTTGTAACCCTCCAAACGTGATCTGGCTTTAAAGGACTTCAAAAAACTCCCTTTTGAAGAAGGCTTTTTTTGTAAATATAAATAGGAAAAAAAAAAAGAAAAGAAAGAAAAAGAAAAGGCCGGTAGAAACTAATGGGGATGAAACCCCTGGTTTCTATGGAGAGTGTTGTTAAAACGTTAGAGCTTAATAGAGAAGGAGATCCTCCTTTTTCAAACAAACGAACAAAAACATACTACAGGATTCCAAACGAGAGCTATAATTCCTTATTAAAGTTATTTGGGTGATTTTTAAAATAGCTCACAGAAAGGTTAGCATTTTCTGTTAAACTCTGTAGGACTTTTCCATAAGCGGGAAGGGGACTGATAGTTAGAGATCTTGTCAGTCCATTAGAAGAGAGAGAGAGAGAGAGAGGGGCTCAGTACTGGTCAGTGCCCCATCAGGATGTTATAAAGGTGAATGGTATTGTCTTCGGTTAAGATCTGGAGTAAAATTTCTAAAAGTGCCCAAGTGAATAAGAGCCAAAGTCCCATTTTCAAAAGTGGTTTAAGCACTTATGAGCCTACAACTCTTGGAATTTTGGTTCCTGGGTATCTAAGTCACTTCTGAAAATGGAACTTAGGCACTTTGGAAAATGTTACTCTGACTTTAGACTCTTGTGAAAGCATGCAGTATACAAGGGACTATTATCTATATGCCAAACTGTGATTTTTCCCCTAAAAAGTAACTATTTCTTTTTTTAAAGTGAAACAACCATTTTATAAACCCAACACCACATTCTAAGATGCGCTCACTGAATACCAGATACGCCCACATCAGGTTCTTTGAACCACTCAGTTTATTACACCCACACAACAAAGATGTATCACATCTTTATAAGGTATTCCACCAGAACTGTTCAGAGGGATGGGAGATTCAATACACCCCAAAAGTTAAAGTGTGAAAGAGATTCAGCAAAACACTTAACTTTAGGCACCTGCTTAAATCTCAGTGATTTAAGCATATGCTTAAATGCTTTGCTCATTGGAGCCTTAATTTCATCCAACAGGTACGTGTTGCTGACAGCCCCTCAGATTATTAAACTGAAATAGTTTTAAATGTCTGAATTACTTTTCACCGTTGATGCAGTTAGCTTTTTGCACCAGCTTCTGCCAACTGGTCAGCATTGCTTTTGTGCAGAGATAGGCCTGATTGAAAACCCTACAGCTGAACTTTAGGATAAGGATGTTATCGAATCCAGATGCAGATCTGACTCGTGCTTTATTTCTAAGTTGAAATGAAAAATACGGATCAGAACAACCTAAGTTACTTAACATGACTCCTATTACCACAGTACCTGAGTGCTTCACAACACCCCCAGGAGATACAGAAGCACTATTATCCCCAGAGAGGAACAGAGGCCAGAAAGGCTAACTGATTTGCCCAAGGTCACAGGAAGTCTGTGGTAGAGCAAGGACTTGAACCCATGTCTCCCCAGTTTGAGGTTAGTGCACTCACCAGTGGACCATCCTTTTGGTTTTGTTTATCAAGGGGTGAGGGTTTCAAAATCCTGATATGAACATCACCTGTGTATTTCAGGCCTCTCTCTACTTTTGTGTCCAGTCTGTTTTGCTCTCTGGTTCTTATGCACTAGCACAGCGATGCAATATTTGGGTTGCAAACCCTGCAGCAGAATCTTTAAAATGAAACAAAATAGCAGTTTTTTAATGTTGAAATGTTGTGAACACACTTTTATTAGTACTAGGCTTTGGTACAGTTCATTTGCAGCTAGTGTGGTTCCCTACACTTAGGGTTACCAGTAACTGACACCAGTTAAAGCAGCAAAGAATCCTGTGGCACCTTATAGACTAACAGACGTTTTGGAGCATGAGCTTTCGTGGGTGAATACCCACTTCGTCAGATGCAGATACTTGACACCAGTTAGTGAGCCCTTAACTCTTTCATTTTTCCTTTATCCACTTAGAGGTAGGCCCTGATCCAGAAAAGCAATTAAACACATGCTTAAGTCACATGGGACTATCCACATGCTTAAAGTTAAGCATACGCTTATGCATTTTGCTGGCTTAAGTCTCAGGCCTGGTCTACACTACAATTTTAGGTCGAATTTAGCAGCGTTACCTCGATATAAGCCTGGACCCATCCACACGACGAAGCCCTTTTTTTCCAACTTAAAGGGCTCTTTAAATCGATTTCTTTAGTCCACCTCCAACGAGGGGATTAGCGCTGAAATCCGCCTTGCCGGGTCGAATTTGGAGTAGTGTGGATGCAATTCAATGGTATTGGCCTCCGGGAGCTATCCCAGAGTGCTCCATTGTGACCACTCTGGACAGCGCTCTTAACTCAGATGCACTGGCCAGGTAGACAGGAAAAGGCCCGCAAACATTTGAATTTTATTTCCTGTTTGTACAGCGCGGTGAGCTGATCAGCATAGGTGACCGCAGAGCTCATCAGCATGGTGTGCAAATTGCCGGGTCAATTTCTTGTTTTGATCCATTCCATCTATCTTTTACATCTTAGGCTGGCAGCAGAGGGTGCAGTATGATTGCTAGCCATTGTCATCTCCTGGGTGCTTGGCAGAAGATTGGAATGACCTGGCTGAGTCACTCCCATGTCTGCCGAGGCGCCCCTGACCGATCTCACTGAGGTCAGCTAAAAGAGCACCCAGAAGTACAACAACAGTGGCTACCAATCATAATGCATTGTCTGCTGCCAAAAGGCAATGAGCTGCTGCTGTGTAGCCATGCAGTCCCATGTATGCTAGCACCCAGGAGACTTACAGGGATGATCAGCTGAGCAGGCTCCATTCTTGCTGTGGTATGGCGTCTGCACAGGTAACCCAGGAAAAAAAGCGCGAAATGATTGTCTGCCATTGCTTTCGCGGAGGGAGAGGGGGGCCTGACGACATGTACCTAGAACCACCCATAACACTGTTTTTGCCCCATCAGGCATTGGGATCTCAACCCAAAATTCCAATGGACAGCGGAGACTGCGGGAACTGTGGGATAGCTACCCACACTGTATTGCTCTGGAAGTCTACGCTAGCCTCGGTACTGTGGATGCAGTCCGCCGACTTAATGCACTTAGAGCATTTTGTGTGGGGACACAAACAATCGACTGTATAAAAACAATTTCTAAAAACCCGACTTCTATAAATTCACTCTAATTTTGTAGTGTAGCCATACCCTCAGACTGTAGGATCCTTCAGCAGGGACTTCGTTTCCGCTTGTGTTGTGACTGCTTGGAATGTTCTGTAAAATATACATAGTAATTCTAATAATCAATATTAAAGAGAGGGTGAAATTCAGCCTGGAGCTACACTGTAGAGAGGATCTTACAGTTATACCTGCTCCCACCATTACTATTGTGTGTCACATTTTTATTAGACAGCTTTTTTTCCTGGAAGTTTAGATCTCTTCCTTTACCCAGCCCCTGGGGGAAAAAAATATTGCTCATTGCTGGAACTTAGAATGCCAGATCTCAGCTCTCAGCAATTGCCCACATACAAAAGTCAGCTACCACTACAACTGTGTGAATCTTTTATAAAACTCTCAGTGAAACCCAGGGGGTCTGAACCTAACATGAACCCAAGACTGAATTTTGCTGAATCCCATGTGAACCAAAAGGGCCAAGATTTGCACAGTTCTAACCACTGCTCACAGGCACAAGCTACTTTTAAAAGAAGTCTCATAAAGATACTGGGCCAGATCCACAGCTGGCATAAATCAACATTGACTTTGATGGAACTATGCCAGTTTATGCCAGTGGAGCTTATGTCTCTGACTCTTAAATGGAGTCCCAATCCTGCATCTGACAAATTACCCACTGTAGTTAACCCCATAGCTGCTCTGAGCTGAGCAGGGTTTGCTCATCTTTCACCTATTACTACATACCCCCACTTTTCATGCAATTCAGGCAGAAGGTATGTGCCTGGACTCACCTCCATTGTGCCTGCTTGCAGAAAGGCTTAGCAGATGCTGATTGGCGAGTCTGATTTCCCTTTATCCACTGACAAAATGATTGCTTTAAGCAGTTCCCATACTTCTGATGGTGGTCCAAAGTCAAGGCTATACATTTACCTACATAAAGAGAACTATCCATCTAGCTAACTAGCTAGAGTTGGTAACCTGGCCTAGCTGATTTAAGTTTATGGTTTTTCATATAGTTCAGTATTGTGGCTTTTGTCTTTTTGGTTTTAGTAAATACAATGTGCATTGCACGTGATCCATGTAACTTTTGTATCTGTCTACCTATCCATGTCCAACACCATCCATAACTAATCACCAGGCACATTTTTAATGTATTATTTGCAATTATGCAAGCTCCCGTTAACTTGACGTAAACAATGCTTTGTGTCAGTGATCTCTCAACATATACTTGAGTCAACAATTCGACGTATATATGCACTTGTCCATGTGTACTCCTGGATAGATCAGCTACTTCACAACTGCTAACGCTCTTGAAGAGGCACAGCTCATATGAGCATTTTATAACACTTTCAGTTCCATGCAAAGGATTTCTACGAAGTCTCAGACATTAGGCGAGACCTTCGCCCATTGAAGTCAATGGCAAGACTGTATGCTTATGACAAGTCTCTTTTGTTGCATCATAATCACAGTGGAGGAAAACGTACTGGGCCATAAGTCAATATATATATTTTGTATTTATTTTTAAAGTCACCATGGTTTAAGAACAAGGAAGCTAACAAAAATACTAGGCTAAAAGAGCTCAGAAGTTTTGATGAGAAAAGTGACTGTGACTGAGTTACATCCCGATGATTCTTTTGCAGTGAGGGCAGTGTTGAGTTGACTCAGAAAAAAAACATTGTTCTCACACACACAAACTAATGGCCAGTGCTGTGTGCTCAACTTGGGGTCTGAAAACAAAGCCGTGTTCTGCAGTGCAGTTAAGATTCTTGATTCATAAATTAGGTCCCGATCCTGCAGCCACTCAAATACACGTTCAGTTTACTCATGTGAGTAAAAAGTTACACGTGATAAAGTGCTTGCAGGATCTGGGCTGTAAAAATGGGGCGACCTGGTCCTTCTGGCTAACGGGAAGACAGCTCTGTTCTGGGAGGAGGTCCTGCTGAGAACAGATTAAGGAATCAGATGATTGCCTGATGAGTGTCTGATTTATATAAAGGCAGAAAGAGCTCAGTTGAGGGAGGAGAGCTACAGGCTGGCTCTTGTGGCAGGCCTTGAAGCAGGGGACTCCCAGGCAGATGACCTCTAGGGGATATGATCTAGACTCCAATGTAGGCCCCGTGTTGGAACTCAGGGTCAGGCCTATCCCTCCTTCTGTCTACATACAAATCATGCTAACCCAGGACCCCATAGGGGTGGAGGGTCTGAACCTGAGTCAAGCTGGGAATGAGGGTTCAATCCCTATTGCTTTGCAGCGTATGCAGCCCAACTGGATTTGCGCTCTGGGAATCTGCCAAAAGTATCCCACAGGCTGACTTTGGTCCTCTGGACAGTCAAGTTTGGTAGTCAGTCAAATTTTCCCACCCTGCCAAGGAACAAAGGGCTAGAGAGGCCATATTTTGGGAGGGTGCTCGGAAGTCCGGGATGTGGGCGGTTGGATTTGGGCCCGCATAATGCAGCATCGCCCGGGGTTCAACAGTTCCGAACCTGTGATTACACATGAGTGTAGACACTCAAGCCTTAGGTTAACAAGCCCAGGGTCTGCTATATTGACTTCTGCTAACCCTGGGCTTGCATTGCTGTGTAGACATACCTAGGACGACTGAAGAGCTGCCAGAGGTGGGGAAACACCTGCAAGGAAGCCCCTGGACAGGAACAGTTAGCTGTTGGGTTTATGTTGAGCTGCATTCTTTTGGGGTTTGTTGAAGATTGTTGGTGAAACCAATACATGAAACCATAGCAAAAGGGCCAGATTCAGACTCAGGGCATAGTGCCAGTCCTCCCTGGGATGGGAAGACAGACCAGAAGCTGACAGGGGCCTTAGCTGGCAGTTCTGTTGGCAATGATGCATGAGGCAGAGGAGAACACAACTCCGGCCACCACAGCTTTATTGGCTCTGGAGTGCTGAGAGTAGTAAAACTGTGTTTTTTCAGTGAAAACAAAAACAAATACAACTAGCAAGACACACAGGGAGCCAATGGGAGGAGGATTAAGGTGCCATTTCTTTGTGGTCACATTTCGGATCAGGAAGCATTTACAACATGCACCATTCTGAATGTCTGAGGCACTGCATGGGAAATACATTACTCAAGGACCTGACTTAAATCTACAAAATCAAAAGACATTCAGATTTAATGCAACACTCCCATTTATTTTTTAAGCCACAATGCCCATCAAACCTATTTCCTTGTGCCAGTTTGGCAATGTATGCAGGACCCAATCTAATGTTTACTGAAATTTATTTAAACATGACTTCTGTTCCCTTTTCTACTTGCTAATTTATTATTACATCTATTTGCTAATTATATTGTGATTGTATGTTACTATATAAAAAGTGACAACACAATCCACAGCTCTGGGCACTGCAGGGGACCCAGTAATCCCTGAGTCCTATATTTGGCTCTCATTCTAATGTCTTCTGTGTCTTTGAACAATTCACTTTGCCTCCGTGCCTTAGTTTACCTATTTGGAAAATGGAAATAATACCTATCGATTTCACAGAAACATTGGGAAGTGTAATTAGATGATGCCTGTTAGTACTTTTAGTCTTTAAAGCACTTACAGGTGTAGTAAATATTATTCCTAGGTCTTATACAGTGCAAAGGTATAACTGTTAAAATAACTGTAATTATTTATATTCTTTTAGGTTCCAGATCTGCAGCCCATTGATGTCTCCCATTCAGATAGCCTCTGAGGCCGTCACAATTATTAGTGGAGTTTATCCTCATAATACCTAACACAACA
Organism: Gopherus flavomarginatus; assembly: GCF_025201925.1. Lineage (NCBI taxonomy): Eukaryota > Metazoa > Chordata > Testudines > Testudinidae > Gopherus > Gopherus flavomarginatus. The sequence continues at coordinate 42,740,184 of NC_066628.1, read as the reverse complement.
GAGGGGAGTTATCCCTGTTTTACAGATAAGGAATTAAGGCAAAGGGTAGATTAAATGACTTTCCCAAGGTCATACAGGGAATTTGTGGTAGAGGGAGGAAATGAACCCACACTGCCCAAGTATCTATCCAATGTGCTATCACCGATACCATCCTTCCTAACCCTGGATTCAGTTTACAGGAAGCTCCTCCAATTTTCATGGTCAGTCCTTTAGGCTGAGCTTAACTGAAAATATTTAGCTGCACCTTTGAAAGATAGTGTGACGTCCTCAAAGTGCAGGAGCCCACGTGTTTTCTAGATTCAGACAGTTCTAGAAAACAGTATGGTCCATGTATTGGCTAGTAGGTGATCAGCTGGTATGAAAGAAAACAATCACCAATGTCCTATCTTTGAGAGTGAAAAATTCTTCCTTGGAATCCCAAGACAGATGGGTAGTTTGGGCAGAGAATCTGTATCTACCATGATAAATGGTCTATAAATATATTTTGTAGCTAAGTTCTGAAATGAATGTTTTATAGTTGAGTAAATCCTCAGATGACTGATGCTTTAAAGCAATGAAAATACAAAACAAGGGAGAGCCCGAAATCTAAAATATAAGTGACGGCTCAGGCCCCTCTAACAAGTGTTAAATTTAAAGGTTATAGAGCAAATCTCGCAAACACACACGTTGCCTTGCAAAAAAATACTGTAAAAGAAAAAGCTTGCAGGGTCCTTAAAGGATTGCTCTATTTTTCTCATTTAATTTCACCCCTGCTCTTAAAATGCCATGCCACCCAGATTCTCAACCCATTCTCCATTACCTCCAGCATTCTGCCTAAGGTATAGACTTTTGTCTTCGGAGCAGGGCTTGTGCATTCATCTGCTGATAAACTGTTTATCTTAGCTTTTATGAGGGCGCCTTGTTGCAAGCCAGCCAGAGACAGGATCCTGGGTGTTTGTCTTTTTTTTTTTTTTAAAGGGGGGGAAGGAGGGCATTTATACCTCCCCTTGGCTCTATATATCATGGGAGGCGGACTCCACCGTCTCTGTCTCTCTCAGCAGTGTCTTCTGCAGTAAATCTGAACCTCTCAGACTGGAGTTTTCTTGGCTACAGCCCCACTTGGCCATAAGGAGAAACTAAGGAGAGTTTTCTTATTCTATCCCGCCCGCCCTCCCTCCGCACTCTGTCTCTCTCTCTCTCTCACACACACACGGTCTGCAGCAGAGTAAACCAAAAGCTCTCCTATCCACCCCCCCTCCTGCTTTTCATGCCAAATATTAACATCTCAGCAATCAAGTGGAGAGAAATTTAAATGCCAGACCAAAGCTGGTTAAGTGCCTCACAGTTTGCAGACAGATTCATCATGGGAAGAGAGGCTCGTGGGGGGCCGGTGAGAGGATTGGCAAAGATGAAGCAGTAACCAGGAGATTTCTTTCTTTCTTTAGCCTAAAAATTATGACATTTATATTTACAAGCTGTGGCTCCTAACTGGGATCTGAATTTACATACAGGCAATCTAGTTTATTCACACAAACTCCCACCAGTAGTAGCATATATGTATTTGAAGGCTAGGAATTTATTTATTTTGCCAGCCATGTATTCAGATAGATGTTTATTGAGATAAACTAGTCTAGAGGGTCTTTGAGACTAAAGATAACAGAGCAACAGGCATCCAATAGAGTAAAGAAAATACAGCGATTTAAAACCCCCATCTAACCAAGTGCTCCTTGTGTGTGTGTGTGATTCATTGATGCCAGCTACTGAATAAACCTAATACATAACATTTCCCACCTCTGATATTTAAAAAGGCCCCTACGCCTAGTTAGCACCAATGGAGCCCTTGAAATGTTTTATTGCTGATTGTCTACTGCCAAATGATGGATTGCTGCTTGGCTAAAAATGACAACCCCGCTTTCTCTCAGCTACTTCATTTTCCTGGCTTCAGTGGGGGTGAAGAAAAAATCCGATTACATCATATTTAGCCTCCTGGTTTTAAACACAGGAGAAAAAAAATGAAGCTTTTAAAAGCACCTTTATCAAAGTTAGCTCAGCAAAACCCCGGGCTAGTCAGTTACTTCAGTGGGCTTTGCCTCAGGCCCCAGGGCAAGTTTCTGGAGAGATCTGACAGATTTAGTGGAAAGAAAATGCCCTGGTCTATACTACAGAGTTAGGCTGATGCAGGGCAGCGCATGTGGACCTAACTAGTGTCTTCACTAAAATTTTGCTCCTGCCAATGTAACCATCCTGCTACACCTTCACAAGAGGAGTAGAGTCAACCTAGTTAGGTCAATGCAGTGTTAGTGTAGACACTTGTGTTGCCTTCGTTGACTGTTGCTGGCTTTCAGGAGCTGCCCCACAATGCCCTACACTGACAGTTCAATCAATGCAAGTGCTCCTGCTGAGGACATGCACCATCAGTACAAGAAGCAAAGTGTAGACATGCACAAGCGACGTAATTACTACTGTGTGTCAACATAAATTAGGTCGACTTAATTTTGTAGGGTGGACATGGCCAATAACATCTCAGGCTGTGGGGTCTGTAATTCTGACCTCAGAGCGAGGCAGGGCCTGATTAAAAATACTGTATGTGCATAGCTCAAAAACAATGCACAAGACCAAATCCTGCTCAGGTGCAAATCTGGAATAATTCCAGTGGCCTCAATGGAGCTTCCCTGGATTTACATCGGTGTAACTAATAAGCAAAATTAGGACCAATGTATAAAAGAAATATGGGTTTTCTGTTTGGTTCATTGAGTAGAGACAGCAGATTCAGACCCATAGAGTTGGAATAGGAGATCAATAGACTTTTTTCTTTTTCTTTTTTTTTTAAATCAGTGAATGTCTTAGAGAATTTGAAAAGAAGGTGAAGTCTTAATAATTGGAAAGAGATTAACTTGCATCTCGCTTCTGGAGATTTTGTATTTATATTTTTTTCTGGTTGTTGCTCTTGGCCCCTCTAGGAAATCCAATCTTTTAAAAAAATAGTGGATTAAAATGGTCGTGGAGCACATTTTAAAAAAAAATAGCTGCACCCGTAGAGTTAACCTTGGCTCTACTTATTATGATCAAAGATAATAAAATGTCCCAGAATGTGAATTATCAAAGATCTGGTTGGCTTTAAAAAAACTTGTCTGTTCAAAGAGAATATTTCCCAGTAAATTTTGTATTTCATCTCAAAGTGGAATGATTCAGGCACTTCAGACAATAGGCAGACTGAAACAGACAGATGCATGGCGTTGATCTGATGGATTCAAGTATAGAAACAGACACAAAGGAGCCTGATCCAAAACCCACTAAGGTCCAGTGGAAGTCTCTCCACTGATTTCGATCAGAAATGGACGTTCTAACCGATTGGGAAATGCCACTTGAGTTTTAGAAGCTTGCTAGTTTCAAATCTTTCTCAACTACATGTGGAAGCAAAGGCAACCAGGCGAGGACATAGTGAAATCTGGAAAACAGAACGGGAGTGCTTGTGGCACCTTAGAGACTAACAAATTTATTTGAGCATAAGCTTTCATGGTAAGGTGCCACAAGTACTCCTGTTCTTTTTGCGGTTACAGACTAACACGGCTGCTACTCTGAAACCAGTGAAATCTGGGCTTCCCAGACATGGGTCTGACATTTGCGTTTGGTGTTTGAATGGGTTCAGGGATTAAATAGGCCATACAAGCCAGTTGGGTTCTCTCTTCTAGCAACCAGGTTGCTTATGGAAGTCCCGCCTTCCCCTCCCCTATAATGAAGCATGACTGTAGTAAAACAAGCCTTTTGATCGTGCCTCTTCTCATCACTTTCAAGACAAACAATGTCTCAGAAGCCCCCCAGCTGCTTTTATTTTTCTTATATCTAGAGTTACGTTTTGGGTATGTTTACTCATCTTCATTAAAAATGCTCCCCCTTTTTAATACCCTTCCTTTATTGCAGTTTACACAACACATCAATTACCAGACAAGCTCAAAATCTTTGAGAGCCCCTCTCAAGCAAAGCGAAGCATCACACATCCACACCCCACCAAAACAGTAACAGAAAACACTTCCCCAGCAAAGAAAACAATCACAAGCTACTGCTTTGTTCACTGCAAATCATCCCTCGTGCACGATCATCCCTTCCATAAACTCAGAACAGAAAACTCCTTTAAAAAATACTATTCCAGAGATTAGTCTCAGATCATCAACATTCCCCACAACGCTACACTATCGCTTAAACAGCATTTGGGAGATCACTTGTAAGGTATCCCAGGGATATATAATTAATAGTTTGGCCATGGCATCAGATTTGGGAATCAGACTGGGATAATTATGGCTTTGCTGCATTTATCTTGGCTTTAAGATGATTCACCTTAGTATGGCTGAGATTTAAATAATAGCATGCTCAAAATCCTGTCACTAAGATGCTATTTTAGCATGCTACGTTAAGTTGCACCACATCTTAAAGTAGAACCTATACAGCTAGGACTTATCCTTTCAAACGTGGGAAATATTTGTCTCCAATTGTATGATGTTTTTGAGCTAGTTCTATCTATAAACAATGACATATTTAAGCATAATATGGATATTTTCACCAGCACAAACATTCTGTATAGGACAATGTCGCCTTGGAACAAGGCACTGTGCAAAGTTAGAAACGCTATTGGTCTGCCACACTTGGGAAAGTGGTGAGAGCCCCTGCATGAGGTGAATAGCAGGGCTGAATCTCTCAAGCAAAAGGGCCACTTCACCTCCAAATTTTAGGGTGACCAGATGTCCTGATTTTATAGGGACAGTCCTGATATTTGGGGCTCTCTCTTATATAGGCGCCTATTATCCCCCACCCCCATCCTGATTTTTCACACTTGCTGTCTGGTCACCCTACCTCGAATATTATCTGATGGCTGGTTTAGAGAAGCAGAGCTGAGGATATTACCCGGAAAGGGGGGTGGGAGGGCGGAATAATACAAGCCATACATCAGAAAAGAGGACACAATCCTGCTTCAAGTGTCCCAGGAAAGTGATAGCTTCTTCCTGTTTCCCAGAAATTCTCCCTTCTCTGGTGAAAATCCCCACACCAAGCTCAGCTCCAGGTGTCATCTCCAGGAGAGGGGAGCAGCCTGTTCTCACTGCTTGGTACCTTCCAGGGCTCTCTAACAACACAGCAGCACCCAGGGCTCGGGTCACCCTGGCGAAGGGGTTGTTTGTCAATTACCCCTAAGCTCCCCTGGTCCTTGTTCCATTAAGGGCCTCTTGGCAGATCTGTCAGTGCCTAAGCCGGGCCGTTGTTTGTCTAGAAAGCGAAGCTGTTTGCTGCCCTAAGTAAACCAGGAGAGCGAAAGGGGGTTGGGATTGATTTGTAATTACAGCTCGGGATTTCTTGCCTGGACCCCACTGCTACTTTCATTCACATTCCCTGGCTGAAGCTGGCGCCAGGATCCCCGGCTGGCCCTGTGTTTATGTCATTGAGACTAGGACAATATTTCAGTGTGGAGCCAGACCGCGGGGATCCACTCTATAAAACCCTCACTAGAAATAGACAATCCCCCTCCCCGTCATCCCCAGGGTCGCCAACACCCTGCCTGGATGCGCAGCCAAACAAGCGTGCGAAATCGGCGCCCGGGGCCCTCCCCTCCCAGCTGCTTTCTAGTCCAGAGCAGGTTTAACTCGGAATGAAAGACGTCAATTAGCAGCCCCTGGAGCTGACAGCGCCGTGAAAGGCCCATTACGAGCAGCCCCGTCGGCGGGGGACCCAGCTCCCGGCCATGCCCGCCCGCCCCAGGCCAGCAGCGCCCTGGGATTCAGGGGTTGCGGGGGAGGGGGGGATCCAGCCCCACCAACCTGCCCCCGGATCCTGCGTGTGAGCAAAAATACCGCCCCCCGCCCCGCGGTAGAGGGTGGTGCTGGTTTTGCGATGCCCGTGTGGACGCTCGGGGAGCAGGGCGATCCGTGACAGGGTAAGAGATACCTGAAAATAGCAAAGGGCTTGGGACGTCTCAGTTCCCTCGCGGCTTTTCAATCCTGCCCGAGGGACCCCCCGCCCCCAGGACAAACCCGGGTCATGGCTTCACCCCTGCCTGATAAATTTTGTCTGGAGCAGAAGGAGCGGATACATTTGCAGCCGAGCGCTGTCAGTTTTATTCAGAGAGGCCCGCACCAGGGTCAATCATGTAGCCTTGGGCCTGATGTTCAAAAAGGAACCCCCCCCCAACACCCCCAGTTTGGAAGGATGAATATAAGCTTTTTCGTCGCGATGCAAAGTGTTGATTGACTAGTTCAGCATCCAGGTAGGGAACAGGCCCAGGACACCTCATGTAAAGATTTGCAAGCGAAGGGCCCAATCCTTCAGTCCATAGGCAAGCAACACTCCCAGTTGGCCTGAAGGCCGCTGAGCTCAATGGACAGACTCCCCTTGATTTCAAAGAGCTGCAGATCTGGCCCAGAGTGTTTATAAGGCAGCAGCTACAGACAAGTGGGATTCCCCATGCCTCCTGGTTTCTTTGGTTGTTGAAGATGCATCCCCATAGATATGCATAGATATCGCATATCCAGAGAGGGAATGGTGCTGTTAAAGAACCAGGAATGCCCACCCGACCCCCAAGAAGGCCAAGCTGGTTAGGAAAAATCTACATCCAGATATCAGTCCATGACTCTCCATATTTACCTGGGTCAGGTTTGCAAGCTCAGCAGGGACATATGGACCTAAACTTGGTGCTTTCCCGAATCTTATCCAAGCCTCATGGATCTGTACAACTGGTAGAGCCAGACACTGATAATGTAGAGATGAACAATGGCTGGAAGTGAAGTAGGAGGAGTGAAAAAAACAGCCAGCTTTTCAAACGCAAAGGCTGGAGTTTGGCCTGCTTGTTCAAGGAGTTATTTAGTTGGAATCAGCTCACTTTTACTGAATACCCAAAGACGGAGGGTCACCTGGTTTTGAGGGGAAGAAATCTTTGCTGAAGTTGCTCTGTTCCAGTATTTCAGTAGTGCCTGGAGTCCCCAGTCACCATCAGAGCCTGGGTGCGCTAGGTGCTGTACAAACACATCATAAGAATCAGTCCTGAAAAGCTCACCATCTAAATAGATGAGACAGACAAAGGAGAGGGGGAGGGGGTCACAGCATATAAGCAGAAGCCTGGGAACACAGGCATCACTGTGACTTGCATTTGGCCACCCAGTTTATGACAGCACTAGAAATTGAACCCAGATTTCCAAAGTCCCTGAGAGTGGCTTGTTTGTCAGAGGGTTATTTCAAGACCCTCCCTCCCCCCGAATGTTCCCGCACATGTACACAATAGCATGCAGGGATAGCTGTGGTCTGGTGGAGGCAGCTTGATCACAGACTTTGTGGGGGAGGGAGTACCAAAAGAACCCCATATGACCTGGTGCACATGTCAAAGTTTTTGGAGTCCGTGGCATGCCTGCCCACTTTTGCTCAGAGATTATGTCACTGAGTTCAGCTTCTCAGTGTCTTCTGGCTAGAGGTTGCTCTGCTTGCTCACCTAAATCTAGTAGTATTACTGTAGTGCTCTGATGAGATCAGGGCCCTGTTGTGAGAGACATTACATAACTACGCAGCAAAAGGCAGTCTCTGCCCAGAGGAGTTTACATCCTAAACAGGCAAGACTGACAAAGGGTGGAGGGGAAAGTGAGCTATAGAAGATGAAGGGACTTCCCCAAGGTCACTCAGCAGATCAGTGGCAGAGCTGGGACTCCTGCATCTCCAGATCCTTTAGCCCACACTGCCTCATACACAGATGGAACGTTTCCTTTCCTCTTAGCTCTAGAGACCTGTGGGGGAAATACTGTCAAAACTCAAAGATGTTTGGAGAAAAAAATCCACCCTAATGTTTCCTTTTAATGTTCTTTCTGCTCTGGAAAGGTGCTGGAGTTCCACAGCTTCCCCAGAGGTGCTTGGGTGCAGCCCCTAGCTGAGTGGGCTGTGCCTCAGGCTTACAAGGAGTATCCAGCAAGTTAGACGAGCGAAGTTAAGTAGTGTTAGTTCTTCAAGGGATTAACCCAGCTGTGCTACTTAGATGAGTGTCTCTGAATGAAAGACCAGGCAATTCTAGGTTCAGTGTAAAGCTAGGTCCCCTGGTGTTGAAACTTTCCCCCTTTCATTACTTCCCTCTCTGAAATGCTTTTCACCTCTCCAATTGACCTTGGAGTAATTTTCCAAGCTAATTCCATGTCAGTAGGAGTCGGGCGCCAGTTGGATTGTGGGGAACAGATCCTGGTCTCATGGAAGGCAGTGGCAAACCTCCCCATTGTCCTCAGTGGCACCAGGATCAGCTCCAAAAGCTAGAGAGTATGAGGGGACAGAGTGAGATCAAATGAGAAATCCTTTAGGGGCAGGAATAAGGGCAGTCTGAATATCCCTTTGCAGCTCACTGCTGGGTGGATTATCAGAACTTGGAGTGAAATCCCTGGAGCTTCCTGAATAGCCACACAGAGGAACCTTCACAGCATTAGATGAAGCAAACGAATCGACAGCAAGGTGCTGGTACCATTTTGTCTAAAAGCAGCCTCCTTAGTTTTCACCATTAATCATTATCTCTGTTGGACTTACTGTTTTGGTTGAATAATCCCTGGCTTTGGAGGGATGATCATGATACACAGAGAACCAGCAAGACTGGAGAAGCTGAGTTCCCTTGCCTTTCATTTTTGTATTCAAAGCATCACTTCCTAAAACACTTGCCTGTGGCCTGGTCCCACAGGCCTCTCTCAAACATGGCTCCTAGATAGTAGGACACAGTAGGGATCCGCGGTTGCTTCCCTGGCAAAAATCCACTCCAGCTCCTCCTAGTGTGCACCCGTACCCGGAGCATTATTGGAGACCTTGTTTTGTCCTTTGCATTTTTGTTATTCTGCTGTAGCGCTTTGATATTGTGCACCTGCTCTGTGGACTGCATTATCTTTTGACATCGGGTATGGTCTTATGTTCCCTTAAAGTCTAGATTGAAAATGTTTATTTTTGTCCTTTTAACTAATTAACTTTGCAGGACGGATTAGTTTTTCCTTCTACTTTAAACCTTTGATACCTCAATGAGATAAAATATTATAAATGTTTTAGCTGCCATTGCACAGTAATGTGGTAAATACCAATATGCATCTATTACATTTCTTCTGGAATCTCATCTCACTTACGCTGGTTTCACACTTGAACAATTCCATTTACTTCAGAGGATTTACTCCTGAATGTCTGAGAGAGAAATAAGACCAGAATGTCCATCTGACAACTTCTCTTAACAAGTAATACCATCACCTAGCTCTTAGATTGTGCTTTTCTTCACTGGATCTCAAAGCACTTTGGGTAAGCATCATTATCCCTATTTGACAGAAGGGGAAACTGAGGCACAGAGCAGTGAAGTGACTTGCCCAAGGTCACCTAGCAGACCAGTGACCAAGTGGGGAATAGATTCCAGGTCTCCTGAGCCTCAGTATCCTTTAATGAAGGCAGTAGGTTTTAATAGCTCAATGCTTTGAACCATTACTAAATCCAAAAGGACACAAGCAATACAACAGTGCTGGAGGGACAGTCTTCAAACTGTTGTGTGCATCACATTCTAGTGCAGTGGCTCAAACTTTTTTACTGGTGACCCTTTCACACAGCAAGCTTCTCAGTCCAACCCCTCCTTATAAATTAAAAATACTTTTTAAATATATATTTAACACCATTATAAATGCTGGAGGCAAAGCGGGGTTTGGTGTGGAGGTTTTGATCCCCCATGTAATAACTTCGTGACCCTCTGAGGGGTCCTGACCCCCACTTTGATAACCCCCATTTTCTAGAGCTAAAGAAAACCAGTGTATATTGTGTATATTGGAGAGCAGAATGGTGCTTTCAATTTTCCATAAAAAGTTAAACAAATTATCTCTTGGTTACTTATTTTTATTACAGTGGGTCCTAAAATTGCTCCTAATCAGAAAGCATGGCCCCATTGCATTAGAGAGACCATGCTTATGTTGTGAGGAGACAAACTGCACCCCTCAAACAGCTTACAGTCACTGGCCATGTCTACAATGCAAAGAAAAACCCATGGCACTGAGCCTCAGAGCCCAGGTCAATTGCTTTGGCTTGCAGGGCTAACAGCAGCAGCGCAGGCATTCCCGGGCAGGCTGGAGCTCAGGCTCTGAAACCCAGCCAAGGGGGAGGGTCTTGGAGCCAGGCTCCAGCCCAAGCGAGAACAGCAACACTGATATTTTTAGCCCTGCAGTCCAAGCCCCGCGTGCCCAGTCAGTTGATCTGGGCTCGCTGACTTGGTGCATGGGATTTTCTTTGCAGTGTAGACATGCCCACTGTGGCTTGCAAGGCAATCTGAAAGGCAAGCACATCATTTTAATTTTAGAACACCCTCCCGCCCCCAATTTAAAATTGTTCTGAGCCTGCAAAACTCAGAACCCTTCTCAAATGAAATGACTGAATTTGAGAATCCAGCAAGCAGCGACATACGATGCATCATTTCAGCACATTGTGGGACCAATCTATGGGCTGCCTTCAAAATGTTAATGGAAGGGTATTCTTTTAAATCTCTCTACCCAGCCTTTTCACGCGTTCTAGCGTACCCTTTTCAGAACATGAGTACATATGCTGTTCTCTCTTTTGCTTGGCACCTGGACAGCTCTTCTACTGTCACTGCCCTGTAGTCCTCAGCTGGCACAAGAATTCCAAAATAAATGAACATGTTGTAATCAGGAGAAAAATATTGTGTCCTTGTGGTGTTGATGTTGATTGCAGCTCAATTCCTCAATGGCCACCATCAGTTTAGCTGCATATTTCTGTACAAAAATACGCTCACCTTGGGGACTTGGCAGGCTGCTGACTGAATAGATACTTCAGCTACTTAAATGTTCATTGCCACTGACAAAGTGCTGTTGATGAACTTGCATTACGAGAGGAGACTAGTCTTAACAAACAGGACACAGTTTGCATCCAGTGGCCTGTGCAGCACAAACAGCTCTGCTGGGCATAAAGCTCCTCTGAGTTTTTGTAATACCTAAGTACTGATTATAAGAGACAAGGTTTTGGCAGAAGAGGACCTTAAAAGAAGCAGAGTGATTGGATAAAGATCTCCTGCGCCCAGACATGCTTCAGAAACCGCACTGGCAAAATGAACCTAGCAGGTAATTTACAAATATGCTCACAGGTAACTAAGAAAGAGCATCCTAGGAAAAGCACAAGCTGAGATTCAGGGACAAATAATGAAGTACTTATATATCTACTCACATAGCATAGAGTCAACATGGGGGAAGTTACTGCCCCAGAGAATGAAAGGGTCAGGGTGGAGTTTTCAAAAGTGCTCAGTGCTGGTTAACTCATTATCTTCTGCTGTTATGGGACTGTCAGATTCCAGCATTCTCCCCCTGTAGTTTTAGGTACTGTGCCTTCAAGGGCTAAGCTGCCCAGCCAGAGAGCAGAGCTCTTGCAAGCAGCATAAGCTCGGAGTGATGACTGAACGCCACACATGCCACCCAAGATTTAACGTTCTAGTCCAGGCCCATCGCTGGGGAAAGTGAACACTGTGTCCCAGATCTCTGTGCTGAATGCCCTAGACTAGTATTTCCCAAAGTGTAGGATGTGAAGGACTGACTGTGGGGATGGAAAAGTGTATGGGGGGAGGGATCCAGATCGCTCCATTGTTTTCCATATTCTCAGCTTTCATTTAAAAAATGTCACTGGGTGTTATGACTGCAAAGGAAACCTTCAAAATACAAAGGCAGTATAACCGATGCAGCAATATCTGCTGGAGTTTGCAGAGAGCCTGAAACAATAGCTCTGAAATGCCTGATTTATTTCAATGGGTGCTAAGTCAAATGTCAGTTATTATATGTTAGATGTCATCACTTCACTATTTTACTGCCCATCAGTGTATATAAGCAAAGAGAGGAAATTTGTTATGAAGATCTACCTCAAGGGAGGTGCAAAGGATGAGCTGGAGGTGCAGTGAAGATGTATACATTAAGAGGTGTAGGTCTTTAGCAAAACATGGTGGGTTGAGGGGAAGATGTTAGGATAGGGTTTCAGTTTCATGAAAGGAGTCTCAGCTTTAAAAAAATATTGGGAATTGCTGCTTTACACAGTTTGGTTAGAGGAGGCATTCAACAGATATTTCTGGATTTAAATTAAGGCCCAGTATTGCAGGTTTAACTCAAGCAAAGCTCTATTACCTGTACAGGGTCTGCACTATTGTTCCTCAGTTTTCCTCTGAAAAGCAGCCCTTCGGTTACCATTTGGACAGAGGTGTAACAAATCTGTATTCATTTTCCTTCCAGTGAATTCGTCTTTATCCAGCTCTTTACCTTCCCTGAAATAAGTGGGTATATGCATAATGCATGCCCAGGCCAAAGATACAGAGATTTCTGAGAGCAAGGTCATTGTAAAACTGTATGTAAGAATGCATGTTGCCTGGTGTATACGTTTATGTGGTGTGTATTAAGTATACTCTTAAATCTTATTATCAGTCTTTTAAATTTTTCCTTAATTAGCAAGAGGGAACAGATAATTGTTCTGGATGAAGCTTTTCACACCAGGCACGGATGCAGACTGGAGTACGAACGTAGGCCAGTGGAAGGGGCCCAGGACTGGGAGTCAGAAAACCTGGCCCACCCTAGCGCCGGCCCTTTTATGCTTCACGAAAGGGCAAGAGCAACACAAAGTATCCAGCTGGGGGAGAACATCCAGTATCCAAGTGAGGGACAAGCCCCTCCGCGAAGACGCATTTATAGACAGCTGTGAGGCTGCCGTCCCAGGATTTGATTGCAAGTCCCACTAGAAGAGGCTGGGGGCAGCAAGGGAGATTTGAGGTTGAGGCCACAAGATGCAGTGCTGCAGAGACTCTGGGCTGCCCTGGGGAGTCTGCAGGAATTTAGACAGGCCCCCAGGGCTACCTAAATTATACCAAGGGCCTCTCTAGCTCTACAGCAGCCCAGGTTTGGGAGGATGCAAAAATGGTTTACCTTAGCCCCTCCTCCACCTGGGTGTTATTTCTGCCACTGACTCTACACCTATCTGTCTTCCCCATCTAAAAAATAGGGACAATGATTCTTATCTGCTTTTGTAAAGGGCTTTTGAGCTGCTGCTAAAAAGTGTTATATAAGGGTTGTGATTACATTCTGCACATATGCACCAGCAATTCCTATTGAAGTCAATGGGAGTTACGTGCACATAGGACAAGATTCTCATCTCTGGTATCCTAGTGTAAACCCAGAGCAACTACTTACAACAGCATTAATCTGGAGTAGCTCCACTGAAGTCAGACAGAGCTGAATCTAGCCCATAATGATACTGGATGGCAAGGGTACCAATATAGGCCATGAAACTAAAAATATCTTAATAAATTACTCCCACCACTACTGATTAGGAGAAATAATTTTCTCTTCTTGATTGCCTTACAGAAGGAGGGCCCTCGTATTCGGTTGTGACCTGTCCTGATGAAGATTTATGCTGTTTGTTTTTTTTCTTTCCACAGGCCTTTGAAGATCTAATAGGGAGGTGATTTTTATGGCTGATTTATTAGCCCAACTGCTTCATTGGGTCTTTGCCTGCAGCAACTCCGGATAATTTCTGTGAGCTAATTGCGGCATAAATTCAAGCTTCACAAAAACGGAACTAGCCCTTTAAGTCTCTCTGTAAAACTGCTCAGTTCAGCCACACTTGTGCGTATTGGAGGCAATTCTGGAAGCACAGATGCATAGATTTTAAGGCCAAAACAGAACATCATGATCATTTAGTCTAATCTCCTGCATAAGGCAGTCCAAAAAACCTTACCCAGTAAACTCTGCATCAAGCCCATATCTCTGTTTGAGCTATAACGTTTTTTCTTTTAGAAAAACATCCGATTTGAAGACTTCAGGTGATGGAGAACCCATCACCTCCATCGGTAAGTTCGTTCCAAAGTTTAGTTACCTCATGGTTAAAACTCTGGACCTGATCTCTAGTTATTGAATGCCTCTAGTTTTAGCTTCCAACCACTGGATCTGATTATGCTTTTTCCTGCTAGAAAATTCCTCCTAGATTAGAGCTATCTGCTGTCAGAAATCTCTTCCACGGATAGGCACTTTTAGACGGCAATGGAGTCATCTCTTAACCCTCTCTTGGGCAAGGTAAATAGAATGAGTTTCTTAAAGTTTCCAGGCCTTGAATCATTCTTGTTGCTCTTTCCCGAACCCTGACTAGTCAACTTCCTTTTTTAAGTTTGAACTCCAGAACCGGACAGAGTATTCCAGTAATGGTCCCCCTATTGCAACGACAGAGAATGCTGTCCGGTTAATCTGATAGTGTATAAAGAGGACAAGTAACAAAAAGGATGGTGATTAAAAAGAAGTGTTATCTGGCTAGGGGGAAGAGGAAGCAGAAAACTGCCTACGGGAAAAAATGTAGCCACTTTAGGCACATTTTTTTAAAAAGGGGTGCCTAAAAATAGGCTCCAACATCCATATTTAGGCACATAAATAGATGGCCTAATTTTCAAAGAGGCAGAGAACTCTTCAGCTGTCATGACTCCAATGGCTGCTGCTGGGGGCTTAGCATATTTGAAAATCAGGTCACCTATTCAGGTGCCAGGGCTGAAAGGTTTTGCTTTACATCACTGGTTGAGCTGGTTTTTCTATGGAACTTAATTAGCAAATATTGTAGAACAAGTCAAAAGCAAGATCCTGGTGTTTCCAGGTTCCAAAAGCAACCTCTCTCTCACCAGCTGATTCAGTGATGGTCCCAACTGGGCTGATCTCATCCATCTTAAGCCCAGTCCCAAATGAGAAACATGCAAGCCATAAACTGGGCATCCTGGGCTGAATAAAGGCATTCTCTTCACCAATGGTCTAAATATGCCATTTGAAATATATATTTTATATATAAAATAGTTGTTAAAATTGAATTGAAAGGTTATTGCAGAAGCTGGGTGGAATGTGGTGGGTAGAAAAAATGCTGGAGGTAGTTTTTTCCAAGTTGCCATTTTTATTACAGATATTGTGGGAGCCCAGCAAAATACTTTAGTTAATAAGGTCTCCATACAAATTCCGGCTATGCACTGGTGGTTATATAAGAGCTTGTTTGTTTTAGGCCTTTTATTTTCAGTGCACCTGCATTCTTGCCCAAACCTTCCCTCACATGTTTCCACCGTGGCAAATAATATGAGAACTTTGGTCTTTGAATAAACCCTACATCAGTGGCTCTCAACCTTTTGCAGCCTATTGTACCCCTTTCAGGAGTCTGATTTGTCTTGTGTACCCATGTTTCACTTCACTTAAAAACTACTTGCTTACAAAATTAGACATAAAAATACAAGTGTCACACAGCACACTAGTACCGGAAAATTGCTTCCTTTCTCATTTTTGCCATATAATCATAAAATAAATCAATCGGAATATAAATACTGTACATTTATTTCAGTGTATAGTATATACAACAGTATAGACAAGTTGTTGTCTGTATGAAATTTTAGTTTATACTGACTTCGCTAGTGCTTTTTATGTAGCCTGTTGTAAAACTAGGCAAATAACTAGACGAGTTGATGTATCCCCTGGAAGACCTCTGTGTACCCCCCGAAGTACAGGTACCCCTGGTGAGAACCACTACCCTAAATTATACATTGCATTTTTTATCTTCTTATGTTTTAACAAACAATGGTCCAACACAATTGGGGTAACCTGACCCTTTGGGCATGAGTCTCTCTTTGGGTAGATATCACTCTAGTTTTCAGGATCCGCTTTAAGATCAACCATGCAAGAAGCAGTGTTTAAACTTAAATACAAGGGAAGGAGGAAAGCTCCTCTCTGTTTTTTTCCATGTGTGTTAAAATAATGTAAGGTGAAAGTCACTGGGGCCAAATTCATCCTTGGTGTCAACTCCTTTGTGGAGTTAAAGCATCAGTGATGAGTTTGGCCTGCTTTAACTACAGCTATTTAATTTAATTAATATTTACATTCCAAAGAATTCCATTTGCTAGTGCTAAGTGATACGGTAAATATGGAACAAATTATCAGCAACAGCAGGGGTGATTTAAAATATGCATCTTGAGTTTGAAGTAACTCAGAAGCCTGCGGTGATGCAATCATTCAAACAGAGTAATCTTTGTGCGTTCACCATTGCCAAGAATGCATGTACAAACCGTGTTACAGAGAGGTGTTTTATAGGGATGACACATAGGCTGCCCCTGATTGTCAATAAGCCGTGTACACACAAATCTAAACCCACTTGGTTTTGTGGGCCAGGTGTCTCCTAATGATGATGTAAGCCAGAGGTGCTGACTTCCCGAGTTCCCTGGAGGTGCTGGAGCCCCGTGCAGTCCCAGGCCCTGAGCTCACCTCTGCCTTTTCCCACTCCATTCTGCCCCTTCCCCTGCCTCTTCCTGCCCCCGCTCCTTCCCCTCCCCCAAGTGCCTCTTGGATGCTGCTGAACAGCTGATCAGTAGCAGGTGGGAGGCATGCGTGGGAGGGGGAGATGATCATTAGGGTCCACTGGCAGGCAGGAGATGCTCGGGGGAGGGGAAGGTGCTGATCAGTGGGGCTGCTGAGCACCCACTTTTTTTCCCGTGGGTGCGCCAGCCGTGGAGCACCCCCAGAGTCGGTGCCTATGGCATAAGCAGTGGGCTGCTGTGCTCGTGGGACCCAATCCCAAGTGTGCTGAAGTTAGTGGATAGACTTCCATTGACTGCAATGGGCCTTGCGTGCCAAACAACATTCAAGACAGATGACTAGATTGTGATGAGTCAATGATGTGTGATTCAGCAAAACTGCTAATACAAATGAACGCAGCCCTCTCAGAAGCAGCTATTTTAAATCTGGTATTTCAAACCTGCCCATGCCACAGGACTCCCACGCAGTGTGAAAGCTCCCTTTTTAGGGCTCACACCACTTGCTTTCCAAGAACTGACGCTAAGGACAACCAGGGCTGCCAGCATCCTGACGGCACCCAAAACGCTTTACAATAGAACCTACAGACCGATCCCCTCGTCCCTTCCCAAAATGCAGTTATGCTGGGGGATGAAATGTGGCGTCTGCTTGATAGCACTCAGCAACACTCCCCCAGGTAAGGTAGAGGACTGTGACGCAAATGCTATCCATGGGAGGAATTTTAGAGAGGCAGGGTGCAGTTCCCCACATGGGCACTGGCATACCCCAGGACAAGGATGTTAACCCTCCCCCTTTTACAAAAAGCACCAGAAGTTTCCTTAATGCCCACAGTCCACTCCCTAATGTGAAACCTCAAGGGTGTGTTTGAAAAGGAGAAACCAGCTGGAGGGTGCACAGGGCAGTACCAGCTTCCTCTAGTCTCCTTCCCTTACAGTACAGAAGACACTCTTACCTTGGGGTGGCTGGGGGACTCCCCTAGTGTTTTGGGTTTCTGCTGGCTCCCAGGCAGAAGGAAGCCATCTTGGAATCACCTGAGTGGGCCTAGCAATGCAGCTGCTTTATAGCCTCACACAGCACCGTGCAGTGGCATAAATGCAGTGGTGCAGCTTCCCAGGTGCCTGAATGAATAGTGAAGCTGCAAAATAATTAGTATTTAGATTGCAATGATGCCACACAAAGAGGCCAATCAAGAATGGGGCCCTATTGTGCCAGGCATTGAACATCCATACATGAAGAACAATTCTCAGCCCTGAAGCATTTACAGCCTAATATAAGATCTCCTAGGGACTAGAGACTGTATATAAAGCTGCTTTCCTGGAAGAGTTAATCATTATGAGAGCTGTTAACATGTAAGAGGAAGGGTGGTCCAGTGGTTAGGGCTCTAGCAGAGACTTGAGTTTAATTCTCTGCTCTGCCACAAACTGCTGGTGTAACCCATGGGCAAGTCACTTAGCTTCCCAGTTCCTCATCTACAAAATAGGGGTAACAGCACTTCCTTGCCTGACATGGTATGGTGAGGATAAACACAAATCAATCTGATTAAGATTGTGCAGGGTTTTGAAAAGCACTGTCTAAGAAATAGATATTCTTATTTGAGCTGAGTCAATCCAGTATTTTATAATGGAGCCTTACATAAAAATACATGGTTGTTGAGACATAATGATACCTTGATGTGGGCTCAGCCCTCCATCCCATCGTGTCCCCTGTGACAGAGAATAGACAGGATTTCTGTAGCAAACACAAAGGGGCTCTTTTACTGAGGCTCCGGGGCGGGCGGGGTGGGGAGGGCAGAAGGGTGAAGAACAGCTCCTTGCAGCTCTCTGGCTCTAGCCTGGACTGTGCAGTGTTACCACCAAGGGTCTGGCTAAATCCGGGCCCGGATTAAGTCATCATGAAATGAATTGCTGATCACACTACACTTGCCCTCACTGGCAGTCAGAATTAGTCCATGGTTCACACTTTGCAAATGACGTCTCATTTTGAGAGGAAAAGTGGATTTGTGAGCAAGGTACTAGTCTGGGGCTCAGGAGATTGCTCACCTGTACCTCAGAGTGCCTGTGTGACCTTGGACAAATCAATTAATCTGGGGTGTCAGCTGATCTGTAAAATGGGGAGAATGTTGCCTCTTTTGGCTGTTCAGAGGGCAAGCTGTTTGAGGCAGAGGCTCTTCAGACAGAGGGAACTGTACAGGTAAGTGGGTTAGTTTCCTATATACAAAGTCTGGGGAAAGGGTGCTGCAGAAGTCTCTGGTCTGTCGTACAGATGCAGTTGGAACTGATCCCTGAATAAAGAACTTCTCTTTCAAGCACCTGGTCCCAGAATAATTCCAACTTTTATTGTGTGTTTGTGCAGCACCTAGCACAACGGCGCCCTAACCTTGGCCATACAACTAGTTAACAATAATAATTGTCCTCTCAGCAATGAAAAACCTAATCTCAATAGTAGAGGCACTGTAGCAGCATTGGCAAATTCAGGACACTTTTAAAACAGCCGGTGATACCACTTGAAAATGCAGTAGTTCAAAAAAATCAATCTGTTTCAGAATCGTGCTTTGAGAATTCAGTAGTTGCAGTTCCATATTTCAGCTGTGCTATTGGTCAGCTAAGGGTGTGTCTACAGAGCAACTAGACACCCATGGCTGGCCCGTGCCAGCTGACTCAGACTCGTGGGGCTCGGGCTGTGGGCTGTTTTATTGCTGTGTAGGCTTGGGCTGGAGCCCAGGCTGATTTCTTGCGTTACACAGGCCAGAGAATTTCACCTAGTAATTCTTCAATCCAGTAGCCTATGGCTGAACTGGACCATATCTTTTAGGAGGACATTCCACTTTGCGTCACAAAATGAACTTTGCTCACAGGCATGGTCAGGAAAAGCGAATAAAAGGGGGTGAAAATGTGGACAAAGGGAAATTCTATTATGAAGTGGCCAAAATGTTTTAAAATAACACCAGTCACCGTTCAAAAACTCCTCATCACCATAGTACCTAAATGCTTTCCAGCAAAATACACTTGAAAACAATGGAATTAGTACTGATTAAAACCTGTGTAAATTAGAGGAGAATCTGGCTTTATCGCTTTCCTTGAATGACAAGCTTTCTTTTGGGAAGGCATTATTATTTCAAAGTGTATTAGACTACAATGATAGGAGAAATACACTGTTTCCTGAGAAAGATTTATATAAATAAAACAGGTGATTTTATTATTTAAAGGAGGTAAAAATGTAACCCATCAACCTCAGCGGTGTCCCTTTAATATCAGGTAAGTATGTGCCGGCATGACTATCTGTGCTTGCAATTAATATAGAACGCTTGGCAGTATATACCAGCGTGGGATGTGACTGTGGAATTGGGGCTGATCTAAAGCCTGCTGAAATTCATTGATTTAAATAGGCTTTAGATTGTGCTTCTGATGCATTAAATGCTCTCTTATAAGACAGTATCGGCCAAGGATATAATAAGCACGTCTGTAACATCCACCATTTTGGCTGGCCCGAAGGGTTGAACCAGAGGCTTCTGTGGGTATATCTACACAGCCTGTGGCAGTGAGCCTCCCAGCCTGGGTCAACTGCCCAGCATCTGAGCTCCGGCCTGAACCACAAGATCTACCCAGCTATTTTCAGTGTGGTAGCACTGGCCCAAGTTTGTTGGCCCACACTGGGAGGCTCGCTGCTGTGATCCGTGTAGACATACCCTACAATTGTAGCTAAATTGCTAGCCTCTGTCACTGGGGTCCGTAACAGACTTTCATCATATCATACTTGTTGAACAGTGGGTTATGTACTTCCTCTGCATGCAGCAAGCTCATCCCAAGCATCTAAGGAGATGTCTACACTGCCTTAAAAAAACCCAACTCCTTAGCACCAAGTCTTAGAGCCTGGGTCAATTGACTTGCACTCAGCTCACAGGGCTCAGGCTGAGTGGCTAAAAGTACCAGGGCAGACATTTGGGCTTGGGCTGGAGCCTGGGCTCTGAGACCCTCCCAGAGTCTGGGTTCCAGTCCAAGCCTGAACAGCTACTTTTTAGCCCCTCAGCCCAAACTCCATCAACCTGAGCCAGCTGACCTGGGCCAGCCGCGGGTCTTTTATTGCAGTGTAGAAGTACCTTGAGGCCCACAGAAGTCTGAATACAGGATAACACCCCAGTTACGTGACTATCACTGTTTTGAATGAGGCTTAGGTTTAAACCAGAGATCTTTCAACCAGGACTGTGTCTATATCTGAGCTAGATGGGCAAGGCTCTGTGAGTCAAGCACAGAGTGGACACAGGACACACCCACTGAAGTGTTGGTTGTACTATATACACCTGTCCAAGGAGATGAGGCATATCTTAAGATGGCACAGGAATCTATGCATCTCAACAAGGCAGAGTGGTGCCCCACCGCACCCCACCCCACCCCGCTGCCCAGGGCTGTTTTTAAAAGGTACCCAAAACTGCACTCTCCAGCTCAGCCTGTGGCACATGAATTTACAGCTGGTGCATCTTACACACATCTGGAGACAAGTAGTACAGAACGCTGCATGCTGGAACGGTGCCAGCGCTGAGTCCCCAGCCGTTGAAGAAGGATCCCTGGTAAAACTCATGATGGGAGGTCAGGCTCAATGAAAGAGCCCCCAGTAGTTTCAGAAGGAACACCAGCACCTCTCCTGATGGGAGGTCAGACTCAATGAACGCCCCCCCCGCCGCTCGCGCCGGCAGCTGAATTCCAGTCTTTGGCTGAACTCCAGAAGATTAAAATAGAGTCCTTAGAATGTCACCTCTGCAGCACTGCCAGCCAGAGGCCTGACAATCCTGGGGTTGTACTCCAACATGAGTCCCTCGGGAGGCTTTGCCCGAACAGCTGAGGCACAGAGTAGGGCTAAGCAGTCAGGGTTATTGCTCGCGTGACTCAGACTCAAGGAAAAGCAGGCTCAGGATGGAGCCAGGGGAGAGAGAAGGGGCTCAAAGCTAAACCACAGAGCATGAAGGGGGCTAACGCAAGTGTGACCCAGAAGAGTTTTTTTTTTAAACCCTTGTTTGGGGCCCAATTTAGAGCTGACATACATGGGTGTAATCATCAGCATCAATATAGTTACACCACATAGTCCAGGTCGCCATTTGCCCCTTTGTTTGTGATCATTTGGGGGAGAGAAGAACAAGGGACACAAATAAAAAGGCAACATTTATCCCACTCAGAGCAATATAAAAGGAACAATGAAATGTTCCTCTCTGTCCTGCTCAAGTTGGGATTGCTCCTCCCAGGGTGCAGAGGACATCTACTGAGCATGGTGTTGTGTTATTCATGATCCAATACGGGGAAGCAGGATGAGGGGAGTGGGTGCTGTAGAGCCACAATTTTTAAAATGTGTGTCTAAAATTAGGCACCCGAGTGCATATGTAGTTACCTAAATAAAATGACCCGATTTACAAAAATGAGGAATGCCCCCAAATACATTTGATTTCACAGGGAGCTGTAGAGGCTCCGCAGGTCTGGAAATGAGGCCACTTCTATCTAGTCACCTATATAGGGATTTAGGGACCTAATTTTAGGCACCCACATTTGAAAATTTGTGCCTCAGGGTGAGATTTTCAGAAGTGCCTAAGTCACTTAGGAGCACAAGTCCCACAGACTTCCAGGCTAAAGTTCTATGCGAAGGGTTATTCTGAAGACAATCAAATATTTATTGACCATTGGTTGAAAAGCTATAAGAAACCACATGCAGCATTAACAAAGTGTTTCTAATCTAACTGAATGTACCATCATTTAAAAAGAGAATTCCACATGGCGTTCCAGGAAGTGGCTGGTTTATTAATAAAGAGAGACGTTTGTTTGTGTTTGAAAAAAAATAACTTTTTATTTGAAGATAGAATTAAAAAATAAGGTAATAATTTGCTTGGAAAGATGATAGTTTACATAAGAAAAGACAATACAATTGGATAAGACAACAAAATGGTTACCTGTTGCTGTCAGAAGAGCAAGTCACAAACATGCCAATAAGAGTTTGTTGTTTTTTTTTCCAGTTGGTTCAAAAGCATTTCCGTAAAACAATGTACGACACAGAGGCAATTATAAAACAGCACTGTCCTTCCTCTTCAATAAACATGACAAACTTGCTGTAAAGTCTTATAAGAATTGTAATGCTCACCTGGATATCTTCTTATACAAAGAAGAAATTTAAAATCCTGGTTAGCAAAAATGTACAAACAATCATACTCTAAAAATGCATGGTACATGCAAAAATGCACCAAAGTCATTTAAACACAAGCAGACAAAAATATTCCTTCTTGCTAGTGGTGGTGTTTTTCTAGTAAATCTCCTTTGTATTATTGTTCGTGGTTTAATTACACATTTTCGTGTAGCTTAATACGTGTGATGAAATTGTTAATCCTCAGAAATTAAAATTTAAGGAAGGAGATATGATTGAGGATCATGTTTTACTTCACATGTTAAGAAGGTTTTTGGCCTGTTGTCTAACACCACTTTGGCTAGGTTTTGTTGAAATATTTTCTAATGCATGAAGGTGCCCTAGGGTTTTGAATGGGATGTGAATATTCTGAAGCTTACAATGAGTTCACCTGTCTTGGCTGAGCTGCAGGCACATGCCAAAGTTTATATTACCATATATACTTGTGCAGGAGCTATCCGGAAATGACAGATGACCCAGTAGTTAGGGTGCTTGCCAGAGAGCTGGGTTCAATTCACTGCTCTACCACAGACTTCCTATGTGACCCTGGACAATTCACTTATTCCTTCTATACAATGGGGATAATAGTACATAGAAGATTGTACAGTGCTCAGATATCATGGCATTTGGGGCCATCTGAATATCTACAATAAATATGCTGACCCCTCCATTGCAGAAGCAATGATGACATAAACAAGCACCAGTGTTCTATGTAGACATCAATCCCATTGTATTTCATTTCTAAAAATGACAGTGTTCTCCTTTTCTTGCTTAAATGTTGCAGGTTCAATCTTTATCCCCTTAAGTACTATTATATTGCTCTTATAGTGCTTTCCTGTGTCTTTTGAGGGGACATGTGAAGAGTAGGAGAAGTGGAGTTACAACAGAGGAGTGTGCTTCTCTTTGACAGAGCAATTCCCTAGGTAGGCAATGGCTGCCATCGCTCTTGACTACAATTGGATTATATGATACACTCACTGTGCCGGTTCTACTATATTTTCACAACATGCTTTAAAAGCCCAGATTCACACCAGAAACACACCCAGGTGCAGATTCTGTCTGTCATGTCACTGCATGTGAACACCTGTAAAACAATAAGGCCTATACGGCAGCCAGACTATCTGTCTGCCCTCCAGACAGGTTCTTATATTGTCAATTGGCTGGCAGTACTGGTGCCCGGATTTCAGCAGCCGCTAGTGCATCCCTGTCCTATAAATAGAACATATAGACTAAAACCACAATTTTCAAAGTGTGGCTCATACACTCATATTGGGCACGTAAATTTAAGTGATCTAATTTTCAAAGTTATACCGCATTTGCAGTTTCCCTTGACTTCAGTGGGAACTGTTTTTTCCCCCAGCACTCTAAAAATCAGACCACTTCTGTTTAGATGCCTGACTCTAGGGATATGAGCCAAATTGTGGCCACCCAGGTTTGAAAGTTTTGGCCTAAGAAGAAATTGCTTTCCTTATATACCCGATGATCACTGTCCACTGATTGTATGACCCACATATATGATGACCTGATAGAGGCCACTCAGCAGATCTGTGGGATGATATTTGAAGATTATACACAAGTATATATGGTAGTTATGGTAGTATGTATGTATGGTAACACCTTTTCATTTAAATTAGGGAAGAGTAAAGGCTCTGGAAATGTGATTTAAAACAGCCTATGTGAGTTGAAAGAATGCAACAGCACTTGCTTTCTAAAATTCAAAAAGAACTAGGTTTCCATGATGTCTGATCAGACAAAAATAATATTCCATGTAAAGAACATTTTGAGGACTATGATTCACTCGAATAGATCTAATATTTCTTATCTGACCAATTATTTTTCTAAAATAGTATTTAACACATTTGAAGTTATCAAAAATACCTGTAGTCTCGAAAATTATTTTCATTTTCTATTTTACTTAATATACATGCCTCTTCCAGTAGTATCCAAGAAGCATGAGTCTAAAGCATACTCATTTACTCTTGGCTCATGGCCATCCTCAACATATATTTTGATATTTTCAAATAGTTTATAGATACATATGCATGAAAATAGTGTAGTGTAAGGTCCCTTGATCACACTTAACAGAGCATATATTGTGCATCTGTATATTTACAAAGATTTAAAGCACACAAAATTGTGCATTATACTATACCAAAGTTTAAACTTTAACATACACTCAGTTGCATATATAGCAACGGGTTACAATAAAAATCTGAACAAAGACAACCAATAAACAGCCAAATTGCTATGTACAAACAAGGCAGGAAGCAATTAAACACTGCCTTGCTCATTTCACTTAAATTACTTTTTCTCTGGGGGAAAAAAAAAGCAGTCTTTAATTCTTTTTCAATTAAAAAAGCTGGGACCAAATTCTTCCCAGAGATAAGCCCATGCAACTCCCATTGCATTTAATGGAGGATGCATTTGTGTATCTTGGGAATAAAAGTTGTTCCTCTCTCTTTTTTAACGTCGTGTTTAATTATGAAATAGTTGCCTTTGTTATAGTACGCAGCGCAGCAGCACTGAAGGCTGCATCCTTCAGCCCTTTCCTCTGGCAAAACTCCCATTGACTTCAAGAAGGATTTTGCCTGAGACACGTGCCCTAGTTCTCCTCTGACTTGCACCAGCTTTACACAGTTATAACTCCACTGGCTTCATGGTGAATTCCCTGTGCCAGATCCTCAGCTGGTGTATCAGTGTAGCACCTTTGGAGTCAATGGAGCTATGCTCATTTATACCATTGAGGGCCTGGCCTAGCTTCAGTGGGACAACTCTTGATTTACACTGGTGTCAAAAAAAAGAGGGGAATTAGGCCCAAGAAGCATATGAGCGGGCCCAAACTGACCTTCATATAAATCAAAATGCAATGCACGAAATCTGTGCCCTTTAGCAAAAAATTTGCCACTAGGCTGCTGGTTAAATGACCACTGTTCACAGTTTGAAGGAAGAATAGCAGTAAATTAATCACATTCTTTTATTTCTAGATAAATTAAATATTAACTTTTATCCCCCAGAATTAATGAATAATAAAAACATAAGGCAATGATGACAAACAAAAACAAAACAATATCCCTTTTTCTTCCTAGCAAAATAGGAGATTTTCTGCAATCAAGTGATAAGAAAAAACTAATAACCGTACACTGTCCTGTCATAACATGACCAACTTGAAGGCTAAATCTTACCCCAGCTGCAGTCATGCATAAAAGGTTATAGGTGGGCTCTTCTTTCACTCAGGAAGTAGGGTGTGCTAGAAGACACAGGGCTGGTCTACACTTTGGGGGGGGGGGAATCGATCTAAGATACGCAACTTCAGCTATGCTATTCGGGTAGCTGAAGTCGAAGTACCTTAGTTCAACTTACCTGGCCGTCCTCAAGGCAGTGAGTCGACTGCCGTGGCTCCCCCATCGACGCTGCTTACTCCTCCTTCCAAGGTGGAGTACAGGTGTCGATTCACAGATCAATTTATCATGTCCAGATGAGACGCGATAAATTGATCCCCCATAGATCAATTACTACCTGCCGATCCAGTGGGTAGTATAGATATACCCACAGCCAGTTAACATAAGGGCTCATGTACATCAGTTTTGAGAGTCATGATCTGTGGGTTAGTAAGTGGCATAACTAGCTTCTAGCTACATCCTGGGCCTTATCCAAAGCCCATTAATGTCAATGGAAAGACTACCATGGTCATTGCAAGCACTAGCTGGCAGCAGGTATGGATGCCTTTGGTTCCTGTGTGGAGGAGCGGCACCAGAACACCTTTCCTGGATCACCTCAGGGAATCTTGCTCTGACTTTTTGTAGAGGATGTCACAGGCCTGCACCCCTACTTCCCCCCTCTGAGTCAATGAGGGCAGAATTTAGCCTTGTTAATCCTCCTCAGTGGAAGCAGAAGAGAAAAATATAGATATATACAGAGAGAGATACAGAAGTATTCTTACTACTTATGTGCTGCTGTAGTGGAAAAAATGGAGACCAAAACTTGATGAAATCGGCGTTGTATGAAAATTCAAGGCCCTTTTCTAAAAATACTTTTTGCTGATGGCAAAGTTCAACACCTCAGAGAAACTCTGAATCAAAAACTTAGAATAAGTTTCCAGACTGTACAGCATATTTTCAAATACACTACACCCTTGTTGTTTGTAAGGCTGCATTGAAATTTTACATAACAGTCATGAGCCATGTGTTTAAACATCTTAAAAGAGTTGACCAGCAACTTAATGCATTTCTTTATAACCCACTGAACGTAAAGATGCACCATCACTTTCCAAAACATTGCTCTTTAAATACTCCAAACATAAACGTTCAGGATAAAATATTCCATTCCCTCCTCCCCCGCTCACTGGCTCCATTTTAAAATATTTACACTACAGCAATGAAGTAATAATTTATAGCTTTCTGTGCGCGCACCCTTGCTGCATGGCAAATCCAGTCGTTAATTAGTGTGTAGAGGCTAATTCACAGAGCAAACACGCAAGCATAGGAGAGGAGACGCTTAGCCATAGGTCTTTTGAGACAACTTGTCAGTAGGCAGGCCGCCTTCTTGCAGATGCAATATCTTCCTAGTTATACAGTGAGTTACCTAATTGCCAGCACAAGCCAAGAAGTGAGACCTGTATCCAGGCAGACTTCGGCCCGCAATTCATTTGTGGGTGCTCAAGGTGCAGACACACTTTAGGTTTGCAAACAGGAAGGCGTATCCTCAGCCCAAGTGAAAATACACTCCTTCGCGGGCAAATCAGAATGAATGTGAATGATTTTAGAGCAACAATCCAGATATCTATCTGGATGTGTGTGTGAATCTTGAATGCCCATTTAAGGCTAGGTCTTCAGCTGGTGTAAGTGGGCACAGGCTTAGTGACTTTAATGGAGCTACCTATGCTCATTTACACCAGAGTAGGATGTGACCAATGAAATTCAACTGAATCGTAGGCACTGAAACTTGGCCTTTTATATATCTTAGAGAGGAAACTGAGTTCTATTGGGTGTGCTGTCTAATGGTTAGAACAAGGGACTGGGATTCATCATTAGGTTTTATTCTTGATTTTAAGGCTTTATTCTGGACTCTTATCATTTTGTGGCCTTGGAAAAGTCACTTAGCCTCCCTGTGCCTTGGTTTACCTACCTGTAAAGTGAGGTTAAGATTTACCTACTTCGCAGGGGTCTGTTTTGAATCATAATTGCTTGTGAAAGGATTTGAAAGATCCTGCCATGAAAGGTGCTATAGAAGTGCAACGTATTCTGATTATAACTGTATTTTGTTCTCTAATACGGAAAGGCACATTTTCCCTACTGTTTATTGCAGTGGGCATTCATTAGAATTCTTATAAGAGTCTCAATGACTCACTTGATGGCCGGGGATAGTGATTAGAAGGAAAGTTACTCCACCCAAATGATGCCCCCCAAAGTCTTACTATTGAAAATACTTATACCCAGTACCTATCGCTCACTGCTTCGACGGTTCAGCTGGTCTGTTTCAAAATGAAGTGCTGACATGTGGTTGTGCTTCTGAAAGTTAAAGTATGTGTGAGAACCTCGGCATGGAGGTAATGGGATGAAGGAACTGCGCATTGATTAATGTTATTTAAACAGTGTTACCTATAGCAACATTGGAAAGAAGATAGGGGGCTGAATCGTGAGCGGGACTGCAATCTTCAGGCCAAATTCTTTGCTGGTGTAAATAGGCCAAACTCCATTCAAGTTAACCCATTCACACCAGCAGAGAAATTGGCCCTGGGAATTTTATTAGAGAAAGGGCTGCTTCTGCAAAATCAAACAGCAAGGGCAGACAAACAAAAGCGGGCGGGGGGGGGCAGTTTTCCATCTATGTGTGACTAGCAGGGCACGGCCTGTTCTTTCTGATGTGGATCTTGGTACCTCCAGTCCTAAGGTTATCATATCCTTGAAGAGCCAGAGCAAGGTGAAGTGGTTTTGGATTTAGGAAAGCAGTTCTCTAGGAAGGCCCATGGAACATCTCTTTTTACCACATCACAGTCTGCAAAAAGCTTTGGGCCTAGTATTTTATTATTATGAAACATCATATGTGGCAGTAGCACCGAGAGGCCAAACAGGTCGCGGCCCCATTGGGCAGGCACTATATTTTGCACAGTTGCATGTTTTGCCTGCAATGCACAAGCACCAGGTTGTCCTGGTCCGTGCTGATAGGGGTATTATACCAGTGACCATAAATCAACATGACAAACTGGTACTGACTTTGCTGCCAGTAGACATCACCAATTTTTGGTTTTATGGTGCACTTTCTAGTTCCATCAGGATTTCCCCTCCAATGTGAGATAAAACCTAAAATTCATACAATTCCCACTGCAAATCGGCACCTAAATTCCTTGCCCCCTTCTCCCCACTGGAATTTTCACTGTGAGTCTGATCTAAAGCCACTGAACTCAATGGGAGACTTCCCATCCTCATTGAGCCTGATTGAATATGTTCCCGGTGTGATGCATCAGGAGTTACATATACAATTCCCACTTAGAATAAGAGGAATTACATACTACACACCAACCGAGTATAAAATGGCAAACAACTTCCATTTTTGAATTTATGGATTGGGTGCTAAGCATTAGGGGGATTTTAATAGCACTGGGGTTAAGAATGTGGTATTTTAACATGGCCCACAGATCATGGGGCAAATCCTTACCTTCATATTGAATTCAAATCTCTTAATTGGAGGCCTTACAACTTATCCATGTGGAATTTAAAACACTGAAAAGGAGAAGGCTGTGTGTACATGGAATGAAGGAATTTAACCTACAGAAAGGTGGCCTATAAAATTAAACTTCAAGAGCTGCGTAAGGAAAAATAGAAGTCAAATGCTTGTGCAACAGCTGGGGTGGAGGTGTCCCACCCCTTTCATTAATTTCTCCAAGTCTTAAAGATGTATGTAGTAACATGACCCAAGAGTTACACCTCTGATTAGTATGGATTTAGTTTTCTAGGACATCTTCTGGAGGGTGAGAGTACTGTGGGCCTTAATTAGCTGGAAGTGACAAATCAATGGTGGACTTTGATGTGTCCTTAAGAAAATGGGGCATTTCAAGTCATTAATGATATTGATATTTACATCGTGATCAGAGATGGGGACTGAACCAAAATCTTTGATGCAAACTGCCCCTCAATTTTTCCCTAATCGAGCTCAAACTCAGGATTAGTATAATGGTCGAAATCTAAAACCATTGATCCAAACCACCCTGAAGCTTGGAGAGGGTATTTGGAAAAAAAGAAAATGGTCTGGATATGAATTTTTTGGCTTAGATCCACCTCTGATGGCAATCTGAGATTGCCTATAACAAGATGAAATTCTTTCTCATGGTAATTCACCCCCATGGTAAAGAAAGTCCTGTGCCTAGGTATGATTCATTCACTAGTCAGGCCAACTACAGCAAACCCCACCAATACCCTCTGCTCTTCATCTATAAGGATTCTCTCTCATCCAGGGCTGCAGAATAAGTTGGTATTTATGTTCTTTTAAATCGAAGCCTTTGAAACAAAGCATTCAGTGCTAGCAATTGTACTGGGCTATGCCAATGTTTAGAGTTGGCACTGATTTTTTGTGACAGAGACACCAAAATGGCCAGGAGCTGTGGTACCTGTGGCATTTTCATTCACCAGAGCACTCAGCGCTTTACTTGTATACCAACCAAATCCACAAAAAGTGCATGTTGGGAAGTGGAAATATTTATAGCAAAAAAAAAAAAAAGTAATAAAAGCTTAGGACCACATTTCTAAAGTGACTTTAACCAGCTTCCCCCAAATTTTGCAGGCAAAATCATATGTGCCTGAAATTGCATGCCCAGACATTTGTGTGAGTAATTAAGCAAATTTCAATGCCTAACTACCCGATTTGCCACCATGCAGCATTAAGTTAGATGGTAAATGTTTATTATTTACATCTGCAAAATTGCACATGCAAGTGATTTGGCATGCGCTTTTGGGAATACCCATTTAAGGCCAGATCCTCAGCTGGTAAAGTAAGTGGAACGAGATGCCAGTTGAGGATCTGCATTTTAAAGGTTGTTTTGAAAATATGGTCCTAAATTCACAATGCTCACAATGTCATTTTGGGGGCGGTGCGAGGCAGTGCAGTGACCCAGCGCAAACTCCTAAAGTGTGCTACTGAATACTTCAGAGATGGGAGAATTTGATTGATCATCCAAACCCATTTCTTGTCCTGTGGTATCGTGCAAATCTCCATGTTCTACAGACTGCATGCTCAGCATCCAGGGCTTGCCCTCTTCGCCTAATAACGTGGTTTTGTAGGGCTCCACATAGATCCTACGGATATTCGGCTTCGATTCATGGTACTTGCCTTTCCCATCTTCTGGGAGGCTAGAAGCATGAGGTAAGAAAGTGCTCCGAGGACCATCAATGGGGATCCTTATTTGCTCGCTGGAGGTAGGCTCCTGTGATAATTCCGTGGCTCCTGTGAGATGCTGTGTGTACACACCCTCAGAAAGAGAGGCGGGCTGTGTCTCGCTGTGCACTCGCAGCCAGCGATGGTGCCGGCTGAAGTAGTTATAGTGCTGATGTTTCCCTAACTTTTTTTTTTTCCCCAAGAAACTCAACGGCTGCCTGGAGTTGGAAGTCTTGTCCAGGCTTTTTGACGTGAACCCTCCCATGGTCAGACTATTCATGTACTCCGTGCAGTATTCGGCACTGGCATCCAAGTCACTTCCCCCTTTCGGGTCTTCTTTCAAAGTCAGGTGAGGCTTCATATCATGGACCTGGAGGACGTCAGGTGCACTGCCACCCAGACCACCTGTTGCCTGTTGGGATATGTCATGTGAAGATGAATAAACCAAATCCAGTTCTCTGGGGCTCAATGCATCACTAGAATCATAGTCGCTGTCAGTTGGAAGAAATACTTCAGAGCAGCCTTCTTCGTCCGAGCAGGGCTGGGAATCTGAAAATAGAAGTCTCATTAAAACTGAATAACCACTATCATGACACACAGCCCCACTTAAAAGAACTGCTTAATACACTTAATATATTTTCTTAACTTGGGAGCAAAATAATTATCAGACGCGCTTCTGGCAACCTCTGTGTATTTCCACTGTGGAATTTTCCACGGGGCCAGGTGACAGTAGCAAAGAGGAGATGGTTGTGGTGGATTGATGGGCATGCTAGCGAGGAGATAATGTGACAGTAAGAAGCAGGAAGGGAAGAAACGACTAATGAAGTGATGGGAGGTGAGCAAAGGGGAAGAATTGGGGTTGAGATGAAATTTTAAAGTAATCTTGTTTTCTGAGTTTCCAACTGAATTTCATGGAGGCTGAAATTTTGGATATTGAGAAACTATAACCCAAATTCTGTTCTCTGTTAAGCAGTTAATTGATTTACACCTGTGTAATCGAGGGCAGGATGTGACCTTACAGGTCTTTAACAGGTGTGGATAAAAGATATACAGCTGCATGAGCAAAGTCTGACCTTTTGAAGGAATGTTTATCCAAGACCCAAACTGACAAATTGAATCCACATGTGAATTTATTTATCAAAGTTCAGACTGGCTCCTGCACTGATGTCATTGCCATTCTTTTGTCATGGGAGCATCAGGGCCAAGTTCTGCAGTAACGTAAAGAGCAGTGGATGTGACATCATGGGTCCAATTCTCTGCCGCCCTCTGTCGGGGTCATCAGTTACACCAGAACAAAGCAAGCACAGGGTCAGTATGAAATAGTACCCACTACTCACCTTGCTTTGGTGCACATGACCATACACAAAGTACAGGGCAATAATGAATCAGGTCCACCTAGGGGACACATTATGCTCTTAGATACATGGCGCTAATGCTAAGTATCTCCACCTAATCCAAGAGGATTATTCTGCATTTGCACCATGTTATTCAAAGGAGAATTTGGCCTAGAGAGAGCCCATGAAATCAAAGGAGAACATTAATATATAATGGATTAAATCAAAGTCAGAGACACAGGCTTCTATAAAGGCCACAGTTTCCACCCAAATTCTTTGGGCTTTTTTTTCGCTTTTACTCTAATAGGAGCAGATTTATTTGGTTTTCTTGACAGTAGGAAACTGCCATTTAGAAGTAAAAATAAATTATTATGACCAAAAAGGCCGTGGTGGTTGTTCCATGCAGCATCTGCAGCTTTTGTTTCTACCATGTCATTAACTCATTGCTTAATGACAGCTCAGCAGAACAGTGATTTATTTTTTTCCCCAAAGTCTTTATTCTATTAATGAATCAGGCACTGTCATTTAATTTGCTTCCTTTTTTCTGTGCTGCAATCCATTTATTTCATTGATTTAATTTTCCAGCTATTCAGAGCAGCAATAGCAGCCAAGGAAGTGGGTATAACATTTTACTAATTTGCTTCATTTTATACTCTTAAAGGGTCCATCTCAGCTCACTTGGGACACCGAGCCATCTGAAAACAACAATTAAACCCAATGGCTCAAAAAGTCAGCTGCTCTGTCAATACAAAACCAGATGAGCATAGGAAAGAAATAGTGCCAAAAGAGAGTAGTCAAAGGATGAGAGGAAAATATGATCCGAGATGAACATGTAACAATTGACCTCTGAAGTGTTCTTTGATGCCTCTGTGGAACCCTAAACCCTCAGACATGATAAGATACATCCTGGGCTCACTATTCCATGGCTGCTTGTTTTTCATATTTTGCAGTTCACAGGACTTGGTCATCATGGATGAAATTCACCCATGTGCAGCCCAGGCCAGGGATAACGCACCATGTATGTCCTCAGAGACGCAGAGGTCTTGCGTTGGCCATGTGCAAAAGGATGAATTTAATTCCGGAATACTTAGCGTTGATATGGTTGTATATATGTTTCATACGTTGTACAAACATTAATTATTCTTCACAAAAGCCCTATGGGATAGCTACTGTTGGATAATATCTTCACTTTACAGATGCAGAAACTGAGGCAGAGAGACAAAGTGGTTTGCCCACAACCACATAGCAAGTGGCAGAACAGAGAATAGAAACCAAAACTGCCAATGCTGCCATCCCCACAGGCCAGACTACCTCCCAAGCACAGCATCAAATACAGTAAAGTCCGAATATAATGCATGCAGTGGTGTTGGTGGCCTGATATGTACAGGAGGTCAGACTAGGTGAGCTAGTGAGCCTTTCTGGCCTTAAACTCAATGGCTAGGAATGTGGGGCAGCTCAGTGATTAGTATCGACCTGTACGCCAAGATGTGTTTTGCGTATTGGATTCCTGAACTGGAGGATTTGTATGTTGGAGAGGAGCAGACACTTTCAACGCACTCTTTCACACTCATGCACCAGTGACTGCAAGTCATTAATGGGTCTAAATGCCAAATAATGGAGCAACCCTTGCAGGGGCTTTCTCCTAGATGGCCTGGCTGACTGACTGGGCAAAACCAGTCTGAGGCCAAAGGAAATCTTCACAGCTAGGCCCTGCAACAAAAGATGTTGAACAATAAAATATAGAAACTGGGCTCAGGTGCACACAGGGAAGATGGAGCTTTGAGAAAAGGGAATTTCCCTGGTCTGATTTTATAGAGACAGTCCTGATTTTTGGGTCTTTTACTTATATAGGCTCCTATTACCCCCTCCCCATCCCGATTTTTCACACTTGCTGTCTTGTCACTCTATACATAACACAAGAACTAGGGTCACCCAATGAAATTAATAGGCAGCAGGTTTAAAACAAATACAGGAAGTACTTCTTCACACAACACACAGTCAACATGTGGAACTCTTTGGCAAGGCTCATGTTGTTAGGAAGGCATGAGAACTAGATAAGTTCATGGAGGATAGGTCCACCAGTGGCTATTAGCCAGGATGGGCAGGGATGTAACACTATGCTCTGAGTGTCCCTCTGTTCACTAGAAACTGGGAGTGGGTGACAGGGGATGGATCAGAACCCTTTGAAGCACCTGGCAGTGGCCACTGCTAGAAGACAGGATATTGGGCTTGATGGACCATTGGTCTGACTGAGTATGGCTGTTCTTATGAGTTGGGTCTGTTTTATTCCTGTAACTCAAGAAGCAAGCGAGCTTAATTCATCTTGGAATGAAGTATAATGTTAGATGAGACTAATTTTGTTTTTTTTTTTCTATTTGTTGTTTTGAAACCATTTTCTCTAATCCTTTGTTCCATTTACTAATAAACGTACTTGTTTTAAGAAGGCTGTTGGTTTCTATTTCACTGGTCACAGGCTCCTGAAGTGAAGAGATGGAGGTATCCAGTGGGTTTTGCATGAAATAAGCAGTTGGCTTAGACAGGGTGTTGTACCCAGATCCCAGTCGAAGAGTGGGAGAATTGTGAATTCCATCTCAAGACAGGTAAAGGCATGAGGCATGAGTGGGGTGGAGCACTGGTGGAGACTGTACAGGGGCCAGAGGTGCAAACAGGCCCATAACTGACATCAAATCATTTGGCTGCAAGAACAGAACATTGGCATGCTATAGGCCACACTCTGCCCTGTTATAGAAAAATCCCCTAAGTGGGCCAGGAAACTAAGGCTCATCTTGCAAAGTTTCCTTCTCAAGGATGAGGCATTTGAAGAGAGGACAGGTTGTGAGTAAAGCGGCCAGCCCAAACGCATGTAGATAAAAATCTTTGTACCAAACTGTTAGATACTCCAGCTGGGGTTTCAAAAGAAGCCCAAGAGACTGAGGTGCCTAAGTCCCATTAACTTTCTTAGGTCCCTTTGAAAATCCCTGCTTCTATATTGTAATGTGCGTGTGCACACGTGCGCATGTATTTATTGTTTTGTATTGTCTGGTTCACTTCTTGAGGGCACTGTAGAAAATGAGAGTGATAGTGGTTCATTGCGCCCTGAGGCCAAAGGGAGTCCTTCTGCTTACTTCACTGGGCATTGGGTCAGGTCCAAAGGCAGGAACTTGAATGCAGAGAAGGTGATGTCTAGGCTGCCAGCCTGGGGAAGGCATTCCATGTGTGGGGAGAGATGGGGTGTGTGTGTGAAAAAAGAGACCGAGGTGGGCAGGAAAAAAGGAGAAGACTCGGTACCATTGATGGTGAGGGGAAGGGAGAACTGGAGGGAATGATACTGCGGTGACTGGGGAGACTGAGCTAATAGATGGTTTTTCCATCTGTAATTTCTATAATTCTGAGATTATGCTGAGAGTGAACGTTCAAGAAACCCCCCCTAAAAGTAGGTATAGGAAGGCACTGTAATTTGATACCTCTTTCCCCTCAATCTATCTATTAAGCCTGTCAGCTTAAATAATAAATAATAAAGTTACAAATAAAAAAATTAAATCAAATAATTGTTAAAATACCTAAACAGGCATGGAAAAAATATCACAGCCTAGCTCCCAATGTAAATGGGAGATTGAGGGGCCGTCTTGATGATTTTCTACTCAGTTTCACCCAAGGGAATAAAAATCCCTCTCTTACCACTCAGGGCTTTTCTCCTCTGGCTCCTGGTCTCTGGTGAGGGTGGTGGTGATGGAAGACAATCTAGATGAGAGGATGTTGAATTTATTTTCTTCTGATTCTGCTCTTCTGACAGGTCCACAAGCTTTGTTATGAGCAAGCCAGCCACTGGCTGTTTGTACCTGGCATACTGCAGCGCCTCTGTGATCCATCTCATTTCACGCCAGATCTCGTCGATTTGCTTTGGAAGAAAGGAAAAAAGAAAAGACAAACAAAAGCAGTGGGAATTTGCAATCACTCAGTGCTGAAGGTATTGATTTTGGTTTTCTTTAAAAAATATAAAGAAATTACCAGTTCTTTTTACATATTTTTATTTTTTTATTTAATGTTAACCAAAAAGATGTATAGAGCCAGGGTATAAATTTACATAGCGCCATTGACAGAGCATAGAGCGATGGGCCCAAGCAAGGGAGTTCAAATCCAGACCAGCTTCAAGGGGTTTGAGTCCATGTTCAGGCCAGGACCGTGCTTAGGGCTGTCTTGAGGATGACAATTCTGTTTCATGGCAACTCTCAAGGTTTTTAAAGTTTGGTTTGGTTTTGCATTGGAATGAAAACAAGACTTTGGAACATTTTCAGGAAAAGGGAATTATA
Organism: Gopherus flavomarginatus; assembly: GCF_025201925.1. Taxonomy (NCBI): domain Eukaryota; kingdom Metazoa; phylum Chordata; order Testudines; family Testudinidae; genus Gopherus; species Gopherus flavomarginatus. The sequence continues at coordinate 42,703,722 of NC_066628.1, read as the reverse complement.
TCAAAATGTCCATCTTTGGATCAACACCTGAGCTTTTCGATCCGGGACATAGACATGAGTGAGCGTGACCTGGTGGTTACAGCAGACGGAGATGTTAGAGACCTAATATAACTGCTGTGCCTGATTCAGAGCAGACTAGTTCATCCCAGGTCATTCTCAAATCAGATAGAGCAGGGACTTAAACGTGGGTCGCCTACATCCCAGGCCAGTGGCCTAACCACTAACTTACAGACAGTCACTCTCTCTCTCACTCCTTCCCCTAAATCAATACATATTGGGGGAGGCCGGAGTCAAGGCTCTGCACAATCTCCATCCATCTGTATGGCAGGGGAGTAGTGGCCTCATGGGGACCTCCACCTATGCAGTGACCTGCAATGTGGGTGGCCCTTGCAGGGGAACAAGAGGGCACATTGGGCAAAGTGTCAATCTTGCCCTCTTTTCAGTGTTGTAGCTGTGTCAGTCTCAGGATATTAGAGAGACAAGGTGGGGGAGGTAATAGTTTTTATTGGACCAACTTCTGTTGGGGAGAGAGACAAGCTTTCAAGTTACGCAGAACTCTGCTTCAGGTCTTGGCAATGCCCAGTAAAAGATATTACCTTACCCACCTTATCTCTCTAAGCTTGCCCTGAACATGGAAAGCCAAATTCCCACTGACTCTCGCCATTCTCAAGAACTCCAATGGGACTACACAGTATTCAAGCCAGCACAGAATCTGACCTATGCTGTTCCTTTATTGATATTACGTTTATGCCCAGAGGTCCTAATCCATCCAGACCAGGGCTCCATTGCGTTAGGCGCTGTACATATAAATATATATATATATAGGGAGACATGATTGCTCCTTGAGGAACATCAACAAGCAGGTGTGACAAATACTCTGCTGGGTTATGGGGATGGCAGCCAGGTTTTTAAAGAACAACACGGTGGTGTAGACTAGCCACCTGCATAATTGGATGAGATTTTTTGTAAAGATATAAATAAATTATAAATATTCATAACAGTAGTAAAGCCTGATGACCATCTTCCTAGCCATTAGCAACTGGCAGTTTCCTATAGGTAGAGCCCTGCATGGATACAAAAATTTGGATCCACCTCTGATCCACAAAAATTAACTTGTATCTGACCCACGAGCTGCACTCCACCTTTTATATGTATTTGCGTCTGCATCCACACTCGTACCAGCACCCTATCTCACTGTTAGAGCCCTGCGCAGATACAAAAATTTGGATCAGCATCCGATCTCTGATCCGCAAAGATGGTAAACAATGCAACTGCATCCGCAGATGCGGATTTCCACAGATATAAAGCAGATCTCCATGGATTTGCAGGGCTCTACCTGTAGGAATCACAGTGGACGTTCAGAAGAAAACTGAAGCATAGGGCAGGATATTGGATTTTCAGTTCCTACTCAAGTCAATGGGAGCTCTCTGGGTGCCTTCAAAGGTTAAATTTGTTCTTTTAACTCACATGACTATTACCAAAAGTTGTGATGTTTCACCAAAAATCTCTGGAGATCCTGTGCTCACATAGGAATTTTTTTTTGTTCCCTGTAGAACTTTTAAAGCACAGAGGGTGGAATCGAAAGCCCACAGAAGTCAAAGGAAAGAGCTCATTGGCTCAGGTCTGTGATCGGTAATGTTCCTCATCAGAGCTGGCAAACAGAGTGAAGTGACAGGTTTGTAAGTTAGATTCCTCTTTTAACAAGAGTGGATCTGCTTCAGCTCTAAGCTGCCTCAGTGTAATATCAGGGGACGGGGGAGAACTCCACAGAAATCAAGGGAGTTCTGCTGGTGAAAAGTAAAATCAAGCCTGCTGTTTCATAAACTCCTGGTGAGAATTTAGAGCACGTGAAAAGTGACAGGCTGGAGAATGAAGCCCTCCATCTATTTACTAAACAGGCACAACACAGATGATAGCCCTTTAACCTTCTCCATCTACTGGGCCGAAGGGCCTCAAAACTGGCCTGAAGGAACCACCTGTAGGGCCAGTTGAGGTGCAGTTCAGTTTCCTTACCCATTAGCTGAGTTCGCTGACAAGGGGCTAATTATTGTGGTGACTGTGTTAACGAAGACCACAGCTGTAGGCTGAGAACTGGACAGAATCCACTATTTCATCATGGCCACTGTTCAGATGTTAGATTTTATTTATTTTTTAATTTTGGTTTCAATAAAAGAAAATACCCATCTCAAAACCTCTAGCACACTGGTTCATTACGCATAGAGGGAAAGCATCTGCACTGGCTCAATACCCCAAAAGCCCCTATAAGCTTTTCTAGTTCGCACCCATTTCATTAATACCAATGGGAGCTGTGCCACAGTTCCATGCACTGAAATCCTCTTGAGGCAATAGGAGGCGTGTGGATAAATCGATAGCAAGATGTGACTTTAAGTGTCTACGCAGAGAGGAAAGTGGGCACCTTTTAATATGAAGAATGTCTTTTGACAGTGGAACTGAGTAGTTATTTTTAATTGATGTAAGTGCTTTGACAACTGAATAGGTGCTGCTGCAGCCATTTGAAGGGATGTAGCTATGGTGCTGGTGCAATATCCCTGTGATGCAGGTCCCTTTCCAGAGCTTCACGTGGACTGCCACATCTCTTCCAGTGCAGCCTACTTCACATAAAGCAGGACTGAGTCCTAAGGGATAGCACTCAAGCTGCTTAAATGGACATGCCTTGAAGCCCCACTAGCCAACTTTCTGCAGTGATGCCAAGAACAATGGGGGAGCTGGTCAGTGAAAGGGTCTGAATGATAAAATGAAGTAACTTGTGCTGAATTGGGAGTCGGTGAGTGGTACCTTCCATGCCGGGGGTATGGAATGGGGCTTCAGTGGAGAAATCAATTAATAGGAGGCTGCAAATGAAGATTGCTTAGGGCCTGCAATTCAACACATCCTCTCTTTTGGTTGCCCTTCTTGCTTAACCTCCAATTCTGCCCCGTTGTTGTGTAAGTGGCACACTGAGTGCCACAACAGTGCAAATTGCACCCATCGGGCCTAATTCTCCATTGCCCTGCCCCTTGTGCTGTCATCGCCACCAACACAACGTGAGGGCACAGAGTGTACAATGCTACCCTAGGATTTTGCCGATGTTTGGCATTGGTGCAAATGGCAACACAAGGCACCTGGCGATGGAGAATTAGGCCCATTGTGTTACTTGCATCACTCTCTATGGCACCCCAGAATTCTACCCTGAGCCCTTTGTGCCAGGCCCATTCTCTTACACCAGATCAGGATTGTTTCCCAAGTTGCAGAGAAGCAGCAAGCAGTACATACAATAAGAATAAAGGGCATATTCTGGCTCCACTGAAGTCAATGATTGTTTTGCCACTGACTTCAATGGGACTGGAATGTCACCCCAAGTGTAACGAGAGGTGGTTCAGAGGATTCTTCAGAAGTGGATCTTTTCACCTATTTTACCTCAAACTGTGGAGAAATAAAGGGACTTGACAAGATAATCGCATCTCATTTCAAGGTCTCAGTGTAACTCCAAAAGGTCGATGTGATTGGTCGATAAGCTAGCACACTCTTCACCCGTTTGGCTTGGAGGAATCTAGATTTCCATTCCATAACTCATCTCCTAGCTGCATGCAGGAGAGAGAATATTTCAACTAAAACATAAAGCCAATCGGTTTTCTCCCCAATACCATTATAAGGTTTCTCCAGGGATACTTGGCCAATCATTTTTAACGAGCTATGCTTCTTATACAGTTTGAGAGTACTTGAAGCATTTCAGTATATAAATTATAACTTAATTGCAATTTCAGCTTCATTGCTGGAGAATATGCCTCCACATTTCTTCTTACTAACATGCTGGTTTAGACTCCAAGTACCTTATCTGCTATTTTTTATTTTTCTTCTTGGCTGCCCTCTGACTCCTTTTCAGAGCTGCGTTTATATAGACTCCTTTGCTCTTTACAATGTTTGGTTTGTGTAGTAACTTCAACACTGTCTTAGATCTGGGATCACACAAATGCTCTTGCGGTTTTGTGGTCGCCACTGAAGATTGCAGTATGTGGTGGGCTGAGATGTTTTCGCCAAAAGGTGGAATACAGCTGGTTTTCATTTGAGAGGAAAACTGACAAGGCTAATACGTTTTCACAATAATTCAGTACAAAACACGGAGGTTTAAAGTACTCTCCTGATTTTTCTGAGGAATATATATGTGAACTGAGACACCCTAGAGGACCAGGGACAGTTTCTGCATCTATAGCTCTCCCTGCAATTTTATACATACACAGTGGTCTCTTTGGAGATGCTTTGGAACTTAGTTTTACTGCACATGGGGTGGCACGTCTCACTTTGCTGCCACTTGGCAACTGCTTCTCCCCCCGCCGCACCCAAATCCCTTGCCACGCCCATGCTCAGAAAAGCCAAATTGGTCCTAATGCTTGAGACCTGCTAGTGCTCCTGGGTGAATTTCACCCTTCATGTAAAAGACATACATTCCCCCAGCAGCTCCAGAAGGTTTCATGCACTAGGACCAATTTGTAAAAGCAGCAAAGAGTCCTGTGGCACCTTTTAGACTAACAGAAGTTTTGGAGCATGAGCTTTCGTGGGTGAATACCCACTTCATCGGATGCATCACCCACGAAAGCTCATGCTCCAGAACGTCTGTTAGTCTATAAGGTGCCACAGGATTCTTTGCTGCTTTTACAGATCCAGACTAACACAGCTACCCCTCTGATACTTGGGACCAATTTGGCTCTTCTAAGTGTGAGAGTGTGGAAGGACTTGGGGAGAAAGCAGTTTTACAGTGGGAGCACAATGAGATATGCCACCATGTATGAAGTACCACTAAGCTCCAAGGCAGCTCCAAAGAGGCTACTGCAAAGGTGGATTTGACTGCACGACAAGGATCAGCAGAGACATGGTCAGCTGATCCATAATTATGTAGATTTAAGTGGCCACAAATCTGTACAGAGGGGGTGAACAGTTTTGTTGGCCCATATTCCAACTGGAGAAGGCTTGAGTTGCAGAAGAGTAAGGGCTGTACAGCTGATCTGTGCCCTGTTCTGTAGATGGACCGCATCCATAAATGCTTTGTGGAAGAGTCATAAGTTTCAACTAAGGAGTATTAGTTACCAAAATGGTTTACAAGAGTCACCCTGGTGTAAAGGGCCCCTATCACACAGATAACCCTCGTCTCACTGGTTCTTTGTGTTGTTACTGCATCACATTGTCTTCAGATCATTTTTATTGACAATGATCTATTCCTATAGCATGTGCCCTCAAGATAACTTTCATTTTTTTTCTTTGTAACCTGCCAATGAGAAATAAATGTGTGTCCCTGAATAAGAGAGAAGATATGAGCCAGACTAATGCCCTGTGCTTGTCACTGGCTTCCCTCACATGGAGGGGAGTCAGTTCTATAACTCAAACGGAGACATTTCTTTGTAACATTCTAGTGTAACTGTCATTTGATTTTGTCCATACAAAAAATCTCTTTTACATAAGCAACCATCAGAGAACTTGTGCTCTGGGTTTGGAATTCCATAAAAATCAAAACGTTGACACCACTGGTCTTTTTACGATGTCTACAAATAATTCTCCTTTTAGATTCCAAATTATAGACCTTAAACATCTCTTTGGCCTACTCAGAAACAGACGGTTACCTGTATATAGTCTAAAACTTGCTGGTGTCTTTGTTTGGCAGCAGCAACTTCCCCGTCTGAAATTGCTTCCCTTAGGGACTGCTGAGTTTTCAGAGAGTCCAGCTCTATGACAGCAGAAAGGCGGCAATACAGACTAAAAAATTTCTCCTTGTAACAGCAAAAATGAACTGTGAAAATGACAGAGAAAAAAAAAATTAGTGTTACATTCTGCTCCTGAAATCCTTACCTTCTTGAACACACATTTTAATTAGACAATTATTAAAATTCTTGATGGAACATGTTCAACCAGAAATAAATAATAAAGACCTGATTCTCTTCTCACTTGATGTCTGGGTTTCAAAGATGTTTGTTCTGGTGTAACTGATTTTGAGCCCTACCTGACCTGCTATTTTTGCCAGGTTGTCTATCCTTGTAGCTTTCCAGAGGTGTCGCTTAACAGCGCAATATCACCAGCAACGTCTCGGTCTTCCAGGCATTTGCCAGGTACCCATGCTGTACCATTGTCTGTTTGGCTAATATGCTTCATTATCCAGCCTACGGCTATGCCAAACAACAATGGAGAGAAAATGCAGCCCTGTTTTACACCAGCGTCCACAAAGAACTGCTCAATAGTCAGAAATCAGGACCTGCAGCTCAGCCAGACTCTGGGCAACCTAATGAATGTGGTGACACTATCTGATTGGTTGGAAGAGTCGGCAAACCTGCTCTTAGGCCTAGCCGCAGCAATGGTTAGGTGGCTGCTCAAAGCATTTGCCCACAGCTGTGATAGCTCCTGTGTCTGCTTGTTCCCAGCCCTGCTCCTGCCTTGCCTCACTTTGGGTAACTCAGCCTTGACCTGCAGCTCTGGTTTCTGACTTTGGCTCTGGCGCCTGGCCTACGACGCCTGACTCCTGCTCTAACCACTGGGCATGGCCGCCCACATCCTGATCACTGACAGTTATTCACCCTTGCAGAGAATGTCACGTCTCTATCTGTGGCCTTGATGATGTTGATGACTTTAACTTTAGTCCTCCAATGCCTTCCCACAATTCTCCTCATCTGCCCAAAAAGGACATACAAATTCACCCACAATTTACTGAGAGAGAATTCGGAGAGCTTACTGCAGTGCAAAGAACCATGGGCGATGTCCCTACGAGTCCCAGTGCCATGCAGGAGTGAGTGTGGACACAGCAGTTTGAGCAGGCCAGTTCGAGCAACGCTAACCTGAGGGCAGTAATTAAAGTGTCTATCACGGCAGTTACATACCCTGTATTTCAGGAAATGCCACAATTTGGGCAGAACAATTATGCTTTTCTGAGGTCTTTCTCACAATCCATCCCCTGAAAACTCAGGCATAGGGAGAAAGAAGGGAACCCAGAATATAACCTCTTGCTTACTGGGAACCTGGTACTGCCCCTACAAATTGTTAGAGGACATCAAGTTTCCTTGGTACTTTACTAAACTCGGTCATAGAGCACATACCTTGGAATGGCAGTGAGGTACTTTTTGTCTTGTTACGGAATGGTTTGTTAATTATTTGGCAGGGGGCTTGTTGTGCCTGTAGGGGTAGTTGTGCCTGTATTCCAATCAAAAATAGAAATGAAAAAATCCCACCCCATATCTTTCTCTCTTTTGCACACCATATGACAGAACAAATAGGAAATCAAACTACGACAACTTTGTTCATCGAACAATAGAGGTCTAATCTGAACCCAAGAACCCCAGAAAATGGAGAGTCAAAGACAGAATTCTCCGCTCTGCTGTGTCCCCTCATTGTGCCTAGATATTGCCAAGATCTAGTCCGAACAGTGTGTGGTCTTACAGCATATATGCCGTATGTGCTGCCCTCTTGAGTGAATTACAGCCGTGGTTTCAGCTTCAGTGCTGAAGTTTCTAGCCTTTGTGGTTTTAAGGCAGAGCCTTTAATGTTACTTTAACAAATGTTACTTCAACATAGTCTTTTGTGGTTTTGCAATTATATATTTGGTAGCCACCAGCTAATGGGGAATGGAAGCTTCTAATATTTTCGATGTGAAACACAGCCATTTTATAGAATGTTGGGGAGACGTATGTAATAAATCAGAGAGAACGTGTCATCTGCTTTCGGCCACAGGATTCGTTACTTTTTTATTCAAAGAGTAAAATTTAGCATTCATTGTTATTCTCTCCACTGTATTACACATGCTTATCACCGGAGCCTCGCTAGGCAGCGAGGAGTGGGCCCAGAACACCACAGGAATGATCACCATTTCCCTACTGCAGGCAGCAAGCTGTCCCAGCTACGCTGCCTCACTCTGGTCTATGACTAACCTATGGTGTGCGCAAGGGGCAAGATTCATTCCTGACCAGGACTTATGCACCACACAGTGAGGTTTAAATGGTGCACAGGCCCTCTGCCCAGGGGGGAATTTCAGCCAACGTGAATGCACTTATGCAAATCGAGTTCATTTCTCCCCTCTCATATGGGCAACATGATCTGTACCCAGAGCCTGACTGTACATCCTGAGTTACCCTCCCCTTACCTGTCTAATCTGTTATTTTACCACAACATTGACTCCAATGGCATTTTAGAATACTGCCTAGGAAATAACACAGCTGTGCATCCCCCTGGAAAAGAACACAGCTCCACCCTAGTCAAAACAGCAGTGAGTAGGCCACTCTGCATCTGAACTGACTCAGCTTTAGCAAAGGCAGAACTGAATCCACGAGGAAGAATGGTCCAGTAGTTAGAGCCCTAGCCTAGCACTGGGGAGACTTCCTATGTGACCCTGGGCAAGCTAATTAGCCTAGCTTGGCCTCAGTTTCCATCTGCAAAATGGGGCTAAAATTTCTTGTCTAGTGAGGATAAATATATTAACGATTGTGAGGTGCTGGGATAAGAACCCAAAACAGATTTAATTGAGGATTCAACTGAATTACAGAGGATAACACACCTGTGACTTGAAAACTTGATTTCTTTATTTCAGAATCACAAGTAGCATAAAGTGTAATCCCAGGACATCCTGCCCTCTTATAGTTCAATCAGTTGCATTCTCACACTTGTTGCCTTCTGCTGCTTTCTTACAAGACCCTTGTCTGTACAGGACTAGACTCAAAAGCATGACCCTATTCACACCCACTATATATTTGAATGAAAACAGAGAAATTGAACCTGGGATATTTGTTTCATGACTATATTCTATCTTGCAGCTAATGGTGTGTTCATAAATCTCTACCTTCAAACTTGCCAATGTGTGGCTCGAACCACTAAGAAATGGGACAAATGACCAAAATGTGGAACATGCGTGATTTGTTGTGTGTTGCACCGTAAGCAACATTCATGTTTTTTGATGTATAAATTTTCACCACTAAATCAGTTCTGTGGCCTGGTAGAAGTTCAGTGAGGGGAAGGAGGCCTGTTACAGAGTGAAATCTGGTTTACTTGACTCACTCAGGGGGAAAACGTCCTTTAAAACAATTTTATATTTAAAAATGGGTCTCTGTTTCTGGGCCAAACAGGCAACAACGTTCAGGGGTTCCAACGTTTGGAACCAGTGTTCTTACCCCAGCTCCTGGGAGGTTTGGGAGAAAGAGTCCCTGCCTGGGTTTCTCATGGGATACCAGGTTCAGAAAGGGCTATGGAGGAAGGGGAGGTCTCTGTGCAATTACCCCCCAAACAGACCATGCTTCAGGCTTAGCTTTTCGTGTACCTGGGATTCCCTTTTCCAAACCTCCCATAGCCTCCTGCTATCCAGTTTCTTCTTCCCTATCACACTCAGTTCATGCTGCCTCCCCACCTGCCCCATACACAATTCCTAATGCAGCCCCCCCTTCCCAGTTAATACCAGCTCCCCGTCCCCCTGCACACACAACTGATCTAGCCCCTATTGATCAGTGAATGCAGCCTGAAGGACACACAATTATGAAGCCTTTCTACCCCCACCACCATGAATGCGCTTTCCTGCCCTTCCCTATCTTGGGGTGGCAGCTTTTGCTGGGGTTCAGGGAATGCCCATTGCTGCTCCTTTCTCCCTTTCCCCTCCAGGGAGATTGAGCAGAAGGAGGAAACAGAAAGAGGTTTCCCCCCTGTCTTTCCTCCAGCAAATGTATCAGGCTCAGTAGCTGCCTCTCTTATCCCCGCTCTGAAATCTACAGTGAGATCCTCTGGGCTGCTCCCATCCTCGGCCCCTCTCCGCTCCATGGAGGGAACTGAGAGAAAGGTGTGTCAGGAACATCTTTTCCTTCCCCGTCAGTCAGCCAGGAGACCCCACTCTGTGGAATGCCACCCCAGCATGCACTGCAGTGGGACAGGGAGGTTGAACTGGCTGTGATGCAGGATTCTTCGTCTCCTCACCATGGGGATTTTGCTGCATTCCTACACTAGCATTGGGACCTTTGGTGTTTCAGGATGAAAAGCAAAGAGATGGGCCTGACGTGTGAAATCTAGCTCTGAACATCTTTAAAGCACTGGGGTCTCAGGCCCTGAGTAGGATCATCTATAGCAATAATTCTGCACTATAAAACTGCTAGATCTGTCCATTGACCTAGTTCTTCTCCACGATGATGCCAACCTCACTTCAGAATAAAGACATTTTTGTGGCTGCCCTCAGAATATCAGCTTTGGCATCTTACGAGCAGTATAACCCCCCGCCCCTGCATCCTCCTCCTCCTCCATAATAGACCAGGGCTTATGCTTGATAACTGTGGGCTTTTGCTCTATGCTTTGCATTTTAATAATGACGGCTACAGTATATACTCCAGCCGCTATGCTCCTTCTATAACTTGTACACAGTTATAGGTAGTGTTGTTGCCAAAGCCATCATGTGATTTATTCACTCTCCACTGGGACAAGGGGGAAAACAGATACAACTTTGTGATTTTATTATAAGGAGTCTGGGTTAATATTTCTAGGTGAAACAAGCTACTATACCGAGTTCAAACATCTGAAGAGGGAGGTTAAGAAATCCTGAATGTGGGGTGTAAGGATTATTCTGTCCTGGGGCAGTGCAGACGTCGTCTGAGGCGGGGAGCAGGAGAAGAAAGGAGACATTGTGACCCAGTTCCAACACCTCCTGTGTATACAGACGGAAGTGCTTAGCCTGCAGAGGGACACGTGCGGGAAAAGAAGTGGGAGAGAGTTACAACATGGCACTTATATAAACAACACCCCAAATGATATAAAACTTTAAAGCAAACGTGCACAACATCAAGCTCGGAATTTTTATAAAACATAAATATTAGGGGGACATAAACACGGGTTAATGTCGCTACATAAAATCAGGCTTTAAAGCTGTAATGTTTCACATTAAAAAAAACTCCCCACACAAACAACCCCCCTGAAAACAACATTTATGTTTCTTATTAGGCAGAAAATGGTCACATGCCCTATGCTTTTCAAGATTATGATTGTATAATTATGTGAAAACATGAAAATGGATTCAATTAAAAACCTTTAAGATTCAATTTAGGACTAGTTAAGAGAAATATGCGACTACTCCCCCACCCCTACCCGACACAGGACTGAAAAGATTTAGCAAGTGCTGTATGAAGGGAAATCGGCACAAATAGTAGTTGGATGAAGGCTGTTGTGTAGCTGCCGTGTAAAACGCTGTCTTTGTGTTTGGTATTCGTACAGCGCCTGCTACAAGGGACTCCTGGGCCACGACTGGATCTCCTAGGTGCTACCACAATACAAATAAATTAAATTCCTTAATCCACAATTACGGTCCTGATTCAGCCAAGTATTTAAACACATGATTTAAGGATATGTTTAAGTGCTTCATTGATTGGTGATGGAGCTCAGCATGTGCTGAAGTGTGTGGTTGAATTGGGGCCTAAGGAACAAATTGCATTCTGACTGAGGCCACGTCCAGACTAGGGGAGGAAAATCGATCTTAGATACGCAACTTCAGCTACGTGAATAACGTAGCTGAAGTCAAATTTCTAAGATCGAGTTACTCACCCGTCCAGACGGCACGGGATCGATATCCGCGGCTCTCCGTGTCGATTCCGGAACTCTGTTCGGGTTGATGGAGTTCCGGAATCGATGTAAGCGCGCTCGGGGATCGATACATCGCGTCCAGACTAGACGTGATATATCGATCCCCGAGCAATCGATTTTAACCAGCCGATACAGCGGGTTAGTCTGGACGTGGGCTGACACTCTGCCCAGTCCCCACTGCCTTCAGCAGAACTCCATTAGTTTTTAGAAGACATGAATAATTTGGCATGAGCACTCCAGTCCTGCCTGGGGACCCCCTAGCACAGAGCTCTGGATAGGCTTCTGAAATTGGATGGAGTGGCCGCAAATCTGCAGCACGAGGCACGGCTCACTTGCAGGTTTAAACTAGTGTAAATGGTGAATTCCCTGTAACTTGAAGTCTTTAAACCATGATTTGAGGACTTCAGTAACTCAGCCAGAGGTCAGGGGTCTAATACAGGAGTGGGTAGGTGAGGTTCTGTGCGCAATGTGCAGGAGGTAAGACTAGTTGATCATGATGGTCCCTTCTGACCTTAAAGTCTGCGAGAAAATCTTAATTTTGGATGTACTTAGGTCTTATTGGGATTTTGCATGGGCACAGGGTCTGAGTAGGGCCTAAACCCAGCCCTTCAGTATTAAGAAAAAGTTTCATTGAAAAATTGGACTTGATTCATTAACACTAAGGCCACTTTACACCTCTCTGAAGTGTAAAGAGACCTTAAAATGAGTATACCAATAATATAGTTCCACCGCAAGGCCTCTTTTACATTGCCGGAACAGGTAAAGTGACCTTCCTGCGAATAAGAATTAGGCTCACGGTTTTTAATTTTTTTCTTGCATTACAGCCACAGCTTGGCTTCTCTCTTAATCTTTTCTATCCTTCCTCCAGCAAATTCTTTACCTGTTCAGATTTGTTTTATTCTGCAGTTTGCCATAGAGCCAGATTCTGATACCCTCACTCACCATGAGTAGGATAGTGCTAGACAAGTAGCCTCACTAAAGTCAGGGCGAATTCTTGTGTGAGCAACTGCTCACAAGTGTAAGTAAAGGGTAGGCAGTCTGGTCCATAGTAACTGTGCATCTGCTGCTATCTTGGTCAATTTACCAGGGATTGAATTGGAGACCTAAAGGAACGAGCAACTATAGCCTAAGTTAAAGATCCAGAGTCTCTCGCAGGGGCTGTACCAGACACATATCTCCTATGACTTGGGCGCAATTGGATAAATGTCTTTTGTTGTATAACCACAGCAAATTCCTACTTCATGCAGCGATGTGTGAGTGAAACATAAATTATAAACACACTATAGGCTTGTTTAATGGCCTATGTGAAATACATTTGCGTGGGGACTCAGTCCAGTTCCAGCTGGACAGGTCTCCACTACTACAGCCCTAATGGGCATTTTTAATGGCAGCATCAGCAGAGGCCAAGGATTGAATGGGCAACGAAGACTCACCTATGCTCTCACCTCAACTGGTGATAGCTCAGTTGAGACACTGTGTGAAATCCTGGCCCCAGTGAAGTCAATGGCAGTAGAAGGGGTGAGGAACAGCTCAGTGGTTTGAGCATTGGTCTGCTAAACTCAGGATTGTGAGGTCAATCCTTGAGGGGGCTACTTAGGGATCTGGGGCAAAATCAGTACTTGTCCCTGCCTAGTGAAGGCAGGGGGCTGGACTCAATGACCTTTTGGGGTCCCTTCCAGTTCTATGAGATAGGTATATCGCCATATATTTAGGGAAGCTTGCACTGCTCCTGCCTATGATATCCCTGTCTATGATATCAGTCTCCAGAGCAGTCTATCTGGAAGACTGAAGCTACATTTTCAGAAGCACCAAATTTCCATGGGATGTCAAAGAATTTACTCAACAGTACACTTGGGGCCAAATTTTCAACTGATCTTCTTATAAGTGCTTACAATATCTGCATGTGCACCTACAGGAATTTGCAAATTCCCCATGGCCACAGGCAAATACATATTTGCCTTTGCAAGTTGGATAAAGGCACACCTTACTGCTTGATGTGTGTGCAAAAGTGCCTGTTTGACCATGCACGCAGTTGCACAAATACAAAGGCATGCACCTGCAAATGCAAATGAGGAAGACTACTGAAAAATTGGCCCTGTTGATTGAGTGTTTTAGTTCCATATATTCATAGACTCCAGGAAAGCACACTATCCTAAAGGTGATTTTTACCAGTTGATATTGCCAACACACTTAAAATAATCCTAGTTAAACTCTTTCTGATTGCTTTGCTTTTGCAACTCTAATATGTAATCACCAGTAGAAATATATACAGTTTTTAGATTTCATTCATGTTCCCAAGAACCAGGTGAAAAAAAAAATAAAGGTGATAAATACCACAAAGTTTAATACCTGTCGCAGAGGTAGATTGATCTGTTTGAGGAGAGCTTTCACTGCCATCTGGAGCTCATAGAAGAACAACCAAGTAGGGCAGTCTGAAGCATGATCCACACTTTCCACCGATTCCAAGCCAGAAAGCATTTGGAGCCATTCCCACTCATCTCTGTATGTTGAGTTAAAATTAGAAATATAACAAAAGGTTCAGTGCACAAGGAAGAATTTACAGTATGTGCATTTGGGATCTGTTGAGGGTTTAATCCTAAAATAGTCAAATGTTCTAAAATGATGCAGTCCTGCTTGTTTGTGGTTAAAAAAACAACCTAAAAAGGTTTCCTGTTTAATTTTTCTAGCACATGTACATCATGCTGACCATTTCTTGCTAACATCTGAAAATCAACTGCCTTCAAAATATTTCAGCAAGGTTTTTTCTTTGACAAGAACTCCATTCCATGTCTTTTAAAATGTATGTTGGTCTATAACTGCTTTTACTAGTGAGTTCTACATCTTATCTGCTGCAGACATCTCCGGTACTGAATGCAGCCAATGAACTGGATTCAGCTCTAGAGCAGATAAGCATAGGAATGGCACTACTGGATCAAACCCATAGTCCATCTAGTCCAGTATCCTATCTCTGATAGCGACCAGCATTGGATGCTTCAGGAGAAGGTGCAGGAAACCCCACAATAATGGGGTAATCTGGCCCCATACGAAGGTCTGAGCCTAATTCCTAATAGTAGAGATTGATTTAAACCCTGAGGCATGAGGTTTTGTATCCCTTCCAAACTACTGTTAAGAGATCCAAGAATACACCAACCAGCAGCCCATCTCCACAAGAATCAGAAGGAAGCACTGGACATATTTGGTACATGTACTCTGGATGCCAACACAGTCTCCCACATGAAGCTGTCAAGTGCAAACCATCTGGTGTGAGGAAACGAGAATGCCCAAGAGATAATTTAAGAAGAATCCTTAGAATTGGGCAGAACAGTCAAGCTCCATAGCACAGAGCAGATGGAAGCAACAGCAAATGACAGCGGGGAATAGAGGAGAATAGTTTCTGCCCTGTTTACTAGGGGAAGGATGTAATGTAATGTAAAATTGTTGTTAGTATTAACTGTTATAACACTGGATAGTCTTGTTATCCATATAAATGTCCAGCCCATATTTGAATCTTGCCAAGTTCTTGGCTGGTTGATGGAACCACGTGGGCTAACAAAGAAACAAAACAAACAGAGGAAGAAAGAAAATGCACTGATGCACTGCCCCAGGGGTGGGGAGTGTGGAGAAAGAACCAGGAAGAATGTGCTGACCCAACACAGAGAGCACCCAGAGCTGACAGCATCTGAATAAATGTGTTTTTTCAGTCATCATCTATTTTATTGTTTAGGGGCAGGAGGAGGTTAGAAACTAGGTATCAGACTATATTTTAAAGTGACTTAACGCCCTCTTAGGCCCTGATCCATCCCCCACTGAAGGTCAATGAGAAGACTCCCATTGGATCAGGCCTTTAGGTCCTGCTCCTACCATCAGAGTCATACTGACCCAGACAGAGCCCCAGGATTGGGGTCTTTGGGCCTGAGCCATATCCCAGTGAAACTGATGGGATTTTCAACCAGTATGGGCTTTGGATCAGGCCCTCTGTATACCAGATAGATGGACGTAAGCATGTGCACATTTGAGGTCAATATGGAGCTCTATGGTACACAGCTTGTGCCAAACATAGTTGACAATTATACCTGCGCAACCAACAATACATTTAATGCGGTTATGACTGAGAGTAGAATTTAGCTCTAAATGTTAACAAGTAACGTGATGGATGGTCGATAAGGGGCATACAGTAGAATTCATAAACTAAATAAATATTATACTCCATGGGCTCTGCAAGGTGGTGAGTGCTCTGGTCCTGAACCAGCAAAGCACTTAAGCACATGCTTAACTTTAGGCGGGTGTGCAGTCCCCTGACTTCAATGCCTCAGTGCTTGAATTCTTTGTTATCTTAGGGCCAGAGTGCTCAATGCTTTGTAGGTTGCAAATCTCTGAGTTCACTTTACTTCTCTTTATTCAATGTTATGCAATTACTGACAGCACTTTTGTGACCATAAGCATTAATCATTAGTTATCTGCCTCTTCTGTTTCTGTTTATAAAGTAGATTTCATATTTGGTGCCCACATAAACTGAGCATATTTTCACACACTTGGCACTTGAGTTATTCAAGTTTGATCAACTGTCTAAAACGAACGAGTATTTAAAAAAAATCACTTACTTGGAAACATTGCTGTTGTCTCGAATTTTAACATGACACAGAATGTTGGGCAGTTTTTGCAGTACAAGGACTTTGATTTGATCTACGGAGCTGCAGAGTTTCAGGTAACCCAGATACAAGCCAGGAGGGAGGCGCTGCTGGCTTCTTCTGTGATAGGAAAGCGTGTCCTGTTCGAACAGAAACATTCCTACATATAAATGCCTATTTTCCCCCAGATAAGAAGAGAGGTCGGATAATGGTTTTTTAGCAAGTCTTTTGCTTTAAAGGTGTCCTGAACCCAGTAATACATGTAAGCATATGCTCAACTCTAGGCACATCAGCAATCCTCTTGCAGTTAGGAATGTTCAGCTTCAGGGCCGCCCAGAGGATTCAGGGGGCCTGGGTTCTTCAGCAGTGGGGGGCCCCCCGCTTCTGCGGTAATTCGGTGGCGAGGGAGCCTTCTGCTCCGGGACCCGCTGCTGAAGTGCCCTGAAGACCCGTGGCGGGGACTCCCCCTCGCCGAATTACCGCCAAAGACCCGGCACTTCGGCGACTGGTCCTGCTTTGGCGGTAATTCGGTGATGGGGGAGACTTCCGCTCTGGAACCCTCCACCGAAGTGCCCCGAAGACCCGTGGCGGGGGCCCTCCACCGCCAAATTACCGCCAAAGACCCGGCACTTCGGCGATGGGTCCCGCTTTGGTGGTAATTCGGCAGTGGGGGGGTGGAAGGACCCCCGCCGCCGAAGACCCAGAGCAGAAGAAGCTCCAGCGACCCAGACCCCGCTAGAGTTTTCCGGGGCCCCCAGAGCGAGTGAAGGACCCTGCTCCAGGGGCCCAGAAAAACTCTTGTGGGGGCCCCTGCAGGGCCTGGGGCAAATTGCCCCACTTGCCCCCCCCCAGGCGGCCCTGTTCAGCTTGATGCACTGAGGCTACTTGTGCTTAAAGTTAAGCATGTGCTTAAATGTTTTGGTGGATCAGGTGCTCAGAGTGCTCAGCACCTTGTAGGAGTCAGCTGTAAAACAGTAACTATGCAAAAGTAAGAAGCATGTTGCAGTCCTAAAGCAAAATTCTCCTCTCTGATCTGTGCTCAGGGCTTTTTAATGCGCAGCGTAAGTCTCCAGTGAACTCCTTCTACAGCTACTAACATCAATGGGGACTTTTCTGCATGCACCAGGTTGTCAAGTATAGTACCAAAGTAAAATTTATTGTCAAATGAATCACTATATTTTCAACACAATGAACATTATCGTCAAAAAGAGCTTGGAAAGGACTGGCACCAATGTTCTATTTGCTGTAGTTAGCAGACATTAACAGGGCTATGTATAGCATTCTCCAAAGACTACCTTAATAAATGAAGTTGACTGTCATCCTGAGTAATGTGTCCCTCTGCAATGAGTAAGGATTAGGCCACCTGGCCCTCTGCCTTCACCCTTGGAACCATCACATTGTCTGCCAGTGCTATGCTTGGCTCTAACTAGTGCAATTAGATCTTCATTTTCATGAGCACTTCATGAACAAAATACCCACATGATGATTCAACATGTAATACAAGAAAGGGAGGGCATTACACAGGAATGTGCAAACCATTAGGGGGAAATTTTTCCACTAGGATCTCTGTGGAAACCTGATCGGACCTGTATTTTGCGTTTCCTGATATAAAAACTTTTGCCCAGATTGGGCTTTTTTTGTACTGTATATAATACAGTACGTCGAGCACAGATCAAGTATGTTTTATTGTCGTTTGGAAATCTTTTAATTTACCCCAAACCTTGCAATGTGTATGTATGATTACCCGTCAGCTTCTGGTGTGCAAAAGCACAGTCACCACCCAAGAAAATGACCATAAATCACAATTAGCCACAGTAGTCAATATCGAGCGGAAGTGACTGAAGACAGAGCTAAGATAATAACTTGTCTGGCAGTATTTCCAATGAGGAAGTGATCCCTTAGGTTTAGGGATAAGAGATATTGATAAATCATTCTGTAGGATATATCCTGCTATCACCTACACACAACGTCTCTTGACTTTGATATGAGTTATGCGCATGAGACAATAGAAGGAGGTGACTTTAATAGACATAGTTCTGCAAAGTGCTGAGCACCCACAACTCACAGATGTTAAATGGGAGCTGGGGGTGCTCTTCACCTTACAGGATCACTCCAATATCTTGGCATCATTCCACCACTGAAGTCCACTGGGAATTTGACGTAAAAAGGGATGGGAGGATACGGTCTGTAGATAATTCAATTGGAGCTGATTTCATTGGGAGTTGAGGGCCCTCAACACCTCCCAGAATCTTGTCTGGTTTCAAAAATAAAACCTGGTTTTAGTGATCAACTTCTGATGGAAAAATCATACAGACTATAATAGAAAATGGTAGCTTCTCTATAGACGTTCAGAGCCATCCTACAGAATTTAAGAGAGAATTACATCCCTCTCTATACAATTCTATAGTATGGTTCAAAAACCTACAGAAAATGTATCAGTCTCCTCTATAGTCTACAGGTCTTTAAAGTCATTTCTATAGAACCCTGTTACATTATTATAGAACCTTATTAGTTATATCCATATTAAGAGCTCAATCCAATGCCCACTGAAGGCAATGGAAGAATTTACTCTAAATGGGAGTGTTTCCATGAATTGTAATGGGCATTGGATCAGGGCCTAAAACCTATACGACTTTTCCATAAAGCATGCTCACAGTCACAGGCTTTTTAAGATTAAAAACATAAAGTAAGCGAAGCAAAATGCTACCTGGATCGTTATGAGCAAGATGTCTAATGCCGTTGGCTCCTCGGGAGTTGAAAGGGATTTTCTCTGGCTTTGTAGCTTGGATATTTGCATCCATTTGCCATTAAAAAAGGAATAGAGAGTCTCTACTTCTCTTATTGTAACTATAAGGATATTGCCATGTCTGTCCTTGATCGGCTCGTAATAAACTCTGCCTAAGTTGTGAGTTCCCAGCAAGTTCTAGAAAGTAAACAGATTGTAAAGGACAATATTAGCCACTACACATCAGGAGGATGGCATTTTCAGCACAGGCCTAGTTCTGTTCCCACTGAACTCAATGAGGGTTTTGCCACTGACCTCAGCAGGAGCTAGTTAGGCCAATGCAAAGCACTTCTGCTATTTCAACCCTATGTCTAGCATCACTCAGCGCAATCAGAGAAAAATTCTGCCCTGGTTTGTATGTGTGAGAATTGCAGTGTGGAATTTGGGGGCAATTCCTCAGCTGGTGTAGACAGAGGTTACTGGCAAATATCAAACTGATCATTATGACAAAAGGTCTTTTTAAAAGACCAAATTGCAATGTGATTCACATACACAACCCAGGGCAGAATTTTTGTCCTAGTTGCATCAAGTTATGTGACTACAGGGTGGGATTTTCAAAAGCACTCAGGGTGGGCCTAACTTTGCTATCATTGACTTCAATGGAATCAAGCTGAGTTATACTGATTGAAGATCTGCATACATGTTCCACCCTATCAAGGTCGGATTGTGGGATGCAATGGGTGTCAAAGAGGCCATATAAGGGATCCAAAAATGACTGATTCTTGAAACTTGAAATGCTGTTGAATTCCCTCCTTTAGGGTCAGTCACTTTCTATAAATTCAGGTTCATTATTTTTTCTGATGTAAATTATTTCCAGCTGTAAAAGTGAGGGGACACCAAATATGTGCAGAATGCAGGTCAGGTAAATCTGGGACTAAAATAAGAGCTGTCTCTTGACAAAAGGGACTTTTGAGAGGTATTTATCCGCCCCTTTTACTTTGAATACCAAAAATGTGCTAGACAAAAACAGCAGAGACCCTAACAATCTGCCAGGGCCAAAAAGTTTCTGGCAAAATATCTGAAGATTAAAGAAATTTATTTAAAAAGAACAAAACTAACCTCCATCAAAATCCCTTTCCCCACATAGGAAGCATCATCTTGTTGATGTGAGCACACTGACTTCAGTGACCAGCCACTGAAGAGATTCCCAGATGTCTTAAAGAAAAATGCCTAACATTTAAAATATGCTCATTACTGTTGGAGTTTTCAAGAGATTTACAGTAAGCTGGTGAGGGGTGGGGATTGTTTAAAAGGAAAAACTGAATTGACAATGTAGCACATTGTACATATAGGAACGTATGTAGCTGTACTTTAACTTAATGACATTCTGTACTGATAGATTATCCTGAGTTGATTTATCTGCACTTAGCAGGCACTATTTACTTATAATCTGTATTATTAAATTGTTTATAAACTAAGCACTCAAGATAGTCAGTACAGTGGCTGTCATTTCTAAGTGGCTTTAAGTAGCTATTTGAGTTTTATGTATCCCTCTCCAGGGCATACTGTAGAAGGCTATATTGCCACATGTTCTTCTATTTTGCTGCCTGTAAAGATTAGCCTCCTAACCTGAGCAGCATGGCACAGGGTAGATTTTGCAGTACGTAGTGGCATATGTGTTCAGTAAGGGGATGGGAGACAGTACGCTAGCCAGAAGCTGGTCATATATTTGCCATTTTTAATTAAAACAGTTGAAATGGGATTATTGACAGCACTAGATTCTGAACTGAATCCCAGCAGACAGAATGGAAGAGCCTATGATGACTCAAGAACATATTGCTAGGACACAGGCAAAAACCATTTTTGAGTCCCCCTGGCATGGCATTCTATCACATGTTTGATTTGCTTTAGCTGTCTAATGGTAGCAGCAGGTAAAATTACAATCCCCAGTCTCTTTGAGTCCACCGATTCAGTCCCATACCAGCTGTGTTGTCACTGATCTCTCCCACTGTGTCCTAAGTTCCTATGGAGTCAGTCTGTTAAACAGCCTCAATAAAGTTTATTCAACTGTATAAACTTTATTGAGACCCTTCATGGGTGGATTCCATTAGACCACATACTGCTAAAGGTCGGCAGATTGGTGACAGTCCTGTGTTCATCAGGGGACCAAAGTGACAGAACAAATGTTTAGGATGACAAATTTGCCACAAAACCACCAGAGCAGTATACCACGGGGAGAAACACACTATCTTTCTATGTTTCCAGCTCTTCTCTTATAACTGCTGCTGGCAAATCGAATGCAACGTGCACAGTATCTTGGGTATCTCAAAATGCAGTCTCTGCACATTCACAGCGAGTATTAACAACAATGAGCTGTTAAAGACACTCCGTGCAGGCAAACTGCAACTCAGCTCAGCATAGGAATGTGCACCCCAGAAACCAAGCTAGCCACCGTACGTGGAGGCATTCAGCAATACGGTGAAATCTGTCAAGTGACCACTCAAAGCGCTGACAAGCATCTATTGTTTAAAATAGGTGGCCCTCTAATAAGGGTTATGTCTACACTTCAAGCTGTGGAGGGAGGGGGTGTCCTAGCTCGAGGAGACATACTCATGCTAGCTCTCATCAACCTAGCATGGTAGCTGTGGGGTCATGAGCTGCAGAACAGGCTGGCTGTCCTGAGTACATGCCTAGGATCACAAACAGGTATGGACCTGGCGTGGCAAGCCCATCCCACCACTCACATTGCCACGGCTAGTTTTTACCACAGTAGCTTGGTGAGAGCGCCTGCAAGTTTTCAACTTGAGCTGGGACTCACATCTCCTTCTTGATTGGTGCAAACACACCCGAAGATGGATACTCCAGACATTTGTAGATATTTTGGGGGCTGCCTCCCAGGACAGCTGGCTGCCTGGGAAGGCTGGTCTCTTGTACAGCTTTCGTTGTAGATAAATATAAAACTAATATAAAGATATTCTTAATCATGCCCACTCAGGGCTAGTTTGTCACCAGGTGCCAGAATGTCCCAGATGCCATAAACTCAGTTCTTGCAGTGACCTAGAATAGGAAGAAGAACGGTCTTGTGGTTACACACCAGCTGGGACTCAGGCGAGCTGGGTTCCCTCCATGACTCCGCTCTAGATTTTCTGTGTAACTTTAAGCAAGTCACTTAAAAACCCTCCCCCTCCGTGCCTTAGTTTCCCTATCTGTAAAATACACTAAATACATTAAAGTTTGTGAGATACTCAGATGCGCCGGTGATTGGGATGGGGGTGGGACATAGAAATACTTAGATAGATTGACAGCTCTAGTATATCCCAGGTAAGTCATTTATTTCATCATGCAGTTTCCTGAGATCTAGAATTATTATCATTATCGACAATTGTTTACATCTAAAGACCTCATTGTGTTAAGCACCCTATGTATCCATGACACTCCACCCTCCCCAGAGAGTTTACAGTCTACGTACACAAATCACACAAAAGGTGGGAAAAAGGAAGTGTATTGATGTGGCTGATCAATTTTTTTTGACAATCTCTATTCAGTTCTGTAAGCCTATGGCCAGGAAGGATGTGTGACAGGTTGTATCACAGAAACCCCCTTGGGGCTGCCAGCTGATGTGCCAAGACTACTTCTGCCCCTACTTTCCCTGCCTTCCCAGCTTGGGACTTCAGTGCTCTTCCTGGTTTGAGCCAGACCCTCTAGCCTGCTGCAAACCCAGACCCAGGTCTGAACCAGGTCCCCTAACAGCTGTAGGTTTCATTGAAAGCAGGTTAAAAAGTGTTCCTGTCTTTAACACTCAGATGCCCAACTCCCAATGGGATCCAAACCTCAAATAAATCTGTTTTACCATGTATAAAGCTTATACAGGGTAAACTCATAAATTGTTTGCCCGCTATAACATTGATAGAGAGATATGCACGGCTGTTTGCCTCGCGCCACCCCAGGTATTAATATATATTCTGGGTTAATTAGTAAGTAAAAAGTGTTTTTATTAAATACAGAAAGTAGGATTTAAGTGGTTCGAAGTAGTAACAGACAGAACAAAGTGAATTACTAAGTAAAATAAAATAAGCCTAATACAGTAATAAAAATGAATACAGATAAAATCTCACCCTCAGAGATGCTTCAATAAGTTTCTTTCACAGACTGGACACCTTCCTAGTCCGGTCAAAATCCTTTCCACTGGTACAGCCCTCATTCCAGCTCAGGGAGTAGCTAGGGGATTTCTCACGATGGCTGCCTCTTTTGTTCTGTTCCACCCACTTATATATTTTTTGCATAAGGCGGGAATCCTTTGTCTCTCTCTGGGTTCCCACCCTTCCTTCTCAATGGAAAAGCAGCAGGTTAAAGATGGATTCCAGTTCAGGTGACATGATCACATGTCACTGTAAGACTTCATTGCCCACTTGCCAGCACACACATATGCAGGAAGACTTACAACTAAAACAGAACCATGTACAGACAATTGTCCTGGTTGATGGGAGCCATCAAGATTCCAAACCACCATTAATGGCCCACACTTGGCATAATTACAATAGGTCCTCAGAGCTTTTTTTCATATTTCTAGTTTCTGATGGAAGAGTGATACATTTATACAAAAAAGCTTTGTAATGATACTTTACAAGAGACCTTTCGCATGAAGCATATTTTAGTTACATTATTTCACGCTCATCAGCATACTTTCATAAAATCATATAGAGTGCAACATCACAGGATGGTCTTGTGGTTACACCACTGACCTGTGACTCTGGAGAGCTAAATTCAATTTCTACCACAGACTTCACATGTAACCTTGGGCTTCCATTGACCTGTGATGGGATTTGGTGATCTAACTCCCTCAGGCTCCTGGGAAGATCCAAGCCTTAATGTTTCTGTAAAATGGGTATAATAATGCTCCCAAACTTTTGTCTGACATGTCATTTTTGCCCACAAGTTCTTTGGGGCAGGGGCTGTCTCTTCCAGTCTGTGTGCCCAGCACCTTCCACAAAGGGGCTCTAATCTTGATTGAGGCCTATAGGTGCTACAGTAATACAAATAATGGTAGTAAAAACGTCTTTTCCATATGAGGCATCTCAGCTTTTAAGTAACGTATCTCAGAGTTATGACTGCTGCTCTCTTTTGGTGTGTCCCCGACCTGCAAAATCTTAGACTTATTTGGAATCTTTATTTGCTGCATTATGTTTGTTTCTTCTTCTGTCATTGTTTCTCCTTCCCCTTCTTTTCCTAGGGTTTAGTTTTTACATGATCACTCTTTTTCCAGCAGGAGATATAGGTGCAGCAGCTCACTTCACAGCAGGTGTTAACACTACTCCCAAGGATGAGCCATTGGGGAGTGCTAAGGCAGAGAACAGCTGGAAGCACCTTCCCTCAGAGACCATGAATTAAATTAACGACTGAAAACGTGCAATGCAACTAACCTGTAACTGTGCAGTTGCCGAAACCATCTTTTGCCTGGCTTGAAGTGCTGTTGATGAGGACATGGATATGGACATATTCTGCCTCAGCCATCTGATATCATCCCACATACAAGACAGCTGCAAAATATATGTCACAGTTCAATCCCCTTTGTTTTCAGTGCTTGAAAAGCCGGCAGCAAAAATAAAAGCATATTTGGCTTTGGAAAAATCAGTAGCTATTGTTCATTTTGAGTTTCTGTGGGTAGTACCAAAGTGGATAGTTATTGATTGGAGAGAAAGAGGGAGCGAGAAAGATATCATATCTAGCTACAGAAAGAGAGCATTTCATAAACAGCATGCACCTATCTCAGTCCATCTGTGGATTTTCATGTAAGATTGATTCAGTGTCCACTTGGATTCAAAAATAATCTGAAGATGTGGGCAATCAAAACCCCAGTCCTTGAAACTTCTGGCCAGTGGTTAATATTCTTTAACTCCTTCCTTCTTTCCCCAGAAGCTCTTAAATAACAGTAACTGGAAATAGGGTCATGTGGGATTAGACATCTCAGTGAATGAATTCTGCTTTGGCCAGTTCCCTCCATGTCCGTCAATGGGTTAGATGGGATATATCCCTTTAAAAATGCTAGAAGGAAAAATAACTAGCCCAAGCAAAAAGTACTGTGCTTTATCACTTAGTTTCTTCACTGCTGTTATGTTTTGTTCTGGAAATATACTAAGGTTGGAGCAATTTCTGGTATAGACAATTTATTGAGAGACAGTATATGAAATTAGGTGCCAGTTACCTTTGTGAACCACAGAAAATCTTGCATAATGGAACTGGTGTGTGAGTCATCAATTTCCACAATTGGGATTTGATCTTCATTGGTTACTAACAAGTTGTCTTTGTAATAAAATATGACAGCTATGTAGAGTCCACTGAAAGGAAGAAAGACAAACTAGAAAGCGAGCAATCAGAGTCTCAATAGCTATCAAAATCAGCACCAAGTGTCCTGGATAGGCAAAGACACATAGATCCACAGATTTTAAGGGCAGAAAGGACATTTTTGATAATCTAGTGTGAACCTCTTGCATAACGCAATCCAGTGATTCCTGCAAAATGTGCATAGGAAATGTATTGCTCCGAATAAAGGAAATTACCACAATGTACTTATCTATAACGCTAATCAGCACAGCTTGCAGAGAGATACCTCAGTGGTTTGAGCATTAGCCTGCTAAACCCAGGGTAGTTGCAAGTTCAATCCTTGAGAGGGCCACTTAGGGATCTGGGGCAAAAATCAGTGCTTGGTCCTATTAGTGAAGGCAGGGGACTGGACCTGATGACCTTTCAAGATCCTTTCCAGTTCTAAGAGATAGGTATATCTTCTATTTGTTTTTGAAGTAAAACAACCCACTGACTTCCATTTCAGTGGGAATTTTGCCTGAGTAAATAGTGCATGATTGGGGTCATGATATTTTTGAAATCAATGTGCATGTTAGTATTTTGTACCAATAATGGGCCAAGTTCTGCTCTCATCTACCCCAGTGTAAATCTGGAGTAACTCACTGAAATCAACAGAGTTATTATGGATTTACATAAATGTTCCAGGGTATAGTTTGGCCAGCATATCTGCAAAACTCTTCATAGAAATCATTCCTTTCAATATTTACTCTTGCAATTAGTTACATACATTAATCAGTCGCTTTAGGGAATGTAAAGACCTCAGAGAGCACTTTTGGAAGAATCAAAACTCTTATCAAAATACAAAGAAGAAAAAGCAAACGGAATGCTTTTGATGATGAAAGAAGAAGTAATCCAGTGTGGGCAACTTTCATTTACTGAAACCAAACCATCAAGGCTCAGTGCTGCCTGGGTCACCAAGGTCGCAGAACTAGCTAAAAATATTAGGGACCTCTCAGGTGGGTTGCTTGCTGGTGAAGGGGTATTATAAATGTATGCAAGCAGGCTGTCTACGCCCTACATTTTATGTCATAAACAAATGAAATTCCATTATTGAGCAGCAACAGAACCAGCATGTCAAAAACATGTAAATAACAGTGTTGTGGTTTTGCGTACAAGGTTCCATAATGTTATAAGTCCACAGCCAGCAAGACAATGGAAAGATTCCCATTGACTTCAGTGGGTGCTGGGCTCAGGCTCCATGAGCCTCATTTTCCACTCAGCCACCCCAGTTTTTTATACCTTCATGGACTTCACCACAGTTATGTCTGATTTACTGCAATTTAAGCCATAGGAGAACATGTCCATAGCTATGTCTGAGTTGCGATCTTTTTGGTATCTAAGCTCTCATCTGTAGCTAAATTGGCATTCTGGGGAAATGAAATATAGGACAAACCGTTTCAGAGTCTTCACAAACTTGTTTGAAGAATGGAAAAGATGCTTCAGGCTCCTGGAGACTGATTGCTTGCGACCAGCATTATGTAGTTTAGAACTTTCTAAAATGGAAAATAAAAACCAACAAAAAAAAAATTCAGAGTGCGAACTTCAGGGTTACAGTAAAATATAAAGAATATTTGTCTCTTCCCATCTCATTACTTTCAGTATGTTTATGCCTATCCACAGACAAGCATTTCAGAAATGCATCCCCTTTCCTTATGTATTCATGCTGTCGGTGATAAGGAAGATTAAAATGACCTCCTAGTGCCAATGAAATCTGGAAAAAAATCTTGTTAGTTTGCTCCCAAGCAAGGATGGGCCTGAACCAGTGCCATGGATCTTGAGCTTTAGGCCATTCAAAATCTGGTTCTGAATTTTGCAAATGGTCCCTATAATTATAATGGGTGGAAACAGCTCCAGATCTGAACCTCCTTGAATTTTATGAGGCTTGAAATCACGTTTCAAATTTTGTGACTTGAGCCCATCTCTACTCTCAAGCTCCTAGTAGTGGAATGATTGACCTCCTTGTTTCGGTTTTAAACTCTTAGAAAGGAGGGATGAGACTTACAAAAGCAATGCCAGACAGTAACAATTTGGTGACATCAATAAAAGATTAAATAAGACAACGTAAGTGTCTACATGAATACTTAGTTTGTGGCAAGTTGAGGTGTAAATCTACCCTACTGTGAGTCTGACTGTAAAAGAGTGATGGGTGGAACAGGTCTGATAACAGAAGAAATCACCCTTTTCGGAGGTTCTAAAATATTTGGTTAATGTTATTGGTTAAATCGCTTATAGTTTTCTTGAGTCTTTGCTAAAATAGTGGTCTGAGGGCCTGATCTGATATCTTTTGAAATCAATAAAAAGACTCCCAATGGGAGTTGGGAGGAACTGTTATGGAAGTGCTCTACAAAAGATATATGTAAATAGTTTTTAGAGGCTATGCCAGTAAATAGCACTCAGGAACTTGCAGCATTGTGCACAGGTTTTGTACAACCAGTAAAAGTTGCTGTTGTGCTTTGCATATTGCTTTTGGTGTATAGCTTTTTCCATGCAGCTCTCAAGAGGAGCAGGTTTTCAAACCTGTTTTTACACTGACAAAACTCCATTTACTTCAATGGAGTCACTTCTATTTAACACTGGTGTTAGAGAGAGGAGAATCAGTCCCAGAGAGACAAGTCTCATGGTATTTCTGGCTGATCTGGAAAGAAAGAAGGGCAGAAAATGGTAATTGTGCGAAATTACAGTTCAGTTTTAAAGGGACAAGATGTTCTGATTGATTAGATGAAGTTTGGATAAACATCTGGACTGAACTCCAATACACTTATAGATTAAACTTTCTGTGTCAGAAAAGCCTATTATCCTGCCAACTTTTTGCAGAAAACTGTTTGTTGCATGTTGCTAATCGGTCTCCTTGGATATTCTCAGAGTAACATATTTTCCTCGTGCCTCTAATGCTAAATAGGAGGTGTCTGACTGTGTCTTCTTAACAAGTTCTAAGTCTGAACATTTAAATTTGTTCTTGTCAAAACTCCATCTGTGGAAGTGTTCAACATATTTTAAAATGATGAATAAATTTGCACCATAATTAGCACATTGAAGACCACTGAAAGAAGGTACATTGTTAGCATAATTATTGTTCTGCCGAACAGCAAATGCAAAGAGAACAAGTGAGGTGAATTTATTATGCAATGCTACAGTTCAGAGATGGGAAAAACTTATTAGGTCATCAAATCCATACTCTTTCCAGTGCAAAACTCTTCTCAATAGTATTGTCTCCAGTGCTTTGTCTGGTCCAGTTTTAGATGTCTCAAGCCAAGTTCTTCTCTTGGAAGATTATTCCTTTTATCATTATTTATTCTTTGCTAATTGTATTTTATTAGTGCATAAAGACCCCAACCAAATCATGCTTCCACTGGACCACGCTCTGCAAAGACACAGAGCCAGATACTATCCCCGTTACTTATGCTGAGTAGCTGATTACTGCACAAGTATTCTCATTGACTCGAATGGGACTACATGGGTAGTAAGCTGCTACTCACCATGAATACAGGTAGTGAAATCTGTCCCATACTGTAAAACAATCTCGTCTCCAAAGAATTTATGGATAGGATTTTCAAAAATAGTCAGTATCAGGGTTGGCTGGAAAACAAGAATTTCGTTTTGTGAAAAAAATTGAGGTTGTTGCTCTTTCTTCTGCCTGGTTTTGAGCAGGAATTTGAACCTGAGACTCCCACATCCCAGCTAAGTCCCTAACCACTGAGTTAATGGCTATTCAAGGGTAGGGGTTGTTCAGCCCCCACTCTCTCCTTCTGCCCCCAACGCCTTCTTCTCACTATCCCATTTTGACCAGAAATTCCAACATGGGCCCGAGAAAACATTCTGACAATTTTTTTCATCAACACCTAGAAGTTTCTGCAAAAAGTTTCAATTTTGGCAAATTTGGCATTTTCTGATGAGAAAAACAACACATTCCTGAAAATTTCCCAACCGACTCTATTCAGCATTAGTGTAACGCTGCTGCCATTGAAATCAGGGACAGCACAGTTAGGCCAAAATTAAGTGCTTTCAAACATCTCAGCCTACGGTCAGAGACAAGATGCAGGAGGTGGAGGGAAGCCAGGAGAAGAGTAATCTGAGCAATCATTTCACAGCTAGGTCTCCCATTAAGTAATGTTTTCTTATTCTTTGTATTGCAGTAGCAGCTAGATGCCCTAACCTGCTAGGCACTGCAACAAGAGTTGGTTCTAGCCCCAAAGAGTCTACAATCTAAATAGTCAAGAGAAAGGAAAGATTATTACCCCTGTTTTACCAAGAATGAGAAACTGAGGCAGAGAGAGATTAAATGAGCGGCTTGAGGAAAGCCAGGCGTTGAAGCCTGTCTCCCGAGCCAGTGCCTTAACTAGGGTTATTCCTTCTCTCATGCCCTCTCCAGATCCTTTCTCCCACATTCATCTTCAATTTACTTTTCCTTAATTTTACCCTCTTACTCCAAGTAACACCCCTGACACCCTCTTCAGTGTTTACATCCTTCCAATACGGGTTTTGCCGGCTCTCCCAGAGAAAGACAATACTTGGAAAACAGTCTCATGGATCATTATTACTTCCTTGTGAGTGTATTTCAGTGTATCTCCATAACGTAAACCAAACACTGGGTGAAAGCTCATGGATCATGCTTCCTCTCCTCCCTGAGTAAAAACCGTTTAGTAATACCATTGCCATCCTAATTATGTAAATTAGATTCTCTCCGGTATATGGGGGAGCTGAGTTGCTACAGGCAAAGCAACATAACTCCACATAAAAAGTCCAGCAGAGATTATAGCACTGAAATAATAGGGAACATTTAAAGTGAGGGTACGTGCTATTGGGCTATTCAGTGGTTTGGATGCAGTCCACAGCTTCTTAGATGCCAACAGCAAAAGAAATAATGTAAAAATATATAAAAGACTGTAAACTTTCCCACATTGTTGTTCGCTTTTGTTTTACAACCTTCTGTAAGTTGAAGCCAGCAATGTGGAGCTGGGATTAGAGGATAATTTGAATCCAGAGGAAATGGAATTTTAATAGTCTGTTATTTAATTAACTAATAAATAACACGGAGTGCCGCTAATAGTAAAATATCAGTAGCAGCAGAGCAAGTCTACATTAATAAATGATAAGACAACCATGCTATGAGCTCACTTAACAAAAGCCTTTGCACAAATGTTTACTGGCAGAAATTAGGGAATTGCTAGTGATTAGAGTGAGATCAGAAACATTGAAATTTGGATCATGCTAAGCAATGAACTATCAACATAAATTGATAACATGGGCAGTTTTTCTTTCTTTAGGCAGGATGTCGAAATGTTTCTTTGTTGTCCACCAAATAATGGGAAATGCAACTGATATTTAAAAAAGCAACATACATAGATTTGTGGAGGCATAAGAGCAAAATTGCACCCAGGCTTCCAGTGTACGATAATGGCACCAGTCTCTAAAGGAATCTCTGTTACTTGCTCTGTTCTGTTTTCCTGACAAGGAAGAACATTTGGATGGAAAGGGTCTGCTCATTGATTGTCCCATCACTGCAGAAGCAAGTACCTCTCTCCCAACTGGTGGAAATGAGAAGTAACTCCTTTGATGCTGATGGAATTACACCAGTGTCAGAGTGTTATCAAGGATCCTCCAACCCAATGAGGCCAGGGGTTTCCATAAAATTTAGATTCATTTAGAGTGAAATTCAACCATGCAGAGGGTCAGCACAAGTCCTATTCAGTACTCAGATCCCACTTACCCCTATTTGAGGGCATAAGCAGTGCAGAGCCCTTGTAGTGACTTGGCACATGAGGCTCATATTCACCCGGTGTGAAAATAGATCCAGTGGTTGGAAGCTGAAGCTAGACAAATTCAGACTAGAAAAAAAGGTGTACATATTTAACAGTGAGCGCAATTAACCATTGGAACAACTTGCCTACGAATGTGGTGGATTCTCCATCACCTCAAGTCTTTGTATCAAGACTGGATGTCTTTCTAAAAGAGATGCTCTAGCTCAAAGAGAAGTTATGGGCTTGGTGCAGAAATGACTGAGTGCATTTCTCTGGCCTTAGTTATACCAGCAGTCAGACTGGATGGTCGTAATGGTCTCTTCTGGCTTTATAAACTATGGATAGCCTTGTGTGTTGTTCTCTACCCATGGCATTGTGAAAGCCCCCTCAGGCCTATTATTTCATATTCACGCTAAGCCTTTAGTCCAAGCTAAAAACTTTAAAAATATGATGCACTATGAAATCAGAGCCTCCTCCCACCACTTTGCTAAATGAAGAAAAATGGGTTCTACCGCTTATGAAACAAAGTACTACTAAAATATTTTTAAAAACTAACCTCTGACTTGTCCAGTAAAATATATTTACAACTAGGTCCCAGAAAGAAAATATTTGGAAAGCATTTCAGTGAAGACAGGGGTCTCTCTTGTAACAAAACACCACACAATTACTTCTCCCTGCACAGAATTTGTTTGGAATCAATGATCTTACATTAAAAAAAAAAGCACTTAAAAATACAACTGAAGTGTTGCCAGGACATATGTAATTGTAGTAACTTGGTTATGCTATTCTGTAGCATGGTATTATGAAGACAAATGGATGACTTTGTTGTTTGTAATCATCAGGATTTTCCAGAAGATTAAACATATGAAAGAAAAGCTTCCTGAGCAATTCCCTAAGAGATTTCATCATATCACAGAGCAGGTTCAAAAGCAACAGCTGATCTAATTCCAAAAGCTCTTAAACTCACTGTACATTCCAGTGTATTCTCCCTGGTGCTTTTGTGAGCTTTTCTACACACCAGGCCAAATTCCAGACTTCCGTGCAAAGCCTGACAACCAGGCTTTGTGCAGAGCTCTTTATGGAGTCTGGGGAATTTACTCCTCCTCTGTCATGCTGGGTCACTAATGCAGCTGCTGCCTTTAGAGCTCCCCTTATATAGGGAGGTTTTGGTCAGTGGGATCTACACAATCATGGATCTATTACTCATGCTCACTCACCAAGGCAGCATGGGCTAGTGAATTGAGCACAAGGCTGGAGGCCTGTGTTCTAATCTTACTTCTACTACTGTCTAGTCTTAATTTCCACTAAACACTGGGCCTGATTCTGCTCTCACTTAAACTAATGGAGTTACACGGGTAAAAATGTCTGAGAGCAAATTCTGTCCTATTCTTTAGCTGTGCCACGGAAACAGACTCAGAAGGCAGTGACGTAAATCAGCAAAGCTCTGTTGAAGTCAATATACCTATGCTGATTTACACTGGCTGAGATGCTTATCCTCATATTTAAACGGCTAACCTGAGAAGCGCAGTGTCACCTAGTGGATTTGACATAGGATTGAGCATCAGGAGACCAGGCTTGTGACACTAAGTCATAGCCACTTTACCTCTGAGCCTCAGTCTCTTCCTCTGTATAATGGGGTCATGACATTTACTTACACTCAACAATGGGCCGGCTTCTCAGTTGGTGTAAATGAGTGTGGCTCCACTGAGATCAGTGGAGCTGTGCTGATTTACTCCAGTTGAGGGGCTGGCTCAGTCTTTGCCAAGTGTTAGATTGATGAAAACTACTATGAAAGCCAGTTCTCAGTGGACAGGACTCATGAGGTCCTTCTTTCCTTCCAGCTTGTGATCCACCCACTAGACAATTCTTCTCCTGCCACAAACCTGGCTTTCCGTTCAGCTCGACAACTCCCTGCTGCAAATTTCAGAGCAAAAGTGACCTTGCAGTTCCCTCCCCCCACTGTACTTCAATGCAAACAGTTTCCAGGTGCCTCTAATTTCATAAAAAATATTGAAATGGAAGGTGCTGACACCAGTTACACTGTTTAGGCAAGTTTCCAAAGGCCCTTTTATCATGTTACTATTCTCATTCATCCAACATGTGATGCTTTGCTACAACACAAGCCATTGAGAATTTTTATATGATCCAAAGTAAGAATGTTGTCAAGGCAGGTGCTGCCAGATGGTACTGTTCCAGAGAGTCTTCCAAATTCTTTTTCTTAGCATGCAAGAAAATGCTCAGTCCTGGGAAAACTCACTGTACGATTGTTAGTTTTGCTAGGCAAGGAACAGAAATGGGAGTTGTGAAAGCGGCAGCTGAGTTTGCTTTCTGCCTTGGTCTCCAGTTGGAGTCAATTCTTGAGGCGGAGGGGTTCCCTAGGAACTTGGCATTGGCTTAGGGCTGAGATTCCTGAAAGAATGTCTTGCCCTGCATGCAGTTTGTGACCACTTCTGCTCCAGGACTGGTGTGTGCAAATAAAACAAGTTCCA
Source organism: Gopherus flavomarginatus (assembly GCF_025201925.1). Classification (NCBI taxonomy): domain Eukaryota; kingdom Metazoa; phylum Chordata; order Testudines; family Testudinidae; genus Gopherus; species Gopherus flavomarginatus. The sequence continues at coordinate 42,670,211 of NC_066628.1, read as the reverse complement.
CTTAGACTATATCCAGACTCTGTATCATTTGTTTCTCCTCCACTGAGAAGTTGACCTGAAAGACCCTGGACATCTGCTACCATTCAGAGAAGGGAGACTGTCCCATGCAAAACAGCTCCTCTCATAGTCAGATATGAAGCCAGCTATTTAAGAGTCAGAATACGCAGTCTGCAGCTTCACGTCCAAAATCCTCTACAAATCATGGTGTTTTTGTGAATCTTCATTAGAGAAACATTCTATTTTCTTGCAATATCTCTTTTCCATTTCCAAGCAACACTGCTGAATTAAGTTGCCATAGCTACAATAGGACTGTGGCAGACCCTTGATCATCATGATTATGGCATATTTGCACTCAGAGAACTAAGGCTGCATCTTTCATTTTCAGTCTTAAGCACTTCTGTGAATGTGAATCGTTTGAGGCAGCTTGGAATATGATAAGTAAAACAGCAGGGGAAAATGACAACTTCGCGGCAGTTTGATTTCTTCAGTTGAAACCAAATTCCAAGCATTATTCCCGTTAGGAATCGAATTTAAAAAATAAATAGTAACATTTCAACAGTCGATATAGAACAGAGGCTTTTAAACAGCTTTAAAAAGTATCCCAGCCTGCTGCTTTGACTCTCGAGCTATCAAAGGCACAGTCTGTTTCCCATGAATGAAGAGTGCAGAACTGGCTGAGATTCGAACTCTCTCTCCGTTTTGGGTTGTTACGTTAAAAAAAAATGTAGTAGTCTTGCCTTCGCACTGGTTAGTGCAACAATTTTTCATTCCATTGGCACCACCTCTGCTAGAATACATAGCGTCTCTCATTCGGAGGTGGCCAAGTCCTCTCTGTTGATCCAAAATAGTTTTTAAAATAAATTATTGGGAGGGAGGGAGGGGAAGAAAGAGAGATCCTTGAAGCTTTTTCATGGATTCCTGTGCGAAAACGATTTGCAGGGAGAACAATTAAACGAGAGCCGGGGGCACACGCTTGCCTTCACATGTTTGCATATGACTTATTGCAAGGGTTAAGAGCAAGATAGTACGCTCAAGTGATTCCAGATGGGCCAATATTAATATCTTTCTTTTCCTGATGAATGAGAAGGTCTGACCCAGTTAGGAAACTGCTAAAATTACAGGCGCCACGGAGGCTTCGACTGGTTCCCTACCACAGGTTTTTTTTCTCCTTACCTCGGCAACTATAATGCTGATGAGCCGCTCGAACCTGCTGAAGGAGACGTTCCAGGGCTTCAGTACGTCCCCAGTGCCTAGGTTCTCTGCCATCGCAGTCTTTCCAGTCTGGTGAACAAAAGAAATAAACAAATGGAAATGGAAAAGAGCAGAAAAAGGCTTAAAAATGTTTTCTTGCTTCTCATTTTTCCTGGCTGTTGTGGGGTTGGGAGGGGGAGGGGAGATTTGCATATAGGCACATGGGATGGGATGGCACTGCCTACACCTTAAGCTTCCTCTCCCACTGCAAAATACATAATATAATAACAACAAGGTAGGGCTAGTGTTTCAAAAGAAATCAGCTCCCAGCAGCTTCTGTTGTGACAATTATTGCCAGAAACATCTAGCTTAGGTACCTATATGGCCCCTCACTGTAGTAGCTGGTCAGAAAATGGGGTTTACCATAGCAACTGAATGTCTCACAATCGTTAATATATTTATCCTAACAACCCTTTATTCCATTTTTCAGATGAGGTGCTGAGATACAGAGAGAGACTAAGTGACGTGCCCAAGGTCACACAGGAACTCTGTTGTGGAGCAGCGAATTGAACCCAGGTGATGGTACCCAATCCATTGGAACATCCTTGCTAGCTGGACTTAGTAGTTTTGAAAACCTGATCCTGGTTGTGGCTGCTGAGCCCTGAACATTCCAGCCAGACATGGTACTGACAAAGCAAGAAGCCCTGGTTTCTGCCCCAAATGCCCTCAGTGCAAAGAACGTTTGCTAGCTAAAAATCTCAGCCTTACTAAAACCTTCTATCACAAGCTCCCAAATTCATAGTCATGGATGTGAGAAAATCAACCGAGTTCATGGAATCCTGGCGAGCCATGATGTCAGATCATTTTAAATTTTATATTCATACTTCTTTTATTTACAAAAATAAAATGAAAAAAAAATGAAAAAAAAAACCCACCCACCCTCATTTCACAAATAAAAGCGTGCCCTTGGTGTGTCAGTGCATCAACAGATTCCTTCTTCTCTTCTTAGCTGGCACAGAAGACAGGTGCCACCAACTAACTGCTCACTTGCTAAACATACAGTACTAATTTAAGCTGAGAGTGACTTCTTCCTTTTCAGCTACTCAACCTGCCAGAGACCTAAATGTGCTTTGTCCTTGACTTGCTACTAAGATAACAAGACCCAAATATGGGTGGATGTAGTGAACAGTGGCTACTCCTATAGTCTGTGGGCTATTGCAACAGCTGTAGAGATATGTTAGATATTCTGGGGGACACCAAAAGTGATAACTTTTGGGAGGTCAATTCTCAGCTATATTCAGTATCTATAGGGTACAGGTGTGTGGGGAGACACATAGGAGTCATTTGCAGCTTATGGATCCAGGGGCTGGCTGGAGGCTGGTTCTACAGGCTGGTGTCATTTAGACCAGATCAGCTTGGTATGGCCCTCAGAGGGGCATCTGGCAGCTGGGGATCACCAGAGCAAAGCAGCATTCTGGCTACACCCTTTTATTGCCCAAGTTTGCCTCAGGTTCATTCACTGGACCTGGGGGTGGGGAAGGGGTTAGAAGCCAGTACTCAAAGAGTCCCCCATGCCAGGGGAATCTCCAGCCAGGAAGATTAATTGACTTTTCAATCCCTTGGTGCCTTGGGCCTGGAGTGGGATTCAAGCTTGAACCCTGGATCTTTAATTCCACTACCACAGTGATTCTTAGCGACCGGTCCATGGACTGGTGCCAGTCCCTGAGATCTCCCTGGCACAGGCAGCAAGCCGGTCTCTGGGATCAAAAAGACTGAGAAACACTGCACTAGCATATTTTTCTGGTGGTCCTTATAGACCGTTTTATAGAGTGTTAAAGAGTCTAACTTTAGTGGATAGCTTAGGGCCGAATTCTGCTCGGTTACACCAGTGTCATTCCAGAGGCACACTGCTCTTGCTGAGCACTTGCTTGGTTTGTTTTCAAAGGCAGTGGTAAAGGCAGTCCCCTGGATAAAGACCTTTACGCTAGAATAAGTTCTGCAGACTGTGGCTGGACCAATGAATGCTGCATTTCAAGCTGAAATTCTGATGCTAACGTTACCTGATAAAAAGAGTTTAAACTTAGGCTATAAGAGTCTCACTTGAGCTTGAGCGAGTGTCATTGACTGGTCCCTTTCTACTGTTGCCATGCCTGTCTCTTCTAAAAATCCCACTGCAGCCTGCCATGAGTTCCCCAAGTGCAGCTGTGGCACCGTTGTCATGGAAGGTGTAGCCTAGGAGGAGGCAGAGGAAAAGTGGCTTTACTTCACCTGGATTCTCAGCTGTTGTGGGGACAAAGTGGCCTTAATTCTTACTTACCTGGGGCTGCCTATGGCTGCTCTGCAACTCTGTGTCCCTGCAGCACCAAGATCTATGAGCACTTCCTTTCCCACTCGTGATCCTCCAGAGCAACAGGGTCCACAAGGAAGACCACTGTACATTTGCTTATATCAACCCTAGGCTGCTCCTAAACTAGGGACATTCTCTCTCAGGCCTCTGTAGCACCATAATGTTGCCAAAGAAGCATAGGCAGGCTACAGGGTTTTGGTTAGCGTTGGTCAAAAATTGTCCATCAAAACGTCTTTCGACAGAAAACTGGGTTTTTTTGACAAAAGGCAAGGTTTTGTGGAATGTGCCTGCTCCCCTTGAAAATGTTTGTTTGTTGGAAAACTGAAAAAGCCAATCACAAAAATGTTCACTTGAAAACCAATTTTTTTGTGGGGGAGGAAAGTTTTCAGTAAAAAAATAAATTCAGTTTCTTTTAGATGCAAAGTCTTAACTTTCTGCAGGAAAATAAACCCCATTTTCTGACCAGCTCTTGTTTGGGTTCAGTAGTGCCTGATGAAAAGCCCACTGAAGTCTGTGACAAGACTTTGTTTGACTTCAGTGGGCTTTGGATCGGGCCCTTCTTGAAGAGTATTTTTAAAAGGTTGAACAAGAATACAAAGAAAGAGGCACTGTCAATACAATATTCACAGGATAATACCTCAATCCAATACAGGGCTGCGGTATAAAATGCCACGTATTTTGTCAGGGGTCTCCTGCTCTGCAGGGCGTATTCTGTCAACTGGCACTGAAGGCCTGTCAATACTTACCAGTGGATCCATGCTGCAGCGATCAATCCACCAGGGGTCAATTTAGTGGGTCTGGTGAAGTCACTCTCCCATTGACTCTGGTACTCCACCGGAACGAGAAGCATAAGGTAAATCGACGGGAGAGTTTCTCCCATCGACCCAGTACGGTGTAGACGCTGCTATAAGTTGACCTAAGGTACGTTGACTCCAGCTTCGTGAATAACGTAGCTGGAGTTGCATTAACTTAGGTCAACCTAAACCTGTAGTGTAGACCTGCCCTAAGTTCCTGGAAAAGAGACAATCCCCTTCTTTAGGGGGCATGGAATGCTAAGGCTTCAGGAACCAAATTCTGCTCTGTTATGCTAGTGTAATTCAGAGTAAGTTAGCAGAATCACTTCAATGTAAAAGTGAGCAGAAGTTTGTCTCAGGATTGTACTACACCAAACAGAGAGGATTTTGTTAGAGTAACTCTGGATTTATATTGGTGTAAGTGAGAGCAGAATTTGGTCCAGGATACGACAGTAGTACTGTAACAGCCTCAATTACCCAAACTCCACTTCCCACAACTCTCAGATAGGTAGTGTCAGTCCGGCTTCCTTTATGTTCTCACATTACCATTCAAGCTTATTAACTGGTTACATTAGCCTAATAAAAGAAAGTGCGAATGCAATAAAACGAAAACCTTCCCCACACTAATCAATACAAGGGAAGCTGTAATGTGCCTAGCCAATTCAGCAGTGAGTACTAATCCAGGAAAAGTGACTAACAATAGGATGCAATTAGGATAAATTAAAAAATTGCAAAAGTCAAATTATGGTCCCAGTGGAGTTTCAGCAAACCCACCATGATTTTTAAAAGGAAAGAGGGTTTCAGTCATGTGGAACATTTTAACTACTACTTAACTACTGCTGTGAACATGCGTGCACATAAGTATCTCTACTTATATGAGCAGTCCATTGACTTCAATGAGAATTAACACTCCTCAGAATCTTAAAGGACTGGACCCACAATGTTTGCAATGCAGAGGGCAGAATTGTCTGCGCTATCAATGTTTTCCTGATGGTAGTTCAGATTCAGACTATGATCTGCTCTTTTCCTTACATTAGAGAAAGTTCAATACGACAGAAGCCTATTAACGGACATAAGGATCAAAATCCTACCCCTTGTGCATATATGTGTGCAGGATCAGGGCCTAAATAGACAATGTGCTGACAAAGAACTGGAAAAAGTGTGGAAGTGGTAACAGTGCAGGACAATTAAAATATATATAAATTCTTTCCAGGTTTTTTTTGTTTGAAGTTATATTTTATTTATTTCATGCCTGGGTGACTTGCTCATTTTAGTATTTGACCCCAATGGGTCAAATTCACTTTAAAAACAAAAAAACAAAGTAGCTTTAATAAATCAATCATGGAGATCTCAACCTACTAGAAGGAGAAGCACAGGCAGGAGTGGTAGTCTGTGAAGGTCCCCATCCCTTCATGTTGTATGCTGACACACGAGCATAATAACTTTGGCCCTGCAAATGCATTGAAATGGAAACAGAAGGGTATTAAATATTTCATTTAAAAATATTAACAATAATACTCTGCACTTTGCTTCTTCAATGCCTCATACAAACATCAACTAATGAACCCTTATCATAGCGACTTTTAAAATTACTTATAGCCAGTTCTACTCATGCCCTAACTCATACCTAATAGGGCCACTGAACTCAATAATTGGTGGAGAGATGTTAAATTACTTGCCAAGGGTTATACAGTGAGTTAGTGGCAAAGTGGTGAAATCAGTGAGATTAGTATGTACATACTGCTCACTCCAAAGGTTGTAGAATCAGGGCCTATGAAAACCTATAATGAAGAAATGATTACAGTTTTAGGGGTTTTTTTTGTTTGTTTGTTTGTCTCCTAGCAGTAGAGTAATCTCTATGACTGGGATCAATAGAAATCTGCTTTGTTTAAATACTAAAAAGTTTACGCAAAGCTTATCTAACTGTCCATCCTCTTTGGTCTAAAAACTGGGCTGGAGTTGTCATGAGAACAGGTGTTTTTGCTAGATTTACAGCACTTCCCATTGGTTGGAAAAACTGTAGAAATAGCCTCCCTTCGTGGTATTTTGGTCCTTCTCCTCTGGTCCTGGAGGAACTCAGGAAGCACTGAGGCTGGCAAAGGTGAAACACAAACAAACTAAATCTTAAAAACTTTTCTGAAGTTGAAAATAGGTTCTGGTTCAGTTCAAAGATGACTGATTCCTTACTAATCCAATCTATTTCGCCCATTGCTTGTCTACATGGCACCATAATCTGGACTAGGGGGATGTGAACTGTACAGTGCTCTAACACATTGTGCTGTAACAGCTCCATGTAGACCTTGCTGGCACAAAATTAAAAGATGCCTAGCTCACACTGATGTACAGTAGAACCTCAGAGTTACAAACACCAGAGTTACGAACTGACTGGTCAACCACAAACCTCATTTGGAACCAAGAGTATGCAATCAGGCAGCAGTAGAGACAAACAAACAAATACAGTACAGTATTTTGTTAAATGTAAACAACTAAAAAAAATAAAGAGAAAGCAGCATTTTTCTTCTGCAGAGTAAAGTTTGAAAGCTGTTTTAAGTCAAGGTTCAGTTGTAAACTTCTAAAAGAACAACCATAACGTTTTGTTCAAAGTTCTGAACATTTCAGAGTTAAGGACAACCTCCATTCCTGAGGTGTTCATAACTTTGAGATTCTACTGTAGTCCTGTTTCTAACAGGATTACCTGAATGTGTACTAGGTACCTTTTAGTTCACACTGGCAGGGTCAACCTGGAACAGTTAGACCATGACACGTTAGAGTGCTCTACAATTCATACATCTGTAGTCCAGACTCCGGTGATGTGTAGACAAACCCTACGAATAGAACTAAGGGTGAGGTTCTGATATCCTTGCTCACACTGGAGAGTACCTCATTTCACAAGGAATCCCTAGGGGCCTGATTCTCATTTGCATGAAGTTGTCCTTACGCCGCTCTGGCAGTGGTAACAGGTCTCAGTGTAAAAGAGAATCAGGCCCGCTGACTTAAGTAGGTGCATAAGGGTGGCAGACTCCAGTCCTTAGGACCCAGTCCTGCGCATCGCGTTTAGTCCCACTAAAGCCACAGTAGTAACAGCTACTTCCAGCACTATGTGTTGGCAGGACCAGGACCTTAACTCACTTGTAAGCTTGTGTGCAGATCCACCAGCCACAGAAGGAAACTACAGGCTGCTTTGCTCTGTCTCAGATACGTACATGGTCAATTTACTGTAGTATCCGAGTGCCTCGCAAGCTTCTCACAACACCCCTGTGAAGTAGAGAAGTCCTAGTGGGGGCAGAGAGGGTAAGTGACTAGCCCAAGATCATGCAGGGAGTCTGTAGCAGTGCAGGGATTTGAAGCCAGGTCTCCCCACTCCTACATGAGTGCCCTAGTCACTGGGCCAGCTTTCCTCTGCACCTCACAGCCATTTCCTCAGGACTTGTTTTGTTTCCAAAATTCAAAACTAGACCAGATAAACTCAAGTTACCGAATTATAAGTGCCTCAGGCATTTCCAGCCTCCCCAACTGGGAGAGAGGATACCCCCTTTGTGGCAGCCTCCTTTGCACCAGCTTCCTCTTTCCTTTTCTAACTCTGCCAGGATCAGCCATGCGATAGGCAGGAACCTGGTAACTCCCTACATGCTCGAGTGTCTTTACACCTTGTCACACCACCAGAGCGAGGATACTCAGAACTAGGACTGGTGCTCACTCCTTAATTGATTCCATTGTAGCTAGGTATTACAGCTGAGTACTTAAACAGCTCAGCTACAAAGCATCAGATAAGGAAGGCAGGAGAAGGAATGTACAGTGATTGAGTGTGTGGCAGATTGCAATTTACTACTCTTTGACAACTACAGTCTCAGCTGAAATGGATTGTCTCTTGACTGAGACTGTGTAGTGCAAATAAGTGATACGTTGCACTTATAAAACACCTTTAAATTTAGGACATCAAGCACTTTTCAATCCTCCAAATATGAAGTAGCAGATATTACGTCTGGTTCCCCCATGGAGAAACTGAGGTTAAGGCCCAGATCCACAAAATCAATGGAAGTTAGGGGCTTAAATTCCTTTGTGGATCCTGGGCCCAAGTCGCATAAAAATTCAGTCACAGAGCTGGGAACAGAACCAGCAATTGATGCCCAGGCCTGTGTTCTAATCACTAGACAACGTTCCCACTCCCAGAGTCACCTTCTTCCAAACCTACTACGCACGGTGCTTTGACCAGAATATCATGAGAGATTGGAAGACATAGTTCAATAATCTTCCCCAAATCCCAGTACGGGTGGATCCCTGAGTTAATGGACCACAATGGGTCCAAAAGAGACATTACAATCTATCAATGATAGCATAGGGATACCCTTGACATTAATGGACAGCTCCACAGTCATGCATCACAGCCTGCGTGCCAATGCAGACAGAAGTCTCAAGACACCTAACGCTGCTCCCACTGAAGTCAGCTGGAGCTTTATCATTGATCTGAATGAGACTAGAGATAGGCCAGTGACGAGCGCTTTTCAAAAATCCTGCCCTTCACTTAAAGGTACGGCATCCTTGGCAGGGAGTGGGAGTGTAGACAGTGTACAATCGGCTCTGCTGTTAACACGTGCCCCTGAAAGTCACTATGCAAGCTGTGGTGTTTTATGTTTAATAAAGGTACTTTGGATTGCTAGTGACATAGCCCAAATGCATGAAATATATACTATGGCCCGGCAGCCTCGAAAAGTTTCAAATCAAAGCTCTTCGGACTCAAAAAATGCCTGTTCTATTCTGGCTGGGAGGGTTTTATATTGTGCCCAACACTTTACTCTTTGCCATGTCTACACTACAATCAGATGTGTGACTGCTGCAGGGGCGGACACACCTGAGCTAGCTTTGACCTAGCTAGTGTGAGTAACAACAGCAGCGAAGCTACAGCAGCTAGCTACCTAAGTAAGTGCCCGGGGGGGCTTGTACAGCCTGGGTTGAAGCCTGTGGTGCTGCAGCCTCAGTGCAAGCTTAGGGTACGTCCACACTAAGCGCCAGATTGGCAGGTAGTGATCAATCTGTCGATCCCCGAACGCACTCCCGTCGACTCCGGAACTCCACCAGTGCGAGAGGCAGAAGCGGAGTCGACGGGGAGCTGCGGCCGTCGATCCCGCTCCGTGAGGACAGGAGGTCAGTCGAAATAAGATACATTGACTTCGGCTACACTCTTTCCGTAGCTGAAGTTGCGTATCTTACATTGACCCCCTCCCCCAGTGTAGACCAGCCCTTAGAGTTAGCTCGGGTGTGCCTACATGGACTGCAATCATACCTCCAACTGCAGGGTAGACGTATTCCCAGACATACACAACTGAGAATTTTAACCCAAGCAGACAGGCAGATCTCTAACACCTACGCTTCAGGGCACTGGCCAGGGGTTTTTGGAATAAACTTGCTTTTCTCCCTGCTGTTATTTTGTCTTAAGGGCCTGATTCAATCTCTAGTGAAGACTCTCATTGACTTCAGTGTGTGCTGGATCCAGCCCCACGTGAATGGTTCCATCGTAAATATTTGTGTGAATTTTGAACAAGGTTTGTTCCCTGCAAGCATTTGCAAAACACAAAATTTGCTTGCACAAATGTTCACAAAAAGCCTGCAGAGAAGGGTTACAAACATATGGTTTAAGTTAGCTTGCTTAAAAATCCAAGTGAATATTCATGAGAGATTTTCTCCGTCATTGACCCAGTTCTTATCTGTATGAAAATACACGTCTTCTTAAAAGACTGCATGCAGTGACTTTGTTCCTGAATGAGGAAGAGGACAGAGAATTGTTATTTTAACCATCAGACATGGAGTCAGGATTGGAGCTCTCAGGAGCCTTTGATCTGCACTAATATTATCCTGTGATCCAGAGAGCAGCGGTTTTCATTCCAATCTTTTCTGATCTCCCCATAACATGACAATTTACAAAACAGTTCCTGCTGTCTGTCTATTCCTTTGTGACTTTCAGATTATGGATACCAGACATATTATGCTTAATAACTGGCAGTTGTTGTCAGAGGAATGGCACTCTGCTGTTCTTGCCAAGAGGCCCGGATGCAAATGTCACAGCCCGTGTACCATTTGGGGAGTTTAAGATCTAAATTAATGATTTGGCATTTACCATTCTGAGGCCTGTGATGGTGCATCTCAAAGACTGAAGATTGTCCATGATTATTTCCCCAGTCAACGGAGAAAAGTCTTCAGAACAGCTCCATTCCACTAGAAAATAAACAACAAGGGGGAAATGTAATCAGATTTCAGCGTCAGGTAAAGAAATAGAGGCAGTTTAGCACCTTGGAAATTAACTAGTCTTCTTTTTCTCTCCCTCCCCTACCTCCCACTTCCCTATTAGCTCTTCCGTCAGGCTATAGCGAGACAAAATAATGATGTTTCACAACACTGTGAACAGCAATTGACTGTGGTTTGTGTGTCTCTCAATAACAAAAAATAGCTCAAAAGCTTTTCATAAAAGTACGTTTAAAATGTTTTGGCATGCAAGTTATATTCGGTTAGCATTTGCTCTCATTTAAGCAACTTCCTTTTAAAGAAAAAGCAGCAGCAGGAAAAAGATATTGGGTGCAGGACTTTGGTCTGCAAACACAATGAAGCAAACCTATAAATCAAAATCAGTATAAAGCCCCTGATCCTGCAGATGGATTTGCATGGGTGGACCCTTGCGCCTATGCAGAGCCCCAGGGAATCAATGAAGTTTCACACGAGTGCCAAGTTCTGATCATAGATTCCAAAGCCAGAAGGGATCATTGTGATCTAGTCTGACATCCTTTGTAGCACAGGCCACAGAACTTGCCCAAAATAATTCCTAGTGTAGATCTTTTATAAAAAACATCCAATCTTGATTTAAAAAAATGGGCAGTGATGGAGTATCCATTCTGATCCTTGGTAAATTGTTCCAATGGTTAATTACCTTCACTATTAAAATTTTACATGTTATTTACAGTTTCAGTTTTTCTAGCTTCAGTTTCCAACTAACGGATTGTGTTATACCTTTGCGTGCTGGATTGAAGAGTCCATTATGAAGTATTTGTTCCCCAGATAGGTATGTATAAACTGTGATCAAGTCACCCTTAACCATCTCTTCGGTAAGATAAACAGGTTGAGCTCTTTGAGTCTATCTCAGGGGTCCTCAATCTTTTCTCATTTGTGGACCACTAAAAAATTTCAAATGGAGGTGCCAACCCCTTTGGAAATGTTGAATGGAGGCGCAGACCCCTTTGGAAATCTATTGTCTGTATATATATGAATTTTGACCAGTCAGTTTTCAGTCTAAATCTTTTGTGGACCGCTTAGACATAGTTCACGGACCCCAAGGAGTCAGCAGATCACCACAGGTTGAGAACCACAATAAGCCACGTTTTCCAACACTTTAATTATTCTTGTGGCTCTTCTCTGGATCCTCTCCAATTTATCAACATCCTTCTTGAATTGCCAATCCCAGAACCGGATTGTATTCCAGCAGCAGTGAGACTGGTGTCAAATACTCTACTCCAAGAATCCTATTATCCCTTTTGGCTATAGCATCCCACCAGGAGCTCATGTTCAGCTCCAAGTATTTATTCAGTCATTGCATCCCAGGATAGAGTAAATATGGCCTACTTATTATAATACATCATGTAGCTCTTATTGCAGGAGCCAGCCCACAGAAGATTGTTACCCCTCTTTTGGCCCAAAAGTTGGCCTGAGTGGCTAATAAAACTTTGGGTTCTTGCAGGTTGTTCCAGTTAGGAGGAGAAATGGGATGGGGCCAGATACCTCTGACGCAATCTTGTTTCTTTACAAAGAATGCACAAAGTCCTGTTTCCCTGAACACAGGAGGAATCAAAGAGGAGATAGCTTCTTGACGTATAGCCCCAGAACTCTTTTAGTCAGCACCAGACTGTGCTTGTTTATGCTATGTGCGTAGCTTTCTTCTCTCTCTCTCTCTCTCTCTCTCTCTCTCTCTCTCCCCCACCAGCCCACCCAAAACAATATCCAGTGAAATCTTCTGTACATGTAGTACTAATTCCTGGGTCGATTTGCAAACATATTTATTTTAGGAATGGGCTTTTATAAAGGAGCATCGACTATCTTAAAAGATGGGTTGGAGTTGCAACCACCAGCTTGATTGATGTTTTTCCCAACCCACAACAGAATGATCCTCTCTGGGCCTGATCCAGAGCTCACTGAAGTCAATAGGAATCTTTCTATTGACTTCAGAAGACATAGGACCAGATCTCTATTCCATATCAGATTGTGTTACATAATCACAAAAGTCACACCGAGCCATGAGGAATTACTAAGTAGCAGCCCATTACGAAAGTGAATCAAACGATGCTGTGTTGACAAATACTTTGCAATTGAAGGGGCTTATCCTGCAGGCTCAAGCAGATGCCGGGGTATCTTTACTCATGTAAGTGTTCCCATTAACTTATAAGAAGTACTCACAAGGGAAAGATTTCCAGGATCAGTCCCACTGCCATCACTCTCCCCCCTCCATTCCTTGCAAAAATGAATGAGAACATAAAAATAATATAAAATAGAGTGATGAAGACAAGTTAAATCATTTTTAAAATGAGCACAAGCAAGTAGGGAAGTGTGACTGCTGACAGGAAAATAGCGTATTTTTAAAAAAAATTATACTCTAGCAATGGCAGGTACCAGGGATATAGTTAAGGGCCAGTTACTCCTGGAGACTCACACATCTGGGATTTAATAGCTGTCCACTTCAAAAACGCATCAGACTCAAACTTGTGGACAAGCTGTCCTCCTGGACATCTATTTCAACAGAATCTCACGATCTGATTAAAGGTTAGAGATCAGCTTCTTCTCTCAGTTATGCTGATGTAAGTGTCGCGAAACACCATTTGTTTTCTGCATTTACACCAATGTAACTGAGAGAAGAAGTTGGTCCAAAGACTTCTGCATGTTAGACCCTCAAAATTCCCCAGAGCGGTTGCTATTTTCAGAGGTTTAATTGTTATCAGCTTTAGTTTTTAAGATCAAGCACTGGATACCAGTCTATTTAGAGCATGCGATTCTCATACAGATCACTGGTAAAGCAGAGTCTGCCCTATTTGGAAAAAAGAAAACAATATTTCACAATATTTTCTGCTCAGCAATTAATTTCCATTTTTCTGCAGGATTGCCAGAACAAGAGGCTCATGCCACCTTTCTCTTCTCTTCTCATTCCATCCCCTATGCTCAGCACTCCCTCTCTTTCTGACAGTGCCTTGTGATCTCAGACATTATATGCTAGGTTCTGAAACACTTTAACATTCACTGCTAAGTAAACACTGTTGTTCTTGATTTTGTCCATTTGCCTCTGGCTTTTTTCAGGACACATTTCCCTAGAGTTCCATGGAGTTTTAACTACCTATCTACCGCCGGCTTAAATGGGAGTTATGGGGCTACCTCCATCCACCTCTATGAACATGTAGAGATTGTTACTGTAAGATGTTGTAGGGTTTTTGGTGTGTGAAGGGTTTAATTATAGCAGTGCCTGTAAGTGCCATTATACGATGGCCTGTTAGAGTTTCCATTGTAAACCATGATTTTCAGGGTTTTATAACTCAGCTGTATTAAATCACTTGGAACTGAAGTCTGGTATGCATGCTGCTTGCATGGACATGTTCCCTTACTGCAGTAGAGTACACTGGAGAAGCCAGTCCTAAGCTGCTGTGCATCTAACAAACGGGCTTTCCGTCATTTCAGATGCCTTTTTTCTTCAGGTAAAACAAGATGGTGTCATTTAGGGCCAGACTCTGTGGAACAGCACTTTGCTGCACTCAGAGCAATGGGACTAGAGGCAGAGTAAGGTACTTCTCAGCATGAGAAATGGTGTGTGTCCTGTGTCTGTAAGACAATGCTCAAAGCTGTGAGAGAGCTGACACTAGGGGGCTTTAAGCCACCTTTGGGCCTTTCCAATCCTAGGCTGTTTTGGGGATTGGAGAGGCTCTGGGCATAAATTACACAACCCCAAGAGGACCATCTAAACTATGGCAGCCGCTGCAGGAAGCCCCAAGGGCTGTAACGCTACCAGAAATCTCTGCCTTGCTGCATGCTGCAGCCCTGTCCTAGCACGCCCCTCCTACTCCAGCACATTCCCCGCTTCAGGGCTTACAGGGGAGTCCTTGGAAGGCAGCATTACGTCTATCTTCACCAGTGCTTCGGCCAAGGGAATCCTCCTTCAGTGGGAACCAGGGCTTTTAGGGTCCCTTTACACTGCTCTGCCCGGTTTAACCAGCATGCAGGATTTGGAGCAGGGGTGAAGATCTCAACTAGCTTCAGAACCTAGTCCTTAATACAGTGAAAGCCCTCCAAGTAAGGAGAGTGGCCCAATTTTCATTGACTCTAAGGCTCCTTGACACCATTCTGTAATTTGTGCCCCTTTTAAGGCCCCTTAAAAAATGTCAGCGAGGTGTAAAAAGGCCTTCGTTCAAATGAGAATCAGCTCCTGTGTCTTTGTATGTATTCGGAGAGCAGCTAACATAATGGTGCCCCATTTCTGCTTGAGACCTCTGGATGCTAATAAGGTCATATAATAACAACAATGGCTAATGGCTTGTAGAAGGCTACCTCAAAAAAGAGACAGAGAGCCTCATTATGAGTGCACAAGAGTAGACCTTAAGGACTAATTACATTCAAAACAAAACTGACCAAACAGAACTGCTCCCCGAACTGCAGAATGTGTTCAGAAAAGGAAGCGACGGTGGAGCATCTGTTGAGCAAGCACTCCACACATGCTCCAGAGTCTCTTCCTTTTCAGAAGAGCCTGGGTCGGAGGCAATATGTGAACAGACACAATGAGGTCGCCCAGTCTGTACTGGAGCCTCTGTGGCAAGTACGGACTTAAACGCACTCTGTGGTATTATGACCACCAAATCAAAAGCACTCTAGAGAATGAAGAGGTGAAGATTTTATGGGATCTGGCAATCGTCACAGACCGAAGCGTGCATGCAAACAGGCTGGATATAGTTGTTGCAGAAAAGATGACAAATAAGACCATGTCAACTGAGATTGCCATACCAGCAGACAGAAACACAAAAAAGAAACACGAAGAGAAGATGGTGAAGTCTGAAGAACTCTGCTATGTAGTGGAACAGTTATGGACAACAAGAACAAAGATGATCCAGTGATTACTGGAGCACTTGGAGCAACCCAGAAGGGTCTGAATGAGCTGCTCAAAGACATGTTAGGAGTGCAAGATATCACCATCAGTGACCTCCTGCAGACAGTGCTCTTAGGCACTGGAAGAATTTAAAGGAAAGTCAAAGGAGAATGAGTGCATCTGAGCACCCAAAATGCAGGAATTCTGCAGAGGAGTTAACAAAACTCCCAACTACCGAATCGTACAGAGTAGGGCTGTCAAGAGATTAAAAAAAATAATCACGATTAATCACGCTGTTAATAATAGAATACCATTTATTTAAATATTTGTGGATGTTTTCTACATTTTCAAATGTATTGATTTCAGTTACAACACAGAATACAAAGTGTACAGTGCTCCCTTTATATTTATTTTTGATTGCAAATATTTGCACTGTAAAAAAATATGATGTTTCAATTCACCTAATACAAGTACTGTAGTGCAATCTCTTTATCATGAAAGTTGAACTTCCAAATGTAGAATTAAGTACAAAAATCCCTGCATTCAAAAATAAAACAATGTAAAACTTTAGAGCCTACAAGTCCAATCAGTCCTATTTTTTGTTCAGCCAATCGCTCAGACACCCAGTTTGTTTACATTTGCAGAAGATAATGCTGCCTGCTTCTTGTTTACAATGTCACCTGAAACTGAGAACAGGCTTTCACATGGCACAGCTGTAGCCTGAGTCACAAGATATTTACGTGCCAGATGTGCTAAAGATTCATATGTCCCTTCATGCTTCAACCACCATTCCAGAGGACATGAGTCCATACTGATGATGGGTTCTGCTCGGTAATGATCCAAAGCAGTGTAGACTGATGCATGTGAATTTTCATCATGAGTCAGATGCCATCAGCAGAAGGTTGATTTTCTTTTTTGGTGATTCAGGCTCTGTAGTTTCTGTATCAGAGTGTTGCTCTTTTAAGACTTCTGAAAGCATGCTCCACACCTCATCCCTGTCAAATTTTTGAAGGCACTTCAGATTCTTAAACCCTGGGTTGAGTGCTGTAGTTATCTTTAGAAATTTCACAGTGGTACCTTCTTTGCATTTTGTCAAATTTGCAGTAAAAGTATTCTTAAAACAACCAACATGTGCTGGGTCATCATCTGAGACTGTTATAACATGAAATACATGGCAGAATGTGGGTAAAACAGAGCAGGAGATATACAATTCTACCTAAGAAGCTTAGTCATAAATTTAATTAACACATTGTTCTTTTAACGAGTGTCATCAGCATGGAAGCATGTCCTCTGTAATGGTAGCTGAAGTATGAAAAGGCATATAAATCTTTAGCGCATCTGGCACACAAATATATTGTGACGCCGGCTACAACAGTGCCATGCAAATGCCTGTTCTCACTTTCAGGTGACATTGTAATTAAGAAGTGGGCAGCTTTATCTCCCCTAAATGTAAACAAATTTGTTTCTTTTAGCGATTGGCTGAACAAGAAGTAGGACTGAGTAGACTTGTAGGCTCTCAAGTTTTACATTTTTTGTTTTTGAGTGCAGTTAAGTAACATTTGTAAGTTTCACTTTCATGATAAAGAGATTGCACTACAGGACTTGTATGAAGTGAACTGAAAAATCTTATTTCTTTTGTTTATCATTTGTACAGTGCAAATATTTGTAACAAAAATAATATAAAGTGAGCACGGTACACTTTGTATTCTGTGTTGTAATTCAAATCAATATATCTGAAAATGTAGAAAAACATCTAAAATATTTATTAAATTTCAATTGGTAGTCTATTGTTTAACAGTGCGATTAAACTGTAATTAATCACAATT
Source organism: Gopherus flavomarginatus (assembly GCF_025201925.1). Lineage (NCBI taxonomy): Eukaryota > Metazoa > Chordata > Testudines > Testudinidae > Gopherus > Gopherus flavomarginatus. The sequence goes on along the minus strand of NC_066628.1, from coordinate 42,652,958 downwards.
AATTTTTTGAGTTAATCCCAAGAGTTAATTGGGATTAATTGACAGCCCTAGTACAGAGTCATGGTCAGGATTTGTTGGTGACCTATGGAATAAATTTTAGACAGTAACTGTCCCTTTTATGTTTAAAGATCTTCTTTGTTATGAAGGCTATTTGTTTAAAAAAATCAACAAAACATCCCCATGATGTGGTACTGAAGGATAATAATTTATTAAATAAAGTAATAAAAATAATAATTCATTTCCCCAAATATTCAGAGATCACAGAACTCAAAGAAAGAAACTGGGTAAGAAAAGGGCGTGCATTTTATGAACAGCAAGAAAAGGCTGAGTTCCCCTCCCTTCACAGTCATCACTGTACCCATCAAAACAAAAGAGGAGGTTTTCAAAATAATAAAACAAAAGTGTATTGCAAACAGGTGAAAGCAGTTCTAACAGCTCTGAGCAAACTGATGTCCTGGGTCTCACACAGATAGCTGGGGGCATGAGATAAGGGCATGTGATTCTTTCTAAAACACTCACTCGGCATCTGGCCAACATTTTCATCTAGCACTCCCTGAGCGATTGGCAGGTGCCTACCTATTGTGTCCAGGGAAAAGTAGCTGCCACTCTGGGGGTGTGACTAGGGGTATGTCTATACTTAGAGCCTGTTTAAGCTTAGATTTTGCTTAAATAAACTGCAGTGAATTGCAAGTTAAAATGATATTACTGCATAGTAAACCTTGTTCTATGGTTGATTTATTCACACAATAGTATTTTTACATAGAATAGTCACAGTGAAAAGACATAGTCTTCACAGTCTCTGTAATAATTTATAACTGCAGGACTGCATCCATTGACTTCAATTGACATTTGACGAGGCCCACAATACAGAAAAATACTTCAGGGTAAGGATAATGTGCTTATTGGTGCATCTTCTCAGAGTGCGCTGAGAGCAATTTTGGCAGAAGTTTCATTGCATATAATTTTTTTTTTACTACGTGTTAGCTTACCTGCAAAGCTTAATTGAAAGGAATAAATTTCCGGCACCACTGATTTGAATACATCTTTTTTTTTTAGTGTTGTATGAATAAAAGGCAGTGGTATGTTGCAGAAATGCACTTCCTGGTAAGAATACTAGTTGCTGGGATGGTAATATTCTGAGCAGGAGGATGCTTAAAAGGACATGGAATTTTAATGATGCATCACAGTGTCATCCACAATCTGACACATACATGGAAATTAAGAGACTAATGCTCCATTGTTTTATGGCCTCTTTATATCATTTCAGTGGCGCAAACAGGCGATAAGCCAGATGGAGTTGCTTGTCAAAGAATTCCTCTAGTGTACTGGGCATAGCTGGAATGTAGCCAGAATGCCTATTCACTTTGGCTTCCAAGTAGCTGGAATTTGGACACAGACTGTTCAGCCTGAGAATAGGGGACACACAAAAATCACTCAAAACCACCTTCCGCCAAGCCCCATTCCTGCACTGAGTACAGCTTGGTAGGACCAGGGAATCATGGGCGTCATTTGGGGCTTGATCCTGCATCCGCTCAGGTTAATGGCCAAACTCCCATAGACTTCAGAGGGAAGCAGGGTCTGTTCCTTACTTGTTAGAGAAAGAGACCGGGAATTAATATTTTTGGGTCTCATTTGAGACTTCGATTCCAAATAGTTTCCCCAGGCTCTTCCCCACCATTGTACTCCAAGCTCTACCCCATTCCTGTTCAGTTCAGTTCCCCTGACTCACTTTGTATGCAAAACAAACAAAAAAAAATATGTTCTTAACTTGGGTTAACAACTCAGGTTCAATTCACAGTCAAGACAGGGCAGCTTGGCTTTTAATTCAGGTTAGCAGCTCTGGTGAAATTCTGTAGGAGTGCTGAGGCAGAACTTGGGCTGTTAACCCGAGTTGCCATGTCTTCACTGCTATTTTAATGCGAGTTAGCTAACCTAAGTTAAGACCACTCTTCCCCCCTCCCCAGTGTAGTCATACAGTCTGGGCCTTAATTCACCATTGATTGCCCTGCACTTGATGCGGCTTTTCACATCAGTGCAAAGGAAGGGCAAAACATCACCAGATCAGAAGTTCAGCACTTTGCATTCACTTTGTACTGGGATGCAGGGCAATGGTGAATCAGATGCTTGGAGACAACTTGGATGATGGAGCACATCGGGCCTGGGCTATGGTGAACCAAGGCAAAAGAGCAAGTTCCAGAGCTGAGGACCACCTACTGAGAATGCCCATCCTGACTAAATCAAGAGACTGTTAGCTGGAATGCCTCAGACGGCCTTGTCTGTATTTGAGAAACTTTCACTGATGTAACTTGCAAACCCCTCACATTGACATGCTGCCTAGTGAAAGGTGGGGCCTATACTGGTAAGGCTTGGACCAAGAGCTCTGGACTATGGAGGTCTGACATGGCTTTACTGCTAAAGGACTTTCCTGGATTCAATTTGCAACTGATATTGCAACTCACATGGAGCAATGAGAGAGAGAAGCCAGTGTTATAGGATACCATCCAGTCTGAGCTGCAATATAGGGCAGTAACAATACTGTTAATAATCCTGCAATTCCTAATGAGGCCAAGCTAAGTGGCTCTGTCTGTGGAAGTGTCCCATGCAGGTGATCCCGTTGTTTTGCTGAAGTGAGGCTGACCGTTACATGGCTAATAGCCTCTAACTCTTCACTGTTTCTTGTTCCCTTCTTCAAACGTAGAATAAAAGTTACTTTCCTACGAATTTTGTCTCTTTTTCCATTTCACAAATATTTGTTTCTTCTCTTTCTGTTTCATGGTTTAGATTGTTAGGCACAACCATTTTCAAAGATGGCTGCACAGACTTGGGGTATGCACTGTGTTGCTTAAAAATATACCCACAGAAGCAGTGAGAGGGCACTAAATATTGCTTTTAAGTAGGTCCTACATAAACAATGGCCATTGACAAGTTGTTTTTTTTAATGTTGATTATGGAGGGGTAGATTGAAAACATAAAATAAAATACAAGATGGCAACATTTTTAAGATTGGTAAAATTAAAGCTCTAAACAACATGATGATGGGACTTTAAGAAAGAACAAAAGACCGCCTACCCTCAGCATTTTAAAAATGTGATGGGTCTGACTTGAACCCACAAAAGCAGAAGCATAAATATCTATGGATGAAGAGGGTCCTTTATAAGAGCTCAAGAACAAGAGCTGGTCTTATAGACTGTAGCAGCTGAGTTGTAGGATACTTTAGTGCTGCTGGGTGAATTAAGGATGGAGCATGCTCCAGCCCTGTTCTCAGCACCCGAAAGGCCTGCTTTGTCTTGAACACTGAATGTCCTTGCTGTTGCGGGTTTCTATCTGACTCTTAACATTATGTCAGAGCAGGGTTTTTTTGTATCTAATATATTGGTGACTATGTGTTTTTAATGAAGGTGCCCTGTATTCCGGAGCTAGCAAATGCACGGTGTGTAGCTGCGGTTGCCAAGATAAGTAGTAATTTTTAAATAAACAGCAGTATAAACAGTTACATAAAACTCATGTAAATTGCTGGCACATAATTTTAGACTGGCTTATGTTATGTAACCTACTTTTAGCCAAGATTTTTTTTCTTTTTTTTAAAAATACCCAAATTCATGCACTTTACATTTTAGAACAAGGGATAGGCTTCTTGTCACCTGTTTCTTTCCCACCACTCCCTGTTTTGGGGGCAATGCGCAGAGTACAGGGCAGCTCACCAGAGGGATGGACAGACAAGAAATACAGTGAAGGTAATAAAACATCTCGCCCACCCCAATCATTGATTTATTCAGGAAAGGGGCAGCTTTTCCTGAATAAACAGAAAGCACAAGCCACAGCAGAATTGGTCACTTCTGTTGGCATCTGTTTCCTCATTCACACTTAAATTACTCACCAAGTTGCTCTGTGGTTTAATTAGATCCAAAGATTTGATTTATGTTGGGACCAAAGTATTGCAGCCCTGGGGGACTAAACTATTGTGTGCCACAGCCAGAGAATAGAAGGGAGCAATGTGCTTCAATGCCAGAGGTCTAATGCAACAGCATGGCGTTGATTAAGTGAGAAATACCCAGATGATCCAAGCAAGTGACCCATGCCCCATGCTGCAGAGAAAGAAGGCCTCCCAACCCCCCACCATAAACATCTCCTGATCTGGGAGGAAATTCCTTCCTGACCCCAGATCTGATGATCAGATTAACTTTGAGCATGTGAACAAGACTCATCAGCCAGGCATCTAAGAGAGAGGTTTCTCTGTACCACTTCACAGCACTAGTCTACTCCATCCGGTGTCCTTTCTACAGCTGCGGCCAATCTTTGTTGCTTTAGTTTCTTCAGACTTAGGCACAATTTTCACTTTCCCCAACAAACACTTGGCATCTTTGTCCAAATTCTCTAAAGAGCATGGGGTGGGGAGAGAGGGGCATCTTTTCACATGCAATTTACTAGGGGCCTTAGTGTAAGTGTGATTCTAGCCCAAAGGCAACATATCTTAGAAAAGCATAACTGCTTCAGGCCCCAATCTTACAACCCCTGTTCACAGGGAATAGTTTTGACTCAAGCAAGCAGTGCACCAAAGCCATGGGGATGGTGCACACGAGTAAGGAGTATGCACATGACTAAAGCATGCATTGTCTGCCTCAGGCTCTTTCTGAACCATCCTACATTCAAAAATCCAACTAAAAAATGAACAGTTGTAAAGATGCAATCATAGAAAAAAGGTCACTTCGCTCACATGTGCCCAGCATTCAGGTATCAGAACGTTTTTAACGGCAACCAAACAAAAGAAAATACACCAACACCCATCAAGTGATATTGTTTGATGCCAGCATTGTTCTTTTAATGCTGCAGTGTTAGAAACATTAAATTAAAAAACAAAGTCTTATTTGCCGAGAGCATTAATCGCTTATGTTTAGGGGTTTTATTTTTTCTAAGTTAATCCCTAAATTCTTTTAAAAATGCCATTAGATAGTGGTTAGAGATCAAAGAAATTCTCTGCTCAGCATGGGGGCTGCCTAAGCTGTGAAATTTTACTTTCACCAACAAAAGTACCAGCCTTGAGGTGAAGAAAGAGGATCAGGAGCATTAGAGACAGAAGCAGAGCACTCAGTGAAGATAAAGCAAACACAAACACAGGTCTACTCGCCCAACGTGTCCCTTGCTGCTTCCTGTACTTGCATGACTTTGAGCATGGGATTCTTCTTCATACAGGAAACATGAGCCAGGCACCAGGATAGGAAAGAACACAAGTGTAGTAGGACATGCAAATGGGGTAGTTCAATGTAATTTGTCAGTTGGCAGGACTATGTGAGACCCCCAATATTAGTACAGTAAGGTCCTGGATTCTGCAAACTGAGTTTTTTTGGATGTTGCAAGGTCCACAGAGATGAGCTTGACTGTACAGTACATTCTTAAAATATTGGAAACTGCAGCCAGGCAAGGAGCTGGTACCAGATTTAGGGGCCTGATGCCAAACACATTGAAATCAATGGAAAGACTCCCATAGATGATTGTGGGCTTTAGATGAGGTGACTAAAATGTTGTCAGACTGTGACATATTTCTAACTTGATAGGGAAGTAGATTTCACACTATTTTTCAGGTCCCATGCATTTGGCTCAAATCACCCTCTGTTCTGGCACAGTGAGACCTGCAAGAGAAAGGCAGGGAATCTCCATGAGATTCCCCTTCAGAGCTTCCTGCTAAACATCTTCCAGCAGTGGGAGGCGTTCTGGTTCCTGTAAAATTTGCAGGGGGTGATCCAAGGTTTTGGGAGCCCTCACCAGAGCGGCAGAGGCAGGATCCATCCTACAGAGACATTCCTTTGCCACCGGAAAGGCAGGGTGCCCTGATGGAATGAAGATGAGGCTATGACTAAGGAGGGCTTGAGTTCTAATCCTGGTTCTGCCATTGACTTACTGTGTAATTTTGGGCATGTCACTTTAGCTTTTTATCTCAGTTTCCCATTTCCAAAGTAGGGATAATACTTATTCACCAAGACTAAGGGGTGATGGGAGCGTTATTGAGCTAATATCTGAAGAGTTCTTTCAACATGCAAAATACTTATTATTTATTATTAGGGATGTCCATTTTTAAGGTTATTTTTAAAGGTTTTTAAGGTCAGGCTTGAAGGTTAGTCCTGCTTTGAGCAGGGGGATGGACTAGACCTCCTGAGGTCTCTTCCAACTCTAATATTCTATGTTTCTAAGATTAATCACACATAACTCACATGATTAACTAAAAAATATTAATCCTGATTAAAAAAAATTAATCAAGATGAATTGCAATTTTAATCACACTGTTAAGCAATAGAATGGCAATTGAAATTTAGTAAATATTTTTGGATGTTTTTCAATATTTTGAAATATATTGATTTCTATTACAACAGAATACAAAGTGTACAGTGCTCACTTTATATTTTTATTTCTGATTACTAATATGTGCACTCTAAAAACGATAAACAAAAGAAATAGTATTTTTAAATTCACCTCATACAAGTACTGTAGTGCAATTTCTTTATTGTAAAAGTGCAACTTACAAATGTAGATTTTTTTTTGTTACATAACTGCACTCAAAAACAAAACAATATAAAACTTTAGAGCTTACAAGTCCATTCAGTCCTACTTCTTGTTCAGCCAAACAAGTTTGTTTACATTTATGGGACATAATGCTGCCCACTTATTATTTACAATGTCCCCTGAAAGTGAGAACAGGCATGCACTCTTTTGCTAAACATTCGTATACCCGTTCATGCTTCGGTCACCATTCAAGAGGACACGCTTCCATGCTGATGACGCTTGTTAAAAAAATAACTTGTTAAATAAATTTGTGACTGAACTCTTTGGGGAAGAATTGTATGGCTCTGGCTCTGTTTTAACTGTATTCTGCCATATATTTCATGTTATAGCAGTCTCAGATGATGACCCAGCACATGTTGGTTGTTTTAAGAACACTCTCACTGCAGATTTGACAAAACTCAAAGAAGGTACCAATATGGGATTTCTAAAGATAGCTACAGCACTCGACCCAAGGTTTAAGAATCTGAAGTGCCTTCAAAAATTTGAGAGGGATGAGGTGTGGAGCACGCTTTCAGAAGTCTTAAAAAAGCAACACTCTGATGCAGAAACTACAGAACCTGAATCACCAAAAAAGAAAAGCAACCTTCTGCTGGTGACATATGACTCAGATGATGAAAATGAACCTGTGTTAGTCCACACTGCTTCGGATCATTATCGAGCAGAAACTGTCATTAGCTTGGACTCATGCCCTCTGGAATGGTGGTTAAAGCATGAAGGGCCATATTAATCTTTAAGGAATTTGGTAGGTAAATATCTTGTGATGCTGGCTACAATAGTGCCATGTGAATGCCTGTTCTCACTTTCAGGTGACACTGTAAACAAGTCGGCAGCATTATCTCCTGCAAATGTAAATAATTTGTTTGTCTGAACAATTGGCTGAACAAGAAATAGGACTGAGTGGACTTGTAGGCTCTAAAGTTTTACACTGTTTTATTTTTGACTGCAGTTCTTTTGCACACAATTCTACATTTGTAAATTCAACTTTCATGATAAAGAGATTGCACTACAGTACTTGCAATGGGGGAAATTAAAAAATACTATTTCTTTTGTTTATTACAGTGCAAATAAATAAAATAAATAAAAACTAAGCACTGTACATTTTGTATTCTGTTGTAATTGAAATCAATATATTTGAAAACATAGAAAACATCCAAAAATATTTAAATAAATTATATTCTATTATTGTTCAACAGCACGATTAATCACAATTAATGTTTTTAATTGCACGATTAGTTATTTTAATTGCTTGACAGCCCTAACTATTAACAATAATAATAAAAATAATAATAATAATTAAGTCAAAGCAAATGTAAAAGGTAAACCAACATCTCCTAAAACCCATCCATTTAAAGGTATGATCCTGTATTCTTTGTTTACTCAAAATAAGGACAGGATCAGCCCCTAAGTCTCTGGGTTTCTCATTGCAATTCACTTTGACTGGCTGCTCAAAATGCTCATGAAACACAAAGCAGAAGATCAGAATAATTGATGTGAGTAGTGTTTGGCTGATCAATTACATTAGTTAATTATACCTTCATTTAATATTTAACCCTAGCTGGTGGATATTGTCCCAGTTTAGGGCAACAGCCGCTATACTCCACCTCCTGGTCCTGCAAGGGCACCCAACCCTCAGATGTCACCACTCTTGGTTGGAGACTTATATCTTTCTCAATCCTGACTGGGGTTTTTCCAGGCTGTCCGTCTCTCTGTCTACACTGTGAGTTTCCCAGCGAGTCAGACTCACTAAGCAGGCCTGCTTTGCCTTTTCCTCAGAGGTTAAGAATAGCGTAATTGCCAAAGTTCTTAGGTACCACACAGTTTTTCCTAAGCAAGCACATTAATTCTTAAGGTGAAAGCACTATACAGAAAACATATACAAACCAATGAAAGGACCCTACAGACATGCTAATATGCTTTCCAGCCACCCTCAACTCCAACCAGGGCTTTGGTAGGAGTCTGTTCAAAACCTACCCAGGGAATTTTTTTGGTCAATTTCATAACACCCTTTTACTCAGAACAAGCTGACCTATGTGCAGATTAGCCTTTCCTTTACGCAGCCTGGGTCTTTGATCTGTAGAGATCATGAAGAGGTAATCAGCCAGACAAAGACCTCCTCCTCCACAGAGAGAAACTCCCAAAGACTGAATCTTGGCATAGCTAAAGGGGGTACATTGCATCTCCCCCTCCCCCCTTACCGATTTCCTGCAAAACCCACTTACTTAAAATTTCATTCTTGTCTGGCCCATTGTCTCAAATAGTCCTTTGATGCTCATAACACTCCCAGGGTTTACATTAGTCCTGTCTCCCCCCAGTTACGTTACATACAATCCCACAACACCACATTTTATTTTTACAGTAGTTCATTTACGGTATTTTGGCAATAACATCGGTTTTTGCATTTTTACTACAATGAACTCCAGACATACTTAAACTTAATTCAGTAAGGCTGTCCAGAATATTGCAGGAAATTGCCATATCTGTCTTTGGTATCTTTAAACTAGTCCCAAAGTTTAAGAGTACAAATGCTGAGAGGACTTGGAAATAGAAAGGTTTGTTTTAACATGTACGCATTTCTGTACTTGCTGGGCATAAAAATAGAAATCAAGTTGCACAGTCTTGTTAGCTACCGAAATGTAATGTGCAAATAAAATGCCCATGAGACCTAATAAAATGCCATAAATGAACTACTGTAAAAATAAAATACCAGACCACACCTATTCTGCAGCATAAACTTGAATATGTTACAAAGAAATGTATTCTCTTTCATTTTTAATGCAGAAAAGAACTGATTTGGGGATAGAAGGAAAAAGAAAGCTTAAAAACATACAGAAATACTTTGAATGGTTGGTAAACATGGCATAAAGACCAATTTGGATATATGGTGCCATGAAGCTGTGGGTAGACTCAAGTTGGGATGGAGCATTCGCTGCAGCACTTTATAAAAGATTCATTAGAACGTAATGTTACAGCATCACAATTCTTGGTAAGGGCTCGATCCTATGGGCATGTCTACACTGCAGCTGGGAGCAAGTGCTCAACCTGGGAAGTTAGAGGTTTAGACTAGCACGCTAAAAATAGCAGCGTGGACATCGCAGCTTGGATGGGAGCTCAGTCTCTCAAGCCGTCCCAGTTCCCTGGGCCTGAGCTCGGGTGTCTAGCCCGAATCTCCACTAAAGGCGCAATGTCCACACTGCTATTTTTGGCATGGTAGCTTGAGCCCTGCTAGTGAGAGTCTGGTCCTGGGCTGGGAGGCTGGCTTCTAGCTGCAGTGTAAACATACCCTAGGAGTTTATGTCAGCATCCTCAGCTCCCACCCACTGAAGTCAAAAGGAGCTGAAGAATGTGTCTGACTGACTCCTGAGTGACAACGTTTAATGGGAATGGCTTCATTAGAGAGAGATGTGGAAAAAAGCTGTATGTGTCATATGTAAAAGAAAAAAAGAGCACACATGCAAATTCTACTGATAGACAAATTAAATACAGCTTTACAAAAATTGTTTGCATATGTGCGCTGGATTACCTGCACAGATATACCTACTTTATATTATATATATATATATATAAAAAGAGAAAGAACAAGAGGGAGGTTGTGTGTGTGTGTAGACCCAGAGAAGTCAATGAGAACATGGATTATTCACAGGAATAAAATATGATGGATCAGGAAAACTCCCTGTGTTCTTTTTACAATCTTAAACTGTGATTTTTCAAGTAAAGATTTTCAAGGGAAGACTCCTAGGCTAGGGTGTGTCTACACTGGACATTAAGCCCAGGCTCTGACTCAGTTTGAGCCCAAACCACGCTTCTGTCCACACACAAATCAATCTGATGGGGTTAGCAAGCACTCAGGACCCAGGTCCTAGGACCCTGCTTGGGGAATAGGTCAGAGGAAAGTCCCAGTGTGAGTCAGGTCAAACCCTGTCATTTTGCAGTGTGGATGGAGCCGAGTCCGAACGTCTATGTAGTGTATAAAATGCACAGGTGTGGGCTTGGTCCCACAGACCCAGATTTACAATGCAGTGTAGACATACCCCCAACTGACCTCAATGGGCTCTGGATCATTCCCTTAGTGCTTGTAAAGAGTAACTGATTGAGAGCCTGGGTCAATGAAGCTCTATTTATCTATACAACATGTACAATGCAAGCCAATCTGTGCAAGCTTCCCCATTCTGCCACGCTGGGGGTCCCAAACTCTGACTTTCAAAGGGTTTCTCCTCTAAGTATGAAATGGCTTTTTAGTCTTCAAGATCCATTCAGTTCTCTATGCTGAGACTTCCAACAATGGTGCCAAATTGCATCGATTGTGCTGGTAATAGCAACATCCGTTTCTCTGGGAGCAGAGCTGAGCCCAGTAAACTCACTTCACACAGGATACCAAGCCAGCCATTAGATGGTAACAAGTTTTGGCCACTTCACTTCTGACCTGGGCTGAACCAGTGACTTAGAGGTAATTAAAGAAAATTATACTAATGCAAAAAATGTTTGAGGTGAACCACAAATTGCCCTGGAGGAAAGGAGGTATGGAATAATTTTTTGGTCAAAAATTGAGCAAGCAATAGATGCTTTCTTCCTCCTCCACCTCGTCTTGATCTAACATGACTGCTTGACTTTTTCTTTAAGGCTACAAAATTGACATAAAAGAAAAACATACTTTCCAACCAGGCAGAAATCCTAGGAGGGAGTGGAGAAAGATTGACAAACAAAAATGTGTAAAATGATTAACCAAAAAATGAATAAAAAGAAAATAGTAACAGGAGATCAGGTGGCCTAAACAAATCATCATCCCCCCAACTCGATGTCAGCTACTTCAAAACCCACCAAGAGAACCTCGTAAGACCTTGTTAAAGGCAAATACTGCTACTGGAAAAACAGCTTGTGAAGCTTGTCATGTGGGCCTTGGGATCTACGTTCACGCAGATGGTAGAGCAGCTCAAATTGCTCAATTAAAGGGTGACTCAGAATCTCTTTCTGTTTCCTACTACAACTTCAGACTTGAATTTTTCAGGTCCGTTAGCTAAATAACTCAACTCAGAAACATAAGCTGCTTCACATTTTTCACCAAAATAAAATGTATTTGTCTAACATATGTTTGCTTAAAAATTAATAAGATATACGAAACTCAGAGGTATACACTGAGACTATATTTCATGGTAATTTTTCATTGGTGGTTCATTCAGTGGTTATCTTCTGATATTGTACATGCTCTTGTTTATCTTGATGCCTGGGGATTTTCAAGTACTTCTGACAGGAGATACGCATAAAGTAACACTGTGCAATAAGCGGAGATTATGTAGGCCCGAAATTACATCTATGTAGGGGGAAAACAACCACCACCACCACCACCACCAAAAAACAGGCTTAAAACAAAAATAAACGAACAAGGAGAAGTAGCATTTTTTCAAGACTGGCAATACTTTTCCTCCAGTGCAGTTTTTGAATTTCACATTAATCTTTACAATTACCTTTGGTTAAAGACGTTGAAAAGTGATTTTCATTGAACTAAATTGATGTGTGCGTGTGAGTGTGTGTAAGAGAGAGAGGTGACACCCATTAAAAGGATTACTTCTTGAAGACAACAGTTCTTGAATGTCCTACTTCCAGGCTCCAATGGGACAACAGTGAGGAATAAAGTCTTGTCTATGTTGGTGTTATGGTTTTGTGGGGTTTATTTTGCAACAGTATTGTTATGCCAATGTAGCCCTGCTGGTACAAACATGCAGTGTAGGCTGGAACTGGTCAGGAATTTTTCAGTCAAACCTTTTACTTATTGAAATATGCTGAATTGCTGAAGTGGAAACTTTTAAAGGGTCGGGTTCGATGAATTTTTTTACTCAAAGTATATTTTTGAAAAAAATGTTTTGACATTTTCTAAAATAAAAATTCCAGTTTTCTGGTTCAAAAAATGTTTGTTTCCAAATTTAAGGTAATTAGAATTAAAAAAATGAAATGACTGAGCAATGTAAATGAAACATTTCAATTGACCTGGAACAAGATTTTTTTTTTTCCCCCAGATTTTTTGTTGGTGAAAATTTTCAAGATTTTGACATTTTCATCCTGATTTGGAGTGGGAAAATATTTTTATATCTGGAAAATCTTTGTTGCATGGGAAAACTGTTTCCCATCCAGCTCCAGTGTAGACACATTGCCTCAGTGTCAAAATAACTGACCCGAACGTGAGTCACCCCAGTTTCAAGCTGGAAGAAGCTGTGCTGTTGCAATTCACTTTTTAACACCAGCTCAGCACATTTACATTAGGAGTTTTTACTGGTGCAAAGTGGTTTATACAGTGTAGGCAAGTCCAAATGTTTTCAGGTTCAGGTGCAAAGTTTGTCCTCAGGGCATGATTAGTCAATCCGAGATTTTTCCTGATGAGTTAATGTAATCCTTAATATCCTTTTGCTGGGGCGGGGTCTTTCTGGAACTGATACAAATATTTCTCTGTAGCTTGGAGATGATTATTACAATTATTATTATTATTATTGATTTATGTCATGCCTGTCTCAAGACTCAAAACACTTTATTGAATTACTACATACACAGGAATCATTTCACTTCAGACACTGACATAAGGCAGCCTTCTCTGAAGGGAAACTAAAGGAGCCATTAGGATGGTGGCAGTAACATTAAACGGCAGTCCAGGGTAGGAAGTAAAGAATACCTCAGCTCCTTATAGAAATGGCTTGGCAGAATGCAGTCACAGAACTGGAACCTAGCTGGCACCCCAAGCTTAACACCCAGCTATCTTGTGTGCTTAAATTAAATCTCTTAAAGGAAGTAAATTGGTTTTATGGATTAAAGAGACTACAAAACGTTATCGTCCTTTTATTATTTAGAAGTCATATAATTAACAAGGAAAACCCTGCACACAGGATTCAGATAATGTTCTGATACATGTGTCTGAATCACTTTGAACAAATAGGCACATGGGAAAAAATTATTCCACAATGCAGGTTCAAGCCACATATCAAACATTTAAACAGAAATGACATGAAAAGGGCATTGGCAGCTTGTCAAAATGCCAAGTACCTGAAGCAACTTTAATCTTGATACTTATCCAAAATAATCCATAGATCCATTGAAAAGATCATTATTAGAGTTTGGTAGTGAGGAGGAGAAAGACTACTCTCTCTCCTAACAGTAGTGTATTATTTATGGCCCTGAATCAGGAAAGCACTTAAGTATGTGCTTAGGTGGTTTGCTGAATTTGGGCTCATACTTTTGGCTAAAAGATCCTCAGTTAATATTATCAAACTATCTGTATGGGAACAGTAACTCTTACCTGGTTCTAATCACGAGTGCTCTTTTGAAAGGTTCATTTTAACACAAAGAATTTTGCTCTGCGGTGTAATAAACAATTCCATATATTGTGCTTAATTAATCCCCACAAGTCACCAATAGAAACCATTAATGCTCTTTCTTTTCATCTAACCTTAAATATGCAAGTTTCCTGGGATAAAGGGTTTAAAATGAACATCCTGGGAGAATTCATGGTCATTCTGACCAAGCGTAAAACAGGCAGCAGTATGGATTACTCAAAGCATGAAGGCACTAGGGTGTGAACTAGTCAGATTTAGGAAAGTTATGTCAAGTTGGGTAACATTTTTTCCTGTATTCATACCTGTCGAACACAGGATAGAGGTTATAAAACAAATTCAAACTAAACAACTAGGCATGGGGAAAATATCACACAACCTTTGGAAAGTAAGTATTTAAAAAAATAATCAATTGTACTTGGGAATTTTTGTTATTGTTAAGTTATGACTTGTACAAGATTCATTGGCCCCCTGCATGTTACATATATTTGAGTTTTGTCCTACTGAGTTACATTTTCAAACGCACCTAAGTGATTTAGGTTCCTGTCTCATTTTCAAGTGAATTAGGCACCTAGGTGCCTAGGAGACTAACTACCAGTGGAAGTCATTCAAAGGCTCCTAAGTCACTTTTGAAAAAGGGCTCTGGGCTCGTAAATCACTACATCGCATTTGCACAGTTAGCTAGCTGAAATATGGGTGATTTAACTCTCCTCTAATACCATCAGGTATAAGGCCACTTTGGGTGTCTGGACAGAATGCTGACAACGAATTTTGAAGTTGATGTGAGCCATGGTTACTTAGCGCCTTTGAAAACCAGGCTACTTATTTAGGTGTTAAATATGAATGTAGATACCTAACTTTAAGCACTCAAGTTTGAAAGCGTTGGTCTTAGCCTCTCTCCACTTCATTTTAACCAATTTCCAAACCATTATAAACCTGTCAGAAAGGTGAAGATTGTTGTGTTCAATGTATGATATGATAAGGACTTGGACAGGAGTTTTGGTAGAGTGGGCAGAGATAAATGACTGGATTTTGGAGATGTCATAAAGGAAGAAGCTGCAAGGCTGAACGTGTGGGCCAGGCTTAATTAATGGAGGCTTAATTGTTTACACATAGCTTTTAGATCCTCTAATGAAAAGTCCCATGGAATTGTAGAGTATTATCTCTACTAGTGTGATTAGTGTAAGTGTACAGGACTAATCTGGTTAGGAACAAGAATGGGCTTCACTTGAAATATTCCAGCGAAGGAAAAATGAGCCTTTTCCTTTCTAAAATTCCTCAGGATGAAGCTTAATACAGCCCACCTGAACACACCGATGGCTTTAAAAATAGATTAGCTTTGCTTAAAAAAAGAAGTCTTAAATACTTACCTCTACGCAACCCCGTGAACTGTATTTAATATTCATCACAACAATGCAGATGAGCTACATATGCTCGGAGTGTTTAGCAGGACTGTTCAGAGAAAGGTATTCGCTCTGCTCATTCCACTTTAAAGACTGTAACCGGTGCCACCCCTAATGTGATACTCTTCCAGGAATTATGTGGCGGCACTGGAACTGCTAATTAGCTGGGCTGTGTGAAGCCACACCCAGCATCTTCAGCTTCCAGAGGCATTCCTTTAAGGGATGGCAGTGTGGCTTTGGCACGGGCAAGGATACACAGGGTTGTTAAGAAGCCCACAGGCCCCATAGGCTAGCTGATGTTTTCAAGCTGGCTCATCCCATGTTCTAACCACAATGAGTCAAGCAAACTTCAAGGCACCATGGATAATGGTCTGGGTGAACTGTCTTTTTGTCTTACTGTCTCATTAGGGAATCCCATCCAAAACATTCTCATGTACACACAGATAACCAATGAAATATTTCTATCCAAATGAGGCTTTTAGAGAAAAATATTTTCTGCAAGTAAACAGCTCTTGATTGAGCCCTAACGTTTCTGTGCACTCTTAAGAAAGGTAAATGAAATATGTCCAAATCCAGTACCTTTATATTTGGTCACTACAGCCGAGTTGACGCTAAGAGGTTCTTGGAAGGTGACAGTGAGTGATGTGCTGCTTGTTACCATGAAACAGACATTGGTTGGCGCCTCAGGGGCTCCTGGGAGAGAAGAAAAAACATCAGGTCCATAGCACAACAAATCCTATTCAAACAACGTTTGTGTGTCTTCAAAGAACCAACTGAAAACCACCCGGCAATTGTGAGCTTTGGTTCGTAAGTGTTTGTGTTCCCTGCCTTTTGAACATTTTAATTAGTACCCCAACTAACAATATCCTGCAGACACCATTTGTTTCTATCGTGGTTTTCAGCTCCTTTGGGTTAGAAGTATCTTCCTGTACCCATGTAACCCAATAAAACAGGATAATATTAATTATATCAATGAAAAACCCCTGTAAATCTTTTGGGGTGGGTGGGAGGAAAGGAAGGGAACAAAAACTACCTTAAAGAGCTAATTAAATCATCAAGATTTCACTCACAGATTCAAATGTATCACAAGACACAAAAACATTTGTACATTATTCTGGTTTAGAAATCACCCAGGTTGTAACAGCTACTTTGTATATGTTTCACTATGGTCATTCTAAAACTTATTGTGGCATGAACTCTCTTTAAAGCATATAAATCAGTTCAAAGAGTAATTCAGTCCAGAAATCAAATTAATTATCTATTGTTTGTAAGAATAACTGGCAATCCCTTTGAACATGCAAATGATTCTGAGGTCATGCTGGGTGTGGATGAAGATCATATAGTCATGCAACTTTTTACATCTGATTTAGGATAAGGGCATTAAGCAAACTCTTGTCATATAACATAACATGCTGGCTGATGGGCCAGATCCTCAGCTGGTTACTGGTTATAGCAGTGTAACACCGCTGAATTAAATAAAGATACCCTGACTGACACCACTTATGGGTGTGGCCTAAATATTTACAATTTTGTCATTGCAAGTAATGAACATTACATTTGTAGTATTCCTCATATCCTAACTCAGAGAACACCATAAATACATTACAGGAGTATTCTTGGTGTGCAAAACCCTTTAGATAAAGTTAATTATTTGCAAACAGATTTTTGGAAAAGTGGTTCTAAAAATGTTAATGGTAATGATTGTTTGTCACTGAATGTATTACAGCCAAAAGATCTAAATGCTTATACAAACAGAAACTTCAATTTCTAGTCTACTCCTCTCTAAGGGCCACAGTATGCCTTTCTGCACAGAATCACATTTAGAGTGGCTTAAAAAGTTCCACATTTTTTAAATTGGCTCATTTTGTCGATGCCAACATGTAGGATTAACTTCTCACAATTTTCTGTGTGAAAACTTCATTCTAGGGTTTCACCACCCACAGAATTGTTCACATTTTTTTCTCAAATTATGATAGAAAGGTTGAATTTCCCCCCATTTTCCCTCAAATGTCCCTATTTTACAACTATCTTTAATCACATTAAATGAAACCTGGAAGGAAGGAAAATGTAAAGGGAAGGAGACAGGGGAAAGGGAAAAGGAGTGTGGCTTAATGATGCAAGAATTAGACATTGTACTAGGGATTTTTGGGTCTGATTATCTGAACAGTTTTGAGCATACAACTCCCATTCTGTAGAAGCTGCACTCATGCAATTGTCAGAATAACTGGGCCTCTCAAATTCTAACATCAACTCCCTTTCCACTTTTGGACAGGTCACTTACTTTCTGTGCCTCAGTTTCCCCACCTATAACCTTCATTGCTTCCCAGAAGCGTCAGGAGGACTGATTAGAGCATTTTTATAGAAAAAAAAATTGCTCTACAAATGCAAATTATTTTTATTTAAAGCATATTCCTTTTAGGTGTATAACCCCACCTTGGTACTACTTACTGGCATGCTCATAGCCTGCTTTCATGCGCTTGTATAGCCTGTATCTCCACTCCCACGCTTTTAGTTGCTTCTCTTTGTCTGTGTTGTCCATATTAAGACTTTCACTCATCACTTGTGCAGACAGCTCACTCACTCGCTGCTGGGCTTCCTGGACCAAGGTGCTCAGATGCATTGACCTGCTTTCCATATTAACAACTGCCAAGAAAAGGGCAATGCAAGTGACTGCTTGATGGAATGATAAAGTTCTGCCCTCACTTACACTAGCACAACCCATTTAAAGCCAAATCCTCTCCATCCTTCGAGTAGCCCTACTGAAATGAAATGATGCTCATCTGGTGTAAACTGGCATTGCTCCATTAAAGTCAATGGATCTATGTCAATTTCTACCAGCTGAGGATCTGTCCTGTTTAAATGAGACTAACCACATGAGTAAGATGAGGAAGTTTAAGCTCATGGTATTTATCATATGCTTGAAAGTGTTTTGAGCAAACCAAAATTACCCTATATCCTTTTCTTTTACGTTGACAGATTATTACAAAAGATTAATAGCCAAAATTAAAGCTTTTCAGTTTTCACCCGGTTTTCAGTTTTACTTGGTCATAAAAACTCATATGCTTCTAATGAACAAAAAGCTGTGGTCGACTATGGACAAAACATAAAATTCACAAATATCTACAGGTCAAAAGAAACAGCTGTTGGAAGCCCAGGAAGGATGGCTTTGTGGTTAAGGTACTGTTGTAAAACTCAGGAGATCGGTATTCAGTTCTATGCTCTGCTACAGACTTCAAGTATCACCTTTGGCAATTCACTTAGTCTCCCTATGTCTGAACTCCCCATTTGTAAAAGAAGGGTAATAATAATTCATTTGCATGCCTTGTCTTGTAAGCAAGGACTGTCTCTGAACGTGTGTGTGTGCAGTGTCTAGTACTATTATTATTTTACATTTATATAGCAGAAGTGCTGACAGCCCAACCAGGTCTGGGCCGCATAAGTGCTGTATAAACATACAGAAAATGACAGCTACAGAGGTTAAATCTAAAATGGGTCCTAACCTCAGTTGGGGTCTTGGAGCACTACTGTAATGCAAACTACCACCACGAGTGCCTAGTGAATTTGAGTGGAGCAAAGTGTTTTAGAATTGCTCTTGTTCTGAAAGATTTAGGGTAGTTTGATCAAATTATTTGCAATTTAGAAAATATTATTTGCAAAGCTGTTTAATTTAAACATGGGAGGAAAAGTGGCAAATCCAGGTGGTGATCAAAATTCAGCACATAGCCTAAAGGAGGACTCCTGAAATCACCAAAAATAGTCCTGCTGCGGTTTGCAGTAACTTTCCACAAGAGCTGTCTGATTTTAACATCAGAGCCTTAATTGCCTTGGACCAAAAAAAAGGGGCCCTATTCATCTGAAATAATTTACCACGACAAGCCACAGCTCTTAGTAATGCTGGGGCTGGGGAAGGTGAGGCTTAGGGGCATAGCCAGGCTACTGGCTCTTCTATGTCTTTTATGGGACCTGAACCAACCTTGCCAAAGAGCAAGTTGCAATGACCATTTAAAAAGGGACCAAGTCATCTCTGAGAACGCAAACTTATGTCATATGGGGACAGGACTCTAATCTGCTGTGACATTAAAAGCACCCACATAAGAGCAAAAGTGACCAGATCTGGGTTTTAAGTGATGCCTTCGATAGCTACTCCACTATATTAAAAAAACAGTCCAACAGCTCAGGATACTGCATCAGGAAAAAAGCAGAGTGACACTCTGATGTGTATACATAGATGTGTACATGTTTTCAATTCAGATCTTAGTATCATGACTGGAGCTTAGCCAGGAGTCCAAGGATAATCCCACTTACTAATGTGAAAAGTGCCATCAGGTATTTAACAACCACAAGGGGAAGAGTAAAGAATTACTCCACACCTCTGACATCCTAAAGGTTTTTGAAGAAATGTCATTTCTGGGGCTCTGCTTTCAGAAGCTGGCTTGCAGCCTCTCTCCTCCAATTATGATCATTCTTCATGTGGACATCTTGGGACACATAGCCATGCTTACCACAATCAGCTGACATCTTCAGAATTCACTACCTTCTGTGAAACCAGCAAAGGGTGACAGACCTTCCTGGATCCATGCAAATAGTAAGTGTTGCCATATCTGATAGCATACCAGGACTGAGAGGGAAGGTTCTATGGGTCAGGTTCTCAGCTGGTGTAAACTGGCATTGCTCCAAGGTCCAGAGGATGATCTGATCTTATCTCCCTCATCAAGATTCAACTCTACAGTTGTCAGGCCTTGGCAAGGTGTAGAATGTTTGCAGGCAACAACCACTGGGCATTTTAATTTTATTTCTACTTAGTTTTGCACAAATGTCAAATAAAATCAGTGTAGGAGAGAGAGATGGTTACACAGCACAAAGTGGACTCTGAGATCAGGGAAAGTAGAGCAACCTGCTTTACATTTTTAATGTAAATGTTCTAGGGGCTGCAATATATCCTTCTGCCTATTTGGTATTTAAGGGAAGAATGAGCTTGTGCTGGGGTTTCCATGGACTGGGCTCCATGTGGATCTGGTAGTGGGAGTTGTTGCTCTCTGTTTTGCTTTTGGATTTCCACACAGAAATCCAAGTAATGCAGCTGGGAGCTATGTCACCTGTGTCCTCTCTAAAGCTAGGGAAGTGTAGCTACAACAGGACCCAGCTAATGGTAGTGTGATTCCTGCTGGACCCCTGCTGCTAGTGTGGGGAGGGAGGAAGGGGACAGGAGGAGCAAGAGCTATTCTTGGAGCAGGGCTGCTGTCTTCCCTTGGAATTGGGGGTCGAGGCTCCTTTCACTCTGAATCACAGAGGTCTGTGAGGGTTGGTAGGCGGCGTGCTCTCCGCAATCCAGAGCTCCCGGACTCCTTCCGCTAGAGGGGTGGTGCAAGGAAAGCTCTGCAAGAGGGACCTCAGGGAGATTTCCACACCAGGACCCACTCCTGTGTGTTTTGCTGGGGCGGGCGAGGAAGAAAGAGATTTCCCTTGTTCCATACTCAGGGAATGCTCCCACTGATGAAACTGAGGGAGGGTGTGGCCCAGTGTGAAGGCCAGTGGAAGGCCACATTACCCCGGAGAGGAAACAAAGGATTCTGAGCCTCACATGTAACAGTCATATGACAGGAATGGGCGATGGCATGACGGCCAGGGGCTGTGCTGGGTGGAGATACTGGGGAGAGTTGCCAGGCACAGGTACCTCGAACCACAGAAAGGCTCTGAAATGAGGCAGCCAGCGAGAGGTCAAGTTTATACACGTTTAGCTGCCCAAGGGGCAGGTGGGAGTTCTACCTCTAGATCCCTCTGCCCATTGAAGTCAATGGGAGTCTTTCCATTGGGTGTTGGGTCAGGCCTCCAGAGCATAAATGCCATGCAGGTGGAGGGGATTTCACTCTAACAGGGAAGGCTAAATATAGGAAGGAATGTGGAGGGGCTGTGAAGTGTGGCAAGGGTGCAGAATTGGGTAAAAGCGATTACTGTCAGCTTCCAACAATGGAGACAAATACAGAGGCGCTGAAAGCCTTTCCATGGGACCTTGAATGCAACACTTTGTTTTCACTTTCAAGCAGTGACTGTAGATCCTCGGGGACAAAAACTCAATGATTTGGTTTTTTTTTAATCAAGAAAGCCTTCACCATTACTTCAATCAGAAAAACTGAAAATCAAGATAAGTGAAGTGGAAATTTGGTGGGCATATTTTGAAATGGAAATGAGGTGGTTATATATTCATATTCTCTGTGTTCATAGGCATGTTTGCATTAATTACAGGAAATGAATACTAATTTATGATTGCCCCTGCTTGCCATCAGACTGCATTTATTTACAGATGAGGTCAATGAAAAATTAGTTTAGTCTTTTTTTTTTTTTTTTAACTGCTGTTTAGAACACTCAAGACTGTGTTTTCCTCTAGATTTGTCATGGTTAATGAATGTTGCTTCAGCAGTCAATCATGCACTCTAAATGCTGTCACACTTTTTTTTAAAGCCTCAGTCATGAACCATGACAGAAAAATAAACAAATAAATATAAAGCAAAAAAAAAAAAAAAAAAATCCAAACTCTCTCTTTTCACTGAGCAGCTACACTATGCAAAAATCTCATGGGAAGGCTAAAGGAGGCCAGAATAAATGATAATATAAGTGCTGTGGACATAGAAAAGCAATAAAGGTGTACCAACACTGAGGGTCTGGCAAAAAATCCCAACACACACACCCCCATACACACGCACACACATACACTCTCCAGTGAAAAAAAATTGGCAATGTGAGTAGCCTCAAGGTGCAATTTCCTGGAGCACTGAGATTGACATGCCAGTCCTAAATGTTGTTAATTTAACTAACTTCAAATTAATGACACAGTCTGCAGTGGCTGAACCCTTCAAACACAGTCTCATTATAGCCTTGCTGGGAATGTCCTAAATATAGGCATTGACACTTAAAAACCAATTCGTATATATTTGTGTATTTTCAGCCAAAAGTAAGGCGTCAAGAGTTTGTGTCATGGTTTAAGGTTGATTAATTGACTTGGTAAGTTCCTTCCCCCCGCACTCCTCAAACTATGCAGAAAAAGTCCCATGAAGGAAGACAAAGGATAGTTTTATAACCACAATAAGTGCTATTTGTGTTCCCATGCAGTGAGGAGGTATAATCTGAGCTGAGTTTTCATTGGTACAGTTGCCATATATTTACTGATGCCATCCTGCCAGTTCATTGCTGCTGTCATTCTCTCATTGATCCAAAGCCCATCAAAGTGAATAGAAAGACTCCCATTGACTCCACTGCACCTTTAGGCCCTAAAATTGCGGTAATCTGATTTTAATGGGACTGTTAGCTCAACAGAAGAGTGGGAATTAATGTCTGAAGTATTGGAAGTGGCTCGACTATCCATTCAGTGATATACCTCTATACTCCTTGCTACCTCGTTGGGACACCATGGCATGGACTAGAATAATCATCCCATTACTCCATAGACATAAGAGTCTATTATCCTGTTTCATATACTCAATGCCATTAGGGACCTGTGATCTCTGTATTACTGACTCAGTCCCTATCTACTTATTTTCTAAAGATTTTCCACTATTGCTAACATCAGTTCAGCTCCACCAGTCTTAATTATGTTAAACAGCCCTAGCTTGGGTGGGGTGCTGGCAGAGGCAATCATTTTTAACATTGTTATTTAGCTTTGGTAACCCTGCCAGTAGCTGGTAGCCCATCTTACACATTCATAAGGCTGGGTTAACACTGAGGCCCTTTTATACTGGCTGAATGGCATAAATAGGCCATGCTCTAAATAGGAATTAGGAACCAAATTTTTAAAGGTATTTAAAGGTAGGTGCCCAGTGGAATCACTAAGCTCTTTTGAAAATCCCACTGGCAACTATCTACATCAGTAGGTTCCTAAATAGCTATAAAAATCTGGCCCTAAATCTATAGATTTTAAGGCCAGACCCACTGATCTAGTCTGACCTCCTGCATAACCCTGACCCAGGAAACTGAACATGAGTCCAGTAATTTATAGTTATGGCTTCTGTTTCTCAGGGTGTATCAGTTTCATTGTTTGCAGTTCATTGTTTAGCAATTTGCTTTCTGTGATGATATGCAAAAATCAGAGGTTTTCTCTTTTTATATACTATAATGAGAAGATTTGGGGGGGAGTACATTCCAAAATTCTTGTTTAAATAGGATCAACTTTAATTTTTATTATATGTATAAAACTGACTTACATGTTAGTTTCAGCTTTGTATATTTGTTACGGATCCCTGGCTTAGCATGTAGTGCATTTCATATACCTCTCCTAGGTACTAGGCTGACATTTTTTATAACGCATATTTACCATCAAAAGAAGCTGATATTTAATAAAAAAATAAAATACAAATACGCTTACCATTATCTAGAGAGATTGTGTCCTTTCCCATCACATTAATATCCCAATGTAGTCAAAAAGTACAATGTTTATGATGTCAAGAATAGTAATTTCCATCTTCAAGCAAAATGGATTTTTAAAATTGTTAGTAATTTTTTAAATTGCATCCACAATTTGTAATACAGAAGTGTAAATTCTGTGTGCGTGTACAGTCCTCCTTTCTATGGAGTGTCCATTGGAATGTAGGATTGGCTGCACTCAGTAGCTGAAGCAGATTTAAAGTACTTAGCATGAATTAATGTTAGATATAAGCCAGGGAGCAGGGACACTGACTACAGGGAAAGCAGGGTAGTCAACCTGAATTGAATAACCATTTCTAGGGGTTTTTTTTGTCTCTTCATAGGATAAACACTATTTTTTTTTGTATTTGGGGTGTTTTATAGGTGTTTTTTACTTAAAACCTAAAATCAGAAGCCCTACCTATAGTTGAAGTACAGCATATGCTTTAGAAAAACATCTTGTCTCTACTGAGAGACAGTAAATGGCTAATTTTCCACTTGTCTTGGTACATTTATGCTAGGGCTCGCAATGTTGCTAACACTAGTGGATGTGAACCAGTTTTAGCAGCAATGGGACCTTTGTAGACAATGTACCTACAGCAGACAGTCCATAGAGCTGTTTGACTCAGAGAGGGGATGCAGTCAATTAATAGATTTTGCTTTCTGCTATGCACCTTTCATCCCAAAGAACTTTAAAATGAAGGGTTAAACAAGCCTCAAAACATAAAACTAATAATTAGAATGGAGATTACTGCAAATACCATGGTAACTTCAGCTGCTATAATTGGTAATTGTCAAGTATTTAATGATGTCTAATCGTATAGCATCATATAACCTACCACCATCTACGCTATCTGCACTGGAGGGGTGTAAATTCTAGTGTGCAGTAGGGTGTCTCACACTAACTACTATCATAACAATAACTTTGATAAATATGGATCCTGTGCCTACATGGAAAACATATGTCTTCATGTGCCTACATAGCTATACCTATACAGACTCGTGTGACACACTGAACCAGCGAAAGTGAGCAGCTATGTCTGGACATTATTGAAGCCATTCCCATGTGACTTTGGTGTGTTCTCTCTTGACGGGACAAGGCAAACAGCTAACTTTATCCCCAGAGCCACTTATGGCAAGTCTTCAGGTTGGGATTTGCTGGGTTGGTAGGTTGCAAGCAGTTGCTGACACGAGACAGGAACGACCTGCTGAGCTTGTGCTCAGGAAGCAAATACTACTGCAACTATCTCCAGTTGTCCTGATGCCATTGCTGCTTGCATTCCTCTTACAAACAAAAGCAGACAGATTTTTCTCTTTTATGTAATTTAATTAAGCCTCCGAGAGCAAGAGGAAGCCCTTAGTATGGATTATTTGGAGCAACACAATTTGTGTTCTGCTATACTTACAGTGTGGGCTTTCTTTTGCGCCAATCCTCAGAAGGATCCTAGCGATAGGCACGTTGTTTGTCAGGATGGCAATATCCAAGGGAGTTAATCCCTCACTGTTCGGCGTGTTTAGATCCAGCTCCTCTGGTGTATATTGATAGAGGAGAATCTGAACAGCGTCCAAATCCTGCTGTTCCACCGCCTCAAACATAGCTTCGTTGCATTGGAAATTCTGTACATCAGCAACAGCAGAAATTAGTTACAATTCTTCCTATGGCAGCCACAAGTTTTACTTTGTATCCTATTCGAGGGACCACTGGCCCAATCCTATAGCCCAAGCGTAAAGACTAAAGGAAGGGCCCTACCAGTACGTTAGCTTCCCCTGGAGATGTGCAAATTGTTTTCAACAAAGCCCATCTCCCCTTGCTTCAGGTTTCATTATACCCTTGAACTCAGTTCAGGTTTGTTGGAAGGTTCAATGAGGTTCACAACCCTCCCAAAGCAAATCTGAACCGATTTACAGGTTTGTCCTGAAACCAAGCCACAGAAGTGATCTTTTAAGATTTACATGTGAAACTGGGTGAAAGTTTGTGGATTTGACAGAGGTCTTGACTCTGAGGTTGTTCAACCCCCAAAACTCAAAGCAAAAACCTGGGGGATGTAACCCAAGGTAATCAACATCCAACTAAAACAAAGCCAGACTCAGAAATTGTCTTGCAGCTTTATCATGAGCTGGTACCAGGCACTGGCTCTGAAATTGCTCATAAATTCTGAACTCTTCAGGGCTTATTATTATTATGATATTTTTCCATAGCACCAAGAATTCCTAGTCGAGAAGCGGGACACCTCTGAGCTAGGTTCTGTACAAAAACAGAACAAAAAGATTGTCCCTGACCTAAGGGGCTTCCAATCTAATTATAAGACAAGAGACAACAGATGGATATAGATCGACGGGGGAGTAGCAGTAAAAATAAATAAATAAATAAATAAATAAATAAATAATATTTGTCAGCATGATAGGCAGTGTGGTCTCTGCATGCTAGCAGCATATCTGGCTTCTCTTCACTGCTGTAACAGTTTGGAGTTATAACTCGAGTTTTGCTCATAACCTGACTCCCGTTCCCACAAAAAAACCTCTAGCTCAAGTTAAATGGTCTGTCTGTGCTGTAATACTAGCGCGTGCATGCATTGTTGCCCACATCCCTCTACCATAAAACCCTCAAGCATGTGCTTATTTGTGCTTTGAACCTGTGCTTGCTTCAACAGCTGGGGGTATGGGTGAAAGCTCAGGCTGGAATCCCCCCACTCTGCAATGAGGACTCAAGCAAGATCACATAAGTCCTGATGGTCCTCCAACACCCTTCCCACAATTCCCCCCCAAGGGACAGACAAGTTCTCCCACAACTGACAGAATTGACTGCGAAAAAATCCTAGTCTGTCTCAGCACAAAGAACCCTGGGATATACCCCCAGAGACACACGAGTGACAGCAGAAGCAGGGAGGATATAGTAATGCAGGTAAGGCTTTGAAGGGGGAAATGCTCACATACTGGCCAGGCTAACCCACATGCCGATCACCTGGAATAACTTTGCAGTATAGACAATACCCACAACTACTGCTCATCCAGTCACTCTGTGCAACTTGACTATTGCTGTGCCACGTAGTCAATCTCACTCAAGCTAGGGTAGGTTAGCTCGACTGCAATAACTTGAGTGTACCGCTTCAAGGTAACTGTTGCAGTGAAGACAAGCTCTCGGCCATTTTTAAGTACCCTAATAATTTCACATCCAGCTTCCAGAGAAAAACGCTGACTAGGAGAGGCCTTGAAACTCAGTTGGAGCTTGTCATCATTACGTAAGAATAGGGGATGGGACTGAAGTAGATTAACTGTCTGGGTACCTCCAAAATATTGGCAAGTAACCAAATATGTGTATCTGTGTGGTACTCGGAAAAATGTAGATTGAGTGGGTGAGCACCTGAAAAATAGGACCCAAGGATATACCATGTATTAGCATCTTCTCTGATATTCTAGGCTAGAAAAGAACAGTGAGGCCCCTTTACCCTCAACAAAGATATAAGAACTAAGAGAAATGATAAAGGAAAAGTGGTAGAATGCAAAGAAACATATCATTCCTTAATTGAGCTGGAAAGAAGCAGGTGCACGAAGCTAACATGGCCTGCAGGGTTTTTGTTTATGAAAACATCCTTCTAGTGCTCTACAGTGGTGACGTGTTATTTGCCAAGTTACTTTAAACTCCCTTTCAATGTCCCTTTGTGATAATTACCCAACAGCTTTCTTCTTTTAAAAGTGAATTATTAGAAGCAACTGGCCCAGCTGTGCAAAGAGAGCTCAGCATGATGCCATGCAAGGGAGCTACGGTTTGGGTGGATGTACTGTGTTGAGGGGAGCATTAAAGAAATACTTGGATATGAGCGAGAGAGAGATTCAGGACTGAAGCTTGGCTCTCTCTCACTGCTGGAAGCGGAAATGTTACAGCGGCAGCCTGCTCAGCACACTCACTAGCACTCCCATTTGGTCTGTTGAAGGATAAGCATTGCTGAACTCTGTGTCCAGGCCCTCATTGCTGCAGGAAGAGGCCTGGTAGAGCGTGGGAGAGTAAAAAGGGGATAAATGAAGGGATTATGGAAACTCCAAGAAGGCATCTGTGGACCTCTAGAAGAAAATAATCATTGCCTGTGAAAGGGAAGCTCTGATAACATGGAACTCAGCTGGAGCTGTGGGTGATTTGCACCTCTGAAAATCAGGCTCAAGATGTCTCGAGTTGGGCACCCAAAAATTAATGGATACTTTGGTGGATATAGGCCTATACTAGCTTTTCAAGACAGTTCTGCTAGTATATCTTTAATACCTGTCAAGGGAATTGTTGTATTAATACTCTGCTAGTTGTTCCACATTGTGTGGTGGGCTCTGTGATGTACGCTATGTACCAGGATGAGATCCCCAACCTCAGTGCAATAGATATGAGCTCTGAAGCAGATCAAAGACCAAAAAACCCCCAACCAACCAAAAAAAAAAAACCAACAAAATTTTCAAAATTTGTTTGTCTTGGGTCAATTGAAATGTTTCGTTCCCATTTCAACTTTAAAAAAATATTATAATTTATAATATACATTTTGAAATGAAAAATCAAAATGTTCCTAATGTTTTGACCTTATCGAAAAACACTTTGTTTCAAAGTTTTGTCTTTTTTAAAAACAAACCTTTGTTGAAACCTTCTCTTTCCAGCACAAAGTTTAGTTTTCAACAAAATGGCATTTTCTGATGGAAGAACTTCATTAGAAATGTTTGACCTGCTCTAGCTATAATGTTCTAAACAAGCAAACCACTACCTCAATCCATATACAATAACTTTATTAAAAAGAATGTAACAGTACAGCGCTCCTTCTGGTTAGAGAAAACATGGACATTGCTCAACATGGGAAACACAAGAAATATTGCAACTACTGAGATAATGTTATCTAAAAGTTTAAAAGGACAGCTACTGTAAGTGGTACTACTGTGATACAGTAGATATGGTGGCCAACCATAATAGAGATTAGCAGTATTTAAAACTGTCTGCACTCAAACTTTTCACCTGTTTCATTTCACCTCAGCTACCACAAATAAAACACATTTGTTTTAAGCTTTTCAATCCTTTCTAAGGAGGTTGTATAATAGATCACACTTGTTGCTTTCAAAATAGGTCTTTTTGTATGTTTTATCTTGAGAGCCCAAGATACAAAACTGAGATGTAAACATTTTTCTCTGACAATTTCCAAGCAACTCCATTTCATAAATATTACTCAGGAAAGACACTCAAGGTAACTAATTAATTCTCCTTGTATTTAATATGAGGAATTCTATTAGCCAGATTTCATATACCCACTCAGTGCTTTGATGTTAGTGGGAGGGGTGCAAGAGAAAAATCCTCAAATGATAGATGAATGAATGGCAGATGGATAGAGATTATCCTCTAGTTATCTAAATCATAATTAGAACAGTTTTAAAGGCAAACTTTCACTGGTGAGGGTAGGTCTAAAATAAATGTAAGAAAAGATCCTGTCATGTATTTCTCAATTGTAAGGCAAAGCCTAAAAGGAGAGGAATTTTTACTGCAATGCAGCAGTTGCCTTGCACTACACAGCAGCTCCACACATCTGTTCCCTGCTTTTCTAATGCTTGATTTGGATCATTCTGAAATGAGAACTCAGCACTTTCTTCATGTGTTTGTGAGGTTCCCCTCCCATCTGAGATGATGAAACTCTTTGCTCAGACAAGACAAAACCTATTCATTAGTGGCATGGATCCTGAAACACATGGAGCGTCTTCAACTCTAATTGGAGTCAATGGGAATTAGATATTATTACATGTATTTAATAGCTGGCCATCACTCTGCTGTCTAGGCACATTTAACATGTTTTAAATTGGGTCATTAACATTTCAGATAAGAAGAACAAAAGGGTTACACTCCTTTTCTCCCTGCAGCTTTAAGGCCAAGGATTGTGAACAATGAACTATAACCTACCAAAACCACCTTTATATTAAAAATTAGGGTTGGCAAATAATGTCACTTTTTGTTTCTCCAGGCATATTTGTTTGGACTTTACAATAAATTCATTTCAGTCAAGTAGGTATCCCTTTCAAGTTAATTTCCTGTGAATATTTGAGTTGTCTATTTTACTGTCACATACATTAAGAGAAAGAAAAATTCAAAATGAATTTTGGAATATACGTCAGAAGCACCTGCGTGTTCATCCAATTTGAAAAGAGAAACAATACCAGTGCAATGAAGATTATCTGACTAGTGTTTATGGAGCACTATTTAAGGACCAAATATTATCAACTTACTTTGTCTTCATATTACATTCAAAGCTCAAAATCAGTCTTACAGACATTACATCATATAGGGGCAATCCTTGCATTAGGAATAAGCAGAAAAAATAATAGAGCTTTATAATTTGGAGCCAAATTGTGCAGTGTGAGTTGTGTAGCTGAACTGAAGTCAGGGGTGTGACTCTGGATTTCTAGCCTATAACTGGGAGCAGAATTTGGCCCTTTCTTATTCAAACATGTAATCTTTTTATATGTACGATACCAGACAGCAGGCTTGGTGCTATACAGCTGCTGTACCTAAAACAAGTTCTGGGTGAATACTGCAAATATTATTGGGGAACTTTGATTTTTTTTTTAAATTCAGCCTCAATAAACCCTTAATTCAGCAAACCATCCCTATTCCTCCATGCATTTAAGCATGTGCTTAAATCTAAGTGAATGTCTAAGTCCTGTTGATGTTCATGGGACTTAAATAAATGCATAAAATTAAGCAAAGGCTAACAGGTCAGATTTTCAAAGATATTTAGGTACCTAAAGATGCCAATAAATGCCCAGTGAGATTTATATAGACATTGCTCAAAAAATCATATCAGGCTCCTATCTATATCTTTAGTTGCCTAAATACCTTTGAAAATGTGGCCCTAAATGCTTTACTGAACAGGGATGCACCTAAACACATGCTTAAGTGCTTTGCTGAATTGGGGCCTAAATTAGTTCAACCCAAAATGCAAATACGAAAGTTCATAGTCACACTGAAAATCTGATGCAGAGTTGCTTTCATCTAGACAAAGAAAAGAGCATGCATTGGAACCTACTCGCTGCATCCAATCAAAACAGCAAAGGCCAAATTGCAAATATCCTGAATGAACAAGTCAGAAGCAACCAATAGGCCGAAAAGTATTTGCATGAAATAATTGTCCAGTAGTTTTGAACACTGAGAAAAATAGTAATGGAAATTGTGATCTATTCTATCTACCTAGGTACTTATATGGCCCTCATCATCATATCTGAGCATCTTACAATGATTAATGGGTTTTATTCTCATAGTACAATTGTGTGAGAGCAAAATATCGCCTCTTATTTTAGAAAGTGGAAAGGATAGATTAAGTAACTTGCCCCAGGTTGCACTTGATGTCTGCAGCTGAGGTCGGACTCAAACCCAAGCCCCAGTCAAGTGCTGTAGCCACTAGACCATCCTTCCTGTGAGTTTTGCAATTTGCAAACAAGAAATATCTTTACCTTCTATATCAGTTAATGCAAATACTGCACCAAACTCTTATTTAAAACATCCCTTAGTCTTTGCTATACCATTCAGTCACCTGCAGCTCCCGGGGATGGAATTCAAATGGGGGAAAGGAGCACTGTGATCTCATCAGACCGACATGTTCAGCTTCAGACCAGCTGGTACCATCAAAATGATTCAAAAGCGCCTTCTGACTTCATCTGCACCCACTAGAGCACAGGATATTTCTCCACTGTGAAAACATGACTGGGAGCAAACAGTATCTGATGACCCAGCTACAAACAATCAAATGCAGTTTAGGGACAATTCTCAAGTTTTTCCTCCCTTAACAGTTGCACGACAAGATTAATTTATGGAGGGTGTTACACAGATGCAAAAATGTACACACTGAAAAGAACCACCGTGCTGCTTTGCGGTAAGCAGGAGCTATGTTCCAGTGAAGTGATTTAGTGCTGAGTGTTTAAAAATGCAGTCGTGTGTAGCTATTTGCTTTGGGTTAGCTAGGAAAGTCCATGTCTGGTCCTAGAGTTGGAAACAAAATATTGGACTAGTTCCAGCAAGGAAGTGCTTTGACAAACATGAGAGTGAGAATAAAGCAGTTCTGGGAGGTGGCTATGTCTCTGGCAGGACAATAAATGTTTTGAATGGAAAGTGTTGCATAGAAAAAACGAAGAGAAAACTGTTCATTAGTGGAAGGTGAGGGAAGAGTCTAAAAATCCTGTTCTCTCATCTGGAAAATTGATTTTAATTAATGTTCTTTCAATTGAGGTTTAGAATTAAAAAAACATATCAGCTAACGCCTTGATCCCTGATATTTTTACGCCTTACTTGTGGTTTCCTGATTATTTTCCACAGTGAACACTGAAAAGAATAGATAGTTGGTTGATTGGCTTGCTCAGCAGGGACCTGATCCAAAGCCCACAGAGGTCAGTGGGAATCTTGTCACTGACTTTTATAGGTGTTGGCTCAGGCTCTGAATTACTGATGGGATATAGAAATGTTCACCTCTAGCGTTTGGCCTACGGCAGGGCAGTCGTGACAAAAAGCCATTACACTTTTATGGTTGCATAATGGATTGGAGGACATAAAAGTAGTGAGTCTCGATCTATTTCCCATTATACAACTGTCCACATCATACCTGGCCATAGAGTTTTGTCAGTAAGGCCAAGAACTGAAACAAATACTTCCATGCCTAGAGAGGGTCCTGATAGGTCAGATCTGAGAAGGATGGTGGGCAGTAAGTGAGCAAGCCAGCAGCTCACTAGGTGACACAGGAGCCCAGTCTCCACAGCTGTCATGTGCTCCTCAGCCTTTTGGCTAAGAACAGATTTACCCATGTGATCTTACCAGTTTAAGATCTGACGTGTTCCCTGTCTGGGACTGCATAATAAGTGGATTTTTGGAACAGGGAGTTGGGCTAGGACCTTGTTCCATCCACTCCATGCCTCAGCCTGGTATTGCAGTGCCTTTGCAAGCACAATAATCATACAAAAGATAGGATTAAAAAAACTTGGTAAGAAAAAAAAGGTGGGGGCAGGGGATGGGGTGGAAATCATGACACAGTAGGCTTTTCCCACAGCTAACTCCTATACCTTGGCCTGTAGCAAACCCTCCTAAATTCAAATGTGCCCCAAAGTGGATCCAGATGCAAATCCAAACTTCATTGTACATTATACCCCTCTCCATGGACTAGATAGTGCCATTTACGTGCAGCTCCTGTTAAGGGGAGGGGTGCAGCTGCTCTGACCCAATGGCAGCCTCAGGTGGTGCTGTGCCTCAAAGAAGAAATTCCTGAAGCATACAGGCTGTGTTCCCATTACCAAGCCCATGCACAGCTGCTTACCTCTCCCACAGCCAGGCAGCTCCTCATGCCAGTGCATGGAAGACAGGAGGGGTTGTGGAGACAGCCAGTGCCCTGTACCCACCACAGGAACAGGGACAGAGCCTTCCTGTCATGTCCAGCGCACAGGGGCTGCAGTTCTGTCTAGCTCTTCTGCAGACCATGTAAGAGAACAGCAGTCTGCTAATGCCCTCTCTACTGCCATGCCCTGCTAACAGGGCCAGGCTGAATCTAGCCCTGTAACTTCCTGAAAGAAACATCTAGCCTGATCTACAGGCTGTGATTGTTTTGAATTAACTCTCCTAGGGCTTCAGCACTTGTATTGCTGCATGCAATTTTTCTTACCTATAAGGCAGATTTGCACGTGTTAAGGAAATCTAAGCCATACATCTTTTTCCGGCCAGTCATACGGTTCCCATTAGCAATATGGGCCTTAGGTAGTGCGGTCCTGCAAGGTGCTGAGCACGCTAGCCCTGATCCAGCACAGCACCTAACTTTAAGCCTAGGCGTCGTTACCGTGCCGGCTGGGTGAGCGGGTGTTTCCTGGCACATCCACAGGCATCCCCTCAAGGTTGCTGCTCCTCCTTCCCTCAGGAAGCAATTCAGAGTAGAAATCCAAGGACGTGTCCTTCCTGCCTCCAGAGGGGAGGAAACCTGTTTTGTTTCAGCAACACCAGCAGCAGGAGGGCAGCTGCCTCGGCACCTCCCTCCAGTAATAAATAGATGAGGTTGTGTTGCTTACTGAGCCTATGCCTGTGTCGTTCTACGGAGGTCTCTGCCTGTTTGTCCAAGCCTGCCAGAACGCAGTGCATGAGGCTGTGTCACGGTAGTCCCATTGAAGTCAATGGGAGTAGTCATGGGCTTGGTTAAGCAAGTGCCTATGTGCTGGGCTCAGTATCTTGTACAATCAAGGCCATAGACGGGCTTTGCGACCACAGGAGAGTGCCAAAAGCTTTGACACATGGGGGTCCTTGGCTCTCTGTCTAGGTTCTGATCTGGTGCTCACCATCCTAGCCTGTGACCCTGGCACTTAATAGTTACTTATTCGACTGTTACTTCCTTGGCTGTTGAGAGACATTGGTGCATACGTCAAACTTCTAGAGAAAATGATCGTTTCTTATATTTCCAAGGCGGGCTAGACATTTTTCTTATCTATAGGGCCAGATTCTGCCACATTTACTCATGCTGTGTAGAACCTTACTCCTTAAAAGTGGACTTCTCATGGAATAAAGAACTGATACTGTAAGGGTGCCCCAGAATCTGGCCCACAAGAAAAAAAATCAATATCTGCTCTGCAGAGCAAACGTTGTCAAGCATAGTGCTTATTAGCACATGCTTCACATCAGTGGGATTCCTCTGACATAAGCTCAGGAATAGGTGTGTAGAGCAGGCCCATGAACAGACAAAATGCAGATGAAGAAGGATGAAGAAAGGTATACAACAGAGAAGCAAGGTCAAGGTGAAATTAGCTAACATGACAGTTGATTAAAAATGAAGTAATTACCACAGAAGTCTTTCGGAGACTGAGTCGATCTGATCTGGCCCTGAAATACGCCTCATCAAAAGATGCGTGACTCCCCTTCAGCTTCTCGGAGAGGTTGCGATACAGTCGTTTAGCAGCATTCGGAGAAGACGGCCCACTGTTCTTTTTTGGCTGCGAAAGGTGCAAGTTCTGCATTTGCTGTGTCATTTTCACGTGGCGGTTCCTAGAGAGAAGGCAATGCAGCCGTTGGATACGGGTTTGCTACACGAACTTCATCCGGTCAAAACGCATCCTTGTAACATACACAGCAAGACTTGTGCAGCAACAGACTTTCATTAAGGTAGGCCAGCCCCACACCAAGAACAGGAAGGGCCATATTTTAGAGCCTTTCCATTGGCGAGTTGTTGCTCACAGAGATAGTCCCATTGACATCAATGGGCGGGAGGGGGTATGATGTGGACACCGATGGTACTACCTCTATGAGTGCCAGCCAATGGGAGGAATAAGAGCTCCAAAATGTGGGATTTTAATACCCAGGGAACATTGTGGGAAAAACAACAATTCTGGTAAAAAAATTCTGGTAAAAAAAAAATTTAAGGGGAGGGGGAGAGTTTGGATTAAAAGAGAATTGGGAAGAGGGATGTGTATGTAAAGTGATGCTGATATTCCCTAAATTCGACCAGAACAAGCAGGATTGCAGAATCAGGACCTAACAATTTGGCCCTACCATTTATTGTCATAAAAGCTTTTCTGCTAAACACTTTCTTGTCCTGTAATTGCTGCTCTTTGGCTTTAATTTGCTTCTAAGATTTAAAGCTCAACGCCAACTTTCCAAGGCCTTTAAGTCTTCCATTCCCGTTGGTGAATGGTGGCAAAGCAGACATTCTGAACACAAAAGTGTCCATTTACA
Organism: Gopherus flavomarginatus; assembly: GCF_025201925.1. Taxonomy (NCBI): domain Eukaryota; kingdom Metazoa; phylum Chordata; order Testudines; family Testudinidae; genus Gopherus; species Gopherus flavomarginatus. Next base: position 42,617,601 of record NC_066628.1, on the reverse strand, counting down.
AATAATCTCACACATTTCCCAGGCTAACGAGGTACTACAAACAGACAAGGTCTCTGAATGATGAACATATGACCAGAGACTCGAGATAATTGGGACATGTGACAAGGAGACTTCCTCGTTAAATCAGCACACCCATGTGTGCAAACAAGAACAGAGCTCTGTGTGAGTAGCATCCCTGCAACTAATGAGCAAAAAAAAAATAATAATAATAATGGATGCAAGGCAAAGCAGGCCTTCTGAGATCTCCAGAATCATCTTTCATTGAGCATGATGACCATGGAGTATAGGTGCAGTGAGACTGCACACAATAGAAGTTATCTTGCTTTTTCGTTATTATTAATTTGCATTATAGTAGAACTCAGTGGCCTGAACTGAAATTATGGCCCCCGTGCACTAAGCACTTGCACAAAACACAGAGTAAGACAGTTCTTGTCCCGAAGAGCTAGTCAAAACAGATGAGACAGACAAAGGGTGGCAGAGGAAACAGAGACACAGTCAGTGCCTTTGCCTAGATCACACAGCAGATCAATAGCAGAGGTAGGAACAGAATCCGGGTCTCTTGAATTACAGTCCAGTGTTCCATGCACTGGACCAAGGAACCTTGTAATATTATAGAGGTTACAATAAAAATAAAATCTACATTTACCTGAAATTCTGGAATTATTTTTCCTATTTTCAGTAGAGGGAAATAGAGCTAAATGATCCTCCTCTTTTCTCCCCTCTCCCTGCAAAGTAACACACAGGAGAGGCCCGGTCTAGTGGAAGGGGGTTTCTGTAGGGGCAGCAGGAAGCAGGGTTGGAAGGACCCCTCCGTCCCATCCAGCTGTGGAGCAGCAGTGGAATCGCTCTGCGTGGTGCTGCAGTCGTCCCCTACTGGGGCAATATCCAGTGGATCCATATATTGGAAGATTTCCCCCTAGTCCTAGTTCCCCATACCTTGCTACATGGGGGTATGAAGAGAGCCGCCCAAAATTTGGTTTCTATGGCACACAGGGGACGTGAACACTCAGCATGGGTGTCACAAATCCTTTTTTCTCCACCTATATGGTGGAATCACATTGGTTACATCTGAAGCAGCATGCATGGATCTGCCCCCGATACTCCATGAACCAGATGTGGAAACTGTCAGTAAGTGCTGATTTTAACGGCAAACACAGGACAAATGCAAAAAGCATTCTGCTTTACTGATGCAGTAAGCGGATCAATCAGGAGTTTTAACTGAAAACATGAGCAAACGTTCAGTCAGTGAAATAAAACGATTTAAAAAAATGGCTGTTAAGGGTGTGCTGGCATTAACCCCCTATTTAGAATCTTGCCATTAGTTCAATGAGTTTCTAATGAACGTCTGAAGATATGTTTAAAGAGGTGGTTGGATTTGGTGTGTTGTCCCCAGAGATCTTCAGATCCCACAGTCTCATGTTATTAATATTTAAAGGTGACTCAGCACCTTACCAAAGTTCCTTTGATTCTCAGTCGCTCAGAGTGATGACACAGATCCCCTCATGATGACCTCCTTCCCTATATTCCACAGCACAGCAAACTGAAACAGAAAGGGCATCTGCGCTCACATCCACTTTACCCTGCACTGACTTCAATATATGGCTTCTCCTGTACAGCAGCATGTGGGAAGAATCAGCCCCAAATGTACCAGTGACACAAAGGGTCTTGCAAACACTCACAAAATAGTTCAATTCACTCTGCTCCTGTTTAAAAGTTCCAGGCATCCAGTCATGGAGCAGAGGCTACCCCATGTGAGAAAAGTGAGCAGTCATGTACTGCAAATAGTAAAAGTGGAGTTTCATGAATAGTCCAGGGCTGGAAATAGTTTGTCGAAGTGGCTGAGCAGGTATTTGTGAATAGTGTACACAGGGGAGATGTTCAGAGGTCCAGGGAACCAGGAAGCACCCAACTTTCACCAAAAGTCAAAGGAACTTGGGCACCTAACTCCCACCTGCGCCTCTGAAAATCTCCCCTTGCATTTGCAGAGATGATGAATGGTTTGCAAAAGCCTTGAGAACAACAAGAGAAAAGGGCTAGGTTCATTCATAACGAACAAGTCAAGCAGTTCTACTTGGTACTGAATGGGACTTCTCAAGCCTAGAAATGCCATCACGCTACAATTAAGAACAAGCAATGGTGGCATTAGATACTTGCTACTTGTGGCTGATCCCATTAAATCATTAAAGAACTAAGAACTAAAGAACACCCATATCAAGACTGAAAAAACACCTGTTCCCCCCACCGACATAAGATTCACTGACAAAAGCACCGGTATCGACAGCACTACGCCGGCAGGAGATGCACTCCATAGCTACCGCCGCCTGTTGGGGGTGGTTTAATTATGCCGGCGGGAGAGCTCTTTTCCATTGGCAGAGAGTGGCTACATGGTACAGCAGTGCTGCTGTAAGGTTATGTCTACACTACAGACCTAATTCCCACTGATATAAACTGGAGTTAGGCACCTGGACATCTTTGAGAACCTAGGCCCGTGTAACTAAATAGGCTGCCTTCCCATCTAGAGCCAGACGAAACAATCTCCGTACTGGCCTGTCAATGCCATTCTAAGGGCTGACCTACACGGTGCATTATCCACACCAGGGGGTGTAAATGCAAGTGCACACTAGCGTGTCATACAATAACTGGCCCCGGTGGACCCTGCCACCACCCTCACTTCTTCTATAAGAAGCGGAATTCAGCCTCAGCTGGTGGCAGAGCCTGAACAAATCTTCTCTAAATGTCAGCAGTCTTGATTTTCCATCAGTTCTGACTGCTGGGTGATGCTCTGTTAAAGGAGATCCCAGTCCCTCATGTGCTAGGGATGGACAGCTGGACCATTGTGTTGCACATAGGCAATCCATCTGGGAAGCTGTGATATGCAGGAGGTCAGATGAGATAATCATCATGGTTACTTTGGCCCTTAAAAATCTATGTCACAGCTCCATTGACTTCAACCATTACAGCATTGTGCAGCTGGAGTTTCGCAGTGGAGAATGAGGCCTGCTACATATACATGAGAAAGATACTAGTGTAACCTCAGGGTCAAAATAACTTTAGGTACCAAACATTTGAACAGCACCCTTCCAAGGACCATTGTAGTAGGATTACTGTTCTATCCATGGATGTATGCAGTGTTGTTGTAGCCGTGTTGGTCCCAGGATATTAGCGAGACAAGGTGGTGTGACAAAGTTCCTCCTCTACTTTGGTGGGTCCTGCGCTTATTGGTGGATTTGCTTGCCTCAGAGATTCACATGTGGGTCAGGAAACAGCCCAGAGACCTTCCCCTCTGGTAGAAGCCACAGTCCAGGTCAATTCCTCCTGTGTCTGATCAGGAGTTGGGAGGTCTGGGGGGAACCCGGGCCTGCCCTCTATTCTGGGTTCCAGCCCAGGGCCCTGCGGACTGCAGCTGTCTATAGTGCCTCCTGGTACAGCTGCACGACAGCTACAACTCCCTGGGCTACTTCCCCGTGGCCTCCTCCCAACACCTTCTTTATCCTCACCACAGGACCTTTCTCCTGGTGTCTGACAATGCTTGTACTCCTCAGTCTTCCAGCAATATGTCTTCACACTCTCAGCTCCTAATGCCTCTTGCTCCCAGTTCCTCACATGCACACTACAAACTGAAGTGAGGTCCTTTTTAACTCTTAATTGGCTCCTGGTGTCCTAATTAGCCGGCCTGCCTTAGTTGGTTCCAGCAAGTTCCTGCTTGTTCTGGAACTGCCCCTGTTACTTACCCAGGGAAAAGGGATCTACTTAATCTGGGACTAATATATCTGCCTTTTAACACTTTCCTGTAGCCATTTGGTCTGATCCTGTCACAGTGGGTAAGGCAATCTTTTATTAGAAGAACTTCTGTTGGTGAGAGAGACAAGCTTTCAAGCTGCACAGAGCTCTCTTCAGGTCTGGGAAAGGTACTCCAAATGTCACAGCTAAATAAAAGATCGAACATATAGTTTAGCATAAATAGTTAGCACTTATTCTAAAGGGCCATTCCAGGGGAAAGGGGACCATTAGCATCCCTGCAGTCACAGGACAAAAAGTGGGGATCACTTTTACATGTTACAGATTGTTTACATGTTACAGATTTACAAGTTACAGATTGTTGTAATAAGCCATAAATTCAGTGTCTTTATTAAGGGCATGGTTTTTAGTGTCTAGCAAAGTTATGAATTTAAGCTCCCAGGCTTGTCTTTTGAAAGTGTTGTGCAGGTTTCCTTTGAGGATGAGGACTGATACATCACATATAGAGTGATCGCTTTGTGAAAAAAAATGTTCACCCACAGGTGATGTGATGTTTTTGTCTTTTATCATTTTCCTGTGTATGCTCATTTGAGAGTATAGTGATTGTCTGGTCTCAACCCACATAGTTGTTATTGGAACATTTAGTTCACGGGATGAAGTACATCACATGTTGTGATAGGCATGTGTAGGAGCCATGGATCTTGAAAGGTGTGTTGTGGGGGATGTTGACCATTGTAAAATGGAGATGTGTGTGCAGGTTTTGCATCTGTTGTACTGGCAGGGTCTGATGCCACTTTCAGCTGATGTGGCTTAGTGTGTGGTCTTGCTTCTGATGCTGAGCTTGGAGAGGTTGATGGGTTACAGGCCACATCACCTTGAATGATCCTTTAGTTTAGCATTAGTAGTTAGTACATATTCTATCTGTTCGATCTTGTATTTAGCTGTAACACTCTTAGTATCTTTCCCAGAGCTGAAGAAAAGCTCTGTGTAGTTTGAAAGCTTGTCTCATCACCAACAGAAGTCGGTCCAGTAAAAGAGATTATCTCACCCATCTTGTCTCTTTAATTACCCATGGGTTGTTTTTATATGAGTTAGCCATAGCTGATCTTTAAAATCAATATGCAGGTACAAAGACAGTATTTCCCAATGGCTAGAACATTAGATGGGGTGTCAGGAGACCTAGGCTCTATTTCCTGCTCTGCCACTGTCCTTCAGGGTGACGCTGGGTAAGTTACTTTAACTGCTCCGTGCCTCAGTTTCCCCATCAGTACAATAAGGATAACAATATCTGGCTCATTTGTAAAGAACTTTGAGATCTGCTGATGAAAAGTGCTATACAAGAGCTACCTATAATTATTTTATTTATGATATATGATAAATATACATCTTTATGACCATATGTCATGGGTGTTTCTCTTTACCCAAGGAGAGAGAGGTCAAGAGGAGGTTGAGTAAACATAGCTGTAAAACCTGCAGTGGTTCAGTGACACCATTTTTCTATGTGGCAATAGCACCATATCCACACTAATTCCATATCAGGTCATCAATGACCTTAAAAATGTTCAATGGACTATTTTTTATATACTAACAGAAGTACATAAAACATTGCATGAACAAAACACACAACAGCCAAGTAATAGTTGGAAATAATGTAATGCAAATTCAGTGGAGTCCTGGTCAGCATGTTCATACAATGTTTGTGAAATGCAAAATATTGCCGAGGATTACTGTATTTAGGACAGCACAACGGGGTAAGTAATAAGCAGTTATTAGATGCAAAAAAAGGAAAGGGAAAATGTATGCTTGCATATCACAGAAAACTTTCTAGTACTGTGATCTTATAAAGCTGGAGAGCTGTCTCCCAAGGGAATTAATGGAAACTAGACTCAGTAAATCACAGAATAATCCTGCATTGGGAAGGCGATAGATTTGATCATCTACAGGGTCTTTTCCAGCTCTAACTCACATGATTCAAAACTGCTCCAAATGCAGGGATATTTAAATTGGCTGGTAGCAGTTTTATAACATCGAAGTAATTTTATAGGAACATCTTTAGTCTTCTTTTATAAGAAATTCAGGTTAGCTTTCATAGCCATGTCAGATGATATAGCAAAACATACATCATTCTCTCTGAAGTTACACATTAGACATGTCTTCATGTTTTTAACATATGGACAATTGAAGATGTGCTACGACAAAGGATGGATGATTGCTAGAGTTAAACTGTTAGCAGAGGATTATAAAAAACAAACCCTGTGGGTGCTAGGTGTTGCACTGGGTTCATATATTCAAGACTTTCACCTCTGGGAACCTCAGCACATATCTAGCTTAGGTCACAAATTTAAACGTGTTAGGCAATCTCAGTGTTGTTCTGAATAGATCTTTGTGCACATCAAAATAACCGTCACAATATTTGACCTAACTGGCTAACGCTTGTCACAGGCAATCAAGAAACTGACGAGAAATGTGCAGCAGGTTTGGGGGGTGCAGGTAGAGCTCTGCAGAGTAGCATGCAGAGCAGCTGCTCACATTGTAACTGGGCATAACCAATACTGTCAGTAGCCCGCTTTTTTAAGAATTAAAAATCACAACAAAAATGGTTCCAGTAATGAATATCTGAATCACTGGGCAAACAGTCTACTGCAGACATTTTACACTAGCCATTGCATGCAGACTCCGATTCTCATCATCACTCTCATTTAGCATGCACCAACTAAGAGAGGGAAGGCGCCCGACACGTTTCATACTGTACACAATGTAATCTAATCTTTGTGATCAGGCTACTGATCACACATCCCAGGCACTACTGAAGTAACCTTTCCGGACAGGCATGGGTTTTAAAAGTGGAGATTTTAGATAAAATCCATTGAAATAACCTACCCTTGAAAGTAGCTTATTTCATCTTGGGGGACTGATCAAATATTCATGCACAGTTTCTAAAATCACATTGTAAAAGGGAAACAAATCCCTGAATTACATAGTGGTGTGTGTCGATTAGACACATATGAGCATAGAGCATACATAGGCACACTGTATAAATACAGCCTAGATGTAGAAGTGTTAACTCTGGAAGATTTGATAAAAACATACACATACAATAGATAATAATAAACCCCCCCACACTTATTTTTTAAATGATTTCATTCACCAACACATAGCTAGAGAACATGAGTTAGAGAATTAAATTTGACTTACCAGCTTAGGCTGTATAATTCAGACTGGGAACAAGTTGGTCGTAATTGTCCACTATCTTCATTCAATATTTCACATTGGCTTTGCTTTCTTTTCTGGTTCAGCCTCTGGTTCAGCCTCTTTCCTACACTGTATGAATGATCAAAAACGAAAGAGCTTACTACAAGCAATTACTGAAGTCCAAGACCACTGATTAAATCTCAGTGCAAAAACCAAAGATAGAAGCAAATTATGAAACATCTGAAGTAAAATATCTGATGCCTTAACACTACTGTGCTCTTAGTACTGCAGCTATAGTAATGACTGGTATCTAATGCTCTTGTTTCTGTAGTCAAAGATGCCATGACTTCTGCATGCTTTTAGCCTGTTGTATCTCTAAGAATTGATCAGCACAGCACGCAAGTAGAACAAGTAATCACTGCCCAGAGTAAACAAAACGGGAATTGTAGTCCATTGTCACTCAGTATGAACAAAAAGATATTAATGCAGTCATCTTAAAACAATTAGTTCTAAGTTAAATCAATAAGAGAAAAATAATCCTAGCCCTACACTTTGTCCAGGAATTCATGATTGCATATGATGTACTGTTCCTTCTTTCGCCAAGCTACCAATACAGCTGTCTGCAATCATAGCAACAAAAGCAGCAACCATATCCATAGCTCTGGGACATCTGCAAGATCATTTCAAAGCTCCCAGCATGAACAGGTTATCTTTAAAAGGTTATTAAACCAGCTAACCCCCACCACCAGCACATACAACTTTAATGATGCTTAAATTTTAATTACAACAGGTCCCCAGGAATTAATTTTTAAATGCTTTTGACAATACAGCCTGGTACAAAAACAGTGACATTTTTAAACAAGAGGTGGTTTTTTAAAATGTCTACTAGAAAATGTAAAACCTAGATCCCACTGGACCCAGCAATATGTTACAAAGTCAGAATATGCAAAAAGTTTGCCAAACCTCAGAATGCTAAAAATACAGATATGTGTTGGACTGAAGATAAACAAGGATGATCAAGTAAAGCACGTTATGTTTTTGGATCACCTTCCTGGTTACATTCAAACAACCATAAAAGTTAAGCACTTACCAACAGAGTAAAATGAAAAGACTCTTTTAGATGCTCATTTGGGGATGTGTGATCATGAGTTGTCTATAATAGTGATTTGACTATTATTATTATTTGTATTCTCATAGCACCCAGGAGCCCCAGTCATGGGCAAGGATCCCACTGTGCTAGGTCCTGTACACACATCGACGAGACAGCCCTTGCCCCAAGGAGCTTACAGTCTAAGTATAAAACAACAGGTGGATACAAACAGATCAACCAGGGGGTACAAGGGACCAATGAAACAGTAGTGGTCAGCGTGATAGGCAGGGACCTCAGCATACGAGTAGCCTGCTCACAGTTCAGTTCAGTTTTTTGAAGGCATCATAAAGGCACTGTGGGTTTAAGAGTGAGCCTGGAGTAGCCTCTCTGATTCAGTGGAGTTACTCAGATATGATTCTGGAAAACGCTGAGCATCCTCTGGGAGATGGTGGCCATACTTGATTCTCACCCACTTCAAAGGAGTGTTGAGGGTACTCAGCTTCTTTCAGGGTGGTGTCCTGCTTATGGCAGTGCAGCTGAGAGCAGAATGTCCCTATGCCCCTGCATGACATGGGGTCTGTTCTTACACAGCATGCAGCAGAACTGGCTGGACAGCTGAGTATAACTCTGACTTCTGTGCTGAATGGTAAGTGCCCTCGCAGTGGCAAACACTACATTGAAGTTGGTCAAATCATGTTCTCTTAGTGACATAGAATTTATAAAGATTAAGTCTGGGCCTGCAGCAAACCCTCACATCCAAACGTCCTAAACTTTGGGGAGTTTGAAATGTGGATCTAGGCACCCTGCAGCGTGAGCCCATCTCAGGTTATTAGTCAAAACAATGATCCTTAGTTTGGGGCCAATTAACAGTGATCATAGCCTTCAACTAACTACAGCGTCATCAATCTGTTAGGCATAAGATGCATAGTATGGATTAAGAACTCCAATCTGTCTTCTGAAACTTGGTGTCAGACTTTAGTAAACCTGGTGAAGCTGGATTGATGAAGGCTAGCACTGGAATTATTTTTAGCAAGTACAGGTTTGCTGCTTAGATATGTTAGCTGCTTGTGTTTAACTGGTCAGAGCAGTACAAAGTGTTCCTTGCAAAACCTTGGCACTCCACAGAACTCACCTGGTTTTGGATTTTGTTCTAAACTGGAAACCCAGCCTAGGTTTTGTAACAAGATTTGCCAGCCCATGCCTAAGATTTGACGTTGAAATGGGTTTGAATCAGAATTGGTTGAAACTTGGTGGTAGTTTTGCTTTGAGGTTTTCTGATTCATTCAAGCTCAAGACTCAGTAAAAACCTTCTGGGATGCAAATAAATCACATATGAATTGCAACTGCAGAAAATCTTTGCGTTACGGCTTGGGCCCATTTGAGCACCATTTTGTCAACGGTGGAGGATGAACTATTTGGCAAAGGAGTTCCATCAGAATGGGTATTGTACAAAAGCAAATCAGCAGGGAGACGTAAGGCTAAACAAGGCCCAGTGTAATGGAGGTGCCAATCTTGCTCACATATTCTCATGAGAAAAAGGGTGGTTTGTAGGGATCAGATATTAGAGGCATCTTTGAGGGGCAGGAATACATTGAAAAAAATGTGTTGTTTATGTAATTAAAGGACTGCTGAATAATTATGAGAGCTTCCGATTTCTCCCAAGTTTTTAATTTAAGTTTCAAATATAAAACTTAAGAGCCAAATCCTCAGCTGGTGTAAATCAAAATAAATGTAGCTACCCTCATTTATACCAGCTGGGGGCATTTAGTGTGGTTTGTGAGAGCTTGAAAGCCTCTCAAAGTCCTTTCAAGGCAACAGAGGTGTAGATGTTAAAAAGCAAGGACAAGAGCCTTAGTTTCAGTTCAGCTCAGGATTCTTTTCCATCTGGCAGGTTGAACAGCACCTTGCAGGTCTCTTTATCAAAGTCAATCGCAGCTGGTTTCAGATGTGAGTTGAGCTCTATGAAGTATAACTTGGTCTGATAATGAATCAGTTCCTGAAGTTATCTTAGAATTTCAGAAAGCACTTTGGGAGCCAGTAGTTCAAAAATGCTGACAAATAGAAGGAACCAATCATTTCTTGTTCCAGTTTTAAATTGCTTACAATTATTTCAGAGTGGCTTGTCCAATGTCACACAGAAAATTAGTGGCTGAGCTGGGTTTGGTCTCATTCAGTCTAGTAACCTATCCATGTGGATATATGGTAGGGCCTATTGGTAACTATTTTGCTTCATGAGCAATTTTGAGTTTTCAAAATATGCTTCCATTTAAGAAGACCAGGATGGGAAGGGAAGGGAAGGGACGGGATGTGGGGTAGGGAGCGAGGAGCAGAAGACCCAGATCAAGTCCCGCTCTTCCTGATTCAGGGAACAGAGAAAATACAATGGCCAACACAACTCAGATTTAAAGTACCACACTTTGAACATTCAGAGTAAATTGTTTGTGATCTGTCCATAGAGTGAGGGAGAAGGGGAAATGTCACAAGAATGCTCATGAGTAAATTCTAACACACACATCTGAGGAAGTTGAGATCTGCTCAGTTATTCTGACAAGCAGAAAAAGTGCCCAGACTCATCCAGCAAATTATTCAGTACCAATTATTTGTTCAGCTGTAGACATTAGCACAGCGACTTGGCCTTTATCTCTGCTAGGATTTTAATTTGCTCTTGCTGCCTATTTTTCAGCTAAGATCCTGATACTCCTTGTTACACCACAGTAGTTTCTACAGCTGCCCATTGTAAATGACGATGACAAGAATCTCATTCCCATGAAGATTACAGATGAGAGGAATTATAAGAAACATTATTATTTAGCAAAGCACTTAAGCATCTGCCTAATTCTACTCAAGGCAAATGGGTTTTAGGCACATGCTTAAAGTTAAGTACATGCTTAAGTGCCTTTCTGAAATGGGGCCTTAGTACAACCCAGTATGTATTTGGTCCCAGAGCAATGTGGAGCCAGTGAGGGGGGGATGATATACATTCCTCTGGCCCCACCCACTCTTCCTCCATCTCTCTCCCCACTGGTGGAATCCTGTTAGCAGACATCACTGCGTCAGTTACACTCAGGTCATGTTTCCAAGCTTTTTCTTTGCAGCTACGAGGATTAGAAACTTATTTTTTAAAGTGATTTTCTTCTCTTCTGCGGAGTCTCATCCTGCCCCATGGGCCAGCTGAATATATCAAAAGGACCAGATGAAGTCTGATGCATAGCTTAGAGGAAAATCTGAGCAATGACCATTAATTTAACTTGCCCACACTGTGAGCACCAAATCGACAGAAGCAAATAAAGCCACCTTGAGGGGTTCTTGTATCCCCATTGGAATAAAGACATAAATGTTTGATTTGGCTTCAATCAGCACTAGTCTAGGGACAGGTCTGCCTATATCTAGGTTCTTTAACTGTGGAACTCTCCTATGGATGAGAGCTCTCTCTGACTGCTTTAGAGCAAACAGAGTGTGAGGACAATTTAATACAACTGGTCTGTTCATGACCATTTCCTGGTGGTTCCTCCTCTGGTGCCAATATTTCCTATCCCTTCTGCTTTCATCTTACTAGGTGGGAACTGATCATTTTGAAGGTTGGCTATTGGATTCGACCTAGTATGGTGTCTAGTATTTCTCCATATCTTTCAGTGCAAACTTTAGTTGGTGGAACATGAAACAAAGACTTTTCTCTTGTCCAGGCTACAACTTTAAAAAAATTTTGCTAACATTAACTGAAATTAATGCATTGAAAACCCTTCCTGCCACATGGGTTTAAGTTCATTGATCACAAGTTCAGAAATGAAAGGACATAAAATAACATTTAATAAAGTAAGAATAAGGATGTTCAGGTGGGAACGTCTCATAAAGGATAAGAAACATGGAATAAATGATCAGGAAAGGTGACTGAATAAGAGAGTATAAATGAGTTCCAGAAAGACCACCACTGATTTCTGAAGACGAAGAGAAGATTGAGAGGCAAAGAGAGAATAAGAATTTGGGATTAAGATAAAACAAACAGTCCGACAGGTTGGTCTGATCTGGTGCAGGAACTCTCATGTTCTTAGACTTTGGCGATTCAGACTTATATTCCATTGGTTGACCTATACACACGTCAGCTATTTAATATTTCAGCTGCCCATATTTCATACTTATTTGAGCTGAATAGTTCAACTACTCTGTTTCCACAAACTGTACTAGTGAAGTGACACGTTGCAGTGGGGACATTTTCATATCCTTCTTTCAATCACCTTACAAGGCGAGCTGCAGCCAGCATATCACTAACTGAGCCACTTTGCATTCCAGCGGCTAATTTATTTTCCTGTAGATGTGAGTTTTGCGGTACGTTTTGCTGGATTCCAATTCCATTGATCAGATTTGTACTTATTTCTTATGCAAAGTGATAACATACGTAGCATTTTGCCTACCTGACTGGGAATGCTCAGAGGGCGTGTTCCATCTCAAGGTAGCTGGGCAACACTAAATTTTTATTTAATCAAACAATAGGTGGCAGCATTCACCCAGTTCTTCACAGGCAAGATAATGGACCCTGGAACAGCAGGAACGCACATATACTGCGCTGTCCCAATCACACCATGTCCAACTCTTAACTACCAGGCAAATTTGCATAAGATATTTCAGTAGGAATCATTTGTATATTATAGGCCAGATCCTCCCTGTGTGTCAGCTACTTTAGCTCTACCGTAGTCAATGGAGCTAAACCAGTGCTTAATTTGTAATGAAAGAGATGCTGAGACTCAAGCAATTAGGTGCCAAAGCTCAAGCAATTTTTTTACATTCATAACTGACGTGACAAGCGTGGCAAGTGCCAGGGCTATGAACTGCCAAGCCGAGAGGGGCTAGGGCTCACCCCTGGCAAGCCCTGGCACAAACTAAGCACTGAGCTGAACTGATTTACACCGTCTAAGAGTCCGGCCCTATGCACATAGAGAGGATACAAAATGCTCAAAAGAACAGTGGGGTTTGGAAACTGGAAGTGAAGTTTGGGGTTAAGAAGCCTAACTAATCATGTCAGGATTTTACAAAAAACTTCATATGGGGCTTGGTCTTACTCCCAGTTCAGTCAATGGAAAAATTGTCCTTGACTCCAATGGGACAGGCTTAGGCATTTTCTGTGGTTAGAAAACAAACAATCTGGTCACTTGGGGTTTGAATTCTCTCACACAAGTGTAAATGAAGAACGTCTCCATTGAGATCCATGAAGACACTTCATTGTAACATTAGTGTAAGAGAGAACACAAGCAGGCCCATGAAGACTATAATCATTATGAATCAAAAAGCAGCTGCTAACACCACCCATGACACATACATAGATCAGAACTTATCACTAATGTTTCCTGCTGGAGCTTCTGCCCTATGGTAAAACAGTGAGTGCCCCAATGTTGTTAGCTAATGGTTGCAGTAATTGTTTTCCATTCCAGGGCAAAGCTAAACATGAGGGAGCACATTCATTTTCAAAAAGCTTGCAAAATTACATTCAGGCCATTAGACGTATCAGGAGATATTGCAGTTCCTCAGAAATGAATTACCCAGTTGAACACCACAGGAATAATGAAGCTGTCAACAGCCAAAGTGCAGCTGTGATATTTTGTCAATCTCATGTTGTTTATGCCATCTAGTTAGCCGCTCCTCATGGAGATAATTTATGTCACATATTGATTGGTTGGGACTATTCCCAGCAGCGATGCAACAGTGTTTACATCCAAGTAATAGGAGCACATTTTACAAAGAGAAATTAACAAGCTTTTCATAACTGGCAATTTCTAGATTAGGAAGAAGGGGAAAAAAGCTGCCATTGATCAAAACTTGTGTGAAAAGAGAACAAATTGAGGCAGAAACAGTTTTCGGAAAGATTCCAGAGATATATAAAGAAAGTTAATCATTTACTCATTAGCTATAAGGTGACAGCATCTTTAATATTGGAAAGTGGGACAATTTCAGCCATGTTTTGTAAGAGTGTGACACCCTTGTCACACAAATGATAAGTGTGCTTGAAGAACAAATGTCTGCAGGCAGGTGTCACTACTTCCAGCTTCTGATTAAGCAGCAATATGGGATGTTTCTGGGAGTGGAGCATTTCCCTCCCCCGTAACCTAGCATCTGAACAAGTCTATCATGAAACGCTGAATAGTGTGATTGCTTGACTTCCTCCTTCACCTCAAACATTGTTCATTACACCAAACATTTGTTCACAGGACTGTCTGTTCCTGGTAACCACAGCAGTGTCTACTCAGGGCAGTGATAAGTCTTGAACAAACATGCTCTAGGGATAAAAAAAAATATATCAAATATTGTGATTACTAAAAAGAAACATCAGGACTATCCCAGTAAAACCGTGACATAGGGTCATTTTAATAACATAAGAACATGACCATTTGGGGGCTTGCTAGTTCTGCATAGACTAAAACTGGTAGATACTTGAATCAGCTGGGCAGATCTGACTCTTCATTTATTTATTAGTTAAAGTGAAAATTGCTGTAAGTGATTCCTCAGCTGGAAACCCCAGTCTCATAGGAGCAGTACAGAAACCTAGCCAGAAGAGAAATGATCACTTTGAAGCAACTCCAAGCTTTCCAGTGCAATTTTATTCTACATTTAGTGAAGACCCCGTCTAAACAGCCAGTACTGCTCGTCTCTTAAGGTGAATTTCACACCGCTAAGCACCCAACTGAGATCAGGGACTCATTGTGCTAGGCACTGTACGTATTCCCAGCGAGAGACAGTCCCTGCCTCACACTGCTTACATTCTAAATAGACAAAGAAAGTGCTATTATCCACATTGTACAGAAGGGGAACTGAGGCACAGAGAGACTAGGTGACTTGGCCAAGGTCACAAAGGAAGTCAGTGACAGAGCTGAGAATTGACGTGATCTCCTGATTCCCACTCCAGTGCCTTAATCACAACTTCCTTTCTTCATCTGAGGCAAAAAAAAATGCCTATTTTTTTCTATAAATGGAAAGTTAAAAGGCCTGACTCATTCACATAGGGAACTGAACCAAACTTGAGGTTAACTTTTCCATGTAGAGTATAAGAGATCTATACCGGAGCTCCCAGCATGTTGTCAAAACACATTACTTCCCATTTGAGAACAGATTTTTAATATGGTTAAGTAACTAGAACAATAATTTCAAAGGGTAGCCTCTTTCATCTCCTCCCTCAAGCCGCAAAGATAATGCATCTGTGTTTTCAAATATAGCTAAGTTAGCCCCGCAGTAGTAATCAACATCCTTACAATTTCCTGTTTAGTCACCGCTGGTATCACAACTTCTCTACCGCAATTCAAAGTGTAATAGAAGGCAATCCCGGTTCTTTGATGGTGACAGGTTTCAGAGAGGTAGCCATGCTAGTCTGTATCAGCAAAACGAGAAGTCCTGAAAGCACATGTAAGACAACTCCCATCTTTTCATGTGCTGTATATTTATACCTGCATACTTTTTTTTCACCCCGTGAATCTCATGAAGTGGGCTGCAGCCCATGAAAGCTTGTGCTCAAATACATTTGTTAGTCTCTAAGGTGCCACAAGGACTCCTCGTTGTTTTTCCTGTTCTTTAATGAGCCTGATCATGTACCTTTAATTGTACCATGCTTAGAGCTTCTCTTTTCATTCTGACACCACCAACATGTCCTGAGTGATGTATCAATTAACACCACATGGGTGGGGGAAGGACAAGGATTCTGAATTGATTTCCTACTTTTCGCTTTTCAACTTCTCAGAGCAGAGTTCAGCAGTTCATTTACCTCTGTTTCCCGCCTGAGGAGGATCTAAGCAGAGATAAGAAGATTCCTAGTATGGGTTTCCACATTTAAGCCCATTTCAGCAAGGTACTTAAGCATGTGCCACATGTTCAGCACACAGATAGTCCCAGTCACTTCAGTTTGAGAGAAGACAGGGCAGCAACCAAGAGATAGGAGGTGGCTGGTTACAGCTAATACCGAAAGGCAGGAATATTGGGCACAATCCTGACCTGCTGCCTTGGCCCCCTTTGCTCTTTCATTGCCCTAACAGGACAGCTGGCGACCTTCCTTCTTTATGCCCAAAGTGTAGAGAGTGATTCTGGGCAAGCTTGAGTGATCCCTGGGTGACAGATGTTCTCTGGTGTCAGTGTAATTTAGAACAGCCCTTGGGCTGCTCTAAGTTATACTGTGGGTCAGCTCTGCCTCCAGTCATGCCCCGGGTCACAGAAGTGTCCTTTATCTTTCAAATTGCTGCTAAGATAATTCTTGGTCCCAGCTGGAGAATCACTGTTTGAAATATTCCTTCTTACACCAAACTCACGTAATCCATGTGTTTAAGATGCCAGACATGCCTGGTTACAAAATGACCCTCTTGTATGTTAGTGGAATCCAGTTTTAGAAGGAATGTAGACTAAGTCAGTCCCAACTCAACTTCCCCATCTAGCAATTTTTAAAAAGAAAAATCATTAAAAATAAGTTTTTCAAAAAGCTGTAAAAAATGTAACAAGCTGCTACAAGTATCTGCTAAATATATTTTTTTAAAAAAGAAAACACTTAGAAAATGTTTGCACTTCACCACCCTAATATTAATTTAGTCTAAGGTGTCACAGGAAACAGATGGGCAGAATAATTTGCAGTTATGTTAAGCGATTGAATATCAGTTTGCAAACTAGGCCACGTGGTCCAATGAAGCGCATATTCACTTGAACTAGAAGTGCTAATTTGAGTTCATCTGAACTGAGTTAAGAAGTGTTTGCAAGAGCAGGTGGTTTAGGTGGCTTAATTAAGCAAACACTTGCTTTTTGCCTTTAGGAACTCATTTCCTCCCAGGTCAGAGTTTGGCGATCTTACAGCTATCCCACAAACTTCTACACAACTTGGAATGATTAATAGTCCCTGTTCAGAAAAATTATGAGGTGCGATAGAAGGAAAAATTAATTGAATTCACAGAATGCTAAAAAATCTGACTATCTTTTCGCTTATATTATTTTTTGTAAGTCCAAAGGTACGTTACTTCTGCTTCTATTTCTTTATGTGTGTGTTTTTTATATATATATATATATAAATAAACATAGACATACACACATATACACATGCAGATGATATATGTACACATACAGGCCCTGGTCCTACAATGAGATGCATGCAAGCACCCATGTGTCCAGCTAGAGTCCTGTTGAAACCATATATTGGACTGGTGAAACTGCCATTTCATATACCACTGAACAATGAAACGATAAAACACTTGAGTTTTGGTACAGTATAAACTGTGTTGGTTTAAATGTCAATGCAATATAACAAGGGATAGGAAACCCTTTTAGAGTTCAAGGTTTGGCAAATCTCACTATTTTAGAGGTTTGCAGAAGTTTGTGAAAACGACTGATTTCCTAGTAAAGTTACATGATATGGCCCCTGAATGGTTAAGTTCAGATCTGAATCCAGAGCCACATTTTATCAAGGATTATTCAGAGGCAGGGTTTGGATCCATTTAAAATATAGGTTGGCTTTTGAATAATGTTTTAATAAAGATGCCATTGGATTTTTCTCCAGCATTATAGACTATAGAGAAATGTAAATGCTAGAAAGGAACCATCCAGCCTGTGCTGCCATTGGAGGGCTAAATAATTTCTATGCTATGGTCGTTATGCCATCAGCCAAAAGAATGAATCTTGCCTCTGTGAGGCATCAAAGATCTGTGCTGTCTTATAGGGCGCTATTCATGAAAAACAAGCTTCCTAGTTTAGTATAAAAAATTGTCAGAGTTCATATAGTTGGAAATTGGATTTTGTTTCACCTGAAGTAGTAGGTCTTTAAAAGAAGAAATACCAGCAAGTGAACAAGATTTGGACATGCATAGAATTACAGCGTTGCTAACACTCGCGATTTTATCCTGAGTCTTGGAACATTTGATATTTTTCTCGAAGCACTTAGATGCCTGTATCTACAAGAGAACCTCAGCTTTCATTTAAAAAAAAAATTCTCGCCCTCATAGTAGGAAAGAAAATATGGAAAATGTGACCCAAATGCTCCCAATGGATTCAAAAGCCAGAAGGCAAATAAGAAGAACCCACATTTTGTTAAATCTCATGATTTTTGAGACCTTACTCCTGACCTTTGAAGACTTGGTGATGGCAATACCGCAGTCATCAACTGAAACCAAGAAAACAACACAGGGAACCAGCCTCTTTTTACTATCAAAAGGAGAGATGACAGATTCCCATCTTGAGTCCCCACTTACTCTTTTTAATTAAACTCAGTTGAATTGAGATGTAAGGAGGCCCAGCCTCTCTGGCATGAAAAGGTATCTATGAAACACCTGTAGAACACTGGACTGGGACTCAAGAGACCAGCATTCTATTCATGGCTCTGACATTGGCCTGCTTGGTGACCTTGGGTCAGTCCCGTCACAACTCCGTGACTCAGTTTCCCCATCTGTAAAATGGGGATAATGATACTGACCTCCTATGTAAAGTGCTTTGAGATCTATGGCTGAAAAGTGCTATGCAAGAACTAGGTAATATTATGTATTCCCTTCCCCAGCTTTTGTAACCCTAAGCCACTCCTCTTTCTGTGAGCCTCACTTTTGTTTTCCCTTAAATACTTTTTTTTCATATAAATGGAAGAAGTAATGATTCTTATATACAAAAATTCAGATAATGATTACACTCCCCTTGCCAGCAGGAAACACATGGGTGCTGCCATCATCACCAGCCCAGCAAGGACCCATTAAAACCACACCTTCCCAAAAGTACTGGTGAGGACAAGTAGGATTTTTGGGGGAGCTTGTTTTTCTGTCTCACTTTCTAGATGATTTAAAGGGCTAGTCCCACCTGACTGGGTCAGCTGGAATTTCATCACAATTGACACGTTTCAGCAAAACATTTCAATTCTGACAAAAGAGCATTTTCCAACAGAAAACCATTCTAGTTCCTGGTATATTGACCACAGATGCTGCCGAAGCAGACTGAGTACTTATGAATTTAAAAATGGAATGAGGAAGACAGTGCTACTTGCAAAGAAGGTTCACGTTTTCATGTCAACAATTGCTAGGGAGGGCAGCAGCTTTTCAAGGGAATGACCTGTTCCTTTAAGGGGAGGAAAAGGATGGTCTGAGGGCTAACAAACAGGCTTGGGATTCAGGAGACCTAGATTACGATGCCAGTTGATGTGCAACCTGAGGCAAGTCACTGTGGGCCACATTTTTAAAGGTGCCTAATTCCCATTGATTTCAATGGGAATTAGATGCCTAAATACCTTTAAAAATCTAGCCCTTTCGCTCTCTGTGCCTCAGTGTCTGAACTGTAAAATAACTACCTGACAGAGGTGTAGTGAAGCTTAAGTCATTAATGTTTGTAAAGTGCCCAGAGATTCCCAGCTGGAGGACAGATTTATTACATAGAGTCCACTAACGTAAGAGCTAACGCTCTAACAGTGCATTTCTTTGCGATGTTTTCCAGGGTTTGCATTTTACAACACCACATTATTTTTAATTAAGACCCCAATGAGAGTTTTAGGATTATCCACTCTCCCTGAACAAATAGAACTTTACTCAGTAGGCATTTTGCCTTCATCTTCCAATCAACAGGGCATTTTGCCTTTATCTTCATCTTAAATAAACGGGGATCATAATACTCAATTTTTATCTTCCAAATCCTTGAGAGTTTGCAAACTTTCTTTCTTATCTGTCCCAATTGGCAGGAACTCAGCCAGGAAACAGCTCCCTCCTTCTGAAATAAATGAACTTCACTACACAACAAAAAGACGAGTGGATAGTCCCAGCTGTGTGTAGTGAAAAGCAATATTTTAAAGTATTATCAATGTAGGATATGTTCTCAGAATCAATGGTGCAGCTGGTTATAGTGCTCACCATACACTATGAATAAGATTAATTTCATTCGAGGCAAACATTAGGCTACAAGGGGGAACGGGGAATCAAGCTGAGAAGAACCACTGCTCCCTTGGACGTGGACTCGTAATTTGTTGAGGCTAAAGCTATACACTGAAACAAATCAACACTTTTTTTTTCAGTTGTCGACGTAGTAGAAATCACTTAATATAGGGAAATCACTTGAAGTAAAAGCAGAGGAGACTCACCCAGTAAAATCATAGATTGTTATAGACCACTTTAAGCTAAAAACAAGGGAGTACAAAGACAGGAATTATCTGCTTTGTGTTAGGACAGCCTGATACTCCTTGTCTACTCATTCCAAAAAAGAAATATTAAAAAACCCCCAAAAAACAGACAGGGACATTTCGTGATCTCAGGCTCACAGACTGGTGTAAATGAATCACTCCATGGAATCAATGGATTTACACTGTTGCTACTATTAGTACTAGCAGCAATAAAGTAGCAGCTACAGGCCTTAGTGGAGATCATAGCCCCACTGTGCTAGGTGCTGTATAGGTGAGAGGGAAACAAAGGTTCAGAGAGGTAAAATGACTTGACCAAGGTCATTCAGTAGATCAGTAGCAGAGCTAGGAATAGACCCAAGGTCTATCCATGCCCTATTCATTAGGCTGTGAGGCCTACTCAAACTGTATCCACACTGCCTTCTTGAGAGCAGAACCTTGCCCAAGGTTAGCTAACCTCTGGTTTTCTCTTTTAAAATTCGATCACAGAACCACTACTCTTTTTGCAATTGAATTTCAAGCCACTCACATACTAAGGTGATAATTGCAATATGAAAACATAGATTAGATTAGGTAAAATTAGATTAATCTAGACACAGGTTTAGTGGCCAAAGTACTGGTGATGTATCTTGTTACCATTTCCCCAAGCCATCACTGGTTTTGAAGTGAGGTTTATAAAGAATATCTTAACTGAAAATATACAGTGTAGATGCACATGCTAAAGACGCGATGGAGACTTCTGGAGAAGTAATTCTGCAGATTGATGAAAACATTATTACAGCAAAATGTCACGGTTTGACTATATCTTCCTGTCACCTGAAAGATTCCCAGGGAAGCTTGAAAGAATCATAGACTATTAGGGTTGGAAGGGACCTCAGGAGGTCATCTAGTCCAACCCCCTGCTCCAAGCAGGACCAATCCCCAAATTTTTACCCCCGTTCCCTTAATGGCCCCCTCAGGGATTGAACTCACAACCCTGGGTTTAGTAGGCCAATGCTCAAACCCCTGAGCTATCCCTCCCCCCACTAGCCACTAATGATTACACTCCCCTTGCCACTAGAACCACTAGCCATTAATAAAGTTCAGCTCTTGAAACTTCATTCCTGAGAAAGACAGTGTAAAAAAAGTCAGAAAGGAAACAAGAATGTGACTAGCAACCTAAAAGAACATTGACAATGTCAAGGGTGTCTAAAAATAGAATGTTCTTACGTATCAGACACAAAGTACACTGGGAGAATGTTGTATTTGGGGACACATGTTGACAAGAGCAAGGAAATGATCAGTTAAAGAGGAAATATAGCATGTTCTCCAATACTTGAGCTCAAAGAGGTCCCCAACTCAATAGCTCCTTATGTACCTTGCTGTGTTGTGTGATTAGTGGAGGATATACAGTAAAGATTGTCCTTGTGGGTTTAGATAAGAAGCTTAACATTTCTAATGTAAACCAGTAACAATAAGAGTATCCTATATTTCATACAGTTCAAGTGCTTGTGATGCGTGTCTGGTACATTTTATATTTTGGAACTCAGAAATGTTTTAAGGTTTGTAAGAGAAGAACACAGTATAAATCACTATTAAAAAAAGGAAGAGGGGGTAGGGAAGGGATGCTTCCATGTAAACTATGATTATAGTTCATGAGTATCTCCCAAATGTAGAAATTCATTTCAAATTTAACACCATTAATTTGGGCTTCAATAGGGACTGGGAGTGGCTGGCTCACTGCAAAAGCAGCTTTGCCTCTCCTGGAATTGACGCCTCCTCATCAATTATTGGGAGTGGACTACATCCACCCTGATCGAATTGGCCCTGTCAACACTGGTTCTTTACTTGTGAGGTAACTCCCTTTCCTCATGTGTCAGTATATAATGCCTGCATCTGTAATTTTCACTCCATGCGTCTGAAGAAGTAGGTTTTTTACCCACAAAAGCTTATGCCCAAATAAATGTAAGTCTTTAAGGTGCACCGGACTCCTTGTTGTTTTTGCAGAAAACAAAGTGGTCTTCTGGCCAGTGACTCAATGTAATTAGTTTTAGTCTGAAAGGGTTTTCCCTTTTCTCCCAGGCAATTACACACTCCTAAAGAAAGGAGCTTTTAATCGGCGTTCTCACAATGTCTTATCTGTGTTATGTGAACTATAGGATGAGATTTCTTTATCCTACCCAGGTGGCAAGGGTGGCATGTATTTGATTGCTACATCTAGGAATGATAATGGATGCCAAACCATATTTAGGGCACTCAGACATCAAGATGAGTCTCTACATGACATAGATAAATAAGGGCGGACAGCTCCTAGCACAATGGGGTCCTGGTTTTTGATTGGGGCTACTAAGTGCTACCATAATACAAATAAAAAATGTCCAAATACATTAAGAATCATAGAATATCAGGGTTGGAAGAGACCTCAGGAGGTCATCTAGTCTAACCCCCTGCTGAAAGCTGGACCAATCCCCAACTAAATCATTACTTAGACACTGGTTTGAAATGTTTCTTCCGCCTTTCCCATCCCTGTGTGTCTGTGACTATCTGGAGCAGGGATCTGGAATTGTTTCTAGGCTACATTTCAATGGGTAGTGCTAAGCCTAGAGGGAGCTGGTGGCAGTACACAAGACCATGGGGTAGCTGTAGATAAGGTGGACAGTGGGAGCTTTACCTTCCCATCCCAACTCGGGGCCATGAGGGTTGGCACCCATGTAAAAGGTTGTCAGGGTAGCATGAGCATGTGGATGTTTGTTCCTTCCCCCAATGATATCTCCCCTTCCAATTTGGGTTCATCATCTCCAGCAGGTGATGGAGCTCATCAGCAGTTTCCGGGATGGCTGTTGGGAGGGTCAGTGCTCCTGTTCCTCTCAGGAAGGAGAGGGCATTCCTTGTAGTGGAATTTTACTGTCCATTTCCCCAATCATGTGATTTCTCACAGCTTGGATGCAGCATCAACCTTTGAGTTTTACTTTTTGTCCCACAGCCCTTTCTAGCCAGCGTTCAGCTCAAACAGCAAATTAAAATGATAAATTTAACCCCAAACAAAAATATGTTTGAGAACATAAATAAAAAATGTCAAGGGAAGAAGACTTTTACATTTAGTCAAAAACCCAGTTATTCATCAAAAATGCTTAGGACTTGTGCTTGCCCTCTGTCCAGAGGTGAATTTCACTAAGAAAGCACAGTTTTATGTTTAAAAACAAGAGGATCCACACCAGAAACCTGACACTAATCTTTTGGCTCATCTGCCAAGGAACAGAATCATACCATGTGACCTATCCATTGAATCAAAATGAATGCACCCGGTTAAAATTTAGAATATCAAGCAATCACGATGACTGACAATGCTGGTGCATGATCAGTAGATACAGAATTTTTCACCAAAACTAGCTGGTGAATCATTTTGAATAAGTAAAACGTTTGAAAAAAAATTGTATTTCTGCTTGCAGAGAAATGAACAGAAAGAGAGGCAAAGGCCATTTGCTGCCAATCACATGCCTAGCTTTAATAACCATCTAGTATTTTTCAGTGTAGCATAAGTATCACTAACACAATTGGAAAACGATGCATAGGTGGGCATGAAGTGAAAATTAAGCTTGCTAGTAAAAATGTTAAGATCACTGATGTATGAAAGTAATTATAATGGAATTTTTACATCTATTGGTTCCTTATATAAAGATGTTAACTGATTTTCACCTCTGATCCCAGCACACACTGACATAATACAATTTCACAAATTTCAGGTAACGAAGAGTTTTGCTCTGTTATTAATCCAGAAGCAAATGAGGAGAGAGAGAGAGAGAGAGAGAAAAGAAAACCTTAGCTAACCTTGTCACATTGTGATGAAGAAAATAATCAGTGGCATTTATATTATCTGTGCAGACAGCAAAACTAATAAATGACAGAATCACATATCAACATATTTGATCTAAGAGTCAGTGATACCTTAAAAAAGGAGAATCTTTCCGTTAACTTAAGTGGGTTTCAATGGGTTCTTTAAGAGTTGCATTTGCAACCCGTTCTTTGACCCAGAAACATGTTTTGCCTGGGTCATTGCTACACCAAACCAGGCACATCATAGGTTAAAGCCATTTCTAGAATATCTGGTCATTTTACAAGTTGTCCATATCAACCAAAGTTCAATTGTCAAGTTTTTATAGTGGCATCTATCATTCTATTACAATGCCAGATCCTAAGAGGTGCTGAGCATCTCCATCGCTCACTAACTTCAGTAAGACTGTCAATGAAAAGGCCTCATGAATCTCAAGTGTTAATGTGCCCCTCACCTTATTATCTTGGATACCATTATGGTTTGGAGACAAAGATTAAACAACATGAGAAGTTGTCCCACTGCTATCCATCACAGCAAGAACAATTGTATTTACAGAAAAGTGGTTGAAAGACTTCATTGACAATTACTGAAATGTATCCCATCCATACAAGGGCCAATTTACATCTAGCGCACATGCATGCCGTAAGAACAGAGGCATTTTTCCTTATTGTGTGTCAGTTAATGCTTAAAATCACAATGTGCACCATACAGTGTGACTTTTTTCCCCTAGAGCTGGCCAGGCATTTTCCAGCTAAACGTTTTTTTATTGGAAAATGTCGATTAGCTGAAACCAAAACTCTGCGAGAAAGGGTTGTTTTAAAGAATTTCCCAATTTTAAAAACAGTTCCAATACTGTCAAAATACCCCATTTCCATATTTTTGTTAAAATGACAAGTTTCTTTTTTTGATTCAAAATGACTTTTCAAGTCAAAATTAGTTAATTTACACTAATAATAGTTAAAACGTTAAAAAGTCAAAATCAAACTGAAACATTTTGAAATTGTTGAAACTAAATGTTTTGATTGACTCCATCTAATTTTTTTTTTTTTTTTGCATTATGGGCTCATGAAAATGTTCAAAATGTTGGCTTTTTGTCATGGTTCAGGAGAGGAGAGATGTTTGAAATCTTAAACTCTTGTGGGATGAGAAAATCATATCCCACTCATCTCTAGTTTTATCTATTCTCCATGTGATGCTGTGCGATAGTATTGCACTGCTATATACACGAAATAGGTTTGGAAGAGAAATTACCTCAGACCCTTGGGATAATGCAGGCAAGTAGTGCATAAATATTACCCAGTATGTTTCTGAGACAGGATTGTCAGATCACTCATCCTCAAATAACAGCCTTTGGATGGTCTATGAAATGGCATAATTCATGTCCCAGAAGAAAGCGCCTTCCTCAGACTCTCTTCTCAATGCCTAGAAAGGAGGAGAAGATAGTACAATAGTGTATTGCACTATTGGCAGAATGGGAAGCCAGATATCATCCACCAAAATGAGATAGGAGCTCCCAGCATCCCACTTGCCAGGAAGTCTTATTAACTGGTCTCTGTTCATTGCAATACTCTTCCTTCACAGTCATTTTCTGAATGCTGAATACCGTTGGCGATGTTATTGATGATAGCATAGCGTATTGCATGCTTCAGGGATCCAAAGAGGATTTCCCTTGTGGTTAGATGGTTTTGATTTAAACTGAACTGGTTAACTGATAGTTGGTTCCCAGGTTAGGGTCAGAGTCACTTGCAATGAAAATAACTGGTAATAAAACAAAAACACAACAGACTCCCTCACCTCACACACCAGAACTGCTTAAGCCCATTGTCCTTTATCCTATCAGAAACCTAAAGGAAGAGTTGTGTGGTCAAGGGGTGACCTCAGTTGGGAGATGACAGATTTGTACTGATTAGGAGCTATGGAGTGTTTGTTCTGCAAGGCCAGAGGCTAAAAATCAGTAGCACAAATGGTTTGAGGGAAGGCACTGAATCCACCTAAACCATTGTAAAGTACTTTGAATCTTTAGAGAGGAATCCCAGGTGAAACTAGTGATGAACAATCTGGTGAAGGAGGATAAAGAAAGGCACCTCGGCAAAGTTGTGTTGTTGAATTTCAGGTTTGCATGCTAGACAGAATTTATCTAACTAAGTAACTGGATGGCCCTTGTCACCTTAGCATGTATGAGCCTTGACATTTTGTGGGCTCAGCAATCTAAAGTAATTTTTATATTGCATTTGCAGACATCAAGCATAAACCTAGTAGAATAGAATTCTTTGAAGACAGGGAGACTGAGGTGGAAGGCCAGCTTTTCAAAGGTATTTAGGTACCTAAAAGTGCAGCTAGGCACCTCGTGGGATTTCCAAAGCTCCTAACCAGGTTAGGTGCCTAACTCACATGGACATTAACTGGTTAATTTCAGTCAATAGGAGTTAGATGCCTAACCTGCATAGGGTCTTTTGAAAATCCCACTTGGTGTCTATCTACACTTTTAGGTACCTAAATACCGTTGACATTTTGGCTCAGAGTACTTAAATGCTCCCAGTCAAGGGTGAATTTGTAGCAGTGCCTGGGATAGAAACCAAACATCCTGACTTCTGTTTTCATGTTTTAATTCTTCTCCATCTCCTGTTCCATGCATAACAACAGTTCAGAAAACACTAAAAAGAAAAAAAAAAGATTAAAAAAGCTTGTCCTATGCCACTAAGTACACTGTGTAACAGGCATATAATCCCTTGTCCTTCCCTAAAAATAAGTGAATCACAGTCACAAGGACTTGAAAGGATAATGAAAGCCACTTTCCTTTTTAAATCTGTGATTTGAGATTGTAATTTGACAATTGTAGGCTCCCCTAGAATTTATATGTCTGGCCATTCCATCTCGGTAGGAAGGCCATAAAAAAATTGGAGTCATTTACCACTCTGATGAAGTGCTATTCTGTGGAAGATAAGAACATAAGAATGGACATACAGGGTCAGCCCAGTGGTCCATCTAGCCCAGTATCCTGTCCTCTGACAGTGGGCAGCTGCTTCAGAAGGAATGAAGAAAACAGGGCAACTATTGAGCATTCCACCCCATCATCTAGTCTTAGCTTCAGAGAATGATAAAAGATGATGACAAAAGAAATACCAGTTCCTTGAAAAGATGGACAAGTAAGCACTGAGATATATACGGCAGAATAGCTGTCGGGTAGAAAAATTATAAGACACAAATTATAACGCACATGCAATTGTCCAAGCTGCAATTTTCCACTGCCATTTAGCAGGCATTTATTACAGCCTAGCTATGCTCCAGTTACGGCAGCTCAGTTGTCAGGGTGAAAGATAATGGAACAGGGGCTCCGATTTTCAAAAGCAGCATAAGCGCTACTACAGCAAACCTTTGGGTAACTGTTAGATTGTCTCACTCTAAAAAATCAGGCTCTCTGTTCACTATGTTGATGATCACCTTATGGAATCATCATCACACCTTCCGAGTGGGATTGGAGCTAAACTGCTCTGTCACCTCTTGCTTTCATGCTTTACACTGGAGGTGAGACTAGGTTAGGACATGCTGTGTTCAGTGAAAACTGTCACCATCTTCTCATGCAAACTATCCCCACTAAACTGTAATCAATGATAAACGCCATTCTGAAAAATAGTCTTCTGTCATTCACCTAGCCAGCAACTTAAAGAAAACACATTGCACCCTGAAAGCAGTTCTGAATAAAGAAACTGTTTCCTTATAATCATGATGATGTCAAAACACTTCTAGAGATAACACTTTCCCATTACTTTTCACATGGATACAGATATGTCTTTTTGGTTCCATTATGATGTTATTTCTTCACATCATTTTAAGGCACATTATTAACATTTTCGATTGAATAGCTTTAAGCTTTACAACAAGCAAATTATCATAGTAGTAACCATCCACCCCTCTTTCCTACAGTTTATGATTGAAAGCTTTGGGCTATATTCATACGTGATGTAAAAATGGGTGTAAGTTAAGGATTACTAATAAGTCAGGGCTGGCATGCTTTATCTGACACCTCCATTACACCTTGG
Organism: Gopherus flavomarginatus; assembly: GCF_025201925.1. Lineage (NCBI taxonomy): Eukaryota > Metazoa > Chordata > Testudines > Testudinidae > Gopherus > Gopherus flavomarginatus. The sequence goes on along the minus strand of NC_066628.1, from coordinate 42,589,642 downwards.
ATAGTTTTCATATTTTGAGCCCCATCCTTCCATCCCTTCTGCAGATAAGTTACCCCAATTACTATTCACGTTCTGAGATGTAATACACACACTGATTCACATGACCCCTGAATTTGCCTCTATCACTCGCTGATCTGTAATATTATCAATTCATAGATGGTATCATTTTATTGGTTCTCTGAGTAGGCCCACTCCTTGAGATCACTCTTCCGAGATGGTGGTATAAAATAAGGAATATTTTGGAGGCACAACTGGGTATGCACCTACCAGGTACTACTGCCCCTGCACACTGGTCCTGTGCAAAAATCTTTCCATCTAGCTATCTATCTTAGGTCCTTATACAGCCCACATTACCGCAATACCTGAGCACCTCAATTTGCAACCTGTTTATCCTTGCAACAGCTCTGAGAAGTAGGGAAATCTATTATCCCCATTTTACAGGTGGGGAAAAAAGCACAGAAAACTAAGGCCTTGGCCATAGGTGTGGCGTGATTCTTGCATTTGGGGAGGCTAGGGGTGAGCACTGGAAGCTCCCTAGAAGTGGGGGGCCCACCGGCACCTGGACTGTGGTCCCGCCTCCTACTCCGCCCCAAGGGCCCACCCATCGTTCGGGTGCTGGTGACCCCCCACTTCAAAGGCGGTGGGCTGGCACGTCTCCAAAGGGACATGTGCTGCATCTGGCATTTCTTGCCTCGTTTGGGGCGGCTTAGCCTCGGTGTGTAGAGTACAGGCCCCATGCGTGTAGCAACACACCACAGCAAAAAAATAGCTACATGCCACAGTGAAAGGTTTGCCAGAGTCTTCCCCAGCTGCCGCACAGCCTTTCCCTGGGGTGAGGAAAGGCTTTGGCACAGGGGAAGCAGCGATGTAGGTACTGCTTGGGTCTCCAGAGCGTCATCAAGGGTATATACGCTAGGGTTCAGGCATGTAAGCCACTCTACTTGCCTAAGTCATGCCTCACCATCTACACTGCCATTATACCCATGCTAGCTAGGTGTGCCATGTCTGTACTCTACACAGTGCTGTAAATGTAGACATACATTAAGTGACTTGCCCAAGGTTACATAAGAAATTTGTTGCAGAGCAGGAAACAAACTGAATCTTTCAATTCCCAGGTAGGTGCCTTAGCCATTGGATCACCCTTCACCCCTGCTATTATTTTTGTCTATAATTTCCAGATCCCAATAACATTTCCACAGTAAGATCCATTTGCACTATGAATTCCTTAAAATATAAGGGCGAAAATACTTTGTCTTATTGGTGTCCCTAAATTGTTTGCTAATGTTAACACTATAACAACATGTAACTTGCATCTGCAAATGTGCCTTTGAAATATTAATACCCAAGAGCAAACTGAAGTCAGATGAAAATAATATTTTAAATGTCATTCATTCTTCCTTTGTTAAAAAACATTTGCTGTAAAGCTTATTATTTAACTTGCATTTTATTGGTAAGAACAAATATGTAAAAGCTTACGCAACAATGAAAACACTTTCTAAATTTAAAAAAAACAAAACATAACCAAACAAAAAATGGATTTTCATCTAAATTAGGAGCCAGATCTTGCGCAGACTGAGAAATCAGTGGTGAATACCCCATTGGCTTTAACAGCTACAGGATTGGGCCCTTATTGAGCAATTTCTTAGGCAAAAATAAAATCACTTTTTACTGGCCTGCTTAGTTCTATTTTATTATAAAAATCTGCACAATAACTAAGTGTAAAATATTCAAAACTAGATCAATTCCTTCCCCGCAGCCCTCACCTCACGGGAAAGGCATCACATGCACTAAACCCATTCTCCATCCTTTACATAAAAGAAAGACGTAAGATCCACATGCACATTGAAGTAGGTAAAAATCAGTGGAAAAGAGAGGTACAGTTTAATAGCATCCTAATGCAACCTGCTGGAAAGCCTCTTGAATATCTAACTGTTTGGTGTGTTATTACTTCAAAGGCTGCGTAATTGAAAGTACCTTCACAAAGCACTGATTTACATAAGAAAACAAGCTTTCATACACTTTTAAGCATATTTGTTCGACTTCTTAAAGCATGAATTTAATTATTGACAAATACCCCGTTTCAATTTTCCTTAATTTACCTGAGTTGATTTCCAAGCAAGGAAATTAAACATCAGAGAATTTATTCTGAATCTATATTGTTCTGGACTCCTTTAAAATAAATCGTAATATTCCACAAAGAGGATTAACATTTTTAACCTTATTGTGGAATCCAAGGAGTCAAATATCATTCTACTAACCAAATTAGTGGATGTAATAGCCCCTGGGACCACACAAAGGCATTAGACTAAGGGCTTGTCTACACTGTCTTGCAGCTCAGACTACAGGGGTGTCAATTATGATGTGTACCAGAGTGCTGCACTGTGTAGACACAGCGAGCAAAAACTAAAAGGTTCCTATTTCACATTTACATTGTCAAAGTCAAACAGAACTACATAAATGCGAAACAGGAACCTTTTAGTTCATGTCTGCAGGGTCCACATGGAAGAGTTACAGTGCAGCACTTTGACGTGTATGTAATTTACACCCTGGTAGACTAAACAGGGGCAGAGGAGACAGCTTAACTTCTGAACTGGTGTGAATCTGGACTAATTCCACTGAAGTGAATAGGGCAACATACATATCAAGAAGACAATATATATATTGTCATTCAGCAATGTTCCTGTAATATTTATTTAATGTCGGTACAATGTAGGCCCTGATCCCACAAGCGGTTAGGCACGTGCTTAACTTAATGCATGACTAAACTTGTTGCATAATTTTTGGTAGGAGGAGGTCCTTAAGAATACATTGTGGCCACCCTCACTCAGCCATAGAGGAAAGTCAGAGAGAGTAAGGCCCTGCTCAGACCATGAACAGAGTAGGGGCTATTTGCTGCTCACTGAGAGTGAGTGGGCAGGGAAAGGGCAGAGGGAAGAGGGGAGTGGAAACAGCCATACTGGCTCAGACCTATGGTCCATCTGGTCCACTATCTGGTCTCCAGTGGTGGCCACAAGAAAGTGCAAAAAACCCAGTATCAGGCAGATGTGGGATAATTTACCCCTCATGAAGGTCTTGTGCTGACTTCTTAGCAGTCAAAGACTAGTTTAGATCCTGAAGTGTGAAGTTATTCCTCCCAAAATGTGTCAACTATTATAACTTTGGCTATTCTTGTTATCCACAAAAATGCCCATTCTCTCCTTGACTCTTGCTGAATTCTTGGCCTCAACAACTTCCTGTGGAAAGGAGTTCCACAGCCTGACTACTCATTATGTGAAAAAGTGTTTCCTTGTATGAGCTCTGAATTGGCCACCTTTCAGTTTCACTGAATTTATGGTTATTAATTATTCTTTGTGTTATTGTAGAACTAGAATTCTATTGCTAGAATTCCCAGATACGGACAAGACGCCCACGGTTCTAGGTGCTGTACAAAACAGAACAAAAGGACAGTCGCTGCTGCAGGGGGCTTCAAATCTAAGAATAAGGCAACAGATGGATACAGAATGACTGACGGGGGAGCACAAGAAAACAATGAGACAATACAGGTCACTACTACAGGCTGTGGTGTCAGCACACTAGCACCTTAGCCATTGTCAAGTCCCCTTGTTCTTGTGGTATGAGACAGGGAGAATTAGACTTCCTGGAATTACTGATCGCCCTCTACACTTCTTCACCAGCCAGATGCTCATTAGGGAGAAAGCTACTCTCTGAAAAAGAGAGTGATATAACTTATTCCAAGCCAAGAACAAGAGGGAGTCAAGATAGGAATCAGGGCTCTGAAAGCTTGTCTTCACTACAGGGGTAAGTCGACCTAAGTTATGCTACTCCAGCTACGTGAATAACTGGAGCTGGAGTCAATGTAGCTTAGGTTGACTTACCCTGGTGTCTTCAGCGCCCTGCGTCAATGGGAGATGCTCTCCTATCAATTTAAGTTAATCTTCTCAGAGAGGTTGGGTTCTGGGGTTGACTGGTGAGCACTCTGCCACAGTGTCGCTCTCCCCGTAGTGAAGACCAGCCTGGAGTCACACATAGTTCTTTAGGCCACTGTTTCTCAACCTTTTTGATACCAGGGACTGGCTTGCTGCCTTCCTAAACTGGGTCAGGGAGATCTCAGGGACCATCACTGAGAAACACTGCTCTAGACTGCTCTTGCTCTGCACTAGAACTGGCTGGGACTTTTCTATGGACGGTTTTTGGCCAAAATTGTCACCCAATGCTCAAATGCACTGCACCATACTCAGGGCAAATTGTGAAGTTTCTTACAGTCTAGCCCTTGGTTGCATGTTAGTTTACAAACATGTAAGATGACAAGGCCCCTGCCTTATGGTCCTTTCCACCTAAGCCAGACAGGAAAACAAACTGTTTAGTCTTCAGGAATAAAATCTTTTGTTTTCCAAATTTCTCCCCTCATCTGAATATATTTCTTTTCCCATAAAATGGCTTTTCGACATAACACATTTTTGCAACCCTCCCCCCACCAAATGGTCAGCTTTAAACTAAAACGCAGTGTCAGTTGCTGAAAACTGACAGAATGTTTGGCTTTTATAGGTTTGGGTTTTCAATGAAAATGCTAAAATTTTCAAAGAAAAACGCTGATGAAAACTTTAAAATACTGGTTTGTCTGTCAATTTTTTCTTTAATTGGGAAAAATGGATCATTTTCTGACCTGCTCTAATTTAGGGTTATTTCTGCCCAGATCTATTAATTTCTTATGGAATCATATCAAACGTTTCCTACAAGAGTGAAGGTAAGGAGTCAAAATAGGATCCCCAACAACATACTAATTAACAGGCCAGTGTCAGAAACCAGGACACAGGAGAGCCAGGCCTAGTGCAGGAGTCAGCAGCGGGAATAGGAGCCCAGGATCAGAGCTTAAGGCATAGGCCAGAGGTCAGGAATTGGAGCTGAGGGTCAGAGCCAGGTTACCTGGAGTGAGGCAAGGCTGGGACCAACACAAGAGCAGGACTGGAACAAGGTGGGAGCAAGGCTAGGAACAAGCAGGCACAGGGAGTAATCACAGCTGTAGGAAAATGCTTTGAACAGCCACTGAACTACTGCTGCGGCTGAGTTTAAGAGCTGGTCTGCTGATTCTTCCCATCCGTCAGGCAATGTAGCCAGTCAGGCAGCCCACTACCAGCCAGCTGTGCTTGTCGGGTTGCTCAGAGACCGGCATTGCTGCAGACCCCGATTCCTGGCATGTAGGCAAATATAAAAATTGAATAGAACGTTTCACAATTCCAGCTAAAAACGTGGGCACAGAGGCTCCAAAGGAGAAAGGCAGAAAAAAACCCTAAATCATTTCAGGTGACTGCAAAAATGTGCCTGTGGGACTTCCCATTGATCCTGTCTCGGCGGTTTACAGCTCAGTTGTGCCTAGGTTCTGAGGTTCATTGTATTTGTCACTTCCATCTCCGACCCTAGGGAAGGAGGGAAATGTCATCTACAAAGGTCTTCGCTCTTCCTCCCACGGCAGTCACCAACCAGCCTCCTTCTCCATCAGATAGCATCCCACAAAGCTCCTCCATTTCAGCCATTTCCCATCTGCCACTGCTTGGCTGGCTCCTACTAAAATATCCAGGGGTCTGACAAACAAGGAATGACTATGGCTCCCATGCAGCAAAGCACAGATGTTCCTGTACACCTTTAAGAACCTAGGTGACTCCACTGAGCCCTGTGAGACTAGTCATATGCTTAAAGTTAGGTACGTGCTCACATGCTTTGTTGAATCGGAGCCTGATATAGTCTCATTGGCGTCAATGGAACTCCTCACCTGCCTGCTGAATCTGGTCCCATTACAGCACACACAAGAGCGCAACCCTAAGCTACAGGCCCACAAGCAGGCCTGGGACCAGAATGTGCTTGTGAAGAACCCTGGATGCCCAGAGTGTGAACTTCGCTCTACGAAACCAAATTCTATCCGGACACAAACACAGCAGATATACGAAGTGCTCCCTGACCTTGGTAGTTCTGCTGCTGAATGTTGGTACATAAGGCAAAACTTGCTCCTTAACAATTTCTTCAGTGTGATAGACATAAATGGGCCTTTCTTCAGTGCCACCTTTGGTTGTTTTGTTCCCTCCTCCCCAAGATACATTCCTCCCTCCCCCAAACAGCGATATTTATGGTAGTTATTTAAATAAAACTTACAGCCAGTACTTATGGTGACTAAATAGAAATTCAGCACCCCGCTGAATGCAGGAGACCCTTTTATGTGCCTCCTCATAAACTCAGGGCTGTGCTGTACAGATGTCATTTTAAGATGTCTCTCTTCTACTCTCTGTCAAGGTTCCACTGCCCTGGAGCACCTGGCATTAATGAGCAACCTCCTAGCACATAGTATTAGCTCTTTGGGCATATCAACATCGATTTTCCTCACCTTGGCAGTTAAAGAACACGTCTCTGGTGTTGGTACCTAAAGCAGTGTTTTCCAACCACATGCACTGCTAGCCCTGAGACTTAAAGCTTTGTGACTGGCACGCTGGGATCCCCCTGCCTAGCTTAGGGCCAGATGCAAGTCCAGCTACACTCAATGGGAGTCTTTCAGCTGAATTTAACTGGAATATCAGGCCCTAAGTTTGAAATAAGTTACATTAAGTGTAGGCCTGCAGAGGGCAGCTTCTTCCTTTGAGCCTCATGGATATTCAAAGGTTGAGGTGGGAAAGAAACGCGTGTGTCGATTAACGTTGGAAAGTATGGGCACAATGGGTGCCTTGGAAAAGTGGCCTAGGTTCTGTTTGAAAGAGGAACAATTGTCATCGGTAGCATATAGAGCTAGCTCAGAGAACGTTTGGGTGAACCCAAACCAGACCCTTAGAACCTTTTGCAGTTCCCATACAAAAGCTCCCAAAACTAGAGGAAATACTTCCCAAATGCTCTACTGAGGCATGAATGCCAGTGCTATATCACTGCAATACAATTGGTAAGAAATATAAATAACTCTCCCCCCGTCTTGCTAGAGAAGAATTGTGGGCTTGATTTAATGAGTAAGGCTGCATGAACTTATCCATGCCCCTGTTGAGCAGACAGCTTGGGAAAGTGAGTGTTTTATCTGAACAATACACAGTGTAGCATGTGCATTATTGACAGATCTTGTTTTCCTCTGCCGACCTGTGGTTACCTGCAGCTTCTTAAACCACTAATTTCTTTAGCTACACAATCCCAACAAAGAAAAAAAAATCTTTAAGCTGCAAAACAGTTGAATTTTACACACTGTTTTTTTGCAGCTTTGTGGTTATTCCCCACTCTGTCCAGATCCTTCTCTAAGCCCTGAGGTGAGGATTTTTAAGCTAGATGTCCGAATCTAGAGCTGGGCATCTAATTCCCTTAGGCTCTTTTTAATGTCTCAGCCTGGGTCTACAACAGAGCAATTTTTGTTCTGTGCACCTTTGATCTTTACAAAACACAAACACCATTACAGTGAATAAAGTCATGGCCTATAGGGTCAATCCTCCACTGTTTACCTCCCTCCCCCTCTGAAAGGTCTGGAAGTCTAGGAATACTAAACTCCGTTGGTTAAGTTGGGTTAAGATTCAGCAGCAGGTATCTGAGCACTGTGACGAATGAGCATGTGTGTCACGGGAGACTGTTTAAACAAACAGTTGGATGCTTGGGAAGGCAGACTGAAGACCTAAGATCTTTTTCTCCTCCCCTCCCCTTCAAAACAGAAGATTAAGTTTGCTGTGAACATGAGCTGATGAAAAGAATTCACATCGTGCTTTGAATGGTGCCACTGGGAGCGCCACAGGAGAATTACAAATTGCTGTCAGAGACACCAGTCTCCCTTTACAGAAAGTTAACATAAAAGTACACATATCTTCTTTCTATAAGGCACTAACTTGTAAATTAACCTTTAATGGAGTATAAATGATGTCCTGAAAGAACTGCTTATGTAGCTATATTTATGATCTAGAAAATTGCAAATATTTACAAGATTATAGGTGTTAATGGTCTGTCAAAAATGTTTGTATATTGTACATACATTAAAGCCCAGTTTAAGACCACCCGGGTATAAAGACCACCGCCTTTCTAGTCCCATATAGGATTTCACTTTGATTCCATATATGCTGATCCCTAACATAGACCAAGACCATTTTATACAAGGAACTTGCTCTACAGATTTCATTTATTTTAAAGCTAGTGCCCAGACAGTCTGTGTGAACTGTCTACTAAATGATTCTGTCTGTAACATTAATCTTGACTAAACAGATCTAAGGTTATATTGTATAGCTCGTGGCATACTCTGAAAAGAAAGGCGAGCTGGGAAGACTATTCAGGAACAGAGGCACTTGCCTCGGAAACTGAACAGAACCCTCAACCCAGCATCAGATCACGTCTCTGCCTCAGTTTCCCCACTCAGCAGGCCAACTCACCAGCTATCTTCAGCAACGAATCGTCCCTCAGTAATACTGTTTCCTTCCCTTTCCCCAGGGATGCATTTATCATTCAAACACAAACACATTTCAACATGAATAAAACCAGGTAAACCTGGTCCTGCTGCCTGGCTCTCCTAAGGTCTCTGTCTCCCAAGGCTTGGGCTTTTGCTTACAGAGGTCATAGCTGATGTGGCAAGACCCATTCCAGGCCCTTTTCCTGATCCAGAGTCTCCTGCCTCCCTGCAGCTCTCTTGATGGAGCTGCTATTTGGTCTTTTATCTCACTGCCCAGAGGGTAGCTAGTTAGTCATGGGTGAGGTTAGGTCCAACTCCCCTGAAGGGGCTGTCCCATTCTGTGATGCAATAAAATTGAAACAGTCATAGTTACATCTCCTGGTGCACGTTAACTTCTATTGGCTGGACTCTCCTGCCTGTTCAGAGCTGTCTTTGGATCCTTATCGTGCCCTGAAACCATTTTGTTCACGGGCTCGCTAAGTGTCCAGCCACTTACTCAATAAAAGGGGCATGTCTCCCAATCACACTGAAGGGCCCATCCACCTCTCCAGACTCAATCCAATGCCCATTGAAGTCAATGGAAAAACTCCCATTAACTTCGAAGGCAACTGAACCAAGCCCAGTATCATACAGCTGTGGTACTGTTAGTCACCTGAACATAACGCAAACCTATTCTGCTTGGCAGCAATGTTCATTTAAAATTAATCATGATTGGAGCTGGTAGAACAATACATAATTAATTACTTGAAAAATGCACCTGTCACCATGCAAATTGCTGTGAGATCATAATTTTCTTGAGTTTATTGTTTATTCAAAATTATCATATATAATTTCTCAGATGATTCTCAGATTGCAGCTTGAGTAAGAGCTTTTCATATTCAAAATTGGAGCTGCTTTGACTAGAGCAATATTTCATTTCATATGGTACATTTCTGTTTCCTCATGAGATGAGTAAGGATAACTTTTCACACCAGAAATGTGATTCTAACCTATGAAACAATTTCCAGTAGAAGCAGTTGAAATTTTCCAAAGTTTTACATGTCAATTAAATTGAAAAAATAATTTTTGAATTTCAAAACAAGAAAAAGAAAACGATTGTGAAAAAAAATGATGAATGCTTTCCATATTTTGTACCAGCTCCATTTTTTAGTAATTGTGCTGTTTCTGCAAACATTTCTTTCAGTAAGTTCATTCACTGGAATATTTACAGGAAACAAACAAAAAATAAAAAAAGAAGCACGAATACAATTTAAATGAAATCTAAACCAATATTTGAGGAATAAATATTTGGGGTATGTGCAGGACCGGCGCTAGTGTTTCTAGCGCCCTGCACGGCCATTTCGCCGCCCCGCACGCTGTTCCCGCAGCTTCGGTGGAGCTGTCGCAGCTGTGCCTACAGGACATCCACTGGAGCCACGGGAGCAGCGGACCGTCCGCAGAAATGCCTGCGGCAGCACTGGAGCCGCAGGACCAGGGGACCCTCCGCAGGCACCACTGCGGCAGGTCCACTGGAGCCGCCTGCCGCCCCCCCCCAGTAAAATGCCACCCCCCCAATAATCCTGGCGCCCTAGGCGATTGCCTAGGCCGCCTAAATGGAAGCGCCGGCCCTGGGTATGTGGCCAGGTTTAGTTACAATGTGTTATTTCTTTGGTGACATTTCATTCATTCTGCACTATCTTGCTATGTGACTGAATAAAAAAGCAGTTTTTCTTTTAGGTAAAGAGCCATAGGAAATGGTGAAAGAGCTTGTGCACATTTTCATTAATATCAAACTGTTTCTATTTTGTTTCCTTGTCATTTTCATTTTTATACTTAGCAGGTCGGAGCCTCAGCGGGTGTGAAGTGGCATAGTTCCATTTTGTTTCAATGATGCTGCACCACATTTACACAAGCTAAGGATCTGGCTCTATTTATCGGTGACTTTTTTAGTATCCAATAAATTAGTTTGAAGGCAATTTATTTTTTAACTTTGGAAAAAGAACTGGCGTTAATGTAACCATAGAGAAACATTTGAACTGAAATCCTATTGCGAAATGTTAACTTTAAAAAATTTGTAGATGGATCTTCAAATAATCTAATTATAATTTTTGCCATAAAGCATGTCAGGGGAATAATAAAAGTTAAGCTTCCCACAAATTATGAAACATTTAATTTTCTTTAAAATACAATAAATGCTTGGTTGGTGCCGTGAAATGATGCTATTGAAATTTCAGTGAAGCTGTTACATGGAATGAACTGACTGATCTCAGGTTAGCAGCTAATAAATGGCAGAGGACATAACAAAGCTTACATATTGGCCCCATTTCACAAAAACAATATTTGCCCTGTTTCTTTGGGCAGACAGACTGCCCGATGCATGGTATTCTCTCATTACTACCGGGTGCATAGTTTTAATAAGCCCTCTACTGGGCTGATGTTGGTCAGCCAAGATGGCCTTGTGGGAAAGGGAATGGACAGAGATCTGGATTCGATTTTTAGATACAAGTAGGTCACCTTCAGGGCTTTGCACACCCAGCCAGTAGGTCAGAGACACTTTCCCCTTCCAAACAAATGCAGCAGTAATAGGTCCTGGGAGAGACTGGACTTGTCAAAAGTATTTTCTATGATCAGCATGATGTATAAACCCAGTAGTTATAAATCCTGGTTATGAAACAACCAAAACTTTCAGATAATCATTGGGCTGACCCAGCAAACTTTGAAATTTATACTCTGGTCCCCCAGTCATGGGAAAAATGTAAAGGCCTGCTGATTGCCTCTTCCCAAGATTGAGACTCATGAACTTACCCTAGACCAGCAAAGCAGCATGCTCTGCATTCCCAGCTCCCCACTGCTGGTAGCAGGGGATACCATGGTGTCATTTGGGGAACCCAGAGAACAGTGAAGAGGTGTGGGCTGGTTAATCTCTTCAGCCAGCCTCGAGAGCTACCTCAGAGAAACTGAGGGGAAGCTTTTCACGTGAAGTGAACCCTGAGTGGAGAGAAGAGGAAAGCACAACCCTGGGAGATCTCACCATTTCAGTTAGGCTGGGTTCAGTTACACTGAGTGTTAGTGTCTGTTTCCCAGCCTTTAAAGGTGATCGCTTACCATTTTCGTTTGTTCTAAACCAGTCCTTTCTGGAAGCATGAAAAGGTGGGAGACTTTTAAGCCACACCATCATGTCAGATTTAATTTTATTGGCACCAAAACAGACAATGAAAAATATATAACCCTGCCATTTTCAGCTAGGACTGGCTGCCTACCTATTCCTGGCAGCAGCTACCCCCACAAATGTGCTACTACAATCCACTGAAGCAGCAAACAACAATTAGCTCTTCACACTTCTGCTCTTATCCAAGAACACCTCTGCAACTGCCTCCCAGGGAACCCACTCTCGGGGTAAAGTGATCATGCACTCAATTTATAAACATTCCTCCTTTTTGCACTGGAAATTTGTTGTGCAGGGATGGAGTGCGACTGGGAGTCTTATAAGTGCCTCTATGGATAGATAAGGGTGCCTTGTTTGGGGAAAACTATTGGTATTGTATATCCACTAGAGCCCTTGAAGTTGGTCATTTTTTCAGCTCTGTTATATTCACATTTGAAACCCTCACACAGCCCAGCTAAAACTTGCATGTGATTAACCAGACTTGGATAAAGACATATTAATTTAAACACAATGAAAAGAGCACAACCCAACTCTTTAACGTTTTGTTTTTAAATCATTACTAGGACACACATTGGGTGTATTTTCTTCAAGGCTTTTGTGTAACTCATCACAAACCTGAGAGGTTCTCCATGCATGCAACATAAATGGTCACTGACTTACAGGACAATCTACCCAGTACTTGTATCTATTTGTAGAGTGAGGCAAAGGGCATTATTTTCAGAGATGCTAATCATCTGCATGTCCAGTGGAGACTGATAGGGCCCATGGGAGCTCAGCACAGCTGAAAACAAGATCCTGAATTACTTCACCTCATTCTCTGCTGTTCCTTCAGACCAGAATCAAAAGTAGATCAAGTAGCAGAGTAACATGGGGGAACTTGTAAGTAGCTTAGAGATAAATAATGCCTGAGGCATCATTCCAAAGTCAACATTTACCAGCATAGCGGTATCTGAGATAGGGAAATTATCATATTCCACTCTGTGGTCACCACTCATAGAAGTTGACTTGGAAATGTTGACCTTTATAGGGCTGCAGTTTCTATCACTGCTGGTGTCTATTTTTCAGGGAGACAAATAATTATATTAAAACTACTAACAACAACTTTGCTATGGGCCTCGCCCACCTTGTGCGATTCCACATTCCCATCACAAGCTCGTCTCGCTAGCCTCACGCAGGGTACAGCAACATTGCAAAGAAAGAAAAAAGCTGTATCAATGAGTCTCAGAGCCCAGGTCAACTGACTTGGGCTCTCACTCTGCAGCTAAAAATAGCAGCATTGATGTTCCTGCTTGGGCTGGAGTGTGGGTTCTGGAATCAGCGAAGGGGGTCGGTGTCTTCTGCTTATGGTGAGGGCACTGGAAAGAGATGTATGTTCAGTTCCCAGTGCTGCCATAGACTTCCTGGGTAACCTTGGGCAAGTCACTTAGTCTCCCTGTGCCTCAGTTCTCCACCTGTAAAATGAAGCTACTTGAAATGGTCAGATCTCTCAGGGTTGTGATTTCCTCTTCCCTCCACTCTTTGTCTGTCTTTTCTATTTCAATTGTAGTCTCTTCAGGGCAGGGACTCTCTCTTACTGTGTGTACGTTTCATGCCTGGCACAAATTGGGCCCTGGTCTCAGTTGAGTGTTGCTGTAATACAAAATTATTATATAGTAGATATTACAGAGTATAAAATATGTCTCTTTGGCTAAAGGTGCAGTAAAAGAATTTTGGTTGTTCTGTAGGTCATCAAAGTTCTTAAAAATTCATATGTCAGGTATTGCCATCTGAACCAAATTAGTTTTGTGGAACTAAGATTTTACGGCAAATAAAAATACTATATCACCTTAATAAAAGCATCATGTGGAAGAGGAAAATAAAGGCAAAAAAGATATAATTTTATAGGACTTGCACAGGTCTTCTTACTCTGAACTGAAATTCAAAACTACCAAAAGAAGCAGCCATCAGCAGCCACATAATCAATCTGCTACAAAACTGGTGCTGGTTTCTAACTTATTTGGTACAAAGGCCAGTGGAAAATAATAGGAAAGTTTGCAGGCCCGTAGTAAATAACCCTAATGCTTTGAAATGGAAAGGGGGAGCAGCCTACAGAAAGTGTTTATCAAAGTCATATTGGAAGAAAGAAATGTCACCAAACAGAACGTTGCAAGCCATATGCCTAGAGATGAAATGGGGTCAAAGATGCAATTGTAATTTTCATAACATCCTCCTAAAAACATACAGGAAACTGCTTGCTGAAGCCCCTGCAAGGCAAAATGGATATACAATGTGGGATTATATTAAATAAAATCAGAATTAGAGACGAAGAGGGGTGGAATAGTCTGTTCATTAAATAAAACTAAATCCCAAAAATCAATATAGAACTATCGCTAAAAGTAGCTGCCTGGTTATGTCTAGACTTGTGAGATCAGATTTACATCTTTCAATTTGCACTTGTGTGTTTTGCTGCTGGTTCAGATTGGAATCAGACCTTCCTTTAACCCCTTCAGTGCAGATTTTGGATTTACTGTATGTCATGTAGCCAGTGAGCTTTTCCGAACTGCAGGTTTCCTCCTTTTCACTTGTTTCCTCACTTCAAACAGATGCCCTTCAATATAGACCTACAGCTACTTCCAAACACACTGTTGCTGCACAGTTATTATTGTAAGTCATCTATATCAGAAATGTCAGAGAACAGAATATCTAGATTCCAATGCTACTGTTAGAAGCTAGTTGAAAAATAAGGAGAAAATGTTAGGAAATAGTCATTGTTTTTGCTCCTTTTTTATACTGAAATTTGAATGAAAAAAGTTCATCAACATTTTTAATTTTAAATTTTGTTCTTACATGCTCCACAGTTGGCTGAAAAATGGAGAAAAAAATGAAAAATTTGCAAAAAAAAGTTTCTCTATTTTTTTACCCATCAAAATTTCAAATTTTGAAGTATATTGAGCAGCTCAGGTTATATTGTTCCTGAATCTCATTGGAACGTTGCCAGGTTAGGAACTAAAAAGTGTATATTGCACTTTATGCTTCACTTCCTTTCTTTAAATCCCCAAACCTGCCTAACCATACCACTAAAAATAACTATATCTTACAGGTGGCTCAGTGAAATGATGTCCATTTCCCCACGCTTTTTGAAGTGTCTTCGACTGTACAACCAGTAGCAGATGATGCAGCTGCTCATGTCTGTTTCCTACTGGGACTGGGAAACGTGTGGTTCAGAGTTTTGACAATGGGTTAGTGAGAATGTTACCTCTACATTAGTCCTGCCTCAAAACCAGAGCCAGTTGGTGGTGCCCAAATGTCACTACTAATTGATAGGTCTTCAGCAAAGAGTTAAGGGTGCTGGTCAAGTTCATACATGATATTTAGCCATGAGACCACAAAACTGCTGTTGCAACATGTACTTATTGGTATTGTCAATGGCAGGCTCATCAGAGAGGACAAGGGTTGAATGGGACATGGACACTGCATTTTCTTCGTATCCCTAAAGATAAGTGACTTCAACTAAAGCTCAGCTGGGAAACATGTGGGTGAAGTGTGCACTGCCAACACTACACTTGTTCTGTGGGTAGGTAAAGGCCCTGATCCAAAGCCCATTGAAGATAATAGAAAAGGCTCCCAAATGTCTTCCGTGGGTTTTGGATCTAGCTCTAAGAGAGGTCTTCATTCTCCATGGTGATCAGTTTGGCACATTTTATGAGCATTATAGCTGTAACCACCCCGGTGCAGAAGACCAATACAAGGCCGGTGTGCCACTTAAATTCTACATAAACCCTCAGACCAGTAAATCGAGGCTGAGATTTTCAGTCATTTGCAGGATGTGAGCACCCAATTCCCACTAGAAATTAATGGGATTTGGGTGTCGAAATCTCCAAGGTGGTATTGCAAATCTAACCTCATTCAAAAAACTTGTAAAACAGCAGGTTGGGATTTTCTAAACACTCAGCACTGACCTCTCTCTTCTCCCTATAAGTCAGTGGGGAAATCTGTATTGACTCCAATGGGAGCAGAGTTAGGCCAATGCACAAACCACTAAAAGGCATTTAATTATTGGCAAAACCATAGGGAAAAGAAAAATGAAAATTTAACAAATTAGTGGAAACTTTTATTTTAACCTCTTCCCTTTGGTTTCCATCCATTTCAGTTGCCTCCTGCTGACTTGCAAAAGAACCACAGTATAATTAATTTGCTTTAGTGGACAATAAAAGAATGTGGAAAGTAGATATGGGAGCCATAGCTTTGGCATATTTTAGCTGACAGTTTAAGTGGTAATTATTATCTGCCAAGTGTTCGCACGAAAATGTAGTTTCTAATGCAAATGAATTCTCAGAAAAGTAGACAATGAGGTTTTAAACAATGAGAAAAGAAATAACAGTGGCGTCTAAACAAATCCATACTGTTCTTGAAAATACAAAATGTAACAAGTTAATATATTTGCAGTGCATGTACTATAAACAAATTATGTACATTTAGTGGCAACACAATGCAATTTATTTCCATTAGCAAGCAACATCACCTACTGTATGTATAAATTACAGAATCTAATTCAGGGACAAAATAATTCCATATCTTAAAAGATGAAGTTTGCAATGAAAATTCAACCAAAGCCAGACATGACATTTTCTCCTATATATTCACCTACACATGTTGTGTTACTTTGATGAATTGGAATGGGAGACACGTTGCTACAACATCACACAACGCTGAAAAAAGGATATTAGATCAATTTACAGATACCTATGATAGAAGGGTGGGGAGTATTTATTAACATGAGTAATCCCATTACTATAGTATTTGAGTGGCTCACACTCTTTAATGTATTTATCCTCACAACACCCCCATGAGGTAGGGTAGTATTGGTATTTCCATTTTTCAGATGGAGAACAGAGCCACAGAGAGGATAAATGTGTTGTCCCAGGTCACATAGGAAATTTGGCAGAGAAAGGAATTGAATCCGTCTCTCCCAGGTTTAGGTTAGTGCCCTAACTGTTTCAGAGGAAGGACCTTAAACGTCCACCCTCCCCTAGCATTAGATTACACCTATATTATGTAAATAGAATTACAGCATTTACCAAGTGCTTAAATGATTGTTGTTAGATTAATGACTATTTGGAAAGATTTTGCAAGGTACCAGAGAAGGACAAAGTTTTATTACACTTAAGGCTGAACAGGATGTCTACTATAAACTCTTTTCACTGTTTGAAAAATTCTTTGAGTTACATATAACTCAGCCTTCGAGTCCTTTTTTCTCTTTCTTCTTTAATAAATTCTTAGTTTGAAGACTCATGCCCTTCTTGGTGTTTGTGGGCAAATGATGCAACTGATTGGAATGTTGATGGATGTCAATAACGTCTAGTCTGGCACGTATGCACAGTGAGTGGGCTGAAGATTCACGTGCTATTGGGATTGTGAAATAATTCATGTACATACAACAGTGCCAGTGTTTGTCACCACATTGGATACTTTTCTTCCCTCTCTGCTAGTATTTGGATGGCTCTTAACCGCAGGCCAATTGTAATATAAGTGGGACCCTCCAACTCAGACTCCCTGACCTGCTTCTCATGTGTAGGAATACTAACGGGATGTTCAGTTGGCAATGTTTCATTGTCTGCAGCGGATTGCACAACAATATAATTGACTTCTTCTCCGTCCAAAAAAAAATAATCAAAAAACCCCCAAAACCCTAGCTCGAGTGAATAAAAAATAAGCTCCCACAAGAACAAGAACACAACATGCTCAAGATAGATTTTATGCCTTAAACTTAGAAGTTGGTAGAACACAATCTTTATTTTCTCACTGTTAAAATGGCTCACCAAGAAATTTAAGCATCTTTGACAGAGACCACTATATCTACAAACATGGCTACTAGAGTTTATAGGCCCACTATCCTTCCTGAATATTTCCATACACATTTTTGCCTGAATGACAACTGGGAATGCCAGGCTGAACTCACTGCATGTACAGAGTAACCAGAATTTTAGCCAAACCTATCTCTTGGACCAATTTCTTCTTGTCTTTTTATCTTAATATTAAATTCTGATTGGAACAGTGTTCTTCACAGATATGAAAGATGACAAAGCAAAGGCCTAACCTTGCAAATCTGCCTATTTAAAATGTTTGTGTTGTTATTCTTGGACCCAGGACAGATGGGACATGCCTCTCTTTCAGGTCATCCATGCTTGGACACCATCCACGCTGGTACTTAAGAAATAGCTAAAGATACATTATAACAGATTGAAAAGTAACTATACTTGAATAAAAAAACTTCAGAAACAGACTTCAAAGAGAAACAGCAGAACTAAAATTCATTTGCAAATTTAACACCATTAATTTGGGCTTCAATAGGGACTGAGAGTGGCTGGCTCATTACACAAGCATCTTTGCCTCTCCTGGAATCGACACCTCCTCATCTATTATTGGGAGTGGACTACATCCACCCTGATCGAACTGGCCCTTTCAACACTGGTTGTCTACTTGTGAGGTAACTCCCTTCTCTTCATGGGTCATTATATAATGCCTGCATCTGTAATTTTCACTCTGTGCAACTGAAAAAGTGGGTTTTTTACTCACAAAAGCTTATGCCCAAATAAATCTGTTAGTCTTTAAGGAGCCACCAGACTCCTTGTTGTTTCTGTGAATGCAGACTAACATGGCTAACCCCTAATAAGAGGCAGTGTAGACTAGTGGTTGGGACACAAGACTGGGAGGTAGAGGGCCTGGAATCTATTCTCAGCACTGCCCTGACCTGCTATGTGATCTTGGGTAAATCACTTGATCTCTCTGTTCCTCTGTTCCCACTCCCATCCTTGTCTGTTATCTATTTAGATTGTAAGCTCTCTGGATGGGTCTCTCTCACTTAACACACAGGGCCCTGATCTCCAGTCAGGCCTCGAAGTGCTACTGTAATACAAATAATAATAATTAGAGAATACTTTCTGCCTACGTGCATTTCAGACAAATTCCGTCCACGCTCATCAATCAAGAGAGGGCACCATTTATCCATAAAACTCATATAATTTATTACTATCCTAATCCCCAGGGACAAAACATTTATATATCACAAACATGTGAATCATTAATGGGGCCAAAGCATTATTGGCTTGTTTCCTTCATGCAAACTGTGTAAAACTAATGAAAAGACATACGATATATTTTCAAGAGCAAATGAAAATATATTATCTTATTTCACTAAAGAGTGCAGTGAAAAATCTTGTGGTATATTAAGGTCTCTGAGAATTTGTCTGTCTACCTTGTTGTGCTACTACTAATCATTTTGAGGTTTGTTTTTTTTAATAAACAACAGTTTCATATGGTATAAATGTTGTTCCTTTATCTAACAAAGGCTTCAATTTCAACAAGGTCAACCTTCTAAAAGGCCTTTGGGAATGAATTGTTGATTCTTTAGTATTCAATTTTCTCAAACAACTTGTAGCAAAACCAAAAAAAAAAATACGTCCAACAAGATGCAAGAAAAAAAGAGAAAAATGTGCACAAAGCAACATGAATAAAGACTCAAGGGCTGAATATAATGAGGCCGTTTTCTAAAAAACTGGCACACAGGAGAAAAAAAAGGAGAAAGGGAAAAACAACAACATGAAATGTTAATTGAACTTTTATTCCATTTGTCAGTGAAGTGAACAAACCAAAAATATTCCACTTATTCCTCCATCTAGCCATGCAGAAAGCAATGTAACTGAGGGCCATCACGCAGCCATACATGAGCAATATGCCAGCTGTGATCAAACCAGAAAACTTTGTGGTGAACAGCTGTCACAGGTAACAAACTTCCCTTAAGTTTGTTACTTAACTTAAGTTCATACTGTGAATGTAGTCAAGTATCAGAGGGGTAGCCGTGTTAGTCTGGATCTGTAAAAGCAGCAAAGAGTCCTGTGGCACCTTATAGACTAACAGACGTTTTGGAGCATGAGCTTTCGTGGGTGAATACCCACTTCGTCAGATGCATGACATGTATTCACCCACGAAAGCTCATGCTCCAAAACGTCTGTTCGTCTATAAGGTGCCACAGGACTCTTTCCTGCTTTTACTGTGAATGTAGTCAAGCACATAGGGCTTGATCTTGAAAGGTGCTGAGCACTGTGGCCCTTATCTAGCAATCTAAGTACATGCCTAACTTTAAGCACATGACTTCAATGGGGCTACTCAAATGCTTAAAATTAAGCATGTACTTAAGTAGATTGCTAGATAAGGGCCCCAGTGCTCAGCACCTTGCAGGCTTGAGCTTCCAGGTTCATAGATTCCAAGGGACCACTCTGATCATCTAGTCCAACTTCCTGTATAACACAGGCCATAGAACTTCTCCACAATAATATTTGCAGCATCTCTTATACATAAACTTCCAGTCTTCATTTAAAAAGTGTCAGTGATGGAGGACCCAGCACGGATCCTATGGTTAGTTACTCTTAAATTTACACCTCATATTGCATCACTTTCGTTTGTCTGGAATACAGCTCACCTTAGTGCAGTGTTCGATACAATGAAATCTACAGCTTAGTGTATAGCAGTAGTCAAAAATCCCACAAAGGAAAAGAGAGGTACTGAAAGGA
Source organism: Gopherus flavomarginatus (assembly GCF_025201925.1). NCBI lineage: Eukaryota > Metazoa > Chordata > Testudines > Testudinidae > Gopherus > Gopherus flavomarginatus. The sequence continues at coordinate 42,569,565 of NC_066628.1, read as the reverse complement.
AAATGGGGAAATTCCCAACACTTGATTAGACATATAAACGACGAGTGGGGCCAAACTTGGTGCATAGTTCTGGTTTCCTTAGTATTACAGAAATGCACCATAAAAAGGTCCAACTGATATGTTGTATAAAATTCCCAGAGAAATTAGATATCACAAGGACACTTCACTGAAGTACTGTATAAAGCAGGGTTTCTCAAACAGGGGCTGCCACTTGTGTAGGGAAAGCCCCTGGCAGGCTGGGCTGGTGTGTTTACCTGCCCCGTCCGCAGGTCCAGCAGATCGTGACTCCCACTGGCCGCGATTTGCTGCTCCAGGCCAATGGGAGCTGCTGGAAGTGGAGCGAGCTGAGGGACTTACTGGCCGCCACTTCCAGTAATGCCCATTGGCCCGGAGCAGTGATCTGCGGCCAGTGGGAGCAGCGATTGGCTGGATCTGCGGACCGGGCAGATAAACACACAGCTTGAGGGAAAAAAATCTTTAATTGGGAGGAGCATTCCTCCAAGAAAAGTTGGAACACAAACACGTTTGTAGATTTATTTTATTGAGGTAGGGGGAAAGGGTAAACTGCGGCAAAATTGTGGTCCTGCAGTGACTTTCAAATCTATGTGGCTAGGAAACAAACTTAGAATGTTGACTTGTCACCTCCATAGAGAAAGATCTAATAGAGGTTCAGAAAGAGTGTGTTCCTTCAGCCATGAAAGAACAAAGAAAGCTGCCTGTCTGTCTGCAATGTCAGCTTTTCAGCCATAAAAAAGGTTTCCATGATTTCCCTGAAAGCTAAGCTATTTATGGCTGCCATATTATTGATAACTGTTAAGTCTCTGAGAAGCTTTCTTAGCGAGAGCTGTGGTACATCATGACAGCTGCTAGTCACTTGGGCTTAGGTTGTACCCATGCCCAAGCAATGCAATAAGCCCCCCAAATCCACCGCTCCGCTCAGTGAAGATCCTATCCAGATTCTGGGTTTGGTGCAGAATACCAAGTGCAATGCTGCTTTGCGTAGATTGTCACTGCATGGGCAGGGAGCAAGGGAGGGAGCAGAGATGGACAGAGAGTGGGGGGAACTTTGGCTTGATCTCCAAGTCCCCCACACCACCTCATTCATCAGCAGATGATGCTGTATACTTTGAGGAGCTGCAGTAATTTACTTACTTCCACCTAGAAGCAGGACAAGAGATTATAAACTCTTTGGGGGAAGGGACAGTATTTTTGGTCTGTGTTTGTACTATGCCTAGCACAATGAAGATTTCATCCCAGGCAGGACCCCTTCGGTGCTACTGCAAAGAAAATAAATAATAATTATGAATAATAATTGTGCCTGAGGGGGGATACTTCAGAGGCATATTCAGATTCTGTGACACCAAACTATTTCACAAATTCAATCCAGACCTGAGGGAGAGTTCTGTATAAGTTCAAAAGCGTGTATCTCTCGCCAACAGAAGTTGGCCCAATAAAAGATATTACCTCACCCACCTGGTCTCACAAATTAATGTCAGTTTTGCTGAATTGTTCATTTGGGGGGCAGAGTGGGAGGGAAAAATGTCAAAAAAAGGACAGAAAAATATCAAAAAAAATTGACATTTTAAAAAAATTTTGATTTTTCAGTTGAAATGACATTCACTTCAACATTTCCTTTAATTTTATTTTAAATCCAAAAATGTTGAAAAATGGTTGAAATCAAAACAAGATATTTCACTTTTGTTGAAACCATTTTTTGTTTTCGGTCTGACGCAAAAGGATTTTTTCAACTTTTCAAAATGGTCAGTTTACTAAAAAAAAACATTATTCTCCCATCTCTGCTCAGGGCTGTGTCTAACGACACAATGTAGCCTTTTAAGTGTGTGCTCTTAAATAAGCAAAGACATTAAACATGCACAAGCAGGATGAGAGCAAAGATAAAAATCAGAGGTTACAAATATCACGTAGAGCAAAACAATTACTAAAGGTGAAATTGTTTTCAGCTCATTTTCCCTCACTCTTAAAAGATACAGGGGACTCAGTGTCACAGCTAACATCAAATGCAATCCCCTTGACTGTGTGAGAAATCTTCAGAAGGAGATTCCCCTTAATGATAGGGCACATGCAGTTCTTTGGAGAAATGCCAGCTGTCATTTATGCAAATACAAGATCTCTGAAAGAGTATTCCCTTCAGGGCTGTCTACATGGTGAGTTAATGGCATGCCAGGATATGAATCTATAGTTCACCAGCTTGTACTGCATTAATGTCCCACGTGGGAGGTCCTGAAGTGCGCACTCTGTGATGTTCGCTGTGCTGTAGCAGTGGCCAAATGGACATTAGTGAACCACAAGCTGGTGAGCTGTAGATTCACTTCCTAGATTGCCATGCACTAACTCACCATGTAGAATAGCTTTGTTCTATGGATTTCCCTAGGAACACAATCGCTGAATGTAAGAGACCTCAGGAAATATCTGATCTGATCTTCCCACCATCACATGCTAATATTGAGTTTTTGAAGTCATATTCATCACCTCGAGTCATGAAGACATTTTTCCTCTGTGGTATATTATCACAGAATTAATTATACTACAGGGGAGAGTTCAGGATTAGCTAGTGTCAGACAGGACACCGGATTACATAAACCAAATAGTCTGTTCTAGTATAGCAATATGAAGAGGCCAGTAGATCTACTTCTGCATCTCATCTCTGATAGCAGAAAAAGCTGGATACTTCAAAAGCAAATAACACAAAAACTCCCCCTGGGTTTGGCTCTGAACTAGAACCATAAATCACAGAGGCAAGCTGAAATTCAGCAGTTTGAAACTGGCACTCCCTGAAACTCAAAGGAGTTCAGATTCAGAAACCAGCTTTTATTTAGTTGCCAGATGGCTCATTTGCTTGAAATATCTTCAGAGGACCTCTCCAAAGATTGATGATCTTCAGCGGCTCTCCTGAAGAACTGTACCTCCACAGTAGTCATTGGCAGCATTGTCACTAGACTTAACATTTTGGTAGGGTTCTCAGTTTCCAACACCATGGTTAATTGTAAGGAATGGAATATGTATAAATAATATAGGTTCAGGAAAACAATCTAAAAAATCTCCCACAAAAGGCTGGCAAAAGAGACAATTCAGATCTGATGGAAGGGGCCTTATGTGCTCCACTATTTGTAACTGGTGAAAGAATCCTATGGGATTGAATTAGTGCAATCAGTATGTGACGAACTGGGAAAGTTCTTAATGTTTTCTCTGAGTACTGTGTTGGTGCCTCAGTGTCCCCATGGCAGTTCTTAAGTATCTGGCAGAGCAAAGGGCCAGTGCACCTAAATGCCTGACACTCTGTCTCCTAGCAACTGATGGCCTGGGCCCCTCCTCTGCAAAGGTGCCAGCTGAAGTTGTTGGAGACAAAGGGATCAGGTGACCTCCTGGCCCAGGAAAGGGGCCGAGGAGAGAGCAGGGGCTGGGAGGGGTGGTTAGTCTGGAGCTGGCTGGGGTCAAGGGTGGAGGGCAGACCTGGGGGTCTGGCTCACTGCCCCCCAGAATGGACCCAGCCGAGGGGTCCGGTTCGCAGTATCTACAAGCTCTGGTTTAGACCCTGTTCCTGTCATCGAATAAACTTCTGTTTTACTGGCTGGCTGAGAGTCACGTCTGACTGCAAAGTGGGGGTGCAGAACCCGGTGGCTTCCTCAGGACCCCGCTGGGGTGGACTCGCTGTGGGAAGCGCACGGAGGGGCAGAGGATGCTGAATGCTCCAAGGAGAGACCCAGGAGGTGAAGACGTGTGAGCTTCTTGCCCTGAACAAGTCTGCTCCAAGGGAGAGGAGGCTCCCCAAAGTCCTGACTGGCTTGGTGGGGAGCAGTTCCAGAGCATCGCCCGGTGACTCCGTGACACAGTATCCATCAGCAAAGACACTCCATGAAAATAATGCAACAGAATGAGGAAACCGGCCATGAAAAATTTAGAGATAGCCATCCAATTTGCAAGGAAAAAAATTCCAACATTCATGGTAGATGAAATATAAATGCATTGTCAAACATCTATTTCTCAATATATAAAAACACTAAATATTTTAGCTCATTGGCAATTCACTATTCATTCAAGCGCTGGATGTTTTGGACTAATGGGCTACAAACAGCCGTGAAAAGAACAGAGATGGGAAAATCTGCAAGCAGATGATCTGTAAATAAATATTTGCGTCAACCTTCATAAATATTTTGAAGAGCCGAATACTTCCAATTAGCTTCTTTTAATTGGTTCTCACAGGGAATCTTGACAATTGAACTCCACCAGTTAACGAGCTTCTGTACATGGGTAGACATCTTTCCCCTTGTATGTAGTTTTATATAATATCACAAAGCTGCTAGTGTTTTTTTATAATGTTTTGGTGGGGAGCCAAGGGATTTATGCTATATAGCAGAATGTAAAGGAACAGATGTCCTTGCTTAGATATGCCACTGCACTGCACAGATTTCCAAGCTCTGCCACTGATGCTAGCAACTCCTGTCTGCCTGTTGATAATTTTTGTTAGCAGATTGTCCCTTGGACAGGACTCTTAACTTTACTTAAAGCCAGGGATGCTGCTTCTTCAGTAGAAGCAACGGGATAGCCCTCTTTGCCCTCCCTCTAACTCAACCTTCATGTGATTGGGCAGCACACACCCTTTTCTCAACCAATCAGTATTAATACAGCCTTTGGATGGGTTTCCCTTACTTAATATAAGTGCAAATCTTATATCAAAAGCCCCTAGATCTAGACTTGTGCTCTGAAGCTAAATGAGTCACAAGCTTGATTGTCACATACAGAATGTAATAACTAAGTACTAGGTTGGATGTGTAAACTGAATTTAATGGAATTTAAGAATATTATTTTTAATGATAGGCAGGGAGTCTGGTTTAGCAGACTCTTTCCTCACCACACTTCACTTCTGTCCCCTAGGAAGCCCACTTCCATCTTGCCTCCTGACCCCTCTCTCCAACATGCCTCCTTTCCACCCTCTTCCCACTTTACGCCAGGAGGAGCATCTCCACGAGAAAAAGCAGTGATGCCATATGGGAGAACTGCTTCTGCCAGCTCTATGTTGGCTGGAGATTCCTAGTACAGAAAGAAAATTCTCCAAGTGCTTTCTACAGCCAACGTACATTCATTTAACAAGTTCACAAAGTGAACTGAAGCAGATCAGAGAATCTGGTCCTTTATCTTTTGTACTGAAGCATTGTCATAAACAGATGGTTAAGGGTTAATGCCTGTTTTACCTGTAAAGGGTTATGAAGTTCACCTAGCCTAGCTGGCACCTGACCAGAGGAACCAATGGAGGAACAGGATGTTTCAAAAGGAAGGAGGGAAGTTCCCTTTGTCTTAGTCAGTTTAAGTTTGTGACGGAGGGAAAAGATCCAGGAATCAATCTCTTAGTGAAGAAATTCTCCCTGGTTCATAATTCCCAGGATCACTTTCTTAAAGATAAATACCACATTTGCTATCCTCCAGATTTCCATTATAGAGGCTGATTTTAATGAGATTGCATACTTTTATTAGTCACTTTATTTTTTTGTCAGCCACTTTATTTTTAAACTCCTTTTGAACTCACAGATGAATATAATCTATTATATATATGTCCTCATAACACACTATTCACAGTAGAGTCTGACCTCCTTCCAGTAATGCCTTGAGCAATGTGATTGACATCTATCATATTTGTTCTCTCATCTCTCCCCAAGGGGAAAAGCGTGTGCAGTGAAATGTTTTGGTTTAGGAATTTTTAAAAATATAATTTTACACAGAGACACGTTGTTTTCATTACAGAAGGTAAGATCAAAAAATTGCACCTTACACTTGGAGCAGAAGGTCTTGGGGACTCACTGGTCTTAAACATATCAGTTTGTTCCAGCACCTCCTCATTTGATCTCTCAACCACAAGTGTTCAGGATTTGGCTTTTATGTCTCATCCTAATATAACAGCACAGAGCAATCACTACCATGCTAAGGAATTAGGTTGGTTCACAGTTGGAAGGAAGATGGCCATGTAGTGAATCACCACCACCGTTTTCTGTACAACCCTTTATTTACTTCGGAGTTCTTCCATCCAAATAATAATTTAACTCAACTATGTTTAATTTGTGAGATCTTTTGATATACCCCAAGGCGGTACAGCTGTATGATAACACGAAAAAACCCAACAATATTCTGAGGTGAGCTAAAGTGGCAAAATTAATTCCTGATCCAACTCCATTGAAGTTAATGGAGGTTCATGTAAGATCACATTCCTCCATGATGTTTCAGTGCTTTTCCTGGGAATCCTTTCCTGAGTACACTAAACACAAGTAACCAGCCTTCTGAAAATTCACTATCACTGTTACTGCTGTTAAAAAGGCACAGCGGATCAGCTTGCATGGATGACTTTTCCTAACAACACTAACAAGATCATGCTAGCGCAGAGGACTGAATGTGAGCTTGGAACATCAGACAGTGAATGGGAATTTTCATCAGAAGACACAAGCATCTGTTCTGATTAAGCAACCCCTGTCTCTCCTCATTGACAATTATCTTATGCCTTGGTGTCACAGAATGTTAACAGTTAGGGTGACCAGATAGCAAGAATGAAAAATCGGGACAGAGTGTGGGGGGTAATAGGCACCTATATAAGAAAAATCCCCAAATATCAGGACTGTCCCTATAAAAGCAGGACTTTTGGTCACCCTATTAACAGTCAACAGAAAAACATTAACTAGTTACATTTTATGCTGGCTCTTTTTCCACGGGTGTCCCCACTAGCATCAACTGGCAAATACAGCTATTTCTGGCAAATATAATTATTTATAGCTAGTTCTGCATAGTCAAGTATTTGGAACTTACATTGTGGATTTGACAAATTAGCAGCTACTGTGTGGTTTGGAAAATCTCCCAATATTTGCAGTAGGGTGATAGCCAGGAGGACAGCGTCCACACTGGGATATTTCAGATGTCAGAACAGCTATGTAAGCACTAAAAGTAACAGGCCTGGCTTGGTTTTGGTCTTTGTTCAAATCAGGAAGGAGATATAAGCATATTTTACTGTAGAAACCTGTGTGGCTTACAAAAATGTCATTTAATGCAATCTTAGAAGCCTAGGGTAGAGCTGAAGGGAGTCATCAGGGATATATTTCTGCTAACACCATGTGATATGATGCATTCCAAAGACCAATATTTGCTCTCCTGAATGATATGGTTACACTGTGGTCTTATTCTGCAGCCTCTATCTCCTAAAGATTTTTGCCACAAAATGGGAGAAAACATGGGTAGAAAGCTGCATGCTATAGGCCTCATTTGAGGTCTTCATTGCCAAAGAAAGATGCATTTTTACTTTTCTTTGGCAATGACGACCTTAAATAGCTAATGAGTGTTTGCTATCTCACTGTGAAATCCTTGTGATGACCAGGCTGTGTAGTTTTTACCATGGTGTAGGTAGTCCAGGTGAACTACGGGTGGAGGGTTTAGTGTTGACCCTGCCTAGCTACATCACAGTAAGCATTGTCAGCACCTTCTCTCCACTAGGATTTCACAACAAGATAACTATTGCATGTGACTTACCTCACTGTTGCCACCACCTTCCTTTTTTGGCACGAAGACAGCCTCCAAGGGGACTGATTGCCTATACTCCCATTAATCTCCCTTGGAGTTGTGGATTTTCAGCACCTCTGAAGATCAGATCCTACAGGAGCAGGCTATGGCTTTGCCTGCTTTGTTGGCAAAAAGGCTGGACTCAGTCAAGCTGTCAATGATCATAATTATTTGTCTCCCTTCAGTGGCCTTGGAAGCAAATCAGGTGTAACGTCAGTGAAGTCAGCTGAATTCTGAGGGGGCAAAGCTCTGTGGGATCAATATGAAGCCCAGTTTGTCCATTTATTTGCCGAATGTTCCCTCTTTGCCATTATTTTGACATCCAGGAGCAAGTTCTGATCATTTTGCAAATAGCAGAAAAATAGGCTGATAGACAAAAGACTAAATCACGTGGCAACCACCTCTCCCTCCACAGTTTCTCCCTCTGTAACTCTCAACAAAATTTCTATTTTACCAGGATAAACTTTATTTTTGGTAGACTCAATAGCTGACTGTGCCTTCACTTTATCTTGGCTTGGGTATACACATAGTGCAAGCCATTAAAATGTTTTAAAGAAAAAACGAATTAATCTTTTGCGATACAGTAAGTGACTCGAGCCCTTTTAAAGCTATTTCTGCTCTTCTCCATGTAGTGTTTGGCTGTGGAATAAAAGTGACGCTCCTTTAGGCACTCAAAGAATTCATGCAAAGCATATTGCAAAGGAAATGTTCACTTTCCAACTTAAAATTAGTACTTTTAGTTCAGTCACTGGTACAGAAATTGTACACCTAGTTTGCTGGGGAATGAAACACAGAAGGCATCAGAGTTAATAAAATATCCAGCAAATTCTCCTATCTGGATGCAGCAATGCTGTCACGGCAGTATAGAAAATCCACTCCTGAGAAAACTGGAAATAAAGGCTACGAGGGGAGGGAGGGAGGGAGGAAAGAGAATGAAATGTTGCTAATGCAGTGTTCAAGTCCTCACCACAGAGATAATACTAATGTTAGAGACCCATGAACCTCTTGAGAAAGATGGTCTTGGCTGTGGGACTCTAAGAGATCAGGTTGGTTTCCTGGCTACACCGCTGATTTCTTGAGTGAACTTGGTCAAATCTCTGGAGGCTTGATAAAAGCACATTGAAATCAAAACGTCTTTCCATTGACTTCAATAGGCTTTGTGTCAGGCCCTAAGGTCCTAGGTCTACAAATACATATGCATTTGCTTAACTTTAAGCATACAAGTAGCCCACTGAGGTCTATTTTTCAGTAAGTTAAGCCATTGAAGTCCAGGGGACTACTTTAGTACTCACAGGCGCCGACTTTCCAAAGCGCCGGGGGGTGCCTGATCTCCAGTTACGTCCCAGGCCCTGCCCCCACTCCACCACTTCCCTCACGGCTGCACCCTGTCTCTCCCCCCGCTAGTTCTGCCCCCTCCCCCTGAATATACTACTTCCTCATTCCTCCCTCTTCCTCCCAACCTCCTGCATGCCGCAAAACAGCTGTTCACGGCGGGCTGTAGGCTGTGGGAGGGAGAGAGGAGGCTCTGATTCAGGGATCCTGCTGGCAGGTGGGAGGTGCTGGGAGGACCTGATAGGGGAGCTGCCAGTGGGTGTTCAGCACCCATCATTTTTTCCCTGGAGGTGCTCCAGCCCGGAAGCACCCACAGAGTCGGCGCCTATGTTAGTACTGATGTACTAAACAGAAATTTCCATGAAATCACCAAAATGAAAGCTTCAAATGTGTTCTGCTTAGAAAAGAGACGACTAGAATCATGAATGGTGTGGGGAAAGTGCATAGAGAAGTGTTATTTACTCCTTCACATAACACAAGAACCAAGAGTCACTCAGTAAAATTATAGGCAAACTTAAGGAAGTACTTCTTCACCCAATGCACGGTCAGACTGTGAAACTTGTTGCCAGAAGTGTTGTGAAGGCCAACGGTATAACTGGGGTCAAAAAAGAATTAGATAAGTTAATGAAGGATAGGCCCATCAATGGCTATTAGCCAAGATGGTCAGAGACACAACCCCATGCTCTGGGTGTCCCTAAACCGCTGACTGCCAGAAGCTGGGACTGGATAACAGGGGATGGATCACTCCATAATTGCCTCTTTTTGTTCATTCCCTATGAAATATCTGGCATTGGCTACTGTCAGAAAACAGGATACTGGGCTAGATGGGACATTGGTCTGACCTAATATGGCTGTTCCTATGTTCTCATGAACATATTCAAATACTATAATAAAAAACTGCATGTTTAGGATGCAGACTCTGCTACCCAAGGAATGCATATGAATTCTTGTTTTTAGCTAAGTATCCAGCAGTTGCAGTTTGATAGAAGACTTAGTCAAAAATGGATTCTTGGAGGTATAGCCCTAAAGGTACCAAAAAGGAATCTTCTCCAAACCTATACACTCACTGATATAATGAAGTCATATGCAGCTGCTACTCCTTCTCTAAGTTGTAAAATATTAAATTATTTACTTCTTAGAGACACAACAAGAATAAAACCCAGAAACAACCTATCAAATGTCTTATTAGGAGCATAGGAATTGCTAGACTGGATCAGACCCAAGATCTGTTTTGTCTGGTATCCTGTCTCTGACAGTGGCTTCAGAGGAAGTTGTCAAAACACCACAGCAGGCATATGTGGCATAACTTGCTCCCCATATCATCCTTATCTTTAATAGTTAGAGGTTGGCTCAAACCCAGAAGCACAAGGTTTAATATCACTTCCAAAATGTGTTGGCATTAATCATGGTAACTCTGGATGCCTTGATACCCATCTCATTATTCATCCACAGGCACCATAAACAGAACCAATGGTGACTACTTAGTTATGATAGTACATCTGGAAGTGATAACAACATGAAGCTCTACTTCTGGGAAGGACATCAGAATAGGAGACAGTTGAGAGGGTCTTCTTTGTGGCTGGTATGTTTGATGATGATTACATTCAAAATTGTGTCATATGGAGGTTTGGTAGGATTCATAGATTCTAAGGCCAGAATGGATCATCACTGGGCATCTAATCTGACCTTCTGTGTAGCATAGGCCATAGAACTTCCTCAAAATAATTACTGTTTGAAACATAGCAGATCTTTTAAAAAAATAATCTAAATTTGATGCAAAGGTACAGCAACTTTTATTCTTCACACTCCATGAATACACTGTGATGTGAACCCACAGCCACCAGCATTAGCAGCAGGCTCCATGCCCCATGCCACCAGGAATCTATAAATGTAGTACCATAGCTGACCTACCAGTTACTTTCACACACCAGTCAAGGTAGTACATATATTCACAAACAGCACCCTAGTATCTGCAGTGCCAAAGGTAAATCAAACACAGTGACCCAAGTAATATTCAGTAACTGCTCTTCTCGGGGGGTCCTTTAGTAGTACAGGGAAAAGAAACATCAATTAATTAAAAAGAATCAGAAATTAATAAAGTTCATGCAGCTTTTCATTTGTTTCTTGTGTACTCCTAATGTGTGATTGATACATAGCACGACCTTGTTCCATTGTACAGGTCTAAATGAATTCCTATTTTCCCCACCAATGTTCTTATGTTATGAGTATCACGAAACATTAATTCTTGAAACTGATGAGACAACTTGATATCAAGGGTATTTCAAAATGGAAATTCCAGTCCAATGTCAAATAGCTCAAGCTAAGGAATCAGGTAATCATCAAACACTGTGAAATGCTCATGAGAAAGAGAGAGAAAAGAGCTAAAGGATTTAACAGTAAGATGACTATTTTCTTTCCCGTTGAATGCGAACCCTCAGATGTCATAGCAAAAAGTCCACCTTAAAGAGCTGCAAAAGCTACTTTTCTCTGTTTTTAAACAAGCATAAATTTGATAGTGCTACAATGTTTCCTTAGCTTAATCGCTTGAAAGTTAAGAGTGCAATTTTAAAGGTTTTGGCCAAGAGTCTGGCTCTCAGAAAACATGTTAAACATTCATACCATTCATGGTTTTCTAGCTGATAACACTCAGGCAGGCATCTCTGGAGGAATTTTACACACTGTGCAGAACTTGGTGGTTTCAATTATAGCTGGACATCATCCAAAGCCTTGAATCCAAACACACTCAGACTCTGGGGAGTTTGGCTCAGTAGCCATATTTCACCGCTCAGCTTCACTTTTACTTTTCGTGAATTATCATCAAGTACAAATTCCAGAAATTCAATGTGAAAATCAGATGAAATAGGGAATAGAACTAATCTAGGGAATAGATCCCAGGTCTCCTGACTCCCAGTAAGTGAACGTTTATAAAATGTCACAATAACCTATAACAACAAATGTTGATGGAAAAAGGTACAAAAAGGAGACAGAAAGTCTGAATTAGTCCAAACATAAGGCCGACTGACATAACTCAAAGACTGTGTTAAGATCATGTGTTAAACAAGAGGAGTTGAAGACTGAAAATTAATAAACCAAAATTGGCGTGTAAGATATTAGGCCTAAGTGGCGAACAAAATAATGAGGGGATGGGCTATTCCACCCATCACTCCCCCTTTTGGAAAGAAAGAAACTTTGGTGAGAAAAATTGGCTACTGGAGCAAGCTTCACCGCTCCCATTGTCTCCTGGTCCCAAGGCTTTCGTCATCCTGGGTGTGAAAGATGTCCTGACTAGACTAGGCCAGAGAGAGAAGCCAGATAACATCAACACATCTACTGGCTCCAGCTGAAACCCACCCACCACCTGGGGTGAAACAGAGTCAGACTTTAACTACAGCAGCAATAACAACAGCTCCAGCCCATCTCAACCTCCTTCTCCATTTCCCCACAAGGACGGCTATTACCATCTTTGATACCATTTAAAAGACTGTCAAACAAGGTTTATCCCCCCAGTGTCTCTCATCTCCCACTCTCTGGCCCAATGGCTGTTCTACTGTGGATAAAAACTTAAATCATCACTGGGCGAGAGAGAGTGCACTTGAAAATCTGGCCCTGAGCTTTTTTTTTTTTTAAATTTAGCCCCAAAGCCTTATTCTGACCTTGCTTACACCAGTGTAATGCAGTGTTAGTGAGATCCAAATCAGGCTATTAATCTTCTCCCACCGTCACCCAAAAAACCCTCATGTACACAGGCAATGCATAAGAAATAAAATGAGATTAGAATGCTTTAGAGGCAGCCAGGACTTCTGGGGCTTTCCTGGCTCTGCCACTGACTTGTTTTGTGATCCTGATCGAGGCATCTAGCCTCTCGGTGCTTCCATTCCTCCCTCTGTAAAATAGTGATATTCACCTACCACACAGGATGTCATGGGGCTTATTTAATTAGGGCCTGATTCTGCAACCCTTATGTTGAGGAATTTGGGCACATGAACTGTCCCACTGACTTCAATGGGAGTAAGTATGGCTTGTAGTGAGAAAGCATACAGAATCAGGCTCATAATGTTTGTAAAGAACAAGGTGTACAGATTAGCAGAACAAGGACAACCGCAATATAAAATTGTTAGCAAAGAAACATTAAATAAACCTTTTGTGTTAATGGCCATCACCTTAGCTTCCTTTTGTCTCCTCTCCATCCCTCAGTAAATCTTGGCAACACATTGAAATGCTCCCAGAGAGGAAACAAAAGCTTCGAACAGGTGTCAGGCAGAGAAACCTCACAGCAGCCTCTTCACGTAGCGACAGTAGAGGGCTAACTACAAGGCCATGCCTTGGATTTTCTAACTGCAAACACAATAGCAATTTTGTTGAATATCTGTGCTGAAATACAGGACAAAAATGTTTTTCCAAATTAGGCTCATTATCTTTGATACTTTTATGGTCCTCACCAACGCAGCCCCTCAGTCTTTTAATGCCTTTATCTTCTCAACTCCCCTGTGAAGTAGGGCAGTGCTGTTATCCATATATTACAGATGAGGAATTGACGCACAGAGTCGAGGTGACTTGCCCAAGGTTCTACAGGGGTACATATCAACCCCGTTTCTCCCAGGGCCTAGGGTTCGCGCCCTAATCAGGGGCCATCCCTTCTTTTTTATTTAGCTGACTCCAGTGGGCTGCATAGGCATAATGGAGGGCAGACTTTGGCATTATGGAAGGGATCCACAAAATTAATTAGGTGCCTAAATCCTTGACTTAGTCTATAAGAGGCCACCATAGCTAAACAACAGAGTAATGGACGCAAAAGGCCTCATTTAAAATTTGGAAGTCAGATCCTCATAAGGATAATAGGATGGAGCACAAACTCTGGCAGGTTAAGTGTAAAAGTATAAGAAGGCTGGCCAAGAAAGAATTTGAGAAGCAACTTGCTAAAGATGCAAAAACAAACAATAAGATTTTTTAAGTACATCAGAAGCAGGAAGCCTGACAAACAGGTAGTGGAGCCACTAAATGATGAAGATACCAAAGGAGCACTCAAGGAAGAGAAGGCCATTGCATAGAAGCTAAATGATTTCTTTGCATCAGTCTTTACTGCAGAGGTGTTTCTCTCTGCTTAAAATCCCCTAGCAGAGAAAAGGAAAATAATATTTCTCCTGGCTTCTGGATTCTTCTATCTATCCACACTGCTGTGCCACCACGTCATAACAATTTTCCCAGATCTGGACCTTAGCGTCCAAAATATGGGTGTTAGCATGAAAACCTCCAAGCTTAGTTACCAGCTTGGACCTGGTAAAGCTGCCATCAGCCAGGAATTATACAGTGCCTAGCTCACTGTGGTCTCCCCAAAACCTTCCCTGGGGGACCCCAAGACTCAGATTCCTTGAGTCTCACAACAAAGAGGAATAAACCATCTCCTTTCCCCCTCCTCCCCTCCAGGTGTTCCCTCCCTGGGTTCCTGGAGAGATATATAGAAGCAAGCTCCGTGAATCTAAACAGAGGGACTCCACCCTCCCTGTTTCCAGTCCTGGAAAACACAAGTACCGAGATAGAGCTAATCTCTCCTCTTCCTCCCTCACCCAGAGGGTACGCAAAGTCAGGCTAGTAAATCTAACACAAGGAGATTTGCCCCCTGACTTCTTCCTCCCACCAATTCCCCGGTGAGCTGCAGACTCAATTCCCTGGAGTCTCCACTAAAGAAAAACTCCAACAGGTCTTAAAAAGAAAGCTTTATATAAAAAGAAAGAAAAGGACATAAAAATGGTCTCTCTTTATTAAGGTGACAAATACAGGGTCATTTGCTTAAAAGAAAAAAATGAATAAACAGCCTTATCCAAAAAGAATACAATTTAACACATTCCAGCAACTATACACATGTAAATACAAAAGAAAACAATATAAACTTTATTGTCTTACTATCTTTGTACTTACAACTTGGAAACAGAAGATTAGAAAGCTGGAGATAGAAAAATCACTCTCATAGCCGAGAAGGTACAGACACAAGACAAAGAACAAGGAATCACACCCAAAACTTCCCTCCACCTAGATTTGAAAAAGTCTTGTTTCCTGATTAGTCCTCTGGTCAGGTGTTTCAGGTTACTCCTTTCCAGGTGAAAGAGACATTAACCCTTAGCTATCTGTTTATGACAGTACCAAAGGAGCACTCAAGGAAGAGAAGGCCATTGCATAGAAGCTAAATGATTTCTTTGCATCAGTCTTCACTGCAGAGGATGTGGGGGACATATCCCCATCAGAGCTATCCTTTTTTGGGTAACAGTGAAGTAAGCAGTGAAGAGTGAGTGGTGAAGTGGCAAAATTTGCCAGGGATACAAAATTATTCAAGATAGTTCAGTCCAAAACAGACTACAAGGAATTATAGAAGGATCTCATAAAACTGGGTGACTGGGCAACAAAATGGCAGATGAAATTCAACCTTGATAAGTGCAAAATAATATACATTGGGAAAAAAATCCAAAACCACATATAAAATGATGGGTTGTAAATTAGCTATTACCACTCAAGAGATAGATCTTGGAGAGTCTAAGGATAGTACTCTGAAAACTTCATCTCAATGTGCAGCTGTGGTCAAAAAGCTAATAGTATTTTAGGAATTATTAGGAAAGAGAAAATAAGACTGAAAATATCATAATGCCACTATATACATCCAGGTGCGCCCACATCTTGAATACTGTGTCCAATTCTGGTCACCCCATTTCAAAAAGGATATAGTAGAATGGGAAAAGGCTCAGAGAAGGGCAACAAAGATGATCAATGATATGGAACAACTTCCAGAAGAGAAGAGACTGGAAAGATTAGGACTGTTCTGCTTAGAAAAGAGGTCATTTATGGGGGGATATGATACAATACAAAAACCAGAGGCCACCTGATGAAATTAATGGGCAGCAGGTTGACTACAAACAAGAGCAGGTTTTTTTTTTCTCCACACAATTAACCTGTCGAACTCATTGCCGTGGGATGTTGTGAAGGCCAAAAGTACAAGTGGGTTCAAAAAAGAACTAGATAATTTCATGGAGGATAGGTCCTTCAGTGGCTATTAGCCAATATTATCAGGGACAAAACCCCATGCTCAAGGTGACCCAAACCCTCTAAGCTACCAAAAGCTGGGAGGGACAGACAGGGATGGATCACCCATCTGCCCCTTTCTATATACTATCCCTGAAGCTCTGGAATGAGACAGGGAAGTGGGCAAGATGGACCATTGGTCTGACCCACTGTGGCAGTTATTGTGTTCTTAAAAGACGCATTATGGAGACAAAGCAATTTTGATGGCATAAGTTAGACCAACACAAAACCCCTTGGACCACCTCACATTCCTCTTACTTCCCAAATCCCATCAGAATCATTGGGAGTTTTGCGTGCACAAAGACAGCAGGATCTATCCTGAATATTTATTATTTACATGGCACCATTGTGCCTGGCGTTTTAGAATGTGCCTTGTTCTGGGTGAAAAGCCAAGCTAAACTAACCAAATAAAACTACTAACTAGTATTACTCAAAGATGTAGGAGAAAATGGGGTCAACATCCTTAATATCAAATGCTCCCAATAATTTCTTAAGTGTTTTAAGCCCACATTATGCTGACAATATAAATATTTGGTGCATTCTGATGGCCTGTAAAGCAAAGGTTTGCTATAGAAACTCGCAGTACCTTTTATGTTACTATTTATATGTGATGCATTAAGTACATAATTACATCATGATGCACTAAGTGCATAATTGCACCAGGGAATCTGATCATGCAAAAGTACAAACTGTAACCATTTCTAAAAAAAAAAAAAAAAAAGTACTGAAAAACAATAGTGGGTGATTCAAACCAATGGAGTCTAGCATTTCATTCCACTGTTTGTGGTTTCCCACATAGGATTTTACAACTGAGTTGAACAATGACCAAGTCTTAGCTTGGTTATCCCTGCTTTTATTCTTCCATCTGTGAAGTTTTTCCTGCTAAGTGATCTAAATTATGAATTACTTCAGAAGTGAAATGTCACTAGAACTTTCATAAGCAATAGTTAATTTAAATTGTGCTTCTGCCTGTAGATCAGGGGTAGGCAACCTATGGCACATGTGCCGAAGGCGGCAGACGAGCTGATTGTCAGTGGCACTCACACTGCCTGGGTCCTGGCCACGAGTCCGGGGGGCTCTACATTTTAATTTAATTTTAAATGAAGCTTCTTAAACATTTTAGAATCTTTATTTACTTTGCATACAACAATAGTTTAGTTATATATTATAGACTTATAGAAAGAGACCTTCTAAAACTGTTAAAATGTATTACTGGCACAGGAAACCTTAAATTAGAGTGAATAAATGAAGACTCGGCACACCACTTCTGAAAGGTTACCGACCCCTGTGTAGATTGTCCATGAACAAATTGTGATTTTATTGAAATTTGTTTATTTGAAATTATTCACCAAATAGTTATTGGTCCATAGCTCATTCAAAAACAGTTCATGGCAGTTACTGATATTCAGAATTGAAGATGTCTGTTTATTGAACATATGGGTCACACAGTATTCTTTTTTTCCCATTCTGATTAGTTTTTTGACCTTTAGAATGAAGCTTCCTGATTTTACAGTTGCACATTTTCCTAAACACATCCCTGAGGCACTCTCCCAGACTATCAATATAGGTATTTGTGGTTTCCATCATTTTAGCATTGCCATGCCAATAACCTTCTCCTCCAGGACTTGGGACTATGCCTCTTACCTTTGATATCATATTGGTGTTTGACCTTCTCTCTGGTCCAACAGCTTCTGAGGTTGGATGGTCCCTATGGGATCTTTCATGAGGACCCAGGAGGTAGCCTTTTGACTCCTCTTCCCTCTTGTGGGTCATAGCCACTCCATGAGCCCTGTGAGCAGTAGTAACCAGGGAAATCAGCACCCCTAAAATCAGCAGATGGAGGTGTAGTGAGGCTGCATGCTGTCCTGGTTATTAAATGATACGTTCACCTTCTGAACAGTCCCCTGCCTGGCTCTGCCTGCCATTGCCTGAGATGCTGGGAAAATGGAATACATTGGATGCAATGACCCATGTCAGAGCACACAGAAATACATGCAAAAGCATGTATACACAGAACCATGCATGGACACACAGAAATATACAGCTCTAAATATGCACCTATAAAGGCAAGGACGTGAGTCCAGATCTTCCAGGTCTGGGGTTGTAGTTTGGTTCCAGTTCGAACAGACACATACACGAGACTAGGCGATGCTTTTAGAGCTGGATTGTGTTACTCAAAATTGGGCCAGCTAGTAAGCTTAGAGAGGACTAGTGATCCACCAGAGTTTGGCAGAAAGCAGCACGTTTATTATACTGATAACTAAGCTCAAAAGAAGAGGGGGAGTCCATACTCACACTCACATACTCACGCTCCCAGGAAAAGCACGGCACTGGAGATGTCAGGATCCCTGAAGGTAAGTGTCCCACAACACAGCGATGGACGGTGTGATGAAGGTAAGTCTTCCCAAGGCACGATGGAATGCAACGCAGCAAACCACTGGCCAGGTGGTCTGGGTGAAGGGCCTTCACAGGAGGTACAGTGCACTCCTGAGCACATGGCCCCTTCCCCTTTTAAGGACCTGCTCCTCATGGCCTGTGACTAGACATAACTTGGCTGCGTCTGGTTGGTCACACTCCACCTCAGACAGTGTCCCTGCAGTGTCCATGAATTGGGTGTGTGAGGGCCGCATAATTAGAGTCCCAGACCCCTTGTCTACCTGGGAGCTCTTCTGATCTTCCAGCTGTTCAACCAGCCCATTCATCCCACAAGCATTCCAGGAGGGAGGGGTGGGGAAAAGCCACTTCACAGGTATTAAAAGAGGGAGAGGAGACGGAGAGGTGGGGGTGTAACAGACCTTTTGAGCATACAGGTTATACAGAGCATTCAGATCACTGCTGCTCCTACAACACATTGTGCCAGTCCAGAAATAGCTCCAGATGGCATTGTGAGTCAGACAGTGCTCGGAGGCACAATTCCTCCCTGCTTCCTTCTTGCTCTGGGAGGAAAGTTACTGAAGCCCTTGAAAGAGTGTAACTCTTTATCCCTCTTGGACTTGGGCAGCTTCTTTGAGCCAGAGCCAAAGCTCCTCCCACTTACGGTTACCAGATATCCAGATTTTATAGGGACAGTCCTGATTTTGGTCTTTTTTGTATATAGGCTCCTATTACCCCCCACTCCCTGCCCTGATTTTTCACAGATTTGCTGTCTGGTTACCCTACTCCCACTCCCTGTTCACATGGGGCAGAATATGGAGAACTGGAGCTGTTCTCCACACTAGACCCAGACCCATGCTCTTGGCAGGTCTTACACAGCTACACAGGGAGATTTTACTCCCTTGCTCAAAAATATAATACAAGACCTCAGTTTAGACCAGGGATGGGCAAACGTTTTGGCCTGAGGGCCACATCTGGGTATGGAAATTGTATGGCAGGCTATGAATGGTCATGAAACTGGGGGTTGGGATGCGGGAGGGGTGAGGGCTCCGGCTGGGGCTGCAGGCTGTTGGGTAGGGCTAGGGCTGAGGGGTTGGGGGTGCAGAAGGGTGGTTCAGACAGGGCCCAGGGGGTTCGGAGGGTGGGAGAGGAATCAGGGCTGGGGCAGAGGGTTGGGCACGGGAGGGGATCAGACTTTGGGAGGTACTTACCTCAAGCAGCTCCCAGAAACAGCGGCAAGTCCCCACTCCGGCTCCTATGCGGAGGCGAGGCCAGGTGGCTCTGTGCGCTGCCCTGTCCGCAGGCGCCGCCCCGTCCGCAGGTGCCACCCCTGCAGCTCCCATTTGCTGCAGTTCCCAGCCAATGGGAGCTTCGAGGGTGTCTCTTGGGGTCAAGGCAGCGTGCTGAGCCGCCTGGCTGCCCCTACACATAAGAGCCAGAGGTGGGATGAGCCACTGCTTCCAGGAGCTGTGCAGAGTGGGGAAAGACCCCGACCCCGCTCCCCATCTGGAGCGCTGGAGTGGGGCAAGCTCCAGACCTCTCTTCCCAGCAGGAGCTCAAGGGCCGGATTAAAACATCTGGAAGGCCAGATGTGGCCCCCGGGTCCTAGTTTGCCCACCTCTGATCTAGACTATGGAAATTAATGCATATATTTTAATTCTTTTAAAGAAAATCAGGAAAATTTTAAACATAAAAATATTAATATGAAGAAAATACACCTGAGAAAGAGACAGTCATCTAATTCATACCCATTAAGCCAGGCGCTAAACTTTAACTCCAGTGATTATGTCTAAAATGTTTAAATGGATTTAAGCTCAGCAGATGTATTTTCCTAATAATAAGCCATTAATTCC
The DNA here is from genome assembly GCF_025201925.1 of Gopherus flavomarginatus. Classification (NCBI taxonomy): domain Eukaryota; kingdom Metazoa; phylum Chordata; order Testudines; family Testudinidae; genus Gopherus; species Gopherus flavomarginatus. Next base: position 42,549,388 of record NC_066628.1, on the reverse strand, counting down.
TGCAGTTTCAAACTGTCTGAAGCTAGGTGTGTAAACTGTGACTGCATCAATCAGTACTGTGTGTCTGGCTATTTCAGGCATTCCCCATTGGTGTAAAGAAAGACCAGCTTGTCCACCAAGCACAACTACAGCTGAGATTCCCGTTGATTGATAACTAAATGTGCCGTACTGAAAATATATTCAGATAGAGGAGGAGTGGTTGGCACAGCAAAGATGGAATGGGGGGTGGGGAGAAGGAGAGATTAAATTGGCCACAACAGGAAATTCCTTCTCATAAGTCTTCCAACTAGATGACAAGATAGATTTCATTCCTGTAGGTAAGAGTGCTTCTGTATTTCCTCTTCAACAATGTCTATAACCATACCACTTCTTTACATGGCTATTCTGCACATGAAGGTGAACTTGCTTAGTGCAAAATTCTCCTGTTCCACAAAGTGCATCTCTATTGCACGTTTTGTGCTATAACACATGTGGCGTGTCCGTTAAGGTCAATGGAAGCTGTATGCAAAGCAGGAGCACAAGTTATGATGATAATTTGCAATGTTGACTGGAGAACTGTATCCACAGTTAATTGCTTTCTTCTCGCTCAGTTGAATGGAATGAGAAGTGTTGAGAGTTTCTTGAATCCAGAGTGATCTAACTAATGATTTACGATGGTGTCTATTACCATAGGGGCAAATGTTTTGCTGTGGGAAATTGGCACACCTACACTGATTTCAGGGCCCATAGTAGCTAAACTGACAAACCCTGCTTTCAAGATAGCTTTAGCTGGGAAATGAGTATTTTCTTTTGTATTTCTGACATTTTCAATATTATAAATACTAGCAAAGGAATTAGAATAGAGTTGACAGTTTGCTGAAGCTTCCAAATATTTGGATTTTTAGACATAGGCCTATTCAAATTTATCAGAGCTTTGACAATATGGAAATCAAGCTAGAAACTTCATGAGTAGAGGTATTCTTTGTAGATATCCAGTATTTACTGAATTTGCCTGAACCGTAAAAATTGCTAGAAAAGCTAGTTTCATGATATTTCTGCTTTCAGTCTTGGCCTAAACCCAGGAAGGGCAGAAGCATTAATAATAATTCCTAAATATTGCCCAAATCTCAAAAAAAGTTCAGGTTCAGCTGAGGTCAAGTTAGTTCAGTCTGAGTTTTGCACCAATATTTTGGATGGTTCTTTTGTTAACACAGCTGTTTCTCCCATCACTGACTCCAACCCATTGAAGAATTCTTTGGAATGCTTGAAGTCTGCAGCTATAAAAGCTCCATATCTCACTGGGGTGAGGCGAGGATACATCTATTAATATTTGTGAAGCTTTCGGACACTACAGAGATGGAAGCCATGGAGATTCGTAGACAGAAGCAAGAATTCTGGAAAGCTTTCTGCTTTTTTTAAAGCTTCAATACTCTTCGTTGATTACATTATAAGGAAAACATAGATATGGGAAAAAAATGCAACTATCAAGCCGTGTGCCCATCAACCCCCTAAGACCTTTGCTTGTCTATTACACTCTTTTCTCCCACCTTTCCATGTTCCCTTTCTCTGCCACTAGTCTTTTTAGATTGTAAACTCTTCAGGGCTGAGATTGAGTTCCTAGGAGTCTGTACGTCATCTACAAGAACTGGGCTCAGATCCTAGCAGAGTAGATGGGCATTACCATAGTAATTAGTAACACCATGTTAGAATTCCTTACACTAGTAATCTTTTGAAACATTTCAATCAGAAGCATCATTATGGACATTCTGCTTTCTTGTCTATGCCTCCAATCCAGCACAACATTTAAGCATGTGCTTAACTTGATTTCAATGGGATTACTCATATGCTTGAAGCTAAGCATGAGTTTAAGTGGATTGGGGCCTACAGCAATTCTATCAGGATCTGATCCAATTAACATTGAAATGGATGGGAAGACTCCTGTTGGCTCCAATGGGTTTGGAATCAGCCCCTTAAAGAAATTCTCTCTTTTTGCATTTCAGATGCCTGATAATCCTTCAAATGGGGGAGAAAAATAACCAACCAACCAAAAAAATAATAGTGAGGCAAGTAACCTTGAGCATTTACATGATGGCTTTTGACAACCACCAGGCTGTCAAAATAAACCAGTCTATTCTTTCCTAATCCAAAAGGCCAGTGGCTGAACATCTTGTAAGAACAGTTGGTGGATTATTACTCTGATTATAATTTATTTTATGGCACTGACTAGTGACCTAGCTGAGATCAGAGTCTATGCACTGTGCAAATGCATAGAGACAGGGACTGACTTTCACTAAGAGCTGGATACATACTTCACATCTGTGTCTGAAGGGACCTCAAGAGGTCATCTAGTCCAGTGCCCTGAAAAGGTAGTTTGTGTGTGTGATGCAGCTGGTATTTAACGTCTGGCATGCTGCAGGTTGCTCGTGGAAGAAATGCAAAAAAGTTACTGATTGCAAATATTCATTGGGTTACATCAGTACAAGTTATTGGTTATTAAGGCTTTGATCCAGCAAACCAGTACTTCTTAATGTTAAGCAGTTGCGAATGTATGTAGAGGGCGAGATCTCTTTCCAGTCCCTTGGAGTTTTGGAAGAGCTGGGGCACTTCCCCAGTTTCAGATTGGCAATGGAACCGATGCAGATTAATCATAAAAAATGGGGAACTTGGACTCAGTTCAGCAAGATACTTAAGCACATGTCTACCTTTGACCATGTTAGTTGTGTATTTAAAAGTTAAGTAAGGTATTTAAGATCATGCCTATTTGGGACCTGGATTGGGAAAACCTGTTAGATAAAATACTTGGGATCCTAATTCAGATTGGATTTGGGGAAACTGGTGGATTTTCAGCGCAGTTTTGCAAAGGGAACACTTTGGCAATGCCACAGTATTTGAGCACTGAAAAGGAAAAAGGACAATAGGGATGTTTCTTTTCAATAGAGGGCATTTCCACATGACTGCCCAGGTTTCACCCATATCCTGGCTCTGTGGTTTTCTCATTTTTCTTTTGAATTGCCTAACAGTAGCTTCCCTAATCACTTGTAAAAAAAGTGATGTGGCAGAGCTTTATGTTTTCTGAGAAACCAGCCTCCGAGAGTGATTTCTAAATTAAGAAACGTTCCCCCCCCTTGTAATTTCCATATTAAACCAGAAAAAGACACCATATTTCCTCCCGTCCCCGACCCTCAACCCACATTGTTCCTGGAAAACAAGCCACACAATTCATTTACACACCAAAGAAGAAACCTTCTCTGGAGAAAATAAGAAATGAAAGCGGATTGACGTTTATATCATTGTGAGCTGTTGTGTGACACGGTGCAGGGGTACTACCCCGTGTCTGGTGAACAAGGGGTAAATGCCAGCTCAGGTCCCCCTACTCCTCCATAAGTTCTTAGCTGACTAGGGGGAGGAGAAGAGGGGAAGAGAGAGAGATGAGAATGCTTTCGCAAAGGTTGAACTCTACATTCAGGGTCTGAAGATTTTATTCTTTATTTGCATTATGGTAACACCTAGGAACCCTCGTCATGGACCAGGCTCCTGTTGTGTTAGGAGCTAGACCAAAGTGAAACAAAAAGATGGGCCCTGCCCCAATCTAAACCCCAGCTGAGGAGCTCTCTTGATTCCTTGCTTTAAATGTTTGTTTCTTCAGTATTGAAAAGACTTCCCAACTGCAACGATGGTTGTTTGTTCTACTCTCTCTTTCAACGAGGGTCAGATCTTCAGATGGTGTAAACTGGCATAGCTCCATTGACTTCACTGCAACTGAGCCAGCTGAGGATGTGGCTCATAACGCTCTATTACAGGGTAATATGGTGAATTAATAATGATGGACAAGTCCCTTCCCAGAATCAGAATCAATGAGGCAGCAAGCCAGTCTTTTCTAAAAGGGATAGAAAGCCTGCCTCATTTTTTATTTCCCTATTGGTCAGGAAGCTTGAAAGGGATTCTTTCAGGTCCCTGCTAACTAGAACTTCCCCAAGGAGTTCTCAAACAGCATCAGAGAAGGACTATGGCCTAATTATTGATAGGCAAAGGTATGCTAGTATTAACAAGGTTCTGAATGCAAAAGTTGTACTAACACAAGCTCTCCTGCTGCACGGACAATTCACTCCTGCCTATCTGTCGACATTATTGATGGTGTGTCATTCATCAGAACAAACACTGTGCATTTTATTGTATAGCCAAAATGCATAATATAAATACATACACATTTTATACACATAGAAACATGCACCCACAGAGCCAGTATGACACAGACATGCGAACCCATGCACATTGTTTGGACTGTTGAGGATACAAACAATCTGATTAATTTAGCTCAAAGGCGCACATTTGCTGCAATGTTGCTGTATGTAACAGCTGAAAATGCACCATCCATGAAATAATTCCACATAACTCTGCATGTGTTGGCGGGGAACTGCTGCATGGGGGAAGACAGGGTGCACGTGTTTTGCAGCAATAAGCAATAATGCCCACAGCATCTGAAATGTCCTGCAAAATGAAGACCAAGTGGGGTTAACTCCACTGAGCAGGTCATTAATCTGCAGGAAATGACAGATATACCTCGATGTAAATGCTCAAGTCCCACTGAAAGTCAATAGGAGTTGGCCACCTAACTTTCTGCCCCTCTGAGAATCCCAATCTAAACAATATTTGATCCCAATAACATTTCAAATATACAACAGCCAAAGTGAAAGAAACTATTTCAGCCATAGTGAGATGTACCACCAAACCCAGACAACGGTCAGCTGTTTAAACAGTCAACTTAAAGACACAGGTAGGTTCCACCTATGCTAAGGTTTTAACGATGCATGTTGTTGTCATCAGGTTATTTCATTTCAGCACATCCTTCTAGCAGGGAATGTGAAGCCATTACCTATACTATCAGATGGACTAAGAGAAAAGTCAGTAAAAACAGCAAAACACTTGATAGAACAATAGACACAAATTGGGGCAGTTCCATCTGGTATCACTGATGGCCACAGGGACCACAAGATACAAGCATGGAGCGGGTGACATTCATTCTGTCTGTGGGCTTATGTCCATCCATGTTTGGCCATGTCTTCCCTGGGATTGCATAGCTACCCTGCTTGGACGGATATTGGTTCACTTCCAGTCTCATGGCATTACTTGTGCTTTCACTTTTGCATTTGGGAATTGCAGGACCAGAGTGGCAGGTTCCTCTCGTGAGCTGGGTTCTTGGCCACAGCGTCACACACAGGGCTCATGAATGGGTGGCTAAACACCAACAGGGAAAACAGTGCTGTGAACGATTTTGGACCTGGGCACACTATTACAGATCAGGACTCAGTAGCAAGATTTGCTGCTGGGGGACACCAGTGAAACAAAAGGCTAGTGGTGGGGCTGCCCTAAGGAGGAGTTAGAGACCCATCCGTGGGGTGGTGCAGCTGGGTCTCCCACTCCTAAAGTGGCCAGGACAATGTGGGAATGAGTCAACGATTTTTCCTTGGAAAGAGGTATCAACCCACTCTCTGTGCAGAAGGGGGATGGAATCACAGGGATGCCTGTGTTCTCATGATGAGACAGAGTTTCTCTGTACAGTAGCCTTCCTGGATCTATAAGTCATGACTATGGTATTGGCCCATCAGCATTTTGGGATTAAGTGAGCTGATTAGGTCTTGGATAACTAGATTGGTCTGGATTTAGGCATCAAAAAGGGGAAGGCTGTGGGCTGACACTAGCTGCCCTCTTTTCACTGTTCAGTACTTTCAGGCCAGCTTACCTTTGGCAGGCATGGGAAGGTAACCCTCTGTTGTTTGTTTTAATAAAGTTCTGGCCAGTTGGTCACATCCTCTTTAGCCCCTACCATGCACAACTATTACTCTTGATGTATTAAAAGATTGCTCAATTGCTCTGTTCTGTGGCCTGCATGAAACAGATTAACAGTCTCGGGTGGGATTTTGACTTCAATGGGAACAGAGTTAGGAAAATGCCGAGTGCTTATGACAGTCTCACCCTTCAGTTCTTGATGGGCTGGCGTCAATATCACCATTGCAAATGGCTCTAATTGATTCCCTCTGGTAGCCCCAGTCTGCAGTCATTACTTCCCCACCGAGAATTCAGACATCTATGTCGTTTGCTGATTCCAGGCAGTTTTCTGTCACAAAAAAATCCACCAACTAATTTGGCAATCTCATCAAGGAGAAATGAATGGTGCAGGAGACTAAATTCTCCCCTAATCCTTACAGTAAATTTCACCTTTCAAGTCAGGATTAGGGCTTATTTCTAGAATTGGTCAAAAACGGTGAGCATTTTTCACAAATTGGTGAAGTTTCAATTTTCTATTCATTGCAGGGGGATTAGCTCTGTTTCTGCCTATTCCATACTTCAGTTGCATTTTAGTAAACTTTATATAAACATTTCAAACAGCATCTAAGTGACAAGGAGTTTAAATCTCCTGACTTTCATTTAGACTTAAGCTCCTAAGTGCTTATGTTAGTTTTGAAAATGGGATTTAGGAGCCTGAGTCACCTGGGCAGTCTTGAAAATTTTACCTAAGTGGCTTTTGAAAATGGGACTCCAAAAACTTGCTGTTCCTCTGTGTTGAATTATATATAGCTGAGCTAAACACCTTAAGAGAGAGGAGAGAATTTCTACAGAATGGCATAGTACAGCCCCATTTATAAAATCCAAATGAATCAGTCCTGAATGATGAATGTGATGCCAATGAAAGCCAAAAGGAATTGATGATTGGCCTCCAAATGCAGAAAGACAAATGCCATCCAAAAAAGTGAATAAGCTTTCTGTAAACACTCACAGCCATGAAAAAAGCTTGAAAATATTCTGTAGCAAAAGCTGCAGGACCATTGGCAACTGATACTCTGCCAAATTTAATGCACGGGAGTCTGAAACAAATACTGTTATTTTACTATATTATGAATTTGCTGTAGTAATTTCATTCTCGGGGGAGAAGGGCCACTTGTTACAATAGACTAGGATGAAATAGCAATTTATATTCTTTGCCCTGAGTGTATTTCTATCTGCATCAAAGTGTGTGTTTGGAGCTTCCCCGATTGTTACCCAAATGACTGCAAAACAAGACTAGGCAGTTCTATCCAGGCTACAGAAATACTACATGTATCACTTTGGTTTGCTGCTGCTGTGCGCTAATATTGCACATTTACCTCCAGCTTTAAAACATTGCAAGCGGCATCTGAATAGAAATAGAAAGTGAAGTACTTGAGAAAGATCCTAATTCAGAAAAGCATTTAAGCACATGTTTAACCTTAAGTATGTGCTTAAGTGCCCTCCCCGAATAGGGTTGCTTTCTTGAACTGCAACTAAAGTGCCAATGTGGATATTAGTAATGCATCATCTCATATGGCAGGTGCACTGCACTGATCATATTTGATACTCAAAGCCCATGGTGAGTTCCTTTGCTCACATAAAATCCACACTGCCTGCAATATGTGTTGTAGGTAACACAAGTATTAGCACTTGCATCAAAATGTAGCTGCATCCATGTGCAGAGGACTGGCCAGTCGGAAGGGTGGCCAGAAGTGTGGCCAGTTCAGACGTTGGGAGGGAGTGGGAGCAAATTCTGGTTCCCGCTTATCTCCTGCCACTTCCTGGTCCCTGCTCACCCACAACCCATGCCTTTTCTTCCCCGCTCCTCTTGGGTCTCTGTCGGCTGGGGAATGTCCCCTCTCTCTGACCCACACAAAGCAGAAGCCAGAGCCACCAGGAGTCAAGTTCTGGACAGACTCCCCTATGTTCCACTGCACAGAAATAGATTCCCCCTCAGGGGTTCTGGAACAATTTGTATAGTGGGGGTGCTCAGAGCCACTGAACCAAATTGTAAACCCTGTATACGATGGAAACCACTTCAAGCCAAGAGGGGCAGATGCAGCACCCTGAGCTCTAGCACCTATGCTCCCCATGTGCCAGCTCGCAACACCGTTTGGTTATGAAAGCAAGACAAACTCCTTAGACCACTCACTGCCCTTTGCACACTGTATGCTCCAAGGGTTCATTGCCTGGTGTTTTTATGTTAGAAGCCACAGTCAATGAGTGTGGAACTTTCAGTTGCTATCAGAGTACTTCTGATTTAAAGATTTCATAGTCTTTAGTTAATGACTGTAATTCTCCGTAGAGGATTATCTACAAATTCCTCAGTTTATCCATATTTGTTCATCATCTTCCAAAACAACTTCAAACTATGCATTGAACATTTTACTATCCTCAAGAAATTTCCCAAGTAATACTGAGGAAAGAGGCCTTTCTGCACCTAATGGTGTACCAAATCCTGCACCACCAGAGTTCCAAAGGGACAGAATACTGGCACAGGTAACAGGCCTAAAATACACCCAGCTAGACCTCGACATTCATGAAGCTAAGTCTTTCAGTGTGAATGCAAGAGAATGAGCTCGAGCAACCAGCTAATCATTCACAAAGTGGATCATATTATTTAAAAGGCAAATACACTTATTACTGTTGGACTTGCAGTAAACCAAGCATACACCCCTCTCGGACACACACGGTGCTTTATATTTCATAACAGTGCTTGATGAAAAAGGTTGCCCTCAAAACTGGGTTCTACTAACGTGTTCATCCTCCAAATGAAGAATAGTGTCTTAAATCATGAACTATGCTATTGCACATTTATTTTTATTTTATTTTGCAACAAATGGCCTACAAATTGAAATTGGAAGTGTTGCAGCAAGCACTCACATAGGGAGAATTAATCCTAAAAAAGTTATCCTGTAATGTGGAAACTGACAGAAAACAAGTGAGAAGTTGACCAGGGCAAAGCCTGAAGTAGAATCCCAGAAGAACACAAGATTCACTATGGATATTTGTTTCAAGATTATAAATTCTATGCCACTGCCTGGGCAGTTCAGATGGTTTCACGGTCACAAACACACATCTGGTTATTATCTTTCACCAAGGTGTGCATTTATTCTTTTCTTACATAGTAACACAGTGTAATGGAGGCTTTCAGCAAGGATGGGCTTCCCTCAGCCCAGATTTACTCTCTGAGTCTCCTTCTGAGCTACCCCTGTATGATGTTCTTCAATCTTCTTCCCTCCATCCTTGGTCATAGGGGTCAGGAGCGGCGCCAGGGTTTTTGGCGCCCTAGGCAGGGGTCCTTCTGCACTCCCGGTCGGCAGCGGCAATTCTGCGGGGGGAGGGGGCCTTCCGTGCTCCTGGTCTTTGGGGCACTTCAGGGGCAGGTCCCGGAGTGAGTGAAGGACCCACCGCAGAATTGCCGCCAAAGACCCGGAGCACGGAAGGACCCCCTGCCGAAGAATTGCCTCCAAGAGTGGCAAAATGCCGCCCCCTGCAAATCCTGGTGCCCTAGGTGACCGCCTAGGTCACCTAAATGGAAGCACCGGCCCTGATAGGGGTATGGAGCTCTTTCAATGGAAAGTCCACCTCCACATATTTCTCGGTTAATTTAGCATCATATCTAATCATTCTGCGGGTGCCTCTGAACCCGACTCTTATAGTCTCAGGGTTGGGGCCTCAATGTCCTGCCTATCTAGTAGCAACCACTGAGTTGCTCAGTCTGACAATTTCTGTACAAAGGCCCTGGGACATATCCCACCATTCCAGCTGGCTGACCTGAATGTTTGGCAGTATTTCTCAGCTGGCAGGCCAACTCTGTCCAAAATAGCAGCCTTTAGTGTATCATAGTCTTTGGCCTGGCATTTCCTCAGGGCTGTATAAGCTGCCTGAGCCTTGTTGACCAGATAAGGAGCTAGTCAAAGTGCCCAGGCACCCTAGCCCTGGCTGGTGCTAGTAGCCACCAGCTCAAAGGTTAGTAAAAAGGCATCAGGGTCATCCCCTGGGGCCATTTTACCTAGTCCCAGGCCTATCATTTGATTTCCAGCCCCCTCACTGGAACTCACCAGTCTCTGCGGGAGCTGTTGCTGTACTGGGCCTGCTCCTTCATGAACTCTTGTAACATTCACTGCTGTTCCACCTGCCAGCTCAGAAGCGCTTGCCTCTCCACCTGCTGCATCCCCTTTGGTTGTTTCATTAGCCAGCCCAGCATCTTGCCCAGATCTCCTTCCTTCACACAGGTTCCCCTTCAGTCTCCTCTTAGCTTGAGAGAGTTAATGCTCCTGGAAAAAGCCCCCATGTGTTGCAGGGCACCTCTGTTGCTACCTGCTGAACTGCACTGTCTGGCCAGTTCAGGAGGAATCAGAGTCACAAACACACATCGCGTTGTTATCTTTCACCAAGGTGTGCATTTATTCTTTTGTTGCATAAATAATGCAAGCTTACTGCAAGGGTTGGCTTCCCTGCAGCCCTCACACTCATCCTCTGAGCTGCCCCTTGCTTCTTGTTCCTTCCACTTACATTCTCCCAATTACCTCATTAGCCCAGTGATTACTACCCAGGTGCTCACAATCCCCCAGCAGAAAGTGCATAATTGGCTCCAGCTGGGCCTGCAGCCTTCTTCAGGCTGTAGCAATGGCAGTAATCCGGGTGCTGCTGATAGTGCATGTCTTTCTAAAACAAAACCCACTTTCTTGAGCAATACACAGCCACTGGAAATGGTCTTATACAGGTATCTGTAACACGTGTGTTACATTTCACTGCTTAGAAAAATACACAGGTTGGTGATTGGCAATTTGTTCTATCAAGGACAAGTTAATAACTTTGGTTGAAAAAAATAGTAAATGCTTAAGGTAAAGCATTACAACTGATGTGACACATTTCTGAAGCTTTTGAAATGATCACCACTTTGTTCAATTAAAAACCTCTAAGGTGATTATTACAGACTTTTATTATTATGTATTTGTATTACAGTAGCATCTAGAGACCTTAACTGAGACTGGGGCCTTATTGTGAAAGGCACTGTGAAATCACATGTTAAGAGACAATCCATGGCCCAAATTGCTCACAATCTAAGTAAATAAGACAAATAGAAATAGGAAGGTGAAGTGACTTCAGCCAAGGTTACACAGCAGTTTAGTGGCTCTGGTAGGATTTGAATTCAGGTCTCCTGGCTTCCAGAGCAGTACCTGACCACTCTGCTTTCCTGGATGCCCAGATTATTGTCCGCTCTGAGATAAGTAAAGTAAGCATTACTGCCCCCATTTTATAGACAGGCGTTTGAGGAGAATGAACTAGTTAATATTTTTAAAGTACTTTGAAGATGAAAATTGTTATGTGAGGCTGACCCAAAGCTCGCTGAAAGGATTAGAAAGACTCCCATTGACTTTAGTGAGCTTCAGCTAGTGAGAAAGGGCCCAGTTAACATAAAATAAATAATTTTTCATTCATCAGCACCTGAAAATCCTATCAACCCTAGATCCTAACCCTGCAAAGGGAACTGTGTGAGTAGGCCCAATGTGGAATCCCACTGAAGTAAACAGGGCTCTGGGCAGGAAGGATCGGGGCTACTGGGATTCGTATTCTATTACTAACATAGGCAAATCAACCATCGTCCTGAAAGCAGCATCCTTCGTTAGCTAAATAATAATTTAAGCCACAAAGGCCTGATTCTATAAACACTTACGCACAGAAGTAACTGAATTCCATGGGACTACACAGGTGAGTAAGTGTTTGCTGGATCAGGACTGGAGCATACCATGTATTGAGCATTTGCTGCTTTCATAAGTAAGTAATACTTCCATTGCCAGAAATTAAATAGGAGATGTAAAACTTCACTTAGTTTTCAGCAGCAAATACTAAGCTGAGCTCAAGTCTTTAGGGAAAAATAGCATGTAATAATGATCACACTTCTTCTGTACATACAGGTTCCTAGTACCCAGTTTGTGCTTTACCATCATTAGCCTTTCTCCTCACTACCAGTTCCCGCAGAGGAGTTCCTTTTTTGATTCATTTTGAAAGTTTACCATCAATCAACCTCTTAAAGAGCTTACCAGAAACTTGGATAGAGGCTCATAATAAAACAGCGGAGACAGAGAACTAACTGATTTCTATAAATAATGTTCAGCTGTAAAGATATGAAAGGTGGTTAGGACCACATGCATTTAATCTTCCTTTTAGCCATCTGTGTCTGCAAAGGCACATTATACACTGTGACAAAGTAATCCCACTAGTTTGCACTGCAAATATAGTGGGACATTAATATCATACTTTTCTCTCCTTTAGAGTCTCTAATTACCCCCCAAATTTATATGCTGCAATTTTTGAACTTTATTTCCATTACCATCTCTACTATGACAGCATGTAGAAAATGACCCTGTTTTTTTCCCCCCTTTCCTGGAGGATGAATGTAAGTTTAATCTAAATTCTAAGTCTGAACTCATTCTAACCATGCTGTAACGACTGACAACGTTCAATGTAAACACATACCACCTTCAAAATAATACTACTGTATGTCTTGGAAGAAAATGATTAATGCAACAGAAAGCATTAAGCCGGCATGAATTCCATTGCAATCCCATTTTGCTGCCTTTAAACAGACAATATACAGGAATTGCTACTGCTTGGCCTCATAAATTATGTTATCCACGTGAAATGACATTATTTTTTATGCAACGTTATGAGGGGCAAAGACTTAGCTGGTATAAATTGTCGTAGGCCTACTGAAGTCAATAGCAGTGGACCTATGACATTGCACACTGGCTAAGGATCTACCCCTAAATGTAAAAAGCACGTAGCCAAAAGATAGGCTTTCTGCCCCAAATATAAATGAATGGGGATGATTGCTTTATGCTCATTTGACAAAGACAATGGAGGAAGAAACATACTTAATTTAGGGATCTTCAAATGCTGGGGAATACTGTCAACTACAGTCACATCTGTCTTAAGTGATGTCAGAAGGAGCCAGCAGAAATCAGTCTAGCAGAGACGATCTAACTAAAGGTCAAACAAATCATTCTGGACACATTCTGGACATTGAGGAACCTTTAAAATGGTCCATATTAAGGCAGGAGGCTGGACTTGGCATTTAATGCAGGTTTAACTGTATATTACATCTAAATAAAAAGCAAAGGGATTACAGAGAAAGTCTTGTGCAGAGGATGTCACATTTAAAATTATGAATATTAGGCTATTATATATGCAATGATTTATACAGGCAATGTCAGCCTATTTAGCCCTAACAAACTTTTTCAACCAATCACTGGATTTAACATCTAATGCAAAAACAAAACAAAATGCTATGTTGAGGTTGTTTTTTTTTTTTTTTAAGGATAACTTTCTGGCTGTCTACTAAATAAAAGCTGAATGATTACCTTCACTTGTGAGCCAGAAAAAAGTGTCAGACCAGACAGAATTCAAAAAAATGGCCGGTTCTTTTCCAGACCTTTTTTGCAATGGCTGTACATAGATTTTTCCATACATAAAATACCTAGTGATTTAGAAAATATAAAAGAAGCACAAATGGCTAAATTGATTTAAATAAGGCAATTCTAGCTCAGCACTGACTTCTGAATACATTCAACACACAGTATTATAATTGGCTTTGAAATATGGTCATAATTTTAAATATTTTTACAGAAACCCTCTCAAACTACCATCCAATCATGTGGCTTTTACGCAGAGTCAAGTATTTCACAATGCCTTTAACTTTATTGTTCAAAAACACACTGAGCTCCATAAGTCAACTTTCATGAACTATTATTTTAACCATTACAATGTCTGGTTTCGATTTGAAATCCCTATCCATTTTAAAATCCAGTCAGAATAGTCGAGGCCTGGATTCAGATACAAAGAACATTTTAGTGTCAAGTTAAATAAAGTTAACCCTTCCTCCTCCTCCCTCCCCCCCAAAAATAATTCAGTACTCCTTGAGAATGCATTCAGCCATTGTGTATTCCCATATTGTCCAACAAGGTGCTAAAGAATCTGACCATTTTTGAACAAAGATTTATGGAACAAAGATCTAACTAACTGGTTATCATAACTGCCCACATGAAAAGAATATTTGCGAGGGACCTGTTACCATATGATTTGTACTAGGGATGGGTCTGAACAAGATCTGAAGTAACCTTGTACTTTGAGGAAGTTTAGATCCAGGTACAACTTTTCAGTTTTGGCCCATTTCTGTTTTAAACCCAAAGATTATGTATCTGAGCATTGTCAGTATGTGAATGAAAAAAGTGATATGAGCCTTGGAAAGTTTTAGAACAATGGTGTTTAGGATATTTGATCAACCCTAGAAAGCTCTGTCCTTAGCCTTCTCTCTAGGTGAGCTCATCAACTCTCCTGCTGCCTTTGCTGATGACTTACAAATCTACCTTTCCACTTTGAACAGCCTCTTCCCATCCAATGCTGTGTCTCTGCCTGTCCCTGTGACATCTCCTCCTGGATGTCTTAATTTCAATGTCAACTTAGCCCAGTTGAAGCTGGGCTCCTGGTTTTTCCTCCAGAACTCTCCCTGTTCTCTGTCACTGTTGACCATGACTGGGTAGAAGAGTATAGCTGATATTTCCTTTAAAAAATTATATATATATGAATCTGACTCGCCTTTATACTAAAGCCGCAGGAAATCAGTGGCAGAATCAGGGATAGAATCCAGACCTCGTGTTTCTAGCCAATACTGTAACCACAAGATCACCCTCCCTCTCTAGTCACTGCTGATCCTCCTATGTTGGCTAGAAAGCCAGGAAAATTCATAAGGTGTAGCCAAGCTTGAGCTTTCCAAATAAGGTGTGGAGGAAACACAATCAAGGAATTTAATTTGCCTTGTGATCCCCTGGCGCTAGAATCACGTGATCCCACAGGGCGGGGATTGAGGATGTCTCTGATTTGTTGGGTACTAGAGGTATGTGCAGGTGGTGATGGACCCCTCTTAAGATGGCTAAAGGTTAATATTTTACCTCTATAGAAATGCATCACTAGGTCTAGAGATGATGACAAAGAGAAGATGAGACTGTGAAGTGATAAAACATACATACTTTCTCTTGAGAATGCTTCCTCTGATTTTGCTTTCTGTTGCCCCAGGCATCGATCTGGAGTCTAAAGTAAGAGTCCCTAGGTTCAGTCAGTGACAATTCATAGCAGCTACCCTACAGCAAACACACATACACTTTTAATGACAAGAGAGCTGAGAAAAATATATAGGCAATGCTTCTCTTTTCATGGGACGGTACTGTAATGGAGAGGAGTAGGAAAAGGCAACATCCACAAAATGGAACTGATGCAGAAGAAAAATCATCGTGTTAATAAAAATGGGGGGGGCAAAGGAAGTTTGACAAAGAATATGACTGAAGAATTAATAGAAATAGAAATGTCCATCTCATCATCAATAAAAGAATAAATCAGTTGTACCATTCAGGAGAGGACTAGTCCATTAAAAGCCCCAAGCTAGCATTCACATAGAGACAAGAAATATAAACCTGCCAGCATACAGGACATTTGTTGCTTTTGGAAAGGAGTTTGTATTAAAAATGCCAAATCTTAGTAAAAAATTGTACTTAGCACCAAAAAAAACCCAAAACAAACAAAAAGACCGTTTATCTGCCCAAAGTTTGAAATAGTGACAGAAAAGGGAATGGGAGACAAATTATCTTCCCTATGCTCTTGTCAGCTTTATTTTAGAATTGTTATATATAGCCCAGAAAGTCTATAAGGAAGAGGTCAACCAGATTTTCTCTCCCCCCTCCCTACACTTATAATAACCTCAGAGACAGGGATTGCTCTTCCAAGCATCTGTTGAATCCTTTAAGGTTTGCAGCCCCTTCCTCCTGCAATGCCCACAAGGAGTTAGCATAAATAATTAGCATTATATTTTTATCATGCTAGGTCATCTGGGTTGTCCAGTGTACCTGGCCCTCTCTATGTCCACTGAATTTAAGATCTTTGGAGTATGGGACACTTTCAATTTGTGTCTCTTGTACGTATGAACAAAGGAAGTTGGGATTTTCAGAAGGGTCTAAGGGACCTAGGTGACCAACTACCATAGACTTTCATTGGGATTTGTGCACTTCAGTCTCTTAAGGCACCTTTGAAAACCCCAGCATAACAGCTTAGATTGTGATGGGTTGCATGGGAGCCACTCACAATAGCAGCCCCTATGCTCCCGAGCTGTCCAGAAAGGACTATGATGAACATTGGGCAGGGAGGCATGAGGTCTTGGCCTGCTCCTACCCTGCATTTGCCTGCAGTGCCTAATGGATCAAGCAGATTGCCCACCCACAGTGCACCTTGGGCAGTATGACTCCAGACCACCACCTCTTCTAGGCTAGGGTGACCAGACAGCAAGTGTGAAAAAGTGGGACAGGGGGTGGGGGGTAATAGGAGCCTATATAAGAAAAAGACCCCAAATTGGGTCTGTCCCTAAAAATCGGGACATCTGCTCACCCTACTCTAGGCTGTGATATAAAAGCCAGGATCTAGGTCACAATAAATGGCGAATAGCTACACTTTTTGGCTACAGGTATTCTGGAAGAGCTGTGCCTTCTAATTTTTAGACAAGAAATCAACCTGGATAGAAAATGATTTCAAACACATAAATCCTGCCTTTCTTCAGCAGTGACAATCCCATGATGTACAAGTGATAAACTCAAGAAAATGGTGTGATTATCTTTCCTGCTAGAGCATGAAAGTTTCTCCGACTCCTTGACATCCCGCCACCTAACAAAGCTTCTCTTAACTGTTCTTGTTGGTCAGTTATAATTTATTTCTCTTGGTCTTTGCAACAAAACACAAAACAAACCCCCCTAACACTTCTCTTCAAATCAGCCTCAGATTATGTATGGGCAGCTCAAGAAGTGTGGTATACGTGAAGCACCGAGAATTCGAGATAGGTGCTGGTACATCATCGTTTAATAAGGACAGAATATATTTCACCATTTTGGTGCTGCAATGTGTTGCCACATAGAGCTCCTGAACTTGAGAACAACTTCAAGACTACTCCTTCCTGAACCAGTGGATATAGGTGGCAAGAGGGAAGCATTACTGAGATGATCTGGATTCTGGTAATGATGCAAGCCAGGTAGTGTCAGCAGCTATACCCTGGCCTTTGGGCAGTGATCCCATCAAATCTCACAGGTCCTGCAAGAATGAGCTGTGTGAATGCTTGGAGCAATCTCCAAGGAGCATCTATCTGCTGTGGGTAGCAGTGAGTTATCAATTCCCCTTTGAGTCAATAATGACACAGTGCCCTCAAAGTACCTGCGAGGGGATACTGTTCTGATAGAGGTGTCTTTCAGAGGAGATAGAGAAGTCAATGCTTTGACATTTATAGCCATTAAAGATCCCACCATGGCACTTTGTATAACAATAGGACAGTAATATTGGTGTCCTGGAAGTACCCCAAAGCAGCCAACTCTCCTCTGTTAGGCTCCGCACAAACATCTAGTAAATGATATTTCCACAGGATGTTCCCCCAGACTCACAAGTAATAATCAAAGCAACAATAATGTACACCATTGACATGATCTGCAGGCAGCATATGCCTGTAACTGCATCTAATTTGCAAGTGCAGTTACCATGATTGCCTGCAATAATTGGCTATATTAGTAAGTGCACTCATTATGACTGTCCATGCAGAATGCTACCCAATTGCAGATTGGAACCATCAGAAAGACGATGCAAAAATGACCAACATATACTATTACTCTGCAATGGTTTGTTTCCACACACACAAAAGTCTTATATGACCAAAAACTTAAATTATATTTAGAAAGCACGATGCTGTGTTCTGAAGAAGGATGCTGCAATGGTTTGGGCCCTAGCCTAGGATTTAAGAGACCTGGATTGAATTTCCTGCTCTGCCACAGATTTCCTATGTGACTGGGCAAGCCAATGAGAGGCTGTGTGTAAAATGGGGATAATATTCCCCTCCTTTCACATTAAAGCCTGGGAAGTGCTTTGAGATCCACTGATGAAACCCCTATGTGAGAGCCTGTGGAATGTACATATTGACTTGCTCAAATAAAATTGGGATTGCAAACATTTTGATAATAAATAAAACTGCAGTGAGAGCATAAAAATGACATACTTTAATGGTTTGGCACGTAATAAGATTAAAACCACTGTGTTATTATACATTCAATTTCACCACAATACAACATGATTTTCACTTAACCAGATCCATGGCTTATTTCAGGTAAAGTGCACACACACATATATACATACCTATGTATATGTGTATATACACGTGTGTGTATACACACTTACACACACACACACACACACTATAATATATATTATACACTTGCTAAGATTCATAAGTACTGTACTGGAGGGAAAAAATATGTAGCTAAACCTGCAGGAAAAATAAATGGTGTTGAAGCTATAATGAAAATTAGGAACTGCTTGACAAAACTATACTTGCTCTTGAAGCTAATACTAATGTGTGTAAAATCTCAGAGATAATGGTACATTAATATAGGACTCTACATATTCAATCCTCACAATGTGCTGTGTTCTTATAGCTCCATTTTGCAGATGAGGAAACTGAGGTACAAAGCGTTGAAGTGGCTTGCCCAAGGTCACATAGCAAGCCAGCAGCAGAGCCAGAATCAGAACCCAGGTCTTCTAACTCCTACTCACAGCAGTAAACCCACTGATCTAGAGATATGAGCATGTTAATAAAAGATGCAAATATCACATCACTGTGTCTATTACAAAAACACATACTATTAGAAAGCATTGAGCAGTTCAGTCTCTTAGCCTGTTAAACTTCCTCCCCACCAACACATCACCAACTTGGGATGCTTGCCAGTTCACTTACCCATGATTATCATATTTTCTGTCTGATGCATGAGGAATAATTGCTTTTTGAATGCCGGTTCTGTAGAGCCAGAAGAGTTGTTTGCCGCTAGCCCGGTTGTCGGAGTCTCCACCTGAGATGCTGTGCAAAATGCTAACTTGAAAGAAAACATGAGTAGGGGGGGAAGAGAGCTCTCTGAGAACCTCCACATGGTTCCTGTTGCTAGGGGAACCACTCCCTTTGTCTGCATAGGTTAAGAATGGCTGCCTCATTTGGAGCCGGGCTCTTGAGTAGTGCAAACAGCATAGCAGTGTCAGGGGGGAAAAGGATTAGAAGCTTCAAATGTTTTATAACCCCCTTCTCCCCACACACAAAAAGGGTGATTTGGAATTTTTAAAAGAAAAGTAACCATTAACAGATTGGGGGGGGGGAGGGTGACATTGAAGATACTGCAGGGTCTCTTTCATGGCATCTGATGGGATGGAACTCAGGTGCACTACATTAGACTCAGATATAGTACTCACTGGTGGTTCCAGACTAAACAGGGTGCAGATCCAATCCACCCAAAGCCAAGGGCTCAGCGGTATGACACAGTTAAGGCATGCCAGTTTCATAGCCAACAGCACACCAGAGAGTGAAGTGGCTATCTGGGCCCCAAGGGAGTAAAGTACATCTGACCACCTTTAACTACCCTCACCTCGTGGATTAGCTACCCATTTTGCAGCTGGGTAAATTGGAAATAGCCTTTCAGGGCAAGACTGAGCAAGACTCAAACCCACAACCTTCAGGAGTCTAGTTGAGCACTTTAATCACTTCAGGACTGCACCGTATATTCACCCAAACAGTCCACAATAAACAAAAGGGCTCTATCACAACAAACAAAAGCCTCTCCACTCTTTCAAAAATGCTCATACTAGGTGGGATTTTCAAAGGTGCCATGTAGAGTGAGGAATTTCAAAACCAATTGAAATCCAATGGAATTTGGGGGCCCTAACGCCTTCCTTTGAATATTTTGCCCAGAATTCCTTGCTCCCTTCCCTGCCACTGCTGTCCCCTGCCCCCCTGCTCCCCATCCTCTGCTGGGCCCCAGCCCCCAGCATTGCTCTGGAAGTGCACCATTACCCCATAGATTCTAGGAACACTTTAAGTTCAGAGTCAATATCTGTCAGTCCTTAGTTTCTGCAATAATCCATCACCAGTTACAAAATGAACATGCCAGTGTGTGTTTCTGGATAAGAATTGTTGAAGTGTATGTCAGAGGCTTTATACTGCTAACAACTAATGTAGATTCTCCTTTAGGCCAAGTGCAGCAGTCTGTCCATAGGGAGCAAAAGAATCTGAGTTCTGTCCTTGCTTTGAAGTTATGTTGTGAAGTGCTGGACATAGCACACTCCTCATCACATCCCCCTCTAGCTTAGAAATGGAACCAAAAAATAGTCCATCCACCTTTAACATTTAAAGCTAGACCGTTTCTCTAGAGTGAGTTGCACTGAGACGCAAACACTTGGATATTTGTAGGGATGAGGGTAGAAGTAGTCAAAATTTGGAGCCAGACCCAAATTTTTACACCTCAGGCCAGTCTTAACCTTCATACAAACCCATACACTATCCTGCCTCTGACACATACACAGAGCTATCGGGAAATCTTGCAACATTTAATCTCAATGTGGAGACGAAGGCTAAGATGATGCACTGCAGGTGTGAAACCAGATTTTTTCTCATTTCATCAGGGAGCAGCTGCTGGTGTCTGCAGCAGTGAAAGTCCCAGCCTCCTACTGAACAGAGATGAACTTTGCTTTGTAAAGGCTGGACGCTTTTGTTCTTCTTTTTTTTTTTTTTTTTTTTTTTTTTGCAGTCAGGTTTTTGCTATGAGAGAACACAAGGCAGAGAGCATTGGACCTCGATGTCTAAAGCTTGAGTCCAGCAATTACCCATCAACAAAAAGGTTCACAGGATGCAGTCATTACTTTATTGCACACATTAAATTTTACTCAGAGACATGGTAGGAGCTTTAAACTTTTTGTTCCTTCCAGCAGTGTTATCTGAAATGTAGCAACGAAGGCAGTTTGATCAGCAGCCCTCAGCTCTCCCTGGAAAAAGATCAGAAGATGTTTGGAGATTATCAATGACGGCTTAGGGTGTGCTTTCCAAGGTCACTGAACCAATGGTTCATGTGCAGATTTCAATCAGATCATTCTTTGAAACAGGGAGCAGCTTGTGAGGAAGAAATCAACTCAAATTTCCCTTGTTTTCACTTTTAACATCGATTTCCTTTCACCAAGTAAACTCCAGCTTCTACATTCACTTTTATTTATAAATTAATTTAGCACAGGCCACCCTATTTAAATCCAAGGATTGTGAGAAGAGCCTATCAGAACAACAAAAGGAGTGCCCCTCAGATAAGGGAGCAGCTACAGAATCCAGAATCTAATGGATTACAGGGAACAAGGACAGGGATGTAGTTTGGAACATTAGAATGAGGGACCCAGAATAGGACATCGAGCGGAGAATTCAGGACAGCGGATGCCACCCAGAGGAACTCAGCCTGGATGCATGCCCAGAAGAGGGAGTGAAAAAACACCCCACAGTTGCAGAGATCCACCCCATCCAGGTTCCTCCTCCTGGACTGACGGATGGCTGTCTTGGCCAACGCTAGGAAGAGATTGAGGAGGAGGACTTGAAACTTTGTGGAGCCACAGAAGGGAGAGCAGCAGCTCTCAAGAATGAAGTGTTCCAGTTGCAGTCAGCACAGGTGCAAGCTTCTGCCAATGTGCTTCAGCTCCTGGCTTGAAGCAAGCCCCTCTAGTTTTTGGCTTCTCTGCTGAGACTGCCACTAACAGAGTCAACAGGTGTCAGCTGTGGTGGTAACTCCCTCAGTGCTCTGTGTTCCAGTTATATGCGTAAAACACCCAACATGGAGACAGCATGTAGCTGATTTCCTATCACTTGGTTAATGTTATCAAAAATCAGCTGGTCTTTATTTTTGCTTATTTCCATCAATAATATTCTGCACTTACAATAGCACATTTTATCTAAGAACTTTACAAGCATAGATACTATCCCTACTTAACTGATGGGAAACAAAGGACAGAGAAGTGAATTGGTTTACACATGGTCAATATGGTTAGAAAGCCAAGAAAAGAAGCGCTCTCTGCCAAATTCCAGTCTTGCGTGCTAACCATTAGACCCTCCAAAGACAGAGAAGCTGCAGTTTCTCCCATATTTTGTTGAGAAGGGGGTTTATTACATTCTACTTAATTTTAAAAGAGATTCACTGGAACTTGGACTATTCAGCACCCTCTGTAGAGGGATCTCTCTCATTCCCTTTCTAATCTATTGCTTGAAGGATATAATGAGATCAAATAATACTGAAGTCCCATTTTTCATTAGGTTTGTGCTATCTCAGGAATTAATTTGATGAATGAACCTCTCCCATCTCGCTCTCATGTTTATACACTTTTCTTAATTAGCAAACTGTAAAAATCACTTTATGGCTTGTTGGGTGAATCTCTAGAGGAAATGTGATATTGTAAACCCTCCTGAAGATTTTAAGATCTCATCTTTTTGTTTTGCAGCGAAGACCCAGCCTTACGTTGAGTAGTTTGCTATTATTTGAAATACAGCCTGTGTCCTATCCAGAGGTACCACCTCATTAGCACAAAGGAGGATTCCACCAAAGATCACTTTCAAGAAGTTAAATCGTGTGTTCAATATAATACATAGCTCTTATATAGGGCTTTTCTTCTGTAGATCTAAAAGCCCTTTACAGAGCGGGTACGCATTGTTATTGAAGGACAAATGGTTCAGTGGTTAGCACACTAGTGTGGGACATGGGAGACCTACCACAGACTTCCTATGAGACTCTGGGCATGTCACTTAGCCCCAGTCCCAAGGTGCCAAACTCTCATTGATTTCAAAGGGGTGTTGTAAACATTATGAGGGTTTTGAGATGCTCAGATACTGTGATAACAGGGGGCACTAATTTTATTGCTGGGGTAGGTGATGCACAGAGGGGTAAAGTGGCTAGTCCAAGATCACTTAGCAAACCACTGGCAGGGCTGGGAACAGAATCCAGGTCTCCTTAGATCTAATCTAGTGCTTGGATCCCCAGGCCGCCCCAGGCCAAACAACTCTAAACAGAGTCTTTGTGGTGAGGAGGGCAATGTTTAGTTTCTCAGTGCTGCTGCTACCATATGCTGTGGAACAGTGCACTTCGTATCAGCAAAAACTAGTGAGCTGGCAATGCCACCTCTGAATGCCAATCTTCAGCCAGTTATCAGGAAGAAACCACTCCCTCTTCTTCTAATGGAGCAGCATGAGAGAGTAAAAACTTGACCTACCACTAAATCCCAGCTCCTCCACAGATCAATTAAAAAGAGAAATTAACCATTTGTAGGTCTTGACATCCTAAAGGATTAGTCTAAAAATGAGATCCAAGGTATTGAAAATTATCAGAAGAGAGAGATCCAGGCAGTTGAGTTATACCATAATTAATGCTTCTTTCTCATCTCTCAGTACACACACACACACACACACACACACACACACACACACACACGCGCGCGCGCGCGCGCGCGCGCGCGCGCAAGCGGAGAGGGTTAGAAATCACCTAACTGTGTGACTGAGGTTTATTTATTTACTTTCTTTAAAACAAGTAGCTGAGCAGTTTGTAATCTGTAAAATGAGGCTATGGAAAAGTACAAGAGTACTGCTGCTGTTTTAGGGACCTGTCAGTCAGTGTTTTCATTATATATGCCTATTTTCTGTTTATTATTCAGCCAAAACATTGAAAAGAAAAAAAAAAGGCCTGTGTCAACAGGCTGAATTTTTAGCCATTGAGACGGAATTTTTTTTACTCTGTTTAAGGTGTCTAGGAGCAATTTTTTAAAGTGAATACTTGCAGCACTCTAAAAATATACCACCCTAGCTGTATTAAAGTTGACAGGGCACAAAAATATTTAAAAAATAAAGCTTAACTGCTGCAAACATAACTCCCAGTCTCGCAATAAGATTCATGCGGGTAGAATTCTGTGGAGTCCCATTGACTTTAATGGTGCAGGGTGGAAATGGCTGGGAATTAGAATTTCCCTTGCATGGAAAGTTATCATATTTCTGGAAAAATTTTCTTCTGAATCTGAACAAAAACGTGGATATGCAAAATTTTCCATGGAAGGGACATTTTTTTAAAAATTTCAATTTTGGAATGACTGAAATGGAAGTTCTCAAAAATGTCTGGCCCCACCTCTCAGGCTCCCCACAGTCTGCCAGATGGGCCACAGAGCAAAGTAGCCCAGGTAGCCCTGGCTTCCCAGCAGCCTACCACATGGGCTGCTGGAAAATTGGGAGACTAGGAGCTGGGTTGCTGAGGAGTCAAGGAAGCCAGGTGAGTTAGCAAAAGACAAAACAACACCCCCAACACCCCAACTACCACAAAGTAGGTAGTTTGTTGTTAAAAGTTTTGTTGAAATTGGCACATTCTCTCAAAACGTTTACATACACTTGCATGCAAATAAGTATTTAGACCATGAACAGTCATAATCTGCATGCTTGTTATGCATTGTGAACAAGACTTGGGACACAATTCTCAACGTTAATAGGATTGTTTGGTTGAATCTCAGGCTGCTCAAATTTAGGGGTTATGAATGCTATTCTAAAAAATGGTATATTTTCAGTTCTATACATACCATGGGCAAGATTTTAAAAAGTGACCAGTGATTTTGGGTGCCCAGTATGATAGACTAAAATCTTCAAAGAGTTTCTGAAAATCAGCTCCCTTTGAGATGGACATTCAAAAATTGAGGTAGTCAGAAAATCTACAGTCATTTTAAAAAATCTTGATCAATGTTCTCAGGCTCTTTGCTTTGTATAGAACTTCCAATGATGTTGTAGTGGGACCGTCTCCTTTTGAGAATCATCTGTTTGCTACTTGATCTGCATAAATCTACCTCGGATATAGAACAGGCCCCAAACATTACAATTTTCATTCCCTCTCAGAAAAATCCACATTCATTATTTTTGTGTGAGCCACTCACTTTGCCCCATTTCAAAACTTCATTCATGTTCAGCAGACCAATTGTATACCAGTAACCGTCTATGAGATCTCTTCAGGAAATATATTGTCAGATGTCTCTGTTGCTTCAAGACACACGATGCATTCTGTATTACAAGATCTCAAAAAGACTACACTGCTTCAACATACTGCAGGAATTGGAACAGCAGCTTGGTGCCAACATAACTGGTGCACAATAAAATTAGTAACATCATCTGCTGCTAATCTGGCCAGTGAAGTTTTCATGCCTGATAACCAAGACACGATCATTACTGGAATTAGTGATCTCTGAAAAATAGCGTCTGGACATTACTCCGAATTCCAAAGAACAGTTTGGTTTAACCATGACAGTGCCCCTTTTCATTTGCTCTTCACGAACATTTGCATAAATAGCTTTTTGCTCCCACTGCTGTTGGGGAACGGCTGCTCTTTGTGCCTTACGTGCATTTGGGTACAAACAAGAGTATTTTTTCTATTCTGTATAAGAAGTTTCAGTCATCCAACCAGATAGCAGAAAAAGCAAAGGGGAGGTTGCAAATGCTGAATGTGGCTCTGTATTATATCATGTTCTCCTCTCTATAGCTACTGCTTTATGTTTCTTCCATGCAATTGATTTCGTAGGTTGCAGAGAGATTCAAGCAGTTAACCTGGCACATACTTTAAGGGCCAAATTCTGATACCCTTATACTCATTATTGCCAAGTTGCACTATTGAAATCAGTAGGACCATTCATGGAGCAAGGTGCTTCTCCATATGAATAAGAATCTGACCCTTAATGAGGTTAACAACATACAATACCATAAAAGTTCTGATTAATTAATCCAATTTTTATTCTGAGTCACTACTTGAGATAACCTTCAGAGCTGACTGTCAAGCTTGACCCTAATTCAGTTTTGTCACTGAGGGTTGCTGAAATCAGACAGTCTCTGAAAACCTGGCTTTTGGATCTCCCCCTCAGACCGATTATTCACATTAAGCCCCACTCAGGAAGTGATCTCGCTGGAAAATCTGAGAAAACAGTAGCACAGAACTTCCAGACTCTCAAAAAGCCAAAGAATGTTCTCTCTCTTTAAAAAAAAAAAAAAAAAAAGAATTTAGTGCTTGTGAAAGGAACCAGATTGACAGCCCCGAAGACTGAAGGTTTCTGTGTATTCACAAAACCAGATCCATTATCAGGTTCCTGACTGCACATCAACATGCCTTGATGGTGAGCTACCATTTGCCATCAACAGAAATTGAGCTGGGGACTCCAGGACTAAAGCGTAAGTATCTCTAGCACTCTATCCTTTAGCTTTTAGTTCCAAAGAACTCTTATCCTCAGAATTAGACACGGAAGGGGGAAGGTTAACAGACACTGAATAGTGGTTTCCATAAAAACACCTCTGGGGGTGATAGGGTACTTCAATGTTCATGGTCATTCAGCCTTTTGGCCTCCCTAGTGCCAAATGTAGTGGTGGTTTTTGTGTTGAGGATGTAGGTCAACTACGAACTGGACTGAAACTACCATATGATTTATCAGGAATCAAATAGTAACAATTTTCTATTACTCCTGACCTGGGCTGCATTTGAGAACTGATGGCCTGCAGGTGAAAAGCTTTTTCTTCTCTCTTCTGTTGTTGAAAGAACAAATGGGGTTATAGCAGAGTATGTGAAATTCATTTCAGCTGAGATGTGAACCCAATTTACCAAGGGAGATAAATGAATGTATTAAGTCACTGTCTGAACTTCAAAATTTTCAGTACTCTCATTCCAAAATGAACTTGTGCAACAGAAAAGACTGAATGACCTACAGGCAGTGAGGTTGTGTTTTTTTTGGGGGGGGGGGGGTTGGAAGGGAGGGCGGGGAAGGTTAAAAGCATTACTGCATTATTATTAATTAATTGTATTGTAGCAGTGCCTATGAGCCATTGGGGCCCCCTTGTGATACGCACTGTACAATACAAGTCAGGGGCTGCAGAAAACCATTTAAAGTGTGTGTGGAGGTATAGATTCCCTTCACCCCCCCCATACCTGATTGTCCTCTACCCCTCCCAGGTATCCAACCCCACCAGCAGCCTGAGTCCCCTGGTCCATGAACCCCTACACCCACTTCCTCCAAATCTGTGTGAGAGGCATTGTAGCCTGGCACACAGAGTTGCAATGTCACATGGGGGAGGGGGGGGTGATGACCAAGCCAAGAGCTCGAGCAGAAGCCAAAAGGAAACAGCTCCAAACTCCAGCTCCCCGTGTTCTATCTAATGGGCCAAATTCTGACCTTAGTTACACAGGAGCAGCCTGTGGGCTTTGCACCAGTGGTATAGAGCAGAATCAGATCAACTTTACGTAATATAGCACAAGTCCCCAGATTTGGTATCAGGATTTTTCTAATCTATTTTTAAGGTTAGTTGGGCCTAAAGTTCAGAAGTGGGGAACTTCTCCATCTCCAATGGAAGTCAATGACACTCTTCGGCAGGGGATATTCCTGAGCAGGCTGTATGGCTGGTGAAAAGTGGTTGCAGTGCTAGGGTCAATTCTTCCTTTAATCTTTAAACTCTCAGTATTTTCATGTTGATTTCAGAAGACTGCAAGCTGTTTTGACCAGGGTGTGGGCAGTCTGACCTAGAGTCAAAGGAGGAATTGGGAGTCAGGCCAGGTCAGATACTGGGAGTTCAGAGTCCGAGGTAAGCCAGAGGCGAGATAGATGGCAGGCAGGGTCAGGTTACCAGGAGATCAGTAAGAGCAGGTATTGCTGGGGAAGCAGTCCTAATCAGCCAGAACCCAGTTGCATGGACAACTTCTTGGTCCTGTGATTGGGTTAAATAGAAGCTGGGGACCAATCAGGACCCCCCACTGTTCCACCAATCAGATCACAGGACTGGAGTCCTCTGTTCAGCTGCTATTCTGGTGGCTGTTAGCAGGTCACTGGGCAGCAAGTTGGGACTGCCTAGCTCAGGGGTTGGCAACCTTTCACAAGCGGTGTGCCGAGTCTTCATTTATTCACTCTAATTTAAGGTTTCACGTGCCGGTAATACATTTTAACATTTTTTAGAAGGTCTCTCTATAAGTCTATATATTATATAACTAAACTATTGTTGTATGTAAAGTAAACAAGGTTTTCAAAATGTTTAAGAAGCTTCATTTAAAATTAAATTAAAATGCTGATCTTACACTGCCAGCTCACTGCCGGCCTGGGGTTCCATTCACCTAGGCCGGCAGCGGGCTGAGCAGGGCCTGCGGCTGGGACGCCAGCTGGCAAGGGGCCGGCAGCCAGAACCCCAGACTGGCAGTGGGCTGAGCTCGGTATGGGGTTCCATCTGCTGGCTCCTGCCAGCTGGGATCCCAGCAGCCAGACCCACTACGCCTGCTGCCGGTCTTTGGTCCCGGCGCTGCCCACATAGAGTGGGTACCTACCTTCTCCCTGGTTCTGGCCCATTCTCTTCCTCTCTCTGCACTGAGCTGAGGGTGGGAGTGCACTGAGCACAGGGCTGGAAGTGATGGGTCTGGCCAGGAGCTAGAATGAGGGAGGGGGCTCAGAGTTGGGGCAGGAGGTTTGGGTGTGGAGCGCTTACCTGGGCAGCTCCAATTTGGTGTGAGGGGTTCAGGTGAGAATGTGGTGTGTGTGTGCGCGCAGGAGTTTCCATTTGGTGCTCAGGGTGGGAGTGGGGATGTGGGGAGTGCAAGAGTCAGGGCATGGGGTCGGGGGGCTGGGTATGTGTCGGGGGTGCAGGAGTCAGGGAAGAGGACTGGGGTGTGGGCTGGAGTTGTGGGGATGCTCCCAGCCCCCTGCCCTGAGCGGCTCATGGCAGGGGGCTGGAGGGGATATGCCCTGATTCCACCCTCCTTCCCCAGGGCCCCGTCCCTGCCTCTTCTCTGGAGCAGGGAGCACACTGTGTCTGCGGTTCCAGCTCCACTTCTCCCTCTACCTCTCCAGGGCCATCAGCTGTTTGGCCGCAGAGTGGGAGAGGCGGAGGGGCAGGAAACCAGTACGCTGGGGGAAGAGGTGGGAGAGGAGGGAGTTTGACTGCTGGTGGAGGCTGCCCTGCCGCAGCAGCAGGCAGGACCAAGCTTCTGCCCCCTGCCCCTGCAGGAGAGAGTGGTGGGTGGGGACAGACAAGAGCAGGCTGGGCCGGGCAGGATTTTTAATGGCATGCTGCTGCCTGTCGGGGTCCCAGCCGCCGGCCTCGCCCAGCCCACTGCCAGCCCGGGTTCAGCAGCGGGCTGAGTGGGGCAGGCGGTCGGATCCCTGGCAGGCAGCAGAGTGCCATTAAAAATCGGCTTGTGTGCCGTCTTTGGCTCGCATGCCATAGGTTGCTGACCCCTGGCCTAGCTCCTAAGAGCCCTGCGGACCAGCATTCCAGATCCATGGTTCCTGACATGGACTCTCAAGGCCTTTGGTTAGCCTATCATCCAAACGGTCTCTTCCACCTCCTCCCATGACTACAGATTTCAGAAAACATCCAATTCAATCTCTTGCAGTGATGAAAGAGGTTATTGTTTGTGTTTCTTCCAAGAGAGAGAGTGGCCCTGATTTTTGGCTGCAGCTGCAGAGTGCATGGTGAATATCAAGGAGGGAAAGTGTCAAGGGGGGTGTTCTCCAATATTGGCTCATTCCCAGTTCCCTGACATAGCTCAGTTATGTTGTCTTACAAAGGCCAATGCCCTAAAAAATAATTGCCTTAGCCAGGGACTGTGGAGAAGTCCTGGCCTTGCCCGCTTTCCCCCGGCCATGTCTTGTAAAGTGGCAGTCGGGATGTGTGATGCTCCCAAAGTAGCTTTTAGGGATGCTTCACAATGAAGAGGTGCAAAGCATCTGGAATGCAGCAGGCCATCAGGACCAATTATGTTCAACTGATGTTGACATATGAAGCTAAGGGATGTATCCAAAACCTGCTGAAGATGATGGGGATCTTTCCATCAACTTTGGATCAAGGATTTTAGCACATCTTGGTCATCATGTAGAGGCATATGTTAAATTGCATGAGCCAAATTCTGTGCTAAGTTATAGCCCATTTTAAAGCTAGAGTAACTCCCCAACTCCAGATTTACCTCAGCCCACAACAGACCAGACTTAAACCTCTTTCTAGTTCTACAGCAATGAGGCTGGCTGCCAGCCTTTTGCCTGGAGTGAATTTAAACAGCCAAGTAACAGCAATACAGTTTTAATGATAGTGACATGAATGCAATCCTCTCTCTTCCAGTCCCACAGCACAATTTTAGATCAAATGACTGGCTATATGTAGATGGGTTCTCTCATTATTTATAAGTCAAATCTCTATTCAGACTTCCCACTCCTTTCCTGATTTTTCCTCACTATGTCTGCTTATCAGTGTGAACATTTGCAATGAACATCGAGGTGCTCCGACAGCTCTGGATATACATAATCAGTTCATTTCCCTCTATAAAACTGAATAATAAATTCTGTTGCCTTTGGCTTAGAGACGAATTTTGATTCGCCCTCACCCCTTTTGTGGAAACAGAAGTAAACTCTGCAGCGGCTAAGACTTTCAATGGAGCGGGTTTTAAAAAATGTGCTCCCTTATATCTCTATACACAAGATAGCTGATCCCAGCATTCTGCTTAAGTCCATAATTTACTGTGGCTGGTGGTTATTTTTTGGTAAAGATATCCACACAGCTTTGGTGGTCTCGTCTCTTGCAGCAATAAAAAAGAGCAAAATAAATCAAGTTTCACTAAGTTTGATTCTAAGATTCTGACAAATTGCTTGCAAGGAAAAGTTTGCAAGAAGCAAACTTTTTGCTATGGTTCCCATCGTCAAATATCTGCAGCCAACACTCCTCCTTTCTTTGCCTCATAAAGGCAAAAGAGCTCCTAGAACTGAATCTCGCCCAGGCTAATCAAAATGTCACTCGACAGCTGACTGAAATATACTTCAGTCAAATCAGAGGGAGAGCTTTTAATGGCAGCCCAAATGGATGTCAAATTAAATAAGAAACAAAACTAGCATGCCTAGCTACTGATACATTATAAATATTTATGAGGAAAAAAAGATGCTGTAATTTCAAATGATACCACAGCCCTATTTTGTATAAACAGTTAAAACAGTTATACATGCAATGCTGTATTTTGCAATTTTTTTTTCCATTTCACATCACCATAATCACCTAATAAATATTTAAATGGACCCATTTGCTGTAACTATAAAAGAACCGTGTAAACTTGTTGTCATCTAGACACATAAGCCGCAGTGGAGTCAATGAATTTCAACAGTCACTTAATATTGCAAGCCACAAGCTACCTTAAACCTGCCAGCAACTGTCTGCCAGGAAGCTACTGTAGCACCACGGCTACCTCCTCCAACCCAGGACACGAGATTCATTATGAATGCTAGCATTGCTACTCTAATTAGGCCTGGGAGAGGTTTAACAACCATGCTACAGTCTTGCTGCTGACAAATATAAAAATAAAGCCTTGTTCAAATTAGCAATGTGAAGTGAGAAGGCCTAGAAGCAGCAACTGTCTGACCAGTAGTGAAACAGTTCGAATCTATAGTGAGGTTATTTTGCTTCATAAACTGCTAGTATGTTACCTGCAGGAGGTCTCCCTGTAAAATGAATTATAGTAAGCTATATGTGATAATTAACCGTGCATTAGCAAATATCTTGAAACAGGGGGGCTCTGTTTTCTCTGTATTTTGACTAATAAAAGCATGAATTTGTTCAACAAATGATCATTTAGGTTGTGGAATGCTAAGCATATTGGACGAACACAGTAAGCAATAGAACATTGTAGGTGGACTAACAGTGTCCTTACAAAAACAGGCTGTTTAATAGGCTGGCTCCATACTACGGTATTCACAGTACTAAAAACCACAGTGTTGGGAAGACAAATACAATATACATTTAAAATAATATAAACCTTATACTCCTATTTACTTGAAAAATGCCACGTATGTGACAATTAACTACAAGCAAAAGTTTATTTCAGAAATTTTTTTTAAAATCCCGATTAAATCTCTCTATAATTTTTACAGATAATGGAGCAACTTCTATGGTCTTCCTCAGCAGCAAGATTTTTTTTAAAGCCGGTGTGGGTTTAAAATAGTCTACATCATCTAATGCGTAACGAGGCTAAAGATCACATTATTAAAAATATCTGTTTCACGCGTATCCGGATTGTCACAATAAAAGTAGAGCGTCACTGTAATCCATTTTAGCTTTAGTTTATACAGCAAATGAAAACTTATCTTCCGTTGCTGCACAAAAAATGGATTGCGAGTCTATGAGCCAGCTGCTCAGGTGTAAATCAGTGTCACTCTATGGAAGAAACTGGAGTCATGCCAATTTACACCAGCCGGGGATCTAACTCACCGTGTTCGTACTGTTGAGCCCAATCCTGCAAACACCACCATCCATGGTCAGGGGTGCTGGAACAATTTGTATAGTAGGGGTGCTGAGAGCCATTGAACCCAACTGTAATCAGGGGTGTAGCCACAAGGGGGCCTGGGTGGGCCATGGCCCACCCACTTAGCATCCAGGCCCACCCCCCAATCTCAGCTCTGCTCCTGCCCCAGTGCTTGCCTCATTCCGCCTGCCCGACGCTCCAGCTTGCAAGCCCCTGCCCCCTGACCTTGCTCCTTGGCAGGAGTGCAGGGCAGGCGGAGTGGGGCAAGCCCCCACTTCCCAACCCTGCTCCCCAGCTGGAGTGCTCGGTGGGCGGAGTGGGGCAACCCCCGACAGCCGGGCCACCCACCCGAAGTCAGGGCCCACCCACCTGTCCCGTCCTGGCTATGCCACTGCTGTAAATCCTGTATATGATGGAAACCACTTCAAGCCCCGGGGTGCAGCAGCACCCCCAGCATCCCTAGTCCCAGCACCTACGTCTATACTACTTGTGACCACAAGTAGTCCATTGATTTCAACCAGACTACTTGTGGTAGTAAGCATTTGCAGGGTTTGGCCCTATTATACGAAATTGTACAGAGTTGGTTTTACAAGGAGGAGTTGCAAATTGTAATTAACATAAAGACCTGAGGAATAGCAACTAATGAACAGTAATTATTTTTAAATTCATAGATAACTGCATTTGGAAGTCTCTGGGAACTTAAACACTAGAAACTTTTAAAAATCTGAAACGAGGATAAATGTTTAAATAGAACCATAATTAGGAGCAATGCAACCTCACCATCCCACCACAAACATATATCTGACCAGTCCTATAACACTGATCCTGAAACTAAAAGCACAAACAAAAGACTATCTCTTCCACTTCACTGGAAAGTACACTGATTTACACCAGCTGACAATCTGGCCCTTTAAAGTATTGATCTGAGTGGGGAAAGATGCCCGAAATACGAATGTGCAGCCAACAAGCATTCAACAGTCACGAACTATCAAAAAAAAAAAATTAAGTTACTTGATATGCAGAAGGTGGAATTGAACAGAAACTCTTGAGTAAAATGTATCAGTGTCCAGTTTAAGACAATTTTATTGTGATGGAGCTTGGATTGTCTGAGTGATGGATATATGTTTTAAATACTTTGCATATTAATTTTTTTAATTGATGATTATTTGGGAAAATTGCTTTGTTTTGGTTTGGTTGGATTTTTTACCTGATCTATGTGGCCCAATTCTGATCTCACACAACTGGAAATCCAGGGTAACTCCACTGACATCAATGGAGTTATACTGGAATAAAATGGGTGAGATCTGAATCATGTATTAAATTCCCACTGTAGAAAAAAACAAAACAGAACTAACAAGCATTGTGTCGGCACAGCCAACATTGGTTTCTGAGGTGACCCAGAAAAGATTTTTCTTTGCAAGTTACAAGAACTTTGGCAATATGTCTCCTTCTACATGCATGTGGTGGTTTGGAATCATACCGGTCATAGTTTGCATTCCCAGCTGGAATTTGTTTGGCAAGAGTTATATGCATTGGGTTAGATTATGTGATCTGAACCATAGTCCCTGTCACCTTCTCCTCAATGGACATCAAACTGATTCCACCAAAGCTCCCGCTTAAAGTCAAGACAACTTGAAAAGTGAGCTTCATCCAGACTGCTAGCATGGATGCCATCTGCATCATCACCTCCTCTTGCTCTTTCTAGCATCACTGTGGTAAAGCCAGGGAAGTGGATTTCAATATGCAGGATCTCTGCACTAAACTGTTAGGTACAACTAACCCATTATCCAGTCCCCATTGGAATTCCAGGTGAAACACCCTTCCAGATTGTTTGATATTGGCTTGACAGTTCTCTCTGGGATGACATTCCTTAATGAACTCTACAGTTAGCCAGCCTGTATACCTATATTTCTGATCTAGAATCCTTGCTGGACTGACAGTGGTATTTAACTGCAACAAGGTTATGAATGTAACAAAGACTATTGAGATAATTACCTTGTGGTGTATATAGCTATTAATAGGTAGCATGTTTTCATAACAGATATATTATATACATAACTTATTTATTACAAAAGAATGGCTAACATGTATTCTTTGGAGAGTTCATTTAAAAGAATACAACTATATTTCTACCATGTACTCTATAGAAATAAGAACAAAATGCCAATTTGAACTGATTTGGCAATAAATTACATCCCTCAAGAAAGCATACATATTTTTGACTCACATATTTGACTTATACACTTTTCAATTAGCTGGAAAAGTGGTGAGCAGTTTGGGATTCCATTTTCCTCTTAATCTTCATCATAAATGTGTTTGATTTATGCCCAAAAGCAATTAAAAAGTGTATGTAGTTTGACATTTTTATGGTTCTCTCCATCAGCAATGACTGTTCTCTTCAGCTACAGAATTTGATAACCTTAACCATAATCATCCTAAGTGAGGTGTGACCATGTTCTTATTCTTATTATTGTGGCTAATAAGAAAACAATAACCTCCAGTATCTCACATTTCTAAAATGTCAGTCTTTAAAAGAAATAAGCATTTTTATCACTAATGTACTAGTGTTAATCTTTAATATTACCAAAGTAATACAAGAACTTAATACGCTTTTCACATCAGAACAATATTAGAGACCTGTGCTGCATTTTCTCAGTTGGATCATATTTTGGACAGAGGGTAAGAGTGCCCCCTTTTGGAATTTTGAAGTCTAACAGCTCAAAGCGAAGAATTAGGTGCAAAACATTTCCAAATCTCTATTCAAGATGTGCATCTCATCAAGGATTATTTGTGTTTCATACTGTTGTGCTCTCCTGTTATTTTGTATCTGGCGTCACATTCCTTAATAAAGTAATAGACATGAAAGAATTTAATAGCCCTTCCCAGCAACCACAAAGGGACACACAGTCTAAAGTCAGTTAAAGGTAAACATATGGAACCCTCCAAGGAATGCAGAAAAAAAAATGGAACATATGATTTAGACCTTCCCCCCCACCCTGTAGGTTAATCGTATTAAAAAGTCACTTCACAGACATTAATCTACAATCAATCTACCATAAACTGATGTTCCCTACTAAACACTCAAAAGAATCCTACAAGAAATGTTTAACATTTCAAACTAAGCTACTGAAATTCTTTAGAAAAATCCCCCCCTCCAAAAAATCCAAGGACAATTCTTTTTATTCCAGATTTAATTTAATAGCTAAAACACCCCCGCAATACTGACTGTGGTATATGATATTTTTATGTTGACAACTTTAATACCAGAACACTAGTCCTCAAGAACGTAATTTCATTAGATGTACTATAACTAGACATTAGATGTTCATGGACGTGGTTAAAAGAGAGAGAGAGAGAGAGACACACACACACACACACACACACACACACACACACACACACACACACACACACACAAACTAGGAGCCTAGATTGAAATCAACATTTCCATGGCAAGGTTATATTTTATTTTTCCTGATTGAAGTGCCATAATGCCAGGCATAAGAAAAGGAATGTTTTTATTAATGAAAGCAATGCATTTTGCTCCATATTAAATGAGTATGCATTGAAAATATTGTGCTAATAAAATATGATCAGCGTGTTGCTTCACAAGTATCCTCTTGTGACATCTAACTTTAAAAAACTGATCTCTTCTAATAGCACTAAATAGCACTTTCCTACTTTTGCTTCAGAATCGAAGACATGTTTGCGTGGTGTATTAATAACCCTTGTTTCAATTCAGAGTTTGTTCCTCTGGTTTTAGCATAGTATGCCCTACACAGTAGCAATGCAGAGCATTTGCAGCTAGAGCCATCATCGCGAAATAGTGCATCAGCTTATTCTGCTTTAAGTGTCTACAGAAATAGCTCCACAGCCCGGCATCACAGCCAGTAGGCAACAAGTTACAACAGATCCTATTAAATCACTTTTTCAGTTTCAATGGACATGCTCCCTGGTTAATTGAAAAGCATCCCAGTTCATTTAGCAGATTGCTTTTCCTCGTGTTAAACGCTCTATTCGTTTTGGTAGCAATTCGAAATCATTGCCACATGAGAGCTGTGTAGTGGCTAGTCAACCCTCTGTGGGATCCAGAAGTATTGTTATCGCCATTTAGCAGATTGGGAAACTGAGGCAGATAAGTTAGTTTCATGGACTAAGGATACAGAGGGAGTTAATGTCAGAATCAGGCTTGGAAAAACAGAGTAGCTAGCTGTCAATCTCGAGCTTGCTCAGACCATTAGTTCACACTCTTATGCTTATTTGCTATCCCTCCTTGCATGGACTGATCAGCAGGGCAGCTAGTTCAGGTGCAAGAATCCATCCCACGCAGGAGGAGCACCAGGTGATACACTGCATCAAGAAGGACACTCTTCCAGGGCTGCTCAATGCACATGGAAAGTTGCTCCCCATGGCTTGCTGATACCTATCTACAGGTTGATCTGGAGAAAGAAGCAGATCTGCAGCTCTGCCTACTACCCAGCTTTTTTGGATGTGATTCACCCCCTGGGTCCCTGTAACAAACAAGGACCAAATCCTAGCTCCCTGGGGCTGCTTTCATGCTTGGCCCTTTGCACAGGATTTGCAAGTCTCGTGGTGGAAACTTCTTGTGTTTCCCATCTCTGCCCATCCAAGCACAGGCAGACGGCAACACAACCCCTCGATTGGGCTCCTGGGTCTCTCCCTGGAAGACCTGGACTACTTGTTTGAACAAGTGCTCACCAACCTAAGTGAAGGTTGCACAACTAGGAGTTGGCTCTGTATTAATACATGGTAGAGTGGAGATTGTAGATGCATTTTAATGGATTTATCATTAGTTACACTGAGGAAAATGAATGGTGTTCGGATTTTGTATTTATTCTTTAAAATATTATTTGCAATTTTATAGCTTTTGAACCCAATTCTCTTGGAAGGCTGCTCCCCATCTCCTGTCAAACCTTTGGCTGCCTCAGATCCCAACAGTCATCACTATTAACTATTTGCTTATTTTTCTTTGCTGGGATTCCTCTCGCCTGATTGTTCTTATCCACCTTCACTTCACCCTTCTAGACAGAGATGTAAAGGTTCAGGTGGGCAAATCTACCCTGTCTAAAATTTGATGTGATTTCCCCTTTAGTTAGATTAATAAAGGCAACATTTAAGAAGCATCTTAGGCCCACTTGGTGACCCAAACACCTAGGCAAGTGCTTAAGAGAAGGCTCATGAAGTCACAGTGATGTCATCGTCTGCAGTTTAAAAAGAAAAACAACCACCAAAAGAAGACTAAAGGTGGGATTTTTCAAAGCAATTTGGATACCCAATTTTGGTTAATTTTAATGGGAACCTGGCAACTTAATCCCTGAGGCAACCTTGAAAATCTTCCCCTATACCTTGTGAAAACCAAAGAAACCTAATTAAAAGCAGCTTAGGGAACACGTGTGTCTTCAAATGGGGGAATCTCGCAGGTGACTTAAACCACACCCATGTTATAACAGGGCACAAGTTGAGATGCCCAAATGGAGACAGGTGAATATCTATGGGTTGGCATTACCACAAGTAAAGCAGAAAACAGAGGATCTTGGCTGGGACCACTTCTATTTATCACACCACACTTGAAACATGCTTCTTTCAGCTAGACTCAGAAAGGCAGACAGTCAATAACACATATCAAGTGCACGGAAAATGCAGAAGTTTTCAGGTTGCACAACTCTGCCGAAAATTTGGTCACCTGCAGGTCTGCTTATTGCATGAAACAACAGCATGCAATCTATTCCAGCACGCACGTTCCAGGAACTGCAGCATTTGGTCTCCTGCCTTAATGCGATCACAGCTGTGTCACCTATGGCTACCATCTCCTTATAAGCTAGATAGGGTTGAGCCAGCTGATGCATGACCAAATAGCAGGACTGGTGATTCAGTAAGTAAGTGGCACACTTGAATCTCAGTCAGTACTGATCCAGTCCCCCAGCACCATGCTAGGGAACAGTGCTCCTTTTGAAGCAACATCTTTTAGGTATCAGTGAGATAAGCATTAGGGTGAAAGATTTCAAAGCACTATTTAGATGAGTTGGGATATTAACTCCAGAGTCGTTTCCCACATTTTAGTTTTAGTAATTACAATATATATTATTAACACATTTCCTCTTTTCCACTTGGCATTCTTCAGTTCATTCCTGTGCATCCACCGTCACTTTGCATTAGCAAATGCGGTGACAGTCATCCTTAGCGTTTACAGAGTGCTTTATCTTTCCTTCACAATGAATACATCGAATAAGCTTCACATTATCTCTGCATTAGACAATTATATTCATTAAGAAATTGAGGTTTTAACTTTATCCCTAGTCTGGGGCCACCAATAGGCAGCCACCCTAATCAGAGCCCAAGGACACAAGTGGCTTCAACACTAACCCTAGCCCTCTAGGAACCCCAAGCCATATGGCCATTTGCAGCTGCAACCCTAACCCTAGCTCTGGCCACTTACATGCCCTAACTCTATCCAGGTGCCATTTACATGCCTTAACCCTAAACCTAGACTGGATACGGTTCCTCATATGATTCTCCAGTCCTAATCATAGCGTAGGGTGCCTCAGAGGCCCCAATTTAAACTCTATTTTAGGACTCCCAACCATGTCCATTAAACCTAACCTAGCTCTGTCCCCAAATCTAACACTTGCCCAGGGTCTCTGAAAGTCCCCAGCCACTCTAGCGCATGGCCAACAGGCCCCAGTTCTAACTCAGGCCCAGAGCCTCCAACTAGTCCCAATCTTAATTCTACCCTGGGACTAACTGCAGGCCCCAGCCCTAACTGTAACCCAAGGCTGTGATCCAGCTTTAAGCCTAAACCTAGCCAGAGACTACAATCCCACTCTAACCCTGGCCCCAACCCTACTGTTAGCTCAGCATCACTTACAGGCTTCAACCCAAACCCTACCTCAGAACAATCTACAGGCCCCCAACCCAAACGCTTTCCTGTGGCCACCTATGGGATCCAATGATAACCCTAGCCTGGGGCCATCAACTAGGCCCAGCTCTAATCTTTGCATAAGCCATCAATTGGGGTTCAATCCCAAACCCTAACTTTAGGCCACCTATGGCCCTTACCCAAAACCTAGCCTCGGAACACAATCCAGCCCCAACTCTAACTCAGAGCCTCACAAGAGCTCCAACTGCAACTATAACTGTGGGTGTGTGTCTTGCTGAAGTTCATGTAGTGTCACATCTAGCTTGAGTCTCCAGTTCTCCCGTCATCTGTACAGCCAGAAAACCACACTGCCTTTCTGCTCTCATTGCCAATATTAATGTCATAAATACTATTCAAATGCTGTACAGACTATACGAATTCCATAAAAGGGAATGGAGAACCATGCTGACTTTTTATAGTTTAAAAGACCTAGTCCTCTATGGCCAAACACATTTTCCATGACCAAAACTATGCTCTAGATTAGACTGAACCGCATGCCACATCCTGCCTCATTTCTGTGTCAACTCTTCTTATAAGCAAAATACACACTGTTCCATCTTTGCAATTAAAATGCACCCTTCGATTTGATGCATGAATATCCCTTTTTTGAATGAAATCCTATAAGCCTAATATGGACTTTTGACATCTAATACATTTGCATCTATTGCAATTTTGATGAGTGTTTAAAAGTCAAAGGGACCAACTCATCAGCTGGTGTAAACTGACACATCCCCTTTGCTTTCAGTGCTACCCCCTCAATTCACACCATCAGATGCTCAATCCCATTGTTTTCAGGGCTAAATTGCTAACACTGATGGAGTAAGGATGCTGGTTCATTTTTAAGCCGTCATGTATATCCATTGTCTTAGCCCATTTCACCTGGCCTGATCTTCTATCTGTTGTGCTTCAGTGGCATGCCTTCTTACAGAGTTCCCACTGATATTAATGGGAAGTCCGTGTGCAGAATAAGAAATGGCAGCCACTGTCTGGATGTGAGAGATTTTTGCCCTTTAGTTGGTCTTAGCTATTTGCTATGCATTCAAGCCTTCAAGATGTCTCGGTGCTGCATTATTTTACTGCTAAGCATGAGACTTAGGTTCTGAACATGAAAAAGCTGTCTGCCACCACATTCCAACATTCAGGTGAAAAGTCACATTTTCTGCTCCCTACAAAATTTCTGGACACGATTGTCCACTGGTTGTTCTAGCAGAGTGTTTCCCCTCTCCCCCAGCCCAAACACTCTTGAAAAAAGGGTCTCGTGGTTAAGGCACTGGACTAGAATTAAGGAGCTCTACGTTCAATTCTCAAGTCTACCACTGACTTCCTTTGTGACATTGGGCGAGTCCTATAACCTCTATGTACCTCTGTTCCTCATCTGTAAAATGGGAATAATAATATTTCCTGTCTCCCATTTCTTCTCTGCCATGTTGATTTAGACTGCAAGCTCTTCATGGCAAAGACAGTCTCTTATGTGTCTAGAACAATGTGGCCCTGATCTTGGTTGCAGCCTTTAAAGACTAGTGTAATACAAACAACATATGAGGTATAGGGTAAGGTTTCAAAAGGGCACAAGTGACTTAGGCACCTAAGCCTCACTGACTTTTAATGAGACTAGACTCCTAAAGTCACTTAAACCCAAAAAAAATTACCCGTAAGCTTTTACACTGAATATCTAAAATTTTTCACCCACAGTACTACTGGAAAATTTCCCAAAGCCAAGCCTAGAAGTTTTGACAAGCTTTAATCAGGATTAAGCTGCAGACTCACTTCATAATCACTGACAAGCCTTGTTATTTTGATTTTTGCTGAAGTGTAAGAACCCGTTCAGCAGATTTTCATAAATAATTTGCAAAGACGTTTCTGAGTCCTATCACACAAAGGCTTCTAATAATAATGAAACAACCATCAATAACAAAAAAAGAAGAGTTCACAGTTGCACTTTACCAGAGAATCACTAGAATTACATATAACTTTGACAGACCACTTAACATTTTGTTATTGTCGCACTGTTTAATCATGTCCTTACAAACTACTTTGTCCTCAGTACTTAATCATGCAGTAATTTTGCTGTGATTTTTAAGAAGAATCATTAGAGGGATTATGTGGACACTTTTTTTTTTGAGCAGTTGGATGGTTATGTAAAAATGTTAAAGTAGCATCTGAAACAGTGATAGTTAAACAAACTTTTCTGTTCCGTATTGGTTTTTATATTGTGCTCATCACTGCAATAACTGAGCACCTCTTCTGTGTGTTGGGTGAACAAAGCAACGTTTGGAATCATTACTTCTTTCTACAATGCACCAAGATTTTCAAGCTGTTGACTGGGCTGAAACCAGATGTTCGTAGTTTCTTTTGACATTGACAAAGCATCTGATTGAATTGAAAATTTGTTGGTGTTGTACAATATTATTATTGTCTAATGGGTCCATTAAGCTCTGATCCGGCATCACTAAAATCAGTGGAGACAAGGTCAGGCCCTAAATAGATAAGTTTTCCAATTGCCCACATGCCTCTTTCTGAAACTTACATCAGAAACATCTCCACTTAGACAGAAAAACCCATCTTCTGCACTGTCGTCATTTGCTGCACCCCGGCTCAAACATTCCAAGACCATATTCAAAAATGCATGGAAACAATAAAATTATGGTGCAATAGGTTAGTTACATAACTGTGGTGGTTTATGGGAGATGTAGTCTGGCCAGGAAGCCTGATTCAGTGAGACAGAAGGCACTCCAAATACAACTCCCATCAGGCACTCTGGGCAGATGCAGTCTGATGTTGAACTAACTCGAAATATTTCAATTCAATTCAACAAATGGAAATGTTTCAATCTAGGAACATTGGAATGTCTCATTCTATTAGAAAATGTTAAAACCTTTCTGAATTGAAATTATTTCAAACTATTTGTTCTGTGAAAATTTTTTGATTTTTAAATTTTTTGTCCAATTCAGGAGGAAAATAAATGTCAATGTCTGAGAATTCCCCAAGGGTTGAAACTTCCCATTTTTGCTCAGCTTTAAGTTTAAACCAAAATAAGAGAGTGCCAAGGCAGCCTCTTACACTAGTTAAAAAATCAAACTTCGGACTAACTCAGTGCAACTCTGCATGCAAACAAGTCCTCGGAATTTCTTCTCCTGCTGTTTCAGCATAGAAAATAATGCCAGAGTAGTGATTCTAGCCAGGCTTTGTACATTTATTAGCGCTGGAAATATATTTGAAAGGAGGTGTTTTATGCAATCATTGGGTAGATTTTCACTCCATAATAATCTGATCCACAAATTCAACACTTCGGCTGAAAGATCATTTTATGTTTCCTATAATCCCTAGCTTTGTAATGAATAACGTTAGGAAAAATGAATTTCTAATTGTGCATAGACTTTGATTTCCAATTATCACAATGTGTTTTTAAAAAGGCTCACGTTGGAATAGAGTCTCAGACAAAGTCCAGGAAGATTGGAAACATTCTTTATCTCCAACTGTATTGATTTCTATTATTGTGAATTATAAAGTGGTTCTCTCTCCTCCCACCCCCCATTAGTAGTATCCATTATTTTCCTTACCAGTCAAAGAACAAATGTTCTTTGTTTGCAATAAATCTAATCACCTAACAGAAATTCATAGTCCTTTTTTTTCTCATCTTGCAGCACTATTTAGCCTTTTAGAAAGATGTTTGCAGAGTGTTTGGACCCTGTATAATTTAAGGAGCTTCTGACCAAGAGATGAATTTAATATTATGCATATGAATAATACGCATATTCATACATTGGACTGCCATAGCACCCTCCGTCAAAGGATCTCAAAGAACATTACCAACCTTGATTGAGCCTCACAACACTCGGGTATGGTAGAAATGTGTTATCTCCATTTTACAGTTGGGAACATGAGACTCCCAGGATAAGTGACTTGTCCATGATAACAGAGCAAGTCTAGGACTGGTATTAAAATGTCAGCGTGACATTCTTTCAGGACTGAAAAGATGTTTGTGACTGTTATGGATTTCTCTTTCAAGTAAGCTAGAAATCTATAAAGTCTCCAAACCTAGGCAGATGACCGGATAATTGAAGGGGTAGGAAAGCACAGAGTCTTGTCTGCAAAAGTTCTTCAAATAAATCTTACATAAATACCCTTACATATCAGCATATTAGAGCAGGTTGAGGACTGCTCTAATTTATGCCAACTGCTTATGGTCTTTATGAAACCGTGGTTAAGGACCAGGGTAGAGTGAGCACACTCTGCCCCACCACCTCAAATCTCCAACACACCCCCTTTGCCCCTTAAGTCAGGATGTGTGGGGGCAGCTGGTGTCGGAGCCATCCACACCACTGTACACCATCTCAGAGCTCCCATATGCGGGTGGGATTCTCAGCTGGCCACTTAGGACCATATTCTACCACTACTTGCCTTCTGTACAGCACAGAGAGGCCGGAACAGAATCTTGGTCACACTTACTGACTTGCACACCCTGGAGGAGTACCTATTCCAATGCATGGTTGAGTCACACAATGAGAAATACACCGGAGCTTTATTTCTGCTACCCTTCTTTTAGTTTCCTTGTCCAACAACTCAACAGGAGTCTTGCACTGATTACAGCGAGCTTTAGATCAGACTCTTGGACTCCGCTAAAAGACTTCTATTTCCACTGCCATCGCTCAGGCACTTTTCATGAGCACTACATTAATTTTAGATTTTAAAAGGGAGAAGGGAGGAAAGCCCAATGTATGAATTGTGTCCTTCAGGCTTTATTTTATCCTGGCTAATTTCAATA
The DNA here is from genome assembly GCF_025201925.1 of Gopherus flavomarginatus. Taxonomy (NCBI): domain Eukaryota; kingdom Metazoa; phylum Chordata; order Testudines; family Testudinidae; genus Gopherus; species Gopherus flavomarginatus. The sequence goes on along the minus strand of NC_066628.1, from coordinate 42,505,716 downwards.
TTGGTTAACACCATCACGAAACACTTGCTAGAGTACAATGTACCAGAGCTCCATGCTGCTGCACACTGCCTTTTAATGTGAAACAGACTCTGAACTGCAATGGCTAAGTTACCCTTTTCAAAGATACTCTCATGACTAATGAGTCTTTGATCAGTTTTTACTGTTTGACAGCTCTGAATATAAGAGTGCTCCACAGATTGAATAATGAATATCTATTCGATCTCAGTTCAAGCAATGGTTAAACCTTTCCCTGTCTTGGAGATTCATAATAATGACAAGCATAATAATATCTCCACACTTAGGAACTATATTCTCATATGGTAGACACTCATTTTGGGGGATCCTTCATAACAACAGGACTTGCTAATGTTTATCTCTCTCTCTCTAGTATTTTATTTCACCCTTCTTGGTTTTGCAAGGAGCAAAAGCCTGATATTTTGCTAATTACAGGTTTGGTTTCATCAGCGGAGATCATTTTAGTTTAAAATCACCATGAAGGCAGAAATTTAATGTGTTCTAATTAGAGCTGAGCGAATAATTGATTTTTTGGGGTTGGGAGCTGAACCAAATAATTTGAAAAAAAAATTGCTTTGTTTCAAAGAGAAACTGATTTTTTTGTTTGTTTTTCCTTGATAAAATGGAAATGGGAAAATTTTTCTTCGGATATAAAAAAAAACTGTTGTTTTAACTTGACATTTTCGAAACATTTCATTTTGACATTTCTGACAAGTTTGGTTTTAGGTTTTTTTTGGCTGAAACTATTCACCAAATTCGACCTGAATTCATAAACAGTTTTGGCTACCTGAAAACTAAATTTTTCAGCAAATTTACTGTTTGCCCCCAAATTTTCACCCAATTCTAGTTCTAATATTACTTCAACAGCTCACTGTTTCTCCTTTAAGATAAAAATATAGTCAGAAACAGTTAAGAGCTAAAGTCCTGAAACGTTGCTGCTACATTCCTGGCGAAACAACCAATATTGGAATGTTCCTTTGTTTTTCCCTATGGTCCTGCCCATAGTAGGACATGATTCTGAGAACAGTTCAAGCTGTATTTGTGGGCCAGGATAAAAATATTCAGCAATGGTCCAGAAACCATTGTCAATATCTGCGCATAGGTACAGAGCCTAATTCCATCTCATTAGCAGGACCGGCGCAACCCATTAGGGGACCTAGGTGGTCACCTAGGGTGCTAAAATTTGGGAGGCGGAGACTGCAGCAGCCGGATCTTCGATCGCCCTGGTCGTTGTCAGTATTTCAGGGGTGGGACCTTCCGCCGCCTCTGTTGGGGGCGCCATTTCGGAGGCGGAACCTTCTGCCGCTTAGGGCGCCAAAAAAGCTGGCGGCGCTCCTGCTCATTAGCGCTGCTTTGACATGGGTTGTCCCCATCCTATGGCTATGCAGGCAGGAAGGAGAGGAACAGGAATGAAGTCTAGGGTAGCTTCTATAACTAGAGTCACCTCCCTCCTATCCCCACCCTCCCAAGCAGGTTTGGCACTGAGCACAGATCAGCTAAACCCAGGGGTCTGGCACTTAGTGTAGATAAGGCCAGAATCCATAGTTAGAAGATGTCGGCACCAGGCACGTTTGCCTCAAATTCCCCATTGGCATAGCTGTGCAATTCCACCAGTGACGACACAGAAAGCGTTCACTGCTGATTTAAGCTTTGTTGTACACTGCTCAGAGTAGACCTACAAGACATTGTGCTCAAAACTCTGTCCACCACCAGTACCTTGTGTACACTAGTGGTCTCACTGTTGCTATCACACATGGACCTGCACTGCCGGTAGCAGAGGTGGGAAATTTTAGCAAGGATTTCCTAGCATAAACAAGCTTGGGGAAGGCTCTCTTCGCACATAAGGACTAGGAACTTATGGGGTCTCACAAAGTTCATTGGAGTTGGACTGATGCAATGCAAAAGAGAATAAGGAAAAACTAAAAAAATAAAACAAAGCTTAGATTCTTGAGCACAACAATGTATCAAATTAAAAAAAGACTGCCTATTATGCAGCTGCACAATCACATTATACTTAGGAACCTGCTTATATTTCCTATACTCATCTGAAATGAAGCTTGGCAATTAACCCCCAAAAACATTTACAAAATTGTTTGCTTAAAGCCAGTTCTGCAGTCCCTACATTGCCATCATGCAGCTACAATAATATGTAGCACAAAAGGAAATTGTAGGCTGCAGAGGGTCTCTTCAGCTAGCTCACTGGTGAGCTGCCACTGTGATTTTTTCAGAGTTGAAGATGATAGTGGGTTCACTGCTGAGGTTACAAATACATTCAATTGCTGCAGAGTGGATGCATAAGATATAATCAAAAGCTTGAAAGCAATGTCTTAATCACGAAGCTCTCCCCACTGGTCTATTAAACAAATAACAGTCAGACCCAGTAGGTAGTTTGGAAGCATTCTCTGTAATTCTGTTTAAGACCGTATGGAAGAGGAACAAATAGGAATTTATAACTGGAAGGATCCAGCTGTAGTTTAACTGGGCTGGGCCAGTAGGTCAGTAAATTTTAGGTGCATTCCAGAATCTTTGAAAATCCTAAATTTTACCAATATGCAGCAAAGAAGTGCAGCAGAAAGACAGATTCACAAACTGGCTATTAGGATGTACTTTGCATAGAAATGTAAATTCTCAGGACCAAATTCTCTGTTGCTGAAAATCTATGCATCTTCACTGAACTCATTGGAGCTACACCAATTTAAATCAGCTGAGTATCTAGCCCAAAACATGGCATTTCTATTCAATAACTTTCCCCCACTGTCCCCTCCTGTCCCCCCCGAAAAACCCTCCCCAGTTTATTGGGCACACATTAGCTTTCATCTATATTGTTCATTCCCAAGTTCCAAAATAACAGTTTTAGAATTGTGTAGAGCTGGCCAGAAACTGAAATTTCTGCTCTGTGGGAAATTGTGAAATTATTAAAATAATGTTCTAAAATGGAACAATACAAAACCATTTTCCGAAGAATGGGGATGCCAAAATGTTGTTTGGAAAAGTTGAAACATTTGGTTTCAACCATTGTAAAATATTCCCAAGGTTCCCTGGGCTGCCCAAAACCCTGTCAGCCTACCAAGTAGAGAGCAACAAAGTCCAGAGGCACTCTGCTGGGTTGGTTGTCCCAAAGCCAGGAATCCTGGAAGTCCAGGTTCCAGAGCAGCCTGCCTGGTGGGCTGCCCCAGAGCCAATAATATGGAAGCTATGGAGAGTGCTGAGGAGCTGGGAGCATGGGCTCCTTAGCAGCCCCCCAGGAAGGCTGATGAGTAGCTGGGTGGGCAAACTGTCAGGAAACAAGGCCTGGAAACACGCCTGCCTAGTTTCCGTCAGAATTTCAACAAAATCATCACATTCTCGCAGAACATTTTGGTTTTCATGAATTGGCATGTTCCATTGGATAATTGTTCCACTCAGCTCTACTCTTGTGGCTAAGGCCCTAGGAGAAATAGTTGTCAGAATAGGAACTATTATAGACATCCTGGGGCACAGCTAATGGAGCTACATTGATTTACACCATCTTGGGGTCTGGTCCCTGCATGAATTTGGGGTGATAACAGATGGCAGCTCCTCTACCTAACAGAGATATGGTTAAACTCAGTTTATTAGGGTTTGTAAAGCACTTTGAGATCCTGGGACAGAAGGTGTGAAATATCAAATGATATAAATTACAGGCCTCCTTTGCAATGATTACAAATAAGTGACTGCACTGTACGAAGATAAGCACACAGACCTCATTTAATAGATCTTTCTCTCCCTAACTCTACTGATTTTTCGCAGCTGTGGGGAAAGGATTTTCGTCTGGTCTCTGCTCACTAAGACGATGCAGATTCCTTGACTAAAAGCCAGGCTGCTCCTCAGTGGTGACTTCGTGAGTAACACAGAGGTGGGATCTGACCAGGTTTGGGCCTTTTTGTTTCACTCTTTCAGCTGGCTAGAATTTGCTTTAGAAGGTGGCCTCTAAAGGAACAATTTCACTTCCAAGGAATGTTTTGGCTCTCTAAAGAATTTGCTGGATTTTGAAGGGGACAAATTCACTCCTGTCACAAGCAATTAGAGCTCTGTGGGCTCAGTCCTCTGAGGACTTGAGTTTGTGCTCAGCACAGCTGAGGAAAATGGGCTGAGCCAAGGACCTTCATCTCCTTTCTTCTAATCCTGGGCCAGCCAGGAACTGAAGTGGCACCACCTCATTTAAAGCAGCCCAAGTGCTTAAGGCAAAGGTAATAAGGACCTGCTGAGCCGACCAAGGATCAGGCCCCGAATACATCATCAAAGGAGCTGAGGTGTGGAGTGGGGGATAGGAAATGGTTGCACCAGATATGTGCCATCTGACGATTCCTCTGTGTGGGAGGATTAGCTGGTTCTCCCTTTAGGCCAACTTACTTCTTGCTTTGCATTGCTTAGTCAATACAAAGTGGCTGGATCCAGGGTCAGGTAATTAATCCCTGAGTTTTATGAAAAGGCACTCACTTATGCCAGTGATGGTGCATTGTCTTCAGTAGTAGAGCTGAATGGACAATTGATTTTTCGGTTCAGAGGCTGAACCGAAAAATCAAAATCATTTTGGAGCAAACAGAACATTTCATCTGATCCAAACCACAAGAAGAAATCAATTTCATGTTGGTTAGTTTCAGTGTTTTCTTTAAACCTTTTTTTTTAAATGTAGCTAAATTTCTAAAGGAAACATTCTTTTGACATAAAGTCAAAACATTTAATTTTTAAAATGATAAAATGAAACTTTTTTACTTAAAAAATCCTCAATTTTTTTTGGCTGAAACTATTTGCCAAATTCAACTCAAACTCGAAAATAGTTTCAGTTGACTCTGAATAAGGTGACCAGATGTCCAGATTTTATAGGGACAGTCCTGATTTTTGGGTCTTTTTCTTATATAGGCTCCTGCTACCCCCCACCCCCGTCCTGATTTTTCACATTTTCTGTCTGGTCACCCTAACTCTGAACTGCATTTTTTAGAGAATAAACCATTTTCCAAAAAGTCACTTCGTTTTATTCAATAGGGATGCACACAGAAACATACACATATACACAAAAGCACTTACACCAGAAGTGAATTTATCCCCAGAAAGCAGGATGATTTCATGGCCCCTTGTAACTTATTTTACAAAGAGTTGGAATCCATGAGAGCTTTCATGTTCTATAGTTTTACTAAAAGATGAAGATTTCCATCTCTTCATTTAGAGTAAAACAGATCTCCTCACCCCCTTCCCTTCTCACAGGGTTATTCACTATCTGCCCGAAATACAAACTCATCTAATAGCTGAGAAATTACTAACCCTGTGGTCCTCCAAAGTTGCTGATTCTTTAGAAAATTTACCGCCACGTAATTTTCCTTAATGCAGGCTCTTAATCTGATCTTCTACTTGAACTGTTATGGAAAATACTGAATTTCTTGTTATAAATATAGCAATTAATTGTAATTAATTCACTCAAAGTTAAATCGTTGCTTTAATCATCTTAGACAATGACTAGTGGGAAGAAGAGTCTGACCTGATTTTTGCATATATAGCAGAGATTGACTAACGGAGATGTGGGGAAACTCTGCCTCTCTGGATGCCCGCATTCTGGGGCTGTATAAGTAGGCAGGTAGATATATAGGATTACAGATAGATTGTCTTATAGTTAAGGGACTGGCTTGGGTCTCAGGAGACCTGGGTCAATTCCTGATTGCTACATCTAGGGCAAGTTATTGAATAACCACAGGCCTCAGTTCCTCCTCTGTAAAATGGGAATATCAATTCTTCCTTCCTCCCACCCTTTTTTTTAATGGTCTTTTGTAAATTCTTCAAGGTAAGGATTACCCTTTACAGAGTGTCTGTATAGAACCTAGCACAATGGGGCCTCAACCCTGTTTCGTGCTACCATAATACAAATATATAACAATAATAATAATAGACATAGACAGTCACCTAATCACAGATGCTTTGGAATAGGTTGGTGCAAAACACCCTTTGTCAATATTTCCAAGAAAGAATTTTGGCCCACTGAAGAGCAACAAAACACTCAGATATACAGATTTTCTAGGGCCACCATGCCTTGCCATAAGGACATTTTCTTGAATACCAATGGAATTCTCCAGGTGCACATGCTCCAAGCCCACTTGGGTCTCCAGACATCATCTACAATCCTACTTATCTGCTGCAGTTAAGAACACACTAAGATCAAAAATTTTTACTGCAAGAGCCATGATACCACTAAGCTTTTGGTCTGGGATGAGGTAACTTTGTAACCATATGATCAGGATGCAGATCACTAGCCACGCTGCTTTCCAGCAGTTGTGTCCATAATATAGCCATGGTGCTCGCTATCATTACAGATGGACCTGAGCTATAACATTCAATTCCCACAGAGTTGGTGGGAGGGTGAGCGAGGGGGTTTCAGAACTAGCATTTTGGTTAACCCTATTATGAAGAAATGGGCCACTTATAAAATTTTTAGTCTTTCTCTTTCTTCCAAAAACTTATGGGGAGTTTAGATTTAGAGGCTTGGCTTCTATTCATTTTTAATACTACTTTGCCCTCCTATTGCATTCAATAACCTCAGTGCATTAATGCAAACTCCAGCACCTCCTTTGGTGGATACATAGAGCTGAATTTATCCATCCATGCAGCAGCTACTTCTGAAGTAGGATACAGCACCAGGGCCCAGCAACAGTGGACAACAGGTTTAGGATGGGACATGAAGGAGAATTCCACCTCCATTGAAACTGCAGGAGGAATTTACGTACACATAAAGTAAGTACCTAATCTGGAATTTGGCCAGGACACCAGGGTTATGAAAAGAGACATGGGATCTTTAATGACAAGAAATAGCACTAGAGCTGGTCAGAAAAACTTCAGTGGAGCCATATCCTGTCATAAGGTGTAGTTTAGTAGAAATATAAATGCTTTGTGAAATCAGGTAGATTTTGCCAGATTTTCTTTTAGGAAAAAACTCAGAGTAAAAAAAGTTCTGAAGATGTCAAAACATCTTGTTTTGACATTTTCAGAATAAAACATTTCAATCTGAAACAACTATGTTTTGATTTTTAAAAATGCATATGACATATTATACTATAATACAGCACAATTTAAAAAGCCAAAATCTAAAAATGTTTTGATTTTGTCAACATGTTTCCATTGTGGAGAATTTCAGTATTTTATGGGGTTGTTCCAATTCAGATCAACTCCAGATTTCGGAAATTCGAAATCCTCCGCAGTTCTTCTGCCCTCCGCTGAAGCTCTAATCAGGACTGTAGTTTTATATCTCATGTAAAAGATGGCACATCCAGAAGCACAGTGTTCCTTTGTCCATTGCTAGGGACATTGAGTAAACACTGATTCAAGAGAGAAGAGTATCACCTACTGAATCACCAACCGCATTTCTGCAGCACACATGTGTTTCTTCACAGGCTCCCATCCAAGCATTGATCATGCTTACTTAACCTGATGGATCTGGTAGCATCTCTAGATAAAGGAGGATTAGCATTTAAAAACTAAATCATCATGCATTCAAGGCCAAACGTGCTTTGGATGTGATAGACTGTACGATTTTTGCCCATGATCCATTTGCAGAACTCCCAGTGCACAGATCAAAGACTGCAGATAGCCCTTTATTTGTGAAATAGCAGAAGAATATAAATAAGAAGAATATTGAAGACGGGGTGGGGGAAAGAAAGACATGCATGGTTCTGAGTCTTGAAGACAGGGTAATTATTTTATTCAATTATGCATTCAATCCTATCCGACTGTCATTAGAATGTGTTCTTTTTTGATAAATATACAGACCAGCGCAAAACTTCCAATGTGTTTCTTTCTTAATTATCCATCATCCTACCAAATGCAATTAGCAACTCCCCACTAAAATGTAGCAAATGGGTTAATGAATATTTGAAGCTAATGAACATTGTTACTAAAATTGTTAACCTGAGGCAACGAAAAACTGTTTTCAGAATTTTTCAGAAGTGCTGAACAGTAATATTGAATACAGTGTATAATCCTAACATCTACATTCTCAAATCTTAATGTGGGTTTGGCTGTATTGACATCAGGGGGAACCATGCAACTAAAAGTCTTGGACAATACTTGGAAAAATAGTGGTTACAGAAGTGGTGGGCAAAAGCATTGCATAGAGACGTCTTTATTGATGGAACACTGGATTTTGAATTAAGCAAAAATTTATGTGGTAAATGTTTGCTTTCCTTAAATATTTTATGGGGGTTTTTTTGTGGAAAAAGTGAAAATCTCCATCTAAAAGGCAAATTTCAGTCTTTTTTTAACCTGTTTTTGGCAGTTTTAGGCCTAAATGTTTTTAGATGCCAAAAACTGAGCTGGTTTTCAAGGGGAGGGAAATATTTTCCAACCCGCTCTAGGCACAGGCTCTCTTCTTTAAAACGTCCTATTCAACCAACTTAAAAGTGCAGATTGCCCTTGTGAAGGTCTTTGGCCAGGGCCTTTTCTTAATATTTCCCATTGTTGCTCCTTCTGGTGCAGCTTTACGAATGGTAATAAAAGTGAGATCTGTAGTGCACAAAGCAAATCTTGTGTTTTAATCAACATAGTCAACATTTTCAAAAGTGCCTAAATCCCATTTTGAAAAGTGTCTAAGACACCTAGGCTCCTAAGTCCCATTGACTTTCAATGAGACCTAGGCTCCCAAGTGTTGAAGACACTTTTGAAAATGGGACATAGGCTCCGAAGTCATTGAGGTACTTTTGAAAAATTTACTCCATGTCTTGTAAACCTGCTGTGAACAGGGCTAGAGGACATGGTAGTTGAAATGCCGGTGTCCAGTCTACACCAGTACTCTGATCATTGCTATCACCAGTGTAGTTGCATGAGTGGGAAATATTAGGTGTGTAGACATGGCCTTGGAGACTGTGGTTCCATTTAAACTTAGGACCTGTGGGCAGTGGCACAGAAAGCTTACTCGCTCCCTGATCAAACAATATAGCATTGTCCTATTCTGCAGTGGCCACTTAGACTGAATGGAGTATATAAATCTCCATAACTACCCAGCCCTTAATGTATCTGCTAACAGAGGGTGACCATTATGATGCCAGTTGTGATGAACAGCTCTCCACTAGGAACTGGACTGGGGCCATCAATTCCTGTCACAACACTCAGGTTACTGGGACCATCTGAATTCAAGGGACTAAGTTCCTATCCCAGTATGCAGTGGTCTCAGTATCAGATTTGGGATGAATTCTCTGGGGACATTCTTTATTTTACCGAAGTCCTGGTCAGGATCTAGAGGCAATATCCCCAAGTCACCATTAAAGAACATCAGTATCGTGTTTCACCTGCCGTATATTGAGAACATACAGGCAGGTAAATCGTGCTATTTCCAAGGCATTCATTTGAATTCTACAGGAATGTACAGGGCAAGCTTTCCACTGCATGAGCAGTCTCCATGCGAATACTGTTCTATGAATCACTGTATTTCCCTGCAGCACCTCAGTGAGCTACAGCAAAATACAGGCAAACGTTTCAATATAAATGAACTCAGGCTACATGATTCCTCCGTTCTGTCTTACAACATCCACACCAATTTCTGAAACATGCAAAGATCCAAGTGGACTCAGTACAGCCATCAATGCGGCTCCCCGTAATTACTGCATAGAGCGGCAGCGCTGCGCTACCATAGCAGACACACAAGAGCTTGGAAGAATGCACTGCTAATATCGCTTGCAAAACCTAAACGGAGACATCTACTAGATTTGTGGGGATAATTTCTTAGGGTCTGGTCCTGGGGGGCAGGTTCATCTCCCACCTTTCAGGACTGAGCCTGTAATGCCCATGTGTAGATCTATAAAGTCATTAATGCTCAAAGTTTCAGGAAGTGCAAACCCACATTCACCCTCTTTTACACCTTTCTGCCTGCCCCCTCAAAAACCAAACAAAACAAAAATTGCCCATAAGACTCTAAATTCAGTCTCAGGTGTGCCATAAAAACAGGTACATTTGCTCCATGCTGCCAGTTTCCTCATTGGGCTAGCTTAGCTGCATTCACCCCAATATTAAAGGAAATTAACCCATACTTCCATAGATTGGCAGTTGCTGAGAACAGCGAAGATGTCGCTAACCTTACAGACAGATACGGTGAACAAGAGCCTCCCTGAAGGTTGCACTTATTTGTCTTTGGGTTGCATGAAAATCAATTGATCCAAAATCCTTTACAAACACCTTGCTAATAGGCACCTGTGTGATCAATGTGTCTGTAGACACTTGTCAGGCAAAATGACAGGGAATTCTCTGCCCCTGCAGATTTTAAAATCCATTCTTTGTACAGTGTCATCCACATCTTTGAAGAACAGATAAGAAGGCATATGCGTAACACTTCACAGTTGATTCATATTATTTAGGAAAATGCAAGTTTTGCTCTTCTATCTGCGTTTATTTCTAGATGAGGTTTTCACCTCCCGGTCTCCTCATCTTAAAAGGAAAACAAACCAGATTTACAAAATCATTAAAGGATACTCACATGCAGTGGCTTCAGCTTGTCTTTCCCTCTTGCCAGGCTACTCTGTGGTTGTTGCTTCGGGTACTCTTTGGGCTTCAGCTGAAACAAACTGTCTTTGACAGAAATGCAGTTCCTTCAGGCTGCTTTGTCTGAGATTCCCAGACTAACGCAGACTCTTATGTCATTATTGGAGTTCTGTTGCTCCCCTAAAGCAGGCAGAGCTTTGGTTCTGTCATCTTCCACTTGCTGAGCTCCTGCTGGAAGAAACAATACACAAGAAACTGACAACTGATAGCATCTGAATACCCCAGGGACAGCAACCTGAGATGAAGAGGTAACACGTTAGATGGCAGCAGTAGGGCACAGTGTATCATCTGTCTCCCAATGGCATTCTGAACCCTGGAAAGTCTACGAAGTATTATTTATGAACTTGTGAGTGTGAGAGTAAATCCAGGTAAAACAATGATGGTTTTATACAGTCAATAGCAATACACTGGCCTTAAAACCTAGAACTTTTTAAATACAGTAAATATCTTAATGAGACAACCCTCTCTCCCTTCCTCTGCTAGTAACCACAGAAAATGCTAAGGTAACCTTGATAGCTGAAGTGTCCTGCTTGAAGCTTGAAAAGCTTAATTACAGCACCTATATTAGCTCTATAGACTGTCTTGAAGCCAGTCGTATGGTGTTAATAACAATGTTACCTGGTCACTATTTAGGGTCTTAACAAAAGTCAAGTATCATTTAGAAAATAAATTTCTAAGTCAGCATGTAAAAATTAAGGGTCGGCTCCTCAGCTGCCATCAATTGGTATAGCTCCATGACTTCAACAGAGCTAGACAACTCAGGATCTGGCCCTAATATTTCTTTACTCATTACTGAATTGCAACCACTTCTGGGGTGAAATAAATGTACTGTTTACCAGCACACAGGAAAGCCAGCCAACACGTTAAGGTTAGGAAATGAAAAGTATTTTGTTCCATGAGGAAATAAAAAGGGACTTCAAATGGGCAGAATTTAATGTCACAATGTTGTACTATGCACCAAGAGTCCAACATCAACAGAAAATTCCCCGCCCCCCCCCAAATTGTTTTGAACAAAACTAGTTATCTTTTTTATCAAAAAGGTGGAAACAGAGACATTTTGTCCATGTTCAGCAATTAGGGTGACCAGATGTCCCGATTTTATAGGGATAGTCCTGATTTTGGGGTCTTTTTCTTATATAGACTCCTATTACCCCCTCACACCCTGTCCCGGTTTTTCACATTTGCTGTCTGGTCACTCTGTCAGCAATTGAAAATGTTCAGTTGGGGGGTTTTCAAATAAAGCCCCCAATTTTTTTCTATGAAAACCCAAAGTGTTTTGGGTATTTTTGGAAATTTTCCATGGAAAAAAATAATTTCTCTGCCAGCTCTAGCCAGTCAGAACTTTTGTTTTGCCCCCTATCCAAAAGACATTTCTTCTCATTCCAAAGTGGCCCTTAATACCAGGCACAGACTTTGGTTCAACACTGATTAAACGGGAAGAAAGCTACCTATTCTTCCTCCTGCAGCATCTGGGTACTCCCGAGACATCTCCCATTTAAACGCTGACCTATCTCGAGCCTGCTTATCATGAGAGAGCTGACGAGAGTACAACCCTCACTGAGCTACCATCTCCACAGTTGGAAATAGGAATATTGTGAAAATCTGTCATGCATGGAATTGAACATTATTATTTCATGGGGCCTTATCTGTGAAGTTGATGGTACATGTAATGATAATGCCATCATCTGAATTTAGATAACTCTTTCTACACCAACGATGCTGGGATTATCAACATTTTCAAAAGATGAATAAAATTCTTACGAACCCGTGCAAGCTGTGAGCTGCAAAATAAAGAGAACTATGACAGAAACAAAAAGAAACACATCATTCAGATCCAACCTAAACCATGGCTTTTTCTGCAGAAGGATCTCATATCTGAACAACATATTTCACTAACAGGATGTTCAGTAACCAGGAGCATGGTCTTCAGAGATCTGATGCTTCAGGACAGAAGGCATTTATCCACAGAGTTAAGGGAATGCCAGTTAAAATGACAACAATAGTACATCATCCTGGAATTAGAGTATTAAGTCTAAAATATAAATATCGCCCAAGCTTGTGGTAAGTATGGTGACTGCTTATTATATATTGTCAATGTCAGATATAGGTACATGTCAGCTATGTTCATTAGAAATATCTAAAATCCGCAACTTTAATTCATTGATTTGGATCAGTGCATTTCTCTACTGGGAAATTTTGAATGATAGTGGTGAACTCCTGGAAAAAATAGAAGTTGCCACATTTCTAAATTATAATATGGAGAAAATAAATGGTTTTAGCCAGTCTTTATCTTAAATATTACCCTATTCTACAGTAATATGCCAAAGTGACATTTGTCCCTGCAAAGGGGTAAACAGCAGCCTGTGCTGGAGGTAACTGCAAGATGAGATGTCATCACACACAAAACTGTGTTCAGCTTTTCAGATGATTCAGTCAAATCACACAATCACACCATTCAAACAGTCCAAACTCCCAGGCATACAAGAAGGATACCTAGATTTAGATACACCAAGAGGAAGGAAGAGAAATATTTTCAGTACATGGGATAATTCTATAAATGGCTTCTTGATTCTTACAGAACAATTCTTTTTTTTTAATCATCCTAAAAGTAAAACAAAAATGTGTAGGGAGAAAATGGTCTCCCATCCATGCAGTAATCCACATGTTCAGTTTGGATTGATTCAGTTTTCAGTCACCTTTTTCTTTCTTTCTTTCTTTCTTTCTTTTTCTCTTTCTCTTTACCTCCTTTTGTGCCCCCTCCACCCAGTAGCAATAAGATACAGCCACATGATACAGCCATCCATTCCCTCCTCCTCCTCAACTCATATACTGCATCTCATAGTGCCTATGGCTTGTGTTATGCAGCCGGTCAGCAGACCATGTAACCATAATGGTCCCTTCTGGTCTTAAAATCTATGAAAAAATAGAAACACTAAAGATCTCCTATGGATATCAACACAGACTATGGCATAGGAAAGTACAGATGTTGTGCAATATCAGGGGGATATGAGAAGAAAATTATTGCCTGAATTACAAAGAACTGAAGCACTACTGTTTGCTTAATCAGAGCTTTCCATTTACTTCAACGGGCTTTGCATCAGATCCCAAGTATCTGAAGTGACACTATATGAATGTATTCTTTAGATTATCTCTCTTACACTTATTTATCCCTGATGGAATATGTATTCCTGAAAAAAAGTTTTGTTTGAAACTACAGAGGCTGATCATCTGTTGCTATTTCTTACAGTTACATAAACTTATCCCTAAAAATATACATTATATGATCCTGCCATCCTCTTCCATTCTTCCCCCTCTTCTTCCATTCTTCTCCCTCCCCAATGAAAGGAATGGAAAACCGACTGCTGAAATGCAGTGTTCTCAAGAATGGAGTATGATACACACTTAACAGCACCCTTTCATGGCCGCTTAGGGCAGAAAGCATGTAACCTCTCTAAATGACACTAGAAGGGAAATGTATTTAAGGACAATGATTTATTTCCTCACATTGGGATTTGGTTGGGTTATCGGAGATCTCTCAACAGCACTGAGAGTTCTGATTTTCTGATTTTCTGTACCTGTCCTTTGGAGGATGTGGTGTGTCAGAATATTGAAATTTGTTTAAGGATTTACTATTAGGGAGATAAAATTATCACTGAAAGGATTATGGAAATCACATAACGCTATAGCTGCATTTTAAATCATTGCACTTTTAAGAGAAGATGTCTACGACATTTATCTTTACAATAGAAAGGGGTGCTGAAATTCTAGAAATTATGAAGCACACAATTCAGGGCACCACAGGTTTGACTTCATTCGGGAAGCTTAACAGTTACCTGTAAGTCTTTGAGGAAAACAGTGGGTGCAGGTTATCATGTACTTGCAAAAATAAAGATGCATCAAAAAGGACTGCTTGGACAAAGCACATTTGCTGAGTGAGGGCACTAGTGAGGGAAATAAATTATGGGAATTGTTCCTGAGAACGTAAGGGTCCAGCTGTTACAGCAGAGTTCAAGCCCAATGAAAACTGAAATACAGCTGGCCAGCCAGCATGTGGCTCCTAAAGTAACAGTGAATAAAGCGGGGAGTTGAAGATTTCAGGTTGCACTACATAATTTGTGCTTCTAGTCCTTCAAGTTCAATCACTTTATTTATCCCCCCTGGCCTTCTCCTGGATTTTGTGTGTTAACATTACACTTGTTAGCAAAAGTTTTCACTTTAATAACACAGTCATACAAGCTGGTCTGGATAATGGAGGCAGACTAATCCTTTAGGTTAGGGAGGAGGATCTTGTGGTTAAAGACTAGGACTAGAACACTGGAAATCTATTTACTTGTTCGTCCCTACTACTATAGTATCTGAGAACCTCACAAACCTTCAAAAGCAAGTGCAATGTACAGGTTATTTTTCAAACAGCTGCTAATAATAAATTTATACTTCTCTTCCAAATTTCCGTATACTTTCTTCCTGTCAGAGACTGGGATGTGGGCAGTCATGCCTAGTAGTTGGAGCAAGACTCGTTGGCCAGGAATAGGAGTTCAGGCTCTGAGTCAGAGACTGAGGCCAGGTACCAGACCAAGAGTCAGAAGTCAGGAGTCAAAGGTCAGAGCCAGGCTACCTAGAGTGAGGCAAGGCAGGGGCAAGGCAAGGTTCATGGCAGCAGCAGAGCAGGATAACATGTAGGCCTAGGAGCTATCACAGCTGTGGGTGACTGCTTTGAGCATCCACTGAAATGCTGCTGGGCATAAGAGCTGATCTGCTGACTCTTCCCACTGATCAGGCAGCCTCCTACAGGCCAGCTGTGCTTGTTAGGTTGCACAGAGATTGGCTGTGCTGCAATTCCTGATTTCTGACAGTACCCTTCCTTTCTCCCCCCACAACAAGGGTGCTGCATAGGGTCTTCATGGCCCGGTTTCTCGGGCCCGATGAAACTTTTGTAATAGATGTGCTCTACCAGTTCCCAAGACTGCTCTTCCAGACTGTAGCCTTCACAGTCCACCAGGTACTGGAGCCTTTCCCTAATTTGCAGAGAGTCAAGGATTTGGTGGACCAAGTAGTCCTTCTGTCCACAGCTTGTTCCAGGTGGCAGAGGCAGGTTGGAGCAGTTTGGATATGAATTCTTGGTGTAGGGATTTAAAAGCAAAATGCAAGGATGGATCCTCAAGGATTCGGGCAGCTGTAATCTGAAGGCCACTGGGTTTACCTGTTCCATAAACTTGAAGGGGCCCAGGTATTGTCAGTCTTGTTTGCCAGATGGGAGGCATGATTTAAAGTTCTGGGCAGAGAGCCACACTTTGCCCCCTACACCAGACTGGGGGTAGCCTGGTGGTCTTGATCTACATTATGTTTGTAGGCTTCTCTGGCAAACTGTGATTGTTGCTTGACCTCCCAGTGCAGGTGGGAGTCTAAATCAGTGCTGGCCAGTATTGGGAAAACCATAGGTAAGTCTTTGGGTGGAAGCAGGGATGAATGCCATAGTTTGTAAAGATTGGGCTTTGTTGGGTAATCCATGGAAATGGGAGACATTTTCCAAGAAAAGCCAAGCCGTCTGCTGTGTGGTAGGAGCCACATGGCTCAGGATGAAGTGCACCATCTTTATTAGGAGGTCAATGGTTACCAGGGTTACCAAGTGTCCCTCTAACCATGGCAGTTCTACAGTGAAGTTCACTGATCTAGTAAACCAAAGCTGTGGAGGTGTGGGCAGAGACTGGAGGAGGCCTAGGGGTTTTGATCATGAGTCCTTGGTCTGGGTACAGAAATTGAAGGACCTGATCTAATCCTTGATGTAACCTGATAGCAGTGGCCACCAGAAGCTCCTCAAGACCAGATTCCAGGTCTTGAAATGGCCAGAAAGGCCCAAAAGTGGCAAATAGAAGCATAGTTTCAATACTGGAAGCCTAGACTGTCCCTCAGCAACATAAATACAACCCTTGTGACACAGGAACTCAGAATAAGGTTGGGATGATCTGGGTTGTGAACAGAACTTGGGGAGCATGGAGCAGATGAAGGGCATCAGATTGTTGTTGATCATTCTTTTGACAAAGTTGGACATCTTGAACATGGTGGCAAAGGGTTCTTCACTAGGTTTGAGACATTCAAGTTTGTGGGATAGGATCTCTTATACCCTGGGCCTGATCCGATAGCCACTGAAAGTCAGTAGAAAGTCTCCCTTCAGCTTCAAGAGGCATTGAATGAAGCAATATGGCTGATATTCACACCAATGGAAAACAAGGTCTTTGCATGACTTGTCCCCTAATTTAAGGACTTCAATAGTGCTCATAGGCCTTGTGCTTTGCACCAGGGCGAATTTCATCCTATACAACAATACCTGGACATATTGGGAATGTGTGCTGTCAGCATCCTTAAAAAGTTCAAAGGCAACCCAGCTAGGATAGCTTCTCTGGTGTTAGAGATGAGACACTGTATGGAAGTCAAAGCCGCCACACAACAGTGAATGAGTGGACTCAAGTTTCCAGCAGCCAATGACCTTGCTTATTTTCTTCAAGTACTTTCACTGGCTGAGAGTTATTAACTATCCAGAGCATCCAATCAACGCCAGCTATTTTTGGCTGACATTCAGAGCCCCAGTTGAGTAGAGTCTGGCCAGTACTGGCAACCGAGCAAGGCCGACCCAGACACACAACACTAGCAGGAGGAAAGAGGGAGAGGGCCTGGATGTTATTGATATAAGATTGTATTTTTATGAGGCTAATAAATACAATGTCTGCTCATTCCCATAGGTGTGTGGAAATCTCATTTCATAATGTCACATTCCTGAAGAGTATCGGGGGGTAGCCATGTTAGTCTGTAGCCACAAACACAACGAGGAATCCAGTGGTACCTTAAAGACGACTAACAGATTTATTTGGGCATAAACTTTCATGCCCAAATAAATCTGTTAGTCTTTAAGGTGCCACATTCCTGAAGAGGATTGTTGGCATAATCCAGAGAATACATTTCTCTCTCTCTCTCTCACACACACACACACACACACACACACACACACACACACACACACTCTCTTCATTTTATAAATTAAGACTGCAGCAGCAGCAGAACTAACTGAAAGAACTAAAGGGAAAAGGCAACTCCACGGTACCCCACTGTCTTCTGTTCTGTCACTGGTCCAGCCATCATCATTCTTTCTATCCCATTGTCCAAATCAGTCTGTTTTTGTGGGAGCTTGGGGAGTAAAGTTACTATGAGTTTAGGGGGGAAAAGTAATGCCCAGCCCTGACTTTTGATCATTCATCTCCTAGTCAAGGATGTCAGGCCTATTAAGCGCTGCTTTGTTGCCAAATACTAACGAGCCAAAAGTCAGCACCAGAGACTGGAACAAGCCCAGTTTCATCTACATTCAGTGTCAAAGCCCAACGGGAGCATGAGGGAGAAGGAAAGAAGAGATAAAGAATTGAGATGTGAATTCTCTTGGCTCTGTCAACCTCCCAACACAGAGGCAGCAGAGGCTAGAGCTGTATGAAAACACTGGCAGCCACACTGAAAGTGGGCCATTTTCGGTGGGTGCGCCAGGTCTACCTGCAATTTTGTGCCATTTCACAGGTGGGTAAAAGGGGTTTCACAATCCCAGACTCCT
Organism: Gopherus flavomarginatus; assembly: GCF_025201925.1. Classification (NCBI taxonomy): domain Eukaryota; kingdom Metazoa; phylum Chordata; order Testudines; family Testudinidae; genus Gopherus; species Gopherus flavomarginatus. Next base: position 42,487,580 of record NC_066628.1, on the reverse strand, counting down.
TTCATTTACTGTACATAAACAGCCCTTTGTTGAAGGAAGACCCAGGAAAGAAAAATAAAATATCTATGGTTGGAACCATCCTTGTATCCTGCAGAGTGGTCATTCATCAGCCTTGGGCAAATCCTCAGATAGTGTAAATTATTGTGTAAGCCCTTGGATTCCATGGACAATTTACAGCTCAGTTAGAATCTGCCCTCCTTCCCCTCCTCCCAGTCTTCTGATGGTCATTTTGTAGATCCTGGTGAGTTTCCATGTGGCATCACCACCAGCTGGTGGTTTTCCCAAAATGAAGTTGAATAGTAGTGCTCTATAAATTCCCTTACCCACGTGGAGACAACTGCACCCAAACCATCCCAGCAGTGTCATCCCAGATTTATTTTGGTAATTAATTCATGCTATGTCACAGCCACATCACCAGCTGTGCATTAATCATCAGGAACCAAAGAATGGATCCTTGTGCTCTGACCTCCTGAGAGAGAACTGTGGGTGAAACCGATGGGATGGAAATTAAACATCTCGGACTCAGTTTCAGGGTTTAATGGGCTGTACTGAGCATGTGAATGGGAATCAGTCATCCCCCGAGTTCTGCTCCCAGCTCTGCAACCGACTCACTATATGGACTTGAGCAAATCTGTTCATTCTTCTGGGCTAAATCTGACCCTCAACCTATTTTGTTGTAGTAAATACTTGCAAATTGAACATGTGCTTCTCAGGGCATATACTTCCTAATATTGAAGTTGAAAACCCAATACAATTTTTGTCTAAAAATATTGGCTGGGATTTTCAAGATAGCTTAGGGGAGTTAGGTATCTAACTGTTATTGAATTTCTATGATATTTGAGTTTCTAAAGGTGCCTTTGAAAAATCTCATCTATTAACTGGTTAGCATTTTGTCCTAAAACCCCATATTTTGCTACACGTTATTTGTTACTCATCAGCTCACAGTACCCCTCATATTTTTTTTAAATTACTATGCCTCCAAGATGTTCTGTGTGTGGCACCAGATCCTTATGGTGTGTCATGACAGCTGCTGGTTAATTAATGATGGAAGATAGGGTTTCAATTAATTTCATCAGTCATTGTTATATAGTCTAACCAGCTGTTAAAGCAGGTAGGATCATATTAAATTAACCTATTTAACACCATCACGGTTTACTGCAGCTGCACACACACCAGTTTTACCTGCACTGTCAAACTATCTATGTTCAATAGGTCATAAGGGAAGAGAATTCTTGCCTTGAAATACTAGTACAAATTGTGATGCTACTTGTATACTTATGCATGACTTTTCTAGTGCTAGTATTGAGCGATGTTGCGGCCTGGAGCACACACAGGAATTATTTCATTCAATAATGTCTCAGCTTCTTTTCTCTATATTTCCCTAAGATCTATTGGCAGCAATAAGCCAATTTGTTTCCTTTCATGAAAAGTTCACTGTAGCTCCCTAGACAATTAAAACACATCATATAGTTGTAAGTAACTCTGCCATTATCTTGCCAATGAGCCCCTGATGTACAGTTATGGAGGAAGCAGAACGATTTCTGCCTCAGGTTTGGTGATTGTCCCTTAGCTTTAGAGGGGGCTAAAACAGCTTAAAATACAAAAATACTGAGTCAAGTGCAAGATATGCACTCGACTCGGTGTAAGATAAGCACTCACAAGAGGAAGCTGAAATGCAAGAGTCCTGTACATTCACACCTCTGTGGGTTGAAAGGCTAAGGTCATGATATCACAAATACCAGCTTGTTGTTAAGGTATTAAACTGGGGCTCAGAATATGGTACAGGAACTATCTCTTGCTAAGTGCAGCTGGCAAAATATGGCTCCAAAGTGCTGCTGTAATATAGATAAACAGCAATTGAAACAAAAGGGGCCAAACATTAGAGCAGTGGTTCCTAAACTGTGGGTTACCACCCCAAATGGGTCATGCCATCAGCAGAGGGGGTTGCGACAATCCTGAGTGTGTGGAAGATGCCATTTTGCACTGCACAGCGTGACCTCACATGTATAATGTGTGTGCGAGGTTACGCTGTGTGAAGGATGCCGTTTTGCTCTTCCGAAAGGTGTCCTCCATGGTCTCTGGTGTCGCTGGCACAAATGCTTCATTAAAATGAAGTTGTGCCTGCAAAAAATTTGGGAACCTCTACATTAGAGAATCAAACTGACTTCAGTAGGAACTGATGGGTGCTCAGCACATCACTGGATGAATGCCCTAAATGTGACCAGCCTCTGGTTTGAAGGAAAAACAGAGAAAGAAGAGCGTTTTAATTCTAAAGAAATGTGACAAAAAAAATCAAACTATTGAACAAATCATGGGATATATATTTTACAATGTTCTTGGATCAGGATATTTCATAGTAGCCAAAACCAACACACCAACTGTTTACAGATATTTGGATTCAAAGAAATTAACTTATAAATGAGAAGTAGACATAGATATTGAAGCAAAAAAAAAAAAAAGTCCCAACACGCACACATACACTCTTCTCTCTCTCCTTTCTAGGTTACTCAACAGCAAGTGACAATGCAGACAGTATCATGTTGACAGGGAGGTATCCCATATTAAAAGAAGCCAGAAAAGCTCTCTCTCTGCAATTGGCCTGCCAGCTTAAAGCTACAGCCATAAAAATATATTCAGTGCAGGCTGGAGAGGTTTGTGTACACAAAAGGCTAATCTTGTACTTTAAATTTGTACTGCTATAGACGGCAAGTCTTGGCAGTTAAGTCTTTTGAGAAAGGGCAGGGGGAGATGAGACGTGAACAGGAATAGTCTGGCACGTCGCTTTTCAATGGAAACAACTATTGGTAACCACAGAGGTTAGCACTACTTTCTTAAAGGAAACTGAACTACTTATTTGATTAAAGCAAAAAGGCTTTGCTCAATGACCCACATTATGTTACAACAGACAGAAGGGATTTTTCTTTTAGCGCTTTTTCTTTGCGGACTGATGTGTAACCCTGTCACAGTAAAATTAAAATCCCCATAGACACCATGGTAAAATTTAAATCACAGATTCATGGGAAAGTGAACAGATGCACACAAACGAATATTGAATGGGAATTCTTCATGCAACATTCGGGCTTCAGTAGAAATGAAGTGAGGGAGCATGACCTCGGGAAGAGGTTTTAATATCTACGTAGGTTATTGACCACTATGACGGGGTGCATAAACCCCCTCTACAGAGAGCAAAGAGTTGACAAGCAGCTTGGGGCTCAGGAGGTCCTACCCTTTGCCCGTGCTGACCATGCTCCACAAGGAGGGGGGCTAAAAGGGAGCTAGCTGGCTCAGTTGGGGTGAACAGGGCAGGGGAAGGACCAGCTCTGGGAGCTCTGGAGGAGGACGCAGCCAGACCCAGACTGGAAGGAGGAACATCGGTGAGCAGCAGCTCTTATGGGCCAGAGACAGGTAGGCAAACTGCAGCCCACCGCAGGAAAGGGGGAGCTAGGCAGTGACCCAGGGAGGCTGACTTGAGGCATGTCAGGGTGAAAGACACAGAGCAGGACTCACAGGGCCCTGGGTTGGAACCCGATGGCACGGGAGGGCCTGGGTTCCCCTACCCCACCTACTGCGACCCCTAAGCAGAGTGACTGCCATAGCCCGCCATCCTCAGGTGGTGGATTCTGGACCCACTCACACCACCTAAAGGAGGCTTATTTTCTGTCTTGTGCAAAATTTCAGACCTCTGTGTTAATGTTGAGAAGATTGACATGGAATGAAGCAGGAGAACGTGGTTTATATTTACAATACTTTAAGATTGGAATAAGATACACTTGTTATTTACAGCTCATACTTGGGAATTCGCAGGGGGAGGGGTGAGAGAGCACAGCTGAATCTGTGCAAATAGGGTTGAATCAAGCCCATAGAAAAAAGGCAATGTTAGATGGTTTCTTCCTATTCTCTGTTGCCACCTGGCCCCTTTGCACTGTAATGGCTGCACAGAGGAGCCAGAAACTGGCTGAATCTCATCAACTGTTGGAAAAGAATATCGTGATGAAGAACCAGCATGCTATACAAGCCCTACCCGAGGGTGTGCCAGGTCAGGAGAGGTGTGTCCAGGATGCTCCTGGACTATGGCTGTTCCCTGCTGAAGAACAGTCCCTGAGAAGCTGCTATGCTGGCATGACTTAGAGGAACCCCCACACTGTTCTGATTTACTCCAGGGCTCGCTTAGAACCAGTCCACGAATAAGGGAGCCACAACTGGCTCCTTTCAGCCTCCCCGTTGCAGCACCCAATACAGCCTACGCACAGGAGAGAACCTGGGCCTTTACTGACAGAGCACCAACATCAAGTGTGTATGAGTCTTTACAGAAACAGCAAGGCAGGGTCTCTGCCCTGAGGATCTTACTGGCCAAACAATACATGCTGCTGGCAGAATTATACTTATCTGCAGCTGCGGTAGAGTTAAATCTGAATTGCCATTTCAGTAAAAAAAACCTTCTCCACCAACCTCCCCTGAGTGATTTAGTACACTGTTGTTCCTAAATTGCATTGGGCTGAAACCTGGTATACAAGCTGTCAGCCTTGATGTAATTTTTTTGGTAAAAAATGGTCTCTGTGTTGTAGGTTAAGCCATTTTGTTAGTTCTAATGTGGTAAGACAAATAGGGGATTGTTGGGTGGTTTTAGATGCTCTTTTTGTGTCCGGTTCTCTTCTAACTCAGGGGGAAAAGTATCTGAAAAAGACACAAATGTCTTCTGAATCTCAAAGCAAACCTTTCCTCCTTGATCTGCACTATGGCTCTGCTATCTAAGATGCAGATCACTATAGTATGTGTGTGTTACATTCATTTTTTCCACTGTATACCATGCCCATATCACAAACTCTTCAGGGACATTAACAACGTTCAAATATTACAGAGTTATCAGATTAAAAAAGATGGTACATTTTCACATCCCACAAAACCTCCCTACCCAATCCACCTCCTTCAATATGTCTTGACTAAATAGATGAACCTTGCAGTGTGCCCCAAAAGTCAACAAATACAGAATCTGTTAGACCAAGAGGAAAAGCAACTTCCAGAATGCAGAACTCACCTGTAAGAAGGCAATCTGTACCCAGTACGCTGATGAACAAATCCAGCAACTGTTAGCCAAAGCATCCAAAAAGTGATCAGCACCAAGAATGGAGAGAATGGTGGTCTCCTACCTGCCCAGGACCCAAAGTAGAGAAGGCCTTACAGATCTAACCAAATCGAGCATCTTGAATTGCATTTGGAAAGAAATTAGAAGTCAGTCCTGTTTCTCAGTTTCCCAGGAAGAAACACCACTATGTAAGAGGGTGCATGCATTCTGCAGTAGTGGAAGTGTCTAAGTGGTCTTCAGATGTAGACCAATGTAAAGTTCATGACAGTAAAATAGACCAGAATTGACAAATGCATGAATACTTGCAAGGTGTTCTAATCATTTATTCTGCAAGTCTAACTCTCACTGATGCCAATTCTGAGCAAACAAGAAATGTTTGGTCAAAATTATGGGATGGAGAGAACTGCATCATGGCACACAGAAACCATGTTCCCAGTCACCCTCAGTGTAAGTCTTGTTTTCCCCTGTGAGGCATTGCAAACCCTTCCCAAAACACCCAGAGCTAGATGGTGGCAAGTTGCAGAGTGTTATAACTATTCACTGCATCAGCTCAAGCGCTGCTAGTGAGGATGCGCACCACCGACACAAGGAGCGTAGTGTAGACAGGCAAAAGCAATTTAATTACTGCAATGGCTGTACGTCGACATAACTTAGGACGACTTAATTTTGTAGTGTAGACTTAACAACTGACTTTAAAAACATAATGTCAGTGAGTATCCATAATTCCACACATGGCATTGTCACATACATTCCACAATGATGTCATTGACTAGCGTGTTGTTAGATTTTAAATGACACCTCACAAGGTTGTACAAATATCATTGCAGTGGTATGTAGGGTGCAAATACAAGGGTGCATAGGAGGACAGTGGGTCTCTTTTGAATGCAGCCCTTTAAAGCTAGTCAGCATCCTCCCAGCATCCTAATACATTCAAGCTTAGTAAACACAGAGGGTAGTTCCTGAAGCTGGCAGTCCCCTATTTGCAGACTCAAAGCTCTGTGGCAAAGTGTGCAAAGGGATGACCCTTTGAGCCTGCAGTCACCTTGGCGTGGAGATTCAAAGGGTTGTACAACTCTTGAGGCCTTAAAAATTGGGTCAAAGGAGGACTTTCAGTTAATTGGAGATAAGTTGTATAAGTCTGATTTTCCTCTTTGTCACAGCAGTTTTACATTGCAACTTTCAGTGGAGTTGCACCAATGTAAAGCTGCTGTAAACATATTGGGGAAATCAGACCTATATTTGTAAAAAAAAAAATAAAAAAAATTTGAAGCCATAGATGTGCAGGTGAACGAGCCTCTGACAGTGTCGCTGATGTGATTAGGTCCTATGATGGTATCCCCTGAATAGATATGTGGACAGAGTTGGCAACGGGCTTTGTTGCAAGGATAGGTTCTTGGGTTAGTGTTGTCTGTGGTTGCTGGTGAGTATTTGCTTCAGGTTTGGGGGCTGTCTGTAAGCAAGGACTGGCCTGTCTCCCAAGACCTGTGAGAGTGATGGATTGTCCTTCAGGATAGGTTGTAGACCCTTGATGATGCGCTGGAGAGGTTTTAGTTGGGGGCTGAAGGTGATGGCTAGTGGTGTTCTGTTACTTTTTTGTTGAGTCTGTCCTTTAGTAGGTGATTTCTGGGTACTTTTCTGGCTCTATCAATGGATGGGCCATTACACAAAGTTAAACTATTTCCCCATGCTTATTCCCCCCTGCCCCTTACAGTTCCTCACATCTTCTTGTCAATTGCTGAAAATGGGCCATTTTCATTACCACTACAATCAGTTCTTTTTCTCTCCTGCTGATAATAGTTCACCTTAACTGATCACTCTTATAGTTTGTATGGTAACACCCATTGTTTCATGTTCTCTATGTGTGTGTGTGTATATATGTATCTTCCTACTGTATTTTCCATGCATGCATCCGATGAAGTGGGCTGTAGCCCACGAAAGCTTATGCTCAAATAAATGTGTTAGTCTCTAAGATGCCACAAGTACTCCTTTTCTTTTTGTGGATAATATTTGCCTCAGACAGTAACATTTGTTTGCAGCTGCAATCGAAAATACGAATAGATTCAAGAGCAATTGTAAATGGAAAGAGGGGTTGATATACTCAAGAACACAACACTGGCATCTGTTCTGTACAGCATGCAAGGGGGGAAATTCATTAAATTTTGTATAAGTGGATTTAACTGAGTGCCTAATTTCATTACAAATAGGAAAGTGAAAGCGCACAAACTAAGTAGGGGCAAGTAATAATGAGAAAAGATTCAGTTTCTATGACAACTGTTGTAGCACGCTCTCATAGTCACAGTACGAGGTCTATCAGGGATGTAAGTGCCAACAACAAAACAAGAGTCAGCTCCGTTCCATTGTGGAGCTTTTCCCAACCCATTCTTAATAACTACACTGGTGCTGTGGTTGCAGCCAATAAGTCTGATAAGTAGGGCAGAGATTTATGTAACATAATTTTACAATTAATGCAGCAATATAATATATTCCCTTGCTTTTAAAAAAGCCCCACTGTCAACACATGCGTTTTAACTGTAGATGTTCTGTAGTGCATTGGCTTTGGGTGAGTATGGCTGATTTTGCACAGTGAGTCTACAGCTACTTACACTGACTCAGGATCTGGTCTACTTGCGTTTATAACCTGTTTTACAAAGAAAATTGAAGTCCATGGACTGCACCCAAGTACATTAATCAGCTGAACATGAACTCGTGTGACTTTGCTGCCAAAAGAGCTAATGCTATCCTGGCATGCATAAACAGAGGAATCTTGAGTAGGAGTAGAGAGATTATTTTACCTCTGTATTTGGCACTGGTATGATCGCTGGTGGAATATTGTGTCCAATTCTAGTGCCCAGAATTCAGGAAGGATGTTGATAAACTGAAGGGTGTTCACAGAAGAGCCACAAGAATTATTAAAGGATAAGAAAACATGCCTTCCAGCGGGAGACTCAAGGAACTCAATCTATATAGTTGAAAGAGAAGGTTGTGGAGTGTCGTGATTACATTCTATAAGGATCTACATGGGGAACAAATAATAATAATGGGGTCTTCAATCTATCAGAGACAGGTATAACTCGATCCCATGACTGGACGTTGAAGCCAGACATATTCAGACTAGAAATAAATGTGTACATTTTTGATGGCGAGAGCAATTAACCATTCGACCAATTTACCAAGGGTCGCGGTGGATTCTCCATCACTGGTAATTTTAAAATCAAGACTGGACGTTTTTCTAAAAGATCTGGTCTGGGAATTATTGTGAGGAAACTCTCTGGCCTGTTATGCAGGAGGTCAGGCTAGATAATCACAGAGGTCCCTTAGAATCATAGGAGATTAGGGTTGGAAGAGACCTCAGGAGGTCATCTAGTCCATCTCCCTGCTCAAAGCAGGACCAACCCCAACTAAATCATCCCAGCCAGGGCTTTGTTAAGCTGGGCCTTAAAAACCTCTAAGGATGGAGATTCCACCACCTTCCTAGGTAACCCATTCCAGTGCTTCACCGCCTTCCTAATGAAATAGTGTTTCCTAATATGCAACCTAGATCTCCCACACTGCAACTTGAGACCATTGCTCCTTGTTCTATCATCTGAGAACAGCTGAGCTCTATCCTCTTTGGAACCCCTCCTTCAGGTAGTTGAAGGCTACTATCAAATCTTCCCTCACTCGTCTCTTCTGCAGACTAAACAAGCCCAGTTCCCTCAGCCTCTCCTCGTAAGTCATGTGCCCCAGACCCCCAATCATTTTTTCTGCCCTCTGCTGGACTCTCTCCAATTTGTTCACATCATTTCTGTAGTGGGAGGCCCAAAACTGGATGCAATACTCCAGATGTGGCCTCACCAGTGCCGAATAGAGTGGAATAATCACTTCCCTCGATCTGCTGGCAATGCTCCTACTAATGCAGCCCAATATGCCATTAGCCTTCTTGGCAACAAGGGAGCACTGCTGACTCATATCCAGCTTCTCATCCACTGTAATCCCCAGGTCCTTTTCTGCAGAACTGCTGCTTAGCTAGTCGGTTCCCAGCATATAGTGGTGTATGGGATTTTTCCTTCCTAACTGCAGGACTCTGCACCTGTCCTTGTTGAACTCATCAGATTTCTTTTGGCCCAATCCTCCAATTTGTCTAGGTCACTCTGGACCCTATCCCTACCTTCCAGAGTATCTACCTCTCCCACCAGCTTAGTGTCATCTGTGAACTTGCTGAGGGTGCAATCCATCCTGTCATCCTCATAATTAATAAAGATGTTGAACAAAACTGGCCCCACGACCGACTCCTGTGGCACTCCGCTTGATACCAGCTGCCAGCTAGACGTCGAGCTGTTGATCAATACCTGTTGAGCCTGACAATCTAGCCAGCTTTCTATCCATCTTATAGTCCATTTATCCAATCCATACTTTTTTAACTTGCTGGCAAGAATACTGTGGGAAACCATATCAAAAGCTTTGGTAAAGGCAAGATCTTTCACATCCACTGCTTTCCCCATATCCACAGAGGCAGTTATCAAATCATAGAAGGCAATCAGGTTAGTCAGGCATGACTTGCCCTTGGTGAATCCATGTTGACTGTTCCTGATCACCTTCCTTGCCTCCAAGTGCTTCAAGTGCTTCTGGCCTTGGAATCTATTAATTTTCCCCACGTTAGTATTATAAATGACTAGAACGATTCGGAGGTTGCAATAAATGTTGGTAGAATTTACCCTCACTTTCCTGAGCTCAGCTGTTCCTAGAGTAATCAGTGTAGAATATCCTTCTGCCCCTTGTCTCAACCCCTAATTCACCGTGGTTGAAGAGTCACTCCCAAACTCTTTATATTGCTGGATTAGAGCTAATAGGACTCATTTAATCTGACCAGGAGGGTGAGTCAGCATAAATAATTACATCTCTGGGCAGGGTAGCTCTTGACTCAGAGGCTAAGTAAGCAGAACAGGTTTGCATCCCTGTTGCAGGACCCTAGCACTTGACTCTTTGTTCCACTGGCAAAACAAATGACTTTGCATAGAAAACAAGTCAAAATTCAACTCTTAGAAAGTTTTTGGTGGGAAAAAATAGCCATTTTACCATCATTCAGGGGCAAAGAGTATTTAAGGGGCACAAAATCTCCTTGAATGAAGTGTTCAATAATTTCCCAAGAAAACTTTCAGCAGTTTTGCATTGCTTTATTCCTGGGACAAAGGAAATCCATTGAGGTCAGACGATAACTGCAATCAAGCTGGCTGATAAAAAGTATCCTCACTGTTTTCTGGGAAAGGCATTTCAATTATCTTCTGGCACAGGTAACGTTAACCCTCGGGATACTTAAAACAAGAGTGGACAGGTGCACAAATGCACTGCAGCCATTAATGGGCAGCAAATTAGATTCAATTAAGTCTTTTCCATCTCTGAGTCCCTAGGATTCTTCGCTGAACAATGGTTAGAGTACTGGAGGCTGTCTGACCTTCTCTTGTCCCTCCTCCCAAAAAATCCAAAGGCAAAAAACACTCTTGCTTGTTGCTGTGTTGCAAACCAAGCCACTGTTAAAGTGTTTTTAATCTTTCAAGAAGGAACCACTGCGATACGGGAACTTATCTGACACAAGCAAAACCCTAAACAGAACATTGTAGGAGGCATGATGGTAGAAGCTGACAGTATCTCCTGTAGGGCACCACAAGTAAAATCAAGAGGCAAGAATTCTAACTAATATTTTTGTTACGCTGACAGCGATGTTATTTTAAGGTTCTCCCCCTTCATCTTTTTGCCTTTTCAGTTTACAGCTGGTTTATTAAGACATTACTGTTGAACAATGGCTAAGACACAATCATCAGCTTCCTCTTCCCTTCCCACTTACTGGGGACACAATGGATTTTTTGTTGTTATAATTGCCAGCTTCCTGGGAGGGATAGCTCAGTAGTTTGAGCATTGGCCTGCTCAACCCAGGGTTGTGAGCTCAGTCCTTGAGGGGGTCACTTAGAGATCTGGGGCAAAAATTGGCTGGATGATTTAACTGGGGATTGGTCCCGCTTTGAGCAGGGGGTGAGACTAGATGATCTCCTGAGGTCCCTTCCAACCCTGATATTCTATGATAGTATGGTCATCATAGGCAAATTAATGAAGCATTTAAGCAAGTATAATATCCCAAGCTTCAGACAATAGAGCCCAGTTCACTTGCAAGGAGTTTGTGCAGTTTACCCAGGAATGGGAATTCAGTCAAATCACATCATCACTACTCCACAGCCAGTTAAATGGCAAAGCCACATCAGCAATTAAAATGACTCAGAGCCTATGAAAGAAAGGGGCATAAAGCAAAGAATATATATGGCAAGCCATTCTTGAACAGAAAAAACTCCCATAGAAAGCCTTAACAGCAGCCTGTTACAACATGTGATGTCAACTAAAGATGCACGCGTACCTTGGTGCCTATAGCCCTGGCATTACTATGACCGGCAGTGATGGAAGGAGTAACAGACAAACTAGAAGAGAGAGAGACACAGACACACAAAGGCCAAAGCCTATTGTGACCAACAAGCTAGGCTCTCCTGGTTGTGGTTCTGGGAAAGACTTACCAGGATGAAATTATTTCCTCAGTGTTTGGAAACAATCTATATGCATTGAATAGATGAATCCTCATTCATATAACATAGCAATGGAATTGCATTGAAATCAAAAAGACATTTGCCCACTATGATCACAAGACATAAATGTGGATGGGGAGTATGGTGAAACGTGCAATCCACTGAGATGTTCTCGGCGGGACGTAGCCTCTGTTTGCCAGAAGCTGGAAATGGGCGACGGGATGAATCGCTTGATGATTACCTGTGCTGTTAATTTTTTGGGTCACCTGGCATTGGCCACTGTTGGAAGACAGGCTACTTGGCTAGACGGACCTTTGGTCTGACTCAGTATGGCCGTATTTATGTTCTTATGAACACGGGCTAACAAGTGACAGATGGATATTGGAGCAGACTCTCAAAACACCACACCGCCGAAGAACCAAGTGCAAAGCATCTCAAGAAAGACTCACATTCCCTCCAACATCAAACAGCCAACAAAGTAACTATATACAAGGCTGTGTACTATACTATGGTGTGAAAGAACAACCCTCCCAAATGCTGGGGAAATACCTTCTGTCCCAAGCAAGTTAATAGTAAAAAAAAAAAAAAAAAAAATGGTGTTAAGTTACATATGATGAGATAGATTTTAAGGGAGTGCCATAGACTGGTAAATGGGCAAGCAGGTTATGGTATGCTATCTCAAATGTGACAAAAGGGATGTTATGGTAGATAGCGCCCCCTAATGGGAAGGTATGATATGATGGTATGCTTACATATAGGGTAATAAATGCTGAATGTTGCACTGTTTTGGGTCTCTCTCTCTTTTCATGCTTGAGCACTGAACAATTTCTTCTTTCATGCTCTCCCTCTCTCTTATTCCTAATAAGTCCTCTATTTTAGAAGATTGTATGGTTTAAATATGCTGGGGAATGGAGCGAGGGTACAGAGCAAAGAAAAGTGAGTTCTATTAAAGCTCTGTTTTGTTTGCCCAGTAGTCTCATATCTGCCGCATGAGAATGCCCTTCATAAAAGTCCCCCTAAAGGACTTTCCTTTAACAGGCCCTGAATCGTTGGCAGATGTCTGATCTCAAGTACTCCCTATATTCATCTCCTGCATTTATTTCTAGTATTATTAAAGAACTGATCCCCTCAAGTGACATGTTAAAGGAAATATATTTGTTTGCAAGTAACCCTGTATAATCATTATTGGTAACATTTTCAAAAGTGATTTAGGTTCTTAGGGTTGCCAAATAAGGAACAGTTTTCTTAGCACACCCGCCCCACCCCACCCCTGCTCCCAATAGTTTAATCAGCATCATTAATAATAAATAAACAATACTCACCTACATTTGCCAGGGGGATTTCTTGCTGCTTTTTGCAGCACTCAGCAGCTCCCAATCCTGTTGCAAGAGATGAAAAAATAAGGGACATCCCTAGTAATAAGATTCATAGATTCTAGGGTCAGAAGGGACCAATGTGATCATCTAGTCCGACCCCCTGCACAAAGCAGGCCACAGAACCCTACCCATCCACTTCTATAACAAACCCCTAACCTATGCCTGAGTTATTGAAGTCTTCAAATTGTGGTCTGAAGACCTCAAGCTGCAGAGAATCCACCAGCAAGTGACCCATGCCCCACGCTGCAGGGGAAGGCGAAAAACCTCCAGGGCCTCTGCCAATCTGCCCTGGAGGAAAATTCCTTCCCGACCCCAAATATGGCGATCAGCTAAACCCTGAGCATGTGGGCAAGACTCACCAGCCAGCACTCAGAAAAGAATTCTCTGCAGTAACTCAGATCCCATCCCATCACCAACCACTGGGCATACTTACCTGGCGATAATCAAAGATCAGTTGCCAAAATTAGGCTCTCCTATCATACCATCCCTTCCATAAACTTATCAAGCTTAATCTTAAAGCCAGATATGTTTTTTGCCCCCACTACTCCCCTTGGAAGGCTGTTCCAGAACTTCACTCCTCTAATGGTTAGAAACCTTCATCTAATTTCAAGTCTAAACTTCTTAGTGTCCAGTTTATACCCATTCGTTCTTGTATCTACATTGGTACTAAGCTTAAATAATTCCTCTCCCTCCCTAATATTAATCCCTCTGATATATTTATAAAGAGCAAGCATATCCCCCCTCAGCCTTCTTTTGGCTAGACTAAACAAGCAAGCTCTTTGAGTCTCCTTTCATATGACAGGTTTTCCATTCCTCGGATCATCCTAGTAGCCTGTCTCTGAACCTGTTCCAGTTTGAATTCATCCTTCTTAAACATGGGAGACCAGAACTGCACACAGTATTCCAGGTGGGGTCTCACCAGCGCCTTATATAACGGTACTAACACCTCCTTATCTTTGCTGGAAATACCTCGCCTGATGCATCCTAAAACCACATTAGCTTTTTTAATGGCCATATCACATTGGCGGCTCATAGTCATCCTGTGATCTACCAATACCCCAAGGTCCTTCTCCTCCTCTGTTGCTTCCAACTGATGCGTCCCCAATCTATATCTAAAGTTCTTATTATTAATCCCTAAGTGCATGACCTTGCACTGTTCACTATTAAATTTCATCCTATTACTGTTATTCCAGTTTACAAGGTCGTCCAGATCTTCCTGTATGATATCCCGGTCCTTCTCCGTGTTAGCAATACCCCCCAGCTTTGTGTCATCCTCGAACTTTATTAGCACATTCCCGCTTTTTGTGCCAAGGTCAGTAATAAAAAGATTAAATAAGATTGGTCCCAGAACCGATCCTTGAGAAACTCCACTAGTAACCTCCTTCCAGCCTGACAGTTCACCCTTCAGTACGACCCATTGTAGTCTCCCCTTTAACCAGTTCCTTATCCACCTTTCAATTCTCATATTGATCCCCATCTTTTCCAATTTGACTAATAATTCTGCATGTGGAACCGTGTCAAATGCCTTACTGAAATCGAGGTAAATTAGGTCTACCGCATTTCCTTTGTCTAAATAGTCTGTCACCTTCTCAAAGAAGGAGATCAGGTTGGTTTGGCAAGATCTACCTTTAGTAAAACCATGTTGTACTTTGTCCCAATTACCATTGACCTCAATGTCCTTAACTACTTTCTCCTTCAAAATTTTTTCCAAGACCTTACATACTACAGATGTCAAACTAACAGACCTATAGTTACTCGGATCACTCTTTCTCCCTTTCTTAAAGATAGAAACTACGTTAGCAATTCTCCAGTCGTACGGTACAACCCCTGAGTTTACTGATTCATTAAAAATTCTAATGGGCTTGCAATTTCATGCGCCAGTTCCTTTAATATTCTCGGATGAAGATTGTTCGAGCCCTCCGATTCAAGTATGGCTTCTACCTCAGATGTGGTAATATCCACCTCCATATCCTCATTCCCGTTTGTCATCCTTCCATTACCCCTAAGCTCCCCATTAGCCTTATTAAAGACTGAGGCAAAGTACTTATTTAGATATTGGGCCATGCCTAGGTTATCATTAACCTCCTTTCCATCCTCAGTGTGTAGCGGTCCCACTTCTTCTTTCTTTGTTTTCTTCTTATTTATATGGCTATAGAACCTTTTACTATTGGTTTTAATTCCCTTTGCAAGGTTCAACTCTACTTGGCTTTTAGCCTTTCTCACTTTGTCCCTACATGTTCTGACCTCACTAAGATAGCTTTCCTTGCTAATCCCACCCTTCTTCTACTCCTTGTAGGCTTTCTGCTTTTTCTTAATCACCTCTCTGAGATGCTTGCTCATCCAGCTTGGTCTACAACTGCTGCCTATGGTTTTTTTCCCCTTTCTTGGGATGCAGGCTTCCGATAGTTTCTGCAGCTGCGACTTAAAGTAATTCCAGTAAGAGATGTTGGCGACCCTAGCGCTTGGGTTCCTTGAGACTAGATGCCTAAGTCTCTAAGCCATGTTTGAAATGGGACTTTGAAGCCACTTATGGTTCTGAAAAAATTTACCTTGTACAGATAAGCTCAAAGCTGAAATTCACAGAAGTACCAAGAGGCCAGAAAGGATCAGAGGCCCATAGATAAGCTTACATTAATGGTCTGAGAGGTTTAGAAAATCAGGGACACTGCCCCAAGAGTGAACTTCATAGAGCAGTGTTTGTCACCCAGGCCAAGTTCTCCAGACCTGGGAGGTTTGCCTGAGTTAAGATTGATATAAAGTTAAAGTTATATCAGAACTGCTCTGTATGTGCCGCTGAATCATACCGCTGACAAACAAAAACATGGCATGTAAGGTCAGCCTATTACATAACTGACGAAATCAAACAGACTCTCAGGATCAATGTCTGGCCTGAAGCCCTCTGCAATTCTATTACCTTCAGAACAGAATTTGGCCCTCTGAATTTAAGGCAATTTTTAAAGCTCATAATGAATCAGTGTTCAAGAGTAAGGCCCTTTCTCTCGCAATCGATGCGCCTTTCCCCTCCCACGAACACAGGGTCCTGCCCTAAATAACAGATTTCTGAAAGTTCTGGTTCCTTCTAAGGGCTAAATTTTACCTTCAGAGACCAGAGCCTTAGTTGATATAAACCAGTGTAGTTTCATTGGCTTCAACGGGGCTACGTTAATTTATACCAGCACAGGATCTGGTCCCCATTGTGTATGGAGAGGTTTTTCATTACATTAAAATGGAAACCATTCACAGAGACCACAAAAAGCAGATTTAGTCCTTTACTGGGCAAAGCGGTACATGAATGCCTGACAAATTCTTACTGGGACGGGGAATCTTACTTGAAGATAAATGAGGCAATTAGGGGTAAAGACAATTTTCTGAATCATTTTTGGGGCATGTTAGTGTTGCTCTATTGGTTACTTCCCCAGAGCTTACACTGTTCTTTCAGGACACATCTTAGAAATAAAAAAGCAAGTTTATTCTTTTGGAATTGCTTTATGACTTCACAGAAAGCACAAGTGAGAATTCCACTCTCTCCAGCTTGGGAACGCTATAGAAATCCGAGGCAATGAATTCTCAGAACTTGCTGCTATTAGATAATTACATTTCAAAGCTCAGTTTACTATAATAGAATCCAGACCTAAGGTATAAGCTGTTCTGGAGAGAATGGGACAATGACAACCCTTTTTCTCCCATCTTCGTAGATTCTTATTCCTCCGTATCCACCAGCACTGTATCTGAGCACCCATTATATTATCAAATGTTCACTAAGAGACGCTTCTCTCTTTCCTTTCATCTCTTACTCTTTTCTCTCTAAACCCCAAATGTTCAAGGACTGGATTTTTGTGTGGTTGTTTTTATAATGTACTAGCTGAGTAGGTCATGTCTCCTTTTAGTGGAGAGTTCACAGAGGATAAGAACCTACTACTGCTACCAACAAATGAAATTATTCCTTTAGGTCCAGTGGTAGAGGACTATGAATTTGGTGCTAAACATCCCACATTCAATCTTTGATGACCCATGGTGGGTCTTTAATGTTTTTGCTGTGTCCGGCTTGTTTTGCAGGTGTGTGTGTGTGTGTGTGTGTGTGTGTGTGTGTGTGTGTGTGTGTGTGTGTGTGTGTGTGTGTGTGTGTGTGTGTGTGTGTGTGTTTTGAGGGAAGGCTTGTTCAAAGTTGTGGGCTCTCTCATTTTGCTCCGAAAGTTCGTGATCATCCTCATCGTTTCCACGAATGAGCTCCAGCTTTGTCAGCCAGTCTCTGAGAAAATTCCATCTCCTGAACACACACGTCTCACTCCAAACGGTGATTGTTGTGCCATTGGTCTAGTGGACCACAACTGTCATGGGAGGTCATGATCAAGTAAGGCAAGATGAGGCACCATGCAACAAGAAAACAGTGGAACGAGTTGAGTACTGGGGTGACAGACACTTGGGGGCCTGTGCTTCGAACAAGAGGGGCATGTTGTGGTCTGAACCAGCTGTAGATTATTTTTAAGGATAGGGGTTTTACTCCTAAAGCAGTGAAACCTTTGCAAGCCTTTGGAAGACAATGGGGAAGCACGCTTGTTAATGAAGGCAGAAATCAGCCTTAATAGCCTACATTAATTTATAGAGATTAAAACACTGGGTTTATGACATGGAGTGCACCAAATTATCAGGATAAGGGCATGTGAAAAATTGAGCAGTAATGGTCACACTCTGTCCATACGCATTAGCTGGATGAGGAGAGTGGGTTGGAATGTGACATATTGGGTCAATAGAGGAACATCAAAAGCAAAGGAACAAAGTGAGTGCCTGTGTCTAAAGCCAAGAGGCTTATATTATTTTCCCCACTCTTATTGCATGTTACTGGGATAATATAAATTACAGAGGAGCCCTGTAGAAATTTACATATCTAGCTAGCTATAGATACACACACGCACAGAAAGAGAGGAGGCTGTATGGAGGGTTTTCTGAAACTACACATGTTTTAGCCCCCTGCTCCTTGCAATGTATCAAATATAGCACTGGCACAATTTGAAAAAAATAAAATAAAATGTGGCCAAAAAGGGGCTGAAGTTCAAACCCACACCTCAAAATATAGACCAGGCTCTGCCTAAATCAAACAATGCAAAATCAGGCACACAGAATGCATTTGTCACTATAAAAAAATATAGTCAGTATCATGTCAAACATCTTATAAACAGTGAACTACCCATGTCATTTCTAGTGACACTAACCAGGCTAAAGAAAAATGTGTAAAGGATATCAACCCTCATGCTTCAGGAGACAAAGGCAATGACCTACTACTGGGAGCATGAAATCATCGTTTCTAAAAGGTACATTATAGCAAAGTTGTCTCTTGTGGAAGTTTCCCTCTTTTCTGTAAAGCATTTGCTATTAGCCACTATAAGACAGAGAGGATATTGGTCTAGATGAGCCATTGTTCTGATGAACTAAAGCAAACCCTGTGTTTTTAAATGAGTGCACACAAAGAATTAGTTGATTACAATAATATACACTCAGAACCATTCCCCATTATGGGCAATTGCTCACTCATAATAACTGTATGATTTGTCTCATTTTATTTAACACAATAGCATCCATCCACTTAGGCAACTACCTTATACCTGTTAACCATCACAATATATTGGTGACATGAGAATTACTTTCAAATTGTGAGATCATTTGATAGAGGCATTATTTCTCATTCAGATACATTCATTCCTGATGACACTTAGGAGAAATGCTATGATTGTATGTCATTTCATTGCATGGTTGTTAACAAATCATTATTTTATAGCAACATGTAACTCTTTCTTACCATTTTCTAGCTGAGGATCTCAAAGCACTTTACAAACATAAAGTCCCTCAGCACTCATGGGTGGTAGGATATGTGCACTAAATATATATTTATGTGTTCATCTATCTGCTGGAGTAGAGACCTACTCACCAACTAGAGCTGGGCCCTAAATCTGAACATTCCCAAACGTGGGGGGAAAAAAATCTAGATCCAGCCCAGAATCTGAACCCTGCAACTTGGGTCCATCTCTAATTAAGGTTTCATGTATAGATCCTCAGCTTGTGTAAACTGATGTAGCTCCATTGATTTCAATGAAACTGTGGTGATTACACCCATTGAGGGGTAGGCCCCAACTTTCATTTCCCCCTCTTATGATAAACACACATTTTGGGGGAAGAGTTATTTTCTTGCTGCTGTCTATTCATAGTATTCATACAGTTATAATGGTGACTGAGTGCAGGCCACGGGCCGGCAAAAGTTGGAAAGCTGCTCAGGTACTCAAAGATTCTGTCAACCAAACAATTTCACTGAAAGCAAAGAAGAGGTGAGAACATCTCTCCTGTGAAGAAAAGGCATGAAACTGTGCATGGTTTACTCAAATCCTAAAGAGCAAATCTGACCTCCCAAGCTCTTCCTAATGTATTTACATGCCTAAAGATCCAGATAGGCCCTCCTGGGATTTACAGAAGCGGGTAGCTCCCACTAGAAGTTAGACACCTAGCCTGATTAAGCACTTTTGTAAATTCCAGAAGTCACCTATCTGCATCTTCAGGAACCTCTGGCCTGTGGACAGCAGTTACATGCCAATGGCTGCATGGGGTTGTTCTTCTGTGTTCCTTTGTTTGGGGTCTGAGGACTGATTTGGGAAACCTCAGGCAGATGTCTTGGATAAGTAGTTATGCCATACGTGTGAACTGAGAAATGAGAGAGTGAATGTATCTCTTGTACACTATGTTTCAGTCTCCCTGATTTCAACACGAAATTTACTGCAGTGAAGCAGCACCTTGCACACACACTTTATCGCCTTGCACCTTCCATGCAATGATCTCAAAAAAAATTGTAAAAACTAATGACTTCATCTCACAGCTCCTAGGAGATAAGTATTATTACAGGCCATGTCAGCTTGAGTAAATCACTGTTGTATTTTAGTCAGATTCTAATTTTGTGTTCACCACTGTGGTATCTCTTAACCTTTGTGTGGCTCAGTCCTCTCCCTTCCTCTCCGCTCCCTCATCTATAAAATGGGGCTTATCTGGAGCATCTTTTATGTGGCGTTTTGAAATGGTTCTCCCCTCCATTCATTCCATCTACTACAGCTGTCTCCACAAACCTTTTTAGTCACAGTCTCGTAACCCGTTGCAAACTTCCAGATTATCATTGATCCTAAATTAGAAAGTTGTCACCAATGAGTAAAAAGGGCTGGGAATTTCAAAGAATGACCATCTGCCACAGGTTTCTGGGCTTGATCAATATAGAGATCAACTGTCCCAAGAAGCCTGTATTTGTGCATGTCAATAAGCCTTGACTGCAAAGCTTAAAAAACAGACATCAATACTTTCCTTTGATAAAATGCAACAGAACCTATGCTAGATTGTGATCGGTGGAACACAGCCACTCAAATCACACTACAAGTACTAATTTTTTAGACAAAATACACGATTACTTTTATAAATGACTGACTATTCCCCCACAGGACCAATCATAGCACAGATGATGGTCAGATGTGGTCCGACACCAAACCAATAATTAAATGCTGGTATTTGGCTAAAGCAAATTGCAAGCAAAGGATATTGGTCTGCTGTCTATACTGAGAAATTAATGTTTTAGAAACTGAATAATAAATGCCTTTAGAGTTTTCGTACACTTTTTTTTAAAATTGCATCCCCAGGACAGCATGTTCCCCTTCTCATTCTAAAAGAGGCAGATTCTTCACACAACTTTTTCAATAAATGGGTCTTTTATGCAGTATCAACGAAACTTGATTTGGGCTAAACTCAGTTATTTTTTTTCACCTATTTTAAATTACCGTAGTAAATATAGTGAGCCCTGTGCTTCTGTTGGCACCATCCTAGATAGGGCTTAGAACTAGGTCCTGCAGTCTGAGGTTGGCAGAGACAGTGGTAATGTCAAAAGCAATGGCAATCTCCATGTCAGGAGGAAGCTGGCTCTGCCCCTGAGTCTATAATGGAAAAGCGTTCACTTCAGCTCAAAGGGATCTGTTCAGTTGTGCTCCTTTCTACTACGAGTAGCGGGAGGAAATCAAGAAAAGGAAATCTTAGGTTGAAGGTTAGGATAAATGGGCAGGATTCTCAGCTGATGTAAATTGACATCACTCCATTGACCTCAAAAGCAGTGCCGGTTTATGGCAACTGAGGATACAGCCCAACTTCTTTCCACTATTAGTAACAATCTTCCCCAAAATTGTGGTAGAGACTTCACCACTTGGTATTTAAAATTTTTACAAGGCAAAGAATATGTCGTGCAGAACAATATGGGGCATTAGGTGACAATGTGTCTTTTGGCAGCTGTAGTTCCTGATTCTAGGACCCCTTCTCTTCCCTTTAGATGGGCATACAAGGACATACTGATGTAACTGAAAGGATAGACCATGGAGACTTAGGAAAAAGTGTCAAAATGATATTTTGTACAGGCCTGATCGAAAGCTCATTGAAATCTGCTGAGTGTTGGATCAGACCCCTCTTATATGCAATAATGGAACAGATGTTCTGCTAAATATTCAAGTGAACAGAGCTCTTTGTGGCCAAGAAACTGCAAACTGCTCATGCAGATGGACTCCCGGGACCCACTGATGTCAACAACATATACAAATTTAATAGAAGAGAAAGGAGAGGAACTTCACCATGTTATTCTGCTGTTGCTAGCCCAACGCTGGGATGGGCATAGAGGTCTACAAACACAAGGTGAAATTTTGCTGCTGTTAATCAAACAAAACTCACCTGGAAGTTGGTGAGGCTAATAAGCACTATTCTGGTAGGAAGTAGTTTCAAGATCATGCCCTAACATGGTACTCTAAAGAAAACAACAGCACTGCCAGCCCAGGAGGCAGTTGCTACGGTAACTATGTTTTTTTTTCCTGTATTTCAAACTGAATGGGTTTATAAAAAATTCAGAACTTCTGGTGTTTCACATGGGGCTGATCTGGCATTTTCTCCTTCTTTGATGTCAGTAACTGCAGTCATAGTAGAGCTATCTCAGTACTAGCATCCCAGTCATAGGCTTCCCGAGGAGAACTTCTGGAGGGACAGAGGTAGCAATGGGTCTGGTACCTCCAGTTGTTCATGCAATGACAGGGGTTTGTAAACAGATGAGGAGTTTGATTCCCACCTCTGGTCAAGCTGCACATTTGTGGGAGAGTAAGATGGGCGGGGGGGGTTCTTGCATTTGGCTAGAGCAGTGGTTCCCAACCTTTTTGTGACCAGTAGCACATTCATGTTTTCAGAAGAGCATGGCGGGCGCCAACAATTTTACAAGGCTTATTTTGTATTTGTACATTAAATAATACAAAAAACATATTTAATATTACATAATATATGAATCCAGAGAGAAGAGAGAAGCTGGAGAAAAGCCGCGAGGACAGAGAACACTGGTGCCCACAGCCCTGGAGTACTCTGTCCCTAGCAGGCGCAGGGCCCCAGATTCTCTTCTCTGCTGGGCACTAGGTGGACCCCGCACCTGCTGGGGACCGAGAACACCAGTGCCTGCAGCCCCAGAGTTCTCTTTCTCCATCACCTTCCTGTGATAAGCAATCCAAAACTCAATAAAGTTGGGATAGAGACAAGTATCAGTAGAGGCTACTACCTCACTCCATACTGTTAAGGGTTGGCTTTTGCTTTCAATCAGGTTTGTTTAAGACAGGATCAACAGTGAAGGCAGAAAAATGACCACAGGAAGTTGACCCCTGTCCCCCGAGGGCTTGGACGGTAGGGAGGGAGTTGCAGAAGCTTAAGGGAAGTTACACAATGAAAATCACTTTAAATATCCCTGCGGGGCACAGGGAGCCATAAAAGCACAGTACTTTATGTGCCAGGTATCAATGTTTATACCGTCACTGTTTTGTGACTGTAGCCCCCTTAAACCTATATACAGCTATATGCATCTAGGGATTAGAAAGCCTTACGGCTTGTCTCCATGGCAAATCACCATGCAGAAAGCCAGGGTGTGAATCCACAATGCAGCAGCTTGCCCATGCAATTAACATCCTGTGTGGACACTGCTACCGTGCACTGAAAGTCCCAGCTTAAGCCAACAGCTCTCCAGGACTTTCAGTGAGCTATAGCAGTGTCCACATTGGCGGTTACTGTGCAGCAAGCTTGTGTGCTGTAGCGTCACACCCTGACTCACCGCACAGTCACCTGAGGTAAAGACAAACCCTTAGGGCAGTATTGCCAACCCCAAACGTTCAAAAATCGTGAGTCAGGCTCACCAAAAATCATGAGATTATGTAAAAATAATAGCTATGGTGTTTTTATTTGCCTTCTGCTTTTTGAGCCTTTAGGGTGCACTGGGGTCATGTTTCAAAGCTTTCTCCACAGCCACGAGGGCTAGAAACTTACTTTTGCTTTAAGAATGAAGGCTGAAATCATCATATATCCACTTGACTCCAGGAGCTGGAGCTTTAAGGAAAACCATAATTATCATGAGACTTGGCAACACTACATTAGGGCCTACTCCAAGGCACACTGGAGTCCACTAAAGAGACTCATTGGCTTCCATGAACTTTGGATCAGGCTTTTCTTAGTTATCTGTTTTTGTAAACCAACGGGCTGATGACTGGGTACCACTAAGTAATAGGGGAAGCAGCAGAACCCTCTATTTCATGAGTCATTTGATAGTGGACTGGCCCAGATCTGCCAAAGAGTTCAGCATGTTGGGTACACAATGGAGGGTAGTGGTGAGCTGCTTTTGAAAATCCGGCCCCAACGGGGGTGCTGAGCACTTGAAATCTGCTGTAATTTACAATCCTGTGTTGTCAGAATGACAGGCTTAGTTAGCCCCCACCCAAGTGGGGTTCTTTAGAAATCTATGGTTAAGTGTGAAGTGAAGACAGAGAATGTTCCTCACAGTCAAAGCAGCACCATAAAAAACGACAAGGCCAATGGCTCACAATCACAGCAGCTATTTGCTTCCCATTCCTCTCAAGTGACATTAATAGTGAATGTATTAGAATATTTTATCATTCACCAACAGAGCAAATGAACGAGGTCATTTATTTTTTTCCCACACATCCCTAATTTCCAGATAACACAAGTCTGCTGCTGGCCAGTATTATTCATAGTAACAACCCAGAAAGGCTTTCAGGCCATCCAGTTATTTTATTTATATATTTTTTAAATCAAGGAAAAGCAGTTCAGGATTTTAGATAGAAATGAGAGGACCCGATTCTTTTCTCACATTAGCAGTGTAAGGCAGGAGTGAAAGCAGGGAAAGTGAGAGAAGTAATTCAAGGCCTGATTTGCCAGCCACAATCCTATCGAACAGTACCCTCCTTCGTGAGCAGAGCACAATATGGCCAAGAAGCCAAGAATTATATCTGTGCTCCTAAGACATGCATAGCAGGCTTTTAAACCTTCAGGCAGCAAATATTACCCTTACTGATGCATCTGCTTTACTTGATGTTAGAAGGGACAGGATTTCAATCAATAGCAAAGCATCTATTATGTTCAATGGGGTCAGAATTTTACCCTTGGTTTCAGTCAACCTGTAAATCCGAATTGCCCTGAACTTGGGAGATTTCTTTCAATTCTCCTAAACAAATTGAACATGTTTTTTCAGAGTTTAATATTTCTTTTACATAGAAAGGCCATTCCATTCACAACACCATCCCTAGAAATACATTGATGATCTTGACCCTGCTGTGTTTACAATGGCAATGCAGATGCCGTTCCTCCTCACAGAAGAAAATCTCAGTTTAGAAATGCTTTCACATCAGTAGAATTTCTAACAGACTTTACAGCTCAGTAAAGTCAGGATTTAGACTCCTTTTACAGCTGCGTGATACATCATTGGTGTCCTAGGGTTTATTTGGTACAACTTCTTCGTGTGACAGAATAATAAAGGTGCAAAAATCCAGAATCACAGCCATTGATTAATGTTCCCTTCTGAGCAGAACGGTCTCTTATTTGTGCTAGTTGCAGGATGGAACATGGACAAACAAAGTGAATTTCAAATCCACCTGTCAGATGAGAGGATATTTAAATGGACAGTGATCAAAACAAAAATGACATTGTCACTGGTGCTGTATATCACGTCTCTTTTTGAAATCACACAAAGGGAGAGAGACACGGAGAATGAGCAAACGTAGTCATAGTTTAGAAATTCAAATAAATAGGATTACCGTTATTCATCCAGATTCTAACCAAGGTTGATCTCAGCTAGATTGACTGGGGTTGAGGGAAATGCATTTCTATCATAAGAACGTAAGAGCTGCCACACTGGGTAAGACCATGCCCAGTATCCTGTCCCCAGCTGTGACCTAGACCAGAGCTTCAGGGGAGAGTGTACAGAACAGGGCAATTATGAAGAGATCCACCTGGTCTTCCACTCCCAGTTTCTGGTAGTTGGAGATTTAGGTTTACTCCAAGCATAGGGGTTTTGTCCCTGACCATCTTGACTAATAGCCACTTATGGATTTATCCTCCATCCATTTGTCTAGTTCTTTTTTGAACCCAGTAATACTTTTGGCCATCACAGCATCCTATGGCAATGAGTTCCCCAGTTTAGTTGTGCATTACGTGAAAAAGTACTTCCACTTGTCTGTATTCAACCTGCTGCCTATTAATGTAATTCTCTCTTCACTTTTCCCAGACAGTTCATGATTTTATAGACTATCAAATCCCTCCTTAGCCAAGGCCAGATTTCCAATTAGGCCTGTGCCTAGGGGCACTGGCATTCTAGGGGCACCTTACCTCTTTAAACCTGTGCAACCCAAAGGTCAGCTGCAGGCAGGCAGCGCTGAAGATGCTGTGCCTAGGAGTGTGCAAGGTGTAAATCTGGCTCTGTCCTTTGCAGTCTCTTTTCTAAGATGAATAGCCCTGATCTTTTAAGTCTCTCCTCATATGGAAGTCATTCCCTACCCTTGATCATCTTTGTTGCTTTTCTCTGAACTTTTTCCAGTTCCACTATACCCTTTTATCAATGGGGAGACCAGAACCGGACACAGCATGTAAAGTGTGGGTGCACATGGATTTATATGGTAACATTATGATGTTTTCAGTCTTATTTTCTATCCTTTTTAGATTTTTTGATCACTGATGTTCATTGAGCTGAAGTTTTCAGAGAACTCTCCATGGTGACTGCAGGATCTATTTCCTGAGTGGTAACAGCTATTTAGAACCCATCATTATATATGTGTTGGGATTATTTTTTCCTATGTGGATTAATTTGCATTTATCAATACTGAATTTCATCTGCCATTTTGTTGCCCAGTCACCCTGTTTTGTGAGATCCCTTTGTAACTCATTGCAGTCTGCTTTGGACTTAGATATGTTAAGTAATTTCACATTGTCTGCATATTATGCCAATTCATTGTTCACTCCTTCCAGATCATTAATGAAATGACATGTACAACTGTTACTTTACAAGCGTCTGATTCCCAGATTATAATAAAGTTTTGCGATAAAGCTGATGGTAAAGTAACCATATAGAATAAACTATGACTCCATTCCCATACCAATTTCACAGTCATCAATGGGGTCTGAACCTGGGATTTTCCTCCCTAAGAATCCGATACTTCAGCTAAAAGAGAGCTACTTCTGGTTGGTGACAGGGGTTGGATGTATAGGCTTTGAGACCAGCTGCTAGAGAGCGTCATGATCACATGGATTAAGTTATTCTCCCTATTAACGCCAAGTATTATTATGCAGACATACACACAGTCTGAAAACTTTGCATTAGACCCTCTGAGCTCTATGAAGTGGTGAGTTCCAATCAATTTGTGCCTTTGCCGGCCACTCTCTCTTGGATTCTTTTCCACATTAAAGCAGAGAGGAGACAATCTTACCCTTCAAAGTGTCTCTAATTATTTTACTACTGAAGCCATAACCTGAATCCATATATATTGCAACCAGTGCAATCATCAGACATGCACCAAACAAAGAAAGGGGGTGCTGTAGGCTCAGTTCTTAGTGGGACAGGTAGGAGTTCTGGGCTGTTAGAACATACACTTTAGGCATCTTCAATCCAAGATAAACAGCTGGAAGCAGGAAGTTTTGTAACGTGAGCATAAAACAGATTTAAACCCAACTGCAGCTGGAACTGCTCCCTGTGGAGTTCATCAGTGCAGTCTACTTCTGTAGCCTCTTGCTCCATATGCTTTCACTAGCTGTAATCCAGTAAACTGAAGGGAAGGATTTAACAACACACACATATATATTGGCCCAAGGACAGGGATTCTCTTACACACAGGGTTCTGTGGTCCCTTAAATTTGGCAGGGATTTATTATTCATTCACACAGCAAAATTGTCACTTGCAGAAGGAATATCAGCAATGATACAATCAAAGGGGAAAAAGACGTAGGGTTATACGTACATCATTGTTCTATTAGCATGTCATTCATATGAGTAATCAGTACAATGCAGTTACAGGCAGGGACCCTTTGCTGTGTTTGCTTTTTACTGTTTCATTGACATCCAACCCAGCTCCCTTTCCCCTCCTGGCTTCTCCCGTACCTCAGACTGAGACTGGCATAGACAGGAAGAGGCCTTGAACCAAGAGATAATCTGGGATATAGCTATTTTTCTATATGGCAAATAAAACACCATTAGTGTAAAAAATTAAAATGCTACCAATTTGCCATAAAAAACAAGACAGCTAGAATTTCAGCCATGCAGTCATTGCCAAAGTTTCCTTTACTTGAATAATTAGCACATTCTATACTTATTCAATTGAATTCTAGTGTTTTTATTTTTTATTTCTTTTACTAAAACAGACTGTCGTTGCTCTTACACCACAAGAGAAGTGATGAGGGTATGTTTAAAAGAACCTTGCAAACTAATTAATCCAGGCCCCAGGAGGCAAAGTATTGTCTCATTTTACAAATAGGGAAACTGAGGCAGAGAGTTTTAGTGACTTACTTAAGGCTACACAGAAAACAAGTAGCAGGTGAGAATGAGCACTCTGGTTTAAACCTCATAGTCTAGCCACTGGGACCTACTCTTTTGCTTCTGCTGTCAGTTTTATAACCACATCTGGCTCCATTCGAGCTCAGTGACAGGCCTCTTTAAATATAAATCCTGTAAGAATTGTTATGTGGCGATAATAAAGCTTCAAGTGCTACGAGCAGTGACAGCTTCAGATCTAGGCAACTGCTACAGACATCTAAAGATACTGCAGGTCAAACTTAGATGGAGCGTTAAGTGACTTTTCTGCGGGGTGAGGGGATCGGCTGGTCTTAGCTTAGGCCCTGATCCCGCAAAAGACTTCAGCACATGCTCAACTGGCATTGCTAACTGCAAGCACTCAAAAAATCATCAGGCAGGCCCCAAAGACTTAGGAGATTGGCTTAAAGATTATAAGGTAGGTTGGTTTGTTTGTATTTGTATTTTAAATTGTTTTTTTTTTTTAAATATGCCTTCTGAGTACTGGTAAAGCAGCAGCCACCACCACCATCACATTCCATGCCATGCAGAGGCTTCCGTGGAGACATCAGGACAACAAGGTTACTATGAAGCGGTGGATCTACAGGGCAATGATTATATCAGCTCTATTGTGCAGTGAAACATAGGTGCTGAGAATGGCTGACAAGCGGCAGATTGATGTTTTCAATTCTCTTTGTCTTACATCAGCTGCTCTGTATTAAGTGGCAGGACAAGATCAGAAATGAGCCTAGCCAGAGCCAAACCCAGCGAACTGGTTTAGTTTATTGTAATGCATATTTATAAGGATGGCAGACCAATGAATTAAAAAGCACTCTTACCAAGGGATGCTGCTACAGGGCTGGAGATCACATGGTCATCAAAAGCTCCAGTAGTGCCATAAGATCAGATCTGGACATAAACTGAGTAATCATCCTGACCATTTTAAAGACCTAGTGAGAGATCAGTTTGGATGGTACGTGACCTGCAAGGAGGCTAAGTTCCTTCGGGATTTGCCTTGACAATGATTGCTGAGTCTCTAGGGTGCATCTGCTTCATGTTTTCAGGCTTTTCTCCACAACCCTGAGGGCTAGGAACTTTTCCCCCCCAAATGAAAGCTGAGATTCTCATCAAGTCCCCTGATTCCTGGAGCTGAAGCTTTAAGAAAAACTTCAGATCACGAGACAATAAACAGAGCTGGCACCACTTCACTGCAGTTAGTGGGACTACAGTGTTCATTTAAGTACATGTATATTTGCAGAACTGAGGGCCTTAGATATTTTGGAGTGGGGATTGTTCTGCTTGTTTACTGCGTAGCACAGTGGGATCATGCTCTCAGTACTATGGCAATAGAAATGATATATTAAGTGTTCTGGGTGTTGGAGGATATTTTAACTTATACTTGCACTTTTCTATTGGTTGTATTTCATAGCGTACACATCACTTTCAGTCTCTCTTTTGCACCGGCTTGCAATCCCTTACACCAACTTATACAGCCTCCCTCTGAAAGTGACCCTGCCCTCTGGGAACCCTCACCCATGCATCACTGACCTACACCTAATCACAGCACCACCTGGCCTCCTCACAAGGACTATGGAGGTGAATGCAGACACAAGTGGCAAGGGGCCACACGTGCCTCCCTTCACACACACAGCCTCTTTCTGGCCAAGAGGCTCTTTTAAAGAAAGTCAAGGACACAGGAGAAGCTGTTAGTCAAGTAGTAAACACACATTGGGGAAAGGAATTGCAAGCTACACACACACACACACACACACACACACACACACACACACACACACACACACACACACACACACACACACTCTTAAATCTAAATGAGAGATCGCCCCTTCCACCACCTGCCATGTCACAATACGTGCTCTGCTTTCAGTTCTTTCCTACCTTTTGGCCAATCACTTTTTCATCTACTGCACTAGCAGCTCCTCCACGCCCAGCCACACTAAGCAGCAGTCATTGCAGACCTGGGGATTAGGAACATGCTGTCTCCTCTGAGATATGTTCCATGAATAAGCTGGCAGAAACACTAGGAAGAAGACAGATATCATTTTCCACCACAAAGAGGTGGAATGGGGGAGAGAATCCTTCATGTGTTTTTGTACCTGGCTACTATGTCCCAGGCTACTATGTCCCAGGCCTCCTGCATGGCAGTTCTTGCATCCTCCAGAACATTATGTCTCCTCTCAGATCACTTAACTCATCGCAGGCACACACAACCTTCCCATGCTCATCTCTTCAAATGCTGCAGAAGGGCTCTCCAAGCAGACTCATTTCAGCACCGTCTTAAGCAGAGCAGCTTCCAAAGCAGCCATACAGACTTCTCCAGACATCACCTATAATTAAATGTTCCGTAAAACTAGGACAACAAAATTAGCATCTAGCCCAAATGGCAGAGATTGAAGTGTTTAGAGCATAATATTGAAGTGTTTTATTTATAAATCAAAGCAGCTGGCAATTGACCTAAAATGCTGGCAGTTTTCTTTGTGTGAAATAATGCCATAGTCTAGAATTTAGTTGTTTGTCTTACAAACAGCGCTGAGCAGCTCCAGCTGCGCTCAAGACACCAGAGTGCAAAGCGGTTGCACAAAACAGCCTAACACAGCCCCTGCCCAGAACATCTTGTGGTCTAAGTATACAAGACAGAGAGAGGGTAGGCTATTCTCTTGTTTTAAAGATGGAGAAATGAGGCACCAAGAAGGTTCAGATGACTTGCCCATGGTCAGAGAGAAAGTCTGACAGAAATATGAATTGAACCCAGATCTCTTATGCCCCAGCCTAGTGCTTTTACTACAAGACCCTGCTGCCTCCCATGTTGTCATCACTAGTTATTTCACAGATTTCTTGAGGTCCCTTTCAGTCCTATGACTCTATGATTCAATTCTATAATTATCTGCATTGTGGTTGCACCTAGAGAGTTCAGCTAAGTCAGCTCCCCTCCTGTGCTAGGAGCTGTACAAACACCTCACAAATGACAGACTTTGGCCCCAGACAGCTTGCAATCTAAAAAGACAAGATGTAGAGAAAAAAATAGGTATGGGTGAGGAAAGACAAAACACTAACACAGGCATAACGATAAACAGTACTACTGATGGTTGCAAACAGCTAGATGAGCCTTGGATGCGTTGGATCCCATGCTATCACTGAAAGCATGAATCTGGTTTTTGCACATGAACTGAACAGCAGTTTGTCTTTATTGTTCACCTACTAAAAGTCATAATGCAGCCCCTGAAATCCGTTCTTGTAAACAACCTGCAGGCAGAAGAGGAAATAAAGCAGTTCAATTTGACCTGCATCATTAGCAATGAAGCAGAACTCACTCAGCCATCATTGGAACAAATGGATTTGTCAATGCCCCTTCTGTGCGGGCAGCCCAAGTTGATAAAGCATCAAAAACCAACATACCGTAGCAGCAGCTGGCTCTTCCAATGTTGGAGAAAATATATTTTCACTTGAAAGACATCATCTTTGGCCACTCTCTGTGAGCTCAGTTATTTACAAGATCTCTTTACTGTTGTCCCTAAACAACCCAGGTTTCTTTTCTTTGGATATTGCAGACACAAAGAATGTAAACTCTTTGGGTCAGGGACTGTCTTTTGGTTCTGTGTTCATACAACTCCTAGAACAAGGTGTCCTGATCCAGGACTGGGGCTCCCAGAATGCACTACCTTGGATGTATATCTGGAGTAACTCCACTAAAGACAATGGAATTATGCCATGTAAAACCAGTGAGAGATCAGAAGCAGGACTACTCTCTGCCATATTGCATATACCAATACAGCACTTATTTTGGCCATAGGTACCAATAACGTTGAACTATCAGATCTCATTAGAACTAAGGAATAATGTGCCATGGAAGCAGAGCAACATGTTTGTGTCTTTAGACACTGAATTTCCATTAACATGTGCCACTGAAATGGAAATCCATTCTAATCCCTGGAAAGCAATTAGTGCAGGATAGAACGTGATGCTCCCCTAATTACAGCTTGGAAGGATGCATTGCTCATTGAGATATCATGCACTGACAACCATCCTGCTTTAAGCTTGTAAACATTATAAACACAGGGCAAAATTATGCTCATTAATCCACTTAAGTCAGCGGGGCTACATATGTGTAAACCCCTGATTCAGGAAAGCATCTTTCTTCAGGAGAGAACTTAAGCATGGAGCTTAACTTTAAGCACATGCTCAAGTCCAATTGAAGTCAAAGAGCTATTCTGAGTAGGGCATATGCTTTCTCTGAATTGTGCCTAAGGAAGCAGTATAAGTATGTATTTGAAATACATCTTGCATGATCACATGGAGACATATAAAACTAAACAGTTATTTAAAGCATAGACCTATCAGTAGCTGGCTAGATCCTCAAAGAGACGCAGCACAACACACACACGCATTCTAACAAACACAGATCCCTCTTCTCCAAAAATGAGCCTGTTCTGCAGCCTGAAAGCCTCAGTATTTCAGTCTTTTACTATGCCAATAAAATGTATCACATCACCTGTTTTGGCTGCCACCAGCAACACAAGTACTGTAGGAAAGGAGGTGCTGGATTTAAAAAAAAAAGAAGAAAAGGATGGAAACTGAATGGCTGCAATCCAAAGTAACAGAGTGAAGTTTATGCTTTGGACTCTCTTCTGAACTGACAGACTTTATAGGACCATCTGCTGAGCACTCCAGCCATGCAAAACTTTGTGGAAACATTTCCCTTTCCTGGAAGGAATTTGCTCCCTTAATGTCACAGTATTCGCACAACTGGACAGGCGCCTTACGATTATTCAGACAGCCCATTATGTGCACATGGTGCACAGAAAATGGAACAAAAAGGCAAACCCTTGCCCTGAGAAAATGACAATCTAAATGTTGTGGGGAGATTTCCCTCCTTGAAGCTTTACACGCTGACCACTTCCAAAGACAGGGTGAGACTGACAATTTGTCTGAACTAGCATGGCAAATACTATGGGTGAAATCCTGCCTTCATTGTGGTCAGTGGGAGTTTTACCTTTGAGTTCAGAGCTAAAGTTTCCTGTGCACCAAGCACTGCCTTGATCACGGCTGAATCCCTTTAAACCCCCAAGCCTTTGCCTCTCCTGTGTGGCTAGAGAGTGCTAGTGGGTGCTACAACAAATAGTTAAAAAAAAAATAAAAAGCTCTAGCAGACAGGATTTCTTTGGAGGGTAGCATGGAATCTTTGGCTGCTGGGCCTACAGAGAGCTCCTCTGAACTAGCTATCTGTGTGTCAGTACCTATGAGCTGTGTAGGCAAGCCCCAGTGGGCTTAAGAAATACAGGTAAATAGGAAATCTGATATGGGGTCCCATTATTGCGGTATCTGACTGCTTCACAGTCTTTAATGTTATTTATCCTAACAACACTCTATGAGGTAGGGCAGTGCTATTAGCCCCATTTTGCAGATGGGGAACTGAGTCACAGAGAGGCTAAGTGACTTGGAAAAGGGCTGCCACTGACTTCCTGTGTGAGCAGGAGCTTGGACTAGTGCCCTCACCACTGCAGAGACAACAGCGTGTTGTCTTTTCAGCTGACAGCATAACAGCATCGATCAAGGTGTATCATTGTTCTTTAGAAGTTTTGTTCTGTCTAACCTAGCCCCATCTGGCAGTAGGGAATCCAGGATACAAACACTGAACACCCCCAGTGAATCATGAACACTCTGAAATCAATCTTAGAAATAATAGGATTTATTGCTACTGTTAGAAAGTTATGTTTAAGGCATAACAGGGAAGGGTTTGATTTAACCACCACTCCATGATGATCAGTCACCTTTTATTGCATCTCTCCTTTAAGAGAAAAAAAGAATGTACTTACTCGGGGAGGTGGATTGCTGTTATGCTTGTGAAGGGGTAGTTTTGGAATTTCTGTTTACCTAGGCATTTATCTAATCATAGTATCCAAGCAACCATGAAAAAAATCCTGCATTGGATTGCAACTCCTGCTCAGACGTCTATGTGAGGTCCTCAAGGTAATGTAAGATTTTGTGATGCTTTGTGGTCTTTATAGGTCCTGATCCAAAGCCCAGTGAAGTCAATAGCATCAGACTCAATGATCTAACCCATGGCAATGGCAAAGATTGGGTATACTAACCTCACACTGGGTACAGGTAATGCCACCCCTGCTGAGCATGCTCTGACTGGAGGAGCAGGCTAAAAGGATCTCAGAAGCCCATACAAGATGTGGTGGACAGATGGCAGGAGAGGGGAGCCCTTCTCCAGGAAGCCAGTCGGAAGTTGAAGCCTGAGGGGACCACAAGGCAGGTAAGGCAGCAGGCAGAGCCTTCTCCAACACCACCCCCATGGTCCTGCAAGGCCTGCTCCTCTGGACACTTTTTGTTAAGTGAGTGACTGTTTGGCAAAGGCGCCATGCCCCAAACTGAAGGGACCTATAAGTAACAAGCAGAACAAGGCAGCAGACTTGGACTCACTGCTGGGAGGACCCTGCCGGTATTGCTTCCCACATGGCCTTAGGCTGGGAACTGGTGGAGAGGAAGGGCCTGAGGTCCCCTACTATGTCCCACTTCAGGGCCAAGGCCCAGGTGTGAGTCGAAAGCTGAAGATTCCAGGATCAGGAACAGAGAGGCCAGGGGCCAGAAGTCAGGTGTGTTAAGTACTAGGATGCCTGGCCTTCTGAGCCCCCTATCACACAATGCTGTAATGTAGATGGGCATCTGGCCCCTGTCACCATGTTGATTACACCTGCACTGAGCCAGCTGCCCATCTAGAATAAAGGTCCCAACGCTGCAGATACTGATGGAGCTGAGCCTCCATTAACAATGGTGTGATGACTGCCAGCTTCTCCTCCCCCAGCAGAAGGGAAGGGAATCCATTGGAAGTCCAGCTTCTGCCTCCAGGCATGGATTCTTCAACACACGTCCGCAGAACAATCTCATGCTGCTCCTCAGGGGAAGACACACTTTACATTTCTGCACATTGTCCAGGGCTTTGGTTGAGAGTAACCATCATTGAAATACAGTGTCCAGATAGGGAATGATGGAATCCAGCTAGTCAGAGGAGCTCATTTATTTCCTCTGGCGATGACAAATCAACAACACTCATATAAATGAATATGCAAATCACCTGTGTAGCAAAACGTTTGGGGGGGGACTTCCTATCAAGTGCATATATAAATAGATATAGTGAATTATAACCACAGTCATAGCCCTTAGTGTGTCCATTTAGGTGCACTATTATATATTTCTCCTGTGACTGGGAACAACCTCACAGCAGCATCAGAAAACTAGTTATTGCATTTTTTCAGCAGCACTCTCCATTGCAGAGCAATGCCGGCAGCCTCTGTCATTGGTGTCACACAAAGTCTTAACAGCCACGTGTCTGAACAATGAACCGCGCTCAGTGCCTTCTGGTAATCAGTGCAGAAGAAACAGATGTTATACGGCCAATTTCAGTCTCAAAGTTCTGCTTGAAAACCTGATCCAAAATTCTTCTAAGCTTTAACCCTACCACACCTGGCCCTATATGGCATGGTAAGAGAAAGAATAATGCTCCATTTTATCAACCAGTTCGATCTTACTAGTGCAAAGTGCATTCGTGTAATTAAAGTATGTATTTCTCAAGTATGTTCCAAATACAAATTCCGTAGTAGGGCTCCAAACGTGCACAGACCAAATGGCGTCACCCTTGAGGGATCACAACCAAAATACCTGATTTACTTGCCTAAGGGTAAAATTTTCAGAGCACCTTTGTGTCTTAGGTTAAGTCTCATTTTCAAAAGGGACTTAGAAGCTTAAATCCCATTGACGTTCAATGAGACCTAGATGCCAAAATGCCAAAAATGGGACTGAGGGTCTTAAGTCACATTGAAAAATTTTAGCCTAGGAGTTTGTTCTGTTTGATATATAGCTGCTTCCCCGCCCCTCCCCCATCGTTATCACACATTGCATTTTATCATGTTACTAATCTGGGTGACATGTTCAATAAAGACTTGTCATCTCACACAAAGAGGCAAAATCTATTTTAATACAATCTATTTGTAATGATTTTTCTTGTGGGATATCCATCACATAGAAAAGCAGGTATGAACCTTGAATAGTGTACTGGCAAGCTCAGGCAGGTTCAGCATAACAAATATATATTGCCAGTTACCTGTATTACTTCATCCACTTATAATTTGATGGTATGTACAATAGAGGTTTGTTCTCTTGAGAGTTGGGGTTTATTGGTTTATGTGCAGCATATACTTTCTGGACTACATTGTACAGTTTGTAGCTTTTTAAAAAAAAATTAGACAGGTTAAATTAATCCTAATTATATTTAAATTTAATACAGTGGACCTATCCAAGGAATGAAGATCATTCATATTGAAATTCTATCTTTAGGATCAAAGAAATAGGTCTGTAACTGCCAGGATGACCTCTGGAGCCCTTTTCAAAAATTGATGTGACATTAGCTATCCTCCAGTCATCTAGTACAGAGGCTAACTTTAGTGATAGGTTACATACCACAGTTAGTAGTTCTGCAATTTCATATTTGAGTTCCTTCAAAACTTTGGAGTGAATACCATCAGGTCCTGGTGACTTATTACTGTTTAATTTATCAAATTTGTTCCAAAACCTCTTCTATTGACACCTCAGTCTGGGACAGATTTCAGAGTAGAAGCCATGTTAGTCTGTATCAAAATAACAATGAGGCACCTTGTGGTACCTTAGAGACTAACGAATTTATTTGGGCATAAGCTTTCGTGGGCTAAAATCCACTTCATCAGTACCTCAGATTTGTCACCTAGAAAGGATTGCTCAAGGGTGGGAATCTCCCTCACATCCTCTTCACTCAAGACAGATGCAAAGAATTTATTTAGCGTCTCTGCAACTGCCTTGTCTTCCGTGAGTGCTCCTTTAGCACCTTAACTGTCCATGGTGGCTAACCTACTTCTGTCACTGATTATACCCTGATGTTGCCAACTCTTATGATTGTATCATGAGTCTCATGTAGGTGTTTTTCTTAGGGCCCCAGATCCTGGCATCCTGTAATTACATGAGATTCTTGGTTTTCCTTTTTCTAGAAAGTAAGTTTCTAGCCGTCAGGGTTGCAGAGAAAACTCTGAAAATGTGACCCAAGTACAGCGTATAGGCTCAGAAACCAAAAGGCAAATGAGATTTTTTTTAAATCATGATTTTTAAGGCAATTTGATCATTTTGAGGGGCAGGCTCAGACTTTTTCCAACAGATGAGGTTGGCAATACTCTAATCCAATAATGTAGGTCATATTGCTACTTGGGGAGAACATAGAATTGGAGATCACAGCCATAGGTGCTGGAACTAGGAGTGCTGAGGGTGCTGCCACACCCCGTAGCTGGAAGTGGTTTCCATCATATACAAGGTTTACAATGTGGTTCAGTGGATCTCAGCACCTCGCCACTATACAAATTGTTCCAGCACCCCTGGTCACAGCATGAGAAAGTGTCTAATCCAGTAGGCTTTACTAAGGTCAGGAATTTACACTATTTTCTGTTAAGATGCTGCTGAAAGTATTATAGCAGTTTAGAAAATTGAGGAAGAGAAAAACTTCCTGTGAACCAAGAAGTTTTAAAATGAATTTTGCAGGTAATCTGCATTCCACAACTCAACCTGATCGTGTCACTCACACAGTCTCCTTGCTTTCCAGAGACTTGTCAAATTCCTCTGCAAAAATAAACAATGACAGCAAACTGAGAATTCCTACTTTGCAGAGGTTTGTTGAACTACAATCATTATTTTGGCAAGTCTGTTGATTCCCTGTGGGGGGCTGGAGGGGGGAATAAGAATTCATAAAAGGAGTTACAGATGCACAAATACCTTGCAAACAAAACCAAGTGAAGGAAACTGATCAGCTTCCCTTTTTAAAAAAAAAAAAAAAGTTGATAATATTATAATGAAAAGGATATTGCTAACTCTTCTGGAGGCAAAATGAGACCTTTAACAAACCAGACAGGGTCTGGACTCTATTTTACATCCTAGCCAAGACGATTCACTTAGTGACCTAGACCATTTAAAATGAAAATTGAATTTTTATGAGTGATTCCACAGCTTTTTGTATTGCTGTATTTAGCAAGGCACTAGTCATTACTATTCTCAACAAAGTAATAGGCTTTATAATTCTATAAATGTTTCACACTAAGAGCAAAATCCCCCTCCCCCAAATAAATAAAGCGAGTTCTAAGAGAAGCTGCTTTCAAACAATCACATAGACAAAAACCTGCAGGAATAGGTCACCCTGGGAAGTTGTACTTCTGAGTTTCACTCAGTAACTCTTCTTGACACAGATAGATGACTGGACAACAAGTGAACAACTTTCACAGTCCGCAGGTATCTTAGTCTTCTCAGATTTCATGCTTGCATTCTCTGGCTGCTTCTGAACCTAGCACCTTGGCTGGAATTTACAATGTAGGTAATTCCCTTTATCCACAGTCACCTCTAATCATTTGTCAGAAGTTGGTTTCTGGAAATTCGCTGCTGTTTCAGTTCAAAAATCGCAATACCTGCATCTGCAGGCTCGCCAGCGAGAGGCTTTTCTATTTTAATTAGGCAGCCTCTCCATGCGAAAATGGGAAGGCATCCATCCTATTACGCTTAAAAGGAGGCAGGCTAGACCCTGCACTGGTGTAAAGTGGTGTGGCTTCACTGACGCCAATGGAGCGATGCTGCTTTACGCTACCCGAGGATGTGCATTTGGATTGTTAAAAGAAAAATTAGACCACGTAGGACAGAACAGTCCTTTCTGCAATGCTCTTGGAGAACTCAGAGCTCTTCTATAATTGTTGTAGTCTTATTAGACTACTGACTGTCATCTCTTCTAGCCCATCCTATTATTAAGAAACCTACTGTCTCATTGTTTCCTTGGGCTCCCTCAGGATCCACCTGTTGTCTCTTGTCTTCTACATAGATTGTAAGCTCTGGGGCAGAGATTTTCTTTTTGTAAGCCTAGACCATGACTGGGGCTTTTAAGAGCATACCATAACACGAATGGATAATAGTTCTATTTTAAAGAGGTCTACGTTGGATATTAGGAAACACTATTTCACTAAGAGGGTGGTGAAGCACTGGAAGGGATTACCTAGGGACGTGTTGGAATCCCCATCCTTAGAGGTTTTTAAGGTCAGGCTTGACAAAGCCCTGGCTGGGATGATTTAGTTGGGGTTGGTCCTGCTTTGGGCAGGGGGTTGGACTAGAACCTTCTGAGGTCTCTTCCAACCCTAATATTCTATGACTCTATCGCATAATTGGACCCCCCAGATCTCTGCATCCAAGCCAGATGTAAGGGAATGTATGTTGAATCCACAGTACTTCCAATATTAAATGACAACAAAGAACAGCTATATAAGAAGGTGGGGGAACCCTGCTGCTATTTATACCAGAGCCTGACATATCAGCTTCCCTTTGGAATGACCAGGTTTTTTTAAGCTTGGGAAATGGAGCAAATTTACACTTGGAAGAAGATAGACTGGGACCACCAATATCATTTCACTGCCAGGGCTGAACATGGGGAAAAAAAAAAAACTGCCATGCATCTCATCTCTCCTGCCATGTTTTCCTTAAAGCATACAGGGAAGCTTTACAGAATGGAAAAAGCTGAAAGATGATATACAAGGTCTGATCCAAAGGGCACCCATTAGCTTCATGGGCACTGGATCAGTCCATCAGGAATGATCTCAGTCGCATGCCTAATCATCCGAGGAAAGGGGGGGAAAGGTAGAAGTATGGTCCCATAATATTTTATTGTATTCATCTCGTGAGAACCAAAACCATAACAAATTTGATCCAGACACATTCTTTGCCCTCCTCACTTCTCATTGCTGAGGTAATGTAAAGAGACACGTACAAGGATCTCCACAACCACAGAAAGAAGGACTAAACTTGTTTTGAAATACAAGTCACCAATCTCAGTATAGTCTGTTCCATCTATACACAGTAGTTGTAAGTGGTTTCTAGGCCATGTGTATTTAGTTTACTCTCTGCTTCACTCAACTAAACCCTGATAAAAAAATCCACAAAAAGTGAAGCAACACTCAGTGAGAAGGAGAAGCGACAGCTTATTATGGTTACAGTATATAGAGATTTCCATTTTTCATGCTGGCAGTATTTACATAGGGCCTTATATAGCCTGTAGGTCAGGATCCAATTTCAGATTTTTATGGCTAAACAATACTCATATTTTGGTCATTTTATTGTAACAATTGCAATATGATCCTGGTTTGATTCATATCATGTTTTAAAGGAAGAGTTTTCCATCCTTACTGCAGGGATGACTTGCCATTCAGAACTCTTCGGCATTATAGCATATAGATGAGCTTGAATTGAGGTCTTGCCACTTGCCACACTAATGTTGGAAGCTCTGAAGAAAGAACTAGAGTGGATTCTAAATTTTAGCTTGAAAGTAAAACCAAGTCAAATACTTTAATCACCCTAGGCCTCAAGCTTTTACAATCCCTCTAAACAACCCAATCAAGAAATTCTAAGTGATGGGCCCAACCAACTTTGTTAAACTCTGAATCACATAAACAAAGTCCTATTCTGTGTAGCCCCGAGACTTCTCTAGGCCAACTAGGCTGGCACGAAGGAGTTGCAGGGGAGGTGCCCCAGATTAGATGCCCAAAACACCCTGGAGGAAAGTCACCTCTGAGCTGCCTCTGTTGCAGTCCTTGACTCATGTTCATTCCAGGGTGAGCTGGGAGTGGAGCAGAAGTGGGGTGTCAGCAAGCCAGGGGCAGCAGGAACCTTGCAGTTATTCTGCACATGACGTCACTGAAACAGGTGTGCAATTCAGGGCAGCCCACACCCAGAGGCTGGAGCCACCCTCATAGCTGCTAAATAGATGATAGACAAACGACCTCCTCTCTGTCCCTACATTGCCATGAATCTGATTCAGATGGTGTACAGTGCAAAGGTTTTCTCAGGAGACACTCAGCATCTTGAAGGGTGGGACCAACTTGAGCAAACTGATGCAAATCTATGTCCAGTGACTGGTTACTTAACTACAACCAGAACAAGAGGGAGATCCCATTTGTACAGCTCACTTGCTGAAAGGGTCTGTTACAAAGCTCACTGGCTCGATGTCCCCGTGCAGCATAGTGTGACATTGCAGCTGCACTACCTCAACTTCCCCACGACCATCTGGAGCCTACTCCAGGCAAAGATGTGATGTTGCAGCAACTTGGCCCTCCAGCTAAATCCGTCCTCCCCAGGGAATCCAAATCAAAACAAAACAAAAACACCCAGTCTTTGCCTCAATCTTAAACTGGGCCCAGTCCCTCCTTCCCAATGGGGCTGTCTTCTCCCCTCTAATTCAAGTGTTCTTCCACTCACCCTTTGGGCTCAGCATTCATTCTTCCCAGGCTCTTTTCCATCTCTCCCTTCAGTCCCTCTTGGGCTCTTTTTGCTTGCTCCCTGCTCTTTCTTGAATAGCCACTGCTAGGCCTTCTCGCCTGTAGTCTTTCACAGGCCTTTGTCCGCCTTGTGCTCTTCTCAGGATTCTCCTTCAGCCTTCCGTTCTCCCCTCCAACTAGGTTTCCTCTGCTGAGCTTCCTTCCCTTTATGCCCTCAGCCAGTGCAGGTGTAGCAGGCAGGGCTAATTGAACAGGGTTGAAAGTCCCCAGACCACCGCCCTGTTACAGTGACACATAGTAGTAGTATTAATTTAAAGCCAGATGTGGTGAGTCAAAACAATGTGCAAAAGTTGAGCGACACCAATCACGGGGCCATCCATTCTGGAGAGTGTTCATGGAGCTGGAATATTCTACCAGAGCAAACACAGTCTGAGAAATCTAGCTAGGAGTGAAAGCCTATAAAGGCACAGTGAAAATTAGATGCAGTCATTATTAAACTTGACTGAAACTGGAGTTTGGGTTTACAGGGGTTCATGCAAACCTCACTTGAGTATCAGTTCTTGGGGTTTCCCTCCACCTGAGGTTCAGATTTACCTGTTCAAACAAGGTAGATGCTCTTGTGGCCAAGGCACTGGACTGGGACTCAGGAGTTGTGGGTATAGATCCCAGCTCTGCTGCAGGCTTCCTAGGCACTTCACTTAATCTCTCTGTGCCTCAATGTCCCATCTATAAAACAGGGACAATGGTACTTCCTTTCTCACACTGTTTGTCTGTCTTGTCTATTTAGACTGTGACCCTCTTAGGGTGTCACAACCAGGATGCCAGTGGTCTGGTACAGCAGATAGGACCAGGAGTCAGGCCTAGTGGTCAGAACTGGAGTCACAGGTCTAGCCAAAGGTCAGAACTAGAGTCAGAAATCCAGAGTCAAGCCAAGGGTCAAAGTCAAAAAACAGAGCCTGGGTCCAAAGCAGGGAGCGATAGTGGGATCTGTTGTCACATCAGGCCAGGGATTGCTGAGTTGTACAGACAGCTTCCTAGATCATCATTCTTAAATAGTGCACGTGGACCAATCAATCAGTGGTCACAGAGGATGCCGCCAATCAGGTCTTCCATGGGTGGCACTGCCTATGATGCTTAGTTTCCCAGGATTTATAGTGCATTGATCATAGTTTTCCCATGGCAGTGCAGAAGTTTCAGTAACCTGAAGACCCGCAGACCTGAGTTCTACTCCTCCCAATCCTTACACAGGGCAGAGCTCTTCTTTTACTATATGTATGTGCAGCATCCAGTATATTGTGGCACTTAGATGTAATGCAACACATATATTGTAACAAAAATATAACCACCCAAACAAACAACTTGGTTTAGGCTCAAAACCATCCGAAGGCTCCATCTTTACATGGCCTGCAACCACAAAACCGTATTACTTAGGTTACTGGCACCTTACTGCTAGTTTAGCTAGATAGTTCAGTCAGCTCTAAATCTGAAACTCAGCCCAGATTTGTGAACCTTCGAGAACCTGACTCAGATAGTTTTGCACAGCTCTAATAATTGGGAGTGAGCCAACTAGTTCAAAGCAAATAACTATTGATGGAACCAAGATGGAAAACTTTGGACCCAGAGTTTGAATACTCCAAAGTTTGTTGGGTTACCAGATCCATGATTTTGGTTCAGACCCATCCTTGAGTAAAAGTAACAAACAAGAACATTACCCAAGAACGCTATAGATTGCAGTACATGGGAACACCAGTAGATGGACTATCGATACAGGGCCAACCTTTTGGATGCTTTTTTGAAGCAAATCATTTTGAACTTTGACTTTAATTGATTATAATGTACTGAGCAGAAAAAAAAACGATATGAAAAAGTAATTACTTGGCATCCTCAGTAGGTACATTTCTAAAGTAAATACATTGGATTTCAGAAATATATATATATATATTTAGTAATAAACAGTTCCAGTCCACATTAAAGATTAACTGCCAGTAAAAATAATTTTGTTCATTTTCTTTTGTTTTTCCTTTCAGAAAGTGCTAGCTTGCTACATAAAGCATATGAAAAACAAAAAAGGCTAGTGTTTATTTGCCTTCCTGTCTTGCTTGAAAATAGCTTAAGAATAAACCATTTTAAAAATTAAAAAAAGACTATGCAGCTAGACTGACACTGAAACTTCAACCCTTTAGCCTTATAAACCCTTGCAAATCAGGTTCTTATGAACTGATAATGAGCATTTTAACTAAGGAATGTCATCTGATGTTGCTTTCATAAACCTGATGGTTTCTGTATCCTATCAGTTAAATTGTTCATGTTAATATCTAATATAAACAGTCTAATTAAGAAGATTTGGAGGAATCGTTGTTGATATGATTGGTACAATAGGTATTACCATACTGCCCTCTGGAGTACAGTGACAGCTCATGCATTTGGGAGAGATTTACAGGACTCAATCTGCGATCCCTCTATGCTTACCGAATAACTGCCACCTCAACACCATTATACTGCACTGTCTCCTTAGTGTTTTACTTAGAAAACACAGACAATAAAGTGTATTATTGATAGGCACTCTCATCTGGAAACATTGGGCTGGATTCACCAGAAGAGAGAACAGGTAGATACCATCCTATCTCATTTTATTGTGAGTAAACCCACACCTACACTGCCTCACAGTTTGGATTACGGGAGTGTCAATTGCAGTGTGCACCAAAGTGCTACAGTGTAACTCCCCCAGTGTGGATGCTGCGGACGCGAACTAAAAGGTTCCTAGCTCTTGTTAAAGTAGTCCTGTTTAAAGAAGATGATATTAATGCGAACTAGGAGCCTTGTGGGGTTCATGCCTGCAATGTCCACACAGGGGGGGTACAGTGCAGCACTTTGGTGAATTTAACAGACCATAATGTCTCAATGTGTCATAAATTAAAGGAGCAAGAAAATATACTGCCCCAGCTATAGGATTCTCAGCTTAGTTTTATTCAATAAAAATACAGAGTTAAAGCAAAGCACAGTTTCTGCCTGGAT
This sequence comes from Gopherus flavomarginatus, assembly GCF_025201925.1. NCBI lineage: Eukaryota > Metazoa > Chordata > Testudines > Testudinidae > Gopherus > Gopherus flavomarginatus. Next base: position 42,443,352 of record NC_066628.1, on the reverse strand, counting down.
CCTTTAGATGGCACACCACATACCACATGATTCAGTGAAGTAGGTAGGGGGATTCAAGCACTTGTTCCACCGCATATAACTTCAGGTGAAAGAAAAATGCTCTTATTTCCATTCACCCGGGCACAAGGATAAAGCTTTCTATGCAATGTCACCTTGCATCCAGCTAATGGGACAGGAAACACAATGTTGTTTAATGTGTTTGATTTCTATCGCTAGAGGCCTGGATTCAAACTTCCAGGATAAAATGCATTTGGTGGCCTTGACCTACTTCGTACTGGAAGCTGGCTGCCAAACCCTGCCCTCAGTAAGACCCGTGCAGAGCCCCGAAGTCTATTATGGTGCCAAGGGTAACGGAGGGAAGAATTTGGCTCTTTATGTACGCCCACATCATCAGGCCAACTGGCAGCATTCACAGGGGAATAATAGGAGTGTTGAGGGCAAGAACTGAGGAGCCTTGGCAGGGCGGTAGGGAGAACTGCACAGTGCCTTCCTACAGTATGTCTGGCCTCATGAAGCCAATGCTATTAGTTTTTCCTAGTTGCTGGAACTTGCCACATGCAAAAAAAAGCCTTTCATTGATGAACTCAACAAGATCTCTCCACTGTTTTGAGCTTGCACAGTCTCCTGGTACATTGCACATATCTGCACTGGGGTTTTTTCAACATCAGACCTAGACTGTAGGCTTCTTAGGGCAGGGACTGGTTCTTGTAGGTTTATGGACCACTGAGGAGACTAGTCCTTACCGTCAGCAACGAACAACAGGTGCCAAACTTCAGAGCTGCTGTATAAAAAGCAGCCCAGCTGCTTGCTCTCATTTTGATGCTGTTGTGTTACTCAGTAGAGATTCAGGGCCAGATCTTAGTCCCCTTGAAGTCAACGGAAAAACTCCTGTGGGCTTCAGTGCGAGCAAGAGGCGGCCCTCTGTGTACACATCCGTGTTCGAGTCGCTCCTGCATGACAGCTCAAGGGTTTGGGTCAGTGGTTATAAAAGCAGAAGTATTGGTAGGAAGTCTCCAGTTGCTCGACCTGCTGTAATAAATCCATATGCTGCAGGCAACGGACCAAATCACTATATCAATCACCCATAGGCCTTGAGCACAGCCGGGGCACACTAGCTCCATTAATACAGTCCTCTACCACAGGAGCTAAAGGAAATCTCCCTTATAACTTAAGAAGCAGCAGCTAGATTACAAGTTCACAGTCACTCAGACAACACCATTGTGCTACTCCATCCCCTCCATGACACGGTACCAGTTATAGCACTAGAGGAGGGACCCAACTGCACAAGCAAGTGGAGAATTCTGCGCATGCCAAACTCATATTCACACATGCCGCCACCTGAGGGCCAGACTTCCATATGCTGGGTCACACTCAGCAACACCATACTGTACAAGCAGCCCCATTGACTTAAGCATCAGGTACTTTTCAACGTGAGCAAAGGTATCGCAATCTGCACCTTAACTCTCATGAGTACGCCCCTGGCCAAGTGTGTGTGCCTACACACTCTCTACCTGTTTGTGGTGGGTCTTTGCTGACTCAGCCCGTCAACTGAGGCACACACAGTCTGTATGTGAAATAAAAACAAAGCAAACCCCTTCCAGGGTACAAGTCCAATAGGAGCCTCTCTCAGTGCCCTCTGTAATGTTGCTCTCAAGTTGTCTGTGCTCCGGTATAGAGCAATGCCCCAAGGCTCCCTCCCTGGAGGCAATGTCTTCGCCCTCTCAGGGCCTTTCTGGCCACAGCTGTCCAGCTGGGCCCCTTTCTGGGATACCTCAAAGTCCAGGCCACTTTCCCAGTGGCTGGGAGTGGGGGACCTGGCCTGCCCTCTACACCGGGTCTCAGCCCAGGGACCCTATAGATAGCAGCCATCTACCATCTCCCTTTAAACAAACTGTGTTGCTGCTACAGTTCCATGGGCCACTTCCCGGTGGCTCTAGCACACTCTTCGCCCTTTCCTCAGGGCCTTGTCCTGGTGGTGTCCCAGCAGCCAGACCAGAGCACCATCCACTCTCCTCCAGCCTAGCAAGGAACTGATTTTAGTCTAGGCCTGCAGCTCTTCTTATACTAGCCAGCTAGACCCTGATTGGTTGCTTCTCACACAGCCACTCTAGGCAGCTTGGAGGACATCTTTACTGCCCTTTTCTGGGGTGGAGTGTGGCAGGGCCACAAGGCCTCCAGCAGGGGGCCTTAAGGCCTATTCCACCCCATCACAGGGCTGAGACAGTGAGACACTGGATCCGCTTCCATAATTTGTCCTTCACAATGAGAATAGTTTGCAATAACTAAAAGGAATCAGACATACTTGGAACAGTTCCCAAAGCTAGAGCTGTTCTGAGAAATATTTGCACCAAGTTTTAAGCCTCCTCAGACTCAGCCTTGGGTTGGCAGTTGCTATGGCCATGAACACTGACACTTGTTTCTGGAAAGGATGGAAATTCTTTGCACAGCCTGAAAGCTGGTCAACCTCCTTTTCCAGGCCAACCCTCACTTGCGTCCAGCCCTAGCAGACATCTCACCTCCACCATCAAGAGCCAGGCTGCCCTTAAAAACAACAACTAGGGTAAGAAATTTTTGCCCGGGTATTGTTTGTGGGGGGCACTAAAGGGTCAGCTCTAGGGAAGTTCCCTTTAGTGTCCTGAATTCATCAAACATGAACCTCCAAGAGAAAGAACTTGCAGGGTTGGTTTCCTTGTAGACCCTGTGGTTAAAACTACCTGGCTCAGGTAGTGATCAAACTCATGCAGGGTTCCTGCTGCCCCCAACAGCTACATACCCTTGTCTCTTATGAGATGCTTTTGTTTCAATGGTAGTAATAATATCTTCAGAGTCCGTAGTCAGGCAAATCAGAGTAAGACCAAGCTGCTTTATCTGCCAGTCAGTCATGCTGTGTTGTCATAGCCACAAAACTAGGAAGCAAAGGTCAGAGCCAAAGGCCACTTGGCTTTGATATTAAGCTTGCGGAATCATTCACTGAGTGAACTGAAGAAAAAAAGATGACTACGGAAGGATTTACTTTCTAATCCTATCTATTTGCAAAAGCCTTTTGAACAAACATCAAAGCAAGATGGGCAGGTAAACAAATAATTGGGAAATGCATGGAACATGGTGCCATTACTGCAGGCTAGAGCCGTGTGAAAGGTCCAGATAAGAGCTCCCCGGTGAGGGAGGGCAAGGCTATGATTCCCATTTTACAGGTGAAGAACTGAGGCTCTGAGACTAAATGACTTGCCCAAGGTCACACAGGAAGTCTGTAGTGGAGCAGGGAATTGAACCCAGGTCTCCTGACTCTCAGGCTAGTGTCCTAATTGTTGGATAGCTACAGAACTTTTTAGCTGCACAGCTTTGCACCCTGTTAAACTACATGACAAGTTCCATACTAGTAGTTGGTGTTCTAGCTATGGTTCTGGATCCCTGAAATTCACCCTGTAGTATCAGGTGCTTCCTGGCTTGTGGGGGTGATCTCCATTGAGTAACTAAGAGTTCCTTAAAAGGGGGCACTCCTCTGTCTGTGGAACAGGTGGCATTTCAAGCTTCAAGCCTATAGCACTAACAGATGCAGCTCACAAAGTTTAAGAATCACCAGAAATGAATTAAACTCTCCTATCAGCCGCGTCTGTTCAATTTGCGGGAGAGAAGAACAAAGAGGCGCTAAAGAAAACAAGACGGGCTGAGCAAAGAGCATCCTGCTGCTGTGTGCAGAGGGAACCCCCTGAGTGAGCGGTGAGGAGAGACAAAGAGCTCCGACGCATGGTACAAATAATAAAATCACTTTGATGCCAGGAGCCAGTATCGCGTGTGAGGCATTTGCAGAAATAAAAGCCCTGACGCTCACCTCATGGGGAGAGGGTAAGCTGTAGCTGTAGCTGAAAGAGTCCTGTAATCTGGTTCATACACAAGAGTCAGAAAGATCATTTCAGTGAGATGAGGAGAGATGTCACCATGTAAATCCACAATGAAACCCTGACTGAGGTTAATTAAATCACATATGGTAGAGGAGAAAGGCAGAGAGGTATAAAAATTTGAGTTGCATAAGGCAACAACATCTGATTCTACTGCTGTTGACAATGTTCTAAGATGGACTGAACAAAAATTAAATCTCCAGTAATGGCTGGGAAAAAGCCAGGGGAAAGAAGGATAGTTTCAGTGAGAAGTCACTAGGCTAAATTGCTCAGTTGTTGTTTGGCCTTAGACACCAGCTAATTTCCATCCGATAAGGATCTTGCCCAGTAACTTAAATAGAAATGAGATGGAGAGGGGGAGGGGGTGGTATACAAAAGGGGACGAGCTTTTCATCCAGGAAACCTGGGGTTCGGTTTCAAACCCATTGGAAGCTGGAGGTAGATGGAGTTCCATACACTTCTATTGTTTGAATTCAGAAGTCAAATTCAGACATCTGTTTACAAGTTCTTCAGGATAGGGACAACATCTTCTTCTGTATCCTGGACAATACTGAACACATTTTCAGCCCCCTAACAAATATACTGACATTTCCACTCTTTGGGGGAGGGATAAAGCAGGCAGAAACAATGTATTATGACTGTCCTGTGAGTGAAAAACTCTGGATTTTGTCAAGACGTACCTGCATACCTCAAATCAGAGAGCTGTCAAAACTGATATTCACTTTGTTTTGAAAAAGTATTTATATAGAAGAATCAGTACAAAGAACTGGATGAAATTGCCACATCTGGAAGAGTTTAGGATCTATGAGACAAATCCTCGGCTGCAGTAGATTTCTGTAGCTCCATTGAAGCAACAGAGCTATGCTGATTTACACCAGTCGACGTCGGTTTCCCCAACTTCCTTCCCCTGTACACATTGTAATGTTACAAAGATTTAAATACTGCAAATCAGACAGGCAAATTGTAAGAGTACATGATGAGATGTGAAATCTCTCTTAAGGGATGTTTTGTTCTCTGCTTTCTGTAACTAAGAAACCCATAATCACTGTCATCATTTCTTTAATGCTAAGCTCCGATAGAGGAAATGGCAGGCACTGCATAATTCAGAAAAAGCCTTCCCTGCAGGAAGTGATTGCCCCACCTCCACAAACTTACAACCAGGTAAACAATTTCTGACACTTGGCATAATATTTAGTTTGTAGTGGTGCAATAATAACAACTTACAATTATATAGAAATGCCCGATTTGAATGCCAAGTACTTCGCAGACCATTGCCAAAGAGCACCCACCCACTATTACAATGTAGTCATCTCTGGAGGAAAAAAAAAAAAAAAAAGAGAGAGAGAAATTCTGTACCAGACGCAAAATACAATAGTATTTAGAAGGTGAAATAAAGAATAACTTCTCCAGCTGAAATGCAGGGGGAAATTCAGGCAGGAAATGTTTAATGATTAGAGATGGTCAGAAAACAAGATTTCCATTTTATGAAAAAAATTGAGGGTTTGAAATCTGTTTTCATCCTGCATTGGAATGAAGATGAGACCTTTCAAAATATGTTATGAAAAGCTCAGAGAGGGACCTCTAACCCAGAACACTCACTCACTCACTCAGCTAATAGCTTGATTTAGGGCACACACACAGGACGTGGGAGACCCAGGTTCGAGTCCCATCTCTGAATCAGAAAGAGCAGGGACTTGAATCTGCATGTCCCACATCCCAGGGGAGTGCCCTGACCACTGGACTATGGAGTCAGTTCCTCTCTGTCCTATTCCTGGACCTAAGAAATTTTCATTAAAACAATATGTTTCTGCAAAAAGTTTTGATTTTGACAAATGGGCATTTCCAATAATCATGTAATTGAAAAATTCCCGACTGGCTCTAGCAGTTATCCAAGACTCCACAGTTAACATACACCACTATTATTGCTTATCCAAAGGTTGGTCACTCCAACGGTATAGAACCACTAACACCACAGGTAGGCACTGATTCAGGGAAGAGTGTCCTCTATAGCACCAGGGCCACCAATTTGAGGAGGGGCTTGAAGGTCTTCTAGCCAGCTACTAACCAGGTCTGGTTGTATTCTTGAAAGACAATGGGCCAAGATAAGACGGCAAAGACATCAAGAATTCGGCTGTAAAATGAGTCATCTCTAGTTTTCGTTAAGAGTAATGTATCTACATTGTTTAAAATAGCTCTAGGTTGACATTTTTCATTTAAGCCTTCCCCCACCCCCAGTTAAAAAGGTAGGAAATAGCCTATTACGTGCCCATTGTCCTGTGATATAGCAGAGGAAGGGTACAGTCCAAATGAAAGCATCCATTCTTTGAGAATGTATCATAATGTGATTACCTCCACCACATTACCTCACAAAAGGCCTTATCCACAGCTGGAGGAAATCAGCATCGCTCCATTAACTTCAGTGGAGCTATGCTGATTTACACCAGCTAAAGGTCTGGCCCAAGAACTTCAAGGTTCTCTCTTTTAAATCATTGCTGAACAATCCTACAATTTCACGGCTCTCGGCATCTATTATAGTGTAAAGCATTGGAGTCCAGTTATGTTAATGGAAAAATCAAGAAAGGGGAGGTCAGAAGAGTTCAGAATCCATCTATCTTGGTTCTTAGATTGTGCTACATGCCATTGAAAAGAGATCACATGGGCAATGCCAAGGCTAAGGCAATCGTAAATGGGCTTTGTACCTATAATTAATTGATTGAGGTAAAAGGATGGAAGAAATTCTACCCTCAACCTAAGGGCAGGTCATGGAGCTGCTGTATAGTTGCTCTGTGGTAACTGCACATGCCCTCCTCCATGCCCCCTTCATAGAGTTAAAGAACGATCAGTATAGGTGCATGCCATGAAGAAGTGGGAGATTTCTGTAATATTTTTATGAGTCCTATGTGTGCCTCACTTTTCCTCTGAACTTGGCATTGCTACTCAGAGGGCACAAAAGGGTTAAGTCTGCTCATGGGGGGCAGTCCAGGATATGAAGCCTGTTGCTTTGCTGTCTAGGCCACAACCAGTAGGGTTGTTAAGGAACTGGTTGAAACTGACCCAGATCAACAAGGGGTCCAGAGGGAAAATGGAAGCCCCCAGCAACTCCACAAATTGACACTCAGCCGTGAGCAGCTCAGGCAGGTGGGGTTGTGAACTCAGCATGGCCCTGCCTGGTGATAAAGGACTGGGAGGTGACCAGCAGGAAATAAAGTATGGACTTCTGGAAGAGACTGGCTGCTTTCCTCTGGAACTGACCAGAGAGTCAAAGAGAGACAGAGCCTGAGATGGAATCCACTGCAGCTTGGCCAGTGGATCATTCTGGCTTGGCTGATGGATTGTTCTGACGTGGCCAGATGGACTATATTTTAACCTTCATTTCTCTGTGCTAAACTAACTTCCAGTGCTCTGTTCCAATTGACTAATAAATCCTGCTCTCTTTTGAAACCACAGCTCTGTGTCACTGCAAATCCTTGTGTAACAACAAAGCCTGATCAGCAGCAGGCAGGATTGAACTGGGAACCTCTGGAGCTTAGTGCATGAGCCTCATTTAACTCTCTCTCTAAGTGGTCTCGGTGCCACTAGATGGGACAGAACACCACACCTGGGAAGTGTGTGGGTTACACTTGCTGGTGTGCATCAGTCCTGAAGAGTGTCCAAGTCCCTCACCAGGAGGGTATCTCAGCTAGACTGGCTGGGCAGAGCTCCTGGCATTCAGCAGGAGTGCTGTAGTCCAGAGGCTCCATCTCAGAGGTGGTGTGGCTGTATGACCGGCTCTAACACACAAACGGGGTTCCCCCAAGAAAGTGTTCAAAAGCAGGGGCATAGTGGGTCTGTGGCACATGTCATTCACCATTGTCCCACATCACCACTGAGTTAGGAGTGTGCCAAGGATACAATGTTCTCCAAGATCTCGTTCCTTCTAGCAAATGGAAAACAGCATTCTGACTTTCCATGGGTGACCTGCATACTGAAAACACCTTGCCTCCTGCCTCTTCATTAACCCTTCTAGCAGCCTCTTACACGTGTTGAATAGTAGTGGGGTTGCGGGTGTATGTGTGACAAAACAGAACCCTGAGGAACTCTGCACTTGGGTAAGTGGATCAATTGCCCACAATTACCTGTTGTAATCTCTCAGAGAGAAAAGACCTCTGCAAAAGGTCCACAGGAGAGGCAACATCTCACCAACAATGAAAGGCAGCTCATAGATCTAATAATATTAGCACCAACTCCTGAGTCTCCAACTCAGCATTCCCATGGCACCGCTCCAATATCACTACCCACAAATATTTCATTCTGTACCCAGGTTTTGGATGCAGTACATATGGCTGTACTGCTCATATGTCAGTCCTGAGGACGCCTAGGATTTCACATGCAGAGAGAAAGAGTCTTACATCTGTGTGGATTTAATAACTGATTTCCAGCATCCTTCTCTGTGAATGAAAGCATTAACAGGATGAAGTAAACAATTACATTAAGCCAAAAGAGTTGACATTCTCCATGGAATCACTGGACAAGAAGCATAATAGATAATAAAACCCCACAGAATGCAAACTCCTACTTTAATCATATCTGATATGCTAAAACTATTACTATCATTCAGTGCAGCAGAACCAATCTGCTATACAAATTGGGAGCAAATTCTAGTAGGAAAACACTAATTAATCTAAATCAAACACTGTGAGAAGCCAGTGTATGTGCAGCATAAAAATAAATTGCAATCAATTTCCCATGCAAAACAACCTTCCTAGCAGATACAACCATACAGTAAATATTTTGTGTCTACAGACTACTTAGAAGCAACTTTCTAAATTTGAGAGAAATACACATTAAACCATATGGCCTGATGCCAGAAACATGAAGGACTCGCTTTAAAGCATGATATTTATTCTGGGTAGCATATAGGAGCAGAGCATTTTCATCAGTTTACAATAATTTTATGTTTGGTGAATTTACTTACAGCAATGGTGAGTTTATCCTCTCTGGTGCTGGATTTTTGTCAACAAAACACTGTTGGGCTTTACTCATCCAGAACATCTGAAACACATAACAAGAAAGAGATGGAATTTTTCAAGGGAAAAGGAAGTTAATAAACGCCCATCAGAAAACCTAATTCTGCCTACAAAATTAGTCTGACATCTCAACTGGGAGAATCTTGACCCCACGGATAATCCCTGCTTGCCTTTTTAGTAGCTTTGCCCATACTTCCAATCCCTTGTGATTACAGCAAACTTTCCCATGCTGTTAGTAATTCCCATCTACTAGTCACATATAAATGTGATGGAAGGACATGTAATCATCAGAACACAACACGTTTTTGCAAGCTCAGAGAGGAACACATGCGCATCATGTTTAATCAGTAGAATTTACTAGAGACAGAAGCATTAACTATGATTCTCCTGGTTGCTCTCTCACATTTTAGACCCACTATTTTCCATCTTAGACCAGCAGTGTGATTTTTGTAGCTAAGATCCTTACTGAGTTGTCTTGTCAAACTTATTCCATTTATGCAAGTGTGTTGCTTGAAATCTGCAGATCTTCTTAACCTGCTTAATGTACCCTTTGGAGATTGGGAATCACACCATAAGAGAGAAACGTTGGTCTTTGTACCAAAGGAAACAAAAATCCCATGATACAGTATCTGAGCATTGAAGTCATCTCTCTCCCAGGCTTGAGGACCTGATCTCCACTATGCCACTGGAGCAGATAAAACAGCCTTCCCTTTCATCTTGCAACCTGACTTGCCCTCTCAAATCTTTTCCCTGGCTGCTCAATTTTCAGCAAATCCGATTGGTGAGGAGGGTTGCTCCCTACATACTTGCAGCAGCTTTTCTCATTGTATCACGCCTATCATTAAGCTTGCCAAACAAAAACAGTTCCAGATCTATCATTAACAGCTCCCAGTGTTGTTGCTTCTCTTACTTTGTTCCTTTTCTATTGCCTTGGTGGCAACAATAGGAGATTGTTCACCTTGAAAGGAACATTGATTTGTCAATGCACATCAAGCCTGTTTTGATCATAAAGTAAGGAAAGGAAATAAAGTCTCCCTTCAGTGAGCAATAAATATATTTACCATTGTTTGGGGTTCTATTCATTGCTAATGGGCAGGTTTTCTGGAGCCTCTCTTTCTTCCTTGGTAGCTTATGGGTGAATTTATTGTTTGTGAAAGCAAAGGATTTACAATACAGATTTGAGCTTGCAGTATTGTGGGCAGGTGCTGTGCAAGACTCCCCTCACAGCTGCTCTACCAATGCAGTGCCTCATTCCTAGCCTGCAGCATGCCCTGCATTTTAATTCTGACCCATCGTGAGCAGGGTCAGATGCTAGGAGGTGTTTATCCTATGAGGAGCTGAAGACTAGCTTTGAGGTGCTGAGAACTCTCAAGATCAACTGCACTCGAGGGTGCTCAGTACCTTGTAAGCTTGGTCCCGGTTTTGTGATGAAAACGAAAGACAGCTGGACTCATACAAGCAATGATAATTAGAGAAGAAGGAGAGCCTGCCTCAAACCCTATATCTGAACACCCTCAGTCTTTAGAAGACCAAAAATTATAGGCCTTTGATTCAGATGAATCACAAACAGGTATATTACAGAACTTGCTATATACATTATTGCTCTGTCATATGCTAATGGGATGGAGGATCGATGAGCCCATGGAATGAGGAGGGTGGGCAGAGTGCATGGTAAAACCAGAACATTAGCTGCTGGACAGGAAGAGGACTGCAAAACCTCATGAATTGGGGAAAATACATCCTTACCAAAAGCTACCAGTTTGAGTTGGATTCTCTACTGGCTCACATCCTGGACAGTCAGTTGCGCCAGTGCAAAAGCTCACGTGTAATACTATTCTGGTTTAATAGTGGTGTACACCCACTTTGCACGGACCTATAGGGTTATGTAAGTGCAGATAATAGGAACAAGGCACTTCATCTAGACTTTGCTTTTTATAGTACAAAGGTGCTAATTACAGATCTCATAAGCATGCCTTCTACCTTTACAGAAAAATCGAAGCAAAGCTAAAAACTTGGCTTGGACCTTGCTGCTTGCAGCATTCCAGCCAATATAAGCTATAATTTGACTTGTGTTTTGATAGCTGCTGTTGTAGGATTACTGTATATTGCAAGGTAGAAAGCAGCTAGAAATAGGACAGGATTGTCCCTATACCGCCACCATTGCTCGATGACAGGAGAGAGACATCCCCAAATTGTTCTCCCAGAAATTACTGTGAAGAATTAATCTTACTCCATTTGTAAGCAATAGCAATGCCATTTTATTAACTAGCATAGGATGACTTTGTAATTGGCTTTTGCCACACAAGCTTAGAAAAAAACATGAAGAACTTTAGAGCTGATAAGCTAAATTGTGTAGAAAAGGATTATTCTCATAGGCAGGCCTAAACATCTAATGAAGAACATGACTAACTGCACCAGGCAACATCCAAACAATGAAAGGCCAGCATTTTAGAGCACTTGTCAGCAGCTGGACTGGGATTTCATCCTTTGGCTCTGCAGAACTGCAGTTGTAATGGCATGTTTGTTTGATGCAATGTATAATTTATTAAGTCATTTAGTCTCAGTGGAACAAACCCTGAAGTTACTGTGCAGTAGTTTCAGTAAAAGGGAGCATGTAAGGACTTCAGGATTTGGTCCAATATTAGGGTTTAATACAGTATGGCATTTGCTGTATTTTTACCTTGACCTGTGGTAAATTAATTTGAGACAAATGAATCTTTGGGGTCTTTGAAATGCTAGATGTCATTTCAGCCTTATATTTTGCCCAATTAAATGGCTACTGAAATCAACTGGAAGGTTTCTGTTAACTTCACTGGGCATTAAGTCAAGCTCATAACTATCCCTTATGTCCAGTTTATCACTATGCTGTGGAAATATATTAAATGGAGGAACAGTATCAGGAGGTACTTTTGCATTCCCTACCAGAATTAGTAAATCATTTCTCATGACCTCTCCAATTTCTGAAGAGTATCTAAATACAGAGGAACAGTAATATGAGTGTTACTTGAATGAGGTGTTCAGCATAGGCCCCGACCAGACTTTCTGTAAAGACTGTAACTGTCTGTAGTTCTGAGCACTACATGAGTCACGCCAGATACAATGCATGTTTGGAGCTCTGTTTGCATATTTAAGGCCTGACCCCACACCTGTGAAAGTCGACTGAAGACTCGCATTGATGCCATTGGGCTTTTGATCAGGCTCTTGGGATGTTTCTATATTAATGTTTTTCCTTCAGATTTTGATAATAATGGAAGACTTAGTGTAGACAGGCACAGATATTTTAACCCCTATGTCATTTAACAATGCACAGGACAGGTCTACATGACATAGGGGTTAAAATATGGTTGGTCTTATACGGTGTTCCCAACACTGCTCCCACCCATTGTAAATACATAGCATCCCAGTGAACTAGGAACATCCAAAAATTAGGCAGGTTGAAAAAAATGAGGGAAAAAATTGTAAAATATTCTTCCCTTGTTTTGGTCAAAATTCTAAATTTTGTGCAAGAGAATTTGACAAAGTTTTGAATTTTGACAAATTCCTACCATCGCTCTCCAAAGGAGTCATGAGCCAACACACAGCTGAGTCAAATCAACATAAAGAGGGGATAATCTTGATGAGAAATCATCTGCAGACCAACTGAAAGTTGTTTTTTATTTAATGTTGCTATAGACCTTGGTCTATCCAGCCCACAGGTTAATGGATCACTGGATTGCCTGGTCATCACTGTCCTACAAGCTAATAGTATTCATTTGGGACTCTGTCTATGCTGTCTCAGCCTTTTGCTGGCTTCCTTCTGATCTTGTCTCAGATCTTTTCCCTAATGATATCTGAGTTCAGTGTACTCTGAAAAACATGAACAGAGAGGACTGATTCACTGGAGCAGACCAAATATCAAAATGTTGCTCAGATGTATCCTCAGTTTTATAGATCAGCTAGTAGGACAGGTAACCCTTTTGTCCTAGTGCTGAAAAGTACCACACTTTCTTTCAGTTGCATGACAAGAGTTGAAAGACTGTTGTACAGCACTAGATGGCAGTCACATTACATTTTCCAATGAACTCATCCGATTTTGCGTGTCATTAGCCATCTGTGTTGGGAACTATAAACCAAGTGCAAAATAGAAACAGATTTTTTTAAGTTTGTTTTGGTCTACGGTATGAAGTTGATTTAAGCTAAACCACAAAAAGCCATTTCTCATGCTACATGCAGCATACTGCACTGCAAGGGAAAGCTGATCAGGTTCTTTTGTGCCTTTGCCAAGAAAATTGGATCCTGTTATCTCAGGCAATGGCAAAAATTGAACAGGGATTTATACACTTCACATCTAGCCAAACCTATCATCATCCAGTTATAATTTACATTAATTAGTAAATAGATGTAAAACCTGTACACAACAGCGGCTCACTGAGCCACATCCTCAGCTGGTGTAAATTGATGTCACTCCATTGAGACACAGTATTCTTGCTGTCCTAAGCAGTTGGCTGGCATTGCTGTGAGCTGTTAAACGCTTACCATTGCGTGGTTGGAGAGGTGCATCATGGAATGTGCACATTTCCAGTTGATATTTGTATTACTCAAGAAATAGCCAGGCCCCCAAAATATATATAGCTTCCTCTCGCCTACCAAAACACCCCACCTTCTACATTAAGTCTTCTGTGATGCGCCAAGGAACATGTCTTAACTCCTAGCCTCAGGCTAAGAAAGGAGAATTTGCTTCCTCTGATGGTTCGAGATTAGGGGAACAGCCACCTAGAGCCATTGAAGAGAAGATGAGGCACTCACCTCGGTTTGAGACAAAGAGCTGAGAGGGAGAGGGACTTAGAATCCCACTGGTGGTGGCATGTAGGATATATGTGAAAAGCAGACTGTCCACACTGCAGTGTGTAGCTACACATGGCAGTGAAGGACAGTGCGGGGAGGCTGCTGGAGGCTTTCCCTGGTGACGGAGTCTTTCTTTGCAGTGGGGACACTATACTGTGGGACTGAACTACACTGCAGAGTGGGACACTACACTGTGTAGGTGGGAGAGGCATTGCTTGGGCATGTCAAGAGCCATGTCAGGTACATTCCCTACAGATTCAGAGGTGTTTGTACTCTACTCTTATAAAAACTGTACCTCACCTGTTTCACTATTTATACTCATGCTAGGGGAGCTTGCACTGTATGTACTCTACATGCCACAGTAAGGACCGTGCAGTGTAGACATATGCTTACAGGTCGCAGGACAACTTTAAAATGAAGATGGGGGTCTCTGATGGGACCCACCTCCATGCTGCTGACAGCAAGTCTAATGAGCAGCCCTGCACTCGGGCAGTGCCAATTAGACACATCTGTAGAACATGCTGTGCTTAGAGAAGGGCAGCTTAAAAAAGATGAAGCTGATCTAAAGGAGATGATTGCCCAAGAAAAGAGGATGCTGGAGACTGCTAGGGAGCCCAGCAGAAAGGAGAGTGACTAGCCTTCCTTTTCCCCAGACTTGGTTTAGGGAGGACAGACAGAGAACCCCTGAGCAGGGATCTGGATGTCTGCTCCCCATCACTGCCCTGTTGCTGGACCTGAAGAGCAGTACCAGGGACTAGAGATAGTTAGACTCAGAAAGGAACCTGGGAGAGAGCTCAACTGCCATAGGGAACAATGAGTTTGCCGAGGAGTGGGGGTTCTGGAGAAGACCCATGGGCAAGAGACGTAGGGTATCTCTACACAGCAACTAAACACCCGTGGCTGGCCTGTGCCAGCTGATTCGTGCTCACGGGGCTCAGACTGCAGGGCTGTTTCATTGCTAGGTAGATGTTTGGGCTCGGGCTGGACCCTGCAAGGTGGGAGGTCCAAGAGCTCAGGCTACAGCTGGAGCCCAGAATCTACGCAGCAATGAAACAGCCCCATAGCCCAAGCTCAAGTCAGCTGGCACATGCGAGCCACGGGTGTCTAGTTGCTATGTAGACATGACCTTAAAGATCTGGTGGGCTACAGGATCCTGAGGGCAGTATGAGGTGGGGAAAGAGGGGACAAGGTGTTGAGCTCCATTGGAAGGGGAGGAGTATGGGGACAAGGATGGGAAACTGAATTTTCTGAACTAAATATTTTCATGATTATTGTGTGCAAACAATTATTCCTGAGTGGGGGAGTTGATATTGACTAGAGCTACTCAATATTTTGCAAGCAATTTTTTTTCCTTTTTCCAAACAAGAAATTTTTCAGGAAAAAAAACATTGACATTGTCAACGTTTTTCATCATAACAAAGAGGACAAAAACTATTTTTAGAGGGAAATATGTATGAAAAAAATAAAAAATGGATACTTTTTTATTCACCAGAAACTTGGGTTTCAGTAAGCATTTTTCCATAACAATTTCTATAATATTTTTCATAAAAACGTTGGGGGGGGGTTGAAAAAACCCACCCACCCAAAGGAATCCTTTGAAAGGAAAAGTACTTTGAAATGTACACTTTCCCCTCCCCCCCCCCAACAATAGTTTTTTAATGTTTGACCAGCTCTTATATTGGGAGATTGTTTTATTCAGTCACTCCTTCCCACTCCTGCCTTGGGAGGCGGAGTGTTTGGGTATTTTTAGCCAAAACTCTGGAAGCCAGAGCTGTTCTAGCACTGGACTGGAATCCAGGAGACTGGATTCTATTCCTTGCTTTGCAGGTCACCTTTGGCAAATCATTTCATTTGGGGCCTCATTTTCCCCATCTCTATAAAAGATAATGATACTGACCTGCTTTGGAGAGCACTTTTAGATATACTGATAAAGAACTCTCTCTAAGCCAGCTTTTGTTATTTACTATTATTAAAAAAGACAGATCATCTCATTCTGTGTTGACCAGACTGAGGTTTCCATCCCACCCTTTGGGCTCATGCCTCATTTTATAATCCTTTAATCAGCATCCAGTGCAAAAATCAACATGTTCTTCGAAAACAATTTTAGTGACTGCAAGGTGTTTGCCAAACACAACCGCTCAGTGGCTTTGCTTTCACACCATGTCTTCCTGCCTGACCCTTGTATCTGCTTTTTCTATTTAGATTGGAAGTTGCTTGGGGCAGGGTCCTTCCCCCGCCCCCAACATGAATCCAGCAGGGATGGATGGATGGATGGATAGAGAGAGAGAGAGAGATGATAGACAGACCAACCCATCCATCATTATCATTCCTCCTTAGAGTTTGTTGTCAGGCTCTTACTCTGGGGCCAACAGTGGAGATTGATGGCAATCTCCAGTTTCCTAGAATTCAGTGGTATCCTATTATTTCAGCCTCACTACTCTAATAAACTGCAGGGAACTTCCTTAAAATCCTCCTTGTGTTGCATTAACAGGAACTATATTAACAGTTTTGCATTAACATTCACCGCTCCAAGTCAAAGGGGGCTGCGGGAAGGGAGGCCAGAACATCCCTCGGCCTGTGCCACTTCCTCTCAGCTCTCATTGGCCTGGAGCAGCAAACCACAGCCAGTGGGAGCCGCGATCGGCCGAACCTGTGGACGCGGCAGGTAAACAAACTGGCCCAGGCCACCAGGGGCTTTCCCTGAAAAAGCGGCAGCCCAGCTTTGAGAACCACTGCACTAGATCACACTGCCTCCCATTAAAGAACTCATCTCTGCTCCCACTGAACACTATGTCAAGCTTTCCATTGGCTCTAATAGTCACTAATACAGTAGTGCAAATGAATGTTCATGAACAGATCCCCTCTGCCCCAGTGCCATATATCAGTTTTGATTTAAAGCAGAAAGCAGATAAATTGTGCCATCTTCCTGGTTCAGAAGGAGCTTTTGCTGAAAGGGTAGGTTAGAGGATATGAGAGAGTCTGATGGAGGAAGAAGGTATTATTTAAGATGGGCCGGTTAAAAAGATGATTTGTAGTTGGAGAAGCAAGCCTGGTTTTGCACAGAATTGACATTGTTCCACATTGCAGATTTTTAGTGGTACCTCCTAGGTACAGATAATATGTAAAAGCATTTAGGATCCGATCCAAAGCTGACTGAAGTCAACGGAAGGACTCCCAAAACCCACTGATGTCAATGGATCAGGACCCTAAAGGCTTGGATAAGTGCTTTTTATTTAGCATCTAAATAAATAAATAACCTAAAATGTGCCACTACCTGTGCTCTCTTTATTTTGCCTAAAACAGCAGTAAAGTAAACAGTTTCCCTTTATCCCCTCCCCCAAATTGTCAATTGGCTTTTACAAATCTAACGGGGCTCACTGGCACCATAACACCCCAAATGTCAAACAGATCAAATTCAGTTTCTTGGGATTTCCAGCATACTGTGATCTTTGTGAATTGCCTTCCGCAGCTGGCAAAACCCTCACTTTTCTTACAAAGGCGAAATAGCACAGTGCCATTTACTGCACTGCTTTGCGGATTGCCATCTGTGATCAGCACCAACGGCAGGCTACAGGTGTTGCTGATATGTTAATCCTGGCTACAGAGCTGCTGAGATGTGGCAGTTAGCATCTATCAGTCCCCAGGAGGTAGGAAACAACATTCTAATCTCCCATTCCCTTGCTGTGATGAACATATTATTAATGCATTTAGTTAGATACCAGGAGACAAAAGATAATACTTTGACTTTTGATAGTGCAGTATCACCTTTGCCGATCGAGGTTGGAACTGGATATGGAATGTAATCACTGTGCAATATGACAAAAAAGAAAAGTAGAGAAAGAAAACCCACCCGAGGCCACTTGTGGTCTTTTACTTTAAGGAGCATAAATGGTTAAATGGTCTGAATCTGCTGCTAAATTTGTCTTTACTTGCCCTTTTATCACTTACCTTTTTAGTAGTACATGACTGGAGGAGTCATTTCTTTCAGTGGATCACATAATATTCTCAGCTAGGAATGAAGCAAACATCACACGGCTTAGAAATCCCTCTTCCATGATAATTCTTTGCACATCTGTAACATGTTCCATCCAGGGATGTCAAAATGCTTTGCAAACGTCAATCTCCTGTGTGATCATCAGCCTTTATTTGACAGATAACAAAGTGGAGGCACACAAATAAAAGTGACTTTCCTAAGGTGACATAGCAAGTCAGTGGCAGAGCTGGGAAAATAACCCCATAGCCCTGATTCCTGGCCTCACTTGCAGATGCAGGATTACATCCACAGCTGGTGTAACTCCTTAGCTAAGGGGGAGCTATGCAGATTTACATCAGCTGAGGATCTGACAGTAAACACTCCCCTTCCCTGCTATAGGCATATTAGGTTGATTTTTAAAAATAGCTTCATATTTTTGAGACCACAATCAAGTATGTACACAGATGGTAACCTGCAGCTGCAATTAATTGTGGCAGCAGGCAATTGGGGGTGCAGTGTTAGAGGCTGGATTTTAAAATCAGGCTCTTGTTCTGCAGAAATGAAAGGAATTTCTTTGTCACTTAGCTCTGTATTTATGATCTGAATCTGCATGATAGTCATTCACACAGTACAGCATGAGGTTCCCACATACAGTATTCTTTAGGGAGATTTTCTTCAGGGAGCAAAGATTTCTGATGTTTCCCTTTGTACTGTTATGGTAACCCAGCTGATAAATGAGCTGCCAGGTGGCTGAGGCAGTTTGTTGTGAAAGAGAATAAAAGTCTATAGATTGGTAAAAGTTAAACAGTGAGTTCTTCAGACCAGGAATCATGGCCAAAGTTTTTAAAGGTGCCTAGCGATTTTGGATGTCCAGCTTGAAATACTTGAAAAAGGATTTCTAGAGAGTAGATGTGCTGTTGCCAATCCCAAGTAGTCAAAAATCATGTGGCAGGTCCCAAAAAATTTTGAGCAAATTTAAAAATCATGAAGTTTTTTTAAAAAAAATCACTTTGGGGTTTGTTTGTGTTTAGCTTCTGGGTTTTGAACTATAGGGTTACAGTCAGGTCATATTTTCAAGCTTTTTTCCATAGCCTCAGGGGTAGAAACTTTCATTTAAAAAAAAAACAACCCTGAAATTCTCACGTATTTGCATTACTTTAGGAGATAGAGCTTTTAGGAAGTCACCAAATATGATCAGACTCATGCTAAAAGTCACAGGACTTCAAACACTGGGGCTGCGCTGCTGTTTCTGAAAAGCTGACCCCTTTACACTGCCTGTTTGGATAGTTAAAAAATATCACTAGTGGTTTTTGAAAATCTTGGTCCTGAGCTTTTGTAATTCACCAAAATACTCTCACAGTGCTCTATAAATAGCCAGCAAGGAGTGAGACGACTATGTTCCCCAGCGCTGGATGATGAAGTACCAGGAAGTCTAAGGATATGTCTACACTTCAAGCTGAGGGTGTGATTCCCAGCTCAAGGAGACATACCAGTGCTAGCTTCCCTGGAGCTACTCTGAGCATCATTAAGGCAGCACAAGCTGTGAGAGGGGCTAGATGCCTTCAGTACATTCCTAATCGAGATCCCCAAGGGGTGGGGAGGGCTTCAGTGCCGGAGCTGGAATGTCTACATAGCTATTTTCAACACCACGGCATGAGCCCAAGTCCATTGCCCCACTGACACAGGCTGTGTAGACGTATCCTTAAAACCTCCCAGCTGCTGGAATCATGTTGTTACATAAGAATCTCAGCTGTGCTTGTTTGTTTGTAAAGTAAGTTTCTAGCCCTCATGACTGCAGAGAAAAGCTTAAAAATGTGAATCCCAAAGTTTCTAATGCCAGAAAACAAATAAAACTAACCCTGCATTGTTATTTTTTAAGTTGCATGGGTTTCGGCACCTGACTTGTGATTTTTGAACGATTAGAGTTGGCACTACTGCAGGGGCATGTGCCCTGGAGGCATCTGCAATAGAATTTACAATGATGTTAGTTAAGAGGTGTTAAAATTCCTGTGTGCACCCCCCAAGGAGAGAACCCTTTCTGGTACCTGACATGCTCCTCTCTGAAGTTGCCTCAGACACTTACTGAACCAGGGCTCATCCCCTGGATTTCATGGCTACCTCAAGCTTCCTCTGCCCAAGAGAGGTATAATTTTGCCTCCCTACAAGCTGAATTAGCAAAAACCCCCTTGTTCATTTTTTTTAAGCCAAAATCATTTCCCACCCCCATCTTTTCTGGTTTTCTTCAAATCACTGGCCAAACATCAGGAAAGTGTCAGCAAAAGGAAACCAAGTGCTGATGTGACTTCTCAGATAAAAGAACCCCACTGTGTCTGGGTTGCTTCTATTTCCAAGCCCCCACTGACGTTAGCATCTGCACAGCGCCGGGTTCAGTCCGTGCCCTGTAGTGCCCTGGTTTGTTTTACTCTACCTGAAGCCTTTGATCCTCCTTCCTGGCCTACTGTGTTCTGGTACCCGGCTTCCTGGAGCCTTTCCTCACTGGTCAGCTCTATTTTGGTGCTCTTTTCCAGGTGCAACAGTGCCCTGGCTCACTGCACATACATGCCTTTCTGTGCATGGGTATGTCTGTGTTCCTTCACCCTCCACATTTCAGACTCCAAAAATTCCAGCCTTGTGCCCTCTGCCCGTTTACTCACCAGCGTGAGCATGCTGGGTCATTCTAGAATGAGGCTTCCAAACGAGACAACGAGACTGCTGAGTTGTAACTACCATCCAGCCGGTTAGTATGCATGGTTTTTGTTTCTGGGCTGTCTCAGGGTAACATGCTGGCAGCTGAAGCCCTTCAGTCCACTAATCAATGAAGATCTCTTCTCCCATACAGAGGAGATTGATTCTGCACAGAGCTTTACCGAAGCAAAGGTCACATTTATGACTAATGTATTCATTATCAGGCTGCAAAGCCCCTTTGTTTTCTTGAGTTTTGGGGGATGTTTTTGATCCCCATTTCTTGAAGCAGCACATGGGATTGGTTTGTTTTATTTGGAGACAGCTTTGGGAAGGGGGGGAAGAGGAGGAAGACATTGGCTGGGATTTTTATTGGGCATTTCCATGCAGAACTAAAAAAGGTGTTGCACTAAAATCTATGTTGAGCATCAAAAGCTCACTTAGGGCTTTTAAGTTGTGGCTATGCCACCTTGTGCTGTGATTCTCCTCAGGTCTATCAGCTAAGCAGAATCAAATGGGAGTCTTCAAAGAACAGCAAGACAGTGCAGTGATGTTGTCAATAGGCAGAGGGTGCCACTTACAATGGATCAATACTAAATCCACATCCCATAGCGGTGCTGGGGATACTGCATTGCTGGAGAGGTGCAGCAGTTTGTTTGTGGTATCAAACTGCAGTTTTAGTTAGGTATAGTGTCCTGCCTCACCTCCTACCCCAAAATCCGGCACATGTTGCTCTTAAGCAGCTGTGGTATTCCACTCCAGCTGGTCTAGATTTCAGCGGCGTGTGACGTTAGCCATTAAAACAGATCCAAAATTGTTGTTTTTTTCCAAAATTTTCTGTGATTTTAATTTTTTTCCACAGCATCTCCCAAACAACTTTTAAGGTTTTTATTTATTCATCCCCTTACTCTCTTCCCCCCAGCCTGCTCGCTCTTCCCTCCTCTGTTCACCAGCAAAAGAGAAAAACATTTACAATTTTAGTATTTATGCTTTTTAAAAAAAATATAAAGTATCCAGGAATATTTCTAATTTTTTCTTCAAAAACAGTTTGAAATGAAGAATTTCAATCAGCTCTACTATATGTGTATATGTCTTACTGACCACACAGGTACTTTGTGAGGCTTAATTAGGAAGTAGTCCATCTGTGCCTCAGTTTCCGCATATATAAAATGAGGAATGAGATACTGTCCTCTCATATAAAGTGCTTTGAGATATGCTGATACAAAGTACTACAAGAACTGGGTATTATTAATGCAGCATTATTATTGCACATTAACCAGGCATTATAATTCACAAAGAAGAGGACACAAATGTGTTAAAGGGCTCTCTCATACTACATAACACTATGGTGTGGTTATGAAGGAGGCTGATCAAAAAATTGTCAATCTTTGCAACTGACATTTTAGTTGATATTTCAAACTTCAACAAAAAAGTAAAATAGATCCCTTTTTTGGACAAACTATTCAGCTAGTCAAAAACAGGCACATTTCAAAATGTGTAAAATTTTGACGAAAAAAGGAAGAAAATACATGAAATACTATTCTTGGTTTTGATCTGCTCTGCTCGTCAGATTTGTGAAATGTGCTCTCATGGAAATAGTCTGGTAAAGCAAGTTATTTTATTAGATCCCTTGAAACACAAATGTTATACTTGCTTACAGTGATTATCACTCACTAGATTTTGTCTGGTTTTTTTAGTACACATATTCTCAGCTTTTCTCAGCTTTTCCATTTGCTCCTAACACACATAAGCATCAGTCTCAAAATATATAATCATTGCCTACTAGTGTAAATCAAACTATACAAAATTCGTTCAGCCACTAAATAAATATTTTGAGAAGGAAAAACAAAAACCAAAAATGAGGCTTTAAAAAAAAATTTTTTTTACACACTACATTAGAACTCACTGAACCCAAAATAAGTAGGTGGCTAGAGGAAGATGCTTAGAATAATTTATACACTTTACTCACCACAGCAGGAAGTGTGACTAGGTTGGTAGCATGCTGGGTTAGAAGGTCACAAGTTCAGGGCACATGCTGGGATTTGGGTTCATACCAAATGCTGACACTTACAGTACAATATTGAAGGCGGAAGGGAGAGGTAGTAGCATCTGAGAGTGAGGTGCTGTGATGGTCACTAAGCATTGATTTGAAGAAATTAATTGTGCCACAAAGGAAGATTCCAATATGGAATCAACACAATTTATTAATCTGTCAGCCCCAGAGGTTGCTGCTAAACTGGGAGGGTGGTGCCAGGAAAGCCCAACTTCTAGTTTTAAGGAATAACTGTCCCCATCTGACAGAATCCCAACATATTAAACTATGGATTTGAACCAGTAATTTACTAACCCACCCCCTGTCATGGCTCCTTGATATACCGATCAGTATGTTGTCTGCTTAAAATACTTGCCAGGAAGACACAGGTTAAACTTGTTCAGTTTCATGCAATGCTTGAATTTCTGGTTTCTACGTTTATCATCCTAGGTGGCATCCAGATCTATTCAATTCATCCAAACCTGGTTTCCCCCTCAGCTTTACCCTTCTGAACATGATCTACAGCTGCTAGATGTGACAGGAAACGAACAGTAGACACTGTTGTCAGTAACTTGTTTGACTCTGCGACACAAACCTGGTTTGTCTGCTGCTGCTGTTCCACTATCCTTTCCCAAAGGCAGTTATAACATTATCCTTCTTGATAGTGGCAGGAGGCGTTATTATTCATATTAAGCTTGTGCAGCAGAGATCTGAAATTTTGCTTTCATTAAATCAAGTTTTTAGACTTTTCCACTAGATCCCAAACTAAAGAAAACAATGCAGTGCCTCTGACAACATTTGTACACAGCCACAGAATTGTCTTGTTCTTGGAAGGCTTTTAATGTGGATCATATTCACAAGATCCCCAGCACTGACTCTCACTGCACAAAACGGGAATTCGGCTTATTCAAGCTGCTCGAAAGAGGATTGTGGATGGTACTGGAGTCTTCCAGCTGCACAAGTGCGGAAAGCTTCTACTATGTTTCTTATTATTACAAAAGTCTGAATGGTCAAACCAATTCTTCCATAGGTAGGTGGTATTTTCAGAGGTGGCATAAGCAGATGGCTGTTTAGCGTGCAAAACCGCCACAGTGACAAACAGGACATGTGTTAACATACAGTCATTTTAAGATTTCCTCATTGTGGCATTCATTCCGCCCCATGGTGACAGCCTGGATTGTTAACCTACCAGTTAAACTATAAAGCCTATATCTTTTCTTAGGGCCCAAACAAAAACATCCAGTGAAGTCAACTGGAAGCTTTCCATTCAGTTCGGGAGGCTTTGGATCCGGTTATTAGGGAGGGTTTGTGGAAGTTCTTACGCTACTCTCCTCACTGAGATAGCTGAGCACCTGTTGAAGTTGCCGAGGCAAAGCGGATGGAATACAGGATGGAGACGGGTAGGAGTAAGGTGGTATTTACAACTAAAGTAGATGATACACTAAGGAATTGTACTGCAATGGCAGAGAAAGAGACTAAGCTGTAATCGACCTAGCCTTAAGTGGCGCATGGGGGCTTATGCTAACTGAAATCCTCGAAATAGAATGTGAGCGAGTCATAGGGAGCGGCTAGGCCTTAAGTTAGCCCTGTGCATAGAGAACAATTGCAACTCATCTGTATCCGTATCTTCCCAACTAGGCCATGTTTTTTGTTCATCGTCACCATCTTAAAATGGTAGTGCTCATACTTGAAGAGGAAGGAAAGCATTTTATACCCATAATTCTTTTTCTTATTGCATCTTTATCATCTCTCTGGATATATTCCATTGAGATACAGCGGGTATTTGCTTGGGCTATGCTGAAACATCAAAAAATAAACATTTAAATAATTTTTAGAAAGGCTGAATGGATCCATTGTCAATCCAGCTGGAATCACAATTTCCTAAAGACCTCACACTAACAGCCACAGAAAATGGGGTGATTGCTGCCCTTGTATCCATATTAAAACGCTTCAGACAGGCCGTTTATTGTTCCTGTCACAACTTTCCAAATTAAACCAAGAATTTGATTACACAGTAGCCACTGAAAACAGATTTTTTCCCCTTCTTTCCACAAGCAACTAAACAGTGATGTGTGATGAATACAACATCAGATGTTTCTATTAAACTTAGCTCTCCATCAGCTTCCATAGTGACAAAATATGCAGACACATTGCATTTGGTTTATTTTTAAAGACCTGGAATATTAGGTCTGAAGTAAAATTACACCTATCTCATATTACCAGGGAACAAAAAGCCATTGTATGTATGTGTATGGCAACTGCTTGTTTTAATCAGAGACTACAACTAGAAAAAATACTTCAGTATCGTTCAGTTTTTGAATGCGAGAGCCTTATTCATAAAGCATCTTAGAGCTCTATTCATGACTGATAAATATTGATCTTGTGTAAATTACAGGAGGGTCATGTGAATTTTTCCTGGACAACTTGAACAAAAATTCCCCCTTTGTGCAGGGCATAAGTCACTCCGTATTATGGGCGGGGTAGCACAGACATTAGATGGATAAAAGAAAAACACTGGTAAGTCATATAGAGCCTAAAACTGCCCTCCCTGAGCTTGGCCTGAGAAGGGAGGGCTTTTAGCACATTCCTCTGCTAATGTAGCTTCATTCCCTATGGCACATCTACTAATACAGTAGTTCTCAGCCAGGGTGCATGTACCCCTGGGGGTACACAGAGGTCTTCCAGGGAGTGCATCAGCTCATCTAGATCAGTGTTTCTCAGCCTGGTGGGACAGGTTTGGCAGGGAATGTGGGGGCCCCACACCACAGAGGGCTGCATGAAACTAAGTTACGTGCTTCAGCCCTAGGCAGCAGGGCTTGGGCCTCAGACTCCTGAAAGGGGTACAGTAGTCTGGAAAGGTTGAGACCAATATATGAGTGCATTGTCTAGGCTGGTGTTAAGTATCCTGCATCATGTGGCTTCCACTACTTTCCTTAGGAGACCATTCCATAATAGGTGCCAATGGCATGAAGACTTCCTGATAGGATGAAATTTTGGCTGACTGTCACTCCAAGTTACCCCTTGAACCACCCTAAATAATGTCACTCCCTCCTTAACATTTATCCTGGAAGGGCCTGATTCTGCAAACAATGATGCGTGCAACTTTACTCAGGTGAGTATTCCCACTGGAGTCAAAGGCACTGCTTGCACCAGTAGATTTCTTTGAGAGTCAGCAGCTAGAGGACTGGGACCTTGAGATTTTGCTTTGCTGATTGTTAATGACCCTCCCATAGATGCTTCTAATTTAGAGCGAGCTGCACTATGCAGAACTCTCTCTAACCTAAGTCGGTCACTCCAGCTCCCTGAATGTTTTATATATTCTCGGAATGTCTTCCATTTAGCAGTAGCGTTCTGGAAATGAGATGCCTATAATGGAGCCCTATGTTCTGGGGCCCTGGCACCACAGCGATCCTGGGAGAAGGCATTTTTGGCAGAGGGGATCTGGCTGAGGAACGTGGAACCAGAGGGAATTAGATTAAGCCATACCCTGCCCTTGATGATGATAATGCTAAACTACACCATCGCATAGATTCACAGCTGCTGCCACTCCCCAGCCAGGCAGTCAAGGCCCCTCAGGAACTCCATGCCACAGGGGATCCCTGAAATCTACACATCTCACCTTCATGCTTTAGCTCCGTCTCCCATTTGGAGTATTAACAGCATGGGTGTATCTGTTTGGTGTATCTGTATCTGGGCCAGGACTATTGCAATGCTTCTCCTGCTATAACGTCCTCTTCTTGGGTGATACTGGCAAGTCACACAGAAGCGTTAATACTAAATTAAGATAAATGGTGCAACTGACACCACCCAGAGCAATTTTTGTCAGGCTGTCTGCATCAGTTACACTTAAGTCATGGGTTCTTTCTTCCCCACAACGATGATGGCTAGGTATTGCTTTACAAATGTAAGACCTAGTTTACATACACTAATTTTGCCAGTTGGGAGGCTGAAGGCTTGTCTAGGTGAAAGTGAGTGTGTGGCAAGCTGGGATGTGGCCGCTGATCTACTCAAAGCATACTCAGGAACTAATAGGAATAGGTGAGTGTGCATTAGAGAAACTTCTCTTGCTCAGCAGCAAGATCCATATGGACAATCTGTGCACAGCTCACTAGCACACGGTAGATTTACACCCCAGCTGGCTGTGCACTGTTTGTCTACACAAGCCCTGAAATGGTAGAAGGGAAAGAAAAAAAAAAAGTCACACACACCATCTAGCTATGCGGCAAAATCCCTAACGTAGAGACAGTTATACTAGCAAAAAGTCTGTTTGCTGGTGCAGTTTATTTCATGAAGGAACTGGTAAGTGATATGAGACCAAAGAATTCTTGTGCATCTCTGCTAGGAGGATTGCCAAGATAGCTATACTGGCAAACTCTTTCCAGTGGAGACAAGGCCTGAGATGAAATTCTAATATAATCACCAGACTCCAAGACCTGGGGCCTTAGATATGGGCTGATAGTGCCTACGCCTTAAGCTGGCCCTGCCACCATTCTTCCCCAGGAATACCTTTCTACAATCCAAAAAGGAAGACGACTCAGATGCCAAGACCACACAGTCAATATAACTAACATGGAAAGAACCCATGTATAGCAATGAAGACCAGTAATACAAAAATAGATATTATCTATGCTCTAATGCTGTAAACTTTTGAATTCCAGTGGAAGTTTAGCAGGGCCTCCCAGAGGATTCAGGGGGCCTGGGGCAAAGCAATTTCAGGGGTCCCTTCCATAAAAAAGGGTTGCAATACTATAGAATACTATATTCTCGTGGAGGCCCCTGTGGGGCCCAGGGCAAATTGCCCCACTTGCCCTCCCCCCCTCGGTCGACCCTGAAGTTTAGATTCTTTCTCCCCAAGTTGTCCTCTTTCCTTCTGGAACACACCAAAATGTCACTCTGGACTTAGACGGATATGAATAAAATTAAAGGTGGGGGAAAACTATTTAGTTCAGAATCGGAAATGAAAAGTCCGGTAGACAATACACATGCTCAATACCAAAATCTTACACATTTCCATTAATAGTAAGGAAACTTGGAAAGGTTGGGTTTGGATGAACACTCAGAAGCTTATCAGAACTTTATGCAAAGCTCCTGAAATTGCTAAAATTAAGCTTCAAACCAAAAGGAGCACAGGCTGCTTCAGAGCTTGCCAGTGCTATTTATACTGGTCCCAGTTGGACTGGAAAGCCCGTGCAATTCCTGAAAAAGGGCATGGACCTGATGCAAAGCTCACGAATTAGAGACTTTCTATTAAACTTTACTGGGCATTGAATCAGATTCCAAGTTCACAAAACTCTATTTTGATTTAAAAGTTAATCAAACTTTTCCAAACCTCTGACAAGGCTTAATGAGAGTTTTGCTTTGCAGAAAAGAATTAGTGCTGTTTTTCGGGGGTGGGGTGGGGGTGGGGGTGGGGGTTGGGGAAATAGTTAATCTTATCCATCCATCCATCCCTGCTTTCCATCCAACGCAAGAGAGGGAATGCAGGATAATGGAGATCAACTTTTCCAAGCCCCTAAAACGTATCTGAGAAAAATATAGTATTAAAAATGATTTAATGTTTGACAGATTGACAGCAACTGGCTTGGCTTGTACACACACTTTGCTACAGAAAGGCCTCTTCCTCTGCACTGTATCTATTTGAGTTCTTTATGAGCCTGTTCTGTCTATATAATCTTCCTGCAAAAATACTGTATTTGAGTTGGAAGGTAGGGTAAGAGAAAGATTCCCACTAGACTAATGTCAACATACTGAATGATGTCAGACATGTGCTCATTGTAGAACTGCCTCTCACAAGATGATGTGCAAAGGGAAACACTAGCTGTCTTTGCTCAGGAAACATCTGGTGGATACTTCAATTCTCAAGCAGGTCATTGGCTGTTTTATAACTCAGTGGAACAGAAAAGTGTGGGAAGACAGGGGTATAGCCCGCTGATATTATTCTGCCTAGTGGGTAGCTACAGGCTTAAAAAAAAATAAAAAAATAAAAAATAAGATGTGAGGAAACGTCCTCCCTTTTACTGCTTCTCCGGGGACTGCTCACTGCCACAGCATACAGTCACATTTTCTAGCTTGCGATGGAAAACCTATACTGTTTACAAAGCTAAAAGCTGCTGCAATGGGAAAAGTACAGTTATCTGTGCAGTAGCAGGGGGAGAATCTGGAGACTTAAAAGATAGCATTCAGGCAGAAGGAGTCCACCAGTTAAAAGAAAATAGCTAGGAGACCTAACATAAACTAGCTAAGAAACACTGCAGGAGAAGAGAGAATATTTTAAAATTTTTCAACAAAGGGATTTAACTATCTCCATCTCTCTATAACCAGATGCCACAGCTTTCGCACGCAAATGAAATCAAGCAAGCAGTTGATCCAATGTTCATTAATATCTCCTGGCCACCCTCACCATTACTTTCTCCTGTGTTAGAATTACTTACACACACACTCTGTGCAGGGTCAATAATGGGCTACTCTGTTTAAGCTGAGCATAATCTTCTCTTCAGCCAGCACAAGCTTGCTTCCCACTGTACACAAGAAAAGTTAACAGTCCTGTCTGCTACTGTACTGCAGATATCGGCTTCCTGAGTTTCTTCCTACCACAGAGCCACTAACAGATTCCAGTTCATCAAACCTTCAGACACTGTCTTTGCTTTCCCCACCTCATAACAGAAAATTGGAGGAAGAGAAGCACCAGATCAATATGAAGGCGAGGCTTTACCAGCAGGCAAATCAACATAGCCCTATATTAAAATGATTATTGAAGACACAGTTTTGTGGAGAATGGCTAATACTGGAAGTGAAACTTAGTGGCCTCACTTTGCAATTATGTGCACAGGTTTTCCGGTTTTGATCCGCCCAGAGCAAGTCAGGTCAGGTTCTCATCACTGCCCCAGTTTCATGTGGAGTCTCGACCAATAAATTCAAAGTCAAACTCCATTTGGTATATGACACCATTGTGTCTTTTGTTCTTTACACAGCAGTATGAAGGCAAACACAAACCTGCACAGCTTAGTTACAAACATGTGGCTGATCCGACTGGTTTGGGGTAGCTCCTAAATCACAGAATGGTGAGTACCACGAAAGGACTCCCAAGCTATTTAAAGGGATACTATTGGAACAAATGAGTCAGAGGAATTTCAGTTTTCATTGCAGACATTTCACACCACTTTTGCTAATGCCTGTAGGGAGATTTAGGAAGAGGGCTGAGCTGGGAGATGTCTGTAACATTCATTTTAGCTAAAGATTTCTAGGCTGCTCTAAATTCCACTGTATGTAGTAATGAAAAATACAAATGAAATGATAAAAGAGAGGAAAAACCGTCTTCCCTCCCAACTCCATAGTTCAGTACAGGACTTTGTCTTCTGCCAACTAAAGTGTAAGCTTATCTATCAAATATTTGGGGCTGGATATCCAAATTAGGGAAATGGATCAAGACTCCTGCTGTGGGATAGGAACATTGGAAATAAAGATTTTTTAGGGGAGAGTCACTTCCATTTAAAGAGTGGCAACCAGTATTTAAAAGTGAATTCTGTGAATATCCATCATAGGGGAATTGGCCATAAGCAGCAGTATTATCCTGAACTGCTTTGAATATAGGTATTAACACGCACCTTATGAGATGGCCTCCCAATTGCCTTGTGCTGCAGCTGTGCAACTCATTACAACAAAAGGGAATCACACTCCTAATGACCATGTATCTTTCACATTGAAAGCTCCAGTGAGTCAGTTTTCCCACCCTGTCCTTACTACCATTGCTTGCACTGGAGAAAGTTGCAGCATGTCTAGTGGCTATGGACCTCGAGTAGCAGCCAGAAGACTTGGGTTCTATTCCTTGCTCTGGGACCCTGGGGAAATCATTTCACCTCTCTTTATGCCTGCATTTCCTCTCTATTTAAAGCATTTGTCATCTAAGAAGGAAACATCTACCATACTAGGCACTGTTCAAACCAACTCAAGTGCTACGTAAGGTCAATAGAATACCTGCTGGGAAGACTATACTGGTATGTTGGTACAATCCTGACTCATGTGATCAGTGAAATGGCCATTTCCACTAAAGGGGCCTGGAACACCCTCTCCTCCCACTCCTTATGTGGACAGTTTGATCTAGCACCAAAAGGAGGCTCTCTCGTCATTCTCCCGTTGCTTCCTCTTCATTTGCATCTTGTCACTTCAGGGGGGCAAAAAGGAATGCGAACCTAAAGGTATGTCTACATTGCAGCCAGTGGTGTGATTAATTCTAGGGTGGGTATGCCTGCCTGAGCGGCAACCTCCTGCTCAAAATCGGAGTGAACATGCAACAGTATGGGCTGTACAAGCCCACTGGGAACTCTGGTACTTATGCACATTGGTAACCTGTGCCGCTCCATCTTCACTACTACTTATTAGTGTGCGAACTAGATTAAAGCAAGCTCTGGCAGGCCTACTGGAGCAGCAGTCACACCTTCAACTGCTGTGCAGACATATCCCACGTTACACCTACAACATTGACAGATGCACTCGTGTATGCAATACCTCTTGCCACAGCTGGAGGGCTAGCTGCACCTCTGCCCGTTTATGCCAATCCTGCAGCCTATACCTCTCCTGGGGTGGAATTCCACAATTCTCCCACTCCTCGACCGGACCCTGGGCTGCTGCACCCTGTGGATCAATTATGTTCACCTGGCAGGTCCAACTGAGTTCAGACATCTGCAGTTCTTTCCTTCGGGAATCTGCAGCAGTGCCCACCCATCCATCTTAAAACCGAAGTATTGGTTATTTTAGCAGTAGGAACAAAGCATGGAGAAGATGTTTTTAAAAAACAAAGACAAAACACAGACTTAACTTACTAAAAAGCTGATCATCCCCTGATGGTAACCTAGGCAGGCCTAACTTCTTCAGATGCCCCAGCAGATGCCTCTCTCTCAGCCTGGTTCCCCAACCTCTTTTCTCCCTCCCAAGAGATAGCTCTCTTTTAAACTGCTATAGTATTTGTTATTCTCTGTTCCTGGACGGAACCAGCCCTGGATACTCAGCAAGAGGCCAAGCCAGAGGCCTCAAAGCCAATGGCTCTGCCATTGTCCATTAACATCCCTCATGTATTTGCTGAGAGGTGGTTATCTTGAGCTGCGTGTTTTTCCTTGCCGACCCTGTATTAAGCTAATTCAATAGATTCATGCAGTAAATTTCCCAATAACCAGCTCAACACACAGTATTCAGACACTGCAGAGCAACTCCACAGCTATCATAGCTGCATTCATAGGAGCAATTGGCCACAACAGGCAGCAAGTTCTCTCTCTATTTTTTTTTAAGCCAGTAGATGTGCACTCCCCTTGCTAATCAGAACAGAAAGACCCAACTGAACACTTCAAATCAGCCTTCTCTTTGGTGTTCCTGGCTTTCCCCAGGTTGCTTTTGAACAATTTATTAAGACCACACCACCGCTGTGCATTTAAAACCTTAGTACATGGGCTCATTATGGGAATTATGTGACTAAAATTGCAGAGGAGGTTGGAGAACAGACACTAGAACCCCAGCTTCTCTGTCAAACACCCACTGTTTGCTACAATAGGTACAGAAATGTCAAATGACCATTCTCTTTTATGAAGTATTTATTTCATTTCATTACCTTAGAACCAGAGGAAAATGTAGAAAAGATACAAGCCAGTGGAAATAATATAAAGGACGGAGTGTGGAAATTAAAACGCTCTATAAAACAGATGAACACAATCAGCAGCTTAGTACATTGTTTTAGCAGGAAACAACCTTGCAGACACTAAGGGCTGTTCTGTCTATTTGCATGCACAGTTATCACTGGAGACAAAGGTATACTGAAGTGTATCACCGCCTTTCACAGACCTTGTTATATAATGTGGGAACAAGGGGACACTTGATAAAAATTAAAGGGAATAAAAGGTTTAGTGCTTTATGAACTGAACAGTCAAGCTGTGAAATTTAGCAACACCGGAGGTAGAGAGATACTGTGGATTTAAAAAGGGATTCAGAAATTGTATGAGCTTTAAAAACCATTGGGAACAGGTCAAGCCTGGATAACAAGGGTAATCAAGTCTTATGCTTCAAATGAAAGATGGTTGTCTGCAAAGGGAAGGACTTTATTGTGCAGAATTGCTCAGAGCTAGATGCACTACGGGTTTTTTTAAATCTTCCTCTGAAGACAAAGCTATTGGCCCCACCCAGAAGCAAGATATGAGGCTAACTGATCCAGAGATCTGATTTCAAAGGCTAAAATGAATATTCCAAAGTTATGCACACAACAGCATAGACCCTTTAAATGTCTTAACCGCTTTCCTATGTTACGTGCACATCACAAATAAGGCAACATAATAAAACACACCACTGATTACCATACATAGGGAAGAAAAAAATGTACAGTACTTAGCAATATTTGAAATGAAGGAACAGTTTTGAAGGCAGCAGCATTTTAAATTAACACCCTTCCCACCCACTCCCTCCAAAAAACCATTCTGTAAAAACCTAAAGCAAAACTCACACAATGCTGTTTTCTCCTTACAGCAGTGCTACGAGGAAATTGTTTATTTCAAAGCCTTCTCCAGCATGCACAAAGCACACGGAGATACAGTCTGAAGAACTAGAGGGAATTTCTTTATACATTATTTAGGCTCCTAATCATGATCTTATACAGTTACTAAAGTGCCACCAGAGATAAATATATAGGATCTCACCAGTTTCCTCCTCGACTCTTTGCAAGACGACCGGGGAAAAGTTTCAGTTCATTATAAATTAAATTCTATGAATCTGTGATTAAGGCCAGAAGAAACCATTACCTCATCATTTAGGCGGACTTGCATAAAAGAACCCAGGCCATAGAATTTCACCAAGGAATTCCTGCCTCAAGCCCTTATCTTGTGATTTTTATTTTATTAGTCATAGCACTGCATGCAAATATTTTTTGCAAAATTAATTCCTGGAGTATAAGTCACTGTATGCAGCAAATTGTATCTGTAAATGAAAATAAGGCTGATGCTCTGACAGTTGTGACTGATTCAGATAGTTTGAATAATATAATGCAAAGCGAATGATGTTTTAATGAGATCAAAATGTTATAGTTACCAAAAAGGTGGAAAAAATTTACTAGTGGCCTCCAGAACTTCCATACACTCCATTGAGGGCACAGCCACTTCTGTCCATGTCCCTGTCCAGTGCCTCTGAGAGACCCAGCACAGAATTTCAGTCAGGCAACGTCGTGTTTATTATGGTGAGGCCTTAGCACTAACCAAGAACGTGACCCCATTGTGCTAGGCACTCTACAGACACAGACAGTCCCTGCTGTGAAACACTTACACTCTAAATAGACAAGACATACGCAGGGTGGGAGAGAAATGGGCAGAACGAACAAGCCGAGTGAACAACAGGAGGGCAGAAAACGTCACGTTAGTTTGATTTTTGGGTGGGTTCACTTGGCCAGGGATAAGCAGAATGGAAAAAAAATAGGAAGGAGGCTGACAGGGCCACGGTAGGAGAAATATGGGGTGAGAGGGGCCTGTGTGAAGTGAAGCTGAGGTGAAGAGATTGTGAGGGAGGTGGAGGGAGAGGAGTAGAGCAAAGCAGCCAATCAGCACTGGGCAGAGAAAGCCCAATCAAAACTGGATCAATATTCCCATCAGTGGGTCAAATTAGTCACTAGTGTATCTGCACTGACTTAAGTCTAGAGAGAAGTGAATTTCACTATATGATGCCACGTGTTTGTTTGAATAACCTTCAAGCCTGTTAACTTACATTTTGTTTTGCATCAAAGGCACTAGTTAGACTGATGGAGTAACTGTTTACAAAACTAAGGACAGATTCTCAGCTGCGATAAATTTGCTGCTTTACAGCACCTGAGAATCAGTTTCAATATATTTTATATTATGGCATTTTCAGCTTCGCCTGGTGGAGAAGCTATCTGAAGTCATAGCTGACAAGGATTACTGTTTACAACTTAAAAAAAAAAAATCAAACTGATCAATTTACTCAGGCCTTTCAAAAAAAAAAAAAAAAAAAAAAAAAAAAAAAGTCACACCATCTCACAGTGTTCATGCCGAAGTGCAATTGATGATTGCCCTGTCCATTAGACAGCATTAATATGGCTACATGTGCAAACGACTAAGGAGCAAAAACTTTACAGTAAAGATTTTTTAAAAAGCCACTCGTACAAATCCGTAATCGCAAGGTTTCATTTTTAATTCATCAATCAACTACCATTCAGAGCACATAAGGTATAAAGGCAAATAACTTACATCATTACTTTTATATACAGAAATGCTGATGGGTCTTGTTAGTTACTGAGAAGCTTTACCATTCCACCGAAGGCTGTGCATCTGGCTAGATTAACAGCATGGGCTATGTCCCTGAGATCATCACCTTTGTGAAAGTGTTTTCCCTCAATATTCTCCCCACACAGAAACACCCACATGGAGGTGCGGCATGTGATTTTTTTTCCTCTTTTACTGGGATTTCTTAAGTTATAGCATCAGCTGGAAAGTTTGGTTCTTGGCCTTCTCTCCTTGTATCAGACTTGGAAAGAGCCATTGATCTCCATGTCAGGATCAAGAACAAGAAAGCAGAACCTTAACATTAGTCCCTAGCATGATATATAGGAGGTCCCCTGATAACACCTGATATTGGGACAGTCCTAAAAGGATGTTAGGTTATAGTTGATACCTGAGCTTTGTTTCTTCACAGAAGTCTTCCAGGTAAGGGCTTGATAGGCTTTTAGTACACTCATTGGTTTTCATTAGAGCAGAACCAAGAACCGACTCATTCAGTCTTATTTCATCACAACTTTACTTATTACATGTAGATCTCTTCCATCCTCCCCTCATCTAAGTGGATGTGGCAAAAGCATGGTAGCTACATGATAGATGCAAAGATGCCAGTATTGGGACTTAGCTAAATGCCTGTTTAAATGCAAATGAAAGACTTGATCATAGCAAAACTCTTAACTATACCCTGTAATGGCATGAACCCACAGCCTGCACTGGGACTATTTATCAACTCATATAACAAATATCCTCCACATGAATGGCCCGCAAGCGGGATGTGCATTTCTGATCAATGAATCTCAGCTCCGAATAAATACAGGATAAAATTTAGGAAAAGGAGGGATAAAGAAACATACTTTGGATCATGGAATGTATCCAGTACATTAGACTTCAGAGCGCCTTCAAGACGCAGCCAGTTTTGCCAGAAGGACTTCATCAGCAAGGCAACACCTGCCAGAACTGGTTACCTAATGTGTACAGAGACCTGATTCACCACAAGAATCAAAATTTACTTTAAAAAGCTGCCATTTTGGAGTATTATTCTCCAACAAGGAGTAACAGGCTCTATTCTCCGAAGATTTAACACAAGCCAGAGTTCCCTTAATGGGCCTATGGTAGAAAGCATACAGAATATGAGCGGGGTGTGGGTGGGGAAGAACGTGATAAAAAGAAAGGAAACCATTTGGAAAGAGGTAATAATTGCATCAGCAGCTGAAGCAAGGCTGGCCAGCTATCTAGCTGAAGAGCACAATAGGTGGCAAATGAAAAAATAAAGGCTCGACAACTTTGAAGGCACATGCCAATGGAACCTAACTATAATGGAGTAGTAGATCTCAGGAGGTAATTTCATCCAACAATGTTTTCACAATAGTAGTCCTTGGAAGCATCCATTTTTGGGAATCAAATCAATAAACAATTCTGAGAGAGACTCCAAGCAGCAACTCAGGTTTTCTTGCAATAATTAAGGCAAGCCTTCTGCAGGTCTTTGAGGAAAGCAGGTACTCCACTCTGTTTTGAAAAAAAAGCATAGAGTGGTTATTCTCTGATGATGGTCAAAGACACTGCAGACAAAAGCTGTATATAGACATTTTACACTACAAATATTTCAAGAGATAACAGAAGACAGTGTTTCCAACAAAAAGTTTAAAATTTACTACAAAGCAGTAAATTCTGTATTTGTTCTTAGAACATCACACTGTATTTCAGGAGTTTGCAACGTTACTGAATCTGTCTGCTCATACTCTGAAACAGGAGTGTGTCTGTCCACAGTGGTGCAGAAACAACTCTGGTGAGTTTAGTATCAAGAGTGAGCTTTCTTGAGGTGTAGGGGAAGGAACAGTTAGAGAGACAGAAAAAGGACAGACAACTATCAGAATGGAGGCCTGAAAGACAAGATAGTAGAGTGGCCAAGAGGGAAGACGACTTCAGATGAAGATTGGCTGATCTTGTCTGATTTATGGAGGCCAGATTTGGATCCAGTGGGTGGATTCTCAGGAACACGTTAGACAGCACAAAGGAAGACACTGCCCCCAGCTTCCTGCTTACCTTGGCTGCCCAGTTAATGAGCCATGACGGAATCATGCCACCAGGATTATCAAAGTAATACATGTAAACTTAAAGGGAGACAGAAATGGAAGGGAATAGAGAGTTTATTATAAACACAATAATTAGCAGTTTACTTGCTTGGCTGCAGCTATATTGATTACAACTACAGTTTTTGCCTGACTATGGAATGCAGGATTTAGCACTATGTTACGTACACATAGTTACCAAATAAAACGTTTTTTCTTAACAATAAACTTTGTTCCAAAACATCCTTCAGTCTACTTATAACAACTTCAAAGTCAAGTCCACAGAGATTCAAAGGTGACTTTTCAATGAATGAAGTGTTCACTGGGTTGCCCACTTTCCATTTGCTAGCAATGATCAAAATATAACCACCAATATCCAAAGTTCAAATGAATGACATCTGTTCTTCATTTAGTGAAGGGAAATGACGGATTGGACCATTCTTAATTGTGCAAGTCCAAGTAGAGTGACAGTGGTGTTACCCAACACATGAAGTCCCATGTAACATTCCCAGACACGCTTCTTTCAGAATGGATTTTTGCCCATTATAGAACTCTTGATATACATCTTTACCATATCCTGTGCATGTATCTTCAAGTCCCTAGCCTCGCCTGCTTTGATGGTATCTGAGATTTTACATTTTATTTTCTTAATAAATGCAGAATAAAATTTGAAAGCTTGCTCTACTTTACTTAGCTGTAGTAAGTGATATTTCTTACCTTTGGATCCGGTCTTGCCATCACTCTCAAGCACCAGACTTTGCACATAACTATTTACTCTGATAATCCCAGGTTTTTCTGGACATTGAGGAAGAGACACACTTTTAGCCAGCATAACCCAGATCTTCTGCCCTTCAATCTCCATATCACGACGTTCACGAAGATACACATACTGTATTGCAAGTTAAGAAAGATACCTAAAGATGAAGAAAGATGCAAAAAAGAGTGTAACTGGGTCCAAAAAAGTAGATAAGTCCATGGAGGATAGGTCCATCAACGGCTATTAGCCAAGATGGTCATATATGCAACTCCATTCTCTGGGTGTCCCTAAACCCCTGACTGTTAGAAGCTGGGATTGGAGAACATGGGGTTGATCACTCAGTTGCCCTGTTCTGTTCACTCCCTCTCAAACATCTGGCACTAGCCACGGTTGAAAGACAGGATACTGGGCTAATGGACCATTGGTCTGACCAAATGTGGCCATTACATTCTTATACAACTATGATTGGTTTCATTATATTATTAACAACTTATATTACAGTAGCATCCAGCAGCCCCGTCGTGTCAGTCACTGAACACAACAAAAAGGCAATGCCTGACCTGTTTCAATCCACGTTTCACTATGGTCTATTAAATGAATCTTAGTGTTTGCATTATTGTAGGGTCTGATCCTGCAGACTCTCTGTAATAACCTTAGTCCCAGATTTGGACCTTAGCGTCCAAAATATGGGGGTTAGCATGAAAACCTCCAAGCTTAGCTACCAGCTTGGACCTGGTACCTGCTGCCACCACCCAAAAAATTAGAGTGTTTTGGGGCACTCTGGTCCCTCTGAAAAACCTTCCCTGGGGACCCCAAGACCCAAATCCCTTGAGTCTCACAACCAAGGGAAATAATCCTTTTTCCCTTCCCCCCTCCAGGTGCTCCTGGAGAGATACACAGACACAAGCTCTGTGAAACTACACAGAGGGACTCCCCCTCTCCGTTCCCAATCCTGGAAACAAAAGTACTTTCCTATTTCCCCAGAGGGAATGCAAAATCAGGCTAGCGATCCAACACACAAATCTCCCCTTGATTTCTTCCTCCCACCAATTCCCTGGTGAGTACAGACTCAATTTCCCTGAAGTAAAGAAAAACTCCAACAGGTCTTAAAAGAAAGCTTTATATAAAAAGAAAGAAAAATAAGTACAAATGTTCTCTCTGTATTAAGATGATACAACACAGGGTCAATTGCTTAAAAGAATATTGAATAAACAGCCTTATTCCAAAAGAATACAAATCAAAGCACTCCAGCACTTATATTCATGCAAATACCAAAGAAAAGAAACCATATAACTTACTATCTGATCTCTTTGTCCTTACACTTGGAAACAGAAGACTAGAAAAAAGAAACTACTTCTCCAAAGCTCAGAGAAAGCAGGCAGCCAGAAAACAAAGACTCAGACACTCAATTCCCTCCACCCAAAATTGAAAAAATCCGGTTTCCTGATTGGTCCTCTGGTCAGGTGCTTCAGGTGAAAGAGACATTAACCCTTAGCTATCTGTTTATGACACTCTTGTACTCAAACATGCATCTCATTGAAGTCACCACGATACCCAGGTGAGTGATTCACGCTGCACAAGCACAAATAAGGACTGCAAGATCAAGCTTTTACACCCTTCGTTCTCGTCTCAGGTTTGGCTCTTCTACACTTCAACTCCCACAGTAACAGACAAGCAAAACTCTTACAGCTGCGGACTCTTGAATATGTCGCTTTGCCACCCGGACAAAGATTTGAAAGGATACATCTCTGTTCGACAAAGGAAAAGGGTACTTCACTTCCCAGTAGATTATTCTCTTCCCATCATAAATCTTCTCACTCAGCTCTGCAATTGGCAAAGGGGAAAAAAAAGTGTTGGCCATCACTGAGTTAATTCCAGCTGCAACATTTATACATCTACAATACCAAAACACGGCTTAGACTAGCAGTGGCAAGAATTTAAAAAACTGGTTGCATCTCAGCGCAGTTATACTGAGATATGCTAGGTCTAGTTTAGCCAGGTCAAGAGAAAAGTTTGTTTCCACTGTAGACAGTTCCATTCAGGAATGAGTCAAACTCCCTCCCAGAGAGGGAATTCATTCAAAGCCTGTCCCATCTTTTGGGTAAACCTGTGCATAAGCATCTGTTCCTTGAAAGGCACCTTCTGCAGCTAGAAGTTCAGAACAGCTCTGTTGTTGAACATGCATTTGAAACAAAAACAGGTAATGACTTTATATCCTTGAGAGCCAGTCCAAACTAACATGGAATTAGAACGTGTGGCAAGTGTAAGAGACTCCCAATTAAAGCGAGCGATGAGCAAAATTGAGAGGGGCGGAGGGAGAAGAGGAGTTACTCTTTTAAAAATACCATTTGTCATTCATTGGCAAGTGATAAGTTAACTCTGTTCCAGAGAGTTACCAGCAAGCACCAACGTTTGCTCTGCATACTGGAAGCTGAAATAGGAGGCAATCCGAGTGGGAAAGCCTGGGAACAGAATCAGAGTTCAAGGGACAAGATGACTCACTAAGGAGATCAGATGGGAAGACAGCAGCGGGAAGGAGAAAGTGAGGGAGCTTAAGCCAAAAACTCTAATCATTGGAGATTAGAAGGAAGCTTTCCGTGGAGTAAGTTATCCCCCCCAACTGTCCACTGCAGGGTTTTCTTCTGATGCGGCCAATACTGGCCATTGTCAAAGGCAGAAGACCAGACTACAAGGATCCTGGGTCTGAGCCACGATGGCATTTCCTATCTGACCAGGAAGGCAACTATGTCCACTGATGCCCCTGAAAAAGACAAGACGAAGGACACACAAAGAGCAGTCAGTATAAATTGCGTGTGGCCAGATTGTGGCCACGGACGTTAACAGTACCAGTGAGTTAGTACCAACAGGGTTATGACACTAGTGTGTTCTCCTTTCAAAAGAAGCAACCACTGTAATATTTCATGCTGGAACCATTCCGCTGTCTCCTAGGAACTCCCACTCCCACCCAAGCTAGCGTTTGAATGATAAATACAGATATTGCAAGACTGAAGTGTCATGCTCATGCACAGCTTCTTGGGTCTGTTTACAAAATGGTTCTTCCGCCTGTGCTACTTTCAAAAACATGCATTTACCCTTCCAAATGGGCAAAGAATGGTGCCACAGGGGACAGAGAGGGTGGCTTTCATATGGGAAAGAAAATTAAAGAGGAAGGGGGTAATGGTGCATCTAAAAAGATTAGAGTTACCACTATACCCAGTGCACATGTATGTACCAGATATCTCACACAAAAAATCCCATTTCCATTCCCCAGCCCACTTGCAATTTCACTAACATTTAAGATGTGCACACAATATGCTGCAGTCCCTGCAATGCAACGACAAACCACATAGTATCGCATTTTCCACTAGAGGTCACTGGAGTATTAATTTGTTGCCTTTTAACTAATGCTTTAGTTGAATTTTTCTTAGCTAAAATGCTAACAAGTGAGTCTCCCTCTTTTTCAAAAGAGGTGTCAATTTGAGATCTGCATTCAAATACCTGGAGAGATTATTTTAAAACTTGCTGTGTTTCTTTCCTAAGAGTTAAACTTTGCACAATGGTACTTACGAAAGCCATATACACCTGTGCGTCCTTTCAGTCTATCTATTCCAGAGGACAGGCTGGTCAAAACTGGCCAAGCAGAGAAGGCATTGGACAGAATGACCAAACAGAACTTCAATAATCCATTCTCAAGAGCCCAAGAGATACATTATTATGCTGAACATTGCACAACTTGCTAAAATGCAGCATTCCATTTTATTATTTTTTCCAAACAAAAAACCCACCAAGGCTATATTACAAAAGGTACTTCGCTTAGTCTGCAGTATTGTTCAGTTTTGTTTATAATACAGAACGTAAACGTTGGGTAGTTCAGCTTGCTAACGCAGGGACATGTTGGTAACAGACCTCATCTCACTGCAAAATTTTAATAAAGTGCTGTAGCAAAGAATGGCTGATTTCTGTATATGAGCCATGAGCATGTGAATTATTACACTGCGCCATAGGAGTGTGTGGTCCTTTATAGACAAAGGCAAATCTACAGCTTAGGCCTGGTGTACACTTTGGAGGGGGGGGAGAAAATCGATCTAATATATGCAACGTCAGCTACAAGAATAGTGTAGCTGAAGTTGACGCATAGTAGATCGACTCAGATTGACTTACTTCACGTCCTCGCAACACGGGATCGATGGCTGCCGCTCCCCCATGGGGAGTTCCAGAGTCGATGGTGAGTGCGTTCGGGGATCAATGTATTGCGTCTAGATGACATGCGATACATTGATCCCCGATAGATCGATCACTACTCACCGATCCGGCAGGTAGTGTAGACATACCCATATAGTCCAAAGTCTCGATGTTGAGATGGAAATCACTGTAGGATGAGGCCTGAATCAGACCCAATGTAGCAACGCTCTGTGTAACCCAGTCTTTTGAAAGCTCAGCCCACTTTTCAGGAAAGCAAAACCACCTTCAACCCTGTCATGTGTTATAGGCCTAGCCAAAAAATGAGCTATCATTTAGAATAGATTGTGTAAGATTCATAATATGGTGCTTGCTTTCTTACATGCTTTGATGAGCAGTAAAATTGTTAAGAGTGTCGACATTTAAAGCATTACTGATATCAGCGCTAGCACCCTTTGAAACAAAGGGCATATTTAATGGCTCCAGTTTTCTGCTATCTATTCAGAGTACTTTAAAAAGAAGCACTAGAATAAGCCTTCTGCCAACAGAGAGTTAACTTGTCCAACCTTGGAGTATGAAATATTAAGGCAACAATTCTCAAATTTGTATCAAATCGTTGTTTCAAACATACACAAGTTCTGGATACCAGCTCAGGGAGCCAGACGTTTTCCCTAGTCAATGAGGGTATAGAGGCCAACCCTGCAACTTTATCTACATTTTAGAATTTAAAGGGTGTAACTTCCCAACTGCTTCCTTTCCATTCTCTTGGAATAAAAAAG
The DNA here is from genome assembly GCF_025201925.1 of Gopherus flavomarginatus. NCBI lineage: Eukaryota > Metazoa > Chordata > Testudines > Testudinidae > Gopherus > Gopherus flavomarginatus. The sequence continues at coordinate 42,400,898 of NC_066628.1, read as the reverse complement.
GCATTATAAAAAGATATCGGCATGTTGGCTTCAGACACTGTAGGTTGTAGTTGCCTTAGCTAAGTGTTTTACAAACCAGAATCCGATGAAGTCATTTAAATGGAAAAATTAGAACGATAGGTTGCTGTGTCTTCGTGTACGATACTGTGAAAGAATTAAGTTCCACTGTAAGCTTCTTTGGGGTAAGTCTTTGCTAGTAGAAAAGGTGAGTGCCTTTTACAGGGAAATAGCTATCGTGTGTTAGCTCAGACCCATTCTACTAGTGAAGCTACAGGCTGACTGAGATCCATACCTCATTTCCATAGGTTAAGCAGCTCTCCACAATACTGTCCAAGGTGCAATCAACAGAACCATTCAGGCTAGAGCCCCAACGGTTTAAAAATAAGGGAGGGCATCTGGCAGGATTTTCCTTGGCTTTTGAACTTGCTCCTCTGGGCCCCTATTCAGGAAAATACTTCATGCAAGTTCTATTGACTTCAGTGCAAGCACGTGCTTGAGTTCTAGCCCCTCTAGAGTCCATGTCTGTTAGTCTTCCAGATACTGCAAACTCCTCTCACCCTCCCTCCACCTCCTCCAGGTGTTTGCAGAACCAGATGTGTTGAGGGCATGGGAGTTTGTTGTGTGGATAATGATAGGTGAAGTGTTATTGTTTTGGAGGTGGTCAGGTGTACTGTTATTTCTGGGGAAGTGTTCTAGGTTTTTCAGTTGGATGGTCACTATTTTTGTAAGCACCCAAGAAGGTAGGATGGTTGCCAATGCCTCCTCCCCCAAAACAAAGACAAATAAAAGTGGGGAATATGACAGCTAACCCTGACCTCACCACTGCCAAACAGGTCCCCCAAACTATCACCGAGTTTACCGCTATTCTGAGCATCTGATGTCTATTAGGCCATCTAATGTTATAGTTCAAAGCTTGTGTTGACCCAGCCTCCAAGAGACAACGCAGATGGATGAGAATGGGAGCACTAGCACTGTCACTCAGGCTTTCTGGGGACAGTATCACCAGGGAAAGATGCTCCCCCATTGCCACTGCAGAGTAATGGTTTAGGTGCCAACCTACCCCTTGGGAGACCTGGGTTCAACTCTTCTTAGACTTCTGACACCTTAGGCAAGTCACTTAGCCTCTTTGTGCCTGAGTTTTGCCCATCTGTAAAATGGGAATAATATCACTACCACCTCCTTGGGTGCTGTGGGGATAAAGACACTTGCAATGGTTAGGCACTTGAATCCCGTGGTAATGAGGACCACATAACTACTTCAGAGTGGCAAGGACTGATGCTGTGGGTTGCTCTCTCTTAATATTTGAAGTTTGGCTGTGACTAGGCAAAAAATTTCTCTTATATGACACATTTTTACTTATTGGTATAACATTAGGTGATGAGCGCTTTTGATAATCTGGCCTCAATTGTAAATGCTGAGCACCTGAAAATGTGACCTCAAGTCCTTTGGGGAACGTGGCCCCAAGAGAAGAGACAAATTTTAGAAAGCCTTCCTGGGGGGTGGGAGGGGGGAGTTAAAGATAAAGTTTATTTTTAAACTTTAAAAAAATAATTTGATTTACTAACCTTTAACATATTGATCCCATTGTTTTCTGTAGTCTAAATCCATATAGACATCTGCAAGCAACTCTGGGGGACAATCAGCAAGGCCACCAAAGATTTTATACTCATAAAGTCCTGATTGCTGTGGAAACGGAACAGACGAAAAAAGGCATCACACAGGAAAGGGAAACATTCTACTGCATTGAAAGCAGCTGAAGGAAGCAAGGTGGGGCACTTATTGCAAACCTACGTAAGCTGGGAAAGCAAATCCTTTTAAAAACAATCCCCAATGCAATCTTTTTGCAATATGGCCTTGTTTTTAATGTTTGTATATGGAAGTGTAACAGTCAGATGCCCTCACATAGAGGCACTTCATAATTCTCTTACTCACATCAACCAGTGCCTTACTCCACAAATAGTTCCCAGGAACCCAGTGGGACTACTTAGGGTAAATGGCACTATAAAGGATAGGAATGATCCTGTTCCCATTGGCTTCAGTGGAACAGGATAAAGGTATCAATCTGACCTATAAATAGGAGGTTTTGTTGTGAAACATGACTAGGTAATGCATGACCCACAGTAATCACTACTGCTGTGAAAGGTTAAGCACAGTGGAAACCTTATTCCAAATTTTGATGTTTGATTGTAACACAGGCTATACCTATGAATGAGTCATATATTTAGAGAGTCTTGGATATTAGCTGTTTTCCTTCTGCAAGCATCCTGAATCCCAGCCCTCAATTCCCCTAGCACACAATTTCGTGTGTTAATGCTTTTAAAGTTTCACATAACATATGGAAATTCCATCTGCACATATGGAGCAGTGTTTACACTATTGTTACTACTACGTCAATACTAATTAAAACAATGAGAATAATATTTTTAAGTGTCAACTATAAGATCGAGCAATCCCAAAGGGGTGGGGAACGTTATGGCTATACAATGGTCTGTGTGAAAAGAATTGTTGGTCTTTGTTCGGGGCCTACCTGTCCACACCACAAATCCACCACTGGAATTAGAACGTTCAATACACCAAGCGACAAATAATGGATGGGCATGCAGTTTCAGCACCCTCATCCTGAGAGTTGCCTGTTCCCTGAAGAGTGTAACTGAGATCACAATCTGGCCCACTAGTTCCAATCCTTACAGCCTGGATAATCCCATTGACTTTAATGGAGTTGGGCAAAGTGACTCAGAGCCCATTTGGGATAGTCTTACTTCTGTTAACCATAGAATAGGCTACATTCAGGGTAACACTTCATTCCTGGGTGCCAGTGTCGCCAACTCAGCCTTTTACATGCACAATATTTTAAGAGAAGGAAATATTTTAAAAAAGATACAGCATGATTATATTTGTAATAAGGCATTATTACTATTTTCATTTTTACAAGACTGTCTCAGGCTAATTTTGGCAAAATGGTACACCTCACCAAGCCAACATCCAAGTAAGTCCCTTCCAGACAGCTAAGAGGAATGATACACTGAATCTACAGTTATCCAATGGCAGCGGCTTTAGCAATAGATTTCAAAACTAAAAAGAAGCAAGTTAGGAAACTGGTGATGTAATTTTGTGCATTTCAAAGTATCCCATCCCTCTATGGAAGACTTTGCAGTTGACCTTGTCAGTTATTTCAGGGTTTTTCCAACCATGCCTACATTTCTTCCTGAAATAAACCTACAGTCCCAATCTTGCTAGAATACCTGTGTGTGTAGTTTCACAAATGTAAGCAGTGGCATTGTACTTTATGGTATCATTGACACCTGTGAAAGTCAGTCACACATGTAAGAGTCTGCAGGATTGGGACCTGAGTGTACAGTTTTGTGTATTCAGCTTAACACACAATTTGGTATATTCAACTTAACGTGCAAATTTAGGGTCCATCTGGTCTTCAGAGATGCATCCTGAAAAGTAAGTTACATCTTTCATCCTACAGTATGTACAGTAGCTAGCTTTACAACAGAAGCACTGAAAGAGGTTTTAATGATTGAATCCAATTATATACATCTCCTAGTTTGGATATTAAAAGGATATTTTAATAAATAAATAAAAGGGATTAGTATCAGGCAAGAGGATATTTTTCCTTATTCCTACAAGGATTCCAAACACTCTCCTTAATTTTAAATTTTACCAGTAACTTCCTCTCCACCCACCCCCACCCCACCCTACCCTTTGGGAGAGGGTTATGTAACTTTTGGACACTAGAATGAGTTCTTACGTGACAGGTTCCATTGTGTTCATAAAAGGTCATGAAAAAAGCCACAGGATTCAGGAGCTGTCCGTGTCGTTATATATTAAAAACAAAAACAAAAAACCCACATGTAACAAAGACATTCCTGAGCCTTACCCTGTCTTTCCATTGACAAGAGACAACAAAATAACCAGTCTACACCCTTAGGCTGACGGGTGTTTTTCCAATCCAGTGAAGATGGCAGCCCGAGCCTCCCTTATTTGGTCACCAACAATTTGCCAACTCCTTTTTATATACAAGAGGAAGCCAACATTTGATATATTCCGACAGCACGGTGTATTTTTCTGCTATTTCCCCCTCTCATAAATTTGGTTCCTCTATTACTCATAAGAACAAATAAAAATGCACGGAGACTTTAACAGGATCAGGATTCCCTGCAAACACACCACCAAAGGTGATCAATGCTACGGAACTCGTAACGGAATCTTCTGTATCTGATCCTGATCAGATGAAATAATATGACATTATGGAGAACAGTGGTAGGACATGCCCATGTATCATCTTTTATTAAAGAGACAGAGAGTATATAATCACCACCATTATTTTAAAGCACACACAACTAAAGCTCTGTCTACACTGGGTTGTTCTGTCCCTCCTTCCCCCCAACACCTGTTTAATTTACAATGAGGGAGTGCAAACGCACAATGTGAGCAGCTTGGTCCCGGTTGAGGCTTGTACCACTCTAATTTACCCCAGTAAACTACTGGAGCACACTGAATCAGCAGTGTGTGTCTGTGTTAAGCATTTACACTGGAGTAGCTATATCAGTGTAAATTACTTTAGATTAATCAAATCCCAAAAGTTAAGTAAATGCCCCTCCAATAAACAATTATATTTCCACAAGTAGTACAGTTAAACTCCACTATCACGCTAAGTTTATGATCAACTTACAAAAACGAGGAGATGCCCTATAATGGCTCTTTCCCTCATTGTGCTCGAGGTATGCAATGAAAGATCTCGACTTGCCAACGTGCCTTTAGCAATGATGAAATGCTGAAAGCTTGCTGACAACTCCTCATCCAAGGTGTGACGCAAAGGCAACTGACAACACACGAAAGAATCACATTAACTTCAACAGGCTGTGGATCAGAGCTATACGCATGTCTATCCAGACGCAGTGCAGAACTGACCCTAACTTTCACCATACTAAGCATATGCACTACTTCATTGGACAGACTTTCGAATTTACAGTTTTGAGAGGTAACTATCCACTGTCAAATGCAATGTAAGGTTGAAGATTTTCTTCCATTTAAACTGTTTATCTGCATTTACATTATAAAAAATACAAGGCACGATAATCAGTCACATTTCCCTAATCCCACTAATAGGCTAGGAAACATTAATTGTATTCCCTTTGTCTCTCGTATAATAGCTCACTGCTATTCTGTTGCAGGAAGAGAGTCATCTTTATTATTCTTTTGCTGGATCCCTTCCAGTTTCTTAGTGTCTCTTGACAACCAACAAACTGAGCCTGCTGAAAACTATAATCCTGCCGTCAACATCCATAACTTAAGCTACTAGATAGTAGAGCAAGATAAAAAAAGTTTATTTCACTGAACCCTTTATCCCCCTACTGTTTATCTGCTTGGGAAAACAAAAGCCACACAGCACTTCCTTCTCATTTAAGCTTACAATGGCAGCATCCACACATTATAAATCCAGTGCTGTGTTTACACTTCTTCCCTCTCTCCAAGCTTGTCTTCACCAGTGTGTTATCTTGAGGTACAACTCAGGTGTTGCCCCAACCTGACTCCCATTCACACAACCCTCTCTAGTTTGAATTTGGGGGTGCTTTAAACAGGAGCCAGCTGGCCTATTATGGAGGTGGGTCGAATCTCAAGTGCTGCCAATGCTTGAGCTAACAATATAACGGGGACAGAGCTACTTTGTGCTGCTAATAAAGTCACTCTGTGCTGACTGAGTGTTATTTCACTATGGAGCCACTCCCACTCACTTGGGCCATCCTAAACTACCAGATGTGCCCCTTGGGTGACAGATGAAAGAACCTGATACATAGCATAGCCTGATCCGCATATAACTAATAAGAAGCTGTGGGTCTATGGTTGAGAGTCCGACTAACTACCTGTCCATGTAAAAAATGTCATAGTTACGAAAACAACCCCCAGACAAGAATCTGTGTCAATTAGCAAGTATGAAGAAGCTTGAGTGGGACTACACTGCAAAGTAACATTCAAGCAGCACAGAGTAGCTGTATCCCCATTGCATTACTACCTGAATTGAGGAAGGGTTTGCCTACCAGAGAAGCTTAGTCTTAAACATCAGAGATTTCATCAAAGCCTTCAACTGCATTCATTATGCAAGAGGACAATCTGGGCTTCCCAAAAATATAGGATCACTGGTTAATATGCTGTATGAAGGTTCAGAATGCTATGTAAGGGCAGAAAGTGGAGAGACCAGTTGGTTTAATATTGTCCCTCCCAAAGATGCAGGTCAAGCATAACGTTTTGTGAATTAAATGTTAATTTCTACTGACTGCTTCAGTCAAAATGAAAAAAACCTGCTGATGTGCTGAAATGAATCATTCTGATATTACCAACATAAACCGTTTTGATATTTCAGGATAGATGCACAAGGGGATTTAGGCACCATTCACAAAACAGGTGGTAGAGGCAGCACCGCCTTGTATCTAGTAGTCCAGCAGTTAGGGCACTCCCCAAGAACTTGGGAGGCCCAGGTTTAGTGCCCTACCTCAGAGCTAGAAAGTATGTTCACTCTCCCCCTTGCAGAACAGCTTCCAGAGGACAGACAGAGAGACCCACCACAGAATATCCCATAGCCTCTGGACTAGGGCAATGTTGTGTTGATTTTAAGGTGTTTATAAACTCTTTCACTGTCTAACATAAAAAACAGTGATACTTAGGTTCAGGGGTTTTCTTCTACAGAGGCCCTGGTTTTATTTCGCTCCTCAGCAAACCCCCCAAAGCGTTCATTCTCAAGTTGAAAGTTTATTGATCAAACACAAGAAATTAAAACAAGCATTTATACTGAAACTGGAATTGAGTGATTATGCAAAACAAACTTAAAGTCTCTTTCCTTTTGAAGATCAGTCTTATTTCCAAAACTAACCTTTTGATGTGAAAGGTTAATTTTTACCCTCAGTCCAGATTTGTAAAGGGTACTCATTTAGCCTGTTTCTAATGGACAGGCAGATTGATGACGGAGGAGAAATGGAATGGAAAAGGTGAGGAACATATGGCTTTTGTTGATGTTTTGGAACACTGGACAGCTGGTCAGTCACAAATGGATGCTTTGGCTGTTAGGCCAATCACAGCACCTGTTGCTCAGATCCTGGTTCACATTCCAGTCAGGGATGTCACCTGGCTGAGTCTCTTCTCCTTAGACAGGGCAGGGCTGTGGTCATCTCATCTCGCTGTGCAGATGCAGGGCAGGTGATTTTACGATTTGATGAAAAGCCAAGAGAAAGAGGTGGGGGGGACAGAACACGATCTTATATGCCTCTGCTATGCTGGCTGGCTGTTAGGTATCCCCCCCACACACATCCCCCAAAATGGGTAAGGACAGGATGTCATGATGATTTTAAGGACTCAAGTGAGAAACAAAGTTCCTTGAACAAAAACAAGGCCTAATGGCCTCCCTCTCAGGAAGAAAGTATTTTGGTCTGCTCTGCTCCTGCTGTCTCAGGCTCAGGGAAGATGAGGTGAGTGGAAGATGCCCTGGGAAGACAGTGATGATTTTCCCTCCCCAGTCTCTTTTAAAACCCTCAAAAGAGAAATGCGTGTAGCATAGTTAATCCCCCCTCATTATTCTGTCCACCTAATAGCCACCACACCAAGTTTGTTTCATTCATTTCTGGCTCCATGTCTTCCATTTTCACTAAGCATGATTTCAACAGTTCTTGAACCTTATCAGCAGGCCCTTTTGGTTTGGACTAATCCAGTTTGTGCGTCTGGTTCTCTTGCACTTGTTCGTGACATTCATCACTGACAAACAACTGGACTTATTTTCCATGATTAACCTATAACCTTTTTTCCTGCTTGAAAATTATTGTGAGCTGTTATGAACTTGCACATCTTGTTTTACATATGAGCTACAATTGGGGCCATTTTTAGGCCTGATAGTCACAGCAGCACTTGTCTGGGAAAGAGGGGCACCTGGGTTCAAACCTGGATCACCCACATCCCAGGTGAGCGCTTTAACCACTTAGCTACTGGGTGTAAGTGGGGATGATCCAACCCCACCCCACCTCCTCCATTCTGTGATTCAAGCCCTTTATTTTGTTTGCTTTTATTTATTTATTTTTAAGGTTAGAAATGTCCAAACAAAACATTTCATTCAGCACAAAAGAAAATTTTGAATTTTCAGTGAATCAAAAAGTCAGAAAACTTTTACTTTCTATTCAACTCAATCCTAATTTTTTTACTCTTTGCAACTGCCAGCAAGCAAACATTTGCACAGCTCTATGCTATAATAATCAAGGGTACTTGCCAAATTATTGGATTTTCTCAAATTGCTTACTAAGGTTTAAACTATTAGATCAGGTTTCGCAAGGGAAATGGAGGAGCACTATGCTACAGCAGATGTGTATGCAAGAGACATGCTAAGAGACAGGAATTTATAATAAGTACAAGGCTAAAAGAGCCTGAAGACAGAAACTCAAGATTTCAGAGTCACGCACCAGCTAAATATTTAGAGCTGGTACACTGTACGACCAGACTAAACTCAGCATCTTTATTACCCTTTTTCAAAACATGACCTTTGTATACAATCCAACCTCAACTGTCCAAACGCTTGTCATGTCTCCCCAGAGATTCAGAGAAGCTACATTTAGATAATTGTGGCTGCATTTGTCCCTTCTCCCAGGGTGCACTGCCAACTACGAAGCCGTCTACATTCAACTCAGCAGGCTTTGAAGCCTGCTCTCTCAGGTACACCAATTCAGTTTCAGCTTTAGTCCATTGGAAACACTGGAGCTAATCAGCTGAAACCCAGAGTACCAGCCAAATTTGGCCCAGTCTTAGCCCAGCACAGACTTAAAGCCCACTGAGCCCGTTTCTCCTAGTTATGCCATCCTCAGTTGTTCGGATAGTTTACATTGTACTCCCAGTTCTGCTTCTTCTGATGTAACCTGTAAGACATTCTATCCACGCTGCAACATTATACCCGGGTACAAGTTCTATTATGATCTTGCTAACTCTATGCAAAATATCAGGCATCTTCATAGAACTGCAGCCATTAGCAAGAGCTAGTTAGAGAACTAAACTGATGCCACATCAGCCAGAAAATGTTACATACTTTCATCCGCAGAGTGGAAATGGATTTTGACCAATCATCCTTTCCCTAAGTTTTAGGCACTCTGCACAATCCTACAATAAAATCTAAAAGGAGAAAATTCACAGGTGTAAAAGATCATCTGCGTGACGATCATCGTTTTGTTGATGTGTATTCGCAATTCCTTTAAGTACAGCCTACATTTCCAACCCCACCCCTGAAAGTTTACCCATTTCTGGGCAAACATGGAGAATCCTCGTCATCCCTCCCCAACAACCCCCCTATTCACACCTCGATTTCAGTTTGATATTGGAGGGTTATTCTTGCATCTGCAACAAATGTCCGTATGAAATGCAAGATTATGAAAAAATTCCCCAAGTACCTTTTATTTTATTTTTCCTTCCTATATTTTAAGGTCAGATGAGACCATTAAAATGTAGTCTGATCTTCTGCATGATCCAGTCTAGAATTTCACTGAACAATTCTCTCTCTCTCACACATGCCCACACACAAATTTACCCTCAGAAACAACCCTAAAAGGTGGGGATAATAAAAGTTCCCTATTTTGCAGATGGGGAACTGAGGTACAAGAGAAATCAAATTACTTTAGATCAGACCCTTGAAGTAAAGGTGGGGGTTCCTGCTGGTCAAAGATACACCAGAGCCCCCATTTTCAATATTTAAGAATTTTCATCTTCAAAATATTTTTCAAAGGGAAAACATTTTTTTTATTCTCTCATGATTCCTCCAGAGGTAAGTCAATAAGGGGCCAGTGCTCTTGATGTTTCTGCAGTAGCGCATGCCTAGTGAGACAGTAGATTGAATGCAGGCCTAGTTCCATCCAGGGTCAGAGTGGGGAGAGGGGTAGGAGGGAAGACAGTTTAGCAAGCTTCATAGCATAGCATAGCCTGTTGAGTCAGGACTTTAAAATAGCGTACTGGTGAGGGTCAAGTTAGACAATAGTCAGCAGGAGTTCTATTGAATTCGTTTGAAAATGTCCATTTTTAGCGACTTATACCACCCAGTTAAGAGTTATCCACCCATGGTTATCAGACTATGCTGAGATATTGCACCATTGCACTATAATTGATTTTAATGACAATTTGAAATGGTATATTTGTTCCTATTAAAAAGATATATAAAATCATAAAATGGGAAATGGCATTTTTTTCAAACACATTTAAGAATTTTCACTTGTTTTCCCCAACAACAAAAAATAAGCTTTTGGAGGTTCCCCACCCTCTCTCCTTCCCCTTTTTCAATTGGCAATCATCAGGGAGAGGGAAGGGAAAGTGTGAAAAGAGAGAGAGAGAGAGAGAGAGAGAGAGAGAGAGAGAGAGAGAGAAAAAGAGAAACGTTGAAAAACAAAATTTCAAGAAAAAATGTAAAGTTTCTCCTCAAAAACAACTAATATTTTATTATCAACTTTACTGGCAGCTACTATGCGGTACCCAGTTACTCAGACAATGAGTTTTCCCACACTTCTATCCTCCCCATAGATTCCACCAAAAACACTGCTTATTTTATACCTCTTTCAAGTACCTGACAAACCTCATTAGCTACCTATTTACTGTGTGTACACCACACACTGACATGCTTTCATTTCGGTACGACAGGTTACCACTCCCATACTATAAACAGAGGGATACATTACCACACAGTGACAGAAGAAAAACAGATTACCCTGAAGTGACAACTCCATTTCTTGTAATGGGAATGAATCAGACTTTCCCCAGACACTCTTCCCCTTTCACAGGGGCCCAGACGACCTATTTGTTTGCTTTCTCCTTTATGTTTTCCTTTTAGGAAAGAACATCCCAAAAAACAGGGCACCTAAACCATCAGAGTCAAGAGGTGGTGTTTCCTGAACCCACATTTAATCCCTTAATTTGTATTTTTTACTTCTTAAAAAGCAATTACAAGATTTCCACGTTTTGATCTCAATATTCCTTAGAGAAACTTTTCAGAATTTAGGGGGAAACGTATATTTATGTGTAGCTGAACAGGATGTTCCAATGCTGAGGACACTATGTTTCAACCTATAACTGGAATATTTTGTTTGTCTAACCCTAAACCATCTTTCATCTGTCACGCTTTCAAAACAAATTAATTTGGGGACAGTAGTGTCTCTGTGGAACAACTATGATCCCCATTTTGTAGACTGGTGAACTAAGAAACTGTTCAGTTTCTTAGGCCTTAATCATGCAATGAGATCCAACATGCAGCTTCTGGAAGCTCTACCATGTTGCACTGATATCAGTGAGATTCTACAATGGGATCTGATCAACTATCCATCTCTCTCTCTCTGGGTGGTCAAGAGGTTTATCATCACAACCCCTGGCAGGAGACAGAACGCGAACAGCTCCCCCTGCTGAAAACCTGCCAGAATCAAGCGGTACGTGAACTATTTCAGAAGTCCGCAGCTCCCCTTCCTAAGGATGCTCACAACATGAGAGCCACATCACTGCCCCTTCCTCTGGCCTTACTAACAGGTAGTGCAAAGAGATCTGCCGGAGCATTTCAAAAGCATCCTGCCCAGCTATTGATCACATTGTCATTGGACACTCCCACACTGTCCCAGCTGATCAGGCTAGGTTTCCTCCCAGCCCAACTGCCAACTTTGCTACCATAGCACACTCATCACTTCTTCCGGCACCTCAAGTGAAGTTTTTACAGCACTCACATGGAAGGGGGGAAAAAAAATAAAAAAAATAGCAGAATCAAAAGTGCCATCGCATTATTCCCAAGAAGTGTCCCGGAATGTTAGCTTTTGGTACTCAGCACAGTGCAGAGGACTCAAGGTCGACTTGCATTACAGGCTGTTAGCAGGAGGTCTCCATAAGCTGTTCCCCAGGTTCTTCCTCACTGTGCTTTGCTTGGCAGCCTCCACTCAAGTGCAGAGGCAGGAAGGGAGAGCTGAATTTTGCACATTAGGGAGGTCTGTTCTTGGAAAAAGACAGACCGGCAGAGAGATTTAATGTTGACGAGGAAAGACAGCCATCCCCAAGTGAGAGAAAGCTCAGGAGGAGTTGGAAAGGGAGAAGGACCAAGGGACTCATGAATAAATGCGGGAGGCTCCCATTAATTCCAGATGTTGTTGACTCTAATACTGTACCTAACCCTCAAGCCAGGCTAAGGATGTTGTGTATGCCAAATACAGAGAGATTTCCTCCAATACTAGACCTCATTGCCCGAAACCCTTTATAGCTGTGGCCAGCGAGTTGCTCTCTAGTGTCATCTGTTGTGGAACATCTTTACTCTCAAATAAATAAATGCCTGCCACAAGTGTAGGAGAGAAAGGGCATGTTTACACTTACCTCCGGAACGATCGATTCAGCAGCAGACGATTTATCGCATCTTCACTAGATGCGATAAATCGACTGCCGAGCACTCTCCAGTTGACTCCGGTACCGGAGTCAGAAGCATAGGCAGAGTCGACGGGGGAGCGGCAGCAGTCAACCTACCGCAGTAAAGACTCTGCGGTAAGTAGCTCTAAGTACGTCGACTTCAGCTATGCTGTTTTCATAGCTGAAGTAGCGTATCTTAGACCGACTTAGCTCACCCCCCTCCCACATGTAGACCAGGCTAAAGAAAGCCTGGAGCACTGGGCCTGGTGCAAGATTTGAGGCCTGAACCAGAGGCTATGAACCAAAGTCAGGCTGTGTATTAAACAGATCCTTACAAGTTCACTTTGTCGTACGTTAACTTGGCAAAGTTGTTGCTAGCATACCAGGCACTAGATATTTATGGAAATTCATTCCAGAATGCTAGTACAGATACATCCCAATCTAGTACAAGAGAAGACGGTTTGACAGAATAATGAATACGGACGTTTTGTCCGAAATATCAGGAATAAGGGAAGGTTTAAAAAAAAAACAAAAACAACCCCACAGATGTCATGAAACATGTAAGGTGGTATGTAAACTGTTTATCCCAGTTGTTTCTCTCAGTCTACAAATGTTGGGGTACCTCATCTTAACCCTTTGTGTGGCCAGCAGAAACTCCCGCCGCTGACTGAGCTGCTCCTTGCCACTGGGTACTCATATGTTAGTGTACCTGTAGCTCCCATGGAATGCTAGCACTGTTCCTTGGGGGCAATAAAGCTGGCCAAGTGCCTTTGTCATCGAACTGTGCCAGTAGTCTTTCTTTATGAGTAAGATCAAGGTCTACTGGATTAGCAGGGTACACTCTGCTAGTTCTGATAAGACCAGAGTTCCAAGGACAGAAGCACTGAGCAGCTGGAACAACATTCTTTAGCAACAACAAACAGTGAGAAATACGAGAAGATGACTACAGTGGCTGTGAGCAGAGACCAAAGTGATCCTCTAAAAGGCTTTCAACCCAGTCCTGAAGTGGAGATTGCAAGAGTGCTGATGATGGCTCTTTATAGAGAAAATTAATGCTAGTCCTCAGCAGGTCAGCCCAGGCAATTTAGGAAAAAGGCCTGCTAGAACTTCAAACTGGCCCAGCCTGATATGACCACCAGGCTGCCACTCCTTAGACTAGAGGGTTTTTAAAGCCCAATTTAATAACAAAATATACCAAGTTTCATAGCCATAGGAGCCAGCAAAGGGGAGAAATGGGGAAGAGGCCATCACTGCCAGCAATGTTCAGGGAATCAAGCTACAAAGCAGCTCACTGAGACAGTATAAACGTTATATATTGGTAGGTGGTCATTAATCAATTCTCTGTTACTGTTGTGACAGCCTCTGACCATATTTCTAGTCCTTCCATTTCAATTCAGCTTACCTACTCCTAGCAAGCTATTTGGATCTAACCAAACCTGGACCTGTTTTAAATCTAATTAAGTGTAACTGCTAAGGTAAATATATTTCCTAATTCAGTTTAGCTAAGTCTACCTTTCATAGTTCAAGATAATTTGTTTTGAGAATTAGTCCACATTTGATCTAGCTGGAAAGTGACACACAATTTGATTAATTATGCATTTTCAATAGCTCTTAGAGCATGCTGAATGATACAAGTTGCAATTAAGAGGCCACTGAAGCTAGAAAATCATATTTAAAAGCTATCTTTACCTGAATTACTGATAGCATAGATTATTAAAATCGATTTAACTTTTAAAGTGTCATTTATTTTTGATTATTTATGCCATTTACTTTTTATTTTATTTTATTAAGTTTTTAAAAAGAAAACAGGCTAGTTGGCTTCATTTCGGTCAGTTTCCAGCCAATTTCTCTTTCCCATTCTTGTGCACTACCAAAACATTGCAATATTCAGATTGCAGAGACAGTAGGAAACAAAACTGCTTCCACGGACTTTTTAAAAACAAGTTGATGAACAATTTTATACCAATACTAGATTCTGTAAAGCTTCACTCCACAAAGTATCATAGCATTTAATTCCAGTGCAACAATAGCACTGACCTACTAAGTATGCGATAAGAGGAATAACAAACTACAAAAATGAAGACATTTTGAAACCATATTCATAACTAATGTTTTAATAAGTCAGGAAAAAGGATTAGTTACCAAGTAACAATAAAGAATCACCTGCCACTAATAGAAAATAGCTATATTCAACTGCAAGCTAATTTTAAAGATAGATTCTAGCCTTGAACATTTAAAATGGAATTTTGATGCCCAGTTCCATTACAGTTAATGAGATCCTGGAGCAAAATCAACTCAGGCAGTTTTGGACATCTCAGCCATAATCTTCACTCAAAACCAAGAATTGAAGATTTTAATGCTGATAGGGGACTTATTTCAGAAATTTCTGAAGCTCTCCTTGATTTGGGGCCAGGATCTTGATGATGCAGCCAGCAGTAAACAACATCATGAGCTAAAAAGAGAAGGCGATGGAGACAGGACATGTACTTGGACAGTTATTAAAGATTCTAAGATCAGGAACAGACGGAGTAATAAGTCCCCTACCCTTCCTCCTTAAGGGAGCCACTGTCATTCTCCCCTGAGATAGATTTGTATTGGAGGGAAGAGGAAGGGGGAAGACAGGTATTTCCCTTGAAATCAGTAAACTGCTTCCTTCAGACTAAAAGGCTTCCTCTCACCAAGCAGAGTCCTTCATCAGGAGTTTCCAAATTACCAAGTGTGACTAAACTTTAAACTCTTGGTAATCTGCAGGCTCCTGCAGCAGCTTTTAGAGAAACAGGGGCAGCTTTCCCTATCAGCAGTAAATGGCATTGGCCTGACAGCTGCTTTCTGTGACCCAGGAGACACTGAGCAAATGGTATTAGAGCTCAAACAGATAACAGAGAGGTGTGTGGCACAGGGGGGCAGTTCAGCCTTTCTAGCTAATCAGCAGAACATCTCCTCACTTTTTAATATCTAGCTTCTTCCACAGAGAACATGGATACTCCTCTACAGAGGAGTTTCTAGGTGATAAATGGTCTCCAGCTAGCAGTCAATCCTACTTCCATTCAGTTATACCGATGACAATCACTCCTGCCTCCCATCAATATACAGGGGGACTGTTTCTCCCTAGATATAGGGGATACCCAGTATTCACCTGCTGTAGCTATAGATATGCACCCATAGACAAGGGATGAGCACTTCCCCCCTCCCCTGAATATAGGGGAGCCATCACCTGATATATAGATATCGTCCCCATTTATATAGGGAATGTCTCTATCCAGCATAGATACGGGAACTGGGTATAGCTTATGTATTGTGAATGTTCCCCATTTATGAAGGAAATGACCATGTTTTATTTATATATATGAAGCGCTCCCCTCTGCCAAACAATGGGGTCCTTCCCCTTTCCCATATGTAATAAGAATGCCCACTACACAGGGCAGGCCACCTTGCCCCACATACATAGGTGACTAACTCCCTGTACAGCTCTCCTTTATGGACTTTCGCCCTTTGCTCCGCATACACAAGGCGCACTTCCTCGTTGAGATCAAGTTTGTCCCTTTCCCCCATGAATATAGGGGGGTGCCCCCACTTCCCCGTGTCTCCAGTGAATGCCCCCCAAATAGGGGCCCTACATCTGCCCCTCCCCCGGAGGACACCACACCAACCCCCCCAGGTGGTGAATGAATGAACGCACGCCTCTCCCAGACGGGGCAGCTCATGCCTACAGGGGCCGCCCCTTCCCCCGTGTGCATGGGGCCGGCCCGGGGGGCTGCCCTGCACGCCGAAGGCGAGCCCGCGGCAGGGTACCTCGTCCTGGAGCCGGTAGATGCTGATGCCCATAGTCTCCACCAGGAGCTGCCAGGCTCCCCCTGCCGCCGGCGCCGGCTGGCTCAGCTCCCGGCAGGCGGCCTGGAACTGCTCCTCGGAGAAGCCCCGCTGCGCCTCCATCGCCCGGCTGTGGGGGCCGGGCCCGGCGCGCCAGGGGATAGCCCCGGCCGGGGCGGCGGCGGCCAATCGCGGGCCCCCGGCGCTCGGCTCGTTCCGGGCTCCGGGAGGCGGAGGCGCCGAGCCCGGGCTTGCGGCGGTGTCGGGCGGGGTTTCCTCGCTTGCCCGCCGTGCGTGAGACTCTCCCCCGGGCCTGTGCCTCTAGGGGGTCGGGGGGGCCACACAGCGAGTGTGAAAAAATGAGGGTGGGGGGTAATAGGAGCCTGTGTAAGAAAAAGACCCCAAAATCGGGGCTGTCCCTATAAAATCGGGACATCTGGTCACCCTAGCCGGGGGGGGGGGGGTATATAGAGGGCAGCCCTAGGCAGGCACAGAGGGGGCATTCCCTGCCCATGTAAGGTATATTGGGCTTCCCCCAATGGATATCGAGGAACCCCCCCCCCCTCGTCCTTCCAGGACCGTCCTCCAGCATACATACGGGACACGTCCCCCAAGGTATATAGGGGAACACCCCCCTCCTCCAAGCACTGCCTCAACATACATAGGGGATGCATCCCCCAAGGTATATTGGGGAACGCCCTCCTCTTTCCAGGCACTTGCTCCAGCGTACATAGGGGACATTCCCTGCCCATGTGTAGAGGGACTACTTCCCTCAGCATAGATAGGGGGGCACTTACGTATATAGGAGATATCTGTTCCCCCATCCAAGATATTGTGGGGCAGTCTCTTCCTCCCTGCCCCCTCCCAGTTTGTGTATAGGGTCACGCCCTCCCAACCCCATGTATAACTTTTGTGACACCTTAGAGACTAACAAATTTGTCTGAGCCTCTGAAACGTGTAACGCTGCCACCTCACCTATATAGGAGAAATCTCCCTCATGGGCCATTTGTAGGTAACTCCCTCCACATGTATAGCAGGGACACTGTAGCATTGCTTTGTCTGTTAAACAGTCTGTGGTGCAATTTCTAGGAACAAGTGCAAATGGTGTCAATGCAGTGCTATGGTTTAGAAATCAAACGGTTATAAGTAGAGCCTTACCAAATTCACAGTCCAATTTGGTCAATTTCATAGTCACAGGATTTTAAAAATTGTAAATTTCATGATTTTAGCTATTTAAATCTGAAATTTCACAGTGGTGTAATTACAAGGATTCTAACTCAAAAAGGATTTGGGGGGAGGGGGTTGCAAAGTTATTGTAGGGGCGGTTGCAGTACTGCTCTCCTTACTTCTGCACTGGTGCTGGCTGTGGTGCTGCCTTCAGAGCTGGGCAACTGGAAAGCGGGGGCTGCTGGCCGGGAGCCCAGCTCTGAAGGCAGAGCCGCCACCAGCAGCAGCACAGAAGTAAGGGTGGCATAGTATGGTATTTTCACACTACTTCTGTGCTGCTGGTGGTGGGGCACTGCCTTCTCCTCTGAATTTGGTCCCCAGTTTGTAAAGTGTTTTGGGGTCTCTCAGGATGAAAAGCAATATAAATACAATGGACATGTTGCTATGGCAGCCTGACACAGATAGCCACAGCAGCCAGGGGAGCAAGATGGGGCAGTGCATGTGGAATAGTCTCCATAGGCTGTACTGCTATATTAAATATTGTTCTGCTCACACAGCTCCTCCTAGATTCCCCTGCTTGGACACAGTATCTCTTAATTAAGAAAGATTCAAGCAACCCTGAGCTACTAACAGTGGACAAAGAATCAGTCTCACACCACCATTATCATCACCATCCCATGGATGGATCGCTAAATGCAAGCTTAGCAAATGTTAGTTCTCTCTAGTTTCCCTGCCTGATTGCTGGCTTCTTTGACAAAGAATCCAGTGATGTCAGATATCCCTCCCAGTTCTAGCTAATTGGTCCATAATCAGGCAGTGAGTCAAGGATGAAGGTTAACATGCAGCAAGAACAAATGCCTCTAAATGACCTTGATGGATTACGTGATCTCTTCTCTTGAAAACTCTTGGCAGTATAAATGGTTAATATGGGGACTGCTTAATGTTGTCTGCTACTTTACAGTAAAACTCAGATCCATGAAGATAGTTAGATTTCTAACATCCATGGAAATCAATGAACATTTGGAGGCTAAATACCTTTGTAGATCTGGGCCTAAGCGTTCTTCATTATATTGTCTGGATAACACTGAAGTGGCTAGTATCAGAGGGTAGCCGTGTTAGTCTGGATCTGTAAAAGCAGCAAAGAATCCTGTGGCACCTTATAGACTAACAGACGTTTTGGAGCATGAGCTTTCGTGGGTGAATACCTCATACGACCGCATCTGCTCTAACCCCTCAGACAGAGACCAACACCTACAAAATCTCCACCAAGCATTCTCAAAACTACAATACCCGCACGAGGAAATAAGGAAACAGATCAACAGAGCCAGACGTGTACCCAGAAGCCTCCTACTGCAAGACAAACCCAAGAGAGAAACCAACAGGACTCCACTGGCCATCACATACAGCCCCCAGCTAAAACCCCTCCAACGCATCATCAAGGATCTACAACCCATCCTGGACAATGATCCCACACTTTCACAGGCCTTGGGTGGCAGGCCAATCCTTGCCCACAGACAACCTGCCAACCTGAAACATATTCTCACCAGTAACTGCACACCACACCATAATAACTCTAGCTCAGGAACCAATCCATGCAACAAACCTCGATGCCAACTCTGCCCACATATCTACACCAGCGACACCATCACAGGACCTAACCAGATCAGCCACACCATCACTGGTTCATTCACCTGCACATCCACCAATGTAATTTACGCCATCATATGCCAGCAATGCCCCTCTGCTATGTACATCGGCCAAACTGGACAGTCTCTACGGAAAAGGATAAATGGACACAAATCAGACATTAGGAATGGCAATATACAAAAACCTGTAGGAGAGCACTTCAACCTCCCTGGCCACACTATAGCAGACCTTAAGGTGGCCATCCTGCAGCAAAAAAACTTCAGGACCAGACTTCAAAGAGAAACTGCTGAGCTTCAGTTCATCTGCAAATTTGACACCATCAGCTCAGGATTGAACAAAGACTGTGAATGGCTTGCCAATTACAGAACCAGTTTCTCCTCTCTTGGTTTTCACACCTCAACTGCTAGAACAGGGCCTCCTCCTCCCTGATTGAACTGACCTCGTTATCTCTAGCTTGCTTGCTAGCACACATATATATATATACCTGCCCCTGGATATTTCCATTACATGCATCTGAGGAAGTGGGTATTCACCCACGAAAGCTCATGCTCCAAAACATCTGTTAGTCTATAAGGTGCCACAGGATTCTTTGCTGCTTTTACTGAAGTGGCTGTTGTACGACTCTACAGCTGCCATGGCTCCAGCACCCTCACAAAAAATGAGATGTTTGTCTCACAAGGTTATTCCAGCAAGTAAAACTTTTAAATAAACTTGCAGTTTACATCTGTGGCCATGTGGGGTGGTGATTATAAATAAACATGGGTGCAAGCACTTCTGAAAGGAGCTGGTATGCTCTACTGGGTTAAGTTCTGTTTCACTTTTATAAAATGATTTATTATTTGTATTGCACTAGTGCCTAAGAGCCCCAGTCATGGCCCAACTGTGGAAGGCACTGTTCAGAGAGGAGTTTATTTTCTTAATGCTATAACACAAAAGAAATCCATCTGCAAATAACTAACTATTTAAAAACAGTGGGTCACTATTACATGGGTTGTGGATGGGGTTTCAATAGTGCCTAACTGATTTAGGAGCACAGATCCCATTGACTTGGGACTTATGCTCCTAAGTCACTAAAATGTGCTTGAAAATCCCACCTGATATTCACAATGTAAATTACCTGATTAAAAATCACACTGTGATGGATTCATGGGACCCAATCCCTAGTCCCAGTGAAGTCTTTGGACATCTGCCATTGACCTCAGTGATGTGGAATGGAACCAATAACTTGGAGATGAGAAGAGCCTCCTCCATCAGGAACTCATATGAGGACAAAACCCAAAAAGGTTGAAAACATGAGCAAACACAATCCTTGATCTTTTCCAGATAAATTTCAATGTTATTTATCTTGCACACCATTTCCATAGCTGAGAGAAAACTATCAGCTACTTTGTGTTTTCCTGTGTCCTGTGTCAGTGTGGCACTGATGCATCTTGAGAAATTCATGACAATAAATAAAGATTTGGGATTTTACTGGATTCAATTATTATGCATTCATTTACATACCATCTTCAATTCCGTTGTATTCAATTCATACCAAAAGTCTGGAAAAGTGTTGTATGGCCCTAAACACTCATCATACCTACAGTATGTGTGTTGGTATCTACATATACAAAGTAGAGTCTTTAGGAATTAAAATCTATTGTTGCTATTGTATTGTTGATCACATGAACTATAAGGCTTTCTTACACAACCCCATGGGCTTTCTAGCTGATTCATGCTCCATACTGAGGGCTACATCATCATAGGTTTGATATGGACAATTTTGTGAAGTGCTGCACACTCTCAATTCCTATTGAAGTCAAGGGGAATTCTGAGTGCTACCATCTCTCAGGAACATTCCCCCTTGTTTGCAGACTGGGACCCCCAGAAGTCATCATCTGATTTTTATGTCCACCCCAGTAAGACGCTGGGGAGTCCTGATAATGGTTAGCTTTATAGACTCATAGACTCTAGGACTGGAAGGGACCTCGAGAGGTCATCGAGTCCAGTCCCCTGCCCTCATGGCAGGACCAAATACTGTCTAGACCATCCCTAATAGACATTTATCTAACCTACTCTTAAATATCTCCAGAGATGGAGATTCCACAACTTCCCTAGGCAATCTATTCCAGTGTTTAACTACCCTGACAGTTAGGAACTTTTTCCTAATGTCCAACCTAAATCTCCCTTGCTGCAGTTTAAGCCCATTGCTTCTTGTTCTATCATTGGAGGCTAAGGTGAACAAGTTTTCTCCCTCCTCCTGATGACACCCTTTTAGATACCTGAAAACTGCTATCATGTCCCCTCTCAGTCTTCTCTTTTCCAAACTAAACAAACCCAATTCCTTCAGCCTTCCTTCATAGGTCATGTTCTCAAGACCTTTAATCATTCTTGTTGCTCTTGTATGGACCCTCTCCAATTTCTCCACATCTTTCTTGAAATGCGGTGCCCAGAACTGGACATAATACTCCAGTTGAGGCCTAACCAGCGCAGAGTAAAGTGGAAGAATGACTTCTCGTGTCTTGTTTACAACACACCTATTAATGCATCCCAGAATCACGTTTGCTTTTTTTGCAACAGTATCACACTGTTGACTCATATTAAGCTTGTGGTCTACTATGACCCCTAGATCTCTTTCTGCCATACTACTTCCTAGACAGTCTCTTCCCATTCTGTATGTGTGAAACTGATTGTTCCTTCCTAGGTGGAGCACTTTGCATTTATCTTTATTGAACTTCATCCTGTTTACCTCAGACCATTTCTCCAATTTGTCCAGATCATTTTGAATTTTGACCCTGTCCTCCAAAGCAGTTGCAATCCCTCCCAGTTTGGTATCGTCCGCAAACTTAATAAGCGTACTTTCTATGCCAACATCTAAATCGTTGATGAAGATATTGAACAGAACCGGTCCCAAAACAGACCCCTGCGGAACCCCACTTGTTATACCTTTCCAGCAGGATTGGGAGCCATTAACAACTACTCTCTGAGTACGGTTATCCAGCCAGTTATGCACCCACCTTATAGTAGCCCCATCTAAATTGTACTTTCCTAGTTTATCTATAAGAATATCATGCGAGACCGTATCAAATGCCTTACTAAAGTCTAGGTATATCACATCCACCACTTCTCCCTTATCCACAAGGCTCGTTATCCTATCAAAGAACGCTATCAGATTAGTTTGACACGATTTGTTCTTTACAAATCCATGCTGGCTATTCCCTATCACCTTACCACCTTCCAAGTGTTTGCAGATGATTTCTTTGATTACCTGCTCCATTATCTTCCCTGGCACAGAAGTTAAACTAACTGGTCTGTAGTTTCCTGGGTTGTTTTTATTTCCCTTTTTATAGATGGGCACTATATTTGCCCCCTTCCAGTCTTCTGGAATCTCCCCTGTCTCCCATGATTTCCCAAAGATAATAGCTAGAGGCTCAGATACCTCTTCTATTAACTCCTTGAGTATTCTAGGATGCATTTCATCAGGCCCTGGTGACTTGCAGGCATCTAATTTTTCTAAGTGATTTTTTACTTGCTCTTTTTTTATTTTATCTTCTAAACCTACCCTCTTCGTAAGCATTCACTATACTAGACATTCCTTCAGACTTCTCAGTGAAGACCGAAACAAAGAAGTCATTAAGCATCGCTGCCATTTCCAAGTCTCCCGTTACTGTTTCCCCCTCCTCATTGAGCAGTGGGCCTACCCTGTCCTTAGTCTTCCTCTTGCTTCTAATGTATTGATAAAAAGTCTTCTTGTTTCCCTTTATTCCCATCGCTAGTTTGAGTTCATTCTGTGCCTTTGCTTTTCTAATCTTGCCTCTGCATTCCTGTGTTATTTGCCTTTATTCATCCTTCGTGATCTGACCTAGTTTCCATTTTTTATATGACGCCTTTTTATTTTGTAGGTCACGCAAGATCTCAAGGGTAAGCCAAGGTGGTCTTTTGCCACATTTTCTATCTTTCCTAACCATCGGAATAACTTGCTTTTGGGCCCTTAATAGTGTCCCTTTGAAAAACTGCCAACTTTCCTCAGTTGTTTTTCCCCTCAGTCTTAATTCCCATGGGACCTTACTTATCAGCTCTCTGAGCTTACCAAAATCCGCCTTCCTGAAATCCATTGTCTCTATTCTGCTGTACTCCCTTCTACCCTTCCTTAGAATTGCAAATTCTATGATTTCATGATCACTTTCACCCAAGCTTCCTTCTACTTTCAAATTCTCAACAAGTTCCTCCCTATTTGTTAGAATCAAGTCTAGAACAGCTTCCCCCCTAGTAGCTTTTTCAACTTTCTGAAATAAAAAGTTGTCTGCAATGCAGTCCAGGAACTTATTGGATAGTCTGTGCCCCGCGGTGTTATTTTCCCAACATATATCTGGATAGTTGAAGTCCCCCATCACCACCAAATCTTGAGCTTTGGATGATTTTGTTAGTTGTTTGAAAAAAGCCTCATCCACCTCTTCCACCTGATTAAGTGGCCTGTAGTAGACTCCCAGCACGACATCACCCGTGTTTTTTACCCCTTTTAGCCTAACCCAGAGACTCTCCACACTTCCGTCTCCTATGTCCATCTCCACCTCAGTTCAAGTGTGTACATTTTTAATATATAAGGCAACACCTCCTCCCTTTTTCCCCTGTCTATCCTTCCTGAGCAAACTATACCCATCCACACCAACATTCCAGTCGTGTGTATTATCCCACCAAGTTTCAGTAATGCCAATAATGTCATAGTTGTATTTATTTATTAACACTTCCAGTTCCTCCTGCTTATTACCCATACTTCTTGCATTTGTATATAGGCATCTAAGATACTGGTTTGATCTTGCCTCCCAGCTTTGCCCTGACCCTCCTTCCTCTCTGCCATTATAGCCCGTGCTCCCGCCTGTTTCCAACCCATCTCCCAGGTCTTGTTCCCCACTTACCTGTGGGCTTTGCTCACCTGTCCCCATTGAACCTAGTTTAAAGCCCTCCTTACTAGGTTAGCCAGTCTGTGCGCAAATAAGGCCTTTCCCCTCTTCGAAAGGTGAACGCCATCTGTTCCTAGCAGTCCTTCCTCGAATAGCATCCCGTGGTTGAGGAAGCCAAAGCCCTCCTGGCGACACCATCTTCGCAGCCAGGCATTCACCTCCACGATGCATCTGTCTCTGCCCGGACCCCTACCTTCAACAGGAAGAATCGAAGAGAATACCACCTGCGCTCCAAACTCCTTAACCCGTACTCCCAGAGCCCTGTAGTCACTCTTGATCTGCTCAGTGTCACACCTCGCAGTATCATTTGTGCCCACATGGATGAGTAGCATGGGGTAGTAGTCAGAAGGCCGGATAATCCACGACAATGCCTCTGTAACATCTCGGATACGGGCCCCTGGCAGGCAGCATACCTCCCAGGATGAACGGTCAGGGCGACAGATGGGTGTCTCCGTCCCCCTCAGCAGAGAGTCTCCAACCACCACTACCCTACGTTTCTTATGAGTGGTGGCAGCAGACCTCCCAGCCTTAGGGGTACGAGGCTTCACCTCCTTAACTGTTGGGGGTGATTCCTTCTCTCCTGTATCAAGAAGAGCATAATGGTTATCTTTTACCACAGCAGGAGGGTTCACAGCAGCGGTGGAGCACTGCCTGCTGCTAGAAGTAACCAGCTGGCTGTGTCCACCCTGAGCCTCCTCCTCCACTGATGTGTCAGACACACCCTGAGGCATCTCCTCAGAACAGGTTGGGTTGTTCTGTGTGAGGGAATAGATCAGTCTCATACATTCACCATCCCTTCTGTGACCATGTCAATCCCTTTTAGGTTTAGAAGACATTAATAGATAGCTGCTCCCCCAGTTTGCCTCTTTATGGCGGGCTTCTTATATACATAGGAATGGAGAAGTGCAGATAAGCTATGGAAACTTTCATCTCTAAGGCACCAGTTTGAATCTAACCCATACTGGTATTTCCTGACAGATGTTACCGCCTGATTGTTCTTTGGTGGCTTCTGTAAAATGAGCTGCTGGCCTCAGTCCCATTGGTAGAAAACACGACCAAAAAAACCCCATCAGCAATAAATGGTACCCTTGCTGGCAGTCCCCGCAAAGAGGTAAAGATTTTAATGGATCTGAGACTGAATTATCCTCTCAACCCTAGAGACAGTTGGTCTACACAGGGTTGAGGCATGTTGAGTTTGGGAAGGGATCATACTTCACGGCTGTCTGTGCTGTAGCTACAATATTCCATGACTAAACTGAGGGTGTTGGGTTCAAATTTTAAAGAGTAACTAGTGACTGGGGACATATTTTGGGGGTGGGGGGGCAATTTTTGGATACCCAAATTGAGACACCTTAAAAGGGCCTGATTTTCAGAAAGTGCCGAGCATCCAGCCACTGTAAATCAGCTCCAGTAGGGAATCCAAAACCTCAAGCATCCCAAGTGACTAGCCACTACTGAAAATCTTGGCAAAGATCTTATTCCCCTGTTCTGGCACCTTTCATGAGCAACACATTCACTAAATCAATTGAATAGGAAAGGGAGTGGGATTAAAATTTGTGTATATTGCAAATCTACATCATACTCAGAAACAGTAACTATACCATTCCCATACATAGCAATTTAATCATTTATAATAATAAGCAAATGTTTGTAAAGATAAAAGAAAATGAGGTTTGTTGTGCTGTGTAAAGCGGAGCTGCTTCTGGATCCAAAAGCAGGTTGATTGATAGACAGTGCCATGCACTGAAACGTGTGAGATTCCCATGTACAAGAGTTTGGGGCGTGGTTGGAATTTTGGAGGTGTTTTTTCAGGATGTTTATAGAAAATAGTTTTGTGGACTCTTTTATGACTTCTTGCAAATTACCAGAAAGACCAAAGTCCTGCAGAAAAGTCAGTAGTGCAGCCTTCCCCACACGGATTACACTCTGCACCCAAGGTACCACTTCTAAGAGTGAAAATGCCATTTAGTCACCGCGGCCTATTCAGTAACTACCTTCTCTGCTGGGATTGTCATCAAGAGAAGCGAGTAATGGCAGTTGTGATGCAGATACCTATCCACTAAGTATTGGATTGAGACCATGTCCATTTCACATAGAGAGGTCACCTACATTTAAGCACCTGAGCGTGAATTTCACTTCTTTGCAGAAAGCCAGCAGAAAGCTTTTGTACCATTTAAGCCCTCAAAATAGGTTTTAAGTGGAATTTAAGTGATGCATAATACTACACAGGAGTGAATATCATCCTAAATCCATATTTAAGTATCTAACTTCAATGGGGTTCCACACAGAGATAGCGATCCTTCTGCACAGAGCTCATTGCAGAATCAGGACCTGACCTGCACTCTAACTCAAACTGACTAGCTGCTGCCTCTTAGTACTAATATTTCTCTCTCTACTGGAGGCTTTCATTTTCTGAACTGCATGTGTAGGGGTTTCTCTCTTTCACTGTGGGCATTAATTTGTGACATGCTTTTTCAAAGACTCAAAAGAAAATAATGTTCACTTCCTGTGTGCTTCCTTTAATGGGTAAATAAACAGGAGCCAATGAGGAGCAAGCCACTTGATGGAGAGGAGGGTCACTCACTTTAAAAGTTAGGGCAAGGAAAGAAAGGATTAAAAGTATTCTCTCATTCAAAGCCATATAGCCAAAATATAAACAAGTCGATTTAGATCTTGATTTGGTTTGACAGATGCTTCTCTTTCCCGCTCCACATCCTAGAACTATCAAAGACTTTGAAATGGATGGAGAAAGATTTCTAAACATTTCCTCTAGTATGTGACAGAGTTCTGAACAAACATATGTGAAGCCCTGTGTTCTGCTAAAACAATTCTTTCTGCTCTAAAAGGCTTTCCTTGTGTTGAGCATTTGACTGTTTACATAGACAACACATAGGAAAAGTCTCCTTTTGAACTATAGAAAGTGTGCCTGTTCATTCTGACGGATCCTGTCCGGGGTTGTGTTCACCGGTGAAACTACAGGAGAAAGCCATAATGGGTACCAATGAGTGGAAGTTAAAGCCAGACATCTTCAAATTAGAAATAAGGCACATATTTTTAACAGCGTGGATTGACTAACCATTAGGATGAACTACCAGGAAAGTGCTGGATTCTACAAATCAAGACTAGATACCTTTAGCCAAACACAAGTTATTGAGATCAACACAGGAGTAATTGGATGAAATTCTGTAGCCTGTGTTATACAAGAGGTCAGATTAAAAGATATGATCGTCCCTTCTGGCCTTAAATCTATGAATCTATGTATCAATAGCCTTTGCTGCTCTCACACACCACCAAAATGCTGTTACTTAGCACGCAGGATTTCTACAGCAGACCTTCTGTCAGCCTCTAGGAACATAGGAACAGCCAGAGTTTATTCATTTAATCTTTGACAGTGGCCAGATGCTTCAGAGAAAAATGTAAAGCCTCTATTATGGACAATTTTGTAATATAATATCTGTCAGGGAAGTTTCTTCCTTAATCCAGGTAATTAGTGATTGGATTATGTCCTGAAGAAGCGTGAGTTCTCACACATTTTTCTCATTTAGGGACCAATCTTATTATTCATATTGGATAGGGCAGCAGTCTTGGAGCTAAAATACGTGAATTCTATTCCCAGATCTGTCACTGACCTGCTGTGTGACCTTGAGCAACTCACTTCATCTCCTTGTGCTTCTGTTCCCTTCCCACTTTTTGTCTGTCTTGTAAACTTTTCAGGCCAGGCACTGTCTCTTATTATGTGGCTTTGTTTGTTTGTTTACAGCAATGGCATGGTGAGGCCCTAGTCTCACCTGAAACCTCTAGGCTGTACTGTAGTACAGTAAAATAATTTACACCAGCATAGAAAATGCACTGAAATCATGTAATCTGCATGTTTGTCATAATACTTGTGCTCAATTAACGCCACCAACTGGAGAGCTGCAATGGAAGTGAAAGAATCAGAATGTTCTGCAACCTACTTCTACAAGGTTTTGGATTTAGCTTCTGGTAGCTCACATGCAGCCCTTGCTAACTAAAGGCAAATGTACACACAAGGAATGCAGCTCTTCCAATGTGAATGTATGTAAGTATAAAAGTAGTTAGACATAAGAATAATCACGTGCAGTTCCAGATGAAGGGCCCTGTGCTTCCCAGCGCATCAAGAGGAGCAAGTGAAAGTCAAAAAAGGCAGAAATGAACACCCTAGTCCTGCAAAGAACTTATGTACATTGAAGTTAATGGAATACCTCATCTAAGGGAGATGAAGAAAAGCCCTTAACACATTGCTGTCATACCAGGGTGCATCCTTTTAGAATTAGCAGCTCATCAATTTCATTGCTGGTGTGATGACATATAAAATAGGTGGTTCATGCAGACATTAATGAACAAGGCCAGATTCTCAACTGGTGCAAACTGATGTAGCAGCTTTAACTTCAGTGGAGCTGTGCTGATTCACCCCACATGAGGATCCAGCCCATAATATTGACTCTATGAATCACTACTTTTCCATCCCACAGCGCTCACATTCATCAGCAGCACAAGGACAACTTAAAACATATTTAAATACATTAAAATCAAAGATCAGTCTCCAAAAGTTCCAGAAAGCAAAATCAACTGGGGCAGAGGAGGGTGGAGAATCACAAAATGAAAAAAGCAGCAGGGGGTGGGGAAAAGGGAAGAAGAGGTGATTGAATATGGAGCCCATAATGGTCATACTTTGCTAGATAAATGAATCACTTCCTGCTTTGCTGTGACCCAGAGCCTGGGAGGCTGTTAATATGCAGTCAGAATCTCAAAGGCAGCCACAAAGCATTGCAAGTGCATCATTTAACAAGTGGAGAAACAGCATTGCTCAGTTTAGGGGTACCTCCCTCTGCTTTTTCAAAAGCCCATGAGAGTTTACACTGGGAGGACTTCAAACACTTGTGCATGATGTTTCCTCGCCTGTTGTTCCAGCAACAGCAGACTGCACCTCCCCAAAGCAGCTGTGTAAGTGCAAAGGTAGACCAGACAGGGGCTTGTCATTTCCCAGCCATTTCATTTCTAATCCCCTAGTTTCCTCTTAGCCACTTCAGAGACAGCCTAGGCTGAAGTCAGGCTGGAATAGTGTGGAGAGAAGTTGTCCATGAAGAATTCAGTCTGCTGTCTGTGTGGCTCCACAGGACCCCTAGCTACCAGAATGGGAGCCTAACTCCTTCCTCCAGTGACCTGTTCACAGCTGTGATTAGGTTTTTCTGATTCAGCTGGTCTCCCCTTGTCTAATAATTATAATATAGGAATGGTTGCACCCGGCATTTACATAATAACTTCTATCCAAAGATCAGTGAGGTTGGTAAGTATCTGTGATGGGTTGGATCACAGAAACCCCGTTGGGGCTGCCAGCTGATGTGCCAAGACTACTTCTGCCCCTGAATTCCTGCCCTGACAGCTTAGGACCTCAGTGCTCTGCCTGGATTGAGCCAGACCCCCTAACCTGCTGCAAACTCAGACCCAGGTCTGAACCACACCCCCTAACAGCTGTAGGCTTAACTGAAAGCAATTTACAGAAGTGTTCCTGTCTTTAACACTCAGATGTCCAACTCCCAATGGGGTCCAAACCCCAGATAAATCCATTTTACCCTCTATAAAGCTTACACAGGGTAAACTCATACATTGTTCACCCTCTATAACACTGATAGAGAGATATACACAGCTGTTTGCCCTTCCTCCCCCCAGGTATTAATACATACTCTGAGGTAATTAAGAAGTAAAAAATGATTTTATTAAATACAGAAAGTAGGATCTAAGTGGTTCCAAGTAGTAACAGACAGAACAAAGTGAATTACCAAGTAAAATAAAATAGAACACACAAGTCTAAGAAACTGAATACAGTTAAAAACCTCATGCAGCTTCCTTTTACAGACTAGTCTCCTTATAGTCTGGGTCCAGCAATCACTCACACCCCTGCAGTCACTGTCCTTTGTTCCAGTTTCTTTCAGGTATTCTTTGGGGTGGAGAGGCTTTCTCTTTAGCCAGCTGAAGTCAAAATGCAGGGGTCTCCTACAGGCTTGAACTGACTTTCTCTTGGGGGGGGGACAGGGGGAGACTCCATCCTCTCTCCTATGCAAAGTCCAGCTCCAAGATGGAGTTTTGGAGTCATGTGGGCAAGTCACATGTCCATGCATGACTGAGTTTCTTACCAGCCAAGCCACATTCCTGGGAAAACTCTGATTGGATTGGCATCTTTGAGTTCATTGTTGGCCTAAATGGTTCTTGATTGGGCATTTAATTTGCACATTCCTTTCTCAACAGAAATCAAGCAAGTATACAGCCAATATTCCTAACTTTAAGTACAAAAATGATACATACGTACAAAGATTAATAGATTCAGTAGATCATAACCTTTACAGAGATATGTCACATGGCATATGTAGCATAAAAATATTCTAGTTATGTCATATATACATTCATAAGTATATCCCATAAAGCCTTATGGGAGGCACCATTACAATATTTCACTGGTAGGGAAACTGAGGCACAGAAAGGTGAAGTAACTTACCCAAGGCAGAGTCAGGAATAGATACCAGGAGTTCTGGCACCAATTCCTTTAGATTAGCCACAAAACTACCTTTCCTTTATATTTCCCTACAGTGTTTCTTCCTTTTTCTCTCTGTCTCAGTCTCTCCTGTCACTTTTTATTCTCTGCCATTGTCTCTCTTTCTCTGCCTGTCACCTGGTCTTTCTTTCCCCTCCTTCACTGGTCCCCTCCCACTGCAGTCCTTTGCCAGCCCTGTAGTTCTCTCTGCTCTGTCTCCTTCTCCAAATCTCTGCATCCTGTTTCTCCACTCATCTCCATCTACTGTTGTTCCCTCCTCAAGTGTTAATTCTCTTTACCAGATATGCATATGGAACTCCCATCAGCCCTCCCTATGATGAGCAAAGGGGGTGATGAGAGTGTGTGGGGCAACCAGTGCCTATGGTCTCCTTCTCCCCCGTCTCTAACTCATTGCCATAGTAAGCTGGGAGAAGCGGATGGAGGAAGAGGAAGCAGCCTTGGTTGCCTGCTCAACCCAAGTATCTATTGGGTTTCTGGGCTGCTCAACCCAAGTAGCCCCTTGTCAGTGGGAGGAGAAGCTACAGGGGGAATCTTGCTCACACCAGACAGCCCTGCTAAAGAGGGACACCTCGGATGAGAGGAGTTTTCAGGATGAAATAGCTGAGATCTGGAGAAGAGGACAGGGGTCCTGAGGTCTGTCAAGGACTCCAGTGACTGTCATGCAGTCATGTCATCAGGCATTCTACCAGTGACAAAGTTAGGTAGAGCTACCATTGCTTTGTGGTATATTCATACAGGGGCTATTAAAGCATTGGCCTAAAATATTAGGGTGAAATATGCCCCAGGTCTCTTACACTGAGCTCCACTTACATTAGATTCCCTTCTGAGGGAGCTGGCCTGTCTTTTGGGGCAGATGAAAGGTGCTGCAAACATAAGCATCAGAAAGGAATGCTAGACAAAAGGTGAAAATAGCAGACTTCTTGTACAAAGTAGTGGCAATTCTCCAGAACACCTCTGGCCTGACTTTGACTGAAGGAGACAGAACTCATGGTGGGATAACTTAAGGGACTGCATCTTCATCATCAGAAAAAAGTTAACACAACAGGAAGAGGGTGAAATCCTGGCCCCAGAAAAATTAGATTTGGCAAGATTTCCATTGACTTCACTGGGACCAGGATTTCACCCCAGAAAGGGGTCTCAAAAGTACATGAACATTCTCAGTAACAGAGGCTGCTTAAATGCATCTGGTGCATTGCTGGTCTATCAAGCATTGATTAAATAGTGCCTTTTAAATGTAAGCTGTGGGTAAACTTAACCACAAAAACCAAACAGACCCTTCCCCCAACATTTAAGGCAAACATTCCTGCTTATATCTAAGGTAAACAAAGGAAACCACAATATTAAAAACAACTAACTTATTGATATTATATTAACTGATAGATTGAAGCCTAGACATTCCTTTTAAATGTTTTTAAATAAGATTGAGAAACACCCTCAAACTTTGTTGCATTAAAAACATAGTTCTAAATCTGACGCAAGCCGCATTCCTTTCAACCTTATTTTTCAGCCAGTTAGGAGCCCCTCTGGATTTCAAAGCGCACTTTGCTCCGGCAGAGCTTTTAAAAAACCACAAGACACTGATCCTGCCATGAACTTCACTTGAGTAGACCCCCCCTCCCTTGAAGTCTGCAGGGCTCAGCAATCCTGCCACTTGGAGCACATTGCAGGATCAGAGCTTACACCACATTTTAATTAACCTTCATACAAGAGGGGGGGGGCAGGGTGATTTGATTGTGTCACCCTCTGGGTTTGTCAGACATCAGGCGCTGCTGTAAAATGCACCTGTTTCCCCAGGCTTGTGGTATCTAGGTTAATAGACAGCGCCCATCACCATGGGCTCTGAGAGCATTTCAGAGGACCCGAAAGGGGGATTCTGTGTTGGGGAGGGTGGATGAGGAGGGAGTGTTGTTATTGTTATTTCTATTCCCCTAGCACCCAAGGGCCAGTCTGGGAGCTCCGCAGGGGCAGGTTTGCTCAGGCCTGGGGGAGCTGGGGGCTGGACGGCCAAGCCTGCTCCCCTCCTGCCCAGCGGAGAGAAGGAAGCCACAGGGGAACCGAGCAAGCAGCTTTTCCAACTCCGGCCCGCCTGCTCCCAACCGGCTCAGCCCTTCCTAGCAGCGACTTTCCCCCGGTCCCTAACGGTCTTCCAGCCTGGCTCAGCACTTTGCTCACACTCCCTTGCGCTGCGATGTGCGCCCCCCGGCTGCTGTGTGCGCGGTGCAAGGGGCTGGCGGCCCCACTTCCACTCCGGCCGAGGCGAAGGTAAGCGGCGCGCCCAGGCTCCGGGCTCGGGCAGCCCGGGCACCCACGTGCCCAAAGTTCAAGCCCGCTGGGCAGCGCGCAGGGGCTTGTCGCTGCAGCCGGCGGTCGGCTCGGGCGAGTTTCTGGAGCAGAGGGAGCCGCACAGCATGTGCGCGTGGCGGAACGGGACCCAGAACTGCGGCGATGTTGAGCGGGATTTTCTGGGTCTAAAGGGAATGGCGAGGGATGCGGATCTCCGCTGTGCTGCTTAGCGGTCACTGGCCTGCAGCCAGGTACCGGGATTTGGGCACAGCGGTTCGGAGGGTAGCGGAACAAACAGTCCGCCCGGCTGTAATTGACCCTGCTCCCCTTGGGAGAGGTGGGTTTGATCCCTTCTGCTGCGGTTAGCAGAGAACTCGGCTACCTGTTGTAACGTTCCATGGGGTGGGTCAAACACGGGATGGAGGGGAGTGAACCAAAGAAGGGATTTCGGTCCCTAATAAATCCTGCAGTTGTAATTGCTAAAGAACCCTATTCAGTGTCTGTTGCTTTAATCCTTGTTACGTTCAGGAGGACCTTTCCCCATAAAGGTACAGCGTGTAGTGCATGTAATTCTTAACTTTAAGGTGTTGTATGAATTCCTGGTACCAACACTCCTGTACTTGGAGAGAGTTGCTTCTTTTCTCTAACAGTGGAGTGTATTACAGCAAGTGTAAACCTTTCTGTGCCTGGTCAT
This sequence comes from Gopherus flavomarginatus, assembly GCF_025201925.1. Lineage (NCBI taxonomy): Eukaryota > Metazoa > Chordata > Testudines > Testudinidae > Gopherus > Gopherus flavomarginatus. The sequence continues at coordinate 42,367,399 of NC_066628.1, read as the reverse complement.
GCCGCCTCTCTTATATTTGACTCTAGACATGAATGTTATTAGTTTACAGTGCCTTAGGGGTGCATGGCATATTGTAAAGTCTCCCTCCTGACAATTTTTCAATGACTAAATCGTATACAGTGCAGATTCTTCCCCCACCCTCCCAAGATTATGGCTGAGAAATGAAAAAGTGCAATAAACGTTTTGTAATTCTGGCATGCAGGAATTTTGTGTAGCAACCAATATCAGCACCCCATCCACACGAGGATGCAGCCTGCATATATATTTCATGTACCTCTGCTACGTTTTTTTTTATCCTGATCCTACAGGCTTACTCCTGTGAGTAAGTGCAAAGTGCCTACAAAGAACTACCGAAGGTGCAGGACAACAATCAGGCCCAAAACATCTATGCAAAAGTCTTAATCACCTTCCTCCACTATTGCATAAAAAGCAAAAAGGTGCAAAGGCTGTGGCAGCTGGCGCACACTATCTATTTGCACTTCTCCAATGGTATTTGACATGGAGCTGACCTCCTGAGAAAGCATCACATTGGAACCTTTCAGAGTTTGAACATGAGACTTGATTTAGAGATTTCATATCTCAACTTTTCTACTTTGATTGGAGGGGAGAAATAAGTTTGCTATGTGGATTCAGTTTTGTGGCAGGCACTGCTATTTCGCTGCAACATATTCAAGGGTAAATGCAGATCACTCACAGACCAGCATATCTATTTCTAAGCATGTCGCAGACACAGTGGTTTGTTTAGCACAAACGTCTTAGTTAGAGGTTTTTGAATAGATTTCCTCATAAAATGAATACAGTGGATGGCAAAAACTTTTTTTTTAAATAACTACCTACTGTGTACTTGAAGATAATTCAGCATATTCCCTTCTTTTTCCTGCAGCAGGACTATGCTATAAGTCAGGGGTCGGCAACCTTTCAGAAGTGGTGTGCCGAATCTTCATTTATTCACTCTAAGTAAAGGTTTCGTGTGCTGGTAACACATTTTAACATTCTTAGATGGTCTCTTTCTCTAAGTCTGTAATATAGAACTAAACTATTGTTGTATGTAAAGTAAATAAGGTTTTTAAAATGTTTAAGAACTTCATTTAAAATTAAATTAAAATGCAGAGCCCCCCACCCAGACAGGTGGCCAGGACCCCAGCAGTGAGTGCCACTGAAAATCAGCTCGTGTGCCGCCTTCGGCACCTATGCCATAGATTGCCTACCCCTGCTATAACTAATTAAAGGTTTCGGGGGGGGGGGTGTATCTAAAGTTCAGCTAGTAACTTTGTTAGGCATCAGGCACAACAACTTATTCAAGAGGATAAGAAAGGAGATCTTATTTATGTCAGTGATCAGCTATATGTATTTTAGATACTGTATTCATGGGCATATTACGTTGAGAATCTGGAGAATAACAGAAGTTATTTGTGTAAATGCACACTGCATTTATGGGCTATTTAAAAAAACTTCAGTTTTATTATTCCAAGTATTTATTGCCATCCTCAAAGGCCCCACTGCAGAGTTAAAATGATCTTAACAATTTACCACCTTCTCTCACTCACACACACACACACACACACACACACACAAGCAATGGTGAATAAGCCTAGTAACGTAAATCTTTGCCGTTTCGTGAGGTAACCCAGCTGCCTGGTGATCTCACAGCTGTTACTGCCATTGATAAGTTTCCATCACTCTGCCTCTCTCAAAACTGTACCCCTGAACTGCTCCAGGTTCTGAGCCCTTAGAAATCTTATTTAAAAAAGTCAAAAAAGAGAGACAGCCTGATATTAAATACAGTGGAACAGTGTATATCAGACTGGGCCACAGGCTTCAGTTCGGCTGGATAAAAAGGGATGTTTTAGTGTAATAAAGCTATATAATAGCAGGACACTATCAGTAGATCTTAAAGCACTTTACAAAGGGGCGGGGGGATCAGTATCATTATCCACAGTTTACATGTAGGGAAACAGAGGCACTGAGCGGTGAAGTGACATACCCAAGTCACTCAGCAGAAAAGCTGAGCCTAGAACCCACATCTCCTGAGGATGAGGGGTTAAGGGTTACATTGGGCAGTAGAGTTTCAACCAAATAAGATTCTACTCCATCTCCCCTCAAGCTCCTTTGCCAGATGCTTTAATGGATGAGGATGTCCTGGGTTCCAATGCTCATCAATGAAGGTGGCACACTGTCAGAGGAAAAACAGCAGGTCAAAAGCAAGAGGCTGCTGCTGCCAAGGAAATAGGCACTCAAGAGCAGGGTGAGGGAGGTGGAAAGTCCCCCAGCCTGTCAGAAGCCAGTGTAGAGCAGACCCTTATTTCCTTGCAGGAGCTTTGTTCTGAAGGGCTGATTTTACCCAAACTCTTTTTTTGTAGGAAACCTCCATGCTAGAGCCATATCACATCCAATCCAGCAACAACTAACACCTCAAAGCCTGGAGCTGCTCTTTCTGCTGCTTGACTTTTGCCTCAGATTGACAGAGGAGGCTTTTTAAAACCAACTCCCCTGCCCCCCCATCCCAGCCATTTACCAAGTGATTTGCTGTGATGGATTTCAGATGGACATGGTAGGTGCACACAGCTGGATCTTGTTTCAGCTCTTTTAAGTAAATCTCATCTTACATTTATTACTGAATACTAAAGTAAAACATTCCTCTACCCCTGCTATAGCTTTACCTATAGAATAACTACTGTAACACCTTTGCCCAAGTAAAAATAGCTGCTTGGAAAAAAACTGAATACAAAGAAACGTGTATTCACTAAAAGCAAACTAAATGGCGTAATCCTGTTGGTATTGTTAGTGTGCCCTTCCTAGAAGTTCCTACTTTATAACCATGTTGCCCAGGTGATGGCAATCAGAACTGATTTCACTTGATCTTCATCACTTTATACAGGCTGAGGATCTGGCCCTTGCTTTTCCAGGAGTGTGTACATTTACTACATGTATTTGGAAGAGTTTCTTTCTTTCTTTCCAGTAACTCAAGGTGGCTTAGCATATTTTTGTAAATGAATATTTGTGCAGTTACACTCTAATGTAGAGATGTATCCTTCCCCTTTGAAGTCAAATGGGAGTTTTGCCAAAGAGTTGGATGGGGTCAGGGTCAGGCTGTAGGTGATTTTGGTCCTTTTTTTTAGGAGAATTTTATGTTTCATGTTGTTCATTTTTGTTATTTGACACAGATTGCTTACTGGCAGGCAAGTTAGCTTCTTCCCATAATATTTTTAGTATGCATATATTTGTCCTAACTTTGTGAAGTTTGAGACTATACACTAGGGTGATACAATGCTTATTAGGAACGTACATAACAGACTGGTGGAAGCAGAGGGACAGGGACTCTAGGTAGTCAGCAACAGACATCTAAAGGAGAGGTACAATGAATGTTTTGGAAAATCAACAGGCTTTTTGATCAGGCCCATAATAAACTTGTTTAAGTGAATGGGAACTTCCCTGCTGTTGTCAGTGAGCTATGGATAAAGTCCAAATGTGCTAAATCATTATTGTGGGAGATGTGGTAAATAATGTCTTTTTATAATGTCTGGGAAGTTTAAGACGAGAGAAATGGAGTTAAAATAACACAAAGGTTTTAACCCACTAGCAAAGCTAAAAAACAGCATTCTGAGTTGTGTTCTCCATTGCCCCGCCCCTCCTATAGTGCATGGGTCGGCAACCTTTCAGAAGCGGTGTGCCAAATCTTCATTTATTCTCTCTAATTTAAGGTTTCACGTGCTGGGAATACATTTTAACATTTTTAGGTCTCTCTCTATGTCTATATATTATATAACAGAGTTTTCAAAATGTTTTAAGAAGCTTCATTTAAAATGAAATTAAAATGTTGATCTTACGTTGCCGGTCCGCTCAGCCCACTGCTGGTCTGGGGTTCTGTTCACCTAGGCCGGCAGCGGGCTGAACGGGGCCTGCGGCCGGGACCCCGGCTGGCAAGGGTCTGTCAGCCAGAACCCCAGACCAGCAGCGGGCTGTATGGGGCTGGCGGCCAGGACTCAGAAGGCTGGGGGCTGGGTATGTGGGGGGGTGTAGGTGTCAGGGCAGAGGTGGGGGTGCCAGAATCAGGGCTAGGGTTGCGGGTGGGAGGAGGGATGAAGGAATCAAGCAGAGGGCTGGGTATGTATGAGGGAGGTACAGGGCTCAGGGCAGGGGCCTGGGGGGGTGCGGTGCTCAGGGCAGAGGGTGTGGGGTGTGTGTGGGGGGGGGTCAGGGCTCAGGGAAGAGTGCTGGGTGACTGCTCCCCTAAAAACTCTCAACCCCACTGCTTCTTGTCCCCTGACTACCCCCTCCTGGGACCCAACCCTCTATCTAAGCCTCCCTGTTCCTTATCCCCAGACTGGACTCTATCTCCTACCTGTCCCCTGACTGCCCCGACCCTTATCCACACCCCTGTCCCCAGCCAGACCCCCGGGACTCCCATGCCTATCCAACCACTCCCCACCCCCTGACAGGACCCCCAGAACTCCCAACCCCTCCCCACTCCCTGCCTGCCCCAACCCCTTTCCACACCCCTGCCTCCTGACAGCCCCCCCCAGAACTCCCAACTCATACAACCCCCCACAGCTCCTTGTCCCCTGACCACCCCCTTCAGAGACCTCCCCCCCAGACCCTCCTTGCTCCCAGTCCCCTGAATGCCCTGACCCCTATTCACCCCCTGCCCCCTCACAAACCCGGGACTCCCATGCCCCATCCAACCCACCCTGCTCCCTGTCTTCTAACTGCCCCCAGCCCTGGGCCCCTTACCATGAGGCTCCACACAGAGCTAGATACGCTGCTCCACGGGAGCACACAGCCCTGCCCCTCCGGTTGAGCGGGGAGCGTGTCTGCCTCCCTGCGGAGCCAAACTCTGCCCTGGGGAGCGCACAGCCCCAACCCCCAGAGCGCTGCACGCGGCGGCATGGCTCCAGGGAAGGAGAGAAGGCGGGAGAGGGGCCGGCAGCTTGCTGTGCTATTTGCCCACCCCGTGCGCATGGCTATGCTTCTGCTCCCGGCCCCGGCGGGGGAAGTGGAGGGCAGAGGAGAGCGCGCCAGGCTGGGCAGGATTTTTAGTGGCATGCTGGAGTCCCGGCAGGCTCCAGCGTGCCATTAAAAATTGGCTTGCGTGCCGTTTTTGGGACGCATGCAGTAAGTTGCCAACCCCTGCTGTAGTGACTTACAAGGGTACATATTGAATATACACTGGCACCATTCTGACTCAGTAGCATTTCACATCTTTACATGGGTGTAAGTCACGGCTCACAGGGTAGAGCAATAGGGGATCAGACCCAGGACTTTTTGCTGGCAATTTTTAGTAACTCCTAAGACAGTGGTTCTCAAACTTTTGTATTGGTGAACCCTTTCACATAGCAAGCCTCTGAGTGCGATGACCCTCCCCCCTTAAATATATACAGAGTTTTTAATTTATAACACCATTATAAATGCTGGAAGCAGAGTGGGGTTTCGGGTGGAGGTTGACAGCTCGCGACTCCCCAGCGGTCCTGACCCCCAGTTTGAGAACCTCTGACCTAAGAATTATAACAGCAAGATTCAAGGGAAAAGTGGGTGTTTCTCCATTCCTTTAGCTTGTCCTTCCAAGCAAATTGGATGCGTGCACCAAACTCCGATGGCCTCCTTTGACAGTCCCTGATGTTATCTAGTCAGATGCACCTGAATGGCCAGAAAGACTGTCAAGTATCAGAGGGGTAGCTGTGTTAGTCTGGATCTGTAAAAGCAGCAAAGAATCCTGTGGCACCTTATAGACTAACAGACGTTTTGGAGCATGAGCTTTTGTGGGTGAATACCCACTTCGTCAGATGCATGTCAGATGCATATTCACCCACGAAAGCTCATGCTCCAAAACGTCTGTTAGTCTATAAGGTGCCACAGGATTCTTTGCTGCTTTTACAGAAAGGCTGTGTGGAGGTCCGTGAATGTCAATGGGGATCAGCCCACTACATGCACAATCTTCTGCCCTGCAGTGTTTTGCCACATGGGCTCAGGAAAGAAGACACATTGTAATTGAAACAGGCGAATCTGATTGTTAACCCACCAAAACTAACAGGGGGCGCACAGGGACAGGTGTAGGGCCTGAAACTATATGTTCATTAAACAAAGAAGGGGCATGTGTACCCAGGGTACTTACGGTCTGCAAATGCCTGCGTACATGCCATGCAATTCATTATTAATTGGAGCACGCTTTAACTCCAGATTTATCGCAATGTCTGGAGTCCTCTAAGGCTACTTCTTTGCTTGAAGCTGGGGGTGTGATTGTGAGGTGGAGGTATGTGCTAGCTCCCATCTAGCTAGTGCACTGTGAATAGTATGTAGCCGCAGTAGCATGATCACCAGTGAGCGGCAGCCTCACGTACCTAGCCATGGGGTCCAAACAGGTTTGTCACTGGGAGGCTGCTAGCCCGTGTCTCTGCTGCCCATGCTACTGTGGCTACACTATTTTTGGCGCACTCTCTCAATGAGAGCTAGCATGAGTGTGTCTATGGGAGCTGGGAAGCACACCCCTTTGCTGCAAGTGTAGACGCAGCCAAAGTATGTCCCATTAAGGATTGCTGTAGTGGTCAATTGGGCAGTTTAGTAGCCATAACAGCTTTTGGCTGGAGTTTTCAAAGAAGCCTAAGGGAGTTTGAAATTCAGTGGGAACTTAAATCCCTTTGACAATCCCAGGTTCGATGTATTGAAATGGCAAGATTAGGGCCTAGAACGAGCCCACCCCGATACAAGCGCATTTGCAGGTTTTTAGAAACGTTCAGTGCAAACCCCTTTCTCTAAATAATCCTTAACTTGAGAGACAGCTTATTGTTCAATGCCAATAGGGGACAGACCCAGCCTCGGGGTGAGAAATCTGAGCTGTCAAAGGCTTGGTCTACACTACGCGTTTAAACCGATTTTAGCAGCGTTAAACCGATTTAATGCTGTACCCGTCCACACTACGAGGCCCTTTATATCGATATAAAGGGCTCTTTAAATCAGTTTCTATACTCTTCCCCGACGAGAGGAGTAGCGGTAAAATCGGTATTACCATATCGGATTAGGGTTAGTGTGGCCGCAAATCGACGGTATTGGCCTCTGGGCGGTATCCCACAGTGCACCACTGTGACCACTCTGGACAGCAATCTCAACTCAGATGCAGTGGCCAGGTAAACAGGAAAAGCCCCACGAAATTTTGATTTTCATTTCCTGTTTGCCCAGCGTGGAGCTCTAATCAGCACGGGTGGCAATGCAGTCCCAAATCCAAAAAGAGCTCCAGCATGGACCGTATGGGAGATACTGGATCTGATCGCTGTATGGGGAAACAGATCTGTTCTATCAAAGCTCCGTTACAGAAGACGAAATGCCAAAGCGTTTGAAAAAAAAATCTACAGGCTACACAGTGCTGCGTGACAAGCGTAACGGAAAGCCAGAGACTCGAATGGACGCTCATGGAGGGAGGGAGGGGGTACTGAGGACTCCAGCTATCCCACAGTCCCCAGCAGTCTCTGAAAAGTATTTGCATTCTTGGCTGAGCTCCCAATGCCTGTAGGTTCAAACACATTGTCCGGCGTGGTTCAGGGAATAGCTCGTCAATTTACTCTCCCCCACACACACACGTGAAAGAAAAGGGAAAGAAATCATTTCTTGACTTCTTTCAATGTCACCCTATGTCTACTGAATGCTGCTGATAGACGCGATGCTGCAGCAGTGAAGAGCAGTATCCGCTCCTCTCCCGTCACCAGTGGCAGATGGTGCAGTAGGACTGGTAACCATCCTTCCTATCAACCCGTGAGTGCTCCTAGCTGGCTTCAGGTGAGCCTGGCTGGGGGCGCCTGGGTGAAAATAGGAATGATTCTCGGTCATTCCCAGTAGATGGTACAGAACGGCTGGTAAGCGTCTTCATCATAGCAACTGGGGGCTGAGCTCCATCAGCCCCCTCCCTTTCCTGTGTAAAGAAAAGATTCTGTCCTACCTGGACTATCATAGCAGCAGCATGCTGGGCTCCTCTCCCCCGCACCGCTTAATGTCCTGCCTGGACTGTCATAGCACCGGGAGGCTGCCTCCCTCTCATTTTATCTCACTAACAAGTTACTGTTTCTTATTCCTGCATTCTTTATAACTTCATGACACAAATGGGGGGGACACTGCCACGGTAGCCCAGGAAGGTTGGGGGAGGAGGAGGGAAGCAACAGGTGGGGTTGTTGCAGGGGCACCCCTTGTGAATGGCATGTAGCCCATCATTTCTGCGGGATCTGATACGGAGCAGCTGTGCTCTCTGATACACTGCTTCTCTAGTACACTTGCCCCATAGTCTAGGCAGGACTGACTCTATTTTTAGAAACCATAAAGGAGGGATTGACTTGGGGAGTCATTCCCAGTTTTGCCTTTGCGCCCCTGCCGATCTCAGCCAGGGGCAGATCCATGATAGCAGCAGACAGTACAGAAGAACAGATAACCGTCATCTCATTGCCAAATTACACTGGCAGCAGATGGTACAGGACAACTGGTAACCATCTCTGCTATCATGCAAAAGCAAATGAATGCTGCTGTGTAGCGCTGGAGTATCGCCTCTGTCCGTGGCATCTGGTACACATACGGTGACTGTAGTTTAAAAAAAAAAAAAAAAAAAAAAAGCTGAACGGGCTCCATGGTTGCCGTGCTATAGCATCAGCTAGGGCAATCCAGGGAAAAAGGGCGCAAAATGATTGTCTGCCGTTGCTTTCCCGGAGGAAGGAATGACTGATGACATTTACCCAGAACCACCCGTGACAATGATTTTTGGCCCATCAGCCACTGGGCTCTCAACCCAGAATTCTCAGGGGCAGGGGAGACTGTGGGAACTACGGGATAGCTATGGAATAGCTACCCACAGTGCAACACTCTGGAAATCGATGCTAGCCTTGGACCATGGACGCACACCACCGAATTAATGTGCTTAGTGCGGCCGCGTGCACTCGACTTTATACAATCTGTTTTATAAAACCGGTTTATGTAAAATCAGAATAATCCCATAGTGTAGATGTACCCAAATAGACAAAACAAGCAGGGATTTGGGGGCTGGGTGTTGAGAGAATCTGGATGAAAGGGGAGAGTTGGAATCATTTAAAATAAAGCAGCCATTGTTATTTCCCAGCACTTGGATTCCACAGTGCTGGGTACCCTGCACGTTACTGCATGGTCATAGTGTCTATGGCGGAGCTGAGAGCCTTGTTGTGCTAGGTCTCATGCAGATATAAATCAAGGGCAGTTTCTGCTCCAGAGAGCCCACAGCCCAGGATTTTCAACTGAGCCTGTAGGAGTTAAGTGCTCAAATCCCATTTGGGCACTTAATTCCCTTATTTTCTTTTGAAAATCTCAGATGTGTTTAAATATTTATAAGGCCCTGAGCATGTTCCAGTTTACACATGCACTGAATGTTACTCACACAAGCAGTTCTACTTGTCGTCTGTGGCAGAGCCTAAAAGAAAGAAGTAACTTTTTTTTTTTAAATGAACCAAAAAGTAAAATATTTGATCTATCGAATGAAAAGTTTATTCTCTGAATTAGTCATTCATTTCATGGACAGCTTCAAACTTTTATCTTCCAACCCAAGGCAGGAAATTGAAATCGATACTAGAACTGTCACAATAGGTTTGATCAAAACTGTGCATTTATACTGTAGATATATTTAGGTTGAGATTTTCAGTGACGCCTAGGGATTTGGATGTCCAATTCCCATTAAAAATTGATACATGGTATCACTGTTTACTGACTTCCTGTCTGCATCTAGGCCCTGATTCTGCAAAATCTTTCTTAGCTCAATGGGGCTACTCAGTTATTACTCAGTGTGAGTAAAGAGGGCAGAATCTGGCCCTTTTTTATGCTTGTCATGATGTGCTTTCAAAGAAGCTGTAATAAAATGATTCCAAGAGGCAATACCCATGCAATCTCTCAGGAGCAATGCAAGTTAAGTACAGTTATGGAAGTTGCAACACTGTTATGAAACTAAATAAATACGTAGTATTGCTTATTTGACATATTCTCTACTGACGGGTGATATCCGGTGATCTAGAGTCAGTGATGTGCTATTTATGAATTGAGAAGAAAGACTCAGAAGTACAAAGGATGTGGAATCTAATAACTTATAAACAATTAATGGAGATGAGACTTATTATTGTAAAAAGCTTCCTGGTTTTATTTATATGTATAAATAAAATAATAGAAGGAAGAGCTGATTGCTTTTTTTATTTTTATAACAATTATCTCCCAGGATCAAGCTGTTATATTACTGTTTGCTAGTTTATATTTTTATTTTATTTTAAACTGTACTTCATGTACTTTGGGTGAAAATGCATCAGACCCTCCCCCTTCTTTTAAAGCCCCAAGCCTTCAAGACTTACTAATGTACCTAATTTTAAGTAGGTGACTAGCCTCATTGAAATCAGTGGGACTATTCAGAAGCTTTGAGTTAAATGGGTGCTTGAGTCTTTCCAGGATCGGGGCCTAAATGTAGATGCCATAGTGATGAGCAATGCCTATATATTAAAAATGTGACGAGACTAGCCAAATTCTGCTCTCTCACACAAGCAAACTCACTGTGCCAAATTCCGTAACATAAGCAGGTGCAATTCCACTGAAGTCTAAGAAGTCACACCTATTTTGCACCAGCTCATTGACATTAGGTTGTACAGAAGTAGCTGACGACAAGATTTGGCCCGAGACCCTTCAGGGCAAGCATTTGTCTAGCTCTGTGGCTCAGTTCCTTCAAAGACTTATGCATGTGCTTAACTTCAGGCCTGGGAGTAGCCCCATTTCAAATCAACTCCAGTCCACTGCAATCAACAGGAAATACACTCATGCTGAAAGTTAAGCCCAGACATAAATCTTTGCACGATCAAAGCAGCCTCTAGCACAACTGGGCCCTGATCCGGACTGGGACCTTTCTGTGTACCATAAATGTGCGTAATAGTTAGACTTATCAGCTGAATGCTTGCATCTTCTTTCCACAGTGTAAGGCATATTCAGCAGAACCTGGTCTAGCCTAAGAATTTGCCTAGCAAGTCCAGAAGCACAAGATGACAGACGAGCCCATTAAAGAGATGCTGGGAGCTCCAAAGCATCCTGAACCTGTAACGATGGAGAAGAGCAATAACAATGACTGCGTGGTAACCACTGTCCCCTTGGTCAGTGAGTGCCAGCTGACTGCAGCAACCGGAGGAGCGGAGCTGTCCTGTTACCGTTGCACTATCCCCTTTGGTGTGGTCATTCTTATAGCTGGAGTGGTGGTCACCGCTGTGGCTTACAGCTTCAATTCCCACGGCTCAATCATCTCAGTGTTTGGACTGGTCCTCTTGTCATCTGGACTCCTCTTGCTGGCTTCTAGTGCCTTGTGCTGGAAAATCAGGCAACAGCACAAGAAAGCCAAAAGGCGGGAGAGTCAGACAGCGCTTGTGGCGAATCAGAGAAGCTTATTTGGTTAGAGACTACCAGGAAAACCACGAACAGACGAGAGCTCCCTTGTAAGTCAATTTGACTATTTATTGATAAGTCAGACCGCAGGAAGTTTTTGACTGGATTGGAATGAAAATGGGTTGGATTGAGAGACTCTAGGAGCATCTTTGGAATTGTTAGTATCTGTCTTTTCACAGACTTACAGACAGTGATGTTTCTTCCAAGACAGAGGGGGGAAAAAAGGTGGATTTTTTTTTTTCTTCACAGAAAAAAAGTGTCATGACTTATTCTTTCGACTGCAGTTAACACTCAGATACTATTGGAAAGGGAGCCCAGTGAACAATCAAGAAAATAACTTAACCTGATCTGATGTGCCAGAAACCTGCTTAAAAATAATACGCACTGTGAGGTCTGACCAAGGGAGGAGTTGTAGCATTTGAACAGATGACAAAAAAAAACAACCTTGTGGCTAGATTGCCTTTGACTTAGGTTGTTCTAGGGAAAAACAAACAGGAAAAAAAACCAACTGTGATTGCTCAATAAGCTGATGTGAGGATGGCAGGTCATTTTGGTTTGTTCCTATGTGTTATGAGTGGTACTTTTTAAAAAAAAAAAACCAGTAATATTAAACTTGTTTTACTATTGAATAGAGGTATGTAGGTATTTGTAATTATATTTGTCCAACATAAATAACGAGGTATGATTATAGCTTAAATTGAGTTTTTTGTAAATTAAAGTGGTCGGATTTAGCACTTTGATTTTGATAAAAAAGGATTAAATGTACATTTCATTTTAAATAATAAACATTCAGTGCTGCTAGATCTTTAGAAAGTCTAGCATTTTTCATTGTTATTGGGACAGCTTGTCCTTTCAGCTTCGATCCCGGAGCTTTACGATCTTCTTTTCACAACATCCCTTTGTAGAGCAATAGTTGTGCTAATAATTTTGAACACAGAGTGCCCTGTGTCCTCTATACTTACAAAGCCTATGCATGATCTGAGGAGTTTTCCTTATTTACATCTCCAGTGAAGATGGAGCTACATCAAAATTATAAGGCTCAGTCCTACAAAGACTTATGTATGTCAGCAATAGTATTTATACTATGACGTTGATGGGGTTACTCACATGTTACTCATGTACATAAATATATGCAGGATCAGTCTCATAATTACCACTCTGTTTTGATATATAGGGTCCAATCCTGCAGATACTCAATACCAGGTGTAGTGCTCATCACCACAAGTAGATCCATCGGTGTCATTGGATCTACTCACAGTAGCAAGCACGGCACCTGGGACTGTTTGCACGATGCGTGGTATTCTATGGTCACTCAGTGCTTAAGATGCTTGCAAGAGCTCTGCTTTATTCAGTGTCTGGTTCCAACTGGGTGTCCACAAGAGGAGCTTCACTCAATCCTGCCCAGACTGTGTCTGGGATGCTCAGTCCTTAAAGGCACAGTCCCTAATACTGTGCAGTGGGGCTCAGAATTAAAACAAAATACCCTTTTACATTATCTTGCATTTCTCCAGATGCATGTAGATGTAGAGGGGAAAAAAGAGGTTTCTATATTTTACAGTTGTATGGACAACATCTAGTAAAGTTAGGGTAGGTCCCTGATTTAGAAAAGCATCCCTATTCAGTACTGCATTTAAGCACACATTTAAATACTGTCCTGAATAGGGTTGGACTTATGCACAAGCTTAAATGCTTTCAAAAATGAGGAAAATCATAGATTATTAAGGTTGGAAGGGACCTCAAGAGATCATCTTGTCCAACCACCTGCTCAAAGCAGGACCAATCCCCAAATGGCCCCCTCAAGTATTGAACTCATAATCTTGGGTTTAGTAGGCCAATGCTCAAACCACTGAGCTATCCCTCCCTTCCTTCCATCATATTTGACTGACTATACACAGTGAGCAGATTTGTTGACTAAGAAGTTACCATTTTTACACAGTTCCTTTGGTCAGCCCTCTAACCTTAAATGTGCATCGAGATCCAATGCCTTTGCAAGAAAGGAGATAGAAGTGCAATCTACTGCTTTAAAAAAAGCTTGCACTGCTGAAAAGACTGAAGCAGAACAGGATTGTAACTGAAGACTATACTGTTTTTTGCAGCAGTAAGTAAAGACTCTGCAGTCAGTTTTTATCTGGCACGCTGTTCCCTTCTGAGTTAATAGAATATTTTTACAGGCTGTAGCCTTGCAAACAATTTTTTGGTCATTATTCATGGCAGGCAAACACTGGCAACTTAATCACCGATAGCTGGCAAGATCTGCCATCAACTACAGGCTCAGGTTACACAAAATCATTTTCTGTTCAAAACTGGATGGAACAAGAGCCCATTTCTGGTGCAGTTGTCCTGCTGGCACAGCTCTGTGCTCTGAAATGCTTTATCTTCCAAGGCTGTCTTGCTCCATTGGTTAATTGGGTGGGTTGATCCAGAAGGAAGCAAAACAAAACATTCTCAAGTGATAGAAAGTCATCTGTATTTATCTTTCATGCTATCGAGGACCAACGTGAGAGCCCTGATCCACATCTTCTCTTGAAGCTAATGGCAGTTCTGTTTGCCTGAAAGCCAGGCTACAGTATCAGGCACTTACAGTTCAATGGGCAGAATTTTCATTTCTTTTTGTGAGACCCAAGTGGCTGAAATGGGCTTGAAAATGACAACCCCACGTTAGCTAGGACTGGAGGTCAAGACAAAGGCAGATATTGCAAATATTGGGATGGGGAAACAACAGGGTCAGAGGCACTACCGGGGATGGCCCTAGGTGTTTTGAAGGCAAAGGTAGAAAATGTTTTCAGTGCCCTCTCCCTGCCTGACAGCAGCCAAGCAGCACAACAGAATGGCACCCCTAGCCATTGGAGGCCAGGGTGACCACCCTTCTCACCCAGCCCCTGCTCACTGTAATCAACATAATGGGCTAAATTCTGCTAAAATCACATTGAAGTCATTGGGCTGTAACTGAACTAGTGCCGCAATCTACTTGCTAAAGAGGAAAGAGTTTGTAGGCAGGCCTTTCCCTCTCAAATGCATTTGCACAAGGGCCTGGCATCATCGCATTCCTTCCCACATACCCCTATCTCCCTGCATGCCAGGATGGCTTCATAGATGGGAGCACTGGCTACACCTGTTGAACAGGTGCAGTAAGGGTAATCCCTCCCCAGGCTCTCTCTGGCCTGGGAGTGATCATGGCTTGATACCACCCAGGCCCTGTGACTTGAGTGCTTTCTTCCCCTCCTCCCCAGCAAGGCTTATGCTTCTAAACTCCCTAACTTATCTGGGGACTTGTGAAGTGCACGTTGTGTTTTAAATAGAGCAGGCTGTATATGTGGGAGGGGATGTTTGGAGTCAGTATTTGCGTTGCTACACTCCGTGGTTACTTGACACGATAATAAAACTGCTTGCATCAGAGGAAAGCTGACAACACATTTTAGCACTTTCATAGCACCAACTTAATCACGGCAGGAAGCTTTCCTGCTACTGGGAGAACATGTTGCATCACCAGAACATCTGACACTGGTGTCCAATGTCAATCACTTTGCTTAAGGTCATTAAAAAATATTAGGGTGTCCCCTTACAATATAAAGCCTTTGCATGAGTGACAATTAACAGGAAACACATAGCATGCTAAATAATTGAACAGGTGCATTCAAGAAGTGTCTTTCCTGGTTAAAAATGAGAAAATGATTGACATCAGCACAGCTGGAGGAGCCTGGTCAAACACAGCTCTAATAGGCCTGCCAAGTGGGTGTCCTGGGAAAGAAAATAATTTTTCTGCCTCTTTTTTGAAAGCAGATTTTTATGGACTTCAGTGAAGGGAATGGCTTCAGCTGGAGTATGGGTCATTAGGGTAACTCAGCAGCTTTTGCACTGAAATCTGGCAAAGCGCAGTTATAGAACTGGTGCGTGAAGGGACCCATGTATCTCACCCTCGGCAGCAGAGTTCTTTCAAGGTATAGATTCTGTCTTGGAGGCACTAAACTATCAACGAGTGAGATTGCATGTGACACATAGGGGATGAAAGCAAATTAGAAATGCAAATTAGGCTAGGACCCAAGACCATAAAAGGCCAAATTAAATGATGTTTAAATGAATGGGGCTGGATGGGGGTAAGTGAGGGCACATATTGACCATAGGAGTTTATACAGAGGCAGAATTTTCCTCTGCGATCAGCCTGGCAAACCTCTACTGCCTATTCTATTCTCTCCTGTGTGAGTAATTCCCACTGATGTCAATGGGAGATCTGCACCTGCAGGGTGGGAGCAGGCTGCTTGTGCCAGTGTCTGCATTGCTAAGAGGGGCAGTTAGACCTTAGCCTTTTGGGAGACAATGGTGGACAGCATTTCCAACCTTCAGCGGATGAGGACCAATCCCTCTGATGTGCACCAGTACATGTGCAGCATAGATTCTCATACCAAAGAGGTGTCCCCCAGAAGAGAAACACTGAGGCTGGAAGAGGTATCGGTGTGAGAGACTACCGCAGCTCCATCTACAGAACTCAGCAGTCGCCCAGGCAGTGTGAGAAGGTGCATAGCAGCATCTGGCACGAGGAAGCGTATCTAATGCTTTGGAGCATGATTACAGGGAATGGATTCTTCCCTATTTCTCCTTACTTTAGGCAAGCAAAATGATAATACCCTGGAAAAACAAGCCCCTTAGCCTGGTCTCATTCAGAAGTGAGACAGAGTTTATCAGGGGATTGGTCCGAGGCTGCCTTCTGTTGCCTGGAAGTTCTAGGTTCTGTTCCCTGTTTTATCACGGACACGCTGTGTGCCATTGGCCTAGAGATTAGCCCACCCTTTGCCACAAAGTGGCTGTTAGTTTTGGGTGCCTCAGTTCTGGGGCAGTTTGAGACATGTGTCAGTAACACACGTTGCACGCCCAAAGATAAAGGCACACAAGCATGTGACCACTTTTGAAAAGCTTATCCTCAGCCTCCCTCTATGCTTGCTACCCATCTGTAAAATGAAGATGATACCTACCCACTACAAGTTGCAATACTCGAATAACTGATGCTGCTCAAAGGGCTGTGAGGGCCCTCTGTGGCAAGGGTTAGGGAAGACCACAGTGGTGTTATTACTTTCACTATACCAGAAAATGAGGATACCACATTCAAGTAGATCTGAACTTCTGTGATGAAACCAAATCTGTAATAAGTGAACCCCCGCAAACCAGGAAGCTGCAAACACAAAACTCAGCCTATGTGTGACAGAAACATTGCTGAGGTCCATGAGCCTTTGAGCTAATCAGGATTTGATGTATGGTGTCATGCCAAAGTCATGCAGTTCCCATGGTTTTACATCAAAACCATTTGAAACTCAACAATTTCCACTGAATCCACTTGGCGTTTTTCAGTAGAAATCCAGAACTCAGGATGGAGCCCTCTCAGAGATCAACATTACTTTCCAGTTAAAATGCCTTCCCTTCTTGTATGAAAAGACATTGAATGCAACAAATGATACTTCAGTTTTGGGTGAGGTTGTGTTGGAGTTAATGCAAATTTGCATTGTCTCAACTGCTTGTCTCTCCCTTCCCGAAAGCTCTGGCAGCGTCGCACAAGAAAAAATTGTCTTCACATGGATAGAAAATTATCTAATGGGGAATTGCTCTGGTGCACTAGGCAAACGCTATAAGGATCTTAAATAATAATTTAAAAATCTAAGTACAGGAATTTGTGTCTGTAACTACACCCTGTATTGCTATTGTACATAACGCCTGTTATAGCCTGGAGACTCCAGGTGATTTATCATCTTAGGACTTTGCCACTTTAACAGCATTGCCATAAATAAAGCAGCACACCCCCCTATGTGGATGCAATTACTCTGGTATAAAAGTGCTTATAATACCATAGGTTATTCTGGTTTGGGAGCTGAAATAAACTACCCTGGCATAAGATCGCTTTATTCTAGTTTAACGGCATCCACACTAGGGCTTTACAGGTATAACTATATTGGCAAAAATTAATCAATCACATCCCTGAATGTGGACAAATGCACCATGAAACAAATGATGTACCTGAGATACATCAAAGATATTTTCATCCTCTCAACAGGTGACCTAAACTACCTCAGATTTCCACTGCAACTTCAGCACCCACTGCCATCTATTAAACTCTCTCTAGAACATTCCCACAGTATCATCAACTTTCTGGACACCACAATCAGCTTCAACAATGGAACCTTACAGAGGACTATATACAAGAAATCTATGGATCACCACCCCTCCCTTCACAGATCCAATGACTACCCCAAACACACCAATAAATCTGTTATCTCTAGCCAGGCAGTCAGATACCATAGAATATGCTCTGAGGAGAAAGTCCAGGACATACACTTTAATACACAAAACCACCTTCACCAAACAAGGACACTCCACCAGAAAAGTAGATCACATCATAGAATGGGCCACCCAAATAGCCTGAGAGGACCTGTTTCAATATGGAAATAAAACTCCCCTCCAGCCACACACCCCTAGTTGTCACCTACTATCTCACAGTAGGGGGAAGGGATAGCTCAGTGGTTTGTGCATTGGCCTATTAAACCCAGGGTTGTGAGTTCAATCCTTGAAGGGGGGCTACTTAGAGATCTGGGAAAAAAATCAGTACTTGGTCGTGCTAGTGAGAGCAGGGGGCTGGACCTGATGACCTTTCAGGGTCCCTTCCAGTTCTATTAGGTAGGTATACTGGAACCCCTACAGGGTATAATTACAGCCATAGGCACAATTTTTTCCCAGCACTGGTGGGTGCTCGCACCCTCCTGGCACACCCAGGGCCAGTGCTACCATTTAGGCAGCCTAGGCAATTGCCTAGGGCACCAGGATTATTCAAGGGGTGGCATTTTGCCAGGGGGGCAGCAGGCAGCTCGGGTGGAGCTGCTGCAGTCATGCCTGCGGACGGTCGGCTGCTTGTGTGGCTCCGGCGGACCGCCCGCAGGCACGACTGCGGCAGCTCCACCAGAGCCACGGACCAACGGACCCTCCGCAGGAATGACTGCGGTAGCTCCACTGGAGCTGCGGGATCAGCGCAGGGGGCGGCGAAATGGCCGTGTGCCTAGGGCGTGAGAAACCCTAGCGCCAGTCCTGGGCACACCCCAACTCCACCCCTGCCCTGCTCCCATTCCAACCCCTTCCCCAAAGTGCCTGCCCCAACTCCACCCCCTCCCTGCCCCTATTGGACTCCTTCCCCAGATCCCCACCCCAGCCCTACCTCTTCCCCAAGTGAGCCATGTTCCTCCTACTACTCCCTCCCTCCCAGCATTTGCTGCCGCAAAACAGTTGTTTCACGGCAAGAAGAGCTGGGAGTTAGAGGGAGAAGCAACGCGCTTGGGGAGGAGGCGGTGGAGTGGAGGCGAAGGTGAGCTGGGTCAAGGAGCTGCTGTTTGGTGCTCAGCACCCACCAATTTTTCCCCATGAGTGCTCCAGCCCCAGAGCACCCACGGAGTCAGCGCCTATGATTACAGCCCATGCTTGATAGAGACCACATCCTGAAATAAATCATTCTTGCACCCCTCTTCTGGCCTTTAAATAACCCCTCAACTTCTCTAAGCTCATCATCAGAAGCAAGCTCTCCACAGACCAGGACACACCAACTCAAAGCAACACCAGACGCTACCAGACAGATGAAAAATGTATAGACATATCTTCACTTCTACGATGATCAACACCCACCACAACTCAAATTTCAAGATCCCTGGGTCCTACACATGCCTATCACAACATGTGGCATACCTCACCCGATGCACTAAATTCCCTAACAACAACTGTGTGGGTGAAACGAGACAATCAATACGCTCTCGGGTCAACTCATGCAGAAAAATGATAAATGACAAAAACACCATATTACCTGTGGGTGAACACTTTTCACAAAGCAATCACTCTATATCTGACTTATCAGTCCTCATCCTCAAAGGAAACCTGCACAAAACTTTCAAAAGAGAAGCCTGAGAGCTTAAGTTCATAACTTTGCCAGACATTAAAAACTGTGGTCTTAATAAAAACACTGGATTTATGGTTTATTACAACAATCTATAATTCACTAAACATCCCATCTCACTTTTTTCTTTCTTTCCTTTCCCCCTAAATGGAGAGATGTTAACTGGCTACTTCATCTTGAACTGTCTTTTGAAATGTGTGTTAAATACTTATGCTCAACTATTTGTTCCACCTTGTATTTAGCTGTGACAAGAATACACTTCCCAGGCCTGAAGAATTTTGTAAGCATGAAAGCTTGTCTCTCTCCCCAACAGAAGCTGGTCCAATAAAACATATTACTTCACCCACCTTGTCTCTCTAATATCTTTGGACCAACTCAGCTACACAACCACTGCATACACATCCCTAACTGACAGTAGACCTGTGTGCAGACCAGCCTTTATAGATAAGAATACACAGACAGGGCAGAGATTGCTGCTTAAACTGCAGCATCGATTTGAATTTAGGCTCTTATTGAGAAATTAATATCACTATTGACACAGCTGAGGACTGATCACCGCTCTCATGTGAGGGTAATTGAAATCCTAGGGTGATAGCCAATGCATCTAAAGATTTCCTATGGGAAGATTTGCATTTCTGTTTCACAAAGCGCCTTTCATCTGTTGATTCAGTTCATGCTCCAGTTCTTTGTGCAGTAAAAGCCCAAAACTGTATAAAACCATCTTAAAAATATGGCTCTGTAGGGACTATATTGATGCTCTGATTTTATATAGAATATCTACACCGTATGTAAGAATATGGAAAGATACCGTAGCTTTAAAAGTGTATGTAGATTGCCCAGCTGGAGAAAATAAATGTAACAGTTTATGGAAGATAAAGTCTTGTTTATAAGACACATTGGGCCAGATCACCAGCTGGTGTAAATCAGCTCAACTCCAATGAAGTTAATGAAGCTTTACCATTTATACCAGCATAAGATCTGCTCCCTCCTTTCCACTGTTCCATCTCCCAACCGCCCCTCTACCCCCAATCACTAGAGTCATTCCATCATAATATGTTGAATGTGCTACCATCATTTAATAACCACCCTGGCTAGATGAATTCATTACAATCAAGCATAGGGCTCTTTGAAACTCACAAAGAACGTCCCAGGTTCTAGTGAAATAGACACATGGCCGCAGCTAAACTGCAGTTTAATTTCCAAGAGTCAGAGCCACTTTATACAGTAAAACAATTAACAGCCTTTTTTTTTTTTAAAGGCCACCAGTGCTCGGCCCAGCCATGCTACCCTTCAGTCTAAGGTCCCAGGTTTGTGAATCGAGTTAACAGCTTTCCTGGAAAACTGGCCCATGACATTATTTCCTTGTGAACTCCATCCACCTGTCATGTTAGTGCTTGGTGCAATGCCAGCGCTGGCAGGAAATAATAGGCAGCAGGATACCGGTGTGTGTCAGTGGCCCTGACCCTCCCATTCCTGAACATGAATAAGTTTCGAGCTTGCAAGGCGTCACAGCAGATTGGCTTCTGGGCCCACAGAAAAGTATGGGTGGGATGCACAGCTATTAAAATAACATCCAGCCGGCTGGGTCACAGAAACCGCAGTCTGGGAAGAGACAATGCTGCATTATCTCTGGCTATTACTGTAATGCAGCTCTTTGTTCTTTTGCCTTCCCTCTCACAGGCAGGGAGTTATACAACAGATAGTTAAAACAAGACCAAAAATACTAATTTCTGATCCATCAGAGTCTGAATTAGCTAAAATTCTCAATGATAAGCCTAAAAACTGCAGCTAACAATTTCCATCATTAAGATCCAGTTTTCCAGCAGATGAAGAAATATATCAAACGGGTTGAAACAGAAAAATAAAACAAAAATCCTCTTACAGCCAGAGATTGTTTTCAGACCCATTATTTTCTATTTTATTGCTGTTAGACGAAAGGGTCATCAATCTGGTAACTTAAACTGTACCAGTGCAACAGATGTCCTTGGTAGCTTTAATAGTTTCCTGGGAGAAATGAAAGCCATCCTGCAAGGGAGATTTAGGACCAGATTGTGGTTTCGAAGCTGCAGCTGTTGCTGGAGTGCGGTGCAGGGAATGCTATAGGAGAGGCCAAGGAAGGAATTGCTACTGGAGACAGCATGCTGCAGAAGCAGCTCTCCGGCCCTTTCAGTGTGCGCACTGCAGTGTGCATTTTTCCATGCTTGGCCAGCACTGCTATGCCTCACTGGCAAGCTAGCGTCCGTCAGGCCAGGGAGCTAACAGGGAACAGTGCCCCGATGGGTTTAGACAAAGTCCTTTCACAAGGCAGCAGAGATGTTCTTTGTGCTTTCTGTCCCTGTGTAGAGCAGGGCACTATCTGCGTTCTTCTGTAACAACTCCCCAGTGTGGCACCCCAGAGCCCTAAGACCAGAAAGCTGGAGCACACAGCCAAATGGTCCAAACTGGCCTCCAACTGAGGTGCCACAGTTGGTGGGTGCCTGACTTCGGATATCTTGAAGGATCCTGGTTTTTCAGAAGGGTCTTCTGAGCACCAGCCCTCTGAGGATCAGGCCTCTATAAAGGCATCTCATTCTGGCATTCAAAAGTCACAAGTCACTTTGGAAAATCTCGAGCCCTCAGATGCTGAATAAAAACAACATGCTCCCCTGGTTACACAGAGAAGCAAATAGCTGAGCCTGGTAACTCTAATAATTGAAATGTACAACAGTGCTACGGAAAAAAGAACCCTCATTTCCGGGGCTGGTGGATGGGAGCCAGAAGACGCATTGGAATGGCATGCTGGGATTGAAGCTGAAAGGAAACTCTTTGTTTGTAAGCAAGCAATCATCCTCCCTCTTTTAGCCTAGCTGATCCCACAGTCCCTCCTCTGGCAAAATTCCTGTTCACTTTCAATGAGATTTCTGCCCAAAGGAATCCAGTGGCAATAGCTTTCTCTGTGCTCCTAGAATAGTGCCAGCCTCTCATCTCAAAGCTACCAAACCACCTGGAACTAACCCACGAGAGTTTCATGCTCAACGTTTATGGATGCACCACCTCACAACATGACTTGAAAAGCAAAGCAAAACTTTTTACCATCTCCCAACAGGCGTGACATTTCTGAGATTAGGTTTCTTAGTTTCATAACAAAACCTATTACTGCTGGTCGCACTGTAGGTCTTCTGAGCTTAATCAATCTTTGCAAGCCCGCCCCATCCCTTGTGCAACCAACTAGATTTATTTCTCATTTAAAACAAGGTTCATAATAGCCCCAGAAGAGTGCCGTCTCCCAAGAAAGAAGGAAAAGGCAACTGTCAGCTAGTTTAAAAATATTGGTAGTATTGCTTTAAATCTTGAGGCGAGTGAAAGTCACATGATCAGAGGAAGACTTTAGGGAAGATCTGACGTTCTAATGCAGTGGAGATTCACCTTCCATGCCGGACTCTCCTCCATGCCCACAGAGAAGTGCTGTCTAGCAACCAAGAGGTTCCCCTCTGCTGTGTTTGGGTCTCCATGGCCTTTTGGTTGAGGTTGAGGGCAGAAAGAGGCAGGCAGCTGCTGGGCCTGATCTGCAGTGCCTTCTCCTGAAAACCCATCAGATTTCCCATGACAGTCTGGCAAGGAATTAGTAGGGCTTCACTCCCACTGGGAATTGAGGCCAGACTCAGCTAGAAGGGGCCCCAGAGTGGTGAAGGTGCCATTGCAGCAGTACAGAGGCAAGACCGGTCCATGCAGACCTGGGAAAATTAGTAGAGGGGATCAGATGTGGCTCCTCCATCCCATATTCCTCTTGTGCAGGCAATGTGCAGGGATCTCCAGGACTTACACTGAGTTTCCATGCCCATCCAGTCCATTCCTCTGACTTCCTCTTTGGAAGGCATTATCTGCTGTGTCATAGCAAGGTACCTCACTGTTACTTATCAGTGCTCCAATTTAATAAGCTGCCTCTAACCAGGACAGTAGCTTACCCATCTCTACAACTCACAAGGCTTAAGCAAACATGTCTGTTCCATCAAACTGGATGTAATGAACCTGAAACCTAAAGCAAAATGGATTAAGAAAAAGTTAACCCAAAAACCCATACAAGCTGAAACTGACAAGTTTTGCATTGCTCTATATCTTGCTGTTAGGGTTATAGAGGTGCTGCTCCTCACGTAACGGCAGAGCAAAGATCTCTGACAATTTCCAATTACTTAGCTCAAGAGAAGAGCCTATTGTTTTAGAACACTTGGAGCCAGATCTCTCATTGGTGCAAACTGATGTTGTTCCATTGGGGTCAATGAAACTATGCCAATTTACCAGGGCTGGCTCTAGCCATTTCGCCGCCCCAGGCACGGCAGCATGCCGCGGGGAGCACTCTGCCGCTCACCGGTCCCGCGGCTCCGGTGGACCTCCCGCAGACGTGCCTGCGGAGGGTCCGCTGGTCCCGCGGCTCCGGTAGACCTCCCACAGGCGTGCCTGCGGATGCTGCACCGGAGCCGCGGGACCAGCGGACCCTCTGCAGGCACGCCTGCAGGCAGGGCCGGCTCCAGGCCCCAGCAAGCCAAGCGCATGCTTGGGGCGGCATGCCGCGGGGGGCACTCTGCCAGTTGCCGGGAGGGCGGCAGGCAGCTCCGGTGGAGCATCCACAGGAACGCCTGCGGGAGGTCCACCGGAGCCATGGGACCAGCGGACTGGGGCCTTGGGGCGCTGGGGCCTGGAGCCGGCCTTGCAATTTACATCAGATGGGAATCTGGCCCTTTAAAAAGAAAAGTAAGCTTAGTTTTTCTGTTAAGTTAAATATCTGTTATCTGTATCTATCATGCAAGTAGAAAGGCCTTTCAGTCATCATTCTGGCTCATTGAAATCAGTTTGTAAATAGACATCCTGCTGTCATAGCCACTTAACTATAAATAGACAGTTTTCGTAAGAAAGTCCAATGATTGGATCGATTGCTTCCTGATCCGGAAACGAAACTGGTGCAGCTAGATTACTACATGAAAAAGGGTTAATAAAATCCATGCTAGAAATAGACAGTTAAATCACCCCCTACCCTTCAACCTAATGCAGGCAAAACTGTTCGAGGCAGTGACTGTAAGATTAGACACATCACTGGTAACATTTCAGTTGTTTGTTAGATCAGCTCCAAAGTTTTAGAAGATAAACATCTCAATTTTTCTTTTAAAATAAAATCTTAGAAAATTAATTTCCCCCTCTACTTGCCAGCACTTGAGTCCAGAGCTCAGTCTTTGCTTTGCAATAGCTGATCACACCATAGCTATCGTGCCTTGATTACCAGGAGCCTCTTAAATCAAGGATTGTGAGATACATAAACTGAAAGCTCTCTGGCACTCTTAAGAGTATTCACACAGTGCTGCCTAAAGTCCTAGCCCAGAGCGCACAGAGTGAAGTAAAGTGTCAGATAGGATCTCTGTGGCCAGCCTCTTTCTTTGATTGTTCTAACATCCTGGACAGGAATAGAGGGGAATACCCCAGGACACTCAAAAATCCACTTGAATTGTCAAGTGGTTGTAAAGTGAAGAACTGCTGAGAAGAAGCACAGAGCCCTGAGTTCAGGTCTTAACGGGGAGGAAGGACAGATTTTTCCCCCAGCTAATTGTTTTAATATATGTTCACAGCTTTTAAAATTCTGCAAATGATTTGGGGTGTTTACAAAAAATAATTTAAAAACAAATGAACATACAAACACACTACCCTGTGCAAAGTTTTTGCAGTTATTCTTTCAAACATCTTTGGGGTGTGGACAACAAAGATGTACTCGCTGCAACAGTGTTGCCTAATGGTTAAAGCAGTGTGTAGGGGGGAGTTCCAGTCAGAGGAATATCTTCCATGTTAAAGCCTTATGGAATAACTCATTTCTGGTGGAAGCTCTCCTCTTTCCTACTGCCATCAAGGGTAGAGGAAGACCTCAGTTCTGACCTGAAGTTTTCATCTGTGAGATGAGACTATAGTTCAGTCTCAGCAGGAAATGAATGGGAATACAGACTATCTTCTTAACTCATGAATGAAACATCCAGGTCAGGACTGAGGGCTTGTCTGCATGGTGAGTTAGCATGCAGCGAGCCAGGGTGTGAATCTACAGGTCACCAGATTGCTGTGTGCTTACTCACTGTGTGGACACTGCTACAGCAAAGTGACGGTCCTGGAGTATGGCTTAACATACTACAGACAAGCCCTGAAAAACACTGGTAGACAGTTTGGAGAGGCCTGCAGCCCTGCTGCTCATGATGTCCCTGATCCATGGATAGAGCAAAGGCTTTGTTTTACTTTTGTATAAAGCACATGTCTGAGTCAGGAGATCTGGTTTCTACGCATAGCTTTGCTAGACTTCTTGTGCGGCCTGGCTAAATCACAATGCATATTTGCTAGTGCCAATTGTGGTGGCTGCTTTTATGCTGTGGCCACCTCTCCAATAGGAAGTGGGCGCATAGGCCACGAAACAGTGACTCAAAGAGGTATCAATTTTCCATTTAGTCTTACAGTTAGCTTGCATAAATAAAATATAAAAATAAAATTCCCTTGGTAATAGTGAAACTATTTGCTTTTCTGTTGAAGAATCTCTACTGAGCCTACATTGCAATGAGCTGAACCCCTTTGAATCAGAATTTGCTAATGTTTGGGTCCAGAACAGAAACCTGAACTGAATATTTTGGGCTGCCCACCTGTTTCACTAGAATACCTTAAACATCCATACATGGCATAGAGACACACCTATGTTCACAAAACTTTGACATCCCCCTCCCCCCCCCAGCAATACCTGCTTCATACGCATTGGGACTAGAGATATTTTCATCACAAGGTATGTAGGGCTACGTTCTGCTACTAGCAGCATTCCCCTGATTCTCAGTGAAGTCTATATGAGCTGCAGCTGCACATAAAGAGCTACACACAAGAAGTTCTAGTGGTCCTACTAAATGCAAAGACAATGCTGCATATTTTTGAGTGACATCTACTGGCACCTCTCTTTTATAGAGCACTCCTGCAACAGGGACAAAGGATTTCAAGTGGGAGGAGGGGTTGATGTGGGGGAGGAGAAGATGATCAGGAATTCCAATATGGTCAGTCCTTTTCTGCTGTCTGTCACTCACATGCACATCCATAGGGTCATGGGATGGGAGGAACAGAATGAGGGCAGCCAGCTTCAGTGGTGTTACTGAGCATGTTCAGTCAATGTGACCACGCTCAATATAAGCAAAGCAGCAGATCTGGTGGGCACATGACCCCACATGCCCCCTCATGCGTTGACTCCCTGTGCAATGGTGCCAAGTCAGTCTTACGCTTTCAAAAAAGTCTCCATTCATTTTGGATGCCAAATTTTAGGCATTGAAGCTGGGCAACCAAAAAGTGGAGCACATATAAATGAGGGAGCACTTCTGAAAACAAACAAACAGACAGACAAACTCAATTTTCCCAATTGTAATATAAAACAACTGCTATTTACTGCCCTCAGACAGGAGGTTGAGGGTATTAGTTAAACCCTCCTAAAGTACTTGGATATCCTTGGGGAAAAGGAGCTTTCTGAGTGTCGTTATTAGAACCGGTTGACATTTTTCTGACTGACCAAGGTCCCATTGGAAAATGGTGATGTGATTAAAATCTAGATGTTTTGTAGAAACAATCAATTTTGTGAAAAAAAAATCATGGGAAATTTAGAGAAGATTGAAATGTTTCAATGTTATCATTCTGAGTTTTACGTTAATGTCACGTTTCATATCAAAACCGTAAAAATATCAAGAATATTAGTTTTGCAAAAAGAGCTGAAATTTTGACCTTTTGTCCCAGTTTGGGCTGAAGCAGCATTTCAAAATCTCAGAATTTCCCGCAGGATAGGGGTCTAGCTCTCATCATTATTCCTTTGCATCTATTCACCCAGTCAATTTGCCCTGGCAGGAAAAAAAATAACCTGACCCAGGAAATGACCCACTCTGATCAATATCTATGCACACATTGTTGACACTTTGCTAAAACCCTGATTCTGACTATGTCACTCATTTCACTGAAGTAGAGTGTTGGCAGTTTCAGTTTCCCGTGGCTGAGGCAAATCTTTTGTACTTTTTCCTTTCGGTCTGTTTTCTTTTACTGGTGTTACAAGCTTTCAGAGAGACAGACATCGCAGGCCCTTGGGCAAGACGTACAAAAGAACTCTTGTAAAAGTAACAACATGCACATCTGGCATATAGATTTATAAGTATGACTGTCTCAGGTCTTTGGCTGGATAGTGGTATTGTCTCCAGGTGTGGTTCATGCAAGTAGTTTAACACTAGAACTCTGCAAATATAACCAGCAGCAGTTTTGCAAGTTAATTTGACAGAGCTCTTTCTTCTATCTATTTGTCATTTGGAAAGGAATAAAAACCACACATTTTTGGACTTATTTGTTAGTATTTTGGTAGCAGCTAGAGGCCCCAATCAGCCCCCCCATGGTGGTATGCACTGTACATATATCATAATAGAACTGTTCCAGAGAGTTTACAATTTAAAACATATGGTAAGAGGCAGCAAATTGAGACCAAAAAACAAATTGGGGGGAGGGGAGAAGGCAACAGTGAAATTGTCGGATTTGCTACAGTCAGCAGCAGCCGCAGCCAGCCCATGTCTAGCCTTTTTAAAGTGTAGCCAGTTTTTATCAGAACAAAGGAGAGGCCAGGTAATTCAGATTAATCAACTTCCAAAGCTTGATGTGCCCCAATCTGCCCTCTGTGGGCAATTCATTACTCCCATCTTGCTCCATCATGCCTGTTTTAATTGATTGGCTAGTGCTAACTGTTTCCAGCCATAATTCAGTCACAATTCTAAACCTAAGGATCTGGCAGTATGAGCAATTTGAAAGGCCATACTGCTTGCCAAGACACTCGTCACAATCCTCTCATCCCAGCTACTTCACTGTCTCTCTGGCTGGAACCCTGGTAACTAACACAAGGGTAGTTTTATGGTCAAGACACTAGATGAGGGGGACTCCGGATATTTATGTTCAGTTCCTGGCTCTGCCATAGATTCCTCTTCTCTCTCTGCCTCAGTCATCCATATGTGGACGATGAGTATTGCAAACCTACAAGGAGAAGTAGCCCTCATTTATATCTGACTGACTGTCAGTAAGAGATCATGTGTGCAGTGGATCCAGCATAGTGTGATTTTAAGTCAGGCATAAAACCAAGGCTCTTGTTAACTATTACTGAAGAAGAATGACTTTAAAAGTCAATAATGTCCAAAAGTGTAAATAAAGCGGCTACAACCAATTTTTTTTAATTAAGCTAAATTTTGGTTAATTTTTAAGGGCGAGGTTTCAAATGCAACCCCACAATGATATTTCCCTTGGGCTAACATAGCATGGGAACCTCAGAATAAAGGATGTCATTGATGCAAAGTTTGATATGGAAGGAAGGAAGTACCATGAAGTCAAAACTCGGAACTTTCAGTTCAGAGACCTGCATGCACAAAGTCACATTCCTTGGCCACGTGAACTGTATCACAACTCAGGAGTCACAGCCATCTGACAACTGTCTTTGGGAGAAGCACTTGGGGAGGAGTATGTTAAAGTACTGGCAAGCATTCGTTAAGGGATGCTAGAATGAGTGGGATTACAAGAAGGTAATAATGTAGGTGGCAGCTGATAGCCGAATTGGAGAGAAACCATCAAGACTTCTCATGAAGAAGGAATGTTTTAAGTCATTAACCATTTCCACTGTGGAGAATATTTAAAGGGATTTTAAAATCTACTAAAAAAATTGTAACGCATTTATCCAGAGTGTGGTTTTTTTCTAGTTAAAATTCTGTTTGAAGAACGTTCAAAGATGCTGGAAATGGGGGTTAAGGTGGGGACAAAACATTGGATCACATTTCCAGTGCAGAGCTTTCACTCTAGTATATGAATGGAGCTCACTCCCTGTATCTGCCTCCTCTACAAGTCACCCGCAGTTCTGAAGACTGGAAATTGCATTTTTTCCCAGATCTTTTTCCACTTTAGTATTTTCCCTTAGTCCTTATTTGTATTTATTTGCAATACAAAACATACATAGGCAGCCATCCCACACTCTGGTTCCCGCCCCGATATAACAATTTCATAACAAGATGATAGAACATTTTAATAAGTTTGCCAAACATGTGTCTATTGCTCAAGCATTTACATAATTAAAAACAGATTTGTTAGATGCTTGCACTTTATTTCCAGTCTGGGTATTTCTAACTTTCACTTCCAACTCTTGGGTCTTTTTAATGCCCTTTTCTACTAAATGAAGGATCATCTTCTCTCTCTCGATAGGTGCTCACACTCCATGATCACGTCACCTCAATGTTTTCTTCAATAAGCTAAATGGGTTAAGCATCTTAACTCTCGAAGTCTGAAAACATGCCTTAGATGAATTGTTCTTTACATTATGTATGATGTAAAGTAGCG
Organism: Gopherus flavomarginatus; assembly: GCF_025201925.1. Lineage (NCBI taxonomy): Eukaryota > Metazoa > Chordata > Testudines > Testudinidae > Gopherus > Gopherus flavomarginatus. The sequence goes on along the minus strand of NC_066628.1, from coordinate 42,337,716 downwards.
TGGCTTGTCTTTCTATCACACACAAGGCTGACGGGGGGAAATCCTGGCCCCTCTGAAGTTAACTGCAAAACTCCCATTGACTTCCATGGAGGCACAATTTCATCTACTATATTTTTTCATGTGGACACCAATGGTCTTTATCTTTATAAGAGACATCGGATGTTCATGGCTGCTCTATGGCTCTGAGGAAAGGAAATTTAACAGTCTTCCAAATGTCCTTATCAAAGCAGAGAAATTGTTTCTCACATACAGTTGAAAAATTATTAAGTAATACAGATCTTACGTATATTCACTCAAGCGCCTGATCCAGTGTCCACTGCAATAAATAGGAATCCTCCCTGTGACTTGGATCAGGTCCAAAGTGTATATAAAAATAGGAAGCTCTTTTGATACAGACACTATACAATACAATCCATACAGATTGTTCCCATGCAGAAAATCCTTTGGGTTTTGGCCATCTATCAATCGAAAAATCCAACCTCCTGTAAAACCACAATCTAATCACACCACACACTTGGTGAAACTGCAGAACAATCATGCTTGTCGTTGCTGAAGAAAAGCCTGCTGTTAAATGTCAATTTTTCTATCACCAATAGGAAAATCAACTCCCAGACTGTTTACAAATCCAGTTTGGGGACAGCTGGGCCTGATCCCAGACAAACTTCCTCTATGATAATTGCTAACATATCAGCACAACATGGAGATTTTGTTATCTGAACCCATAATTTGTTTAAAAATCTGTCACGCATCAAGCAGTCTCCCTGAAGAGGTTTATTTTCTTATACAGATAGCAGAGGGCACTCTAGGGTACCAGAGATACCTTATTTTCATATTTACACAACCAGAATTAAATTTGACACCAAACCCCCTTATTCCCTGGTCTATGTATTTGGTCTGGAAACTGTGGAATGCATTTGGTTCAGATAAAAGACATTATAGGAATTGAACGTTGGGAAATCATGATGTTTTAATTCCAGAGTCAGCCTACAATACTCAGATGCTTAAAGTTAAGCAAGTGCTTTGCTGGATTGAGGCTTAAGCAACTGCATATTACATCCAAATAAAACAGGGGTCTCAAACTCAATTTACCTTAGGGCCAGGGCCAGTCCTCAAATCCTCCCAGCGGGCCAATAATGTCACTGAAGATGAAGTTCAGAAAAGAAAACGTTTATTTTTTATTTCTAATTTCTTAGAAACAATAAAACTGTCATGCAACTTTCTACAATTCTTTGGCTGCCAGAGAGTTTTTAGTGTTTACCAGCCACCTAGCAATGCTTCAGTTCTGTCAGTTTGATGATGTTTGGCCTCAGTGACTAAGCAGTGGAAACCTTCAGGATTGCAGCAAGGTGTGCATCAGATAGTTGTGTTTGGTATTTTGACTTGTTTATATTCACTGTGGAAAAAAGTGATGCTGCCTCCATGGCTAACTCTGCCTGGCGACTAGTGATGATATCTCTATCCCTCTCCCCCAGCCAATGGGAGCTGCACGGGGCAGCGCCTGCAGCAGACATTGCTGGCAGCATGCGCCTCTCTTCCACGGGCCACAGTGAGGAGGTTCTCGGGTCGCAGATGGCCTGCAGGCTGGCACTGAAATAAAACCTGTCCTGATGCTCATACCTTCATCATTTAGTGATAGGATACCATAACCAGTCATGCAGACAAGAGAAAATAGTTTTGGTTATACATTTGAGATATATACTAAATTACAGATCAGATATTTTTCAGTTAAACCTTCTAGTTCAAGGGTGGACCACAACATATTTTCCTCCATTGGCTACAAAACAAATTGGCATAGGATTAGAATATTGTTTCCAAACTAATGTGAGTGCACTCTCATCGCCTGCCCTTCGAGGAAGATTTGGAGAGTCTCCATATGTGTTTTGAAATTCCTGGACCAGAATAAGCCATCAAAAATATTTTGCAACATGTGGGTTTTATGATAATGGGGAAGAGGGAGCGTTCAGTTTGGATTTTAAAAGAAAGATTTCATGTTTGGCTTCCCAGACTTCCCAGAGCTGTGGAAGTCAGACTGATTTTTTTTATTCCGTTATTCACAGTCTCTTCAAGAATCTTTCATCTGAAGACTTGAGTATTATTACATATTTCTTGTTGCTAAGCCCAAGCAATAATCAATTTTGTCTGTGTTCAATGAGCAGGTGTGAACTGGAAAATAATCTAAAATTAAATGTAACATGTTCCCTGGTACAGAAAATAACTAATCAATAAGATCTTTCCATAACAGAGAATTCCCATTCCAGGATCACTAGAAGTGTACAGGAGTATTGTACAGTATTAGGCAATCAGCTTTGATGTCAATAGTTAACTCTGCCATACCTTTTCATCACACTGTAGGATTAGACCTCCATGTTGAATTCTTTAAATACCATAGTACTACTCTCCAGGTTGCACTGTAAATCTTGTATCTACAATGTACATCTCTCCCTGAGACTTGTGTAGCCAGGATCATGGATTGATGCAGAAGTATTTGGAGGTAAAACACATCCTGAAAATGTTTTGGAGAGGACTAGATCTTGTACAACAATCATATATCAGAGAAATGTGAATGTAACCAACTCTCCTGCTGACCTTTATTTTACTGTATCTGTTTATTTAAAACAGGAAAAATAAGCCCTTTGGGTTAGTTAATACCTTAGGTAACTAAAATATACCCAGCCAGCCCCAATTCCTGACCACTTCCTTGTTTACCTTGCTTCTTGGCCAGGAGCATTTCACATGTATATTTTTCAATTCAAGACCCTATCCTTGGTCACTAAAACCAGAGATGAGGCTCCCAAGTTACTTAGCCATTTTTGAAAAAATTCCTTGTGCCACATAAATAGACAAGTTCATATAATGCTCCAGCATTTAGACATACCAAAATCCTGATCTACTGTTATTCCAATCATTTGGACAAACTCTGAAGTAGATCATCATCAAGAGGTTCAAAGGCAAGTAGAATGCTCCACTGAGTCAAGAATGCTATGCTATGTTATATCACAACTGAATCGGACCCAACGTTTTTTATTTAAAATCCCTTGCAAAGATTGGGGTGGGGGTGAGAAACAAAATGTTAAGTAAAATGAACTTATTTTAAGCAAATAAGTGTACTCTTGTATGGCTCTGCTTTCAAAGAAAGATGAGGAAGTTCTGGTGGACTAGACATATAGTGCCAACCCATAGGAGCAAATGGAACACCGGTCTCCACTAGGACCGTCTGAGCTTGGACTTCTGCATCCTTGCTATCGGCACCAGGACTGTTACTATGGATGTAAGCTGGAGGGCATCTACATTAGGTGAGCCTAGAGGGAGAGATTACAATGGACAACTAACTGACTTTTCAACTGCTTAGCAAACTAAAACAATAAAGCGAGTTTGCTCATCTGGAACAATGCCAAACTTGCAATCTTTGTGCTCTAGAGCATAAATATTTTATTTTCTATTTCTAAAGTACTCAGCATTTAAATGATGCATGAGCTTTATTTCCACTTCGTAATAGCACCTGTGAATGCAAACCTTCCAATGATTAGTTTGGATACTTGGGGAAGTACACCCTTTAACAGGGATTTATTCTACTGAGGTGCTTATAACCTGCTTTATCAGAGGTTTTGAGCGGACGCAACTATTGACTTCAGTAGGAGGTCAGCACTACTGAGAGATCAGGTCACCACATCACACTGGGATGAAGTACCTTACAAATATCTAGGGTCTCCATTCTGCAAACCCTTCAGTAGTCTTATGCAAATAATTTCCTTAAAACTAATCATGATAGTTAGGGTGGCAGGATCAGTAGATCTTTTCTATTATCCATCCTTCCAGTGTTTCCTACTCTGTGGGTGAGGACTTTCCTTCCCATTGCCATCCTTAGTTTTTAAGCTAGATAGAGCATATACTTGTACAAGATGTTCTCTGTAGTGTCCTTTCTGCATGTCTCTGATATTGTATGTGGGACAGATTAATGTGTTGTTTAATAATTAACTAGGGCATCATTCTCACAAGGTATCACAAGGCAAATGTGAAGGTTTAGGATGGGATTTCCAGTACTTACGTGTGTTAGGAGCATAAACACATTGCAAGTTGATGAGCTTTGGGCTCCAAAGTCACAAAGGGCCAGATTTGTTAAACATAGGTGCCTAAAGATGCAGATAGGCACCTAGATGCCTTTGAAAAATCTCACTAGACACCTATTTCCTGTTAATAGTTTACCTTGAAAATGCCTGGAAAAAATATGCCCCTTAGGCAACTTTAGGGTCCATTGGATCTAATAGGTATGAGAGCAGGGGCAGCAAGGGGGAAGAAAAATCAATTGACTTACAACAGCTGAGGGCTTTTCAAGGTCCTAATATTCCAGATTTGTTCCAGTGTAAGCGGGTAAAAAAAATGAAATTTTTATTAACTTCTATTGCTCCCAGGTAGAGGTGAATATCACACAGAACTAATTACCCTTCAATATACTCAGGCAGAGGACTCATTGTCATGAGTCCTCTTAGAAAGGTTTGGGAACAGAATAAAGACCAGCATACACTGAACTGGAAATAATACAGATCTCAGAATCCATTGGTTTAATACTCAGTGTAGATGATTAGTAGCAGCCCAGGGTATATCCTGCAGATAAGCTACTGTGTATTCTGTACAACATTCCTTGAACTCTTCTAAAATCTCCATTCATCACAAATCCATTTGGCTTTCACAGGGATCCAGCTGCCTCCCAGGTTAATGGCCATCTGAGGAGACAGAATACCAAGTATGAGGCAGCAGTTTGCTCAGGAGATAGCTTCATTTAAAGCAACATTTATTCATTTCTCCCACATAAGCTAGCAGAAAGAACAGAGAAGTCATTTGCAGTTCCTGTTTGCAACTAGGAGGTTGAAAAGAAACAGATCATCAAACAAGGCATGAGAAGAATGATGCAGGGGAGACTAAAGCTAAGTTCTGCCCTTGACTTCAGGGAGTGATTCACACTAACATCTATGGACATGTCTACACTGCACACTAAGTCCCAGCACTGGCTCAGGTTGGTGCCTAAGCCCCCCTGTAATCCACACACAAATCAGTCTGACTTGGGTCTCCAAAGCTCAGGACCTAGGTTCTAGGACCTTGCTAAGGGGAAGATTCAGAGCCTGAGTCCAACTGGGACTCAGGTCCAAGCCCAAGTCCATCTGGGACTCAGGTCCAAGCACTGTCATTTTGCAGTGTGGACGCACTTCACGCCACAGACACAAGTCAGGTCTGCATAGTGCAGTATGGATGCATTAGCATGGTTAGGAGACCCAGGTTCAGCAATTGTAAGCCCATGTTTACATTGCAGTGTGGACATTCAAGTTTGGGCTTGGAAATGCTGAGTTCCCAAGCAAGAGTCCCACAGACCTGGGTTTCCAAGGCTGAATTTATACAGTTGTGCTTAAAACAAAGTGTAAAGGAGAAAATATGGCCATCTCCACAGTGACTATGCAGGCTCCACAGGCAAGAGAATGGCTGCTGAGTGGAAGGAAGATTTGGGAATCTCAAGGGGAGGTCCATAACCCTCCACACCTCACAGTCTAGTTTGTGGTTCTGTGGCAGTTGTGTGTGTGGGCATGCACCTCTGTAACAGGAAGGAGAAGGGCAGAAATTTTACTCTCAGGCTAGGAATTGATAGTGGAGCTTGGGAAATGGGGTTAGTTGGTTGGAGGAGGGTGCAGGCAGTGCAAAGCATGTGGAAAACTGTCCTGAGCAGTAGTTAGGGATTCCCCTTGAGCTGGGGATACTCTAGGGTGGGTTAGGGTATGTGCCTACTTCCATTAATCCTGGACCAACAAAGTGGCTCCTAGGGAACTATTCCAGTTGATGTAATTGCTCCAAGTTACACCAGGGGCTGAACTGGCCCCGAAGAGCAAGGATGCAGAAAATGCAGTTGGGCTAGACCTGAGACTTTGGTCCTTCATACAAAACTTACCATCACCGACCGGACTGGAGAATAGGTTACACATCTATACCAAGGATGGAGTGGGACTCAGCTACACCATTCATCAGAGAGAATGTCTATAGGATAGTAACTGTTTCACAGTTGCTCTCTCTTAGTGTTACACTGAAATTAATGAAGTGCACAATACATTCAGCAGCACTAGCTATGTGGATTCATATACAGCACCCGCCATTGATATATCTTGGCACAAACCAAATGTGTTCTATCTGGAAAGCTTCAGAGTCATCAACTAGCTGAAGCCAGGACAAATGCTGCTTTTAATTATACCTGTTCTTTCCCCCTCACCCTAACAGGAGTCAATGAGATTAGCCCTGCTACTTTCACTTCTTGCCAGGTAGCTACAGCGTTAGTATTATTCTGTCTTCCCCTGTCATTAGCTAAGTAGCCCGTCAACAGTTGATATAGCCACTACTTACACAAATGGAATTTGCTAGCTGGGTAGAATCCTCAAGCTTTCACAGCTGTGCATCAGCTATGATCTCTACTGACAGGATCACATGGATGTCCTTTCTGCAGGTGTCCGTCACAGCTCTAGCATACACTTCAGCAGCCCGTTCAGTCTGACAGATGGAAGTGAACGCGGAATTCCAACTATAAAACATTTCGCTGGTGCAGCTGTGATAAAAGATATACACGAGCTGACATTTTGTGTGCACTACAACCTGAAAGGGTCTAAGAAGAAAAGGACTGTGATAAAGTGGAAGGAATGCAAAGTTCCCTTCCCGAATTACCCTAAATCCGGGTCTTAGAAACCAGAACAGATGCAGAGTAATTACTGCTGACTCAAGCTGACAGGCTGATCATGCTAGCCTTGAACAGAAGCTAACTGGGGCTGAGCATTGCTCTGGGACAAAGAAGAGCCTACAGGGTAATCTTAGGACCAATTATGCTTTGGAAAAAAAGCCTAAATGTGTGGTTTATGTTCTGTTGCTTGAGTTATTAATAAAGCCAAACCTCAAGAAGGGAAAAGTGGGGTTGATTCCCCTTTTACTTTCATCAGTGCATAGGTGCTGGAACTAGGGGTGTCGGGGGTGCTGCAGCACCCCCTGACTTGAAGTGGTTGCCATTATATACAGGGTTTACAGTTTGTCACCCCTGCATCAGGAATAGCTCTGCTGAAATCAAAGGACTTGCACCAGAGCACAACTGGTGCAAATTGGAGGCAAATCAAACCCAGTGTGCATAGCCTCTGTTCCAGTCAGGGAGGAGACTTCACATACTTGCTTGGTTTGCAGCTACTTAACCTTTGCAAAGAATGTTTTAGAGAAAGGCAGCCAAAATATTTCAGTGCATAGTTAGCAATTATCTACCACCTTTACTACATTGAGGAAATGGAATATGGGGGTGAAAGGAAGAGCTTTATTTGCTGTTGAAAGTGTTAGATTCAGTGCGGTAGACAACATGCAGAAATATGAAGTCATTTCCAGAAAACACAGCTGTTCTCTATGGGCTATGATCTGCATCTGACTAAGGTGTGTGATAACATCTCTTTGGCAGATTTTGATGATTTAACTGCGTATGTAATAGTAATAATGTCATAAAGAACTATTGAACTTTGGAGGCAACTTTTTCTGCTTTATAGTTGTACTATTTATTTTGCTTGCACATAGCTTTACTAGACGTGGTCAAAAATTTGTATTTTTTATTTCAGCTCAGTGTGACAGGGTTGAGGGGACCCATCTCCCTTAGCGCATAGGTACAGAGTGTGATGCAGTAGGGGCTGTCTGTGTGGGGAGTGGGAGAGCAGGGGAGGACTTTAGGGGATGGACGATGCCAGGGCCTGTAACCTGAGCTAGGTAAGGGAGGGGAAAGGTCAACACCTTTGCCCGGGAAGGGGAAAAAGGAAGGGAGTGGCAAGAGGGAAGCAGTTTGAGTTTGGGCTTGGGGCTGGATGGGCGGAGTTCAGGGTATCCTAGCTAGGATCCAAGCACCCTGAAAGCCCAGAAGGACTCGGTGAAGGGGTCCTAACTGTGCCTGCAAGCTCTGCTGTAACCTGTGTTCCCGTTGTCCAATAAACCTTCTGTTTTACTGGCTGGCCAAGAGTCACTGTGGGTCCCAGGAAAAGGGGTGCAGGGCCGGACTCCCCCACACTCCGTGACAACTGGTGGCAGAGGTGGGATATACTGCACCCCGTGGACGGTGCTTCCTGCAGTAAGTGACTGGGGAGCAGTAAAACGAAGGGGTGGTTAACCCCTGGGAGTGTGTGCCCAGTGAGAAGCACTTTGCAGTAACAGGGTCCCCCAGGGGATCGCAGTGAGCAGTCCCAGGGGCGGAGGAGTCTGCAGCTCGACCCTGGCAGAGAGGTGGTGACCTCAAGAAGGGCTGGTGCACTAGGGGTCCCCCTGGAAACCGTGGGGAGCGGCAAGCACCCCGGCCTGTGAGTGGCCAGCAGGAAGATGTATGCCAAGCGGCGCAAGTGCGACCTGCTGGAGCTGTGCAAGCAGAGGGGGCTGCACCCGGGGAGGCTCACCAAGGACCAGCTGATTGCCCAGCTGGAGCAGGGAGACTGCATAAATAAACGGAGCCCTGTCTCTGAGGGAAGCAGCCAGGCAGATGCAGCGCAGGCACCAGTGTCTGTCCCCGCTGGAAGTGGTCAGCCGGCGGACGAGGGCTTCCCGAGACCCCCCCTTCCTAGGCCTAGGGGAAGGGCGGGGAGGAGCCCAGTGTATACCGAGGGCACCGTGACACCCCCGGCCAGCAGGGGATCCTCCTGGCGAAGCTCACCCCCCAGCAGGGGATCCTCCCGGCAACGCTCGGCATCCGTGGAGCGGATGCGGCTGGAATATGAAAGGGAGCTGAAATGGGAGAAGCTCGAGTTAAACAGGCAAGAGCTGGAGGAGAAGGTGAAACAGCGTAAACATGAGGAGAACCAGTGCCAGCGTGAGTGGGAGGAGAAGGAGAAACAGCGTAAACATGAGCTGGACCTGGCCCAGCTGAGGAGAAGTGAGGCCCCGGCTGCCGTGAGTGAGGGGGGACCCAAGCCTACAAAGAGCTTTGATAAGCACTTGCTGCCCCGGCATAAGGAGGGGGAGGACATAGATACCTTCCTGACGGCCTTTGAGAATGCCTGCGAGCTGCACAGGGTTGACCCTGCAGACAGGATCGCAGTTCTCACCCCCTTACTGGACTCCACAGCCGTGGAGGTGTACAGCCGACTGAAAGGGGCGGAGGCAGGGGAATACGAACTGTTCAAACAGGCCCTGCTCCGCGAGTTTGGGCTGACTCCTGAGATGTACCAGAAAAAGTTCCGGAGCCAGCGTAAAACCCGTGAGGTCACATACCTACAACTGGTCAACCGGGCGCAGGGGTATGCCCGCAAGTGGACAGCTGGGGCCCAAACTAAAGAGGACCTGCTTGACCTATTCATACTGGAGCACCTGTACGAGCAGTGCCCGTCCGACCTGAGGCTGTGGTTGATGGACCAGAAGCCGGAGAACCCACAGCACGCAGGCCAGCTGGCCAACCAATTTGTGGACAGTCAGGCAGGGGATGGCAGGGAGGAGTCTCGAAGGAGCAAACCTGACTCAACGCAGAGAGAGAGTCATCATGGGACCTCCCAAAGGGGGCCTATGGAGAACCCCCCCAAAAGGGGAAGATCCAGCAGCAGGTCCCTCCGACCCACTCAAGGGGACCCACGAGACATGGGCTGCTATCGCTGTGGCCAACGAGGTCACATACGGGCCCAGTGCCCCAAGCTCAGGGACAGACCAAGCAGACCCAACCCGCAGAGGGTGGACTGGGTAAAAACCCAATCGGAGGAGGGGCTACATTCCCAGGAAAGGGGGGCTGGCAACATACCACCTGTGGATGCTCCAGGCTCCGGGTTTTTGGTTTACCGGGTGGGCGCGGGGCTGCCCCTCCGGAAAGAGTGCATTGTTTCCCTGGAGGTAGATGGGAGGAAGGTCACTGGGTACTGGGACACGGGTGCAGAGGTGACGCTGGCCCGGCCCGAGGTGGTGGCCTCAGATCGGATGGTGCCCGACACCTACCTGACCCTGATGGGCGTGGGCGGGACCCCATTCAAGGTCCCCGTGGCAAGGGTACACCTGAAATGGGGGGCCAAGGAGGGCCCCAAGGATGTGGGGGTACACCGATATTTGCCCACTGACGTGTTAATGGGAGGGGACCTCGAGGACTGGCCTAGTAACACCCAGAGTGCCCTGGTCGTGACTCGTAGTCAGAGTCGGCAAAGGGCACTGCACCCCGACAACGGGGAAGGTACTCGACCCGAGGTGCAGGACCCTAACCCAGGGAGCGGGGAACGCCCAGGGGCACGGTTCAGAGAGGCTGCGGCCTCAGACCCAGCCAGCAAGAGAGAGCCGGTCCCCATCCCTGTCCCAGCTGCTGAGTTCCAGGCCGAGTTGCAGAAAGATCCCTCCTTGCGGAAGCACAGGGACCGGGCTGACCTTAGTGCGGTACAGACCATGAGGAGAGGTTGCAAGGAGAGGTTCCTGTGGGAGAAGGGGTTCCTGTACCAAGAATGGGCTCCCCCAGGGGAAGTAGAGTCATGGGGAATCAGGAGGCAGTTGGTGGTTCCCCAGAAGTTTCGTCACAAGCTGCTGTACCTGGCCCATAACATCCCTCTCGCAGGGCACCAGGGAATCCGACGCACCAGGCAGAGGCTGCTACAGAACTTTTACTGGCCTGGGGTCTTTACCCATGTCCGACAGTACTGCCAATCCTGTGACCCCTGCCAGAGGGTGGGGAAGGCCCGGGACAAGGGGAAAGCGGCTTTGAGGCCTTTACCCATCATAGAAGAACCTTTCCAGAAGGTGGCCATGGACATAGTGGGACCCCTCAGCAAGACGACCTGGTCAGGAAAGAAATACATCCTGGTGGTGGTGGATTTTGCCACTCGCTACCCTGAGGTGGTGTCCTTGTCCTCTATCGAAGCAAACACAGTGGCAGATGCGCTGCTGACAATTTTCAGCCGGGTGGGGTTCCCCAAGGAGGTCTTAACAGACCAGGGGTCCAACTTCATGTCGGCCCTGCTCCGGTCCTTATGGCAGAAATGTGGGGTCCAGCACAACTGGGCCTCAGCGTATCACCCCCAGTCCAACGGGCTGGTAGAAAAGTTCAACGGGATGCTGAAGATGATGCTAAAAACATTTATGAACCAGCACCCGCAGGATTGGGACAAGTACTTACCTCACCTGCTGTTCATGTACAGGGAGGTACCCCAGGAATCTACCGGGTTTTCACCTTTCGAACTGTTGTATGGAAGGCGGGTAAGGGGGCCCCTAGACCTAATGAGGGACGAATGGGAGGGGAAGGCCGCTCCCGAGGGAGAGTCAGTGGTGGAGTATGTCCTGACCTTCCGGGAAAGACTGGCCGAGCTCATGGGCCTGGCCAGGGAGAATCTGGCCCGAGCCCAGAGGAGGCAGAAGGTCTGGTATGACCACACGGCACGGGCCCGTGCCTTCGCCACCGGGGATCAGGTGATGGTTCTCATCCCCATGAGGAGAAACAAACTCCAGGCCACCTGGGAAGGGCCCTTCAAGGTTATCAAGCAACTGAATGAGGTAAAGTATGTGGTGGAGCTGTCAAACCGGACACATCACCGTCAGGTGTACCATGTAAACATGATGAAACCATACTATGACAGGGGGAATGTGGTGTTGGCCGTGTGTGGACATTGGGAGGGGCAGGGAGATGACCCCTTAGTAGATCTATTCCCTGGGACAAAAGCTGGTTCCCCCCTGGAGGCGATTCCCCTCTCTAACCAACTGACCCCGGGCCAGCACGCTGAGATCAGGGGGGTGCTGCATCTATACTGACAGCTGTTTTCCAACCAGCCTGAACGCACTAATTTGACTGTCCACCGGGTGGAGACCGGGTCACATCCCCCTATAATATGCTCCCCTTTTCGGGTCACTGGTAAAACTGCCCAGGATCTTGAAAGAAAGGTCAGGGACATGCTGGCTTTGGGGGTGATCCAGCCGTCTTCCAGCCCTTGGGCCTCGCCAGTGGTGCTGGTCCCCAAAAAGAATGGGTCAATCCGGTTCTGTGTGGACTATCGAAAGCTCAATGCCATCACCGTATCTGATGCCTACCCTATGCCCAGGCCTGACGAGCTCCTAGACAAGCTGGGAGGTGCTCGGTACCTCACCACTATGGATCTTACCAAAGGCTACTGGCAAGTGCCGCTGGACGCAGATGCCAGGCTGAAATCGGACTTTATCACCCCTCTGGGGCTCTATGAGTTTCTGACCCTGCCCTTCGGCCTCAAGGAAGCACTGGCCACCTTCCAGCGCCTGGTGGATCAGCTACTGAGGGGAATAAAGAGTTTTGCTGTGGCGTATATTAACGACATCTGCGTCTTCAGCCAGACCTGGGAGGACCACATGTCCCAGGTTAAACAAGTCCTGGACCGACTCCAAAAGGCTGGGTTAACAGTAAAGGCTGAGAAGTGCAAGGTGGGAATGGCTGAAGTATTTTACCTGGGCCATCGGGTGGGGAACGGCTGCCTGAAGCCGGAACCAGCCAAGGTGGAGGTAATCAGAGACTGGCCTGCTCCCCAAACCAAAAAGCAGGTCCAGGCCTTTATTGGGATGGCGGGGTACTATCAAAGGTTCGTGCCCCACTTTAGTGCCATAGCCGGCCCCATCACTGAACTGTGCAAAAAGGGGAAGCCAGACAAGGTAATCTGGACTGAGCAGTGCCAGGAGGCTTTCCGGGCGCTGAAGGAGGCTCTGGTTAGTGGCCCAGTTCTGGCAAACCCAGATTTTGACAAACCCTTTATGGTGTTCACCGATGCCTCAAACACGGGACTGGGGGCGGTGTTAATGCAGAAGGATAAAAACGGGGAAAGACACCCCATCGTGTACCTGAGTAAGAAGCTGCTACCCCGGGAACAAAGCTACGCGGCCATCGAAAAGGAATGCCTGGCCATGGTGTGGGTCCTTAAGAAGCTAGAGCCATATCTCTTTGGGCGACACTTCACCGTGTACACTGACCACTCTCCCCTGACCTGGCTGCACCAGATGAAAGGAGCCAATGCCAAGCTCCTGAGGTGGAGCCTGCTCCTGCAGGACTATGACATGGACGTGGTCCATGTGAAGGGAAGTGCCAACATGACAGCAAATGCGTTGTCCCGGAAAGGGGACCCTGAACTTCCCCAGGTCACTGGGCAGAGTGACCCTGCTCAGTTCAGTCTCGAAGGGGGGAGAGATGTGATGCAGTAGGGGCTGTCTGTGTGGGGAGTGGGAGAGCAGGGGAGGACTTTAGGGGATGGACGATGCCAGGGCCTGTAACCTGAGTTAGGTAAGGGAGGGGAAAGGTCAACACCTTTGCCCGGGAAGGGGACAAAGGAAGGGAGTGGCAAGAGAGAAGCAGTTTGAGTTTGGGCTTGGGGCTGGATGGGCGGAATTCAGGGTATCCTAACTAGGATCCAAGCACCCTGAAAGCCCAGAAGGACTCGGTGAAGGGGTCCTAACTGTGCCTGCAAGCTCTGCTGTAACCTGTGTTCCTGTTGTCCAATAAACCTTCTGTTTTACTGGCTGGCCAAGAGTCACTGTGGGTCCCAGAAAAAGGAGTGCAGGGCCGGACTCCCCCACACTCCGTAACACAGAGTATGTGTCACTTGAGTCTATATCTCTGTAACCAGAGTCGATATAGTGGCTAACGTCAAAGTATTAGCTCTGTTTCATGGGGCAGTATGGCCTAATGGCCAGAGTCAATAAATCCCCTCTCTTGGCAGGGCAGTAAGGCCTCAGTGGATTCACTCCAGTTTGCTGGGCTGACTTTGGTTTCCAGACCTTGCACTGTATCTGCCCCTGTTAGCAAGGAAGTCCAGCACAAGGGTCAGAGTCAATAGGTTGGCCCCTCTTAGCAGAGCAGTACGGCCTCGTGGCCAAAGTCAGTTAGAACCAGCCCAGTTGGAAGGGTAGTAAGGGCTAGTGCTCAAAATCCATGGATTCATCCCTGTTCACAGAGCAGTACGGCCCAGTGGCCACAGTTGCTGGATTCATCCCTGTTCGCGGGGCAATAAGACCTTGCGGCCAAGTGGCCTCATTCAGGGAAGGGGGCCACCATACCCAGAAAGGGGGGTAGTGGCAGCCCGGGTAGGGGGGCCTGGGCCCACCCTCTCCACTGGGCCCCAGCCCAAGTAGTGGCAGAAGCATATGCCCCTGAATTAGTGGGGGGGCAGGTCCAACTGAAACATGCTGACTCAATGTTCTGGTTCTCTAACCGGGCCACTATCTTTCCCTTGGGTTGCTTCCTACTGTGTTTCTCGCTGCTGCAGTCTGAGAAGCTCGACTCCCTCTGGGTTCCTCAGGCTGCGCTGTCCCTGGCGACTCCGGACTCTGTGGGTAGCCTGGTGTCTGCCTGGGTTGCAGTGTCTCTGGCTCCCATGGCCTCTGGCTTCGGCTGATCGTTGGTTGGAGCCAGCAGCATGTGTCCTTCGTCTCCGGCAATCAGCCCCAACTGAGCTAAGCTGCTCCCTTTTATACTGGTGCATTGGCGCATGCCCAGTAGGGTTTAGGGGGCATGGCTTCCTCAGCCCACAATGTAGGGTTAACCCTTGCCAATCCAATGCGGGGTGAGAGTGCCCTGTCACACTCTGCTAAAAGCAGAACCCCCACACAGGAGTACTTCAGTAAATGGATGTTTTGCCCTTAAAGATATGGGATTTGATGTGTTTTCTATCACTTGAAGTCTTATAAACACGATGAAGCCTAACAGATATGCTCTAGCTCAGACATAAGGTCACTGGCATGATGCAGAAATTACTGGGTAAGATTTTGTGGCCTCTGTTATGCAGGGGTCAGACTAGATTATTATAATGCTCTCTTACAGTGTAGGAAAGTGTACCAAAATTCATGGGGATTTAGCATTTGCGATAATGTTTTCCAGAGTGTCTCATCTCAGTTACACAGTGGAATCCCACTCTTGTTAGTCCATCTAAGTATTAGTCAGTCTTGTATTGTTGAGCAGCATACATTTTTAAAATAGGGAACATTTTCATTACTATGTTAAATGAATGAGCTGGAGGATTTTATTTAAACTCTTCTGTTAAAATACGTCAGCCGCCGCCACCACCACCGGTTGATCTATGAAAGGCAGAACCACATTCAGCTCTCTGTGAGGTCTACTGTACTGTATATAAAGCCCCAAGGAATCCAAACACAGTCAGCCTGTTAGACTGCGTGTGTAGGAAAACTCCTCTATGGTCCAGTCAGTTAGGTCAGCAGACATCAGGCATGGCAGCACTGCAGCAACTGTACCAAAAGTGTCCAATCAAGAGAGAGAAAGTAACGGCTTTAGGAATGAAAATGTACTGAGCCTTCTTGAACATAAGTACCTCAGTCATTTTCATGGGGAACAATAGGAATTTCCCTGATTTCATCCACTTGTTTGGGTCCAAAAGCATTTAAACAAACAAAACAAAAACACAAACAACTTTGTTGCACGAGTGTAACTGAGAGCACACGCCACTGTAGGCAATAAGGTTACATGGTTATAGCACAGTAGATTTGGCATTTCATGGTTAAAGTGTTGATCAGTTTATGAAAACCCCTGTGTGCATGCTGTTTGAGTAGTCAACATGACCATTTGCAATTGGCCATTGTCTGATGCTTCGTACCTCAACTTGCAGAAGAGTTGATTTAGAACTATTTGCAATACAAAGGACATAAGGTTCTTGGGCAAGAAAAGTTGTTTTGATACACTTATATATTCTCTTGCTAAAGCAAGCTTTCCCCCAAATGTAGCTTCAGTCCCATCACAATTTTGCAACTGGTTTGGAGTTAGCTGGTTGGTCAGCACATTTTTTTTTCCTGGCATCCTGGTCCCTTTTATGTTTGGAAGCACAGTGAGGATATGATGTTGTGGGGCCTTCGGTGATTACAGATTCCTGATATAATTAGACACTCTGAGGTGCAACAACTTCAAAGAATTACACTTTACATCGTATTTCTTGCACATAATGTCACTAGGAACACTTCCTCTCCCTGGAAGTAATAAAACAAACCCTGCTTGAGGATTTAACTGTGCTTTCCATTGGGGTCTCTAAGAACTGTACATCTGAGTCACGTCCAAAGTTCTTAGTGAAACAATTAATCTTCAGTCTCCCCACTCTACAATACAAGCCTATTCAAAGCTAGGACCAACCTTTCAGAAGATGAAGTCATTTTCATGCATTCTTAAGGGACAACCAACTGAGCTAGTGCAAAAAGGCAAATCTATTTGTGTTGAGTAATATTTGGAAAAAGAGCCCTTTAAAATATGGGAAATTGAGATTATAACCAGTTACAAAGAAAATTGACATCTGAAATGATTGAACTCATTCTCCTGAGCTACTGTTGTAATTAAAAGGGGGTGTTTTGTGACATAAAAAGTGTTTTCTTATGCACTGTAACACATTTCTACTACACGTCTTGAAACAAAGGACCTACCAGCAATCAGCTGAGGAATCTCAATTAGAGCTCTCTGGGGCAGGGGCAAGGCCAGAAAATTAGCACCAATCATTTGTTTGCTTCACTAGCATCTGAAGTTTCTTTAATATAACAACAGACCATGACAAATCCATAGGGGGAAGTTATGGCATCAAAATTTATTGCAAGTTCTGGGCACAGCTGACTTCTCTACATGTAATCTATCAATGGCCTTCAGACAATGAAAGACCCTTTTTACACAAAAAGAGTCCTCCAGCAACATAGAAGATGGAGTTTTCTAAGATACTGCTGCCCCATTCAGGGCTTATGATAACATGTCCATGCTCATCTGCATCAACAAATTACCCTGGAATTACCTTATCATTCTTTCAATTACTTTATTCTAAAAGGCCAAATACATGGGTATCTTGGTTATATGATATTTATAAAGTAACATGCAGATACACAGTTAAATAACAGGTTTCAGAGTAGTAGCCGTGTTAGTCTGTATCTGCAAAAAGAATAGGAGTACTCGTGGCACCTTAGAGACTAACAAATTTATTGTAGCATAAGCTTTCATGGGCTACAGCTCACTTCATCGGGTGTTTGTAGTGGAAAATACAGAAGGAAGAGAATATATCACACACACACACGCACACGCACACACACACACAGAGAGGGAACATGAAACAATGGGTGTTACCATACACATTATAAGGAGAGTGATGAGTTAAGGTGAGCTGTTGTCAGCAGGAGAGAAAAATAACTGTTTGTAGTGGTAATGACAAGGAGATATAAAGAACTGGGGAGGGGAGAAGAAAAGCACAGGGAAATAATTTTACTTTCTGTAATGGCCCATCCACTCCCAGTCTTTATTGATTAAGGGCCAGATTTTTAAAGCTATGTAGTTGCCTAACTCCCACTGAAGTCAAAAGTTAAAAATTTGACCCTTAGTAATCACACTTGAAAACATCAAGTAATTCAGAAACAAGTCATATAAAAGGAAGTTTGGAGAATTACAGAATTCAGATGTATAACCCATCACGAACAATTGTTATAACTAATATAAATTAAAAGTTATCTGGAGTACTCTGTGTTTAGATTTGAGGTTGGTGAATCATTTAAACCATTTTTCCAATCCATTATGCTATTTGTCTGAACAGGTTGGAATTCTTATTTGAAATTTACCAAGTCATTTGGGCCACAATGGAAGTTAGGAGTCTAAACGGCTTTGTAGATCTGAGCTTTGGTGGCTATAGCTCTTTATATCTCATGGTGTGGTTCTTTTTCCAGAGCGGATAAGCATGACTCATCAGGCCAGTTTCAGCTTTGTCCTGCACTTTGTGTATTCATTTACACCAATATGTAGCAAGTGCAGAGCGAATATACTTCCATTCTGACCTGGCCCATGGCATCTGGTTTGAAGACTCACAGCTGTGAACTCAAAGGATGTTTTTCATGAATATTCACTTAACATTTTCTGGTTTCTCACTCATTTAGCAATTCACTAGAATGTTTGTGAAAAGCCAAAAGAAACATGCACACACAAAATGGCTGTAAAAGAGGAAGCGAGTTTCAAAGTGGAATGAACATAAATGGAATGTATTTTCCATTATTCACCCAGCTCTACTTTAGATGAGATTATAGAATCCAAAGAGAACTGTATATGACCCAACACACCATTCTAGTGGTCCTGGTGGTGCAGAACAAAGAAAATGGCAGTATCTCATACAGACAATGTCTCAATAAATACAGATTGCCATAGACCAGGGCTTTGAGACTGTGGTTATTCAAAAGAGTATCCAGAGTGAAATCTGTCATTTTTTGCAAGTGAATCTTTTGCAATGAAAAACAGTGGCAGCCACATTAAAGATCCAAATGTGGGAGTTATGAGCATTGAGTCATCATTCTTGACACAGAAAGGAATTCTTTGCCATTAATAATGCAAATGTAGCAAAATGCAAAAGTAGTTCAATAACTGGAGATAAACTGATCCTGCCAACTCATTTTTGCATCCTGCCTAGCCACATATCAGTAACCCTATACAACTGAAACAACTTCTCCCTGAAATAACATGAGCCAGCGAGCCTGTTATTCTAGCCAGACTTGCTTGTCACAATTTTTGTTACCCACACTGGACCATCAAGTGTAGAACTACCCGATCTCCCTCTCGGACTTTGGAGGGTCAGATGCTCATCTGGATCTAAGATTTGTTACTTGGGCCTCTTGATTGATAGGTTTCATATTACTCCCCCCTCTCCACACACCTTATATAGAGCTTGATCCAAAGTTCATTCATGTCATTGGGCATTTCCCCACTGTCTTCAATGGGCTTTGGACCAGGCCCATAGATGGTAGAGACTTACTGCAGTTTGAAAGTCTATAGGTTCATAGAAATGTAGGGCTGGAACGGCCTATGTTAGAAGTGTAACCCAGTTCAGGATAACGGGCAGAACCTGTCACACATATGGATCCGTATGCTTCTCACTGTGGGCTCACGGGGGGAGGGATAGCTCAGGGGTTTGAGCATTGGCCTACTAAACCCAGGGTTGTGAGTTCAATCCCTGAGGGGGCCATTAAGGGAACTGGGGTAAAAATCTGGGGATTGGTCCTGCTTGGAGCAGGGGGTTGGACTAGATGACCTCCTGAGGTCCCTTCCAACCCTAATAGTCTATGATTCTCTCTGTTTGTCCTATTCGTGACTCCCCTTCAGAAAGTTACACAAGTGTCCAGCACATGATTAGCCTCTCATGAAGAGTGGTTTGTTTCTTGATTTAAAAAAATAATGAAATAAATAAAAAAAATAAAAATCTCTGCTCTGCCTTGTCAGACAGACAAAGAAATTTTAATGATTCAACGGGGGTGGGGGAGGGGAAGAGTGGATTCTGAATTAACTGGGCACATCCTTACTGCTGAGAGACTGTACTGCATGTTCAGTAGCATGGGTTGGCTCAAAATTATCCCAGCAGGAAGTGTATAATGAAAAGATTATTGAGCAAGAAAGATTTAAACTAAAGTCATTTTAGATGGAACAGCTGGCTTTGTTTTTAATTTGTGCTATCAAGAAAAGAAGAAAGGAAATTCTCTCTTCTTTCATGTAGAGGACATTAACAACCTCCAGGTGCTTAATCATAATCATTGTATTGCTCGCTTAACACATCCAGATCTATAGTGTCTTTTGTTGAAAAATTTCAAAGCTCATTACAAATCTTCTCTTATGTTCCGAGGGTTGTTGCTATGTGTGAAGACCTATTTTGAAAAAGCTTCTCTTGTAGAGTACCAAGCACTTATTTGGGTGTTTTCTCTTTGTGGTTTTGTGTGGGTAATACAGGAGACAATGTCACCTCTGAAGTTTATCTGTAGACTTCTCATCCAGTGCCGAAGAGGTACAAATAATTGCAAGCTCGCTGTATCGCTCAGAGACATCTAGCTCCCTGAATGCACCTACAAGCCACATAGTTAACCATCTAGAGCCTATAAAATTCACCTGCCGTCATAGGAGCCGACTCCATGGGTGCTCTAGGGCTGGAGCACCCATGGAAAAAAATAGTGGGTGTTCAGCACCCACTGGTGACCTCGTCGATCAGCTCCTCCCTCATCCCCCCAGCACCTTCCACCCACTGGTAATCAGCTGTTCAGCAGTGTGCAGGAGGTGCTGGGCGGGAGGGAAAAGAGCAGGGCAGGAAGAGGTAGGGGATGACCTTTTAAGATTTCAGTCAAGATTCCTGCAGTACCCTAAAAAAACAGCCCACTACTATTGAATAAGTAAAACTGGGTTTTGTTTGCTTTGAAAGAAAGGCTGAGGACTTCCTAAAACAGGAGCATATGGATTTGTTTACTGGGCAAGTTGTTTATTGTACTAATATCAATATTTTTTTAAAGGAGGAAGTGAGCTGCAAGTCCCGATAAACATTGTATAATAGATGGTGCTAGGAAGGAGCTGCTAATCAAAAATCCATCTGAACGTACACAAAGACTTAACTTAATGTCTGTTGAATACACGAGACCAATTAATTCCACATCAAGTACTGAAAGCCGTTCTTGTACTTTGGGTAATAAGGAGCATCCACTCCTGTTCATAAACACGTGCATATACTACGGTAGTTAAAAGTTAGCAATACTAGTCATTATAATGTTGTTCTCAGCAATGTAGGCTCACTTTGTAACTCAATGTATTGGCTCCAAAGACAACGTTCAATGGCAAGTTGTATGAGACTGCAGCCTGTATGAGAACGCACCCTTGTAGAGCAACCTTCTGACCAAACAGATCACTCAAAAGTGTACCTAGTGGCAGGCAAGACAGTCCTACTGTTGTTAAGGGGATGCTCAGGAATAACCATTGCAGGATTGTGCCCATATGTAGAAGTGCTGGCCAAGGCTTTGCCCTCTCCAAGGCGGCGGGGAGCCACACCGGCTCACGGCACACTGCTGAGGTTTGGAGAATTAGTCCAGCCGCGGGAGTCTTTCCTGGCGGCCCTTGCGGTAACTGGAATAAGCACCGTAAGCCCAGGACCAGAGTCAGGGCAGGGCAGCAAGGAGTCAGAGGCTCAGGCCCCACCGGCAGGAGCTGAGCAGTAACAGTACAAACAGTAGCAAAAAGGCCTGGCCCTAGGTCGGAGCAGGGCAGTAATGAGTCAGGCCCTCAGCCATGGCTGAGCAATAACAGTAGGCCCAAGCCTCCAAGGCCTGGGAGAGGGGGAGACGGCCACCCACAAAGGGGGGACACAGGCCCACCCACTCCACTACGTCCCAGCCCGGGGCCCTAGCAGGGGCAGATGACCCACTGCTGCGTCGGTGGGGATCCCGGCCGCAACACACCGATATGGGCTCTGGCGGTGCTGCAGCCAGACTAGGGTTGGCTGCCCCCGGGCTACTTCTGGACTCCCCCTCTTGTGGTATCTGAGTCACGGTGGTGTCCTCCGGGGGGTCCAGCACCATGGGTTCCTCGGAGTAGCGGGCGCAGGGCTGGCCCGGGCTGGCAGCTCCTCCGGGTAGCGGGCACAGGGCTGGCCCGGCCAATCCTGGCAGGCACCTTGGGCCATGGGGGTTTCTCAGTCACGGGCTAGACTGGAGGCATCTGGCCTCCGCGGTGGCTAGGGCCCTACTGAGTTCTGAGGGTGAGCTTTTATACTTTCAGGTCACCACCTGACCCTTTGAGGGGTGGGCTCAGAGCTCCCTAGCTCCGCCCACTCCAGCCTCCAGAAGGGCTAGTCCCGCTCGGGGGCGGCGGGGAGCCACACTGCATCACTACACCATATTAAATACAATTCTAGTCAGGGGCAGCTCTAGATATTTTGCCACCCCAAGCATGGCATCATGCCGCAGGGGGCACTCTGCCGGTCACCGGTCCCGCAACTCCGGTGGACCTCCTGCAGCGGACCCTCCGCAGGCATGCCACCAAAGGCTGCCTGCCTGCCGCCCTCCCAGTGACCAGCAGAGCGCCCCCCGCGGCATGCTGCCCCAAGCACATGCTTGGCATGCTGGAGCCTGGAGCCGCCCCTAATTCTAGTCCATCTTTATTAGAACCAAACATTTTTGTTGGTACTTTGAATGGGTGCTAAAGGCTAACATAGAGATCTGGACTGGATTTATCCTTTCTACTTATTCTGACTATATCTCAGCTGGTATCTCCATGCCCTTTCAATCCTCCCTTGTGTACCTCTTCAAATTACAAGCCAAGGGTCAGTTCCTGCAAAAACTTTTTCCAAGTTTTTTATTTTTTTCTTCCAAATTTTGGACAATTTTAAGAAAAAAATCCAAAATGTTTTGGTGAGCTTTAGCACTTGTCAAGAAGGCAAATGAGTTCAAAATGGAAACTGTTTTAATTTCAGATTTCTTGGAAGAAATTTTTCATCAAACTTCAGCTGAATCCTTGCCCCCACCCCCCGGCTCCTTTTTTTTAAACAGTCTCCTTGGAAGACAAACTCTTTATAGTGTTTTAAAAAGAGAGATTGCTGTATTTGGTCTGGGTGTTATGTTCTGGGAACTGGAAAATGAGGGTTTAGTGTTGTCTTTACTCCAGGAAGTTGATTTCCTATTCCAAGAGACTAGCTACATTTTCATTTTGATAAATTATCGTGGGTACCTATTACATCAAGCTTATATAAACTGGGAGCATCAGAAGTAAATGCTTCTTTGGGGTTTATATAAAACTGATGGGATGCCAATTTGTACAGAATATGAAATTATTCATCTAGTAGAGCTTCACTGTCTAATGAATGAATCAATATAGTTTTTTTCCTACTAGTGCTCAGAAATGCCTGATATTTTAATAGCTGGAAAAAAAATGTTTTATCAGTGCACTAAAATGATCCTGCTAATTTAAAGAATTTGGGGCCTGATCCTACAAACCCTTACTCCATAGTTGTCTTACTCAAACCTATAGCTCCACTAAAGCCAGTGAAACTACATATGAGCACAGACTACTGGAGTGTAAAGGTTCGTAGGTTCAGGGTGTTGGATTGCTTTTACAGAAATACTAAAGTGCATGATGCAGCTGCAGGGGGTCACAGAATGGTTAAGTGATGTAATGGGAAGTTCTGTAGTTTCTCTTTGTCTAGATGAGAGAAATGTTTGTTTGGGGAGTGTCCTCCCCAGAGCTGGGTAAAGGCAGAGTCATAAGTTTTGCAATCAGCATTTAGGAGGGAGAATTGGAACTCCCATAAGCAAAGCTCCTATACTTGATAGGAACTTTGTATCCTGCATTTGAAAATACAAGATTGACAGAGGATTCCAATGAAATATTGGTGGTGGAAAATAGTGCTAGGGGTAACTGTGGTTCTACAACAGCTACTTCAACTGCTTGAGAACAAAATCAAAAAAGTTCTCTTCTAATCCTGTAGTTATGCCATTGGCAAACATCCAAACAGGAGGTATGTCTTGAGTAGGACAGAGCTCATTTTCAGAGAAAAATTAAAAAGTATTGCTTTTCTACGCATTGGGTCCCACATTAAATATTAATTCAAGGATTTTAAGGCCAGAAGGAACCATTAAATCATCTAGTGTTACCTCTTGCATAGCATAGGCTATTAAATTTCACCCAGACAGCTCTGTACAGAGCCCAGTAAGTTCTGTTTGACTAGAATATAATCTTCCAGAAAGGCAACCATTCTTGATGCAAAGACGTCAAGAAGTGGAGAATCCACCACTTCCCTTGGTAGTTTGTTCAGAGGGGTAAACACTCTCAGTGTTAAAAAATGTACGCCTAATGCACTGTTTGAATTTGTCTCCCCTTCAAGGAACTTCAACACCTCTCAATCTTCACTTTAAGCAGCTAAACAGATCAAGCTCTTTAAAGGGTATGTGTACACTTTGAGTAGGAGGTATAAATTCCAGCTCGAGGAAACGTACCTCCACTAGTTCTGATCACGGTTGTGCACTAAAAATAGCATGTAGCCACAGCAGCATGAGCAACAGCAGCAGCTAACTTCAGCTAACTGCTCTAAGTACATAGCTGTCCGAGATGCTAGGTATGTACTCTGGGTGGTGAGCCCCTCCCTCGGCTCACGCTTCTGAGGCAATGCTATTTTCAGTGCACTACCTCTATCAGAACAACCACAGAAATGCTGCCTTGAGCTGGAAGTTACACCTCCAGCTACGTCTTCACTAACCGCCATATCGGCGGGTAGCAATCGATTGCTCAGGGATTGATATATCGTGTCTCATCTAGACACGATATATAGATCCCCGAACGCGCTTATATCGATTCTGGAACTCCACCAACCCCAATGGAGTTGTGGAGTCGACATGGGGAGCTGCGGACATCGATCCCGCACCATGATGACGGTGAGTAATTCGATCTTAGATACTTCAACTTCAGCTATGTTATTCACGTAGCTGAAGTTGCGTATCTGAGATTGATATTCCCCCGTAGTGTAGACCAGCCTTTAGTGTAGACATGCCTTAAGGTCACTCACTGCAAAGCTTTCTCTCCAGCCTCAGCTCTTTAATTTGTTTATTGAGTGGTTTTATTTTGCCCCCTCTCCAATTTTTTCTAACAGCCTTGTTAACAGGGTAACACCAGAACTGCATGCAGTTTTCCAGTCTCAGTCTCACCAATGCTGTATATAGAGGTAAAATAAATAACAAATCACCCCCCTACTCCAACTCCTCTGATTATACATCCAAGGATTGCATTAGATCTTTTTGCCACAGCAGGACGTTGAGATCTTGTGTTCAGTTGCTTGCCCACTGTAACCCCTAAATCCTTTTCAGAGTAACTGCAATCACTCATTCCATAGGTTCTGCATCCTTTGTTCCCAGATGCAAGACCTTGCATTTGGCTGTGTTAACATGCATGTTATTTGAATACGCCCAACTTAACCAACTGATCAAGATGGCTCCAAATGATGGCCCTGTGCTCATTATTTATCACTCCGCCAACCTGTGTGTTATCATTGAGAATGAAGGGTCTTCATAAAACCCCTTGTTGAGCAATCTGACAAAAGGTATGTGACAAGCTGTAATAAGATACAGTTTATGGTCTAGTGAATAGAGCACCGGACTGGCACTTCAGAAATCTGGATTTTATTCATAAATTGGTGAGTATAACTAGAGCGAGTCACCTGTCGTCTCCAAGCCTTACTTTCCCCATCTTTTAAAGAGCAGGAAATGATGTTTACTCATTTTGCACAAATGTTTTAATTTCTACAAGAGAAGAGGGCTAAATATTATCATATATTAAATATCAAGACAATCATCCGAAGAGTCAGTCTCAACCTGACTGAAATAAAGCCATTCAGAGTTAATTCTGCCACTCTTCTTAGCTGACCCTTCTGTGCCTAGGAACTATAAGGGTAGCAGATCAGTGTTTCATATTTCTAACCAGAACACCACAGCACAACCGGGAACGCAGGCCCAAGTGTGACAGCCTTAACACTGAATTTCCTTCCTCTCCCAGTTAGAGTCAGAACCTTAATGTTATTTTAATGCAGCCTTTCGTATCTAGTTTCCTTTTTTTAAACTGGACTAGAATAAAGTTGTTTCCATCTCTTTAGGGCACATCTAGGGGCACTTTGACAATACAAATATACTACAGTGGTCTACCGGTGAGTGTATTTTTATTTGATGGGTGGCGTAATATAGAAAGACAACGTTATAATACTATCAAACAAAACTTCAGCACAATGTAAGAGCCTAAGCCATAAGGGTATATTGAGCCAGCCCACAGCATATTGAGCATTCCAATAGAGGGGAAGAATTTCCTGGTGGTTAGGGCACTTGTCTGTAACACTGGAGACCCAGATTCAAGTCTCTGCTCTGTCAGACTCCCTGTGACTCAGTTTCCTAGCCAATCAAATAAGTAAATAGTACTTTAACATCTCACAAGTGTGTTGTGAGAATACGGCCTTTAAAAGATTATGAAACAGTAGCTATGGTAGTTGGGGTCCCTTTTAAGTATCTAAAAGGGATAGATTGAATAGCAGTTAGAGGCCTCAGATGAGTTACAATAGCAGGCCCTATTGTTGGGCACAATACATATGCCTAGTAAGAGACTGTCCCTCCTCTGAAGAATTTAGGATCTAAACAGACAAGCCAAGCAAAGGAAATCTTGCTATCCTCATTTTACTGATGGTGAAATTGGGCAAACCAATTTGAGTGACTTACCTGAGGTCACACAGGAAGTTGTGGTAAAGCTGGGAATTCAACCTAGATTACCCAAGACCTAATCCAGTGGTTTAGTCACAGGACACCTGTAAAAGCTGGCCAACAAGAACTATTATCTCCTTAAGTTTAGCAGTAATTCTCTGAGCAACCAGAGGATTACGTCCTAAACCCCATATCCTATCAAAAGCCCTAGACAAGTGTTTGTTGTGAGGTTGCTACTGGAGTCTGTAGTCTCAGGGAGTTTCTCAGGCATGCTGATGAGTCATCTGATATAGAAGAAGTCAGAGACAGAAACTACGTATTGGCCTGCTCAGAAAGCAGTTGATACTGGATTGTGGTTGCTATTTAAATCATCAGCAGAAGTGTCAATGTATCTGTGACATTTTTAAAAGATGGTTCAGGAGGCCAGAAGATGATTAATGATTCCTCCACTTATCCCTGCTAATTTTGGATTTGCAGTGTTTATAAAACAGGTGTTATTACATCCCCAGGTTCCATGGAAAAATGCTCCCAAAAAACTTGTGTGTGTTAACACTTTGAGGAATCTGAACCAGACCTTTATGATTTTAAGAACTAACAAATTGGCTCACTCATTTTAGACTATTTATTGAACACAGGAATAGTCTTACTTTTTATGTATTGTGCCGTTATGAGATATTTGTTAGATGGCATTGGTTTTATCCTTAAGTATTTGTCTGTCCCATATCACAGTAATAACTGATCACCTTGCAAACATTAATGACTCGATACTCAAAACTCATGTAAGGCTTTAAAATATTAACCCCTCATTTTTTACATGAGGAGCTTAGCAACAGAGAATAAACCAATTTTGCCTTCTCCTCTTCCTCCTCCATATAGAACCTGTGAGAGAGTTTGGAACTGAACTTTGATTTCTTGAGTCCAAGCCAAGTACCTTAACTGCAAGACCATCCTTCCTTTCTACACATAGTAGTGGCTATGAATACAGTGTTAGTCAGCCAGCAGCAAGGGTGCCCAGATAAATACAGGCATTATGGTACCAATAGTGCAGCTCATAGTAATTTGTGTCTGCACTAGCAGTACACACCATGACAGCTCAGTTCATTACAACAACAGAATGGTTTTTAGCATAGCCTTTGGGCTGGGATGTCAGATCTGACAGGAAGACTCTTGCATTATAACAACTGTGGATGTGAAAAAAAAAGGTGTCCAGGAGAAGAAATATTTCTAATAAAGACACAAGTTCAGTCCACGTACGGCATTGTACACTGGGGCAGGAAACCATCAGTAGGTAACGTAGTGCTACCTGCCACAAGGAAGAGCTTTTGAACTAAGAGGGTACTCATTTGAGTGCATGTTACTCTGTTGCACAAAGATATTTCCACTGATGAATGCTGAAGCCTTTTGTACTCAAATGGCTCACACCTAGGCAGAAGGCCCTTCTTTCCAATAAGCTATCTGCAAGCTATTTCACCGTTGATACTAGATGTACCACACAGCCTATTGTTCTGGTATACATGTAAGATGCTGTTTCTACAGCCATTTCGAAAAACATATTTATCTCTGAAGCATTTCCAAAGAAAAGAGAAAAAAAATCCAGTTTCTCCAGATTTGCACTGGCACAGTGCCTGTGGAAAAGGTCAGTGAAAAATAAACACAATTCTTTTTAAGAGAGATGCGGTATTTACAGGAAAACATTGGGCTACATTGTTGTGGTTCTCTACATCAGTTTACTAAAATTTTAACTTAGGAAATAATTTTTAGCAGCAGTCAGACCATGTCTTGTATATCATATTCATCAACCCCCTCACCCCCACACACAGGCATACATTTTTCAGCCAACTCTACTGCTTTGTAGTTTTTAAATCCTAACATGTTCAAGGGGGAATAAGCATTCAAATGACCAATATCTGCCTTCACTTTCAAAAGCAAATAAGTGTGGTGAGTTTATACTAGGCTCAGAGTAGGAGTAATTAAGATCTAGGAAAGTAGATGATTTAAGGGAATTAAGACCCTCATTCACAAACTGCATAAGCACATATGTAACCTAAAGAATGTTAATAATTGTACCAACTTCAATAAGTCAATTTGTGTTTAAAATTATGCACATGGCTTTGCTGGATCAGAGTAAGTGAACTGCATATGGCAAAGAGAATATTGTGAGCTGCCACAGTATTCCATTTTGCAGAGTCACCAACCAGATATCAATAGATCATTAACAACATGCAATTGTTCCCTTATGGGAAAGTCCTAGAGAAATGAAAGCAATAGCCTGTCTATACAACTTTTAAGCCAGCCTCTAGAATTCAGTAGAGTTGATATGATTCTCTATTAAGTCCTACAGGATGGTTTAGAAAGTCTATAGAAGAGATGTAATTCTTTATTACATTTTTTACACTTTTAGAAGAATTCTTATGGAACACAAATTAACTCCTATAGAACCCTATTGATTCTATCCATATTAACCTCTACAGGGTTTTTCCCTAAGGCTAACAGCTTCTGAAAGCTGTCTCTCTCAAGTTAACTCATTTATGGGTGCCCCTTCTCCAGCCCCAGGACTCTGGAATGTTACAAGACTTTCTAGTAGTGTAACTTGCCATGCAGTCATTTAAGTTTAGTGTAAAAGCTATTACCCGAGTGACATCATAGATAGTTCAGTGGCTGAAAAGCAGCACTTGTTGCCATTCTCAGAAGTCGTTTGCATTGGTTTTCCAAGAAGCTAGTCGAAGGGTTATTGTATTTAAATGGCATATACAACTGACTTTGATGTCCAGCTATTTTATCAGTATATATTTCCTTTTGTACCACTCCATTGTATGATTAAACCTGTTCACTTCAGATTAGTGCTACTCAGTGCAAAAGTTACACAAATGGGACTTTAACTCCATGCAGCACTTAGGGTGCAAGAGTCAGCAGAGGATGTTAAAGGAGAACAACTGAGTAAGTATTCAGAAAGAGAAAACACACATCCACAATTAGATTACTTTCCTTTCTCCTGTTATTAGATATTGATTGAAGGACACTGAAGAAAATACTGCCTCAGAAATCAAAATTCTATCACATAGCAACAGTATGGAAAACTGCAATCTTTGGAGTTGCTACAGGCTTAAGTTGTCCTGAGAATTGCACGAGCATACGAAGTCAGAAGTACTGACCTGAGTAAGAATGACACCATTTTAGGCAGCTGGAATTTAATAGTGTGGTGTTTGAATAAGAGGTTTTCCAATTCTAGGAGAGTAAACATGAATAAGTTACTGTTTCTTGGCTGAAGCTGGGCTGTTAAAGGCAATCAGCAGCATTACACAGCACACTTTTGAAAATGGAAGTAAATTCTGATACAGCCCCATTGGGTCTAGTTTCTTTTAAAAATGGGCCTGACCCAAGACATTCAGTTCCAAACACCCTCATACGGATCCAAATTGTGTCACTTAGGTGCCTTTTCAATGTTTATATCCTAGTTCTTCTCTGCATCTCACACCTCTTCATTTTTCATTCTCTGAAGCACTATTAGATTAGCTAAATGCTAGATGACTCAGAAATCTGACTTCTGATGGGCCGATTATAGCTATAGTAGATCCCAGGTTCTCAACCTGGGATACACATATGCAAAGGTCTTCCGGGAGGTACATCAACTCATCTAAATATTTGCCTAGTTTTACAACAGGCTACATAAAAACACTAGCAAAGTCAGTACAAACTAAAATTTCATACAGACAATGACTTGTTTATACTATACACTGAAATGCAAGTACAGTATTTATATTCCAATTGATTTTATAATTATATGGTAAAAATGAGAAAGTGAGCAATTTTTCAGTAATAGTGTGCTGGGGCACTTTTGTATTTTTGTCTGATTTTGTAAGTTTTTAAGTGAGGTGAAACTTGGGGTACACAAGACAAATCAGACTCCTGAAAGGGGTACAGTAGTCTGGAAAGGTTGAGAGTTATAGATCTATTTTACGTAGGTTCTTCTCCACCTCCACTCCATCTCTTCCCCCAAACCTCTGCCCTGCTTCTTCTCGCCCCTGCTCTGCCTCTTTCCAGCTTCGCCCCCTGCCCCGAGCAACACTGAGACGGTGGGGCAGCACGGAGCAGACTAGGGTTCCTGCTGCCGCTTCCCACCAGTGAGTGCAGGCCTGACTTCCACTGCCAGCACCAGGCTCCCCGCTAGCTCTCCAGGCCAGCCTAGCCTCCCTACCACCTCACCTCCCCTGGGCCGGCCTTGCGGCCCCCACATGACACACACACAGAGCTGTCCCTAGTATTGCAAACACTGAAGTACATCCATAAATGTCATTCATATCCAGCAATCTCATTGATTTCACTCACATGAAGAGAGTTACGTGCATGTGTAATGGTAACTTATCTGGCCAGGCATGATATATAGTCACTGCAGAGTTTCCTTTCAATGGGTAGGTAGCTTCACCCATCAGCTAAAGAACAGAGCTCCCCTCTTCTTCCAGGAGTTCTAAGGATCCTAACAGAAGTTCTGATAACTTTTTCCCCTTAACACAAGGAGTGGGGCTCAAATATTTATCATTGGATTTCCTCCAATGCCTTCTGGTTGTGATCTACATGCTGCTACAGGTCTCCTCAGTCTCCATCTTTTGAGATCAAAACACCACCTCTTGCTGGGAGATCTTTCCAGTCTTTTAAGCATTCCTCTAAGCCATTTCCAGTATCTCTGCCTGAGGATACACTAAGACCCTCCTCAATTCCTAACTGTTCTGCACCAACATTGCTTCTACTAACCCCCTTGAGAGCTCTCCTGGCTCACCTTGCTGTGCCTAGTTCCTTTACTACCTGGGAACCACAAGTACCAGAATGCCCTGGCTTCAGGCGGACTCTTAAAGGGTCAATTCATCCTTTGACAACATGCTTAAATGTATGAAGGATTGGGGACTAAGGCCCAGATCCTCACAGGGAGCAAGGGATATAAATATCTATGAGGATCTGGGACAGAGTCGCTTACAATGGTTACAGATAATAAGGAAGAGAAGCCAAAAAGCAAGTTGAGTTAAAGCACTTCAGAGTGGGGCTGGGTGAAAGTATAACTGTGAGAGAGAAAATTTGCTAATTCATCTCACCTGGAAATCTGGTTTTGGCAAAATGTCAAGAGCCTAAAACCCTTTCGTGCACCAGCTGATCAATTTCTAGTGCAACATTCTTGGCATTTTCAAGGGTTCTCTGCATTCCCACCATAGAAGCCACCTCTGGAGGTAGAGAAAACACACAGAGGAATAGAGCAACTTCCACAGATACACGCACACACACACGTATTTATGATAGCAAACAACCAGGCACACAGCAGAGATGGAGGTGTCTAGTGTGTGATAGGCTCCATCTGTTTATATATAAAAAGAATCTCTTCCTAGTCCTACACTCCAAGATCTTCAACTCCATGGTCAGGTGAAGGGTCAAGCTGAGGGCTTAGCAGCCACAAGGGAGACAGCAGCTTCTGAGATATTAGTAAGACCAAGCCCTGTTATGTCTTGCATCAACATCTCTACAATTCAACCCTTTGCTTCCATCCCAATGGCTAAGGCAGTAGACCACAGGTCACATTCTATGCTCACTGCTATTGTTTCCTGCTCTCTGGTATCTTTGATGTCATCGCCCCCCTCTAGCTGGCCACAACTCATCTCTTTCATCAGTGTCCCAAACTTCAGGCTCCCATAGTTCTAAGGCACTGGGTGGGCCAGATATAATGCAACAGCTGTTCAGAGTCCCTTGTGAAATGAATGGTGCTCTCAATCTATATCTTCTTGCACAAATGTTCATGTTAAACAAACAAACAGAAAATACCTTTGTTGGCAGAAAGGCAGCATGCAAGGCCAGGGAGGAGTCTAGAGAGAGATCATAGGAGGCTCCAGGGTAAAGACAAAAGCCTCTTACTGGGGCTTGCTTCAGAAGTTTTCTTTTACCCAAATAACACAAACTTGGCAAAAGTTTCTGCTAGTTGCATTCCATTTCTATAGCTAAATCAAACACTCAAACAAAGCTCCCACCCCTGAGCATAGTCAGCAAGATCCCAACACTCTGGCTTCTCTAGGCCTAACCCAGCTTCTCTTTGCATCACCTGATTAGGCTCAGTTGCCCCCAGCTGGGTGTGTCACCTGAATCCTTGTCAGGAGTTACCCTCAAATAATCCATCTCCTGCCTTACTTGCTGAAAGAATTATTTCTGATGACACCAGAAGAGCTGGATACCCTTTCTCAGACAGGCTGACCTATCTTCTCACCCTTAGGGTGTTCCATCTACGTCACGGCCCTCTAGGTTGGCAGAAAGCCTTTCAGCTGCATTTTATAGGAGCAGCCTATAAACAATCTTAGCAGGAAATCCAGAAGAGAGAAAAAATATTCATAACCAAACCTAGATGTTATAAAATGATGAATCAGTACCTCTGAGCTGATCGCCTTTTGAAAATCTCTGTTCTCTTGTGTGCTTCTTGGGGACCCAATCCTATAAACAAACTAGTTCTTGGAAAGGATGGAGGGAGCTCTGTTTTGGGACTAGCACCATAGAACCTGCAAAGTGCTGTTTAAGAAATCGAGAGGCGAGGGGGCTCGGATCATCTTCTAGGAGACATCAGCACCCAAGTAGTTAGGGACAGTTTCCAAGGTCCTTAACTGATGTCAATGGGGATTTTTTTTTCCTCCTCAATTAAGGGCCATGAATTTTGGCCTTTACATCTTGGGCCAGATCCTCAGTTGGTGTAAATCAGGCTAGTTCCTTTGATACTAGTAGAAGATTTGGCCCAACATTTGTAATTTGTTAAGCTCCACAACAGGTATTTCTCCTTCCTCGTCCCACTCCTGGGCCTTCCTTCCTCAACAGCTACAGTAATCCCAGTAACTGGAAATTGAAAATGTTTAACTAACATTGAGTCAGAAAATGGGGACACTCCAGTGTGAATTCCAGTGGTTCATTGATTTTCTTGGTTTCAACACACACACACACACACACACACACACACACACACACACACACACACACACACACACACACACCACTTGAACTAGTGAAAGAAAAAATATTGCTTCAAGATTTTACTTACCTTATGCCAGCTCCTAGAAGCTCCAGCCAATTTGAGGGCCCCATTTTACAAGTATATACCCCTAGACTCTGCCTCAAACAGTTTACAATCTAAATAGACATGGCAGGCAGAGCCAGAGGGGAAACAGAGGCACAGAGTCACAAGTCACACAACAGGTCAGTAGCAGAATGAGAAGAGAATCTAAGTCTCCATCCTGACTGCCAGTCCAGTTACTCGTCCACTACTTCATTCTGCCTCCCTACTGTACTAATAGGTTGCAAGATTCTGCTCTTGTTTACACCAGTGTGAATCTGGAGTAACTGTTGAAGTTGGCGAGTTACTCCAGATTCACACTGGCAAGGTAGCTATGCCAGTTTACACCATCTGAGGATCTGGTCTTAGAAATAAGGTCAGAATCTTCCCCATGATTTTTAAACAATTCTAAGCACATGTAAATTGACCTTAACAGCTTCCACTGCAGAGGACCATGTGCACAAGCTGTTTTAAGGCATTAGGAAAGCTGAAATAATGTTAGAGGATGTTTTGTTATTCCTTTACAATCATATTTCCACCCACAATATAACCTGATTTTACTTCCGCTCTAATCTCTTTGCATGATCTTTTGCGATGGTCAAAATGATGAATTACCCAGGCTTTGAGATATGTGTAATTCACCAGGCATGGAAAGTGAAGCAGCCACGAATGCTCAAAACTCCCAGGCATGCTCTGAAGATGCCATTATTGGCAATGGGGAACAATTGTCTGTCTGTACTCCATGCCAATAAATGTTTGCAGGAAACCCTAACCAACAGTAGAGCCTGCAAGACTGATTTCATGTAGCCAGTTTCTCTCCTCTGATTTTTCAAATGTGCAGTAACAGTAATTTGAAAAGCACTGTATATATTATAATTGCACAAGGAAACAGGCCAGATTATGATAGAGTACGTCTCTTGAGTGATGTTGGCTGGGTCATACCCTGAAGGAGATTACAACATAAACCAGTAAAAAAAACCACACACTGTGTCTGTCATATGGCTTAGTTATTAGTCTGGGTTGCCTGCAGTTAATTAAGAGAGCAAGGAAAAAGTAGATTATATGATTCCTACAGAATCCAGCCAGATCTCATTAAATGGATAATTTACTCTCTCTTTTGGGGACAGAATTTGATTTCACCTTGGTATAAATATGGAATAACTCTTCTGAAAGTCATAGGTAACTCCATTGAAATTAGTGAAGTTATTCTGGACTGGTTTAAGGCCCCGATTCATCACTTACAAATCTGAATCCAAGTGCTTTGCTGAATTGGCGCCTGACTAAAATCAGAATTTGGCCATCTGCCTCTCTTTTGATGGATTTTTCTTAAATCTATTAAATGATCCATGGAGGCTTTCAAGCAAACAAATGAGTACAGTGATAAGAAAATCTGTGCCACACAAAACTCACATCTTGCACAGCTTGTCTGTTTTACAAATTTTCCACATTAAGACCTTGATCCCTGTATAACCTATGAGGGAAGGTTTACAAAGGTTTGGAAAGAGATTTGTACTGCTGGAAGTCATTACTGTGTTGGCAGTGAGTACAGGGTGAGTTATTATCACTTAAGATGTAGAGCCAAATTTGGGTCTCCTTTACACTGGTGTAAACTTAAGTAACTTTCTTCAGTGCAGTCACTCCAGATTTAGACTGGTGTAAAGAACAGCAGAATTTGACCTAGGGACACTACTGAAATGAAAATGAGACCACAATGGGTCAAATTCTACTGTGTTACACCAGTGTAAGTCTAGAGTAACTGATTTTAATGGAGTTACTCCAGATTTACACCCCCAGCTTAACTACGCAGAATCTTGGCCTTCTGTGTGACAGAAGTGATAAATATGTCCATAACATGGAAGGATATGCCTGAGGGCATTCTAAGCCATAATATTAAAAATTCTGCTCCAAAAAAATTCCGCACACAATATTTTAAAATTCTGCAAAATTCTACATATTTTATTTCTCAAATAAATGTGAATGCTCCAGCATGGCATTGTGGAGCACAGAGATGAGTCATCACTTTGCAGTTCCCCCTGGGACATGGACTCATCAGTGAGGCTGCACCCAACTATGACACTGTGCAAGGACCAGGCCTGCCCCAGAAATACCCCAAGGCCTTGCCCATCTGTTCCCCGCTCTGGTTTTGAACCTGTGTCCTTCACTCCCGTCCCTGTTATTCCTTAGTTGTCCCCCATATTCAGGTGGATCCTGGTCCAGTAGTTCCTCCTGCAAGTCTGGGGGCGGGACTTTTAGACTCAGGTGAGTGCCTTTCCCATCTGTGCCAGGTGCACCAGGTATGGGCAGGCAGGCTCAGCAAGGCAGGATTCAAGTGTGGAGGGGCTTAGTAGGGGGAATCCAGGTGTGGGCTGAGAGGGTTCTGTGTGGGGCAGTTTGGGTGTGGGTAGCTCACTGGGAGCTCTGGGTGCAGGGGGGATCTGGATGCATGGGGGCTTGTTGTGGGGTTCTGGGTGTAACAGTAATGGGACTCTGCAAGGGGCTCCAGGGGAAGGCAATTGGGGCTCAGAGAAGTAGAGTCTCAGTGTGTGTGGGGGGTAGAGCTTGGAAGGGGAGTTGGGTGTGAGGAGTTCAGTGGGGAGTCCAGATGCTGGGGGAGTGGAGCTCAGTGGGGCAGCGATCCAGGTGCAGCTGGTTGGGGCTCAGTGGGGTGGGGTTCTGGGTGCAGGTGGCTCATTGGGTGGTCCAGGTGCAGAAGGAGTGGGGCTTGCTGGGGGTGGTGTTCTGAGTGTGGGGGGTGAGGTGCAGCAGGAGGATCAAGGCCTCAGGGGGTCTGGATGCATGGGGGTTGGGTGGACAGGGGAGCAGCTCCCTGTACAGGGATCCCTCCCCCTGCAGCTGAGGAGCGATGGATGCTGGAAGTGGGAGGCAGGAGGAGGGACTTTGCAGACCTTCCCTCAGCCAGAGAAGGGTCTGACTCAGCCCTGGATGCTGTGCAGGGGAAGAGGAAGTCCCAGCTGGGCTGGGGAGGACAGGACTAGCATCTGAGCCTGCTGCAGGGTAGGAACCACCAGCCAGGTCTTCCCCACCCCACATCCTGCCCCATAGTGATTTATCTCTCTGCTAGCTGCCCTGGGCACCTGAAACATAGTGCTGGGGTGGGCTGCATGACCACTCTTGTGGCTGCCTTTGCTTTCCCGTCAGAAAGTCATTTTTCTGCGGGGAAGCAAAGAAATCTGCGGGGGACGTAAATTCTGAGCATGCACAGTGGCACAGAATTCCCCTAGGAGTAATGATGTTGTGTCTTTGAATAGTCTAAATAAAACAAAAGCTCCCGCCTATAACAAAAACTTTCATTCAGCACTGACATTTTCAAGAATGAAATTGAGAGTCTGATTTTCATTGACAGTAAGATCACTTGAGATCACTCTGGTGGTGTAAAGATACCTTAACGTGAGTGGAAACATAACTCACACCTACCTCATGGCCTTGCTGTGCTTCCAGGGTAGTGTGGAGTAACTTTAAACGTAAATGAGACTCAGGCCCTGAGTATCTATATGAAACCTCCAACATACTTCATTCCAGTGTGGGAGACTGTTTGGCAGGGATAGATTTTTCTCCCTGTTTAGTGAGTGGTCTTTTATTATCAGTAGCATTTTCATAAAAAAATCCATGATGAAGGATTATTCTGATTCAGAATTTTGGTTTTAAAAACAGCAGTAATGGCGGATTTTGACTCAAACACCTTAACTCTCCAGGTGTTTTTTATGAAGTGAATCAGCTCCATTGATGCAATACACACAGTTGACTATACCAACCCTGAGAGCTAAGGGCCTGATTCTGTACCACTGATGTCAATGGAAAATTCTCCCCATGGGAGCAAGAGCAGGTACTAAAGTAAGTGTTGGGTCTGTACTGCTATACAGTATATTGCTTAACGTTTTCCAAATGCTGTTTCATATCCACTGTTAGCCACCTGAATAACAACAGTTGTTCAAGGGCAAATTGAATGAGAATGGCATGGAGACCACTGAAGTGCTATCCCCTATACTCTATTTGCCCATAGAGAAAGACAATGAAAAAGTGATTTCCGCTTCACTGCTTGTGGATGGAATTTTCAAAGAGACCTCTTTTAATAATATGCCCAAATCAGTACCATTGAGCAAAGCCTTATTTTGCTATCTGTACAGTTGCCTTTCACCCCCTTTTCATATCCTGGACCAAGAGGAAAATTATACCCTTGATCATCATAAAATCTAACTCGTCATGTACGTTTGGAATTGGACCTGACAGACACAGGGATGTTCATCCTGTTCCTGGTTCTGTGAGTTCAAAGTGCCTTGCCTGCAGCTCCCACAGCTGATCAGCATTGCTCAGCATCCCACACGCCCATCTCTGTAGCAAGCATAGCGCTATACTTCCAAAAAGAGGTGAAAGTTCCTTTACATTCTTGTATCACAAAGCTAGCACACAATGGAACTGGAGCTTGCTTTCCAACCCCCGGAACACATGAGGAACTACATTTTAATGAGAGCTATATAGGAATTAAAGTTTCAGCCTAGAGATCATGAATTTCACCCAGCACACTACGTGATATACAGGATTCTGCTCAAAGAACCGCACCCCTCCCAGCTTTCTAATTAGTTGGGAAATCACAGTCTATTGCCAGCTCTCAAAGCATGCTGCATAAGTTGTTGTCCACAGACTGGGCAGGATGTTTAAGGAGGAGAAGCTCTGAGCTCACATCGACAAATGATATCATTACAAAAACAAACAAATACAAAGCAAAAGAGCCCTCGAGAAACTCTGCTCCCTTGTTTTGCTTGTGTATCACAAAGCTAAACACATATTTTCCCATTCTTGGGCCTGGATCAATTTGTGACAGTACAATTGGAGGCCAATGCTTGAATTGCATTGTCTTGTGAGGCTTACCAAGGAAATTGGGTTGGTCAGCAATTGTAAATATCCTCCTGGTAATTCAATTTGTTTTTTCTGAAGTGGGCTTTCAGCAG
This sequence comes from Gopherus flavomarginatus, assembly GCF_025201925.1. NCBI lineage: Eukaryota > Metazoa > Chordata > Testudines > Testudinidae > Gopherus > Gopherus flavomarginatus. The sequence continues at coordinate 42,299,757 of NC_066628.1, read as the reverse complement.
TTAGTGAGTTATGGGACACCCTGGCACCAGGTTTTTGGTGGGAAAGATCAGCTGCTTAGATAAGGATGGGAGTAGACGCCACCTACAGACATGCCACACACAAAAATCTGATTTATCCATTAACCGCTTTGAAGGCTGGTGAGTGTGACTGCAACAATAGGATTTTGACAATAAAATGCGCAATTGGCAGGAAAAGTGCTTTCCCTTTGCTCTGGAATTATAATGCGCTTGTTCTTGGAATTATTAAATGCTTGCAAATCCTGCAGAGGCTGCCAGAGGAAAAATGAAATAAATGTACCCACTAGAGTAACTGCACACTGACGTGGTCATTTCCTCTTGGGACCTAACATTCCTATCAACGTGAAATGCAATTAGTTTCAATGTGCCATGACTGCATTTGAGGGGTTTGATATAGTTTTTCATGCAAATTGCAACTCCAGTACACTTCCCAGAAAGATAAATTATACACTTACAGAATTCTACCTATGGTGTATTATTTGTAAATTGCCTTTTGCTGGGCCTCCTCCTTGGACTTTTCATTTCTATAGTTTCTTTCATCTAAGGATCTCAAAGTGCTTTTCAATTAATTAATATACTTAGACAAAATGGGTATAGTAGCCCATTGTAAAGATAGGTAAACTGAGGCACACCAGGGCACATCCTCAGCTGGTGTAAACTATCATAGCTCCACTGACTTCAAGGAAGACCCAGGATCACAAAGAGTCAGGGCCCAACACCCGGACTCTCTATAAAGCCAGGTCCTCAGCTGAGGTTTACACCAGCTTGCGAAATGGCCCATTGACAACTACCTTTCTCTGAGTAGTTCCATTGAAGCCAATGGGCCTAAATGCAGAGTAAAGTACTCCTGATCATGAGCAAGGGTGTCAAAAACCTGACGCTAAACAAGTTGGAGATGGAGCTAGGAACAGAACCCAGGGACAGAATCATAGAAGCATAGGACTGGAAGGGACCTCGGTAGGTCATCTAGACTAGTCCCCTGCACTGAGGCAGGGTTCTAGCTGAGGCCTTATCAGTGCTGAATAGAGTGCTAGAATTACATCTCGTGTCTTGCTTACAATACACCTACTAATATATCCCAGAATGTTGTTTGCTTTTTTTTTTTTGCAACATAGTTGCATTGTTACCTCATATTTCGTTTGTGATCCACTATAACCCCAAGATCCTTTCTGCAGTACTCCTTCCTAGGCTGTCATTTCTTATTTTGTATTTGTGCAATTGATTATTCCTTCCTAAGTGTAGAACTCTGCATTTATCTTTATTGAATTTCATCCTATTTATTTCAGACCATTTCTCCCGTTTGTCAAGGTCATTTTGAATTCTAATCCTGTCCACCAAAGTGCTTGCAACCCCTCCCAGCTTGGTATCATCTGCAAGGTTTATAAGTGTTTTCTGCATGCCCTTATCCAAATAATTTTTGAAGATATTGAATAGAACTGGACCCAGGATGGATCCCTGCAGGACCCTACATGATATGACCTTTGAGCTTGGTTTGTCAAAAAGCATGGATCCTGCACTGCTCTTCAATATTGTGCTACACGTTATGAACACAAGGCTATAAGAGGAGCTCAAAGGGGGAGGGGCTATTCATCACCACTCTAACTGCAGCCCTCTCCTTGTAGGAGCAGCACGTCTGCGGCTGCACAACAGAGGCCATTGTATTCTGCTATGCCTGCCGCAGATCTCTGAGTTTTACATGGCACTGCTGCATGTCCCTATCATAGCCCTTCCCCTCCATTCCCCAAGCAAGTTCCTGTGGCTGAAACGGCTCCGTGCCTGCAAAGCCCCCTCTCCCTGCAGACCCAGGAGATCCGCCTTCTCTCTTGTACTCCAGGCAGGAGCATGTTTGCTGCATGGAGCTGGCATGCTCAGCTGGGCAGTTGCTATGTGAGCTCTCCACACCTAGCAAACAGGAAGAGAAAGTTCAAAACTTCCCAGAGCTTTAACAGGGACAGGGGCTTTCACCTGAATACCTGGCTGCAGAGCAGTGGAGTTCAAAACAGGGACCAGAGTGGACACAACAGATACCTCCTGGAGGCCACTTAGGTCAATGCAGTGTTTACACTGATATAGTGTCACTCTGAGCCCTCTCATTGAGGTGGTTTCATTATGTTGGCCTAGCAGTCATGTTAAAGCAGCAGGAGAAGCATTGCAGTGTATATACCTCATTAGTTGAGGGCAACATCAACGGCCTTATGTTGACAAAGCTGCACAGCATAGACATGGCATTAGTGATTTATCCCCAGTCACACAGAGTCTGTGACAGGGAGGTGAACCCAGGTCTCCTACAACCCCAGTTAGCATTTGAACCACTAGACCATCCTTCCCAGCCCTTAAACTTCTGCTTTATCAAGCAGCTAACAATACCACCTCTTTTCTAATACTCTGATGTTACTTTGGCTGTGAGACAAATGGTATCGTTTTCCTATTCCTGTTTCTCTGCCATTGGACTAAATATCGTTTATCTTCATATTAGTAAAGCCTGTGAGTGGCTCCGTGTTCGTTGTAGGGAAGGGCACACCAAAAATAACACAACGTTCACCAGAGAAAAGACATCTGGGTTTGTATGGAACCGACTCACAGTAGCACGGATTTCTGCTAATGATTTTCTTTCCAAAATGCACTGTAAGCAGGCTTCACTCAGATGGGTAGGTCAACAAATCAGTTTTAATGAACTTACCATAAAGATAAAATGTGAGTAAATCATGTCCAAGAAAAATCACTATAATTCTTTAAATTCATCATCCCGTGCTGCTGAGTGAATTATTACCATCCTAGACTTGCTTGCTAATTCCAGGCCAAGTTCTGAGTCCGAGGAAGTCAATGGCATAATTCCCACTGATTTCCACTGGGCACATGAACTGCATTTTGACACTTTGTTTTAACACCGAGAAGGCTTCCTAAAGGAATCTCTCTCCTGTGCCTTGTCAGACAAACTTAAGCCTTTTCTACACTACAAAAGTTGCCCGTTGGTAAGCATGGATGTCAGACCACAATTGATATGTGTCACAAACTACGTCGGCTCTATAGTGCCCTGCGCTGACTTAGTGTGGTGCTGCAGGCACTCTCTACCTCAGTTTCCCTTCTCTCCGGGCCTCTCAACAACTCCACACAATCCAAAATTCCTCTGCTGGGGTTCTGCTTTATTAAATTCAAATAAACTTGAAATAAAGTCACTCCCCTTGGGCCCAGGGAGTTGCACTGCCCTCCTCCTATGAACCTGTGGACTCTGGGATCCAGGAACCGCATGCCGATATGTAAGTGTAGACAAGGTCAAACGGCTTTCAGCACCATAGTTCAAAACATGCTTGGGAAACGTTTACCTAGTGAGGACTAGATTTTCAATAATTTTTCTCTTAGTTTATAGATGAAGAGGCTAATGAGCCCAAGGTTCAGATCTGCTCTACGTTAGAGCAGTATGAATCCAGAGAGCAAGGCAAATCCTACTTTTCATTATATTGGAGTAAATATATAGCAACACCATTACAATCAGTGACATTACTCCTAATTTATACTGGCATCCCCACTGAAGCCAACTGAGTTGCACCAGTTTTACATAACCAAGAGCAGAATATGAACAGTCTTTAACATGCATTGTTTCTTCTTCAATATATACTGCATGGGTGGCTGGAATCTCCTAGGATTTTATGGTTATTACTTTGAACAAATTGCTACACCACCTGGTGCTTCAGGTGATCCAAAAATTCTTCAAGAGGCCTCTTCAGTACTTCTGGAAGAGTTTCAGTATGATACCACTGCACATCTGCCAGCGTCTTGACACCAAAGAAGCAGTAAGTAATTCTGGCACAAGACTTATGACAGGAACTCTAGAAGGACTCGCTGGTTCTTTAATCTCTCTGGGAAAAATGTCAGACAGCAAAACTATTGGCCTGAACTCAGCATATGAACAATATGCATTTTGACATCAAGGGCCCAATCCTGCTTCCAATGAACTGAAGAGGAGTTTTGCTATTGAGTTCAATGTGTGCAGGGTCAAACCCACATACAATAAACAAGTCCAAGTTGAAGTGCTAAAAATCGAAAGGCAGAGGTGAAACAGATGATATGACCTCTTCAAGTTTTAATAATATATTGTGCTATATAGAAACTGTCTTTGTTTTTACATGGACCCCCCCCTTAAAATCTAGGTCTGAACACTCACTATGGAGTGTTTCCAAATCCAGAAGTATTTCACAGGGAGAAAAAAATCTGTTAGTCTAAGGACAGGAACCAAGCCAAACAGAACAGGAGTGAGGAAGATTCTACAGTCCTCGATTTGCTATTACCTCACCTTTCTTGACTCTCTAATATCCTGGGACCAACATGGCTACAATACCCCTGCAAATATCAGTACATTGTTCATCTCTTACTTGATTTTCTGAATACAAGATAAAATGTGAAATATGCCCCTGTGCAGAGTTACGCATGGGCCTTGGGCTGCCTTATAGCGGAGTAGCGAATTTCACCCCAAATTATTTGAAAAGGATCATTCAGGCATTCAAAGCTGGAGCCCCTCAAAAGTGGATGGGAATTACTCACATCCTACAGGAAGCAAATGATGCCCTGTATCTGATACTGTGCTGATGGCTGTTATGTGGATAATAGATATATACAAAATATACAAGGGACAGAGAGATAAAGAATGAGCATACCATATATCCTTTAAAAAGCTGCGTCTGATTCAAAAGGCAGAACTCTATTGTTTGTATATAGCGTGGAGTCTTTTCCCAAGAGGATATCCTGTCTGAGATTATGTGTCAGTTTGCTCTTTAAGTTCTGAAGGGAATGGCTAGTCAAAGTGAAAAGAACCAAAACTGCACTGCAAAAGCAGTGATTTATTTGTAGGTATGAAAGGGGATAGAAAAGCCAAAGTTCTTGGCCCCTCTAAACACGTTTCCTAGTTTTATACATTGAAATCTACATTTTCAATGTAATTGGCCATGCTTTTGCCACAACCACACAGGAAAATTGCTTCACATGTGCATGGTAATGAATATTTAAATGTACAAGTACTTATTTACACTCCTAGTTGTGGTAAACCTACATGTAAATATAATCACACAACTGCAGTAAATGCACATGCAAATAAGTTTTTTGGGGGGCCGGGGTTGCTTTTTATTTACTTGTGCCAAGAGGCCTCTGCACACTGAAAACTCTGCCTTCAAATAACATCACAGCCGGACAGTCAATTTCTCTATAAGTTGTATTATTATCCTTTGGTAAATATAGTAGGACAAACTATTTCCTCTAATGCACTGATCTGAGTTATTTGTGTAGTATTACAGGTTTGAATTATTTCACCTTTTTGGTCCTGTTAGACTCACAAACACACAAAAAAGGAAGATAAGGTACCATAAAACCAGGCATTATTTTACATGCAGAATTCAAAGACGGAGAAAATAAACTTTGTTTCCTGCTCAAATATTCAGATGCCTCTGTCAAGAACAATTCTGCAATGCAAGATATACTAGTTTATTTCAGCAATAACAGAAGGGGATGCTCTTTTACAAGACAATCTGGTTCTCCTAAGGATAAGCTGAGATCAAAGGTGGGGTAATGTCTACCAATGAGATAACTGGATCATTGCCTATATAAATGCTTTGCCCATCCTATGATCGCTATTATGCTGTAAATGAGAAAGAAGCAGCAAGGTTGTAAAATGCATTGAAAATTGCTTTCGACAACGTTTAGAATTGCACTAATAATGGCAAGTAACAGCCAGTGGGACAGGATAATAGGTCCCAGTGGCATGATTTTCTGAGACATCACCAGAAATTTAAATATACAGTTAAGCAGCCCCATGGAAGAGACACAAAGCAAAATGCCACTTCCCATCTGGTGGCTCTCCAGTATCATCACAGTGAGGGAGCCAGCGCTGAAAAGCTGTAGTAGTTTAAATTTGGTACAAAACCCAGCAGTAATGCTACTTAATGCACTGTTTAAGTCCTACCCCACCAAGAGTTCCAAAACAGATATAGTGCTCCTTGGGAAAACGGCATATAATTAGCCCCAACTAAGTCAATTTCAGCACTGCTAAATAGGTCCTGGCTCCAATTAGGGCAATGAAGCTTTGAGCACTGTATGTGTAGAATACTCCACTTCAGGGCTAGGGAAGCTTTGTAGAAATCCCTTAGCAGCACTTGTCCCTTAGCACGTTTAGCAACAAACTAGCTATAGGCCTGGAACTGCTGTAATCAAAGTCAACGTCAAAGCACCCGCAGAATTCAGTGGCAGAAGGATTGGACTGTGGTGAATAGCCCATAGAATTATGTGACCTATCAAGCTTCATAGTCAAGTTCGTGGAGCATGTGAAGTCCTGACTCTACAAATCAGCAACAGTGCTCTGGAGGTCCAGCCTCTGGAGCTTTGACTGGCTGGGGATGAGCAGAGCAGAGAAGCTGGCCTCTCCATTCCTCAGAGCCATGGTTGGCTAGAAAACTGACAGGAAATCCCACCTCTACTTCCTGCAGCCTGTTCCCCTCCGACACAGGAGGATAGGTTTGGAATTTTGTAGCAGGGATGGCATGGGCTGCAGGAAATGGCATATGCCCTTTGCTGGGACACAGCAGGCGGAGAATTTGAGCTTGGGACTGGGGAACAGACCCAGGGAACAACCTGAGTGCATAGTTCCACTAGCCTGCACCACACTTAAGCCATTAGCCACATGCTAATAAAGGCATTGGGGCAGATATGTCAATTGTCCTTCCGGGCAGAATTCCTGCCTCCCTAAAGGTTGCAAGAGTCTGGAACAACCTAGCAGAGAAGGGAGCTCTCACCAAAGCTTATCACTAGCTAGGGTTACATTCTTTTTAAACTTTAGTGTATTTATAATTATAAGAAGCTAGAGTGAAAAATGTCAGTAAACAGTGATCAACTGAAGTAGCCTTATATGGGGGGGGAGCACAAATCATAATTATTTGTCTTAATTAAACATCTGTTTGCGGAGTTGTGGGAGCTGGACGAAAAAAGTTTAAAAGCCCTGGTAGAAAACAAACCATGTTATTATAGCACTTCTGTAAGCATGGAGATCTGGGAGCCCTAATATCAACATCAGTCAGTCTATAGGGCTTTGCCTCTGATTTCAACAAGCTTTGGATCAGGCTCACAGTCTCTCCACTTTACAAAGATTGGTCCACAAAGAGAGAGACCCCCCAACCTCTCCCGCTGCATCCAATCTCACACTGCTAGCTCCCTCTGCGATGTTTCCCCTTGGTCGTCCTGCCAACATCTGAAAACACAACCTCTCTTCTTACCAGGGCTGATTGAAATTTTTTTGTCAAAACTTGCACAATGCAAAACTAGGTTGCTGACTAAATGGAAATTTTCAGGAGATGTCTCATAGGAAAATTTCAACTTTTCATCAAAAAACTGAAGATAGAAAAGTTTCTGGCCAGAACCTGAAAATCTTTAGTTTGGGGGAAAATTTTGGTTTCCAGTTTCAATTGCCATCCATTGCAATATACAGTATGTCCTGCACTTCCTTAAAAATGCTCCAAATTTCCCAAGGGTTTTATATACATAATATACAAATATATTTATATATATAATTGTAACTTCTGAACATTTCTTGTATTTCAGGAAGTATGAGCTTTTTGCACTAACATTCACAGATCTTAAAGTAAATTATTTATTAATAGTGATGATAAAAAATTTTCACATAATGTCTTTCATCTGAAGAGTACAAAGCAATTGAACAATACAAATTAAGCACAAAGCTGCTATTCTGCATAAACAGTGTCCTCTAGATATCTCTAAATGACAAGTATTTAAGCAGGAGAAAATGCAGCGCTCATTTATTTTATATTTATTTATTTAATTGTGAAACAGATGCAGGGATTTTCATCTACCTTAAGGTTTTATATTTCAGCCCATCACCCCAGTATCTGAGCACCTCTCATAAAATTGATACCAGTAGCAAAGTCCCTAAGGGACTCTATGAAATCTCTGGTACTTCTTACTTTGGGGGTATAAACTCTGCCTGGGGAAGGATATTGTACTCTAACTATAGTTAGTGAGATGCCTTTGGTTTTTGATCACTCTTTTCACTGTGACTTATTCAAAGGCTTGACGATAACTGAAGATAGAATCTTTAAAACAGATAAACATTAGTAGATGCCACAGATGTCAGTAGCACAAGAACTGCACATGCAGGGTTGACTGTGGGTGACTTCACCCTTGGCTATGGGTGTGTGAATAATTTTGGGGGCGGGGGCACTAGGAGGGACAGGAAACAGGGGGAGGTCAGGAACTGCCCCCCCACACACACAATGCTGAGGGGTCTGTGAGCCTGGGAAAACATCAAAGGAAGGGCTGGAAGGCAGTACGCCTGGGTTCTGTTCCCGGCTTTGGGTGGGGAGTGTAATCTAATACATGTAACTAAAAGCTGTGCCAATTCTTCACCATATTAATTTGTTTGTATGTCGTATCCCAGTGCCCTAGCCTTTTTCTGTTTGAGTCTTTAAACTCCAAGTCCTCCAGGCAAGGATGTCTCTCTGTTTATAAAACAGCCAGCACAATGGGGCCTTGTCCCACTTGAGGCCTTTGGATGTGCCCATAATATAAATATTTACTACTTGTAATAAGGAGCAGGGAAATTGGCTTTTCTTAGCAGTTTCTTGGAGAGAGGGGGAAAGGCTTAGTGATGTAGAATTTGTTTGAGAAGGAGGCTGCTGATCCAAAAAAGCATCAAGACAAACAGACAAAGGTTATGCAGAAAGTACTGCAGTACCGCTAATTTCCTCCCCAGCTTTTGTAATCACTCCAATGTCTGTCCCAGCTGTGGAACACATGCTGCAAAGAAAGGAAGCAAAACAGCAGGAATTCATTTTTAGGTTTAAAAGCTTAAACCCTCCCAAGGCGAATATTCCAAGTTGAGAATGAAGCAGATTTCATCCTCCTTGCCACAACGGCAAATTTTAATGCATTACCCAGTAAAACAGAAAAGAAAAGGAGAATATGGTAACATTTGTTTAAAAATCACCCTTATTCTGAAAAGTGGCTGTATTTGGCACCTTCTCTTGCCTCAGAGCTGCTCCCTGGGTGGATTCAGAGTATGATCTCCCTACATTAGCGATCCAAACAAATTGCTATTGCTTTTAACTCCTGTTAGCCCTGCAAATCAGTCACAGCTGTGGGAGAGTGAGCTGGATTCTATTCTGGCTCTTGGCTCAGCAGAAATGTTAACGACACTAGAGACAGTAGGTGGGATCGACGAAGGGACTTAGGTCTTGCAATGCTAGATGTCCTGGCTCCTAGAAAATCACAGAACAAAGCTGCAGTTTACAGAAGCTGAGGTGAATGGGGAGAGAGAGAGAAGCACCTTAGAACGTGATCCACAAAAGCCAGCACCCTGTGTGGGGAGCCACCTAAGCTAGCCAATGGGGAAATGCTGGTGACAAGGATGTGTCATAAGCCCCGCGCTGTCTCAGAGATAAGCACCTAAGTCCAGGCTGCAAGAAGGTGCCTAGCTCTGTTTAGGGACCCACAAATGGGAACTGGGCATCTGGAGTCAGAGAGCTTTGGTGCCTAAAGCATTTCTTGTAGGAATGAGTTAGGTGCCTGCCTCACTCCACACAAAACAGCCCAACAAGGAGGTGGTGGGGCCCACCTTATAACTTTTAGCTGTGTGGGAAGAGCACTCACCTGGGATGTAGGAAGCCCAGGTTCAACTGCCTCCTCTCTGCTAAGGGGGAGAAAGCATTGGAACAAGGGTCTCCCATCTCTGAGGAGAATATGCTGGCCACGTAGCTATGGGACATTCTGAGGTGGGGCTCCCTCAGGCTCGCCTGTTGAAGCTGTTGCACTCTGGAGCAAGAATGATTGGAGCAGGGGGACTGAACCTAGAGTCTCCAACTTCCTAGGTGGGAGAACCTTTTACCCTAAAAACTTAGGCACTGGATAAGTTTAGGGACCTTCAGGGATCATTGGCATTTTGTGGGTCTCAAGGAGCCAAAACTGGGGATTAGGCACCTATGTCAGAGATTTAGTCCCCTAAGTAATTTTGTGGATCCCACTCAAAGTGCCAAAGCCTGTCTTCCAGTGCAACCCACTGGGATCAGGTAATTAAGGAAGGATGGTCCTGTGATTAGAGCACTAGGCTAGGCCTTGGCAGAAATGGGTTGGTGGGTACTCCTGTGTGTGACCTTGGGCAAGACTCTCAGATGCTCTGTGCTTCAGTTCCTCATCTGTAAAATAAGAATAACAGCACTGCCCTACCTTGCAAGGGTGCTGAGAAGATAAAGGCATTAAAAGACTGTGGGGCTGTGATAATGGGGACCATACAAGTCCCACATCTAATCAGCCTCATTTGGAAATATGGTCTTTTCTTGTATTTCAGTACAAATATTCAACAAAGCCGCTACTGTGTTTGCAATTAGAAAACCAGAGACATGAGCTTAGAGTTAGCCCTCTGCTGTCGCTACATGAAAAGGCTGCTGTATGTATGTCTACGCCGCAGTTAAACACCCACAGCTGGCCTGGGGCTCATGGTCTCAGGCTGTAAAAGTGTGGTGTAGATACTCGGGCTGGAGCCTGAGCTCTGGGACTCGGCAATGGAGGAGGGTCTCAGAGCCCGGGCTCCAGCCCAAATATTTACACCACAATTTTACAGCTCAAGCTCCATGAGCCCAAGCCAGCTGACGGAGGCCAGCAGCAGATGTTTAATTGCAGTGTAGACATACTCTGTGAGATTTCTACACCTGTTGGAAGCTTTTGTTTCCTCCCTGGGAGAGTTTCAACCTGCTGCCCAGGTTCACTGAGGGGAGGGAAGAGAGATGAGAGGAAGCTAAGGTGATGGCCATTAACAGAGAGAGTCACTTAATGTTCCTTTGTTAACAACTTTCTATTTAAGTTGTCCTTGCTCTGCTGATCTGTGCACATTGTTGCTTATGAACTCTAAGAACAAGTAATGCTTACTCCCACTCAACTCGGTGGGACCATTCGTGTGAGCAAGTATTCAACATAAGGGTTGCAGAATCAGGTTCTAGTTAATTAAGCCTCATGACATCCTGTGTGATGGGTGAATATCACTATTTCAGTTTCTTTCTGTAAAATGGAAACATGGAGAGTTTAGGTGACTTGACTAAGATCACACAAATCAGTGGCAGAGCCAAGAAGCCCCAGGAGTCCTGGTTGCCTCTAGTGCATTCTAATCTCACTTTTTTTCCTAGGAGTTACCTGTGTCCATGAGGGGTTCTTTGGGAGATGGTGGCAGAAGATTTAGAGGCTGATTCTAACCTCCAGTGACTTCAGTGGAGTTACACCTGCATTACACCAGGTCAGAATCAAGACTGTGGAGCTAAATTTTCAAAAGAGCTCAGGGCCAGACCTTCAGGTGCTCCCTCTTCACAACTGGGGCCACATTTTCATAAGACTTTGGCTCCAATTTAAGCATTTAAATAAAGTCCAGATTTTCTAACTGCTCAGTGCCCAGCAGCTACCACTGTGATACTTATGCCCATTCCAGTCAATGGAGTTGTATCCAGTTACAGCAGTACTGAACTAGGCTCATTTTCTACCTCTGCTCCCCTCCCTACCACCTTCCACTCATCTGTCTCCAGCCTCTGCTCTCTCACGCCATACAGTCTCACCACAGCTGATTATTAGCACCTTTTCTTATGTTTCTCCTGTGGTGTATTGGATATAGCGCTAGCCTGGGTCTCAAGACTCCTGGATTCTTATTCCTGGCTCTGCCACTGGCTTCCTGGGTGACCTTGGGCAAGTCATTTCATCTGTAAAATGGGGATAAGAATACTGGCCTCTTTTTTAAAACAATTTGAGATCTACTGACAAAAAGTGCTATATGAGAGCTAGCTGTTATTACATTTATTATCTGCTTTCTCTGAGGCCTTGTCTACACTGCCACTTTACAGCACTGCAACTTTCTCGCTCGGGGTGTGAAAAAACACACACACACACACACACCCTCCAAGCGCTGCAAGCAGCACTTGTAGCTACTCCCCTCATGGGGGTGTCTTTTTACAACACTGGGAGAGAGCTGCCATGGCAGCGCTTTAACGTTGCTAGTGAAGACATGCCCCAACTCCCTACTGAAAAGTTTGGAACCAGATCTTTACCCCTCAGTCCTGTACAAGTTAATAAGAATGGGAGAGAGAGAAAAAATGTCTTAACTCTGTGATATTCAAATACATATATAAAAATACATAAAGAGTTCTGTGATACAATTTGTATCAAAAATGCAAAGTGAAATAAAGCTGTTATATTATGGCATGATAAAGGTAATTGTATGGGTTGGAAATGATTCAGGAAGAAGAGGCTTCATGGTTATCTTAAATGGCTGCAACTTGTGTTTTTAAATTATGTCAAGGGCATCTAGAGTATATGGATGGATGCCATTGCAGCACTCCTATAAATTGGAACCAATACATTAAATAAATGAGGATGCTTCCAACTGTTCAGTGCTAAATGGGACAGATCAGCTGCTAACTAAGTCTTGACTAATGATTTTATTTGGTGCACAGAAGAACAGATAACTTAAGCCAAAGATCCACTTTTGATGATGATTCAAATGAGCCACGTCCAAGTGAGATATTCCTTTCTTATGCAGAACTGAGCCCTCTGTTCTCAAAGAACACATTCCCCTATGACAGGAACACACTCCGGGGTGCTGGACTTCTTGCCAGAGACTGAGGCAATAACTGAATGTATTGCTGGATACTACTTCCTGCAGGGATTTCTACCAGCCCACTGATCAACTTGTGGCTAAACTGCCCTTGTCATGGGATGGAGGGTTGTACTCTCTGAAGATAGTGTCAGGAATCAGGCCTTGCAGCAGAGCCAGTCTGTGGGCCCTAACAAACACAGCTGGCCTGTTGTAGGTTATCTGATTGGCTACATTGCCTGACTGGAGGAAAGAGTCAGCTCTGTCTCTTGACACTGGCCTCTAACTCTGACTCTGGGCTCCTATTTCTGGCTGCCAGTTCCAGTCACTAGACATGACCACTCATGTCCTGGTCTCTGACAGTCTTTGAGAACATTTGCCATTTGGAATGCTCCGGGTGGCACCAAAGCTTGCTTATCGGAAGTATCTTCATAAGCCCAATTTCCAAGCCACATCAAAGAGGCATGATCTCCAGCAGAGTTAGGGAACCACACACACACACACACAACACACACCCACTGCTCCTTGCTACCATCCTTCAATGGGAGCCTCGCGCCAGATACAGGAAACGTCATAGTTCCATGTTCCACCAAGCAGATACCTTTGTCTCACTACCATGTTATTAAACAGCTAAGAGAAGGAGAAGTAAATGAGAGACCAACTGAGTGACCAGCAGGTCCAGCTCCTAGGTGGCGGGGAGGGGGAAGGAGGCTCTGTGGCGCATGCTACTCTCACCAGCAGGTACCAGCCCCACAGCTAGGAGTGTTGAGCCAGTGCTCGGGCAGCGCGCGGAGCCCTGTGGCCCTCCTGCCTAGGAGCCAGACCTGCTGGCTGCTTCCAGGGCACAGCGCAGTGCTCCAGGACAGGTAGGGACTAGCCTGCCTCAGGTCCGCAGCACCGCCGACACCTGGTCACCTTATAATTTATACAGCATGCAGGGCCTGCTGGGATAACCAGGCCTACGAGTCCACCCTAACTGTAAGCTCAGGTGTAAGAACTATAGGAAAGTTCATAAGATGTTACTATAACAAATGTTGCTGGAAAGTAGGTCAAATTCCTTTCAATAATGAATGTTATAAATAGATGCAAGAGGTCTGACAAGGAGACTAAATTAGTCCTAACAAAAAAGACCTTAAGGAAAGACCTTTAGGGGGGAAAATAGGGAAGAACAGACCAAGGCTACCAGAGCAAGCTTCATTATCATGGCTGCCACTCCAATAGTCTGCTTTATCCTAATCCTGAGGGATGTCCTGATCAGATCGGGCCAGACAGAGGGACCCAGATGACATCACTGCCCCTTCCAGCCCCAGCTGATTCCCAAACACCAGCTGAGATGAAATGGGATTGGACTTTTACAACAGCTCCAGCCCATCTCATTTAACAACTTCTCTTTCCCCTCAAAAGACAGTTATTGCCATCTTTGATACCATCTAAGAGACTGTCAAACAAGGGTTTTTTCCTCCTAAAGCTCTCTCCAGCTAAAGAGAAAGGGAACAAGGGAGGTTGTTAAAATGAAAGCCTGATTTAACACTTTACATTTCAAATCCTTTGACTGTTTTTCCTTCTTATCTTTAATAAAAGGATTAAAGGATTTTTACTGTTGTGTTTGCCATGGTACTAAGCAGACTGAGGTCTCTGTATACCAAACCCCAAATCTCATTTAACACTGTTTAATGTTAGACAGTGACTGGGTTATGTTAATACCTTTAGCCCCCTTTATTCCATCTAAAGTAATACAACAGGCCACGCAACTGAGTGAGGGAAGTGCATGTGTGTGTTGGGGGCTTCACCCTCTTCTCCCCACTCCCAAAGTGGGAAGCTCCATTCTGGCAAGAAGAGGAAAAGACAGACTGCAATAATTTAGCTTGGCCCTGAGGGCTTCAGTATATCTTGCCTTTCCTTAGGTTTTCCAGTCAAGTAGGCCTGTCATTAAACTTGATTGGCCTCTGCCTGGCCATTAGCTGGATGCTAGTTCCTGAGCAATGCCAGAGTAATTGGACATGATTTGTTGTGTTAACAGGAGTGTATCACCAGCTCTGAACTGAATCAAGTCTCTAGAAATTTCCTTGCAGCCAGGGGCGCTGGAACAATTTGTATAGTGGGGGTGCTGAGAGCCATTGAACCAAACTTTTAACCCTGTATATGATGGAAACCACTGCAAGCCAGGGGGTGCTGTAGCACCCCCAGCACCTCCTAGTTTCAGCATCTTATGCTTGCAGTTTCTCTATTCTCTGAACTAACTAGGGAAAATGCAGTACAAATTACAGGGCGCTTGTTTGTTGGTGCATAAAACCCAGAGCAGCCAGGACATTCAAGAGTAAAACCAAACCCTTAGAATTAGGTTACTCTGTGATCCCTTTTTTAAAATCTGCTCACCCGTATGGTTACATGACAATTTTGCAGATTGCCAACAAAAAAACCCCAGCTCTGAGAGAGTATGTGTGTCTAGAAAAGGCCAGGTACGTGACTCAATGTTCATTTCACAAACACATGCCCTCTCCTAAGCGCTGTTTTGATTGGCAGTCTGGAAAGCATCAGTGTTGGCAGAATGAACATTGTCGCTATGGTACACCAGAGACCGACACAACATAACATAACCATCTCACTGAATGGATGCACAGTTTAAAAACTGATCAACAACGTGATGTAACCTTAAGTGTCCCTATCTGTTTTGTATTATACACGTGCATATATAACCTTTGACAGATAGGCACTGATCCAAAATCCAGTGAAATCAGTGTTAGAATTCCTACTGGCTTCAATGGACTTTTCAGAAAAGATTGTAGACTAGTAAATAAGGGCCTGGACGCAACAAAGCACTTAAGAACATGCTGAAAGTTAAGCAGCTTCTTAAGTGCACTGCTGAATCAGAGCCAAGAAGACTAATGAAATACACTGGACCAAAACCATGTGCACCTTTACAAGTCAGAGACCCAATCATTCTTACTCCCACTGGTACCAATGGTAGAAGTCCCATGGACTTTGGCAAGATAAGGATCATATCCAAGGACAAGCATCTTCAAATCAATGTGTTTGACTATGAGGCAATGCAGCTCATTCAAAATAGGGAAATTTTCCTCCCATAGGAGCCATGTTGGAGCTAATCCAAAGTCTTATCAACCAAACCAGCCCATCAGGAAGTACTATGGTTAAAGGAACACTCTCAAGGCTGGCACTATAAACCCATAATCATCCCTAGACCTGCTCTTACTTTGATTGGTGAACATACTGTGCCATCCACTTACCTCCACTCTTTAGAGCAGGCCATCTTGGAAAAATCCTGCTCCTCAGGACACCCTTGTTAAAGCAAGTTAACTTCAGAGCTTTGATCTTCTATCCAGAGCCAGTACTGGGACCCACAAATCTAGCACCCAAGCAGAACTCCAGAGAGGTCATTTGGGCCCAGATCCTCAGCAGTATTTATTATCTAATTTATGTATCTATTTGTTTATTACATGTATTATCATAGTGCCTAAGAGTCCCAGTCATGGACTAGGACTGATGCGCAAGGTGCTGTACAAACAGAACAAATAAAAAGACAGTCCCTGCCTCAGTTTAGTCACCTAACTCTCACTAATTTCAAATTGATTTGAACCAATGGGAGTTAGGTGACTAAATACCTTTTAGGCTCTCAGCCTCAGGGTCTTCCACCCCCCAAGCTCAAACTTCTTTAGAGGCCTGCAAAAGTTCTGTCTGCCCTTTTTCCTCTCTTTTCTTCTTCTTCATGAACCTTAGCATTCTTCTGTGGTTTGGCCAGAACCCAGAGTGGAAGCATTGGAGAAAATCTTTAGACAGAGCCTTTACTCATGAGAGTTCCAGCCCAATTCTGCAAACTCAAGGGATTCAGAGAAGCCTTGGGATTGATGAATGCTTATCCAAACTGCATGTGTAAACTACAACAGCTAACTAAGAAGGTTCTAGCAAGAGAGAAATGGGATTTTAATTTCACATCTGAAAAGGAAATAATAAATGTGCTTTCCTCCAAGATATTGCATTAAGTCTGATTAATTTCACTAATATACTCCAAGCAGTCTTTTTCCCCCAGCATGAGTGTTCTTGGCTCCCTGGTCTTTGAGAACAACTGCTAGGAGACAACAAAAACCATAAACCCAAGCTATAAATCAGAGCTGTCAGTCTTCCCCGCCCCATTATGTAAACAGAAAAAGCCTACACAATTATTATTCAATTTTGTTAGTTGGCTCCACTCTCCTTCTCTGGAGACAATTCCCTTTCGCAGTTAGATTTAGGCGATATGTGAAGTCGTGCTGTAAGCAGAACGGAGCTTTAATTGTAACAGCAGTCTCATATGTGATCTTGCCAGTTTGGGTTTTACAGATTATTGCTTTAAGCATTTTAATACCCAGAAAAAATAAATCAGGAAATGCTGACTGAGATCCAAAGCAAAACAGATTCCAAATATGCAAGTCTGCTGATTGCAGTATTTGGAGCTCATGCTCTTCTTGCTGTCTGTACCCCTGCCACTATAGAGATGTCTTATCGAAAGCCCCACTTGAATTAGCTTTTCCAATCCAGAAGAAGGATCATGTTAGATTGCTTTAGATTAAGCCATGATTGAAATTTTCAAGGGCAGCCTTTCGAGGCAAGATTATTTCCCTGGTTTCTTCTGGAAAGGGAAGATTAATTTAGATGCGTCCGTAAGACACAAATCCTGCCTGCTATGACTCGTGCATGAGCTGAGAGACTGCAAAGTGAGCAGTAAACACCACACTCCAAATGTTTTAACCAGCTGCAGAGCAGATATACCCTATGAGTTCAACTCAACTCCCCACCTTACAGCACAGCCAGGCAGGTCCAATGTGTGATCAGGTTTCCACACCCTATGTGCACCATGGGAGCTCCCTCCAGATCAATGCTCCTTGGAGGTGGGAAGAACTATGTGGATCTCCCAGTCTTTATCTCCTCAAGCACAAAAAGGTGCTGCAAACTCCAAGACACTGGATGCCTGGAGTAGCAATCACAGAGTGGATTTGCTGTTACCCCTTGCTAGAGTCTGTTTGTACTAGCAGAGTCTTCAAGGGTCCAGCCAAGATGCTCAGGGTGGAAGCAGGATTTCTGCCTTGGAAAAGAGGTGTAGGGTGAAATCCAGGCCTCATGAAAGTCAATGGCTAGGCTTCTGTTGATTTTAGTGGGGCCAGAATGTTACCTACAGTCCATACACCTTTTCCTGTTGTGAACCGAGATGTATATTCAGGTGAGAAATAGCACTTCTTTGATTGCAGCCACGAAGGCTGAGATTTTCAAAAGTGCTCAGCATGGGCCTATCTCTGCTCCTGACAACTGACTCACTGACACCACTGAACTGTCTGGAAAAACCCTGCCTAAATGTAGCCCATCACTGTGGTTACAAAAAAAAAGACCCAAATTTCTTCCAAAGAAAGAGCATGGACCAAAATCAGAGAAATGGAGCAATTGATTGCCAGTTAGTGGAGGGAAAACGGGTCAAATGGGATGAACTGATTAAAAACAACAAAATCTTCATACACCAGACTCCTGATTTTCTGAATCCTTATTATCTGAACCTGGACATTAACCAAATCCCTTCAGATAAGAAAGGGATTTGGATAATGCTGAGGTTCGGATAATAGAGAAGACATCCCTGTGGGAAGTCACCCTGCTGCAGAATGACCCTGCAGGGAACCCACTGCAGCCTCATCAGTCAAAGAAAGGAGTGAGCAGGGCCATAACAGAGGAGATACAGAGGGCTCCTTCCGCTGCCACTTCCATCCTCTCAATTATCCGAACTCCCGATTGCCCAGCCAAACTCCTTGTACCCCATGCTAATTGGATAATCAGGAGTACACTGGGCACCTTTTACTAAAAAGTTCATGTTTTCCAACCTGACTCAGAGATTTGGTTACACGATTCCTACCAGAATCAATGGGATTTGTGTGGCTAAATCATCTAGCTGGCTTGGAAAATCTACACCAGCATGTACCCCTGCTTTGACTTACACCTGTTCTAGGGTAGGCAGGGCGGTCTAGTGGACAGGACACTGGATTGAGACTCTTCCACTAGCTTGCTGGGTGACCCTAGGCAAGTCATGTCTCTGTGTTGTGCTTCAGTTTCCCCATCTATAAAACGTAACAAATAATGATACTTCCTATGTAAAGACAAATACAGCACTCGCCACTTCCAAACCTTTACATGAGATGGAGGACATTACAAATAATCCTGTATTGACTCTTCATCTGAATTACAGTTTTCATCCTGTGGGTGGCACCAGTCCACCAGGTGCCTGGAAAATCTGCTTTTTGAGTAATAGGGTTGACCTTAGTCCTAAAATTTGGACTATAGGCTATAGTCCTATAACAGGCCTTGGGATTCCCAACTAGTACATATTAACTGAGAATGGGGTCAGCCTCAATTGAGCCCCATACACCGTCTGTTTTCCCCTTTGAACACAAAAAAGAATGGCTACATATCAGTATTTGCGTCAAGATCAGTTTTGCCCATTGAGACAAGAGCATTAACAAGCCCTGCATTTTTATACACTCCCTGCAGGCTTCATGCATTTTTATTTCCGAGTCTGCTTCCCTTCGGCCTCATAAATCGTCTGGCCAAACAAATCATAGTGCAGAAGTCATTCTAATATGTTCTGGTCTGCGTGATGCCACAAAGCCATCTGCACACAGAGCGTTCTGCAGAAAGAATAGCCACCCCAAAAACTGTCTTTCAGAATGTCGCGAGGAATGTTCTTACCCTAATGATGGTCGGATGGGAGTCCTTCCATTGACATCAATGGGCTTTGGATCAGGCCCTGAATGAATGAAGCCCCACTCGTGTAAAAATCAGGTGACATACCCAAGCTAATCAGCTCCTATTATTCCAGCCACTCCAGAGTCAAATGCCATATGGAGCATATCCTCAGCAGGTGGTGTTGAGACAATTTACACCAGCTAAGGATCCAGCCCTGTGACCTCAGCCTTTGTATTCCCTGACCAATGCTAAATTTCCCACTAAGTTTCACTGAGGGACGTCCCGATATTTCTAACCTGTCCTGCTGCCATCTCCTTGAAGCAATTGCCTCACATCAGACAACAGAATAAATGTTAACCCACATAAAAGGCTGGGTCTGAAGCATGTCATGGTTCCTAAAATATCCTGCTCACTGGGCAGTGTGTGCTGTTCTAAGGTCAGCCGTATGTGAGTGGACATTAGGTTAGAAAATCTCCTCTTAATACGTTCCATATGACGAATATCTGTGTGTTTACAGGGAGGAGACGATAATGGACTTTGACTTTTGGACAGGCTGAAGGAAGATTTCCTTTTTAATTAGAATGGGCTGACAGCTGTAATTTTAAGAGCATAATTGATGACCAGGGCTTGTTTACACATGAAAGTTGTTCTGGATTAAGGGAGGGTATGAATTTAAAGTGGAGTAACTGGATGTGTGGACACAGACCTTATTCCAGAATAAGAATACCTTTTCCTGATTTAGCTTAATCCTATTAAACAGCTTGGCAGCATGGAAGGCTGATTCCCAGCCTATCATACCCACTGTTTCCTTGTACTGTCCGTCAGCTGCTCTGTATCCATCTGTTCTCTCTTGTTTTAGACTTTGCACATCTCTGGGGCAGGGATTTTCTTTTTGTTCTGTGTTTGTACAGGGGTTTTGGTCCAAGACTGGTGCTCCTAGGCATTATGGTTACAATAACAGCCGTCACTGTCCAGCTTGAATTTGATTAAGTCGTAGGCTGTCATGGCAAACCCCAGAGTTGTAGCTGAGCTAGTCACAGCCAAAGGGAAATTGCCAATGTTTGGGATTATATTTTACCTAACACTCATGTAAACCCTGTTTTGCCTCATATAGATTACACTATACTATACACTACACTATTGATATGTGTTGAATTACTGAAGAAAAGCCTTATTTCCGATTGGCCAATTGCTTCCCAAACATTGCTATTGTCTAGTCTGTTTTAAAGGGCCAGTGCCTCCTATTTAGCCTTTACAAGGCAGAGTGAGTATAGTCAGAGTACACAGAATTTGATGCATTTCTGCTCGCTATTTATGGTTGTTTAATTCAGATGTTTTCTTGCATTTAAGGAAATGACTCATTTATTTTTGCTCCAGGGTAGTTTGGCCAAAGAGGATATGGGTTTCGATTTTGCAAAACTTGGTCAGATGGGGTTATCAGTTTGTGAATCCAAATCCAAAATGAAGGGTGGCTTGGATCCAGGTTCCAATATATCTAACATCAAAGTATCTAAACCTGAAGTTGAGGGTTTGGATTAAGATTCAGGTTTTAACCCTCTCTTGTTCAACCATCACATCTTCCCCTACAAGAAGGAGCTTGCAGACGGCTTCTCTTGATGGGCTTCAAATACTGTCAAACCCTACTGTGCCATCCCAGTAAAAGTATGAAATGGTAAAGGTGCCTCTTAGTTCCCCTCCTTCCTTCTTAGGTGCAAGTTTTTTATTAGAAGAAGCCCAGAATTACAGAGTGCAGGGTTTGGATCCAGATTTCCCCACGTTTCTGGGGTCAGATCTGAGGATTTTAGTTTGAGCTTCCTTTCATTGTACTGACTCCTAGTAATTAAAGGAACGCAATCAACTTTTAACTTGCCTTAAAAAGGTTTTGGTCTAGTGGAGAATGGTCCATCAGGCTTTAAAATACTGCTATGTACTGAGAGCCAGATTATCAACCCTTTGCTCACCTTGGTGAACAGTTGCTAACTCAGCAAGTCAGACTGATGGTCCACCAATGGGTTTTACAGAAAAAATAAGATACAGGGCCAGATTCTCTGGTCTGTCCAATTCACTTCGTGCTTATGTAACACGAAGTAAACTTAAAGTGGGAGGAGATGTGCACCCAAGAACTCCCTCTACACATGGCAGCACAGAGCTTCTGATAACCACCTCCTGTGCTTGCTCTGCTGTCCAGCTCCACTGACTCTTGTGCAGGACGTGCTTCATGATGTCAGGAGAGGCAGGGCATGTGCTGGGGACCGGGAGGAAGGGGTGTCATGAGGAGGAGAGAAAAAGATTATGTCCATGGAGCAGTAAGGCTCCATTGTGCCCTATTCTTCCATTTTAAATTTAAATATAAAGCTGCCCCTTCAGATCACACCAGGAGGAGCAGCTGAAAATCATGGACCTGCAATCGGTTCCTTGTCAGAACCCATGTCCACTGACCTTGAGCTCTGCTCAGGAGCAGTGCGTCACTGGGTCCACCAATTTTTAGGCCCTGAACTTGTGCCTCTTGAAGTGAGTGTGCAATGGATCAGACCCT
This sequence comes from Gopherus flavomarginatus, assembly GCF_025201925.1. Classification (NCBI taxonomy): domain Eukaryota; kingdom Metazoa; phylum Chordata; order Testudines; family Testudinidae; genus Gopherus; species Gopherus flavomarginatus. The sequence goes on along the minus strand of NC_066628.1, from coordinate 42,277,867 downwards.
AAGCAACTAACTTAACATTTTCTGCTTTCTAAGAGACAAATGATAGTCGTTGCCTCAAGAGGAAAACCTAAGTCATCAAGTGCACGGCATATAAAAACCAGAGTTCTGCAATATCATGAGATAATTAACTCTCGTTCCTACTAATCTCTAGGATTCTGAACTAACTCTCATTCCTACTAATCTCTAGGGTTCTGTACTATGTTTGCTGATAGTCAGACTTTCTGATAACAAAATATGTGCAAAAACAGAATTCCCTTAAAAAATCGTCCTTGTTAAGGCTTTTATATTTTATTTTGGTGCTCTACCTTTAACAATGTACTGGCTCAGAAGGATTGTGATTCGAGATGCATCAGTTCTTCACCTTGTGGAGATGGGAAGACTTGATTTAGATTGAAAGGTCTTCGAGGCAGGGACTGTCTTTTTGTTCTGTGTTTGTACAGCACCTGGCACAAAGGGGTTCTGGTCCATGGTACTACATATTAATAACGCAGGGCCCAATTTCCAAAAGGATTCAGCATGCAGGGACTCCTCTTGCTCTCAGTGAGAGTTGCTAGGTGCTGAAAATTAGGCCACGTTCTTTCACGGGTCCTAAATGGGCTTTCGAAAATCCAGACACTTATTTCGGTGCTGAAATGAGAGCTGCTGACTACATCAATAATTTGTGAGAGGATCCCTGTGTCTGGTGCTGTCATTGGTACCCATGATTACCCATGTGGCACATCTCTAACTTGAAGCAAAAAAAAAAAAAGGATTTAAACTTTGGTGCTTTGAAAAAGTGTAAAACAATAACAAATGAAGCTAATAGTCAATGGAAAACAATATCTAATACTTTTAGGGAGGGGAGCACACAAATGAAAACTAAACTGCACTATATGGGCCAGATTTTGCTTTCACTTAAACCTTTGTATATCCAGAGTAAATCTACTAACAGCAATGGGGTTACTCCAAATTTCCAGCCCGGTCATTTGACTCTGTATTACAAACAGCACAAAACAAGTAATAGGGAATATAACACTCATTGTAAACACTCCTGAATGTCTATTGTGGACTCCTGCAGAGATCAGAAATACCCTGGGGACTGTGCTGTCAGGGTTATGGGTAGTAGAGAAAAGACAAGTGGTTTGGGCTAAAGAAGCTGTGCTTTCATTATTGGCAAATAACATGGCAGTTGGGTTGAGGTGGTTTGACAGGCCTGAGTTTCTGAATAGGTGTGAAACCACAGAAGGCCCAACTGTCTGAACTATGTGAGTACCAGGGGCCTGCCAGGAGCTCTTGGCTCAGAGTAATGGGGGCATCTCACAGGCAACACTGTCATCGCTTTGCAAAACTGTATCTATGTACACATGCAAAACATTGAAGCTGTGGTGCAGAAGTGGGAATTCAATCATGGCACTTTTCCTTATCACTAGTGGTTACGGATCAAAATGCTGCCAAAGGCAGCGTCTCTTCTAACTTGGAATATCTAAACTCAAGAGGGGAGGTGGGGATTGTTATCATAAAATTTCCTCTCTGCTTTTAAATCGTGCTGGAAGGTGAGAGGATGTGGGTTGTTTTCCTGAGTACAATAAGTTTCAAGTCGGTTCCACCTCTTGTGGAAACGGACCATAAATTGTTTTGGGAATGTGTAAATGCTCAAAATAGGCTCGGGCTTCAGTGGAGTTACTCTTGATTTGCACCAGAATTACCTTTACCTATTACTGTGATAATTACTCATTTATGGCTGAATAAAGAGAATTTTCTGTATTTGTATTACAATAGCAGCTACAGGCTCCAACCAAGATCAGAGCCCCATTATGTTCAGCTCTGTATAAACATATAAGGGACAAAGAGTTTATAATCTAAACAGACAAAGGAGGTATTGTCCCTATTTTATAAATGGGAAACTGAGAGATTAAGTGATTGACTCAAGATCAGGCAGAACATCTGTGGAAGAGGAGGTGAGTTGAACCTACTTCTTCCCGATCATAGACTAGGACTTTAGCCATGAGGCCAATACCAAATTCAGTTTTTCTAAGTCCAAGTCCAGTTCCTTAGCTACAAGACCACCCTTCTTCTATGAGATCAGAGGCATTGTTTGATGATTAAGGTAACAGAGCAGGATAGATGAGAGCTTGCTTCTACTCAGTGGAAGGAGAGTGCTTACCCCCTGTGATGGGGTATTGAAACCCCACACAGGGATAAAAGGGACTAAGGAGTAGTTCTGGGTCCAAGGAACCCCACTGCACCTGCAGAGCCTGCTCCAACCGGACGAGAGTTTAAAAGAGAGCCAGACAGCTCAGAGAGAGGGGTAGCAGGTAAGTCCATCCCCATGTCCTATCTGCAGAGCTCCTGAGTCAGGGCCTGGTAGGAATCCTTGCTGTGGGGAAGTGGGAGGAGGGTCTGCAAGGTGGTCTGCAAGTCGCAGCTACCCCAGGACCTGGAGGAGGGACTAGCCAGTAGGTAAGGATTAAAGAGCATATGGTTCTGTCTTTTCTTGGATTGTTTGTGAAGCTGTGACCATGCCTTGACTGGGAAAGGAAATGGTAGGAAGTGTCCCAGGGAAGCAGCTCCAGAGCGCTCCTGGGTGCTTGACAATGCTGCCATGTGTATGGCCCTCGGCTGGAGCCTGGCAGAGAGGGAATGCCTGGGCTCCCCTGCCATCCAGCTATGAGGGTGGCATAGCCATCTTTTGGGATAAGGGGGATAAAAACCTTGTAAGCCCTGAAGGAAGGGGATGAGGCCTTTTGGGGGTGCAGAGCTGGGCCACAAGCTCCTTGTGTGTGGGGGGGGGGAATGTTGGCCTTCTATTCTTTGATAGACTGTTACCTCAGAAAGGGGTGGGCTTCAGTGGGGAGCTGGCCAGAGGGCTGAGTTACTATCTACCAGAAGAGAGACCATCACAGTGCTGGAGCCACCACTGGCAGGGACCACTAAAGATGGGGGAAAGTTGTGACCCAGGGCCCTAACCACTAGGCTGTACCACCAGTAAACCCAGCCCTGTCACACACCCCTATGCTCCTGTACAGGCAAACAGTCCAGGGCCCAGTCTCGCACTTAAGGATCAAATCTGCCAACTCTTACATGGCTCCACTTCAGTGTAAGTGGCGGGCAGAATGAAGCCCTAAGTGCATCAGTAACTTAACTTGTGGGTGGGGGCCCAACTAAAACAAAAGAGTTGATGTCAGAGGATTTTGTTTCCACTTCGGCACAGATTTCTCAGAGCCTCCAAAACACAACACTTCACTTTCTGTGTGCGAGTCTGAGAGGAACATCTGGTAAAGGTTAGGGTCAAACGTATAAATGGGAGAAAGCACAGCCCATTTCATTAAAACACTCAATCTGTGACGTCAATTGAACTGATCAAGCCCTTCTGCATTGCAGTCAGGGAACCATTAACTTTATCCACTGGTGGAGTGTTTATATGGAAAATATGAAGCCAGGAAGTTTCTCCTGAGTGTGATATTAAGGCTACCAAAGTAGCTTGTTCTCCCATGTGTTTTTCTGCATGTGTTGCTTCCCTGCTCCTTCTCTCTAACACCAGCTCTTTCGCTGCAACTTAAGTCACTGCTTCTTGCCCTTTCTTCCGTTGCAGGGATGATGTCTCCTTTTCTTGTGTATTCTGTCAAGTATCACAGAAGTCTATGGATTCTGACCCAGTTCTCACATTTTGCTGGGAGTTGCAGCTTCCTACAACACATGCACAAAATGGCCTCGGTCCAAAATACACTTGGAAGAATTGGGACTAGGTTTTAGGAGTGTAATAAAAAAAAACAGCTTCCATGAGAACAAAATGCTTACTCCTGTAGAGTTGTTTAAAAATCTAGAGCATCTTTTAACAGTGCACGTAAAATATAAGGGAATCAGAATACACATGACTTATTTATGCAACAGTTTCACTGGAATTTTGTGGCTTTTCTAGTAAGCCTTTTCCACATTTTAATTTTTTTTTCCCCACAGATTTTCTCCAGCAATTCTGACCCATCCAAAGCCTGAAATTCTCTCACCAGTCAGCCTGTTTCTGCTGGGGAAGCTGGTTTTTTACTGTCAGGACTCAAGAAAAGGGGATTATTGAATGGGCTTGACGATAGTGTCTTTCAGAGGTCTAGTCCATGGGTAAAATTGAAAACATACATTATAAACCCAAGATCAGCAGGTGCCAAATGTCAGACTTTCAGTGCCAAAGCACAGAACTTGACAACATGAGCTTACTCTAGCAAGTGGCAGAGGACTATGCTCTTGTTCTCTGTGTCTCAATAATCTACCCAAGTGAACATGGCACATGCAGCAGACCTAAAATACATCTACTTCTGCTGGTAACAAAATGAGTGATGCCACCAATACGACATCTCACAGGTGTGCACAGCTTTCTGCAATTTGGGGGCTGAGTTCTGAGTTGGCCATCCCACAGACTATGCTCTGAGCAACTATGTTTCACTACTCCTGGTCTCCCAGTCTCTGGCTCACTGGGCAAGTGATATATGGACAGTCCCTTCAGCCCCTCAATGGGAGAGAATGCTTTACATTACTCAACAGCCAGTGCTGAGGTCCTATTGTTCACCCTGCGCTAAAGGATGATGCAGAAGCATCTAGAGGGTGTCACTCAGAGCAGAATTTGACCCATTACCTTGGGATGGGGAGATTGAGAGGAAGGAGTTGATAGAATAGGCTCCTCTACATAAAATAAAAACCTCTGCCATCTCTCTTTTAGACACAGGCAGTTGTTCAAGATCCTCCTTTTGATAAAATATTGCCCAAGCTGTCACAAATCGGTTGACAACTGGAACTTCACATTTGACTTTATATTGCACTCCCATGGCCATATAAAACTTCTCTGTGTGAGCGGGGATGGGATCCAGATTCTCCTGTTCTGAAAACACAAATGCTTGAGAGAAGAAATGTTAGCAATATGGGATCTCTGGTACACAGCAGCAAAGTGCTGATTCTATCCACTAGAGGGCAGTGGTATACATACACACTAGCCAGGTTGTGGCACTGTAGATAGGTATACTGACGTGTGTGTGTATATACACGCATTGTACACAGTTAACAATGTAAGCAGACCAGTTTGTACATGGATTATATGAGAAATTTTCACATATTCAATGCTATGTAAATTTTATTTCTTCTAACAATTTTGAGTCATTATTTTAAGCCCTGCTTACAGAATATTTGCCAAAGTTTTGCAGCCTGGTTCTTCACAGAATCCTATATCTATGAGCCCTTCACAGGGCTGTTAATGTGCTATTTTTTAAACTGGGTGCAAAACCCTGACCTTACACTTTCCAAAGAGAAAGACGTGAGAGGATCCCTCCCCCACCCCCCAGACGTTAATTGAACTGCTCAGGAGAGGATGTTGTGTTCTGTGGGCTCTTTCCCTCTCTTATAGGTCTGATCACAACACAGTCACTGATGAATTTTATCCTCAAAACACCAAAGTCTTGCTCAAGGTGACACAGGAAGTCTGGGACTGAAATGAAAATTTAACTCACCTTACCCACTAGGTTATCCATGCTTCCTGTAATAGGCCTGCTATGGTGTCTTCATTTTCCCTTCTAGCTGTCAATGAGGAGGGGGTTTGCTCTCTCCTTTTCAATCCTGCATGATTTTTCCATTGCAGATTATGCTGCATTTTCTAAATTGTTTCAGTCTCTCTCTCTGTGTGGTTCTTTTTTTGCATGGGACAGAGAAATGCTCATGCACTCACTAGTAACTCACACAAGCCACTTCAATACTGAATGCTTGGAGATGGCCCCCTTCAGTGGGAAGGGGACCCCTGCAGGTATATTTTTATTTTGAAGAGGTTTTGTTTTATTCTGAAGCTGGCCCTTTTGCTGTTAGTGACCTGATCTTGGGCATATAGAACAGCTGGGAAAACAAGAGAGCTGTCAAAGCGGCATCCTGCCAAAAAAGGGGACTAGAAGGCATCAGAAACCATGAGAAAGATGGGTTTCTTGCCAAGCAACTGAGTGGTCCACATGGAGTCTGTGTCTCACAATGGACCTTGTGAAACTTACCACAGCCCTGAACACAAATATCTCCCTTGAAGACCCAGGCAACTTATTTATCTCCTGTTATTGCTCTGCTGCCAGCCCCTAGGACTTCGCCCTAAGGCATATGCTCCTTTGTTTTGGTTGTTGTTTAAGAAGACGGATTAGGTTCCTTTGGCTGTTATGAGAGAGAAGGACTGATAGCAGAGAAAGAGTGGCACTGCACATCACCTGGTCAGTGGAAACAAAGAGAATGCTCATGGGTTTTAAATTGAGTTCAGAATGGCTTCCTTCAGCCTGGCTTCTAAATGAATCCAGACCAAAGGGGATGGCTTTGTGCAGCCAGAGTCTAAATCTTGCAAACAACAACATTACCCCAGCCCAAGGATGTAGTGCTAACAGCCAGCCAAGGCCCTCCAAACACAACCCTCTTACAGTGCACTGGGGGGCTAACGTCATTCAATACAGCTGGCTGAGTTCCACTACCCTGCAGTCTCTGCACTCTGGGAGGTACTTCTACTCCAGGAGAGACTGCTAACCCTTCCCCAGCCAACCTCTGGATGGATCTTGTAGCCCAGATCACAGGACCCCGCTCCTGCTGAAGACTTTTCTCAGCCCTTTTTAGAGAAGTCTCTCTCTGCTCCTCAGAGGAAAGAGCCTAATATGTAGTCTCCTTTGGAGACAGACACCGTTCCCAAAACCAAGTTCATCACCATGGGCAGAGATGGTGTTCCACGAAAACACCATGGCAACTGCAGAACCAGCCGAAGGGGTCTTTGCATGTGGTGGTGGGGCGGGTGGAGGTGGGCATTGGTGGTAAGCAATCTGCCTCACAGACAGATCTGTGGGAAAGATACATCGTTATACATCTTCCACATTCATCTAACCTTTAAATCCCAATTCAGTTCCCATATGTTTTCTACTTCTTGTACAGCTTCATCTTTTTCTTTTTTGTGCTTCGGTCCAGGCACATTCAGGGAGGCTGGAACAATCAGAACTGCTACTGCAAACCCAGTCCCTGCAGTTACTGATACGTCAGCATAACTGAGTCGAAGACTAATGTTGCCTTGGTGTATGATAAGGTAGGGCTACCTATATTAAGATGCAGGGTGGCTACAGCTGTCATAATAATTGGCTTTGACCCAGATAAAAAGTGAAGTGGATACAAAGAAAACCTGTAATGGGGGTGGGGGGAAATGGGAGGATAGAGGGAGTTTGGTGGGGGGCACGGGAATTCTAAAAACAGCCAAGCTTACTTTATTTTTTGTTATTGCTTTTTTTTCAGTTACCCATAAATTTAAACCTCATGAAGCGGGTGAGTTTGGACACTTAAACCCCAAGCCTTATACACATGCCTCCCTTTGCATGTGAGCAGTGTCACTTTCTCCAGTGGGATCACTCGTACCTAAAATGAAGTACATGTCCAAGTGCTTCTAGGATCAGGGCCTAACTGTGGAGGACAGTGTTGGAATCAGCCCATTCATAAACAGCACAGAATAATGATTTTCCTTTCTCCCACCTTTTCAAAAGGAAAAGAACAACTCCCTCCCTCTACTGCTATTTAGAAACCTGACTGTCTATTTGAGGAGGTAAGAAATCAACCTTGTTTTCAAACATACGGGGGTACGTGCAGCTTTAGAGGTTATGATCCAGCACAGGGCAGCCAATATGCTAGAAAAACATTGTTTTATTCAAAGTGAAATCATTCCCACTTCTTTGAACCAGGGCAATCAATTGAAGTACTTCCAGACCCAAAGCCAGCTGTTTGAAATAGGATATTAAATTTAGTGTTCACCATTTAGCAGTCTCCATGTTGTCTATAAAAAAAATAAAGGAAAGAGATTTTCTACGTCTAAAAGATCTGCCAAGCATAAGAATGTTATTTTGCTCTCTAATTAGATAATCCATCGGGCTAAGAATGAAAACATACCAGGCTGCACTTAGTTTGCTGTAATACAGTCCAAATGTGGACAACTGCAGCCTGTGGGTTGGAGTGGTTTTATCTCCTTGGGGCATGTGTGCTCATCAGAGATCAAATTCAAACCAGCATAAGTGAAGTGCAGGTAGCTGAGTGACACCAGTGACTGATTTGGCCCCTTCTACTTGCTACTCTTCAGAGGATTTTCTTTTTGATTTGCTGCCTCTTTGCCTGAAGAGGGTACAGACTTGCAGGAAACTGTTTCAGACAGCGAGAACAACAAGGTTACTGAAGTGGGGAGCTGGCAGTTGGTTGGCAGTGGCCTTCTCCTAAGAATTCTAATGGTTCCTCCCTAATCTCAAAGAGAGTCAGCTTTGGGGAAAGTACCTTATAAATCAGGGCTGTAATGAATAACCTGGAGGTAGGAGGGGTGACAGCCTCTTGGAACATTATCCACACCAATAAAACTGTTGTCTGGAGAGAAAAAATTAACACAGGTCACAACCAGACTGATCATCAGGCTAGTACCATGGCAGACAACAATCCACAGCTGGACTAATGGACATTGAAAGTGGCTTCCCTGCCCCTTTTTTCAGTCAGGGAGCCTCAGCCACTAACACTTCTTACCTTTACTAGATTGTGCAACTTGGCACAAGAAATGGTTTAAAGGGCAGATTTCTATCATCACACATTGAGCCTCCTTCTGGGTTTGACAAGTGATGGATGAGCCAATAGTCCCATGATGTCACTTTGGGACCACACCCAAAAGAGGAAACTAAACCCAGGACAGATCACTTGGGTGGATAAAGCCAACCACTCAGCTCAAAGAAACTTCTAGAGTGAGTTTCCTCCTTTTCTCCCTGGTGTGAAGAGAGTGCACAAAAGAGCTGAGATGCGCTGAGGATTTTGGAAGCTGTGCTCTGACATGTCTGGTAAATACTGGGCTCGGATGGAGTTGGGGTAGGGCCCTGCCAAATTGTTGCTGTCGCCCTCCTGATTTAGTGTGAGCTCTCTGTAGGCTTGCTGCTGGACAGAACACAGGGAAAGACATGAATTGTAAAAGTCAAGGATGATCAGACCATAATCCAGCACCCTAGCCAATGAGGGATTGTTTGTTTCTACAGCATATCCTCTCCTCTCTGCTTTTAAATGTGCCAATTGCAGGTACATTCCCTTGGGAGACTGTTTGGAAAGCTTTCTCTGATAGTCAACCTAAATTTTTCTTTCCTGATTTTTGTCCCATCCTCCTTATGATGTCCCTTCCTATTACCCTAAAGAAGCCCCCTCACTCCTTCATGTTTGCACCAGAGCAGTGCGAACCTCGGGGGAGGGATGATATGTAAGGATTCATGTACTAATACTGGCATCTGTCCTGCAAACATTTATGACTTTACTCCTATCAATACTCCCAGTGAAGTCTATAGAAGTGAAGTTGTGCGTGTACATAAGTGTTTGCAGGATCGGGGTCTTATTTTATTTTGGTCTGAGTTTCACCTTAAATTTTAGGATTGAAAGATTCTGATATGGGACATTTGGGCAATATTAACATATAACTGCATTACTACTAAGAAGTTGATGACCCAAAATGTCAATGCAGAACTATTGATGTTCAACGAACTCCTCATCAAAACCATGAATGAAACCATGAATGTTGCATAATTTCAAAGCAGGACCAGCAATTGTCACAAGCTCATTCAAAAGAAGCACAGCAAGCCTTTTGATGAGCCTGGGCCAAATTCTGTGGGTCTCATGAAAGGTCAGGTCAGGCGAGGTTTCACTGTGAACATGAGTCACCATCTCATAATCTGTTTCCACGTCAGTTTCTCTTTCCTCACCAAGCAGCTGAAGGCTATATTGATTTGAGATCAGTTGAGTTTGCACTAAGATAAATCATTATGAACTGACAGAACTAGAACTGAACCTGAATGTTATGAAAGAAACATATCATGAGTCCAAATGGAATGACATGGAAACAATATGACTGAAGCCAAGATTCTAATGCTACACACAAAGACCGGGAGAGGGAGAGAGAGAAAGATGAACATGATACGAAGCCCCAAAGGACCAATACAATACTGATAAGAAAGCACTGAAAGGTCACACTGCAAAAATGATGGAGACTAAATTCAAAATAGAATGTTGTGACAATGCCAGGACAGAAAAATGAGGAGTGGGGGAGGCTTGAGAACAACATAATAGGAAGTGTCTGAATTAAGATGGAGCAGTTTGAACAAGGCTGAGCAGCAGATTTCAGATCCACTTCCAAACTTCCCCAATGCTTAAGGGTCCAGTACACCTGCTGCAGGATAGGAGAAATGCCACTCACCTGCCTCAACAGGTGGGGAACTTGAGGGACAGTTGCTGAGGAAGACAGTCACTGAGGGACACCATGTAGCTCCTCCCCTTCACACAGAGTCTCTGACATCCATTGGCCAGTTGGGGAGGAGGGGTGTTGATTGGCCAGCATTTCCCAGCTCCCAGGATTTAACCCGGGGTGGGGTCCATGTGAAATCCCTTTTGGCTCCATTATACCAGTCCCATCCTACTCCCCTGTGAATGGAAAACCAGCCTGACAGATGCTGCAGGTTTAGCTGATCACCGGTCTAGGGGTCAGGAAGGAACTTTTTTTTCCCCTGTGGGCCAATGGACAGAGGGAGAGGGGAGTTGTTTTGCCTTCCTCACCGCACCTTCAATCCACAGTGGGTTAAGTAGGAAGGTGCTTGGTACCTAACTGAGGTATTTGGCTGAGTTGCAATCAGAAGAACAGTTCCCAGAAGTAAAAAACCTGGGATGTTGGTGATGGGTCTGGGACTCTTGGAATGGGGTCAGACCTTGTGACTGTCATGGCTGAGGTCCCCACTCTTCTGCACCCTCTGACCCCCTTGCGGAGGGAGAGGTAAGTCGCAGAGCGAGCTGAGTCTTGGGAGGTAGTCTGAAGAGGGCCTACCTCAGTTATGGGTTATATGGTAGGAGCCCCGCGTAACTCCCACACTGGAACCAACTAAATGGCTGGTATAGTAGAGTGGGTGATGGGTGGGTAGCAGCCCTCCCTTGTATTTAAGCTTAGTAGAAGTTGCGGTTAAAATCCGCCATGTGTCTTTCCTCATTTCACCCCTGGCTCTGCCTCAGACTCCTAGGCAATAGGGTTCTTGGCAGATCTGGGGTGTTAATTTTGTCCCATCACCACCGAATACAAAATAAAAAGGTAGACGAGTAAGAAAAAGAGAGAGAAACTTGCCTCCTGCGAAACGGGACTGAAAGGGTACAGCACAGGAGTGAGAGTGCCTGAAGTAGAATGAAGAGAGGGAAACTGGGCTGCGTGAGTATTTATTATTACTGTTTGGATTTTGGCAGCTCTCTCCCTCACCCAGGGAGACAAAATCCCTACCCTGAAGAGTTTATACCCTGTGCGTAAAATAGGGTTGCTTGTAAAGAGGTGCTGGCAGCAAAGTGGTTTCTATGAGGAACCAAGCTTCCCTATGGTTCAAAATAGCTGCAGTCTGACCTTCAAGGCAGGCTGCAAGATTCAGCTCTGTGTGCACCCGCTGCTGCAAGGGGCAAAGTTTGATGGGGGTTGAATCTGCATAGAGGATGGGAGCTCTGGTTTAAATTTTGCTGGCTCTCCCAGAAGTAAGTTGCTATTTAAATTTAATCTTTGTTCCGCCAGCAGGGGTGTCCGGATCCTTGGAAAGGTCCCCTCCTTTCTATTATTGTATAAATCCAAGTCAATTAATCAACCAATAAAATCAGTGTCTTGTGGGGTCACACTGAGGGATGGAAAAGAGAGAGTGACACAGACTGAGTACTGGAAAAGAGGACTATGGGGCAATTCTCAGGGGTTCACCCATATTCAACAGAGCATTGAACTGTAGGCCCCTGATTAAGTTCCATTAATTTTAAAGTATGTTGCTGAATAGAGATGGATTTAAGCATGTGGTTTGGGGGATTAATAATTCGTTGATTTTCACAGAGAAACAGACAATGAAAAGTACAAAAAAAGGCTAAATGACTTACAGCTTGTATACGGTTCCAAATACTTCACAGGATCGCCAGTAAAATTATGGAATTACACAATTTATAACTTGTCAAAGCTGCAAACCCAGACAGTATAAAACCAGACAATAGACATAACATGAGGGAAGGAAAGGCATGGGGGGGGGTGAAGAGGAGGGGTTAAGTGGAGTGGAGGTCTGGTATTCCATGAGCCATCTCAACATTTCTATCCAAATGTATCAAGAAATGAGGTCCAAATTTCTTCAACTTCATATAGTTGCTGTTCATGTCTTTGGCTGCTAATTCAGACAGGTCTGAATGCCACTGCTCTGTTCTAGGCATAAGCCTACTCTTCCATTTTTTGTGAAATCGTATGTTTTGTGATAATTGCATCCACAAGAACCAAAGTCTTTGCAGCTTTGCTGATTTAGAACCAGAGGCCATAGAATTGATCTTATTCCTGTTTTTCAGAAGGTTTGTTCCTAGAGATCATTAGGCAAAGCCCTAATCTCTGTGTGTGTGTGTGTGTGTGTGTGTGTGTGTGAGAGAGAGAGAGAGAGAGAGAGAGAGAGCGCGTGTATGTGTGAGTAAAAGTAGACCATTACCTTCTATATAACCAGTGCATAATAACTTGAATGCGGAGTTTGGAAACCATCCTGTATGTGATTAGCTCTGTTCTACCATGATGCCTATAGCCAAATGATTGCCATCTACGTTTCTGCTCTTCCACTGAAATAATTTTTCAACTTCCTGTTGATGTCCAGACTTGATCTATTTTTCCAGTTATCTGGGTTTTACAAAGCACTCCAGAGCTGGGCACGTGGGTGTTTTTTGTCCGTTCAACCCTCTCAGCACTCGATTGCTTCATTGTGTTCTGCAAACAATGAAACGAGAGATGGAAAGAACAGCTGTGACTAGCTGGGCTTGTTGACCAGGTGCTTGGTTTGTATGTAAGTCTCCGTCTTTGAGGGGTTGCTAATCCCTGCAAACTGCTACAAACAGCTGAACCCAAACAGATTTCGATTTCTCCAGTGCCTTCAAACACAAGACGTGATTCAATCTTTGTGATGCTTTTTTTTTTTTTTTCAGATTCCAGTAGGGGAATATTAGTATCCTTCTAATTTACTTTCTGATACATCAGGGATCCCAGTTGCAGCCACTGTAATGCCATTAAAGTGAATATAGTCTTGAACTTCCACCACTGGGAAGACTATTAAATATTTTACCAGTTAGCTGGCCTGCCTGGTGGAAAAACTAAGAGTGGTCTGGGCTCAGTAGAGCTCCTAGCAATGGGCCTGGGAAAAAAAATAAAACACAATCATCTACCCTAGAAGCCTTCATTGCTTTTACTTTCCCTTCCCATTCCTATCCTCTCTGTTGGGTAGGACGTTGAGCCACTATTGGATGAGTGGAGTGTTCTGCAGCATCTTTCAAGCCAGCGATTTGCTCAGGCTTTTTTCATTTAGAAGTCCCCCACCTCCTATCATCCACCTAATCTGCCTGCAACCTCTTCCTGTTACACGGCATCCAGCAAAGGCGCATTCTGGGTTGAAGAACAGTTGGTTTCACAGAACAATGTGGAACAATTGTCTCAGCCTGGTCTAGTCACATGAGTGGTCCCTAAACTCTGCTGCCTTCTCATTTCTTCTCTGGGCGAGACTGTAGACTCCTGGACCAGCAGCCTCTGAGCAGTCTCTTCAAAGACTCCGATATGATGAGGAAGTCATAGTGTGTGAATGAATGCCCAAAAAATGCACAGATGGCAGGAAAGGCACCTCTACTCTGCCACTTCTCCTAAGGCAGTGGAATCTTGAATTCAGATCCAGAACAAATAGTCCTGAATTCAGAGGCAAGACTTTGTCCTGATTTATTGCCCACAGATACAGTAACATTCTCTCAAGGGAATTCAAACATTCATCGGGAATAGTGTATTCCTTATGCTGCCCATAGCAAACATGTTTGTTCCAGGAAAATGAAGGGAGAGGCAGCCGTGCATATCCAATGCTGAAGAATGGCATGTAGTATTTGTGCCAAATACAGCAGGGAACCTGTTCAACAGCTTCTCGTCCTACAGTAAAGACTGACATCCAGCACTGCCAAGGTCTCTGAAACCTTTAGGTACCCACCCTCCATCTGTTGGCCCCAGACTTAGAGCCTCCCTTGCAAAACTTGTGCACTTGACTCTTCCAGGAAAGAGTGTAACTTCCTCATGGCTATGCCAGAGCTGTTCCATCCACCTTGCTGTGGTCAGACATTCCCTGACCCCCTCGCCCCACTCCTTTAGCACATGCTGGCTATGGGCCTAGTCCTGTGAGGAGCTGAATTCCTGTGACACCCAGAGAGGACAGCACTGAAAACAAGTCACACAGCAGGTCTGTGACAAATCCAAGAACAGACACAGCCCCCCGGGAAAGAGAAAACAGCTGATCGTAACATGCCACATGATGGTAACTAGTCTGGTTTCACTAAGGACTAAATTATACCTTTTACATCTAAATTACCGATTTCTTTATCTACGACTTCCCTTGTAGCTGAGTCACAGATAAAGACAGTTAGATGTAACTCAGTACCATGCTCTGGAAGTTGCAGACATGATAGGGATGGCAGATGAGTAAAACCAAAACACTGGATTTAGGATTGTAAGCTCTTTGGGGCAGGGACCAACTTTTCATTGTATGTGTGTACAGCACCGAACACAATGGGACCTAGATCCCTGATTTGGCCCTGTAGCCTTGATTCAGTAAAGTGCCTAACTTTAAGCATGTGAACAATCTTAACCTCAGCCTTGCTTGAACTGGGGCTGCTAGAAGAAACCACAGTGCAAATAAATAATACTGTTTGGTGGAGTAGGTGCATCCAACAACTAGGTTACTTGTTTTTCCTTTTCATCTTTTACCCCAAGTTTATATTCCTTCTTTATTAGTGATTGTTTTAATAGCTATATTTTCCTCATGTAGTGCAGATCAAATGGATAAAAATGCACCTCTAAAGCAGGAAATGGTTTAACCACTGCACTTAAACATTTCCTGAGAGGAGAGAGTATAGCATAAACCATGAACAATAACAGTGGAAAATTGTTTCTCTCTTCAGAATGGGAATGACAGTATGGACTAAAAGAGTTTGAAAAAATAGAGGTCTCCCTCCTAATCAAGAATGTGTATGTTTCTAACATTTAAGGGAACTTACAAGAAAGCCCTGGGATTTCCAAATGCACATGATCTTTTAATGCCATCTACTGGACAAGGGGGTACAGTGCAGCAAGAACTGTTCAGCATCACACAGAGGAATTCTGTCCAATCCATGGAAGAACTTCTGAAAAATCTCTTGTTTCCAAATTGGTAATATTGAGAATTTTCATATCCTTTATAGGAAAAGCAGTAGTACATAAGAAACAAAAATGGGTATTAGGCACTCAGACACCAGGGCAATGGACATCCTTATAAAAACCTAGATGGATACATAGAGATCTAGAGATACGCTTGGAAAGTAACTCATTGTGTGTCATAGCACAACTAAGTTTACCCGCTCTATGCTTCATTTTACCCATCTTCAAAGTTAGAGTAATAATATCTACCTCATAAGGGTACAGTATTGCCAATTCTCACAATTTTATCACAGGTCTCATGATATTTGGCATTTTTCTCCAAGCCTCAACTCCTGGAGTCTGGTGAAACCCTGAAACTCTTAACTTTTCTTTTCAAAAAGGAAAGTTACTAGCGGAGAAAAGCTTGGAAACCTCAACCCTAGAAGCTCCAACTGCAGAAGGAAAAGAAAGAACCCAAAAGGTATTAACTTTTAACATTTCATAGTTTTAGGTTGACCAGACAGCAAATGTGAAAAATCAGGATGGGAGTGAGGGGTAATAGGAGCCTATATAAGAAAAATTGTGACTGTCCCTATAAAATCAGGACATCTGGTCACCATACATGGTTTATAAGCCAGTTTCATAACACTTTGGGGCCTGTCTCATGCTTCTTTACCCTGAGGGTTGACAATAGTGGGGCTGTTGAGTGACATAATGAACTAACAGTGGGAAAGTGCTTTGAAATCCTCAGATTCAAGGTGCTATAGAATTGCAAAGTAATAGATCCTTATTACAACAAATTATTATTATGCATTTGTATTGCGCTAGTACAGAGGTGGGCAAACTATGACCCACGGGCCGGATGTGGCCCGCGGGACCCTCCTGCCCAGCCCCTGAGCTCCTGCCCCTGGAGGCTAGCCCCTGGCCCCTCCCCTGCTGTTCCCCTTCCCCTGTAGCCTTAGCTCACCTCACCACCAGTGCAATGCTCTGGGCGGTGGGGCTGCGAGCTCCTGGGGCAGCGCCGCTGCAGAGCTCACCCTGACCCGGTGCTCTGTGCTGCGCGGTGCATGGCTGTAGTGCCGCCAGCCACTGGTGCTCCAGGCAGGGCAGTAAATGGGCACAGAGCAGGGGTAGTTGGATAGAGGGCAGGGGAGTTCAGGAGGTGGGCATGTGACTAGGTCAGAGGGAGAGGAATTTGGTGTTGAATGGGGGTAGAGGTCCGGGGGGCAGTCAGTAAGGAGGTGGGATGGGGCGGCAGGGGGCAGTCAGGGGACAGGGAGCAGGGGAGGGTGGATGGGGCAAGGGTACGAGGCGGCCCATCAGGGAACAGGGGGGGTTGGATGGGACAGGAGTCCTGGGGGTGGACCATCAGGGGGCGAGAACCCGGGGGACGGATAGGAAGTGGGGGCCGGGCCATGCCTCCCTCCACTAACCGTCCCTCCATACAATTCCAAAACCCAATGAGGCCCTCAGGCCAAATAGTTTGCCTGCCCCTGCGCTAGCATGCTGGAACCCCAGGCATGGACCGGGACACCAGTGTTCTAGGCACTGTCCTCTCTCATTCCCTTGCAATGGGTCTGCCCACTGGGAAAAGGCTAGAGAGAAGAGCTATTGCTTTGCTCCCCCATCCTGGGTTAAGTCTATTGCCTTAGGTGCTGCATTTACTAAGCGTCCAGCCTACATTTATACATGCCTGTAATGTATGAGCTCACCTAGCCCCTCTAAATTAAAAGATCCTGCTTTGGGCAGCAGGAGGTGATGGGGCAAACACCTCCCCCGCTGGCCTAAATCTTTGCCCACCAAGATACCACTGTTTACTAGTGTCCTCTGCCCACTGGACCCTGACTGAGTTATACTGTGTATCTGTGCTGCAGTTAGAACTGATCTCTCTCTGTCTCTTATTTCTTCTATTTCAGTAGCACCTAGATGCCCCATCCAAGCTCAGAGCCCCATTGTGCTAGGTGCTGTACATACACATTGTCTCTCTCATATGCATAGTAAGACAGTCTCCAATCCAAAAAGCATACAAGCTAATTAGCTCAGACACACAGAGAAGTGGGAGAAAGAAAAAAAATCTTCATTCCATATTACACAGGGGAAACTGAAGCACAGAGACACTAGGGCCAAGTATTTAGGCCACTAATGCTCTGGAGAGGGGTGTGGGATTTTCTCCGAGGTGCCTAACTCCCACTCATTTTCTTCTGTCCTGACATTGGAGAAAAGCCACATTAACTTGTTCTCAGGGAGCATTCACTAGGTCAATATCATCCTCCTGCTGTCTAGGAGTTAGGCAGCAGGAGGTGCTATCAGGCTCTTACCCTCCATCCCGCCTGACTAGTGTCCAATATTTAAACTAGCTTCTGAAAATCCCACTAGGCCACCTACATGCATCTTTAGGCACCTAATCCTTTAAAAATCTGACCCTGCATCACTTGCCCAATCTCACACAATAAGCCTGTGCAGTTCCAGGAATTCAACCCAGTTCTCCTGATTCTCAGTCCAGCACCTTGAAACCAAGACCATCCATTCAGTTAAATGAAATACCTTCACAATATAGATGTTGTGCCAGTTTATTCCTTTTTAACCTAAACTTCCTAAACTTTACTTGTTGTTATGAGCTGAGTGACGCCTTGTTACAAGTTGAGTTAAAACCTCGTTGAAACTGATGTGTGAACAGGCCCTCCACTTAAGATAGCTGTAAGGGAACACACCTAAAACAAGGCTTAATAAGGTCTGCCCAGAAACTAGCTCTATGTAGGAGGAGGGTTCAACTGAGTATTGATTTTTTTGGGGGAAGGGGGGGCAGAACAGAGACAAAGGCAAAAAGCCAGGAAGCCAAGCAACAGCCTGGGAGCATGGTCTGATCCTAGAGAAGCTATAGAGAGTTTTTGGTCTGGTGTTGGCTAAAGAGGGTTGGGGCTCTAAACCAAGAAATCCTGCCTCCTGCATGCAGAGAAGCAGGACTTTGTAGAATCCCTGTAAATAAACAGGATTGCGTCCATAGGTGGCGACTCTGTGAGTGCTATGGGGCTGGAGCACCCACAGAAAAACAAAAGTGGGTGATGAGCACCCATTGGTCAGCCCCCCCAGCAGCTCCTCCTCCTCCCCCCAGCATCTCCTGACCACCAGAGGCCCTGCTGATCAGTGCCCCCTCTTCTCTCCCAGAACCTCCTGCCTGCTGCAGTCAGCTGTTCCGCACCATGCAGGAGGCACAGGGATGGGAGGAGCGAGAGCAGGGCGTGCTTAGGGGATTTAATCTCCAGCTTCTAACATTCATAATGTGCATAATGTACCCTGAATATGTTCTGTACAGTTGAGGATTAGATCAGGGTTTGTGAACTAACTACAGTTTGAATAATCATTGCAGCACGTTTGTTTCCGTGCTGTTGTATTAGTCACAGCTTTCATGGCTGGGCTATGGCCATGTGAAAATGAGAGCTGGCAGATTTTACAGCCGTAGACCCCAGTCCTGCCATTGTAAGCATTCCTCCACTGTAAGCATCCATTTTCTTCAGCTGCAAAGACAGCAATAAAGAACAGCATATATCAATCAACTAATCCCATCCTATTCTACACCTGATCTCAGTCCTCTGTTTGTGTTCTGCATCATACACTGGGATTGCTAGTGTCTCCACTTCCCTCCTCTTCCACTTCAGACTAAGATTAAAGGGGTTTATTTATCCTGGGGCTATTCTTAGCAATGACTCTGTTCTCTGACAGAACAAGCAGTTAAACCAATCAACCTAGCTTGTTAATAATGATGACAATCAGTGTGTCAGTTAGCTTTCATGGTGTAATCAGCTGGCATCCATAGAGTGATGCTTGGCTTTTGAGAAGCTATTTTCAGTTCTGTTTGAGGCTCTGTTTGTGCCACCGGCTGTCAGGATTCAATTCTGGAGAGTGACATGGGCGGAAACTGCTTCCTCCTTCAATTATTTAACAAAAAGCCTGAGCTGTATGGTGAATTCCTTTTGCAGGACCCAATACGCTTCCAAACTACTATAACACCTGAGAGTTACTGATTGTGTCACTGAGACACAAACCTGAAGTTTGGAGCGGCGCGCTGCTGGCATTTCTGTAACTCCGCATATTTGAACAGTGTTGTCTCATTGTTGCCTTGTGTTTTGCTATCTGTTTCCACTTGTTGTGTCTTGTTTTAGGCTTAGACCAGGGACCATCTTTTTGTTCTGTGTTTGTACAGCTCCTAGCACAGTGAGTGCATGCAGGTTGAAGGCAGATCTGGATCAGTGGTCAGAGTTCACACAAGAGGTTTAATAACCAGGAGATCCAATCCAAGGGGAGCGTATAGCAAGGCAGCTGGCGGGGTCAAGCTGGGTCCAAGTGGCAACTAGCAGGCAATGGCTTGTCGCTCAGGCAAGGCGAGAACAGAAGCAGGAAATTTATATATGGACACCAGCAATCAGGGCCAAGAGCAAGTAGCCAATCAGGAAGCAGGTCACAGAACCCTGGAAGCTGGCCCACTCAAGTCTGTGAATTCTCCGGTAACTGGATAAGTTGGTGTTGTGTGATGGCCAAGACTACTTCCCAAGAACTCAGTGGGTGTGGGTGACCAGGATTTGAGACTGAGGTCCTGACCTCAGGCCCCTTGTCCATGACGGGGGCTCTGAGATGCTACCACGCTGCAAATGACAATAACTGAACTTGTGAGGAATGCAGCCGCTGCATTGCCCTTTAGTTGGCTGCAGTAGATGTGGGAGGGTTGAGACATAGCCACCAGGTGCCTTTTAAACAGACTAGTGCCAGATGGTGCTAGCAGGGAGCCAGGGGCGCTGGAACAATTTGTGTAGTGGGGGTGCTGAGAGCCATTGAATCAAACTGTAAACTCTGTATATGATGGAAACCGCTTCAAGCCAGGAGTGCGGCAGTCCCTCCAGCATGTTAGTTCCAGCAGCTATGCAGGGAGCAATTCTTGTGCTCAAGAAAGAATAAAAGCCATTATTGTAGCAAGCTCCTATGCTGGGGGGAAGGATCCCAGAGCTCTCTCTCCTTCCCTTGTTTTCTCACAGGAGTGCTGGTCACAGTCAGGCCACTGACAATGATATTCCAGCTTTCTCACCTTTCTTCCTCATTAGTATCATTTTTTCTTCAGTACTGATTTCACCACAGCAATTACTTCCTCTTTCTTTGAAGTATGGATTGCAGCTAACTCCAAATGAATGAACCATTCTTAGCTGTCACCTATTCCTTCATAATCAGTACCCACTGCTTTCATTTTAAGGTGAGTATTATTCTTGTGGCCATCTCCTACCTAATCAACTCTGATCTAAAACTCCAGGCTCCATCCTTACCTTCCTTATATTTTCAGTTTTAGTCCTAGCTAGACTTTTTTAATCTTTGTCCAATAATTCCTTTTTTTGTGAGTCCTGCTGAAGTTAGATGCAAGTCACGTCAGTTATGATCTTGCATGTTTCCTCTGGGTGAAATTCACTCCCATCGCCTGACACACAGTTGGAATCAATGGGATTTCTGTGAGAGAACCATGCGAGATTTCAGTGCAGTGGAATCAATCTGCAGGTCAGACAAGACAGTTAAGAAGTCCCTCTGTGGTTGCTATACCAGCCCACAGCCTGTTACTTCTGTGCCTCCCATTGTGAAGGTTTTTATGCACTGGATTCAGATCACTGGTGACCAAACTAATTTACTGACCCATATAACTGCCCATAATACAATCCTCCCTTTCAGGAAAGTTTTGTTATAAACTTTCTCAAGGTTTTGTTTTGTTTTTTAACCCATGTGTGGAATTATATCCCTGCAATGGAGTCTGATATAATGGATTTAAAAAGAAATTATAGGGAAGATCTCATTTGCTATTAGATGGGTTATTATTTTAATAAAGTGGTGCCTACAGTTGGGATTATGGCCCTATTGTGTTAGTCACTATATATACACATAGTAAAAGACAGGCCCTGCCCCAAAGAACTTGCAGTCTAGAGGGACAAAGAGTAGGAGAAGAAATGAAGGAACAAAGAGGCAAGTGACTTCATTCAGGTCACAGAGCAGGTTATTAGCAGGACCCAGAATAGAACCCAATCCCACTCTGTGCTCTCTACCCATTAGACTATGCTCCCTATAGAGTTAAAATTTCTATAGACTATATTAAATATCTGTAGAACCCTACTAGCTTTGTTAATATTACTGTTTATAGGACTTTAATATGAGGAATAACCAAGAGAACAGGAACTAATCTTTTATAGGAAGAACTGGAAACCTTCATACTTGGCCTCTGATTTCTTGCACAAAAACACACATGCTGCTGCTCAGCGCATGCGAACACATGTTTTCACATTCAAGCCAGGGAGCTTGGTACATTTGCACAGGCAAAATTTGAAAACACACATGAAAATTTGTCCCCCAGAGGAAATTCACCAGGTGCCCTACAGCCTCATCTCTTGCCACTAGGTGGCCTCAGAGTAAACTATCTAAAAAGAATTTCATCTGGGCAGCACATGATATATTTCAAGCATCATGTACGAAATAAAGCAGTACTTGGTAGCAATTTCTCTCTGATAAGCAACAATATCAACAGCCCTTCCAATCTGTCAGTAAAGCCAAAATATAGATCATTTGATTAGTGATTAACTAGGGTTTGTTTAAGACTATATAGTATGTACTGACAACCCTTGAAAACAACTGCAATGCATTCTATTTAGGGGCTCATTCATAACCCAGTGTTATTCCATCAGACAAGAAACGGAAAAGAAACCACTGTTTCTGCACTTCTGAATTGTTGAAGAAAATCCTGAGCCTTGAGAAATATGGACGTAGATTAGAGGCAAAATTTTGAAAAATGCTGAAGTCCCATTTTCAACAGTGATTTAGGGACTTAGGAGCGTTAATTTCACCGTAAACCAATGGGACTTAGGTTCCTAAGTCACTATGCTGTTTTTGAAAATTTTTCCCTCAAACTCAAGTATATTACATTTTAAAAATACTTCTTGAAAGATCAGTAGGGTCTAATTTACAGCAAGGAGAGTCAGCATTAATTGATACGTTTTGTTCCACATAAGACACTCATCAGGGCTGGGAGACCTAACATTTTGCCATGAAGCTAGTAATGGATTTTTAGCCTTTTGAAAAGTCCCCATTAAAAGTTCCACATCTAAACTATAAAACGTTTTAAGAATTGAATAGCAGCTTTTAGAAAGACATCTGAAAGTGAACTGTCAGTGCTGAAATATTTCTCATCCAACTTATCTCATTTTTGCCAAAGCTATTTGGCACCAAGAAGCAACTAAGAATTCCAGAAACTTTCTTGTGCAGGAACAGTACTGTAACTTCAGAACTCAGGCTGGGATGTTCAGGATCACCTGGTCCATGCCTTACCAACTTAAACCAAATCAGAATGACTCCCCTCTCAGTTCGAAATACAAGTGTCCTCACACAGACTTGCACCGAGATATAAAAGGTGTGAAATAAAACTGACATAGCTATTTCAGTGTGTAGTCAAGCTTCAGTGTGACTCAGGAGCAGAAGTGACACTTTAAATCTGACTCCAATTTCCCATACTTTTCATGGCAATTGTGTGCCCGAATGGCTCAGCCAGATGTGGAAAAAATCTCAGCCTTGATCTCTAATAAAACACAAATGGTTTCTGCAATACTTGATGCCTGCCGCAGAGCCTGTGACAGATCCAAAATGAAGGTTGCACAAACGTGGTTTATGCTAACATTTTAAATTGCTGTGGGATTCCTTCCTTGAGAGGAAACGACTCGTTCTGCAACTTCAAGTTCATGGTTCTTTATTTTTTGGTGTAAATAATTTTGTGATTGTTAAAGCAAGAGAGGACCCTTGATTTATGTGGAACACTGATGAGGCAGGTCTCAAATGAGTGGCATCCTTTGAAATGAAGTATGTTTCTGGGGTATGGCCTGATTATATATTTCCTCTTCATAATGTAAACACCAGGGGCCTGATTTTCATTTACGTTAAAACCCTTTTCCATAGTTCTGGCAATGCCAAGAGCCATAACTTCCTACTCCCTTCTTAAATCTCTCCTTTGCTGATATGCCTAAAACTAGACAAGGGTAAGGTCACTGGGGTGATGAGACCATTGCCTCTCATGTTGACCAACACTGTCTCATTGTATCCTTGTGCTTCCCCATCTGTCTGTATCCTCCTATTGTCTTATGTTTAGATTGTAAACTCTTTGGGGCAGGGACTGCCTTTGTCTTCTGTGTTTGTACAGCACCTTGCACGATGCGATCGTGGTCCATGTCTGGGGCTCCTAGGCACTACCAATACAAATAAATAGTAATTTACACATTAAGGCTCCTTTATACTACCAGGGCAGTACAGAGGTCCCAGAGCATAAATGAGAATCAAGCTCATTACATTTTAAGAACATTTCCCATTGAAAAAATGTCTTTTTAGTCTATAGAGTCATGTGTGAAATACTATAAATCCCAGCTGGAATAATCTTCTGTTCAAGTCCTGCCTTGTTTCATCTTTTCCCCCTGCATTCAGCTCTTTACTTATTTGCAGCTTTGTACAGCTAATGTTTTGTTATCTGTGGCCTTCAGTAAAACCTTCTGATAGTCATAATGACTTGCCCTGGTGCATGAAGCCATCTCTGGAGCTGAGTAAATAAAACAAATGCATTGTTTGATGCATGCCTGCCAAGAAAAAAGAAAGATGGGTTCTAATAGCAAGATAGATAGTCTGCTGTTGGTAAAGGAATCAAATTTAGCTTCTGCCAATGTAGCCAACGTGGTATTAAAAGAAGGAGCTTAAGTTATTAAACTGAGCAGCTTTAATCATCCAGTTCAGGAAAATCCATTGCTGCAGGAGTGCTGAGGCTTAATGTATTTTTACCGCAAAGCCAGTACATTTATTCTGATCAGCTAGCCATTGCTCACTAATGCGCATGAAGCTTCATTCTATGAGTTCTCGGTTAGTAGTATGGAATGAAATGGATTTTTACTTGGAAATTGACCCTGTAACCTTGAACTTGATCATCCTGGTAGCTAGTTATGTTATTCTGCTTTTGGTGTTCCTGATTTCTTGCGTGCTATATGACTGTAGGGGGATAGATCCCAGTAAGGAATATGCTCCTGAGGTTCCTACGGATTCCCAGCCTCCAATCCGGTTGGTGGTGATGCAACAGAACTGCCCTGGTACCCGCTGGGCAAAAGGACTTGTCTCTGCTTATGAAAATTCTTCTGATCTCCCAGGGAAAAGAACTACTGTGGTTTAAGGGCCCCCTCAGTTGCTTCTGAGCTCTAGTATCTATGGATAAGGTTGCCTCATCTGCCATGTTTACTTTCAGTTTGCAAATGGATAATACACCAGCAAGGTAAGTTGAAACACTGACTGATTTGATGTGGTGGTGTCACCGAGTGAGTTATTTTGTGTCTGGCTTTGTTCTGTGTTCATACTGTCCTAGAGACTTGCAGTCCCACTAGTCAGGCCATAAGAGAGAGAGGGCCTAATTTTTATTGGCGCTAAGGGTATGTCTACACAGCAAAGCAAAACCCATGGCTGGCCCATGACAGATGACTCAGGCTCAGGTTGCAGGGCTGTTTCGTTGTTGTGTAGACTTCTGGGCTTGGGCTGGAACCTGAGCTCTGGGACCCTCCCACCCACAGGGTCCTAGAGCCTGGACTCCAGCCTGAACCCAGAAAGCCACACATCAATGAGACAGCCCCGCGGCTCGAGCCCTATGAGCCCGGGTTGGCTGGCATGGGCCAGCCACGGTTTTTTCTTTGCTGTGTAGACATACTCTTTGAGCGTGAGCAGCAGTGACCCTCTACCCCACTGTTGCACTGGAAAGGGGCCTTTGTATCAATGAGATTTGAGTTCTGTGTCTTTATTTTTACAGGCACACAGCATTGTTCAATGAAACCCACCCCTGCAGGACTCAGCTGTATGATAATGGGATGTCTGCGTAGTGCTTCTGTCAGCCAGACTGCAACTGACCTTGATAGGCTGTGTATCTCCCAAGTGGAAAAAGAAATCCTTAGGGATTTTACAAGCATATAGATGAGGTGTATCTGATTTGAGCCTGCTGCGGCTGCTATCAGAGTGTAACATTTATAATGTCATTTGTAGGCTCCTCAGAGCTGGCAGAGCCAAGCCTGTTTTGTATCAGATACAATATGATCGTTAACCACTGCTGTAAACTGGTTCTGAGTGCACCTTTCTGTGTTACTGTCTTCCACTGAATATTATATGCGGATCTCGGATAGTTCTGGGTATGATACCTTCATTCATTATGAAAGTTTTATCCTAGTTTAAGTTTTCATTAATGCAGAAAGAATGAGTCATAATCAATGTCCTCACTATTGAGAAATGTATTGCGTGATCCTTTACAGCAAGTGCAGTCAAGTTCTATTTGCATACATGCATTTATATATGCAAATTTCCCTGGCCTTTCTCACCAGAGCTTTCCTTTTGCTGTATTAAGTTGTGGAGGTTGATCTCTATCTGTGGCATTTGTACAGTCAAGATTTCTAGTATCTACATTAACAGCATGATCTCCAAACAAATGCAAGAAGACTACACATTAAGAGCCTTCTTCATCAATGAAAACCTTCCTATCTATCGTGTTTACATAACCCCCCATTACTCTAGTATCTGAGCACTTCACAATCTTTAATATACTTACCCTCACAACACCTCTATGAGCTAAGGAAGTGCCATTATCTCCATTTTACAGATGACAAACTGAGGCACAGAGAGAGACTAAATTGCCCACGGCTACACAGGAAGTCTGTGGTGGAGCAGAAAATTGACTCTAGGTCTCCCAAGTCCTAGACTAGTGCCTCAATCACAGATTCCTCTGCTTCTCTATGCAGATTGCTTGAGTTTTTATGCTAAGGGTACAGATTGATTGTGGATCCCAACTTACAGGCATTAAGGAACAAGTGTCACTGTACTCATAAAAGAGATTGCTGTACTCTTGAATGGAAACCTGCAGTGAGTATAGAGCTTTCCTTTCTGATGGGTTGTAATGGTCACCATTGTTTGCGTTCCTCCAATGCGGCAATAAAATGGTGGCGTCTAGGCACCATTCACATACAACGCCCGTGTTATTCCCCTTTTCTTCCTCCCACCCTCCCCCTTGAGTTGCACCAAAATTACACTGGAAAGAGATCAAGGGAAGGTGTTAAATGTACAACAAAACAAATATTTTAGCCTCATTAAAAATAATTCCTACCTACAGCATTCCAGAGTGTTGTGATAGCCCAAAACCTGCTGAAAAATAAGTTTCAGACAAAAAAAATTTCACCCAGCTCTTGTTAGGTGCTACGTAACCAAGGTCCTGCAGAGCAGAAGTGAGAGTAAATAAATATAGAACTTTTCAAAGGTTAAGCTGGCAGTGAAGAGGAGACCACAAATCTCACTACCTTCCATTCCAGGCTCAAGGCACACATCTTCCACCTTGCTTTTGCTCATGTAAACACTTAGACCAGGGTACATATCATACATTGTTTTTTTTAAAGAAACCCACACATGTTCAGGTTGGAGAAAGGAAGAAAGAACCACATGTTCGAAACAAACAAAAGAACCTGACATGAACATGACAACTATTAGTCATGTAGCTCACTGCACTTTGGAAGACATTCCACTGCTCTGGTGATGACTCTGAAAAGAATGGAACAGGGATATCTAACGGAAGAGTTCTTGAGAGAGCAGAGTGCCTTGGTATTAACAGGGTCTGACAAAGAGCCTGAAGTAAATAGCAACAAATGCTACAAAGAACGATTGCTAATGGACACAAGGCAGCTGTTGTAGAACAGATGTGATATCCAAGCCTATGGGACAGATTCTGATACTCTTACTCATGTCAGGTATCTCCTTAATCCTCAGACAGTCCCAGTGACTTCAGTGAGTACTGTTCTATTCCTCATAAGTCAGGGCACCAGAATCTGACCTCAGGAATGAAAATCAAGAAGCCATGAAGATCATTATCCCCCTATCCACCTGCTGATGCTACCCTGAATTCCAAGGGACCAGATTCTCATTGCTTTTAAGGCCAGAAAGTATCTTTATGAAAATCTTAGTCTAAATGCTTATAGCATAGGCCTGAGAGCCCCACCCAGTAATCTCTGCATACAGCCTATAACTTCTGTTTGAGCTACAGCATCTCTTTTAGGAAAGCCTCTAGTTTTGATTTAAAGACTTCAAGTGACAGAGAATCCACCAGCGTCCCTTGGTAAATTGTTCCAATGGGTAAGTACCCTCACTTAAAATGTTATGCTTATTTCTGCTTCACCGGCAGAAGCCCATACCACCTTTCACATACTACAGCCTGGTGACTTGTGCCCCTGGGTACTCTGAAGGGGTTCTAAGTATGAAAAATTACAGGCCTCATGGAGACGTCATGCAAAATTGACCCCCTCCTAGTATCGGACACAGCTCTCGTTGGCTTCAGTGGGAGATACACCCACTTATAGCAAATTTGGTCCTTCATGTAAAAGAAGGAGAGAGGTGGTCAATATAGGGCTTCGAATGAACATGGGACATGTCCATAGTTGTATAATCACAGGGATGACCATGACAAACAAACCAATATAATATTCCTGTTTGGAATATTCTAATAGAGAAAAGTCTCCTTTGATTTCAGTAATGATACTCTCAGATAAGGACCAGTTTCTGTTCTTACTTGCAGAACCAGAATAACTTCCTTGATGTCGGTGTAGTTAGTGTGGTGACAGAGAGCAGAATTTGGTCCAATATGTTCTTTTCTTCATGTAAATTTGACCAGTGTCAGGTATCTTAGGCTATCTCTACACTAGAGCTTATGTCAGCATAACTTACATACACCAACATAAGCGCCAGTATGGACAGCACTATATCAGTCGAAGAGCTTCTCCTGCCAACATAGCTTCTGCTGCTCGCAGTGGCTGGAGTAGTCAAGCTGATGGGAGAGATCTCTTCAGTAGGCTTAGGCTATGTCTACACTACTGTGGTAAGTCGACCTACGCTTCGCAACTCCAGCTACGTGAATAATGCAGCTGGAGTAGATGTACCTTAGGTCGGGTTACCGTGGGGTCTACACTGTGTGGTGTCTGACTTACCTTACTCTTCTCACCGGGGGTAGAGTACAGGGGTCGACTGGAGAGCGATCTGCAGTCATTTTGGCGGGTCTTTACTAAACCCACTAAATCAACCACTGGTGGATCGATCTCAGAGCATCGATCTCAACTGTAGTGTAGACCTGCCCTTAGAGTAACTATATTAGAGAGTAGCTCTCCAGTATAGCCATGCCCTTCGTATTTTGTGCAACTCAAAGTAACTTGAATGACATTTTTATTACCTTAAAAACATATGTATAGCTGTGTTTACAGTTCAGCTGTTAAAGTAATTATAGCAATAAAGATACATTTACCACATGACACTTCTGAGAATCAAGGGCTGTGGTTCTCAACCTGAGGTCTGTGTACCCCTGGGGGAATGCAGAGGTCTTCCAAGGGGTACATCAACTCCTCTAGATATTCGCCTAGTTTAACAACAAGCTACATCAAAAGCACTAGGGAAGTCAATATTAACTAAAATTTCACACAATGCTTATGCACCTCTATATGCCACACACTGAAATGTAAGTATAATATTTATGTTCCAATTGATTTATTTTATAATTATATGGTAAAAAATGAGAAAATAAGCAATGTTTCAGTACTAGTGTGCTGCAACACTTTTGTATTTTATGTCTGATTTTGTAAGCACGTAGTTTTAAAGTGAGGTGAACCGTGGGGGTATGAAAGACAAATCAGACTCCTGAAAGGGGTACAGTAGACTGGAAAGGTTGTGATCCAGTGATCCAGCGATATCTCAGGGTGAAATGCAGTACTTTAGTTTATCATCTGTTGCTACAACGTTGCATTGTATGGAGACTTTGATCTCTTACATAGTCAGTAAACACACTTGAAGCTGAAACGGGTAATTTTGACAACTAAATTATTCAGTGTAAATTATTCACACAACTCTAGTCCTCTAGCAGCAATGCTTGTAACTAGTTGTAGTCCAGTCCAGGAGTTTTAGGACTTACAGAGCCTCATTTTAACCATTTAAAGGTCAGACAACTAGCATTTATCTGTCTCTTAGAGGGTAGCTTTATGTCTTCTTTTGTCACTCATTAAACATGGGCTGACACTTCATAGAAAAATTTGAAAACCATTGGGCCAAATTCTACCCTTTTTAAATCAACCAGCTTTGGTGTGAATCTACATCTGGATGCGGAAGACTTGATATCGTAGGGTGGGGCAGCTTACATGCCTTCTGCATTAAATTGGGGTGAATTTGACTCCAATCTTGTTTTAATAGAAATGATCCTCTGAATGAAACATGGGAGAAAAGAAAAAAGATATAACAATATTACAAGCCAGATTCTGCTATCCTTATTCAAGTTGAATGGTAATGTGCTATCATTATTTCCAACCCCAAAAATTTAAAACTCACAATTCAAGCTGCCAAAAATCATGAGATTGGTGTAAAACTCATGAGACTTTTTTTTAAAATAATGTATCATATATACTTGTTCATTAGCCCCTCCATTTATAAGCCAACCCTATAAGATGGTTAGGTAAAAATAGCAAAAACTGTATGACCCTTTCATAAGCCAACCCTATATTTCAGGGGTTGGCAAACTTTGGCTCCTGGCCCATCAGGGTAAGCCGCTGGTGGGTCGAGACGTTTGGTTACTTGGAGCGTCTGCAGGCATGGAGCCCCTCAGCTCCCAGTATCCTCGGTTTGCTGTTCCCAGCCAATGGGAGTTGCAGGAAGTGGTGCACCAGTTCCCACAGTCCCCGTTGGCTTGGAACGGTGATCAGCGGCTACAGGGAGCTAAGGGGCTCCATGCCTGCAGACGCTCCAGGTAAACAAAATGACAATGTATTAGATATTCAATTCAATGATTCCCTAGAGTTTAAAATCATCAAATTTTGGTGTAGACTCGTTTATAAGCCGACCCCTGCTCTTTGATGGTCACTTTTTTACCAAAAATATTCAGCTTATGAATGAGTATATACGGTATGTTGGGTTCTTTTTGTTAGTCCTCTGTTTTTGGAGCTCTTAGGGTGCACTTGGGTCACTTTTTCAGGTTTTCCTTTGCAACCGTGAGGGATAGGACTATACCTGTTTTTAAAATGAAAACACAGATTCTCATATAATCACTTCTCTCTAAAAGTTGGGAATTTAAATAAAATATAAAACAGTGCAAGACTTGCAAAACAGTCATTAGACCTAGCAGCACTGTGCTCTGCAAGTAGTCTCCACTGAAATCATTCTTTTTTTAGTGTTTCTTTTGTTTTGCTTTTCAGTAGAAGAAAAATTAAGTTATTCCAAAATCAATTAACTGCAAGTTATAACCACCTTGAATAAGGTATTTTAAGCTTTGCTGCGAATAGATTTGGGGGAAAACCTAAAAATAGAGAAAGAACTACATAGGACAGAGAGTGTGATCACAAGACATTTCTTTGCTGTTGTTAAGGTGTCATATGAAATGCCAGGCTGTAGGCATAATAGCAGATCTGTAGCTGTTTAGAAAAGGTTGTGCAAATATTTTAATGGTACAATGACACACTCACTGTATCTCTATTAGCTCATTGATATAGAGTAATTATACATGCAGAGATAAAGACTTGTAAGGTTATGGCAGCAAATATTCCTAGAGGGCAGAAATATGTCAGCAATACATTTTCCTATAATTTGTGTAGATTTTGTTTGATTGGCACTTCAACCCCTAGGGTGAAATCCTGGCTCCATGAAGTCAATGGCAAAATGCCTATTCCCTTCAGTCAAGGACGGATTTCACCCCTAAATGTTAGACAGAAGTAGGTCAGATTGTGTTCTCACTCTTACAGACCTCCAGTGACATAAAGGATTGAATGGGATAACTCAAAGCAGAATGTGTCCCTGAGTTTTTATTATAACAATGTATAGAAGCACAGTGTTCAGATCTGAAGGAAGTAATCAACAGCAGCACTGTTTATGGACTCTGTCCTGACATGTGGAACTAAGAGCAGTAAATAATCACTTGACACTGATAGTAGTTTCCTACAAAGTATGTACAATTCTGTTTACAGTAAATGAAAGATTAAATGAGTATGAAGTACCCATGGCCGATAAAAAAATTTCTTAGCACTTGTCTGTGCTGGAAAGTTGTACTGCTTTAACTATACTGGTATTTGTCCAGAACTGTACCAAACTCTACTACTTTATCTATACCAGTATAGTTAAAGCAGTACAACTTTCTAGCATGGACAATTATACCAGTATAATTAAAGCAGTACAAATCCCCTAGTATGGATGCAGTTATCCTGGTATGGTGGTGCTAATACCAATATAGCTATTCCCATACAGGAGGGGAATAAGCTACACTGGTATGAATGTCTTTATGTGAGTATGGCCAGCCCACACTAGGGGTTCACAGATTTAAAATCACTCTCTGATGAGGTGTGCCAGGCGTTTGCTGCCTGTTGATAGAGGCCCCACCCCCTGGGTTCTGTCTGTCCAAAGAAGATGTCCTTCTGGATAAAATAGCAGCAAGCTCAGACCTCCAGGAGGTGCCTAGAGCGGTCATCCAGGATTAGCTGCTGGTGGAACCAACAAGGATTGATCCTCCAGGAGCTAAAAGGGGTGGGACTAGGCAGAAACCAATCAGACCCAACAGGCAAGATAACAGGACTGCCTGCTGCTTCTTTCAGGGACCAGTTCTGGGTGAAGCTGGGGCAGGGTGGGAAAGGATTCTTAACCCGAGAAACCTGGCTTAGTCAGGAGCCTAACTCTGACCGCATGTTTTTTGGTTGGACCGACAAAGGGTTGTTGTTTTATGTGGTGGCCATCTTGAGTTAAATGTCAATTTCCTGCTGTGAAATTAAGGTGAGTTTTCTTTGTGAGATGTCCCATTGGCTGGGCTGAATGTGTGAAACACACCTCTCACTTAAATAGTTCAACTGGTAACAGGTTATGAAAGGGGCCTTGCTTATTGCTACTGAGGATTAAACAAAATAGAAGCACTTCATGGAATTTTTTAAGATGACATAAAATACCTTGATAACTTCCTTTTAAATATTCTCTGTACATTTCAATTTATGACTTCCATCCAGCTCCCAGTGGCCAGCTGCCCACTTCAACCATAATCCCCCATTTCATCTGGTGCTCATTGGCTCTCCGGCTGGTTGGTTCAGTTGAGAAACCAAAGACTGAATAAGCCTTTTAGACTGAGCTCTCATTTTCCTGCAGTTATGCCCTTCAACAAATTAGTGGCGTGGGGGAGTTTGTTCTGATGCTGCTCTCCCATTCTGGTAGGAAAGAAACAGACCAAAAATGGCCCAGAGATCTCCAACACATTAAAATAACAGCCATGTAGCTCTTTGCACATACTGCACTTATCTTGCTTTCAAATTGCTACCCTGTTGATAATGAGTATGTGCCTTGCTAAGTCGCAGCTGTGGGATATGTTTGTTACTTTCTAGCTTCAGCAGTGTTTTAAGCCCTCATCTCGATACTTAGCAATGGCAGTAAGTTCCCTTTGTGAACAAAGGTCTGAGTAAAAACTGCATCATTTAACCCTGACTGTGAGGCAGAGTGCAGTTTGGAGTGGCAGTGTGGTCTAGGGGATAGAGAAGTAGATGGGGGATAGATGATGGGAGACCAGAATTCTATTTCTAGCTCTGCCACCTGACTCACTGCATGATCTTGAGGAAGTGACTCTGTTTCCCACTCCCATTAGTCTTGTCTATTTAGACTGAAGGCACCTCAAGGGGGAGAGAGAGAAACTCTCTCTTACAATGTGTTTGTACAGTGCGCAATGGGGCCCTTATCTTGGTTGGAAACCAGTGGCAGTGCTCCGGTGTAAATATTGTATATGCTTAAGTTATGCACTAGGCCTGAGAGGAGTCCTCTGAACTAAAGTGAATTTCACCCTTAAGGAATTGCACAGAAGTCCTCAGTTGACTCAAAAAAACAAAACATACCTCCCAGTGTTTTAAAAGCATTTAAAAGGGGAGGAGTAGGCTAAATGAACAAACCATAGTAAATACATGGCAATCGCAGGCTCTAAAGGCCCTTTCTGAAAACTTGCTTAAATGGGCTGACATTCATAATTGCTAGCTAGCATTTTGTGGCTGCATGTTTTGAAGGGGGAATTTGTTCTGAGTTGGGGTAGGACTTCACTCTATACCAACTCCTGTTTATTAGGCTGTATTACCTTTTGTTAAAGCTACATATTGTTGCTTGCTGAGAAGTCTTAATTCAAGGATTTCCATAGAAACGGCAACAAAAAAGTGGTAGCATTTCACTTGCTAGATTTTTACGTTACTTCAAATCAAATGTGTAGTTAAACTCACTATGGCAAGGAAATATAGCTTTACCATGTGCCAATGCTACTGTAAAGCCATAAGATTTTCTAAAATCCCTGATAAGCCGCTATATATGAATATAGGATTAGTTCAGACAGACTAAACCTCCCTCACAAAAGCAGAAGAATCCCAGCCCATTGAATTAGTGTTTTGAACTTTGCAATTTTGAATGTGCTGTGTCTTCACCAATTTTATTAGTGCCCTGTTCTCTTACAGCAAATTATCATCTGTTGGTATTTCTAAATACAGAAATATAGATTCATCCAAGACAAAAGTCCCTGGTTGTGAAAAGATATCTGCTTGTGCTGTGAGCTATTCAGCTCTCACAAAATAAGCATCATGAAGTTGGACCAGTACTTGAATGAGGATTTCCACCATCTAGCCACAGCCTTGGAAATCTCTGTCTCTGCACGTATCACTCACTCATGCAACTGAGCTGACAAAGACACAGCAAGTGTCATAGTACCACTGCAATATTTGCATGGCCTTTTCTGAACTACCGAGGTAGTAAAAGTGATGTTGGTTATTTAGTGGGAGGGTCTCTTGCTTCTGACTGATGAGGCACTCCTCTTTCATGGCACTAAGGGGCGCTGCACCGCTGGAGGTACAGTACCATCTTTTGGGTAAGATATAAAAGTGAGATTAGGACCACTTGAGGTAAAGATATTGGGGCACTTTTTGTGAGATTAACAATGTTAACTGTGGTCTCCTGGACATATTCCAGTTCAAGTAATTACATTCTGCCCCTCCTCCCTTCCCCCAACATTTTACACTACGTGTCCGAAGTCAATGTCAAGTGCAGGTGCTCGGCACCTCTCTGACTCAATCCCGCAATTAGCTGTGCTGATAGAGAATACACATGGCTACATTTCAGTGGTGGATGATGGCATCCCTTCATCGTTCTTTCCTACCACATGAGTGATGTGCGGCTAAATGAGCTGTTGGTAAATCATGTTGAAATTCTCAGCTGAAAGGTGCTACTGAAGAGTAAAGAGCTGTTACTACTAATTTATTGAAACACAAATATAGCATAAATGTCCAAAATTTGGAAACCATAACTGTCATCAACTCTATCTTTCTTTTCTTGTCTTCTTGCGTTGTACTTTCTTGCATGTATTAGTTTCCCCAGACCTGTCCCTCTCTGGGGTCCACCACCTTATATTTTCAGTATTTAACATTAACCTTTCAAAAAGGCATTTCCATACCAATCTGACACTGGGGGAGGGGCAAGTTTTCAGATGCAGATACCTTAATAGGGCATCTAAATCCAGCATTTGATCATTCAGCCCAGCCTGTGGGTGGGACAATCTGTTCCCAGCCCTGCAACAGATGTTCTGTGCTGGTGACCAATCTGCACCCCCGTTTCACAATCTGTTAAATGGTGATAATAATACTTATATCCTTGGGATGTTGTGATGCTTAATATTTATAAAGTGATTTGAGATCCCTTGTGTGCGAGGAACTATAGAAGCACAAGGTATTAATGATTACTGTGATTATTTATTCATTTCCATTTCATGCCCTGAAGTTGGATTTGGATGTCATATTTAGGCACCCACCTTTCAAAACTGAACTGTATAATTTTGCAACTTATCATGTCAGATCATATATCCCTAGTGCACCCACAAATCTCACTGAATCCAGTGTCATTCATTCAGTAGGAGTTTCAAGTGTGCAAGAAAGAGAGGATCAATACCCATCACAACTTCTATTGGTGACATTGTTTTGAATTGGAACTGGAAAATTTAGTGTAGTTAAATTTAAAAACAAAGCCAACAAAGACATTTATATTCTTAGCATAAGCATCTGAACAGTGAATGTTTACTAAGAAAGATAAGGAAGCATTAGAATCTGATTCCATAATGTCCCCAGACATGTGTTCTTCCAAATGACGTAACTCAAGCAATTTTCATGCCATTGAAGAATTAATATGAGCTGCCTCCAAACTGCTATTGATGTTTCGATATTCATAATGTTAGAGAAATCAAATGTAATAAACATTAGTATGGTAGCTTCTTTTTTAAAAAAAAAGAATCCATCTGTAGCAACACAACAAATGATTGAATGTCTTTACAATCAGGATTATTTAAGAACATCGGATTTCCCACTTAATCCAAAGGGCAGCCAGGTAAAGACAGGTAGTATTTGATGGATGAATATTAATAGGGCTTATTGCAGCTGATTCATATTCAATTCTATATAAGTTCTTATATCGTGCTCATCACCATAGTATCTGATCACTTCCAATAGTGTATTAAGCAATGTGACTGACATCTGGTTGTTCTCTCATCCTGGCCCCACAGTGAAGAAGTATATGCAGTGGGATGTCTTGTTTTGGTAATGTTGTTCACTTTTAACATACACATCACTATGTGTTTATGTTAGGGAAGGCCAGGTCAAAAGGAAAGCACTTTGCACCTGGAGTGGAAGAAGATGAGGCTTGTGATGGTGCTCTGTTCTTGGGGGGAGTTCATTCCAGTCTCAGACTGCCCTCCAAAAAATTCTTAGAATTGTTAGGGCCAAAGAGGAATATAGCTTTTTACTTGCCAAACCAGGATAAGCTATTCTGGCAAAAGCTGTCTTTTGTTGATATAACTGCATCTACACTGGGAGGATTTGCTGGCATAGCTGTATCAGCAAAACTTTTCTAGTGTAGATAAGGCATTATATAAGTACAGAGGAATATTTGTATAAATCTCCCTAGCTGAAAATAGGGAAAATGCTTGCGAGTATTGGTGTTTTGTCCGTGAGATATCAAATAGAAGCCAAGTATCAGAGGGGTAGCCGTGTTAGTCTGGATCTGTAAAAAGCGACAAAGAGTCCTGTGGCACCTTATAGACTAACAGAGGTATTGGAGCATGAGCTTTCATGGGTGAATACCCACTTCGTCAGACGCAAATAGAGGCCAACTCTTTAGCAATGGGATGAGCTTTGGTTTTGTTTTTGGCATGAATCCCAACACCAACTCTGGACATGTGAAGAATGGCTAGCTGGAGAGGATTAATGTAGCGATGCAGACAGGACAACGCCAGGATTTCCAAGGCAACCATAAGTCAATCTAGATTCGGGGGGGAAATAAGTTGGAGTTGTGAAACGTTGACATGATGTCAGCGCCTGCATTCAGGGATCTCTTGGAAGGATCGAGGCTCATGATTTTATATTACTGCTACATGTCAGACCCCCTGCAAGGAGTTGCTTGCAGAATCAGGGCCACAAACTGGACTGGGAAGAAAGATTCTGTCTTGCCATCGTTAAGTTTCCTTTGTGGATTTCTCTTATGCCACATCATTTTGCAGTTGTCTTGGCATTATTACTTTGCCTGCATAGGCACACAGTGATATTGTAGCTTTCTCTCTTTAAACCTGTAAAGACAAGGGGTTCCTTTGTACATGGTAATTCTGTTTCCCCACATTTACAACAACCCAAAGTATCAGGTTTCCTTCACGTTGCAAGCACACCTGCTCAACCATCAATATTACCATTTCAAAAATTAAACCGAGATATAGGGGATGGAACTAGGAGGGCTGCCGCACTCCCTGGCTTGAAGTGGCTTCCATCATATACAGGGTTTACAGTTCGGTTCAATGACTCTCAGCACCCCCACTATACAAACTGTTCCTGCACCCCTACGTCAGGGAGCCAGACTCTGATGCCCTTACTCAGAGTGAGTACCTCACGCCTAGAATAGACCCAACGTGGTCCTTCAGGCTGGCCCTTAGTCTGTTTTAAATGTGTTGGGGTGAATTACGATGTGACATAAATCCTGGGGTCAGTAACGTGTATGTGACATATATACTGTGTGTGAGGAAAGGCAGGGCTGTAGTTAGGGCTGGCTGGAATGTTTCGGTCTAAACTTTTTTTGAAGGGGACAGAAATTTTGGTTTTTAAAAAACCCAAAATGTTCATGGAAAGTGTCTGTTTTCTTTTTTAAAAAATAATTTTTCATCAGAAAACTGAATGCACAAAACCTGGGGGCAAAAATCAATTAAAAGACAGTTATCTGCTGAAAATGAAGAAAAACAAATGCTAGAAATTTTCCAGGGGCAGAGAGACATTTTCCAGCTCCAGTTGTAGAACCGATCATTGCGAAGGTCTAAGATGGTATCACTGAACTTATTATTGAGTATAGGCAGTAAAGATGGATTTGCATCTCCTTTCATCCCCTTTATGGAAAAAACATTATATACGTTCTCTGCTCGAGTGAATTTCTATCAAAGTGAACTCCTGTTATTTCACTTCTTTATAGGTTTCAGAGTAGAGAGTATTGTAAAACATAAAACATAGACAATAAAGTGTGCAGAGGATTTTGAAAACCTACATATACGTGATAGAAGAGATGACAATCTCTCTGCAAGAAGGCCAGAAAAAGGTTCCAACAGAAGATGTATCAAGTCTTGCCTATTAAAACCTACATAAGCACATCCTACAAAAGCAGAACCTCAAAACAGGGGTCCCAATTTAGAACCTCCATTGTTTCTTCTTTTGTCATTTTAATAGCTGCATGGACTGGGAGGATGGGTTTTGTGACTGTGGTTTTTCTGCCTTCCATTTGCTGGAAAGTGTACAGGATAACCCTAGTGTGAAAAGTAACAAACAAAGATTGTAGAGACAGGCCAAATGCCACTTTCAAAGTACTGAACAGTTTGTGCTGAGCAAAGGACTATGTCTAAGGAAGGGAAGATTTGATGAAAGAATGAAACAAAATAACCTAGGGCTAGATTGGGCACTTTGCTTATTTGGCCAACCAGAAGAGGAACGCCTTTCTCTATTTCCATGTGCATTCAACTCAGACCCACCTGAACAAGAGCTGGTTGGCAAATGTCAAATTTTCTGTTAGGAAAATACGTGTTTTGTGAATTTTTATGGAAAGTGTGTCCTTTCCCCCTCTCCCTCCCAAGCAAGTGTAGTCTGATTCTTGCGTCTGACCCTGGTCTGGAGCACAGCCCTTGCTCTGCAGATACTTCCTGCTGCGAACAAGTGGGTGAGGACAGAGCTTAGTCCTAGTTCCTCCTCAGCTACTCTCTGACAAGATAGAAGGGGATAAGCAAGTTGCACCTCCTCCATGCCTGCAGTCACCTACTCCCTCAGCAGGGCAAAAGGGGAGCAGGGAGGGAATTATGTCTCAGGTGGGGAACCTCTTAGTCACAGCTATGTGCCTTCTAGTATGGTGCAGCTTCCACACCATGCCTTGGCCAGTGCAATGCCTAACACCACCTTCCAGCCCCTTAAATCTCACTCGGTTTGGGTGCTTACCTGTCAGATTAGCTATGCTATTACAGGATGCCATCTTTTCTGGCTTAAAGGATAAATGGTCAGGGGCCAGATCATGCCCATCCACAGAATAACATGCCAGAGGACAAAAGGGGCTCAAGAGAACTTCCTGAGCTCAGAGGGACACCATGTTTACAAAATTCACACAGTACTGGAACATGATTTTTACTCACTATTGTTTCAGATAGCGCTCCAGATGCTCATAAGAGGGATGGGGGTTAGAAATATGTTCCTCCGTTTTTCAAATTGTTTTACTTTATGCATCGACAGTACGTTGTCAGTTTTGCTATTCACCTTGTATGGTCCATGTGTCACCCTCCGCTGCCGTGAGAGTGGGTCTTTCACTCAATAATGGGAGAGGAAGGGTGTTCTGTGGATAGGGCACTAGCCTGGGACTCTGGAGACCTGGCTCAATTCCTTCTGTCAGATTTCCTGTGTGACCATGGGCAAGTCATTGAGGAATGTCTAACAAACAAACCTAGCACCAGTGAGTCTCAGAGCCCAGGTCGACTGCCTTGCCCTCCCCCTCCCCGCCCCCTTGGGGCTAAAAATAGGAGTGTAGACATTCCCACTCGAGCTCTGAAACCTGGTGAGGGGGTAGGTCTGGAAGCCAGAGCTCTGGCCTGAGCGGGAACAGCTACATCGCTGTTTTTAGCCCTAGCGCATAAGCCCCATGAGCTATCAGCTGACCCAGGCTCTGAGACTTGCTGCCACAGGTTGGTTGTTTTTTGCAGTGTAGACGTACACTTGGCCTGTCTGCGCCTCAGTTCCCCATCTGTCAAATGGGGTAATAGTGCTCTCCTACCTCACCAGGGAGTTGTTAGGAAAAATACATTAAAGACTTTGAGGTGCTCGGATACTATTACAATGAGTACTTCAGACCTCAGTAGGGAGCCAGGCGTAGGATCTGCAACTACTTGTACCCTGCATTTTTTAAACTGAGCTGATTTCATGTTGACACTGTCCCTTTGAACCTGTGGTGCTTCCAAGATACCATCAATGGCCTGAAGGAAATGCCTCTCCAAAGCTACCTTTAAGCTCAAGCTTAAATCTCATTGACTTCAAAGACACTTCAGCACCTGCTGAATATGGTTAGACGTATGTGCTTTACAGAATAAGGGCCATAATAACTAAATGTATATTTTAGAAAGGTGGGTAGAAGGAAGAGTAACTCCTGAAGAGAGAGAACAGAGGGAGGGCTCTGCTGGGGATCTCTGCCCAGGAGGGACGCTCAGTAAATAACAGCCCTGTGTACTCCCCTTTCTCTAGCTCTCTGAGGATCTTCCACCTGCATGCTAGCATGGTTAGGAGGGCCCTATTTCCTAAACACACACACTTGATTTCTCTAGCTCTGAAGCTCCTTGCTGCATCTGTGCCAGGCTTACAGCCCCTTTCAGAATCCGCTACGTCACCAGGAGAGTTAGTTGGCCGATGGCATAATTTCTCAATTGCACAATACACCCTCTCTTCAGCTGAGGGCTGGGAATGAACCCCCTACCTAGCACCTTGACCCTCTGCCAAGCTGGGGAGCAAGAAACAGCCTGGGGATTTTTTAAGTAGGTTTCTGTTGTCACAGCAGTTTCCCTTGTTTGGAAGTTCCTGAGCCCTTGCTAGCATCTCTGTATTCTTGCCATTAGGGATAACAACTCTTGCAGAGTACGACATCAGTGAATTCATCTCTTCAGAGATCAATGACTAAATCAACATGAAAGCTTCAGGAGACTCCCAGCTGTAGCTCTGTGCCTGGAGAATAACTTTCTATGCTCTGTTAAAGTTCTTTCAAGAAATAGTACTAAATACATTTAGGTAGGAGCACTTCAGCGTTACAGGAGTGCTTTAAAAAATCCAGACGTAGAAAACTACACGCCTGTATTTGGGACAAGTCTAGACAAAACCTGGGTTATGAATGACCCTGGATTTGTTATAAAATCAGAAGATAAATGCAAGGTATTTGGAGAATTGACGCTCTGAATCCAAATTTGTGACTCAGCCATTTGTATGTTGAAATCTAATATGCAAACTTAAAAAGTGAAGCCTGGAATCAGAGCGCACTATTGATGATGGATCCAGAACCATGTGCTATAGCATTGTCAATAACATATGAATTCAAGCTAGTGTCAATCAGTATTCTTTTGTCTGGTGTCTTATGTGTCCACTGTATTCAGGTGTTGCCGTGGATGCAACAGAAAGGAAATTAAATGCTCCGAGAGAGGATATGGACGCTGGCTGGCCCTGTGAATCTGCTGTGAATTCAATGCCAGCTGGAATAACTCATGTGGTGTTTGTTGAGTGATACAGATGGAAAGAAGAATGAAGGCGGGGCGGGGGGAGGACCTCATGTATGAACCCTACTAACTCATCCCCTTAGAATGACAAAACAACCCAGTACAATCTCAGCTGCCTCTCAACCTTCCAAATCGAATTCTGTATTCAAAGAAAGAGCCAAACTAGCTTACTACACAGAAAGGGCTCGTAACAGCTGGCCATCAAGCAAACATAATAATAATAAAAGACTGCCAGGAAGCAAGGCATCTCCACCCACAACTCCCCTGCACCTATTATAAAAACAGAAGATACATGCAAGGAATTTGCATGTCTTCAGAAGCAGATAAACAAGAAGAGTATATCTGCCACTCTATTGATGACCTACGCTATTGTCTTTCTTTCCATTTCAGTCATGTGGAAATCTGGGTGGTCACAGTGTCTGTCGGAACTCATCGACGGCCTTTTGGATTCACCACACTGCATGTTCTTTAAGATTGGTGGTAATTAGGAATTGGCTATTGTTTCAAAAAGAATTCTGGACAAAGGCTAGCAGGTCCAGCCAGCTGTGTAAAACAAGTCAATGCTAATACCAA
Organism: Gopherus flavomarginatus; assembly: GCF_025201925.1. NCBI lineage: Eukaryota > Metazoa > Chordata > Testudines > Testudinidae > Gopherus > Gopherus flavomarginatus. The sequence goes on along the minus strand of NC_066628.1, from coordinate 42,236,234 downwards.
AAAATTCAGAGGGGAATAATTATATTTAAAATAAGGGAAAGAGACTTTTCAAAATATATCATTAAATAAAACTTGAGTTATATGCATATATATTAATTGTTATTAAATAACAAGTACACAGGGGCAGAGTTATCCCAGGTCAGTGGTGTGGTGAGAGACAAATTCAGAAGTCATACAGAAGCTGGTGTGTGTTAGACCCCACTCACACTAACTTAAACCTCCTTTCCCTAACACACATACTCATTTGTATCTGCTTCTCCAGTTGAAGTCAATAGGACCTGTTCTCATTGTTTTGACATGTTCCATCAGCCTAGCACTGTCTATAGTGGGGCTTAGGTTGGTTTAACTATGTCTCTGAATGGTGTGAATTTTTCACACACCTGAGCAACATAACTAGGTCAATCTAAATTTTAGGTGTAGACCAGACCTAAGCTGGTTTATCCCAAATTGGGCCCGATCCAATGAACTTTGAAGTCAGTGGAAATTTGTTGAGGACCCAACAAGAATAAGATGAACGTTAAGTAACCCTCACCTTACTCCAAGGTTGATTTGATTTAAATCAAATTGATTTAAAGCATTATTTAAATCACTAGTCAGGAAGACCCAATTTCATCATGGATTTCTACATACAAGTACATTCTTGTTGGTTGTTATAACCTTAATACATATTCTTCACAACTCAGAGATAGATGAGACCCAAGCTGGATCTCTTTTATGGCCTGCTGCCATTACAAGTTTTCCCTTCAAGTGAGAGAATGGTATGGTAGATCTCAAATCAATGAAGGCTACACTCAGAAAGACCTCAAGACTTCTGGACTATGCTGTTCAAACAGTTTCACTTTTGTTTCTATTGCCTGTCCCTCCCTTCTCACATTTATCTCCAGACTTCTTCTTGTCCAGAGCTATTCCACCCCCAACAATCTTCTATTTGTTGATCTTTTTGAAACTTTGCACTTTTAGAGAGAAGTAAGGGACTGACTGTGTACACAGATTTGCAGAGGGACAATAGGGTTGAGGTCTGTTATTTCTCACCTCTATATATTATATTATTTATTTATTTAAAAACATTTTTGCTGTTAACAAGCATGTTATCTCTGGAGACACAAATCCACAGTTTGAGAACTACAAAACTATCTCTGATGGTCTCTTCTAGACTTAGAACTGAGTCCCATTGGGTAGATAGAAAGATTATTTAGGTTAATCTATACAGAAGCACCTGGAACCCCATGAACTATTGGAACTCATTTAGAAAACTTTCCTTAAACATTACATGAATATATTGTCTCATGCTATAGAATAAGAATTTATAATCCCTATTCCATGATGAGATATCTTTGAGCTATAATGTGTCTTAATTAAAACTATCTTTAGATAGGTTTTTTCCTCAAAAAGCATTTTATCAAAAAAATCTGATTTAAATAAGAAAATCTGATTTTTTTTAAATCATTGATTTTTATCCACCCTACCTTACTTGAACTTGTAATTTGTTCCAATTCTTTGGCCTGTAAATTTAAATCAACTCAGGGCTGGTCTACACTTGGAATTTATATCAGCATAGCTACATCACTCAGGGGTGTGAAAAATCCACACCCCTGAGAAATGTAGTTAAGCTGACCTAACCTCTGGTGTAGACGGAGCTATATTAATGACAGAATTCTTCTGTGGATCTACCTACCACTTCCCAGGGAAATGGATTGCCTATGCCCACTGGAGAACCCCACCTGTCAGAGTAGGTAGTGTCTACACTGATGCGCTATAGCAATGCTGCTGTAGCATTTCAAATGTAGACAAGCCCCTGCTTAAAGGCATGTGTAGCTCATCTGGAAGAAGGTTAAGGGGAGTCTGCATGAGTATACACAATTCTAAGTTACACCTCCTTACACCTCACTTTTGTTTGCAGTCTAGAATGACCAATTCCTTCAAAACAGATGAATGGCTATCTTTGAAGGAGTATTGATTAGTTACATTGGATCCCAAGGTGTACGAGTCTGTAAAAGAAAGTAATACATTTCTCAGTGACCGAAAACTCAGCTGATTTTTAGCATAAATGTTCAAAGGCATTAATAAGAGTTAGGCACCTAATTCTCATTGACTTCCAATGGGAGTTGGGCCCCTAAGTGCATTCTGTGCCTTTGAAAATGCTCTCTTACTATATAACCCATGTTTGGCTTGGATAAATGTTTACCTCCAGAAATAAAGTAGTTGTGACTGACCATGTCACTTCTATCCCATAGTCTACACCATGGAGACTTTTTTGCACACATATTCTATTGATCTTTTTCAAAAATGAAAACAGGAGATTGTATGGAGGATGCACTGTGATCCTGTGGCTTATGGAAATGTTTGCAGTGTGGAACAGGTCTAATACATCAGAATGTACTGTTGGTTTGGACTTTATGTAAATAATGGCTTTCTGTAGCAGTGTCTGTGTACTTTATCTTGCATACATATTGATTCAAATGCAAAACACAAAGCTTGGGAAAGAGCTGGGTTTGCAAAAGGCTGTAATTGCAAACTTTTTCCTTCTTGTGTTCATGTTACATGGGTGATAATGGAAGCTGATGTGTTACCGTGAATCGCTAGGAAAGGCAGTTTATTCTGTTTTAGAAGTTGCAAATAAGTGCACAGGACATACGTTCCATACATATCTTACCAGAGTTTATCTGCAAAAATAGATGAAGTTAAACAAAGAGGGAGTCACTTTGAATGTGGAATAAAAAGAGAGCTTCAAGAGAGAACCTTTTCTTCATTGCTTCTCTAATCCATTTACCCATTGCTGACAATGGAGGTTATGGAACCCAGTTTAAGTGCGGATGGAGCCAAAGATAAACATTATCCATCAGCATTTCAGAGACCACTGCTAAAGAGAGCAGCTGTTAGAGGGTTCCCAGGGTGGAAAGATTTCTTTTGACCAGGCCTGCACTGCACTATGTCCCAGAATATGAGCCACATGAGTGTCTCTGCCTGACTCATAGAATCCCCTACCCAGAGCAGAATTTTCCACTAGGTTTGTTAAACAGCTTTAGGGCCACTTGTTTGCACTCCTCAGATCAGAAAATCTAGTCCACTGTGTTTATCCTTTGCCTCCTGACCTACATCCCCAAAAAGAAAAAGAAAAATGAGACTGATTTCCCCCTGGCCACGTTACAGAACAACAATAGATTTTGGCATACCTGGCGGTCTCTGTTCAAACATGGCTTTGGGTGCAGGAACAGAGGTGTTTCAGACGGCTTGAGGCTGAAGGTGAATTGGCAGAACCTTGTCAAGGAAGCATGCCTAGCAGCTGCCTGAATTCCTATGTGCTTTGCTCAAGTCTCGCTGTAAGTCCCCCATTGCCATGCCTGTTGACATTCACACACACGTACAGGAGCAGCAGATTCATGACACCGTTTGTATAGGCAGCACAGCTGGCCTACAGCTGACATAAGCCCAACACCTTCACCACCTCCTCTTGCAGCAGCCTTGGCATATGGGTTGGCATTAAGGGGGAGACTTACTGGGGGCAAGGCCATATGGCACCAAACTCCCTTGGGCCCCGTTGTCAGATGCGTAGTTTAGAGCACTATCCAGGCTGCTCTAACCTATGATGGAGCTAAGGCTAGGGTAGGGCTGGGTAGAAAAAAATATATATCTGTAACTAGCTCCCTGCTGCCCTCCCAACTCCAGTCCCAGTTGCATTGGGTGGATCTTTGCTGCAGTCGAGAATCTGTCCCATTAAAAAAAAATTGAAGTAAAAAGCATATTTCAGTGGTACACCTGGGGCAGATCCTCAGCTGCTGTAAATTGTCACAGCTCCCTGGAAGTCAGCAGTGTCCGTTTATGCCAGCTGACTGACTAAGTTAAGGTCAATGAGTTTTCTCTCTTTCATGCCGGATTTGGTTTAATAGTGCAAGTACCTTTAACTGAGCATATTTAATGGGAACCTTCGCACATGCAGCAAATTTAACAAGCACTAAACCTTTTGGCAACCTTTCATTGTAGATTGGAGAGGAGGTTTTATGGGAACTGGACACACATGCATTACTGTATAAATATTTGCACTCTGCTCCTTAGCAGCAAAGAGATGAGTACGATCAAGAGCTCCATTTAAGGTTCCATTCACTAGTTACAAAAGCTCAGTTCAAGCCAGTTTTGCTTTCATTACAGACCTCCTGTTTTGCTTTCTGCAGGAACAAGGATTATGTAATACTTTAAAAGCTGTGACTCAGAAACCAGTGCCAGTCAGTTCTTTCGCTACAGTTCTATAACAACGACATCTGAACAATGGCAACTATACCCCTAGCTGTGAAAAGCGCTAGCTTCTTCTTTCTTCTTATTCAAATATTTTTGCTAACCAGTTTTAGCAAGATCTCTCCTTCTACGGAAAGTGCAGTTGTTCTCCAGCCAGTGACTGTAAAGAATCATAGCAATAGAGGGTGCAAAGGGACCTTGAGACATTACCTAGTCTAGCCCCCTGCTCTGAGACAGGACCAAGTAAATCTAGACTGTCCCTGATAGGTTTTTGTCTAAACTGTTCTTGAAAACTTCCAAGGAAAGGGATTCCACACCCTTCTTTGGAAGCCAATTCCAGAGCTAACTACCCCTAGAGATAGAGTTTTTTCCTAATATCTAACCTAAATCTCCATTGCTGCAGATTAAGCTGATTACTACTTGTCCTATCTTTAGTGGACCTGATGAACAACTGGTCACCATCCTCTTTAGAGGAGCCCTTAACCTATTTGAAGATTATTACGTCTCTCTACGCTGATCTTTTCTCCAGATTAAACACGCCCAGCTTTTTCATCCTTTCTGCATAGGTCAGGTTTTCCAAATCTGAATGGCACCACTGAGGATTCATGTCCTCCAACCCTTCCTTCAAATCTACATGGGTAGACACTGGAGCCCAAGCGCAGACCTCTGGGGCCAAAGTCCATCTGCAGGATTTGGGGCCCTTGATTTGTTATTCTCCAGTGATTCTATATACACATCATTTTGCTTACAAGACTTCACTGGGGCTCTGAGCAACAGCCTGCAGGAGAGTAGGTTTGAGTCTGACTAGCCGTGCCCTTGAAAGAGAGCAGCAGTGTGCTCCTCCCCCTAACAATCCACCTCTGCTGGCCAGTGCTCCTGAGAGAGTGGGCTGTGACTTGATTAGGATTTTGTGCAAAGGCACTGACATTGGAATGGGACCTTTAAGGCCTTCTAGTTAGTCGTTTCAAAAATGGCCATAGCACCAAAGGAGAGAGAGGGTAGTCCCGTGTATTGGCTGCTGGGCTGAGCATTGTGAGACCGAAGTTCTGTTCCCAGCTGTGCTGCATGACTTGGCCCCTGTGTCACTTCCTATCACAATATCTTGTTTAAATGGTAAGCTCTTTGGAGCAGGGAAGGTGTGTAGTGAATGAGCAGGATACTGCAGGAATAGAAAGCATGATCTCGTGGTTAAGGCAGTTGAATGTCACCCTGGAAAATGGGATTCTGTCACTCCCACAGAGCTCCTATGTGATGCTGAGCAAGTCACTTAAACCAAACTTTTCACAGGTTGTGTTCCTCATTTTCTGGATGCCCAACTTGATACCCTGGGGTCTGACTTGCAGAAGCGCTGCTCATTGGCAGCTGAAGTCAATGGGCACTGTGCTTTGAACATATAAAGTGCTACATCATGCTAAATACGCTGAAAAGTAAGGTCTGAGTGGCCTCAGAATGGACACCCAAAATTAGTGGAAACTTTTTACTTTAATCTCTGTGCCTCGGTTCCCTTTCTGTAAAATGCGGATAATGGCACCCCCTTACCTCATATTTGCAAAGCACTCAGATGCTCTAGCAATGAGCACCATAGGAAATTAATAACTCCGTCTTTAGAGCTGAGTTTGAGTAGTGTGTGGAAAATAAATCCTAGGGCCACCCATTGAACAATAATGAGAAAACACAGTTTCGAGTAGCTGCTCATTAAGTGAGAACCCCCCCATCCTGGGCACTGAATAAGGCAGGGAGTGTGTAGAAAAAATAGCATGTACTAAAGACTGTATCATGATATATAGGCACAAGGAGGCTGAATTAAGGTTCCCTGGGCAACTGTAATCCTGCCATTTCCTAACTTTTGAGTGCTAGACATTTTGCAACATTAATCATGTTCTTTTACTGTTGATTTTTGGTGTGTGGTTATATCTAAGGTAAGAACTGAGCAAAATGAGGCCCTGATCTTGGTTGGGGAGCTTTATGAGCTACTGTAATACAAATACTAACAATATACTTGAGAGTGATACCCTTGATGGTTATTTAGTCATGTGTGAGTTAAAAGCACACCCTGAGTTAGGATTTTAGTTTTAATTTCCTCTTTTGGTTATATAACAGACCAGTATCTTTAATGTAGTTTAATATTAACTTTGTGAGGCTTAAGTACAAGAAGATTTCTGAGATCCCAAGTAAAGTTACCTAAATATTTTAATAACTTCCTCGTTATTGTCTATTTAGCTGGAGACAGAAGGTTCAAGAGCATATTTAATTGTGGAGGTGTCTGCGTCATAGCATAAAATCTCAAACAAAGGCAAAGTATTCTTATAGCATGTATAATCTAGAGCTTTAAGAGGATCAGTCACCCTTAAATAGCAGTGTATTGATGGCTAAGAGCAGCACAAACTGTACATCAGTACCCAGTGTTCCTGGGACCTTTTACTTTAGCTTTCTATTTTTCAGGAATGGGAATGAAGTTATGAGACCTGGTATAGTATTGCCCTGCACCTTGGGTAGTGATCTGCACTAATGCAACGTGAGTAGGAGGTAGGAGTAAACTATCAAATCACTTTGCTTTAGTGTAAATGATTACACAAAGTGTGGTTCAGTAATGAAGCAGACCCTTAGAGTCTAATACTCCTCTGGCTAACACCAGGAAATGTCTTCTTGCTGTGTGGATGGAGAGATACATGGAGATTTCCAAAACTGTGATCAATAGGACTCCTTGGAAATTTTCCATCAAAACTGTTTTTTAATGGAAAATTGGAGTTCTGACTCAAAAGTTTTCACAAAAAAGTCTGCTTTCCACAGACAAGTTTAATTTTTTGTTAAAAAGTCAAATATCTGAAAAGTTTTTTAGGTTTTTGCCCAAAACAGAAAACGTTTGGTCAAAAACTTCAATTTGAAAATGGCACCAAAGGAGTCAATTCTTCAGGCTCCAATTCTCCTCTATAAGCCAGATTCTTCAGCTGGAATATTTCCCGTGATGCACCACAGCCCTAGGACTTCCATAGCGGCTCACCAAATGGACAGTTCATGGTGCATCATGGGAGATGTACTCCAACCAGGGATCTCACTCCGAGGAGGAGGGGAGCCTGAAGCACCTAAACTATAAGTCCCATGAGGCACCATGATGGTATATCTGAACTGAAATGTTTGGTTTTTAGACCCCCAAAAATTGTGTTTCAGCCAATATTTTGGACTAGCCATTCAGGTCCAAAAAGGACAACACTACAATATATTTCCTACAATATGTTTTCTCCTGTTTTGTCCAGTTGTATCTTCAATATGTAAAATGAGGGGCTTTTTTACTACTTCCCTGTGAAGAATGTTGCATAGCCCCTTAACTGAAAGACAATTTCTAAGTATTCTTTCTTTAAGGGAGAAAATAGTGTGGGACAGTCACAAAGAGCATTCTAGTACAAGCCTAAACCCACTTTCAGGTTTATTATTATTATTACTATTATTCCTTGAGGCTGCTCTGTTACTGAAATGAAGACCTACTAAGTACTGTCGTCAGTCTGGCTTCTCCTTATTAAATTGACTCAGATAGATTATTAACATTGGCTGTGAACAGCCTTATGGGTTTAATTTATCCAATTGTTCCAGGCCACATCAATAATTCATTTGTCTTAGTTTCTATTTCAGGAGCATCTACAAAGAGTTGTGTTAGACAAAGCTCAGTGCTAATTAGCTGCCTGTATCCATTTGAGATCTAGTAGGCTACTTACTTGCTGGCTAGTGTAAAGGAGGATTCATAGGCCCAGGCCCTCAGCTGACGTAAATGGGTGAAGATCCATTGATATCAATCCACTTAATAGATTTTAAGGCCAGAAAGGATCACCAGATCATCTTGTTTGACCTTCTGCACATCACAGACTACTATTCCCCTTTAATGAGACTAATTACCTGGATTAGACTAAAGTATTACAGTCATCTAAACTGTGCATACCATGGGCTACTGAACCTCACTCAGTAATTTCTGCATCTAATCCATAACTACTTTTTGAGCAATAACATCTCTTTTAGAAAGATATTCAGTATCAATTTAAAGACTTCATGTGATTGAGGTTCCACCATGTGACTAGGTAAATTCTTCCAATTTACAACAACTGAAGATTAGGCCCGTAATATCTTTATACCTTAACCACTAAGGTATGTCTACACTGCAGTGTAAATCCAGGGGCCAAACTTGGGCTCACACCTAACCCTCTTCCCATCTACACACACATTGCACTAACCCAGGGTTCAGACCCCGTGTCCCCAGACTCCATGAGGATGCAGGGTCCAAACCAAAGTCACTGATTTTCAGTGTAGATGTAGACCACTGGACTCATGTTCTGGGGTATGTCTACACTGCAATAAAATACCTGTGGCTAGCCAGCCTGGGTCAGCTGACTTTGGCTTCTGGGTCTCATGCTGCATGTCTATAAAATCGCAGGGTAGACATTTGGGATCGGGCTACAGCCCAAGCTCTGGGAACCTCCACATTCCTGGGCGCCCAGAACCTGGGCTCCAGCTGGAGCCTGAATGTCTACACTGCAGTTTTATATCCCCCAGCCTGACACAAGCCAGTCACAGATGTTTTATTGCAGCATAGACATACTCTGGCAGTCCGCCACTAATATCCCACAATCCCACAGGCTGACTTTCTTTGTCTCCTGGACAGTCAAGTTTGGTGAACTGTCAAGTTTTCCCATCAACACCACGAACAAAGGACTAGAGCAGCCACATTTTGGGAGAGTGCTAGGAAGTCTGAGAGGTGGGTGGTTTGACTCAGGCCTGCATAATGCAGTGTAGACACTGGAGCTCCAGGTTGGGACCCAGGGTTCAACTATTCCTAACCTGGAGTTACAAATAAATATAGGTGCTCAAGCCCTAACAAACCCAGGAGCTGCTGATTTGACTTCTTCTTACCCTGGGCTTACATTGCAGTGTAGACATACCCAGAGATGTCCAGAAATAAATTATTCACAGTAACAGTATCCCATCATATTGGTGCTTTGGATTATCATGAAACTGATTTAGAGTACATTCAACAGACACAATATTGCCAATCCAAAGATTTCAGAATTCATGAATCAGGCCCAAGATCATGAGGCTGTCTTAAAAAAATCATGAGATTTAAAAATAATTCCTTTGGAGTCTTTTTTATTTGCCATCTAGTTTTTGTACCATTAGGGTTCAAATTTTCCAGCATTTATCCAAAACCAAGACAGCAAGAATCTTAGTGCTGGGATTTGGTTTGGTTTGGTTTGTAATGAAAACTGAGAGTTTAAGAAAAATATCAAATATCACAAGACTCACACTAACATTGCAAGAGTTGGCAATACTGCAGAGACCAGCATTAAATGTAAGGGTGATTGAAACATTTATGCTATATACTGTAGATAAAATTATATTTTATGAGAGAGATCATGCTAAAAGAAACAGAAGAAAGAGAAAGGTGTGGCCTAAACTCAGGAGGCGTGATTAAAATGAGAGGCAGGAATTCTTGAAGTCTGATCTATCTCCAGTACTGATTATCTTTGGGCTGTGAGAAAGTCACTAAGAAGCACATTTTCAAAGGGTGGGCTCTGTTCTGAGGCTGCAAGTTGCACTCCCCAAAAATGTAGCTGCATCTTTTGCATCCACAAGTCATAGAGTGCAAGGAAACTAATTCCCAATTCACTGTGGACCAGGTAACTCCTGATCAGCTTCTCTATGCCCTTCCTCAGGTAACCAGAGGAAAGTACTGTAGAAATAAGAGAGAAAGAGTCAATGGCTTTGCTCCATCCACACCCAGGTATCATACAACTGGCCTGAACTTTCCTCTAGGGAGTTTGTCTGTTTATTTTCAGTCTACGTTGAATGATTTTATCTTGTTGTAATCAGTGCACCCTAACCTCAAGATTCAGTCCTGAGGAAGAGACTTTGCAGTCTAAAGTCCCAATCCTCCAAATAAGAACCGTGTGGGTGGAACCGTTATTTCTGGAATTTATACCGTGAGTCAGTTCTTCAGCTAGTGTAAGTCAATGCAGTCCAACCGAAGTCAACAGAACCACACTGATTTGAACCAGTTGAGGATCTAGCCCCTGGATCCAGTTGTGGGTACAAATCAGGCAGGCAGTGAGGCACAGATATTCAGATTTCTGCTTTGGTTTATTCCCCAGGTGTGAGCTACACACACAAAAAGAGAAGCCAGGCCTCAGCCTTTCTGAAAACTTACCCCTTATCCTCTCTTTCCCCCTCCCACGTTTCTTCATCTATAAAAGATGACGGTTAGGTAATACCACCCTCACAAGGCTGTTGTGAGACTTAACTAGATGGCAAAGATAAGAAGTGCTGGTAAGTGTCATTATTAATAGTAGTAGCATCTATCTGGGAGTCACACAGTGTTTATCTACTACTGCAGTTAGAACAGTGAGACAGGTAATTGGTCTCTTGATACCTCTTTGCCGCTGACTGTGCAACCTTTGGCAAGTGACGTAACCTCTCATTGATTCAGTTTGCTCTTTAGTAAATTGCATGTAACAATACTTTGCTCCCTTGCTGAAGGGATGTTGTGAGGATCAATTAATTCAGATGACAAGCACTATAAAAGCATCCAGTATGGTTATTATTTTGTCCCAGTGCCCAGGTCCCCCTTGAGTGCCACAAATTGTTCCGTAGGCTGAGTGGAAAGAGCTACCTCATCAGTAATGACATGAGATGATTCCATCATGACTGTTCTCATCCTCTTCCTCCCCACTTCCAGTGTGGGTAATATTTTATTTTAAAGTTAAACAATACTTAGATTGTCAGCAGGAACTTCCTGTTCGTTCTGAGTTTGTATAGTGCCCTGTACAATAGGATCCCAGTCCATGACTGAGACTTCGCAGTGCTACCACAGTACAGATAATTCATACAAATCCAGTGAAAGCAGTTGAGAGGGACCAATTGGAAAAAGAAATGCCATGTTCCTAAAGCCAGGTAGCTGCCTTTTCCACAATGAAACATACCTATGGAGCCAGTCCTGGAAGGTGATGTGCACCTTCAAATCTCCCTGACTTCATTCTATAGGTCAATAAGTGATTTGTGATAGGGACTGTCTCTTTTTAAGTGTTTCTACAGAGCCTAGCACCGTGGGGCCCTGATCTCATTTGGGACCTCTGGGTGCTACTATAATACAAATAATAGGATGGCTCATCCATAGATTCATATGTTCTGAAATATTTCCTAGTCAGGTTTGAACCTAAACATTAATGAAAGAAACCCCACATGTTATTGGAAGGAGTTCTAGTTTCCAACACACATGATAAAAACAGTAACTGGTGAGTACATTTATAGAATCATAGAAGATTAGGGTTGGAAGAGACCTCAGGAGGTCATCTAGTCCAACCCCCTGCTCAAGGGAGGACCAACACCAACTAAATCATCCCAACCAGGGCTTTGTCAAGCAGGCCTTAAAAACCTCTAAGGAAGGTGACTCCACCACCTCCCTAGGTAACCCATTCCAGTGCTTCACCACCCTCTACTTTGGATTTGGATTTTTATGTGATAGCTTCACTTCACTTCTCAATGACTTTTGCCATTAACAGAGGGCCGGAGGAGACCTTGATTCTTAGGTTATTCTTTGCTAAAATCTATTTCTAAAAAGTAAAAGAACTGAGATGTTTATTTCAAGTTTGAAAGTGTGCCTTTCAGTCTATATTTGGGTTCTCTGATTCCAAATTTATTATTCAAACAACTTAATGAAAACCATTTTAACAAATAACTAGCATAATGCTGTCAGAGTAGTCTGTGATTTTAAATGAATGACTCCTCAGCTCTAAGCAAATCCTGGGTCTGGTCTCAGTACTAAACAAGAGATAACTTGTCATGTAAACACAATAGATTTGCTTCTAGTCCCACTTACACCATTTTGATTCCATAAACTCCAATGGAATTCTTCTTGATTTACATCACTAGACATGAGAGAAAATCTGTCCTGAGATTTTCATTTATCTATTTTCTGTTTATTTCTCTTTATAAAAAAGGTATAACAAAAGGACTTTAGGTATCTTTGTATTTTAAAAACACAATCATATAAAAATAACAAATTCAGCTGCTTCTCATCCTAAAACTAGACAATACCCACTTGGAATAAAACCTCTGCCATGCTTAACCATATGTTAGGAAACTGCAATTTTTTTCCTTCAGTTAGGAAACAATGTATGTTAAAACCTGTAAATATGAAGGGCCAGATTCTGTGACCTTTATTTATTGAAGGCCTGATCCAAAGCCCATGGATTCAATGCAGGTAGTCTTCCTATTGTCTTCTCAACAAGAGATTATGGCCTTAGATCAGACCCATTGACCTTACTCCACCAAGTAGAGTCAAAGGAAGGTATTCCTTAGTGTGAATAAGGATGGCAGAATCTGGCTCATCATCAATGTGTTCCCAAAGAGAAGAAAACTGAGGTTTGGGAGGAAATGAGAGAGAAGTCTTTACATGTAGGTGTCTGCTTTACCAATCCAGACTAGTTCTGCTTTGTTACTGAAGAGGGACTTGCAGGCGTATTAATTATATAATGGATGCTGGCACAAATGTGAAAATCCCATACTTTTTTTTGACAATATAGAAGGTAAAATATTGATCAAATATCAGTGTCAAGAAGAATGAGTTGTTCTGAGTGAACAACATTGCCAGGAAAAGCTACAGAACCTTGCGAAAAGCCTACACTTAATGGGCTGCAGAATTAAGGACTCATCATATTGACAACTGAAGTTATCAGCTTTCTCATGTATTACATCAGCTACTTCTCTGCATGGTCATTCTCCCATGTTGGAGTGTCAGGACCATCAACGCTGGCTTAGAAGGACCTTTCTGCTCTCCAGAAGAGAGAACCGATTGGTATCTTGGGCCAGACAGTGATATCTTTCTTTATTCACGCTGAATAACACCTTTCACCATGTGTAAGTGGAGTAAAACACCACTCAGTGTGAGTAAGGGTATTACAACTTTCCCTTTATCTGTATAATGTTGCACATTAGGGCAGATTATTGAGTTGTCCCAATTTATCTGGGAACCATCCAGTTCCAGAGATGATACAGATTGTAGAGATAATCAGTGCCCTGATGACCATCCAGACAACCAACAAGCTGAGCATTTGATCTATGAAATGCTGTATTTTTCAGTGGAAAGTGGGGTGGCTTTCAAACGTCACGTTATTTAAATTATAGTATATGTATGTACAAGATGATAGTGGTCAGGAAAATTGTGGATTTTTTAAGAGGTCCTAATCACTAGTAGGAATAGGGGGTTCTGGTTCTTCTCATTTGTGTTATAGGCACAGGCCAGCAGACAGGAGCCCATGTTCGGGAGAGCAAAAAACCCGCCATTGCGCTCCTTGATGTGCTGAGCATTCCATGGCCACAGCTGAGGTTCTGACTCCACATCTTCCCACAAACTCTATTTGTTGCTCATGTAAGAATCCAACACCACAAATCAACAAATTATCACTATTTTTCTATCAGCAGTATCCTATGAGGAGAGGTGTTAATAGCGAATGTCTCCCTCATAACAGGATAAGACTGAAAGCAATCAGCAAGAGAGGAGGAGAGGGTAGAAGACAGATTTACTAAGAATCTGTTGAGCTAATTATACTATGTATTGTTATAAACCCAATAAGTGTTAGTTTTTTATCTACTAGTGGAGACTTTCTTGTGGCAGAATACAGCATCATGCAGTATGAATTGTACTTATTAATAATTGGTTAAATGCATCCCAATACAGAGGGTCTGGCCTTCTGATTTAAGTCACTACGGTACCCGAGGTTTTCTGAACCCAAATCCATGGTAACTAGTCTCTATTTTCCAGGTGGCAACAGGAAATAAATCAGTGGGGAACACAGCACCTCCATCTGATAAACAATTGATACACACAAGAGTGCTTTCACCCCCAAATCCTTGCTTTTATTAAGTACAAAGCACACCATATAGGTCAAAAAATTCCCCAGCAACAGCAAAGAATTTATAATTTCTTCTTATCAGCGAAGCAGCTTCTAACAAGAAACTCACAGAAACCCAGAGCCAAGATCAGCTATCCACACTCCCTTCCATTCACATGAATCCTTTGCTTTATCTCTTCTTGTTAGCAGCACACTTTCAGTGTTGCTGGTTTGTCTGCCTAAGCAACAGACCAAATTATTCCCTCCTACCAGAGCAGTCATCTAGCTCCTCCTCTACTGGAAAGCTGGATTCTGTTCAATGTTCCTTTTTTTCATCCTGACTTACCGCACCCCTCATGATAAGTCCAACCCATCAATACCTGGAGAGCAAAGGAGTTCCACCAGTCAAACTTGTCTCCTCTTGCCTCATAAAGAGACCTAAGCTATTCTCTGCTATGTTAAAATGGATGATGGCTCCCAGAGTCATAGAAGGAAACTGGCCACCTTAGCTGTGTACCTGTGACCACTGAAGACTCAGACAAGTATCCAGGAATGTAAATCAGTCAGTAAGGAAAACATTAGCTGTCACTGTGTAAGAGTTTGGTGACTACCAAAGCACACTCCAGAAACAATTGCAGTTCCTTATTCTAAATGTTTGTTATTCTCTTGATCTGACAAATGACAAGGCTGGGTACATCATGTATGTCTGACATACATACTAATGACAATAATTCCTATGTTGTCAATGTGACAAGAAGAGATTCAACTTCTATCTGAGAGATTTAATTTTGTTAGTAGGACGTCTACACAGACTTCTTGTGGGACACTACAATTTAGCCTTGGCCATGGGGTGTGTTTTGCCTATGCCAACCATCATATGTAGGTTCTGCGTGTGCTGTGAGGTAGAGTGAAAATGACAGCTTGTCATAAAGATCCCATGTTTCTGTCCCTGTTAGTATAATCTCCCCATGGTGCTTGATGTCTGTGCCAAAAAGAAGAAATGATATATATGTCTGAACTGAGCTCATGAAAAATGATTAATGAACAGCTCGGGAGAATGAATTTCTTGATCCACAGAACAATGGCAAGGCAAGCTTTGCACGTCCTCCAGCTCCTCCCATGTGTCAAATCTGAAATAGCAATGAAAGAATAGGTCATTCCATGTGGCCCAGCCACTCGTTCTCTGTGATGAGCCTGCCACTAAGCATGGCAATTAGCAGCAGGTTTGCTGGGTGGACACCTGCCTTTTAGGAACTAGACTGAAATGATCAGGCTCATTTCACATCACCTACCTAACAAATTTCCATTATTGTTGAGCGGAGGTGTATTCAATCCGCCAAACTCAAGGTGAAAGCTTCTGTATCTTATCAGCAGTCCCCTGGGCCATCCATCATCAGCATACAGCCATTTTGTTTCTAGGTGGACAAAGACATTGTAGCAGCAAGGGTTTCATCCCTTAAGAAACCATTGGCAATTTTGTTTAAGCAAACCTGACACATCGAAAAATGCACTCCTAGCAAAAGTGAGGAAACATGTTTCTAGTGCCAGGAGCACTTTGTAATAAAGCAATGAAATAGCATCTTAGGTTTTTTAATTTGTAAAGTATAAGAGTGTAATAAAAATAGAAGACCTGGGGGGATTTGGTTTCTGCAGTTTTGTGCTTGATGCCAGTTTTTTTTAATTAATCTGTAGCTCTTGAGACCATAAAAAGGTCTGAGCTCTTCTGATATTTACAAAATACAATAAAATGTCTGAGTCATTAAAACATGAAATGCAATTAGAGATGGGATTTCTGTGTGAGTGGTAAGAGCTAAGTATGGTATTGTTCAGAATCAGGCTCTTAAATGTGAGTGCTGAATAACTTACTCTCACTGCAAAAAGAAATATACATATTTGACTCAATATCAGCATCACAAAATCTTACGATTTTTATGACAAGTCATGTGATTTTTTTTTCTTTTCTTAAAGCCCCAGATGCTGCAATCAGGTTATTCTCTGAGCGTGTCAGCTTTTCATTGAAACACAGAAGTAAATTTCTAATCTTCATGATTCCAAAGAAAAACTTGAAAATGTGAATCCCAGTGCTCATGCAGCAGAAGGCAAATAAATGGAACCCAAAACTTAATATTTTTAAAAATCTCATTATTTTAAGCCACTCTCATGATTTTGAGACCCTGATTCATGATTTTTTTTTAACTGTTCAGGGTGGGCAATACTAAAATACTGTATTATAAGAGCTACATTCTACAAATATTCCCTGGGAGTCTTGTGTGAAACTTTGACCGAATTAAATTTATATGGGATCATGGAAATCTGCTATACTACATTATTTTTAATTGTAAGTGTACTGTGCACTGTGAAATAGCTAGAATGTACTGAACAAAGACACATGTGCATGCATAAATCCTGCAAAGACTTATGTACATTACTTACTTTTTGTGCACTGTTAGTTTTACTTAATTCAATGGCTCTATACAATTAAGCCCAAGAGTAAATCTTTGCAGGATGGAAGTTCTCCGGTAAAGAGATTATCAACTAAAGTAATGAATTAGTATAAAATTATACAAAAACTCCAGTGCACCTGAAACACACAAATCAGGCAATCAAAGATTGAAGTGCATGGGGTTAGTTAGCACTTTTGCAATTTTTTAGCTACAAATAGATAATATGCACTAAAAATATTTATATTTGGTGGTTTACTTCTCCCTAAGCCGCTGTTCTCCACCCTTCACAGGTCATTGTATGCTCTTTGGGGGTCTATGTTTGTTCAGTTAGCACCCAGAGGATCGGGCAGTCATTGTGCTACAGTAAATAATAAGGCCAAAGAGGAATAAGGAGGTTGTGGCTGCTACAAGACTTTGTGGGAGAAATCAGTTTTGAGAAACTTGAAGAAAGACAGGAAGTCGGTGTGCCACATGGGGAGTTTAGAAGGCTAGTTCAAATATAAGGAGGCAGCAGGGAAAAAGATGAAGCAGAGACTATAAGAGGAGATGACAAAAGAAGCAGCAGCTAAGAAGAAAGAGGAATAGAGAGGATGTGGGCAGAATAGTCTGACTGTCCTACCACGAGGGATTTGAGGGTCTGACTGGATACATTTTATACCATTCACACATGCTTTCTGCTTTACCCTCCTTGGGCTCCGCACATTGTGCTCTGCTCACAGCCACAGTCTGATGATGCAGCAGTGTCATGACAGTTTCCTGTACTTTCTTCATACTTTCAGTATGCAAACTTGCTATGGGAGCAACAGAGGAAAACCACTACAGAGGGTAGGGTGTTGTGCGGGAAGGCAGTGCTGCTTAAACTGTGGGGGTATTCAAAATATGACCATGTATTCTGATAGGCTCTTTGGGTTTAGCACTCCCTTTCTGGAGCTCGCGATGCCTTGCTATGCTCCTTTGCCTTTGCTTCTTTTTGATTAGTAGAAAAAGAAGTTGAGAGGGAAAACAGAGGTATAGAAAAGTGAAGCAACTTGCCCAGTGTCACACATGTAAATTGAGTAGATTTTCATACTATGAACCTCTATCTCTTTTCTTATGTGCTTTGATTTGCAGTGAAATAGTTAATTCATGTCCAAATTAAATGTCAACATTGTTAAAACCTGAGATTAATAGGGGCCATTCACAGATCTTGAAGTTATTTTAGGCTGTCTGCAAACACAGGAAAATTAATCTGCATTGGTTAAACCCATTTGGCAGTTTGAAGGTTTTCTTTTCAACTACAAGGGATAAACTTGCCATTCCTCTCCCTTCCCCTCTTTTTAATGAAAGGTATTGTCCATCCACACCGGGAATTTGTGTACCTGCCATGATGAAAACCGTGTGATCTGCACCACTGCAGCTCACTCCAGCTTGAAAGTAGGATAAACTGCATCATAGCTTAGGTGTCTACACCAGTGGCTTGCCTTGGTCACTGTCCATACAATCCCAACTATAAACAAGGCCTTAGATCAGGGGTAGGCAACTTATAGCACACATGCCGAAGGCAGCACATGAGCTGATTTTCAGTAACACACTGCCCAGGTCCTGGCCACCGGTCTGGGAGGCTCTGCATTTTAATTTAATTTTAAATGAAGCTTCTTAAACATTTTAAAAACCTTATTTACTTTACACACAACAAAAGTTTAATTATATATTATAGACATAGAAAGAGACCTTCTAAAAATGTTAAAATATATTATTGGCACATGAAACCTTAAATTAGAGTGAATAAATGAAGACTCAGCACACCACTTCTGAAAGGTTGCCGACCCCGTCTTAGATTCTTTAATGGAAGACAGGAACTTGTGAGAGGTGGTACGTCATCCCACTTCAAGCCCTGGTATTTGGTACATCTTAAATGGAATGGTGTGTTTTCTTTACAGCATTGCCTACTGTCTCCAACATACTAAGTAGTGTACAAACACATTTAGAGGCAATCCCTGCTTAGAAAAGGCTGTAGTCACAATAGACAAGACAAAGAGTGGGTGGGAAAACAGAGGTACAGAAAAGTGAAGCAACCTGCTCAGTGTCACACAGCAGCTCTGTAGCAGAGCTGGGAACAAAAGCCAAACTGCTCTGGGCACAGCATCCAGTGCACCATGCCCGAGGCCATGCTATCTTCTCTCCATTGTTTCTGTTGTGGTGATGGTATCTAGGGTGACCAGACAGCAAGTGTGAAAAATCGGGACAGGGGCTGGGGGTAATAGGAGTCTATATAAGAAAAAGACCAAAAAATCAGGACTGTCCCTATAAAATCAGGACATCTGGTCACCCTACTGGTATCTCACCTTTTTATAGACAAGTACATTGTTCTTAGGGTCAGGAAGATTCATCTTTTTAAGCTCACTGCTTCCTGGGGCAACTAAATGAAAACAAAGGGACTGAAACCACTATCCTTTCTGATTCAGCCCTGGCCTCTTTTTCAGCTGCCTGTCCTGGCTCTCTTCTTTTACTTTCCCCTTCAATTCCTTCTTCCATCCTTCCAACTATTCTGTTTAGGCTCTTTGTCCAGCACCCCAGTATCTGAACGTCTCCTACTTTACATTTCCCCCTCCTTTTACTTTCTTCCTTCTCTCTAGTGGCACTAAAACCATTTTATAGTGGAGGTGCAGAGAACCATTGAACAAAACGAAATCCTGTATATGCTGGAAACCGCTTTAAGCCAGGGGGTGCTGCAATAATTCGAGTTCCAGCATGCCTGCTTCTCTCCTCACCTAAGAAACAACTGTGCTCAGGCGCAGCCTGGCTTTCTTTTTAACAGAGAGAGAGAGAGAGAGAGAGAGAGTGTCTACACACACGAAGGGAATTCCACGTGTCAGCCAGTACAAGGGTTTTCTTCTTCTCCTTTCATTCTGACAAGGGAAACCCAGCTTGCTCATTCGTGTTACAAAGCAGCGTCCTCCCGGCAGCTGGACTAAAATAGGGTCTGATTTGCCACATCGGCCGGGGACTCTCGCGGGCTGCCAGCGTGGGGTTTCCACTGTACCACGGAAGGCGCCGCAGGCAGCTTGAGGCTCTGCACGGGGAGCCCTTTATGTACCCCCCGCCCAGAGCTTGTGTCGGGCAGAAGGACGAGCGAGGGCCGCTGCTGCAGCCCCCGCGGAACCGGGCAGCTCGGCCTCCGGACAAGCGCTGGAGCCGGGCGAGGGTCCCGCAACCCGGGCCGCGCCTCCGCCTTCGCTGCCTCCCTGGCCCGGCGCCGAGAGGGGCGGGGCGGCGCCGCCGCCGTGGGCGGGGATGGGGCGGAGGGAAGCCCGGGCCGAGGGGCCGGATAAAGCGGCAGCGCGGAGCGGCTCCCCCAGTGTGCCGCTGGCTCCGTCTCTCCCGCACACGCCGCTGCCGGCGCTCCGGGCCGCGGGGCTCGCAAGCCAATGAGGGCCCGGACCCCGGCCCTCGCCGCCGCAGGAGCCGCCCGCAGCCCCCCGGCCCGACCCCCCGCCCGGCCGGCGCCCAGGACCCATGCGGCTGCTCCAGGAGAGGCTGCGGAGGTGAGCCGGGGGCCGAGCGCCCGTCCCTGGGGGGACCCGGGGCTCCCCACGCCGCCCCCGGGGCTGGTGCCTGCATCCACCCCCCGCCCCACCTCCTCGGTCTGTGCGCCCCTTTCTGGGGTCTGACCCCTGCCTCCCCAACCCCCAATACTGGACCATGGGCGGGGCCGGGGGGCCATTGCTGAAGCCTTTGGGGGGACCAGGGGCTGTTTGGATGAGTTTAAATTCCAGGGCTAGAACCCCCCGCCCCATAGCTACATACAAAGCCCCGCCAGCCCCCCATGGGCTGCTTTTGTCACTGGGAAGCAGCCCCTTCCCTCCTGGGGGAAGGGCCCGGCTGTGCCGGCTGGCGGAGCCAGCGTGTCTCCAGAAAGGAAATAGATCTCAGGCAAGGATGAGATTCTTCCTTCCCCCGCCCCCCGTTTTTAAGTGGGTGAAGGGTCACGCTTCCGGTGGGATGGTTTGTCACAGGTTCATCTTTGGTTGGACTCAGCCAGCTCTCCCTGCGTGTGCAACCGCTGGCAGGGGAATTTCCAACCTAGAAAGGATCTGGTCTCGTGAATGACTGGCCCTGGGGTCTGTGGGGTATAGGGTGCATTGGGATTTTTATGTCTAGCTGTTTGTTTTGGCTGCTCTACGATGCAGAACGGTTGGTAGGAGGAGAAGGGTTGGCAGGGGACAAGCAAAGAGTGTGGTCTTTTGTGCTCTGATGTGGTTGAGGAGCCTTAAGTATATGGGGATATTTTCAATCCACACCGGTGTCTTTAGATGTCCCTTAGAGAAACAGGGAGAGTGAAGTAATATCTTTTTTGTTGGATTGACGTGTGTTGGTGAGAGAAGTTTTTAAGCCACATTAGTCGCTCATACCTGAAGAAGAGCTTCTGCGTGGCTCCAAAACTTGTCTCTCTCGCCAACAGATGTTGGTCCAATAAAAGAAATTACCTCACCCTTATTGTGTCTCTAATATCCTGGGATCAGCACAGGTGTAACTACATTGCATACAACAATTAGATGCCCATTAGCAGACAGAATTAGAATGCTGGCCTCATTCCTTGTTCTTATCCCCTCCCTGCCAAAAATGGGTCAGTTGAAGGAACAATAGAACCCAGTACTTACATAAGTATTTGGGTTTTCAGGTGCTTCATCATTCTAACATCTGGTACAATAAAGGTGAAGTTTTTGAATGACAGTGAGCCTCCCAAGTATTCTCCCCTTCTCCCCCCCCCCCCCGTCCCCAAGGAGGTACACTGTCTCAGTCTTGCAGAATTACAATAACTTTTTACTTTTTGAGCAAGCAAACCAAAAAGCAAAGAATGATAGATCAAGGAAATCAAACCTAAAGTAGACATGAGTGGAGAGAGCTTGTCTACATTTGGGCTTGTCTACATTGCCCATGCCTGTCTTGATAGGCTACCTAGCTCAGACCTGTGCTGCAGCATTACATGAGTGTCATCTATTCTTTCCCAGCCCCAACCCCATTATTTTCTTCTTATTTTGAGCTCTGCCACCTTAACATGCCTTTACTTGGCAATTTCCAGAAATCTGGGGATATAGAGGCGCATATAGTAATGAATTTTAGATTAGGCTATAGGGAAATATAAAACAGCAGGCCTCTTTTTATAATGGAGATTGTGAGCATATATGGTGGGCTTGGGTTAATTTTCAGCATTCGCTTATTTCAAGAAGACTTGATGGCCAGGTTATGTTGGCTTCAGAGTTCATACTACTTGTGAACGGTGTTATTTATTTAATCTAATGTTGAATGTGACAAATGGAAGCAATCTAATTTTGTACTGATACATGTTTTGAAGCATTTTGAATTCTACTGCCTCTAAAATAATTCTGTGTGGGAGTCCATAACATCTCTCACAGTTTAATGATCAGTGTGGTCATTTTATTTTGTGAAGGGATTTCATTTATTTTCTTTATTCTGGGAAAATATGGAGGAAAGTAGAAATAGCTATCAGGTAGACTATGAATATCAAGCTTGATGCAGAACTCTTTTTTATTTTTAAAATTTTTATTTGTACCTTTTTATTTAGAGAAAAATAAAACAGTGAATGGAAATCACTCTTCCTTCAACCCCTCCCCCCTCGTGTTGTCTAGTCTCTTTAGTTGCTTAAACCTATTACCTTGGTATCTAAATGTGGAATTCCATTTAATCGATTCTCCTGCTAATGCTGGTTTGTTCCTGCCAGTGTATTTTCTCATACTGTATCAATCATGGATTTATTTATTTTATAAAATGCCATTCAGACCTCCTACTTGGGTTTGCCAGTTATTCAGAAACAGAAGGGCACCAAGTAAAACAAAAAGGCAATACAATTAAAGAGGATGAAAGGAAATACCTAGGGCTTAAAGTAACTTAGTCTATTAAACTAAATACTGCAAAATATTTACCTCTAAAAGATTACAAAGCTGGACCATTGTGTGAATAACTTCATACAGAGTTACTTAGCTAAGGGCTATCACTTCGTGTTTCAAAGCTTATATTGATCACTAGATGAAGTCAAGAATATATTGCAAAATGGGCAGGTTTCTTGTAGATGTTTTTCTTACTACAGCTTTGGATGTAACCCAGTGTTCAACACAATATTGGGTGTACAATTAGATGGGCCACTGGTCTGATTACAGAAAAAATAAGATTGAATTGTGAAGTAGTGCCTTGGCTACAACAGTGCTTATACGGTCTTCCAAACTCATTGTGGTCCATGGTACTTTTTTTTTAAACTGTATTTCCCTTAACATAGGACTGGTTAACTCACATTTGAAATACAGAACACAGTGAACAAGGCAGTCCTTATGGGAAATGAACAAGAATTTACATTAAAAAGTTTACATGAGTTCTGTCGTTTTGCTAAACTCATAGGTTACTCTCTTTTAAATAAAAAGGACTGTCAGATACTTTAAACAGAAAGTTCAAGTGATTTTGTGTGTGAGTGTAGAGAGAATTGCCTAAGCCACTTGCCCCACTGTTCATTACTTTCCCTGTCTGTAAGAGGAAGATGTTTGCCCTCATGTGGGATTCTGCATTGAAGATGCAAAGGACTTGGTTTGCCTTTGGTCCAAGGCCATTGTAGTTTGATGAATACTTCATTTTAAAGCTTGGTTGCCTTCAAACGTATTTTATACATATTGCAATGCTTTCACATTGCCTTGATTGATACTATTGACTGGTAACAGATCTAAGGGAGTCTCATGTCAAAATTGATTTTCTTCATCAGAGCTAACTGGGGGAAGCTTCCCTAGCCCAATCTGCACAGTCTGTTTCTAATTAGCTTTATTAGTCAATTACTTTACTAAACACTAAGGTCTAGTACACCAAAAATCAGGAAAACCAGAAACCCTGTGTGTCTTTTTCCTAATGGGCTGTAAAAATCCCTAAAATAGCAGTTAGTGTTGATCATATAAACATGGTACAAATTCTCTCCTGCAACTCCTTTTTCAAGTCATGTGTTCACCTGATGGACCTTGAATGACTTGGGCTTGATCTATGCTACAAAGTTAGGTCAACGTACGCTGCCTAGTTGCATGTGTCTACTTTTTAAACTTTGTCTCTGGCCAGTGTAAGCACCCTGTTACACCATCTTCTCGAACAGCGCTGAGCTATTGTCTACGTACTGAGAGCCATACAGTCACAGTGTAGACACCGTGACATATGTCAACCCTAACAGTCTGCCAGCAACTGTCCCACGATGCCTGACGCTGACCACTCCGATCACAATTGTGAACTCTGCTTCCCAAGGGTCCATGGAGAATGCAAGCCACCTTTCTTCCCTCCCCCCTCCTCAAAACCCTTTCATCATTTTGAAATACTTCTTCCTGATTGCCCAGCTTGGTGAGCACAGCTTGCAGCTTCCACTTGGGTGCAACTGACCACACCGTCTACACACTGTAGATGCCCTGCTGCCTGGAATAGATGGGGAGGTAATGGATTTTCTGGGCTCATGGGTGGTGGGGGGGTGGGGAAGAGGCTGTGCAGGCACAGTTACACAGCAGTCATAGAAACATCGACGTTTGCAAGCAGATTGCGTAGGGGATGTGGGCGAAGGGGAACAACCGGAATCAGCAGAGCTGCTTTACAGTGAAGGAACTACAGCAGGCATACCGTGAGGCCAGCAGTCAATCCAGTGCTGAGCGATGGACACGCTGCTTTTAAAACGACCTGCACGCCATACTTTGTAGACACCCCACTAGCACCTCCCAGAGCACCGTAGGCACCTCCAAGGAACTGGACACACAGACCTCTGCATGAACAGTCAGGAGGAGGAGGCGGCTAGGTAACATGACAGAGGAGTCCAGCCATGCTGAAAGCCAGGACATGTTTGAGACTCCACAACCCAGGCTGTCAAGCACAGGGGAGCCTGCTGCAGGCTAAGTGTGTGAATGCATTTCCCATTACAATCTTTAAATGTACTGATGGTGCCTGACCCCAATGTAGCAGGACCCATCTATTGACTTATTTTCCTCATGATAGAAGAAGTAGTGGTACAATGAAAAGGTAGCTATCTGCTTTTCATTCCCCACTAGAGATAGGCAGAGGATAGGGGACCTGTGGAGCAGTTTGTTTACATACACATGGATGTCCTTTGAATCGTCCTGAAAGATCTTGACAATGCTTCCATGGAGCTGCTCTGCAGTCCTCTCCTGCAGGTTTCTGGGGTTGACCACCCTATTTCTTCTGTGGTAGGACACATTTCTACTCCACTCTGCAATGACTGTGGCAGGCATCATTGCAGTTAACAGCTAGCAACATACAGGCCTGGGTGGTTCAGGTCACCAGCCGCAGCTGTGGTCTCTGTGCCTTTTTGTTACTCTCAAAGGAGAGTTCAGCTAAAATCACCACTGCCTGTGGAAAATGTTGCCTGTATTCACTGCCATTGCCCTATACTTGTACCATTTCATGCAACCAAACAATTCCCTTCTCTTCTCTCTGCCTCTGGCAGCCCACGCTCACGATAGGTGGAATTGGAGAGTGGGGCTGTGCCCAAGCACGCTGAAGTGTCCATAAACATGCCTTGTTTAAAACCTTAGGGCAGCAGGGGAAGGAAGTTCTGAAACTGAACGTAAA
This sequence comes from Gopherus flavomarginatus, assembly GCF_025201925.1. Taxonomy (NCBI): domain Eukaryota; kingdom Metazoa; phylum Chordata; order Testudines; family Testudinidae; genus Gopherus; species Gopherus flavomarginatus. Next base: position 42,211,096 of record NC_066628.1, on the reverse strand, counting down.
CTTTCCAGTTTGACTATACTTACAATGATACCTCAGTGTGTGTTAGCTGTAGCTCCTGCCATTGTGGCCTTCAGGAGTCCCCATCCACACCTGTGGAATGCTTGAGCTAGATAAGGAAGAGAAAGAGGAGTCCCTATGGAGAAGGAAAGGGTGGACAGGAGAGACCCATCAGGAAAAGGAGAGGCAGATGCACCAGGGCATAATGAGGCCATTTCAGCACAAAGCACAGATGCTGCAAACTCTCTGGTGAGCCTACAGGATCAACAAGCCTGAACTTGCCTCCGTTTGCAGTCAATGGGAGGTGCTAAAACGGAGTTCTTGTGCACCCCCCATGCCCTCCAGTGTTCCACATGGCATCAGGGCTGCATCCCTACCCCTGCCACTCCATACTGGGAGACAATAAGGACAACCACAGCTTCACATCCTGACCTGTGTGACACATGATTGTTGTCTGTGTCGTTGAAATGGGCATGAATGTTCTTTTTCCATGTTTAGTTCCTTTTTAATTTATTCAAAAAAAAGTTTTTTAATTGCATATAATTTCTATGTACTGGCTTTGGTACCCAATAAAATCTATTTTTGAGAACATAATGTATCTTTGATTATTTCACAACATAATGCCTCGCACAACTGAAAGCACCTACTATTAGTTATTGTACAGGGCAACAGAACTCATGGGATCAGTGACAAACACCATAATAACTGTGAAGGTACAACAAGCACCACAAAATTGAACACTTGAAAATTCACCTTCTGAGGACAGAGAAGACTAAATTGCATTCAGTGTGAACTTCAAATTAAAAGGTAAACATGTCTTGTGCATTGGTCCATTTGCTGTAGTACTAACAGTGCAGTACTCAACATGTTTTTACAGCTATGCAGTTAGCTTGTATATTCTAATCTTTGTAAAAGGGTCTTGAGGTCTGTGAATGGAACGCAAAGGCATCACAGAAAGGCAATTGTTGCATTCTGTGTATGTTTAAGGATCAGTACGTGCATTTATCTCTTGGGGGTTTGGCTTTGTTTTTAAAAAGGCACCAGTTCTGTGCTTTTAAATTGGTTTGTGAACTCGTGTTCAAGTTGCAAACTGTTTTTCAATCCACATTGCAGACTTTTCTTGAATGGTATCTATTGTAGCCATGCTCAGAATTTCCATTTATGCTACAGGGAGTTTTGCATGTCGATAAAGTACAGTATATCTACAGTGTAGATCAAGGAAGAACTTTGCATCTTGTATTTCTGTCTTGCATTACAGACTTTTAAAATGGTGAATCATTGTCAAATTCCAGGATGCAGTGTTTCTCACGGAAGACCTGTGTTTTCCAGCTTTGGGCTGTACCCATAATTTCAGTGGTTAAATTAATATTTCATTTTTTTCAATAAAGCCTGAAATCTATAGTCAGGACTAGTAGAACACTTGTTTTGGTCACAGAAAACTATGTTAAATATTTAGATGTATATTTTCTGTAGTTTGAAGGGGGCAGGTTGAAATGTTTCTTATGACCTAAACAGACCTCATCTGAGTACTTTTTTTATCGCTGTTACTGGTGTGGTTTTTTTTTTTTTTTTTTGGTCAGACCTATAGTGACACATATACAAAAAAAAAAGCAGGTGATAAATATCTTTGAACTGCCACATATTAAAATCTAAACCAATGTGGCACATTTTAAATTTTCTTCACTATAATTATATAAAATTCACACAACCACTCTTTACTTTACTTTTTTTTTTATTGTCAGCAGCAATCCAACATTGCAGACTTCCCCAGTGTGATTGCCGTTCAGTTCTCAACTGTCCATGCCAATTTCATTCTGGTGTCCCTGTGCTGGACGGCCGGGGTAAGCTTGGCACACAGGTCCAGGAATGTGGCCTTTCACAACTCGAAAGTTCTGGAGCCTCTACTGTCGTCATCCCAAACCTGCATTATGATTCAATCCTATGATTCAATCCTACTTGTTCCCTCAGGTCCAGAAGCCACACTAAACCATCTGTAGCTGCTTCATGAACACCTCCACCAACCTTGAATTGGTTTTTTTCTAAGTCCCACAGCAAGCTGTCCTCCATGAAATTATCACATTGCTCACAGCTATGGTTCCTTTTGTGGCTCTGCAAACACCAGAGGATCATGCGTTGCAAACACAGAATGCTCATGACAGTAGCACAGAGCTGTGCGGACTCCACTATCTCTGACAGAAGCAGGGACCGTAACTAGCACTGCATGAGTGTGAGATTTTTCCAAAGGCACGAATGTTATGGGATAGAAATGGCATAGTGGGATGGAGAAAGTTGCATGATCAGAACTTGATCCTTCACTCCCTAACTCATTTATGCCCAACCGTGCAGTGCCTGAATTTCCCAAAAAAGGCTGCACAATGGCAAGTTGCACACTGGGGTATCTGCCCATGGTGCACCACATTGTGCATCAACACAAGCACTCCTGGTGAGTGTGTGCCGTGCTTGTGCAAGGAACTCAGTAGGCACATGCACAAGCCATATCTTAACTGCAGTGGCTTTACACTGGCATAACTTCTACCAAACTTTGGTAGCATAGACATGCCCTCGGTGTATGACTTCTATGCTCTGCAGGTAACAAAACAACCTTAACACAAGAGTGTGTGTGTGTGCGCACCCCTAAGAAGTGCCCTACTGTCCTATCCTGGAAACTGTTTGTTTTACAATCTTCTCTATATTGGCTCTACAATGAAAGAACTAGTATAAGAACAGTATATCTTCACTGTTCAAGAGTCTTACACTGGAAAACATTTATGGATTCTCTTGGTGTAACAGATAACTAAAACTAACTGGGTTTTCTTGTAAGCTATTACTGTGCATTCCTTGGTGATTTTTTTCATCTGCCTGGCATAGTCATTATTTTTATTTTCAGAGTTTTTTATTTTTATTTTGAGGTCTAATTGTTCAGCTTAAGGCTATGTCTACATTGCACTTTTTGTCAGTAAAACTTTCATGGGTCATTGGTGTTTGGGGCGGGGGAGAGAACATGCCCTGACAAGTTTTGCCGATGAAAAGCATCAGTGTGGACAGCGCTATGTTGGTGGTAGATGCTGTCCTAGAATCATAGAATATCAGGGTTGAAAGGGACCTCAGGAGGTCATCTAGTCCAATCCCCTGCTCCAAGCAGGACCAATTCCCAACTAAATCATCTCAGCCAGGGCTTTGTCCAGCCTGACCTTAAAAACCTCTAAGGAAGGAGATTCCACCACCTCCCTAGGTAACCCATTCCGGTGCTTCACCACCCTCCTAGTGAGAGGTTTTTTTTTTTTTGTTTGTTTGTTTTTCTAATATCTAACCTAGACCTCCCTCGCTGCAACTTGAGACCATTGCTCCTTGTTCTGTCATCTGGTACCACTGAGAACAGTCTAGATCCATCCTCTTTAGAACCCCCCTTTCAGGTAGTTGAAAGCAGCTATCAAATCCCGCCCCCCTTAGGCCATGTCTACATCTAAAATTTTGCAGCGCTGGTTGTTACAGCTGTATTAGTACAGCTGTATAGGGCCAGCGCTGCAGAGTGGCCACACTTACAGCAACCAGCGCTGCAAGTGGTGTTAGATGTGGCCACACTGCAGCGCTGTTGGGCGGCTTCAAGGGAGGTTCGGGGAACGCGAGAGCAAACCGCGGCGAAGCTGGTCTCCTTTCCCGGTTTGCTCTCTCGTTCCCCGAACCCCCGAACAAGCAGGTCTCCTTCCCTGCGGTTTGCAGGGTGGTTCGGCGAACGCGAGAGCAAACCGGGAAAGGAGACCAGCTTCGCCGCGGTTTGCTCTCGCGTTCCCCGAGCAAGCAGGTCTCCTTCCCTGCGGTTTGCTGGGTGGTTCCGGGAACGCGAGAGCAAACCGCGGCGAAGCTGGTCTCCTTCCCCGGTTTGCTCTCGCGTTCGCCGAACCCCCGAGCAAGCAGGTCTCCTTCCCTGCGGTTTGCAGGGTGGTTCGCGGAACGCGAGAGCAAACCGCGGCGAAGCTGGTCTCCTTCCCCGGTTTGCTCTCGCGTTCCCGGAACCACCCAGCAAACCTCAGGGAAGGAGACCTGCTTGCTCGGGGTTCCGGGAACGAGAGAGCAAACCGGGAAAGGAGACCAGCTTCGCCGCGGTTTGCTCTCGCGTTCCCGGAGCCACCCAGCAAACCGCGGCGAAGCTGGTCTCCTTTCCCGGTTTGCTCTCGCGTTCCCGGAGCCACCCAGCAAACCGCGGCGAAGCTGGTCTCCTTTCCCGGTTTGCTCTTGCGTTCCCGGAGCCACCCAGCAAACCGCAGGGAAGGAGACCTGCTTGCTCGGGGTTCCGGGAACGAGAGAGCAAACCGGGAAAGGAGACCAGCTTGATTACCAGAGGCTTCCTCCTTCCACGGAGGTCAAGAAAAGCGCTGGTAGGTGTCTACATTGGATTACCAGCGCTGGATCACCAGCGCTGGATCCTCTACACCCGAGACAAAACGGGAGTACGGCCAGCGCTGCAAACAGGGAGTTGCAGCGCTGGTGATGCCCTGCAGATGTGTACACCTTCAAAGTTGCAGCGCTGTAACTCCCTCACCAGCGCTGCAACTTTCTGATGTAGACAAGCCCTTATTCTTCTCTTCTGCAGACTAAACAATCCCAGTTCCCTCAACCTCTCCTCATAAGTCACGTGTTCCAGTCCTGATGATAAAGCTACCGACCCTTGTTGAGGAGGGTGGGGGGAAGTTGTTTTGTTGACAGGAGAGACAAAGAGCAGTTACGCTGCGTACCTTACAGCAGCACTGCTGTAGTGGCACAGCTGTGCCGCTGTAAGGTGCGTGGTGTAGATATAGTCTAGGAAAGTTTCTCCTAAGTGTAAATTTGTTGATTCAAATCTCCCGACCCTCACTTAACATACGACTTAGTCTGAATACAGCATATCAACTTTTCATTTATTCTCCCTCTTTAAATAATAAATAAATTAATAAAAAGTAGTTAAGTGGCAAGAGGGATTCAGATTTAAAGTGGCCCATTATTTCTAATATTGGGTTAGCAGGAAAACCAGTATCATCATCACTGCAATGTTCATGATTTTAGGGAACAAAAAGCAGCAGCATTCCCACAGGAGAAGCAAAGCAATCTTGTGCATGATGTTCCCAGCCCTGACTGACTTAAGGAACAGGTATCTCAAGGTCACCTTTTAACATGGCATATTGGGTCAGGAAATCAATTCTTCTATCTGTCTCAGTGCTACAGTATAGTTTTAACTTTCACATACAGGAATAGTTGTCTGAGTTGATCTTTTATAGTAGATGTCAAAACCATGTGTTCATTTTTGAGTATGTAATCTTTAAAAGTAACCTTTTTCTCTCTTTGGCCCAGTTTCTTCCTACACTGAACCAAAATGAATAGCAGAACTTTCTCAACACATAACGAAACTTACAACATGGCAACAAACTCTCAATTCAAGATTGGATAATATGAGCACTTCCCAGGGGCGCAAAAAAAAAAGCCTTATGTGCCACAATAAAATTGCTGTAGAGCATGACCTGACTTGAATGACCACTTAAGGGACTAACAAACTAGTTGTTTAAGAAATGCAGTCTGTCAATGTGGAGCATACCTGTACCTGGTACAATTGTAGATGCTTGTGGATATAAGGCAGAAGGTTGCCCATTAAGGAAGTGTCCACATTTCACTGCACTTTGGGAGTTGGAGGAGGTTCTTGTCGTGAAGGGAAGTGGCTGACCTGCATATGATATAAAAACACTAAATCTAGATACTGGATTAAAAAAAAAACTAGATTCTTCCAATCAATTCTTCCTTTATAAACAAAATTATACTAGCTGCTGTACCTTGCCTAGTGCTCCTAAGGTGCTAGTCTTCTGTTGTAGAAAAAAATATTTCACCATTTTCTTCAAATTAGCTTTACACTAACATTTGGTTTGTGTGTTTCTTGGAATATTTTTTTACTGTTTGATAAGTGCAAAGAAATACACCGGACCCTTGCTAGAACGTGGGATTTGAGACTGCGTTACAGTAGGGACCGTGTTAAAATGAATTACAGTTAAAGTAATTAAATTTGGGATCCATGGGCGTGACCGTGTTATATGCGAATTCATGCTATATAGATGCGTTTTCTAGCAAGGATCCAGTGAACTTGTAAATGTTGGTCATCTTGGAAATCTAGAATGGGAGTCAGTGTGACCTAGGAATTTATTGTGGTGTCTGTGAAGCACGAATTTTTTTCACAAAGGACGTATGGGAGGGTCACACCTAAAGCTGATAGGTGATACAGTGCTTTGAAATTCTCCCATTAAAGGCACAGTAGAAGTGCACATTTTTAGAACTTTTCCAAGATCCAAAGGGGAGCACTCATGTGTATTATCCCCAAATTCATTTATCTGTCTCGATTTTGTTTAAACAAAGCATTTGTAGGCAAACTAGGATCTCTGTCACTCTGTGGATGAGCCCCTCCTTAAAAACACAATTCTGTGAGACAATCATCTGTGGTAGAAAAAGGGCAGGGCTCAGTTTCCATTTAGTAGCTCAGTAATGCTGCTCTTCCAATAAGATTCTTGCTAAAGAGCACTGAAATTCTCTGCTGTGCTCAGGGGCAGCTCTAGGCATTTTGCTGCCCCAAGCACGGCAGGCAGGCTGCCTTTGGTGGCTTGCCTGCAGGAGGTCCCCGGTCCTGCGGATTTGGCGGCAGCCTGCGGGAGGTCCACCGAAGCCACGGGACCAGCGGCTCCTCCGCAGGCATGCCCCAAAGGCAACCTGCCTGCTGCCCCCGCGGCGACTGGCAGAGCGCCCCCCGTGGCTTGCCGCCCCAAGCACACGCTTGGCGTGCTGGGGCCTGGAGACGCCCCTGACTGTGCTATCAACTTGTTAACCAAGTGGAAACCTTTAGACAAGATTCTAGAATCTTGTCTAAAAAAACAGACTCCATGTTTGTGAAGATCTCCAAACTCGGAGGCCAGTTCTACAACAGGGCTTTTAGCCAGTGTAATTATGTTGGTTAGCGGTGTTATTCTTTACAACACATTTATACCAGCAGAAAGCATTAGTATAGATGCAGTTTATACCAGCAAAAAAGTTCGTTGCTGGTATAGCCGATTTCATTCGGTAAATTAGTGTAAACTATACTGCCAAAAGAACTCTTTGCTGCTATGAGCTGTCTTCCCCACTGATATAAGCAATACCAGTCTAGTCTCCGCCGATATATGGTATACCAGCCAACTCTCTTGGAGATGGTGGGGGCTTTAGTGAAAGTCTGCATCTAACCCAGTCCTATTAAAGTCATTTAAGTTCATCCAGTCCTTAGAGGATCTGGCAATGCATTCACCCATCTCCTGTGCAGATGATGTTCTTGTTTTTCATTTAGATATTAAATTATATTCTAATTTTATTTAAACTTGTACTGCAATGAAGTATCCCATTAACCATCTTTAACTTTCTTGTAAATCATGAATAGTTCAAAACAACCGAAGTAGTTAACATTCCGAATCTTGAAATAAGCAAAACTTTTAAGTTTACTCTCCAAATGATATAATTATCCCTTTTTGTTTCTACATAGAATAAGGTCTCAAAGGTACCAATGTGGTCCATGGAGAAATTTTGTAAAATCATCCCAGATGTAATCAGTGGAAAGACGTCTCCTGTGGTTTTGAATCCACTTAACTGTGCAGGAGGAATCTAATCCTGAACACTAGAATAATCTAACAGATGCTTTTTATTTTTAACTATTTTCCCAACTTGGAAACAAAACTGAGTGAACTGTTTGGCTCCCTCTAGACAACTTTCAGATAATCTTTAACAGTTGTTGAATAAATAAAGAGAGGCAACCAGGCATTAATTCCATTTTCCAAATCTCTTGGAAATCTGTTTACCTCTAATTGCAATCCTGCGGTTGTTCTAGAGACTAAACAGGTGTAAGTCTGCTAAATTCCTCGTTGTTTTAGGATTTAGTGGAGTTCACTGCAGTTAGGCAGAAATGTTCAGTATTCACTGGTGTGTGAATAAACATTACATTTTGTCATGCCTCTACAGGGAACCCAGAAAATGCAACTTTATGTAGAGATTGTATTTGTTAGTGGACCAGTTTAGAAGGGGAGTTTAATTTTGATAATCCTGCTCAATTTATCAGTCTTTGCAGGATTCCTTATTTATCAATTTAGTATACATGAATAAAATGTTTAGCACCCAGAGTTTCAATGTTAACTTGCACTGATTGTCAGTTATGAGTAGATAAAAATATGTCACTGTTCTATTTCACAAATAGGACTCTATATTTGGTCAAAAGAATTAGCTTCCAAATGCCACAACTTCAGCTGCTAAGATTGGCCTGGTCGGATGTCACAGCACAGTAAATGGATGGTATTTAAATAGGACCCTTGACTTAAGAAACCTAACCAGGAAAAGCGAAGTTCTTGCATTATAAACAGGGCTTGTGTTATGAAGCAGTTTTGAGCTCTGAACATATAAGCATCTGTTGGGAAGTGTGGGTGGTGGGGAGAGAGGGTGGGACTGTGCATTCACGATTCTGTTCCCTGCTGGGTACCAGTGAAAGCCTATGAGAAACCCAGTTGGGTATTGCTGGTTATTGGTACAAAATGATCTACTTGGAATAATTATTAACTATTATTTTGTATTACTATAGTACCTAGGGGGGCCCCATACCAGAACCCCGCTGTGCTAGGCACTGAACAAAAAGAGGATCCTTGTCCCAAGGGACTTAGTGTAAGTCTAAAACAAGAGATGGATGTAGACTGATGGGGGAATAAGTTAGAATGATGTTTCTTCTTGAACATTAATTTTCCCAATTTGTGTATAGCTTTAAAAAAAAAAAAAAAAGGTTTTAGAATGATACAGGGAATATTTGCATATTGGTTCTGGTCTTGTTGCCTGTGTCTGCAGTTTTATGTGACACAGGGTTTTTCCAGCTGTTCTCAGAAGAATATAGCTTATGCTGGCAAGTTTTTCTAACATTCTCTTACATTTTCTAAATTGATTCTCTTCACGAGCCTCTTGTGATTGACTCTTGGTTAAAGCAGAATTAAAATGCATTATTTATTTTAGGATTATACTCCCATCCACTTCCAAAGGGCCACCTATTCTTGCTCTTTGCAATTCCTAAATAAACAATAGGATATTTGCCACAACTTGTTGAAATGTTACCTCGACGTATGTTTGACCTTGAAACCATTGTGATCTGAATGCAGTCCTAAGCGGGCAGAAGATGATGTATAATCTTAAGGGAAAAGTCTTTAGAAATGGGTTCATTGGTCTTATTAGACTACCTATAATAGAGCTCTAGCTCTATAAAAATACTACTCGTTTTTGGTATTCAGAGCTATTTGTACATTTTTATAATGTAGATAAAATTTTTTAAAATAATGCATCTCATTCTAGATCTAGCAAAATATTACTTTAATTGCTTGGTACTGAAACATGTAATGCAGTATGGAAGGGCAAGTTGAACATCTCTGTCTGAACTGTCTAAAAATATGGCAATTTATACCATTTATTAAACACCAGCTGGGAAGATTTATTTTAGTGTCCTGGTGCTACATTTTGCTTAGAAGTTAGACTGGAAAAAATATGGGGAAACATTTTTCATCAGAACTAGATTAACAGTAGTTCATGAGCAGTGAGAACTTTGATATCTCCTTTGGCTCTCACTTTTCTGAAGCTACTACTAAAGTAATATGCTCTATGGGAAAAGTTGAGAGAGTTCAGCCGTGCTCCCTCTTCTCTGAATCTAATCTTAATTTGGAATAAAACCCAATTTTCCTCCAGGATGTTCTGAATACTGTGGGTCCATATGGCCGGGGAAGACACTGTGGTGAAACAGTCAAAAAAGAAAAATGTCTTAGACTTGGATGGCAGACACAAAGTCGTCTTGACCTTAGCTAAAACAGTTGGCTAAAAGACTAGGCGCACTCACAATAGTTGAAGCCCCTTAAAAGAACAGAAACACAAATATCTCAGCTGTCATAATCCAAAGGATTAGTCTCTAGTATCTAGATAGAACTAGAGAAAATTGTTATAACTTTAGATAAAAGAAATCTTGGTCCTAGGATTACTCCCATTTTAACATGTATTCTCTAGAATCATGGCCATTCCTCAGAGCTGCCACCCTGTGTATGGTTAAAGAAAACAGAACAAGCCATGGGAAAAACTAAGGTCTGATCTTGCATGCAACTACTACTAAATTAAGAGTCTTCCATGTGTAGGGAATTGGTCTTTATACACTGGAACACAGGAAAAAAGTATTTAATGAATTTCTTCATTAGGTCAGCTTTCAATTGTATATTATATCTTTGCTTAAAATATCTGTAAGAAAAACATCGCTTTGCTTATATTTTTAACATGTTAACAGATTTAAGTTAGATGCTACTGTGTGTGTTAACTTTTCTAAGAGTATTCCATGATTATCTGAACAGGTTCATGAACCACCCAGCTCCAGCAAACAGCCGCTACAAACCCACTTGCTATGAACATGCTGCTAACTGTTATACACACGCAGTAAGTAAATTCATTATTTGACCAGTTCTTTCAGTGAAACCCTTTATAGTATTGGAATCCTACATTTCTTTTAGCTTTGAATTCCTAAATGTATTTGTTTGCAACTTCTAAAATCAATCTGATGGTATACTGTTGCTAGAAAGTGGTAGTAAATACAAGTAGTGATCATAAACGCATGTTCTGGGAGCACAGAAGGATCCAAGGAGTCATATTTTGGTAAAGTCCTGCAGGTTAAAGGTTTTGACTCATCTCTTTCCCCTTTGCCCAACCAAAGGGTGACTAAAGCATCATGAAAATGGATCTCTATAGGCTCATGATTACTATAATCCTTTTAGACTATTTTTCAGTACAGGAAGAACAAGGAAGATTTAACAGTTTAAAAACTTTTTGAGCCTTTAAATACAAGGCTGTGGCATAGGCTGCATTTTAGGATAGAAATAAAACTGAGCAGCTTTGCTATGATTAAGCAGTTTAGAAAGAGAAGATTTGAGAGAAGTCTAGACATTTTTAGACACTAGCACTAAATATAAATATCCACGTTACCCTGGACAAAAAAAAGTTAAGTGACTAGTTTATTCACCCAAAAATGCAGTCTCAGGTCAACTAAAACTATTTGTGAATTTGACCCTAATTTGGCAAGTAGTTTTTTTGGGGGGGAAAATGTTCAGGTTAGATTTACCAGGGAACTTGATTGCTCTTCAGCCTAGTGGTGGTGGAATGCCTTCTGATCCTCTAACCCAGTGGTTACTACACTATCCAGGATGTGGGAGGCCCAGGTTCAAATCCACTCACTCTTTGATTTGGAGCAGGGACTTGAATTTGGATCTGCCACTCTCTGAGTGCACTAACTGTGAGATGTAGGAAGGGCAGCTAGCGGATGAATGTAGTGACGCTCAGGTCTGCTCTTTTTTGTAGCTGCAGGATCAGGAAAGAAACAGTGCCTATGAGTGAAGTTGGGAGACATTTACAGTTAAGTTGCTGTAAAGTAAACTCCATTTGATATGGGAGTGGAAAGATCAGTCTGAAATTATCCAAAATGCAGGCGTTTTATACCTGTGTAGAGAGCATGTGCTGTACAATAGTGAACTAAAACAAGCAAAATGTGAACAACTTGTCATTTCAACAATTTTAAAAGTCCCTTCCCACTTGCTTTCAAATAAGGGGCTCTCTTCTTTCTGTATTTCAAAATGAGTTCTGGTCTATATTCCCCAGTGCTAAATCATGCAGTAGGGAGCAAAAGACTGCAAGTATTCCCAGAAGGGAGCAGTGGAGAGCTTGTCAGCTCCTTGGAGGAGGATCTTCAACAGTGCAGATTGAAAGAGCTAATGGAGAGAGGGCCTTGTTTCTCTCCAGCCAATGTTGGGGAGTACAGAGCGAAACAGTGTATGAGTGTGTAGACAATGTGGCATGGCCAATGATCATGCTGTACTGCCGGTGGACAAGACATCTCTGAAAGCCATGTACATGGACAGGCAATCAAACTGAATGCCTCAAGATCTTCAGTGTTGAGGCTGAGACTGCTGCATGCTTCCCTGTGAATACTCTGGTTCCACGTGGTGCTACCTGCTTTACATAGTCGTTCCACTTGTCTCCATAAACAGAGCAAGCATTGAGGTTTTGCACGCTTTTGCCTCTCCCCCTGGAAAACTGATGCAAGAGAATAACTTTACATTGTGTTGCTGTGGTCTGTGCAACAAAAAGAGTAGTAACTTAACACACAACTTGCCTTAACTTTGTGCATAAGCCAACACAATCTGACTGGTGTAGCTACTGTACAAAGACCAAAATGGTGCTACGTAAACAGTGTGAAATGTGGAACAAGTTGAGGTAAAGTAGTCTGTACCACCCTAGTAAACTGAGAAAATTGACAGGAAGTTTATACTGTTCTGCCACAGTTTGAAAGCAAACAACACGTTGGTGTTGCAATATACAAGTTTTCAGTGGTTACCTTTACATATAAGTTCTGTGGGTTTCATTTTGTGCTGCAAGAAGCTTATTAGAATTGTGTGGAGGATGCAATTATGTTTCACCAACGATTTCAAGATTTTGTTTGTGGGTTTTGTTTTTATTTAATTTTGGCTTCATTCCAAATTTAAACAAAATGAAAAATTTTGAAGCTGAAATAAACTTCTAAAAAAATTGTTTCAGTTCAGTTGAAATGTTTCAATTTTGCTGAAACAAAACATTTCATTTTGATTGTGACAGTCTTATTTTGCATTCTAATATGAGATGGTACAAATTTTTAAAACTTCCAAATGGAAAGGTTAGTTTCAAAATTAAAAAAAAATTCTGAAAATGTCCAGACAGAATGTTCTTACACTGTACAACATTTTTCTTCTGGTTTTCTTCCAAAAGGAAATTCCAGGGACATGACAGGATTTTGCAGAGTGCCAAGATTTCAACAGCTCTGCATGTTCCAATAGCACACGATTCCATCAAAACTTCTCCAACCAGCTTTAGGGCTTATTGTTTCTGCATCATTCATTCTGCTGTGGGCCCTAATTAAAGTTGCTGTTGTGTGTAGTAATAGGGAAGTGCTACGGCCTTTCCCCAGTGTATTTGCCACCTTTCAGTTCCTTCAGCAGATATTCCTACCTGCAGTAACTATGACTTTCTCATAACTGAATGATTAGGATTTCTCCAAGGGTCTAACGGAGTTAGGTGACCAAATCCCAGCCAGTTTCAATGAACGTTCCAGCTCCTCATTCAACAGGCTCATTTGATAATCCCAGCCCATAAACATAAACTGTTAATGCATCTTAACTCCTTCCTGTCCTTTCCTTAATGGAAAGTAAAGCAAATGATGCTCAGACAAGTTTCTCAAATTTATTCGAAAATATCTTAGTAAAATTGGAAGAACTAGGCAGCAGTTCTGCTACATCTCCTCTAAAAAAACCTGTCACTTCCCTGACCACCCCACCCCCACCCCCACCCCCCACCTCTCCAAAGCTCACTGCCTCTAATTTAGCAAGTACGCTTTGGCTAAGGTGCTCAAAGTAATTGCTAACCTTGAACTCCGAAATGGAATATTCTCTAAATTGATTTACTTTGTTTTAACGCTGGCTTTTGTTTCAGTTGGGCTATTTATAAAGTAGTGGATTTGGCACACGGAATTAGCACCCTGGTACAGTCTCTCCTGTTAATATAGTTTTGCTTACACAATGAACAAAGTGTAAATTTCAACAAATTTGAATACCAAGAACAAGACATTGTTTGGCGGTTTAGCACTGTTACATTATATCGTGATGACTCAGCATTTTTATGATTCTGTCAAAATAGATCCATTCCCTCAGTTTGTTAGTAAATATCAACCCTAAAGATACTGTCAGGACTTCCCCTTTTGAGAACTGATACTGTATTTGTCATGCAATTTTTGAAGTTTTAAATTTCTAAAATCTGCTCAAGGAATTATTTTGGGAAAGTTGTATAGCCTGTATTATAAATGGTCCCTTCTGGCCTGTAAATCTTTGTATCTATGAAAAGTTTGAGTAGAAAACTTGTATTGCTTACCAGTGCTCTAAGACCAAAGCTATATCTTGCTTTTTAAAAGGTGGATGAGAAGTCCATTTTTGTGTCTTTTTTTATTAGAACCTATATCGTGTCAAGTGTAATTAGTGTAGTAGAGAATTCTGTTTGCCAGTAGGTAGGCAGACAGCAGAATTTCTCTTCTGGTCTGACATAAAATGGCTAGATTGAAAGCAAACACCTTGGAAGTAATGAAACATCTTTCGTTTAGTTAACTGTTCTCATGATGCACTTGATGGCATATAGGCAAGGCATGCTATTCCAAATGGATCTCTTGGAAGAAAAGAGAAATCTTCCATAGCAGGAGTAGAATTTTTTATTTGAATAAAATCCAGGAAAATGGCAGAAATAAAATAACATTTGGTAGCTTGCAGCTCTGTATTGATTTGTATCTGTATTCATCCTCTAAAGACATGAAGGAAGAGATGGTAAAACAAACTGACTTGCTTCACCCTGCTATAACTTGAACTACAGTGGTCTTTATAAATGTTAGACCCCCACCTTCTCAAATATCTGATATCTTAAATGCACTATTTCTTAATTGTGTAAAAGTTTACTTTTTAATGGCGACCACCAGTGCTTAAGGTGTCTTATGAGTAATATACTTCTAGGCTAAAGTATTCTTTGGGGTTTGTGTATTCTATTAAATCTGAGGACGGAGAAGACTAAATTGCATTCAGTGTGAACTTCAAATTAAAAGGTAAACATTGTCTCGTGCATTGGTCCATTTGCTGTGGTACTAACAGTGCAGTACTCAACATGTTTTTACAGCTATGCAGTTAGCTTGTATATTCTAATCTTTGTAAAAGGGTCTTGAGGTCTGTGAATGGAAGGCAGAGGCATCACAGAAAAACACACACAGAATGCAACAATTGCCTAAGGATCAGTACGTGCAGTTATATCTTGGGGGGAGGGGGGTGTTTTGTTTTTAAAAAAAGGCACCAGTTCTGTGCTTTTAAATTGGTTTGTGAACTCTAGTGTTCAAGTTGCAAACTGTTTTTCAATCCACATTGCAGACTTTTCTTGAATGGTATCAATTGTAGCCATGCTCAGAATTTCCATTTATGCTACAGGGAGTTTTGCATTTGGATAAAGTACAGTATATCTACAGTGTAGATCAAGGAAGAACTTTGCATCTTGTATTTCTGTCTTGCATTACAGACTTTTTTAAAATGGTGAATCATTGTCAAATTCCAGGATGCAGTGTTTCTCACGAAAGACCTGTGTTTTCCCACTTTGGGCTGTACCCATAATTTCAGTGGTTAAATTAATATTTCACTTTTTTCAGTAAAGCCTGAAATCTATAGTCAGGAGCAGTAGAATACTTGTTTTGGTTACAGAAAACTGCTATGTTTAATATTTAGATGTATATTTTCTGTAGTTTGAAGGGGGCAGGTTGAAATGTTTCTTATGACCTAAACAGACCTCATCTGAGCACTTTTCATCACTGTTACTGGTTGGTTTGGTTTTTTTGGTCAGACCTACAGTGACACATCTACAAAAAAAATAGCAGGTGATAAATATCTTTGAACTACCACATATTAAAATCTAAACCAAAGTGGCACATTTTAAATTTTCTTCACTATAATTATATAAAATTCACACAACCACTTTTTAGTTAATTTTTTTTATTATTATTATTTAGGATTTCATGTAGCATATATTTACCACTAAGACTTAAAGGTAACTCAGGTATTCAGAATGCTACTTCAAGCCTAAAAGTGATATAGGTTATATTTGGGTTGTGAATTGAGCATTATTTTCTAAAGGTTACTCTGCAGTGGCCTTAACCGATCCTTGTTCTGTTATCAAGAGTACAGAAAAACGCCACTTAAATGCTCAGTACGTACATAAGAATTTCCTCCTTATCTTTTTTAGGCCTCTCTACTCACTTTTTTTTTTTTTTTTTTTTTTTTTTGTATCACTATAACCATTTTGCTTCGGGGATGGGATTTTAGTGAAATAGTTATGGTGGCACAACCCCTAATGTGGACCCAATTATACCAAAATAAAGGTGCTTTATACTAGTATAGATTATTCCCATTTCCTTCAGGAATAAGTTATACTGGTATAAAGGCATTTATACCCGTATAAATCTTCATCCACACTAGGGGGATGTTGTTGTACTACTTTAACTATGCCAATATAGTCAGTACTCGAATCCTCAGTTCAGCAAAGCACGTGTCAACAGAATTTAGACTTCAGTGAGGCTAAAACACCTGCTTCAGTGCTTTTCTGAATTGAGGCTTTTTAGTTTCCTTTAAAGACTTCTGTTGCTTGGTCATTATACTAAAAAGAGAACTTTTTTTCTCATGGATGCATGTGTAGGGTGGGACTCTCTCTTAGCCTCCAGTGGACACCGTGCATGCATCTGAAGGCAGAAGTTGACCCTCAGTTTGCATTACTTCCAGCTAGGTAAATCTACCATATCTGGTTTTAACCTGAAATTAGTTTGGGTTTGGCAAAACAATTGTGAAGACCAAAGATCTCCTTCAAAATCTTTGTACTGTAAGTAGCCTACTTAGTGAAGAGCTGTGCTGAGTGTCTGTTTCCCTGATTCTTTGACTAAAGAGGCTAATGATTAATCACAAACACTAATGTGAGGAAGAGGTAGAATTGATATATAAACCTACTAGGAGTAACCCGTGAAATATTTAGACATTGGTGATATTAGGTTTTGTATCATTTGTGTTGCACTGACTGGCAGCTCCCTAAACAACTAATGGGGTCTTACTTTATTTCAGTGAAAAGAGGTTGTGGGAAGATGGACAGGTGCACACTTATTGCAATAGACTTTACACTATTTATAATTGAGTCGGTTTGCTGTTGCTTGTGTATTGTGTCCAGAGAAATCCATAGTTCTGGAATGGGTGGGTGATTCTACACATTCTCTGGGGATAGAGAATAACATCCGTGTTCTTATTGTTTCCTTAGTTCCTCATTTTTCCAGCCATTGTGGGTAGTGCCCTCCTCCACCGGCTCTCTGATGATCGATGGGAAAAGATAACTGCATGGATGTATGGCATGGGCCTCTGTGCACTCTTCATTGTTTCCACGGTGTTTCACATTGTTTCCTGGAAAAAGAGTCACTTAAGGTATCCACAGAACACTCACTGAGCATAATGTTTTTTTCATGCTGCTTCTGAAGTGGTCAGATTCAATTACCCTGACTAAGCAGACCAAGGAACACTTTTTTTTTCTGCTTTTGCAGAGCATTGTGATGGGTGCCTTCTGTGCTGTGTAAGAGATTCTCCAGGAAACCTTCATTCTGTCAGTGCAGATTGGCTTGCAAGGTTGGATCACTAAAGTAACCTTATACCCTGTTGGGAAGAATTATGCCAGAGAAAACTAGATGCATTTTTTAAAGAACATTAGAATACTGAACAAAATGTAGCTTTGTGTCACATTTCTATGTTCCTGCACGGCATATTCAAATACGAGTTGACTTCTATGAAGTCTAAGCTCAATATTTAATAAGACATTGAACCAAAAATAAATTGGTCTTCTGCTAATCTTACACCTACCATTATTTCTGATCACTTTCTATAGGCAGAACATAATGAATCACTAACATGTTCCTAATTACGTCTTTATTAAAATAATAGCATATACTGCCTTCCATCACAAGACTCTGAATCACTTTAACTATATATGTACAGGACAGAGCAACACAACAAAACCACACAATTTATGCTGGCATGAACTGTTGCAGTTAATGTATGTCACAAGCAACTCCACATTATTCTGTAGAAGAAAATTGCTAGATTAAAAGTGAGGTGGATTTTTATCTCAGTATAGAAATGGGATTGCTGGCTGGATGTTTCACATTCTACCATACATTGAGCTTGACACAGAACCTGCTAAGTGTCGTACAGTCTAATACACAGTTGACCAGGCAAAGGTTCTGTTTCAAAGTTAGTCTCTAATAGCAGAACTAGGGCCAGATTCTTGCTCCTGCTATGATTCCTCTGGGGTCACTAAGTTGCCTTAAACAGCCTCTTTAAGGGTTCCCTCTGCATAGTGCCTGTCATTGGGTAGTGCAGAGCATGTGTAGCAGCTCCATGCTATCTTGCCCTAGCATGGGGTCATGGCTGAGGAAAAGACATGACAGGAGCACTGCTGTGCTCTGGGTTGCTTGAGCCAACTGGCCCAACATAGATCATCCTGGAGGCTGCTGCAGGCTGAAGGCATAGCCAGCCCTGAAATGAGGGAACGCAGAGCCAGACCTGAGCACTTGGTCCCTACTCTAGTGTCACAAAGACCAAGAAGCTTTACTATTGTACATGGAAAGCATTTAAAATTTGAGAACTTTCATGTTGAACATTAAAAGATCTAATGCTTTTTCTTAACAGAGAGGAATTGTGACGTTTTTCCAAAACTTGTATTTTAGCAGCTTGTTTTTTCTTTGTTAGGACAATGGAGCATTGTTTTCACATGTGTGACAGAATGGTGATTTATGTCTTTATTGCAGCATCATATGCACCATGGTAAGATATCAAATGTATATTTTCAAGGGATTAAAACTTCCTACACTGTATTATCAATATGATTTCCAGATAACTTTTGTAAAGGCGTTGGGAAGTAGTTGACAACATTATTGAACTGGGAAATGGAATATGGCCAAATCCCAAGGGATTTAACTTGGCTGCCTCCTCCCTCTTTTGTATTATAAGAACAACAAACTGTTTTTGTCACGCTTTGAATTCTGAGCTACGTGACTAGAAATTATGGGCCTTAACCTGCATTCCTGCTTATCCAAAATTCAAACGGACTTCAGTGGGACATCAGGTTATGTAAGGAATGTAACAGGGCACCTCCTCCTTTTTTTTTTTTTTCCTTGAGGTTTAAAATTTGGACTGAAGAAGAAAGGGAGCTAGCTGACAGTGATACTCCTTTCGAATGAGCAATTTCTAAATTATTCAAGTATTGCAGTTGTCTTTTTCTCTATTCTACTGTCGTAAGCCAAATACTCTACTTCAACTTAGACTTGTTATTGAAAATACTCGGAACGTTATCCCTGAAAAGGGATGGTAGAAAGGGATTTGGAAATAGAAAAAAGCGCTCTCTTCCTCACATCTGTCCCAGCACACCTAGACACGACTTAGTTAGTTCGCAAATAAGTTTTCTTACCTCTCCAAGAAATCGCAAGATTTCCCCTTCCTGTTTTCTAAACAAAGGGTAGCCCATATTGTTTTAAAATAAATACAAAGATTTTTATGTCAGTAAGTTCCATTCATTCATCACTTCTGTTGTCTATTGTAATCTTCACATTTTCAGGTTAAATCTTCGTGAGCTTGGACCTCTGGCATCTCATATGCGTTGGTTTATCTGGCTAATGGCAGCTGGAGGAACCATTTATGTATTTCTCTACCATGAAAGGTAAGAATTCTAATCTGCATTAAACTGTAAACTGCATTTGACCTTGCTGCTTTTTAAATACTGCTATAATAAAATGTCAGCTTGTCTTGCATATTGACTTAAGAACTTCAAAATAGCAGAAATACATAAATAGAAGGATGCAAGCTTGTATCTTGTGAACAGCTGTTTGCACCCACTTTATCACATACAAATTTACAGTAACTTGTATATCTCACATTTAGAACAAATTTATAAATGCTCTTATCTTCTGTGGAAAACTAAGACACAGCCCAATAAATACATAAATCTTGCTGGTGGGAAAGTAGGCAAGGAGAGGAGGAGTATCTTTATTGACTTGATTCAGTAGTTGATTTGTACGGTCAAATCTCTTGATGGGAGTTGAGGGAAATGTCTAGACAATCAAGATGCCTTCATTGCTTCCATATTATACTATGCTAATTAATTGATGCAACATTCCTTATAGAATTACAGTGCAATATAATGTAAGTTGTACATGGAGAGGTTACTAACCCAGGAAATTTCTACAATGCCCCTGTTGAGCTGTTTGGAGAGCTCAGTCTTTCTTCAGCCTCTGTGACTGCCTCTCATCACATACCCCATTCCCAAGGAGCAAGCGACTAATCTTCATAAGTCTTTCTCCACCTATTAAGAAAAGAGTTGAAACAATATGCATTGACCCACTTGGTGGGAGACTCAAAGTGGTAGTTACAGGTACATCTCAAAAGTATGGAGGAAAAATTGACATATTTAGCCATATATAGAAAGTGTGTAGGCAATGTTTCTAGCAGCCTTCTGTTATGTAAATGAAACTTCAGTGTGATGTATCTAGACAGTCTTTAGGTGGTTGGGCATCTGTTAGTTTAAAAAGTCATACATTAGCTGTTTTTTGTCTTTTAAGGAAATATTTGAATGTACATTTAAAATTCATCTTGTACCTTTCCTTAAATTATTCCTTTAGGTATAAGATTGTTGAACTCCTTTTCTATTTAGCAATGGGATTTTCTCCTGCTCTGGTAGTGATATCCATGGTAAGGAATATGCTGTTAATGTAATAAATACATTTCCTTTTATAAGTAGTTTAAAAGGAAGCTCCAGTGAAGTTCCATTTTTGTCTGTATAGCTGTTAATTTCAGTTCAAGACACTGTTATAAATGCTAGTTGTAGAAGCACTGAAAGTATTTAGCCATCTGTTTGGGTTGAATGGTCCTTAAGCTATAAGCCAATGAAATTCCATCCATTATGTAGACTGACTTTTAAAAAAAATAAAAGCTTAAATGAATCATGTAGGGATAGTACTTCTATTTCACTAGAGCCAGAAAGAATCAAATAGTGCATTTCAGTCCCATACATCCAAACATCATGTATTTCAAAGCAATGTGTTTTTGAATTGTAATATTGATGACTCCATTTAATGTTTGCTTCCTTTTCCCTTGTAAATTCAGAAGGAAGCTTTCAATTTAGAAGTGTGGCATAAGACTCCCTGTAGTCCTGTTTGGCTTATTCACTAGCTGTCTTGTAAGTTTTTTGGGGGTGGTTCTTGGCCCCTCCCCCCCCCCCCCGGTTCTGGCCCAAAATCTAGAAATAGGTTACTCCTTCCCTCTTCTAAAAATGACTTGCCTTAGAACAGGGGCGGGAAAACTTTATTTTTTGTTTTTATTTTGGTCTGAGGGCCACATCGGGTTTCCAAAATTTGAATGGAGGGCTGGTTAGGGGCGGCTGTGGAGCGCCCCCCCCCCCACACACACACACACACTCTTGCCCCTTGACAGCCCCCCCAGGACTCCTACCCCATCCAACCCCTCCTGACTAATCCTGGATTTCCATCACCCCTGCCCTCTGACCGCCCCTGACCACCACCCTGAACTCCCCTGCCCTCTTACTATGCTGCCTGGAGCGCCATCCAGAGGACCAGATCAGACGGTGTCTTGGCAGCTGTGCTGCCCAGAGCATTGCGCTGGCGGCGCAGTGAGCTGAGGCTGCAGCAGAGGGGCCGGGGGTAGCCTCCCGGGGCAGGAGCTCAGGGGCCAGGCAGGAGGGTCCCGCTGGCCAGGTGTGCCCCATGGGCCATAATTTGCACACCTCTGCCTTAAGAAGAAGGCTGGAGTATAGTCCGACTCTTCCCATTAGAGGCATCTCCAGATGAATGGATATAGTGTGTTTAAAAAAATTAATCACAGGTGTAACTACTCAGAACCACCTCTAGTGAAATAATTAACTTTTTCTCTACAAGAATTTATTATTTAGTGACCATTATACAATGCCACTGGGAAATGTGTGTTCTGTTTTTTTGTTTTTGTTGTTTTGTTTTAAATCATTACATCCTCTTAATCTGTTCAGTATAGCTTGAAAATGATCAAAATTACCCATTCTCAGCTCAGATGTCTTGACAGTAGCAATAGACACAACAGCCAAAGCATATTCAGGATTGCTTATAGTTATGTATGCTGCAAAAAGTTGATAATCTCTGTTGTTGCAGCAAAACTGAATACAAGCCATAAAGTATGCTTCAAATTTGATCGTCTCTCCCAAGTACTTGAGAGAAAAGATGAGCTTTGTGATTTGTCCAGAAGGTTATAAATCTGGAATGTGGTGGCTAGTTCCCCTCTATTATTATGAGCAGTTGTAGATACATTTTCTGGTAGAGTCAGATTTTGTACGTATGGGGTGATAACTCAAACGTCACTTGTAGTTCTAGAGCTGAATGTTGTTAACTCCTGGAGATAAGCTGCATACAATCATGTATTCTTGTTTCCCCCCCTTTACATTCATTTTTATGTGTTTGTGGTCTCCCATGTGTGTACTCCACTCTCAGCTGGGTAGAATGTCAGACCTGCTCAACTCTGATCATGTCACCTGATATTGCTTTGATGATGATAACCTGTGAAACGCATCAGCGCGCACACACAATCAAGAATAGCCGTTATATTGTAAATATTTAAGTACATTACAGCTTGTTGCTCAAACTGCTAGAATGGTGAAGTGATGAATCTGAAACAAAATAATAACAGCAGAAACAGTGACACTCTAACTTTACACATGGCGTAACACCTTATAATGATCACAACACCAGGCCAGTGTTCAAACAAGCTGAGTCTGAAACTCCAAGCTGAACTGTAAGCATTTAGGATTGGCTGCCCTGTTCATTCTGTTCATATTAGCTGTCACATGAAAAGGTTTAGAAACTCACCCACAATTAGGATCGATATACTATGTACTCCAAAGTGATGTCTCAGAATAATATTATGTGGCCTCTTAAATGTCATTAAATAAGTCATCCATCCCATCCCATCCCCTCTCCCCGCCCCCATAACAAGGCCTGGAGACTTACTAACTCTCCATTCCAGTTTTAATTTCTGAAGGTTTAACTTTTTTTTCTCTCTCCTTCTTAATTAACAGAACAACACCGATGGACTTCAAGAAGTTGCCTGGGGAGGCTTAATTTATTGCATGGGAGTGGTGTTCTTCAAGAGCGATGGAATCATTCCATTTGCCCATGCCATCTGGCACATGTTTGTAGCTATTGCAGCTGCGGTTCATTACTATGCCATTTGGAAGTACCTTTACAGAAGCCCTGCAGACATTATCCGTCACTTATGATTTTTTTTTTTTAAAAAACCTGCACTAGGCCTCCATAGCAGTATTATTTGACGTAAGGAATTCTGGGGAATTGAGAAATTGCGCAGGAAAAACTGCACTGACATAGTTCTCTGAATGCATTTACTGTGAACAGATGTTAAATAAGGTGTCCTGGAACTGCCCTTCATACAGCAAGTACTGTAAATAATCAAGACACTAAAGTACAGTACTGATAGTCCATTCCATGCTAGTAGAACTGGGTTCCTGATGTTTACTAACTAGAATCTTTGTATTCTAGATTAATTTTACAGTTTTTACTATATGAATTTTTGTAAATTAGTGATTCAAATTGTGAAAGTCAGTGCAATAGAAAAGATGTAACTTCTTTTGTTTTTTTTTTTTTCCACTGGCCATTTAATAAACATTAATCATGGAGGGGTAGATCTAGTTTTACCGTACGTCATCTTGGCATAATATGGCTTTTATAGAAATTTTAAATTGTTTGTTTTTTTGTAAATTTTAAAAGTACATTTATTGAAATGAAAACACACAACTTTCATCTATGCAGTTATTCATATTGCAAACTCTTAACAAGAAACTTACATTCCACATACTGTTCCGACAAGCAAACATTATACCTCTTCCAAAACTTTTATTACAAGTGTCGTCGTAACTAAAGTTCTTAAATTATGAATTTCAAAACATGGTTCTGCCAAGCTTGAGTGTGAAAACATGCTGCTCACTATAATACATTTAGTTAGTTAGGGCTTGTCTACATGCTGGAATAATGCAGATTACAGGATGTGATTTGTAAAGTGCACTAACATGCTACATGTTAATTGTCCATATGGGCCCAGATGCTGCACATGAAAGGCTCCCTAATGCACTTTAACATAGTGCTAGTTGGAACAGTATTATGTTAAAGTGCACTAGGGAGCCTTTGGTGCACACCAGCATGGTCTGTATCAACCAATTAATGTGCAGCATACCCCTGTAGTCCACATTACCACACCATGTAGACAAGCCCATAGTATGGCTTTTCAGTGAAAGAAACAGTGTTTCTGACAAGTAGTTAATACCAGTCAAACATTTTAAGACACCTCCTCACATGCCATCTATAGAGACAGTTGAATTGATGAGAGCAGCCTTTTCAAAACTTGGCAGCAGCAATGCAGGTGGCCAGCTATTAAATATTCCAGTATCCAAATGAGAATGAGGAAGCATCAGTAACTGTCCAGAAGAGTTAATATATATTGGTGCTGAAACATTAAGGCTTGGATATCAAAAGGATCTCAGTGGAGATACCAGCAACCCCTGGCTTTGAGTGGGCGTTGTATGTCTCCCTTAGGTTCCTTCAGAATCCCAGCCAAAACTGGTATATTGCGATTGCTGATAACGTAGAGTATTTTATGGTTACTGGTTCTTCACACACATGGCCTTCTAGTGAAGAGAGCCTGAAGAACTTGATAGAATCTCTCATCAATTTGGGACCTTAGACGAGCAAAACTGGGCTTAGCATTTTCTGTACAAAAAACAAAATGTAGCAAGGCATGATTGTAGAACATGTGCATTAAATATCTAGATGCCTCCCTGCAATGCTGTGTGTCCAGTTATTGTATCTGTCCCACTACATTATCAATGTCTTATATTAAGATGAACTTGATTCTTTTTTCTAATTTACTCAGTTTTTCATGTCAGTGTTTTTAAAAACTTAAAAAAACCAAACATGTTGCCTTTTTCAGATTTTGTTCTGGATATTGCCTGTCTTCAAACAATAGATTAGTACAATAGGGATGTTTTTCAAGGTACTATTTAATATTTCATCTGAACTTGCCAGTGGGTTATCTGCATATTATAGAATCTGTACATTTCTATACAATTTCCAGGAAGGGACACTTTATTTTAAAAAAATTAATAAAAAAATCAAGGCATGGAAATGAGTTGCCATACAGTGTTAGCTGGTGACTGGAAAACAGCACCACTACACTAGTAGTGTACCACTAGTTAAATCTCTAAAAAGCATAAAAATGGAACATCTGGGCAGACAATCCTTTGTATGACAGTCTTAAACATGTGGATGCCTGCAGTTTTTTAACTTGTCTGTTTTAATGTTTTTCACTTCTGTGGGTTCATCTATTCTGTTCAAATGGAGCACTGTTAAAACCACTAAAATTGATGTAAAGGTCTGCTTTTTTTGTCAAAATTGAAATTTTTGCTTGGATTTGTTCCATTATCTAGTTAGTTTTTTCATGGCCAGATGTTTGGAGTGTTTAATGGTGAAAATGTTTTTTAAAAATTTGAACTCGCCAAAAATATTTTGAATTACTGTATTCTAGTCTACATGAATTTGAATGTACTAGAGTATTTAAAAAAATAAACATTTTGTGAATTTGGAAACTTCGTGGTGTGTTTGGGTTTTTTGGGTACCCAAATGAAGCGCCAAAGCCAGTGTGGGTATGCCAGCTTGTGCTGCAGTGTAGACATACCCTAAAACATTAGTCCAAAATGTACAGACGAAGACAGTCCCCGCCCCAAGGAGCTTACAGTGTAAGACAAGACACAACAGATGGATAATCCTGCCACGTGGATCCACTTTGGACTGTCCCCTTTATTCAGAATTTTGGTTCCTTAACCAGATTGCTTTTTGTAGCCAATAATTTGAATGCTGAAAGCAGTACTTGAATTATAATACACATTTGTTTTAGAAGTTGTTTGACCATAGTAATCAGTGACAGCATTAAGTGAAATTGCTGAGGATATTTGCACAATTTTGGTTTAAAATTTAATGTTTAACATTCTTTCAGGCACTGTAGCGTACAGGAGTTGTACTTTACCTCTGTATGGAACATTTTTCTATGAGATGCCTCCAGGATTCTTTCTTTTAGGTCTGGGTCATTTTAGCCTCCAGAGGAATCCAGTGACTGTGGCCATCATGTTGACGTCATGTGTTTGACTACGTCCTTTTCTCAAGGCTTTGCTATTTTTAGAAATACAGGATGTTAGTTTATGCTAGATAATTGCTTTAAATAGTGAGAGATGTAGAAAGATTAAAGCTAAAAATAGTTAGAATTGCCTGTTATCAGAAGAATGCCCAGGATGAACACTTTCCTACTTGGTATAGGAGCCTTTTTATTAAATCCCTATTTCAGTCTCATTTAGGGTTGAGCAGGTCCCTTAACCTGCAGCTGTTCCAGCTTTAGATCTATTAAGAGCCTCTGTCCTCATGAAGTAAAATCTTACGAGTTTGTAACTCATTCATATTTGTTTAATGTGCTAGTAAATAAACTTTATACACTGCATAAATTACAAATCACGTGTAATTCATGCCATACAATTACTTGAAATACATTCAGGCCTATGGTACCACCCTCATTTCTCCCCCCGCCCACCCCCAAAACCGCTCCGCAATGTATTTCTCTTTCCCACGGCTGGAATCAACAACTCCTTTTGGTTAGGAGGGAAGTTAAGTAGTCATTATAGGCCCCAGAGCTGCAAGGTGCTGAGCAGGCAACTCCATTGCAGTTTAGGACACATCAGAAGATTGGATTAGCTGACACAGATTCCAAACATTGGGTCTTGTGAGCCTAGCCTCAGGGGAGGGGCTTTGACTGGGAAGTAGTGGTTTCTGAGTTTCTATTAACAGAAGGGTAGCCGTGTTAATCTGGATCTGTAAAAGCAGCAAAGAGTCCAGTGGCACCTTGTAGACTAACGGACATATTGGAGCAGGAGCTTTCGTGTGTGAATACATGCATGCATCCGATGAAGTGGGTATTCAACCACGAAAGCTCATGCTCCAATACATCTGTTAGCCTATAAGGTGCCACAGGACTCTGCTGAGTTTCTATTGAGATACTATTCTCTAGTAGGCAGGCACAAAGTTCATATTCCCATTCGTGACCTGAATGCTAGTTGCTAAAATAACTGGCATAGAAACTAGCTTTCTCTCTGATGTATCTCTGTCATCAGCTTATGTTGAATACAAGAGAGTATTGCATGTTTCTTTTGTGAAATAAGGATGCTTGTTACTATGACTAAGGATAAACCAGAGGAAACTAGAGTCCTCTTACAAAAGTTTAGGGGGTAAAATCCAGTGAAGCTGTGAAAGATTTGCCATTGTCTTTACCCTAGAGCTGTATGCACTTACGGGAATATTTTCACATGTGCCTCAATGAATTAGGAGCACAAGTTAATAGGATTTGTGCAGGAGTGATTTGCAAATCTCTCCCTTAGGTTTTCTTTTTTTATATATATAAAATCAAAAAGTCATTGACCCTAGTCCACCAAATTACTGAGACTTTAGTTCCCGAAAAAGAGTTCTTGCTTGCTTATGCATCCTGGTCAATTTGAAGAACAATGATGCACAGGTTTGGGTAGCAGGGTATAAAGCTCTTGATCTACCAGAGTGTTATAACAGATGCTGACCGTCTTGCAGCTTCCCTGACGTGAGCAGTGTTACCAATGTCAACCGACAGCCCAGCCTCATGTCAGACAGGAAGTTCAAACCCAATCACAGGAAGCTTGGCTGGAAAAAGGTTTGTGCTTATTCATCACTATGTTAAAATAACACTAGACTCAAACCCACAAAAGCAAGCAATTCAGTATGGGGCTGCTTCCAACAATCATGCACTGCTTCCTGCTTTTAAATAGTGTAATGATCTTAGAATGTATCGTATAATACATGGGCACAGTAAGTATACAGTGCAAGCTTAAATCACTGAAATTTCTTGCTCTTGGAGTTTAAAAGGCATTTTGCTAAAAATCACAAACTTACAAAATCTAAATTCTTTACATGTTACTAGAATGTATATGTATTAAAACAACATTTTTCACTATGATCCTTTCTGGTTTTTTGGCATTTCACTCAGCTTGGTAAATGAAAATAACCTAGTCAACATTAATTGGGTCAGTTTCAGTTTTGGATTCCCTTGCAGTGACTAAGGGCTAGTGCAGGGGTCAGCAACCTTTCAGAAGTGATGTGCCGAGTTTTCATTTATTCACTTTAATTTAAGGTTCCGCATGCCCATTTAACATTTTTAGAAGGTCTCTTTCTGTAAGTCTATAATATATAACGAAACTATTGTATGTAAAGTAAATAAGGTTTTTAAATGTTTAAGAATCTTCACTTTAAAATTCAATTAAAATGCAGAGCATCCTGGACCAGTGGCCAGGACCTGGGCAGTGTGAGTGCCACTGAAAATCAGCTCGCATGCCACCTTCAGCACGCGTGCCATAGGTTGCCTACCCGTGGGCTAGTGTTATCAAACTTTCAGGGAAATGTTACAAATTCAGGGCCAGGGTTTTCACTGATTTTTGCATAAGAAATCAAAACCTTCATATTAAGTAAGTTTTTTAGCTTTTGTAAAAAAAAAAATTTAGTGCCCTTAAATGTGTGCTCCTTTCAGAAGTCAGCTGTTTCACTAATATAGCAAAATGGGTGTTGTTTTTGTTGTTGCCTGGCTTAGTTTGGGGGGCAGGGGTTGTAAATAAAATTACCTCAGAAATAATCACAGCTAATCAGAGCAAAAGTTCACCACATCTGTCCCCCTCCCCCATCAACAGATGTGTTTGAAAGTTGTCCTACTGTTAAGTCAAGCTTAATAAAGACAATATGCATCTAAATACATGGTAATAGTACTTTGGTTAGCATGATGTCTGTATGAAGAACTCAGCACCACATAAGATTGTGTCATGCACTGTGGCTGGATTAAGATAAGGCTAATCAAATTTCAGGTTTGATGGGCTATGCTCATATTTGCAGAGGTGAATAAGCAATTATAGTATTTCACCTTTCACTTGAGCATCAGCTGTTGTCCACGGTTGGACTGAATTTTACTCTGATCTGGCACAATTCTGGTTCCTATGCAGACAAAATGTAATTTTAAAAAATCCCTCATCGCTCCAGTTCTTACATCCTGATATTTACAGCATCCTGCTTGTAAATTAATTGCAAACTGTGGTCTCCTAATGTTTTTAAATAATTTATGCTTTGTACTGATGTAAAAAGATTGGATGTATTAACCCTATGAAGAGTGGCTGGGAATTTTGGAATATTACTCTGAGGATCTTAGGTATAGCTTCTTTAATTAACTTAATTCTGATTTGAGAGCTGTCCTTCCAACTTTGGCAGAAACCCAGTGGGACCTGTGTGTGTGTGTGTGTTTGAGAGTAGGGTTTGGGGTCTCATCTTTTTCTCTGTTGTCCATGAGTCTAGCTGAGGAAAACTTAGGTTAAAAAATAGGCAGCAGGGGTTTACAGAATGTACAGTAGCTTTATAGCCATCTGCTATTAGACTGTATAATCATCTTCATATCATCTTTTCACAAATGTTAACATTGCTTCTCTTGAACCTAGAAACACTATCATTGATGTGTTGGGCCTGTTCTCAAATGAGTTATGTCTGTCAAGGCCAAACTTGGTGGCCTGATTCTCTCTCACACATTTCTGTGTGAAAACTGGTAGAGATTTCCTGTTTGTGGGAGCGATCGGGTAGTGAACTGCTTCAATGCTACTATCTGTGGCCACATTTAATTAAAACTGCAAATTAGAGGCTAGATTAAGGCCCCTTCTTAAAATGTGGCCTTTGCATTTGGAGTGAAAAGTTATAAATGTTTCCATGAAGAGAGAGGGAAGGAAGTGGAGGGGAAAGATGTAAAGAAATACATGGTTGATATGGAAGCCAGCTGCAGCCAAAATCTAATCCCAATATCCATTTCAAGATGGATTTGAACTGGGACTCTCAAAGCATTTTAAGATAGTGCCCAACTCCCACTGAATTTCACTGGGATTTAGATGCCTAACTACCTTAGGTTCCTCTCAAAGTCCCACTCTTTGTGACTTAATATTGTCTATAAATAACTTCACAAAAGAGCATTTCCACCATCTTGGATATTGAAAGTTTTGTCTGGTATTTTTTCAGTGTCCACTGTCCTTCTATTTAAGCCTTTGGTACATCCAACATTTTCCTTTTACCCTCCACATTCTGCCTCACACAAGGACTTAAATTTATTTTAGTACCCATCTCCATAGAGTTCTATGGAGTCTTCTTGAATAGTTGTCAAAATTTACTGCTTATGCGTTTCTCGTACAAACAGCTCCCTAACTCCGCAAAGGAGGCGAGTCGTAATGAAAGTTGGTGCTGCCTACAGTAAGGGGTAGCTTAATGGCCTGAGCCTAATACTCAAGGTGGATCATATTTATCATTTATCAGGAACAAACATTAAGTCCTGTCTTGGGCAAAACAGCTATTGAAGGTGTTGAGAGTTGAGCCTGAGTGCAGGGTCAGGTTTCTTAGCACTATGGATCATTGCTTATCTCAGCCTGCATTTGTGTAGTTTGGAAATCGTTCACCGCAGGTTATCTGATGTGCTTTAGATTAAGATTTGTTTTCTAAATGACTTTAGCTTTCCTTTTTCTTTCGCTTGGGCCCTTGAGTTCATTTCCTCAGTCACACTGAAGCCTTATTGCTTGAACTTTAGTTCACCTGTTAATTTCAAGGGTCCTTTTCTAGCAACATCCTACCTCTTTCTGGAACACCCAACTCCCACCTTTTCCTAAGGATGACGAAAATATTAGTCTTGTAAAGTGGATAATGTAGGGCATGGGAGTGCACGCACAGCCCTTGTGTTAAACGAGGTGTGCTCCATGTCATATACACTTTGCAAATGAAATTAGTGGTGGGGAACAATGATATATTTTCAGCACAGATCTTGGAAGTACAAGGGTCCCTAGTTTATATCAGAGAAGGGTTCAATCTCCATGATTATTCAGTCCTTGGTTCTTTTACTAAAACTGCCAACCACGTGGCCAATTAACATGGCAGCTTTTGTTATATGAGCATACAATTTATAGGGCAGCATAGGGCCCTTTATCCTGTTTCATCTGGTGTCAGTGGCAACCCCTGTTGAGTTCAAAGTGAGCAGGATGAAGCAAGTTGGCAACTGAAGTTTGAAAGACTTTTTAAGTTGTTGTCCTTTCATTGCATTTCAAGCCCCCATGCAAATAACCCTTTAGAGCTTGGGAAAGAGAAACAGCTTTTTAGTCATAATTATTGCTGACTATGAATTGACTATATGGAATGCATTTCAGATAAGAAATGGTCACAAGCAGTAGCCACTGCCAGGCTTTAGCAGGTGTCTAAATATCAGTGGCAAGATAGTCACCTGAGCTACCACAGTTATTACTGTGAGGAGAAGTGCTGCTGTCTGGATGGGGAACTCGCTAAGACCAGGAGATGGATCAACTGTCTCAGATAAATAAGGGCCAAGTGAAACAGAAAGATCTCTTGTTGGAAATGTGAAGTATGGACACAGCAAATTGGGGATGAAGCCAGCATCCTTTTGATCCAGGGCCTATAGTCTGAGGGATATTTGTTTCAATGGGAATTGCTTGTATCCTGCCAGAAAGAGCTAGGCAGAGCAATGGGCAGTGGAGCTGTGCACAGCTGTGGAGGGCAAGTCAGACACCTGTTTCTGGGCTGGGCAGATGATGTGGGTCCATTCTGAGGGTTTGGTGGCAGATTCTCTGATTTTGAAGGCATTAGGTAGAGAGGAAGTCAGTCCATGCAGGGGAGAGTCTTCTCATAGGCATCCTGGAGTTTGAATGTATCTGGGGTCTATTTAGCCATACTCCATCCTTACTAACCTGCCTTGTGCTGGGTGCTACAGCCCATCAGCAAGCAGCTTTTTTTCTCATTCACTCTCCCAGTCTGCTGACTTGGGGTGAAATTGCTGCAACAAGGCAGACCTGATCAGAATTCCTGCTTGCCCCTGGTGCAGAAATGGAGCTTTGCAATAATAATTAGCTGGGCTCCGATGCAGCCAACAAAGCCTACAAAAACTCATGATCGTTTCAATGTTTGAGGCCAGATTCTGTGCTGCACCAGCCCTATGTGGAGAGAATTCCCTCAGGGATTGCTCCAGCCCCTTCAAACCACGGGGCAGCATATGGCCCAGGATCCAGAGCAATGATTGCATTTATTTCCTGTTTTAAACAATACTAAAGTGAGAATCTCAGACCCCACGTTCTACAGCAGTGGCACTGCAATGTTCTGGACAGTTACCGTTGTGCTTAACAAGGGGACCTTTGCCCAGGTAAACAGTTTTCTGTAAGTTGGGTAAAGAGAGAGGGAAACCTGCCTCCAACAATTTCCTTCCCCACCCATCACTCCCTAAAATATTCCCCAAAGCAGAACAACTCCTTATTTCTCCAGAAACTCCTTTCCTCCCCTTTACTAACATTTTCTGAGGTAATGTTTTTAATGTGTATTTTAATGAAATGTCTGTACAATTCCAGTGCTGCACTTGGCACTATTCTAGCGCCTTCTGTCTTAGGATCACTTCAGGAATGGTCATTTTCATAACACATCTGTGACATATTGAACCCAAATAGCTCTGGGCTGCCTCTAGCTGCTCTCGGTCGCAGCCTACACAAGGCCAGAGAAGTTCCCATGAAGTACACACCTTGTCGTCCCCCCTGCCATGATGGAGGCCAATAACCCTATAGTGTGTATGTCTCCTGTACAGAATTTCTGACACGGAGTGTCTGAATGCTCTCGCCACATCTCCGATTAGTCTAAGGTAACTTCTTCCATTTAAAAATAAGATCAGTTTTCCTCAGCGCAAAAGCATCTGCAAGCTCCTGGGATCTCTGTCCTGGTGACTCAAAAGAGGGAGAGATGTTGGCAGCTAACATAGAGTGGTACAGAGAGGCACTGACTAATGTAGACACTTGCCATTCTGTACCAGTTTGGGTCACATCCTGCAACCAGAAAGTCAGTGAGAGCTTTGCCAGTCATTTCATGCAGCAGGGAGAGGGGATCTGGCCCTTAGCTTCAGATACATGCAGTGCATTGTTGCTCTTTCTAAAGAGAGAGAAATTGGCAGCTGGCACTGAGTCACAGTTCAATAGTCACACTTACCCCATTGTATTGCCTGGTCAGTTCCAGAAACATTCATCTTTCTTTCCAGGGGCCTGTATGCTTACAGTTTCCCATGGTTCCATCTGTCAGTACAGGAATTGCCGCTGTCTATCTTGTTGTCTCCATTAGGCTGCCTTGTGGTTATTATTAAGCATCATTGTCTTGGCTTTGATACACTTGTCAAACCACTTGTTTATATTTAGATCAAGAGGTGAGTTGCCTTCTGGTGTGTTTATAATAACCCATTTCACTGTCACACATTTGTTTTATCCCCGTAATATTAGTTTATATTTGATTCTACCCTACGATCCTGTTTTGTAATGCTTGGGACTGATTCATTGACTCTCTCTATAAACCATGAAATAGTATCTTTAATAAAATGCTCCCTCAGGAGCCTAATCCAACTCCCACTGAAGGCAGTGGAGAGATTCTAACGGGACCTGGACTTTGACTTCTTAACTCTTTTTATTGATTAATCCTAGGCCTTTTATTAAGGAATTGATGTGCCTGGCTCCATCCCTACCCTTGCACATGCTCAAGGACCCCTCAACCAAAGGGACTTATTTTCCACTTGCAAATAATAAGAATGTACAAATTTCCCTTTTTCCCCAGGGATCTCAAAACCTTTTACAAAGCTGTGTAAGTCCTATCAATGCCCTGATTTACAGATGAGGAACCTGCAGACAGAAAAGTTAAATGACTTGCCCAAGGTGACACAGTAAGTCACTTGCAGAGTTAGCAACAAAACTCAGGTCTCAGGTCTCCCTGCTCTAACCACCACACCATCCTGTCTCTATAAACCCAATTTGGCTGGACCTCATCCATAGATCAGAAATACCAGTGTGCCCACACATGCAGATTTCTGCTTTGTAAATAAAAACTACTGCCAAATAGAGAACGATCCCTGATGTAGATCACCCATTCATGAGACCTTTCCTGAACACAGCAGAATCTATATTGCATTATCACCATATGCCATCTGACATCATGCCTCACACCTACCAGTTCAAAAACACCTATTGTGTAATTGGGAAACATGCCAAAGTCTGTATTAATTACTGAATCTCAGGGACATGTAACCAGCAGCCGTGGTCAGAGTCAAGGTGTCATGCTGATTGTTCAGGAGAGGTTGGAGACATGAAGGTTGTGGATGGGGGAAGTGGAGAGAGAGCTGAGGTTGAGAAGGGTTGCTGGTGAGTGGGGTGTGGATGAGTTGGTGAACAACTGCTTTTTTCCTTGCTTTTTATTATTTGCATGGGGGGCGCGGTATATGCAGTCAAGCAAACTGAACCCACAACGCATGAAGCTTTTTCATGTGGGAACGTATAGTCTGGAAGCAAGAACCTATTGGACTAACTCTCCAAATACACCAGTTTTCATTAATCCAACTGTTGCTCTTCCAGCATCACACAGTGTTCTTGGGAGTACCCAGCTTATGCCCCTTGATCTGTTTTTAAGATTCAGATTCATGGAACAAACGCAGATATCTCTGAGCCTGCCTATTTCCCACCTAGCTTCTCTGCACACACATGGGTTCAGAGTGATTTGTTTTTGTAGACTGTACCATTGTTGTTCTCAAGAGTAGGTGCTGTGTCAGGTTCCAAAGTGCATCAGCCAAGTTCCATCAGCTATGGTGAGTGATGGAGTGTTCCGTTATAATGCAATAAAAATCCCTGGTTTGAGACTATTGTGGATTAAGGACAGTGAAGTAGCTTTTAAATAGGGTTTGAATTACAGATAAAAGGGCAAATCCATCATTAGGGAAACTCTGCTGAAGTCAGTGAAACTATCCAGGGCTAAATTTGGCTATTGCTTTGGCTATCACCTTCATTAACCAGTCATACTAAAACTCAGTTTACCATGATACAAACCAACTGCCCCTCAAGGCCAAATTATGTTCTTTGCTGTTGCGTGGGCACAGAAGAATTTAAACCCAGCAGATCCATGGTGATACCATAGCACAAGCTGGGAAGGTAGTTAGAAAGGAAATGGAAACCTTGATTTGTTCTGAAAGATCATATCACTCCTGCTCTTTATGTTGCTTGAACTGCCAACCCTGGCAAGCTTTGCAGAGTTATTAGGTATGTGGGTGTTGTCTCCTCAGCCACCATACTGTGGTCTCAGCACTTTCGGACACACATTTCCAACCGCCTGTAGTAGTGACATTAACATTTGAGCTAAAACGTCCTCTCTGGGTGTCTTCCTTCCAGCTGAAGCTTAATACGGTAATAATAATGGGGGAAAGTGACAGGTTACACATTCAACTGAAGGATCAAGATGATACTTATTAAAGTAGCTCTAGTATGACCCCTGGTGTTTGAAGACAGGTTTGCTGCCATGGTTTGATCATTGGAGATAATCTCACTAAATACATATATAATACTTTGATGTGAGGTGAGCTATATACATGAAACTCTCATCTCGCTGTCAGTCCACCCATATACATACACACAAAGAAGTTTACGTATATATCTATGCAAGTATACCAGTATTTATTTATATATAGCTTCCTCTCTAGTTATCTAAATGGACGGTAATATACCCACGTTCACACACGTAAACATCTAACCCCGTGTGTACCCATATTATAGACCAGGGGTCGGCAATCTTTCAGAAGTGGTATGGTGAGTCTTCATCTATTCACTCTAATTTAAGGTTTCGTGTGCCAGTAATACATTTTAACGTTTTTAGAACGTCTCTTTCTATAAGTCTATAATATATAACTAAACTATTGTTGTCTGTAAAGTAACTAAAGTTTTTAAATGTTTAAGAAACTTCACTTAAAATTCAATTAAAATGCAGAGCCTCCCGGACCTGTGGCCAGTACCTGGGCAGTGTGAGTGCCGCTGAAAATCAGCTTGTGTGCCACCTTTGGCACATGTGCCATAGGTTGCCTACCCCCGTTATAGACAGACAGCTAATCTCATATATTTCTCACACACATCACGGGCAGCATTTAAAGCCTGAAATATACATATGAGATTTGGATGTGTACCCAGTGATCCAGCCATAAAAGCAAGTCTCCTCTCTAACCAAAAGATGTTACGCAAGTGCTATTTTAAGTACTATTTTGCAAAACACGTATCCATTGCTGCAGGTACTCTGTAAATTTACACTGTAAAGATAAGGATAAGGTTCCAAAATACAGTCATGAATAGGTGCTGTAGAAATCTTTTGTTGTGTTCAAACAGTGCCTACTGTGATACAGTTCTGATTAGTCTCTCTACATCAATACAAAAATATATAATCTACATATATACGCAGATAATAATTATTAAAGTAGTTCTTACATTATCCCTTGTTTTAGAAGGTTCATGTATGAGATAGATACAAGTATCCATCTAGCTATGATACAAACAATGAACCATATGTGCACAGAGCTCACAATACAAATGAGTGCAAAGAGTAGTTACCATGTGCATGCAGATACTAGACTAATGAGCCATATAAGAATCTCAAGAGAGTTAAACTTTTGACCCGTGTTCAGTGTCTGTGACTAAAATTGCCCATTCAAAAAAAGAAAGAAACGCCATCATCATTAATGTACTTATATTTTAAAAGACACATACTTGGGTTCTACGTGGGTTTTTCGTTGGTTTCATTGTTCATGACCATAAGCCCTTCCAGTGTGCCAATCCATTTTATTCTCTTTCAACGTCCTTCCTTACTCTTCAATGTACAGCTATGTTATCGCACAGGATTTTCAAATGTTCTTAAGGGCCTGCAATACTAACTGCCAGTCAGCCAGAGTATGCAACACCCTGAACAAATTATGTACTTGGATTGAGGGGAATTTGTTGATGCAATCAATAATGGCCATATCCTATATACATTCTGAGGGTGTCTCTCTTCAGCTCGGGGAGGAGTCCGACAGGGAGCTTCTAGCACTATTTTTTGGTGGCTAGAGCCCAGAATTTCCAAGCTTCATGGATATCAGATGTTTGGCTGGATCCTATCCAGGTGATGGCGCTCATGGACTGGTACCTAAGCAGTTCGCAACCGGAAAATAACGTGCCAAAATATGGCTCATATTCCAGTTATAAATCAAATGGATGAATGAACTCCTATATGCATGACTGTGTGGCTTGATAAGAACAGGAGTTAAACTATAAATCTAACCAGGTCCAAGACTGTAATAATGCGTATTATCCTTTATTAAGGAAGAATAAGGCCACTCTCAGTCTCTCCAGAGATTTACAGCTCTGTTCTCTTGCCTGAAGGATTTTCCCGTACGCTTCTTTCAGAGATGATGGATGCAATGCCAAAGTATTCATTTGTTCATTTTTTTATTTTGTGCTTTTTCAGTCAGTTTTGAACTCCTGCAAAATGCTTGACTGACAGCTCAAAATCTGACAGCTTCTGGTAGGCATTTACAGGATTGAGGTCTATATACATAAGCACATGACTAGGCACATTTATTCCTGTGCGAGTACTCCTGTGCTTAATCCACACAATATGTACAGATTGGGCAGTGTCACTGCTACCTTCCTCTCCTCATTGATTCAATGTGCCCCCACCTTAATTCATACAGACCTCTTTAAGGCACATCAGTCTCCATGCCTATTCAGCCAGATAGTTTCTGGGATTTGAGAACTACAGTGAAACTCCGCTATAACGCGACGTTTGGGGTCCAAAAACGTCCATCGCGCTAAATGCAGGGTCGCAGTATAGCAGGGTTTCAAACCAGTCAGTTCATCAGTGGTCCCCAAAGCGGTGCATTGATGTGTGCTGCCTAGTGCCCCTAGTGCCCAGCAGAGGAGAGGAGCCGCGGCCCCCCGCCTGCCGGGGACAGAGAACTCCGGGGCTGCAGGCACCAGTGCTCTCTGTCCCCAGCAGGTGCTGGGTACGGCTTCTCTCTGGCTTCAAGAGGAGCCGCAGCTCCCCGCCTGCCGGGGACAGAGAACTCCGGGGCTGCGGGCACCGGTGCTCTCTGTCCCTGGCAGGTGTGGGGCCGTGGCTCCTTTTGAAGCCAGAAATAAGCCACGGCCCCACGCCTGCTGGAGACAGAGAGCGGTGGCGCCCACAGACCGGAAAAGCCAGAGAGAAGCTTCGGGCCGCGCCTGCTGGGGACAGAGAGCACCAGTGCCCGCAGCCTCGGAGTTCTTTGTCCCCGGCAGGCATGGGGCTGCAGCGTCTCTACCCTGCCATGGTGTTGGGGACCATTGGTACTGTACAGTACTGTATTATGCCTTAAATGGAAGCCAACCTATGATCGCGTTATATGCAATTTCGTGTTATAGCGGGGTACGTTATTGCGAGGTTTGACTGTATTTAGTTTGCATAAAATTGGCATTTTTTTCCCCTTAAGAGTGCATTACTTCGCCTCTGGGACATTAAAGTGCTGACACTGCAACATTCTTAGCACACTCAAAACTCTGAAAAAGCCATGCCACTGGTGGTATAGATTTTTAAGGAAAGTTTAAGAAGCAAAGGATCCAAATACTAACATCCCCCAGTGTGTTAGAGCCTCTAGATCTGAAGTTATGGTTCCTAGTTCTAGTAACAATTCAGCTCAGCAGTTCTGAAATGTAGCAAGAATCCTGTCCAGCACAGCAGGACTGTCAGTCATTGTAGAACAGTGGTTCTCAAACGTTTGTACTAGTGACCCATTTCACAGAGCAATCCTCTGAGTCCGACCCCCCTTATAAATTAAAAACGCTTTTAAATATAATTAACACCATTATAAATGCTGGAGGCAAAGCGGGGTTTGGGGTGGAGGCTGACAGCTCGCAACCCCCCATGTAATAACCTCGCGACCCCCCCCAGGGGTCCTGACCCCCAGTTTGAGAACCCCTGCTGTAGAATGACAAAATTAAAGAATAAAAGAATGAAAAAAGGCCATGGGGAGTTATAGTGCAGATGGGAAGCCTCATGTTGTGTTTATTCAGAAATGTTCTGCAATCAGGCACCAAGCTTTCAGGAGAGCTGACAACATGCTCAAGGGCCACTGGTGGACTTATCCTTGGAGGTAATGGAGTTCTTCAGCCAGATGACAGACAAAGCTTTTTCCTCAAGGATAGTACCATAACCCTCAAGTCCTAAGGTATTTAGACACCAGCCCTCTAAGCAAATCATACAAGTATCAGCCCCAGGAGAGGACACTGTCCTACTCCCAGGGCTCACAACAAGAGTACTCTCAAAGAAAGAAGCCCAGGTTCTCCAAGAGATGCCCATCTTCCACATTTGGAGCCAATCTGGAGTCTGCCCCTGCCTCTGAGAACCACGTGACTGCTTTCCACTGGGCCCTAACAACCACTACAGTTAACAAATGGGCATTAGACATCAACCCCTGCAGCTACCCTAGCCCTCTCCACTTCATAAATATGTGCCGGTTACCACCAGCTTCCGATTCAGCAGCAACATGGGCCTGTTTCTCAGTGTAGGGGATTTCTTCCAGTAACTAAGTCTATCACAGAACTCTAAACAAGTGTCTGTAACCTTCACTGGCAGTGAAAGAACAACTCTGACTGTATCTGCGCCATTTGATGTTTCTCTTCACCCCAAAGTCTGTTCAGCACCCTGAACATGCCTTCCAATGGACTGTTTGTTCCTAGGTACCCCTGAGGTCCCAACTGCTGTGATTTCTGAGTGCCTCACAATCTCCAGTGCATTTAAATCTTACTACACCTCTGTGAGGTATTGTTATGCTCATTGTACCGGTGGCAGGCAGAGGCTCAAACTGACTTGACCAAAGTCACACACGGAGCCTCACAGTGGAGCAGGGAATTGAACCCACATCTCCTGAGTTCTAGGTTAGTACCCCAACTCCTAGGCAGCCCTTCCTTCCTGACCATTGGCCTTCAGTATAATGACACATCTTGAATCAATATTTTGCAGGTATAAAAAACCCCAGAATGGTTTGACTGATTAAATGAAAACCCAGGATACTCCAGGAGTCCCAGAAGAAGTTCCGGGCATGCTATATGAATAACTGGGCCTGCCCAGGAAAACTGGGATATATGGTCACTGTAGGAGAACTGTGGCCTCCCTGCTCCTTTATCATCCCCCTCCCTGCACAATCCCAAGAGATTGCGGGTTGGCCCAACACCCCTGTTCTGCTAGAGAAGTATCATATAAAAAAACAGTCATGGGGAAATAGCCCCAAGGATAACCTCATGGAAATTTCCTTTACCTTAATCTCCTCTAGCTGGAAGCAGAGCCTATACACTATAATCGCAGCAGAGAGACCATTTGCCACAAGAGGGCACCATCTCCCAGGAATACTAGAAAACAAAAAGAGAAACTTGATGATGCAAATAGCTTCATATAGGGCCAAGCCCTTAGACTCCCACTCACTCTTCACTCACTCCAGACTAAGGTAAACTACTATTGTCTGCAACAGATGTGTATGCATATGGGTGGGGGAGAAGGAAGCTCAGCTCACTATTTGGCAAATGGTCAAAGAGTAAGAAGGGAGTGGGGAGTGAGCCCTGTCTGCTGTGGGCATGTGGCCAGGGAGTTCTGTGAGCAGGAGCCAGAGGGGAGGTATTTTCATAATGAGCATACGGCGATTGTGACATCACCATACTGTCACTACACTGCACTCACATTGGCTATGGGCCATTACTAGCTTGTCCAAGTGCAATCTACAGACTGTCCATGTGTAACTCCTGGGGCCTGAAGCCTTAAAGTGGGGAGCTCACTCACTATTGACTCCTGTAGGTGAACATGGACAAAAGCGGCCCAGTCCTGTTTGAGAACTTCAGATCGAGAGGGGGGTCCAGAGAGGAGGGAGCCCTCTGCTGGCACCTCTTGGTGTGCAAAGGGAAATGAGTGAATGGGCTGGGCCTCATTTGCATTTCAGTTCTGTGGCAGTTTGGGTCATTTCTGGTTCAAAGATAGGTAAGTTTTGAGTTTGTGCACAATGAAGTGCTATTATGCGTGTTTGGAAATGACGGGACATGAGAACTACACCTAATGTGACTGGGATGAGGGATCTCCCTGACTGAGATGGCAAAGCTGGGTAAGGGGGCCTGGACAAGGTTAATGCGGGAGAAAGCCTGCAAAGATCCTCTGCAATACTGATTCTTCTCCAAAGACTCAGCACAGAGATAGTGTTGAGTGAGCAGATAGACTAGCCTACCCAAGAGGCGAAGCTAAGCTGATGTGGCATCTAGGCCGGCAGTGGATGACACTGAAGTAACTAGGGCTGAAACCACAGAGAGTAACCGCCTACCTGCAGGTGTGCTTCTCCCTCCCCAGCAATCAAAGGTGGGTCAGGTGGTAATGCCTCCAGAGCAGCACTTCCCTTAGGGGCTGGAAACTGAGCTGACAGAAAGAATCCTTGGACTTCACCGACCCTGGACAACAAATGAGGACAGAGGTCATAAGATAACCTTGATGGTTGGCATCATACCTAGTAGACAGATGGATTAATTGATGGATTGTCCAAGTTTATATTGTTGTCTCTTTGTTCAAACCCTGGACTCAGTGCTTGCAAGTGGAGAAGCCCATCCAGGGTGCCAAGGGCAGTGTCTATAGTTTCCCAGGTTTCTGGGTGTGGGCGCCAGCCAGTGTTGGTTAAGTTTTTGAAAGGAATCCCTAAAACACTGGACCCAGCCCTTTTTGCTCTCAGCAGTATCTGACAGAAGTGTTACACGTGCTGAGAAATAACCTTGCCATTGTGAAGTGAATTGTATCCTGTATTTCCTGCCTAGCAAGTGACAAAAGGATTCAATTAAGTATCAGCATTTCTCCTGCGATGCCTATAACCTGAAGGGGGTTTCACTAAGACAGCCAAGTTAATGTCAGTGATTAATGAGAAGGAAGACTGGGAAAGGAGGCAAACAAAGGGAATGTCGGTTTCCTTATCCTCCAAGGACTCGACCCTGCAGAGTTTGCGCACGCACTTAACCTGACACACAAAACGAGCCCTGTTGAAGCTCACATGTGTAAAGAGAAGCACATGTGTAAAGGTGGGATCTTGAAAACGCTTGGTGTTGGCCTAACTTCTGCTCCCACCGACGTCTCTGTGTGCTGCTGACCAATGAGAAGTCAAACTGGGAACAGGACTGGAAGTTATTCTCCTTTTGAAATATCCCCTTATATTTTGGTGTGATGGCTGTCATCTTGGCAGACACCCCAGGAATTGAACTGTGGATTTGCGGAGCTAAAAGCTTGAGCTACAGCTTCTTAGCTGGACTTGTAACTGACTCAAAACCTCTGTGGATCAAGCGCAGAGGGGACTGCACCATACACTTACTAGTGCAGTGTTTCTCAAACTGGGGTTGCCACTTGTGTGGGGAAATCCCCTGGCAGGCCAGGACGGTTTGTTTACTTGCCCTGTCCACAGGTCCGGCCGATCGCGGCTCCCAGTGGCGCGGTTCGCTGCTCCAGGCCAATGGGGGCTGCTGGAAACGTCACGGGCCAAGGAACTTACTGGCTGCCGCTTCCAGCAGCCCCCATTGGCCTGCGGTGGCAAACCACAGCCAGTGGGAGCCACGATTGGTCGGACCTCTGGACGGGGCAGGTACACAAACTGGCCCGGCCCACCAGGGACTTTCCCTGCACAAGCGGCGACCCCAGTTTGAGAAACACTGCACTAGTGGGTTATGTTGGGGAGACTGGGGCCTGTGCTAGCAATGCTCCACCCACATTCCACTATGAAGCAAGTTGATCATCCTGAGAGCCATCTGGTTAAAGTGCTCGTGTATCAGCCACAGGGTCAGCATTGTGCTCTAAGCAGTAGGGAGCCCTGTCTTTCTCTGTGTCTCCATTCACCACTCTTTTGTGGCCTGCTTGTGTGACTGACTTGCATCAGCTTCAGAGGACTGGCATAAAGGAGTAGTTGAAAAGATTTGGTGGGCGGCGCAATCTCTTTGAGATTGAAGATGCTAGTGGAGTCCAAAATATCACTATTGCTAGGCAGAAGTTGTGAGTAGGAGGAGTTGTGCTTTCTTCTCCTTTGGTATCATTGAAGGTGTGTTTCAGTTTTTAAATCCTATTAATTCCGCAAAGAATGAGCAAAGTCATAGGTAAGGTTGTTGCTTGCAGCATTACCTGATATCTTCTGTGGGTTCAAACCAATCAACCGAAATATAATTTGTATTTCTCTGGATTTAGGTTAACCTAGATATTGCCAGTCTGCACCCATTCAGCCCCTTCATGATCTACAACAACATCTCATTGTCTGATTCATAATCTGCTTTCCCTATATTTCCCCAGGGGAAGGTGTTTGGATCCTTTCTTGTCTGTTATCAGTGTTGTCACTGTGTAAATAACATGACTGATTAGGGAGGGTTATGGATTTAGATATTATTCAGACACATAGGTGTCCTGTCTCTGTCTTTTTTGCACATAAAAAAAAGCCTGATGGATTGCTAGCTGTGGCTACACAGAGAGTGCCAAAGCTTGTAAGAATGGACTGTCTATAAATCATTGTTTAAATTACAGGAGTGCCAAGAAGGCCCAGAGTGCTAGGCTCTGTACATACATATAGTAAGAGGCAAACCCTTCCCCAGAGAGCTTACAGCTGTTAAGACAGGGAAAGGAAGAGTTATTTTCCTATTATACTGATATGGAACTGAAGACTAGAGAGATGAGTGACTGGTCCAAACTCTCATACAGAGTCTGAGGCAGAGCCACAGTCCAATGCCTTACCCACACGGTCAGCCTTTCTCTTTGCCAGTGTCTCTTCCATCCTTATTCCCCTTTCTTCCTGTGAACAATTCTGGTCAATCAGATCTTTTTAATTTGTAGTTTTAGGGGTGTGGTTCTGGTGCTGTTGGGTTGATTGTGGTAATGTTTAGGCCACTATTATACAGCGCCCCCTGGAGTATTGGTGAGTATGGGCCACCGTGGACATCCATACTGGGGGCCTAGCACAGCTGGAAGTGGTGAAACTCGGCCCCCTCAGTCAAAACCACAATGCTGCCCCAGAGTTTTGCATGGAGGCCAGGGCTGGTTTTAAGCCGATTGCCCGGAATTGGGCCCCGCACCTACGAGGGCCCCGCACCTTAAGCATCTTTTTAATTTGTTTTACTCACCCAGCGGCATTTTGTGTGTGTGTGTGTGTGAGAGTGAGTGA
Organism: Gopherus flavomarginatus; assembly: GCF_025201925.1. Classification (NCBI taxonomy): domain Eukaryota; kingdom Metazoa; phylum Chordata; order Testudines; family Testudinidae; genus Gopherus; species Gopherus flavomarginatus. The sequence goes on along the minus strand of NC_066628.1, from coordinate 42,167,207 downwards.
GAGCGCGCGCACATGCGCGCTCTGGGTCTTCAGCGGCATTTCGGTGGCCGGGAGGGGGGGTCCTTCGGTGCCGCAGAAGACCCGGAGTGGACCTCCCGCCGCCGAAGTGCCTCCAAAGCCCTGGACCGCCGCCGGGTATTCAAATCGGGCCCCGCCATGCATAAAGCCAGCCCTGATGGAGGGGACTTTGCTGGGGTGTGAGAGCACGCACCCACCCACATTCAGTGGCACAGTCCCCAGATAGTTCTGTGGAGGCAGGTAAAACAGCTTGAAGCAAGTTCAGCTCCCTTTCAGTCCCCTCCACAGCTCTGGAACAGGGTGACCAGACAGCAAATGTGAAAAATTGGGACAGAGGGTGGGGGATAATAGGAGCCTATATAAGAAAAAGACCCAAAAATCAAGACTGTCCCTATAAAATCGGGACATCTGGTCACCCTACTGAGGAATAACCCAGCCCCGGTGTACCAGAGCAGAGGGAAAACCAGAGAACAGACCAGCACCGTTCAATACTGACTCTGAGCAAAGACTGCCCCTTACTGAACCACCAGTGCTACTACCCTGCAGGCTCCCCGACAATGCCTGACCTGGACAAGCACCTGTGTAGCTTTAAAAATCTGAAGAGGGTCCAGCTTGCTGTGCTAATGCCTGTGCACTCCGAACAGCAGCCTGTAGTGCTAGCTGTTGGGAGGTTTATGCATGAAATCACACATCATCTTTAATACACTCTGAAGGGGCTTGTCTGTTCCTTACACGATCACAGTTTTGGTTCCCTAGATTGTAAAAAGTTTGTCTTCACATGCTGGGCCAAATTCTGCTGTCAGTTATACAGATGTAAATCTGGAATCTTTCCATCAATGCTAATGGAGTTAGTCCAGACTGACACTAGCAACATTTGGAGCAGAATTTGGCCTTCTGCTTAAAACCAGGGGACTTTTATTGTTCACTGTCTAAATGCCTTGGAGGATCATAAACTAGTTTGTGGCTATTTTCCTTTACAAACCAAACCCCTTACAAACGTTGGCTCAACTCTCCTATGAGTTCTCACTCAATTGGCAGCCTCCACATGCAAGTGAAAGCAATAAAATATAATTGAAAAGCTGCCACTTTTCTAATTAAAACTCAACCCAAAAGGGCTTTGCCACAGAGGTGTTTCAACACCTGTGGCAAAAATGAATCCATTAAAACAAAATCCACCTTTCCTTCTTTCCTCCCTGCCCTGAAATAGATAGATAAAATAGGCGGTGGCAGAAGTTAATAAAACTCACAAGTATTTTGGGACTGCTGCTGCTTTGCATATTTAGTAAGTAACATGCTAATTTGAAAGATCTGGGTTTACAGAAGAAGAAAGTGAGTGTCAAGAACTACTGACCAACTTAAAAATTAAACCAGAAAAGGTTTGCTAGAAGCCAGTATCAACAGGAAGCCTGAGGTGTGTTGACAGGCCTGGCGCCTGCTGCTGATTTCCAGGAAGGCAGCTGGCAAACATAATTGAAAATTACGTTCCTGCTTGCTGCATTACGGGTTGGCATCGGTAACCAGTTCTACTTGGAGCTGCTGCCTAAGGTGGATGGGTGGTGTTTATATAGAAAATAAGTTTCCGGCTAGTAGATACAAAAGCAAAGGGCAGAGGCGTACAGGGCTTTTCCAAATTACTACTGTGGGCTGGTGCAAAGGGTGTAAATTACACCTCTCCCAACGCCTGCACGTCTGATGCCGCTATTGTAGAGACCCTCCGTGTAATATCTCTGCATCTCACAGTCTTTAATGTAGCCATCCTCCCAGCACCCCTGTGAGGTAGGGCAGTGCTAATATTCTCATTTTACAGATGGAAGACAGAGTCACGGAGAGATTACTGACCAGATACTGAAAGGTATTTAGGTGCCTACTTCGCATTGGCTCACCCACTTTGCAGACCATTCCCTCTGGCACTGCAGTAGGGAGAAATGTAGGACTTCAGCTGCAATGGTGTAGCCATGATTTACACTATGGCAGTGTGATCGGAGCCAGTGCAGCTTGCCCTGTTTGACATGAAGGTAAACGACACTGGTGAAGACCAGCGTACACTTGTATAAATTGTGCCTGAACTTGGGGTTTGCATTAGTGCAAGGACAACAGTGACTGAAACATAGATACGATCAGACAATGGTACTGAAAGCAGCTATGTTGGCACATTTCATTGAAGATTCACTTAAGTCACCCAGCCCAGGCCAGTCGCTCAGCCTGTTTGGGCGTAAGAGCAGCTCCACAGCAGCTGATCATGTTGTAGGCCTGTCACTTTGACTTCACTTATGGGCTGACATGCACTTTTTGCTGTTTCTCTTTGTGCACCAAGCTGCTGTACTTGCAACATAACTTACATGAAGTTTAGCCTGGACTGGAACTGCCACTACATCTAGCCATCAAATGACCACTGTGATAATACCATTATCGCAGAACCATGTGATGGCCAATTAGCATGAATTTCACATGAGTTCCTTCTGGGATTCAGTGTCTCTTGTGTGCTGCTCAGACAGCACAGCCAATTGTTGCTATAGGCCCTTTCAGTAGTTCCTTTGCCTTCCAGTAATGGGAGAGAATAACTAAGAGGAAACTACAGCATGTCATGGGATATTCCAGTATCTAAGACTCACAATTACACATTGAACAGCTTTCGAGGGACCAGTGGCTGCTGAGCAAACTTGTGACTGCTGTGTACCCAAGACAAGTATTGCTTGCAGGCAAATCTCAGTGCAGAGTAGTCTTCTTAGAAGACAGTGCTACAAAATGTTTTATTGTATTCTGTGTGCATAGAACACTACCCTATTTAATATGGGGCAGGAAAGGTGGGTTGGTGGCTGATTCTTTGAATGATTCCCCAAGGGCTGAGTGGTCTGCAGGAACCAGAAGAGAATCCAGAACCTCTTGATCTGAAGAATAAATAAAACTTTAGCCATGGTGTAGCCACTAGAGGGGGACAAAGAGCTATACAGAATGTGGGTTACATACAGGATACTGAGCTAATGGCAAAACTACTAACTCCTCAGGAGTTTGCAAATTCGATTATACAGTGCAATGTAATATTTTACCAGTACAAGAGGGGTTGATAGGAAAGTATACATAAGTCATACATGCGATGTGGCAGTGAAAATAGCCAATGCAATTTGGGGAGAGACTTCTGGGCCAGGAGAGACTGGGAGGTGAAGGTGAAACGCTGATGGGTTCCTCCGCCTCTTCCTTCTTCCACGTTGGCTGCATTCCCCCGGATGGGGCCCGTCATTGCACAGCTGGGTCTCGCCAAGACAGACCCTGCACAGGACATGCTGCAAAGGCAGAGTAACTACAGCCCAGAACAGCACTACTTGTTATAATATGTCTGTTTCTGCTAGAGCCCAAAATCTCCAAAGTGTGAACTCACACTCCTGGTCCAACAAGATCACAGTCTAAAGACAGACAGAGGGTAGGGGAATGACATACAACATACAGATGTGTGTAGGTGTATTCCCATGTGCTTCAGGGGGCCATCCATCCACAGCAATCCACACGAGCAGAAAAATGGGCAATTACGGTAAGTAGGCACCTGAACGATGCCCTGCCACTACAGCACTTTTACAATGTGCATTCAGACACTACCCTCTGTCAACAAGTCCCAGCCGTATCCAGCACGTACCGTAACACAACACTCTATCTCTCTCTAATGTGAAATCTTAATTCCAACCTCATGGGAAAATAACATCAGACCATTCAACAGTCTGTGGCTGTCTAACAGACAGGCATATTATGGGTGTTAACAGTGGCGTTCAGGTTCAGCCCCCCTCCTGCTCCACACTCTGCCCACCTCCTTTGTTGATGGTATCCATTTACCCATGCACGTCTAAAGCTACAGTCTAAGTAAATCATAAGATATTTCTTCCCTGTGCTGGCATGTAGTCCACTGTCCAAGGCACGATCTAGCACTCTGGCACCATTTTAAAAGTCTGTGCTTCCAAAGGACTTTTTAAATCCCTTTCCACTTTCATTTTAAAGCAGCCCCTTTTGGATTTTATCTGCAGCTGCAGCGGCTCAAGAATTACAGCTTTTCTCGGCCTTGATCATCCCTCCATTTAGCTGGAAATGAAGTAGCAGCTTCTGTTGTTAATATGATGGCGCAGGGATTTTTTTTTTTTTTTTTTTTTTTTTTTTTTTTTGCATGCAGGAACGAGCCATCTTAATGCCCATTAGAAGAAACCTGCAAAAATATATGCTGTTGTAAGGCACCAACCATACCGCAGAGCTGGGTTAATCAGGAAGGAGGCAGGCTGCAATCAGATGACTTTCTCTAGCTTGCAGGCAGCAGGGGACCGGTAACAGTTATGGGCGAGAAAAGAACAGCCCAGTTGCAGACATGTAGCTATGTCCAGGAACTGTTCTGATCATTCTCACTGGTCGCCACAGAGGCAAGCGTGTGGTCTTCCTGAAGCAGCTTGCTAGTGGCCTGTTGCTTGTAACGGGACCCTTGGCTATCAATCGTGTCCCTCTGCGCAGGACTCACCAGAAATTCGTTATTGCCACATCTAGCAAGGTTGATATCTCTGAGGTGAAACTTCCAAAACATCTCACCGATGCCTACGTCAAGAAGAAGAGGCTGCGTAAGCCCAAACATCAAGAAGGCGAGATCTTTGACACTGAGAAAGAAAAATATGAGATAACAGACCAACGCAAGGCAGACCAGAAGACAGTGGACTCACAAATCCTGTCAAGAATCAAGAAGGTGCCTCAGCTCCGTGGCTACCTGCGTTCTGTATTTTATCTCTCCAATGGAGTTTATCCTCACAAATTGGTGTTCTAAATTTTCTGGAAACACATTAAAATTGGGGAAATACTGAAAAAAAAAAATTAGTTGCACATCAAAAGCGAAGGGCTAATGGTTTTAGGCATGGTGGCAACCTCTCTTGGCCTTAAGCCAGTAAGAAGCATTTACCTTTGCCATAGTGCTTCTGTAAAGACAGTATTTTGACTGCCAATTGATGTTCTGTCACGCACAGCCAGACGATATCCAGGGACCCCAAGGCTAATTTCACAAAGAATCAGTAATCTCCACTGAAACTACAGTCTCAACAGGATTTCAGCTTGGAACCTGAAAGGGAGGCCCTGTCTGCAAATCAAATGGCCCATGCTGTAACAATTAACCTCATCCAGCGCACACTAGATGCAAAGTTTCATCTCTCTTAAATGGCAACGCTCAAACAAATTAGGACACGATTTAAATTGCCATATATTCGCTAAAGCGACAGCTACAGTGGTATATTGGAGGCACGGTAAGTTAAGCTAGTGTAGCTGATCAAGGACATTATTTGAACAAGCAAGAGCGTGAACAGCTAAATCGATGTCAAGGACATTCTGTTTTTTTAAGACAGCAAGCAAGTCTTTGAAAGGCAAAGACTTTTGATTGGAGGAATGAAATCACTGAAAGCCAGCTGTGTATCTCTCACCAACATAAGTTGGTTCAATAAACAATATTCCCTCGCCCACCTTTTCTCACTAAGTGTCTTTCAATGTTCATTGCGGGTAAAACAGTTATTGACAGAAAAGGCTATTTTCTAGTATGTGATCAAACTGAATGAGAGAGATAGGCATCCAATGCTGGCTCTTCCACCCATTGCCAATCCATTTCTTCCCCAAGGATCACAGCTGGAGGCCAGGACACCTGCGTCCAGAGCCAGCCCTGCCACTAATTCAGTAGTGCTCTGATCCCATGTCCAATTACCCTCAATGGAAAAGCTCCCATTGACTTTAATAAGCATTGGCTGAAACCTTGGCTATGTCATTTGACCACTCTTGTGCTTCAGTTTTTCCATCTGTAAAATGGACATAATACCTGTCTCCTTGGTGTGCAGCAATTTAATAAATTGGCCGGCTCAACCCTTATTCATAAGCATAGTGCACATATGAGGCATCTCAATGACTTCATTGGGACACCTCATATGGTCATGAGTTGGAATTGCTGGATGCAGTGTTTATGAAGCATGTTGAGCTGCTATGATGCTAGGTGCTGAATGACTGTTAGAAAGGCAACGGCTGGGCCAACCGTTAACGAAGATTATACAGCTTCCATCCATGCGTAACCCCTGGGAAAACATGCGCAGTATAATCCTCAAATCCCCTGCCACACCATGGAGCAGGTTCTGCCACCCAGCCTCATCGCGACTAGGCTGTTGGGCTGAGTAGCTGCAGAATAAGGTGCTGCTCAATGGGCCTTTAGGAGCCTGACTCTGACCCAGGTATAGCACACCCCTGCATTTCCCTAGCAGTTGTTCTAGGGCAATAGTTTACAGCCTGTGGTTTGCAGACCCCCGCCCCCCGCGGGGGCGGGGACGGGTTGCAGACCATGTCTAAGATTTCCAAAGGGGGTGTGTGTGTGTCCATGCTGCCATTTGACATGGGGGGGGCAAAGGGGGGAGCCACAAATTTTAAAAAAATTGTTGAAACCACAGTTCTAGGGCACTGGGCCCCAAACTGTGGGGGGGGCATTACCGTCCCCCGCCCCAGGAGGGGCAAGGGCTAGTGCACCTCCCAGCCTGGCTCCAGCCAGACTTGGGCTCCACCGTCCCAGCCCTGCTCCCGGCTCTGGCCCAGGCCCTGCTCTCAGCCATGGTTCTGCTCTTGGCCACGGCGCCACTACTGGCCTGTGGTGCGGGGGCAGGGACACATTCTATTACTGGTAAGGGCGGGGTTAGAGAGGAAAAGTTTGGGGACCCCTGTTGTAGGGAAAGGTGACCTAATCCTCGTATGACCCAAAACTGAATGGCTCCACCATCCTGGTCACGTGAGCCGCCTGGCTCGCCCCCTGTGGTAGGATGGCAAAATCAGAACAGTACCATGGTTCTAAAGGGAGGGCTGACGTTCGGGGTTGTGCATGTTTAGTGCTGACTCAGCAAAATAGAAGCAGTTTCTATCTGTGGCTGTCATCCATGGTATGTCTAGCAGAGAGCAGCAGATGATGTAAATGAAAACAGACAACCTGGAATTTAGGTTTATGTCATACACCACTTCTGAGTCATAAGAATGCAAGACTGTTTCCACACCCTAATTGAGTGGCTCTGCTTTCCCATTATGTAACGCCAAATTCCTGGTTAAAAATCATCTTTTTAGCTGGCTGGAAGAAGCTTCTCACTTTATAGCTCAGCACAATTCAATAGTGATTTATGTCTCCCTATAACATGTAGTGTGGTAGGACCCAGAGGGCTCATACAGGTCTAGAATGCACAGTGCTAGGCACGGTACAAACGTATAATAGCTGACAGTCCCTGCCCCGATGAGCACACTTTTTGAAATTATTTAGTAATTTTAAATTATTAGTCTTTGGCTTGCCAGTCTCAATAAAATTTCATGGCCTAGTCTGTCCTCTTCAAATCTAGCCTAGCTATAACTTGCCGGGGAAGGGACAAAACCCAAATTCTTTCTCATTGACCTAAGTGAATTTCAAAAGACATGAGAGCAGTCAGTACAATGTATGCCCTAGGTACGGCTGGCTGGAAACAGATTTGCTGGAAATTTTCAAGCTTTCACAAATTGATCTTGCTCTGCATGGGGCTGAAACTGAGACCTTTTGTCATGGAGAAGCAAGAGCAAGAACCATTATAGCCAATAGCTTCCTGGTTAGGCCACTCACTTGGAATGCAGGTGACCAGGGTCAATTTGCTGCTCTGAGTCAAGCAGGTCCCAGGTGAGTGCTCTAATCACCAGGCTATTAGCTATTCCATTTGCTCTCTTTTCCTCCCTCTCCTTCCCCACCTTTCTCGATTCCATCCTGGACCTCAGAAACCTTTCTAGACAAAAGGTTTGTTGCACATGACCTGTTTCCAAAAACATTTTTTGTTGCAACAAATTGGCAAGTTTGGTCGAAAAATTACACACCCACTCTAGTGCTGGTCTTTCCTAGGAAATGTAGATGTAGCTTGTCACGCGTTAATGTTCTCACGTCACCACCATGCGACTGTGGACTCAAAGGTTATGAGGTAAGGCTCCCCCCGCCCTCCCCCTCCCAAAAAAGTGACCGATGCCTTAATATTTAGGAGCACAATTTTCAGACCACTCCGAGCAGCTGCCCACCGAAAATCAAGCCCTTTTACAGTGGCCAATTTGGAACTCCAAACCCCTAATATCTTTTCAAAATATTGAATGATAATCATTTCTCCCTGTGCATTTGCAGAGACTTGAAGGGCCTTGTGGTATCTTCACCCATAATTCTACCCCCGTGTGATGCTGATGGCATCAGTGGAGGTACTCAGCATTTACTCCAGCATGAGAGCAGAATGTAGAGCAGGGTGAAAGCAATGCATTTGAACTAGTCTGAAAACCGGTGTGAGATCTGAAGCACGTCCCATGTATCTACTGCCATCTAAAGCGAACCAGGGCTGCTGTGACCATGCCATGTTGCCAATCAACAGTAGCTTGCATATCAGGTCCTCTATTGTAAAAGAGTAGCACATGAGCACGTTAAGTCCTGTCCCTAAACCTTCTGTCTATTGCTCAATCCATAAGTTACTGGTCATCTGCAAAGCTGTCTCCTTAGGCCCCTAGGCTTGCAAGTCATGGTAATTTGATCACTATTGTAGATGAGAAAGAACAAATTTAAAAGTTTATTAGAAAATGTTTAAAAATAAACGATACAGAGAGTTTGAAAAGTCAGTTATTGATCATCGGGGGTAGCATGCAGAGTATAGGGGGATGCTAGTAGTTTGGTATTGAACGGCACATAGCATATACAGTCTGCCGTGTTCCCAATGCGGGGTGTACGGTGGGTGAGATCAAGATACAGTCAGGAAGCAGTGGGGGTACATTGCTCATACATACAGGTTACAGACAGTCATGGGTAAAGATAAGTGGGCTGGGTAATGGGGATAGGATGACCTTCACATGGTGGAGTTCGGTTGGGTGGGTTCAGGGCTCAGGGGATAAAGTCCAGCAGGGGAGGTCCAGAAGTTTCCTCCCCCTCGTGGGTTCACAGAGTCACACCGGCTCCCACTCGGTATTGGCGGTGGACGGTGATGTGCTCTGTCTAAATGTCTCTAGACCATCGCATAGTGTCCGAGACCATTAGGCGTCTCATAAGCCGCTTGATCTTAGCTCACAGAGAGCCAAGAAGCGATACTAAGATAAAGAAGAAAACTAGGCTCCCTTAAAAAGAACAGGAGTACTTGTGGCACCTTAGAGACTAACAAATTTATCTGAGCATAAGTTTCATGGGCTACAGCCCACTTCTTCAGATGCATAGAATGGAACATATAGTAAGCAGATTAGTAAGGCTCCCTTAGCTTTTTCTCAGTCTGTCATGGCAAGAGGGACATTTTTTTATTTGTTGATTGTACTACTACTGGGATAGTGGAAAGTATAGGGGTTATAAACAGATTGCAGTATACCAGGCCTGTTTGTTTTTCCCGGGGGTAGTAGGGAGCGAGTGTTAGGATCCGTACTGAGGAACACAAAGAACTTAGGATGTGTATCTACTTCATTAGAGCAGCCAGGTGGTTTATTTAAGTAACTTTCAGTCCCCTGTAAAAATTGGGTATTTTGGAAAGTAGCTTCATGAGCAAAGGTAGTCTGGTATTACGTAATTGCAGCGGCAAGTGTTTTATGGACAGGGGTATTTTCATGTGATTTACTTGAGGTATGGAGCTGAGACTAACTGAAGAGGGGCCCTCAGAGATGTGCTATATTTTGGGTCGTTTCTTCAGGACCAATGATAACTACTAATAGACCTTCAAGTGTATGGGCTGAAAAAAGACCATTCTACTCTCTGACACACTAAAGCAAATATACAGCTGAGAGCAGAAAAATTTAAAAGTTTATTAAACATTAAGAAGAACAGACAAAAAGATCTGGGCTGAACAGCATACAGGATGCAATCCAATTCATGACATACATTTAATTTGATCTTATAAACTTGTATTTAAACAGATGCTGTCTTGTGGTGTTGCCCAAAATACAATGGTTGATCACTTGTAATTTTTAAGTATTTTTTCCAAGTTTTAAAAAACAAAAATTAAACTACACTTCTCTCTCCAATAAACCACATACAACAATCATTTTTAAAGTGACATTAATGGCTGACAAACCCACAAAGGCAAGATAATTCAATCCTTAATTCATCCCATTTTGCAGAGGCTTCAGTGTCTGTGATGTTATGTAGCATATTGACGCTGCAATGGATAGACACAGCAGAAGGAATTAAGTGTGAAATGTCAGCCCAGAATGTTGTCCTGCAGCTCTGAATTCCTTGCTTTTGTGGAGTAAAGTCAGCACTTTCATTCCATGATGCTGGTTATTTAAGTGCCAACAGCATCAGAAGACCCTCTAATTCCTAAGGCTATAAAACCTAGAATTGAAAATGATTTATTTTTTAAACAGTGGTATTATTTTTTAAAGTTGAAATAATTGACTTAAGGGCTACCATAAAGCAAACATTTAGCCAATGCTTATTGTTTACTTATTAGATTTCAGTGGATTATCGTGTAAATACATTGTTAGATCCTTATTAAGGGCCATATAATTTGACAGACCTAAGAACTCTTTTAGAGTCAATAAGGCCCATCAGAATCTTGAGTATCCCTGATACAGTGTCCTTATAAGTTGAATACAAGGTAAAAGAATGTTTTAAAAATTGTTATTCTTTTGGGAAAGTGTCTTAGGCTGAGAATTTCTATTTCAAGGTTTATCCCAGATGATTATTTTAAATGAGTTAGGTACCCAAATCCCACTGTAAGAGAGGAGTCCTTGACTCCTTTAGGTGCCTCAGACAATCCTAGCCTAAATGTCCTACTTATAAACCCCTAAAAATGATGGCGCCAATGGTGGCTTTTATGGAAAAGTTGACACAACTCTAGATAGCAGCGCTCCTGGGCGTTACTTTAATATGATTAGCTACTGGACTTCCACAGCCCTTCCTAATTATTCTGAGTCTGTCCAAGTCAAACAACGTGGTTTGGTTTTGTTGTGCAGGGTGCATTTGTCAAACCTTCACACCATGACAACAATATGCATGACCTATACATATAAGGCACCTGAACAGACTCAGAAGTGTTTGTGATGGTGGATGAGGTAGCTGCTAGAAACCTCTGCTGGAACACGGTGGAAAGCCTATCTTGTTCCTCCTCCCCCACTCGCCCAATAAATAAGTCTGAGATAGCCACCCTACAAAAACAAGTTTGTCTACTCACCCCTTTACCCCACTAAAAAAAAAATGTCAAAAGTGCTCATTTATAAATTTTTTCAGCTGCCTGTGTACGTTTGGATGAACGATTGTGACAACAATGCAAACTACTAATAATTCCCAGCTGAATTTGCAACCACAGTTTCTGCTATTTCAAACTTCAGCTGCAGGATGTCACAAAAGATGACTTCCAACACTGTTGCAATTTGCCACTTTGTGTCCACGTTACTGGCATCTTCTAGAACCCTGCCACTACCAAAGAACTTTTTTAAAACATCAGTTTGTTTTCTGGTCAGTGGCTATATTAACATGTATCCAACCAATACATATTTCACACAGCCCATCCGGTTTATACTGGACAATAATTGACTTTCTGTGCTCTGACCCTTCCTGAAGCTCATGCACATGCAATCCACAGAATTAATGGTCCACAGGAAACTACTGAGTATTAAGGGACCCTGTGGATTTGAAGGGGGAAAAAAATGGAAAAATCCCACTGATGAAAGAATATGCTTAATGTAAAAAAAAATATTTAGTCCTTTGTAACAACTTCCTTAAGCAGTAATATGATTTACTGGAATGAACAACCATTTTTATTAAAAAAAAACGGGGGACAAAACCCTAGAAAACTGTGAGCCAGACACGTAGCACCGTTTATTCCTCACAGGTAAATAAATGTATGCAATACATAAAAGTGTATAAATGACCAAGGCTATTTATTAAGATTTCAGATGGAAACAAATTCTAGCAGTGGCAGATTTGAAATGAGCGTGAGATTTTTTTGTAGTCTACATTATTTTTCTGCCTCTACAAAATATTACATTGTCCAATATATATTTGCCTAAATTCCATGTTGTACTTTGTCTGTGTCAAACACATTCTTTATATGTTTCTGATGGAAAATTATTAAGCCTTTTAATATTTTAGTTATATGAATCACCCTGTCAAGCCATATTACCTTCAGAAAATTTTAATTTAAAGCACAACATATGCTGATGTGTCAGTGGTAGGTTTAAAATATTAAAGACCTCAAAAAACCTAAAGCACATCCTCTCTGTACAATATTGGTGAATATATATCTTTGCTATATATTTTAAACATGGAATAGCTTTTTCTTTTTCTTTGCTATATATAATATGTCTTTCAAAATACACTGTCAGTATTTGTATTTGAAAAATACTGTACAAAACACCCCATACTATAATTATTCTGTATAAACTTTATACATTTTATAATATCTATTCTTTTGGTCTATAGTAAACATATAAATTGATTGGATTAACCACAGTATATGACAACACCATTGCCTTCTGAAATTCACCAGTGTTTCTTACATTCGTTTTCAGAAGTCCACTTTGTAACAGAACATATGTTCAAAAGCAGGTAGAGAGAAAACAGAATAAAGTTCAGAACAATCAGTTCAAGACATGCTCAAAATAACATCACCAGAAAAAGTGGGGTTTGCAAAACTGTGACTCTTCTAACTGAATAAAAATGATTTTAAAACAGCAAGATACAATCCTCAGAAAATATATTACAAAAAGTGGAAAAATGAATAGTTAATTAATCACAAAATGGGACTCCAAGCAATTCAAAATTAAATGAAAACTAAAAGAAAAACTCCTCTAATTTCAAAATCAAATCTGATTTGATACTTTTTAATTTTGTTCTTGTATCGACTAATTGTCCTCTCTCTTTCATACACACATTCTGTTCCAGGGATGCTTTCACCATGCTCATATCAATGGGTCTTTTATTTATAAGACATTAAAACTTGTATTAAGTAGGGAAGTCATCCTACATCCACTAGGAACACCCAGGCAGCATGCGCTAGTGTACAATAGGATTATTGCTTTAGGTACAGACAGTGCAAAATACACACTCTGTATTTTATTAATAGTACTCCTATCTATCTGGTGTTGGTGGAAATAAAAGAAAGCTTAGTAGATATAGATAAGTCATAATGGGATCTATAACGAGCAGAGCTAACTCAGTTTAACAGCACTTTAAATCTGACGACAGCTATCACCAAAACTTAAAATACAACAAAAGCAATCTATAAATTAATATTTCTGTAGTGTTGTACTGAATTATTGTTTGTGCACTTCATTAGCATGTTAACTTTTCTGATTAGACATAATTAAACAATAGCTTGTTACTCTTGAAAACTGAGATCTACCTTTTTTTAATTGTTATGGTTTATTTTTACTGGGATCTTTGCAAGTAAATGGTGAGGATGAAACTGTTTAGAACAACATAAAAATCCAAATCAGAAGCAGCACTGACAACAACAAAAAATGAAAAGCACATGGCAGTTCTTAATAGTCCAGGTAAAAATGTGTCACCCTTTGAAGAAGGTTTCATAAAAACGGGAGGTGCTGAGATGTGCACACACACGCATACACAAATGAAAAATAATAATAGTAAGTCAGTTTTGTTTCTGCTTCTGGTAAAGTGCTGATGACAGACAGGTTGGTTTGGGTGTGGTGCTATCAAACAGGAAACACTTTGTCCATCTATTAAAATGCCAACCCACAACAAAAAAGAAGGAATAAAAATCGCCATTTACAGGGGCCCATGACGAGCTTCATACTTCACCAGCACGTTCTTGCATTTGCCCAGCTCTTTCCGTAAGTCAGCCACCTCTTGGCGGAGGGCTGAGTTCTCTTTCTCCAGGAAAGAGGCACGGATGGCAATCTGGTTTTCCTTCAGCCTCCGGGCATCTCTCGATCGCTTGGCAGCCATATTGTTCTTTCTACGTCTTGCCCAGTATTTGTCATCCTGCTCATTAAGTACATAAAGAAAGAGACAAGATATTAGATTTCAGTAAACTAAGAACTCCTTAAGGCACAAGGTTTCACTGTTAACCACACTGCTGTCTCTCAGCTCCGAAGGGACTTTAACTTTGATATTTCACTGGCCATTGCTGCTTTCAGTTGCACATCCCACTGAACAGTGACAATATCAGTAATTCTTGGGGCAAATACTAAATCTATGTGCAATAGGCTCTCAAATGGGCATACATGTAGGCCTGCCTATTTAGCCAAATGTTTGCACTAAGCTTATCATCATGATATCTTGGTTCTGAAGACTTCCAAAGAATAATTAATAAGCACTGGCAGCAGGATACCACTCACCCTGATTACCCCAGTGAGGAGCACAATCAAGCTGAAATGGGGACTATGTATGGGAGTCATTGCCAAGTCAAGGGATTAAGGGCTCCAACCCACTTCCCCTGAAGTAACTGGGGATTTCACTGGAGCTAAGGGACAAAACCTGATCCAATGAAAGCAAAGATCAAATCTCCATTGAGGTCAAAAGAAGATCAGGTCCTAGAGCATATCAATTTGTGAAGCACGTGCCCTGGCCTGGAATGCCCCACCCTGGCTGGGCGTGCTCTCCCCTGTGCTGATTGGCTGTCTGAGCCAGAGTTTCTACTCCTCAGCCTCACTTCACTTGCTCTCCACAGATGTCCTTGGAGAGGCCACTGTGCTGGGTTTGAGACGGGGGGGTGGGGGTGGGGACTAGGGGTGGACTGCTTTTGCCTCACAGCCGCACATACGCTTTTAGTCACGTGCCTATGCAGAGTGCCTGCCAGCATTTGTCCCAAAGTGCCTCAGTATGTTTCCTATGTTAACATGTGCTAAAAGTATTATTCATAAAACTCATGTTGCCATCAGGAGTTCAGCCTTGTTGGGCATCAAAGGAGACAAATGACCAATTAATTGTACTGGATTTTTCCCCTCACTTAGCGTTAAACAGACTTCAATTAAATAAGCATTCGGTAGTTTTGGCGTTACTTTGATCTTCGCAGATTGGAAGCACACCTCTGCCCACATGCTGACAGGGTCCAAAAAGTGCCTGTATGCTGATTAAGCCACACTCAGAATACCGCCTGGCAAAAACAATGTAGGTCAAAATTCTTCTCTCAGATCCACACAGCCCATCTCAGCTCCCATGTTCTGCCTCCCTTCCAAGGGTGGATTCCCCATTGCACACAAATTGGGAGCAGAATAGTGTATCAGTCCTGAGCTTTACGCTGAGAGGCGAATTCTGTCCTTAGGCTGCACTGAACTTTTCAGGTACCTCTTATGAAATATTTTCTCCCAAATTCCGATGGTTGGAAACAGAAGAGGCAAATATTTTAAACACTGCAGCTGCCCTCCACCATCAGTCAGCACACTAGGCCTGCTGTACTGCTGTTCTGCACCTTGTAAGACAATAGTGCAAAACAAGAGGAAAACACTTCCCATTTTGTTTGGCTGCATTTTATACCCCCATTACATTCACTTTGCACTGGTGTAAGTGACTATACCAAGTGCAGGGCAAGGGTGAGTTGGGGCCCAGTGTATCAAAATCTCCATTCACCTGTTCTTAGATGGGACCCCCAAAAAGCCCCTTAAAAAACGCAAAAAGCCACACCCTAAATCTTGGTTTACAATTTCCCATCTCATTCCTCTCCACAAAAATCAGCTTTAACCAATTTATTATTGTGCCATCTAGACCTCATGCATCTTTATTTTAACAAACTGCAATGGCAAATCCCTTAATCCAGCCTGAGAGAGGCCAGGCTGGTGTTTCAGAAACATGTGCAGTCCAGAAACAATTGACTGGCCTCATCCGTTTACCCTTCCCTTCCCAACAGCCAATCCTCACACCAGGACAGAACCAGAGCTTGGGTCAAGCACTGAGTTAACAGACAAGCGCAACCAAATATGATTATCTTAGATAGGAACCAGGACCCTGAGTCCCCATTCAATCACACACTGAAAACACAAAGCCTCCATGCATAGAGAATACTACGTTTTCAGCTGCTGATATGAAATACTCCAAGAGCATCTCGGCTGATAATTTTCTTTTCTTCCTCCACATACTATAAATATAAACTGGCACATAACGATTCTTTGGAGATAACACAAACCTGGGTCAAATTCCCACTTTCCTTACATCTGGTAACCCTTTTGATTTTGAGCACCTTTTACACAGATAGGCCCCCTCAGCCCAAACATGAGTGATCTCAGTGGAGTTTTAAGGGTGTCCCCACAAGCAGAATTTGGTGTAGTCATCACATGTTATCAGGAAATATGTATAAAGGAAGGCCAGGGATACTATGGAGAAAGACAGTAACAAATCATTTGGTTACCACTTGACATGTGACTTTTTTTTTTTTTTTTTTACACTTTAACTATGATGACACCTGCTCCTGACAACACTTTCCTGAGGGATAAAAATAGCAAATGATGACAGACTTGTCCTCTACTGCCATCAGCCTACTGTAAACACATACCAGTTCTCTGTCTACATGGGGCCTTATCCAAAGCCCACTGCAGTCGTTGGAAAGATTCCCACTAACATCCATTGGCTAAGGATCTGTCTCAGAGGAAAGAGCAGCAGCTCAATGCCATGCAATGCTGCACGGCACTATGTCCTCACGGAAGCTGCATTGTACAAATAGCATTTTCCATGTAAAAGACAACTTGCCCAGGTCTTCAGTAAAGCATGTCCCCTGTTCATGCTACTGGGGTCCCTTCTTTCTGGTATTGCATTTGTGGCTCAGAGATGGGAGGAAGGTGGTGGGTTTTATTTTATTTTTTTCAATGTAACCTTTCCCTACATAGAACTACATTTAAAATTCACACTTTTGAAACCCTGACAATAGTGTTCATTAATGGGATTATTCTCACCACAGATACTCAATCAGATAGCACTGGACCATTCCAATCACACACACAAGACCGTTTTCTGTTTTTAACAGGGCTGCAGTCAAGTCCTTTTTAAAGTTAGTTTTTAATTTGCTCTGTGATAGTCTTAGATGCTTGAAAACGCTTCTTTCCCTGCTGATTTTGGCCTCTGACTTTTGGCAACCTTCACAAAAAAAGAGATGAAATTATCATGCCTTGTCTGTGTGCTAGCGTCATCAACACTGATGGGAGGATGTTCTGAGAACAGGATTCTTAATACTGCTGCGGTCAGCACAATAAGTACATAAATACTGTGATAGTGTAGGTCCTATCTGAATAGCCAATTCTAAAACAAAAAAAGCCTCAAGCCCCTGAAGAGTATTATATATTTGAAACTATACATTTAAATGTGTGTGTGTGTATGTATTTATAAAAATCTATATAGCAACAGCAGTGTTCTTAGGCACATTACAGACAACTTCAAGGAGGTCAAATTATGGGCCTGAACTATTTGTTTTAGAAACACTGTACTATATTTTACTAGATTTAGTTTAGCCCCTTCCACCAACACTTAGCCCTGGTCTACATGGAGGGGTGGGAGTGGGGTGGGGTAGGGTGCGGAGATTGATCTAAATTATGCAGCTTCAGCTACGTGAATAACGTAGCTGAAGTTGATGTACTTAGATCGACTTACCATGGTGTCTTCACCGCGGTGAGTCGACTGCTGCCACTCCCCCGTCGACTCTGCCTGCGCCTTTTGCAGCGCTAGAGTACAGGAGTCAATGGGAGAGCGCTCGGGGGTCGATCTATCACGTCTAGACTAGATGCGATAAATTGATTCCCGCCGGATCGATCGCTGCCCGCCGATCCAGCGGGTAGTGTAGACATACCCTTAGGGAAAGTGATGTTTCAGCACTTTGTTTGTCCTTTGACTGTCATAGACAGAATTAAGGTAGTCTCAAGATTGGTGCACCGCAGAGAGAGCTTCACTATCATTTATCAGATAACTGCTCAGTAGTCATTCGTTCTGGGTGAATTTCATCCAGGGGCAGGTAGCTTTATGCCCCACTTAAGGGATTAGTGGGGAATATGTAGTGCCTCATGCCTCTGTCATGGGATCAATTTCCCCTTACGGGAATAAAGAATAATGGAGATCCCAACTGAGAACAGGGACCTCACCGGACTAGACGTACAGACTTACAGTAAGAGATGGTTTGTGCCTCAAAGCGATTAAAATGTAAGTAGACAAGACAGACAGCGAGGAAGGGAGAAAGGAAATATCATTAGCTCATTTTATACAGGGAAAATGAGTCTCAGAGAGTGAAAGAGACTTGTCCAAGGTCACACATCAAGTTTCTGGCAGATCTGGGGAATGGTATCCTGATCTCCTAAATTTCAGCCTGGTGCCTTAACCATAAAGACATCCTTCCCCTCAGACCTGATCAGATCCCAATCTCACACCAATTTTTTCATTTGCCTATTTCCACTGGCTTCAAAGGAGTCACTCCTGATTTAAATCAGTGTATAAGAATAGATTCAGACTCCAAATCTTCATTTGAGGAAAGAGCTTCCGCATTTTGTTCCCTAACCGCCTGGTCACCAGTTCCAATTTACCTTCAGATCTTCTGGAATGAAGACTTTACGGGCTTTTTTAATCATCGGCTGTGGTTTGAGCTCTTCCTCTGAGAACTTGCGTTTACGAGGGTCAAACATCTCCTGGCCAGGAATGCTGGAGAGAGCAAGATCTGCGGGGTCAAGTTCATAACCCACGGGAACTTGGATTGTCTCAGGGTCGATGGGACTTGGCGTGTTACGATTTGTTGGCAAGATCTGACCTATAGCAATAGAAGATGGGTTCAAGATGTGTTATAAAATAAAAAGCAAACAGGCTCTTTGCATTTGAATTTTAGAGGGTTTCAAAATACATTACAAGCAATAATTCATTAAGCATCTAAACACACCTGAGAGGAACTCTGTTTATTAAGCATAAAAATATCCATTTTGAAGAGGGTTATATAGCCCCAGAGACACATCTCAAGTCGGGGACACAAAATTTAAGGTTCCTAAAATCTATGGACATTGAACATGTTCGCCTATGTTACTTAGCCAAGGTCATAGAATTAGGAATAGAACCAGTCCCCTGCTCTATGCACTTGACTAAATAGTCTTCCCCACTCTTCTCATAAACATATTTGTTTACGTGCCACTTTTAAGTAAAGGGTAAATTTGATTTGGAATCAAACAATATATCATGTTTCCAGCAGGGCATACAATGACTGGTGTAAAAGCTATTGAGCTTTGTTAAAATACCTCATCCATGAGCGCAAAATACAACTGTGCAAATTCTGCTTCCGTCATGAAATTCTATTAGTGATATTCTGAAAGACACTGCAAGTAACTAGAAATATTAAGAACTATGGTGACCGCTTAAAAATAACCTGCAAAGGGGAAAGAACATGGGTTTATGACCTTTTTACGGTTTTATAATGGATGAAAAGGGCCTGTACCCAACAGAGGTTTTAACTTCTTGTTTTTATCTTAGTAAATAGTGATTCTCATCTTCCCTGTTTTTGATGGCTTCTCTGAGAACCAGATAACTGCTTCTTTGCAAAGTGTGGGGGAATGCCTGAATCTTTAACAGAAAGAGGTTTTTCCTCCCAAGTGTTTTTATGGAGTTTAACAGGTATAAAAAAATAGAGTTTTAAACAATCTGACTGAAAAAATCTTTTCCCATTTCCACTGCTCGGGTTTCATTCTCTTCAGTTCTATTTAGATTAGGGAAATTTGTACCAGTGTAGCCACACCAATGGAACTATACAGGTGTAAACTGCTAATGTGATGCATTTTTATAGAATCATAGGACTGGAAGGGACTTACAGAGGTCTCTATCCAGTCCTCTGCACTTGTGGCAGGACTACGTATTATCTAGACCATCCCTGAGAGGTGTTTGTCTAACCTGCTCTTAAAAATCTCCAATGATGGCGATTCCACAACCGCCCTAGGCAATTTATTCCAGTGCTTAACTACCCTGACAATTAGGAATTTTTTCCTAATGTCCAACCTAAACCATCCCTGCCGCAATTTAAGCCCATTGCTTCTTGACCTATCCTCAGAGGTAAATGAGAACAATTTTTCTCCCTCCTCCTTGTAACCACCGTGTAGGTACTTGAAAGCTGTTATGTCCCTTCTCAGTCTTCTCTTCTCCAGACTAAACAAACCCAATTTTTTCAATCTTCCCTCACAGATCATGTTTCCTAGACCTTTAATAATTTTTGTTGCTATTTTCTGGACTTTCTCCAATTTGTTCACATCTTTTACTAATATGAAAACTATTACACATGCAAAAAGAAATGTTATAGACTTCCGTTCATCCTGGGCCAATCTTGCAGTCACCATCTGGGCAGTATTCCTACTGAAATCTATTTTAATAACACAGGCCAATGTTTCCAAAAATGTTTAGGTGCTGTGGGTAAGATTTTTCACAAGCACCTCAGTGACTTAGGAATGCAAGTCTTATTGACTTCAGACTTAGCCTAATTTAAGGGGCTTCTATTTTAGAAAATGTTGGCCATCATTATTACACTTACTATGGCAGTAAGTTCATTATCACTTTAGAGATACGATGGCTTTCCATAATAACTTTACTAACATACTGTTACTTTTCATAACATCTACATATTTCTATACACAGTTGTAATATTTACTGTGCAAATTAATACCTAAAATCATCACTATTTTAAAGGTTGTTTCTAACTGCAACTCAAGGGATTTATCTGCAGCATCGTTTTTTATTATTCTATATAAACAACATTGTGGGGAAACTGCATAAGACAAGGTTTTGGTCTCAGAAATCATGGCTTCAGTAACACCCATTTTAAAATAGCACCAATAACATCAGATTCTAGGAAAGGCTGGGATGGATGCAGGAGAAGAAAAAGGTGGATCAAAGTAATTTTTTTCCCCCCAAAAAGAAAAAGAAATCTGAGACAATTCAGTTACTAGTGTTGTACCAACAGTGGAGTGTTTCCTTCTCTCTCTCAGGATGTGGCACGCTGCTGCCAAGATCCCATTGTTAAAAACTAGACATTTCCTGTTGTGGTTCATTAACAAAACCAGAAAAAAGAATTTATCCCAGCGCATAACCACATGGGTGACAGTAACCTAGCAGACATAACTACCAGTAATAACTGCAGTTACAGTGTGAAAATCCTGAGACGGGGCACGCAGCATGCATGCTGCTATGGAGAAGTTACCTATTCCGTTTCAGAACACCATTGGTAGTTGACCTTTCACTGTGATGCATGGTTAGTAGATCTCTTTATATTTTACATAGCAATGAAAACGCAAGTCAGATGTATTTTAGCAAGTGAAGCAAAATGAAGTTGAAAGCTTAATGGAAGAAACAAGGCACACTAGTTTTTTTTGTCTGCTTGAAAGAATTTCATGAAAAAAGATGTTCCGTTCCCCTGGATACACCGGATGTAGTTTGTAACAGCTTGGATGGAATCATTTTTGCCTAATACATTTTATGTCTTTTTTAAGGTGGGGGAAAAAAGCCAGCTTATTGACTCAGTAAACTAAAGGCAACTGTTTGTAGTTTTATTGTAAATGGATGGCTAATCTCATTTCAGATATATGAGGTGGGGGCAGAAACAGGCCTATTTAAATGATTAAATGGAGGCACCTTCCTTTGATGTTAGTACATTTGTATCTGTCAGAACAGAGCTGCCAGATATTTTCTCACACACACTAATAGATCTTGTAAATTTTATATTAAGGGTAGAAATGAACCAAAACCATAGCTGTGAATATTTTTACATATTTATTTTTTGTGGGGAAGAGGGGTGTTCAAAGAACAGAGTGGATTTTGAAAATGGCCCCTTGCTTTCTAATGGATCTGAACCAAAAACCTGGTTCTAAATAATTCTGAACTCTGAAACGTTCAATATCTGGATTAAAGATTGATATCTATCTATGGTCCTTGTATGGATTCCATTACCATAGCATCTAAGCGTCTCCTAGTCTTAAACTCACAGCACTCCAGTGCTATTTTCCCCCATTTTACAGATGGGGAACTGAGGCACAAAGATTAAATTACTTGCCCAAGGTCACATAGGAATCTGTGGCAGAGCAGGGCATTGAAGCTGAATATCCAGTGTACCAGGTTAGCATCTGAATCACTGGACCTTCCTTAAACAAATCTCTCAGATACAAAATGTGCTCCTCTATGTTTATAATGCATATATTTTAAAATAACAACACATAATTCTAGCAGAGATTTGGAAACATTGTGTGAATAAAAAGAATAAATTCCTTATGTGTTGCTGTGACACACAAGTAAATATTTTTCCCATCAAAATTGTTTTTCAGCAGAAAAAAATAGGGTTTTGACAAAATGAATTATTTTGCAAGAAGTGTCTGGATTTCACAGAAAATTTAGCTTTTTCATCAAAATATTATGGCCAAAAAGTTTGGTTTTCATTCAACATTTTCAGGTGAAAACTTCATGGGACAAAGAAACCTTTTAGACCAGCTTGAGTTAAGCTACTTCCTCTCTGCTTACACACACACACACACACACACACACACTGATCCAGAGGATCCAAACACCAAGGCCCTGATCCTACAACTTCACACAGGTGGACACATGTGTCAATGCACAGTTCATTCATAAAGCTGTCCAGATGCCCTTAGATGTCCATAAATCATCTAGGAGCCCACAGGCCATTTGCTTTTGAAATGTTTACCACTACATAGGACCCTGTTCTGCACTCCCTTACATTTGGTGTAAATCAGTAACACCACTGAAGTCAATGGAATTAATAGGAATGTGCAAGAGGGAAGAAAATCTATTCTTCTTTGTCCAATATTAGGCAACTCTTGGCGCTCTGCATCTTTGTATTTATTCTATCTGCTGTTGCCAATAACATTAGCCAGCAACCTGTCTTTGTTAGTTGACTGGCTAATGGTCATTGCAGCTACGCGGTGCTGGAACTTGTTGTAACCTAACACGATCGCGTGGGCAGCTTTGGATCCAGTGCAGATATTACTGTAAAATGTACAGTATGTGGGCTCATATTACCTTGTCATACAACCTTCTTGTCTCTTGTTTGTTCAGCACTTGAGACTTAGCTCCTTCTGCAGAGTTTGTGCAGGGTGTTTTTTTATGCACTAAATTCCTCCCAATTAGGGACAGGTCAATAGAGAACAGCGATCGAAAGGTCACGTGCCTAGTGGCCAACTAATCTCCACCTCAGTGAGCTCTGCAGCTGTCACAACATCCAGCAAGAGAGTCGGTAAACAGACCAGAGAGACCGTGGTGCACGAAGAAAGCCAATGGTACCTGTTGCAAAGGCCGGGCAACCATAAGGCATCTCGCTGCTGAACATGAGGAGCCAGAGTCATTTTTTAAGCACTCAGCACTGGCAACTGGGGCCAAATTTAAAAAAAGAACATCAGCTTCTGTTTGGGCACCTCAGTGAAGTGGCCGGGTTCTCACACACGCCCAGCTTTTGTTGTCAGTGGGAGCCGATGGGGTCCGGAGTGTTTTGGAAAATCAAGACGTTTCATAAATGGGAGCTGATGAGCACTGACAGCTCGGAAATCCAGCCCTATGACGGACGCAAGCTGGGGACAGTGGTTAAAGGAAGCTGCGGAAATTTCCCCATATGCAGCCCAAGCGACATGCCTCAACCCTGACCTAAAAGGGAAAAGGACTGGGTCAGCTTTCCCTCTCGTACAGAGCCACACTCAACATGCTAGTGTAAACAGGGCTCCGGGTGGCTCCATGCCTTTTAACCACGGCATCTTGCTCCCAGCAGGTCCAGACATGACGCACACCTATAGTGGCCTTTGTCTTCATTAATGCTTCTGATGTTGCCACACCAGGTGTTAGCAATGGTAGGCGGGTGGTAGGCTTGGGAGCAGGTGAACAGATCAGCAGTCATGAGCTGTTTGGCCCTTAACCTCTCTGCTACAGTTGCCAGTGGGAAAGCAAATGTGGTGGCAACGCAGATACTTGTACACTGAGAACTGGACTGAAGCCAGCAACTTATGTCACTTAGATCACCAAACAGGTGTTCAAAAGCAACAACTTTTGTCACTGCCAACATTAATTAAGCTTCACAAACCCATCAGATAGGAGAGTATTTTTATACCCCCATTTCAGAGAGTGGGAAACCGAGGCCAAAAATGATAATGTGCAATGCTCATGGTCACAATGTGACTCAGTAACAAGTGTCCTGAGTCACAGGCCCCTTGTCTAACCACTAAGAAACATTTACTACCAGCATTATACACAAGAGGTAAAAGTGAAAAGAACCTTTTCAGAGGTGTCTCTTGGTGATGGAGTCGAGCCCCTAGGTTCCAAGCAGGACCAGGATGCTGAATTATGTTGGTACAGCTGGTCAGAAAATTTTATATAATTCAAATTTGCAATCAATCAAAAATAAATTCACTTCGTTTCCTGGAAATTCTCTCTTCCCATCCCCATTTTTCACCTTGGTCTAAAACTGATTAAAAAATTTATACAAAAATGACAGGGAGGGGAGAGGAAAACATTGTCTTGAATTTTTTTTTTCTGTTGATCTAGTAGTTTTTGTACATTTGTACACGGGGTTCAATGCAATTGTTAGGAACCCAGCAGAAACAGATTATGTACTTTCAGTTAACGGACTTTCTTATGCAAACTAAAATGTACTTCAGGTTTGTCAAATTATAATACAGTCTGTCAGTTAAACTGACATTATTTATTTGACATACAATCTTCTCTCAGAGTTGCCCTAGAAAACAACATTGCAGTGTCAATATGCTTTTCAAGTCTTTCCCTTTGGCAGCTGTTTAGCCATTGGGTGTAGTTCTCTGACCCAAAATCACAGACAGTCCCCGTCTAATCTGTGATCTACTTTTACGTTAACTCTTCCATCCAGATAAGCACATCTGCGCACAGATCACCAGCGCAGCAATCAGGACAGAACTTGCAGACTGGCAGAATGTAGGGGGGAAGTAAAAGGAGCACGTAGGAGCTTGGTAATTATTTTAGGGCAATCTCCCACTAACTAATGCAACTGCTAGCTAGAAATGTGATTACGTTAACAGAAACTAAACTTTATCTTCACATTTATATTATTAGCATTAATAGTGCTTTACTGAAATAGAGACAATTATATGGAGACTAAGAACATAACCTATGCTTACACTAAATAGAATAAAAACACACAGTATATGAGATATCAACTTTTATACTTCAGGACAATACCAACCACTAGCTGCTGGGGTTAGGAAGAAACTTCACCCTTGGGTGTGTTATTGCAAATAATTATGATCAGGATTTTATAGTTTCCTCTGGAGCATCTGATGCTGGCAATTGTCAGTGACAGGAGACCAGTGTATCTGGACCATTAGTCTGATCCAGTGTGGCCGTTCTTATGTACCAGTGCTATACAAACTGGATTTTATAATATGCATTTGTGGGCTGAGCAGTAAAATTTTCTGAAGGAACAATATCTTTGAATGACCAACACAACCTCTCTGGTAAATTAATGGCTCCTAAAGCATTATGATAAAAGACTGGCGAGTTAAAAAAAAAACAAAAAAACAAAAAACCCTTTTAAAACAAAAGTGTTGTTTATAAATTGCATTTGAGTTCTAAAAGAATCACCAGACAGTATGTTTCACCTCTATACATTGTGGGCATTCCTGCTTGGGACCTGTATGAAAATATTGTACAATAATGCATAGCACAAGGTGTGGGGTGGGGGACTGAATTGAGGCTGCAGAGTGTAACCTTTCTGTGTTCCCAATTAATAGTTCAAGTATAAGGAATAGCCATAAACTAAACTCTTTAAGGGTTGAGCCTCCAGAACACTTACAGATCATGTAATTGACTGGAGGACTTGTGAATGACATGCATGATAGATTTAAAGACTATTCAAAATAAAACATAAAATAAAATATTAGTTCAAACGAACAGGCATTATGCCACACACTGCATCTATACTCACAATCCAAGATGAAATGGTGCATTCAGGGGTGATTAGTCCCTGGATGAGAAGAATGGGTGTATAACCCTTTCTCTAATGGTACCTTGATGGTGAATGAAACGCTAATCTAAAATTGGCATACTACCTTTTTTATAATCACTTATAATAATACCCCTTATTTCCTTAAATTTACCTTTTACCATATCTGTATTTCTGCTACCAAATTTAATCCCAACACCCAAATATCATTTATTGGCTATTAATGTCAAACATCATTCTAATTATCATTTGCGTCAATGCAAAGTCTGTGATTACCAATATTCCAAAACATCCAGAAGTTCCCCTACAATACCTGCTAACAGCAGTGAAAACACAAACATATTTAATACATGACCCAAGATTGTGCTTTGCTTCATTTCTATTAATACCTCATTCACTCATGCTAACAAACATAGCTTTAGCAAATGCAAAGCTTAAACTTTAGGCCTAAAGGTCTACTCTGTACTTGCAGTTCAGCACATTTTCAATTAGCATAAGCAAACATTACTCTATAGGCTCCAACAGGCAACTTCACTTTTGAGTGCTTGACTTTGTAAGCTTAATAGTGTTCTTTTAACAGCTTGTGTGTAGTATATATACTATGCCTATACTATACTACATTGCTTTGCAAAAGAACATCCCAGGCACATGCACAAGGCATTTCACATAGACTGTAAGCTTTTGGGGACCGCGACTAGATAAAATTCTTGAAAATGCCCAGGTGACTTATCAGCCTAAGCCCCACTGACTTTCACTTAGACTTGGACTCCTAAATTACATTTGAAAAAGGGGATTAGGCATGTCTGAAAATCTTACCCGCTGTGTTTTTATTATGTGCATACACAGTACTTGGCTGAATGGGGCCCTGTTCATTGATTGAGGCCTCAAAGTGTATGTTTACACTGGAAAGAAAAACCTGCAGGGGAGAATCTGAACTGCAAGTAGACACCCGTGGCTGGCCTGTGCCAGCTGATTCGAGCTCTCAGGGCTGTTTAATTGTGGTGTAGATGTTCCGTCTTCAGCTGCAGCCCCAGCTCTGGGACCCTCCCACCTCGCGGGGCCTACAGCCTAATCTCCAGCCCAAGCCTGAACGTCTACATGGTAATTAAGCAGCCCCACAGCCCAAGCCCCGAGAGCTTAAAGTCTATGAGTCTATGAGCTCGAATCAACAGGCACAAGCCAGCCCTGGGTGTCTAATTGCAGCGACTGGCTAATGAACATCCAGGACAGGTGTCTCGCATGGAACACATCTCATGCAAAGACAGCATATGCTGCCCCTGCCTCATGTATCTATTCCCGAATTATGGTACCCAAGCCCATCTTGTCATCTCACTAGCTGCGTGTGCTCGACAGTCTGCAGCGTGAGATGTCCAGCGACATGGAAAAACCCCACACGGTCACTATGGTAAAGCCAACAAAATGAGCGCATTTTCCATCCCTTTCTTAAAATCACTGACAGTTGCTAAGAGATGCTGTACAGAAGAGTCCTTTAAGCAAGGGGGAACCACTGTAGAGAGTTACAGATCCCTGCAGACCTTTCCTTTCCTTTTTTTGATCTGCACATCTAACTATTAGCAACTGTTGTGGCTTTAGTTTAAGGATTGTTATTCATTAAAACATAGTGTGTTTGTTACATTGCCATAAACAAATAGATACTTTACACAAGATTATTTGTAAGAAATGCTTATCAAATTACAAAAGGAGTAAATAGTGGTGATCACACATCTTCCAAATAATGAATAATTTGTGGCTCTGTACATTTCATTTCCTCCCATATAAATTAAGGGCTGCTGATGCGTAGAAGAAATATATATTTGTAATGGGTCAAATTCTGCCACCAATTACATCCCACAGGATAGCTGGAGAAGCAGAATTTGTCCCATGAGAGAGTGTATGTACCTAGCATCTCTCTGTCTTTGCCCACAATTTACATAAGTGCATTAATAGCACAGCAGGCTGAGAGGGGTTTGGGATTAGCTGGAACACATAATGATGTTTAGGGCAAATTCCAAAAGAACAGACTGTTCCAAAAAGAAATTATTCCGCATATGGCTGCTTAATGTGGACCTTGATGGTACATCAAATGCAGAAGAAAATGGGCAGCCATATACAGGAAGTCTAAGAAAAAGGAACTATTATATTACTGAATATTGAAAGAGACATTTCCTCTTTCTCCTACTGGAAGAGCCATTTAGCATCAAAAGTGTGAAGAAATACCATGTTTTAGATTAAAGGCTTTTAAGAAACAGTAACAAGGGCCAGTGGTTTCTGCTTTACTTAAAAATCATGTTTAGCAGAGCAACAAAAAATTCCAATTAAAATTAACAATGCAAATAAAGGCACTTGTGTTGAAATTTTGTGTTCTTCTCAGTTTGAGGCATCATCTTTAAAAAGGTAGAAAAATTGAAAAATCCACATGCCTGTGGAATTATTTCTTGAGCAAATCCCACTATTCATGTTCATTCTCAACCTCTTCTACATTGCAACCTCATAATATACCAGAAGAAAGTTGTGGGGCCCTCTTCATGTCTAACTGAAGAAAATGAAGATACACCTCTACCCCGATACAAAGCTGTCCTCAGGAGCGAAAAAAATCTTACCGCGTTATATCGAACTTGCTTTGATCCGTCTGAGTGCGCAGCCCCGCCCCCCCTCCCGGAGCACTGCTTTACCACATTATATCCGAATTTGTGTTGTATCAGGTCGCGTTATATCGGAGCAGAGGTGTTGTTCCAATCCTTTGAAACCTGTTCACGACCCCATGTTGAGAACCCATGTGTTAGTACATACATGGCATATAACATACACACCGCCTATTGAATGTTCAGATTAAAGAGTCTACTCAGTGTGTAATTCCTCTTCTGTCTATTAGTAAAAGTTCATTTATCATGGTGCCCTCAGGAAGTGTCTCAGCGGATGAGAATTGCTTATGATTACCATTAAAGCTTGTTTTCTTTAAAAAGTTTTTTTTTTAAATGTACAAGTAGGTAAGCAGAAGCTACACACTCAAATCTTGCCACCCTCCCCCACACAGCTGCCAAAGAGAGATTAATAAACTGAACACAATAGAACCTCAGACTTACAAACACCTCTGAAATGTTTATCACGCTGAACGTAACGTTATGGTTGTTCTTTCAAAAGTTTACAACTGAGCATTGACTTAATATAGCTTTGAAACTTTACTATGCAGAAAAAAAATGCTGCTTTCCCATTATTTTTTTAGTAGTTTACGTTTAACACAATACTGTACTGTATTTGCTTTTTGGGGGAGGGGGTGGAGGAGAAAGGGGGTCCCTGCTGCTGCCTGATTGCATACTTCCGGTTCCAAATGAGGTGTGTGGTTGACTGGTTAGTTCCTAACTCTGAGGTTCTACTATACCATAATTGATGATTATCAGGCCAGCTGTAATTAGCAAATGTCGTTATCCATTCATTGAGCTTAGGCACTTTTAAACACAAATGCCTGCATTGTATAGACATACACAGGCACGTATGACTTTGTTCACTGAGAAATAAAGAAAATGTCAGTCACCAGCTGGAGGTGTACTTTAATGTCACTTTTCTCCAACCAATCAGAGCTGGGGATCTCAAAATTAAATCACCCAGCCAGATGTTTGAAAGAATTTTCAAAAAATGCCTTGCTCCTGAAACACTGCTAACAGACACCCACATTGAATATATACCATGCATTACCTTTCAGAACACACACACAAAAAAAACAAGGAGTCCTTGTGACACCTTAGAGATTAACAAATCTGATGAAGTGGGTTCTAGCTCACGAAAGTTTATGCCCAAATAAATGTGTTGGTCTCTAAGGTGCCACAAGGACTCCTCGTTTTTTTGGCCGATACCAAAAACCACTGAAACCTTTCAGAACACAGTTCAATATATCGACCATACCAATTTAAAACGATCAAAATGATCTGTGTGGTGCATTTTACTCTTTATTTCCCAACATCCAAAACAAGCTAAATGTCACTCCGATTAGAAAACTATATATTTTTCTAGCCTCAGCTAACCGTACAGTTAATCATCGCTATGCAACACCACAGCTTTGGGATCATTAATGAGGCCAAAAAGTGACCATGTATTTTTCTTTAAGAGTTTTATCAATTTCTACAGTACAGTGATCACCCTCAAACATTTGATTTACATACTCGGATATTTTCTTAGTATGAGCCTGCTCCAAAATCAATGGGAGTCTTTCAGTTGACTGGATTGGGCCCTAGTTGCATCTGTCCTTATATTCTGTAGGGGACACTGTAAATACAGAGATAATGGTATTTAGCTACCTAAGGCAACTGACAAGTTTTTAACGATGACCACAGTAAATTAAGGCTCTTTGCCTCCTTGTGCACCTGGCTACTGTTAATCTTGGTTCAGCCCCTTTCAGTGCAGGAGTTGTGTATGCTTCTAATCAGATAGTCCATACTTATAGGACAGGAGTGAAGCCTCCATATTTGACCCTGAGGAAACAGGTACGTGCACCCCCTAAACAGGAGAAGAAACATCTGACGGTTTGGAAAGCCCTGCAGCTGAGGGCAGTGAAAATTCATGTGCTTGGAAAATTATGTGGGTTTTACCTTTTACACTCCTATTAACTCCAATTTTCACGAAGTAGGTGGTGTTGCCACAGCAACTGTCATATCAGATCATTTCTGCAGTCTGACATTAAGATATTTTTTCTTTTTTTGGTAAATTCAGGCACATGGATTTTCATGTTTTTAAATGTCCTCTGCGTTTTGGATATACGAAAATGTGGGTAATGAAGAGGCTTAATTTAAAATGATGTTTATTTTTTAATGGCTAGGCTTATGCCGCGTTTTTCTCTTAATCTTCATTTTACAAATGAATAAGGAACAATGAAAACTGCACTGAACAGACTTAAGGAGTTACAGGGTAATGAGATCTATAAGGAGTCTGTCTCACGATGAGGAAGGTATTCTGTGCCACTGTTTATTTGGGCTTTACAAAGAATACAATTCAGTGTTCTGGTACACCTTAATCATCTATTTAGTGGTGAAAAAAGTATGCTTCCTCATACCCAGACCTATTTATGTGCATTCACTCCCCCAAACAATATTGCACATTCATGGTTCTCTTTGTTTGTCTGGCATACTTCACTGGCCTAACTTGCATTCTAAAAATAATTCTATTGAAATAAGAGACAATATATTCACACCTATTTCGAGTGTGTGTTCTAATGGCTAGAAATGAGGACAGCTAATTTTGGCTTTGCCGCTTACTTGTTGTGTGAGCCTGGCAAGTTCGTTTAACTCTCTGTGCCTGATATTTGTGATCTGTAAAATGGGTATAATACCTTCCGCTAAAGTCTCATTAAATTGCTGTTTGTAAAACAAGGTGATATCTATAAATGAAAGAAAGTGTGGTTGTTATTGACACACATCATCATACAGCTCAGGAGAAAAGAGCTGCACTGACTACCCTACCATCCGGTTCTTGCATTTAGCTTTTTCCTTGTTATTTCTTTTAACACACACACACACACGCACTCTCTCTCTCTCTCTCTCTCTAGTTAGCAAATAATCAGTAAATCACTTCAGGTTACTCAGGAAACTGGAGAAAGACCTGGCTACCACCAAAAGTGATCTTACAAACAAGTCAGCTGCAGCCAAAGCTTAGATTTACTGCCAGGTCAAGGTTTATCATTGCCACAGCTCAAGTCAAACGTATGTATAGCTGATTCTTATGAAGGATTTCCGGACTCTGCCCAAAACAAACAACCCTGACCCTAGGGTGCAGCAAATCAGGCTAAGCTACAGACTGTGTCCAGAGTGGGTCCAGTGAACACAGATCCTTTGAACAAAACCCTCCCATAGAGGATAATTTGCTGTCTGGAGACTACAGTGGGTGCTGTGCAGCTGCTCTGCATACAGTCTTCAGGACAGAAATTCCAGCTGCCCCAACTCTTGCTCCAAATTCTTTTACTTGGGCTTGGTGGACCAGAAACAGACACTTCTCAATACACACAGGATTGAATAGTATGCGTTATAAAGAGGGGGCGACCCTTTGAAAGTCAATTCTTGAAATTTCAAGTTCAGTGAAACGTGATGAGTTTAGAAAGGGCCAAGCCTGACCCTCTCCATCACTCCCTCAATGGCCTGATGAAGTCAGTGGGAGGCTTTGATTTTTTGTGGAGCAGGCTGTGAACCCCTGATTTTTAAGTAAACACACCTCAAATGCTTCTAATGACAGTGAATTTGAGGCTTCAAGACTTTCCCACCGTACACTAAACAAACTATAAATCATTAGAAGACATGGAGATACCACATATATTTTAGGTGACCTGTAGCAACACAGCTTGACACAGTATTTTAACCTAAATCTGACCTTACAAAGAAGGCCCATTTTCTAAGGCCACGTCCAGACTAGGAATTAAAATCGATTTTAGATACGCAACTTCAGCTACGGGAATAACGTAGCTGAAGTCGAATTTCTAAAATCGAGATACTCACCAGTCTGGACGGGGCGCCATCGATGTCCGCGGCTCTCCGCGTCGATTCCGGAACTCCGTTCGGATTGATGGAGTTCCGGAATCGATGTAAGCGCGCTCGGGGATCGATACACCGCGTCCAGACTAGACGCGATATATCGATCCCCGAGCAATCGATTTTAACCCGCCGATGCCGCGGGTTAGTCTGGACGAGGGCTAAGATCTCTAGAGCTGGAGGGGCTCCTACAGTGCCCCTTTCACTTTATAATCAGGAGCTTTTGAGAGAATGGTCCTGCTGTGCCCTTAGTGTATAGCAGCATAGCTCCACTGACTTTAATGCAATTTTGCTAATTTACATCAGCAGAGGGTCTGGCCCACTATTTCCTTTCTTCTACACATTTGTGAACTTAGGAGAGTCCGACAGAGGTGACGGTTGCTATATATTCTCAAGACCCCTCTGCATTTATTTTAGAAAGGCTGCTAAATAGCTATTGTGGGACTAGCTATTTCAGCCTGTTGATCTATACAGTTTCACATAATGCAATCACAAAAGTTGTCTAGGACAGCTATTTTTTATGTATATATAAAAAAAAAATCACAAGAAATAGTCCCTTATAAAATACTACAGTGTTCTCTCATAGCAGCCCCAAATGCCAGAGCAGCGCTACCAATCCATGTTTTGGATGGCTGTGGTATTTTTTTTTTTTATAAGGGCATCATCAGAAATGTTGGGGTTTTGACCACAATGCCAACTTTCCAAAACACACACTGGGTTTTGAAAAGTCAATTTTTGATTCACAGAGAAATAAACGAGTTTGCATCATAAAGCCTTTATCTCCCAAGAATCCAAAAGCCTCCTAGACTGCTAAAATCAAATCCAGCTTTATTTTCATGGGTGAGTCAGATTGCATACAAACAGCTTCAAAGGAAGGCAAGTTGGGGGCGGGAGAGAGAGACCTTAAGAGGAACAAGCATCTATCTCCGGAATTCTAACTGCACCCTCCTATTTCCCAAGACATTTACTAATATTTTCACTGACAATCTGTATTTTTCACTTATAGCTGGAGGCACAAACAATAAACTTTAAAAAAAGTTTAGAAGATTAGAGACAAGGACAGACTATTAGTTTAACAATTCTTGCTATTTTCAGAGCTCCAGCAAAGCTACTTCCTTCCATATTTGACCTTCAATCCATCCTGGAGAAGCTTTTGATCTCTGAAAAAGTAACAGTGTAACTGTGTCATCAGCACCCTGGCAGTGGGGAGGGTGGGGGCGTAGTTAAGAAGTTTGGTTTTCAAGCTGTAGAATTATAGCCTCATCCTAAATGCATCCCATGTCATGGTTGTAACATGTTCTGAACACATATACAGAGTGTAAACACTGAACTCAAGTCGGCTGGTTAAACACCAGTGGTGGTGTTATATGACCAGCATGGATGGAAAGAAAGAAGGAAAGAAAGATTGATTACTATCCAAATATACTCTAGTGTGGATGTCCTGCCAAACAGCATATGTGTGATTGCGTGCTCCAAACTGAAATAAAAGCTTGGCCAAGAGCCCAGCACTTTGCTGTATTTTGCTCAGCTAGCCACAATCTGGCAGAACAGAGTGAACACATTCTAATCCACGTGACGGCGAAGCCGATTTCCTTGTGTTGGTTAAATGTGATCTTCAGACTGTACACAGCAGCGGCTCTGGGAAAACGTGAGAAAGTGGGAAAGAACAAGCCAGAGGCTATGACCTGGCATGCAGCAGAAAAAGGAGAAGCAACTTCAGAAATTATTTAGGGGTTTGCTGAACCGTAGATTAAGTAGGATCCAGTCCTGTGAAGTGTAACGAGCACCATTCACTCTCATGGATTTAAATGGGAGTTACAGATGATCAGCACCTCTCGGGCTTGGGACCGTCACACCAGCACACAGGCTCTAATCCTGAAAGGGACTGAGAACTGCCAATGGATGAGGATTTTGAGCACCTCACGGGAGTAGACCGAAAGTGGACTCAATCTTGCAAAGTGCTGAGTGCCCTCAAATCCCAAAGTCAGTGGGAGCTAAAAGTGCCCATCACCTCTCAGGATCTGGCCCAGTATAAGAATGATAAAAGTCCATATCTGATGATGGGCCACATGGCTCACGGTTCCAATACCTTTACTTAAAGTCGTCCCCAAGCAGTCCCATGGAAATATAGAGTACTCACAAAGTAAGCGGGGCACAATTTGACCCAAAGTAACATTTTGGGTCCCCCTGGGATAAATGATGCTACACTTGTACGGTATTATTGTTATGATGATATTAATGGCAGTAATGCATTTAACTAATGGACCTAAGTAACAACAAGGGGCAGCCATTGCCAGTATCCGTATCAGCATGTGACTGATTCACTCTCTTACACCTGAGAGCATGTTACAGGTATAATACAACGGAAAGCCTCCAGCACCAGAGCACAGGAAATATATCCTTGCTGCAGAGAAGAATGACGAAGGATAAAACAGAAGCAGGGATACAGAATGAAAATATATCTGTTTACTTACTACAGAAATGAGAGGATAATCAAGACACATACAGAAGCTTCTGAAATCACAGAATGATATGGACAAGTTCTCTCCTTTTATTTGACCGATGATTCCTTTTCACGTGTTTGATTTTCTCGCAGTAGTTAATGGAGTGCACTTACTCTTTTGGTTTTCTTGTCTCCTTAGATGCAGTGCAAGGAATTAAGCCATGATAAGTGGAATCTATCAGCTTTTTCTACTTCATAAAAAGATATTTACATTGTGATTGCTGATTATTAGATCAGAAAACAAAATGCATTGAGCAACCACAGAACCACTGCCAGCTTTAGCCACATGTGAGTCATCTAATGCAAAATCTGATGCATTTAGACAAGTAAAAACAACCCTGAAGATGGAACTTTTTTTAAAAAAAAAAAGGAGGAATCTTTCCATATTAGTGATCCATTTGCACATGCAATTTTTTTTTTATAATTTCATACATTAAACTACATAGATGACTTGATTTTGCAAACCTCACTCAAGCCAACTTCCACTGGGATTTGACAGAGTACGAAGCATGTGTTTCATCTGTCTGTGCTGTTTTCTCTAGACTACTCAATTTTTTAATGTCCTTCTAGGAATCAGATTAAATATTCTGGAACTGAAAATCCACAAAATCTGTTATTAAAGCCCCATCTAACCAGAAGTTTTCCCCCTTGGGAAACATGTTTTTTAACATGATTTCTGCTAACACAGTTTTCCCAACTAGTGTTATGAGTCATAAGTTTGTTTAAAAACAAAACAAAAATCTTTTTTGAGACTAGATACTGCCTAGGGTCTATCCTGGAAAACTTGCACGGCTTTCGACAATGGATATTGAAAATGTCTTGGCTCAGTCTGTTTAGCAAGCAAACCATTTACAATCTAATTGATGACTGGGTGCAGGCAGGACCCAAGGATGACATGACTGCCAGACACTACTAGTCTTGAGAATGGTTTTTAACAACCTTGTGGCTGACACAAATGAGTGACCAGACAGTTTCCCAAAAGTTTCCTAACACAGCAAAAACTGCAGTAGGGACCCAATACAGTAGAAAGGCCTGTTTTTTCAAAAGTAACCACGGATTTTTGGGTGCCCCAATTTTGGGGGTCCCTTCGTTGTGACACCTGTGGTCTGGTTTTCAGATGGGCCAAACTCCAATCGGAGCCAAGGCCTGAGGAGTTTCAAGCTGGCACCCAAAATACAGGCACCCAACGTCAGTGGCCACTTTTGAAAGTTTTCCACTAAACCTTTTCAGAATGGAAGTGCCTGGATTACCTTTAAATGGACTCAATTCTCAGCTGTCTCATTTTAACCTTTGGGTTATATGGGTACAAATAGGACGCCCGTTACCATTCACTGAATCTGCGTTGTCCTCAAAGAGAGAACAAATTAACGAACAACTAAAAAAACGTCCCATCCTAGGACTTCTTCAGAAAATGTATCATCCCAAGAGCGACTTCTATAGTTTGTTCTGTGGCTGATGAGAGTCAGGAACTACAGCAACAGAAAGCTAAGAAACGTGACCTTTTCCTTACAGCTGACCTAAACCAGAATCGATTATTCCACCTGGATAGGTCTCCCTCCTCCCTCTCCATGATGGAGTGCTGCTCTTTCTTTAAGGGTCTGAATAATATTAAATGTGATGAAGAACAAAGATATTTAGTTAACCCTTTATTTACACAGAAGCCTGAATTCCCCTGAATGCAAATTCTTCCAACAGAGAAACTGAGGAAGACAATCTGCAAAGGACCAACCTGCAAGTCCTAGTGTAGGTGGTGTGACTGGGGAGGGAGGGAGCATATTGGGGCTGGGCCTCAGCATATAACTGCTTCAAAGACTCTGGGGAACCAAAGTTTAAGTAGCAACCTGAGCTGTCTAGTCTCCATAGCAGCCGAGAATTGAAAGCTGCCTTAGAATCATCTCAGCCCCATTTACTCTGGGCTGAAAATTCTGTGCTGCACCTCTTACACTTTGCACAGATGCAGCTCTACTGGTACTGCCCAGCAAGAACAACAATCAGACCGATGCCAGTGTAGGAAAAGACCTACTCTCAGACACATACACAAAGCTCACTTTGACTTCAAATGGTAGCTGTGTGAATATATGATCAATATACAAAACTAATTCACCATATTAAGTCATGTGACTACAAATGTCTCAGGGAAAACTTTGGGCAACTATTTTTTTTAAAAGAGAAAATTTCATTTCAGAGTACGTATGCACGGAGACTTATTTCAAACAGTGGCGAGCCCAGCACCTGAAGTCATTTCGGATCCAGATCTAACTTCTACTTTTCCAGTTACTCTTAAGGCAACGTTACTCCTGGGCAATTCTACATCACTGCGGGTGCACAGAATTCATGGCCCCTGCAGCTTCTTTGCTTCTCCGCAGAAAAATGACTTCCGACAGGGAAGCAAAGGGAAGCCGCCAGAGCGGTCACAAGCCCCTCCCCAGCTGCATTCCCTGTAAGCTGTGCACTTGAGCGGTGGGGCAGGAGAGATTTAAGTGCCGCTCAGCTGATAATTTAGGAGAGCATGTGTTCAGTTGCCCTCCCTCCATGTTGCTTCATCTTGCAGCTGCTTCTGGGAGTCTGAGACCCTCCTGCTGGCTGTGCAGAGCAGGGGCGGGGAGAAGAAGGTGCTGATGCCAGCAGGGTGTCCCCTCCCCTCCCTCCTGTACCCCATCTCTGCAGAGCAGGGGAGAGGCAGTGGACACAGCCTTGCTCAGGACTCAGAGCTGCTCCAGGGAAGGGTGAATGAGTGCCTTTCTTAAAGTGATAGTGTACTGTTTCTGAGATTTCCCAAGCAGCCAGCTCACAGAGTCTCTGTCTCTCCCTTCCCAGCCCCATGAGACCCATCTCTGCAGAGCGGAAGAGGGGAGACAACAGGGCTCAGGACAAAGCAGGAGAACTTTCAGTAAGCATCTTAAAGAGACAGCGCAGGGTGTCTCAGAAACTTTCCCAGCAGGCAGCGCGCGCGCGCACACACGCACACACACAGGGTGTCATACAGTCTCTGTGTCACATAAACACACACACACACAATCACAGTGTCGCTCTCTCACACACATACACATAGTCTCTGTGTCTCACACACACACTGTCACAGTTTGTGTCAAACACACACTGTCACAGTGTCACACTCTGTAGCCTTATAAATGCTTATGGTGCTTTAGTGATTAGAACTGAAAACAAAATGTGCTCCGTGAACTGTTTGCTACTGAGCTTTCTGGAGATGGTCAGAAGCCAATATAAATTGTGAGTTTGAGTCCCTAGCCCTCGCCTGCTCTTCAGTTGCCTACGATGTAACACTGACCATATATTTGTTGACTAAATAACTCAAAGTAAGGGTCAATACTAGCTACATTACTATTAGACAGAGGGGGCTTGGGGATTTCTTCAAGTGCTCCCCATTCATTCCCATTCATCCTTCATTGAACTGCAGCGTAAATAAATGACCAAAATAATTGAAATCAGTGGGTTTATACTGCATTATTTTAACAAATAAAATATGCAGAATTTTGCAGAATTTTAAAATACTGTCACAGAATTTTTAATATTTTGGTTTGGAATTCCCCCGGGAGTAGGCAACATCTTAAGACAATTATAAAAACAAAAAACAAACATTCACAACATTTCCCAGTAAACTGTAGCATTGTGTCCGTGGAACAGTCACAACAACTCTCTTTCAAAGCATTACTCTTTATACACCAGCCTTCCTCACTTCACACGCCCTTTTATGATGCCATTACTAGATCCAAAGACTTTTTTATGTCAAAAGGTGGTTTTCAAGTGATTTAATTGTATGTTGGAAACGTAATACAGAGTAGATTAGCAAGCAAAAGGAAAAAAAAATAATCTGCCCAGTACTATACTGATGTACTACATTATGCAGCAAGGCGGTTGTGTCATTAAAGCTTTCTACCAACACACCCATATTTACAGCACACGATGTACTGTACAATGCACCATGCCAAGAAACTCAACATATCTAATCTGGCAGAAAAACAAAGAGTCATATCAGGTTAATCCAATCCTTCAATTACTCAAATTTCTTAAAACCCACAAGAAATCAAATCTCTCTCTCTCCTCTCTACTTTATCCCCCTAAAAACTTAGCTTTCCTCAATCCCTGACTGTTCCTAGCCCACTTCCACCATGTTTCTTATTGATTCCTAACCGATCCCCTCCATTTCCCCACAACTGATATTGCAACGGCTGTGATAAGATGAGGTGCTCAAGATCGCAGGCACCAAACTGAAATGGGACATGGCTGAGAACAGAGTCATTTCAGCAAGGTGCCCTTGACTACAGAACTAGGGTGGTTCTGCTTCACAAAGTGGGAAACAGGATGCAAAAAGCCTGTGTAGACAGGCCAAAGCTATCCTATGTAAGGGCTCCCGCTGCCCAAGTACAGAGGGGAGACAGGACAAGCTGCAGCTGCTGAATCTTACAATATGTGGACAATATTGCCACTTCAAAGCATTATAAACTGTGAGTCAGGCCTCAAGAAGTCATGCAGTTGGCTTGAAAACAATGAGACTTAAAAAAAAAAAAAGAGTGAGTGTTGGGATCTTTTTAGCTTTTAGAGTTCAATGTTTTGAAGATTTTCTCCACAGCCACGAGGACTAGAAACTGACATTTAAAAAAGGAAGCCAAGATTCTCATATCATCACAAGACTCCAGGAGGAAAAAAAAACAAAAACCCACCATATACCATGAAATTTGTGATAAGATTGCAAGAGTTAGCAACACTGTGTACATCAAATACCCCCCTTGCATGAAGGTACAGCAGCTGTAGAGACAGACTCTTTGAGACCTCAGTAACAGCTGAAAGAGGGAATATTCCATTTGTCTGATCCCTGAATTGTCCTTGGAACTAAGTCAGTTACCACCTCAGCTTTGACAAGGAACAGGATTTAGCCCTTAGGAAGTGCTTGCTCATATGTAGCAGGAGTTAGAATTTAATCACTTGATATTATCATTGCACTTCTCAATGATGCATCACTCATTTGAGACCCACATTTACCTCTGTCATACTTAAACCTGGTGTTACTCTTTTGCACATCGTTAGAGGTGAGATCTTGAAATTGCATGTTGCAGAATTTAAGATCAAACTATTTCAAGATTTCTCCTCTCTCTCTTTTTTGACTGACTCTCTGTATTATACATTTTGAAGGCCAGTGCGACATTCTGCTCTTGGAGGATTGAGCACTATGACTTTGGTAACTTCATCGGCTACTCCTTCAAATGAGCTATGCTATGTTTAGAATCTGTTTCTCATCATGTTTGTTTCCTCCATTTGGGGAAAAAAAAAAGGGAAAAAAAAAGTTACAGTCTCTTTTCCCCCTTAGAAAACAAAACCATGAAAGAAATCACTACTGGGATTCTGTTTAGACAGCACTTGGTGTTTGGTTTTAATGTTTTCATCTGTATTACAATTACAGAGTGACCAAGCTATGTAAAATACAGTCATTTTCATGGGCAGTTACTGAACCAGTAGGGGAGCCTCTGAGCACTTTAGAAAGCATGTGGTCCAATGCATGCCATACGAAGTAATGGATTTGCTATGAATTAAGAGACAGGTTTATCCATTTGTTTATTACATTCAGGAGCACCAACCAGTTTTGCAATGAACTACTTAATCTCTGACCTATTGTCCACAGCTGTGTTCCAGAGTAAAGAATTTATTGCAGACTGAGATCCCTATGGCTAATTGGAAAAGAAGTCATTGCCATCCCTACTACCAAACCTGAGCCAAACAATATATTTGTGCCTGGCCATTTATGCATATACATTTCTAGGAGGACATTTTGTCACAGATGATTTACTGCTGTAGCTCATTCTGGCATCTGTTTATGACAAATGTACACTAATCGAAGGAAGATGCTGATTTGTAGGCACCTGGTACATTTTGTTTCAGTAATTATCTATGTTTCATCTCCAATTAAGCACTGAAGATCTAAGAGATTTTTCCCTGGCCCTATTAAGATTGGGGTTTTACCATCCTAAACAGGAAAAAAAAAAAAACACAAATGGTAGCATATGAGCAAATGCTACCGCTCCGGCATGCTTGTGAATAGTAAATGAAATGTTCTTCTGTTTGGATGAAATTAACAACTTTAAAAGCAAAAGATTAAGACACAGCTACGAATGGAAACCTGAAGCAATGGAAGAGGGCTCAGTGTCAAACCGGCTAAACAATGGGTTTGTATGTGATGTAAATCCAGGCAGAATTTGGCCCTTCAAATTTTTGGCTCAAATGCAGCCCAGAGTAAC
Source organism: Gopherus flavomarginatus (assembly GCF_025201925.1). NCBI lineage: Eukaryota > Metazoa > Chordata > Testudines > Testudinidae > Gopherus > Gopherus flavomarginatus. The sequence goes on along the minus strand of NC_066628.1, from coordinate 42,126,076 downwards.
AGGTGCAACTCCTGTGATGGCTCTGGGCCAGTAACAGCGGTGATGTCAACCAGGGTGTACATTTGGCAGACCATGGGAGTAAGTGGCAAAATATGTAATTTGCACCAATCTGGAATTCAATGGGCATATTGTAAATTCCATGCCAAAGAGGGGCATCCAGTAGGAAAAACAACCAATAGAAGTGTAATTTACTCCACTGAACACCACTGAATCTGATGCACTGAATATTTTTCAATTTGTGGTTTTCCAGCTCTTGCACTGTCCAAAATATTTTATATGCTAAAGATTATAGCATGTGTGTCTTTGGGTACTGGTTGGCTAAGATGCTGCTTTTCTATCCATCCCAGGCTTTTCTGGAACTTGTCTGGAATTCATAACATTTTAACCTCTGATGAAAGTGAGATCGTTTTAATGAAATGTTTATTTTTTAAAAACATCATTTTTAGTTACTAATATGCCTGTTAAATATATCCCTGGCAAGGCACCACCAGCCAATGAGAGCTTCTGATTATACAATGCTCCAAAGCATTCTTTAATAATATAATATATGGAGATATACCTATCTCATAGAACTGGAAGGGACCTTGAAAGGTCATCAAGTCCAGTCCCCTGCCTTCACTAGCAGGACCAACTACTGAGTTTGCCCCAGATCCCTAAATAGCCCCCTCAAGGACTGAACTTGCAACCTTGGGTTTAGCAGGCCAATACTCAAACCACTAAGCTATCCCACCCCCCTGAGCATGAGTGTCTTTTCACATACAGAAATGACCATTGGCTACCACCTCACAGAAAATCCAGAAAGACAGGAGAACCCTTCCCTTCTCCCACACCCCTTAGAGTTAATCGGGGGCAAACAAAGTTCTCGATTGCTCAACCCCTTTCTCCTGCCGTGCAGCACCTCAGGCCTGGTCTACACTTAAAACTTAGATTGCAATAGCTACGGCACTCAAGGGTATGAAAAATCCATACCCATACATGCCATAGTCAGGCTGAACTCACCCCCAGTGTGGACGCAGCTAGGTCAGTGGAAGAATGTTTCTGTTGCCCACTGCTCAGTGAGGTGGTGTTCCTACAGTGATGGAAAATATCCCTTTTGTTGCTGTAGGCTACACTTACCCTACAAGGTTATGCCAGCACAGCTACAGTGCCATAGCTATGTCACTATATATGGCCTTGTCAACATTAATAGGATTACTTGAGGAATGAACTACTCATCAGTGTGATTAACTGGGCAGAATCTGGCCATAGTTATCTCCCACTTTTCCAGTCTACTGCCAAATAAATAAATGAAAATTGAACAATTAAATGTTTACTCGGAGCTACATCTAAACAGACATCCATGTCTTCTTCGCATATAGCTGATGGTGTCCCCTCTCCTAATCATATCATGAAACAAAATGTGAAGACTACAGGATACCCTGGCTTCTTAAACGGTCAAATAACTGAACTAGTCAAATACTGCACCACATTTAGAGATGTGAAAGAAGGCTCTTAGAACTTCACCACAGCTCATTACTCAGATGATCATGACACACACAGGTTGCTCACCCTTGAAACGTCTCTCCAGAAGTAAATCACCCTTGCTGCCCACTGGCAACCCTTACTTACCACCTTGAGTCGCACTTACTCACACAAGTAGGCTCATTCATTTGGTAAAAGCTACTCCATGTGAAGTTTGCAGAATCCGGCCCTGTATATTTCCAAATTATCACACAAAAAGGAGAACATCCTTCTTGTTTACTTTTTAACCTCTAAATAAGTTAAATTGCTTGATCACATAAAAAAGAATCTATTAACCAATAATTACAATTTAACAGCAAATATTAAAACTAAATCTACTGAGTGAGGAGGGTACACAAAGTGCTTGCTTCCAGCATTAGCTACGCTTGTGCATTTAGAACTTTTCTTTTTTTTTTCCTTGTAATGAAAGAGAGTCTATTTTTATACTGGCCAAAACATACTCTGTCTCTTTTTCCTTTGATCCAAAACACAATTTGGTGAGAAGCTTTTGCATATTACATTTCCCTGGCAGCCCATGCAGTTAAACCTTTCCATTTCACTGTGATTTCACTATCAGCTGGTCATGGCAGGAACAAACAGCCCAACGTGTGCTTGCTGCTGTTCTAGCAAAAGTCATGCTGAGCAGGCTGCACAGGGCAGTGCCACGTGCCTAAAACACATGGTCTTGCAGGCAACAGCCACTCCGAGGAGCCTTCACGGGAGAGTCAATGTGAAGCAGCAGCACTCGGTATGGGCCTGCTTGATGGCTCTGCTGGTCACTTCCACATGGCAGTCCAAGGTTCAAGAAATTCACAGGGAGGTAGTGTCCTCAACCTCTCAGTAAGGGGGCTCATGGCATGGACCATGCATCTAGTAATTGCTTGAAGGAAGCATTACATCTTAGGAGGAGGTTGTGTGCGTCCCTGGCTGCTGAGAATATGCAAGTCCTTGGATTATGAAAATTGTTCTGGAAGAGGGGAGGAATATTAAGATATATGGGAGGGAAAAGGCAAACCCGAATTAAGGGGTGTTAAAACACTCCCCTCCTTGGACTAGGCCACCGATTAAGTCACTCTGTATATGGTGCTGAGAGGCTAGATCAGGGATGGGCAAACTTTTTGGGCTGAGGGCCAAATCTGGGTGGGGAAATTGTTTGCAGGGCCAGGGCAGGGGATTGGGAGGGAATGTGGGTGTGGAAGGGGGTGCAGTGTGCAGGAAGGGGCTTAGAGCAAGGGGTTGGGGCACAGGAGGGGAGTGGGGTGTATAAGGGGGCTCAGGGAAGAGGGTTGGGGTGCAGGAGGGGTGCAGAGTGCAGGAGGGGGCTCAGGGCAAGGGTGCGGGGTGTGGCAGGGGGCTCAGGGCATGGGGTTGGGGTGCACAGGGAGCTCAGGGCTGGGGTGCAGGACGGGTGCAGGGCGTACGAGGGGTCTCAGGGCAGGGAGTTGGGGGGTGGGGTGCAGGAGGGGTTCAGGCTCTGGCACGGCACCACTTACCTAAAGTGGCTTCAGGGTGGCAGCGGCGCGCACCGGGGCTAGAGAAGGCTCCCTGCATGCCTGCCCTGTCCCCTGCCCCGCACCGCTCCAGGAAGCGCTGCGGCCCCTGGAGAGGAGGGCTCCACGTGCGCTGCCCTTGCTGCACCTCCAGGTACCTCCCCTGAAGCTCCCATTGGCCACGATTCCTGGGCAATGGGAGCTGCGGGTGGTGGTGCCTGGAGGCAAGGGCAACGCACGGAGCTCTCAACCCCCCTGCCTGGGGGCTACAGGGACATGGTGCCGGCCGCTTCTGAGAGTGGCCCAAGGCCCACAGCGCCACGGGGGGCAATCCTGCGGGCTGGATCCAAAGCCCTGAGGAAGAACTGGAAACTTCCCAATGGTAACTTGTTTCTCTCATTTCGGTTCAGGATCTTTTTGGCGAGTAAAGGGGAAGAACTATGTCATGCATTGTGCAGGACAGCACTCCACTCCTGCTGTATTCATACACCAAATAAGCAAAAATGTAAGGAAATTCTTCCTACCCCAGCTTCAACTGAGCCCCCTGTGGCCCTACCCACTCTCTGTCATGACAGCTGCACTATCCATTTAAATTATGAAGATGACGGATAAAAAGCCAGATGTTAAACAGATGCCTGTGATCATCAACTAGGTATCATCTGATGACGGCAAAGTATTACATTCAACATTCATCACACAAAAACAGCGAAGAGCAGTTAAGGATTCTTTAACAAGCTCCATAGCCAAATCCAGGTCTGTGGTCCTACTGCAGAACAGACAAAGACAACACAAGGTCTGCAAAGATGGAAAACACATAATATGGAGCATCAACAAAATGCGTTCATAGTGAACAAGTTAATTAAAAAAACTAACGTTGCAGAAACATATTCCTTAAGATGACTATGGATTTAAACCAACTAAATCAGAGATAAGTGCTCCTGATAGCAAAGAGAAAATATTTCCAAGTCCATCTACACATTAGCGAAGGATGTAACATTGCACTGGTGAGCTGAACAGTCACTATGCCTTATTATGAAACAAAATCACAACCAGAATCTAATCTTGCAGCACTCGCTATATTGGATAGCTCTTGATCCAAATAAAATCTGTATCCTTTATATCCAGCCTCCACTTACTCTGAGTGGTATTATTAATTTATTCATTCTTCACTCAGAGAACAAATGATAAATTGATGAACCTATCTTTTTGTCAACCACAATGTAAAAGATACACAGTCCAATACAAAAAAAAAGGGGGGGGGGGGCATTTTTCCTAAAAGAAAACCAATCCGTTATAATTCTGTAATGTCATACTTACAATTAAGGTCAGATTAGCTTTGCTGAGCAAATGTCACTGCATGTTTCTGGGTAATTTCCAGTAGTGGTAAAGTAAGTTAGTACTTAGGAGCTAATTGTGTCATTCAAACAATAGGTAAATTTCAGTACACATACATGTGATATGCAATATCATAATTTCAACAATGCATTTTATGTTGCTTGCATATGAATGTTGTAAATAGGGTGACCAGATGTCCCAATTTTATAGAGACAGTCCTGATTTTGGGGTCTTTTTCTTATACAGGATCCTATTACCCCCCACTCCCTGTCCTGATTTTTCACACTTGCTGTCTGGTCACCCTAGTTGTAAACATACACATCTCTGAGCCCCTGTTGCACCACACAAACATGTATATATCCCCCCCCCACATACACACACAGTACTCACACACGTATGCATGCACATATTTTAGCATCAATGTATCACATACTATGGGCCACATTCCGTTTGTCTTATTCATGGGAACAGACCCATTTAAACCAATACCATCTGATGGGAGGTGAGCAAGATTTGGTCCTATATATATTAACTGCCACACTGCAAGACAGGCAGCACTAGCAACATTAAGCAGGATGAAACTCAGAGGATGCATGCTGAACACAAAAGAATACAAACATTTTAATATAACTGCGATAGAGTTATCACCCTGGCATCTTAGTTATGCCAACACTAATAAGACCATATGAATCGCATTTGTATTGGTATTGTAATCCTTTTTTAAGTTACCAAAATGACTTCTGCTTGGTTGTCATGATTTATTTTATTATGCCAAGGCACAGGACCAATTAGAATTCAAAAAAGTAAGCCCTCAACTATCAAACCAAGACTTCTTTCTCAAGGCATAAATTTTAAAAACAGACTATAAAATCCACATGGAATGTGTAAATGGCATGCCTCCATTCTAATGATTTTTTACATTATGAATAATAATTTAGCTGCAGCTCATGTCGTCTATATTTCAGAACAGGACATTTGTTTAAGTCTTTCCATAGCAGTTTTAATTGCTATTTTTTAAATATTAAGAAGTTTGATATGTTTAAAATATATTTGTAGTCTGATTTTAAAAGTAGATCAAATACTAACGTCCATGTTGGAATTCTGATGTTTCCTCAAAACAGAGTGCGTGAAAACAGAGATATTTATAAAATGATGCATGTTAAAATCTATTGACACAGTGAATTTGCATTATCTTTAAGAAAGTTGCGGCTTAAAAATTTTCTTGGTTTTACTCTGCATCCAGTTATAGCACAGAAAAAATATTGTGACTTACAAACATGAACTCAACTCTTCCTCTAGAGAAAAATAAACTACATGATTGTTCGGCAATAGAAGGTGCCATGAAATTTTAAAAACTGCACTCACGTCTATTTCCCCTTTTCCTCCCCACACACCGAGATCTGGATTTCTTTTGCAATAGTAAAAAAAAGTATAACTGCATTTGTGAAAAAAGATTATGAGCCCCAAAAATGTTGCAAACAGCTCAGGGAAAAAAAACACTAAAAATCAATGGGCTGCAAAAAAACATGCAAACAGCTGACCCCATAACTCAGATTACAAATACATTCTGACAGGTGATCATTAAAAGGCTGGCTCACTTTCAGGAGCTTCTGAAAAAAGAATGGCAAGGGATAATCACGTCTTAATGTTGTGTGCGCACACGTGTGAGAGAGAGAGAGAGAGAGAATCACATGTGTGCACAATGGCTTGTTAAAAATATCTCAAGAAAAGTAGGGGTGTTTTTTCCTCTTGCCAACTCGAAGTGTTATTTAATTTAGAAGAATGGTATCAATTACTGTTCACTCTAAACTCTGAGGCCCCTTAAAACTGAGGGAAAAAAGTTTCACAAGAACTAGCCAGTGTCAAGGCGAGTAAATAAAAAAAATCACAGAATAACTTTCCAGCTTGGGCCCACAACACTGTTCATAGCTTTATGTTTTTTTAAATAAGAAATGAATTTTGCCAATTCATGTGATTTTTGCACATTATTTTTCCTCCCTAACTATTGTCATTCTATTTGTTTATTTTGCTTCTTTATCAAATGGTTCTGACAATGGCATTACATGCTGTGCATGGCAAGTGATCAACCAGAGGAGAGAGGAGTGGTTTCCTGCTCCCAGCAGCAAAGTTTGCCTTTCTCAAATGTTGTAGGAGTGTAAGGTCACAATCAAAGTTTAGTAAGACTATGCCCCTTTATTTGAAAGCATAAGGTTTCTTATTGCTCCATTTCTGCCAAATTGTTGATATTATGCACCGGGTTATCATCTCGGACACTGGCATAACTCCATTAGAGATACTAAGGGTCTGATTTAAAAAATTCCCATTGGCATCAAATGGTTTTGAATTAGGCTCTCTGATCAAAATCCAGCCTTAAGGTGTTTCCTTCTCTGCCTATTGCTTAGGGCAGAATTAGATAAGTTCATAGAGGATAGGTCCATCAATAATTATTAACCAGGATGGGCAGGGATGCAACCCCATGCTCTGAATATCCCTGGCCTCTTTTTGCCAGAAGCTGGGAGTGGATGACAGGGGATGGATCACTCGATGATTGCCTGTTCTGTTCATTCCCGCTGAAGCACCTGGCATTGGCCAGGGTCGGAAGACAGGATGGGCCACTGGTCTGACCCGGTATAGCTGTTCTTCTGTAGCTTTGAGTCTCATGTAACTCAACTGAGGTCAATAATTACACTCTGGGTTTACACTAGTGTAACAGATCAGAATCTGATGTAAATTTTTGTATTTTATTTCTTGCTTGACGTTTAACTATTACTTCTCCGGTTTTATTGTGTGTGCTTTTTGCCTGCTATGTTACAGGACTATAGGACATACAATGATACGGCCAACATTACAAACAAGAACCTTCCTCCCTACTATTACCACTGAAATGACAGCTGGGGCCCTAAATTCTCTTCTGTCTTAAAGAATATGGTCCTGTTGACAGCGCAAAAGAGAATTCGTACATTCTCCCTTTTTCTTCCCCTGTTCATTCTACATTGTGGCATCTGTGTATTACTATTTTTACTTCTGTTTGTAGTTTTAGCCTGTTAATAGCTAGGTTACCAGTAGGAAAAAGATGACAGGCAATTGATTCTTGACATGATTTAAGCAAAAAATCCTGCAGAACTGGTTAGCATTTCTCCAGATTATTATTAGAACTGTCGATTAGTCGCGATTAATTCAACTCAGAAAAAAATGATTGCAATTTATCAGTTTTAATCGTACTGTTAAACAAAACAGAATACCAATTGAAATGTATTACATATTTTGGATGTTTTTCTACATTTTCATATATATAGTATTCTGTGTTGTAATTGAAATCAAAGTGTATATTATTTTTTATTACAAATATTTGCACTGTAAAAATGATAAACAAAAGAAATAGTATTTTTCAATTCACTTCATACAAGTACTGTATTGCAATCTCTACTGTGAAAGCATAACTTACAAATGTAGATTTTTGTTTGTTACATAACTGCACTCAAAAACAAAACAATGTAAAACTTCAGCACCTACAAGTCCACTCAGTCCTATTTCTTGTTCAGCCAGTCGCTAAAAGAAACATGTTTGTTTACATTTACAGGAGATAATCCTGCCTGCTTATTTACAATGTCACCAGAAAGTGAGAACAGGCATTTGCATGTCACTTTTGTAGCCGGCATTGCAAGGTATTTACTTGACAGATATGCTAAACATGTGCATGCCCCTTAATGCTTTGGCCACCATTGCAGAGGACATGCTGATGATGCTCATTAAAAAAATAATGTGTTAATTACATTTGTGACTGAACTCCTTGGGGGAGAACTGTTTATCCCCTTCTCTATTTTACCTGCATTTTGTCACATATTTCATCTTATAGTAGTCTCGGACGATGACCCAGCACATGTTCATTTTAAGAACACTTTCACTGCAGATTTCACAAAACACAAAGAAGGTATCAATGTGAGATTTCTAAAAGACAGCTATGGCACTCGACCCAAGGTTTAAGAATCTGAAGTGCCTCCCAAAATCTGAGAGGGATGAGGTGTGGAGCATGTTTTCAGAAGTCTTAAAAGAGCAATGCTCCAATGCTGAAACTTCAAAACCTGAACCACCAATAAAGAAAATCAACCTTCTGTGGGTGGCATCTGACTCAGATAATGAAAATGAACATCTGTCGGACCTCACTGCTTTGGACTGTTATTGAGAAGAACCCGTCATCAGCATAGACGCATGTACCCTGGATTGGTGGCTGAAGCATAAAGGGATATATGAATCTTTAGCACACTTGGCACCTAATATCTTGCGATGCCAGCTACAACAGTGCCATGAGAACGCCTGTTCTCACTTTCAGGTGACATTATAAAACAAGAAGCGGGTAGCATTATCTCCTGGAAATGTAAACAAACATGTTTGTTTGAGTGATTGGCTGAACAAGAAGTAGGACTGAGTGGACTTGCAGGCTCTAAAATTTTACATTGTTTTATTTTTGAATGCAGTTTGGGTTTTTTTTAAACGTAATTCTACATTTGTAAGTTCAACTTTCATCATAAAGACATCGCACTACAGTACTTGTATAAGGTGAACTGAAAAAATACTATTTCTTTCGGTTTTTTACAGTGCAAATACTGGTAAGCAAAAATAAATATAAAGTGAGCACTGTACATGTTGTATTCTGTGTTGTAACTGAAATCAAAATATTTGAAAATGTAGAAAACATCCAAAAATATTTAAATAAATGGTATTCTATTATTGTTTAACAGTGCAATTAATCATGCAATTAATCTTTTTAATCATGCAATCAATCACGATTAATTTTTCTAATCACGTGACAGGCCTCATTATTATTATTGGCCCTGCCAATGACTTGCTTCGTGTTGGACTTCTCTATGTTGCCAGTGTCAATCACGCAGTCAGAAATAATTATCTACTTCTTTCATTTGTTTGCGGGGCTCATTTAAGAACCTCTAGGGAAGGTCTTATGGCTGATTACCTGGTCTGACTGGGCTCTGCATGCAATTTTGAGACACCATGCCCGGATGGACTGATGTAGATGCCCTGCTGCTGAGGTCCATGACAGAGGGTGCTGCTGAGGTAGCTTGCTGGAGATTTGGCTGGTGTGGACTGTGATCATGTTGGGCTGGGCTGGGCGGAATTCCATTTTCCGAGAGGAATTCTTCCAGGTCCATGTATTCCAACTGGAAAGTGTCTCCATCATATGGCAGTGTCTTGTCCCATAATGTTGGCCCCAAGAAAGCTGACTGGGGGACTGAGTCGCTGGTGCTGTCATCATCTAGCTTCTTTTCTTTGTCTTTTTCTTTACCAAATGCTTGTAAAAAACACAATAAAGATGTAAGTGCTGAGTAGTTAATACTTATTATTTTCAAGAAGATATTTTCCACTTTCTCCTATTGTAAGAGCCTAACATCTCATCACATACATAAGTCCTTTGATTCTTTTCATCTGGCACAGAATTAAAAGGTCCAACCAAACGACCACGAACTGAATGTAGGCATATTTTCATCAGTTCTGTCTATTTTTAGTTAACAATTCAGCAGAATTCAGTGTGGCTTTAAATAAATGCTCACAGATTTCTTGAGAATGTCTGTACTAATTGACCAAGCAAGTTATGGGGCAGATGTTGCCAGGTATTTTATTGTGTTTGAAAGGAACAGTTGTCATCTAAAAACCCCAAATACCTTAACATTATTAAATAAAAGGGCCCAATCCTGCAGTCCTTAAACAACAAATCAGCCACTGAGCTTAAGCTGTTTTGCTTGCTTTGAGGTGGCAGAATCGGGCCCATAATAAGTAATAACACCGTATATCAATCATCTGTAGAATTAAAAATAATGTTAAGCTACTTCATTTTTGGCTGTTTATGTTTACAATAATGATTAAAATATTTTGGGATAAATATACTCAGGAGATGTAAAAACAGGTAAAAAAAAATTAAGAAAAATGCCCAGACTAAAATATTAAGAATCCACTAGTTGTAAAACAACATAAGGTGCCCTTATTCACTCTTACTTAGGAAAATGCTTTACACTCCTACTAAAAATTAGCAAGACACAATTACACCATGCATTTTAAGAAGATTTAGCCCCTTGATTTGCTAGAGTCTAAATTATTATAGTTTTTTTCCTAGTTATATTACCATTATGAACAGAATCCATAGATGTTGCGGGAAGTTTGTACGTTTTCTAAGTAACACACATTTTTGTAATAACACACCTGTTAAAATCCTGTTATGACTGCATTTTCTTATCATCCCCCAAAAGTGTAAGTTGCAATTTTTCAGCTTTAAAATTCTTATTAGTTACCATTCACCCAAATACGTTTTACACATGTTCATTGAAAAAAAAGAGTGCAAAATCAGGAAGTAAAATTGTCACAAAACTAAAAAAAAAAAAGCTCAAACTTCAGTCACCCAGAATTTATACTCATTTCTGGAAGAAAATTTTGAAGATGTGCTGCCTGCTCCTTCCTAGTAAGTCCGTCTTCATTCAGTACAGATGGAATTTATTTTCTGAAGACATGCTGTTTAGTACCCATCGCCTCACTAGAAAGTGATTGCTCTGCATTGATTCAAAAGAAAGACAGTTGTCTTTCATTACGTATTGATCATGTTTATCGTTCGTTATCATACTGTCTTTATCTAAAAAATAAAAATATTCGAATCTTGCAAAAGCTAAATGTTGCTGGGGTTCACAGCTGAACGGCAGGCAGTTTTCCTCCTATTTCTATCTGCTTTTCTAACTCTGCAGAACACTCAAGGGAAATGTACTGAACAGATGCAAGAGTGGAATTCTGCACTGGAAAGGCAGCGGTTTGGTACTATCATCCAGACATGCCTGCACTTGGGAGTAGGGTGACCAGACGTCTTGATTCTATAAGGACATTCCCAATTTTGGGGTATTTTTCTTATACAGGCTCTTACTGTCTGGTCACCCTACTTGGGACTAACCAGTTAAATGCAACTTAATATTGTAACATTCATTCGACTCGCACCCCATCCCCTCCTCACCCCCCCCTTCCCCAATTTATATATAAGCAACTTTCTGCGCCTCACCGTCTTCGTGATTTAGCGGCAGCTTGAGAGGGTTTTCCAGCAGGGATTTCAGCACCCCGTAAGTCGGAGGTAGGAAAGTTGGGTTCAAAGGGAGAGGTCGAGACATTTTTCTCTACCGCTTAAAATAAAAATGATACTAAAAATCTCCTGAACTGCTCGGTGAAGCTGGAGCCAGCTGAGCGCGTTGGATCCGTTCTGGCCGGAGCTCCCCCCGCCTCGGCTGCGCTTGCCCCCTGGCCAACACACCGACCCAACAACAACAAAACAGGCAGCTGACTCCTCCGCCCAGACCCGCTCAGCTCAGATCATCCGCGCAGCCATGTGCAGCCCCGGGCAAGGATGACGTCAGAGCCCCGGACAGGCCCTCCGGGGGGAGGAGCTGCCAGCTGAGTCCCCGCGGAGCGCTGCACTGCAAGTGCGTTTCCTGTCCCCACCTGAATGCATTTTCCACGCGTGTGCGCGAACTGCGCTTGACTCGTTTAGGGGGAGTCGAGCCCGGTTCTGCTCTCGGTGACACCAGCACAACCCTCCCGCGGCCCACGCCCCGCTTTGCTCCGGCTGCGGAAGGGAGAGCGCTGCTGGGCTGCAATAATGTTACCTCCACACCACCGTCTATTTATTACTTTGTGACTCTCTCGCCATTGAGCCTGGGAGGGCTTCTAGCGGGTGCTCGGGTAGTTTCCACAGTAACCAGCGTTTGAATCAGTTTGACCTGTCCTGGTGCGTCAGAGCATGCCCAGAGCGCACCTGGAACAACAACAACAACAACAACAAGTATCAGAGGGTAGCCGTGTTAGTCTGGATCTGTAAAAGCAGCAAAGAATCCTGTGGCATGTCATCTGACGAAGTGGGTATTCACCCACGAAAGCTCATGCTCCAAAACGTCTGTTAGTCTATAAGGTGCCACAGGATTCTTTGCTGCTGCAACAACAACAACAAACTTTCACGCGGGCACAGAAGCTTAAATGCAAATATCAACATTGCAATGGGACTAATCAGACAAGGGTCAGGGAATTATTTAGGTTCCTATCCCATGAGGTGTTGACACCCTCCTTCCACTTAGGATGACCAGACAGCAAGTGTGAAAAATTGAGACAGGGTGGGGTGGTGGGTAATAGGAGCCCCTATAAGAAAAAGTCCCCAAAATCAGGACTGTCCCTATAAAATCCAGACATCTGGTCACCCTACTTCCACTGCATTCAAAGAGAAAAATAGATAGTATTGTCAACCCCAAGCATCCAAAAATCATGAGTCAGGCCACCAGAAATACCCAAACAAAAACAGGAGGCTTAAAATTTATGAGTTTAAACATACATTTTGGATTCTCTTTATTTGTCTAGGTTTTTGTGAGGCTCCTTTTATTTTTCTTCCAAGCTTTTATCTGCAACACGAAAGAAAAAATAGCAAATATTGCAGGACTCAGGAGACCACTGAAAGAGCTGGAAACACTAAAAAGATAAGTGAAAGCTCTGGAGCAGTTGCAGATGAGATCAGCTCATAGCTGGGACAGAACAGAACGGTGCTGATTTGGAAGCAGGTGATCCCTTTTGCCATGAATTATTCCTACCTGGGAACATTCCTGTACCAGTTGGTTCACACTCCAACCAAGACTTCACTCCTTGTTGGGGAATTTGAAGCAGCAAGTATATCTAGCTCTTGGCAGTTGCCAGTATAACAGCACCTTCGAATTCTGTCTGTGCAGCTAAGCGAGTCCGTCCCTCCACCCCAAAGTCACTGACAAACATAAAAAAGTTCTTGTTTGTAACAAAGCTTAGGTCAATGGACCGAAATACATTTTTACAGTGAACACCCCCCCTCCACCTCCACCCCACCCCCAAAAAACCCAATATTTTTTGCCCTGGGGCCTCATTTTGATGACACAAGAAAATACTAAGTGAGGTGTGGGTGAAGTGACATTATATTTATCTAGTCTATTTATGAAGCACCCAAATCATTCTTCTGGTATCTAGGTACTAACCACGGTATCTAGCTTCACAGTTTCACACTACAGCTTTTTTATTTTGTAGCTTTCATATAGTTAGAGATGAAGGAAACCTAACAGATCTTTTAGTTCATCTTGCTGTCAGTGAAGGATTGTTACTTACAGCACATACCATGGAAGACTATTCCACAGATTTTACCATTAGGAAGGTTTCTTGATCTCCTATCTATATTTTCCTGATGGGGCTTTTCCATCTTTAATTTCTGTGACCTCACTCTCAGTTACATACAGGGCCACCGAGAGTGGGTTCGGGCCCCCATGAAAAAATATTTTCGGGCACCCCAGCAAGGGTGGACTGGCTAAACAGGGCCGTGGAAGCTGGGTCCTGGGCCCCCTTCCGGACTGCCGGGCCCCAGTAATTTGTACCGGCTTTCCCCCGCCCCCCCAATTGGTCCTGGTTACACACCCCACTTTCTTTTTTTTTTGCCCACATAGGTTTTCACCCCTCATCACTGGATCAGAGCACTCACTATGTTTGACCCTTTTAAACAGTTCCACTCCACCCTTGGTGTTTATACTCTTCAAATACCTGTACTCACTTATATCTTTTACGTCTCATCCTGGTTGGTTATCACTTAGACAAGTTGTACTTTCCCTTATTTTGCTCTATTAAACTTTCCTCAGACTCAGTCCCTTAATTATTTCACATTTGTTATATGCCTAAAAAAAGAAAAAAATATATTCGCCCTGATCTAGTCATTTCTTTACAAAGATTTACACGTCACATTTTCATACCCTCTTTGCTTTTGAATGGCCATTATTTAAAAAAACCTATTAAACGGGTGTCTATCGATTACTCTAGGCACTTTGATGGGTATTTATGCAAACAGTCCAGCTAAAATTAGCAGTAACCCACAAGCTCTCAATAAATCTCAACCTTGAACCAAGAGTATGAGAGCATTGGCCTAGACAAAGCCTAGGGATTTAAAGTGATTGTCTGGTGTTTCAGAGAAAGAGAAAGTGTAGCATTAACATAATTAAGGAAAACAATTAAAAAGAGGATATGAAAGAACCATGACATGGCACAAAGCCACGGTTTGAGATTAAACGTTTTAAGGAGTAACAAGACAATAGCAGCACAGCGTATTACAGGCCACCCAACCAGATAGAACGACTGGATTATTAAATGATTGCACACATGGCACTAGTGCGTAAAATGGCCAAATTGCTAGTTACTGGAGACTTTAATTACATATGTACAGAGTAAATGACATTAAGAGGAGGGAAATGATTGGCAATGTTGCATGCATATCTGGTACAGGAATAATTTTCTGTTCAATATGTGCATAAATAAGAAAGGGAACCTTTATGAGATTTGGTATTAAGCAATGATGAGGATAGACAGAAATATAAGATGCAAAGGTAGTGGAGAATCTGGGAACCAACAACAACAAACAATATTTATTTGGAATTAAGATATAAAAGCTCAAGAAGGAAGAGAAAAACTATTGAACTTTGTTATGGTTATTATCCACCTAGTGCAAAATATACTCAGTAAAATCTGATGAAATAGGATATTGAATTCAATATAATAAGACCCAAGCTTGTCTCTTTCATTATTTGACACCATGAAGCGTGAAAAACTTTTAGGAACAAATTGTGTCTAGACCTGCATAAGTGTAGGACAAAGAGTAGCAACAAAATGGTCCAGGGGCCATGTATAATCCCAGTCTTTGAGTTCCCAGCATGCAGGGACTGGAAATTAACTCAAAGCCTTAGGGACAGCGGAAGGGAACAGTCATTCCCTCCCATCTGTGGATTCGCCAGCACAGCTGGGACAGCATTCAGGGAAAACATGCTGCACAAGTATGTAGCACTTCGTCCTGTGCTTCCAGATAAATAATCTTCTCCCCTCTCTTAGGATATGTCTACGCTCCAAGCAAGAGGTGCAATTTCGAGCTTGCATAGATATACTTGTGCTAGCTCTCAGCTGAGCTAGCATGCTATAAATAGTAGTGAAGCCACAGTACCACAGGCAGCAATGGCACGGGCTGGTCGTCCAAATATATAACCCATGTGGTTCAGGTGGGTTTGTACTCAGGGTGGCTAGCCCAGGCTGTCACTGCTGGGCTACTGCGGCTATGCTACTCTTCTTAGTATGCTAGCTCAGATGAGAGCTAGTGAGAATATGGCCACACGAACCAGGAATCACAGCCCTAGCTCATAGTGTAGATGTATCTTAACAAAGGTAATAACTTAAAGCAACAGTTCTGCCACAAAGGTTATTTATATCGCACAGACAGCCTCCTTACACTGCCAAATCACTGAGATGCTTTGCAGAATTATCCGGTAAGGGTCATAGGTACGCAGAAGTTGCCACATGCTTACCGGCTATAGTTCATCTCTCGTCAGACCATATCCTATTTCCAACAGTGGTTGTTGCCAGATGCTGCATAGGAAGCTTTAAAACTAATTATGCAATAATCTAGCTGGATTTCTGCATTCTACATACAGTCAAAAGGCAGCTTGTTTTGAATATTTATTCCTACCAGATTCACCAAGAGAAAAAAAAACATATTTGTACATAATGACAGAAGACCACGGCAGATCACTATTTTTCCATATAGAAAACTTTTTGTTTGCTTCCCAGGTAACAATTAACTCAGTTAGTGAATGTTTATGTTCCTTTTCCAGGTGTTTGCATCACAAAATCTTGGGTCAGCATAGAAGTGTTCAAGGATGCTATTTTTCAAACTGGCTCCAGCCAAGTTAGTACAAATCCATATTTTTTCCAGGCCCTGCTTTCTGATAACTCTTTCCCTTCTCTCATCTAGGCGATTTGAAAAAATTAAACACATGAAGCTTTCCACTTCTTCCGAAGAGCCCATCTAAACTACACGTCTAACCATACCAGTTCACACCTAAGACACGGCCAGGTTTTAACCTAAGGTTTTCTTTTGCATTTAGGTGGGACAACATAGCTATAGACCTGTGCTGAGGACTAATGACCTAAGTTATAACACAGTCCTGTAACTCCCAACTACCATACCAACATATCAGAACACAGATTATTTTACCTGTGCTAGACAAGGCCCTGTACAAGTGTTAGTGTAAATGGGCTCTATTAAATCTGTAGCTGTTTTAAAATCTTGCAGACCACATTATCCACTTTACATGGACTAAACGCTGCAGTATGAACAGGATTTTACATGTAGACATTTCCAGTTCTACAGTTTCTGGTCCAGAGTTTGATTCTGTTCACCTTTCTCCCCATATTCCTCATATGCCCTCTGTTATTTCCTCTTCTTGCTGTATCTGTCTGCTGTCTCTGTTACCATTAATTCATGGTAAGAAGGGAGCAATCAGAAACGGGCGATAGTCTCCTCAGCTTCTACTATGTGGGATATAGCTGTGGTGCACAGAACAGCATATGTGAAGATATTACTGAAGCATTGAGTATTATGCTCGACCATATTAGGATTGGTAATGGGCTTTACCTTTTATTATCATCAGAGACAAATCCTAAAAAGAGATTTAGCCTTTTTGCAGGTCAAATGGTACCTGGATCAATCTCTAGCTAGGTCCTTAGTTTGAACAGTAAGACTATCTTATATCTGTCATTGCCAATCTTATTGTGCTACCAAAGTTTTTTCCATGACCATGTGCTTGCTGGCCATTTAGCTGTATTCCTCTGTAAATGCACTTTGAGATTTGTTTGTCTTCCATATTAATAATATAGCCATACTCTGAGAGCTGCCAAACCTGGAGGCAGTTGCTGGGATCGGCTATGAAAATCCTCATTGCTGCTCTTGTCCTGCCACTTAATACAGAGCTGTTGACAAAGACAAGAAGAACTGAAAATGTCAATGTGGCTCTTCAGCCTTCCTCAGTGTCCATGTTTCACTGCCATACAATGAATATGGTACAATAGCTATGGTTCTGCTCGGTTGGTATTTGTTTTTCTTCATGACAAACTGTCCATTGATGTTGTACAATGTCTTCGTGTCATTCTATGCTGCTGAGATCTGTGCATCCGTTTTGTCTATACATTCTCATTTGTCTTCCCTAGCACTTTTGGGGGCCTCTTTGTTCTTTACAGCATTTTCCTCCTGGAGTCACTGTGCCTGTGTTCTTGTTCTTGCTTGATTTACTTTCAGTTTAATTTTGCATCTTTCATCTATTTTTGGCCATGTATCCTAAGATACCCATTCCTTATGGTGTTTCTTCCTAAATCCCAGCACTTCTTCGCAAGTTTCAGTGAGAGCTTCCTGTACCTGCTTCCATTTGCCATCTACTGTTCCATAATCTTCATCTTTAGTACCTGATATCTATTTGCTTGTACAATTCTAAACGCTTGTCGTATTGTCATCTGGTTTAGCTTGCTGATGTTATAACATGGGCATCTCTGTTGTTCAGATCTCGTTTTGGTTCTTATTTTTATTCTCAGTTTCTTTCTCGCTAGTGTGGTCCATATCTGCCCTGTTCCTGTTATGTACATCTTCTAAAGTTCTTCTCCATTTGTGCTGAATTGTAATGTGATCAGTTTGGTTCTCAGTTCTGTGATCTGATCACCTCCAGGTTATCTTATAATTAGTATGTTGAGGGAAGATATTTTCTCCAATGCCCAGATCATTCATGCCACAAAAATCAGCAACCAGTCCACCATTTTTGTTAATTTCACCATGGCCTTGTTTCCCCATAATTTCTTCCTTGCCAGTGTAGTAGCTCCCGACTTTAGCATTTATGCCTTCAGTTACTAGGAGGACGTCTATGAGCAGCTACAGAGTATAGTAGATGACATCACAAAAAAAGAGAAGTTTTCTTTTCCCTTTTGGCTAGCTTGATTTGTTCGAGCATAACATTGAATAATGCATACCTTCTGGAAGAAAAACAAATACCAAAGGACCAGCCCAAGACAAGAAGGACAACTTCACAACAAAGATATCAGAACAATTAAATATATGGGGGGAATATTTGTCAACTACTGAATGGCAAGCCAGTGGTCAATCCCCCAGACACAGAAGGAGGAGAAGATCTGGATGTCAAACTAAGATTTATCCCCAGAGTAGAAGTAGAGAGGGCAGTGGAAAGGCACAATGTCCAGGTAACATCCCAGTGGAGGTTCTCAAGCCAGACTCAAAGAACACAGTAACATTTTGATAGGCCTCTTACAAAAGATATGAGAAGAAGGAAAAAAAATACCAAATGAGTGGGAAAAGGGTCATATAGTGAATCTGCCAAAGAAAGGAGACCTCAGTCAGTGCACAAACTGGAGGGGCATTCAAATGATGTCAGTCCCAAGTAAAGTTTGCATTATTCTTGACAGAATAAAGAAAGCAGTAGATTCAAGGTTAGACAAGAATAGACGAAGGTTTAGACAGGATAAATCCTGTATAGATCACACAGTAACCCTATGAATCCACCCGGAACTGTTGACTGAATGGCAGTCACCACTTTACACAAATGGTATAGATTTAAAAAAAGCTTTTTATGTCATGGAACTTATTACACCACTTTGGAATTCCCCAGAGATTTGTGAACATCCTTCAGAGCTTTTATGAAAATATGACATTCCAAATAATGCATAAAAAGTGAACTGATTAAGCTGTTCAAGGTTACTACTGGCATCAAATAAGAATGTCTTATGTCACCCATGATCTTTTCACTGGTAGTAAATTGGGTAATGATAAAGATCACAGAACAACCCAGGGGCATACAGTAGAGTGTCATGCAGAAGTTGGAAGACCTTGACTTTGCAGATGACATCAGCTTGCTATCCAATCCCATACCTACAGAGACATGCAGACCAGACCATATGATCTTCAGGCCTTGGCATAATGAATAGGGTTGAAAGTCAATACCAAGAAAACTAAAACCATGGGAATCAACATACGACAGAAAACACCAATAACACTTTCTGGGACTGACACAGAAGAGGTCTGATATTTCATATATCTTGGCAGCACTGTAAGTAAAACGGTGGAACAGATGAAGGCACAAAAGCCAGACATGCCTTCACAACTGTAAAGCTTCTCTGGAGAAACAGAAAATTTGCCCTCCAAAACTAAACTTTGAATATATAACACCATTGTAAAGTCTGTCTTATTATATGGGGCTGAAACTTGGAGACTTATTAAGACCTTACTATCTAAACAACCAGCTTTCATAAACAGCTCCCATAGACAAATTCTAAATATAGATGGCCAGAAGAAAATCACAAACAAAGGACTCTGGAGGAGCATAAAACTGAAACTGATAGGACAGAAAATTACGTAATGAAAATGGAGATGGTTAGAACATAGAGGGAGGAAAAATCTGAATAACATAACAAGACAGGCACTGGACTGGAATCTCCTTGGCAAAAGGTGATAACGTAGACCAAGATTAACAAGGAAATGCAAAATAGCAGTGGAACTGAAAGCTATCAAAATGACATGGGAAAAAGCAGCGGGAGCCTGTCAAAGATGGAAGGCGGTGGAGAAAGGCCCTATGTTCTGTCTGGAATAAAGAGGCATAAATAAGTAAATCAACCATTGTTCAACAGATCCACAGCATTGTAGTAAACATGATGTCAGGTCATCTCCACAGAGGCCAATAAAGGGCCAGGACTGTGGCAGCAGCTGCTGCTATACAAGTGTCTACATCCTTTGATCATTCTCAACACTGGCTATGACACTTATCAAGTATTTGACAGTGACCATCTGGACAGATTAATGCTGAGCAGGTTGTAATCTAGAGTTGGCAGTTGCTTGATGGTAATAGCCAGGGATTTAGTTTTATCAGGATTAATAACCAGACTAATGCAGGCTGTTTCTTGCCCGAACACATTGGCCCTCGGCTGCAGTGGATTTACCAGACTGAGCCAACAAGACAATATAATTGGCATATTCAAGATCTTGAAGCAATATGGTGCTCAGCTCAGTACTGATGGATGCCTCCTCAAGTTTATCCATCAACCAACCAATGCCAATATTGAATGATGGTGACAAGATGCAATCTTGCCAAATTCCCACGGAAACAGAAAACCATGCCTTGTATCTACCATTAATTCAAAACACAGTTTTCCATTCCATGATAGAGCTATCCTATCAATAACACAAGCTTCCCAGGGACACCAGGTTACCTTATCAGATCCTACAAGCTTGCTTGATGCACTGAATCAAAGAACTCTATAAAAAGTGTTGTGTGTGGCTTATTGAATACAGCCATCTTCACAAAAAGCTGTTTCAAGGCGAAGATCTGGTTGATACTGGACTGATCAGTTCTAAGGCTGCACTGATTAGCCTGGATTTTCACTGATTCAAGATACGAACATGGAAGAGAAGAGTATGCTGGGGCAGGGACTGAAAGGAGCGTAATACCTCTGTGGTTGCTATATTCAGCCTTATTGAACATAAGTAGAATAACATCCTTCCTCCTGTCATAACAGATCACACTAACGCACCAGATGGTCTGGAAGAGCCCATGCAGCTGTCATATCACAATACTTTCCCCTGACTTCAGGAACTCGGGGGTCCTTTCCCAGACTTCAACTCACAGACCACGATACGGGTCTCTTCTTGGTTGAAGGAAAGTGACTCTGCCAGAATTTCTTGCCCCACTTCGAGCAGCAGAAGGATACTTGGCAGCAGACAATCAAGGAGTGTCTTGAAATGAGCGTCCCACTGATACAACTGCTCTTGCAGCTGGCGGCTGAAATCCTGAGTCTTTGCTGGACAAACTGGTGCCGTCTTCCACCACAAAGCTGAAGAGAGGCTGCGGAGATCGAGCTGAGCAACAGCCTGGTGTGAACAGGTTGCCTGAGTTGACCGCCAGGATTCCGTATCTTCTGCAATAACTAGATGACATTCCAGCATCAAACCTATTTGGCTTTTGCTTTTGCTCTCAATAGATGTGTCTTTCAACAGCTCAGGTTATACAAATACCACATTACTCATTTCCAAATGCAGATACACCTAATTCTACCTAGCAGGCCTGACACTAATAATTCAGTAAATGCTGGGTCCTGAGTGTCTCTTTAAAAAGTCATGAGGTTGCAGCAGCCCACCACCCTACTGTCAAAGTGAAAATGGGCACACTTGAGACCCAAGCCTTCGTCTCTCATGAAACAAGGGCAATGTCATTGGTGGCCACAGAATTAGACAGACTGATGTTTTTTTACCCACCCTGCAAAGCCCCTAGATAATTAGAAGTGAAATCACTGTCTGACACTCCCATGGAGGAAGAGAGACCACTGAGCGTTGAGGGGGGTCCCGGGGCAGGGGACCCCGCTGGCTGGTGGAGGCAGGATTCCTGCAGGAGCGGGAAGTTAGCCTTCCCACCAGGCTGCTCGCAGCTACCCGCCCGAAGCACGTTGGACCGGCTCGAGTAGAGGCGAACCCGAGAGTCGCGCTCTGGTTGCTAGCCCAGCCCGCGCCCGCGCGCGCACCCGTCACATTGGAGGCCCGCCTGCGTCCAGGCGGCGGCGCTCGGCAGGGATCACGTGGGAGCGCGCGGTGACCTACTTTGGGCCAATGGCGAGGGGCGCGGTGGGGGCTGCGCTCGTCTGGGTCGGGGGGGCCCGGGGAGGGGGGAACTCCAGCGCGGGGGGGCTGCGGAGTAGGGGACAGCGGGGGGATGGTGTTTGGGGGGATTCCAGGGGACAGCGGGGGGATGGTGTTTGGGGGGATTCCAGGGGACAGCAGGGGGTGGTGTTTGGGGAGCAGGGGGGCTCCAGAGGACAGCGGGGGGGGGTGGTGTTTAGAGGGGCAGGGGACAGCTGGAGATGGTGTTTGGGGAGATTCCAGGGGACGGCGGGAAATGGTGTTTGGGGAGCAGGGGGGCTCCAGAGGACAGCGGGGGGAATGGTGTTTGGGGAGATGGGGGGAGTCCAGGGGATAGCGGGGGGATAGTGTTTGGGGGGCAAGGGACAGCGGGGGGTGGTGTTTGGCGAGCTAGGAGTTCCAGGGGGGCAGCAGGAGGATGGTGTTTGGGGGGCAGGGGGGCAGATGTTTGGGGACATGGGGGAGGTCCAGAGAACAGCAGGGGGATGGTGTTTGGGGTAGAGGACAGCCGGGGATGATGTTTGGGGGGCAGGGGGGGCAGCAGGGGTTGGTGTTTGGAGGCAGGAAATAGCAGGGGGATGATGTTTGGGGGGCAGGGGGGCAGCAGGGGTTGGTGTTTGGAGGCTGGGGGCAGCAATGGATGGCATTTAGGGAGCAGGAGAGGTTCCAGAGCACAGCAGAGGACGGCATTGCGGGAGGAAGGGGCAGGTGAAAGTGAGGATGGCCTTTGGGAGAGGGGGCTGCTCTTACTTAAGCTCAGAAAAGCAACTAGTCACAACCAGGCACATTGCAGTGAGAACGAGGTGTTGCCAGGGCACCGGATCCAGAACTGAGGCCGAGCACCTGTAACTCTGATAGGAGCAATGGTTCAAAGCAAAGCATTAGGTCTTGGCTTCTTCCGTAGCTTGTGCTTTCCCCGTACCCACAGCTCTTGCTCCGTAACAGGCAGTGCTATGTGTCCATATTGAAATGGGGCTGGGGGGTTCTGCAATCCTGTACTGACAGCAACACAATACAACCCAGCCTCCCCCTCTAGCACTGGGACTGGAGGTGGAGATCCCTGATTCTTGAGCTCCTTTTATTATAGCATTATGGACCTGTTGCCTAGCAACTCCCCCTCAATGCATTTTGAAACATTGCCATATAATTGTCACCTGCCCAAAAGTTGAGGGCACGTTTGATTGGGGAAAAAATGTGGAATTCACTGAAGGGAAGGGAAGGGAAGCAACTTTGCAAAATTGTGATGACTTTTACAAAATCTTATTTGGAGTTCTGTAGGATAAAACAGGAAAAGATAGCAAGTCTGTCCCTTATTCCATACCAATATTTGCTTCTATCACACCCCTATGTGGTGTTGTACCACTTAATGTACAGTTACAGTATTTACACTTGCCTAATTTTTGCAAACTGTTCAGGTGCTCAGTGATCTTGGGCTTCATAAAACATAATACAAATGTGGAGTACTGCATTCCATGTTAGTGAATGAGAAGGAAGCCACTACAGAATATGCTTATTTTTAAAAAGTTACCCAGCAACATTGTTTTAAGCTTTTTTCCACCAATATTTGTTGTGTCTATCAGCTGTAGGGGGCTCCTCTGAAGTATATCTGGTGCTGGCTGCTGTTGGTGAGAGGATACTGGAATAGATGCAGCAGGGGTCAGTTACTGTACAGCAATCCCTTTGTTTTGGGATGTCCCCCCCCCATGGTGGTTTGTGGATTTTGGGCATCTACCATCTTTGACAATTAAGCAGCTTATGTTAAATAGACGGGTTTCAAAAAAAAATTGGCTTAAGGTTCTTTTCCTGTCTTCCAGTTAGAGGGGTTCTCAAACTTCATTGTACCACAACCCTCTTCTGACAACAAAATATACGACATGACCCCAGGATGGGTGACTGAAGCCTGAGCCTGCCAGAGGCCCACCGTCCCGGGTGAGGGGGCCAAAGCCCAAGGGCTTCCGCCCCAGGCAGAAGGCCTGTAAACCTGAGCCCCACCGCATAGGACTGAAGCCCAGGTGGTGGGGCTCAGACTTTGGCTTCAGCCCTGGGCCCCAGCAAGTCTAATGCCAGTTCTGGCAACCCTGTTAAAACAAGCTAACAACCTATTTTGGGGTCCCAACCCACCATTTGAGAACTGCTGATAGAGGAACGATTTGAATTGCTGTTTACATTTTTTCCTTGACATAGATCAATTCTGATTATTCTAACTGTATTTCTAAAGCTCCTACTACCCATAGGATGATTTTGTAATAACTACAGATTTTTCAGTGAAAGTATTTTAAAATATTTAAGAACAGACAGTCCTGCTAGCTCTTTATGGACATTAAAAATCCCTTGGTACTCTTCTTATGGATAGGGTTTTCCTCTGCTGTCTTGCCACAGCTTCCCCTTCTGTCACTGCTGTGCCCAAGAGGTGACTGTTTCAGTGGTTTTACATTTACTTAGTAATGACGATCTTTGGGACCCTATGACATGAAAGGTGCTAGGGAAATACAAGGATATGGTTTTTTCTTCCTGTTTTAGCGATCACACACAGCTTTCAGGCACATCTACACGGTCAAAATACCTGTTGAGGACCTGTTCACAACAGTTGGTTCCTGACTATTGTTAAGACAAGCCTTGCTAACGTGAAGCAGCTAAGCCAGGAACAGGATTTAGCACTGTTGTGGGTGCTGCTGGAAACATGATGTGGTCCTGTCTGGACTACAAGACAGCCCTACGTTAACTATAACCATGCCATAGCCTGGTTTTCCTAATTATTTTTACAAGACCTAACTGCTAAATTAATTTATCTGACCATGTCATTTTATTCAGGTTCATACAAGAAAGTAACTACCACACTGACATGGACAAGCTTTTCATGTTCAGGTGGAGCTCTCCCAATGATCAAATATGCATAGATCAGCTCAGGTGGGCTGTCCATATTTCACATGCTCTTTTTTAAAAAGCATTTTTTTCCTCATTTGTCTTCTATGCTGTCTTGGGAAAGGATGGTTTGGGTGCAAAGTGGGAAAATGACAGGCCACCAAATGAAGGGAGGCGACACTTAAGAACCCAGGAGAACTAACTTATGAGTCAAGGTAAAGTGCACGATGGAAAAGTAGATGCTGATTTCCAAACAAGTTAATTTAAATATATATGGGTTTATAGCCTTATCTCCACCTCAGTCTCTCTGCCCTCCAAGAGCCAAATGTTCACCTCATTTGCAGTCTCTGTTCCAGAGTGAACTAGAAGAGGAGGAAGCTGGGAGATAAGTTTCAAAACTAGTCAGGATTAATTTTTACTTCTGATATGACAAGAACCAGTGAGGCTGCCAGGTCAGCATGGAGTGGAGGCAAATTTGGGACTATAATAAGTGAGGCCGTTATAGCCAGGCATAGTTCAGAGATGCATTTAAGTCACCAAATGCCAGCCTACTGGTGGTTTTTCAACAGAGCTTTGCACATAACTGATTTTCAATTTGATGGCAGTTCCAAAAAACAAGAGACAAACACTTGGTTTGACTCAAACTGAAATATTTTGGTGAGTGAAAAAGCCAGAAGAGTTGTGCTTTTTGACAAAGTTGTTTCTGCTCAAAAGAAGCTCTACATGGGCAAAGGAGGACGGTTCCCTTAACCAGTAGCCAAGTGGTTAGCACACTCATCTAGGTGTGCTTTGACCTGGAGCATAATTTGAATTTGGGTCTCCTGTTTCTTGGAAGAGTGCCCTAACCTGCAGGCTAGGGGGTGTTCTGAGGCAGGTCTTTCTCACTGTCTCCTGTTGAAGTTGTTCCACTTTGCTTAAACTACTTGAGTAGTCACTGGGGCGTGCATGCGTGAGAGACAGTGACTCTATAGCCAGAGTTAGGGTAGTCATTGGGGTTCCAGTCCCAGCTCCATAGTGGGGATTTAAGTACGGATTTCCCACATCCCAGGGAAATGCTTAAATCAACAGGCTAAAGGTTATAAGATGCATCCACCATGTTTGTCAATGGTACTTAATTCTCCATGTGAATCTAGCCTGAAAAAAATTGTTTTGATAATTCAAAATTTTTCATTTTGACTGAAACAGTTTGCCAAAATAGACAAGAATTCATGAAATGTTTTGGTCGGCCCAAATCTGCATTTTTTGACAAGACAATTTTGTCCAAAATGTTTTGCCTAATTCTAATTTTGAAGCCATATGTTTAGATGATCAGACCCTAGCAGTGCAAAGCAATGGAAGTGCAGTCAAGAAGCAGTGTGTGTCTGGGACGGAGTCTCCCCTTGCCTTAGCAGAAATCCTGGACCTAGCCGTAGCTTGGCTTTTGAAGTGAAAGTCCTTACTGACAGCCTTGGATTACCTTTTAATTGATACTTGGTTTTCCACTTGGCACGAAGTGAGCAAACTGACATGATTTCTCACAAGAAGAAAAGTGTTTGTTGAATGAACCATGCCCTGCCTCACCTATGTTTAGGATTGATTGAGTGCAGGAGAGACAGGTTTGGACCTGCTCCTAGGTGATGGCAGAGGGACTTCTCTTAAGAGATCTGGGTCAGTTCCAAACGGCATTCCAGTTCTCAGAAAAATAGGTAGTACTAATCATCGCTTAAATGCCTACGTGTTGAAAAATTAATATGTTTTCTCTGCCAAAGTTTACAGGCAGCCCTTGACACAACAGTAAAGTGAGTACATGTATTTGCATGGGGGTGGCTGACCTGGTTTGAACTGAGCAATAATGATGCAGAGCAAGAAAGTTTTTAAAAACTACTGCCATGCTATTCTTCTGAGGTAGGCCCTTACTGGCACGATGCCTAACCCTGTAAACTAGTAACTGACCTATTAGAGAGCCAAAGTGGAGTAAGGACACCAAATCTTCAGTGTGGAATTAGCAGAGGTGCTACTTGGATCCCGGAGTAAAACTAGAGTATTGCCAGTGAAGTGGGATGACAGAATGCTCAATTAATAGGCTTTTTTTATAGGGACCCTGTAAAGAGAGAAAAGACCACTCTCCCCAAACAAACAAAACCCAAATTGGTTACAGAAATCCCCATCCTGGATCAGGGCCATACTAAAGCAGTTACAGAGGAGTGAAAGCTGTAGGACCTAACCACATCATTCTCATGCAAGCATAATCCCCATGGAAGTTGATAACCCAAATTCTACTAACTTCAAAGTGAGGTATTCAGCAAGATTGCACAGCAGGTGGAGGTCAGGCCAGAAGTTAGCCCAAAGGGAGGTTTGCCTGCATAAGATGCTGCAGCTGAGCATTTCCGGTTTGTTATTGAACAACTGCATTCTCCCTCACATTCAGCTGGACTTCAACACCCAGGTTTAGACTCTTCAAAGGAAGTCCGCCTGTGCTTGGAGTTTATTTATTTAGGTCCTTTTGTCAGTTACATGACATCTAATTGGCTCAAGTTGTGCATTTATCAAATCTCAATCATAGAAATCAGAACTGGAAGGGACCTTGAGAGGCCATCTAGTTCAGTCCCCTGCACTTGTGGCAGGACTAAGTATTATCTGGACCAGGGGTAGGCAAACTTCTGGGATTAGAAATTGTATGGTGGGCCATGAATACTCACAAAATTGGGGTTGGGGTGCGGGAGGGGACGAGGGCTCTGGGGTGGGGCTGGGGATGAGGTGTTTGGGGTGTAGGACCGAGGGGTTTGGAGGGTGGGAGGGGGATCAGGGCTGGGGGTTGGGGCACGGGGAGGTTCGGGTACAGGTTCTGGGCGATGCTTTCCTCAAGTGAAGCAGCGGCATGGTCCCCCTCCGGCTTCTACACATAGGGGCAGCCGGGGGCTCCGCTCTGCACACTGCCCCAAGCGCCGCCCCTGCAGCGCCATTGGCCATGATTCCCAATAGCAAACCCCAGACTCCACTCCCCAATGAGAGCTCGAGGGCCGGATTAAAACAGCTGGTGGGCCGGATCCGGCCTGTAGTTTGCCCACCCCTGATCTAGACCATTCCTGACAGGTGTCTGTCTAACCTGTTCTTAAAAACCTCCAATGATGGAGATTCCACAACCTCCCGAGGCAATTTATTCCAGTGCTTAACTACCTTGAGAGTTAGGAAGTTTTTCCTAATGTCCAACCTAAACCTCCTTTGCTGCAATTTAAGCCCAATGCTTCTTGTCCTATCCTCAGAGGTTAAGAAAAACAATTTTTCTTCCTCCTCCTTGTAACAACCTTTTACATACTTGAAAACTGTTATGTCCCCTCTTAGTCTTCTCTTCTCCAGACTAAACAAGCCCAATTTTTTCAGTCTTCCCTCACAGTTCATATTTTCTGGACCTTGAATCATTTTTATCCTCTTCTCTGGACTCTCTGCAATTTGTCCACATCCTTCCTGAAATGTGGTGCCCAGAACTGGACACAATATTCCAGTTGAGGCCTAATCAGTGCAGAGTAGAGTGGAAGAATTACCACTCATGTCTTGCTTACAACAGTCCTGCTAATACATCCCAGAATGATGTTCACTTTTTTTGTAACAGTGTTACACTGTTGACTCATATTCAGCTTGTGGTCCACTGTGACCCCTAGATCCCTTTCTGCAGTACTCCTTCCTAGGCAGTCATTTCCCATTTTGTATATGTGCAACTGATTGTTCCTTCCTAACAGGGCCGGCTCTACTGTTTTCGCTGCCCCAAGCAGCGCGGGGGCAGTCCATGTGCCGTTAGGGCGACGCCTGCGTTTCTGCTGCGGAGGCAATTTGGTGGCAGCTTCTGTCTTCAGCCAGAAGACTGAAGCTGCGCCACCACGAACAGCTGAACATAGGAGCTGCCACGAATTGCTGCCGCTGTGGAACGCCCTAAAGGCACACTGACTGCTCCCGCCATCCGCTCCGGCACGCTGCTTGGGGGCAAAAACACAGGGACTGCCACCCCTTGCAGATTGCCACCCCAAGCACCTGCTTGGGATGCTGATGCCTGGAATCGGCCCTGCTTCCTAAATGGAGTACTTTGCATTTGTCCTTATTGAATTTCATCCTATTCACTTCAGACCATTTCTCCAATTTGCCCAAATCATTTTGAATTTTAATCCTATCCTCCAAAGCACTTGCAGTCCCTACCAGCTTGGTATCATCCGCAGACTTTATAACTGTACTCTGTATGCCATTATCTAAATCATTGATGAAGATATTGAACAGAACCGGACCCAGGACCAGTCCCTACAGGACCCCACTCATTATGACCTTCCAGCATGACTGTGAACCACCGATAACTACTCTCTGGAAATGGTTTTGCAACCAACCTTATAGTAGCTCCATCTAGGTTACATTTCCCTAGTTTGAGGTCATGTGAGACAGTATCAAAGGCTTTACTAAAGTCAAGATATATCATGTCTACTGCTTCCCCCCATCCACAAGGCTTGTTACCCTGTCAAAGAAAGCTATCAGGTTGGTTTGACATGATTTGTTTTTGACAAATCCATGGTGACTGTTACTTATCACCTTATTACCTTCCAGATGTTTTCAAACTGATTGCTTAATTATTTGCTCCATTATCTTTCCAGGTACAGAAGTTAAGCTGACTGGTCTCTAATTTTCCCCTTTTTATAGACTGGCACTATATTTGCCCTTGTCCAGTCTTATAGGCCTAGGATGTTAAGATCCCTTGGAATTCCACAAGTTAAACAGGATGACAGCAGGAGAGCCTAGCTTTCCGCTGGAGAAAACTGGGAACAATCTAGAGACTTAGTCAGACTATAAAA
Source organism: Gopherus flavomarginatus (assembly GCF_025201925.1). Lineage (NCBI taxonomy): Eukaryota > Metazoa > Chordata > Testudines > Testudinidae > Gopherus > Gopherus flavomarginatus. The sequence goes on along the minus strand of NC_066628.1, from coordinate 42,096,548 downwards.
CATAATACATTAATCCCATGTGTATGCCATTTTAAAACTGCAGCATGTGGTAGATTAACATTCAGTATTCATCCATATGCAGTAGTTACAAGTTGTGTCATGAGATATTATTCCTAAGGTCCTGTGGTTAAGTAAGGTTGATTACTCCTGATTTCAGTTGCAAAATCCTTGATGTACCAAATAGTAAGGGAGCAGATTCTGATCTCTATCGTAGCAATGTAAATCCAGTGTCAGCATTCATTTCTCAGCTTTGTATAATGATATGATCAGAACCTAGCCCAGTATAGTTAGCATAGAACGTATTTTGTTCTTTTAAAATTTCTCTTCATAAGTCCCATTTGAATCTATTCAGTGTCTTTTCTTGATTCTGTGTTCTTCAGTAAATGCAACAGAAGTCTGCTAGAGCTGCTTTTATTTTTGGTAATTACTGTCTTTGAGGAAGAGCATTGATGGAACATATAGGCTGTTACATTGAACATTCCCTCAAACAAATGCACTCCGATTCCTGCGCAAGTGTCTTCCCAGTTCACTCATTAAAATAGTTTGACCGGATAAAAAAAATCTTTGAGGTTATCTTTCCAATGTAAAGGAGCTCAGGCAAAAGCACACCTACCAAACTGGAACGTTTTCAGGTAGTCCTCAGAGCTCTTCCACGTAGACATCGCAAAACAAAACTCAGTTCTAGTGAAGTCCATTGGATTTCAGAGAGTGAGTTTGTCTTTTATTGCTTTCCACATATGTTTTTCCTCCTTAACAATTTCCCTATGACTATGTTTAGGCTTTGTCTTAACGTGGCATGGGTCAGAGTCCTGTCCCAAAAGGTGGCATCCAGCTGCCTGTTAAGTTCCGGAAGGCCACACTATTGGATGATTTCCACAAAGAAGGTCTTCTTTAAAATACAGTATATAGGCATTAAAAAAACCCCTAAAACAATAACCAGTTCAGATAACATTCAGCTTGTACTCAATATGCTTATTAGAATTGTTTCTGAATTAAAAATGAAGTGCATTAACCAGTAACAAAAGAAACAATGATTCTTAATCTCATTTGTAAGCAAAACTGGATAACAGAACAAAAATAGACCCCCAAACCCCACAAAATAATCTCTGTTATGCTTTCTTACTTTCCTCCTAACCTCTCCTGGAACCCTTTTTATTCACATTTGCATCTAAACTTTGGCTCTGATCTTGCAGACATTTAGAGTAGGTCTATACTGCAATTTAATACCTCCAGCTTCCCCGAGTCAGCTGATTCTGACTCTGGCTACAGGGCTGTTTAATAGTGGTTTAGCCATTCAGGCTTGGGCTGGTGCTTGGGCTCTGGGACCATGGAGTGGAAGGATCCCTGAGTCCAGGCTCCAGCCTGAACATCTACACTGCAATTAACCCATAGCTGAGCCCAACAAGCCTGAGTCAGCTGACATGGGCCAGTCAAAGGTGTTTAATTGTAGTGTAGACTCACCTATAGGGTGAGACTGAAATGGAGAACGTAGCCACTGTAAAGGGGGGGAGGGGGAAGTCTCTAGCCCAGTGATGAGGGAAATCACATTCCAGTCCCCCTGCTCCAATTAATAGTTAATTAGTTTACACCATGCAATAGCCTCAGCCAGAGAGATTGAGGGAGCCCTGTCCCAAAACATTCTATAGCCTGGTGGGTAGGGAACTCCCCTGGGAGAGAGGAAACCAAAGTTCAAATCCCTGCTCTGCAGCGGGAGGGATTTGAACCCGAGTCTCCCACATACACATCCTGGGTGAGTGCTTTATCTACTGGGCAAAAGGTTAAGGGTCACAGTGTGCTCTGAGCATGCCTACTTGATTGGACCCTGAATTCAAGATAAAAGAAGTGTTCCCTGCCTGTGAATTCTGGGGCTTAGCTGTGGTATGATTTAGACCAGTGGTCCCCAATGCGGACAAGCATCCACCGAAAAGCAGTGTCATCAAGAGGCGCCGCCACTGAAAAGCTGCTGATTTTCGGCAGCAACGCCTCTTGATAACGCTACTTCTGTGGCATTTTGGCAGCGACGCCTCTTGACGTTGCCGCTTCTTGGTGGCATTTTGGCAGATGCTTGTCCACCAGCCACAGTCCTTGGTGGCTTGTCGTCCAGCACCTGGAAAAGGTTGGGGACCATTGATTTAGACACTGAGCTGCGAGGTGGTGTCAGGACTTAGGCGGCTGCGCATGTGCTAAACAGCTGAAGTTTAAGGGATTTAAGAGTGGAAACTTAGGGACTTACAGAGTTGGGTGGCAGATGAGCAGGGATTTTGTGAATGCCACGTGATGAATTGGGCTTCAGCACCTGAAGTTGCAGTCAGACACCTAAATGAATACCACCTGTATGCACATACTTAATTGGGTATATGCAAGTGACTTTAATAGGACTACTTATACTGGTAAAGGTATTCCTGTGTTTAAGTATTTGCAGGATCAGGATGTGACTGTTAACTTAGCTATGACTATACTTCTAGTGCTATTAATTTCTCACATTTTTATTCTTACTGTAAAACTAGTGAACTGACTGGGAGAATCTGTATGTAACGGTCTCTTTGGGAACACAAACTTTTTTTTATAGTCAGCTTTTATTATTAGAGCATAAACACTTGTGCATGTTTGTAGACCTCTGAGACAAAGAGACAGTTGTCATTATAAGATGTGTCTTTCTGTATTTTAGGGCCTTAACCTGGAGAATACATTATTTTGATTGGCAAGGGAAAACAGGCTGTGATCTTATATTTACTATTTGTTATTGCTGTTTCAAACCTTATCAAAGGAAGAAAGGGCCTTCTCAATAGCTGCTTGCCAACATCACTAATCAGAATTTTAATGAGATTTTTTCTTTTGAGGCCTAATTTAGGCCCAATTAACAGTATACAAAGCAAACATACTGTGCCATAAAAGGGAATAAACACACAATCTCTCTTATGTAGAATTTGAATTTCTTTATCAGAGGAAATTCAAAACAAAACATTCTTTTTAATATATGCAGACTTTTTGACTTTTATGCCTTAATGAAAAAAGTGTCTTTAGAAAACATGGACCTATGTTTTTGTAATTCGGTTTGGATCTCTGAAGAGTAAACATTTCAAGTGAGGCCACAACTCCCATTGACTAATGGGGATCTGTAAGGAGGCGCCCTGGCTCCCTGCCGCGCCTGAGAGGGACCAGCCAGAGCAGGTGCCTCAGTGGGCGGAGCCAGCACGGCCTGTCCCCGCCCCCCGGAAGTCAAGGGGCGGGACAGGAAGTATAAAAGCCCGGCCTCAGCGCTCAGTTGGGGGCAGGCTGCCGGAGAGGACAGACGCTGGTGCCCGGGCTCCCGCCGGGCCCAGCCTGCCCCGCGCCCACTACCCAGAGGAGCGCTGGCCGGACCTGCCCCGCGCCCACTACCCAGAGGAGCGCTGGCCGGACTTGCCTCAGACCCGGTACCCGGAGGAACGTCGGCCTGATCTGCCGTGTGCCCGATACCCCGAGGAGTGGCCTGAGCTTCCCCACGACCGGTACCCGGAGGAGCCCATGGTCTGGGACCCCCCAGACGACGCTGGCAAGGACCAGGTACCCAGAGAGGGGGAGGTTGGAAGTGGCCCGGGGATAGCCGACCCTGGTTTGGCTCCTGAAGAGCCTGAACCCATGTCAGTGTGTTGCGGCCAGGATCCCCACTGACCGCAGCAGGTCTTGACCGCTGCTAGGGCCCCGGGCTGGAACGCAGTGGAATGGGAGGGCCTGCGTTCCCCCTGCCACCCGTAACCGGGTGGCAGACTCCCCCTCTTCCCGCCTATTGCCACTGCTCTGCCCTGATCCAGAGGGCCAGAGCTAACTAGACTTGTGTTTGGTGCCCGCCGCCTGGGCTGATATTATGTTTGCTCAGCCCTGCTAGAGGCCTGAGCTTGAACTGTTACGCCCCGCCCTGTTCAAGGGCTGGAGCTTATTTACTTTGAGAGCCCCAACCCCGGCTAGAGGGTCGGGGCTCTACCTTGTTTACAGACCCTGTACCCCGCTCAACACCTGCCGAGGGGCTAAGCCTATCCGGACTGCAGTGTGTAAGGAGGCACCCTGGTTCCCTGCCGCGCCTGAGAGGGACGGGCCCCGACACGACCGGCTTACAGGATCACAAGGCACAAACCCAATATACATCACTGTCATGGTTACAAAGTGAGTTACACTTCAGACTCCTTTCAGTCCCTCTTGAATGCAGGTTTCACTCCTTTCACCCTCTCTGGGTGTAACCATATAATCCTACCACTCAGATTGGATCACTGGGTGCAGTGCTATTTACCAACCATATTAACCCAAGAGACCCACTGTGTTCCATGCCTGAAAGTGCTTTTCGTCCAGGAGCCTGTGAGAGAAGTTAAAGTGACTCAAGAATAGCTTCTCTCACACAAAGCATTATTTATTCACCTTAAGGTGAATAACAAAGGAAAAAACAAAAGTCTATATGCCTAACCTAAGACTTAATCTTCCCCTGCAAGCTTCAGTAAGTGCCACTCAGCCCAGTTACCTTCCGTCTGTGGGCTGGGAGAAAGACAGACAACCTGCAGCACAGCAAGTAGGCTAACCACCAGCTGCTGCTGACAAACTATGCAATCCCTCCATAGGCCAGCATCTTTTAAGGGTCTTCCCCCTTTGATCCTGGGCTCAGGTCTGGGAAGAGTAAACCTTGCCAGCCAGGGCCATTCCCCAGTTATTAGCTTCCCCACTGTTTCCTCAAGGGCCATTGGTATTCTCTCTGACGGTATCAGTTTTTTGAGGGATAGAGAAAATTGCATATAATGGATCCCTTTCTGAAGGAAAAAATAGAATGAATGTGAGAACCCGAAACACTAGTGAGGATGAGTTTGAGCACTAAGCATTTGTACCTGTTGAGTGGGAACAAGACTGATCTAATCTCTCCTAATTTAAAGAAAGCGAATAAACCACACCCCCCAGACACTATGCAACTACAGATCTGGCCAGCTGTGGATAGAATTTATGCTAAATAGGAGCAGATGTGGTTAAAGTAGCATATCACATGACCTTGGACTTTGAACATTAGACAAACTGTAAATATGCTTAAGTGTGTATTCCTTGAAATGTGTAAATAAATACATTCTGAGCCATTGTAAACAAAAGCCAAGCCACAGGGCTGGTTGAGCCAGAATCTTTTACATCTGTTGCAACGCTCAGGACGATGGTTTGGTTGTTTTACAGTGGAAATATTTTTTTTCAGTTGGAGTCTTGGCAACTCGGAACTGATGTTCAGGTTCACGGATGAACATTGTCTGCTTGTAGCTTGTCTCTTGAACCATCTTGGACTCTACATTTGTCATCTACTCCTAAGTTAGCTTAATCTGGAATTTAATAGACTTGTTGTAAATCAGTCATCTGTGGAGGGGGTGTGGGAATATGGTGCAAAAATAATTTAAAAAAAGGTTGCTGAAGTCAATCTTACTGAGACTTCAGTCTTGCAAAGATCTCAGTGCTTATAAAAAATGGAATTAAAGACATTTTTATACTTGTAAAAGTATCAAAACAATCTGATTTTATCAGTCCTGTGAGAGCTACACACAGGACGCAGAATCTGGGTCTCACCAGTGGGTTTCATACAAGCTGCTCTTTCAAAAGCTTTCCATTCTTTTCCCTTCACACTTGAACCAGTCCCACTTCCTAACCTCTGCTCTTCTTCTCCCAGCTAACAAATTTAATTGAAGGTGAAAAACTACTGTAATGACAAGATATTAGACTTGCCTGGAGAATTAACAAGTCACTTTTAAAATGGGTAAGAATTCAGTGCCGGGGAAGAGTGCAAAACTGGTATCCCTAAAGAGCTCCATCCACAGAACAGGTATAAATGAGCAGCAGCAGCAGCTGCTGCTATTTCCCCTCACTGATTTACCACTGTCCTTCAGCTCTTGCCTAGAAAGGCCATTCCTGAAGCAAGAAGGAAATTCACGCCCTTTGCCCATTTGTAACTGATCAGTCTTATCCAATGCCTCTGGAGGCCAATGGAAGTCTCTCTGCATTGGCTTCAATGAGAGCGGGATGAGGACCTCTGTTTTCAGTAGGGCATGTCACTTTTCCCCAGTGGGGCAAATTATACCCATTTCCACCTTCATAAACTGAGGAACTCACTGAATCAGTGGAATTACTTCAGATTTACACTGAGTTTGTACTGATGTCTCTTATTTATGCTTTCCCTCTCTTCCTCCCAATATAACTCATTTTTATTATTGTAATCAAATATAGCATAGAGCGTCTGACTGCCCATGAACAATAAGTCAGCATGGAACACAGCTCTTTTTTTGAACATATTTATTTCATTATCAGCTACGCTTCTTTCCAGATGGCATCACATTCACTTGCTTTTTTTCCAGAGCAAAAGCCTGGAGTTACAGCTTCCATGGTACGATGTTCCTCAAAGATTTGACAGGAAGATGTCATTTCTCCTCATAAGAGTGAGGAATGCCAGCTCCACTTCCTCATTTCTCGCAGTGATGTACTAGGATGTCTCAGGCAAGAGAAATCTACAAGCTAAGCATTCAATAGCTAAAGTGTCAGACTTGCATGCTGTGTTGCTGTGCCCTGGAAAAAGGAAGAGGAGAACTACGGTGGGTGATAGCTGGCCTCATTATGGGCTCCCCCTTGCTGTTCTGGAGTAGAGAGAAGGTCAGACAGTGTGTATCCTTGAGGCTCAGAAGGGGTTGAAGTCTTGGGTGTGAGGATGCCTGGTGCAAATTCAATGCAAATGCAGATCCCAGGAGAATAAGTTCCCTAGGAAGTGGGCTGGTGTTTATAACAGTGACAAGAGTCATTTTCTTAGATTCCATCAGATACTGCATTTCATCCACTGACTCCATTAAGTACAATGGGCTTTTCGTGATCACTTGTGGTTGTACAGCCAACTTTATTCCTTTGGGCACTCCATCACCATCCAGGCAACAATTCCAGCCAAGCCAACCATCACTGGATACACTTCCACAGCTGGACAGCTTCAGTGCATGATAAAAGAAATCCGCTATTGTATCCACACTCTGCTAGAGAAGCCATCTTGATGACATTTCTGGAGCCTTGCACATCTGACCAACATCATTATTCTGGGCATGGACTAACTGACTTGTCAGCTTGAAAGGCTATTCATTCTTTCTTGGAAAAGCTGCTCTCATTGATGGCTCCATACTGTGAGATGGGCCATTGTAGAGACTGGATCCAGGCTAGTCCCAAAATTCCGAGTAATTTCTTAGTGTTAATTTCATACAGTTGTTGAGACAATTGGAGAAGATAGCTTGTGATTAGTGGGAGAGTTCTTTTCTTGAGGCCATGGGAAAACGGGGTGAATGTCTCACCCCCTGCTCCAGCTCATTTGGGCCAGGGGAAGGAACCAGAGCAGTGTAAATTGGTTCTAAAAGGCTGACTTCTGAGGACCACTTCACCAGGTCCAGGGGGACGGGGGACTGGCAGGGTGAGGACGAGGTATGATGGAGACAGGGACACAGCACTGTGGAAATCCCAGGTAGTACAACAGAGCAGCTCAGGATGGGAAGGGCACAAAGTTGGTTTAAAGCCACCATTGTGTCCCTTCCCCTTGGGATGGGAGTTCCTTGCTGACACTCTTAAAGGTACAACCCAGAATCAAACTCCGGATTACCACCCTATTTCTAGTACAAGAGTTTTCGTTACTGGAAACGGACTCCTTCCTTTGGTACCATCGGGAGGGCGAGTATTGAACCTTTGTGTTTCATAACATCCATTTGTAGGACTGTTTCTCTTGTAGGCGTCACATTTAGATTTGGATACTTGAGGCCCAATCCCACATCCTTCATTTACCAAGACATAGCGTATCCAGCGGGGAAGGCATGAAGCTGGGAGTCAGGAGGTCTGTTGATGTCGTTCATCGCCTGTGACACCTTGGACAAATTACTTCTTTCCCTGTTTTCTCTCCCACCCTGTGTCCGTCTTGTGTATCTAGGTTGCAAGCTCTTCAGGATAGTGACAGAGATAACATGAATAGCTCCCCCAAAGCCAATGGGACTATTCGCTTGAGTTAACATTGCAGAATTGGGCCATAGTTCTGTTGTCTGGATTTCAAACAGTGAATAATTTACAGCAGTTCCTGTACATTTCTCCCTTCCGCCTCCCTTGAGCCTCATCCTTTGATTTTTCAGCTAACAAATTAAACAAATTCACTAGCCCTAGCTAAAGTGTTTACCTGTCAATGATTTACATATAATGAAGTGCTTTGTTCTCTTACAGTTTTGAAGGATTGTACGTCTCCTGCACCTGACAGCCTGGAACTATATTTTCCTGTAATATATTCTGTAGTTGCAAATATACATTTTAAAACCTTTTCTCTTGCAAGCCTCCTTATTGCAAAACAGAGATTGGGGAAAACAGCCTTTGACTAGTAATGAAGTCAATATTGATTATGGTAATTACAGATCCATGTAGTTTGTGTTAGCAGTGATTTGAGAGGACCTTGTAAATGAGCAATGAATACACTCCTTGGATTCTAATTAGATTTTAAGGGCCTGATCCTATCAGTTGCCGAGCATGCTCAAGCCCTCATGATGGCAGTAGGATTTGAGAGCACTCAGCACTGTGCAGGATTAAGCCTGTAGCGTTGTGGTCTGGTTATGCAGTAAATGTGTGCATGGGGTCATCACACACAGGCATTTTCTTGTCCTAATAACTGAACAGGCCTCATTTACTTACAGATTTCACTGCAGCCTAAGATACAGCTCATTGTTTAGAAATTATGCCAAGGCTCTACTATGCCAAGATAAATAACTCAAATCTTTAAAGTGCTTTCAGGATAATCGCTCCTGAAATACTGCAATTTGTTGTGTACAATAGATCACTTCCGTGGGGCCCGATTCTGATCTTGCAATGGGATAAATCACAAGAGTAACTACAATGAAATCAGTGGAGTTAATTAACCCACTGTAAAACTGATGTAAGTGAGATCAGAATGAGGCCCATTTTCTAAACGCATTTGGCTTTTCAGTGAAGACAGAGTTTTGATTAATATTCAGGTTGTTAAAATTAAGTTCTCTTTCACCTGCAGGAGTTCACAGGTTCCCCAGCTCTTGTCTTAAGGTGCATTTAAAGGTGCAGTAACACTTTGCTCGCTATAGAGCCCTCAGACAACGCAGAGCTACACTGACCTAGCTGTATTTGCTGTGTTACAAATACCTCTGTAAGGTGTTCCCTTGGGGTCTAAGTTAGCAGACTCTTATTTTTGGCATATTGCTTATTACCAAGTACCTCATTGACTCCAGTAGGCTTTGGATCAAGCCTCCGAACCAGTGGTGTTTGCATCTTCAGGCAGGCATGTGAGTTTTGAAGTACTAGTAGCTTTGTATATGTTTAAGAACCCCCTTCCCCACAAAGCAACATTATTGCACACATTTCAGCACCTACATGCAACCCTACAATAATAAACCAATCTACAGAATGGCAGGGGAAAGTTATAATTGATTAAGAACACATGTTAAATTTCAAACCTCTACTGGGCTACAATGGGAAGATAAAGGTGATTTTGAGGTTTGAATAGCTTACTTTTTTTTTTTGGACACTTCTTTCAATACGGTCCAAAACTGTGATAGGGCTGGTCACAGCCAGAATCAGGCATCCAGAGCAGGATTGGAGCAAGGCCGGTGTTAGAACAAGGCTGGAGCAGGAGCAGGGTGGGAGCAGGCCAAGGCTTGGTGATTCTGTTGGCATTATCAGGCCACAGGGAGTTTCAAGCCCTCAGGTGACCTTGAGCAAACTGAGCTTCTGGTCTACCTGTGAGACTTATATACCTGCCCTGAAAGTCACCAGACCAGTTCCTGGCTTGTGGATTGGCTGGTGACTAGCACAGGAGTAACTCATCATTTTGCTCATTGAAGTACTGCAATCTTAAATTGATTTAACGTTTTTCATCTTAAAGAGCTTTACAAAGATGCCAAAATATACAAAGGGATCACCTGATCTTACTACTGAAATGCAGCTAACTCAGGGGGGAAGTGTGGAAGCTGCTTAACAACAATGCCCAATGGTTTATGATATGACGTGAAGGTATTTTATTTAATTGAAACCACAGGTGTTTAGCTAGGTGAAAAATAATTACCAGAGAGTTGGAATTTTGCTAGGAGGTCACTGTTTGTTTGCACCTAGCATCCCTATATAAGCAGAAAAATCAAAACACAACCCACTAATTCTAAACAAACTAGGAAGGGTCACAAAACATTAATCGTGGTGAGAAATCCAAAACTATCACCTGCTCTTATTAATCCAGATAACAAATCGTAATCTCTGATCCCAGCTGGCTAAGAATCGCACACATGGTTTTATTGTAGTTACCCTTTCTGTCCCAAACCTGGCCACATTTAGCCCCACACCCCCAAGAGGTCTTGTCTTTTTGACTGTAAGGTCTTTGGGGCAAGGACTGCCATTTATTGCGCTAGATGTTGTACAGATAATGGGGGTCCCAACCTGCCTTGAGAAGTGACTGCAATGTACAGATTCAATTCATTAAGCAGTAAGAGCCCTTTGACTTCAATCTACCGGGATTTGGTTACTGAGATTCCAGAGATTACTTTCCCTGACAATATAACATACATTATTAGTATGACTCTGTAATTTCTGGGGGAAGAGAAAGCAGAAAACTGAACACAGAAAATGGACAGCTCTTTGATAAACTGTCATGAGCCATCCTCAGTTGCTGTTACACTAGGGAGGCAAATTGTCAAAGGTCACTGGGAGCTATTTAAAGTAGTTTTCCCTACCAAGTGTATTTACTTTCACCCAAGTGTGTTTCTTCTGCTCTGATAACCTTTGTTGTCTCCTGTTACACCAGGAGACATCAGCCGAGTTCCCCAGGCACACAGCATTAATTTGTTTTGCCAGTTCCACACAGAGAGGCTAAGCCCACATTTCTCTTCTAATCATGCTTCAGCTGAAATTTTATAGCTGCCAATTGTGATTGAGGGGACTGGACTGGGAAATTGGGGTGAAATCCTGGCCTCAAGGAAACCGATAGCAAGAGAGCCATTCAATTCATTCTAGAGAGCTAGGAGGATTTGACCCCAGCTGTTCTGATTTCTATTCCTAGCTCTGATTCAGCTCACCTTTGGCAAGTCACTTCCCCTCCTCTCAGTATCTCAGCAATCCCCATCTGTCAATAGGGATAACCTGGCTCACCCACTCTGAGAGCTGTAGGGCTGAGAATGACTACCTTTCAATAATGGCAGCCAAATCATGCAAGTGCCAGAGGCATCACAGAGAACCTTGCACCAATCCAGCTGCCAAGCAGCTGGTAGCTCCAGCAAGAGATCTTCCAACAGCCTCTTCATTTTCTCAGCACCCTGTCTTGTATAAATCCCAGCAGCCTTTGGGTATGTCTACACAGGGATAAGGGACACATGGCCTGGCCATAGCAGAATCAGGCTAGTTCTAGTGACTGAACTGTACAGGTTTAGAGCAGTGTGGGCTAATAGGGGGAGGGCACCAGAAGGAGAATTAGCAGGCTTATTGTTTTCCCCAGCTCTGCTGTAGACTACCCATGGAACTGTGCCAGTCATGTAAACTCTTCCGGCCAGTTCTCAGAGGCTATTTAGGCTCCTAACTTTCATTGATTTCAGTGGAACGTAGGAGCCTAAATACCTTTCAGGATCTGGGCCTCTGCACTTCAGTTTTTCCTCTCTGTAAAATGGGGATAATCATGTTTAACCATCTTTCTAAAGCTCTTTCAGATCTACTGCTAAGAAGATGCTAAGTATTAATAATCATTATTTAATACTGATGGTTTTTTAATCCAACTTTCTCTGCTCAAGATTTCTACTTCATGGTCACTGTTTAAATATCCCCTTCCCCCACTCCCACAGCAAAGCCTGGGGGCAGATCTTCAGTTATTGTACATTGTCATAGCCCTCTTGACATCAAGCGCTGTAGATCTGATTTCAGTGGTGCTAGGACACTTTACACCAGCAGAGGATCTGCCTCTGGCAGCAAATCCTGTTCTAGCCACAGTCTCAGCTTTTTTCTCTGTAACTGGGTGGGGGCAGAATGTGGGTTTGTATTTTTTTTGCATTGTGCAGGAACCCCCCACATACCATTTTGGTAGCTTTGCTTCCAGTGGCTTCATAACAGTAGAGTTTGGTTTTGGGGTTTAACCCACCAAGGATTCCTGAGCTCTTGATCGGTTGCTCGTTTTGGGGCTGAGATTTCCTTTGAGGATTTTGTTTGAAGCTTCCTGAGGTTTAATTTGCTTTTGTGCAGCCAAACAAACACTGGTCCTGGCTCCGGCAGGGCTACGCGAGGTGACACAGGGGGTATGTCTACACTGCAATAAAAGACTGTCAGCCTGGCCACAGCTGGTCCAGGTCAGCTGACTCAGGTTCACAGGGCTAAAAACTGCAGTGTAGATATTCAGACTGGAGTCTGGGTTTTAAACCCCCATGGTGGGGGAAGAGGATTGTGTGTCTCAGAGCCCAACCCTACATTGCAGTTTCTAGCCCACAGCCCAAACCCCATAATCCCAAGCCAACAGACCCAGGCTCAGTGTGCCAGATTGTTCCTCACAGGATAGATCTATAGAGGCCCCAGCAGCCTAACTTCCTCACCTGTGCCTGTCCCTCCCTGCCACAAAGACTTCTAGCCTGGCTGTGATGGGGCTGAGTCTACTAATTCATCTGCTTGTGCAGTGGAGGTTTCACAGCTTCTGGCCCCTCCTTACCTGGAAGAAGAGAGCAATAATGGGGGGGGGTGTTTTTTGGGGGGACAGGAGGGAGGACCCATAGGCAGCAGGCTGTATATGCAAGAACTTGAAATGAGAGACTAACTAACCTGGGGACAAGTAAGACAGTTAGACACAAGATGGGCATGTGTAGGAATAGCTACACAAGGCAGAGCAGCTAGAGGCAGTGTAGCACTAAATTATATATTATAAGCAGTTCTGGGAGGAAAAAAAATCTCCCTTCTTCTGCCCTACCCAGCTCTGGTGTGGATCAGAGTTTACACAGAGGAGCAAAATAGTTCCAGTTAACAGGTTTCAGAATAGCAGCCATGTTAGTCTGTATCTGCCAAAAGAACAGGAGGACTGTACTCCTGTCCTGGTTTCAGTTAAGTTTGTGGCCACCAAACTTCACAATAAACTGAATTTCAGGAGAGTTGGGGGGTGGGGGGAGAGCTTACCTGGTGAAATCTCCTTCTCCTCCTCTATTGTGGGAGTGGGGGCAGGGTCACGGCTCATCTCCTGTAACTGTGAGGCACACTGCCTGGGACCAACTCTGGCTTCTGTTCCCTCTGGCTGTAGCAGGATAGGAAGCCGGCCATTTCTGCTCACCTCCCTTGGAGTAATCTTTGCTCAGCCACCTTGGAGGAGGAGACCAAAGTGCTAATCACCCTCCTCGGTTGTATTTAACACCTCTCCAGGAGCTGATAATTGTTTCTGGCCTAGAGGATTAGTCCTGTGAAACCACTTATATTGCAACAAAACTTCCCTCTAATGGGACAATAACTCCTAGTTCCCTTACAAGGAGTTCACTGGAATGCAGAGAAACAACTGGGGCCTTCCAGTCCACCTCTTGATACTTGCCGTCCCTCTCAGCAGCAGCAGTGGTCTGTGAATAACAGACACTCAGGGCAAGCAGGCTTGAAACAGGCATAAGTACGAGTTCAGTGCCAAACAATCCTAGATTTGAGAGCTGGAAAAGGCTTTTCCTTTTCTGATCATTTTAATGCATCTCCCAGAGACCCAGTGCAGGACTGGGTCCTATTGCAGACTTACTAGTAATTAGCTAGTTTGGTTTGAAACCCCTGCCCATTTCAGGGGGAGAGGATCCAAATGGTTAACATGAAACCACCAAGGCCCAGATAAGTAGGATCCATAGGGCTCAAAGCTATTTAGGCATCTACCTCCATTGAAATCTGACTAAGATGAGGTTAATTACACTTACACTGCCTTCTTTAATGATAATATTGTCCCTTTTTGGACTCAGCTTTCATTAGCCAAGTAGCAATTTCACTGTACTCTGCCTCTCCCTGTTTTGTGTCCTATTTCCTATTCTATTAGATCAAGTTTTATTAATTTCAAATTACATTTTTCCCCCTCAGGTAATAAGTTCTGAGAGCAACAGGCTGCCTTCTTAATGGGCTTGTCTGCCCCTAGTAATAGACCATGACATCAAATATGTACAGTTGCCTTTGACTTGGGATGTATAACTCCCATGGTGACTAATTACAGTACCTAATAGTCCACAGTGACATGGAATAGTGCTTAATTAATGCAGATCAGCATGGTGTTTGGAGACTGAATCCTTTACTGTTCCTGGAGGGCTCAATGCTCTTGGCTTTATCTTGCCAAGGGGATTGGAAAGTAGCTGCAATGTTTTTCAATTTTCTGGATTTAAAAAAAAAGACTCCTCCAGTTAGGCTCATGGTAAAACAAATCTCAACCCTCTGGGCTTTCCAAGCCCCTGCTCCACATCCCTGCACTCTTACTGTTACACCAGATGGCCATTTTGCTTCTTGTCCCTTAAAAATCACATGCATCTTAACAAGCTCTGTAATGTTCTGGCTGGCATTTGTGCATCAGCAAAGCTGATGAACACAGACTCGTTTCTGAAGAAAGCCAGAGCAGCTGGAAGTGTTTGTGCCATAACAGCGAACCAGCATAGCACACTGTTGCTGATCCTTTTACAGCTCAGGAGGCCAGAGGATGAAATCCTGGCCACTTTGAAATCAGTGGCAAAACTGTTGATTTCGGGGGCGGATTTCACTCTAGATCATTCCTGCACTTATGTATTTTCCCAGCATGGTGGGAGTTTAAAAAACACCCAGTGCCTCATGTGTTAGCAGCTACAGGGTTTGCTTTTTTCAGCAGTAGATTGCCTACTCCCAACACAAATCCCACAGTCTAAGGGATCCCAGCTGTTGTTATTTACAAGCAAGAACATCCTTGTTTCAGTCTGTACCAACTCATCTGTGATGCCGTTAGTGAAGACTTTACAGTCTCCCTTTGAACTGGAAAATAATTGCCCATGTTGGAGTGATCAAACCCTGTGATCTCTAGGCAGAAAACTGAAAGAGAGATTCAGGATGATTGAAAAGTGATCACATGTCTCAACTCTGGCATCAAGTTTTCCCTTCAGAGGTGACAGAAGCTGCACATCTCCAGGCACATTCAACCTAAACACAACCCAGTAATATCCAGTCTCTCTCTAGTCACAATCAATCATCATACAACTCCCCTCATCATTCACGTCAATAGAAGCTTCCTGTCAGTTCATTCCCATAAACCAAAGTTCCCACAATGAGTAATGTGGTGTCACCTAATCACAATTGTCCAGTGTTGCAGCATTCTTAGCTTCCTGTAATCGTCAAGACAAAAAATGGAGTTTCACATTTGAGGAAGACGCTGGGCCAAATTCTCTGCTGATGTGACTTTTATTTTCCTAGTAAACACTTTCCTGACTAACTTGGAAGGTGGCTCATCTTTGACACTAAAAAATTTTAAAAGATGGACTTATGCACCAGGCCCATTTTACAAATGAGTGAACTACAGAACAGGGCTATTAAGGGGCTTGCCCTAGGTCATGTAGCAAGTCAGTGGCAGAGCCAGGAATAGCATCCCAAAGTCTTGACTCCGAGCTTCCTTCTCTAAACCTTGCCTACACTGACATTCCCTCCCCTAAGGTTAATGACGGCTGCACGTGTAGGGCCTGATTCAGGAAATCATCTCTGTTCAGGCTGCACTTAAGCACACGCTTATTTAGAGTTGATTAATCCTTAAACCTGGAACTAGACACAGGCCAAGTAGCTGAACTGGTGCTGAGCGCTACGGTGGGTTTGGGCTGAGGTCCAAGCTCCATTCAGAGTTAGCATTTGGAGAAGCCGAAGCTAAAACCTCAGCAGTAGTTTGTTTTGAAATCGTCACAAAAACAAGCACTTTATTGTTTGGCTCTGACCCAAATCCAGGCTTATGGTGACAGGTTTCAGAGCAGTAGCCATGTTAATCTGTATCTGCAAAAAGAACGAGAAGTACTTGCGGCACCTTAGAGACTAACAAATTTATTTCGGCATAAGCTTTTGTGGGCTAAACCCCACTTCACTGGATGCATGCAGTGGAAAATACAGTAGGGCAGATTCATTTCCAAACTGTACACCAATGTTCATGGGCATGGGGGAAGAGTGAGGGGTCTGATGTGGGTCTATTTTGATTTGTAACTGATTAAAAATTAACAGTATCATTCCTGTGTCTTTACAGCCATTTATTTTAAAGCACTTGGCTGTCTGGTGAGTGATGAAAAATTCTGTCTGATCAAATTTTAGTAGAAACGTCAATATCTTTATTGTGTAATAAAGCAGGTCTTCCCAAAAGAATGTAAAAGAAAAAAAAGTCAACTTATTAAATCAGTGGCAGCTTCAGCCTGTGTTTGGAGAAGAATACTCAGTAAGTGGCAAAAGATCAAACTGCAAAAAATATGAAAAAGAATCTGGATTGTACAACCTGTTAAATGGCCGGCATTTTCAGCATTACATGAAAACAAAAAGCTGGTTATTGAGAACAGCAGTTAGGCTTCATTCACTGACATTTAATTTTTGGCATAGTATCATTCCATCCATCTGACGGTTAAGACCAGGCCACAGCACTTAAAGGTGCAGCTAGGTGCTCAGTTGGCTTTTCAAACACACTGAAATGGATTAGGCACCTAACTCCCATTGACTTAGTCTGTATCTTTAGATGTCTAAATACTTCTGTGAAGCTTGCTTCAGACCCTTAGCTCCTGTAGATCTGTGTATCTCCATTTAACCCAATGCAGTTACACCAGACAGGGCTCTGGCTCTGAAGCATCAGAACAACATGCTACTCAAAATAACCTGGTGGGTAAATGATCTGGGAAGGAGGAGTTGTCTTGGGGTTAGATCATAGGATTTAGAATAAGGATTCCTAGGTCTCCACCAAATGTTGCCACTGAGTCAGTGTGTTATGTTGGACACGCCACATAAGCCAACATTTTCAAAGGCAGGGGGCCACCGATTTTGGATGCCCAATGAGGGACACCAAGGGGTGCTGAGTAGTTTCATCTGCAGTTCTGAGCATTGCGCAACCCTAGTAATATGGCTACAACCATCACCCAGAAGAGGGAAGAGTTAAGGGTGTGAGAACAGAACTTGGCTCTGTCTTAAGTATGGGATAGACAACGAGACCAACTTTCTTTTCACTGGCCTCTCACAGCATAATCTTGATGCCTTTCCTATTTGCTGCTCATATTAACTGACTCACTAACTATCTTCCAAATGAGGGTTTTCCCCACCTCAGCGATGACTGACTTTCCCCCCCCTGCTTTTGTCTGTCAGAAACTGGCTTCATGTAAAATAAGAAATCGCTTGTTTGAGTTATAAAACTGCTTGGCATGAGAAGCACTGAAGGGCTGGTGAACATTACACAGGGTGGATCAGCGTGAGCTGCTTAGCTTGAACTGGCCTCTCATCCCTGGCCTGACACATTTATCTTCCCTAGCAAAATAAGGGTGCCGTTTCCCCCCAGCAAAGACCCATTCTGTGATAGCAATACACGCTCTCCAGCAGGCATGGTTACCTAGGAGACAAGACCTGGGCCTGTGACGTAGATGTAGCCAGGCAATACATAGCTCCCATGAGCCAAACGCACTCTGAAGTAAACCAGCTCATGCACACGCCCCGGCAGCGATGGCGTGTGTGTTTCAGGGCATGACAAACTGCTATCACTTACGGTAATTATTAGTTGATTTATGGTAGGGCCCAGAGGTCCAACTTGCAGCTGAGGACTCACATTGTGTTACACACTGTACAACCACAGAATGAGACACAGGCCTGGCCCCAAAGACCCTGCAGTCTAAACGAACAAGACAGCTAGAAGGTGGGATGGGAAACGGATGCACAGAGAGGTGCAGATCCTCCCAGGTATTTAAGTGCCATTGAAATCAGTGGGGGCTAGATGCCTAAATACCTTTGAGGATCTGGGCTGAGGTGACTTGCCCAGGATCTTGCAGGTCAGCAGCAGAGCTGGGAACAGGACGCCTGGGCCAATGCCCTACTGGACTAGGCTGCCTCCTTGTAAGCAGGTGACTACAAGCATGAGCCTCACTCGGCAATTGAATCTTTGTGAGTGAACCCCGAAGGAAGTCACTGGCGCTCCATGGGGAGGGGAGGGGGGGCGCCTGTGTGGAAGTCACTGTCGGGTTGGAACACAGGATATGCTTTTTTGAAAGGCCTGTCTGTTTTCTAGATTCCTTTCCATAGGTGCATTTTGAGTCACCTTTGTAAAAAGAAGGTTAAAGGAATGGGACAGACAGGATTTACCCCCTTCTCTAGTCTAAAAGATTTCATTAATTACAATTCTAAAACATGAGCGAGACCTGGAGTTGATCAGCTGCATAATCTGCTGTGGATAATATCACAAAGCTGCGGGTGTTAATTATAAAAGAGACACAAGTGATTTTTATCACTGAGATCTTTATTGTGAAAGGAGCATCAGAGCTTTACATCACTTTAGGTGTTTTTGTAAATACAAGGAGAAGTGGCCATACATTCCATAAGATTAGGATAGTACAAAGGGCTTTCTAAAGCCAAGTGTGAGCAGGGTCATCCTTTGAAAACGGCTTTAGTGAAATTCAGCCCTGTGCAGAGGACAACACAAGGGCTATGCACCACTTCAATCCACTTCTGCCCTCAAGGCTCCCTCTGAAATCTATAGCAAAATTCCCACTGACTTTAGTCCTGCAGAATTGGGCCCTGGAGGGCCTGAGTGGTGCATACACCTTGTGTTGGTGGGTTCACACTAAATAATGATGGTTTTGTGTGGTATGTCAGAGGGTGTGAAACAAGCATCTGTTGTGACTTATTTAAACAGACAGTGGGATGCTCAGGGTAGTTTCTCTGTGTGAGTGTTGTGTCGGGAGAGATCTACCCTGTTTTTTAAGTGATACATTGGGCTGCATTACAAGGAAGACATTTTGCAGCTGCAGTTTGACCCACAGCCTCAGAAGTATTTAGATGCCTCATTCCCACTGAAGTCAGTAAGAGTTTTAGGTGCCTGAATATCTTTGTGTCTAATCTGCCTGTTTATTCCAGTCACTGAAACACCTGAGCTGCTAACACTGGTACTTGCAGTATTGCCAATTGGAAGGGTGCAGTGTACTACAGGTACTATTGTAAAGGTAAATACCAGAGTGCTGCAGAAGTCTATTTATAATGGTGTCAACTGAACAGAGTGCTCCAGTATCTGTTTTCTGGCAGCGCCTTTGTTTCGTTCTCTTAATGGCTACAAAGTTGTACTTCCATTGCTCTTCCACTTGGTACATTTCATTGTGCAGTAAAAATGTAAAGCAGCCATTACAAAGTTGCATGTTTTGACAACTGCTCTTTACAAAGTCTCATTATGTTATTCCAGAGCCGTTTTCCCACTTTACAGGATTCAGTGTAATCAAAATTGTTTTGCAAACTGCTTCAGTGAGAGAAAAAAAAATAACCTAGGAAACAAGTATGCCAACTTACAAAAATAGACGAGAACATTTGGAGATCCCAGGTTTCAAAACAGTCTCAGTGCTGGAGAATATGAGCTATAGTAGCTTACCTGACTGATGAGACAACACTAGAATAGAGAAGAAACTAGATGAATGCAATGCTCTGTTTCTAAGAAGTCTTTAATTATCAAGTCAAAATAAAAGAGCAACATTTTCCAAGAAAGCACGGCAGGCAGAATGCCAACATTTTATCTTGGGTTCTCCCCCGCCATCTCCCACTTTCAGAGTTGGCTGGCTGGCTGGAAGCCATTGGCAGAGTGGAGTTGTGATCACCTACCTTTACTTTGAGATGGCATAACCCATGGCTGAATCAAGCCCTGGGAGGATAGTGTAGCCACTATCTGATTCAAATCTCTCACAAAGAAATCAGAGTGGCACAGTCTATATATGCCCTAACTAAACAGAATTCTTGGAAATCCCATATTAGAGCTGGAAAGTTCCTGGAATAAACATCACATACTCCAGAAGGGACCATCTCAAACAAGATACCATCACGTAACTCCCATACATTGGAAAGAAAGCAAAAGCTGGTCCAAGAAAAGAAATTACCTCACCCACCTTAGCTCTGTAATAAACAAACCACGTACATGACTCCTAGGACTAAGGAAACTTCAGAAAACCCCCCGTAAAGGTCCTGCATTCAGCAGGAGTCTGTGCCAGTTTTTAAAGGGCGTTTAGAGAAGAACGGCATCATTATAGCTCGACACAAAGCCCCTGCTAAGGGGTTTTGCTCAGTGGTTCTTTGTGGTGGTTTGAGGGATGGGAGCAAAATCCTCCCTCTGAGGCCATTGTAGATCATGGCTGCAGCGTGGGAGCTTTCCGGGCTGCTGTCATATGGAGGGTTTGTTAATGGATCTGCTGGTCAAGCTCCTTCCATAACGTCTTCCCTCTACCGGCTACATGAAGTGGCACGGACTCCACATGCATGGATAATTGGCTCTGACTCGGTTAAAAAAACAAAACGAAGTCTCCTACCAGCCTCCCGAGTGAGTACGACATTGCCCAGCACTAGGAATGACATCTGCTTCCAGGAGAGACTGAGCAAAGCTAACTTCTCTGTGCTGCAGTACAGATTCCCTGGGAGGGCCTATCCTGGGTGTGACACTGTCACACACGGAGTATGTGCGATAAAGGCCATCCTGTGACTCAGAAAGGAGGCTTCCTCAGAGTTTTGTTCTGTAAAGCAAATGAAACATTAAAGGCCTAAGAGCTCCCCTGTGCCTGGCTCTGCACCAAGTGTGAGGGGAAGGCGGCAGGGAGAGTTTCAGCAGGCATAGGAGCTGTAAACAAGTCAGGTCCTTTTGCTCTAGTACAAAGGCTTGTAAATCTAGCGCACCACTTGTCAGAGACTCCTCACTGAGGGTGTGGGGGATGGGGAACTGGCTTCAAATTGACCAGGGGAGCTAAGCTGGATCTTTTCAGAGCGTCACTCTCCTATGTATGCTCCCAAAAGGAAGTCAGGCGGTAGCCTGTGCCCGGTCCTGAAGGTTTGAACCACTGTTTTTCTTTGGCATATTCATCAGTGCTTCTAGTGTTCCTTATTTCATTCATTGGTCAATACCTGTCACCGTCACAGATAAAAAAAAGAAAAGAGCCTTTACAGTGACCTATTGTAGAATCAGGCACTCAGAGCAGAAGTCAGCTTTTGTGCTGAGTGTAACATTATCTTAAATATCACATGCTGCTGATCTACAGTGAAACCTGTTTGTAGGGCCACAGCAGCGCCTCATTTTGCGTGACCTCTTTAAAACATCCTCAAGATCTCCAGATGATTTTGTTTTGTATCTACGTAAAGACCTACTTCTAGGAGGTGACTGAATTCTGCTGATCCCAGAGGTGCTTTCACAGGTTTCATTGTACTTGAAACTTCACAGCTTCTACTGAAATATTTGCATGTGTCTATAGGTTTAGCAAAGTACAAAAGTGAAATCATTTTCATTGCATGATTATGCTGACAGAGTATGGCTTTCTCAACCAAAATTGTGTCTTTATACTTGACAACTCATCAAGGCCTTGTCTTCCTAAGGCCTAATCATTCATCTTAAAATAGTTGTAAAAAAGTCGTCTGGGCTGCAATACTTATAACAAATTGTCATGAACTTTTGCTAGCAAAATACACTGAATGTTTCTGCTATAAAAACAGGCTAACTCAGTAATTACAGAAAAGGCATCTCTATTACAACTACTAGCATTGGTAAAAAAGCTCAGCTTGTACGTTATGGCTCTATAAGCAGCTTGAAGCCACTGTGAGAATTACACCCACTGGGCTCAATTCTGTTCTCATACTAGGAGCAGGATTAACTCCATTCCAGCCAATGAAGTTATACCAGTGTATACGTGGTGAAAGGTCAGGATCAAATCCTAAGGTACGAGGATGAGAGTGACCCCTGTGCACAGGACTTATCCAGGTCCTGTGCACCACCTAAGTTCTTATGGGTTTAAGTGGAAATTTTGCCAGGGTGAACTTTAGCCTTGAAAATGATCCTACCTAAATCAGTGGCAAAGCTCCTATTGACGTCAGTGGGCGCAAGATCAGGCGCTATTACACTAAACTATTGGAAGGTGTACATCTTCTTATTCAGGTACTGAAATGAGACAAACTACTTTTCACCACTGGCCAATCTCAGCTCTTGGGGTCTGGAAGCTCTCTGATGTGGTCTTCCTCATTCTCTCCGGAGCAGGACAAGTTCAGTGCACTGGTCACTGGATGGATCCATGATGTTGTCTGTGTTATATGGCTAAATGGAAACAAGAAATGCCATTACCATCCCCAAAGTGGTTATTTCAGATCATAAAAACAGGCGAAGTCCTCAGGATGCTTAGCTCCTCTCTGGAGGTCCCCAGTGTCTCACAGGATCAGACCCTAAGAACTGTTCATTATTTCCAGCATAGGAGTGTCTCTTTCATTAAACATGAAACCTCACATACATTTATTTCCCATTCTGTAGGCAAAAGGAGGTACCTTTAGGATGTGAGAATCCCAAGTCAAGTTCCCTGCCTCAAACAGTCCCCCTTGATTTAATTGAAAGCTAAGGAGAAAAGTGCCCTTGCAGCAAAGGAATCTTGGTATACTGAAAATACCCTGGAGGTGGTGTCTCATGAATGACCACGATTACTGGCCACTAATACAGCAGCACTCTACAAACCGGAATGAACTAAGTCTCCCAACCTTCCAGCAAGCTGAGAGCAGAGTGGCCAAGTGACCTGATGAGGTCAGAGAAGGCATCAGCCAGAGCTGGACCCAGGAGATTCTGGTTCACAGTCCTATGCTCAGATACTAGAGGGTGAACTACAGAGGTGTAGAATCATAAAGAGACTTCTCCTCTTGAAGGTGAGAGAGGTACATAAACCCAAACGGGTGTATTCTTAGTCCTCCTCTGGGACAAATTCTGGGCATGTGCAGGAGCCAGTGCTCATGCAACTAACCTGACTCACATGAGTCCTCCCTACTTGTGTAAGGGTTACAGGCGCAGGCCCTGCGTTTGAAATACCGCCCCAAGCTGCTTGCATGATCCTGGTCTGCTATCACTAACTGCATTCCCAACAATATGAATGGCTAAAAAGAACCTGCTCTGAAAGTTTCTCAGATTTAGTGAGTGCAGACAAATGGGTCAGGCTGAGAATACTGTAAATTTGTGTACATAATGAGAGCGACAAAGCAAGTGAGATAATATCTTTTATTGGACCAACGTCTGTTGGTTGAAGGGACAAGGTTCACAGAGAGCTCTTTCTCAGGACTGGAGGAGGTAATCAGTGTCTCCAAGCTGAATACAAGGTGGGACAGATTGTTAAGCATAAAGTGTTCAAACATGCTGTAGGACACCACTTAAGTGGGTAATTAAGGGTTAGCAGACAGCAGCATTACAAATTGTTGTAATGAGCTATAAAACCAGTGTCTCTCTTAAGTCCATGTTTTTTATGTTAAGTCCAGCAAAGTTATGAATTTAAGTTCTGAGGCTCGTCTTGGGAAGGTGTTGTGCAGGTTTCCTTTGAGGACAAGACCAGAGAGGTCAGACATGGAGCAAGTGAAAAGTGTTCACCCATGGGTGATAGGGTATTTTTGTCTTTTATCATTTTTCTGTGTGAGTACATTCAAGACCCCTTCATTTTAAGTGGTCTCCAACAGCATGTGTGAGCCCCTTATGCTTAACCATCTGTCCCACCTTGTATTTAGCTGTGACACTCTGGTTACCTTCTCCAGACCTGAGGAAGAGCTCTATGAAGCTTGAAAGTTTGTCCCTGCCACCAACAGACATTGGTCCAATAAAAGATATTTCCTCACCTATTTTGTCTCTTTAATATCCTGGGGCCAACATGGCTACAACACTGCAAATAACACACATAGTGCAAGGCCAAGCCCTCTTGCCCCACTGCCCCCCGGGCACACAAAAAACCCTCAGATAAAATGATCAGTTGTGTGGATACCATCCACACTGTACGTGGGCAGGTCACAGCCTTCTGTTCTTTCTGGAAAGGATGGTAAAGGAAATACAGTTCTTTTCACTGTTTTTAGTCCTGCTAATAGATTCAATCATTGTTATAGGCAAGTTGGTGCAAAGAGGAAGCTTGTAATATAAGATGATCATTATGAAAAAGTTGACAAATCAGATGAATATATTGTCTTCATATGCAATAGCAAGGAAAATAAGTAAGACCAAAGGAACAGACGTGTTAAGGAAACCCACAAGAGTCCCATTATATTACCTTGCAGCCTGTTAAACAAGCAAATACCTGTGCTGCTATACCCTACAAAACAAAACATTGCGGTCTTGAGCAAATTCTGCCCTGACTGATTCTCTTTGCAAATCCACTGTAATCTGTCCACACTATGGACATCCATAGTGCCCTCTGAGGTTAATGGGAGCCTGGCCTGTGTATCCTAATGCAGCACACATTCACCACTCCACAACAGAAACAGTTCACAGGAAAGAAAAAACAAGGGTGGAATGTATAATAAGTAGTTTTGGGAGAATTTGATTTTCATTTTGTTGTTTCACTCAGATACCGATTTTTATCAAGTTAATGTTTTTGGTTGTGTGAGATTATGGGTTTTTAAAGTGCTTTTTAACATTTTTTTCTATTTGAATTTTCACAATTGTGCAAAATTAACTCTGAGTGTGTGTGTGTGAGAGAGTGAGAACACAATTATTCAGTGACACCTAAACCCTGCAGGCACAAGGTGCACGGAGGCTGCGGTTCTGGCAGGGCAGAGCAGAGATCCCTGGCCAGGAATGCAAGGAGGAGGACAAGTCCCTGGCCACAGGGGAAGCCACCCCACTGTCAGCAATCCTAAATCCACATAGGGAGCCCCTGCATTCCCACTATCACTGCCCCACTCACTTCACCCACTGCAAAAGCAGGGACTGTCCCTGGGCAGGAGTCCTGCAGCTGGGAACTCATCATTCTCCTTGTGGCCCTGGCTGGGATCTCCGCTCTGCCCCACCAGGATCGCAGTCTTCGCCACACCTGGTGCCTCCTGAGATCTAGATGCCTGAAGGTGCTAGGTGCAGGGCAGGCTGCACTTGCCAACTGCAAGCAATGGATATTTTTGGCATCTATTTCTGTGTATTTGATGTAATTAATGTTTACGGATGACTAGTGTTTTAAATCACATCCTGCCAAGCCTAGTAATAAGGTGAGAGATTTTATTCTTCAGTTAGTTATGAGCTGTGGTGTAGCACACACAGCAAAAAGGAGTGCGAATATGTATTCACAAGTTAATTTAAAAACACAGCTCTGGGGTCAGTGGTCCCATAAATAGGGAGTACCACCTCGTGACTAGAGGGAAAAGCATCTGCCCCATTGCTGGCCTGGTTTACATTTCGTTTTGCAAATCCACTGGGTCAAATTCACCACTCAGTTTGCCCATGTAAATGACTGTAATTCTATGGAAGTTAATGGACACATTCTGCATTTACACAGGTGGAACACGGAGCAGAATTTGACCCACTGATTTCATGGGGTGTAAGTGTGGGTTGAATCTGACTAAGTTTTATTAGTGTATAAAGATCTTCATACACTTCTCACCTAGATTTTTCCCCTTCACTTCATTCTCTTCTCTTAATACCTGCTGCAGCTTTGCTCCTTCTCTATTCCTGCCCTGCCCCCCATGTATCTGCATTGCACGTTGTCTCTTGAGCAGTCTCTGAACAATTTCTTCAAGTACAGTTGGCTTATGCAGCAATAAACATAAGGCCAGATCCTCGACTGGCCTGAATTGGGAGAGCTCCATGGAAACCAACAGAACTAGGCCAATTTACACCAGCTGAGGTACTGGCCCTCCGGTCCTTATGACTGTAATTACACTCACTCGCCTTTACAATGCCTTGTGGAACAAGGCCGTGTTTGTGGGCTAGAACACACATTATTTACAGTAAGTCTCATGCCTTGTTCTAACACAGAGCTGCAGCCTAAACTCGGGCCCAATTTCGGCTCAGTTCTAACTTCTGAGTGAGCAACGGGGCCACTCTGGAGTTAAACCACTGTAAGTGGGAGCAAATTTTGCTCTTTCTTTTCCTGCACCATTTGATTGTGGTCTCATTTTAATACCTGAAGGTTAGGTTTTGCGTCAGTGTCTCGCAGCACTGACTTACTGGTACAGGGATTATGCTGTTCTGATGAGATGAATGAGCTATGCCGTTACCTCGTACTCACGCCTTTTACTCAGATGTACTGAGCTAGCACTAAATAAAGTGTGATGAGGACAGTACTGCTGCCAACCATGAGGTAAAGCTGGACCACAAAGCTAATTTAAGTTAAAACTTGAGCTGCTTTAACTAGATTACCCCCATCTCCTGAGCTGGTAGCCTGTCAATGTATCCATTACTTAGTACATGGCCAAATCCTTCAATGGGCTGATGCCTGTAGACAGACTGAGTAAGAACAGCAAGATTTGGCATATAGATTTAGCAACCTTTATGCTCACAAATAGCCCCAGTTAAGCCATGGGACGATTTACAAGAATAGACGATGCAAATTGAGCCTTCAGTGAGCTCTTTAATTATTAGAGTAACGTGTGTACATTTCAAAGTGAACAGGTTTATAGCTATCATGCATAGACACTGAAAAGAGAGTTCTAATATCACTTTTTATATGGGATTTATGAATAACATGACAATTTAACAAATCAAGCTACTCACTGTTAAAATGATATATATTAAATTATAGATGTGTGTATATACATTACATCTCAAGTATGTATGTGTTTATATATTTAAAAATCTGGTTTTCAACAGGAAAAAATATTTGCTGTATTTTCTAAGATAAGTTTTCTGAGCTGTTAGTAGCTCCCAAAAGAGACTTTTTTCTCTGGTTGACAAGTTAAATCGCTGTGTTTTAAAACTGTCTATCAATCTCTAAAATTTTGTGGTCTGAAATTCCACTTGCCTATATAACGGCTGAAGGACTGAGCCTGAAACATGTTGATCATTTAGTACATTTTCTGAATTACTTACCTGATTTTGATTACCTGTAGAATCATGTAGTCAGATGTCTCACCCTGCTAATACAGTATTTGTTTCCTACAGCACTGTCAGAAGTGCTTTGCTCTGCCTAGTTTTACGCAGTCATTATCCAGCTTTCCATTACTGGCTTTAATTAATAATGGAATCATTTTTACTTGTGTCCCTGCACAGTCCTGTCCAACATGCCTAAATCCTGATCTATCACACAGCTATATCAAGTCTGAGCTAGCAGCCAAAGGTATAACAAAATCCTATGGCTGGAAACTGAAGCTCGACAAAATCAGAGTGGAAATAAGCTGCAAATTTTTAACAGTGAGGGTAATTATTCATTGGAACAACTTACCAAGGGCTGTGGTGGATTTTCCATCAGTGGTAATTTTTCAAGCAAGATTGGATGTTTTTTCCAATAGATCTGCTCCAGTTCAAACAGGAATTAATTCAGGAAAGTTCTATGGCCTATGTTGTACAGGGAGTCAGAGGTAAGCACAGTGGCCTTATAATCAATGAATCTATGAACCATGAGCATACACTGCCAATCATGTGAATTAGAACAAATTGTGGGCTGGTTTAACGATGATGTGAATAAAGGTCCACAGGTGATAGGGTGGGCCTAACCTACCCCCACCCAACATAGACTTCATTTTCTATTTATTTATCTATTTTAATAAGTTGCCTTTTTCTATAAACTTTAGAGCTGGGGAACAACTAACAGTGGATCTGATTTTCCCCTACCACTATGAGAGCTTGATCCTGCTCCTATAGTGCAGTCAATGCAAAAATTTTCATGGTGCAGGAACAGGCCCTCAATCAGCAGTGAAATCTGACATCAATGGAGTTACACTGGTGGAAAAAATGGTATAAGGAAGAACAGAATCAGGCCCCTCCATTTTAAAATATTTGAGGCCAAATTCTGGGCTAGTGTGCATCTGGAATAAATTCCACTGACTTCAATGGAGTGATGCTGGATTTGCACTGGTGTAAGAGCAGGCTTTGCCCCTTACACTGATAAGTGCAATGGGCCATTTTCTCTTTACAACTCTTTTCCAAACACCCTTATTAGAAGAACTCTTACAAATAAACATTAAGTCCAGATACTGCAACTCACATCAGAGAAAGACACAAACAATAAGCACAGATTACTTAGGAACAAAATAATTGTATACTGTCCTGCTATTTATTTTTAGTCCTCATCAAGTGCTGAGGCTAAAGAGCTTGGACATAATCAGTCCAATGAGATAATCCCAGATTTACTGGGTTGCGGAACATTCTTGTATTAGAAATACATCCTCTATGATTTTTGTGGTAAGGGCACCAATAGAAGTAAGGAGGAGTTCAAATCTACCTCTAGGCTTTGTTTAACTGAAGGACCACTTTTTTTTAAAGTGAGACACTACTGACAATATTGCAGAATTTTGAAAAGGCAGCAATACGACACAAATTCATAACTGCAAAACATTTTCCATTTCAACTGTTCAGCGTCCCTTGGCAAATGTTCTTGTGGAAACGATTCATTTGACCACATTTTAGGAGCAATCAACTATGTGTTAGCTATATTTAAAGCTTTTTAGGTTTACAAACAAGTCTGCGTTATTGGAAGATAGCCAAGCTTATTGTTGGAAAACAAATATTTGAGTTGGGAATATGTCAGCATTTTGTTGTTGTTTGCTTTTTTTTTTTAAGAGTAGTAAATTATAAGACAAATTTTATTGCTTGTACAAACAAAACAAGAGAACACAGCCTTTATTTTATTGGCAAAGAAACAGTAGCGAATTATTTAAATCCCATTATAATTACCCTCCTTATGGTTCTTACTTCCTAGCATGCAAAATGGTTTATTTCAAGAAGAGAATTTAGGACATTATCTTAAGGAAAGAATGGTTCAAAGATAGAGGGATAAGATGATGAAAAATAGAGTGCACATCTTTGCTAGATTTTGAGAATTAGCAAATTGTGTTTTTCACTTTAAGTGATAACAATCTCCCATTTACATTACATTAATTTGTACAGAGCCAAGTTCTGTAACCTCTCAGAGGGTCATGGAAAGCCTTATAGGCAGCAGAACTGTTGCAGGTCACTTTGTAGAGTTCCCCTTCTGCACAGAGTCCATGTAATGTCCCATGGAGGTTTTTTTCATGCTATTGTGCTGGGAGACTGAATGGGCGTGGCCAATGTCAACCGGGGCCATTTCCCGTGGATTAACTGACCAAAATTCTCCACTGCATGATTGTATGAGTCACCTGCAACTTGCAAAAGAAGAAATTCTGTGCAAGGCCTGTTTGAGATTTTTGGGGGAGTCTGGATGTCTCTCCAAACCAAAAATCAACCAAACTCCCACCAGATAAAGATTCATTATGGGCCAAATGAGTTCTGCTATTGACTTCAATGGGACCAGGATTCAGCCCTATTTGAATAAAGAAAGCCAGGTTCTGACCTCATGTGAAGCCTGTGCTTACCCTCTGAATATAATGATGTTGTACACAATGTAAGTAAAGGCAGAATGTGTCACATTTAAAATCAAATGCACAAATGCAATGACAAAGGTAGCTGGGGTTTTTCTAAACTGATATCCTAGCAACCTACTCTGTTGAACTTGCATCAGTCATTTTACTGAGCTGTTAATCTCTTGTATCCTTGATTTTGGATCTCCCAAATCTAACTGGCAATGCAAAATACAGTAATGCTTAATTCAAGATTATTGGTGCTTAATAAAACTTTAAATGATCTGTGCATAAATGAAAATTATTGCAAAATCACTAACTTTTGCTGACTGCTTTAAGGCAAAGGACTGAGAATGTCAAATCCCTTACTATCAAAACTGTAACCTCTGGTACTTTCAATGTTGCTGCAGAAACAGCCTGCAACGAAAACAGGATGTAGCAAAAGTTGTTGCCAGCACCAACTGCATGATCACAAGGCTACATCCAGTAATACACCTTATGGCTACACCAGTAATACACCTGTCATGTTGCACTGATTTTCTTCCCCCATATTTTATACTAGATCCCTTTACATACTCGTATGCTCGTAGGAGCAAATCCTGCCATTCTCCCACTCTATCTGCAGAAACACCTGGGTGCAGAGATCCCCAGATGCAGGTGAATTGGGAATGGCAGGTGAATTGGGGATGCCACGCAGGGTGCACACCACTTGCCAGGAGGAAATCACTGTGGGGACTTCCTGTGCACTGCCATTCAGTGAGAGCTTGGAGGTGGGGTAGGGCCAGGCGATCGGAGAAGTGGAGCTGGGGCCTGTGGATTCAATATTAGGGGGATTGACTTACATAGTGTGAAGGTTCAGGAACCCAAGCCCCAGTTAGGGTTGCCAATTTTGGCTGAACGTGTTATTGGAGGTTTCATCACATGACATAATATTTAATTAAAGATTAATCTTTAATTCCTGGAGACTCCCGGACAATCCTGGAAGGTTGGCAACCCTAGCTCCAATACAAGTTCTTTCCCTTTCTGCTGCATGGAATTTCAGTGTACAGCCCTGTTTGCTGAGCTGCCCATAGCTCTGCAGGATTTGTCCTAACTGCTCCCTTTGTCTCCTGCTCTGCCTCTTCTTTCATGTTTCCCCTAATGCTTTGAATGGCCTTTTGCTTTCCATGCACCCAACACTTCCCTTCTCCTTTAAACTCACTTCTTTCAGGAAGCCTTCTAACTGCTCAACCACAATGCCTCTCTTTGCC
This sequence comes from Gopherus flavomarginatus, assembly GCF_025201925.1. Classification (NCBI taxonomy): domain Eukaryota; kingdom Metazoa; phylum Chordata; order Testudines; family Testudinidae; genus Gopherus; species Gopherus flavomarginatus. The sequence goes on along the minus strand of NC_066628.1, from coordinate 42,065,880 downwards.
TCCTTGCACCCTGTATTTCCTGTTTCTCTGAGTTTCTCTTCAAGTCCCTTGGACCTCGATCAATACTGTCTTTAAGTGTTTTGTAAAGGGCTGTCTAATAATAAACAATAACAGCAGTCCTGCACAAAGCCAGAGTAACGACGACTTTTGCTTTGCAGTGGTGCTGGTTGTGAGATGTGGGATCCTTCCCCCTACCACTGGGTGACAGCAGAGTACCAAAGGAACCACAGACTTCTACAACTGCAGAAGAATCTATTGTTTCTGAACTCCCCAGGACTAGAACTTTTGGCCAGTGGATCCAGTAACTGCAGATTTACTGGCTACGGTCCAGTTCACTCCTTGCATGGTGGCACAGAGAGAAATCCCATGCCGCAGTGTTTTGTGGTTGGGATCCCCTGTGCAGCAGATTGTGTCAGTTCCATTGCCTGGAAGGCTATGCAGAATATGGCACATATGGAGTATTTCACAAACTCAACATACAGGTTGCAGCCAATGTATAGTTAATGGTGCAGTAAAATAATGCAGCCCACACCCACTTTTATGTACCTATGATCACATTTTATGAGATCCAAACTATCCCTTGGCTTTTAGGAGCCAGCACTTTTACCCCTCTGCTCTTATCATTTTGACTTAACCTTGGCTTTGTCTTTTCAGTGAAATCAGCTCTGATTATGGTGAAACAGCAGTGTGGCCATCAACTCTTGTGGCCATTGTACACTGCTGACCCAGTCAAGATTTGTGACTCAAAAAACATCCTATATGCTTCTGTAGCCTCCTTTAAAATGTCATTATTTGGAAGCCAGATGATAATTATATGGAGATTCTCAGTTAACCGAGTGAAGCTGAAAACATGCTGTTGCCATCTTATGCTTATGCTAGTGTTGATGAGATCTGCAAAGAGGAAATAGTTCTCAATTGTTCAACTTTATGGGGGGATTAGATCAAAGAAGTAATTGGGTAAAACTGGGTAAGTATAGTAAATCAATCTTGGGAATAGCTGGTGAAGACAATTTCCAGAACTCAGAACCTACAAGCGCTTTGGGAAATAATGTGTTTTCTATTAACCAAAACCAGATTATCTGAACTTAAAATAAACATTTTTTAAAAATAACTTCTGTTTAGTTTTTAGCTGCTTGACTCTCTCCCAGGATTACATTTTATAAGAAACACCTGTAGGGAAGGCGCATAGCATAGGAGTTGCAGATTAAAGGCCTGAAGTGCTGAGCAGCTTCTGGAAGATGGTTAGTGCCCTTAGCACTCACTGGTTTCAGTGAGACTGAGGGCACTGATCACCTCCCCAGCTCTGATCCTAATGTGACACACAACCCCCCCAATCATGCTGTGTTTCTCTGAAGGGGCTGTGGGTTTAGTAGTTAAATCAGGGGTAGGCAACCTATGGCACGGGTGCCGAAGGCGGCACATGAGCTGATTTTCGGTGGCACTCACACTGCCCAGGTCCTGGCCACCTGTCTGGGGGGCTCTGCATTTTAATTTAATTTTAAATGAAGCTTCTTAAACATTTTAAAAACCTTATTTACTTTACATACAACAATAGTTTAGTTATATATTATAGACTTATAGAAAGAGACCTTCTAAAAATGTTAAAATGTGTTACTGGCATGCGAAACCTTAAATTAGAGTGAATAAATGAAGATTCGGCACACCGCTTCTGAAAGGTTGCCGATCCCTGAGTTAAATAATATAAAATGAAAGCCCAAGAAAGAGTCCAGTTTATTCCTTGATTAAACCCATTAAACAGCAGTGTATTATAAGTCTATGGGCAGCTTCATAAGAGGTAAACATCACTGAAAAGATCTTTTATTTGTCCAGATAGTGGTACTACTAGTGATATTAATAAGCAGGTGCAGCAATACACAAATGGACTGGTCTGGAAACTTCTGAGTAATGGCCTGCTGAGTAAACTGACCCGGTGTTGAGTAAACACCTGGAATTGGTGATGGGGTTAATGATCGTTCACTTACAATTCAAATCTCTCCTGGGTCAGAAGTGATTGAGTGTTACCACCATGTAAGGGTAGTTCAGTAGCCTGTGTGCAAGGGGTCGGAGGTTCCCAGTGGACATGTGACTACATCACAAAAAACCAACTTCCTGTGTGGTAACTTCTTGACAGTCTCAGCAGACACCAAGGACTGTAAAGATTAGTAGTGGCCTTTTCCACAAAGTGGCAAACCCTGCTCCAAGAATGGAAGAATGAACAGGATTTTGAACTCACCAAGTTTCCAGTCCCTACATGGAAATGACCCGGTAGTGGAGAATTTGACCCTCAGTCACACCTGTGTAAAGCTGGAGTAACTCTACTGCAGTAAACAAAGATTAGAACTGGTTCCAGTCACTTTGGTGGGATTTATGAGCATACAAGGGAGAGAGAATTTAGCTCTAGGGTTCTGCTCACAGGGAGGAAACGTAAACTGCTCCATGACTTGCTATGCCAGAACCTGATTGGGAAGTACAGTTTCTGCAGAGGACAAAAGAATGTTTCTGCATCCTGGTGCCTGATATCGGAAAAAAAAAATTCCTGCCCCACCCCCTTCAAAAAAGCTCCAACTCAGCCAGAAGCTGCTTAAAGTCTTAACATTCTTGTATTACAAACTCATGTTATCATAAAAGCCAGTGCCAAGTTCCCTTGTATTACCTCTAAGGTCATTTCCCTTACAACAATACAAAATGAATTCATTGAAAATCAGAATAGATGAATTCACTGTAACCACATATGCTGGGAGTTGAACTATTTTAAAAACTTTAATATATTTTTCATTTTTCAAGTAATTCCATTCTGCTTATCCAGACTTCTTCATGTAGTTTCCATTGGCAAAAGTATTCCCATGTCCCATGCTAAACTGTTGTTGTGTGCTGTTAATCAAAAGCCCCACCTCACTCTAGAGGGGTCTCTGTGCCATCGGTAGATGCAAGTGATCTCTAGACATGATTTTAGGAAGTGACAAGTGATTCTGGGTGCCTCCATTTTTAACTGTCCAACATGAGACACCTTTAAGGGGCCTGAGTTTCAGACAGCTGGCCCACAGCACTTTCAGAAAATCAGACCCACTGTCTCGAATTGGGTAAAAAAAAAAAAAAAAAAAAAAAAAAAAAAAAAAAAAAGAACTCAGAATTATGGGTCACTTTTGAAAATCTTGATCTGACCATTGTTAGTTTAAGTTTGCTGAACACTCTGAAACTCTTTGGATGAAAGGCTTTATAGCAATGATACTGAGCACATACAGTCCTCTACCAACCTTACCTGACAAACTCTTACAACATCCTTGTGAACTATGTAGCTATTATTATTTGTATTTTACAGATGGAAAAACTGAGGATGAGACATTAAAGCAAATATTTTCAAAAGTGGCCTCTAATTTTGAGTGCCAAATTTATGACAAAGGCATGATTTTCAGAGGTGCTGAGCACCAGCAACTCCAACTGGGCTCAGTACTCAGCACCTATGAAAATCAGCCCTACTGGTAGATGCTAAATTCAGCACTGAAAAACTGGCGGCAGTTTTGAAAATTATGGTGTAAATGCCTTGCCTTAAGTTATACAGGGAGACAGGATCAGGAGATACTGGATTGCAAATGCCAAACTCAATCCAGCAGATCGTGCTGTCTCTCATTATACCAGTGTGAACTCACTTAAATAGGAGCCTTGATGTTGAGTGTAGAAGTCTACTCCTAATGAGAACTACTGTGGATTCACTAAGATTTGAACTAGAAAGAAGATTTCACAGACATGTAGACACTGTGGCTATCATCAAAATAACCTGCAAATTATAAAATATAAGATGCGGATTCTTTCTGCCACCCACTGTATGCAGTGATACTGCAAAGATGCAGCTGTGCTCAGAGGCCTCTGAAACCACAAAGGGATGGAGCAGGATCTGGGTCTAAGGAACTAAGAGGAGTTCCAACTTTGTAATGCAGTGGAAATGGGTAGGGGCAGGCTTGGTCACAGAAAAGCTTATCAGCCTATAGCTTTACAGTTTCTATTTCGCATTCAGTAGGTAAATGCAAGTGAAATTTGTTTTCCTTTTTAGATGATACATTTAGCCCTACTGCTGTAAACATTTATATTTATACTGTAGAACAGGGGTGGCCAACCTGTGGCTCCGGAGCCACATGTGGCTCTTCAGAAGTTAATATGCGGCTCCTTGTATAGGCACTGACTCCGGGGCTGTGGCTACAGGAGCCAACTTTCCAATGGGCCGGGGGGGTGCTCACTGCTCAACCCCTGGCTCTGCCACCAGCCCGTCCCCCACTCCACCCCTTCCCGCCCCCTCCCCTGAGTCTGCCGTGCCCTCGCTCCTCCCCCTCTTCCCCAGAGCCTCCTGCACACCACAAAACAGAGGTTTGGGAGGTGCGGGGAGGGAGGGGGAGGTGCTGATAGGTGGGGCTGTTGGTGGGTGGGAGGTGCTGGGAGCAGGGGGACTGCTGACATATTACTGTGGCTCTATGGCAATGTATCTTGGTAAATTCTGGCTCCTTCTCAGGCTCATGTTGGCTACCCCTGCCATAGAGGTTGTCCAGCTATGATCAGTGCTTTGTTATTCTTAAATTCAGTCATTAAATCATAAATAGATTTCTGTAAATATCCAGCTTTCAATAAAATCAATTGTGGTTCGTTCTTCCTCCCCCCAGACACAAATATACTGGACATTTATGATCTATTTGATGTCACCCATTAATTATAGGACTCTAAAGGGTGTGACAAGCCATGCTTTCAAGGTGGATGCATGATTTAGTAGCTTGATTAGAAAATCCACTACAACATTTTTTCTGTGCTTTAATGGTCTGTCTGTTTTTCTGAGTATTATCTCAGACTATTTGGTTACCTACCATAGAGTACCTTCTCTTCTCAGCTACACTGGTGGATATTCGGAGTAACTACACTGCCTTTCGTGAAGTCTCTCAGTCTTTATGATGGTGTAAAAGACAGCAGGATTTGGCCCTTGGGCATAGACTCATGTGTCTCTATTGTTTCCTACAGATACAATATATGGTCAAGGAGAATGTGACAGGCCTCAGCCATCTGTCCCCACCATTTCCTCCTCATTGCACGACAGAGAGGGATTTTTAAAAGGATGTCTCAGTTCACAAGATATCAGTTCCTTCAAATGTCAAAAAGCAGGCTGGTTCGATTCATAGATTATAGGGCCAGCAGGAACCATTGTGATCATCTTATCCGACCTCCTGCATACCCAGGCCAGAGGAATTCCCTAAATTCAATCCTATTTGAACTAGAGCAGATCTCTTAGATAGATATCCTTGTCTTTTGATTTTTAAATGGTTTGAGCGATTTTTACTGCTTGTAAGGTGTCAGAAAGTACTAAGAAGTCTTTAAAATATCTTAACATTCTGCGTGTGAGCTGTGTCTACTCCTGCATGTATTTGCTACAGAACCACTGATAGATGGAACAGAATAGGTTTACAGAGCAATGGGGTGGACAAAAAGAGACTAACACCTCTCAACGTATACACAAAATCTTTTGCCGTTACAGCAAAAGGAAACATTCTTCCTTGGCAGCACTCTAGGGCATTTAAGCACACAAGGAAAACTTCTGGTTCTTGGGTGAATTATAGGGAAAAAAAATTAGAAGTATTATCCCTTCCTTTGCCATAAAATAGACAAATAAACACTGGCCTCAGTCTACCTAAGCATTCCAGAAGATTGAAATATCTGGGAATTCACACCTTGTTCTCCAGGAAAGACTTATTTAAAGTACAAGTTGTGCTTTCACTGTCTAAGACAGAATATAGCGTATGTCGAAGTGTAGGAACTTGCTTCTGTTAAGCAGCAAGAAAATGGTGTTTATAGGGGGCAAAATCCCCAGCTGCTACTTACAAATTTTACACATATGCAAGAAGTGGGTGGCAGTGGGAGGGAGAATAGCAAGGCCATACCTAATTTTAGATGCTAGTCCCATGATGCAGAGCTTCCATATGTTAAAGGTGAAACAAAGTAGGAAGACAGAGGAGATTAACTGGAGTAGGTTGCTTTTGAAGAAAATTCATGTCCTTTTCTATGTTGTCCTTCCACTATGATTCTTCCCAAGCAACAGCAAATAATGGGATATTACATGGCATTAAATACAGCCTGCCAATGAAAGCATGTATCATCTCACAGGCTGTACTGATGGAATGCTATGATTCTCCCCTGAAGTCTTTTACTGCCAGATCATATGACTGCGTCAATTTATGCCCCCATTTACATTAGTTACAACCCCCAATTAGGTCAATGGGGATTGCATCTGAAGAAAATCTGGGCAGAATTTGTTCCATGTGTCTAACTATCAAGAGTGGTTCAAAGTGAACTTGCTCTTATCAAGATGAAATGGTATTTCCATATGAATGTCTCCCAACTGTTCACTATATACACATTTCTGAATGCATGTGTTGGCTCCCATGAGATCACATGAACTGCGCCCAAGGCCCTGGGTTTCAGAGAGGAAATTCCCAAGGGGGAATTATAAATCCTTTTGGAATCTGAGTAATTGGATTTCTCATGCTCATAACTGGATTGATGCTGAATCACGTCCTGCACAGGATTTTTTACTCCCCTCAAAAATGGCAATAGGGTGAATGTATCAGACAGGCTGAACTGCTGGGGAACAAGATTAAGTCACCTGGGGTCTGAATTGCAGAAAGGCCTGTGAGAGAAACTTCCATACTCCTGTTTCTTGCCAAATAGCATTAACTGCTGCACTGCTTTTAGACTGTAGTGCAGAGATGCAGTTGGATGCCATCTCCTCTCTGCAGGTGATCAATTCACCATACACCGTAAACGGCAGATGACAGGCACAATTTTTAAAAGCCCAAAACATCTTCTCCTAAGTACCAGAAGATCTGAAGATATGCCATGAATTCAGAAAAAAAAGAGAAGGTATTTAGAACGGTTTTACGTATGTGCCAGCCAGACTGGAAACTTCTTATGGGATTGCTTTTAAAAATGCCAGTGTCTACATGCCTTAGAGATCTCTGAATCTTTATAAGTTGGGAAGTAAAGGCCATTCCCTTCTCCTTCCGCAGCACTGAGAGGAGAAATATGGATCTAATCATATAGAAGGGAAAAGGGTTTTCAATACCCAATTCTGTATTCTGTTATGTAGGAAACTCCTAAATGCTCCTGAAGTGCTCTTGGCTGCTAAGACACATGGGCCAAAGCATCAACTAAGCGTCACCTAGAGTAAGTTGGTAAAACTTTTCAGAAACCCCTGGACCAACTTCATGGATGTAGGTTACACCATTGCTTACATATCAGGTTAAATTGGTTAGAAAATGAGTGTAAGAGGCAAAGCAGTGCCATCTGTACCAGTGGTTATGAAAAATGAGTGCCGCTTACATGACTTGTTGATTGTAGCAGGACAGTAAGAGATAAAATTCAACTTTCCCTTCACATTACTTTAAGTTGCATCATATAACTTCAGACCTTCTTGAGACCAAGTTCAGTCCTCACTGACATCAGTTGGAGGCACACCCACGTATGTCAGGGACTCTATCTGATCCCCACTCACCACTCCATTGGTAGGATTTATATTCATTTTATACCCCTGAAAGTCAAGTCAGTGCAAATTATCCTCACTTTTTCCACCAGCGTACTAGTGTGTAACCCACAGCACCATTTATATCACTTCTGAACTTTTCCCGGCAACCACATACCTCACAGACTTGGCCTTACTGCCCATAACAGCTTCAGCTCCAATCATGAGGCACTACTGCAGTTTGAAAGGTAATTTCTCCATGCTTGCCAGTGCTTGACCATTGGATGCTTAACAACGTGGCTGATCAAAAATGAATAAACGAGGCACTAAAGTGCCCTAATGGTGGAGATTAAGCTCTAACTCTCAATGACATGTATACAAAAATGCATCCATGTAAATGTTTTATTCATGTCAGTTATTCATATAACTGGGTTTCACTGTAGTATGTAACAGAAACCAGCTGGTTTACTTCTTTTAAACTCTGATTTCTCATGCACTTCATACTGTTTCACTCCCCTTCAAAGATATTTATAGAAATTTCACAGCAAGCTACCTCAATCTTATGTGATATTCAGCTTCTGTCCTGGAATGCGTTTATTGCATGAGATCCACAAGAAATAGAATTAAGAGTCCCAACTACCTGACAGCCCAATAAAGTACCTTGCATGTGAAGCAGCTTATTAATTAAAAATAATTATCTTTAGCAAACTGTAAAATCTTAATTAATTCAAACGTAGTCATTGCAGTTTTTGTTCACTTCACAGCTTAACAATATGTTAAGAAGATGACGGAATTCAAATTTAAGGTGAGTTTACATGTGGCAACATTTGGGAAATTACAACTGTCATGACAACCAAACCACGTTTCAATGCCTGGTTGTACCCACTGGAGTGGTAAAATAGTTCCGAGTACCTCAGGACTTAAGCTGTTCTAAATACCAAAGAGAAAGAAAGGATTGAAATTCACAGCCAAACAGTACAAGAGGGCTACAGAATTAGTGCTAGTGCTCTAAGTACCAAACATAATCCCTATTTGAACATACAACAATTAGATTAAATCCTACTGAACAGGATCAGCTGATTAGAAGCACCTCTGGGTATGTTCCTTCTAGAAAAGGATACCTTTTAACCTTACGTAAGCTCTTCTGGAAATTTGTATCACACTTTGTTAGAGGTAGGGGACTTCTGTGGCACTTGCTTCTTGCTGTGAATAGTTAACTTTCAAATTGACTTTACACAAAGGGATTCACCCTTCTCTTATAAGGCTGTCCTGCAAAGAGCCAGTTTTGGGCAGGCTTGCGCTCCGTGCAAGCTCCTTGGAGCCAATGGTGTAAGCAAAGTCTAACTTTGTCCACAAGAAACAATATCCAATTACATCTGGAGCAAGAACCGTTGCACCACTTTAATCTCAGGAGTGGGGAGAGCTCTTGAGAGTGAGAGATTTCAGACAGTGGTTATGCCCGGGAACTTTGCACTCTTTCACTTCACATATCAAGGAGGCAAGTATCAAAGGGGTAGCCGTGTTAGTCTGGATCTGTAAAAGCAGCAAAGAATCCTGTGGCACCTTATAGACTAACAGACGTTTTGGAGTATGTGCTTTCGTGGGTGAATTCACCCACGAAAGCTCATGCTCCAAAACGTTTGTTAGTCTATAAGGTGCCACAGGATTCTTTGCTGCATATCAAGGAGGGTGTCTTTATGCTAATCTTGCAAAGGCCGATGTGGACAATGGAGTCTGGGATATGCTACAGGGGGTTGTGATGACAGAAATCCAGAGGCCCTAGCATCCTGGGTAAGGACTGTACTAAGAAACAGCTGCCATTGTTGATTTCTAGATAAGGATGGGAAGTGTGGAAAACCTCACGAGAAAGCCTGTTCTTGTGAGATTTCCAGCCCAAATTTGCACACTCAACCAATGAGGATGGTGTGGAAAGCAGCAGAACATCTGAGGCTTTTTCTCTGCTGAACTCCAGCCACAGGAGGTTCATCCTCTACTGATCTGCACCTTATTACCACGTCAGCAAAAGTTTAACTTCAAAGTGCAGCTCTCAATAGAATCCTCTCAAGCATATTCAGCAGGTCCAGCATTCCACTGAGGCAGCAAGATAAACGAGAAGCTGCATTTGTGACTTTCTACTGGTCACAGAACCCAAATGAAAAGAAATTAGATGAACAGTAAAATGTGACATTTCTTCTGCTGTGTGAGACCAGTCATTTTGTTGCTATTACAGATATTTAAGCAACCATGGATTTTGCCAACTGCTACAGCTCTTGTCATTTCTTTAGGCCCCAGTTCGGCTTTCAGTCACACTGGTATAAATGCAGGGTAACAAGACTGTAGCAAGTGGAGCAAGGACCTCAGATTTACATAGAACAGAACCTTGATTCAGCCTGACCGACTGAGCAAACCAACCAATTCTTGTATAGGCCAAAAGTGGCAATACCCTATTTTCAATGTTTCATGTAAAATTCAATGTGCATACATCTCCACAAAAATGAGTCTTTTACTTTATCGGTTTTATTTGTGGAAACTGCAGCATCTGTAAAATTGTATTGGAAAACACTACTTGTTTTAATTTCCTAAGTTATTTCTTCATCACATTCCTTGGTATACATCTCCTGCGTAACTTACATCTGGAAATAATCAGCATATTAAACACAAGGGCTCAAGCAGAACTTGAGTGCTGCAGCATATATGGTATGTTCTGAATCACTATGAGAATACTGTGTCAGCCCTAATATCTCTAGCTGCAGGCACCAGCGATGAATTAAGGACAATGTAGTAGTAAGTTAAAAAAAAAAGTTCCTGCTTTTTCTGGCTGGCACAGAAACTTAAATACACTACTTTACATATAACTTCCACAATGGCCCAGGGGAAAATCATTTTCACCCCACTGCAGAGGCCTCACTCACCACCCTCTTCATCTCTTATGTGCCTTTGTGGAAGTCCTCTCCACAAGCAAAATAACATGTGCCTAATCACTCATAGGAATTGAACAATTTGCCAGATTATTAACTTAATGTACTGAATGGACATCAACCAAAATTTTAGCTGACTGTTCTTCTAACTGGTAAGAGGCAAGATAATGTTGCTCTGTGAATGAGCCCTTAATATTAACACAGCTGTGTTTCACCCACCTGATGGAAGAATAATATGCTAACTTAAATCACTTCCTGTCAAATTAAATCACTTCCTGTCAAAGTCACACACACACACACACACACACACACACTAAACTGTTTGCTTTTCCTAGTTTCTTCCAGTAGGATCAGAGAATTCAGCTAAAACATAATCTTGCTCTCACTCACTGAGAAATCAAGTGGAAAGGTTTCTACTGATCTTTCCAATCACAAGGAGGCATCTCAGCTGATTAGATCAGGAAGGCAAGGGAAATACAACAACTTGCCAGCATATGCCCTTTTCTAGATAACATGGTTCATATGTGAACAGCAGCCTTGACAGGCTTAGATAGAACAATAAATTTCCATCTAGCTTCAGTGAAAAGTTGACAAATATGAACAAAATGCAATGGATAGGAAATTGCAAGTCTAAGTCCAACTAAAGCTGGCTTCGAGTGTGTTTGGGATTTGAGTCCAGTGTGTCCACAGTACCGGTTCAAAAGCGTCAGTCTGAACTGTGCAACTCTCACTCAGATTGGGGAACATTTACTCATACTGGTTGTCAGTGGGGGTGCAGAATGAGTAAGTGGTAATTACCACGAATAAGGGTTGCACAGGTGGGGCCACTATGCTTTGCACAGTAAATATATGGATTCTATCCCAGTATGACGAATATAGTAAGAATACTGGGCTTGATCCTGTCAGGTACTAAGCACTCTGGCCCTGACCCAGCAGAGCACTTAAGTATGTACTTAACTTTAGGCACATGAACAGTTCCATTATACAATGGGCCTACTCTTGGGCTTAACGTTAACCACATGCCTAAGTGCTCAGCTGGATCAGGACCAGAGTACTTAGCATTTTGCAGATATACAGTATCTTCTCATTTGGGTCAGGATTAAGAGCAATTTGCTTGTCCTATAAAAGAACAGGTACAGAACCAAAATGTGAATGAATAGGAACGATTTACATGAAAAATATATGTCTAGCTACTCTCAGGATATCAAGAAACTTTATGTTCATTTCACTGCCCATTTGAATTCCGTCAGAAGTTACAATTAAATTTTCAAGACCATTCTAGTATAAAAGATGGTGAACTGGATCCTGTTTCGTGATAAGGCTGCTCTGTGCCATTCCAGCAACACACAGGAGCCTGAGAGCCATCTTAACTCATTACACAGAGACTCGTCTAGGCAAGGGGAAGGTCCCTAGGTATCTTATTCTGATACCTAGGGACCTTCACTCAACCTAAGGTTTCTTTGCCTTAACCCCAAATTATATGCATCAGTATCTCACTTTGTGCAGGTAGTGAACAGATAAAACTGAGTATTTACTTTTGGGGGTCAATGTTGCTTCCATTAAAATCAATGAAACTCTGTCTATTAACTTCAACAGAAGCAGGATCAGACCTTAACTCAGGTAGGTCAACAATAAAATATTCATAGACACAAGCAGCATATCACACATTGCTCTCTACAGCATTTAGAGAATAATGAAAATAAAGGTGTAAGGGATACCTGATATTAACTAAATAAATAGCTACTAGAGACGGGCCTGAGGATATAAAGTTTGCATCTAAAACTGGATCCGAAGTCTAACAGAGTGCAGGGTGCTCAGTTTGGATGCTAAGTTCTCATTCAGACTCAACATAACAACATTAACTCAACTGTTTCATAATAATGCTAACTTTGCTTGCTAGTGTCTTCCACCAAAGGATCTCAGACACTTTGCAAACATAAATCAAACTCACAAACCCCTGCTGACAGGCAGGTAGGTCTTAAATAATCAGCCATGATCTTTCACAGCAAAAAGCAGACCTTTATATATTAGGGTACAAACAACAAGATAGAGGGGTCCTGATCCAAAGCCCACTTTAACATCAGTGGACAACTTTCCATTAACATTGATGGGCTTTGGCTCAGGTTCAGATGGTTTATAATCATGCTGGTATCCTAGATCTATAAGGTATTTTGTGATTCTTTATCTGTGCCATGCATGTGTATATGTATCATACTGGATGCTTTCGCCTTAAGTTTAAAGATATTTTCACCTTTCCCTCACTTGTTGAAAATAATGAACTTGCACTACTGACTTTTTTCTTTTAATCTTTCAGAAAAAAATTATGAAGGAAATCCTGTAATTAAGAAAAACCCAAGAGCACATGACAAAAAGGGCCTGATCTCAGTGCTTTGTATTTTCTAGTCTCCCTCCTGAGGGTGATTACTTTTAAAGCTTTGTAGACCTTGTCATAGTAATTTATACCACGTTTTATTGTTTCATCTCAATGTCACCTCTCCTCTAGTCTTAGGAGGGTTGTCAGAAAATTCATTCAACTGCAGGTGACGTTTGGCCACACAGATTTTTCCTTAATCTTATTTTTGGTGACACAAGTTTGTTTGCTATTATAACATCTACGCTATACTGCACACGCTGAAATGATGATGCATTATTGACTAACATAATGAATAGATTTAACTAACCAGTAATCACCAGGAGCACAGGTTTTTTTTTCCAATCTCCTCTCTTCTTTGCTAACACTAATGCAACAGAGATGACAAGCACCCTGGCTGTTGAGACAATGGTAGTTATACTATATACCGAGCAGATTATGACAGTGAGGAGATAGCCATATATGTATTTTTCTTAAAATAACAGAAATTGAATCAGATTATTTATTTTTCTTTGGCTTAAAATACTCGAGATGCATACTGACAGCAGAAGTTTTTAATATAGCTAAAATATTTGCATTGACAAGCACTGAAATGCACAAAGAATATGACAAAAGATCTTGGTAACAGGCCCAATTTCAATGGCAATATTCACTGAGTAAGGGTAGGCTAACCTAAAGGCAGTGAAAATTTGACTTGTCAGAACTCTGTGATTTTAAGTTAGTGACCCTATGATTAACATCTTAAGTGGAAAGCTTAGCAAGTAATAACTTCTCTTTTAAATCAATGGCAGGAAACTTGGGAGTCTCTTGTTTACTTTATAATTATGATGAAATGCCTACCACTCTGCTCCTTCAATCCATTACAATAACAGAACAATTTAATTCCAGATACAAAGCTGGCTACGAAGTCCATTTTCTACAAAACAAGAACATGACTTTCTGACACAACAGGAATGGTTTTAGATATAGCCTGGGCAGCTACAGAGGGTAATCACATGGTAAAAGACATTCTGCTGGGACTAGTTACAAAGAGAAACTACCATGTTAGTCCTTTTCCTTGTGCAGTTTTCTGGGTGAAAAGATTGCAGATGGAATTTGATTAGGTTTAGTCAGTGTCTGTCAGCATCTAGGCTCTTTAACACTTGTCTGGATACAAAGAAAAACTGATTAGTTTTGTACCAAGCTAGCCAGTACTCCTTCACAGCCAGTTCTTGATGAAGTACACAATACAGAAGGTAACTGACTGGTCTACACAGCGGATTGAAGCCTTTACACATAAAAGAGACTGCAGAAGGAAACTGATTAGCATCCTATTCATTTTCCTCTGCTTTCTGCATGTGCAAAGCTTTCTGGCCCTATAGAAACTGTGATGGGTGCCAATATGCATAGATGACAGAGGACAAGATGATAAAGAAAGACAAAAAGAGCAAAAAGGGAGGGGAGAGGGGAAAAAAGAAACGCTAAAAAGGAAACTATAAAAAGAGATGAAAAAATGTATTACTGGGAGGTGCTCAGATACTATCTACTCAGAATAGAATAAAATGATGCACAGACACCAAGCTGTGTCCCTGAGTTGTCTATCTGGCTGCCCAGGAAAAACTGCAGACAGTGCAAAGGATTCTGAGGTTTTGCTTAAGTAATGTATGGGGCACAGGTGCCATCTCCCAGATTCAACAAAGGTGTCAGTGCATCTAGAGAGCCCTAAGGTTTGTGTGTTACTATGGAAACAGCTCCTAGGGTCGGAGCCAGAGCTACAGCTCCCAAATAACTGAGTACTGTCTGATGTTTCCCCAGCACTGAGGCTCCCAACCAGTTTTAACACTGATTTTTTCATTTTAGCATTTGAATGTTCGGGCCTATGAACTTTTTAGGGGTTGGGATTTTCCCATCCCTATTTGCAGCATTGAAAGGATCAAAGACTTTTGAAGTAACCAAAGCAAGATGAGGTTGGAAGTTAGTCACCTGACTACCAGTGAATTTCAATAGGATTTGGGTACCTAATTCCCTTGGAATTCTTTGAAAAGCCCAGTCTCATTATATAAGTTTGTCCCTAAAAAAGTCTATAAATGATGTCACTAACAAGCTGTTTATAAGACAGATGATGTTTCTGGTCATGTTACTGATTTTAATGTTCCTCCTAGAAAGTTTAGATCTTTTTACCCCGATTAACTGAATCTCTCCCTGTCATCCTCCAGATGTGATAGAAACCGCTTACATAACTTTGATGCCAGTACTCACTTGATAAAGTACTTGATTCCATCTGCTGTGTAAGCTTCTTCCCATCCATAAGGTAAGCCTAAGGTGAAATAAAGAAATAAAATTACTCTCAAAGCTTGGAAGACACCATGAAATTACATTTTGGTATGGTAATAATTAGAATACTATAGCCTTCAATCAGGGCATACAAATATTACTTTCAAAAGCCTGTTAGTTTAAAACCATTAAGCTTCATTGGACATAAGTATTACTGCATTATATTAAAAAAAAAGCTATGTCACAAAAGCATTACCAGTAGCTAAAACCTTAATCATTATTAGTCTTATTCACAAGTAAACTGATAGTCTGGTAGAATTTTAGGGTCTGATTCCTAACAGGCTTGAATTTTGTGTTATCATTCACACCTAGGCAAAGAAGGTGTAAAAACAACCACTCTGATTTGCTAATGTTTGACACCTACTTTGCATAGGTGTAAATGACTCCACCAGGCGGGAAGCTGAGCAGAATCAGGTTTTTTGTGGCCTTTACAATCCTGAATGTAACTCCTTGGAAATTTACTAGCAAACCTTTGTGAGACACTAAGAGCTAGCTTCAGAGAAAAGGTATAGATGTTTCCATGCTAAGTACAATTTACAAAGTGCTACATGGAGTTTTCAGATGTGTGACTAGTCAATGGGAGTCACGGACTTAATGCTATAGCATTTAACATAGAGAAAGAAAACTTCTGAGAAGATGGAGTTGTTATATATAATAATTAAGCTACCTGCTCTTTTCTCCATAGGTAATTATTAGAAGTTCTGAGACAGAACTTTGGGTTTTACTTTGAATGTGATCCTGTGTGAAAGACTGTTGATGTGGGTGATATGTTTCAGGAAAGCCTTTCAACTAGACTTTTACCTGTGCTGTGCTACACTTCTCTTTTTCTCTTTGAAAATTCAATGGATAAAGGAAAAGTTAAGGAAAAAAATGCCATAGCAATAGATGATGTGGATTAAAGCCAGGATCACACTCTTAGTAGACAGTGAAAAATGCTGGAGAAAGTAGCAAAAGTCAGTATGCAAAGGTGATCCTGCGTTTGAGCAGTAGTTTATAACAATTTAGATAAATCAAAGTGTAAAGACCTTAGAAACAACCGTTTGGAGACTTAAGGCATACAGACAGGGATGTATATTGTTCTGTGTGTGCTTTCACTTGGAAGGCATCTGGAATCTTAGTGAGCTAGGAGTTAAAATGTTTTTGTTCAAGCCCCACAGTATCTCAAAAAGCAGCTCATCAGAACTATCTGTGAGCTTGCTGGATTGCACACGGCATACAGTGTCTGAGAAATTGTCCATACCAAGGCAGACCCCAAGAGCACAGGCATTAGATACCCTTCCCCTAACATGTCCAGCTTTCTTTCTCCCATAAGCCTACCCAGGGCAGCAATCCAACAAGATCTCTAGCTTTGCCATTCCTTCATTCCAAAGGCTTCCAGTGTTTCCGCTTAGCTATCTGGGATGGGAAGCTGCTCAACCTCTCCTATTGGAGCTGATCCACTTTGTATAAATAACTATTCTTTGGGGGGTGGACGAAGAGAATGACTCTACTGCATGATGTTTTGGGCACTCACCTGGGTACGGGAAATGCAGGTTCAAGGCCATGCTCTGAATCAGGCAGATCAGAGACTTAAACCTGGGTCTCCCATACCCCAGGTGAGGGTGCAAACGCTCGCTGTTTGCAGAAATGTCATCCTGGACCTGAGAAACCTTCCTGACAAAAACAATAAAAGTTTCCATTAAAAGTTCTGGTTTTGACAAATCAGAATTTTGCTATAAAATTTTTTCAACCAGCTCTAGCCTTTAGTTCTCAGACAGGACAAGAGTTCTTTGCACCTGCAGAGGCACTGCTTTCAAAGGGTGTACTGAGGCTGCAGGTGTAAATGATCTTCTGGACATATCTGAGGCCCAAATGCAACCAACAGAACACAACTGAAAAGCAACAAAGTGTGCCACTGGCTGGGCAGAAACTACAGAACTGGTGAAGAGAAGTCCTGAGTTGGCATATGCTGAACAGCCCCAGTGACCTCAGTGCTATTTACGAGAGCTTTAACTGAAGAAAAGTTCTGATGGATATTTTCCAACCAGCTCTAACTAGCAATCTCTCTGAGATTTGGAATTGTATATGGCACTACCCATGCCCATTGTATCTACTATAAGTCCTCACAATCCACACCTAAAAACGATTTCATACACTATTCATGGGGGAAAATAAAAACAACCCTATAGAGGGCTATTGATGCATGTCAGCCTCCAGAATCTGACTCCCATAAAGAGGGTGGGGGGGGGAAGAGAAGGCTGTAGTAAGTTATCAACGTGTTGTCAGTGAATTTACCCTGGCGTTCAACTATTGTGAGAGGAAGTAGATCCTTCTGTGATCATCTGAATATTATAAATTGGTTGAAAATTTATACATATTACACATATAAAATTTGTACATATTAATCTTCCACATTTTCTTTGAAAATAGTTTATTATACATATTATAGCTTGTGAGGAGGAATAAGGATGAAATTCCAACCTCTCTACATAGTTCCTTAAAACTGTAGTTATACTATTATTTTCAAATATGGAGAATCATTTTCTGAAATCAGAGTAAGTTTATGAGAGAGACAATCTTTCTCTGGGACTAGTGTGATCTAAACAAAACCAGAAAAGATATAGCCCTGGTGATATTGAGGGAAAAATCTTGGCCCCCACTGAAATCAGTGAGTCCAGGATTTCATCCTTTATGTACTTCTGCCTTCTCTGACCCTTCATCACTCCTGCAAGCATGTCACCACATGCCTGCTCCAACATTAGATAAAAAATTTCTGCACAATCACTGATGAAATGTCAGTGATTGATTTACATTCACACTTTTTAAAGTCCTCTATGTCAACCTCTTCATGTCAGTGACAACCTCTTCACTGTCAGTGAAGTATCTGTTTAGATACAAGCAGTTGCCTTCATGACAGAATATTCAGAATTTTTAAGATCTCTAGTCAGCCAAGCATAAGAAGCAAATTGAAGAGAAATTGAACTTCACAAATTTGCAGAGTCTCTCCACCCACCTTTCTGTCTTAATGCTGTTTATAAGTATGATATTTTTGATTACAGCAAAGGAATGCAAAGTCCAAGAACTGGATTTTGTCTGATACACTGGGGGTTTGACCAAGCTGTTTCATTACATTCTTGTAAATGAAAATTATAAGCAGGTGACTTATTCAAAATTTTAAAGAAACCATACAGTTTTAATGAAGAAAATTCTTGACAAGGGAGCACTTGAGCATTAATTATCATTATTTATGGCTGCATGTCACTTGTAAAAGAAGCTTTTGAGACATTTGCTATTGCTATAGCAATCTATTCTAATTTGGCTTCCTGACTTCTACTGCATCAGGTTAAAGCTCCTCTTAACCCAACACTGCTAGTTTCATTTCCTATTTTTCACCTTTTAGCTCCTTAAACTCTTCTGATTCCTCTGTTGTTACTGCCCCCTTTATCTTTTTTCTCCACTCTTAGGGCTTTGTCTACACTTAAAACGCTACAACAGCGCTGATGCAGCTGCGTCACTACTGCACTTCAGTGCAGACACCACCTACACTGCCAGGAAGAGTTCTCCCATCAGCATAGGTAATCTATCTCCAGGAGAAGGGCCGGCTCCAGGCACCAGCTTAGCAAGCAGGTGCTTGGGGCGGCCACTTCGGAGAGGAGCAGCATATCCAGCTATTTGGCGGAGGGTCTCTCACTCTCGGTTGGAGCAAAGGACCTCCTGCTGAATTGCCGCAGATCGTGATCGTGGCATTTTTTTTTGGCTGCTTGGGGCGACAAAACTTCTGGAGCCGGCCCTGTCCAGGAAAGGTGGTAGCTAGGGTGATGGACTATTCTTCTGTTGACCTGGTGCTGCCTACATGAGTACTTAACTACGCCACTCAGGGGTGTGGATTTTTCACACTCCTGAGGAATGTAATTATGCCAACCCAATTTTCTAGGGTTGACCAGCTCTCAGTTTTGTGCTTCCATTTCTCATTGCTCTGGCTGTTAGCAAAGAGCTCCCATGTCTTGTTAGTTGTTTCCTTTGCATCCATTGACCCTGGATATATTGTTCACCTCCTTCAAACCCACTTGTTATGTGGAATCATTCATAAGCTGATCTACTTACCAGTGCTATCTCCACACCCTCTTGGGCGGAACTGTTGCCCCATATATGACTGAAAATCATTAAGCACTTCCATTTCCAATTGTTAATGGGAGTTGAAGACATTCGATAACACTCAGGACTGTGTTCTGCAACCTAAATAATCTGGCCTACATAGTATAAACTCACTGAGTCTTATACTTCTTATGCGTTTCCTATTTGCTTTGTAAAGTGCTATATTCATTTGTGGAATTGCATAAATAATACATCTTGGTTGTGGGTGGCTGCAAATTCCCTCTTTCAAAAAAAATAAAATACATTTTAGTTCAAAGATGAATTTCTTTGCAGCAAACAAAAAGCAGTACTATGCTGATTTTTTGTTACATATATTTGAAGTTTCCAAATATAAGTACAGTAGCATAATGGCACCTACAGTTGGAAAAGACCTATTTTATGATTTAGTGAACCTCTCATTGTAGCAGAATCGTTTCGATAGAGGACATATTAGAAATTAGACCTAGGAGAGATTTAAAACATTTATTAAACCTAATGTTAAAAAAATTATGTACTACATAGGTTGAGAAAAGAGTGTCTGTACATCTGGGTATAGTGCTCAGATGATCCACAAATACAGAGTTTGTTTTTAAAAGTCATATGATACATAGAGTACATAAACAGAAATAACCCAAATTTAGGAGAATAAATTTAACAATACAATTTCGATATTAGAATCCAAATACTCAGGTACATCACTCATGAAGAGTTGCACAGAGAGTTAGTTGTGGAAAGCAAAATATATCAATGAGTGGAGACTGTCCCTCAGTAATTGTAATTGAGAATTAGGCGTGTCGTTCTGATCTAGATGGTCAAACACACCCTTGAAGTATGAGAATAGTCTCTCGGATGGGATTGCACAGTAAAACGAGGACCCGTTGGAAGATCTCTCTCATAGCCATAGGGCCGTTTGACCAGTAGAGCTTCTGGATCCTAGAAGCTGCTGCTGGGTCGTACCAATGACTGATGTTCCTTCTCCTGGCTTCTCTCCTGTGGTGGTGGTGGTGGTGATGTCTCCACGCAGGAGTTCTGTGAACAGTCAGTGTGTTCTCCTGAGTTCCCTTCCTCCCAGATACGATTTCTGCAGACAGGTCTTTAGTGAGTCCATTTACAAAGAGGTCAAAGTCATCGAAGGAGGCTGTCCTCCCCATCTCCTCTATCCAAGCAGCTTGCCATGGTGTGGCGGCCCTCACTGTGTGCTGCTGCTTCTCTGATTGCTTAATTTCCACAGGCTCAGACTGGAAAATTGCTGTGGGATTAGCCTGTTGCCTATTTTCCTCCCTGTGCTGATTATTCTGTTTGACTGGATCTTGAGGAGTGATCTCTGGAACGAGGGAAGTGTCTTCCCTTACAGATTTTAGGGCGGCACTTGTCCTTTTAGGAAGGACAGTTTTTGAGGCAGCGATACTGGCCATTTTAGGGATGCGGTCTTGCTTGGGAGTTTCCAGAGAGATGCTGGTCCTTCTGTGTGTGAGTTCTGTCTGGAGTGGGGTGTGGGGAGGTGTCTTTGATGTAGTATGAGACCTTCTTGGGGCAAGATCCCGTTGGGTGGTTTTGGAGGCCATGCTGGTCCGCTTAGGGGTGAGGTCCCATTGTGTGGTCCTACCAGCAGCAATAGCTCCTCCACTGTCTGGGTCTCACTGGGTAGCTGTGCAGTGACACTAGCATTTCCGAGGACAGGGTCCTGTGAAGTTACCTGTGTGGGGGGCACTGACCCTTCTGATAATGGCATCGTGCTGGCTGTTCTGTGAGGAAGAACTAGCTGTCTGGAAATGGCGTTGCCTTGTATAAGCTGCAAGGAAGTGTCAGTCCTACTCTTGGCAGGGTCCAGCTTAGGAATATTTGAGGCAACACATACTCTTTCAATGGCAGTATCTTGTTGGATGATCCCGGGGACAGGGGTTGTCCTTCCCTCAGTAGATTGTTGGATCACTTTTTCGTGCTGTGGCTCTGGGGGAGTTGGCTGAGATGCAGTGGCCGGAGTATTTGTGCAGCCGGAGCTGAAGCATGTGGTGTTTCTGCATTCAGAGCAGAGACGGGGTGTTGGCAACACAGACTGGTAGAGTCTGACTCTTCTGGTGTGAGAAATCCTTTGCAGGTACTTGATGCAATTTACATTTCTTCTGCGTCTCAAAGGCAAGTCACAGAGGGCACACCGGAAGGTGATCTGTTTGCTATGGATTTTTTTGAGGTGTCTGCTGAGACCGTCAAGGTACTGGAATCCTCGGACCAGATAGCAGAAGGGGCAGAGGAGGATGTCCGCAGGGAGGGGATACTGGAGGTAGATGCAATCGTTCTCCTTTTCTTCTCCCTCTGCTGGATGGGCTTCAGTCATATCAGTGGACTTGCTAGATGGTTCAACTTGATCTGGGAGAGTAGTATAGAGAGGTCCAATGGAGCAAGCCTCTAGTGAGGTGTTGAGGTCCCACTAAGGAGAGGCCAGTCTCTGAGGAGAGGCTGGTCCTGCTTGCTGAGGTACCTTCTTGTACAGTAGGACAATCATCATCATCAGGATCCTGGTAAATAGAGGAGATGGAAGAAGTTTTCCTTGTAGCATCCTTCTCATGAAAAGCAGTCGAGATGATGTTTGTCCTGGCTGTGATGTCCCAGAAGGTCGTCCTTGAGGTGCAAGTCTCCCTGCAGCAGCATCTCCATGGGTTTTCTTCGAGGAAGCGCTGCTTGTCCCATTGATGCTGCTCATCTGCGATGTCCTGGAACAGCTGAGGATCTTCTTAGAGGCTGTTTCCCCATGGGCGTTCCGTGAAGCAACAGTGGTCCGAGCAGTAGCTGAAGATTTCTGTAGAATCAGCGAGGGAGCCATCATCTTCTTCGTCTATCCTGGAACCTCCAAAGGAGTACGAAGGTTTTCTTTTGAAGCAGTAGAATCCATCTTCATAGCAGTAGTCTTCTTCAGAATAGGAGGTCGAGTCTTCTAGAAGGTGTAATTTTTGCCTCAGTAATTAAACTGATAAGAACAGATGCTACACTTCATCTTTGGTTTTGATTGTGTTTCCTTATGTAGAAAAGTGCCTAGTTTCACGGGGCCGTCCTCATGAGCTAAAAATAGCTAAATAATGCAGCTCTTTTCAAATAAATTAACAAAAAAAATTTAAAAAAATATTTTCAAAATAGAGATGCAATAGAATTGCTGATCAGATGTACATGTAGGATACCAAACTAAGTTCTTATTCAGTTTATGCTCAGGCAAAACTGCCACTTATTTGCCTAAGTAAGGGCTAAAGACAACAGATCTAGGCCCAAGAAGTCCCATTTTTCATATATTCTGACACATTTTCCCAATGGGAGTAAGGGGCACAGAGTTTAAGTCACAATCCAGCAAAATACTTAAGCACATGCTCAACTTTAAACATGTGAGTAGTTCCACTGTGGTCAAGTCTAGATTGGGGCCTTCGTGAATAGCATCGTAGGCACAAAATAGTCTTATGTATATAGGGGGGAAGTCTGTGTTCTGTTATGGGATTTGGATGTCCTAAACAGGGTCTTACATTTGAAAACTGAAGGGCTCAGTGATGCAAGGCCCTGAACACTTTGGCTTCATCCAGGAGAGTTCTTAAGCTCATGCTTAACTTTAAGCACATGAGTAGTCCCGTTGACAATCTGATAGAAGATTTTTATGCAGAGCTTGTGGAGTTCTTTCTATGGCCTACTGCTGAATGAGAATTAAAATAAAAAATAAAATGCAATGAACATTAACTGGAGTGTGAATATTGTTTTATTTCTTACCTTGTGGTTTGCGTACAGTCTGGATTCTGGACACTCATTTAATCATTTGCTGAATGCTTCTAGTGTTCAGTAACTAAAGAGAGGCAATGGCCCCAACCTAGTACCACCTGTCAATTGCTGTATTCATGTGCTTAAAGTTAAGCACATGCTTAAGATCTTTGCTGGATCAGTCCACAATGTTCAGTGCTTTACCCTCAATTTTCAAATTTGGGGACATTTATAGACCTTCCAAATCCCATATCTGGACACATCAACTTCCACGTGGCGCATAAAACTATTTGGTGCCAAATTTAATTTACTATTCACAAAGGCCCCAGTCTAGACTTCACTTGACCACAGGGCGGACTACTTACCTGCTTAAAGTTAAGCATGAGCTTAAGTGCTTTGCTGGATTGTGGGTTAAGGTGAACCTCTTACTCCCATTGGTGAGCAGTTACTGTAAAAAGTAGTCTCACTGAATTCAAAAGGACTCGTCAGGAGTAATTGCTCACAACTGAGACTGAAATGTTCACAATCTAGCTCTAAATCAATAAGGCCCTGATCCACAGCCCACTGAAGTCAGTGAGAATCTTCATTGACTTCAGTGGGCTTTGGGTCAGGGCCTAGACATGCTTAAGTAATTGTCCAAATGCATGATCTAAAAGTATTGTTAATGTGTGTTGGAAAATAGAGCCCTAAGCATCAAATTCTTTTCATAAAGGAGGTTTTGAATAGAGCTCATCTCAACATCCACCAATGCATGTGATATATCTATGCATGCTATTATCAGCTGTTATACCTTCTCAACATGACCTATGCATCCAAAATTCATTTGTCAACAAGATTAAAATCTTTGGATCAGATCCTCAGTCCCTGCTCATTCTCCCTTTATGCCATTCTGGCACGGTGGAAGGGAAGAAGAGCTGGGTATTCCATTTGATGGCTCAATGCAACCTGGTTCTGGACCTTGATAACTAATGAGCGATGGGGACACGCCAGTCATACAGCCATAGTGAAATGTGCTATGGTGACTCAGGGCTGGCAGAAAAGACCCCTAAGGGCTGTACCAGCTGGCATAGCTTGAGGATGTACCGTCTCCTCATGTGTGCCAAGCAGAGGTCAGCATACCTGGGGAACTGGCCATTTATTTTTTGATGCTCTCAGCCATACATATTGTATTGGCTATTGCTAATGCCTGAACTGACTGTAAAACGGAGGTAGAAAGAAATACCTTTCAGAAATGAATGTGTTTGTGTGCCACTCCATACTTTAGGCTCTCTCAAGGCTCGCCCCAGAAACAACTATGTGTTTTCATCTTATGAATAATGCTCTGCTAAAGGGACATTCCATTCCTATCTTCCACAAATCAAATTCCATTCTAAGGACTGGATCTTCTCTTGTTGTTGATTTAGTAAAACAGAGATGGAATCAGTCAAATAAAATCAACAGAAGCTTGTGTTAACTTACAGTATGGATGGCTTTTCTGCTTGCTTTTCTCTCCACATATTTCGGTTCCTAGAAACTGCGCTTCAGGCTAAATATTTTTTCCTTACTTCTAATGGTCAGGGCTCACGAACATGTCTCACATATCTTCCCATTTCATTTTTCCCATTTCTAATTACAAATGTTGTTAAGCTCTAGAATAGGCTTCCAAAGGAAGTTGTGAAATCCCCATCACTGAAGGTTTTTAAGAACAGGTTGGACAAACACCTGTGAGGGATGCTCCAGGTTTACTTGGGCCTGCCTCTGTGCAGGGCTGGACTTGACAACTTCTCGAGGTCTCTAGTAGCCAGACATTTCTATTATTATTGATAAGATATTAATTTGATCCAACTGTTGTTAGAGAACAATCTCATTCGCGTCCTATCAGCCACTTAAACAACTACTGCATAGTTGATAAAGATTGGTATAAAAAAAAGATACAAAACCTATGAACTCAATAAAAAAAAACCTTTTTGGGGGTGTGGGATTGGGGGAGAGATCTGGATTTGTTAGACCATCTGACAGTGATAAATTTTGAAGTCTTTTATTACCATTTGTAAATTATGAATGTTACAGCTAATGTTCTCCAGTTCACTTTACTCTAATACTGGCCTGGGAATAGCTTGCTGAAGTTAAGTACTCAAAAACAGCAAATTGAAATATATTAATAGAATTGCTCAACCAGCTGATTTATCTAGTGACATATTAATAATCTGAATAGTATATGTGATTACGCTAGTCATCACAGATTGCAGCAGCCCTCTGTTCTCCGAACTTACAAAATGAAGAAATCTACATTTAGACCAAACTCTTGACTACATTAGTATGTGCACTAAAGTTCTTCAGCAGTTAGTGGGAGTTGCATGCATCTACTCAAGGACTGAATTTGGCCCTCTGAATCTCAAAGATTGGTAAAGATGTCACCTCATAAAATACTGGTTTAGTTTTAGAGAAATGTATAACTTTCAGTGATAAACCTAATGTTCTGAAAAACAACTCTGGAAAACTACTGGAAGAGAATATATAATTCTATTAGTGATGAAATATTAATATGGTAATTTCAGATAAAAGCTTTTCATACTGTAAGATCATAGACAATCTTCATTGCTCTGATCGGTTATTAAAATCAGAAGGGAAAAGCTCAGCTGAGATTCGTTTTTATTCAAGCAGGAATTTAGTGGTGGAAGACAGAAATAAACACACTACACTGAATCTGAGCAATAAAACACCTTCTCTTGCTTAGCTGATGGCAATCAAATCTGTCTAACTAATTATACACAAATAGCTGAAGTCAACAGAGCTTGCCGAGTGTACTTAAAAATAATACTGCTATAAAACATTCTGACTATATTTTAAGGGAAGAGCAAAATGTAAATTAACTACCATATTGTTTCTGTCGCCAAACAGAGTTGCTCTCCTTCTGAAGTACATGGCATAAGAAATTCAAGCATTTGTTAACAACAGGTTAATGAATATTAAATCCTACTAGCAATTAAAAATACCCCAACCCTTATGCCATTGTAAATGTGTGCTGATTACAAACATACACACTGAGGCAGCTTCTGCTCTACCACCATAGTGAAAATCCAGAGTACTTCCAGTAGCTACAATTAGGTGCCAGTACCAGTGCAGCTATACCAGCTGCTGGCCACTGACTGCTGAACTGGGACTATCTCTGAGTGAAGATAAGCCCTATGTTAGTGACTGTAACTTCCATGAGGTCCTGGGGTGAAAGATGCCAGTGAAGTCCAAAGCATTATTACTATTATTTTTGGGATTTGTCTCCACTACAGTGCAGCAGCAGCGCTGATGCAGCACGTCTGGTGAAGATGTGCTATGTCGACGAGAAAGCACTCTCCCACTGACATAATTACTCTACCTCAACAAGAGGTGGATGCTATGTTGGCAGGAAAGCATCTCCTGCCAACATACAGCAGTGTAGACACTGCTTTACGTTGATGTAACTTACGTCACTTGGGGGGAGGAGGGGGTTTTCCATATCCCTGAGTGATGCAAGTTACATCGACTTAAGCTGTAGTGTAGACAAGCCTTTAGTCTTTAGAGGAAAAAAAAACAAATATTAACATGCTATAATAGGAGGGTAAAGTATATCATATAAGCATTTTTAGGTTGCCTTCAATACTTTAACCTGCATTGTCTTTTAAAATACCAGGTATTTGTGAAACAGTTGCCAGTTTAAAACACACAGTTCTGGGAAGGATGAGCCTAAGAGCATAGTAATATTTCCATCAAAGCTGTGGATAGCTGGTGGTGAGTAGTATACCTAAACTCTGCCAGTAAATTGTTCAGTAAAATATATGATGTCAGACAGATGCTGTCACATATTTTATTGAACAATTTGTGCTCTTTGTTTGGGGGTTGTTCGCTCTTGGGACTAAGAGGGACCAGACATCAATCTAGGCTCTCCAAATCTTTCTGAACCAGTCTCTCATGTTTCAAACTTGTAAGTAACAGCCAGGCAAGGCGTGTTAGTCTTATTTTTGTTTTCTCAATTTGTAAATGTTCCTTTTTGCTGAGAGGATTTTACCTCTGTTTGCTGTAACTTTGAACCTAAGGCTAGAGGGGGTTCCTCTGGGCTATATGAATCTGATTACCCTGTAAAGTATTTTCCATCCTGATTTTACAGAGATGATTTTTACCTTTCTTTTATTTAATTAAAAGCCTTTTTTTTCTTAATACCTGATTGATTTTTCCTTGTTTTTAGATCCAAGGAGATTGGATCTGGACTCACCAGGAATTGGTGGGAGAAAGGAGGGGGGATGGTTAATGTCTCCTTGTTTTAAGATCCAAGGGGCGGGGAAAGTTTTGGGGGCACAGGGAGTGATCCAGACACTGAAAATTCTGGATGGTGGCAGTGATACCAGATCTAAGCTAGTAATTAAGCTTAGAAGTGTCCATGAAGGTCCCCACATCTGTACCCTAACATTCAGAGTGGGGAAGGAACCGTGACAGATGCAGAATACTTAAAGCCGAGAGAAACGTACAGCCAGAGATTCTCAGCTTATTCTGAACAAACATGGAGTTTTGCTGGGTCAATTTGGCAATTAATATTTCCTTCTGGAACTGCATTTAAGAAAGCAGTTGTTTGAGAATTATATCTTGTAGTTTTAATTTACTCTGCTTCGTACTGAAGCTGCTTCGTAGCTAGCTTTCAAGTGGAGGTACGATAACAGTATAGTAAGCAGCACTTTTCTATACCTTTTCTAAAGTTTTTTTCTGACTGAAACATCTGGAGCTAAAAGTGGCTACAACCCAGAACATCAGATTTTGGCGGAACATAGAAACCTGCCTCCTTCACAGGGAAAGCTGCAAAGGCCATGTCATATCAGTGCTCCTCACCCTCCACAGGCTTGCATTTCCCTTAGGCTGCCAGTTCCAGGCCCTCAACAGCTACACCAGAAACAGCCTCTCACAGAGACAACTGTGGTTCTCTGGGACCATGTAGCTAGCAGTGCCCTATGCTAAACTCTTGAGAACAGCTATAAGGCACACTCTATACTGGGAGATTTCTTCAAATGTATGTGCTATTCTGTGCTGAATTAAATAATTTTGGGGCTGTGTGCACTATGGCAATTGAGGGCTCCCCCATCTTCCCTGCCCATGGAGGGGAGTAGGAGGCCCCAGGGGTATGTGCTGTACATTGAACCTACCTCACATTTACCCTGCAGCTTTTCCTATCCTGCAAATTGGCCCAGTTCCCTGCTCCACCCCTTTGGCTCTTGCCACAGTGTGCAGACGGGGGCCCTCCACGTGATGCCCCTCCGCCTTCTTTGCCCCAAGTTGGTTTTGTGTGTGTGTGTGTGGGGTGGTGTTTGTTTTTCTCCCCTGAAAAGGGGGACCTGTAAAAATGCACCAAGTGCGCATTGGTTCATCTGGGCCTGGTGCTATTCACAGTCACATTTTTTGTGATTTTTCCTTTAAGTCTGTGAATTGCAAGCGGTCAATATTTGCTGTTCAAATGGCAGATGACTTTTTATGATTGGTCAGGAAAGTTACACACTACTGTTTGTGTTTCTGATTGGACAAACATGCAACCCCTTTTGGCATATATATTCATCAGACGTCAAACCTGTGGAAAAAAAGCAGAAATTGGGCTTGTTTTTGGCTTAACTGGCTTGTAGCTTGTTGCTTCTTTTTTTTGATTGGCTCCCAGCAAGCAGGGGCAAGGAGGGAGAGAGCGTCAGAGGTGCACAGTGGGCCCATCACAGTCCCAGACTGCATGCTGGGGGGATCTAGTCACATAGAAGGTTGGGGTTCTTAGGGACTGGCTTGTTTTGAAATGGGATTAGCTTGATTTTTGGCTTATTATGAAAGTCGGGGTGCTTATTTACCACGTGAAAGCTGGCAACTGTGATATTCATATATGGAAATTTAAAATGTGGTTTCTGAGAGTATTTCCAGGGGTGAATTTGAAATTTTCTTTTGGTTAAAGCTATCAGTCTTGTCAAAATGGAGGGGAAGGGGTGCTGAAAGGCAGAGAACACATTCTGTATTGTTGAGCAGCAGGAAAATGAAGTGAAATCTGAATAATCCATAACTGAAGAAACCTAAACATGTATTCCATATACAGTAAATCTTAATCTGAGCTCCTAAACTGTAAGTCTCATTTTTCCTGTTCTCTCGTGCTCCCTTGATTGCTGTCTCTATCTTGGAATTCAGTAGTCTCCTTTCCTTAGTGGATCCACTTCTCTTGTCACATTCAATTGTGCTATCCACCCACTTCCATCACTGTCAGCGCACAGCCTCACTGACGCATGTGACTGTTAAATATAAATTTAATTAAAAAGCATTTATTGGCAACTAATCAAAATGACTGGGTCTAATATTAGAATTGGGCAGAAACTGACTGAGATTTTAACAGTAATAGCATTAAATGATATGCCTTGCTCTCTAAGTAAAACCTTCCTTTCATGCCTGGAGCGACATTAAATTCAGTGCCCAGGACTGGAGTGAACCACCTATACTGAAAAGGTGCAGGCCGTCACTGGAGTTCGTTTCATGCCCAGCACACAGCTTAATGGATAATATCAGTTATTGTTGTTTTTCATTTGATACAATAATGTATATCTTTTTTAAAACACACAAACACAAAATATCCCTGGAGGCTATTAAAAAATCTCCTGTATCTGCATTTAAAGGGTCAATAAGGGTGTGATTTACATGTAGACATGCTTTTCCTAATAACGTATTTTTTAAATTATGTCAAAGGTGCTTAGAGTCCAGGAGACATGCTTTAATTTTTTTTTGTCTTATAAATCTAAATAAAAATAAAAACAGTGTCTGCATTACGATTTCATTCCAGACACAAATGTCTCAGCATAGTGACCTCCCAATTTAATTAAAAGGGTCAAATTAGATACTAATAGCAGTCAGGGATGTGAGAAAAAACCCCTCATTAATGTTCACTTTTTTACACTATTGTGTAAAATTCAGTCCTGTGCAGAGAGTTAGTACAGCATCTATGACCCATTTAAATTCCATGTAAGGCCTCCTTCTTGTGCCAAAGACATTGCTACTTTCCTTCTCCAAATTCCTCTTTAAACATACTGCTTTTAAAGCTTTCCTATTTTGCTCTCCTCAACCAGCTTTCTTTAACTGCTTTGCCTCTGAACTATCATACATGTGCATCGTATAGGTCTGAGTGACAGTCCTTAGTGTCTCACTCTTACCTATTGAAAAAAAAGGTGAAAAAAGTGACATATGAAGTAAATGGCAGAAGGAACATACAATCCTTTTTATCCAAAATGAACACTGAATGCTTTAGACAGAGAGCTACTTTCTTGTTTCCTCAGGCCATGGCACACAACATCCTCACAATATGATCTTGTTGTTAAGGCAGTGGCCTGACACTAATGAGATCTGGCTTCAAATCCTGCCTCTGTAATAGGCTTCCTATGTGACTGGACAATTCATAGTTTCTGTGCCTCATCTCCCTCTCTGCAAAATGCAGATAATACTTCCTTTCTCCTACCCTGGGTATGTCTTGTTTATTTAGACTGTATGCTCATTGGGGCAGGGACTCTCCTACTATATTCTCTATAGCACTAGCACAAAGGGACCCTGATCTCAGCTGGGGCCTCCTGGGCACTAGCACAATATAAATTAATAACAAGGCCAGCACAGGAAGCTTGCATTGCTGAGTTTATGGATTGTGAATTTCTGTTTCCATAGTTACCAAGAACAAGCACAGCTTTCAGGGGAAGTAAAGTCGGTCAAATTTTGCTACAGTAAGGACAGAATAAAGGTGAATAAAATCCTCAGGATTTGACTTTAGGCTTTTAAAAGTCTGTTCTTTAATAAACTCTTCTACCAGAATGTTGAAAAGGCAGCTAACCAATCTGTACTAATCTTATTAGCTCATCTGCATTTTAAGGTATAATAACTTCATGTTCATGGAGTTCGTTATTAAAATGTTTTGATTAAAAAATCAGTACAGACAATGCCTGCTCAATAGCTGACTCATCTTTCATATTAGAGGCAGCTGAAGGGAGAGGGAATAAATGGGTTTCTACGGGTGACAATACAGAGATTTGAAATCTAGGTCACAATAAAGAACTCTCTCATCACACATGGGATTTAAATACTGAATTTTCTTTTCCTTGCTGTGAAACGAGGAAAACCAAACATGTTTAAACATCAATAAATTAGTGTATACCTAATTTAAATTAAGCAACTCCTTGATTAGCTTAATATAAAATGATTCTGTTTATCTATATCTTTGACCATTTATCCAGTTCCCTGACTTTGTGCATCCCTAACAGAATTTATTTTCTGAATCTCAGAGGTCAAATCAAATGTAAGGGCCCTGATGCCCAGCTCCTGTGGGAATACCCACAGGAACAATCTGGCACAAAAAGAAAGGGAAAAACAACAACAACATATGAGGCTCTCCACAATCATTCAGCTGAGAGGCTGTTATTGCTTTCCCCTTCAACTCTGCAAAAAGAAGGAACTGAGGGCGGGAGGGACGGTTCACCTGCACCATGTTAGATAGCCTAGAGGCAGACCATGAGGGAGGGAGAGCGCATGTGTGGGCTGAACTGACATTGCTATCTAAAATCTCCAATTAGAGGCACAGGGACACCTACAGTGGAGCTCCACAACCCACCCTGTTACCACAGGCAGAGCTGCATTGATGGCAGCAAAACAGTGCAAGAATTACTAAAATTTGCCCAACTAGACAACACCATAGAGACACCAGATCAGGTTTTATTCTGTGATGTGTGATGAGCATCATAGCATAGCTTGAATAATCTAACATTGTGTTTGTACTGAACATCCACCACTTACCTAGGATCTGGCCCAATTCTCAAGATGTGTGTCAGTATTAACCCAATGAGCACTTAACTTCCCATAAATATTTAACTGAAGTCTTGGTTCAACAATGAGACATGCAAAAACAAGTTTGTAGTTTCTATGCTATCTCCTTATAAAAATACAGATTATATGCTTGAATTTATCCTGAAGACCAAGGAAACTACTGTTTTTATCTCTAATGTTATGGTGGTTTGACTTGCAATTTTGAGTTAATTGTTTATCTATAAATAAAAAAGTAGAGGCTGTTCCCCTCTGGCTTTGTTGTTGTGACCTGGTGTTCAGTGCACCTAATGAATACAAACAAGGTATCAATTATGTACGCAAATTAGTAGCAAAAGACAAAGTTTAAGTATGTTAGCTCAAAATATAAAATTGTTATTAATTTATTAACTGCCTTTACTTACATGCCTCAGTAAACCCTGGTTATATTATGTACAAAAAATAAACATGATTTAAAATGTGATTAAAAGGCTTAATTTATTCCATATTTTATAAGTTTACAGAAAAGAGACAAATTATGCACTCAAACACTGGTGGAAACCTGAAGTAACTTGATTTCAATGAAGTTACTCCAGATTTCCAGTGGAATAACTGCAATCAGAATTTGACCTGAATCATTAAAGAAGATGTATTTAAAATTTTATTTTAAAATCTAATTATTCTGTCCTTTCTAAATGAAAGAGATTGTAGATCTTTAAGATGACACATATCTCTGGAAAAATCATTATGGCTAATGCCATTAAAAATCACTGGACTACACTGATTTACACCAGCTTAGGATCTAGCCTTGAATTTTCAGCTTCCATCTAGGATTACACAATCTTTCCGAAAGGATAGACTGTTCTTTATCACAATTTTACTGTTTGTAGATTGTTTTCTATTATGCTGTACAGTGCCCCAGGGTTGAGGAGGTGGTTTTATAAATATTATTCTTCTTTTCAGTTTAAGGCAGCAAATCAATGACGCCTACATTCATGGACATAAGGAGCCTGATTCTCCTTTCACACACATTTTATACCAGTGCAACTCAAGTGAAATAGAGTTATTCTTGATTTACACCAGTATAAGTGTGTGAGGAGAATCAAACCCAAGATTTGAATTTAACTCCTAATCAGCATTATTTTGCTACATTAGCTAGCTTTAATCATTAACTCTGTGCTACTGTCACAGCAGTACGGAAGTGTGGATCCATTGTTGATTCAGACAAAAATTACCTAAGTACTACTGCTCACTTAAATCAATTCTTGAACAATTTACAATTATACACAATTTAATATTTTACTTGATTTTCTATGAAGCACTGCTCTCATAGTAATCACAGGCCTACGGGGAAGTGGAGTGTAAACAGTGATGTGGAAAAAGGTGTGGCACAAAATGAGATTAGTGAAGTAGAATATAACAGAATTTAGCATTTTATGGGGAATTAGGTTATACCTTGGACTTCAGAATCTGAATTCTGATCTTCCAAATTGCATTTTAACATGCTCCACTGATTCCAGAAAAAAAAATAATCTAACAGGAAAAAGGCTCATTTTGTAGTTTATACACTCACGATCCATAAATGATACAGTATGTTTGTAGATTTTTGCTGCTTTTGTTTGAGATTTTTTAAAAAGGCAGCTATACCAATTGGCAGGTGTTGCACTACGTAATGCAGTATTTGATTTCAATGATTGACTCAATTGTTCATGGACTTACCAGGCCAACGAATACACAAAACTATAATTGTAGCTATCATCATGCTGCTCCTTCCCAAGTTATTTTTGCACTAGGAAAAATTGTATTTTTAAAACATTAGCTAACATATAGTAAAAAAAAATATACATTTTTCCTAATGAAGACATGGCTCCTAACCCTTGGAAGAAATTATATTTTCCTTCTGATAGTGAACTGATAAGGCAGCTGGGTATATTGCTGGATATTCTGCTAGCTCAAAATAATATGGTCTCATATTTCAAACCAGACCTCTTTTTTGGTGAACATAATTAGGAGCACCTGGTGCACATGGTCATTTTGAGAGGATTTATTACAGGAGATACACTGTATCCTAGTAAAGAGAAGAGGATAGAAGTTGATAAAGTACAGGTAGGAACTGAAGAGAAACAGTCCAATGATAAGAGTCCCATTCAATTACATAAATGAAGGCAGACAACTCAATAATGTCAAATTTCTAAGTGCTTGTATACAAATGCAAGAAGTCTAAATACTAAGATTGGTGAACTAGAGTGTCTGGTATTAAATGAGGATATTGATACAAAAGGCATCATTGGTGACTTTCCGGGACCTTCATGACTTCTGCAGGGGCCGGTGCGGCTGGCCTGGTGGCCACCTGAGCAGTTCGGGCACCCCTGAGCCAGCCGCATTAGCTGCTGCTGGGGCAATCTCAGGCCATCACGCCCCTCTGCTCCAGCTGCAGCAGGAGTTTGGATGTGGGAGGAGGCTTAGGGAAGGGGGTTGGGGTGTGGGAGGGGGTGATGGCTCTGGGTGGTGCTTGCCTCGGGGGGCTTCCTGGAAGTGGTGATATCCCTCCCCCCTAGCTCCTAGCAGGCAGCTCTGCACGCTGCCTCTGCCTGCAAGCACCATCCTGCAGCTCCCATTAGCCGTGGTTCCCAGCCAATGAGAGCTGAGGAGCTGGCACTCGGGGCGGAGGCAGACAGGGACCCTGCCAGCCCCACCAGCACCCCCCAGCACCAGCGGGGGTCCTGGGCCACTGCCCTCTCCCCCACACTAGCAGGGGTCCGGGCCACGGGCAGCTCCTCCCCCAGCACTCGTGGTGGGCACAGGCTGCTCCACCCATGAGCAGCCACGGGGCCCCCAACCCCAAGACTTAGTCGGGGGTATATAGTACAAGTCATGGACAGGTCACCGGCTGTGAATTTTTGTTTACTACCTGTGACCTGCCCATGACTTTTACTAAAAATGCTTGTGACTAAAATGTAGCCTTAATGATAATCAATGGAATATGGTAATACCAGGGCACAAAATATAAAGGAATGACAGAGTAGGTCATACTGTTGGGGGAGTGGCGCTATATGTGAAATAAAGCATAGAGTCAAATATAATAAATATTTAAATGAATCAGATAGTACCATATAATCTGTATGGATAGAAAGTCCATGCTTGAATGCTAAGAGTATAACAATAGGAATATACTGTTGACAACCTGGCCAGCGACTGTGAAATGCTCAGGAGGATTAGCGAGGCTACGAAATTAGAAAATCCAAAAATAATGAGGGATTTCAACTATCTCCACATTCACTGGGAACCTCAGGATGGGATGCAGAGATAAAATTTCTGGTATTTTGCCACTTACAAGCTTTCCTCCAGTTTGTTAGTACTGTAGTCCTTATCAAGAATTAAATATTATATTGATTAGAGCCAACATATAAAAGTCTCAGATTTCTTTCATGCAGGCTAAAGGATGTATTTGTAGTTTGTAAGTCATCAGTAAACTTAATCTGTTGTTCAAGAGATGGCACAAGCTTCCAACAGGGAATTAAATTCACAGGTATAATTCCAAGTGAGAAAAGCTGACCCCCTCAAGTGAGTGCTGAATGAGAGAGAGATGGCTGAATGCATGGGTTTCACCTAAGTGTGATTAACCAGTGAAGAACAGTACTTAAGAAATTAGCAATTGCTGAAACAGTTTTTTTCTAACCCACTTGTACAACAAAATCAGAACATCTTAACCTTTGCCAGTATAGCTTGACTGATATATACTTCGAGAGTAACTGGACTAGAATAGGGAGCCGGAGGTTGTTTTTATATTATGTGAATGGCATAATATTAGTATGTGTCAGCAAGTTTAATAAAAGTTTTGGCAGAGCAGACCCAGACATATAACCAGATGTGGCACAGCCAATGAACGAAAACCCAAAACAGTGGTGTTTTTTTCTTTTTTGAAAAGACTACAGCGATTGTACTTACATATTTTTAAGCACAAAGTCCCCATGTCAGTAACAAAACTGAAAAACTTTTAGGAAGCTTTAACCAGCTTATTATTTTATGGCATATACTTATTCCCCAATATTTCCATTATGACTTCCGATCATTTATTCCAACTTAACGCCTTCTATCTTGCTCTTCCCCCATCCATGTTTCAGACGGTTTGTGGGCTCTACAGCCAACATTCCTTGTTCACCTCTTCCTGTTATCTTTAAACCCCAATTATTTCAGAAATCTTTCCTTTTTTTCTCCCCCCACTACGAGAAACCCTTCCTTACTCTCACCTTCCCTGAATTTTTCTCTTGTGCATACTGTCCTGTCTATCCCAGGCTCTGACCCTGCACAGACTTATGAATGTACTTAACTTTAAATCTTTGTGGGATTGGGGCCTCAGATTGCAAACTTTTCAGGGCAAGGAATATGCTTGGTCTTAATCTATGGGCCAATTTTTAGCTGGCCTGGATCAGATTTTGCAAGATCTCCCCTATCCTATTTGTACCAGGGATTACAAGCACTGAGCTAGCCTAGCACTGATAGAGACTTTTTAAAGGAGTACCCCCCTGGCCTCCATTCCTTGCAGAAACCAGCAGGTGTGGTAGAGCACATGCTCCATCCTGTAAAATGGGATAGAAGCTCACTCTTAAGCATCTGCTTCTTCAAAACCTCCAGCTGAATGCCTTCTAAACTAGCCTTGCAAGCATAACGTGCTATATAAACAGCTTTAATAATTCTATTGTAAGAATAAAAAAAATCAAAAGGTGCAGTGTTTTCAAGAAAGGAATGTAATGCTTAACTATGTAACTCTGCTCTGCAAAATGGCAAATGCCTATTAAGCATTCTACATGCTTGCTTCATTTTCCATATTTCATGCACTCTTGGTCTTAACGGTACGTTTATCTATATTAGGGGTTGGCAACCTTCGGCACGCCGCTCGCCAGGGTAAGCAACCTGGCGGGCCGGGCAGGTTTGTTTACCTGCCATGTCTGCAGGTTTGGCCAATCGTGGCTCTCGCTGGCTGCGGTTCGCCACTCCAGGCCAATGGGGGCGGCAGGAAGCGGTGTGGGCCAAAGGATGTGCTTACTCTGGCGAGCCACGTGCTGAAGGTTGCCGACCTCTGATCTATATCAACATTTGTATCTTGTCAATATGATTTCAATGAATATAACTGAATTCTTATTTTTGATTTATTGACACACAAAACTTCACCTAAAAGCTCATGTTTTAAAGTAGGTTGCTTGCTTTGTTATCTCAACTGATAAAATACTCATGTATAGAAATGCATCCTTTGGACCTTGATGCCATCACAATAATACCTGTAGCTTGCTATTGTTCAGTGTTTTCAGTTTAGCACAACAATGAATTGCTAGCAAAAGTCAGAAGCTAAGCTCTGCCATTAAAGAGACTGGTACTAACAGTGTGGATTGTTGATACTACTCAAATCAGATTTATCCCTAACATATGCACTTAGAGTTCTTGGTCTGAGGAATAAGTCATCACTTTAAACTGGTTAACATGAGGTTATGAGATTTCTTTACATAGCCCTCCATTCAATTATTACTACAGCCTTTGCCCACTAAATGATGTTATTCCACTAAGATGATGAAATTTGACAATTTTTAAACCCAGGATCATCTCAACAGTGTTATTATAATGAATATTATATGTTGCAGATAACTGATAGGTGTTAAGACTGAACATGAAAACAGACATTTATCTCACATGCTAGCTAAGCAAGGAATGCAAAAATAAAAGCCACAACAAGGACAGAGAAGGATAATAATAAATCTGCCTTCTAAGAGAGCTAGACAGGTCTACCGGTCAATGCTATGCTGCTTCCTGAGAGGAATCTGAATTGAACCTAAAGGGGGAAATGTGGAGAAAGTACTCAAGAATCTTAGAAAAAAAAACTGAAGCAGTATAGCTCTGTTACAATCCAACAGCAGTCCTAACTCAGGAATTCAGCTTAATTTGAAGAGCTGAATTCTCAGTTACCTTGTGATAGGTCTTGGTTTTATGTCACATACATGCAATTCCATTTATTCATTCATACTCAAGGGGGTTCTATACCAGTTCTCCATTCTGATACACAAGTGCAGCAACTAAGTGATTAATCTAGACTTTCAAGACAGTTATAAATTAATACAGCACTTGTATAGTTTCCACAAGGATATTCCAGCAATATGAAAATCTACTCATTAAAAAAAGACAGGGACAAATTCATCCCTGCTGGGGTCAGTGACTTTACACCAGAGATGAATTTATCTTTCTATATTTTTAAAGTTGAAAACCTCTGGATACATCAACCTAAAAAGTTTCTCTTTGCTCAGTTTAGACCTTTATGTCAATCATTTTGCTCACATGTTCCGAAAAACCAAAAGGTGGATCCACAGGAACAACAATTTGTCAGTTAAAATTAAAAAGTTACTGAATGTTCTTTAACTATAAAATTAGGCCCAGATCTTGTGGGGTGGAGTGGCCACTTTGATGCACAGCCCACACTGGAAGGACAACTGCAGCTCCTGGGCCAGCCTCTCCTTGCTGTTAGTGTAGAAGGCCAGGTCTGGGAAAAGTAGGCCTGGGTGGTACCACTGGCAACCAGCATAATTCAGAATGGTCCTCAGGGTGCTTTATGTTTCACCAGCATACTGGCCCAGCACAAAGATAACTGCTTGCTGCCTCTTCATAGCTGAGAATCCAGGCCTAATCAGCACCTTTATAATAAATCTTCCTCTAAAATTTTCATTTTAGATTGTAGTTATGAATGATACAGAAGTTACAGATTACAATCAAGTCTTGGAATTGTGTGTGTCTCATGTCCAATAAGAATAATGCCTAAAAGTCTGAGTGATGTTGAGACACTGCCATAAAAAAATCATCGAAAACAATTACATCACTGTGAGATAAATCTTGGGCAGATACAATAGCAATCTACCCTCAGACCTCAGTATGATTCTCTGCCATCTTACCAAGTTTCAGGCATATATAAACCTTGACTATCTCCCAGGAAGAAGCACATATGACTTGAATGAAAGCCCACAGTGGGTCATTCGGCAGGGAAAAATATATAAAGCTGGCAGAGAAAAATATAAAGGGAACTGGGCAAGATTAGAAATAAATTAACAAAGAAAAGTGGGTCACTAGTCCAAATCTGGTCCAAATCAGCAGTGGCTGTACTTCATTTTCATTTCATGGCTATTTGTGTGAAATTAGTTTGCTGGTCTCAGTCCAATTCTTAGTGGATGAGCATCCACATAATAATACCCCGCTCCCATTGCCACTAATTTGTACCCTAATTAACAGTCTCACCAGAAAAGCCAAGGAGTGAATATGCATAGGATCCAATCCCAGTTCCATTGAAATCAATGACAGTTTTGCCACTGACTGCAATGAGAGCATAATCAAACCCACTGAGAAGATTCAGAAAACCACTTTGGCCCCCTGTGCTGGCTACGTATGAGGTATGTTGCCAGGGTAATGAGGGGAAGCTTATGTTATTGCTGCTTCTGCTGCAACTATCCTGGGGATTATGAGAGGACTTGATTTCAGGAATGTCAATCTGGCACCTTTCCTCAGCATAAAATTCACACATATACAAAATTCTATTATTAAAAAAACCATAGAAACGATTAACAAATATAAATCCATATAATATTAAGTATAACAAATACCTCAGTATTAGTGGTGTAATGCCATACAGATCTCTGTTACAGTTAATTGGCAGAACTGGTGAGATGTTTAATAAATGAACCTGTGTAATACAATAGTACAACAGAATGGAGTAGGAAAAACAATGCACATGCGTGTCAGTGGGAGGAAGATCGACACCTAAAGCGCAGAGCACCTCTGTGCTTACATTTTTATGTACATGTGGCTGTAAGTATTTAAGGTACACTATATTATGTCTTTCAGCAACAAGCTGTGACCGTGATGGAGCCTGACCCCAGGAAATAAAACAAATTCTATTCATCTTTTCAGTCTTGTCTCTGTCATTCTTAAAGAAGACATTTCTCGAAAACAGAATACAATGAACTGACCTGCATGTTCTTTCAGCTACTTTTTAAACTAACCTTGAAGCATACTCATTCAACTTCTATAAATCTGTGCACTCTAGGTAAGCTGTATGTATAAACAGAGAAAATGACATAGATTTCTCTTCTAGAGTACAGCAGAAATTATATAGCCTGGTTGAATATGGAAAGGAGCTGTAGCATATCAACTGAGGTGAGGAAGGTTCTCAAACTTATCCTACTGTTTGAACCTATCATAAAGATTTGTCTTATGGACAGCCTCATTGGAGCATGGTGACATTTTTCCGTTGGATGCTATATTCACCAAAACATGCAGCTTTGGAGCAATCAATGTGGGTTGAACTTGGTGAATAGCGTCAGCTGAACTCAAAAAATTTGAAAAAATCAAAACAGTTCAGGCTGACATTTTGGAAACAATATGTTCTGACTATTTTGTTTCAAAATGACATTTTATTTTGAAATTTAGCTAGATTTGTTTTTTAAAAAATGAAAAGGGTAAAATACACCTCAAAAATGTAAACAAAAGAAATTTGTTTTGGGTTGAATGAAACATTTCCTTTCACTCAAAACAATCCCTCTTCCCCCCCCAGTTTTTAATTTTGGTAAGAACTCTTCTCTTCCCTGCCCCCCACATCTCCACACCCCCAAAATAAAAAAATAAGAAGTTTGGGTTCAAAATGAATGGATTTTTTTCCCCATTTTTTGAGGCAGCCACCAAACTGAAAAAAATCAATTATTCAGTCAGCTCTCAATCATAATTATGCAAGCCACCTTCCCTACCATTTGTGATCACATCTTTGTACGAACTATTTTAGTTTTAAATAATAAAAATATGCCTACACAAAGCTCTAGAGACCCTAACACATAATTAACACTACAATAAAGATCTCAGCAGCATTAAAATAATCATTCAACAGGAATTCAGCCAACCAGACACCTACTTTTTTTTCCAGCCTCCTCATTATTATAGGAAGCACAGTCTCAGCCCTGTCCAAAAAGCCCTGCCAGTCGGATCCTTTTGGATCCAGGCAGCTATCAATTGATTACATGAATAAGTAACATTAGGAAATAATTCTCTGTATTTTTAAGCTGTCTTTTATGCAGCGTAGCAGCTGAAATCAAGGAGAGATGCTACCAGTATAGGTATGATCCAAAGCCCATTGAGAACAACGGGAATCTCTCCATTGATTTCAATGGGCTTCAGATCAGATCTTATCTGACCAGCCAGTATTCCACAGACCCCTCAGTAGCTGCTCTGGGAACCACTGGATCACGTTCTGAATAACTCTGCTAAGAGACTAGGACAGGTCAACATAAAACCTTTTTCCAATTTAAACAATTCATTAATGAAATCACTATGAGGACAAACCTTTCTGAACAATTCAACCGAAGAATTTATATTCTCTCTCAGTGCAGGGTAACATAATTTCTTTCTTCATCAAATGACCAAAAC
Organism: Gopherus flavomarginatus; assembly: GCF_025201925.1. Taxonomy (NCBI): domain Eukaryota; kingdom Metazoa; phylum Chordata; order Testudines; family Testudinidae; genus Gopherus; species Gopherus flavomarginatus. Next base: position 42,024,707 of record NC_066628.1, on the reverse strand, counting down.
TAACCAAACAACTCCCCCCAAATGTGCAATAGTAATTCATTGTATTTTATAATCGTAAAAAAATATCAGGGCAAACTTGTTTTCCAGTGATCTTGCTCCTGATACTTCTGTTCTGCCTTTAGTTTTGTTAATTTGTCCTCGTTAACTGTTAAAGAAATTAAACTGATCATTCAGTTGCTGAATATTATCACACGTTTCTTTTAGCCATTAGGATAAAGAGATGTTAATATACCACGTTTCTTCACACATTCCTTTACATGCTGAAGGTCAGCTTCTAGTTTGCTCCCTGAGCCCCTCCAAGCTTCCAATAGTGGCAATTACTATTCCTATTCTTAAAAGGCCCAAATCTTCTAATTAAGATCTACAATGTTTTCATTTCATCTTCCAATTGTGTTTTATTGCAAAGGTGGTAATGATGCAGTACATGGGTCAATTTAATGTCTAATCTCTGCAACATACTTGAAGTTTTTTTCCCTGTCTAGTTCATGTTACTGATAAAGGTTTGTGCTAATAAATCTTCATGCGTTTTGCAAGTTTGTTGAAATTCAACAAATGTGCTTCCTTCGTTTTCTCTGGGGAGTGATACTATTGACCCTTGATGTAGATAAGAGCATGCAGGCTCAGGCATCAAATCTGTTACTTGGGGAGAATTGATGCCTTGTCTGTCTTAGGGTCTCGAACTTGTAGTACTGATTGGCAGACGAAGGGATGGGATAGCCGACAACCCTAAGAGTACAGGGTAGCTATACAGGAAGTTACCATAAAGGAGTGAAGACAAGTGAAACTGAAAAAAGTGTTGTCTCCATATTTCAGCTGGTAAAGAGTCTGTCAGTTGTCAGAGACTTCTGGAGCACAGAATTGGTCTAAACTAGCACTTTCCAGATTTTCAAGAGAGAAGGGGCTGACTAGCGCTGAGCATCTGCAACGTTCACTGACTTCTCCTGGAGCTGTGGGTACTCAGCACCTCTCAGGATCAGGCCAAAAATGCAGTAGTGATGTGATACATACAACACAATAGACAATCAAAATTACTTTGAAACAAACCCAAGCAACACTTGGTCTGCTAAACGTTTGCCTGTAGGACTATCCCAAGAAAACATATTTATGCATCGTGACTGGCAGCATCTAGAAGGCTGCAACATTTTATTAGGTGAACAGGTCCTTTTAGAGGAGATATAGTTATTTGGAAAGAAGCTTTTAGTAAACTTCAGCATGACCGCCATATGTCAAATTTCAGATTAAAGACACACTGTGTCTAAAAACTATGCTCCAGGAATTATTTTGGGGAAGTTCTGTGACCTGTATTATACAGGAAGTCAGACTTCATGATCACAATGATCCCTTCTGGCCCTGGAATCTATGAGTGAGAAAATGTTTCAGGATGCATTTCTAAGTTTCCTGCTGTGCAGAGGAGCAGACTTCATAATGTTTAATGGTTTACTACTGACATAATGGGATTACATCAACAACAGTAAGGCTGTATTTTGGGTAGATACCTTGGAGGTGGAGTGTGAAATACAGAGTCAGAAAACTTGATAACTCAGTGCCTAAGGATCACTATATCATGATGAGATAAGCATGTTCCAAAGGATAACTGGTTTTTGGACATCGCCAATGTCTAGCTGGATTGTTTTAAGTTTGCTTATATTGGAAGGGAGGGTTATGATTTCCTGAACGCTACCAATGTGATTTTCATCATATGAGTTACTAAGTGCAGCCAGCAGACTACTTTCAAATGTTATAGTATTTAACTGGGGCCCTATTCTCCTCTGCAGGGCAGTGTCCTTCAGCAGCAGTACCACCCTACACAATCATGCTATGGATTTGCAATACCATCAGAGAGGAGGCAGCACATGTTGGAAGATTGTGAGGAATACATTTTTTTAAATGTATCTTCCCCATGCAGGAAGACAGCTCTTTGTGGGGATAAATCCATACTTTCTGGACCCCATCCTGTTTTATCAAGATTCTTCTGAAACAGCTCTTCACAAAGCAGAGTTCACAAAGTTAGACTTTCATGACACATTTCTTTTAAGTAAATTAATAGCCTTCTTCAGAAAAACAGTTTCAATCTGGGTATGTTTCTTCAACTACATCTTATGCAAAATGAATATCGAAGTTATCAGCTCAGCAATTTTTGCTTTACTGCTTTAACTCTAAAAATATATCATTAACAAACTATTATGTGGGATGCTCCATGCTGATAAGAGTAAAACCCCTCACTCTTCACTGCAACATTCACTAAACATTATTCTTTGGTACACCTTTTATGAACTGGTGCAGGCACTAATGTCCCTCTTTAAATCAACCACTCTGGTAGGACATGTGGGAAACATTCTGTGAAAATCTGGTTCAGAGGATTGCCGAGAACTATTGAATATCTACTTTGTGTCTGGTTTTTTTTTGTTTTTTTTTTTTTGTTAAGCCTGGAGAGCTTTAATGCTTTAATCTCATATACAAACTCAGCAGAGCCTGAGTCTATCTGTAATGCTCTCCAAATCAGAATGAACCCAGAAGGATGACGTTCAATCTTTAAATCCTTCTCTGCAGAGCTATTTTTAACTCTCAGGTTCACAAAATGGATCCATACTATGGCTCTAGAGCTTTCTAACTGAATCCTACCTATTATATTTGACACAACCAGATGTTAGTCTTCAATTGCATTTAGGTCTAAAGGTTTCTCTTGCATGATTTCCTGTGTAGTCCGACAGAAATAATTTAATGTGACACAACATTTCCATCTCCAACGGTGCAACCTGATTCTCCCTCCCCCAACACTCCTCAAAAAGAAAAAAAAATTTTTACTTGTGGGACAATATTTTTGCTTGCTGAAAGAGACATTATTGGTAGTTCGATATAGACCATAAATATAAATTAGATACAATTATTTAACATGCAACATACCACAGCTTTGCAACAATTAATAATGCTATGATAAATCAAATGAGCCTGTCATAATTATTCTGCTTCCCTATTTCAGCTACTCTAATTCCAGCTCTCACAGCAATTTTGTGCAATTTCAGTATCTACTTCTTCGGAAGCCTTTCTCACACAACATTTTATGCGCTCCCGTATACAGAAGGTAGGAGAAGAGGTTTTCAGTTCCTGACAATGTAAGGATTCGCATGAATGTATGCACATGAAACATAACCTGGCCAAAGAAACTTATTTAGTACCAGTCTAAAAGGCGGGTAGCAGACAGATAAAATAAATGTTTGTTGTAATGGCTGTTCCCACCAAAATTCTTCATGTTTTCCATAAAGGGATGAAAAGGTAAACGAAAAAATACTGTAATGTATCTGTATGGCCATTTTTGTTTTATTTTTAAAAGTTAAATTAGCTGACCTAGATTATCAGTGACACATCCCCTCAACTATAGGGACATATGATCAAAATAGACAGCCATTTGGATGCTCTCTACTGGAGATCCTATCATAAAACACCATAATCTCTTAGTTTTGCACTCTCATGCAGTCTAGTACAATCTCTAGTCATAAACTGGAAAGACTTTTGCATTTGGACAGAGATGTCAGATATCAATGGATTTACAGAGGCAACCTAGAAATACATAAATATTGTAAAACTTGTTAAATTTATCTCAAGAATACAACTAGTCTATGCTCATTCCCTAGCAACACTAACAAAAACCCCCCCCAAAACCCTTCATCAACATGGGATTAAGATGCAAAAAATATATCACAGTAAATTACATAAAAGTAATGCATTATAAAGTTGGGAAATTCAGTCATTTTATACAATTCCGGAACCTCTACAACACCTAAATTCCTCATCCAATCTGCCTTAAACTGTCCTGGCAAGTTCTATCCTTGGATAAATTGACAACTGTGACATATCAGGTGCATTGACTGTACTTAAACAAAGGTGTGTTTGAATAGTAAAATGGGGCTGTAGCGGGGTGGTTACACTGCTCCTGCCCTGAAGGGCTTAAAACAGCCCTGGGAGAGGGCTGTGGCAGGGGAAAAGCTGGGCTGATTGGGGAAGGGGTCACAGCTGGGCCATGTCCCAATCAGGCCACAGCTGGCCTGTATAACAAGGCTGTGAGCCAGAGGCCCAAGAGTCTCCCTCTAGCTGAGGAAAGAGATGGGCCTAGCTGCCTGACTGCTAATGGGTACTGGAGTGAAGCAGGGCTGGGGAAGGCCAGAGGCACTGGGGAGCTCCAGGCTGGCAACTCCCCAGGCTGCAGGGCCTGGTCCAAAGCCCCTGGAGGTACTGGGTTGCAGGGAAAGGAAGCAGGTCAAAACCTCCCTTGCCTGTGATAACTGGCTTATACAGACTGCAGTTGGCCCCAGTGAAAGGGGGCTAGATGGTGATTGGCAGTGGCCCATAGACAGAAGCAAGGTGGGGATAGAGGGCTGGGGGTTTCCCAGAGAGGGGAGACCCATAGAGACTGGTGGGGTTATTGCCAGGGAGCAGCCCCACGGTCCTGGGAGGGACACGGGGGGCCAGTGGCAGTGGGACACCGGCCTGCAGAAGGCACTCCAGAGGCTGAAAGACCTAATTCCCGAGACAACCAGCAGGAGGCATCGCAGGTGTGAGTCTTGCACGCCTACAGGGGCTTATAAGAGAAAACTAGTTTAAGCCTTAACAATAGTTGAGTGTCTGTCTCTCTATAAATAAAAACATATTAGAGATTTAGGATGCATTTTATATAGTATCAAACCAAAATAGTCCCTGGTACAATTGCCCCACTAATGGTTCCCTTTCACCAGCTGAGAGTCAATATTAAATAAAACACCCCCATCTTCCTATGATAGACTGCTAATAGATTTAGAAGCTTGTAGAGCATTTGTTCCCTTAGACATTATATCACTTAATCACTACAGATTAAAAATTATGAAAGACAATATTCAAAGACCTTAAAGAACACACACTCATTCTGATGGAACTTTGGCATCTTGGAAGGAAAAACTGGGACAGTGTGGCGTAAGTACTCGAGTCCTTAAAGCTCGACTTCAGTGAGCTGTGGATCAGGCCTAGTGAAAGGAGAACCCCAGCTTTCTGGAATCCTTATGGTACGTCAGTCTGAGTAATTGAGCTTGTCCTCCTGTACTTTCACAGGCTAGGGCAGTCAAATTATCTGAAGTCCCTGGCATGTGTTTTAAGAAGAGCGATGGATATTACTGAACAGGATTAAAATAATTTCCATGTACTCAACTGGCATCTCCTACCTTCATGATCTCTTTGGCAGTGGAGCGCCTGCTCATGAACCACCTAGGAGGAAAGGCAGTGTGCAAAAGAGAAGGGAAGGTGGAAGTACAAAACTAAAAAGAGAAACTTGGTCCCTTAGATACCACTGCAGCTCTTTAAATGATTTGCTGCATGGCACCAAATTGCTGCAATCACCACTATAATACTCTCGTTTTGCTGCACTTCATTACAGGCATCTAATGTAAGAAACTTTCAAGGCACTTACCTGCCCAGGAAACATTTGAAGAATATGACGTACTGATCAGAAATGTCTACATGTTGCTAGTTTAAACCTCAGAAGAAATATTTTCTTTGTTTATTAGACTGCTATGCTGTGAATGAAAGCTGGTCTAGCTAGGAGAAAAGGGACAGCAGGTTCTCTCTCTCTCTTTAGGTTAATACAGATGTCAGAAATTCCAAACTGAAAATAACACTTTGTTAGAAATAATTCAAGGCAATAGCCAATTAATTTTCATAAGGGAATATTAGTGGTCAGATTCTTCTATGGTCTAGTTTTAGTTCAAAATATTGGCAGTAATAAGGGATTGTTTCATGTAGCCTACAAACATTCTGTAAAAGGCTAGCTATGATTTATTACAGGACATTCAATTAATTGGAGAACACATCCCAGCCCCATAAATGAGATCAATTATTATTTCTCTCAGTGGAATATGTATGTAATAAACTATCCTGGAATATCTGCCTAAAGCTAAGGAGATAGATAATTACTATTATGAGTGCACCAGGAAAGGAAAAACACTGCTAATTTTAAAGGCAGAAAATAGCTTCTTGCTCTGAAGATATAATTATCTATGCCCCCGTCCTATGAGATACTGAGCACCTCCTGAGCAGCCAGAATGGAGAGTGCTCAGTACTGCTCAGGATAGGTACTCTAGACAGTGAAATAAACAGAAGAGTGGATATAATAACACAAACAGCACTAAAAATTCTCCAAATCAGTTTAACAGAGTAGAAATGTGATAATTTTCTATCAGGCCCTGGACTTGCAGCCCCTACTCATGTGAGTAGGTCTACTGTCATCAGTGCGCCAACTCACATTCATAAAAACATTTCAGGATCAGACCTCCTAGCCTCCAACTGCATAACCTTCTTTGTGCAAAGATTTACAAGTGAGAGCTGAAGTGAAATCTCACTGAAATCAATGGAAGATAAGCACCCAGGTGGTTTTGAAAATCCCACTAGGTGTCTAAAACTGGCCCTTAGGCACTTTCAAAAATTTTACTCATATCACACTTCAAAGTCCTGTACAAGTTCTAAGTCCTGTACAAACAACTAGTTAATCCTTGGGAGGACCCACATGTAAGGCAGGCATTAGTCTCCTTTTAGAAAAGGGGGAAATGAGGCAGAAGTCTCACAGCAAATCAGCAGCAGAGCTGGGATTACTATGCAGAAGATTCCTGACTCCCCAATCTGGGCCAGACCCCGGCCTCTACTCCAGGGGCTCTGTGCTGCTCTGATGATTAAAAAGTAGCCATAAAGCTGACTTAACCAGCCCCTGATGACTCTCTCAGCTCAGGGAAACCTTTAAGTGGTATCAGTTCACAGAACTGGCATCAGTGCCATCCTCTCTCTGCTCCTGGTGCAAAGCGTATGGGGGAGAGAAGAGACTCTGAGAAAAATAACCATGCTTCAAACTATTTTTGCTCCTTTGAGCTGTGCTATGTGCTCCTTGGCTACTGATCTGAATAATATTTTCATCTAATTATATCATGCTGTTGCTGAAGACGACTTTTGCAGTACCAGAGAAGTGTAAAGGGACCTTAAGTGTAAATGGGAAACAGGACTGTAGACTCCTTGATGACTTCTTCATAAATTATAATTGGGAAGGAGTGATACAGTCAGCTCTGTCCTCTGCCATCAAATACCTTGTCTCTGCTACCTGAACTCTGCATTCACTTACAGTTCTGGGTTCCTTGAATCATGACAGTTAATTGTAAACTGAAATATTAAACATCCTGGTATAATGTTAATGAAAAGACTCCAGAAGGATTGCATTAGTATATGAACTCTTCTTGTGAAATGACCAATTAACCAGCTGTTGTGTTAACTGATTATAGCATTTGTAAAACAGTTGGCTGACAGGCTTTTCTTTCAGACAGTTGTAATGTAATATTGGCCAATGCTCACTTCTTAATCCATAAAATTCTTTCTAGTCCATTCTGAAGAGACAGATCATTCCAACTACAAAATGATATAATGATCTGAAAAAAAAATCCAAATCTCATTTTGGTCAAAGAAAAAACAGAGCTTTCTGATGGATTGTAATTTTTTCTTTTATCTTTACATTCGATCTGATTCTCCTTTCACTTCAGCGTCACACCAGTATAACTCTTTTGATGATTATGGATATCAATTTGTATCAGTGCAGTTGATAGAAAAATCAGGACCAATATGCTTACATTGTTCACAGGCTGGACTCTGTGAATTGTCTTTCTTTCCGGACTAGAATAAGAAGCAGGCTGTAGGAGTCTGTCTCTGAGACCTGCTTGGTAAAAGGTCCCTTTTTCTTCCTACCACCTGACTGTCAGTATTATACACCTCTACCCCGATACAACGCTGTCCTCGGGAGCCAAAAAATCTTACTGCGTTATAGGTGAAACCACGTTATATCGAACTTGCTTTGATCCGCCGGAGTGTGCAGGCCCCCCCGGCAGCACTGCTTTACCACGTTATACCCAAATTTGTGTTATATCAGGTTGCGTTATACTGGGGTAGAGGTGTAATTAGTTTTTTCCTGGAACCATACCCGTAGTGTAGGTTAGTTGCCATTATGAAATATAGGTTTGGTACATTAATAAAAGTGCCTTGATAAGGGCTGATAATAAATCTCATAAATCAAACCTAAATCACCCTTCCAGCTCATGATTCTATACTAAGTGTAAATGCTACGACTATCTGAACTACATCGAGTATTTTCCTAGTGGCTGTTATGCTCGAATGTGCTTTCTTCTGATGAACCTACGGTAATGACTAATTAGATTTATTTTTCAGTTGATAACTGCTGAAATATTCCACTCTGAATTGCCAGTCAAAAGGTGAAAGGGAGAAAGGGTGTGCAGGGGTGGCGGGTAGAATATATATATATATATATATATATATATATATATATATATATATATATATATATATATATATATATATATATACACACACATATATATATACACACATATATATATACACTCACAATCTACTTCCAGAATGGCATGGACAGATTGAGTAAGATCTTTGGCTTCTGCTGCAAGGGTTGCTGTGACAGTACGTCCATTCCTCCCCAGTCGTGCCAGGAGTGTTTTGGTAGATAATGTGCCTCTTCGGTCACTGGAAGGAATACACAGCAAACAGATCAATTGTCTATAAGATTACAAGGGAAAATGTTCCTTTTAATAAAATAAAACAAGCATCCTTTCACCTTGTTGAACACATCTCTTGGTTGATTTTAGTCTCATTCCAGTAACAAAAAAAAAAAAAAAAAAAAAAAAAAAAAAAGAATTATGCTACCAAATTCAGGAGACTTACTGTGACCCTAACAGCATCCCAGTGTCAGAGGGCAAGGAGCTCCCCAGTATCTAGCAGTGCAGAACAGTCCAGCGTACTCCAACTCACTAATGTCATAATCTATATCTAACAGCTGTAGGGTCAGGTATTATTGGAAAACTAATAACACACTGACTGTTAATATTCTTGCATTGTGTATGTACGCTAAACCCCAAAGGACCACACAGTTGTGCTGGAAATATGGGACTAAACTGTTTTCAAATCAGACAAATGGGGACTTGGTACACAGGTTTTTCCCAGACAAAGGAAAGGCTGAAGCATCCATCCAGGTGCAATCATAATCAATGGGTTATTCATTTGAATATCAGAGGTTGCAGGAACAGATCAACTTGCATTGTAGCAATCACCAGTTGGAGTCTCATCTTCCAGACCCATGACTCCTTTACTTGACATGAACTTTATCTGGTGGTGCACTCTTCAGAAGAATATGTTTCAAAGGTTTATTGAACTATAAAAGTGAGAGTAAAGCACCTTTATGTTATGCTTCACCTTAGGAGACAAAGAAACTAAGCAATGTGATCTTGCGATGGATCCTGACCAGTAAAAGTTGGAAAGGAGACCTAGGTCAGAGAAATCATCTTTAACAAAGACTGTATTTTACTAGATTAAGTTTTAGTCATTTAGATGCATGTTTTGACTTTTATTTGCTCGTAGCCATGTCTACCTTTATCCCTTTTGTGTGGTATCACTTAACTTGTGCCCTTTTGTTAATACATTTGTTTTATTTTCACTATAAAATGTCTCAGCGCTGTGTTTGAAGGGAAGGGTATGTTTACCCAGTTAAGTTAATAAGCTGTAATGTACTGTCTCCTTAAAAGAGCAGCAAACTTAATATCTTCTGTGAATGCATAGTGGTAGGGGCTGTGCGTTGGAGAGAAACATCTCCGAAGAGCTCGGAAGCTTGAGTTCACTGATTGTTATCAACGAGGCAAGGTTTGGACCAGTGGAGCCTTGAGGATTTTGACTGGTGAGGAAGACAGTGGTATGGTAGGGAGCTGACACGCAGTCTAATCTCTAGCAAAGCTCACTCTAGCTGTGGCAGAGTTAAGAGTGGCTCACAGCTCTGGATATCCCCAGCAGTGTGTTACACTTACCCAAAGATCATACTGGCTTCTGTACTCAGAATCTCCTATGAAAACAGGGTATATCAACTTTGTAAAGAATGAAATGTTGCTATCTCTGTCAGTCAAATACAATTCCCATTGACCTGACTGGGATTAGTGCGTAAATACGTAAGGGTAGAATTTGTCTGCTACTTAATAGGCATCCATTACAGCCTGAGAGCTTGATCCTGAAACTGTCAGTGAGACAAGACCCCTGATAATTTCAGTTAAACAGATTTGATTTTACTAGGAATTTTGCATGAATAAGGTTTTCCAGATAGGGTCCTATTTAGCATTTATTCTTGAACATGAACATGGAGAAACCTGCTTAGTGAGACAGGACAGAATTATATTGGTGTTTTAAGAGGCCAAAGGCTGCTCTAAATCCTGTTGAATACATCTGAGCTGCAGCATTTTTTAATTAAAGTAATTCTGTTCACTTTCATACAGTTTAGATAAATATGGTTTCTCTGATTACAGGCTTGAATGCTTCTTGCTTTGTAACAAAAGCAGGTGGTGCTACTGGAGTTTGCTAGTACAATCCTCATGGTACACAAGGTTATACCACTTACCATATTTAGGGTCAGGAAGGAATTTTTCCCTCTGGCAGACAGCCCTAGCCAGCGGCAAGAGGCTACTCCCTCTCCCTTATTTCAGGCATTACGTGGAAGGGAGCTGAGTATCTCATTTGTAAGCTGCTTGATGCAGTGGGCCAAGCGTTTTCTCTATAGCCCTGTTGGGGGTGGTTTGATGATGTTCTGACATATGTGAATATGCACATTTTTCTTTTATTCCACCTTTGTTGGCAGGGTCATTCACCACATAAATGGTGCAGGAGGTAACCTTGAAAGTCTTCCTAACAAAAATCTAAACTCTCAGAAGAATCAGAACTAGATAGATGTTGGTGGTACTAACAGCGGTGATGCTTCTTATTACTGGACATAGGCAAGAGGCAGTCTCTACCAAAGAGTCTTACTCTTTGCATGGGGAAAGAATAAGGTGGAAAGCTGTGGCAAGGGATAAAGTGTCTTTGGTTGATAGAAATGTGGAGATGCCCATAGGTGTGCTGGGTCTGTGCTGGTTAACTGCTTTATCTTCAAATTGTTAATGAAATTTGCAGCCCTGAAACCAGTGTCGTGGTTTTATTTCCACTGTTCATAAAAGTGGCATTCAGAAATGCATGGGAGCATAGAAAGAAAACAGCTAAGACTTAGGATGAGCTGTTTGTAGCTTCTAACCCTGTCACAAAGGTTTTCAATAACAACATGTATTGATATATTTCATATCATTTCACTGCATTACCTTCAATAAAACAAGTTAAGTTTAGGTTTTCTTACCTTAAATTTGACAAGGGAATGGAGTTGTCTGCTAGTACTTCGTGCACAACCTGTTGGCAAACAATCAAAGAAATGAATAGTTAATGTTTTATAAGCTTCACATACTATTTTTGTTGCTTTGTCATCTACTTAAAGATCTTCTGTCTCCCTGAAAACTTTGGTATTCCTAGCCAGAGGGAATGAGCTGGGGTCTCAGTTTTCTTCTAACGGACCCTAAATGATTTTTCATGTGGACAATATTCTATCAACCCAAAGCACCTCAGCCACATTTATGCAAATATGAACAATATATTGTAGGACATTTTTCATATGGATTTTACTCTATATCCCTAGCCACAGATCTCGCCAAAAGGCTAGTTTGCTAAATCAAATGTTTTCCTATGGGCAGCCCATAATGTAAGGATTATAACATGAGAAATTTCTCAGTCTCCATGGAAGTAAAATTGTAGAGGCAAATAAGGTATATGGCTGAGATATAAAAGATAACACTTCAAATGACATAATTTCTCCCCCTCTCCCCCAAGGAACTCTTTTGTATAAGCCTGCAACACCTTTCCCCCATATGTGACATTCAAAAACAAGTCTGGGAGATTTTCTTATATTGGCAGTCAGCATAGGGGGAAGGAGCAACAACAATTTTAAGCTGCCTGCAAATTATAACATACAAAATCACCCTATTTTCACAGCAAGGGGCAACTCAGGTCCATCATATGGGGGAGGCAAACACGAATTGGACAAAATTAATTAAAACACATCCGTGTTGTGTGTTTATGATCTATACGTCCATGTTATAAACCTTTCTACTATGTGAAATAAATATCTGAGTAGACCATATCCTCAGCCAGTATAAAGTGACATAGAACACTGACTAACTGGCTCAGTATAAAATGGTGCAGAACAGGCTGAGTTGGATTAAGCATACAGTAAGCTAAAATTCTGGTTTTGTAACATGTTTTAAACATAACCTCTGATTACTGATGTATATCTGCCTCTTAATTTTGCAAATGGGCATTATTTTACCATTTCCAGATAAAGAAACGACCTCTAAATGCTAAGATCATAGGTTTTAATGCACAAAAAAAGAATGCTTGTTACAATTAGGCACACAGCAACAATCGAAGGACTCAAAAATCCCTACATGAAATTCTGCCTTAACCCTTATTTCAGCAGGTTGTATAAGCTGTGAATGTTTTTTTTCAAACTACAGTTTTACACATTCATGCTTAATTTATCCTATTTCCTTAGATTAAACAACACACATCTTTTCCCAAATAAAACGCTGCTGGGAACAACAGCGCAAAAAAGTTACCTCTATAAACTGCAGTAGTTTTGCAGTGGCCACCTCAAAGGTTTTCCTAGCCGATTCTGATTTCCGCAGCTGGCAGTCAAGCACAGTAATTCTCTTTCTTAAATCTTGAACACTATCCTGTGGAAGAAATTCAGTTAATGCTATCTAATTCATTTCAAGACTTAATTTTATTTATCCTATTTGTTATTTTTCAAACTTTTTGAGTGAACAGTGAAGGTGATGGGGGTTCTCTCTCCAAATTTTAAGGAAAGAGGAAGCAAAGACTGTTTTACCAAAAGGATCGTGAAGGCCCTAATATTACCTTAAAAATGCACGTTTAAAATAAAATCTGAATTCAGAACTTGAAAGAGACTGTAGATTTTAAAATGTCGTCTCAGCAATGCTTTCCTTGCATCCCTAGCCTAGCACTCTTTATCTCCTCCATGTCCAAGTAACTGAGGGCTTATCTATATGAACAATTAGTTCACAGCAAACTGAGGTGTGACTGTACCCGACACTGGCTTGGTGTTGACCAACTCCCTGCTGATGTGTGTTAACTGTTTGATCTAGTCCTCGAAGCTCTGTAAGGAAGGGTTCTAACAAACTATTAACATGTCAGCAGGGTGCACAAGGATAGTTGGTCTGCAGCAGGTTAGATTCACACCCCAGCTTGGTGTGAACTAATTGTTCATGTAGACAAGCCCACACTCAGTTTTCTACCAGGCCTTTTAACTTTAGAATTGAGAGTGAAACAGCTGAATCAGAAGTTTTAGAATGCAGCCTTGGCTACACTGGCGCTTTACAGCGCTGCAACTTTCTCGCTCAGGGGTGTGAAAAAACACCCCGAGTGCAGCAACTTACAGCGCTGTAAAGTGCCAGTGTAAACAGTGCCCCAGCGCTGGGAGCGCGGCTCCCAGCACTGCAAGCTAATCCCCACAGGGAGGTGGAGTACGTGCAGCGCTGGGAGAGCTCTCTCCCAGCACGGCGCTGCAACCACACTCGCACTTCAAAGCGCTGCCGCGGAAGTGCTCCCATGGCAGCGCTGTACAGCTGCAAGTGTAGCCATACCCTTCATCTGGTTCAGTTGTTCATGGGACATGCATATTGGCAATCAGGCTCCTGCTGCGATCGAGGTGCTGTCAACAGACTGCAGCCACCATTTCTCTTGTTACAACTTTTTTTTTTTGTTCTTTTAGAAAGGGCATCAGCCTGAAGCTGGATTCCCCCAGCAGTGCACAGTGCTGATTTGATCATGGTGGGAAGCCCAGGTCTCCATTCCTTTTTTGAATTATTTTAAAACTCTGAATTAGACTGTTTTTTGTTCAATGTTTAATTACTACATTAGGATCTCACCAAAGCAACTAGTAACTCTGTGGCAGGCCTTGAACAGAGTTAAACCACGCAGATTTTTCTACATGCGTATGTGTAACCCATCGTTCAGTATTTGTTACATATCCCCCTTTGTGCCTGATCCACAGAGGATAAGAGTCTGGTACAGCCCCATCAACAGAGGCTGGCTCTTTAGCTCTAAAATGTTCAGTCTCTGGTGGTGTTGGACAAGATGGAGGCCACTGTGTATACATGGGCACATTTGTTTACTTGATCTGTGTGCTAGGCAGAGGATTAGGCGAAAAATACCTCCCAGTAAAAGGGAAAGAAAATGCCAATCTCTACAAAGACAAAGGTTGACATTACTGTAGGTGCACTTCTCTTGAAGCCCATCACCTGAATACAACCTACTATAAGATATGCAACTACTAAAAAGTGCTGTTACTAATAACTATATCTTTATTAAAAACAAACACACACACACAGTTTTATGTGGCAGAATCCCCATTATTCTGACTATCAGAAAATCTGCTTGATTAGAAAGTTTCTTTTCTGTAATGTATATCACACTGCTCACTACTGGAAAAGGAGATGCTAAGCCTACTTAGGGAGGATTTTATTAAAATACAGCTAACTGTTGGTGCTTTACTAAATACAGTTTTGGATTCCCTGGCTTACAGATGTTATCAATAGGCTAAGTGGAGCAAACCTCTTCTTCATGTACTGTACCTAAAGAAACAAGGTGAACTGATCAATATCTCTTGCTTACACTACCAGTTGCATAAATTAAATTTAGAAGAGCACTTCAAAGTATGCTACTTAAGAGGCCTTATTCTCTACTGCCTTGCTGCCGTACAACCACTCACACAAAGTGGGAGTAAAAGGCAACCAAACTGGAATAGTAACATTTTACACCAACTTATTTTTTTAACTCGATCAGGTTTATTATGGTAATGCCTAAGGACCAGCCAAGAATGAGTCTTAATTGTGCTAGGTACTGTACCAACACAGACTAGTAGACAGTCCTAGCCCTGAAGAGCTTCCAACTTTGCACAAGTACAAGGGTTTAATCCTGCACCTGTTGCAGTCAATGGGAGTGTTACGACTAAACAAGATGGGTGAGGATCAGGTCCCAGGTCAGATTTTTGAAAGCACTCAGGTCCAGATTTTCAAGCATTCATGTCTGTGACCAGATTTTCAAGAAAGTTTAGCACCCAACATGCATCAATGTGCTGAGCGCAACTAAAAATCTGGGCTCTGATTTTGTGCTTAAATGGGAGCTGCGCTCTTTTGAAAATCTGGGCCTAAGTGATCACACACAGAGTGCACAAGGCAGTGAAGTATTAGGTCCATGCATTTTACAGCTCTCGAAACACAGGTTTTGCTTTTTTAATATTGAACTAATTTTCACACTGAAAATTTCAGCAGGCCACCCTTATTTTAAATTATTGGGCATATCCATTTTTCATGGGTAAGCTAGGTAACTACACACACACACACACACACACACACAAATTCCAATTATTATTGTTCCTGTTTTTTAATCTGTATTATTGTAAAGCCTAAGAGCCCTACTCATGGTCCAGGACACCACTGTTCTAGGAGCTGAATGAACAAACAGAACAAAAAGGAAGCCTCTGTCCCAAAGAGCTTACAATATAAGTTCAAGAAAAGAGAGAAGAGATGGATATAGACAAGTATAAAGAAACAATGCACAATATATGTCAGCATGAAAAATGGATTCCCAGTTATGGAGGTTCATTAAAAATTGTCCCAAACTGTTTTATTCTAAATCGGTCTCCACAAATCATTGGGGATAATATGGTGGCCTCGAGTGTGAGGCTCATTTTTACAACCCTTTTCATTTAAAAAAATAATCAGATTTAGGTCACACTAATGTTGTTTGTGTCTTTCAAATAATTAACTTGAGTAAATTTGAATGTATTCAAGAATAGTCCTGAATTTTATTTTATTATTTGTGCATCACTGAGAAACAGGTTAGAAATACTAACAATATGCCAAGTGTAAACAACAAACACACTTACTGAAGATACATCTGCACTGATTTAAAACAGAAACCAGGCAAAAGCTGAAACTGAACGTGTGAATTTGCTTAGGAATCTAAAATATCTTTCAATCTCTCACACTCCCTTGAAAGCTCTAATCAAGCACAAAAATGATTTTTCTTTGCATCAATTTTTATGACATATACTAGTAAATTTTAAAACAAAACAGAAAACCAAAACATTCAGTGTTTTACACTTTAAGGCTTGAGATGTGCCATATTGACCAATGACCCAAATAAGCTTCTGGCTCTTGTTTTTCCAACCTAAAGATATCTAGATAAAGGAAGGCTCATAGCCTTTACATTGCCCCCTTCACTACGCATCATTCCAGTTATTGAATAATACAAGACAAAACAGTGACCTACTTTAGAAGAGCAGATGAAAAGAAAATGAAAACAGGATACATGACAACAGCAAGGAAACCATGGTAACTATGAGAGATGACTGTTCCGCTTACTTTATTTTGGCCAGAACGACCAGTGAGCTGAGCCTTCAGCTCTGTAATTTCAGCCTCTAATAGGCGGATTATTTCTTCATAATCCATCTCCATTCCACGAGCCTGCCTCTGTGCAGCTTCTGCAAGATGAATCCTACTTCGCAGGGCTCTTGCCTCTTCCACTGCTGCCTTGGCTTCCTATAAAATACAAACAAAGTGAACAATTCTCTGATTTAGGTAAAATATTGCTTTTGGCATAGGACTTAAATTTTGGGACTGATGATTAGAGAGTTCCATTTTTTTCTTTCTAAAATTTGTGGTGTGAAAATAAGGGGAAAAGGGTTTTTTTTTTTTTTAAAAAGTGAGAATTTTAACAACAGTAAAGTAAGACAGCCCTTTCCTTGACATTTAACATTTTAATGGACTGTATTCAACAAAAAATAATTGTCAGTTTCTACAGCAAATGAGACCAACAAAATCTAAAGAAATCATGACCACCAAATCAGGTTCTGAGTTCTAGTACACTGATATAAATCCAATGGAGGTGAAAGTGATTTAACACCAGCGTATCTGACATTCATAATGAAGCCTACCATCTCCACACCAGGGGAAAGCCTCCAATTAATTATAGGTATCTGGCTTTCTTATTATTGCCTGAATCCAGTGAATCAGCCCACAGTTTCCACAGTATTTTTTTGTACGAATTATTAACCTTGGTGTCCTGGAAAAATTAAATTCCTTTAAAAATGTATTGCTTGTTGTTTCCTTCCAGTTCTTGTATTCAACTCTTTACTCCTGTATTATTTAAGGAGAGCTTTCTATATAGGAGCCATGGAAAAAAAGAGGAAAGTAGACATAGGGGAAGGCAGGGGAAATTTTATGGTATTTTTCCAAATAAACATTTGTGAACTTTTTAAAATCAAGGTAGATAAATTATTCCCTGCTTACAAAAACAGCTGTGAAAGAATGTAACAGTTACAAAACTTGAACACAGAGAAGTGTGGAGATTCTCAGTTAAGTTTGTCACTGAATATTAATTCACATTAACGTCTGTTAATTTGTAAATTGAGTATTGTTAAATTAAGGGCCTGATCCTGCAAATCTTTACTCATGCAAGTAGTCTTTCAGACTTGAATGGGACTACTTTCATACTCACATGATTATCTGTTTGAAGGATTGTGCCCTAATTTACAAATTATACATTAATGTGGCCCCTAAGTAATTTAAACATTTTTTTCTATATTCGCCACCACCCCATAGAACCACAAACCAGCTTCTCTTCTTATATTGGTGAAAATCAGCAGTTACACTGAAGTGAATGGAGTTACACCAACATGAAAACCATGGTCAGTGAGAAAAGAATCAGGCTCTGTGTCTACCTTTCTGGCTGAGGCCAGGAACAAACTGGTGAGACAATAAATGAAGGCTCCATTCAAAGTCAAAGCTCTCTCAAAGGAGTCCCTTTTCAGGGCCAGATCCAGGACTTTCCACTGAGTTCCGTGGGAGCTGGATCAGACCCTCAGTCCCCCATTCTCAATCAAGTTGGCAGAATCACAGTTTTTGTGCTGTAAACAAAAAATGAAACATCCAATGTGGTATTTTGAGGCTTCCAACGAGTGAATCCTTTAAAATTTCCCTTAAGGAATTAGGATTAACTCTGTGGTTGTCTGATGTTCACTTCACAGATCAGTGGCCACAGATGTAGTCTGCTACTGAATCAAGCCTTCATATGCAATGAAGAATTTCATGCTGTTGTGGGCTGCTCCTAATTAAACCTGAGCATTTTGTGCAGCATGTGTAATGAAATAGGCAGTTCAGTGAATCATATTCAGAACAAAAATTGCCTAGCTAAATATATACATTAGCTCTTCATTTAAAGTAAACCAGCTTTACAAAAATACAGATATAACAAAAGGGATCAATCAGAGAGACAGAGGAGATTGTAAATCTATATCTAGTTTTGTGG
The DNA here is from genome assembly GCF_025201925.1 of Gopherus flavomarginatus. Classification (NCBI taxonomy): domain Eukaryota; kingdom Metazoa; phylum Chordata; order Testudines; family Testudinidae; genus Gopherus; species Gopherus flavomarginatus. The sequence goes on along the minus strand of NC_066628.1, from coordinate 42,006,395 downwards.
CTAAATCTGGTGCAAAATAGGTGTGTAAACCTTGGTGTCCTGTTCATGGCAATAATAGTATTCCATCAAAAAGTTTCTATGACTTTTCAAGTGGATTCAATAGTTTTCTTCACTTCCAATCCTAAACCGCTGTGCTGTGTTGCTGTCCGCTATTCATCAGCCACGATCCTTCCCACCACAGTGGTGAGTAAATAGATTCCAATATATTATACAGTACAAGATTTGAGTTCTATTTCTGCTGGAGTTTTCTCATTGACTTCTATGAGAATATTAATCTGTGGATCAGTCGGCAAAGGGCTTTGGGATGAAATTCCCATTGAAAGTCAACAAGAGCTGTGCTCTAATTCCTCTGAAAATTCTTCTTGAAGAACTTCCTCCTACAAAAATATGTATCAAATGGTATATATATATATATATATATACACACACAGCATCACTGGTATAGTGGAGCTTAATGTAATGAAATTTACTGAAGATATTGCAATGCTCTTCCTCAAATTCTTTATACAGCTGTCAGTAGAATTAAAAAACAAAAACAAACAAATGGCATTCACCGTGCTATACCAATGCCGTTAAAACTTAAAAATTTTAACTTCCTTCTAAGTTTCATAACAAAACAGACATTCCCAGAGAAAGAAAGAAATATACAGTTTTATCAGAGACAAGTTTCTAATTAGTTTAACACACCGTTATCTACATCAGTTAATCTGCTCCCTTACATTTTAAAACTCCCAGGTTAGTCAGTATATCCTTCAAAGTGTCAGCTTTAGACCAAGTAAGTTGCTGATCAAAACGAAAGATATAAACTGTATTTTGTGGTTCACCTGAACCAAAGCAACAACCCATAGTTCTCCTTAGCTTCTTATTAATCTGGAAAAGATTCCCAATTTATATGCATTTACTGAACACCCTTATTAAAGGTCGGAACCACTAGAATACTTTCCCTGCTTTTTAAATTAAGACATCCAGGTAAAAATTCTTCAAAGAAACATTTATCTACGATGCTTAGCTCAGTACCTTAAAGGTTCACCTAGCAAAAACCCTATTCTACTACATGCAATGGGGATTGTATTTGCTCTGTGAGGCCTAAATCGTGCAAAGCAATATGTGCAGATAGCACCTTTTGACAATACAGTGCCCCAAATCCTTTTACTTTGCAGTGCCACTATCTTCCCAATTCTATATCCACCACAGTGCAGATTAGAGCATCTTTGGAGCTGCTTTAACCGGTGCTTCTGGCAGTGGTCCCCAATGATGGGGATAACTGGAGAGCAGTTTGCTCTAGTCACCCCTTCTCCTGGCTCCTGAGCTGGTTTTGTGAAGGAAGGGAGAATCTACATCTGACTCTACAGCTGCTGGTGTCTCCCCAATGCCTGGGAGATTTCTTTCAGGGAAGACTTGGCAATTTCCAACCCCTTTGTGCCATCACAGCAGTGCAAAGAGGAAGTAGCAGGGCATAGAATTTGGTCCAATGTCTTTTTGTATATACTGTATTCTGTTCACTGTTTGCATATTCACAGCTGGCAAGTTTTTACATTTTGATTCTAGCATGGTAACATCAGTTTCTGGTAACAAGCTATGCTGACCAATTAATGAGGTGCATGGTGAAGAGGGAGCATGTAGGGTTCTGATATTGTAGTTGCCAAGGTGAAGTGGCCTGACAACATTGTGAACCACGTTCTATTTCTTCCTTAGATAAAATCTTCCTCTTTGACAGCTGAATTAATCTGTTTAGTACTCCAGCTTCCAAAAACAGTATAACTAACAGTGAACACTCTTCCTTGTAAAAGGAAGATGTTCCTCTAATCTAACTACAAATGTGATTCAATAAAAAGCTGGCAGATAATATTCAAGTACGTTTGTTTATTTATTTGGCTTTATACAAATCATATACAAAAAAGCATCTATACACGTCTTTAGTCTTTTTTGTCATGCATTAAAAACACAAACACTAAAGAAAACAAAAATAAACCCAACAACTTCCTGGAAGACAGGGGAAAAATAAATCATGTCCCAGCTCCCAAATCTCAGGCACACAGGTCCCAATCTTCAAAGCACCACCACCTTGCCCAGGAAAAGACAAGAGCTTTGCAGCATGCCAAATCTGGTCCATTTTGGACAAAATTCCAGAACTGAGGGCAGTTATAGAGAACAAGCTGTCAACCCTCTCATCTACCGAGGGTGCTCCAGCTTAAGTGCCTCTGCTTTCTCAACTGCGGCAACATATCACCGCGAAAGATGTGGTCCCTCAGGCAGGTAGGTCCCAGGCCATTAAGGGTATGTCTAAACTGGAATAAAAAACCCGCAGCAGAGCCATGGCTGTACCAGGTCAGGTTCACAGGGCTCGGACTGTGGGGCTAAACATTGCTGTGCAGATGTTCAGGCTCAGGCTGGAGCCTGAGCTCTGAAACCCCGTGAAGGGCCCTTATGCCTTGGTTAGTGGCACTGGAAAAAAGTTTTCCCGTAAGTTTCTGCATCCTTGCAATCCCCCGCCCAATTTTCAGACCAGCATGGGTTTGACTGTATAACCAACTTAATCTATACCAAGCCACCTTCCCGAGTGACAATAAGCAGACCTAGCAACGTAAAACATAGCCATGTTGGCCTGGGTAAATCTTAACCCAGTTTAAAAAGCTAATTATTTGATCAGTGAACACTAGAATTAGGACTTTTAAGTAGCTGATGTGTTCATCTGGCTGCCAGTAATCAGAATTATATTACAGGTCTGCCAGCTTCAGGGCAGTGCTTGTTTCTGTACTTACAAGCACTGTTGATGTTTGTATATACATGTACACCTGGACCTTTTTGGGCTGTTTACAAAGTTCACAGAGTTTTTTGCTACTGTATGGCTTGAAAGTCAGAATCCTAGAGGCAGTTTCCTTTTAGATACTTTTTATGTATTGTACTATACTGGCCCAGGTCCTCAGCGAGTATAAATTATGACCGTTCCACTGAACCCCATGGAGCTATGTTGATGTACATTAACTATTTAGGGTGAGATCCTCACTACGGCTCCAACCGCTTTACACATGTAAAAGGGCCAGCATGACATAAAGTGGCCCTAGGGCCACATTTCTGATGGGAGGGGTGAGGATTATGTTGAAGATAACCGTATGGCTTCCTTCCCTTCACAAGCCCTGGGTATGCTGGAGCAGTATGCAGAAGGGGAAGTGTCAGGAGTAGGGTTCCAGCATATAGTACTCAGATTCCAAATAGCATTAAGGGCTGTGGGACAGCAAAGGACAGATTGCCATAAGGGCTGTCTAAATTATCATGGAGAGATTCCGGAGTCCTTGAAGCAAATTGGGATCAGAAGGGCACAATGGCGACTTAAAGGCACGTTACCTCCCTCTCCCACCGGGCTATCAGTTCTACGCTGTACTTTAATCTCATCCCTACGTCTTTACATATATAGACATATGGATATTAGCATAATTAATAAGGAGTCTCTAAGGTGCCACAAGTACTCCTCATCCTTTCTGCTGATACAGACTCACACGGCCACCATTCTGAAACCTGTTACTTTAACTGGAGTCAGGCCTTTCTTAGCCAATAACTAATGTACATTAAAATACATCAAAGGTTCTATCACTAAAAGTTTGGGAACAAGTTTTAACAATGTAAACATTTTAAAATTCCTTGGTTTTCCTCAGAAAATAACTATTAAGTTCTCAACAGTAAAAATAAGAAAAACTTGTTTTACTTCTTGATTTTAAAAATGAGAGCAATAAACAATTCTACAAAGGCAGTAACACACTGCAAAGAGGGGGATTCTTGAATCAATAAAAGCTGCCCTTATTTCCCTACACAGCTCAACGGGTACTGTTAAAAGCTCCTTTTCTGCCCTGCAGCCTCTGATTAACATCTTCAGATGGCAGGAGTTTGAAATAGCTTGGTTAGAATAAGGAACAAAAGGTGATAAGGGGCAGATGTAATGATTCAACTGTTAAAATATTTTTTTAAGTGCCCAGAAGAAAAGGGTTTGAAAATATATTTTACAAAAAAATCAAAAAGTCTTCACTGGTTTGAGCTTTGGCCTGCTAAACCCAGGGTTGCTTAGGCCTGCTAAACCCAGGGCCTTGAGAGGGCCATTTAGGGATCTGGGGCAAGAATGTGTCTGGGGATTGGCCCTGCTTTGAGCAGGGGGCTGGACTAGATGACCTCCTGAGGTCCCTTCCAACACTGGTATTCTATTCTATAATGTCTCTTTCTAACATCTGATACATACCAGTACAATTATCTATACCTGCACCCAGAGGATAACCAAGTATTATGATAGCCTAGAATTTACTCAAGTGAATGATTTGCCGTCCTCCTACAGGTCAACGATTGGCCAAGACAGGTTAAAACATTTCAGTTTTGGATTGATCACTACTTTACTGTTTCAGGTCATAACAATGAACTTTTAACAATCCTTAAAATAACTTTTATAAACTCAGCCTGGGAAAAAGTTTTAGCAAGTGAAAGATCAAAGGTGGTTGCGATAGCACAGAGATCTGCGTGCGAAATACTTGTTTCTGGAAATAATTAATTTAAGTATGTGGATGGCTATTCTCAGTGCTCCCAAATTACATATACTCACCAGGGCACTACTTAATTGTAGGCAAGCATTTATAGCATCTATACCCACAACTATGATGTTTTATTTATTCATGGAAAGATATTACAGGAAGACTCTAATCTTATATTATCTATAGGAAAACGATAATCTTCAGTCATTCTGTGCTACACACAAACATTCTATATACAGATACAGAATAACTGAATATTGGAGCCTTCCCTCAGCCAGGGAGGCAATTAATGAGGTGTTTTTGGTATATTCTTTATGATAAATGACCAGCTCAACTGAACACTAATTACATCGATGACTGAAGACAACAGCATTTCTCTGAACATCAAGGTTTCCATCGTTTAATTATTGCTCTTTGATCTTGTTGACTGAAAAACCTTTGGAGGGCATAACAGACCAAAAGGTCAAGGGAAAAGCTGCCACATCTCATGGATTTTTAGACGTCCTTAAATATATACATACACAGCTCATATGCTAAGAATGGTTTAATAGCTAGCGACTGTTCTTTAGTTGCCTTTGACAAAAGAAAATGGACACACACCAAATGCTTAATGAGCATTCAAGTTGTGACTTGTTTTTTTAAAGATACGTAGATTTCATTATAATATGGAAACACCTTCCTTTATAATCCCTTTGTAGCTACCTATTGCAAGAGTCTCATGTTGAATTGATAATACTCAACTGATAAGCCTAAACTATGCAGCATTTTTAGACTATGGCTTCATTGCAAAAAAGATGTGTTTCTTGATGTAAAATCCTAGTGAAGACAAGGCACCCTAGATTTACTTCAATGTGTTTACTTCAAGGTGAAAACCAGATGAAGAGTAGAGGGTTGACCTCGATTAATTACATCAAGGTACAAAGTGCCTGTGTCCATTGGCTCCAATAGGGTTTTACATTTAAAAAGCTATCTCGAGATCATTTTACATCAACATACCTCACACCTTTTTTCCCCACTGAAGACCTCGCCATAGAGTTCTAGGGTGGGTGCTTAGTTTTCAATCTTCTGCACTTAAATCTGGCATCCAAATTGTACATTTCAGTGTTCAAATTGTTAGTTAGGGCCCGCCCAGTCCTAAAACATACTGAGCACCTCTTGTGAAGTTCTGAGCATCCTCAATGCACAATACCTCATAAGGGCCTTGATTCAGCAAAAGCAGCAAAGAATCCTGTGGCACCTTATAGACTAACAGACGTTTTGGAGCATGAGCTTTCGTGGGTGAATACCCACTTCGTCAGATGCATGTTGAGTGCATTGATTCAGCAATGCACTCAACCACATGCTTAAGTCCATCTGTATTCAGGGAAGCACCTAAACGCATACTTAAAGTTAAGCATGCACTAAGTGCTTTGCTGATTTCGGGTCAGAAAGTATTCTGCAGCTTACAGGATCAGACACTTAAGCATCCAAATACATGTTTTAGATGGGTAAGCATCAATTTGGGTACTCAAGTAGAAAGTCCAAAAGTGAAGGTTGAACAGAGTGTTAATCAGATCTGTGAGTAGCCTGGTTTTTCACAGTGTGGGTCTCAGTGAATCTCAAACAATGAATCTCAATATTAATTGAAATGCAGATCCATGTGTTTGCTTAGAATACATATAATGGCAAAATACATAAAATAATATAAAATATAAACAGAAGTAAACATTTCTGTAAGTAAATATTTCAAATATGTTGAAACTTTCCATGATTTAATTATTGCTCTTTGATTTCACTAGCTGTGTCCTTTTCAGTAGTCATTACTTAAAGTACAGCTGGGGAAACCCTACTGTTCAGCACCAGGAGGCCTGAACTTTTCACTGCAAAGCTGACCGTCAAAATTACACGATGACAATGCAGATAGAGAAACAAACACGAGGGCCTCATGTGGTGGCAATGGGCATTGCTATCACTAAAAATACCAAGCACATGCATTTCTGTAGCTTAGGTGTCCACAATGCCTTAACTGAACAATGATTGTCATGTAAAGTATAGCAACATAGCAATACCGGAAATAGCAATTATATTCTAACTGAGTACTGAAGGGTAGCACTAAAAAAAAAAACCCTAACAAATAGTAAAGTCAAAAGTTTAAATCTAATCTCAAAATAAGAACAGAAGAGAAAGGTTTAAACACTTTATTTGGCATTTGGAACAGAACATCTGCTGCAGTCAGTAGGCAGGCAAGCAGCATGCAAGTAAGCAGTATGGCCTGAGAATGTCACGTGGGCTGCAGCTCTGTGCTAACTGGACCACAGGTTGAGAACCATTGGTTTACACGGATAGCTGTGACCAAGCCTCCCCAATAGGGTGACCAGATGTCCCAATTTTATAGGGATAGTCCCGATTTTTGGGTCTTTTTGTTATATAGGCTCCTATTAGCCCACACCCCCATCCTGATTTTTCACACTTGCTGTCTGGTCACCCTACTCCCAGATCACACAAAGAGACTTGCACTAGAAGGGCTAGAGCTAGCAGTAGTAGGGCTTGAGCTAATGTGGACATTCCAGCTCTGGCTCTAAAGCCTAGAGAGTTTGATGGGCTTGAGAGCTCAAATTTCCACCCGAGCTGAAACATCCACGTTGCTATTTCTAGCTTGCTAGCTCGAGCCCCACTAGTGCGAGTCTGTCTACTTGGACTGGGAGACTCATTCACAGCTGCAGCGTAGACATTCTCTTAGATGCTAGAAGGTAAGGATGCCAGTGGCACGTCCACAGTAGAACTTTCACTGTTGCTAGCATGAGTGCTGCAGCAAGAGAGAGATTTCCCTAAACGTCAATATAAGCAAGGTCCAGGAGTCAGTACTTCTAACTGGAAACAGCAGTACTAGAAATCCTAAAAACGGCATCACCAGAGTTCACTGGAGTGTACTTAAATAGCTATGGCCTAGCCATGACCTCCCTGCCCATCTGTCCCCTACACATCAGTGCTCATGTGTGAGCAGAGTTTTGCTCACTTTGCTAAGCACTGTGCATGTCTTTGCATTTCCTACACGTGGCTACCAGGGCCTCCTCTCTCTCTCCTCATTATCTCCCTCCTTAAACATTGGGTCTTTCCAGGAATCTCATAGACTTTAAGGTCAGAAGGGACCACTGTGATCATCTAAGTCTGACTACCTGCACACTGCAGACCACAGAACCTTTCCTATCTTGTTCTCCTCCCACCTGTCACGCCCTCCGCATTCTCCCTTGGCTGGACTTTGTGCAACGTCTTATTTTTTGTATGCTCTTGGGGTAGAGATCTTCTTACACTTTGCGCAAGATGCTGGTCTTCACTATGGCCCCTTTATGTGTACGCAGCCATGAGCTGTCCCTTGCATTTACACTCTGGTGTAGCAGTACGGTGGGAGAGAGAGTGGCTGAAGCACTATGAACTCAAGGTATTCAGGCCTGTAGAGCAGTCCACAACAGCCCAGAATCTGGGAGGAACAAAAGGTGGTATAAAGCTACATCTGTCCCCTCCTTGCCTCAGAATCATCTTCTCTCCTCAGCCTCCCAAAAAGAACAGTATAGAACATGACCCTGCAGTTGTAAAATTTCACATAAATGCATGATAGTACTGTATATAAATTATTTGAATGCAATAGATTTGTAAAAAAATTCCATCGGAATAATTGTTTTATGTACAAATGTGAATTTAAAACATAATTTATTTTCAGAGGAAAGCAGACTAAATCAATTAAGAAATGCTCTTTCTCCACCCTCAACCCCCCATAATTAAAAGCAGGAGGTCTGATGGCAGAATGAGAAACATTTACATTCATTTTAGCTGATTCAAAAGCTATACCTAAACACACACATTTCCTTTTGCAATAATGTACATATTAATTGTGTTTACCTACAAGATTTTTAACAGTACCATACTTAGGATTTTTATTTGTACAGCATTAGCAAGAAAGAATAAGATCACTTGAAGAAAGGCTATGTTCAGAAGTTTGAAAGACAGCACCTTTTAAGCCAACTTAACCCTCTACACTTCTGAGTCTATTTTTGTATTTTATGAAAATTTTGTCATTATGCTGCCACTGAAGAATCAATACAGCTATGGAAGAGGGTTCTTTCTGGCTTAGCTTACAATTTTGCTTTTTATGATGACCAAAGTTCTCACTGCAGAATTCTTATTTCTACTAACAATCATCTGTACGACTCACAAAAATACAGCGGGATTTTCATACCCCAGGTTGAATATTTAGCACTTGCAGATAGAGATTATTTTATAACTTGAGAAAACTGAGCAGATCTCATATAACTCAGAGGGAATTAATGTGGCGTTTACCAGTGAAATTTTTGCTGCACTTTAAATTACGTTTTAACTATCTTCACCAAAGTTCATGAAAAAGCAGACCGAAAACATAAAGGGCTAATACTCAGTCTGACACTCTGGGAATTACCTGCTCAATCACTATTTGAAGATAATGGGAGATGTGCTGTGAACATCTGCCCCAGTATCCCTCATTCGCTCAGGCAAAAATATTTCCATCTACAGGGTCTGATATTTCACTCAATCGTATTACTTTTATGTTAGTGTGACTCCAACGAAGTGAAATCAGTGTAGCAGAGGGGAAAACCATGAAGTGCACAAAGAATTCCACCCTCTCCCCTGCACAAAAAAGGAGCTATTATTAAAAAAACTCTTCAGAATCACATTAGAAAACCCCACAACAACATACTTGTTTAACAGTTTGTAGCTCCTCTGTTAACTGCTTTCGTAGATCTACAGATTCACACAATTCTTCCTGTTAATAGAAACAGTAACTAATTAGTTATGCAGCAGCAAAATGAGATCCATGGAATATGGACAGGTACTATGTTCTAGCTACAACATTCAACACAAATAAAACGACTACCTTAGTAAAGACTGGGACCAGACCAAATCTTAATCTCTAGAGCAGTGATCCACAACAGGTGGCCCCATGGGCCAAATATGGTCCACCAAGCCTTCCTGTGTGGGTCCGCCAGATAGTGCTTACTTTGCACTGGGGCTTGGCAGTTCATAGTCCTGGCACATCTGGGCTTGATGAATCAGTTACCAGTCCTGGCGTGGGCAGCAGGAGCCAAATGCTGACCACAGTGCACCCTTTCAGTGCTGGGGCTGCAACTGCTTCACCCACACGTTCCAGCACCCATGCTTCGCTATGCCCTTGTGCAAGGCCAGCAGCATGCTGAGCCTGCCCAATGATCAGCAGGTGCAGCTATGGCTAAACATGCACAAGCTGAGTTTCTTCTTCCTGGGCAGTGAGTCCTTTGGGGTTGGGTCCACGACCACGTGGCAATGCCCACCTGGCTTCTAGGGGGGCTCCCATGAGAAATCCACAGCGCCCTGGAAGGCTCAGAGACCCGGGCCTGGCAGCAAGGAGAGAGGTGAAGTATCAGGAACTGGGGATGTGACTGTGCACCCAGGGCACAGCAGGGAGAGCTGGGCACTGGGGCAGAAGGGAGGCCCTCTGGCAGGGCTCCACCATCGGAGGCAGATCAGGTGCACAGAGCAGTCTGAGTGGGGTGCTCAAGATGCATCAGCTCTGTGCTCCAGCCAGAGAGCGCTGACCCCGCCATGATGCCTGCGATCCCAGCTGCTGCAGCCCCCTGCTTATTCTGTCCCATGCAGTGGACCTGTCCCAGGAGGAGGTGAGAACTGGGCCTGATCCTGGACCCCCTTCCGTGAAGGGTAGGTGCTCTCCTCCACCCCCTGGGATTCCAGTCAGGCAGGTACCCCAACCTCAGCATAGAGCAGAGCAATCCAGGTTCAGGTAGTGGGGATTGTCTCCTCTGTATATGGGAGCAATGATGCTTCAGGCAGGGAAGAAAATTAACACTCTCCCCATCGCACTGGCACTAACAGAACAATGGAGATAGATGGGGGGCAGTGCTGCTCTCCCATGTCCCGTGCCCATTTGGAAACCAAAGCACAGGTAATAATGTTGATTTATAAACTTTGTTAAAAGATAGAAACACTAATACTTATGTTACAATCAAGTCCTTTATTGAGTGGCAGCTGAATTTTTTATTTTGTTAGCCTTCTATGCCAATGGCCCACCTCTTGTCGTAAAAGTCTAAAATTGGCCTACGGGTAGATCTAATTGAGTATCACTGCTGTAGAGGTTAATTTTTTAGACAGTCTAGTGATTTTGTCGTTCATTTATTCCTTTAGACAAAGGGTTTTTTTATAGCTTTGGCAAACCTCTGTGAGGCATAAGACTATATTTAGAAAACACAATGTAATTTATTGTATTGATTTGTAGATATTGCTTTAAAACTCTATTTAATTTTTCAAGAAAACAATACAAACATCCTTCAAATTTTACTTCATTTACCACTATTGTGTAATATATGTAAAGTTATTTTTCCATTAAATCTTTGATCATTTTTTCAATCATTCTGAAAACACTGGAGGTGTGTTAGATTTCCATTTTCAGAGAATTAGATGTTTTGCCACTAACAGAGATGTCAGTCTCCATTTTCTTGCTTTTCTCAGGGAAACTGTTCTTCTACCAATTCCAGTAGAGAGATTTTTGCAGATGAACAAATCTTTGTGTTCAGAACTGTGAAGAGACCTTGGGATATATTGCACCAATATTAACTGTAATATGTCGTATCTCCAGCATTTGCTATGGTTAGCAAATACAGCTTTTCTGTAGGCACTCTGGTGTCAGGTAATATCTTTTAAAGACTTTGTTGTGTAGAAATCATAAAGATGACGAGCTGGACATACTTATGATATTCTGCCATATCTTTACCCAATATTCTTTTGTCAATAATAATATATATAAATATTAAGCCATAGGTATATATAGACTGAAAGATGCCCTTATTATTATCAGCAAACATCTAAAAAAATCCTCTAATGGAGGCATTTTTCCATTATCTAATAATAGCAGCTGTTATATAACTATGTGGTAATCTATAAAAAATGTGGTAAGAAATGGAAGGAACCTAATGCATCAGTAGAAATTAAATCTTCTCCTGTATAGATTTGTTTTTGTATCCAAATGTTTTAATATTTGTCTGTACTGTGAATTAAACACTTCTGAGTTTTCCCATGTGAGATTGAATATTGAATTTGAAAAGTGTCAGTAGAAATTCACCTCAACTTGTACTTAATAAAAGATTCTCTCTTAAAGGATAGTGGTAAGTGTACAGAGATCTAGTAATGTCTGCAGTGCACCGAAGGGAGTAGCTAAGGGCATGATCCAAAGCTCATGGAGGTCTTCCATTCATTTACTGACCAAATGGACTATTATTCAGACTCTTAATAATTTTCTGTGTTGAGCCATGATGGCTATAAGATCCTGGGTTAGTGTAAATCAGTTTTGCTCCAGTAAAGTTAATAGAACTATGATGATTTACACCAGTGAGGAACTAGCCTATACACACACAGTCTTATCTGGGATCACACAGAAACACTTAGGGTATGGCTACACTTACAGCTGTACAGCGCTGGGAGTTACAGCTGTCTTCGTACAGCTGTGTAGGTACAGCGCCGCAGTGTGGCCACACTGACAGCTACCAGCGCTGCAGTGTGGCCACATGTGCAGCATTTGCAGCGCTGTTGGGAGTGGTGCATTGTGGGGAGCCGTGCTTTTCAAAAGACGGGGGTCGGGGGGAGCGTGAGGGAGAGAGAGAGAGTGGATTTTTGGAGCTGTCAGCTCCCTGCCTTGCAAGTTCTAAGGACTGGAACATACACTTCAGCAACCTGCAATCATTTTAAAAGTTTCGAGCCCTTCCCCCACCCCTCTTATTCACTAAATGCAAATTATGCACTCCAAGCTCCAACACGGACTCCCCCCTCCCCCTCCACCCTGTGGCTTCTCTACTCAAGCAAACAGCTGTGAACATTCCAAAGCAATTCCCCTGCCTCCGCCGGCTGGAGCAAACAGGAACTGTGTTTGTTTTTTAGATAAGCAGCTCCAGGGAGCCCGGAGTTCAGCCACTCTTCCGGTTTGTTGTGAACAGGCATTCTGGGATACCTCCTAATACCCTGGAGGCCAATTACAGCGCTTTTGGTGGCCACACTTGTGGAGCAGCACTGCATCACCAGCGCTGCAATCGTTACACCCCAAGCAGACCAAGTGTTTAGCCAGCGCTGCAGCTAGGGAGTTGCAGCGCTGGATGTGCCTTGCAGGTGTGGACAGTTACTAAGTTGCAGCGCTGTAAACCCACCACCAGTGCTGCAACTCTCCAGTGTAGCCATGGCCTTAAAAAGGTAAGGTGAGCAAGAACAGATGATTCAGGAGACTGCTATCAGGATACTAACTGATTGGCCTATAGCTAACTGGTTGAAATTCAGATCAGATAAGTAAGTAATGAGATTTGGTCCTATCTGACAGTTTTACGTAGCTTGTGTGAAATGAACTGGTAGTTCCACTCAGTTCCTATTGTACGGTGACTGTCATAAAAAATCTGTCTTCAAATTAGCACGCATTGGTAGGTTCAGCAAAGAGAACGATCCACTTTTTCTAGCCCACCAGTGGTCCTCACAAACAAGGATGAGGTCACTTCCTATATAGTGGCAGAACTTCAGTCTCTTGGGCTGCCAACAGAGCACCTTCCACATGCAGTGGTGCACTTAAAATAATTAAAAAGAAGAGATAAAATGAATTGGTTAGAAGAACATTATGTATTTTTAGTAGTAGTAGTCACACACTGTATAGCCTGTAACGCCTATGATGAACACACACTGAAACGCCTCTCTTTCCCCCTTCAGGAAACAAATTAGCTCTTAGTACCTTCTTCGCATTTCATTTATGTGGCAGTCAAATGAATAAATATTAAACAGACCTAGTTTACTGCATGAGACTGACACTTCAAGGACAATGGTTTCTTTGGTTGTCGTTCCTGCCCACTGACATCTAAAAAATCTCCAAAACATTATTTACTTTGTACTGATTCAATCTAAGAATTAAAATCAAAATAAACAAATTACTTGTTCATCTGATAAGTGAGGGTTTTTTATTTGTTGACACAGACTTTTATTAAGAGATTAGAAAAAATGTTCACATATTTAACAAATATGGTGTTATGGCATTTGGACAGCTTGAAAGACTCATAGTAGGCTATACAGTGCTCTCTCTATATTCTTAGATTGCTAATTCCAATCCAACTCAAATAACTAGTGGCTACAAATTGAGAAATGCTCATTGCCCTGTGTGGAATGAGACTGGTTCACTTACCAATGGACAGTTGTCTACATCACAAAAACCACCACAACTCCCACTAGTTGTCACACTAGTAGTCATAACTGAGAATGAGTATGGAGATTGAGCTTGTCTTTTACCCCACAGATGGGATTTCCAGGTTAGGTTAAGGCATACAGGCAGGCAGGGCCGGTGCAACCACTTAGGTGACCTAGGCAGTGGCCTAGGGCACTAGGATTTGGGGGGCGCCATTTTCTTCGGCAGCAACCGTTGTGGTCAGATCTTCGGCCGCCCCAGTCGCCGCCGGCATTTAGGCAGAGGGATGTGGGGCAGGGGAACATGGGGAGGGCCGCCTGCAGCAAGTAAGGGGGGGGGGGGCGGCATGCAAGGGAACTCTCCACCCCAGCTCACCCCTGCCCCACCTCCTCCCCGAGGATGCTGTGGCTGCTTCACTTCTCCCGCCTCCCAGGCTTGCGGCGCTAATTAGCTTAGGCGCCACAAGCCTGAGAGGCAGGAGAAATGAAGCAGCCACCGCGTGCTTGGGGAGGAGGCGGGGCAGGGGTGAGCTGGGATGGGGGGGTGCCTCAGGGCAGAGGGCGGGGAGCTGCCATGGGGGGGACGCCTCAGGGCGGGGGCACGGGCACAAGGTGGAAGTTTCGCCTAGGGCGCGAAACATCCTTGCACCAGCCCTGCTGGCAGGTCATGACTGGGGAGAGTTTGCACTGCTACTGCCTCTTTGCTGTACTTGTTTTGAAGATAGATGACTAAGTCTCCGATTCTGCCAATCTGGCATATTTCATAAATATTAAAAGGTGATCAGATATTGTGATGATTGGGGCCACATAAATTTCTAAATAAATCAGATAAATCACATATACACAATGTACCTCTGTGAAATGTCTCTAGTCTAATTTCCCCTGACAGTCAGGCTAGAAAAAAGCACAGGCACTCAGTATAGGGAGTAAAAGTCAATTTCTGTATAAACACATTATATGCATATGCCCTTTGGATACCAGTGAATACTACTCTCTCTTGTAACGATACTTTTTATGCTATACACATACAATTCAAATTCAGGTTAAATGCTATCTTTCCTTAAATGAATTATTTCATTTTTTTAAAGTGTTCAGAATTAAATATTACCTTCAATTTACTTATTTCTTTTAAAGCTTCATTTCTTTCTCTTTTAAGTCTTTCCACATCATCCATTTCCAAAGAATCACAGGATACAAGCTGTATGAATTAAAATATGAAAAAAGGGGCAAATTAATAGAAACTAATATTTGATTAAATGCATCTATCACAATGCTGGATCTCTTTAACAATACAGTATTATTAAAAGAAAATCACAAGTAGAACTGATAAGGAACTTTTTTTAGCCATTACAAATTAATGAAAATACAATTTGTTTCTCCAAAATATTGTAGATTTTCGGCAACCAAATATGAAAACTTTCAGTTTGGAACAAAAAATAATAATAATTTTTAACTGACATTTTCTGACCAGCTCTAGTCACAGGTTTTCTAGCAATGAAAAATAACAACTTGCTTTGCTAAAATGGATTAACAAAAATTATCCACAAAAATTTCTCAGAAAACAGTGCCAATAAATCTGACTACCTTCCACCTCCTATTTTATCTCAGATAAAGAATAAATTACATTCAGTATTTCTATCCCATCGGGGTTCTATGTAGGCCTTCATTCTTAAAAATCACCTCTAAAATAAAGTGATTTCCAAGTGCAATAGAGGTCCAGATCACTGTGCCACATAACTGGTTATTACTCACACTGCAGAAAGCAATCAGCAGTCCCATCAATAAAATACTGTTAACCACTCATACCAATTCACAACATATTTATGTGAAATGCTTCCTGCAAACTAGGTTACTTTAACAAGGTTCCTTAGGAACTAGGTTACTTTAAAGAAAACCACGATGTGAAACTCTTTGAAAAATTTGTCCAAGAATTGGAATAGTTTTAAGTAAATTAACCTTTGTTAACTTATTCTTCACAATAGAGAAATACTACTGAGCTCTAGCAGATACTTTACCTGTGAATCTAATAAATTGGCAATTTCACTGGCACCAAATGTTATAGGTCTTTGGCCACCCCCTGCTTCATCCAACTGCAAACAGAACAGATTTCTTGCAACCTGAACAAAATCTAAAACAGAGTTTAGTTACTGTAGTCTGTGGCACCAATTTCATAGGAGTCAGTTTGTTTTTCCCTAGTTTAAAACTGTTTGCAACTACTATTAAAAATGAATGCAATGCTTCTGTAAGGTGCTGGTCTGACAGCCTAAATTATGGAGCAGCTGATACTAGAAATTCTACAATTCAGTTGCTGACATCAAGAATTAGAAAAATTAATTTTGATTTAGGTTATTCAAGACATCATTTTATAGAACAGCTGGATGACATAAACTGGAGACCTGACACATAATTCCTTTGATTTATTATGCAATTTAAAAATAAAGAAATGTATACCTGTATTTTTATTGATTGATTTGAAGCCCACTTTAATTTTTAAGAAATTTGGAGAAGAAAAATGGTTAACTTCTAAGGTTTGTGATGCCTAAGTTAGCAGCAGCTAAAATGACACTGCATGTTTCAATCTCATGACTATTTCTTAGGAAACTATTGTACAAGAAATATTGTTTAGAATTAAGTAGTTTGCAAAAATGAATTTGCTATAGATACTTTGTGCTTTTATTTTTGAAAGAAAGCAGTGATTTCTTAAGGACTAAAACCATTTTCATTTAAAAAAACCCTCAGACTTAATAATAATACCCTATTTTCAAGGCAAAGTTGAAAATTCATTAGTATAAGTGAGAGCACAGTGCACTCAAGGTCTAGTGAGCTAAAATGGCTCTTCATAAAGGAGAAATCTGATTTCCATTACAGATGGCTAGTTCCAGAATTGTAAGTTCATTGTTAAATAGTAGAATCACGATCTCACCTCACCATGGAGAACTGTTTTTATTATAGTAATAACTTACATTGATGGGAAGGTTATTATAACTGAAAATATATAAACTGATATTATAAGCTCTCTGCTTCTATGTTACATTATTTTCCAGGGCACTCTGCAAATGGTTACCTCCAAAAGACACTGTCCCTTTAGCGTCTTTCTGTAGTTGGTGCCTTAGGACTCGCTGCTGTTCGTCTGTGGGCTGAATCCCAAGATAATTTAGTGCCTAGAAGACAAAGAGTTATTTAAAAAAAAAAAATAGGGATGAGAGATCTCTGCCTCAAATGGGGAAAAAGGCCTTTTCATTATAGCTCTCCTTCACTAACAAGTTGTGTCTTGTGTGGTCACTGTTTCTTAAACTTCCTCAAAGACAGATAAATAAGAAAGATGACAGAATGAGCTCTGGTGACTCCTGAGTGTAGTTGTCTTTATTAATATGTACTACTTGTGTACAATTTTTCCATGATCATCATATTTTGGTCTGAAAACATTAAGGTTAGAACTATCACCACGTTTATATTATTGTCATCACCATAGTATGTGAATGTTGGTTTACAAAACTATCAGAAGCTACCTGACGCTGAAGAAACTCTGACTATACTAGGCCAAGGAAGGAAAACGGGAAACAGTTGCCACACTTATGCCCATGATTCCACACAATATCCCTATTTTGACTTACTCGGATCTTCAGCACAAAGAATTATTTCATATCAAGTTTCAGCATTTGCTTTCACTCACAGATTTTGTATTTATTTGATTTTTTGTCAAGTTAAATGAAATCTGGTGCTAGTATTTTTGAGTTATGGGGAATTATTAGTTTGTGTACCTCAAATAGCTTTTACAAGACTGTGTTTAAAAAAAAGTAGTAAATAACCCAGCACACATTACACAGCATACAAGATAATGCTGATATATTTATAACTGGTAATGGTTTCTTTATAGTGTTAATGGAAGTAGGGAGGACTAAATATAATGGAAGGGTGGAGTACACCTGAAAATTGCATATAGATATAATAATTTGCAAAACAAACCATTCAATGTCATGTAAACAATCCACAAATGCTGTATCAAAGACAAAGTATGCAATAAAGAGCCAAATATTAATGTAAATTAAGTTATATGCAGTAGTTAACTGAACCAAAAAGACATACAGGTTTCAAAACATGAAAATGAGTGACTATTTTTTCAAGACAGAAATATAATCAGTTAAATCCTTTAGATTGTACTGAAGCTTGGACTTCTCAATTAATGAATGATAAAAAATCTCATATTCTAAAGACATTTCTTCAAAAATTTTGAATATTGCACACAAAGATGTTTATCATCATAAATCATCATTAAAGGGACAGCCCATTGCTCATGCCTGTTTTCCTTTAAATTTTATTAAAATGGCTGAGATAAAGTAAATACCATGGAAATAGTTTCTGGATAGTAGCACAAAACAATAATTTATGATAAAAGCAAAATGCTCAAGAAAAAGACCTGCTGGTCAAAGCCTGGCCCAACAAAAACTCAAGAACATGCATACTTTAAACATGCGAGCAATCCTACTGCATACAAAGGGACTTCTTGTGCTTGTACTTAAAAGTCAAATACGCATGTAAGTGCTCTGGCTGGACTGAGGACCAAAGTGGAACTTTCAAATGACAGCATGCCCCGCTGTTTTTCTTAGACCACCTGCCTTGGGACTGTTTCAGATTTTCCTCTCTCAGGGCAGCGCTGTTTTTAAACGCCCCCACCTACTGTGTGTGTGCATGGGTTCAATTTCTATATTGCTTGATAATTTCTTTGTTTCAGAATCCATGTATGAAGTTTTCCTTTGCGCTAAGACTGTTTGACAGCTGCTTCCTTGTTTGGTAGGTAGACCCATTCTGTCTCAATAGCTTGTAATCCCTTGTCTGCTTACTGTCTCTCCCTATAGGTGAGAGTGTTGAAACCATCTGGAACTCTTCTAGTAGCGGAAATCTATCACGCCATTTTAGCATGCCATCTAACTTGGGGCATATAATCAGATTTTGCGTTACAGGCCAATAATTATTACCGAGCACTTCCACATTCATCATATGTTCATTTCTCCAGAATATTTTCAGGTATGGAGGGATAAGATAGAACAGAGGTGGGTAAACTACGGCCTGCGGGCCACATATGGCCCACGTGGCCGTCCTGCCTGGCCCCTGAGCTCCTGGCCAGCCCTGGCCCCTCCCTTGCTGTCTCCTTTCCCCCGCAGCCTCAGCTCGCATGGCTGGCTCTGGCCAGGCGGCGCGGCTCAGGGGCAGATTTACCGGTGAACACAGAGTGCCCTGGCACAGGCCCTCCAACAACAGAGGGACCCAGGGCCAGGCACTCGGGCAGCTCAGCACTGGTACACCGCCCGCAGGGGGGAGGGGCTGCACTGCGATGGCAGGGGAGCAGGCGGTGCGCATGGCAGGAGTGCAGGGAACGCGGGCAGAGGACTCAGGAGGAGCACCGGGCAGCTGCGCAGCCGGCCAGAGAGAAGCGGTGCTTTGAAGGGGAAACCACCGCTTCTCTCTGGCTGTATGGCTGCCCCTGCTCCTCCTGAGTCTCCGCCCATGTTCACGGGGCCACATTCCAAAAGGGGCTGGAGGAGGGTTCCAGGGGGGCGGATAGGGGCAGGGGGCAGTCAGGGGAAAAGAAGCAGGGAGGGTTGGATGGGTCAGGGGTTCTGAGGAGGGCAGTCAGGGGGGAAGTAAGTGGGAGGGGGCAGAGGGCAGGCTGTTTGGGGTGGCACAGCCTTCCCTACCCGACCCTGATGTGGCCCTCGCGCCAAAAAGTTTGCCCACTCCTGAGGTAGAAGATGGATCAGGCATCTTTAAATGGGAGAGAGACTAAAACAGGGAGGGAGGTTGGTTGGAATAAAGAAGACTAATGCACCTCATCCTTATAATCTGTTATCTTTCAACTTGATGCATAAATTACAAGCTGTCAACTGGCCATCAATTTATATGGGAAACATGCAAGATGGCTCTCACTTCAAAGGCCAGGGTACCAGATGTCTAGACAGGTGCTTAACTTCAAGCATATCAATAGGACCTACCTATGCACTTAATATTGACCTATCAACTTCAATTCCGCAGTGGTAGAGATGTGGACAAGAGGACCCCAGAGATTTTTTTCCCCTCCTCTTTACCATGTATTATTAGCTAGATGATTTTAATGGTCTCCTGGCTGATCACCTGAAGACAGTTTTCACTGTATAGCTACATTTCCTCCAACTCACAATTAGATCCTCTTGCTCCAATGACCTGAGTATTATTTAAGGTAAAGTAATGCTAACACTGCAGACTCCTCTACTGCAGTCTCTACTGGAATGTTGAAAGGGATCAACTGAACTTATAATGCAGTCTAGCATTCTCAAATGAACTCCAAACCATAATTAGAAGATATTTTTGTTACTCTGAACACTATTCCTTATCTTTTATCCCCTTATTGACACTTGTTTTTTATGATCAAAACAAGAAACAAATAAAAATGTTCATAAAAATATGCCCATTTGTATTTCCTTCTGAAATATACTATGTCATGCAGGAGAGATAAATAAAAATGATAGATCAAACTATTGCATGCTGACAGTGCCAGGGAAAATGAAAGAATCAATTTAAATATATACTGCATGTTTCAGCAAAAATGTATGTAACTGATCTGCACATCTACAGTATTTCTGTGCATCTTATTTCCTTCTGCATTTCTCTCATCTGTTTTTCACTTTTCCCACATGAATCTTGTCCAGGAAGTTACTTCTTTGTAGGCGCAATTTCTTTGGCTTCTTTCATCTTCTTTTACCTCATCATATCTTCATGTACTCTTGTGGGTATCTCAATATTTCTCTCCTTAAATTTTAACTCCCTGCCTTCTTTTAATAAATAAAATAATGAAATAATAATAATAATAATAATAATAATAAAAGACATATGTATGCATTTACTTATTCTATTTATGAGCCTTTGGCACTTTGTTCATTCCTCCGTACCTAGCTTTTATTTCATGTTGTTTATATTCTTAATGTTTTGGCTACAATTTTGTGCCAGAGACTCCACAAAGTTCACTAGGGACTTTGCTATTGCTATCAATTTTATGTGGGAGGCACTCACAAACTACAGGGATGGGTGGCAGTATAAAACCCAAAGGAAGGAAGGATGGATAAAAATGAGTGAAATTCCTTTTCAATATCCTCTTTCAAAAGGATGCTCAGAAAATAATGCAGTTAAAAATTAAATCGGTTAAAAATTAAATGGGTTGACCCAACCAGCTATTTAACTATTTGCCCAATAAGTAAAGTCAGATATGTATCCAGAGCCTGAAAGAGCTATACATTTGGGAAGTAATCAGTTCTTTTTTACCTATTTATGCAGTAGTCAAGCTAGACATTTTCTTTAGACTTTTTACATTCACCGATTATGGAAAAAATAGAAAACAATATTAAGCGCTATTTACCATCTCCAGTTTCTCTGCTTTGAGACGAACAGTGGGGTTCAGAGAAATCTTCCTTTCTTGAGGTCCATAATCTTCAGTCCAGTTGGAAGCAACAGCTAAGAGACAACAGATTGTACATTCATTGGAATTTTAATTGGATTTTTCCCTCCGAAGAATGTATTCTGAAGTCATAGATTCATAGACTCTAGGACTGGAAGGGACCTCAAGAGTTCATCGAGTCCAGTCCCCTGCCCTCATGGAAGGACCAAATACTGTCTAGACCATCCCTGATAGACATTTATCTAACCTACTCTTAAATATCTCCAGAGATGGAGATTCCACAACCTCCCTAGGCAATTTATTCCAGTGTTTAACTACCCTGACAGCTAGGAACTTTTTCCTAATGTCTAACCTAAATCTCCCTTGCTGCAGTTTAAGCCCATTGCTTCTTGTTCTATCATTAGATGCTAAGGTGAACAAGTTTTCTCCCTCCTCCTGATGACACCCTTTTAGATACCTGAAAACTGCTATCATGTCCCCTCTCAGTCTTCTCTTTTCCAAACTAAATAAACCCAATTCTTTCAGCCTTCCTTCATAGGTCATGTTCTCAAGACCTTTAATCATTCTTGTTGCTCTTCTCTGGACCCTCTCCAATTTCTCCACATCTTTCTTGAAATGCCGTGCCCAGAACTGGACACAATACTCCAGTTGAGGCCTAACCAGTGCAGAGTAGAGCGGAAGAATGACTTCTCGTGTCTTGTTTACAACACACCTGTTAATGCATCCCAGAATCACGTTTGCTTTTTTTGCAACAGTATCACACTGTTGACTCATATTTAGCTTGTGGTCCACTATGGCCCCTAGATCTCTTTCTGCCATACTCCTTCCTAGACAGTCTCTTCCCATTCTGTATGTGTGAAACTGATTGTTCCTTCCTAAGTGGAGCACTTTGCATTTGTCTTTATTGAACTTCATCCGGTTTACCTCAGACCATTTCTCCAATTTGTCCAGATCATTTTGAATTTTGACCTTGTCCTCCAAAGCAGTTGCAATCCCTCCCAGTTTGGTATCGTCTGCAAACTTAATAAGCGTACTTTCTATGCCAACATCTAAGTCGTTGATGAAGACATTGAACAGAGCCGGTCCCAAAACAGACCCCTGCGGAATCCCACTTGTTATACCTTTCCAGCAGGATTGGGAGCCATTAATAACTACTCTCTGAGTACGGTTATCCAGCCAGTTATGCACCCACCTTATAGTAGCCCCATCTAAATTGTATTTGTCTAGTTTATCGATAAGGATATCATGCGAGACCGTATCAAATGCCTTACTAAAGTCTAGGTATACCACATCCACCGCTTCTCCCTTATCCACAAGACTTATTATCCTATCAAAGAAAGCTATCAGATTGGCTTGACATGATTTGTTCTTCACAAATCCATGCTGGCTATTCCCTATCACCTTACCACCTTCCAAGTGTTTGCAGATCATTTCTTTAATTACTTGCTCCATTATCTTCCCTGGCACAGAAGTTAAACTAACTGGTCTGTAGTTTCCTGGGTTGTTTTTATTTCCCTTTTTACAGATGGGCACTATATTTGCCCTTTTCCAGTCTTCTGGAATCTCTCCCGTCTCCCATGACTTTCCAAAGATAATAGCTAGAGGCTCAGATACCTCCTCTATTAACTCCTTGAGTATTCTAGGACGCATTTCATCAGGCCCTGGTGACTTGCAGGCATCTAACTTTTCTAAGTGATTTTTAACTTGTTCTTTTTTTATTTTATCTTCTAAACCTACCCCTACAGTCCTGCTGTTCAAAATAATTCTAGCTAATCACATGATTGCAGGAATGAACTCTAATGTTTATTATGATGTTTTTCTTAAATGCTAAAAGGAACATTACTAAAATATTCATTAAATACCCAAAAAGGAAATATAGACACTGTTAAGCCATTTCATAATTATCATCATAATGGGAGGGAAGATTAACAAAAGTTATGTAGCATGAGGTCATGTCGGAACAGAAAAACATGGCTGACACTACCTTCTGTCATGGAATACATACAGAGTGCTTTTGGAAACAGGTTGGGAAAAACATTTATTAATTCAGAGATGTCACTCATTTGTTAGCTTTTCCACAACTGTCAATTCCAGGTGTTTAATTTAAGGAACTGGTTGGTTCTGAGGAAATAGCAGGAGGCACTGTGTCAAGAGAAGGGATTATTTCTTGACACTGAGGGGCTGAGCTGAATTAGGGATCTTGCCTGGAGTGAATCTCTTCTGGCTTCTCCTCTTGCCTAGTGGGAATGGGAAACCCCCCTTCTCCAGGGCCTGTCCACCCACCGAGCCCTTCCTCTCATGCCCCTCCTTACAGATGAGAGAGTATAACAATTTTCCATAATTTAAACAATGCCTTAATACATTAAGATTTGGATGCAGTTGTTTATTTTCCCTTATGTGCAAATTATAAATTCTGAGGAAAACTGAGTTTAAAATTATAAGTAGATAACACAAAAGATTTCACACCTACAGATCTCTTTTGCAGGGAAAACAATACAGGAAAAATCAACTATAACTTTGCCAGAGTGCTCTGGCTTTCTCTAGAGAAAGATCTCAGTACACCAGGAAAATAGCAGGAGGCTCTTCAGGGCCTTTTACTACTGTCTATATGCACTCCAGCAAACTTGTAGCTTCACTTTTATTTTAGATGCACTAACGTTTTATTTAAAATAGAACAAACAATACATCCACTGGCTGAGTTTTTGCAGAGGGCCAAGTACAAAGAGGGACATGCTATCGACAGACTCATCAATGTGAATTTATTAAATTTCCTAATTTGGAAAGGAATCCAAAACACTTCTCATTAAAAGGCTGAAATTCTGAGGAACAACCACATATTAACTAGTGTTCTTAATTAGTTCTTCTTTCTATATTATTATTTCATCAAGGAGGAGACTGAGATGGGCTCAAACCAAAATGTGTATCTGAAAACCTCAGGACTCTGCAGCGTGGGACCATCTCCAAAACACGGAATCAAAACAAAACAAAAAACAAAAACAAACAAACAAAACTGGATTTCGTAACTCACGAAACATCTGTTTCCAAGCTTAAACTAATTTTATATTCTCCATATGTGCTCAACAAAACATCTTTTTGGAAACCTGTAACACTAATACTGTTGGCATGCTATATTAAATTCTAAAGACAACAGGCTACATCCTAAGCTAGTGTAAATCGGTATAGCTCCCCTGAAGTCAGTGTGTGGATACCAAGCTCACAAAACTATTGGATCATTGGCTTTAAGCATGAATTTTTTCAAGCACGTCTCAAAATTATGCTGATTTTTCGATCCAAGAGCTTAGATCTTTGTCTCACATTAGTGTTGAAGAAGAGGTGTGTGACAGAAGTAGCAGTTTCAGTCAAGGACATGTTGTCAAATAAGAATGGAACGAAGGAAGCCCAGAGATAACATACGGGATAGTATAATATAAATTGTACAAGAACTGGTAGAGCCACCTTGTTTATGTTGTAATACACTGTAGCCGTCTTAGTCCCTTTTAAAATATAATTGGGAATCAGTTCCCATGGGGACTGTCCTTGGCAAATTCATTTTTTGTGGTGGAGACACAGGGACAAATGTCCAAAACTGAGGTCTAGATTCGCAGCTGGTATAAACTGATGTAGTGTCACTAACTTCATCTGACGCATTGCATTCATCTGATCTAATTCAATGAATTCAATTCTATTTGTGGATTGAAGCCAATGAAGTTTCACCAGCTGAGCATCTGGCCCTCACTAAACTGCACGATAGAGAGCCACAAAGTGGGTGAGGTAATATCTTTTACTGAACCAACTTCTGTTGGTGAGAGGACAAGCTCTCAAGCTCCCACAGGGCTGTTCATCAGTGAAGAAGTTCTTTGTAAACTCGAAAACTTGTCTTTCTCACCAACAGAAGTTGATTCAATAAAAGATTATCTCATCCACCTTGTCTCTCAAATATCCTGGGACCAAAATGTCTACAACTTAACTTCATGTGTCAATTCTGAAGAATGGGCACTTAGACCCATAATTACTCATTATGCTCACTAAGCCAACCCCTTAGAATGGCTGCATTTTTTCCCCATATTGAATGAATGGGGTAGGGGAAGGATGACTTAACTACATATGTCCAAAATCTTTAACTGTGATCAAAATAGACATAGGGCCCCACCGTTTCAAGCAGGGAGGGAAGGGGATATTTCCATCCCTATTAAGCCCCCAACCACTGTATTTTGTCTCTTGCATAGATCTGTCATTTAAAAATACATTGGTTTGAGAAGTCTGGATCCTGAATAGATGGGGCTCAGCTCACATGTACCCCCTCCTTTTAACTAAATAAGAAGCCCTAAATGGTTGGTCAGAGGAGCCCTTGTCTTGTGATGCTTCTGATCTAATCTAGTCATGGTAGTTTTCATGAGCAAGACGATCAAGAGGTCTGATTATTTAACTCAAGCTGTATGAAATACTGTGACGGCTCCAATTCCAAAAGTTGCTATTCAGCCAGTTAACCCCTTAGGGAAACTCTCTACTTATGCAAAGTTGGTCAAGATCCCAATCAGACTGCTTCATTTGGAATTAGGGTATCTACTATGGGCCACGTTAATCCCTAGCGCAATTTAACTACTGTCAGTGGAGTGACACTATGGTCCTCTGGGTTGGTCCTTCCTCTCTTGACAAATTAGATTGAGGTTCTTGGTCATGTGGACTGATCAATTAGAGAGGCAGATGTAATGAACATACTGCTCCCATTTGTACCGAGTGGTAAGAGGGCTCCAGGTCTACTGCATAGCAGTACAGAGCACAACCATTAGCGTAGCCATACTTGACACCAATGTAAGTGTGTATGTCATGCCTGTGCATTTTCATTGTTCATAAATACTATACAAATAACCTCACTGAGGGATTTATCACTATCAAGTCAGATCTAGTTGTTGTGAAAGATCAGATCTCTGATTATTTTTCCTTCAGCACCTCCAAAATATATATCTAGAGATATGATCAATATGATTATCACATATAAGCCACTTTAACAATTATTTTTGTTCCTAAAATAAAAAAAAACCCTGCCCTCCTTAATATGTGTGTGTGGGTGTGTGTATATATACACACACACAGAATATATTTCTACAGCATTTTATCAAACTGAGAAAGCACTGTTTCTATGGCAACCTAGTCTTGATTTATATGTGAGTCTTCATTATCTGGCTGTACTGAAAAGTTATGATCATTCGTCTTTGTTTAGTTTCAACTATTTGTCCAAGAAACTGTCCAATGTAAATTATATTTGACAGGGATTGTTGAACAATCCATTCATCTTAGCCTTTTATACACTGCTAGAAAAATGGCCCATATACCCTTCCTTAAAGCCTAGTCAATCACATTGTGTACTACTTTCTGTGGAAGAGTAATTGCAAAAAAATAAGGGAAAAATATTAAATAAGCATTTACCAGTAGCAGACACATCAGCAGGGCTGCTGTCTGCAGAAGTAATTGGAGAGTGTTCTCTTTTCTTAAATCCTGTTTTCATCTATGAAAGAAAATCACAAGTCATGAAATGACATTTGCTAAAGTAGGTCAAAGACCAGACTAGAAACATATGTTAACCTTTAAAAAAATGAGTAGCTGGGTAGATTAAAACAATACTGGAAGAACACTGAAGCCAAAACCCAATGTTGCATTTAAACTCTTACCGGCACCATAAAAAGCAATGATTCAGAATGTAAAGGCTACTGTGGCATACCCACTGCGCCTAAGCACTACAGAGTACTTTTTATATGGTACTATTTAAAAAGTAATTGAAGCCAATGTAAACTTGCTCTGTCTGAGGTGTAGCCCACACTGATGATTTTACAGCTTTTAAAGAGTTATTTTTCAATTCAGAAAGCATGTTATTTTTATTATGTAGATATTTTAATAAAAAGCCCATAAATGAGACAGACATTCTGTTAGAAAACTTATTATAGATCATTACTGATGAGGTTTGTACTAAAAGTGTCAAACCTAGTGCTGAAACAGAAGAGGGCCACTTTGCCACATATTTAATAGGGTGCAGTATACCGTAAATCATGTAACATACTAGAAAAACTTCTATAGCAGTGAAACACTTGCTCTGGTTGTTTTACAGGGCTTGTTTTCTGCATCTGAATTTTAATGCTGGTGAAAGTTGCAAAAGTGATTGCCTTTCATGGTGTATCCAATTTTTGCCTCTTTGCCAAGACTATTGGCAGATGGAGCATTAGTTCAAAATGGAACAGGGAAATGGACTGATACCAAAAGTCATTAGGTATGGGCTGCTGAACAACTATCAAAGAACAGTGGGTCATTACGGACCACGGCTCAACTTGACCTGGTAAGCTATAGCTGAAAGGCTGTGTCCCTCTGGCAGAGCCGTAAGTGTATACAAATTTAGCATTACACAATAGCAATATAACAAACATGGTAATAAATTCTAGTGTCTGAGGTTCACTATCTGCAGAATAAGCATGACAATGAACACCAAAAAAGTGTGGCTGCACCCTACACAGGATGTTTCTGAAAAGGAATACAAAGGCATCTATTTCAAATATGGACACAGGGGAACCAACTCCTTTGACTACATAGTCTAAAAAATAACTTTATAATTCCAGCTTATCAAATGGAATATTTTGTTCACCTCTAAAAAGAACTATAAATTAAATATATTTAAAAAAAAAAGACAGAAAACAGAGAGCTGTTCTAAAATAGTTAGCTTTCCCTGGTCTTCAAAACTTTCACACCATCACACACTAAAATAGTTTCGTCTGCACTAACGATGTGCTACAGTTCTTAAAATGTTTATATTTTTCCTTCAGTGTGATAAAACATCATTGTTCTAAACAAAGATTTATAGTAGTCTATATTCCCTCTCCAAATTCTATTATTATCATGAGGTGTAAAAATTTATTATTTAAAAAAACTTATTTTTTATTGAAGGAACTTGTTAAGAGTCTCCTAAAGTCAGGGAGAGAAACACATTTCACACAGAGGAGAAACGTCCACTAACACAAGTTAGTGTGCAACTCCACACTAGCAAGCGATACAGATATACCATGTACCAGAAAAGATACGAGCAAATAAAGCAAATAGGCACAGGTAGCTGGCAGCCCAGCAAGGAACAAGGTTTGAAATCTTTTTTATATGGTTTAGGTTTTTTGGCTTTGTTTTGGTATGATGTAAGGAGCTTATTTTCTGTTTGATTTTAGCCCTGAAAAAATGACAGTGTTTTCTCATTTCAACAATTGTACATGGCTTCACATAATTCTCATTTTGCGGTTTAAGTTGTCTATAAACCCCTATGTTATGGTAATAAGCACTGTAAAAAATATCTTTAAATAGTAGATTATTATTCTTCACTATTTACTAATATTCAAAATCTCCTCCATATCTGAAATATAAAATGGAAATGGTTAGATATTATTTATTTTTTCAAAATAAGAATTTGACAATCTAGGATCTCAATTAAGATTTAATTGAGAAGTGAGATAACCAATCAACTAACGATTTCAGTTAATATTCTCATTCCACTGGCCAGTACTGTTGATTCTAGAGAGATCTTACATATCTACCAGAAAGCTCCCAGGAATACCCTAGGAAAATTCATGTTCTGAGAAAGGGTCCAATAATTTAAACTTACTGGAATGGTAAGTACATGCCATTAAACTAATACTGAAATATGGAAAAAAGTTGCAATAGGATTTCTTTAATTTAGAAAATTAATCTCTTATTTGGTTTATCTTAAAACAAGAGACAAGATTGTACTCACAGTGTAGGGTGTGGGCACCTTTGAAGCTGGATTCTCATTAGGAGGTGAAAGAAGATTAAATGCGAGTAGTGTCTGTTGCTGTCCACATCCAGCAGAAGATGTCAAGAGACTGCCAGGACTTTGAGGATTTTCAAAGTAACTGGGAAAAACTCTTTGTCTGATAAAAGCGATCTCCCAGGCAGATTCAGATCTAAATTTAAAAATAAATGGTTTACATATATTATATGCAACACTGTACATAAAACAATAAAGCAGCCTTGCAAAATTCTACTTGTCCACGCCTCATGGGGTAAGAATTTTTTTGACACTTGTTTTTATTTTATTCCTCATCATAAGTTATGAAGGTGAAGGACAGGTGAGTAGCATTTGTGACTGAGCTAGTAAATTTTCTTAATAATTTTGCATCACTTAGATTAGTAACATATTTGAGCTTTTTTATAATAATATGAGTATTTAATATTTCTGAGGCATGAACTTGTCTTCTTACTTCAAACACATTTCACAAAATATTTCAAACTACACAAAAGAAAATTTGTACAAGATTTCACTTTGGGGGTTTAGCTGCTGTAGTACAATAATTACCTCAGCTTTGTTCTGTTGATTATACTTTTTGCTTCTTCATAGGAGACTCCAATCATTGACTCCTTGTTTATGGATACAAGCTGGTCTCCAGGCTTCAGTCGGCCATCCTAAACAGTAACAATAAAGAATCCAAGCGTGGCATTCTGTACTGATTATTGATGAAGATGCAACTGAAACAACTTTTTAATTGCAACAGTTTAACATGTACTTTTGAACCTATTAATTTAAGAAACAGTCAAGGCTGGCCAGACTTTCTGCCTGGACCAATATGTTTAATCTGTAAATTAGCAGTTTCCATTGGTAATATACATCTTTTGTGCTGCTGCTTAGTAGAATAATTATGCAGTGAAAGAACATCTTGTATGTGCTAGATTTCAAAAGGCACAAAGAAACAATCAATACTATATTCAACAATTTGGTTCTATAAATCACTATCAAACATTCAAAAACCGTCACCATGCAGAAAAGCTATGGATGCATCAGACTCACTATTGTAGCTGCTTTGAGGGAAAAATATGCTGACCAATTTTTCCAACCACTCAATTATATACTATTCATTTTTAATAAACGCTATAGTATTAATTGCCTGTCAACCACAGAATCACAGAAATATAGGATTCAAAGTCATCTAGTCCAGTCCTGCCTCAGTGCAGGGAACTAAGTATTAACTAGACCATCCTCGACAGGTCTTTGTCTAACCTGTTCTTAAAAACCTCCAGTAACAGAGATTCCACAACCTCCCTAGGCAATTTGTTCCTGTGCTTAACTGCCCTGACAGTTAGGAATTTTTCCTAATGTTTAACCTAAATCTCCCTTGTTGCAATTTCAGCCCATTATTTCTTGTCCTGTCCTACAGGAATCTCAAGCATAGCTCACCTGGTCTAGCTGTTCCAT
Source organism: Gopherus flavomarginatus (assembly GCF_025201925.1). Lineage (NCBI taxonomy): Eukaryota > Metazoa > Chordata > Testudines > Testudinidae > Gopherus > Gopherus flavomarginatus. The sequence continues at coordinate 41,976,019 of NC_066628.1, read as the reverse complement.
TTTTCTATAATATTTTTTTTTCAGTTGTGAAAGAAGCTGATCACCCCATTCTGTCCGATTTGTTTGCCTGTGCTGCAGGCTGTTTGTTTTTAGATTCAGACTTTTTGCTTTGCTACCATGCAAGTAAGACAAAGGATAACATAGCCACTATATGTCTGATTTCCATGATGGCTTGAGTGAGCATGAGAAACTCAATCAGTCACTTGTTTAGCCTTTCACTTATAAGTGAAATGAATAATAAAATGGCTATGGACTCTGACTACACAATACTTAAGTTCAATTGGTTGGTTAGCACTTCTTCAAAACATACTAGAATTTGCCTTTAACCAATCTATGGCCCTAATCCTGATATTTTTCTCACTGTGGGTAGACCCCTTGTGTTGACACCAAATCCTTCTGGAATTAATATGGTTCCCATGCAGGTAAACTGCTCTGAATGAATAGAACAAATAGCAGGATTAGAATCACAACATGGCAGGTACTATATACCGCTGACATAGATTATATCAAAGTTCAATGACTTGAACGTTCACAACAAATTTCTCAAATATGGAATGAACACGTGTCTGTCTATCACAGGTGTTAAAGGAACTTAATATTTGTAAAAGAGAATTATGGAAATATTGCTGACAAAGAATCCATCTCTGAATTGAAATTCATCAGCTGAAATCGTCCAGTTTCTACAGTGATGCGAGTCAGTATAAAAGCTCTGACAAGATAAGATAGATAAGATGTCTGTGGCATTACAACAGGAATGAATTTGCTATAAAAATAAACCACAGACAACAGTTTTTCCAGCATGGAATACCAACCTGACTATGGGAAGTTTCTCTACCAGTTAAAGCATCTCTGAGCTCGATTAATTTGTATTCAAAGAAATCACCCTTCAGAGCTACACCAAGGACTTTTCAGGCACTCCTGAATCAGACTGATCTGAAGAAGGGAGGAGAGACTAAAGGCTTGTCTACACTCGCACTTTACAGCATTGCAACTTTCTTGCTCGGGGTGTGAAAAAACAACACCCTGAGCGCAGCAAGTTTCAGCGCTGTAAAGCAGCAGTGCATCAGTGCTGGGAGCCACGCCTCTCATGGAGGTTGATTTTTTAGAGCGCTAGGAGAGCTCTCTCCCAGCACTCTGCTGTGACTACACAAGCCACATTAAAGTGCTGCTGCAGCTTTAACGTTGCCAGTGTAGACTAGCCCTAACTTCATCCATCAATGGAGGCAGAAGAGAACTGTACGAATAATAAGAAGAATATTATCTGCTTTTTGCAGTGTTGTAGCCATGTTAGTCCCAAGATACTAGAGAAACAAAGTGGGTGAGATAATATCTTTCATTGGACCAGCTTCTCTTGGTGAGAGACACAAGCTTTTGAGCTGCACAGATCAGGTCTGGAAAAGGGACTCAGTGGCACAGCTAAATACAAGGTGGAACAGATTGTTTAGCATAAGTAGTTAACACATATTCTAAGGGACCTTTTAAACTGAAGTGGCTCATTAACATGTCTGAAGTCATAGGACAAAAAAGAGGGGTTGGTGGGTGATAGGCTCATCTTTTGAAGGTAAACATTGCATCATGAAACGGGCCACCCAAATACCCCAAGAGAACTTGTTTCCATACAGAGGAGGAAAAAAACAATCCAAAACCTCCCTCTCCAACCACACAACCCTAGTTGTCACGTACTACCTCACACTGAAACCCATTCAGGGTTTCATTTAGCAATTCCAGCCCTTACTCAATGGGGAACTATACCCTGCAAGAAATCTTTCCCAACCCCCTCTTTTGGCCTTCAAACACCTCCCCGCCAACCTCTCCATGCTCATCATCAGAAGCAAGCTCCTCACAGACCAAGACACACTAACGCAAAGCAGCACCAGACTCTGCCTGAACAACAAATGCAAATAACTGAATGCAAAACCTGTAGACGCATCTCCACAGCTACAATGAGCAATACCTCCCACAACACGCTTTTCAAGATCCCCAGGTACTGTGTCTATCACAACATGGGGTGTACTTCAGCCAGTGCACTATATGCCCCAACAAAAACTATGTGGGTGAAACCAGACAATCATTATGCTCTTGAATGAATTGTCACAGAAAAATGATAAAAGACAAAAACACTGTATCACCTATGGGTGAACACTTTTTACAAAGCCATCACTCTGACCTCTCTGACCTCATGCTCCAAGGAAACCTGAACAACACCTTCAAAGACAAGCCTAGGTGCTGAAATTCATAACTTTACTAGATGCTAAAAATCATGGTCTTAATATAAACATTGGGTTTATGGCTTATTACAATGATCTCTAACCCTTTTTTCTCCTATTACTGAAGAGGTTTTATTGGGTCTCTTCGGCTTGAGTTGTCCCTTCGACTATATGTTAACTAGTTATGTTAAACAATCTCTTCCACCAGGTATTAACTAGTTATGTTAAACAATCTCTTTCACTGTGTATTTAGCTGTGATACTGAGGGCAGGTTTACAAATTTAAATCAGCACAGATGCACCTATGCAGCTGCAATGCGTCTGGTGAAGACGCTCTTAGGCCATGGCTACACTGGCGCTTTACAGCGCTGCAACTTTCGCGCTCAGGGGTGTGAAAAAACACCCCCCTGAGCGCTGCAAGATACAGCGCTGTAAAGCCTCAGTGTAATCCATGCCGCAGTGCTGGGAGCGCGGCTCCCAGCGCTGCAAGCTACACCCGTAAGGGATGTGGTTTACATGCAGTGCTGGCGCAGCTCTCTCCCAGCGCTGGCGCTCCGACTACACTCACACTTCAAAGCGCTGCTGCGGCAGCGCTTTGAAATGTCAAGTGTAGCCATACCCTTAGTCGATGGGGGAGAGCTTTCCTGTTGGCTTAATAACTCCAACTCCGCAAGAGGCAGTACTATGTCGATGGGAGAAGCTGCCTGATATGCAGCCTTCTGCAAACATAGTGACATACCACATTTCTGTTACAGACAGTCATAAGACAACACTTTAAAAACAGGGGGGCTGAATTTTCATTTACACTGAGGTCCTTTTACTTTCTTCTGGCTGTGTAAATGGGCCTTCGAGTGGGCATAAATCACAACGTAGTTGAGAACTGAGAATTATTACTCATTCTAAAGATTGTCATACTTTTTTCTAGCTTATGGTTATGGATTGTAAAAGTACTATATTTCACTAATATATGGCAAAATATATATAGATATAGATATACAGATATATATATAGATATATACACACACACACATTCAAGATGCATCTGTGTTTCTGAACCTATATGTAATTAATTGCATGGAAAATTTGGAAGATCTCAAATACAAAACTCTACCTTCATTCAATTTTTTAATATTTCATAAAAAATCCCCTGAAAAAATAAAAATCTGAAATTAGTAAACCTAAATATGCTGGCCTGACAAGGAACAAATATATACAATTTTATAACATACATATACTTATAGTTTAGCTGCTTGAACACTATGATTTTATAACACATCATATCGTGTTGTTTCATATTTGTCTTTGATCACAAAAAAAACCCCTTTTTTAAATTTGCCACCAGTGTACAAAACTACCAACTACAATGCTGCCCTCTGGTGGCTCACATGGCAAACATCACATTTTAAATTGAGAAATTTCGAGATGCGGATTTAAATACAGCCTCAAATTTTGACTGTTTGAACTGTCTTAGTGTTACAGTACAGTTTGAAAATAAATGACCTAGTCTTGTTCCCACTGACCACCACGGTGAAGGAATGGGCACTAAATTACACAGGTTAAGACCATAAATGTTTTTGGTAGCTAAAACAAAATAAGACTGAAAAAAGAAGAATCACTGTTATCCATAAATAAGCAGTTTTAAGGTAGCATTCCAATTTTCTCCCTGATCTGCAGTCTGGTCTTAACCTGCCCTCCCTTTCTGTACCTACAAATCTGTGGTCACAAATAACCACAGGCAGAATTTTGAGGGCACAAATCATTGCAGGTGCAATTAATGTTGTTAAACATTCATGCCTTTGCTTTGCAGACACAATCAATATTTACATGTCAAAATGTCCCACTATTGTATACAGTGTTGTAGCTGTGTCAGTTCCAGGATATTAAAGAGACAAGGTAGGTGAAATAATATGTTTTATTGACTCAGCTTCTGTTGGTGAGAGAGACAAGCTTTTGAGTTTACACAGAGCTCTTCTTCTGGTCTGGGAAACTTTCATTCTGAAAGGAAACCTGCAAAACACTTTCAAAAGACAATCCAGGGGCTTAAATTCATAACTTTGCTAGACGCTAAAAATCATGGCCTGGGCAGAGACACTGGATTTGTGACTTATTACAACAATCTATAAGCCATTAAAAACCCTCCCCGCTCAACTACTTCCCCCCTACTCCTTTCTGTTCCTCCTTATGACTGGAGGGGTGTTCACCTGGAATGGTCCCTTGAAATGTATGTTCATTACTTATGCTAAACAATCTATTCCACTTGGTATTATAGTCTGATTAAGGTCATGTCTACACTACAAAATTAAGTCGACCTAACTTACACTGGCATACTGCCACTGCAGTAATTACATTGTCTGTGTGTGTCTACACCTGGCTCCTTGCGGGACAGCTCCTGAAAGCCAGAAACAGTTGACATAAGCAATGTAGTGTCTACACTGACACCGCATTGACCTAAACACATCAGCCTCAACTCTACGCTGCTCATGGAGTAAAGTTAAGTTGGTGTAGTGGGGCAGTTACATTGTCTGGAGCAAAATTTAAGTGTAGATGCTTCCATAGTTGGGTCAACATAAGCTGCCTTGTATTGACCTAACTCTGCAATGTAGACCAGACCAAAGTTTCCCAGACCTGAAGAAGAGCTCTGTGAAAGCTTGTCTCTCACACCAACAGATGTTGGTCCAATAAAAGTTATTACCTCACCCTCCTTGTTTCTAAAATGACCCATATCACACTTATAAATAGCCATGGGTTCAAAAAGAGAGGTTATGTTTAGAAAATCTAGCTCTGAAAACTGAATTTTTTGTGATTTATTAGTTCCCCTTGTCCATTACATACTTTCAGTGATGCAAGATATATATTTAAAGAGTTCAATATAACTCTTAATTATGTGGCCTATAGGACTTTCCCTTTATTCTGGCCTGGCAATAGCTACTGTTTGAGTCTCAACTGGGAAAAAATTGATAGATTTTGTGATCAAGAAAAATAACAGGATATCAGGATATCTGAGTTCTAATTGCAGCTCTGCCACATACATGTGTGACCTTGGCTGAGCAAATCATAACTTTTCTGTGTCTCAGTCTTCTCATGTAGAAGATGTGGATAATGATTCCTATGTACATCATACGTTAGTTCACCTTAGTGGCAATCAACAGCAGTGCTGATGACTGCAGGATGGTTAAAAGGGCCATTCTGCTGATACAAAATGGCATAGGAAATGGGAGAAGGAAAGAAGGAAAGAAGTTTGTGCCTATGACCACTAAGCTCCTTTAAAGAAGATCAAGCATATGCTCCCAACTAGTATGTAGCTGCCTGGGATCCTGACCACCAGCCAGCCCCAACTTTTACCTTGGCCACCAACTAGCCCCAATCCTATAACCCTGGGCCAGCTGTGGCATGCCAGCAGGAACAATTGGATTCATTTCCTAGTTTTCTCCTGAGTGCCCGGTAAGCCGTCTGACTACCACATGGATGCATGGAGGAGAAGGAAAGAGGATATCCACACACTTGCCTCCTCCTTCCCATACAGGATAGTCGACACAAGGCAAGATTTGACACTTGACAGGATGCTCTACTAAAGGTGCCACTATCTAAAAAAAAAAAATCTAGTGTTGCCTATCAGAACACTGTTTTTTAGATCTGGCTTGCTGCTAACACAGCAAGTCAAAGTAGATCAGTCTTGATGTTGGAGAGCATTTATACTGAGGTTGGTAATAAATAAAGAAAAAATAGAGCTGCATGGGAAGGAACTATGAATAAAAGAGGACTTTATAATATCTACCTTATGACAGTCACCTCCAGGGATAACTTCTTGAATATATACCAAGGGACCTTCATTTCTGTTAATTCCTCCCACAATGTTCAAGCCCAGGCCTGTTCCCTTGGAAACAGTGATAATCTGAAATGCACTATCACTAAGAGAAAAAAAAGAAAAGAAAATTAGCATTAAAAGATAAGTTACACAGTCCGTGGAGCTTGAAAAAAGCAGCAATGAAGACTCATGTGCAATATTTCTCTTGTGTTGCAACAACTAGTTTGACATAAATGGCTGACATTTAATCAGGAGACTCATATCGTCCACATTCTACTCAATACAAAATTACTAATTTCTATACTAATTTAAGCAATTACAAATAGGAAGTCAAGTTAAACTAAGCATTAACGCAGTGCTCTATACACTGATAGAATTAAAGTGTGTCTAATTCTCTACTTTTATTAGAGACATAACCATATTTCTAGGGATCTGAAAGTAATCATAAAAATGCATTCATCTGGAAAGTTTCACGTCACCTTTCTCTTTTTAAAATCACTTTAAATAAAAGTATATCAAACTGCAAGGCTGTCTTGCCGTGTGTCTATTCCATCTAAAGTCTCTCCTGCCCCCCACCATGATGGGGTGTCCACTCCACATAAGGCCAGAAGGGAGTAAAGTAGCTAGGTAGGCCAATTAACTGTCTGGGCTGCACCTGGAAGAGCAGCCAAGAAACAGCCATTAATTAGAGGGCGGGACCAGGTTCACAGACAAGGCAGTGGGTAGTGGACAGCCTGGGACAATTTGTGCTGGAAGGCTTTAATATCCCGGAAGGGGGAAACATGCCAGAAGGCTAAGTCATAAAGAGGAAGCAGGAGGTCATGGAGCCTGCAGACTGAGAGAGAGAGAGGAGTGCAACCACTGGAAGGGGCATTGACCTGGCAGAGCTAATTCCCAGAACTGCCAAGAGGTGGTGCTGTCACACCATCCACCAAACTTACAGCATTTTTACTGCTTACTCCTTTCCAAAATCTTGGTATACATATTTTTCAACTGCCTCATTCAACACAAGCATTTTTATAAAGCTGTTTATATATACATTAAGATAGAACTTGTTTCAAAAGTTGTTAGAGCAAAGTGCTGGGTGTTAGGACTCCTGGATTTTAGCCCTGGTTCCGCCACTCACTCACAGCATGACCTTGGATAAGTTGGCCAAAATTTTCAAACCTGGACATCTAAAATGAAGAAGCAAAATAAATATGGCCTGACATTCCAAGGTGCTGAGCTTGTGAATTTAGGACATGTATGCCATGCCTACCTTTCTAGCTTCTAGTGACTTCTACTAAATAGGCAACAAATATATTTTCATGTTTTTCTCTTTTTTGGCTTTTTAAAAAATTATTATTACTGGATTGGCAGCTCTCCTGCAGTGTTTGCAACCCAAGCATTGCGGCAATCTGCTAGTGTACGTGAATCAGAACCAAAAACTAACTAGAGGCTGGGTAGAAATTACAGTAAATCTGATCAGCCCAATTTCACCAAAATGAGCAAAACACAAAAAGTAAACAAACGGCACAAAATGGCCAAAATAAGTTAGCTTTAAAAATTCTTTCAGTTTTAACAATCAACGGTGTTATTAGTAACATGATTTTTAAAAATACAATCTTGGTAGCCCTTTAGTGAGCTCCACCCAAAATATTCATAAGCACCTAAACCCAACTACTTTTGACCACCTAGGGAGTTCAGAGAAGATAGCTCGAGTCAGTTTCAGGAATTACTTTGTGAGTTGAGGGGATGTTGTGGTAACATAATTATTTCCATTGCAGCTGATGACAATATCCTTTGGACGCAGAAGCTGGGGACTTTGTGACTTTGAGGATGATCCAGAAGAAAGGCTGTCAACAGGTTTTCCTTAAAGAAAGGAATAGTGAGAAAAGAGAAATAAAAACCACATTCAGGGAAGGCACAGTGTTTCATTGACATATAACATCAATTTCTGCAAGTCTTGCTCAGGCAAATAGTTCAGTACATGTCAGGAAGAGGAGCATGATTTTCCCCCATGAACTTCAGCTAAGAAACTGTTCTAGTAAACTGAATCATTATGATCAAGTCTTTTATTATTGATTTTGATATTGAATATAATAAAAGTGTCTCTGGTATTGAGGTGCTTTCCCAAGCAAGCATTTCAGGCTTCTGTGTAATATCTAGCTTGTCACAAGATCCAGCATTTGAAAGTCTTGCAATCAGCCATATCCAGCTTTCTGGATAATAGGAAAAGATGTGAAGGCTCTAAACCTACTTCTGGGAGGGAATGAGTGTGGTCTGACCCACTCCTTTTGGCTCTAGGAAGGCAATATTTAGCACCCGGGTTCACTTTATAACATATGCACCTGATTTGAAAAATCAGAACAAAAGGACGCAGGAGCTGAGAGCAGATACAATACACTGTATCAGCTGCTGAAAATAATTTAACCTTGCAGTGCTGGATTTATCCCCTCTACCCCCTCACACTCCTAAATCAACAGCTCATGTGTTTCACCCCACTTTCCCAGTCTTTCCTTGTTTTCATCCTTAGAGAGGAGCCCATAAAAGAAACCTTTTGTCAAAAGGACAAACAAACCCACAAAGAAGCCAGAGGCTACACAGCTTCAGAGTGGAAGCTAAGTCAAGCATTCAGGTTTTCAGAAACAGACATCACTTGCTGACATGTGAAGACTGGTCCTTCAAGTGAAAAGAGTGAGTGAAGCAAAACAATTGTGTTATCTACCTTTCTTAAAGAAGAAGGTAGATGCAGTATATAAATCATCCTTACCAATGCAGCAACCCCAAATGGAGTGTGAAAAGTTACAATCTCTCAGGTATCAACACTTTGCAATGTTAACACGCCTTTCATCAGAGAATTTCATAACATTTTATAAACCATTCATTAATTAAAACCCTTTGAGGTAGGTGATACAATATAGATGGGGAAATAGACATGGAGAAGGTAAGTGACTTTCCCAAGATCACAAAGTGAGTTAATGCTCAAATAATGAAGATAGGAGTCCTGCCAGACTCCTAGTCGCCTGCTCTACTCACTAAACCATACCCCCTCGTCCCACTCCCCAAACCTATATCTTTGAAGTGCTGATTTACATTTCATACAAGGATGACTATAGCGTTCTCCAACATTATTTCAAGCCATGAAGCATCCTCTCCTACTTCATTATAGTGCAAAATGTAGAAATATTCAATGCCTCACCAGCTAGCAGTTGTGTTGGTGAACATCTTGCAGAGCCTGTGTTACTGCATGATCCATATTTATCCATCAGGTTTAGAAATTCTTTCCTATAATTAAAAATACCTTTGTTTTTTATTTATTTGACTTCAGTTACAAATGCACCCTTGGAGACCACGTAGAATGACACTTGTTTAGAATGTGTCTCTCACATTTTCCTCTGAACACCGAATTTCCCCAGACCACAGTGTACTAAAGGTCAGATGGCTCAACACCAGATGAAAAACGACATTTTTGTCAGATATAAAAATACTGAGAACAGATAAGTGAAAGAGTAGCATGATATTGAAGGACAAGCACAGAGGTTGATGACTGTCTATAAATAAGATGGGCCAGTCACCACAAGGTACAGAGGTTTAATTACTAGCTCTATTCACCCTGGTTTGCAAGTGCCTGTGAAGCAGCTCAACAGTGACCCCTCTGGATGATGAGAGGGTGGTGCTGCTTGATTCCAAAAGGAGTTATTCACTAACAGAAATTCTGTGCATAGCACAGGGGTAGAAAGCTTTTGTTCTAGCTTTGTTATTTATTCTGAGACACAATATTTGATACATAATAGAAGGATAGAAAGCACCTGGAACCTGTTTTTGCTTTTCCTACACAATAATAAATCAGATTTCATTCATAGGATTTATATACATCTGAATTCTCTCATGTCTATTCAGGGATTCTACATTATAAAGACAGCCTGTTCTTTGCTTGCTCCACTGGAAAAGCCAGTGAGCTATTAGCTTTTCTGATTGTTGCTCTCAACATTTTGTCTGATCAAGTGTACTACTTTGAAACATGAAATGTGACAATGTCTATTTTTCTGCATTTTTAAAATATCAGCTGACTTACTTGACTTGCAAATATTTAGAAACAGAGAGTCTGATTCTCACCTCACCTTCACAAGTTTTACACCAGCGTAATTGACTTCACCAGAATAATTGCTGATTTACAGCAGCATAAGATTAGATTCAATCCCAGATTTTCTATTCAAATTCTTTCCAGGCTATCCCCTTCTTTAATTCCAAACTACAACAGTAATGAGGGGAAAGAAATTTCACATAATAGATAGTCCCCATTTCTTTCTCTTTGTTGCAGCACTACAAATTTGATTAATAACTCTCTACATATAAAGATGAAAGATAACTGTGAAGCTTACAAAATATTTTTGTGGGTTTTTGAGAGAGATTCTGGTAATTTTATTTGAAAACACTGATCAAACAAGGAAAGCTAGCCACTGGCAATTAATATCTACAGCTTGCTTCTGTTCTCATATAAGGGAAAACATTGTTATGCATCCTGCTTTAAAAAAAGAATGGAGGGCAGCCCTCCTGCAACAAGCCTGTCATAACAGAGCAAGCTGGCAGAGAAAGAGTAGTGCTGCTTTTTCCTCCTTGACCACCTTCTAACATGTCCAAAGAAGCACAGCCACTTCACCCAAGTGGTCAAATGACTCATTGGCTCTCCACTTGTTTCAGGATCCAGTTAAAGTTGCATTGGGTAACTTAAAAACCTTCTGTGGACTCCTTCTACCACACCTCCGAAATCATACCCCACATTACTTTCCCTTCTGCTCATCTAGCATTACTTTCTTCTCTACTCCACCACACAACCTTGCTACTAATGGTGAAAGACCCTTTCCCACAGCAGTTCCTGCCCTATGCAGATGTTTTTATTCCTCCCTCTAATTCCAAATATTAGCTGAAGATCTTTCTCCCTTGCACACACCTTTTCGGTTCCTTTCTCCTGCAATTTTTTACCTCTGCAACTAAATTAATTCTGTAGAGTACTGCGGGATGCAATTTGTACAAAAAACACTACAGGAAAGGTAGCAATTTTCTCCAATATTAAGTATTAGCAACTGAAATGTCTTATTCAGCAAGTAGTTGTCTAATTTCATAAATAGCTTACACAGTCCAACAAAAGATGAGAAAACAAGAGGGAGAGTTGACACTGCATTTGGAACTAAAGTGTGATAGAGTCTTCTTTACATCTAGAATTTAGGTAGCATCAGAAATTCTTCTATGGCCTTGTTTCAGGGCTGTTGTGCACCAAAATGAAAGAAAACATTCCCAGAGACACAGATTTGATCATACAGTCACCATCAATGGGTAGAAATTGTTTGTAGGAGTTTCAGGATTCAAACTGACACCAATTTTCTAACAGTCTCCAGCTGCCTTTGTCCCAGGCAGTTGTACAAGCAGAATATTCAAAAAAAATTTGGCAAGTAGAAATCACACAAGATAGATCTTATGTTTCCACAGAGCTCTCTGTCTTGGTTTCCGGTCAGCACAACCAATTTACCTCACTCTTCTGAGAGAAGCATACCGTTTTTTTAAGGTGCTGGGCCTTAATAGACTGAGCTGCACGTAACTACCTAACTCCTTGAGACACCTCTGAACACTGGCCAGGAATTCACAGATTCATAAATTCCAAGGCCAGAAGGGACCATTGTGATCATCTTGTCTGACCTCTTGTATATTACAGACCATAGAACTTCCCTACAATAATTCTTAGGGCAGATCTTTTAGAAACACATCTAATCTTGATTTGAAAATTGCCAGTTATAGAGAATCCACGAAGAGCACTGGTAAATTGTTCCAATGGTTAATTACTCTCAGGCCTTGGCTACACTCACACTTTACAGCGCTGCAACTGGGGTGTGAAAAAACACCCCCCTGAGCGCTGTAAAGCGTCAGTGTAATCAGGGCAGCAGCGCTGGGAGCCGCGCTCCCAGCGCTGCACGCTACACCTGTAAGGGATGTGGTTTACATGCAGCGCTGGGAGAGCTCTCTCCCAGCGCTGCCGCTCTGACTACACTCACACTTCAAAGCGCTGCCGGGGCAGCGCTTTGAAATTCCAAATGTAGCCATACCCTCACTGTTAGATGTATGCCTTATTTCCAGCCTGAATACTTCCAGCCATTGGATCATGTTATACCTTTCTCTGCTAGACTGAAAAGCCCATTTTCAAATATTTGTCCTCCTTGTAGGTTCTTATAGACTGTAATCAAATTACCCCTTTAAATCTTTTCTTTGTTAAACTTTAATACATTAAGCTCATTAAGTCTATCACTATAAGGCATGTTTTCTCTAATCCTTGAATCATGCTTGTGGCTATTCTCTGAGCCCTCTCCAATTTATCAACATCCTTCTTGAATTGTGGATACCAAAACCTGACACAGTATTCCAACAGCAGTTACATCAGTGCCAAATACAGAGGTGAAATAACTTTTTATTCCTACTCGAGATGCCACATTTATGCATTAGCCCTTTTAGACACATCATCACACTGGAAACTCTTGTTCAGCTGATTATCCACCATGACCCCATATCTCTTTCAGCGTCAGCTCCCAAAATCTAGGCCTCTGGCTCAATCCACAGCTTCATCTTTGTGTGGTTCCTTTCCTCTTTGGAAACTTCATAAATCAAACCCTGGACATTAGTGTCTAAGATTCATATACTTAGTGCTATATGCCTACAGCAGGGGTACGCAACCTATGGCACGTGTGTCGAAGGCGGCAAGCGAGCTGATTTTCATTGGCACTCACACTGCCTGGGTCCTGGCCACTGGTCCGGGGAGCTCTGCATTTTAATTTAATTTTAAATTAAGCTTCTTAAACATTTTAAAAACCTTATTTACTTTACATACAACAATAGTTTAGTTATATACTATAGACTTATAGAAAGAGACCTTCTAAAAACGTTAAAATGTATTACTGGCACGCGAAACTTTAAATTAGTGAATAAATGAAGACGCGGCACACCACTTCTGAAAGGTTGCCGACCCCTGGCCTACAGGTATGTTTTGGATTCTCCCCCCTAGAGGAATACACAATTTGAATATACAGCTGACTGCAGAATGAATCTCAAGAATCTGTGAATCCTCCTTTGTATTAAAAATATTTACATGATTGGCTCTATAGAAATCAACTAATTACTATTTCCAAACATTTCTGGAAGTTTCAGAAATAGTTCTTGGAGTAATTAGCAAAGAAATAATTAAAGCTGACTCTGCAAATCTATTATTAAACATTATTTATTCTTAAATATTATTTAAGATTAATTATTATTATTATTAAAATGTAGTCATTATTATCATCGCAGGAATAAAGGTAAAAGTAAAAAAGAAAAAAAATGGGGGGGGAGACCTATATCTAAAAGGATGTTAACCACAAACACCAGAAAACTAATATCACAGAATTAGGGTGGAGGTAACATAAATGGCCAGATTGTGATATCAGTTACAGTAGCATAATTCCAGAGTAATTCTATTGACTACACAGGGGCAACTCAAATCAGGGCCACTCAGAGGAGGGGGCAAGTGGGGCAACTTGCCCCAGGCCCCGAAGTAGCCCCGCGAGCCCTGGCCCAGCAGCGGTCTGGGTCTTTGGCGGGCATTTTGGCAGCGGGGGGCTCTTCAGTGCTGCCAAAGATGCGGAGCGACTGAAGGGCCCCCTGCCACTGAAATGCTGCCGAAAACCCGGACTGCCACTGGGTGAGTTCTAAGGCCACAGCTCCCCCGCTTTGCCCCAGGCCCACTGAAGCCTGTGGGTGGCCCTGACTCAAACCACAGTTTGGTACATTGCTTAACAGCAATACAAATATACTTGTTTAACTGGTGCTTATCTATCACAAGGTTCTAGTCACATACAGAAAAACTTATGTATAAATGAAGCATTTAATATAATATGTATGTACAATGGTAGGAAATTAACTGAGAGTTCTGTAAGGGAGTGAGGACACATTTAGAATAGCTAATGGAGATCTTGTCACTGGACAAACCACCCGAATGATAAAGGGGCTCACGGATTTTAATTATTCAAGAGGGTTAGAGGAACTAGGTCAGTATGCTTTGGATAAAAGCAGATTAAGAGTGAACTTCAGAGATATCTAAAACAGTCTGAAGAAGAGAGAGAGGATAGAAGCTACAAAGCCATTTGAACTACTGTCAAATACAGGAATAAAGAGGCACAAGAATAAGATTAAGAAAGGCCATGTTCTAAAGGAATTTAGGTGGACTTTCTTTACATAGAGGGCAGTTAAAAAATGGAAGAGCCTAGGAAAGGCAACAAGAGTAGCAAGTCTTCACTTATTTTTAAATATAGTTACATAAATATTTGGCGGAAACAGCTGCTAACTCAAAAGGGGGGATAGACCTGGATGGGCTTCCTGGCTTCTTTCCATCCCAACATTTCTTATGCCAATGTCGGTTTATATGATTATCTGTAGATAACAAGATTAAAGGGATATTTTAGTGTAACTGTCCTTATATTGTAGGAATTTTGGACTATCTGCTGCACTGAATAGTTTAACCTACTTATCACAACTAATTCAGAGCTCGTAAGTAAGAGATTGAAAAGCCAATTCTGAAAAAAAGACAACTGCAAGGGCTTTACTTTCAGATGCTGGCATTAGTTAAAGTAGTTCTACTGTCAAATACTAATCACTTTTTTAATTCCACTTCTCTTATATCTAAAGAGACAACAAAGAGTCAGGAAATCATGCTTACGATGACAGCAAATACTTTATAGTATTATTAATTGTACCATGTAACATTTAGACTTTGTTCATGAAATATAAATGGGTCAGAACTTGCAGCCTTTACTAATGTGAGTAGTCCCACTGAAGTAACTGGAACTGATAGTTTGACTATAGTGAGCAGGATTAATATTTTCTGTTTGACTTATAGACCAGCTTTCACATACTCATGGAATGCAGACAGCATGGCCCTGGAAGTCAGATATAAAATATATTGAAGCACTTTCAATTCACCACTGCCATCATTCTTCACAGGAATCTTGGTATCATAGCTTGGGATATACTACACGTGCATATGTGGGGGGAATGATCATAAAAACTCTGCATTATACACTGACAAAATGGATTATGCGATAAAAATGTTTAAGCAAAACACAAACAAATTACACTGTGGATATCTTATGATTGATCCCCAATTTATAAAACATCTGTATATTAACAAATGACGTATTTTAGTGAAAGTGTTGGGGTTTATTGAGGAAGAGGGATGCTATAGTGGTAATTTTAATATAAACATTTTAACTCGCTTACTTTGCTTCTTCATCTCTAGTAATCAGCAAAGACATGTGATTAGTCGCTGATGCCATTCGCAAAATGTCAACAGCTCTGGAAGGGAAAAAAACCCAACAACAATTAAGAAAGTAAATCTACCTATTTTCACTGTTTGAATGCAAGAGCTCTGCATCCACATAGTTTTATAATGCCAGAAAACTGAACAATTTCTTATCTTAACAGACAAACCATTTTGGAAATATGCCTTTGATTCATCATTCCATTTAAGTCTTGGGTTACCATACGGCACAAATAGTTTGTATGAGGTAGAAGTTGGCTTTTAATTTTGTACCATTCCGCTCTGGTTTGTTTATTTTTTAATCTGTACTATAGTAGTTTTATTTGGGGGGAGAAGGTTATTTTTAATATAAATCCTAACTCTACCACTGTTTTGGGCTCTATAGTGATAGTCAGTGTCTCCACCTCAGTCCCTATATATCACACACCACATAAACAATACAGGCAACTTCTCTGCCTTAACTACCCCACCTGAGAGAACAAGAAGTGCCAATTATTAGCACTATATAACCAAATCACTTGCTTTAATGGATATCCAGCCAAATACCATAATAATTACAGTAATGTTAAATATTATACTATCTTAATAACTATTTTGATATGAATTTACACATGCATTCTGCAACTTACACAACAACATGAAATATCTTTAATCGGATCTTATGCAAGCAAAACTCCCATTAATGTCAATGATAGTTTTGTTGAGTAAGGACAGCTATATTGAGCTCTCTGAGACAATCTGCAGGTGCAACTCCATGGACTTGGTGCAGTTATATCCTTTTAATCAGTGTTTAATTTGGTCCAAGTCTTTGACTGTATAACACCAGTATTAGTAACATTTTCCCAAGCTCTAAATAAACATTTAGTCATCTTTATAAACATACCTTTCACTGGTTACACCAACTAAGTTTTCTCCATTGACATCTAAAATTAGATCTCCAGTGAGCAATCGGTCTGTTAAAGAGATTAACAAAATATAATGTAAAAGTCTACATGAATTAACAGGGAAAAATGGAAAATATACTCATACTACTTTTGCTTCAATCTAATCTAATGAAAGAATGATTTCATCACCGTAGGCCCTGATCCTGCAAACACGTAAGCATATGCTTAACTTTACTACCATGAGTAGTTCCATTGATCCTAACGGACGCTACTCACACCATGTGCATATTTGTAGGATTATGCTCCACAGGTGTGGAATTAGCTGTCAGCTGAGCTTTGAACGGATGACTATATGTAGGTTATCATATATAAATTAAATATTTTTGTGTTTCTTGATGTTTCTAATAGCTTTTAAAACAGTTCTTAGTTTGAACCACTCAATGGCTCTGTCTACATGAGTGTAGGAAATGTGTTTGCTGAGCAGTTTTAAATACAAACTTGGGTAAAGGTTATTTTTGTCTCTCCCACCCCAATGGCTAGTGTGGACAAGACCAGAGCAAGTTTAGAAACCTGGTTGGACCTAGTTACACTGGAATTTTCTCCCCATTTCTCTGTACAACACAGTTTGGTCCTACCATATAAATCACCTAAAACATGATCATAAACATTAATCTGAATTCATTAGAACAATGTATAAACTCAGGACCTGATCCTGTGAGGTGCTGAATGCCCTTATCTCCCACTGAAGCCACTGGGAGTTGAGAGCTTTCAGCATCTTACAGTTTGGAAAGCTGACAATGTGGACAGATCACAAACTGATTTCACACTGGTCTAATCTTGATTTGAATGGATATCCATTACTGTGACTCCTCCACATCCTCCCTTTGGAAAATGATGAATCTTTGCTGAACTAAACATTACTTTGTATGTACATACTGAAAATAAAATGTAAAAAGACAGTTTGTTTTCTTGACAGGCTTCCTGTGTAATGTAGGATTCTACAGAATATGTAAAAGTAATTATTTACTATCTATGGCAGCCATCCCTCCCGGCAAAATTTTCTTTATGAAAATTCCATACTCTTCTTCAGTTTGGTCCCGATAACCTCCAATAATTTTAACCCCTGTTGAAAAACAGATAAAAGCAAGAAACTGGTCATTCTCTCCATTGCATCAAACATATTCAGTCAAATATCACAACAGATTGAGAAACTTCAGCTCCCACTGATATCAGTGTGAATTGCAAATGCAGAGCAGGCGCCCAGCAACTCTCAAGATTTTGCTCTGGTAGAGTCAATATGTACTCTAATTACCTAATCCATTTTGACAGTCAGAAAAAGTAATGCGATGAACAGCTCGATTGATTCCATGAGGTCCCATAATAGTCCTAAAACAAATAAATAAAATCAGAGCTGCTGCACTTGGAGAAATATACATGTATGCAAACTACAGCAGTTGCTATTATACTTCTAGTAAAAAAAAGAAAGCAAAGATTTTCTTCACTGGGTATTGTAAATACTGGGCAGATGAAAAAATGAAAAGACAAGATGATATGCTCTGGCATTTGAATATCAAAAACAGATGGTAAAGTAGTACTATCTAAAATACAGTGGAGGTTTTGGGTTGTTGTTGTTTTTTTTTAAACAAAGTATTTCTGACTAAATCCTGAAGTCCTTACTCAGGATAACAGAAAAGAGGGTTAATAATAATAATAATAATAAACTGTGGTCCTATTTAGAACAGGACAGCTGGCAACCAGGAGACGATGTTTAAGATGAAAATACCGATGGCTGTAGTGGTCTCCACGAAAATGTTTCCACAGTTAAGTAAGGGGAGAGAGCACAACTCTCTAGACATTCGTTGGCGGTGTTCTTCTTCCTATCATCTCTCTTTTTCTCATCAAATAATATTCGTTCTCTCTTGATTTATGAAAGCCTCACTTTTAACTCCACCTCCAAACACAGAATGCCAGAGGTGAGAATAAGGGCAGACTGTCTGAGCTGTCAAACAGCCGAGGATTTTTTTTTAATGCTCTTGCAAATCACGATGTAAAGAATTAAGGAAAAAAAATCACAAAATAAAATGATAATCTTGGGACCTGAATGTATAATCCCAGAGAAAATATTTCCAAGGCTAATCTAACAACAGACAAAGCGTTAAAAAACTGGGTATAAATTGGTATTAGCTAGCCAAGCATGATTTATCCATTTATATTTTCATTCAAATGCAAGCTATTAAAACAAATCCAAACCTGCATTACAAAAACACCCTCACTCAGTTGTTCAATTTTTAGGGAGGATCTGCCAGCCTCAACAAACAAGAAAGCAGCAGCACTGCTTAGATTTTCTGGTATGCCATAAATAATGTTCTAAATTAAATGGTTACGTCTATTTTCCACATCATGATGGCAAAGTGAAGCAGAACAACTACCAGCACAAACAGTGAAGCAAAAGAAGATCAAAGTGGAGGACACACACTCAAAGCCTCCCATACAGCACACAACCACTATACCACGCCATACGCTGGGTATTTCAGCCAGGACTGGAGCTGGTGTGAGGACAAGCTGCAGAGCCAGAGAAAAGAAGGAGGACAGAAGAATTCAGGTGCAAGGTAACATCCTGGAACATACATATCCAATAAAACACTCCAAATTCTGTTCTCTCCTTTTTGCACAACAGAACTGAATCAATCCTGCTGTCAGGGGCCTCAGCATCTACAGAAGAGGAGGAATTATTAACTTCATAGTGCCCATCATGCTGTCATATGCAAGATAAGTGGTATTGAGGTCTGTCTGCACTATCAAGGTACATACCCTTAAGTAACCTGAAAGCATTAGCTTAAAAAAATACTCACAAAGAGAGAAAAGAGAGTCAACCTAGTAGACAAGCAAGCTTTTCTCTGGTTTGTAGGTCCTTAAAACTTGCTAAATGGGCCTTTTACCCCAAATCACAAGAAGGAACTAGAAGAGAATACCTTTTTTTTTTTTTTTTTTTTTTTTTTTTTTAAGAACTATGCCTCAGATGCTCCTGAGAACTCACTTTCACCTCAGGATTTACTCTGAAAGCTCAAACAAAATTATGAAACCTAATTTGTATATTTTATCATGATCAGAAATGAAAATGTATTTGTTGGAGTAATTTATTCTAGTGTTGCTGATTGAGAATTCATTTTTGTAAGCTGTGCACAACTGAGCAAAACTATGATTACATGGTGATAATTTGGGAAGCAGGAAATATTTATTCTGGAAAAAGACATTTTTATGACTCCTCTCTCAATTCTTCCCCATATCGAATTTTCTTAATGGATTCATTAATTAATTTTTGTAAAGGGCTTTGAAGGTGAAAAGTAATATATAAAGAGGGTGAGTAGTAATTATCATTTACAGGTCTGCCATAGATGTGTGTTTCTATCATTGAAAAGTTCAAAAATAAGAAATCACATCACTTTCAAGTTAAAGCATTTTTCCTTCTACATTCTCATCTTGTGGCTTTTTGTACTAGTCACATATAGTATAATGCTCTGTAGTGCTCTCAAACACCTTTAATTGTAACAGAGCACCCACTGCTTCACATATTGCAAAGCCAGAGACACTCTGTATTTTATTTACTAAAAAATAAAGAAAAAGGAATAAATATCTGACCTCAACTTGATCTTTTTCTAAGTAATTGCTTCCAATACACCAGAATAGCCATAAAGAACACTTAATTTCTCCTGATCTTTCAATGTTAATCCAAACAGACTGAAAGGTGGTAAATCTGGTTATGTCAATAGACAGGTCTTTGGTTATAAATAACTTAATTAACAAGAAGCCTGGAATATTATTAAAGTCAATTTCACCACAATAATAATTTTTTAAATATTACCATATAAAAATGCAAGAACAAACTTTGGAGTTCAATCCTGAAGTTCCTATGCAAGGGAATTTTGTTTCCATAAGGATTTACAGGATTGGCATTTAGGCTAACTTTTCAGCATTGAAAGGATACAGTGTAACCATCAAGAATAACAGAGCCTAAGACACACATTGCAGCACTATAAAATAATAAAGAAGAATCTAACTTTGGTAGGGACACTTCCAATAAAAATAATCTTTTAAATATCTAACAGCAAACTGAATACTGGAAACATCTTTTCAAAAGAGTTATATGTTCTACAAGAAGATGCTGCTGCAGTGAAAAGAATATACACGAGGGTAAGAAACAGCCCTCTACAGGGAGGAGAATAAGATGTCACATACACATAAAATATATAATGCCATATGCAAACCTATATTATGTAAGACTGAGATTCAAGAACAGCACAAAGTATGAATTAACATTAGGGCATTAAGTTGTTTCTGTACTACTTTCACTAAAAATTACCCAAATTATTCTGTGGGTATGTGGTACTGAAACCATAGTAACACAATGGACACAAATACTAAACATATTAAGTCGCCCTGAGGTATGTAAAACATGGGGAAAGGTTGGAATGGAAACAATTGCTCATAAAATTCTGAAGAAAACTGCCGGCAATTCAAAATACAATAATTACAAATCAGATTGGATGAATTACTTTGTAGCGTATTAATTATGGCTGTCATTTTAATATGATATATAACTGATTGCCAGTTCAGAGCACAATCTTTTCAATTAACATACCATAGGAGTCTCAGCAATGCATGAATTTTAAAATGACTTTGTTACTCAAAAAATCTAAGAGTGCGATTTTCAAAAGTTCTCAAGTGACCTAGAAGTACAAGACTTCCTGACTTTCAGTATGACTTTCAGCATCACTTAGGGCCAAATCCTTAACTTGTGTAAATTGTCATAGCTCTACTGAAGAGAATGGATCTATGATTATTCACATCAGCTGAGAATCTGGCCTTAAGATGCTTTTGAAATTCTTGTCCCCAGTATTTTTCATGTCATTGGAATAATCAATTAACCTCGATTATTTAACATCTAAAAATGTTAGTGCCCTGCCCAATAGTAGTAAAATGATATGGAAAAGAAAAATGGTTCCTGAACTGTGCTAAGAGTAACCAGTAGCAGTAATAAAAATAACTAAAAACACATTTTAGTGTGCTTTGCAGAAGAAAAAAATAGATGAAATCTGATCACTAATATAAATCATACAATATTTGATATATCATTCTCTTTACTCCTACAAAATCTTGTCAGAAATACTATTAAATAGTTTTACATATTGAGAAAAAGCAAGTAAAAATAGTGACTCTTGACACCAAATAATACCCAGGTGAGAATACAGAACATCTGTGCTATATGTATAATTGAGTGACGCTGAAATTTCTCAGAAGAAACAAAAAAACCCCATTAAAACCTCACACTCCAAGTAAAATATTTAGTGCCAGAACAGATTCTGAGAGCTAATATTGGGATAAGAACCTAATAATGACTATTAAAACTAACCCATGAGTACTTTGTTCTGTTGTTTTGTTACCTACAATATTTTAGGGGGGTTAAAATCTTGATATTCTAGTGTACTGAAACAAAACCAAAAAGAGTCACATCTTCTAAAATACCCTTACTGCACTTTTGTTAGTTCATACACTATAAAAATGCTATTAAAACCTAATGATTTGGCATACCAGTACAAGAGAGAGAGCCCATCAAAATGCTCTGGTTCATCTTCATCCATCAGTGAAAGTAGGGACATTCTTCAAGACACAAGTGAAAAGAAAAACAAAAGCATCCAAAAGACACTCAATATTTCCAATTCAATAGGACAACAATTACATTCAGGACAATTTCTGTTACCAACTAAAAAAATCTCAACAGACAGAGAGTGAGGTGGATGTCTCTTTCTATTTAATCTCCTCTGAAATCCTGTGCGTCACATGGGCTAATTCACTTATCAAAGCAATGTTTACTTTTTTCCCTGTATGGGAAATGGATTTGTAGCAACCTTCAAGTCTCATAAAATGCAAATGTGATAAAAATTACTTGCATTAGCCTCATCTATGATATGATGATACTGCATATCCATCTGGCAGCAGACAAGTCACTGATTAAGATACATATTTTTGACATATCCTAGAATTTAGCCCCTGTGATCCTCCAGAGAGGGTCAAGTACAATACACAGCTAACTCCCTCTCTTTGATCTTTTTAAAGCAATCTTCCTAATAGATTGGATTACACACACAAAAAGAAAGCCAACTAAGCAACAGACAGACAGATAAGCCACCCATGAAAGAAATAGACCATCAGAAGTTTTCATTACACTAACTATTGTGCACTCTCAGTCATGGCAGTGACTTAAAGCCAAGTTAAAAAAAAATAGTGTTTTCATCCACAGCAGACAAAGGTTAATGGAGAACCAGGATTATTACTTTGACGATTTATTCTTTTTATACAGACCAAAGTAAATGCTGTAGATAATATTTTAAAGTATGCTCTTTCTATGGAAAATTGATAACAAAACGTGAAGAAGCTTTTCCTGTTGTTCTTACTTTTTTTTCCTGTGGTCAGGTAAGCAGAAAATAAAATTCCTTTTTAAGTCACACTTCAAAATTATTTCATAAACACTCTTTCTAATATTCCTCTCTTTCTCTCCAATTCATTTTAGTAATCCTGCCTTTTACTTTGTTTTCTTAAAGCAACAGACAAATTGACAGAGAGCAGAGGTGGTCTCTGATTTAGATCCCCACAGAATAGTCAGAATACATCTCATTTACAGAACGAAGTAACAGTGAGGTGGGAAGCTTTCATAAAACCATGCAAAGGATTCCCAGAAGCTGTCCAACAATTTTCAGTGCCAATATCTTGAGACAGTTCTTTTAACGAATTACTAAAGCCAAATAGATTTTCAATGTCTGTCCACTCTAGATAAAATCTAATGGGCCTACAGCAGTGATTCTCAAACTGGGGCCGCCGCTCACGTAGGGAAAGCCCCTGGCGGGTCGGGCTGGTTTGTTTACCTCAGTGGCTCTCAAACTTTTTTTATTGGTGACCCCTTTGACATAACAAGTCTCTGAGTGTGACTCTCCCTTATGAATTAAAAACACTTTTTAATATATTTAACGCCATTATAAATGCTGGAGGCAAAGTGGGGTTTGGGGTGGAGGCTGACAGCTCACGATCCCCAATGTAGTAACCTCACGACCCCAAGGGCTTTCCCTACACAAGCGGTGGCCTGAGTTTGAGAACCACTGGCCTACAGCAAGCATGCTTGAAGGAATGTACTATGTAAGCAGCCTCATCTGGATTACAAGGAGGGTAAGGGACTAGAAGGAACCTGTTCTCCTTAGTCTAACAGAAGACCTGTCTACAATCAGGCATACTCTCTAGTCTAGAGCTAGACATGTATTATTTTTAAGATATTCAACTTTAATATTTGGCAAAATATTATATCATACCATCCATTTTAACATTTCACAAATGTTTCTTGTGGAGGTAGGAAATGAATATGTAAATTTGCATCACTCCTTTCCCTAAAAAAACAAAAAAAAAACTTGACTGAAGAGCTCAATTTGCCTGTCCTTCGTTTCTTTGTAAAATGAAATACTCAGTTGCTCTGTGTTTCCCTCACCTCTGAGAGCTTTGTTTCAACAGCAAATGAATCCCCTCTCAAGTAGGGAACAGCACTGTGACAAGACAGCATCTGCCAATGTCTGGAACTGCACAGCAGGGCGCCATGGTGGCTATCCTAGAAATGGGAGCACATGCCAGAGAGTGCTCCTTTTTAAAGTTGTAGTGCACCCATTCAGCTGATATTTCATTTTTTTCAGGTAAGGCTTTTAAAAAAAACATTTTACTGCAAGCACTGCACTGTGTACAAGCACATATGAAGAAACAGTCCTTGACTTGAAGAGATTATGGGAATAGAGATAGGGGTTCAGAGAGGTAAAGTGACTTGCCCAAGGTTACACAGCAGATCACTGGTAGCGCTGAAACAGAAGCCAGATCTCCTGACTCCCACCATACTCATGAGAGGAGTTCCATAGGGGTCAACGAGACTACTCTCATAACTTCAGTGACCTGGATTTGGCAGTGTACAGACTTACTTATTTCAATTTAGCTCCGTCAATGTTAGCAATATTAGGAGCTTTGCAGTAGACAGGCCGTTAGTGTTTTAAGCACCATGTCATGTAACCTTGCTCAGATCATGTCTAACTGACATGGTGCTTTCTACAACAAAGCTCCCAATATTAATAAAACCAATGGAGTTGAATCAGTTGTATCGACAGTGGGAATTTTCTGCAAAAATATCCCTTGTACAGACAAGGCTTTGTTGTTATTTAGGGTCATGTTTTGTATTTAACCAGTAAAAGTGTCATTCAAGGCTTTATGTACTCATAAAAAAAAAATCAAATCAAATCAAACCACAGATCTTCATTTTTCTTAACCATAGATAAGAGATTTCCTTGCAATATATAACCAGATAGGAGGAATTCCACCTTTAGGTTTTTTCTGTGGAAATTAATTTGAAAAATCAGAGAAAGGTTTTTTCTAAAAATCAGAGAAGTTGATTCATGCTATAAAAACTCCATCAGAAAATATTTACCGGTATACCTTTTAAGCATTCTTAAACACATTACAGTTCCCTACTTATCTTCCTCAGTCAACTTGGTCCCACCCTTGTTCATCTTTTTGTCAGTCTCTCAAACAATTACATTCATACCTTCTTCCAGTTAGCACTTCTGCATTGTTCAGCCTCCCTGAACTCATCTGCAAGGCTTGACCTTCTCCACGTTTAAGTCCCTCTTTTGCCACCTTTAGTGAATCTTTTTGATTAACATAGAAAATCTCTTTTGTTGCTTCCCTTGCCCAACCTCTGTCTACCTGTCTGCATCTCTCTTTCAGACAAACTCCTCCGGGGCATGACATCCCTTGTTGTATGTCTGGAAAAAACCTAGCATATAATTGGGCACTACCCCCAAACAAATAATGCATAAAGTGATGATTATAATACTGAGGAAAATGAAATTTCAATAGATGTTTCCTATTATTCCAGTATGTATAGATAAGAACACACAACACGTTAGACAAAGAGATTAAGATTCTTCTTTGAACAGATATAAATTATAATGATGGTGTCATAAACAGATAGCTAAGGGTTAATGTCTCTTTCACCTGAAGCACCTGACCAGAGGACCAATCAGGAAACCGGATTTTTTCAACTTTGGGTGGAGGGATTTGAGTGTCTTTGTCTTTGTTTTCCGTCTGCCTGCCTTCTCTGAGCTTTGGAGAAGTAGCTCTACTTTCTAGTCTTCTGTTTCTAAGTGTAAGGACAAGGAGATCAGATAGTAAGTTCTATGGTTTTCTTTTCTTTGGTATTTGCATGAATATAAGTGCTGGAGTGCTTTGATTTGTATTCTTTTTGAATAAGGCTGTTTATTCAATATTCTTTTAAGAAATTGCCCTGTATTGTGTCATCTTAATACAGAGAGACTATTTGTATTTTTTCTTTCTTTTTTATATAAAGCTTTCTTTTAAGACCTGTTGGAGTTTTTCTTTACTTCAGGGAAATTGAGTCTGTACTCACCAGGGAATTGGTGGGAGGAAGAAATCAGGGGAGATCTGTGTGTGTTGAAGTGGCTAGCCGGATTTTGCATTCCCTCTGGGTGAAGAGGAAAGTACTTTTTGTTTCCAGGATTGGGAACAGAGAGGGAGATTCACTCTGTTTGGATTCACAGAGCTTGTGTCTGTGTATCTCTCCAGGAGCACCTGGAGGGGGGAAGGGAAAAAGGATTATTTCCCTTTGTTGTGAGACTCAAGGGATTTGGGTCTTGGGGTCCCCAGGGAAGGTTTTTCAGGGGGACCAGAGTGCCCCAAAACACTCTAATTTTTTGGGTGGTGGCAGCAGGTACCAGGTCCAGGCTGGTGGCTAAGCTTGGAGGTTTTCATGCTAACCCCCATATCTTGGACGCTAAGGTCCAAATCTGGGACTAAGGTTATTACAGATGGTATCATTATGTGATGACTTTTCTAGAATCATATTTTATTACCAGTTAGTAACTGAGGTTAGAAATATTCAGGTAACTTATTATCTGCTAAATAATCCTGTAATCCTTGGTAGCAAGAATCATGGAATGATTTCATAAAAAATAAAGTCAAGGATAAATTAAATCATGAAAAAAAATCCTACAAAAGTCAATTATATAACAGTAACCTTTCAGGTTGAAAACCTTAAAGGGTGAAAATTCATTAAGATGTTATGGCCCTTAGCCAGGTGAATGCTTTGTTATATAATATGGAAAAATACTTGCATCTGGTCTATCATAAAATAGTAATTAATTAAGAAAAATTATGGACTATGTCATTGGAAAGAGTAAAATATATATTCCATTAAATGGCACTTGTTTAATCTAGAAAAAATATAAGAAAATAGGCACAAGCAACAAAGTGCAACAATGTGAATTGTACCAAGTATCAGAGGGGTAGCCGTGTTAATCTGTATCCACAAAAACAACCAGGAGTCTGGTGGCATTTTAAAGACTAACAGATTATCTAACACAAATCTGTTAGACTTTAAGGTGCCACCAGACTCCTAGTTGTTAGTGTTAATTGTTTTTTTCTCTTCCCTTGTACATAGCTATTTTAAACACAAGGAATGTAGTGTTCAAACTTCCTGTAAATCTCAATTAGCACCTGAACATGTGCATTACTGATATATCATCATATTATCTAAATATATTGGAAAATTGTGCAGCTTCACACACAAAGATTGTGCCTAATCTGCATGTGCCTGTGTTTGCATAGAGAAACTGGGTAAATTACATCTACAAATAACCAGTCATTCATGACCATCATCCTTGCACACCCAAATAAGGAATGTAACTGTGTGCATGTTTTTTATGTACACACCCACTGATCAAAAAAATAATAATCAAGCTTTCTGAAGAACCATGATCTGGTATCAGTGAAAACGCAGCTAAGTTTCTTTGGCTCTTCAAAAGGATACAGCCAAGTGCCGCATAGGACATTTGTTTTTAATTTTCAATTGTTTTTAAGAAACATGAAGACAATTTACTTCTTTATTGATTTTGTACTTTTCCATCTGGCAAATATACTGTTTTCTTTTTTCAGTTTCCACTGCAACTGAAATTAAGATGGCTATTAATTTGCTCATCTTTTGCCAGTATCATTACAAATTTGTGAATATGATAAGTTAGTTTGCCAGTACTGAGAGCAGAACCCAGTAAGTTGTGCATGAGCACAACAGTCATGATACAATTCTGCACAAACTGTTTGTGTATGTTTTAAATTATCATTTTTGCTGACATGCTTGGCATGGTTATCTAGTGGTTTGAGAAGGATCTGGGAGTTGGGATTCTTGAATGCCATTTATTTTGAGCTAATCATGGAAAGGTTCCATTGGTTCGGTAAGAAGTTGATTTAAATAACAAAGGTTCAGTAACAGTTGATTTAAGGCTCTTAACTATAACCACTTGTAAAATTAATATAACACTTACTTCTGACACAGAGTTGTTAGGAAGCTAATTAATTAATGTTTCTAGAACACTGAGATTTTTGCATGAAAAATACAAGACAAATGCAAACATTATTATGCAGAGAAGTAGTGTGCCATAACATATAAACTCCATATTTTGCATGACCTTGTTGTAGCTGGCTCATTCCTAAGAGAAGCTCATTAAATACACATCTTCAGTAAACTTATAATATGATATTCTACAACAAGAAAGTTTTCAAGGGAATATTAGTTGTAATATGCAGCTTTTCATCTCAAGGGCATCGGTTTGCAACCAGTGTAGGTTAAATGACTGAAAGATTTAAAAACTGTTTTTATTTGGAGTTTGGTGGTCTCCATCTACTACCAAGTGAACACGTGTCTACATTAAAAAAAATAACCACCACAGTTGGTACTATTTTGCAACCTTAAGGCAGTCTCAGTAGGGAGATAGAGGAATGAATGGACTTGGTGACTGAGTTATTCTCCAGGATTGTGTGGCGATCTGGGGACGTTTTTTCAATGGAAAGACAGAGGCCTTCAATCTCTAGGGCCATTGTGAACAAGAAATTAACAAAATTAAAATATTTACATTTGTAAGAACCTGCTTTGAACCGTGTTTACCTTTAAGAACTTACTGAAACAACACACCATCACCACCAATGCTAACAATAAGAACTTGATCCAGTAACCCAGCATTTACTACATTCTTGTTAAAATGAAACAAAAAAAACCCTTACCTATTATGTAAATTTAGGGACTCTGTAGAGGCCATCTTCTTAGATCAACTGTTAAATGGTCGGAATAGAAGATTCTGAAAGATAAATGACAGACCCACAACCAAGATTAAAGATTGCTATAAAAAAGGAGAAATCACTTGTAGAAACTTGCAGACATGCTTATTTTTAAATTCTCATACCAATTCTTTTACGACTGTTTGCCTGAAGATGAGTGGGAAGAGTTCACTTCTGGGTATAACTGGTTCATGAATTGATTGCTGAGGAGCAAAGTACCAAATGCCTAACATCCTCAGCTCAGTTCTTTGTTGTACCACTATAAATCCAGAGTAACTCCATTGGCATAAATGGCGCTCCTCCAGATTTACACTGAAAATTTACACAGATTTAGACCCCTTGTGATTTAAACCTGTGAAACCCACCGCAGTAGTCATGATTACACTGTAAGAGGAACCCCAATATAATCCTAAAGAAGAGAATATGAACTCTGATTTTCTTCCAATGTTGATTATAGAGTTTTCCCAACTTGTTTCATATACAGTAAAGGACCTGATACCATAGCTTTTCAAATTCTGGGACTTGCTATAAAGCACACTCTTGCTTTATAGCCTTTAAGTCAGATATACAGGTATGGGATATAAGGTGCCATTAAATATTATTAATGAAACTATGCTAAAGGGTCACTCCTATAATAGCCTCACCAAAACTGTAAGTCCATGAGAAACATTCCTGAATGTATTTAGGTTATAGTCATCTGATAAACTGCTGGAACATTACCGGTATGGAAATATCCTACCAGTTCATTTAATGTCTATTCAGACATGTTGGTTTTAAGTGAACATAACGTATTTCATCCTCCCTTGCTTTTACTATCTCTTCCCCTTTTGTTAAGGAGGAGAATTATAAATATTGTTTTCACCCCTTTTGGCTGAAGAAACAAGTGTCCTTGTTTGTAACTAGAGTCATTCAACGACTCGTGCAACCAGTGTGTTACAAGGATGGATTGGTATACCTCATTTTAGAAGGCAGCAAATTCATTAGCTGCAACATTTGGTGCAGTTGCTTGTCACCCTGTAGAGCAGCACCTGAAAACAAGATGTGCCACACATTCTGAAAATGCAGCCCAACTATAGGATCCAAAGCTTAAGGTGTCAGTTGTGTGGGTTTTGACTTAAAGCGACGTAAAAAAGGAACTCACAAATTAGAAAAATCCAAGTAATTACAAAACCAAAATCAGGTAGAGCTTGTTCTGCAACTCTGAAGCCTTTCAAAAATCTAAAACAAAAACCAATTCTCAGAAAACAAATGCATGAGTAATAACTTGACTTCTCCATGCATCATTTATCAATTAGTAGAGATAAGTACCTACATTCACCAGAGGTGTCCTGAAGTTAGCCTAATAAAATTTGCAAAACTCTGAGTTCTTTGGATGAAGTTTGACATACAAGTGAAAAGTACTGGTATTCTTTCAAACCCATCAACTAATATAATGATTGTAGCATAGCTTCCTCCAATGTTACAGTTTGATACTTCCAATTCCCCCTCCCCACACACATCCTAAATAACGGCGAACACTTTGCACCACTTTCAAATTTTCCATCAATTGTTGGATGTATAAAGTATAGCTTCTTTTTAAAGACACAATCCAATTTGTTCTTTATGTCCATAAGTATATGTTTGTAAAAAAGTAAATAAAAATATTTATATTAAATTTTTTTTTTAAGAGAGAGACTAAGCTCTCCCAGGAATTTTTGCTCAAGGTGTCACTATTCATTCATCTTCTCTAGATAATGCTATGGTCACCTATAGTGTGTGGGACAAGCATAGTTAGGATTTGTGAATTTGTGTGAACTTGATTGTCGTGAAGTCATTACTGTTAACATCACATTGGCATGTTACATAACCTGTCAATGTTTTCTATCAAAATATAGTCAAATCAATACACAATGGGGTGACAAGGCAGCAAAATATAACCCACTGACCCAAATTTGATCCTACTGCAAAAAGTCATCAGGACAGGACACAGCATAGGGATGTGATGTTCAAAAATTTGGCTTGCACTCCAGGCCACACCATTTGCAACCATTTGTTCAAATAAATGGAATTGCATCATTACATCCATCACTTTGTATGAAGATGCCATTACGATGACTCTGAACTTCATCAACTCGCTGTTATGCACAACTTCACAGAAGGGCACTGCCTGAAAACACCAGTGTGCTGCATGAACGTTTTGTGATGCAATAGGATGGACTTGGCCAAAAAAACCAAGGCATTACAGTGAAACATTGCAACCAGGCACCATTGTGCCATGTTATAATGTTGACTGTGCTGCATCAAGACTCCCTAAAACCATAGCATGGCAATCCATGGCATGCTGCTTGCTTGGTCCAATGCAAACAGTCTGACATGAGGCTATGGTGAGGTTCTGCACAGCCCCAGAAGCGCTGCAGGCCACAGGAGTATAATTGTATGTAGCCCCCAAGAAATGTCCCTGCAGCAAAAGTTCCCTTGACATTAGAGAAATGGCTATGAGCCGTCCCTGTGCTGGGACACCGTGGAAGCCTGGGGAATGCTCACAGTGCTTCACTGGATGACCCTGCAGAGAAACACCATTTTTGCTAGGTACAACCCTGTGGGTAGAAGGGTTTTGTGGGGTGACACTCCTGCAAGATCAGACCTTTGGGAGAAGCAGCCTGCCCCCTTTCCCTGGGGCAGCCCCACTGAGAGAGCACGCCCACTGCAATGTTCCCATTCAGAGTGCTCCGGCTGCCCCTAGGCCAGCCACATTCAGAGCACTCCCATTCCCCCTGACATGTCTCCATTGGAAGTGCTCTTGCCAATTCTGAGCTGTCAACATTGGCAGTGCCCCCACTGCCTTTGCCCCCATTGGGAGAGCCCCTCCGCCCTACCATGTCCCCATT
Organism: Gopherus flavomarginatus; assembly: GCF_025201925.1. Lineage (NCBI taxonomy): Eukaryota > Metazoa > Chordata > Testudines > Testudinidae > Gopherus > Gopherus flavomarginatus. The sequence continues at coordinate 41,944,734 of NC_066628.1, read as the reverse complement.
GGCAGTGCTCCACATGCCCCTGCCATGTCCCCAAAGAGGATGCTCCCCATGGCCCCAATGGGAGCGCTCCCCCTGCCCCTGCCATGTCCCCAATGAGGACACTGCCCGCGCCCCTGCCAAGCCCCCAGTGAGGATGCTCCCCCCTACCATGCCCCCAATAGGAGCGCTCCCCATGCCCCTGCCATGTCCCCAGTGAGGATGCTGCCCACGGCCCCGCCAAGCCCCCAGTAAGGATACCCACCCCCCCGCCATGCCCCCAATGGGAGCGCTCCCCATGTCCCTGCCAAGCCCCCAGTGAGGATGCTTCCCCCCCCCATGTCCCCAGTAAGGATGCTTCCCCCCCACCATGCCCCCAATGGGAGCGCTCCCCATGTCCCTGCCAAGCCCCCAGTGAGGATACCCACCCCCCCGCCATGCCCCCAATGGGAGCGCTCCCCATGTCCCTGCCATGTACCCAGTGAGGATGCTGCCCACGGACCCGCCAAGCCCCCAGTGAGGATGCTTCCCCCCCCCGCCATGCCCTCAATGGGAGCGCTCCCCATGTCCCTGCCAAGCCCCCAGTGAGGATACTCCCCCCCCCGCCATGCCCCCAATGGGAGCGCTCCCCATGTCCCTGCCAAGCCCCCAGGGAGGATACTCTCCCCCCCCGCCATACCCCCAATGGGAGCGCTCCCCATGCCCCTGCCATGTCCCCAAGAAGGATGCTTCCCCCCCGCCATGCCCCCAATGGGAGCGCTCCCCATGTCCCTGCCAAGCCCCCAGTGAGGATACTCCCCCCCCCGCCATGCTCCCATTGGGAGCGCCCCCCCCCGCCCCTGGGAGCTCTGTGAGGGGAGGCACCGTGGCCCCTTTCCTCTCAGGAGGCGGGTGAGGTGTCAGCACAAAGCCCTGATGAAAGTGACAGAGAAACCGCGCTGAGCCACACGCGCCAGCCCACAGGACTGGGGCGGGGCAACGAGAACGCGAACTTACCCCCTGCGGCCGCCGTAGACTGTGCGCCACCGCGTCTGGAAACCGCCCGGTTCCTGCCGTGCAGCTACCTGAGCCCCGGGTCTCGCGAGACTAGCGAATCACGTGTGTGAAGTGCCGCCCTGCCCGACGGACCCGGGTCGTCACGTGAGAGGGGAGGATGGGGCTGTGCGGGCGGGGCTGGAGGTGCCTCGGGGTCCTTCGGCTGCCGTGCGGGGCTGCCGGATCGGGCCCCCGCCTGCTCAGTGTCTGGGCCCGAGGCGCTGGGGAGCCCCTGGCCCGGGGGGGCTCGGCCTGCGGCCGGTGCCCTCGAACCGGGCCCCCGCGCCGCCAGGCCTGGCCTGGCTTCCAGCAGGCGCGAGGGGCGGCGCGCCCCAACCCCTTCGCGCGGGCCCAGGAGCAGGAGTGGAGACGCAGGAACAGGACCGTCCTGACCTACGTCGCCGCCGCGGCCGTGGGCATGGTGGGCATGTCCTACGCGGCCGTGCCGCTCTACCGCCTCTACTGCCAGGTCAGGGCCGGGGCAAGGCCCCCTTCCTCCCCCAAGGATTCCCCTGCCGGCCCGCCCCCGCCAGGGACTCTCCCACCGGCCGGCCCAGCCCCCGCTGCCCCTAAGCGAAGCCCGGAGCTCCGGGAGGTTTAGGGATGCTGCCCCCTTCCCTCTTTCTCCGCCTTTGTTCTCAGGCTGCAGTCTAGGCTGAAGGCGGGGTCGAGTACACACGCTGCCCGTGTCCCTGTGCACTGCAGGGACAGGGACAGGCAGCCGGCGCCCACCTTTGCCCCCGCTGGGTCTGGCGGCAGGGAGAGCTCGAGCAGCAGGACGCTAGACTGCTGAGAATACCAGTGTGGATGTGGTGGGCAGTTCTCGGGCACGTAGAGATCGGTGTAGGGTGTACAGCCTAGGGTTCAGGTGGGCAGGGCACTCTCCCCCCTAAATCTTGACTCTGTCTACACGGTCAGGTATGCCTATGGTGGGTGGGCGTACAGTGTACGCCTATGGTGGGTGGGCGTACAGTGTACATACCCTTCCTCATGCCATAAGCAAAGATGTACCCTAAATATCCGGCTCTACCTGCACACAGGGTTCTCACTTCCCTCTCCTTGCTGGAGCCTTCTGCCCTATATATTTTAAATCAGTGCCATCCACTTGCTGTTGTTTATTGATTGTATTACCAGAGCACCTAGGAGCCTAGTCAGTAGCTAAGCCCCTGCTATGCACTTGCCTGGTTATTTTGTTTTATTTGTTGTTTCAAAAGGGCAGTGTAACAAAATTACTTGTTCCCTTTTGCCCCAGTTTGTTTACTGTGTGTATGGTAATTTTCACTTTTCCTCGCTACAGTCTGGTGTTTGGGTGGAACCTTTCCTAAAGGGGAAAAGGAAAAAAAAATAAATGAAAAAGAAATAGATTTGGTCAGGGGACTCCCAGGGAAGAGTACTACCTGACACTACTTTCAATGCTTCCTGGAATTGACTAGCTCTTAAGGCGGTAGTGTTACCTTTAACTCTCTTTCTACAGAGGTTGAAATTGTTTACTTTCTGGTACCTCAAATACCATCAAGTTTTCAATTTTAATACTGCTAACTACAACTTTTCTTTTTCTAAAGGCTACTGGACTAGGTGGGTCAGCAGTAGCAGGCCATGATTCAGACCAGATTGAGACTATGGAACCTGTTAAAGATCGCATCATTAAGGTCACTTTCAATGCTGATGTGCATGCAAGTCTACACTGGAATTTTAGACCTCAGCAAACAGAAATATATGTAAGAAATTTACACAAAAATTCATTTAGACATTATAGAATGATTATGAAAGCTACAAAAAAAAACTTACAAAACTGAAAAATTGAGGCTTCAAATCTTAACTGTTTAAAACTTGTTCTATGTTAGCTTCTAATACATACATTAGCTCTGATCTTGAAAAGATTTAAACATGGATGAGAGCCTTTTCGGGATCAAGGCTATAGATAGGCCTATTCATGGACTACTCAAGTTTTTACAGTATGGGAGTCTTTTATTTCAGCACCCATTCAAATAATATTGAAGCTACTTTCATTTGAATTCATAAATGTTAATGCCACAGATTTAAAGGATACCATCAAAGGGATTTTGCATAATTTTAAAAATAATTGTAGGTTTTTAATTTCAATTTAAGGGGCAAAAACAATGATTGAAATATTTTTACTTACCAGATATTTGTCTTGGTTGCTGCTATACACATTGGTTTGTAGATTAATTTCTTAGAATGTTTTAGAAAAGGTTAATAAAAGTTGCATGGGCTGCAAGCAAGGGCAAAAACGCAAGTTGGGCCCCCAACAAGTCTGCAGGGCTCACGCTGGCAGGGCAGAACAGTCCACCTCAGCATTGTAAATTACAGCACTGGGGCTTAGGTCCAGTAGGGCATTTTTTTTTTTGTTTTTTTTTACACCTTTAATAATAATGCTACTGTTGAAAACTGGTTACCAACACAGGCTCTTCTGAGGTCAGTTGTGTTCCTTGATCAGTTGTTTGAATTCATTATTGAAATTACCGTTTTGATATTTTTTTCAACAGGGTTATTGGACTTTGTATACCAAAGTGTATTACAGGTGTGTCTCATCTTACGCTGGGGTTACGTTCTGCGATCAGCGCGTAAAGCGAAAATCGCGTATAGTCAAAATTACATCGAGTTGAATGGCAGGCGGAATTGCCCGCATTACAGGAACAGTATTTAAATTATTGGGGTTTTTTGTTTTGTTTTTGCCAACCGCATAAAGCTGAATTCACACGTTAAATGCACTTAAGATGCGACAGACCTGTAATCTGACATCTACAAAGACCCGATTTTATATGGTGTCATAAGGCTCCAAAAAGATGCTGAACTACTGAAGTCAATGGGAGTATGTCTACATAGCTCCCAGCAAGCCTCCCAGCATGCTGTATAGATGGCACTTTGAAGTTTCAGCTTGGGCTCAAGTCTAGCCCCCTCCAACCCCCGAAGAAGAAGGCTTCAGAGCCCAAATTCCATCCAAAGTGACAACTTCAAACACAGTCTACCACATGGGCTGTGTAGATATACCCTTGAAGTCCAATATCTTGTAAGATAAGATCCAAAATGCATCCATATTATGATTAATTTTGTGTGTGGATATTAAAGCTAGTTCTCGATACTGTTTTTAATTTGCAATCACTTTTCCAGATTCACTAATGTTGGAAATACAGGAAATAGATAACTTGCAGTGAATCTGCCTTTAAGGCAGTTAAAAAAATTATCACTGGAATAAATTTAGCAACTTAAGTCCTACAGAACTTTGAGAGTAGTGTAATGAATGTAAAGTAAATACAATAATAGTTTGTTTTTTTAAACAGGTTGTACCAGGAGAGACTGCACTGGCATTTTACAAAGCAAAGAATTCTACAGACAAACCAGTTATTGGAATCTCTACATATAATGTGGTTCCTTTTGAAGCAGGACAGTATTTCAATAAAATACAAGTAGGTGAAGTGTGTAACGCCAAGGCGCGTGAGGCAATCTAGACTGGCAAAATTCAGTATTTCAGACATTATCCTTTCCAAATAGGCATGCATCAATTCATCTATTTAGCCTAGGCTAAATCATAGAAGGCAGGTTCTAAAACTCCCAGTAGAGTGGCTCCCGGAGTGTAGGAGATGGACCACTAACGATCTTGTAGGCACTTACTTGTGGGTTGAATAGTCATAAGGTATTGATTGTTCACTTCAAAACTATTGAAAAGTTATATTGGGAAAGTATTTAATTTAAGCAGTTGCTGTAATTGCCACTTGGTATCCATTCACCAGAGAGGGGAGATGATCTATGAATCACGAATAGGGAAGAAGTGTGTGTCATGGACCATATCTCTGTTTTAACAATTGAAGAGAGAACCTGCTATCCCATCACAATCACAATCTTGTTCCATTAGCAGGGGCTGCTCTAGCTTTTTTGCCGTCTCAAGCATGGCAGTCAGGCTGCCTTCGGTAGCTTGCCTGTGGGAGGTCTGCTGGTCCCGCAGCTTCAGCCTACTCGTCGCCAAATCCGCGGTACCGGCGGACCTCCCGCAGGCAAGCTGCCAAAGGCAATCTGATTGCCACCCTTGCAGGGACCAGCAGGGTGCCCCCCGCGGCTTGCCACCCCAGGCACGCTCTTGAAGCGCTGGTGCCTGGAGCTGCCGCTGTCCATTAGACATTTAAATTTATCAAAGTAGCACTAGAAAAAACAGTACACTTAAAGGCTGTTCTTAACATGCAGTCTGTGCATATTTGTTTTGTAACCGTTCCCACTTTCCACCATTTACAGTGCTTTTGTTTTGAAGAACAGCGGCTTAATCCCCAAGAGGAAGTGGACATGCCTGTATTTTTCTTCATAGATCCTGAATTTGCTGAAGACCCAAGAATGGCCAATGTTGATCTGATCACTCTTTCTTACACTTTTTTTGAAGCAAAAGGAGGACACAAATTGCCACTCCCAGGTTATCAATAATATACTATCTATACAACGAATGAGTAGTTTCTCTGGTACCTGGCAGCAAAACACATTCTTCCAAAGACACAAGGAGGATATGAAACACCACATGGAACTACTGTACAATATGAATTTGTATTTTAAATTATTAAACCATGACAGAGATGCTCTTAAGGTGTGAATTTTATTCTACTTTCCATACAAGGGCCAATGATGTGTCTGAACACACAGGAAAAGGGAAATCTTTGTAGCTAAGTGCAAATGGAAATCTTCAAAACAATTATCAGATTTAGCTTTACATTCAGTTGATAGGAACAGCTTTGTCCACTAAATCTCTGAGGGTATGGAGTTAATAATCTTCTCTGTTGATGGAAATTGGATAAGAAAACTTAATGCCTGAAAATGATTAAGAGCTTACGGTACTTCAGAAGAAAGACAACTTTCATTGATCCTGTGTTTTAGGTGAAAAGGAATACCCCTTACCAGCAAATATTCTACCTAATCTTGTTAGACCTCATGAGAGGAAACAAAATCAGTCTGGGTCACTAAAGAATACTTACGTGGTACAGGAATAGACATTGATTTATTAGGACTCTCCCTTTTATGGTACTGAATTAATAGTCTGACATAGACCAGTGGTCACTGCTGCTAGAGGTAGTGTGTGTGTGTGTTAGATGTTATGCACAACAGAGGTCCTGACTACTTATGGTTATTTTTAAAAAAAAGAGCTATTTGTTAGACAAGCATTTCTCTTACAGTTCCAGTAGGTATTGGTGTTCAGTTTTGGTAAACAGCAGTCCAGTGTTGTGTACTGTTAAAGAGCTGCTGTTCACCTCAGATGTGACTGCATTTTGGTGGTAGACAAACTTAATTTCTCCATGAATATCTTATAGGAGAATTAGGCTGATTTGTGAAGTACTTAGATATCTTTGAATGAAAGATGGTATAGAAGCTCTTAATGGGCTTTTTTTTAATTGTAACAAGGCAGTTTTGAAGCAGAGCTTAATGTTTTGCATTGCTGGTTTCTACCTAAGCCCCAAAGAAAGTAGCAAAAGTGTTCACAGAAGACTCTCAAAGAAAGAGTGATGTAGCTTATCTCAAAAGCTGTCAGGAAATACTAGATCAGAATAGTTCTTCCCTACCTGCCCTTCTATCTAGGTATTAATATGGCTTTCCACGCCATCTTAATCATTAATGGATTTTATTCTCACAAGAGCCCTGTGACACAGGCAGTTATCCCCATTTTAAGTATGGGGGAACCAAGGCAAAGGGTGGAAGAAGTGTTATGCCCAAGTTCTCACACACATTGAACTCGGGACTCAATTCCTATTTTAGTATCCTTTTCCCCCTAGACAATCCCTCCTACCCTCACGTTAGTGCATGGACTGTGATAAAAGTAATACCAAAAGTAGTATTTCATAGTACAGACATCATCATGAGGGGCACATTAGAAATCATGACAAAATATTGAATTGCTCTCATTTAGGTCTCTGCAAACTACATTTGTATATGATTTAAGAACAGTGCTATGCAGAGGAGCTCTTGTTGTTCCCCTGTCTCTATTTCTGGTGCATCTCTTACGTCTGTCCAAATTATTGGTTGTTTTTAAAGTACATGGAAGTCTCTTTCAAAACAAAGAACATTATTGTACTGTGTATTTACTGGCATCCAGTGTATCTTTTGTAATAACACAATGTGAAATCTGAACTAGACTGATTAAAAATATTACAGTTTCATGCTGAGTGTTACATTGTTCTGCTACGTAAAATGATTTTTACTCTATGTGGAGAGTCTGAGCAAAGCCCTGCCCTGTGCAGGATTGTAAATTCCAGAATGAAGGCCAAATCTTGGCCCCAGAGAAGTGTATGGAAATGTAGCTATTGACTTATTTCTTCAAAATATAGACTATAACATACACGAGCTTCCTGTGGAGCGCTGGGTGCTTTAGACAGATTGTTAGACACTCTAAATAAACACTTTTTTCCTTCCAATCATATTGCCATAGCAGCACAAATAGACATTGAATAAATACCAATAATAAAATTGCCACCGAGTCCTCCACCAACTTCACTCGGTTCTCGGGGCCAGTGATACGTTATATATGCCTTATCAATAAACTCAAACTATTACATACCATGCAAATAGTAGAGGTATAGGGGCCCTATCAGAGAACACTCTGCCGTTCATCCCTCTCTTAAGCCTTGTCTACGCTTAAGATTTGCCATTTTATCTGTGCCAGCATAGTTAAGCCGCAGAGCCTCCCCACCCCTACTATCAATGCAGTTATGAGTATAGCTTATTCCAGTTAATGAAGTAAGTTGTCCCCCCATAAAGCACTTATATAACTATCTACATTAGGGCTTTTACTGGCATAGCTATGTTGCAACAACAACAACAAAAGTCCAAGCACCATAGAGTTGGCTGGGAATTTTCCATTGGAGTGAGTTGAGCAGCTAGAAAATTCCATTTCATTTCTTCTAAAATGGAATTTTGAGAGTTCACCTAGTGAAAAATTTTGATTTTCTGGCCCAATTCAGGAAAAAATGCTCAGGGGAGAGAAATTCTATGTTCTGGCCAGATTACTGACAAATAAGTGTAAACCATTCCTCACTCGGAAGCTGTAGACCACATCAGGCTAAAGACAGGATGTTTCTTAATGGGTCTGTGATTTGACTGTAAGGCCTTGGTCTGCACTAGAGAAACTTGCATGCATGTTGTAGCCATGTCAGTCCCAGGATATTCGAGACAAGGTGGATGAGGTTATATCTTTTCTTGGACCAACTTCTGTTGGTGAGAGAGAGAAGCTTTTAAGTTTGTCTCTAGAGCAATTCGGCATGTTGGCCATTGTGGAGGCTCATCCCCACCCACATACCTGTGACACCTTATACTCACACACAAGTATTCCCAGTGGTGTAAGTTTTTGTGGGGTAGTGTTACATGGTGGGTATTTCACCCTTTATGAATGACAACTGGTAAGAAGTCCAAGTGGTAAGGTGGTAGTTTTCCACAAATCGGTTTTCCTCTGGTTTTGTATTATAAAAGACAGTATAACAGTTGGAGAACTTAAAATAATTTAATATTGCTTACATTTTTGAAGTTAAAATAATAAAATTTAACTTTAAACATACAGAGTCAAAAAAATCTTAATCTGACTTGCTAGCTGCAAAAACCTATTTAAGTTTTATATCACAGCTTTCAATTCAGAGCACTATTACATCTTTCATGAAAGTGCAACTTTTACATTCAACATAAGTATGGAAGGCACTTTAACCCTGCTAATAAAAGTAGCACTTTCTAATGCTCAAGGTATTTATTTAAAATAATTTGATAACCAAGTAACTTTTCCTTATTGCTCTTTTTCCTTCACTACAGATGCACCTCTACCTCGATATAATGCTGTCCTCTGGAGGCAAAAAATCTTACTGTGTTATAGGTGAAACCACGTTATATCGAACTTGCTTTGATCCGCCAGAGTGTGTAACCCTGCCTCCCCTCACCCCCCGGACTGCTGCTTTACCGCGTTATATCCGAAATCGTGTTATACCGGGTCGCGTTATATCGGGGTAGAGGTGTATTTTTTTTGCCTTATAGGATTAAAAACTGAAAAATAAAAACAATACTTAGGAAAGTTTTGGTTGGTTCATATCCAGTTCTTAAAGAGGCACATTAAAATTAAAAGTGAGGATGTGGTGTGATACAAGCAAGCAGAGAGGTTTAAAAAACAAAAAAAACCTTCCTATTCTGACAAGCCCGGAAGAAAGAGCTCAGGCTCCAACTCAGAGCAGGTCCTTATTAAGGCAAAACCCATTCATTTGTACATCGAACGAAAGCTTCTGTAAAATGTAGGTGTGTTTTTTTCTCCTTTGTTTTACAACAGACACTTCAAAATCAGGTTTTAGAAGGAAGTAACATCTGCATTCAAAATATAAAGGCAAAAAGGTTCCATAGTGAGTATATTCACACAACAGTCGGTAGATCTAAAATAGGAGGATCCTAGATACAGAACTTCTCCTAGGTTTTTGGATGGTGTCACTCACATGATTTGCCCAATTAAGAGCACTAATGCTAAACAACAGATTGAGTTATTCAGTTTCTGTAGATGAATAGTAGTTTAATTTTGTTTGCTACATAAAAAACAAAGCAGTTCAGTATGTTAGTTAATCTTGAAGCAAAGATTTCCTCTGTAATTTAAGACTGCTTGTGTTCTGCTTCAGTTAGCGTCAGAGTGCATTATTCTGTAGACAATTTTGTTTCAGGCCCCAATTCTGCAAACACACAAAAAACTGTTCCAGGCCCCAGTCCTGCAAAAAATACATACAATAATAGTCCCCTCGAAAAATAAGTGTGTGCAGACTTGGGGCCTTACTTCGCTTATATAAAGTGTCAATGATCAGAATTGAAAGCAGATCCAAACATAACACATGGAAGTGGGTAACGCATAAGACCCCAATGCTTATTTGTTGCTATGTTCAAAATAACAAACAAGACTTTCCTTGTATTCACTTGTCAGTTATAGAAAGAAGTCTAGTGTTGGCATCAGAGAATAACTTTTGTATTCATTAAGAGAGTTCACCTTCCACTCTTAGCAATCTGTATGCTTTTTAGCTTCTGATTTGGAGATATAATCATCGATTTCTTCATAAATAACTCTGGAAGAAGAAGAGTAGGGTAAATACTAGGTCATGCTCATTTCATTTTATTCAGCAAAAATTTGCCAGTGAAATCCTGCTCAATTGTGAATATTTCTCTTAAGTGTTTAAAATGCCTACTATTCAGCAATTGAAGTGGCAGGACAGCCAGCATTCAAAATTGAGCACACTGCTAATTGTGGTGAATTTGTGAAGATACTGTACATCTCCAACTGGGACACTAGGAGACACCACTAAACTTGTTTTCAGTTTTGAATGAAATAGGATTTTGGTTCAGGTCTCCAGAAGTAAAATGGTTGGAGAACAAAAAAGTTAAACAAATACATACTGATTTTAATACATTAAAACTACAAAAGAAGATAGCTCTGAGCTAATATATATTGTGAGGCTATAGCAGCCTGTCCTCACCAAGATCAGTCCTGGTATGTTCAGCTTTTCATACCATTGAACAAGAGTTAACTAGATTATTTTTCAGCACATAGGTTGCCTATTAATAAACTCCCCTCCACAGGTTTATTGCTTAAATAGCTAACCCAGGAATGTTCAAAGAACTGCAAAGAATTTAGCCACTCCTATTAATGTTAATCACTTTCACCTGATACCTACGTCAATTTGATTAATTTCACACATTTTTAACTTGCAAAAGAAATATATACAGTAAAAGTAGGGCTGTCAAGTGATTAAAAAATTAATCACTTAATTGCGCTGTTAATAATAGAATATCATTTATTTAAATATTTTTGGATGTTTGCTACATTTTCAAATATTTTGATTTCAATTACAACACAGAATACAAAAAGTGTGCAGTGCTCACTTTACGTTTATTTTTTATTAAACATTTGCACTGTATAAAAAACTTCAGTTCACCCCATTGAAGTACTGTATCACAATCTCTATCATGAAAATTGAACTTAGAAATGTAGAATTATGTAAAAAAATAACTGCACTTAACAATAAAACGATGTAAAACTTTAGGGCCTACGAGTCCACTCAGTCCTACTTCTTGTTCAGCCAATCAAGCATTCAGCGTTGGGGGAGGACAGGGGAGGGGGGGAGTAAACAATGACTTGTGCAGGAAGAGGGCCTGGGATGACAGAGCGTGACAATGGGGAGGACCAAGCAATAACCTGTGCAGGAGGAGGGTGAGGAAGGTGTCTTGCTGCTGCTTCTGGAAAGGTGGTTTCTGGTACTGGGCTCACCAGGCTCACCTACTTTTATGGAGCTAGGTGGGCTCCCTTCCGCTGAGTGAGCCCTTGTTTGCAAGGAAGGGTGGATTTTACCTCAGGGACTCATCATACTGCAGGGGTGGAGAGGCTGATGCAGGGAGGCTGAGCTTGTAAGACTCATGTTCTCTGTGGGGTATCCCTGGAGTGAGCAGCCAGCTAGGGGCAATGGGACATGACATAGGGAGGCTGGTCCCGGGAGTGAGGGGCCAGCTGGGAACAATAGGGCCCGGGCTGGCTTGGGTGCCAATCCGTCCCGTTTTGGCCAGGACAGTCCCCTTTTTCAGCTCTGTCCTGGCCGGCCCTATTTTTTCACCAAAACTGGGCATTTGTCCCAGCTGTAAGGCAGAGCAGAGAGGCGGCTCAGCATTGCCCCTGCCCACCAGCAGGAAAGTAGGGAAATTTGCTGCTGGCAGGTAGTGCTGGCTTCAGAGCTGACCCCTTGGCGGCACAGAGCTGGAGAGGGGAAGGCGGGGGGAGGGAGAGGGTGTCAGTCTCAGCCAGGGGAGGTGCGGAGCTCAAGGGGTGGGGGAGAGATCAGCGTCAGCTGGGGGAGACGCAGAGCTGTGCGGGAGGGGTGAGAATCCCACAGCAGGGGAGGCATGGAGCTGGGGTAGGGGGAGAGATCAACTTCAGCCAGGGGAGGCATGGAGCTCAGGGGGGAGAAAGATCAGCCCCAGCTGTGGGCAGTGGGGTGGGGGTGGAGATTAGCCCCAGCTGTGGGCAGTGGGGTGGGGGTGGAGATTAGCCCCAGCTGTGGGCAGTGGGGTGGGGGTGGAGATTAGCCCCAGCTGTGGGCAGCACAGGACTGGAGGGGGGATTGAGCCAGTCATGGGCAGTCTGGAGCAGGGGGAGGGAGGGGTTGGGGGTCAGCCCCAATCCCGGGTAGCACAGGACTCAGGGGATAGGGGAGGGGTCAGCTCAGGGTGGGGGTTTGTCTCAGCCTCAGGTAGCACAGGGGAGGGGGGTCAGTCCCAGCTGCAGGCAACACGGGGCTGAGATGGGGACACCCAATCGTGAGCAGTGCAGAGCTGGGGTGGGGGGGGCAGCCTCGGCTGTGGGTGGCACAGAATGGGGGTGGGGCAGCCCCAGGAGGCATAGGGAGAGTGTGACTTGGGCCAGCTCTGCAAGCGGGGAAGAGGGGCACTCCGGCAAGCCCCTAGCCATCCAGTTTTTACTTTAAAAACGCTGAGATGAAAACCACATTACTTTCTCTAAACTCTAAAGAGAGCCTCTTCTCTTCCCACCCTCTGGTGGCGGCTTCTGTTACTGTGCCTGACCAGACAGGTTCTCTGGAGCAGCTCATGCTGCCCTCTCGCCCAGAGGGTCTGCGATTAACCCACATTAACCACACACATTAAAGGCCGTTAATTGATAGTCCAATAAATCATTCTATCATACACTACTAAAAAGCAGTGAGAAACTGCAGATTAGTAATTTTCAAAATTACTCACTCTGTGCTGTAGCTTGGCGCTAAAGGATCAAATTCCATTATCTCATAATAATGAGGTGTCTGTGAACTGCTCTTTGATACATCTGAAAGGAGGTGGGGGAAAAAGACAAATTAATACATATATTAAAGTAAGCAAATAACATGCTTGATGAGTGTTTGCTTTCTTTTGCATCTTGAATATACATAAGACAACAACTGATTATCCCCAATACATTTTCACGCTCTAAATATTAAACATATGCATACTTCTCAAAGTCATCACACAGAGCCCTGGACCATGTTAGTTTTTGCTGCTGATTTTTTGCTGTGATCCTTCAGATCCACTATGCAAGGTCCTTGTGGGACACTGGGAAAACAGATGCATAATGTGAAGGTTAGGTCTGAAGTGTAAAATGACTTTATTACCTGCTGGTGATGCGCCTGGTTTTGTCTCATTCAGTGATGAGGCATTAACAGGTTGGAGGTTTACGGTCTGCAAAGGCACTGGGTTTAAAACCGTGGCAAGCTAAGGAAATCAATCATAATAAAGTTAGTATGTAAGCAGGCAGTGCAAACAAAAAATTGTTTAAATTTGTATGCTGGTAGACAACCTTTTTATACTGTTTATTTCGTAAGGTGGCAAAAACAGACAGACAGTCTACAGATCAGGTCAGGCAGCACAAAACAATTATTGTTCTCCATGTGCAACTGCTAGAGCCAATATTTCTATTACTGTAGTGTACATCTGTATAATTTACTTGTATATATTCTATTCTGATACATTGAGCCAGAGGCTGTGAGATCTGCACATGGCTGTGAACTTGCTCTTTGACGGGGTGAAGGAGTGGGTGATGCCAGCCTCCCAAGATTTGTACTGCTTGCAAAGAATACAATGCAAGTTCTTATGTGATCATAGAAAGCCCTTCGTAATCTTGGCAAGAATCACATGACTAACTTTCTAACTGCCTCTCTCCTTATAACCCTGCTTTGCAGCTATGGTTGGTCAGGGTTGATCTCACCTCAGTCACTAGATTCAACCTAGCACAACATAGCCCTGATCTGTAGGTGCTGCTAGAATATAGATAATACAGCAAGTCTTTCTTGGACATGGTGAACTCCCATCCAAAGGGTCTGCTGAAGAACAGATGAGCAACCTCCTCTCTGGCTGTTTTCAGAGTTTGATGCAAAAGTCATTTATTTAATTTGACTTATTTGGGTCCCCAATCCCTTTGCTTTTATATCCAATCTTCTTTCCCTCCACCATGCACATTCCTCATATTAAGCAGAGAATGCATCCCTTTGTGGGGGGATATTTTGCCCATACACCGTTTATCCTACATTGTGTTTAGCTGGTTGGTTCTTTTCTTCAAAGTTGTTTTTATTTCATTTTTTTAAACTTACAGTGCCTAGATGGTCTGCAACAGGAAACTTATAGCTGGGTAAACACACTGAATAGTGGCTCTCTGACACAGCAATCTCAATGTGCAGTATACATCCATTATCTCAATACTACTCATACAGTAACGGCCTCGGCAAACTGCAGCGACCTAGCTGGTCGCAGCGAGCATCTCACACATAATCTTTCAGAACAGAACGTGTTGTATCAAGAATGGGATTGAGGCCTGCACATTGAGGTTTTTCCCTATTGCTTTGGAAAAGTGTTGTAGGAGGATCTTTTACTTCCATCTGGACAGCTAGCAGAACAAAAGAGAGGAGACCTCCGTTTTAACACTTGCCATGGAAGAATGTGATTCTGAGCACCCTTGTTACTCACGTTGTTATACAGATGACCATCAGGGATGCTTTGGCTTGTGCTTTGTGCTTCAGTTGCAAACCTAGATAATGATTAACACATAGAATGTCACTGAGAAACGAACTGAAGAACATGAACTTATATAATTAGATTTTTTTTTCTACCGCCTGTCACCTTGTGCCAGAGCTGAGATCACTAGGGTCACCGATAGGGGACAGCTGCCAGGATGGTCTCTGCAAGGTTTGGAACTTGCTCTCCTAGGTCCTAAGCTTTCTAGGGTATGTCTACACTACGAAATTAAGTCGAATTTATAGAAGTTGATTTTTTAGAAATCTATTTTATATAGTAAATTCTGTGTGTCCCCACTTAAGACCATTAAGACTATTAACTTGGAGGAGTGTATCCACAGTACTGAGGCTAGCGTCAACTTCTGGAGCATTGCACTGTGGTAGCTATCCCACAGTTCCTGCAGTCTCTGCCGCCTATTGGAATTCTGGGTTGAGATCCCAATGCCTGATGGACCAAAAACATTGTCACGGGTGGTTCTGGGTACGTCATCTGCCCCCCCATGAAAGCATTGGCAGATAATCATTTTGAGCCTTTTTTCCTGGGTTACTCGTGCAGACGCCATACAATGGTAAGCATGGAGCCCACTCAGCTCACCGTCACTGTACATCTCTTGGGTGCTGGCTGCCGTGGTGCTGCATGGCTACACAGCAGTAGCTCGTGCCTTTTGACAGCAGATGGTGCATTACGATTGGTAGCCATCATTGTCTCCTGGGTGCTCTTTTGGCCGACCTCGGTGAGGTCTGTCAGGGGCGCCTGGGCAGACATGGGTGCTCCTGGCAGACCTCGGTGAGGTCTGTCAGGGGCGCCTGGACATAAATGGGAGTGACTTCAGTCATTCTCTTTTTAAGTTTCGTCTCCTGGAGAGTCAGTCCTGCCTGCAGTTGTACGGCACCATCTTCTGGCAAGCAGCCAAGAGATGACGATGGCTAGCAGTCATACTGCACTGTCTGCTGCCAGCCTAAGATGTATAAGAGAGATGGAGTGGATTAAAACAAGAAAGAGACCAGATTTGTTTTGTATTCATTTGCTCCCTCCTCCCTTCCTCCCTCTGTGAAATCAACGGCCGACAATCACTTTGGCAAGGTCTG
This sequence comes from Gopherus flavomarginatus, assembly GCF_025201925.1. Taxonomy (NCBI): domain Eukaryota; kingdom Metazoa; phylum Chordata; order Testudines; family Testudinidae; genus Gopherus; species Gopherus flavomarginatus. Next base: position 41,929,096 of record NC_066628.1, on the reverse strand, counting down.
TCGGGGCACCTTGAAAAGTTTAATGGAGATTCAGTCCTGCCTGGAATAGTGGGGGGAGAGGTAGCTCATTGTTTTGAGCATTGGCCTGCTAAACCCAGGGTTTTGAGTTCAATCCTTGAGGGGGCCATTGTGTGTGACAGTTGTGTGTTTCTCCTTGATGCAGACCCACCCCCTTTGTTGATTTTAATTCCCTGTAAGCCATGTCGTAAGTCGACCCTCCCTTGGCCCTGCTGTGGGTCTCTGTTATAACCTCTGTCCTTCATGCCCTTAGAGAGTTTTTCAAATGTTTGCGCATTTTGTCTTTTGGAACAGAGTTCTGATAGCATGGATTCCTTCTCTCCATACAGCGATCAGATCCCGTACCTCCCATTTGGTCCATGCTGGAGCTCTTTTGCAAATCTAGGACTCGATTGTGGTCACCTATGCTGATGAGATCTACGCTCACCTGCAGATTGCCACACTGGCTAAACAGGAAATGAACTTTTGAATTTCATGGGCCTTTCCCTGTCTACCTGGCCAGTGCATCTGAGTTGAGAGCAACAGGGCCAGCTCTAGCAATTTCGCCGCCCCAAGCACGGCGGCATGCCGCGGGGGGCGCTCTGCCACTCGCCGGTCCCGCGGCTCCGGTGGACCTCCCGCAGGCGTTTCTGTGGAAGGTCTGATGTTCCCGTGGCTCCGGTGGAGCTGCTGCAAGCGTGTCTGCGGGAGGTCCACCGGAGCCGGGGGACCAGCTGGCCGTCCGCAGCCATGCCTGTGGCGGCTCCACCGGAACCGCCTCCCGCCCTCCCAGCAACCAGCAGAGTGCCTCCTGCAGTGTGCCACCCCAAGCACGTGCTTGGCACGTTGTGGCCTGGAGCCGGCCCTGGAGAGCGATGTCCAGAGTGGTCACAATGGAGCACTCTGGGATAGCTCCCAGAAGCCAATACCATCAAATTACGACCACCCTACCCCAAATTCGACTCAGCAAGGTCGATTTCAGCGTTAATCCCCTTGTCAGGGGAGAAGTACAGAAATCGATTTTAAGAGCCCTTTAAGTCGAAAAAACGACTTCGTCGTGTGGACGCGTGCAGGTTTAAATTGATGTAACACTGCTAAATTCGACCTAAATTCGTAGTGTAGACCAGAACTTAATTCATTGACCTGTAAGGCATTCTGCAAGGCTCATGTGTTTCTCCTGGACAATGAGGGTTGGGAGGACGGTTAGGAAATCTTAAATATACTTTTGGCTGTTGGGTTATTAAAATGTGTTAATTATTGGTCAAAGGGTATTACAAAAGCACCCTATTTTTAAAGTGTGACAGGATGCATCTAGAGCAAAAGATAGGCATTCCTGCTCTATTGAACAAGTGTGCAAATCATAAGTAGTTCCAAACATTCACAGATCCTTCCAAAAGTTTGTGGCAGAGCAGCAATATAAAGAACAAACATCTCTGAAAACATTATGCTACAGTTTCTTGGTAACATATTACTTACGAGGGCTGTTGAGCATTTGCTATAGCTAGTAAATCTAGCTGAGGGTAGAGCAAAGGATGGTGGATGCTTGCATCTGCAGCACTTGTAGATCTGCAATCTAAAATTCGAGCTGGTATTAAAACTTGCATAACTTATTTGACAAACAATTAAGTCTTTACTAGGTTATTATTTATCAACGGGTTTTTTTTTGGAGAGGTTATAAAACAGCAGTGAAGAAGTTGCAGTGTTGTGCAATTGCTTTGAAATACATACTGAAGATGCTGCTATTCAATTTAGACATATTATAGTTTTGCCTTTGAAGTGGTAAGAAATGTAGAGTTGAATTCAGAAATGCATTGTACTTCTGCCTGACATTTTAAATTGCCGGGCGGGGTGGAGGGGGGGAGGGGAAGAGGACCACCCGTTTCTTAGGCCATGGCTACACTTACAGTTCTGCAGCGCTGGTAGTTACAGCTGTGTTCGTACAGCTGTGTAGGGCCAGCGCTGCAGTGTGGCCACACTGACAGCTACCAGCGCTGCAGTGTGGCCACGTTTGCAGCATTTGCAGCGCTGTTGGGAGCGGTGCTTTATGGGCAGCTATCCCAGCATTCAAGTGGCTGCAACGTGCTTTTCAAAAGAGGGGGGTGGGGTGGAATGTGACAGGGAGCGTGGGAGAGACAGAGAGATTGGATTTTTGGAGCTGACACTGTTCTCAGCTCCCTGCCTTGCAAGTTCTAAGGACTGGAAGACACACAGTGCCTACCTTCAATCATTTTAAAAGTTCTGACCCCTTCCCCCACCACTCTCTCATTCACTAAATGCAAATTATGCACTCCTAAATAGCCGTCAGACCAGATAAGCATCTGCTCAACATGGACTTCCCCCTCCCCCTCTGCCGTGTGAGCGTGCTGTTTCTCTCTTCAAGCAAACAGCTGTGAACATTCCAAAGTAATTCCCCTGCCTGCCTCCGCTCGCTCAGCAAACAGGAGCTGTGTTTGTTTTTTAAATAAGCAGTTTGGCTGAACTCCGAGCTCCTCCTTTCTTCCAGTTTGTTGTGGACAGGAATTCTGGGATACCTCCTTATACCCCGGAGGTCAATAAAAGCGCTGGTGGGGTCCACACTTGCTGACCAGCGCTGGATCACCAGCGCTGGAATCGCTACACCCGAGGCTCGACCGGGTGTACAGCCAGCGCTGCAATCAGGGAGTTGCAGCACTGGCCGTGCTTTGCAAGTGTGGCCACATCCTAAGTTGCAGCGCTGTAACCCCCTCACCAGCGCTGCAACTCTCTAGTGTAGCCATGGCCTTATTCTAATAGGATAACAATACATTATTTACTCTGAGTTCTTACTTCTCCCAACCTAAGTAACAAGTTGCAGGTTTGAAGGGGCTCCTTGAACATCTTTAGGAAATTCAGAAAGGATAAGCATGCCTTTCCCTTCTGAAAATACAGAACAAGCCATTTGTACTAGTAAGAGCTGTTACGTAGGTGCATGGTTATATGGACATTCTTGGGCATGGATAACAGAGATTGCTTCCTTGTAAATTATTAATGATCCCCCACTTAATAACGAAGGAGGCAGATTATTTCAAAACACAACCTCTCACATCAGATTTTGGTACAAAGTACCTTAAGTATACAATTGTAAATCAGCTCTACTTTCCCTTAAAGGTTCAAATCAGAGCTCTCTCGTTTTCATTTGGATACACATTTGTCTCTTGCAAGGAATTTCTTGTTCTGGCCACAGTGGTTCTTTATTTTAGCAAAGAACACTACAAAGGAATAACACCGCTTTCACTGATTGTGAGCCATTCCAAAATGACATTCAGGAGACGTACACAAAAAAGCTCATCTTTATATGGTTTGTTATGGTAGTTCATTTACGCAACGTCAGATGTACGTGCCTGCAATAGTGTATTGTGTTGGGGCCAGTGTTCTGTTTGATACTGTGTACATTCACAAACTCTCTCATCAGGGCCTACGTTTTGCTTCCTTTCACATGTATTTGAAATTCATCTGAGGAAACACAGGACATGGCAGCAACAAGCAACACTTACTTTCTGAAATGTCTTCATTAGTTTTGAGGCCCCCTAGTCAGCATACTTTCATTTCCATCTGCATAGGCTCCAGCTCCACAAGGTTAGAAATATTTTATATCAAACTTCCTAATATTTCAGAGAAAATTCAAATATTTCACTCACTTAATTCTGAAAACTGAGGAGTCTCGGTGCCAGTTCCCCCCAATGCTGACACAGGAATTGAAGAACTTGAATTGACGTCAAGCAGATCACATGATGGAGCAGATGGTTGTTTGCTATAGATCTAAAAAGAAAAAAAAAAAAAAAAAGAGTATAAAAGTAAACTTAAGTTGCTGTTTTCACTTAATACAAACATTTAAAATCAGAATCTGAATATTATTGAGGAAAGGTGACCAGTAGAGCTGGTTGGGAATTTTTCTATGATCTTTTTGGTTTTTTTAAATGGCAGTTTATCAAAACCAAAACTGTTTGCAGGAATAAGTTGGTTTTGAATTTCCCCTTTTGAAAATTTTTGAAAAAGAAAAGTTCTTAAGTTGTCAAAACATCCCATTTCAACATTTGCAAAACTAAAAAGTGGCTCAAAATTTGTTTCAGAATTTAAATTAATTTATAGTATTTTAAAAAAAACCTGAAATGTTTCAATTGACCCAATCTTTTTTTTTTTAAAAAAAAAACACTTATTGACTTTATGTCCTAGACCAGTCCTTTGCACTCATGGTGGGACTAAGTATTATCTAGACCATCCCTGACAGGTGTTTGTATAAACTGCTCCTAAAATCTTCAGTGATGGAGATTCCACAACCTCCCTAGGCAATTTATTCCTGACACTCAGGAAGATTTTCCTAATGTCCAACCTGAACCTTCCTTGCTGCAATTTAAGCCCAGGTGTGTCTTAATACAGTTAAGAATGAAATCAGAAGGGAATTAACTATATCACATGTTTGATATAAAAAAGTGTTTTGTTAGCACTAGCGAAAACAAATTTATTTTAAACTTGGGGACTTGTGAATGAGCTACATGATCTGCAAACTGGATCATTCTGGACTATTAACCCATCCAACAGTCAGAAACTACAAATGGACTATCTGACTACAAATAGAAGCCAGTTATAGGAGTGTTTCATTGAAAAACCCAAATTGATTACTACCGTCCTGTAATAATTATGGACTATATTTCAGTCACAATGTAATCAGCCTCATGCAGGATGCAAAGGAAACGGAGTTAATTTTGGCTTTGTACAAGGGCCAACCTGGTTAATAAAATAGGAGCAGTGATGAGAGAAAAGTAGCCTTTAAAAATTCGTTTTCCAGCTTCATAAACGCCCCTAGAGACAATAAGTGAAAAATAAGACTATAGATGAAAAGAAATAAATCTCTTCACATCATGTGAGAGATTAGAATTGAATCTAGCACACAGCAATAGAAGTAATAAAACTGTATTTGAATAGATTTTCTCTCTTTTCCAGTTGTCCTTTCCTATTCTCCATGTTATATTTGAAGCTAATTTGATACTTGTGCTACAAAATGAGATTCTGGAAGTGGAACTCTTGCAAATTAATAGAGCAAGATTATCCTCTGTTGGAGACAGAATATTGAATCCAACAGAGGATAGCAAGCAAATAGAATTCCTTAGGTCACACAAGCACATTTGTTGCAACAAACAAGAGGAAAAGCTCTGGTTTATAAAATCTTAGCCAGATCCTTATCCTGAAGTTGATGGGATTTGTCCTTAACTACTCGCCTCTGCTTGCTCACGCTGGATTCGCTGATTCTCCAAGAAACGCACTCTGTTCCGAGAAAACCTGTTGGAAAGGGAACATTGTCAATAACTGAGTCTTAAACATCTCAGGTGCATCACTCAAAAAGAAAGGGGCATTCATAAAAATCCAGCAGTTACTGCAAAGGTCTGATTCTACAAAAGGATCTAGCAAAGTATTTAACAAGCCTCAGCCAAACGCACATACAGACACTAACATCCTCAGTAGGAATATTAGAACCAGAACCACAGCTCCGAGTCACTAGACATAAGGAAGAACTACTATGGTAGAGCTATCAAAACCACTAGAGCCATGGTTACACGCAGCAGGCCAGTAGACTACACACGCAGAGACCATTGTCCCTGACTTCACTGGGACTCTGCCCAGAATCTTTGTTGATAATCAGATACAGGAAATGCAATGTGACTTGCTTCAAAGCAGTCATACTGCCACTCAAATGTATGTTAACAGCTGCAACTAGTTAAAACATACCTATATAATGTTTAGCATCTCACACGCCGGTGTGTTCAAGGGCACACTGAAGATTTCCTATTCTAAATAATAAATCCTTATGTAGCAAATATTAACCAAGCCAGCAGAAACCACTGCAAATAACATGTATAGCAGCTTTGAGGTACAACGCACCTGCAGTCAGAAATGACAGTTAAATAAGTGTACAGTACTACTGCATGAGAATGCTAAAACAGTCTTTGATCAATTTCACACTCCCACGCGCAATTATTTGCCCTTTCAATCAACGGGTGAACTGTTTCACTGGGGATTTGTTGAGGCATACCCACAAGCTATTATTCATAATTCGGGGGAAGTTTCAGCTTTCCAAGAAAAATGTTAATCGTCCGTATTAAGAAGATTCTAGGTCAACGTTTGGATAAATAGAATTTACAGAAACCAAAAGGGAAACTCATTTGTATTTTACTAACATGACAAACTTCCTTAGATGAGAAATGAAAAACCCTCTTAAAAGAGTGAATTGTAAAACATAACCCGCAGCTGCAAACACGAAACTTACGAATCAAACTGAATGAAATATTGTGAAGAATAGCATGAAAGTTTGTGAGAAAGACACTGGGAAGATACAATGACAGTTTGGCTAAAGCATTTGGAAGAGGTTTGAGAGTCAAATAAAAAAAGGAAGGATGGGGCAAGATGGTCGTTGTTTACTGCATAGCCAGCCACTGGTTCCACTCGTTACAGCATCTGCGTGACAGAGATAAGACATTTGTGCAAAAACTAAACGCAAGTTATACACACTGAAGCATTTGCAAAAATGATAACACTCTCTGAAGGTTGGTTGTCTGGTGGGAAGGAGACACAAGGCTTGCAATGTAATTGGTCAGTTGTTGCTTCTAATGTGGTCATTCTTAGCCATAGTAACTAAGGCCAGGTCCAGACTAGAGCTTTAAATCGATTTTAAGAGCTCTAAATCGATTTAAAGCTGTAACCGTCCACACTACAAAGTGCATAAAATCGATTTTAAGGGTCCCTAAAATCGATTTTGGAACTCCATCAAAACGAGAGGAGTAACCCCAAAATCGATTTTTTAAAATCGATTTTATGATAGTGTGGACGGCCATCGAAGTTAATGGCCTCCGGGACGTATCCCACAGTGCTCTAGTGGCCGCTCTACACAGGTAAAGGTACTCTTCTGCTGGCCAGGTAAACAGGAAAAGCCCCGGGAAGTTTGAAATTCCATTTCCTGCTTGCACAGCGTGGAGCTCTCAGCAGCAGAGAGAAGAATGCAGTCTCCTGAAAATAGGAAAAGAGCTCCAGCATGGAGCACACAGGAGTTACTCGATCTGATAGCTGTATGGGGAGAAGAGTCAGTGCTTTCAGAACTGCGCTCGAGCAGACGAAATGAGAAAACCTTTGAAAAAATTTCTAATGCCATGCGGGAGAGGGGACATACCAGGGACTCGTTACAGTGCCGAGTGAAAGTGAAAGAGCTCAGACAGGCGTATCAGAAGACCAAAGCAGCAAAGGGCAGGTCAGGCTCTGCCCCCAAAACATGCCGGTTCTACGACGAGCTTAACGCAATATTGGGGAACAGCGCAACGACGAACCCCCCCTTGTCTGTTGATTCAGAGGTGGGCGTTGTGATTCCTGCAACTACGGAAGATTTATTTGATGGCGATGATCAGTATGATGAGGAACAAGAGGAGGAGGCTCCAGCAGAGAGCACAGAGCATTTTATCCCCCCAAACAGCCAGGATCTTTTCCTCACCCTTACTGAGGTTCCCTGCCAGCCATCTCAAGGCAGTACTCCAGAAAATGAAGCTGAGGGACCATCCTCTGGTGAGTGTAATTTTTTTTACTAAAAGCTTCAGTTTAATGTAAGCCTTTTTTACTGGGTGCTTCAAATCACTACCTGTACTTAGAGTCACTGACCAAGTAGATTAAAAACCTTTCCTAAAACAGTGACCCATGAGGTGGTTTTTAGAAAAGTCTCCATTGTTACAGGGCGGATTCATCCTGCTTGTTCGGGGACCGCGAGAGCAAACCGCGGGAAGCTACTGTTCTTCCCTGCTTTGCTCTCGCGTTCCCCGAACAAGCAGGGCTCCTTGCCTGCGGTTTGCTGGGTGGTTCGGGGAACGCGAGAGCAAACCGCGGGAAGCTACTCTTCTTCCCTGCTTTGCTCTCGCGTTCCCCGAACAAGCAGGGCTCCTTGCCTGCGGTTTGCTGGGTGGTTCGGGGAACGCGAGAGCAAACCAGGGAAGGAGAGTAGCTTGATTACCAGTACAATCTACTACAGGGATTACTAGCCATTATTAACTTACCATTTTCTCCGGACATGGTCTGTGTGCTCCCCTGACCTGCGTCTGAGCAGAACTCTCTGTCCTCAGCCACAAGCAATAAGTATTAAAGGAATCCTAAGGTGACCTTTTGGTAAAGTAAAATGTTCAAGGTTCGGTAACAGGCACAGGTCAGTGAGGGGAGAGACTGTATGCATGGTTGTGTGAAATGTGTCTCTTATGATTCTTTTATCACTCTTTCCAAACCCCACCCCCCCACACACAGCTGCACATTTCTCCAGCCTCCCTCTCGCTTCTCATCTACGTGGGGGGGGGTATCATAAGAAGACTGAGGAAAAGGAGGACGCGTGAGGACATGTTCACCGAAATTATGGCAGTAACCCGTACAGAGAGAGCTCAGCAGGGAGAATGGAAGCAATTGGTCGCAAAGTACAGGGAGGCTGCCAGTGAACGCGAAGACAGGAGGGACCAACGCGAAGACAGGAGGGACCAACGCGAAGACAGGAGGGACGCCAAAAATGATGTCAGGTGGCAGGAAGATCAGCGCTGGCGAGCAGCAACTCTGGATCTTCTTCGTGATCAGACTGACATCCTCCGCGATATGCTGCAAGAGCTCCGTGGTTTCAGAATGCCCCTACAGCCCGTGTATAACCTCCCTCAGTACTCACCCTGTCCCACACCTTCCAGAACCAGGCGTGTAAGAACGCGTGGGGGAAGGCTCTCTGCACCAGCCCCCTCCACCGCTGCGGACACTCCAACCAGAAGGCTTTCATTAGATTGAAAAGCCCTTTGTGTCCTGTTTTTTCCCTCCTCTAATGATCCAAACTTCTACCATGGCACCTTTGCCTATTTTTTACTCTCAGGTCATGCTATTAAGTCAGTGTGACTGTAGATTGGTAATGAACTAAAGCAAGCAGCTTTGGAAAGCTGCACGGAAGCTAGTTATCAGCATCAGGATTTGACAATTGGGGATATGGGCAATACAGGGAAAACAAAGAAAGCAGCCATACCGTAACCTGGTCCATGAGAATTCTTGTTCTGTCTTCTCTGATGCACTTTCTTCTTTCAAACCTCCCTCCCCCTTCCTCCAAACCTCCCTCGCTCCGTCCCCCATAGAACAATGAGTTATGAAATTTCATGCACAGTATTGTAACAACAAACATTATGCTTGATTGATGAAAGGGTCTGATTTTAAATAAAGAACACAATTCTTGTAACAAATAGTAGTAACTTTATTTTCAATAAAAAAGCAGTTAAGGAAGGTTGCAGGTACTGTGCCTAGCAGCAGACGGAAGCAGCTAATGGTGGAGGTAGGTAATAAATGGGAAATACAGAAGTATATGTTTTCCAATGGACAGCTCTTGCAAGTAACCTAAGCAAGCAATTGAGGAATGCTGCAGGCAAAGTATCTTGCAGCAGCAACACCGCATAGACGGGGAGGGCAGCAATCAATTGAAAGGAAAATCAGCATTCAAACTGTACCCTGGCCCATGAGGAAGCTACTTTTCAGTGCTTCTCTGATGCGCACAGCATCCTGGTGAGATCTTCTAATTGCCCTGGTGTCCGGCTGCGCATAATCAGCGGCCAGGTGGTTTACCTCAGTCTCCCACCCCGCTATAAAGGCCTCCCCTTTGCTCTCACAGAGATTGTGGAGCACACAGCAAGCAGCAATGACAAAGGGGATATTGGTTTGGCTAAGATCTGAGCGAGTAAGAAGCGTTCGCCATCTCGCCTTAAGCCTGCCAAATGCACATTCTACCACCATTCTGCACTTGCTCAGCCTGTAATTAAACAACTCCTGAGCACTGTCAAGGCTGCCTGTGTATGGCTTCATTAGCCAGGGCATCAAGGGGTAGGCTGGGTCCCCAAGGATAACAATAGGCATTTGGACATCTCCAACTGTTATTCTCTGATCAGGGAAGTAGGTCCCTTGCTGCAGCCGTTTAAACAGTGTAGTGCTCCTGAAGACACGTGCGTCGTGAACCCTTCCTGGCCATCCCACGTGGATGTTGGTGAAACGTCCCTTGTGATCCACCAGGGCTTGCAGAACCATCGAAAAGTACCCCTTGCGGTTAATGTACTGGGCACCCTGGTGTTCCGGTGCCAAAATAGGGATGTGGGTTCCATCTATGGCCCCCCGACAGTTAGGGAATCCCATTGCAGCAAAGCCATCCACAATGGCCTGCACGTTTCCCAGAGTCACAACCTTTCGAAGCAGCAGCTTAATGATTGCTTTGGATACTTCCAGCACAGCAGCCCCCACAGTAGATTTGCCCACTCCAAATTGATTACCGACTGACCGGTAGCTGTCTGGCGTTGCAAGCTTCCATATGGCTATTGCCACTCGCTTTTCCACTGTGAGGGCTGCTCTCATCCTGGTATTATGCCGCTTCAGGACAGGAGAAAGCGAGTCACAAAGTTCAAAGAAAGTGCTCTTACGCATGCGAAAGTTCCGCAGCCACTGCGAATCGTCCCACACCTGCAGGACTATGCGGTCCCACCAGTCAGTGCTTGTTTCCCGTGCCCAAAAGCGGCGCGGAACGGGTAGAACCTCACCCGTAACCGTCAGGAGCTCCAACGTGCAGGGGCCCGGGGAGTCAGAAAACTCGTTCTCCAGTTCGTCATCGCTGTCGTCCCCGCATTCAAGCATTCTCTCTTGCATTTCTGCATCATGGGTCAGCAGTGATAGAACGAGAATGCGTGAATTATTTACAGCATTCGCGATCAAGGACAAGAGCAGACCTGGATCCATGCTTGCTGCAAAATGGCGTTTCCCTCACTGCAGCCAGTAAAAACAGCGCGAACTGACTGTGTGCCGTTTACAGGAAGGGGGGGGGGCTGTACCCAGAACCACCCAGGACGGGGACTTTGATCCCATCATGCACTGGGCTAGTAACCCATAATTCCAAAGGGCAGGGACCCGTGCAGGAACTGTGGGATAGGTACCCAGAGTGCAACGCTCAGGGAAAAGATGGACGCCAGGGAACATGGACGCTCAACATCGATGTAAGTAGCCCTAGTGTGGACGCGCAAAATCGATTTTATAAAGCCTGCTTTATAAAATCGATTTTATTAACATCGATTTTACCCTGTAGTGTGGACGTGGGCTGAGATGTTGCCAAAGCAGTGGTCAGTGCAAAATACAGTCCGTAACCTTCCAGATGCCACTAATGCAACATTTTATTTTTTAAAATTGCAAAGCTTTCTGTTCATAATCCCTTATGGATAGGCCTAAAAGGAAACATACTAGGGGTGAGTATGTATTAATCATCCAGCTGTGTAATACATAACAGAATATTGGTTTCAACTGAGACAGATTGAAGGGATGCCATAATTGATCAGTGTAGAAATCACCATGTTTTTCCAAGTCAGTAAATCCACAGTGAAACAGAGACAAGTCTGCTCTGGCCTTTGGGACGGTGTTCTGCAGTGCTGTTATTTAGAAGTGGGTGTATTGAACAAGTTTGGAATCCTTGAATCTTTAAGTTAAATTATACAGGGATAAAAACATCTGAACCTGCCTGAGCCTTTTCTACACCGCAACTTCCACCAGGGCTGCCACCGATGGAGTTGCACCCAATGCAAATTACAGGTCTGGAAACTCCTAGTGTAGATGATGTTGCACAGGAGAACTGACTCCTCCTGATCATGAGAGATCCCACAGCATTCTTTGTGACAGCAGGAGTCTAAACCTGCTGCCCTGACTAAATGCCATTATAATCAATGAGCCAAGGAGGGCGAGGAGTATCTTTGATTGGACCAACTTCTGTTGGTGAGAGAGACAAGCTTTTGAGCTTACACAGAGCTCTTCTGTGCTCTAGGAAACTAACTCAGAGTGACACTAGTTTCTGCAACTGTAAACATAGGGACAACGATATTTACTGATTCACTTAATAGGTATTTCAGGTGGACGAATTAACGTCACCCATCTCTGCAGAATGCTTTGGTCCTCTGTTGAAAAAACACTGTATAAAAAAAAAGTAAGCTATTATGTAGTCTGAAAAATGTTCTGGCATTCTTCTGGATAGACTCAGTTAATGATAATAATAAAATAATAATAATAATACCAACAAACAACAACAACAATAATAATCCAAATTAAAACCAGAAAATCAAGAAATTTTGAAGTATTAACTAAGTGCAAGCCACATGATGCACATTAACTTCTATGTTATTATTTTGAACATATATATTGTTATTACGATAATTATTTGTATAGCAGTAGTGCTCTAGGAATGCCAATCATGAACCCATTGTGCTAGGGGCTGTACAAATACAGAACCAAACATATTCATGGCACTTTAATGAGAGTCCCAAAGCCAAAATTGTAAGCCAGACAGAGCCATTAAAGATGGGTTCTTGTTTTGTCTTTAACTCTCTCTTTCTCCCTCAAAAAACTAAGTCCATCATTTTACTTATTAATAGCTTTGCTTCATCGTACCCGCTGCTGACTGTCTATATGCTGTCATCCCTGCTACAACCAAAAGCTCACTGTGCAAATTCTCAGAGGTCAGGGTTATTTTCCAGAGGGAACACATTTTATTTGCATTTTCCTAAGACCCACTACAGGGACAGAACAGCAATACTGCACAGATTTAACAGCACCTAAAGCAGCTTTTAAGAGCCTCTCAGTTCATGCTATTAGCAGCTTCAGAGTTTCCACAAAAATTGCTCCTGTATCAGAAAGTCACACAATGGAAAAACAATCTTGTGATATACACCTGGAGCACACATTCCAAGTGTTAAAGCACTAAGGATTGTGGCATGAAGAGGTTAATCAAAGTTCTTCTGAAATAAACTGGAACTGACAGAAGGCAAACAAGAACAAGACATTAATTGGAGCTCTCCTCCCCTCCCTTACACCACTGTGTTCCTCTTCCCTTTCCTGGTCATTGCAACTCCTCTTTATTCTACTCTCCTTCTCCCAGATCACCCCACTGTCCTCTAATATGCCCCCCTTTGACAGTTCCTCAGCTGAGTGACTGAACAGAGTATGTGACAGGACAACATGTCTCCAAGGCCTGCCAGAAATGTGTGGTGTCCTGTGCAGTGTTAAATACGCGAGAAGTTGGTCTTCTTGATGACAATCTACTTCATAGCTGATGGATGAAGAAAAGTGTGGTCTCATCAGTGCACTCCACTCTGCCCAGCCCCAAAACCAAGGAGTTCAATGTTCCTTGAAAGGCTTAATTTTCCCTATGTGGGAAGCACAAGGCTTCAATTTGTTCCCCAACCCACATGGTGCTGTAGAATGGTTTTTAGAACATGGTCATCTTACCTCTGGTTAGGAAAGCCATCCATTCACAGCTAAGACTAATCCTGATATACCAGGATGATCTCTGTTATATGTTGCTTGCGAAATGCTGAAATTCTGGTATTTTCTAAGCCCTAGTTATCCCACTGATGAAATCAATAAGTAAATAAATGCAGATGTCAACATCACAAGCATCCAGGATTTCCTTGTGTGAAATAATACATATTTGTGCCTGCAGTGGGGGGTAGAATCACATGTTTGCTACTGTGGAGAGCCGCATGTGATCCTTTTAAGGAAGCAGGAACTCCACCCTTTGGCTGATGCCTGCAGTAAAACTGTCTGTCTTCCCTAGGAGCATGTGCACACTGCAGTTAAGCTCAGCATGTGGGTAACTAAAGGAACAAAGAGAGCTTATAATTGACTGAAGCCAAATCCACTGTATCCGAGTCCCATGCTAACGGAAGGACTCAGAGCCTGTTTCTTTCCTCATGCTTTATTATTCCCAGCTACGCCAGTACTTTGGTTTACCCTGCAAGCTGGTATTCTAGGGACCCTTCTACTAATTTTAACCTGTCTGCTGCTTCTCAAGTACCTGGAGAGACAAGATCAGCAGACAAATATAAGTACAACCAGGCCCGGCTCTAGGATTTTTGCTGCCCCAGGCAAAAAACGTTTGGCCGCCCCTCCTTTTTTTCATGCCCCCCTGCCTCTGGCCCTGCCCCAACACCACCCCTTCCAAACCCTTTCCCCAAATCCCCAGCCCCGACTCCTCACCTGGGCATGCCCCATTCCCCCCCCTTGCTTCCTGGGGGCCCCCCCAAACTCCCGCCCTAGCTCACCTCCACTCCGCCTGCTCCCCCAGGTGCGCCGCTGCTCCCTCTCGGGTGAGGGAGGGGGAGAAGCGGAACAGCAGCGCGTTCAGGGGAGCAGGTGGAGCGGAGGTAAGCTAGGGTGGGGGGGACGCAGGAAGTAACAGCGGGTAGAGGAACCGCTCCCCGCTCCAGCTCACCTTCGCTCCATCACCGCCGCCTCCCCCAAGCGGTCACTGCTTGGCTTCTCCTTCCTCCCAAACTTGCTGTGCGAAACACCAGTTTCCTGCGCAGCAAGCCTGGGAGGGAGGGAGGGAGAAGTGGAGTGATGACGGCGTGCTCAGGGGAGCAGGAGGAGGCGGAGTGGAGGCGAGCTGGGAGCACTTTTCCCCCATACCCCAGAGTCGGCACCTATGATGGCTGGCGCCAGACTGCCGCCCCCAGAAATGTGCCACCCCAAGCACCTGCTTGTTTTGCTGGTGCCTGGAGCCAGCCCTGAGTACAACACAAAAAGGAATGAGCTGTTCCTTCCTTGTTGATGGAGGATGCAATTCATCTCTCTGGAGACAGCCAGCACCAGTCATATGGACCATTTAAGCCCCTTAGAGCTCAAGGGGCACTTAAATGGCCCGTATGCCTCATGCTAGTCCTCTGCAGAAGGGTGAACTGCACCCTGAAAGAGCAGATTAAACTGTAACAGATATAAATTTCCTGCAATATCCTGGACAAACCTGAATTCAGTTATACCTAATTGGATTAAGTTTAAGTATCTTAGGAGTTTGCTGGAGAATTCACAGGGCAGGCAGGGAACTGTGCAACCTGGAAACAGTCTGGTCAGCAGGGAGAAAGATCATGTGTTTCCACCCAAGGGAAGGGATCACTGGGGAGCTGGATGCCTGAGAGTGGGTGCCCTTGCTGGACCCTGGAGGGGGAATGCAGGTGCAGCTTCCCTGCACCATGACATAAACATTATACCCGAGTTACATTTTTTTTTTAAAACAGATTTGGTCAGCCCAGTCAGGAGAACCTGTTACTGAAACCAAAGTGGAAAAGACAGGTTCAGGTTTCACTAATAAATTTACCTTTCATGGCCCAGGAGGACGTTATTCAGATCTTCATTCACTTGTATTAATTCAGCTAACACATCTTCATTCTGCACTGCCACCAGCAGTTCTACGATCCTCTCCTGCATCACCCGACATATCTTGTACAGTTTCTTTCCAGGAAAAAAACCAAAACCATCATCATTGTGGTTTCTCACACTTGTCAGTTTGGGAGGAGAATTATAAAAACTTTTGGGTGCGGGAGACACAAGGATAATGCATTGTCTAATTCACATGACCACATACAGTTTAAAGGGTGAGCCCCAAATCCCTTATATTTGATCCCCTACCACTTCCTACAAAATGCAGCTGATAATTGCTATCACCATGACCAGCACTCCTATACCCCAACTCATAACCCAGCCTTGTTTCTGGAAAGTCATCCTCCTCCACAGAGAAGTCACGTACTTTATAGTAACTGGAGGTGCCCGAGAGGTGTGGTCCCTAGTCATGTTCCACTGTGGGTATGGATGGATGCTATGTGCCTGGAGCCAGAGACTTTTGAAAGCAGTGTCCATTAGCCTGCACATCTGCCCTGGCTTACTCTGATTGAGGAGATAAGGGTGGGGCAGACAAATCGCCTTTCCAATTCCTTCCTCACTGCAAATCAGAGAAGATCTGAAGTGCAGTGGAAGGAGGTCAAGTATCAGGGGGTAGCCGTGTTAGCCTGTATCCACAAAAACAACAAGGAGTCCGGTGGCACCTTTTAGACTAAACAGATTTATTTGGGCATAAGCTTTCATGGGTAAAAAACCCACTTCTTCAGATGCAAGGGTTTTTTACCCACGAAAGCTTATGCCGAAATACATCTGTTAGTCTTTAAGGTGCCACCGGACTCCTTGTTGTTTTAGTGGAAGGAGGTCAAGGTAGTGGAATACAGATAGGGACTACACATCTCCAAGAACCTCCAGTTACTATAAGGCAAGTAACTCTCTTCTTTTTCAAGTGCTAGTCCCTATGAGTATTCCAATGTGGGTGACTGACCAGCACTACTTAAATAGGAGGAAGGTGTGAGGTCAAAGATGGCAGAGCTGTATGAAGGACTGCTATTCCAAAAGATGCAGCAGTAGAGGAGTCCTGTGCCAATACAGAGTGTCTCACAAACACGAGGACTGAGCTCTGTGTAGCTGTCTCACAAATATCAAGAAGAGGCACTCCTCGAAGTAGTACTGTAGACACTGCTTGCTCTATTGTGGAAAGATCAGCTGTCTAATCGTCTAGCAGAGCAAAACACAGCCTCAGATCCAGTTTGAGATTCTTTCAGAGGATATAACCAGACCTCTTCCAATATGGTGACCAGTAAGTCTATGGTATTTCCCACCTGTTTTCATTGTCTGCAGGTAAAAGGCTGCGGCTCATCAAACGTCCAGAGAATGGAACCTCCTTTCTTCTGAGGAGGGGTGAGGATTTGGGAAGAACACTGGTAAGTGGATAGACTGGTTCAGGTGAAACTCAGACGACTGTGGAGGTGAATTTAGTGTGTAAACACAATGAAATCTTGTCCTTATGCACTGCAATGTAAGGGGGATCTGCCATCAATACCCCAAACTCACCAGCCTTCCTGGTTGAGGTGGTGGCTACCAGGAATGCCACCTTCCTGGATAGGAGAGACATGGAGCAGGAGGCTAATAATTCAAAAGAAGGCCTAGTGAGAGAACGAGGTGCAAATCCCATTGAAGAGTAGGCTTCTTTATAGGTGCAAAAAATTCCGATTAGACCTTTCCAGAATTTGCTAGTCAGTGGGTGCGTGACGATTGAGTAGCTGTGAATAGGCAGATGGTATGCACTGATTGCTGCCATGTGGACCCGTAAGGAACTGAGAGCAAGCCTGCTGTCTTCAAGGAAAGAATATAATCCAGAATGAGAGGAATATCTGTGGCTTCTGGAGAAATACGCCTTTGATGCACCCAAACAGAGAAAGGTTTACACTTGGCTAGATAACATCTCCTAGTGAACTCCTTCCTACTATAGAAGGGATGTTCTATACAGTTTCAGAACACAATTGCTCTAAGGATAAAACTAAGCTCTGAGATGAAGTGCCCGTGGGTTGGGATGCCTGATTTTGCCGCTTCTTTGAGTCAGGAGATTGGGAAATGTAGGAATAATGATTGGTGTTCGAGATGACAAGCATAGGAAGTTTAGGAACCTAAACTGTCTGGGCCAGTTGAGGCATTGAGAATAACGCGTGCCAAATCTTGCACAAGACTCGAGGTAAGGGTGGTAGTGGAGGGAAGGCATAGTTCAGATGATCTGACCATGGAAGAAGTAGAGTGTTGCTCTGTGAGTGGTGACCCAGGGCTCCTCCAGAACAGTACAAGTTGCATTTCTTGTCTGGGAGAAAAACAGGTCCTTAATGGGGCATTCTCCACAGAGCAAAAATATTGTTTACCAGTGTCATGAAGCTCCCACTCGTGATTGACCACAAAGTGGCTGCTGAGAGAGCCACTCTCAGCACATTCTGGTTTCCTGGGAGGTAGACGGCCAACAGGGTAATCTGATTGCTGACATACCAGTTCCA
Source organism: Gopherus flavomarginatus (assembly GCF_025201925.1). Taxonomy (NCBI): domain Eukaryota; kingdom Metazoa; phylum Chordata; order Testudines; family Testudinidae; genus Gopherus; species Gopherus flavomarginatus. Next base: position 41,911,394 of record NC_066628.1, on the reverse strand, counting down.
CAGACTCAACGTTTCTGCACACAGGGGGACAGATCGCACTTCTCCCTGTTCGTTATGTAAGAGCTGATTGTGATGTTGTCTGACATAATGAAGGCATGGTGACCTTGAGTGAACAGGAGAAAGGTTTTGCAAGACCTTCAAACTGCTCGTGGCTCTTGATGTACATCCTGGACATTTGAGATGTCCAGGTGCCCTGCAATGTACCGCTGTCCACGTGGGCACCTCAACCTAACAGGGATGCATTGCCCGTAATCATCCTGTCTGTGCAGAAGCAAGAAAGGAAACGCAGATGCAAACCTGATGGGAATTCTTCCACCATGACAGGGCCGATATCACTTTGGTGGGAACAGTCACTATGGTGCTCATTGATTGCTGGTTTGGCGAGTACACCCTAACCCTAAGCCTCTAAGACTCTGGACATATTAAGTTCTCTTGGGCTGAGCAACTGCTCAGTTTAGGCTGGCCTGGATCTCACTTCTTCGAAGATCATTTAGAGGAAGACTTGGCCTCATGCTTATGAGAATGCTCACTGCTCTCCTAACAAGACTCCTTGAGGGATCTATGGGGGTAGACACCTTCGCTTCTGATTTGGAGGTGCACTCCTTACTAAGTCAGGCCAATGTATAATGGGGGGAGGATCCCCTGGCCTGGGTCAAGCTGTGGCCTCATGCACTTTTCCATTAGGCTTCCTAAGGCGAAGTTCCCACTCTTCCTAGGTACGGCTGGGGAACAAACAGCAGATACTGCACCTTCCTGGGATCCTTCTCAGCCAGCAACAATCACCCATGCTAACTGAAAAGGATCGCAGGCAGAAAGAATAATTTTTGAAGCCGAGTCCTGGGCATAGTCCAGTACTCAAACAGAGTCTGGAGGATTTTTTTTGTAACACCGGCCCATTTTTGCTCCAAAAGCGTGTGTACCCAACTACATTTCTGAGGATGGAATTCACCTTTGTTCAGAATTGAAGCACAAGGATGATGCAACACCATAAGTCCTAATCAAGTCCTGAAAACTGGGCTCTAATCAATGTATAGGGTCTCAGCCAGGACTTGCATTGCTGTACTTTGCCCATTGTTAAGTTTCAGTTCATCTGACTAGCCTGGATCTCTGGTGCCAGATAGTTAAAAAAAAAAAAATAAAAATCTCCTTTTAAGTCCTAAAGCATGCAACTCCTTCAGCAAAGGGTTCTGTTCTACACCAGTTTCAGTGAAACTATGACTGTACAAGGACACAGTCCCTTGAACTGAGTGACCTAGGCTGAGATGCAAAGAAAAGAACATATTTCATTCTTGTAAAAGCAACTCGCATTTGTTTCTCTAGCCACTTTGTGCTGTGATAAGTATCTCAGGGTGTTGCAGGAAGGAATAGAAAATACTGTCATAAAACACATATAAAAGGAATGAGCTTCTACTCACTTCTTCATAAATAGTGAAATTCACTCCCTGCCCCTACCCCAACCAATAATTTAACTATTTGAGTGCCAGCAGGCAGATCTGCTCGCACTTCCTCAGACTTTGTGATGGCATTCTTCCTTTTACAAAATATACTTCAAAACCATTACCAGAAATCGATTTAAAATAGGCAAAGACATTCTAATAATCCTTTGCAGGGGGTCTTTGCCCAAGGTTCTCAAAGAACTAATTAAATTAGACATCAGGGCCTCGATCATGGGCGCTGGCCAAACAGCTAAGTGGACGCAGTTCGAGAGGAGGATTCTATGAAGAAGTGACCTTTGAGCTTACTGGAGCCAGTCTAATGCTCACCCATCTGCCTCTGGCCTTGAAGGTCCATTGTAGCAGCTAGAGGGCAACAAGGCCCGGGTATGTCCCGACCTTATCTTCTTTCCTCGCAGTAACATGTATCACACCAGGGGTTAGGAAGGGAGCTGCCCGTTCTATGCCACACAAGGATTCCCCTGCACAGAGGAAATCTTCCACTGGCTGGTTAAACCAGAAGGAAGGCTACTTTGCAGTTCTAGGGCTGCAGAATTAAGGGTACATCTACACAGCAAGGAGAAACTCAAAGCAGCGAGTCTCAGAGCTGGGCTTATGGTCTTCATAGCCTAGGCATCAGAGCCTAAGCTCCAGTCCCAACCCAAATATCTAGACAACTATTTCTAGCACTGTAGGACAAGCCCTGATCTGCAAGCCTGGGCTCTGTGACGTGGATTTCTGCTTGCCTTATAGCAGTACCCCAAGCATCTAGCCAGCATTCCTGTGAGGCTGGGAAGTATTATAATATCCATTCTGCAGCTGGGTAAACTGAAGCACAAAGAGAGGTCATATTACTTGTTCAAGGTCATATGGTGAAACAGGAAGAGAATCCAGAAGGCCTGACTCTCACTGCCTTGCTGTATCCCTAGACCACACTCCACTCTCACTAAAACCACAGTGCAGATTGCTGTGTGTACAATAAGTGGGACTCGAGGCCTAAACCATTGCTGATAGAGTTTTGTAGTCCTCATACTTTAGAAGTGTCATAAACAGATAGTTAAGGGTTAATGTCTCTTTTACCTGTAAAGGGTTAAGAAGCTCAGTAAACCTGGCTGACACCTGACCAGAGGACCAATAGGGGGACAAGATACTTTCAAATCTTGGTGGAGGGAAGTCTTTTGTTTGTGCTCTTTGTTTTTGTTGTTGTTCGCTCTTGGGACTAAGAGGGACCAGACGTACATCCAGGCTCTCCAAATCTTTCTGAATCAGTCTCTCATGTTTCAGACTTGTAAGTAATTAGCCAGGCAAGGCGTTAGTCTTATTTTTGTTTCCTCAATTTGTAAATGTTTCTTTTTGCTTTTACCTCCATTTGCTGTAACTTTGAACCTAAGGCTGGGGAGGGGCCTTCTGGTCTATGGGAATCTGATTACCCTGTAAAGCATTTTCCATCCTGATTTTACAGAGATAGCTTTTCTTTTTAAGGAAGAAAAAGTAAAAATTTTCTTTTTAAGAACCTGATTGATTTTTCCTTGTTTTAAGATCCAAGGGGATTGGATCTGGACTCACCAGGGATTGGTGGGGGAAAGGAGGGGGGATAATTAATTTCCGCTTGATTTAAGATCCAAGGGGATTGGATCTGGACTCACCAGGGATTGGTGGGGGAAAGGAGGGGGATGATAAATTTCTCCTTGTTTTAAGATCCAAGGGGATTGGATCTGGACTCACCAGGGACTGGTGGGGGAAAGGAGGGGGATGATAAATTTCTCCTTGTTTTAAGATCCAAGGGGATTGGATATGGACTCACCAGGGACTGGTGGGGGAAAAGAGGGGGCATAATTAATTTCCGCTTGTTTTAAGATCCAAGGGGATTGGATCTGGACTCACCAGGGATTGGTGAGGGAAAGGAGGGGGATGATAAATTTCCGCTTGATTTAAGATCCAAGGGGATTGGATCTGGACTCACCAGGGATTGGTGGGGGAAAGGAGGGGGATGATAAATTTCTCCTTGTTTTAAGATCCAAGGGGATTGGATCTGGACTCACCAGGGACTGGTGGGGGAAAGGAGGGGGATGATAAATTTCTCCTTGTTTTAAGATCCAAGGGGATTGGATATGGACTCACCAGGGACTGGTGGGGGAAAAGAGGGGGCATAATTAATTTCCGCTTGTTTTAAGATCCAAGGGGATTGGATCTGGACTCACCAGGGATTAGTGAGGGAAAGGAGGGGGATGATAAATTTCTCCTTGTTTTAAGATCCAAGGGGTTTGGATCTGTGTTCACCAGGGAATTGGTGAAGTCCTTCAAGGCAACCCAGGGAGGGGATGAAGTTTTGGGGGAACAGAGAGTGCCCCAGACACTGGAATTCTGGGTGGTGGCAGTATACGAGAGCTAAGCTAGTAATTAGGCTTAGAAGTGTCCATGCAGGTCCTCACATCTGTACCCTAAAGTTCAGAGTGGGGCAAGAAACCTTGACAAGTAGGCTATCCAACTGTCTTTCCGTTTGCTTTGTTTTCCCTTAAGATGAGTGAAGAACTTAGCTCCAGATCCCTGGTGTTTATTAGGCTAAGCCAATCTGTTTGCACTGGTTTTAAATAAGTTTTTTTCAATATTTTTATGTTAGCTGAGGGAGAAAATTAAACTTGAAGAACATGAAAGTTAAGACTCATTTAAAAATTCTCATTTACTGGGTAGAGTCCTCTACTGCTTTGCAATCATAATTACTGCGTACAGTCAATGTGCACTAAGATCATTTTAAAATGCACACCAAGGGAATTTTTAAACCCTTCCTCATTTCAGAGAAGCCATTAAGTCTATTGTGTACAGTAAATATTTAGGCAGACAACCTTTATAAAAAAAAAGCGTATTATTTACCAGAGAGGTTTGTAACGGAATCTCTTGCAACTGAAACCTTGAAAAATCCACAATCTATTGTGCTGGGGACAGACTGAATTGCGAAGTTTTTAAAAATCATATTGTTTGAATGTAGCAGCTCATAAATATTATAGCAGAAGTATATGACGTGGGACTTCAAAAAAAAAGTGCAGTAATGAGCAGATGGAGAATTACTCTTTGCCATTGTGAAATTGCTTTGTTATAGATTTTACCTTGAGTGGATTTTCTTCCAATTTTTTTAAATGAATTTAGGCCACATCCTGGCATCTGGTGGCTTTACACTACTTTGGTCACCCCCAATTCTAGGACTGGTTCCCCAGTACAACATATTGCAGCCAGAGACCTCTATTTCCCTGCCATGCATCCTGCACTAGAGGCCAAGGGCAGGCAGGCTGGCATAAGAACCAGTACACCAGCCCATACCAGTGGACGATTCTCTTGGCTCAGGGAGAATTCTCCATTGGCCAGCTGAAGCTAGGCTTAAGGCATGTCCATTCTACAAGTTGCTGGAAGGTAGATTAGCCAAACCAAGTGAAGGCGTCTCATTGACAGAACATTTCCCCACCCCAGCATTTGAAGAGAAGTTTAAAACACAGAGGAACTACATGAGAACGAGGTTCACATGATCCTTGAGAAACATATGGCTGAATCACGAGTTTCCATGGGCAGATAATTATATTGCTGAGGCACTAGGATTTTGCTTCCAGAGTAGGCATTTAAAAATGCAGTGTATATATAGAAAAACCAGTAGTGGGTAAAGAAGAAACTGGAGACAATGCATCAGCTTTGTCATCTCCAGGCTGGAATAATGGAACGTGAAACCTATGTGTAATTTCAGCTAATGCATAACACAACAGTTCATCTTTTAAGGTGAGCGTTTAAAACCAGCACTCCGTATTCTGCACTGGCTCTTGGTCTGCCTTCAAAGTATTGGCGATGACACCCAGAGCCCTGAAAGGCCTGGGACCCTACTGTTACAGTGACTGTATCGTCATCTATTTTCCCATGGGGCAGTTGCATTCAGCCAGCATGTTCTTGCTCTCTGAATTCAACACCTGGGTATGAGTGGCAGAGCATTCTTGAGAGATGACCCTCCACTCTGTAATTCATTCCTGAGCAATCCACTAGAGCTACAGTTTTCACTGCAAGATGAACTTGTCCTTTCCTGCCTTTCTTCCTAGCAGGTGGAGACAGAGGAAAGAGAAAGCTAGATCAACACCAAAGGTTGAAAACAGAGGTTGGTTTTCACTTTGCAATATGAACCCAGATGTAAAAAGAATGGGCACAACGTACCTTTTTAAAACAAACCATAACCAAACCATCAACAAACTCCTAGCAAAAACGTTGTACTGCACCTGTAAGAGCTCCATATCGTCAAGATTCTCAGACCCAGGAACATTTTCCGTTAATATCACTGACATGACTTTCGTATTCATTTTCGCCATATCCAGTTCGCTGTACAGTTTCCCAATCTGTTCAGTGCAATGGAATGGAATGTTATATGTGCAAGGACAGAAAACACGTTTTTCCACATCTATGGTCCTGCTTGCTCTTTTATCAGATATACTATGGATCTGATCAGCACTGCCTTACTCCAGCCCTTACACAGATGATACTCCATGGTATCAGAGGGGTAGCCGTGTTAGTCTGGATCTGTAAAAAGCAACAAAGAGTCCTTATGCTCCAGTACAAGCTCCAGGCGTCTGATGAAGTGGGTATTCATCCACGAAAGCTTATGCTCCAATACATCTGTTAGTCGATAAGGTGCCATAGGACTCTGTCGCTTTTTCCATGGATAGGGTCCTACCAATTTCATGTGAAAAATGTGTCACAGACCGTGAAATAAGCCCTTCCCCCTTCTTCCCCCCCAGCCAAGGGGCTCCTAGCTGCAAGTCCCCATGGGGCTGAGAAGGGACAGGACTTGTCCTTCTGCAGGGCTGCTGGGGGGGAAAATGGGATTAGAGATCAGATCCACCTCCAGGTACCTTTTGGGTTGGGACCCCCACAGTTACAACGCCATGAAATTTCAGATGAAATTGACCAATTTTAAAACCCTGGCTGTGAAATTGATCAAAATGGACAGTGAATTTGGAAGGGCCCTATCCATGGATGTTAACAGAGTTAATCCAGTTTTATATCACTATAAGGCAGTGGGTCTCAAACCTGAGTTCTGTGGAGTGCAGTGCTGGTATTTCTCTCCTTTACCGTTAAGTCCTATTACTATTAAGCAGACAACCTTTTCATTTATCCACAGGCAGGTGTGGAACTGGCTTGTCCATTTCTTTCTGACTTTTAAAAATAATTTCTTCTCATTGGTGTCATGCAAAAGTTTTCTTTAGCCTATCCTTCTGTCTTTGAATTGCCCTCTTTTCTTACTAATTTGCACCACAGTACCCTTATAAGAGCATTAGAAATACAAATACTCAAGCAAAGATTTCTACTTTCCAATCGAGCAACTCCTTTCCTGGCCTCTACTAAGATCTGGCACGTGAACGTGTCAAATTTTCTAACAAAATAAAAACATTATGGTAATGGAGCAGGGATTGAGCCCTGGACTGTCAACAAAAGACTATACTGCTTGAAGTAATGGAGATTTTCCTTGCAGCAGTCTCTAATATTATATCCTATACAGGCCAGGGAATCGTGATGACAGATGCTTAGCCAGCATATTTCAAAAGAAAGGCTGTACTGTACCTGTTCAGGAGTCAATGTAATTGTTGGAGCTTGGGGACGAGGTACTGGAGTACTTTTCACAGAGGCAGCAGCAGGAGGTGGTGCCTTTTCAGAGGGCCAAGATGAAGCTCGCTGCTATATGATATGAAAAGAGTTTTTGTTTCACTTGGGAATTGACACAGACATCCAGATGACAGCACTACAAAGCATCATTATCAGACTAAACAACAGTGCATTAGCCTCCTCATAATCAGTGCTGCAATGCTACCAGGGAGGAAGGCGTAGATGGAGTTATCTGAGTGAGTTCCATTCATTACAGCAAAACCAATAACCATTTTGGAATAAAAATCAGACTTGGGATCCAGGTTTCCTTTCAGCTGGTTTGTTAGCAAATGAATCCATCAGAGGAAGCATGAGTTATGCCTCTGTGACTAGGCGCAGAGATAAGCCCATCTTTGGTGAGATAATTCTATTCCTTTCTTTGGAATGGGCATTAACAGGTGTCAGACCTCACTGCACAAGAACTCTGCTCTGGGAAAAAAGAATTAGGTGTGGCTGGTGATGGCGCCACACTAGGAAAGCAGAAGCCGTAAGAAGAAAGGCTTTAGGAATCCTTGTCTGGGAGATGAGCTGAGAGGGGAATAGCTGCTTCTGGATCCTAGAGCTGGAAAGCTCTAGATGCAAGAAGCCTCATGTGCATTTGGTTAAACTGAAGGCCTGCATCAGACACTATGCTTAAGCCCTTTCCATCTTAGGCACTCTGGGCCAAATTCTGAATATAGGTCCTGTTCCTGCACTACTGAAATCATTGGAGCTTTGCCATTGACTTCAGTGGGCGCAGGACCAGAGCTTTAGAAGACATTCATTCCCACAGTTACATCTGGGTGGGGGGGAAGAAATAATTATCTAGTCAAAAGACTCAGCACACAGCCTCGTCTGAATAGCCTTAGTCAAAATACGCTGCCTTTCCTATACTCCACTATCTAATCGTCAGGCCAGACTTACAATAGTTTTGAATCACTTCTGCCTGGGCTGACTAGAAGATTCTAAATCCATAACTGCAATGTTCCACCTGATGGTTTCACGCTTCTCAAAAGTCTTGTGAAAGCTCTTCCAAGTCACAGGAAATTGGAAGGAATGGATCTAAGAAACTTGCTGTAAGTAGAGCTGGTATGGACTTCTCAAGCCATATCGACAGAGGGTCATTTTCCAGATCTACACAATACCTTTGATCAACTTAAATAGTAAAAACAGAGCCTTTATCCATAAGGTTGCAAATTATTTTGTAGACTGTACAAACAAGTGGGTAGAGTCTTATATTATAAAGATCTTTTTATTAGACATCCCTACCTCTCCCAATTCCAAATTGAACCCAGGTAATGCTCACATTCTGAATCATTGGACGTTTTCATGCTAATCATATACATTTTAGCTCAGACTTTCCAAAATGCCTAAGAGATTTGGACACTCAATTGCCATGTGTTTTGATAGGAATTAAGTGCCCAAATCTCTTAGCTAGCTTTAAAAAAAAATCTCAGAGATTTATCCTTTCTGTCTGAGATAACAGATCCCCCAAACTGTGATTTTTATAATAAAAGCACTATTATCTAATTAAAAAATATATATACACACTTCAGGGCAGAATGTGTGACTGATTTCCTGAGCATGTGAGTAGGATTTTCGTGGTTTCAGACATAATAACTAATGACAATCAACACACCTTCTTTGTACATAAAGCTCTCAAAATTAACTCTGATTAACAGTGACGAATGCTCTGCTGACCTTGTGTGTCTCTGGGTTGGCATCAGAGGATGGAAACTGCACGCCTTTCTTTAGCAGTTCTAGGTACACTTCCTTCACTTCGCTCACATCCACGGTTCCTTGGAACCCATAGGCCCAGGTCTGATTTTGAAAAATCATTGGTGACAGAAATCAAAAATGTTTTTATGTTTGAGACCCAGAATTCTTCGCTGGGAGAAGCCACATGGCTTGAACCTCCACTCCCCAGGTGGCTGCCAGGGCCGGCTCCAGGTTTTTTGCCACCCCATTTCATTCATCTGCGGCAATTCGGCGGCCGGTCCTTCCCTCAGAGAGGGACTGAGGGACCCGCCGCCAAACTGCCACTGAAGACCCAGATGTGCTGCCCCTTTCCATTGGCCGCCCCAAGCACCTACTTCCTGCGCTGGTGCCTGGAGCCGACCCTGGTGGCTGCCTCACTTTCTTTCCTTGTCCACCCACCTACTAGACTCCTTGAAAAATGCAGGATTTCTGTTGGTTGGAGGAATTGGTACCAAGGCTGAAGATGATGTCAGTGGGTCAGGGAAGAAAAGAACCTCCTTTTAGAGGGGTTCTTCTACTACACATGTGCTTGAAGCCCTCCACATGAGCTACCTACTCCCTTGGCCTGTACTCTAAGCAGCAGGAACAAGACAGAGAAAGCTTTAAAACTCCCTTTCACTTTTCTCCTCCAGTGCAGCTGGGGAAGGAACACATCCAGCAGTCAGGGTAGGGGGTATCCAAAGGGGCAGTTCCATGCCTCCTTTCTGCTCCTCTCCCTCCACCTCCCACTCCCGGCTGCACTTGCAAAAGTAGCAAGTACATCAAAGGACATTTTCACAGGCGGCTTCCACAAACCCCATTTCCAGCCCATCACCGGGTTGTATCATCAAATATTTACTACATATATATCCCTCTATTTACAGTTGACTTACCCTGATAAAGGCCAATATTTTGTCCTGTGTATCAGCTGGCAGATTGTATCTTGGATGCAGCAGTTTCACCAGCTTGTCCTTGCAGAAGTCTTTCTTCACAACTAAAGACTGGAAGCTGGGGCCACAGTTTTTCATGCACATGTCAAGAAGCTGTACAGAGAAGGCATTTCTATGACACAGCGGTTAAAAATAACTTGAGCCCTTCCATCTTCCCCCCTTTCAATTCATGCCTGGATGGCATTGTGATTGTCACCTGGGAAAGACGAGATTAGACAGTAGTGTTTGTACAGCACCTAACACAGTGGGGTCCTGTCCATGACTAGCGCTGCTGGGCACAGTCACAATATGAATTAATCATAATAGGAACAACTACCATTTTCTTTTTCCTCATATCGCCTACAAGTGAAATGTAATCAAAACCAAAAATCAAATTGAGCTCTCCAATTGTGAGAGCTGTGTGATAAGGAGCACAGAGGCCAGAAATAAAGTAGGCAAATTACTTTGATCGTCAGAGTCATCTTTATGAAATATCTACCTTCAAAAGTGGGCTTTGGATATGCAGCTAGAGCCTCAAAGAGATGACAGATCCACAAGGCATTGAACCTCACCATACTTGCTAGTTATCTAACAATTTTCATTCACAGATCTCAAAGCTCTTTCAAAGGCAGGTGCTCCTCATCCCCATTCTACAGATGGGGAAATCAGAAGCATTAACCTGTCCCAGAGGGCCCAATCCATTGAAATCAAGCCAATATAAAGTCTTGTCATTGGCTTGAAGGGAATCCTGCCCATAGAACATCTGTGGGTACTTGCAGGACTACAATCCAGCTCTCCTGGTTCAACGTTTCAGAGCCCTAACCCCTTGACTATGGTGCCCCAAGCAGAGGGGAAGAGGGTCTCTCTCTTTACTAAGCCCCACCCAGACAGGAGGGAAAAGTTTAGACCAGTTTACAAACTATGTCAATTCTATCAGTATTCCCTCATTACAAGTATTGGGAAACATTCCTCAAAGTAGAATCAACCTTCAAAGGCCACGTCCAGACTAGGAATTAAAATCGATTTTAGATACGCAACTTCAGCTACGGGAATAACGTAGCTGAAGTCGAATTTCTAAAATCGAGGTACTCACCAGTCTGGACGGCGCGGCATCGATGTCCGCGGCTCTCCGCGTCGATTCCGGAACTCCGTTCGGATTGATGGAGTTCCGGAATCGATGTAAGCGCGCTCGGGGATCGATACACCGCGTCCAGACTAGACGCGATATATCGATTCCCGAGCAATCGATTTTAACCCGCCGATGCTGCGGGTTAGTCTGGACGAGGGCTAAGTGGCACCACAATAGCTACCCATGGAGCTGAAGTGGATTAAACATGCTTTCCCTGTTCAGTGTAGGCTACACAAAGGGGTGTTCAAGCTAGAAAATGAGTTTTTGAGACATAGGGACTTTTCTCTAGTGTGAACAGGGCCTTAAGGGAAGGGAGGTACAAGAGCAGCAGAAAATAGCCTGCAGAAATAAAGCGAGGCAGACTGCTGTGCAAAAACCCAAGTAAAAGACAATAACCAGAGAGTCTTAGCTTGACTAATTACTTTTCTATTTGAAAGGGTTCAGGAAATAAATGCTGTGGTTTGTGTAAAACATTTTCAACCCAGTGCATGGTATGCAACTCCAGTTATGAATTCCCCACACCTGACACTGAACACTTACTCAGGGCCGGCTCCAGGCCCCAGCGTGCCAAGCGCGTGCTTGGGGCGGCATCCCGTGGGGGGCGCTCTGCCGGTTGCCGGGAGGGCGGCAGGCGGCTCCGGTGGACCTCCCGCAGGCGTCCCTGCAGAGGGTCCGCTGGTCCCGCAGGACCGCCGAGCGGCAGAGCATCCCCCCCGTGCCGCCGTGCTTGGGGCGGCGAAATGGCTAGAGCCAGCCCTGCACTTACCCTTCTGAGTAAGGCTACTGTAGCTAGTAGGCCAGACTCTCCACTCAGTTTATGCCAGTGCAACCCAATTGACTTGAATGAGGTGCTCCAGTGCAACTGCAAGGCGAATTTGGCCCCGATTAATTCTGGAACAATCAAGAATGAGCTACTTTGATACTTATACTTTCATTAGGATTCTAATACCCTTATTGACTGTTGAGAGTAATATCCTACCTCCCTAAGCAGTTCCATTGGAATCAATGGGGCATAGTGGTGAAGTAAGGTGCTACCCAGCATGGGTAAGTATTTCAGAGGGTATGTCTACTCTGCAACTGGGACAGCACGTGCCCTAGCTTTGCTATTTTTAGTGAGTTACATCAGTCAATGTAGGTGCAGCAGCCTGGGCTTGCAGCCCAAATACAACTAGTATCCCAGGTGAGACTGTATTCGGGCAGCTAGCCCATCCCACTGTTTATGCTGCCGTGGCTACGCTGCTATTTTTAGTGAGCTAATTCAATCAAAGCTAGCCCAGGTAGCCCCCGCCCTGTGCTGCAATCGCATCTCTTGCCTGCTGTACTGACATCCCCAGAAACTCACTCTTGAGAGTGTTCAAATCAAAGCATTAGCAAACGTATTTTCAACTGTCCTGTTAGACTTTCCATAATTAGGGGGCGGGATTGGATGACTTTAGAAGCTGGCACAGTTTCTACACCCCAGGCGGGAGAAGTTCCGTGTCAACAGGAAGGGAGTTGGGTGTCTGCTTGTGCAATCCAAGCTCTCAGATTCACAAACTAGACTCAGTTAATAAAAGGGCACCACAGCCCTTTGTTAAAAGGCAGAAGCAAAGGCACCATTGTTACAAAATGTTAAATGAAAAAAGAAAAGGATGGGGGAAAGGGGAAAAGTGGTAGAAGGAAAGAAAAGTATTTTCCTTCGAAAGCCAGATTCTATTCACTAAATTCAGTGGGATTAATCATGTGAGTAAGGCAACCAGGATTTGGTCCACAGAGTTGGAATGAACAGTTTCATTTTACAGCGGAAGCCTCTAAGAGTATGTCTACACTACCCACCAGATCGGCAGGCAGCGATCGATCCAGCAGGGGTCAATTTATCGCATCTAGAGCGCTCTCCCGTCGACTCCTGTACTCCAGCTCGGTGAGAGGCACAAGCAGAGTTGATGGGGGAGTGGCAGCAGTCGACTCACCGCGCTGAAGACACCACAGTAAGTCGATCTAAGTACGTCGACTTCAGCTACGTTATTCACATAGCTGAAGTTGCGTAACTTAGATCGATCTCAGTGCAGACCAGGCCTTAGCCACAGGATGCTGCTAAGGATCACGGGTGGATATTTTGGCTCCTCATACATCTCAGTCAGTGGGTACCAGTTTGTAACTTCAGCATTCTCCAAAGTGTCACAGCATAGAGTCTGTTAAGCCATACGTTCTGAGAATGGATTATGTACATTTATTAGTGTTTTTCACAGTCTAGTTTTTAATGTCCTAAGTGATAGGGGTTCCACCATTTGCTTTGGAAGCCAAAACCACAGTTCTCCACCTTCTCCAACTTTTTTTCACCTCCCATCGCCTTGTTTGCCCTACAATGCAATAGAGTGATGTTCTGGGGTTCTCTCTCACACATACTTCTTCATTTTTCCATCCCATAACTTTTCCAAATCCTCAGCTTTGCAAAAAGTTTCAAAGTGGCAAAAGTGCAATTTAAATTCCATAGCTTTACCCTTGGTAACTTTTCCAGTGTTATCAAGTTTCAAAAGGAAAAATGAAAAAGTGGGGTGGGTGGGAGGAAAACAACCCCAATCCCAGAACTTACTCAAAATTTAATTTTTTCCCAAAAATATTTTAAGAAAAAAAAATGCAGAAATCAATTTCTCTCCCTCCCCTGCCCATTTTTAATTCTGCACAATGGGAAAAAAATCTTTTTTTTTTTCAAACTATTTATTTTGGCCATCCCTAATATTGCTATTGCAACCAGAAGCCCCAATAAGAATTGGGACATTGGTATTTACAAACGTAAAAAAAGCTAACCAGTTCTAGTAAGCTGAATAGGTGTTATTTTTAAAAGCAGGAAGGGAGCATGCAAACAGGTTTGACACACCCACTATCTACAAATAATAAAGAGTCAAGTAACAAACACACACTGCTGGCTGCCTGCCTGAAAGTCATAATCTCCTGGACATCTGATTGTGAAACTTGCAGTGCTGAGTCTGATCTCTTGCCTTTAATAAAGATACTTTATGAAACTAGTACAGGGCCAAGCATGCAAAATCTTTTCCATGTAACTTTGTAAGCAGCAGTTGACTTCAGCAGGCCAGAATGCATGAAACTAAGTCACTTCCAGGACAGTTTTATACACCTGATTGTCACCCATGTTCCTCTAAATCAACCTGCACACAAGGAAAATACATGGAACAGGCACAAGGAAATAGCAGTAAAGTAAAAGCCGTGCTCTAATGTTAGCATATTGGTAAATGACAGGTCAACTGAGTTAACTAAGGCCTTGATCCTGCAAAATCTACACCCAAGATAAAATTTGTACACGAGCAGCACCATAAAACTCAATGGAAACACTCAGGTGCGTAAGGTTACTTGTGTGCGTGCTAGTGTCTCCAGCAGGACTGGGGCCTACAGGTGTGACTCTGCTAGTTCAAGGCAAAACAAGAACTTTCAGCACATTTTTCTGAGTGCTGCTTATGCTTCTCATAGGAGTAACCTAAGCTCTGTGTATACAAGGATTAAGTCCACTGACATAAGGTGGAGTAAACGAAACCAGATCAAAATACATATAAAAGAAAGTGGCTCCTTTATTTGTTCTTTTCTTAACTGTATGTAAAGTAGCTGGGCAAGGGGATTGGATGGAGAGTCTCAATGGGTGGCGGAGAAGCAAGGTAATTGGCACAAGGGGGACAGATAAGGGGAAGAGCTGGTCAAAAGCACCAACTGCTTTTTGCAGGAGAGTTTTTAAAAACTTGACATTTGAAAAAAAAGTTTTCAAAAACTGAGAAGTGTTTCATATTTTTGTGTCCCCCCCCCAGCCCTCTTTTCGAGGGGCAAAAGAGAAAAAGAGAGGGGTGGGGGTTGGGGTGTGAATGGTTTGTCAAAAAACCAAACAAAAAATCTCCATGGAAACTTTTCATTCAGCAAAAAAGGCCCTTTCCTGTCACAAAAAGACAGACAGAAAACATTCAACCAGCTCTTGCACCAAGAGTACGTGGTTTTGGAAGCCAAGAAAGTAACATTAAACATGGCTAGCATTGGAGGTATTGCAGGGAAGGTTTTACTGGGGCTAAGGAGAGTGGCAAGCTGAGGCCAGGAGGTACTGGAAAATGGAAAGAACCCAGCAACAGAAGAGGAACTGGCAGACACAAGTGTCTGAGGCTTGCAGAAAGAAGACTGAAAGAATAAAGAGGAGGAGAAGAGAAAGGGCGATTTAGTGGAAAGAGTAGGGCTTGCCAAATGAAGGAAGGTTGGGAAATTGAGGCAGGGCTTGGAAACCCAGAAAAAGATCTGGGACTGAAAGGTTGAAATTGCCTGGCAGGGTATAGTTGCAGGTGAGTAGGTGGGAACAGAGAAGGAGAAAGTAGGAGCTGAAATCCAAGAGAGACTATGGCCTGGTCTACACTACGCTGTTAAACCGATTTTAACAGCATTAAATCGATTTAACGCTGCACCCGTCCACACTACACTGCTCTTTATATCGATTTAAAGGGCTCTTTAAATCGATTTCTGTACTCCTACAAAACGAGAGGAGTAACGCTAAAATCGATATTACTATATCGGATTAGGGTTAGTGTGGACGCAAATCGACGTTATTGGCCTCATTATTTTACAGTAGCTACCCACAGTGCACCGCTCCAGAAATCGAAGCTAGCCTTGGACCATGGACGCACACCACCGAATTAATGTGCCTAGTGTGGACGCGCACAATTGACTTTATAATATCTGTTTTATAAAATCGGTTTAAGCTAATTCGAATTTATCCTGTAGTGTAGACGTAGCCTATGAGACAGTGCTAGGAGCTTGGGAGCACACCTGAAACCCTGGAAAAGGAGAGAGAGCATTTATTTTGCAGTCATGCTGCTTGGATCTGAAACCTAACGGTTGGTTATTAGCCCTGTCTGCAAGCAAACAGAATCCATTTTCAGCAAGTCAGTGTTGTTATCCGGTTCCACCCAGGACACACCAGGAACATGAACATAAGGTCTTTTTTCTACAAGGCTGAACAATAACAGAACCCCAGCTATATCTGCAGAGCAAATCTCCAGATAAACACTCCCAAAGCTCTGAGCTGTGTTATCAAAACTCTAGCCTGCACATTCAATGTGGGGTTAAGGTAAACAACGGCCTGGAGGAGAAAGCAAGCCTGATACAGAGAGTGCACTGTTACAGAGCATTTCTGCTATACAAACCTGTGGAGCAAAAAGGTGACTCAGCTAAGTAACTGAAGAACGAAGGGAGCACAATGGAGTGGTATTGGGACACGCTAAGCATATAACTGATGTGTTCAGATAACTTTAGCTACATCCCTAACTCACCAGCTGACACTTGGGCACTGCTGGCCATCCTGTGACTTAACAGTGTCGGTCACCTATGGACCACCAGACACACCATACAACGCTTAACAGCGCTGATGCTTGCGTGATAAAGGGAAACTTCTGCATCCAAATAATGGAAACAGTCAAGAAAATGACATCCTCAGGGAAATCATTTATACCTAAAGACCAGGCCAGCTAACAAGGATATAGAGCCTTGATCCTGGTCTCAGTGTAAAGAAGATCAGAATCTGACCCATGATATCAGTGCAGAGGAGAACTGTGCTCCGGTAAACCCAGAGATGGGCCCAAACCAAACTGCCCCACAGCTTGGGAAAGTTCAGAGGCAGACTCAGAACCATCTGTAATGGGACCAAATCCCAACACTCCCAAACTCTGGGACAATTTAGATTCAGAGTTGAACTTTGTAGGTCTTACCTCCAAACAGAACAACATCAGTCATGTCTTCATCCTAATGACTTCCTCGCTTTTGCGAAATTTATACCACACATTCCATCATGCTGTGTAACATGCCATGAGTAATAAGGCTACCAGACATATTATTAGGAGAATTGTTACCAGTTCAGCCTTTGTACAGTATTCTAACCTCTGTATCTTTCGGAGATTGGTGGGGTATAATCTGTGGGACAGCCAATGGGAGTCATACGGCAACTGTCTTGGACAAGCCTTAAGTGTAGAGGCTTATTATTTATATTACAGTAGCATTTAGGAACTGCAGTAAAGGATCAAGGTTGCATTGTACTAGGTGCAGTGCAGACATAAAACAAAGTGCCTCAGAGAGCTCACAACCTACATGTCAATCACACACTGACTTATTTCTTAAAATATGGCTTCCTTCTCAGTATCTAATAGAAGTAGTACAGTTGTACTTACAGACAAGGTGAATCTAATCTCCTTATGGTTACAGTTTTTGGAAATCCTTTTCTTTAGTGCTTTTACTGCATCTTTAGGCCTGTGATAACAAGAAATTATGCAGAGAAAGGTACCAATGAAATAGGGTGGCTGTTTTATAAAAATTATCCAAGATCTGAAAATACCGACATGAAATAAGGAGTGAATCAGCTCCCAGTATCACTCTAATTTTATGCTGGTTCACACCAGTGTGATGGTTCCACTGATTTCAACAGAGTCACTTTGGTATTAAACTGGAGTAATGTGGTGGTGAATCGGGGTCATCACTACAGACTGTACTCCAAAGTCCTGTGTAGATGAATAAACATAATTCCCCAGTGCAGAGTTTCCTCTCCAAAATTATTTTCTCTTATTGTCATGTGAGAGATTTACCTGTGCAACTCTCATTAATATAAAAGCTTAAATGGCCAATGTATTAAGAGCTAACTAGAGCCCATTTTTCAAATACATTGGAGTTAGAGACCTCGTGGGAGTTTTGGCAAGACCAGAGGTGTTAGCATCAGTGTCCCGGTTAAATTTCAACCCTGGTAATTGCAGGATGCTTCTAAACAACCCTAGTAATTGCTGTGTGCCGGTAAACAGACACTGCATTCCACATATCTATCATGGCATTGTGATTTTCATATATTTACTGTATCTCTATATATAGCTGTGTGGGAGAGAAGGGCTGTGATTAGGTGTTAGCTCATTATATATGGAAAATAGTTTTGTTTCTTAACATACTTTGTGTATAATGCACCCAGGTATTACAGTAACTGGTGCCCCAGGACTGCTTGTGAATGTGATAAACAAAACCAATATCCTTCAAGATGACCAGCACTATATTAATGCAATCCATCAAAACCTGGGTGTAGAAAAAAAAAAAATCTTACTGGAAAAAACACTTAGTGCCAATAAAGCCCTAATTCAGAGCTCACCTTTGTAAATACTTTAGCTTGACTGTCCTAATGTATTTCTTGTAAAACTCTACTAAGATCAAGATCTCTCTCTCTTTTTATACCATTGTAAGTTGTGAACATAGTAATTGCAATAGCAGATCAAAATAGTGGAGAATCGAAGGCTTTGTCTATACTATGCAGCTTTTAGCGACACGGCTGTGCTGCTACAGATGTGCTGCTAAAAGGCGTGCAGTATAGCCGCTGTTTGTCAGCAGGAGAGACTTCTCCTGCCGACAAAAACTTCCACCCCCAATGGGTGGCGTTAGTATTGGCTTGCTATCGACAAAATTTTTGTCTTTCAGGGGTGTGTTTTTTTAACTCCTCTGAACAACGAAAGTTTTGTCTTTCACTTGTCAGTGTAGACAAAGCCTAAAACAGGAGAAGGGGGATTAGGAAGAAAAATTCCCCTGTAGTTAAATTATTCCATAATTCCCCACTTCAGGGTTTCTAACACCTTCCTCTGAGGGTCTAATCACTATCAGAGCCAGGATACCGGGCTAGGTGGGCCACTCATCTGATCAGGTTTGGCAACTTCTTTTTCCTAGTATTGTATCACAGGCTGTGGCCAGTAGCAGATGTTGAAGAGGAAATCACAAGATGTTTTGGAATGGACAGTTATGTAATAAACTGCTCACAAGGGAAAGCTGTTTCCTAAAAAAAGGAGGCACTGGGTAGATACTATACATAAAAAACAATGTTCATAGCTAAACCATCTCCTGGCCAATGGCTGGACATGTAGCTATAGGCAAATGGCTGTAGCCATAAACAAGAGCATGGCGTTAGAGCAAGGAATGGAAGTGCGTAGAACGGATAACTTTTTTTCAGTCATTATGTATCATCTCAGGACTGAAACCTCTCTGGTAAATAATACCACTAGGGTCTTACATAGCATTTTTCACCAGTAGATCTCAAAAGATTTTAAAAAGGTCAGGATCATTATCCCATTTTACAGATGGGGAAACTGAGGCACAGAAAAGTGAAGTGACTTGTCCAAGGTTACCCAGCAGGCATTTGGCCAAAATGGGACTAGAACCTAGGTCTTCAGTGCTCTACCCATGAGATCACACTGCCTCCCAAGGGGTCCTAAATACCTACCTAGGTACATTAAAAAATGTTGGGATACAAAGTGTGACATCATTTGACTTTTCTGATGATAAATTTAATAGAGGTGGGCATCAAAAATATTTAATCAGGAACCCTGGTCAAGTTACAAACCCCAAACCATAGTTATGTTGTGGTAGCTAACTGATGTCTCGAATATTGTAAACTTTGGATTCTCCGCTCTATATAGCAGGAACTGCTCCCCTTAATGATCAAATCTTGACATCTTCACTGATTTCTCACTCAACCAAGACTCCTAGTAACTCAAACGAACCTCTCTCCTGGGAAAAGGCTGAATAAAAACCAACTAAGGACATCAGGATCTAGCCCCTAGTAATGACTTAATTAGATGTGACCTTAAGTAGTTCACTTGATGCACAGGCAACTATAAGGAACACTGCCCTACCCTGAAGAAGCTGGTCCTACTTCTGAATAGCAAAGTGTAACTTTGGATATGTTATTAGCCACAAAAATGAGAGATATTTGAGTGTGTGCGCGTGCATGTATTTCATAGGTGCATAAACCACACACCCAGGCAGAGCCGCCCAGATAGGGTGCAAGTGGGGCCCCAGGCCCTACAGGGGCCTCCATGAGAATATAGTATTCTATAGTATTGCAACTTTTTTTTTTTTTATGAAAAGGGGCCCCCAAAATTGCTTTGCTCCAGGCTCCCTGAATCCTCTGGGCAGCCCTGCACCCAGGGCTCTTTTAAACAGGAGCAGTTAAATAGGCACTGCAGCCGGTTTTGAGATCTCTGTTATTCACTCCGGACAGTTACAGTTGGATCACTTGGTAAATGACTTTCCAAACCTGGCTACCGAGCATCAGCCTACTTACCCCTCATCCGTTGTGTTAATAATGTCACAGATGTGCACAAACTGACCCCACTCCTCAGCGGGCAGCACACCGACCGTTGCTCTCTCTGGAAGGAAAAGTCAGGGTTACCTGCGGACTACATTAAAGGCGGGTGCTGTGAGTTTAAGAGACTTCCTCCCTGAGCCGCTGCATCACACGCACTGCAGGGCGGCTAGATTGGGAGACTCTAGAACCGATCAATCCTTTATTCCAGGCCAAAGTGCTCACCTGGCCTCTTTACTCCTCCGCCTTTAATGGCTGATGTATTAATACATCGGATGGCAGAGACCTAGGGCTAATCCCCAGGCTGGCCACACTTGCGGCTGCAAAGCTGTCCCCAGCTGGGAGTGGAGCTGCAATGGGCGGCCATGTAGGAAGACAGGTCGGGCGGGGGTCCAGCAAACTGCCCAGCGTCTCCTCTGTCCTCTCCGAGGGCGCTGGAGGGGCCCGGGTTCCTCTCCCACCCCGAGTCACCCCAGATCGGGGGTGGGTCTCAGGTACTCACCTATCAGGTGCCCCACGGCTGTGCTGAAGGGATCTTTCTGGCTTTTCCCGAAAGCCATGCTGCTTCCGCGCTCCCAAGCCCGGGCAAAGCCTGCTCGCTCCTTCCTTCCCCCGGCCTGGCCAAGCGCCCTCTGCCTCCCCCGGGGGAGCTCTGAGCCCCGCCCCGGCCCGCTCCGGGACTCGCGGCTGCAGCAGGGAGCTGGTTGCCAGCTCCCCTCCTGCCCTGGTGACTGTTTCATAGGGAGGAGCTGCCCAGCTGCCTCCAGGTACCGAGCAATGCAGCTCATTGCTCCAGCGTCACGTGCCGCCCGGGAGCCAGCCGACCTGCCCTGCCTGGGCTACTAGGCACCGCAAATGCAATAGACAAACCCACAGCAGCTGCTGCGGCAGCAGTCTCGGGGGATCTGGCCTGTATCCCGGCCCTGCCAGCGGGCTGCTCTGCTCCGTGGCAGACGTGCACAGCACAGCCTGAGCGCCCTCCCGCCAGGAGTGGACAGAGGTTTAGGGAAGAATCAGCTGTCCTGAGAGACTGGGATGGATCCAAAGGCAGAGCTCATCTGCCAAAGCTGAGCAGACTGGCTGGCTCGCTTAGACATTTCCTTCCCCGCTGAGGAAGGGTTTCACAAGGTGTGTTTCCAGCAGAGATCTTTTGAACCTCCTTTTCTCAGTGGTCCCAACCTCTCAGCCCTATAAATAAAGGATGGAGCCACATCAGCCTTGGGGATTCAGCTGCAAAGCATCGGGGCAGGGAAGGTGTCTCTTCATGCATGGTCCCTAGCACAATGGCACTGCCCACTTGATGAGGACCCTGGGTGCTACCGGAAGATAAATATGAAGGTAGAGTTACTCTTCTCACAGCTAGGTGTAAACTAGAGCATTTTGTGCCATCCATCAGTTTTCCACCTCCATGTTACAGTCGCACCTAGAAGCCCCTGATTGTGCTAGGCACTGTACATACATATGGTAAGAGACAGTCCCTGCTCCAAAGAGCTAACTATCTAAACAGAAAACACACACACCTCCTGAGTCCCACTCCAGTGCTCTGGGCGTTGACCCTCCTCTAGGTCACTGATCAAGGGTACGTCTTCACTACCCGCCGTATCAGTGGGTAGGAATCGATTGCTCGGGGATCGATACATTGCGTCTCATCTTGACGCAATATATCGATCCCCAAACGCGCTTATATCGATTCCATAACTCCACCAACCTGAACGGAGTTGCGGAATCAACAGGGGGAGCTGCTGACATCGATCCCATGCCGTGAGGATGGTGAGTAATTCAATCTTAGATACTTTGACTTCAGCTACGTTATTCACGTAGCTGAAGTTGCGTATCTACGATCGATTTTCCCCCGTAGTGTAGACCAGCCCCAACACAGAACAACTCCATTCCTAATACTGGGCTCTAGGGCATTCCAACACCCCAGTGTTTTCCATGGTGAAAATCAGGCTGTTACTCTCACTCTCTTTTTCATATTCCTGAACCAGACTTTAGTACAGGAGGGGACTTTCTCTTTCAACACTTGATTTCACAGTTTACTTAACAACCTCTTGTGTGGGACTATCAATAAAAACACATTAGGCCAAATCCCCACACCCTGTTGTTCTGCTCAAAACTCCCAGTGGCTCATGTCTCATGGACTTCAGTCCCCATTTCACTTGTACAGGGAGAAAGGAAAAATCGCTCTTCCCTTTCAACACCAACTACAGTGAGGAGGCATTACAGATTATAAGCACTTACCTAGAAGGTCTCCCATTCAGCAGCCTCTGACAAACTACCCCTATTATTGATTTCTTCCTTTGGTTTTCTTTTATTGACTTTATGGTATTAGTTGGTTTACCAGGATAAGTGTCTAGAGCTTTGATCTGGGTAAAGGCCACAGAAAATTGCACCTTCATATGCAGTAAAATTGAAATTACACTTGCTATTGCTAATTAAATGTACTGCTGTATTTCCCTTGCATACAATCAGAAATATAACAAATACAATGGAAATGTCAGCTTCTGCTGCATTGTAGAATGTCAAATTTAAAACATTGTTTACTTTAGCCTCCACCACTGTGAAATCACGGGAACTTACTGTTTGCTCTTGTGACATTCTTGACACCAAATCAGGTGAAATGTTTCTTTAGGCCATATGTTCTCCTCTATATTCGTGGCTTGAAGGAAAACAGATGTACAGATCTCTGAGTGAAAAGAGGCAGAGAAAACAGAGCACAAGGGTTGCTGATGTAGTCTCATCCCATGGTGCTTTGTAACAACCACTATCCCTTTCCACACAAATTTTACCAGAGACAGGGATATTCTCTTTAGGATTGATACAATTGCTGTTGATGGCTACAGTAGTGTCACTGCTTCACAAGCTAAGTTGTGACTCAGGCTTCTATAATTCTTGGGCAGAAAAGTGAGATGAATTTTGATAAAATGAAAGTCAACTCTAAATATCTTTGTATTTGCTGACTGGAAGGTCTAGCTATTTCAGTGTAAAACAAATATGGACTCTTTTATTAACAAGTGTTTCAATATGGTATAATTAGCCATATCATCAAAATATAATAATATATGCAAATAAATGATTCACTTGACATCGGAATTTCATTAATAAGCAAAGCCATCTTGACCTGATTGCTAGCATCTCTGTAGACTACTTTCATTTGACTTTTTTTGCATTTTGTGTGACTAGGTGACTCCATCTGCTGGATAACCTTAACATGAGGGCTGCAGAAGGGCATACATTTTCTGTATGGATTACTTTAAGTATAGTTGTTAGAAAATAAGTGTAGGATTTATTGTCACTAGAATGATCTACTGCTGAAAATTGTCTGTACACATTTTTAATGAGATCACGTGCCAGCTGTTTGCATCTCCCTCAACACATACTTATTTATTATAAGAGGGTGGTGCTAATTACATGTTCTTGTGATTTCATTCCAGATTACAGTTGATCAGTTGATTCCCAATTTTATATACCTATATTTTACTTGTTTGATTATGTAGGGGGCTTTTCATTTAGAGTCTCAACATCGTATAGAATCTGATTTAATTTCTTAGTTACAGATCCCTTGTTTGAAATACAAATTTAGGGTAAGAACATAAGAATGGCCATACTGGGACAGACCAAAGGTCCATCCAGTCCAGTATCCTGTCTACCAATAGTGGCCAATGCCAGGTGCCCCAGAGGGAGTGAACCTAACAGGTAATAATCAAGTGATCTCTCTCCTGCCATCCATCACCACCTTCTGACAAACAGAGGCTAGGGACAACATCCCTGCCCATCCTGGCTAACAGCCATTAATGGACTTAACCTCCATGAATTTATCTAGTTCTCTTTTAAACTCTGTTATAGTCCTAGCCTTCACAACCTCCTCAGGCAAGGAGTTCCACAGGTGCGTTGCGTGAAGAAGTTCCTTTTATTTGTTTTAAACCTGTTGCCCATTAATTTCATTCAGATCTTCTTATTTTATTTATGGTAGCACCTAGAGGCCCCAGCTGAACTTATAATGCTAGGCCCTGTACAAACAACAAGCAAGAGTTAGACTTTGTCCTGGAAAGCTTACAATGTTAGGCTCAGAAGAATTCTGATGAACCATTTTTTCATTGAAATTTGCTGATTTGAATTTGGAACATTTTGCAGGACTGGTTCAGTTCTGATGAGCTTCCAAAGGACCCCAGGCAGGATTCTACCAGCTGAACAAGAATCCCCAGGCTTGGGAGTTGATGCTCCCAGGCAAGCTATTTAGGACACTGGAGCCAGGGACCCTGAAAACTTGGCAGCTGCTGTCTGAAGTTGACATAATTTGTGTTAGTTTCACTGCTGTCCATCACTGAATAGCAGTGGTGAACCTAACCAGACTTGTTAATTTGACAAGCTGAGGATCCCAGAGAGCACATTTCATTTTGGAAACATCACATTTTGGGGTTTCTAAAGCAAAATATTGTGGAATTTCTGATCATTTTTGAATTGTTGACTCTTTACCCTAATTAAGGATGGGGAAAAATGTCAAAATCTCCATTTTTTCCCGAGATAGTTAAAATGTTTCTCAACCAGCGCTATACAGTGTAAATAGATAAGGGGGACAAAGAGTGAGGGGGAAACAGAGGTCCTGAGAGAAAAAGGGTCAGCAGCAGAGTCAAGAACAGAACCCAGGGACCCCAGGTTTCCTTTGTTATAGCAACACTCTGCTTATTGATCATGCTGCCTCTCAGTTTACCCAGGTAGTTGCTGGTCTGTCACTTTAATCCTAATGTGCAACCTGATTGAAAGTTCTTTCATTATCCCTATCTTTAAAGCAGCTAATCTCAGTTGCTCATTCAGGGGGGGATCAGAGAAGGGGCAACTCTATTGAGCTGGCAGAGTGCTACTTTCCCCCACAAGGGTGGTAGCCATTAATTATCTGATTCCAGATTATGCCCAAAATGACACGTGCCAGGATAGGTTCATATGGTTAGACTGATATTTGCACAGTTTTCCCTATCACACTGGGGCACAGTATGCAGCTCCTGTAAACTCCCAGACTGATGGTCCAAATATTTATGATGTGAGGCTCATCACTCATATGCATAATCCCAATGAAGTTAATGAATGGAACTACTTACAAGAACAATTAAGTACGCAACTGGTTATACGATTGGGCCTTTTCCAGTGAATCCAGTGAAGTTGGTCAGAACGTGTATTGTTCCCCCATGAAAAATTTCAGCTAAAAACTAAATAATTTCAGCAGAAAAAATTAAATTTGGAAATGCTGCTGTGGTGCTGTTGGTGTCACTAAGCATAACCCTACGTAACTCGGGAGGGTGGAAGGCCACAAGAGTATGGAGCCTTCCTGGTTTTAGGCCTCAGCAGACAAGAGTCCCTCCATGTTTGAACTTTAATCGACCTAAAAGGCCAGGTGTAACAGCCGTTATCAGTTGCAACAGTTCTAACTGGTCTAAAGCAGAAATAATGAGGCCTGTGCACCTTTAGCAGAAGGACAAGATAACTTGCAGAAGGAAAACTTACTAACAAGCTGCCGCGGCCAAGATTACTTAATGCACCTGCGCTTACGTAATTGCTACAGGGGGAGGGAGGAGGAGGGAGGGGAAACGGGGGATTGCTAGTCAGTGAGAAAAGTTCTCATGGATATAAAGGAACAGACTGCTTGTTTTAGGTGTGCTTGATCTGAGTCAATCTCCCTGCACCGCTTTGAGATCTCAAATAAACTTGGTTTGCTTCTCCACCCTGGTGTGTTTATTGGCGCGGCACACCAGGCGACGGACCCCCCCGCTGTTGCTTGCCCTCAGGCAGTTATCTGCCGGCAACAGTTCTTGGCGCCCAACGTGGGGCTCGAGGCTAAAATTAGCCTTGCCTGGATCCCTTCTGGTGGTCGACGGATCGCGGCGACGACCGACGCCCAGCGCGCACCGGTGACTTCACCGGGGGCCTCGGCGGAGACGCGGTATGAGCGACCCCAGAGGGCACAACGGTGCAACGCGCTCGAGTAGTGGAGAAGCAGTTGAGGGCGACGGTGAGGAACCGGTCCCTTGGATAAGGTAGGAACAGTCCAGTGGTCTGGATTTTTGCCTGTTATGACCTGGGGACGCCCAGTGTCACCTTAGGATATGGGGCAGGGACAGAGTACAGGCAGGACACGGTGTACACCCTTAGAATGCATTCTAGCGAATTGGGAAGTGCTTGTATCAGATCCACTAACTAAAAGCAAATTTAAAAGTTCTGTATAGTAGACTGGCCTCAATATCAACTAGAGGACCAGAAAGGTGGCCACCGGAAGGATCACTTAATTATAACATGATCCTCCAATTACTCCTGTTTTGTCAGCAAACGGGTAGCTTCTGAAGCTGTTTGTATGGAGAGCTCTTGTAAAAATACCCCACTGTAGCTCCAGTTCTTCCCTCTGTCTGGCAGAGTGCAGGGATCCAAAAGCAGGTTAGGGATAGTGCAGGGACAAAGGAGGGACCTGTTTAGAAAGGGGAGACCCCATGTCCTAGTGCACTCTCTCCCTGTTGTAGCTAAAAAGCAAGATCAGATGCAGAATGGTACTGGGGGCCAGTGTGAATGACTGTTACCGGAAGACGCCCAGAGTACCCTGTGAAGCAAAAGCTCGTGACCAGGACTACTCTAACGCAAGCCCGGTAACTAGTGGATCTTTAGGAGGTCCGACCCATGGTGGGCTGACTTGGCCTGGCATCGTCCGGTGAGGAAGCTGCCTGGGTCTAGGAGTGTGTGTACCCATCTTCCCTTCCCCTTTCCTTTCTGTGTGGGCTACTGACAGTCTGATCATCTCACTGGATGCAATCAGAGTAAGCGGCGCCGTCTCCCAGAGACTAGCCGACGCTCTTTGCTGAAGGGAGGTGTAGGAGGGTCGTGGCCATCCTCGTTAGCCTCTCCTGTGTGAGTACCCTGTAGAGAAAAATCCTTAGTTTATGAGCCGCTAGCGCGGACAGGGCACCCTCCCTGTGTGTGTAAGTGGAAAATGGGTGGGGGACAGTCTAAACATTCCATCTCACCCCTTAAGGGTACCCCAGCATATTACATGTACGTACATTATAGTTCAACACCCTGCAGGTATTTAGAGAATTGGAATATTTACACCGTGAAAATCCATCTAAATAATGCCCACTAGAAGGTACTTCAATCTAGATAAGATCATACATCTAAGAGGAGCGTTTAATCACCAAAAAGCCCTGACACAGGGTGAGCAAATTTGTCTATTGAGGAAAGGAACGGGTTAATTTAAAAATCATCTTGGCCCAGGGATGGAAGAGGGGGATTGCTCTGCGTTCAGGGTCAGGAATCGGCGCGGACTGTACTTGGTGCAGGGAGGGGCTGCTTTTGGCCCCAGCTGGCTGTGAAGGAAAAAATATAGACAGAGGCGAAGCAAAGGAAATACAAGTTACAGAATTGAGATTACATTTGCAAAGCTTAACTGTCCAGTAAGATCCAACAGTGTGCCTTTGTGACCCCGGAGCCGGTGTGGCTTGGTGACACTGAAGAAGCCGCAGGCAGCTGACCTGGACTGGAATCTCTGAAAGAGACGCTGCAGAAGATTCCAGGGTGCAAGAGAACAGCCCTCCAAAGAGCGGAAGCATGTTAGAAATTCTGGACAAGCTGTATACAGGATAATCTCCAGTCCACCTCTCCCCCCTTCTCTGAACATTATACACAGAAGTGGCCAGTCTGGACGTACGTGTGTGGGTATGAAAGGGGCTTGGGGCATTAATATTTTCCTGAGTGATGTGGGAGCGTTCAACACTCTCTGTTGTTGTTTTATTAATGAAGCTTTAAAATTCAGTTATATGGTGTGTTTTCTTTATCTTCCCCCAACGATCCTGTAGTGTCAGCCTGATCACCTGACACGAGGGATAGATTGGTAACAGAAATTTGTCACAGTTTGGTGAGCAATTAAGAAGGGGGGAGCCCTGCAGAATTTACACCATCTATTTGTTTTACCCTTGTTATTTTGTGTTTGCTTTGCTTGGTACTATTGGTGTTATATGTTGAGAACTGCATGAGTAAAAGTGAGTCCTAATAGGATAAGAAAACGCTATCTGGTTCTAGTTCTGTTCTGTTTAACCGGTTACTGTTGTTTTTCTGCTCTGTTCATTTGGGCGTTAGGAGTGTGGGCAGAACTGAACCTCTTGTTCGTAATTCCTCGGAGTGGAAGCCATGTGTGCGAGAAAGTTCTGAGGTTGAATTGAGATCCTTCTGTCCCGTCCCCTGTAGCGGTCAGTGTATAGAAGTGGGAAAGTCTGGCTTAGACTGTAATTCCCTCTGCTCTCTGTGTAATTCTCTTTTCTGTTTAAGTGTCAAACAGATGAATGAGTCTCTGGGTAAACCCTCTAAGAATAGTCCTTTAAATTATATGTTAAGTAAATGGCCTTTGCCCAATGGGCCATGTGTTTTTGTCCAGGTGGCAAGCCTCATGAAGGAGGACTCGGGTAGTCTTGTGAGTAAGAATGTTTAAGGGAAGAGACCAGGAGGGGTGGGGGCTAGATGAGAAGCCCACCCTCCTAGCTAAACTGGTAGTGGAACAAGTTGGTGCCCATGGAAGGGACGGTTCAGCAAGAAAAGCAGGATCGGGCCCAGGCGGGCAGGCAACAGAGGGCTTGTCTACATCAGAAAGTTGCAGCGCTGGTGAGGGAGTTACAGCGCTGCAACTTAGGAGGTGTACACATCTGCAGGGCACCACCAGCGCTGCAACTCCCTGTTTGCAGCGCTGGCCGTACTCCCGTTTTGTCTCGGGTGTAGAGGATCCAGCGCTGGTGATCCAGCGCTGGTAATCAAGTATAGACACTTACCAGCGCTTTTCTTGACCTCCGTGGAATAAGCAGGTATCCCAGCATACCTGAGGAAGCCTCTGGTAATCAAGCTGGTCTCCTTCCCCGGCTTGCTCTCGCGTTCCCCAAACCCCGAGCAAGCAGGTCTCCTTCCCTGCGGTTTGCAGGGTGGTTCGGGGAACGCGAGAGCAAACCGGGAAAGGAGACCAGCTTCGCCGCGGTTTGCTCTCGCGTTCCCCAAACAAGCAGGTCTCCTTCCCTGCGGTTTGCAGGGTGGTTCGGGGAACGCGAGAGCAAACCGCGGCGAAGCTGGTCTCCTTTCCCGGTTTGCTCTCGCGTTCCCCGAACCCCCCTTGAAGCCGCCCAACAGCGCTGCAGTGTGGCCACATCTAACACCACTTGCAGCGCTGGTTGCTGTAAGTGTGGCCACTCTGCAGCGCTGGCCCTATACAGCTGTACTAATACAGCTGTAACAACCAGCGCTGCAAAATTTTAGATGTAGACATGGCCAGACAGAGATTGGAAAGCAGGTTGGAAAACTTTAAGGGTGTAGTGGAAGGAAGGAGTCAGTAAGTGTAAGCATGGAGATTTCAAATACCTAGGACTTACTTGGAATGGTGATTTAAGTTGATAAAAGTGGCTATTGGGAGACAAGCAAGTGATTTAAGGGAGAGTGAGAAGTTAACTCTGTAGTTGCTGAATGAAACAGCAGTTGAACTTTGTAAAAATGCTAAAGAAAAAAAAAGTTTTTGGTGTCTGTGAAATGTTTGTAAATAAACTCAGGCAAAGAAGTTATTGGATTGCAATCATTTGGTTTGGCTATGAACAATTTAGTTGAATTAGCTGAAGAATGTATACAGTGTTATGTAATTGAAAACCTGGGCTGCCTATGAAACAAATACAAGAAACTATGGGGTGATTCCTCTCTTTTGCCTGAAGCCAACAAGAGTATTTGTATATTTCAAGCGATGATTGTCTGCCCAGAAGGGGTGGGTAGACCTCTCTTTTTTTGTCTTTCAGATAATCAGAGAAAACTGATGCCAGCTGAACAGCATTCAACGTACCATGCATTTACTGGCACAATAGGAATCATGTTTTGTGTTCTATGTTCTGTCCTGTGGTGTTTGTCTTGTGGCCGGAATTTTTGTGTTTAATATTTTTATGAAATAGTCTAGTTTAAAATCAAACAAAAAGGTTAAATTAAAATGCAGATATTTGTTTTGTTCAACTTGGAATACAAAGTGTTTCGATAAATCAGTAGAATGTGATATACTAAAGTTTAATGCATTTCCTTAAGTAAGGAAAAGAAACTTCATTGGCCAAGTTGTTAATTGCAAAAATTGTTGTTAAAATTTGCATACCAACAGTCTTTGAAAGCAAAGACATGAAAAGTTAACCCACTCCTCATATTGTACATGGGATCTTTCTGGCTACTTCAGATTTCTAGCCAGAGGGCTGGGGATGGTGAAAGGCTATTGGACTAGAGGTTGTATTGAGTTAACTCCTCAAAGTGGGTGTGCTTGTCCTGGCTTGTTGCTCCAAAGCTCTGTAATAAGGTTATTTTAGTAAAAGGGTGTGTGTGGCATATATTAAATAATAAGACTAATGTACTGTATAATGACAATGTTTATGTCTTCATTGTTGGGAAGAAGGTGTATAAGTAAAAAGTGGAAGTTTCCTTTGCAGGTTAAAAGAAGGGAAGAAGGACAAAGAACAGAATGAATTAACTGAAAAAAATAAAATAAAATAGCAAGCTCAGGCTATAGATAAGACACTGACTCCATTCAAGAACACTGCTCACAGTTAAGACTTGGCTAACAACCAGGAAAAGGAGGGCTTGAATTTGCCCACGCAGCTATGAGATTTGCAAAACATTGCCAGGCACTAATGAAATGTGTTAAGTTTCTTTTCTCACAGGTAAAGAAGGGCTACCCAAAGACCCTAGCAGCCCTGCCACTCCTTGGAACCAGGAGACAGGATTGATGTAAAGGTCCACCAATGAAAGACTGCTCTGGCTACACCCTGGAAAGGCCCTTATTAAGTCCTGCTACCTACCAACACCACTGTGAAGTGCCAAAGACTGACTGCTTGGACCCAAGATTCTCACTGCAAAAAGACCCCTCCTCATCGGGAGAATTCTCCTCCTGATGATTAGCCTATTTCGCCTTCTAGCTCCACTGTGCCTTTTGGACAGCAGGGAAAAAGTACAAGGATGCTGAACCACGACTGTTTCGGGAAAGAAGAAGGAACACTCAGAAATTGGCAAAGTCCAGGAATTCCTGACTAGAAAGGACATTAAGAACTGACCCTGGTGAAGAAACAAAGAATTATACACTGGTGGGAGGACATTTGTGGGACCCATGTTTGGGAATGTGGTATTAATTGGATTTTGGGGTTTATTCTACAGGCTGCGCCCTGTGTCCTGGAGAGTGACTAATAATGTAACCCCCTCTCCTATGCTATTAATGTCGATGCCTTTTGAAAGTACCTGAGAATAGTTAAATAACAGGTGTATTATAGTACTGCACCAAGGAAAGATGGTATTGAATATCACTGAGGCTGGGAAGGCATTGCAGTGGGATCTAGTATGTTTAGGAATTCGGGATTTCCTGAATTACCGGATGATGGCCATTTGAAGTGATCTTGAGTACCAGACTTGGCCCACTGCCCTTACAGACGCATCAGAAATACCATCTGATCTGTGATCATGGAGACATACTTGGACACTTCCTGGGTGAAAGTGTGGCTTCCCAGGGCAGGATGTGTGCCCTTATAGGGGATGAATGCTGTACTTATGTCCCAGAAGACGCACAGGATATTAAAAAGTACATCCTGTCAGCCAAACAGGCTTTTAAAAATTGGAAGGCCCAGGAAAGAAAACCCACTATTTCTGATTCCCTCTGGGGCTGGTTACTTAACCTGGGAAAAATAGGGGAAGGCATTGTTCACCTCCTGCTCACTGGTGTGGTGTTGTGTATTGTTACTCTTCTCTTGCTTGCTTGCTGTAAAGCACTTCAGCTCCCTAGAGCTAAATCACATGTTATCCTTTAAATGTGAGAACACTCAGCCAAAAGTTTGTTGAGTATTCTCAAAGGAGGGAGTTGTTGGTGTCACTAAGCATAACCCTACGTAACTCAGGAGGGTGGAAGGCCGCAAGAGTATGGAGCCTTCCTGGTTTTAGGCCTCAGCAGACAAGAGTCCCTCCATGTTTGAACTTTAATCGACTTAAAAGGCCAGGTGTAACAGTCGTTATCAGTTGCAACAGTTCTAACTGGTCTAAAGCAGAAATAATGAGGCCTGTGCACCTTTAGCAGAAGGACAAGATAACTTGCAGAAGGAAAACTTACTAACAAGTTGCCGCGGCCAAGATTACTTAATGCACCTGCGCTTACGTAATTGCTACAGGGGGAGGGAGGAGGAGGGAGGGGAAACGGGGGATTGCTAGTCAGTGAGAAAAGTTCTCATGGATATAAAGGAACAGACTGCTTGTTTTAGGTGTGCTTGATCTGAGTCAATCTCCCTGCACCGCTTTGAGATCTCAAATACTTTGGTTTGCTTCTCCACCCTGGTGTGTTTATTGGCGCGGCACACCAGGCGACGGACCCCCCCGCTGTTGCTTGGCCTCAGGCAGTTATCTGCCGGCAACAGTGCCTCACGGGATTTGTAGTTCAGGTGCCTCCTGCTCTCTTCCTCCACGGGCTCCCTGAGGACTACATCTCCTAGGCTAGTGGTTCTCAACCTTTCAAGACTACTGTACCCCTTTCAGGAGTCTGATTTGTCTTGCATACCCCCAAGTTTCGCCTCATTTAATAACTAATTGCTTACAAAATCAGACATAATACAAAAGTGGCACGGCACACTCTTACTGAAAAATTGCTCATTTTCTCATTTTTCTCATATAATTTTAAAATAGATCAATTGGGCTATAAATATTGTACTTACAGGCAGTGTGTAGCATATAGAGCATTATAAACAAGTCATGGTATATAATTTTAGTTTGATTTTTCTAGTGCTTTTTATGTAGCTTGTTGTAAAACTAAGCAACTATCTAGATGAGTTGATGAATCCCCTGGAAGACCTCTGTGTAGCCCCAGTGGTACATACACCCGTGACTGAGAACCACTGGCCTAAGCTGTTCCATGGGGAGGTAGAGCATCATGGGAGATGTAGTGCAGCCAGTGAGCTCAGTCCATAGACAATAGGGACAAACAGCACCCAAACTACAACTCCCATGTGGCACCATAGATGCATTTCTAGCACATACCTACAGCCTGGAACCGTGTGTTTATAGACTCTTGCTAGGGGGCAGACGGCAAGCCAGAGGGCAGTTTCTGCCACATGTTCTGAGATGATCTGGCACATGTTTCATGGCCCGTTTGAGAAGGTAGGTGGTTATCTTGCTATGCAAGAGTGACTGCTGATAAAAGATGACCGAAAATGGAGGGGGAAAATAGCAGGGATGCCATTTTGGAGTGGGGGGGGGGCTCCCTCCCCCAAGTTTCATAAAGGAGGTGTGCTCCCAGGTGGAGTTCTTAGCTACATCACATTGGTGAGGAATGTGAGTTCTGCAGAGAGAAGCTTCTCCCGGCCTGGGCCCCTGGGGCAGGGAGTCAATGTTTTGTTTACAAACAGAGGCAGGGTGATTAAGATAAGGAAAGGCTGGTAATTAAATTAAGGGTCTGGAAGTTGTTAGATGAACCTGTAAAACAGGAATCCCACTGCAAGGGATGGGGGATGTTGAGTCTGTAGGGGACTCAGAAGAAATACTGCTAAGCCTTCTGAGCCAAGTTTACATTCAGAAAAGAGGGGGATGTGAGGGGCATAGGTGAAAAGGGGCCAAAACCCAGTGGTATCGAGAAGTTCCCATTCTACCTGTGCTACTTATGTGACCCCATTACCATAGAACTGAGGGCCTCACATCACAGCCCCTCACTGAAGTAGAGCAGTGCTGTTATCCCCATTTCACAGATGGGGCACTGAGGCACACACAGACTAAAGGCCACATTTTTAAAGGTATTTAGGCACCTAGTGGGATTTTCAAAAGCGCCTAGAAGGTTAGGTGCTTTGTGAACCCCACCAGATGCCTTGCTGCATCGTTGGGTGCCTAAAAACCTTTGAAACTCTGTCCCTAATGCACTGACCTGAGGTCATAGAAGAAGTCCATATCAGGGAAGTAGAACCCAGATCTCTCAGGACTAGCTCCCTATCCACTGGGCCAGCCTTTCTCTCTGCTGCATGCTGCAAAAAAAGAGGACTCTGATTTAGATGGGAGCCAAACCAAGAAGGCCAGTTCTCTGAGACTCCAGCAGTTGGTCCAAGATGATTGGGAACGATGTCATGGCTGACAGGATCAAAAGCAGCACAGAGGTCAGGAAGGATGAAGAAAGAAAGAGAATGAGTCAGGTGAGAGGAGAGCACTTAACCACCAAGGGGTGGCGGGTTCTACCCTAGGCTGGGTTGTAAAGCAATGGCTGCTGTGCAATTTTAGATTTTAACTGAAAACCATTTTCTTTTGTCGTTTTTTGTTCTGAGTTTGAGAAAAGGAAGGAATGAGAAAGTGTTGTATGAGCATAGATGTGATTATGCCTCAAATTCTGAGGGTTTCAGCTGTATTCAGGCCAATTCCAGAACAAAGAACAGAAATCGCATCCACAATGTCAGCCATTATTGTCATGATATATGGTATTCACTGGGCACCATCTGTGTGCTCAGCACTGTTCAGAATATGCCAGAAAATGTAGTCCCTGAGCCTATGGATATAAGATGTGTAATTCTGGACAAGATGACTCAGATATGTAAGTCTGAAGTGTATAGTTACTGACCACACATGCTATCACATGTTCACTGGGTTGTTAATATCTATGAGTGGAGGCACTGATGGCAATATAAGGTTTTACTTGATTAAGGGCTAGAAGATTTGACCCTCTGTCAAGGTTCCTTCCCCACTCTGAACTTTAGGGTACAGATGTGGGGAACCTGCATGAGAAGCTCTAAGCTCAATTAACAGCTTAGATCTGGTCTGGCTGCCACCACCCCCAAGCACTACTTTCCTTCCCTGGGTAGCCTTGAGAGACTTCACCAATTTCCTGGTGAACACAGATCCAAACCCCATGGATCTTAAAACAAGGAGAAATTAACCATCCCCTCTCCTTTCTCCCACCAACTCCTGGTGGATCCAGATCCAACCTCCTTGGATCTAAAAACAAGGAAAAATCAATCAGGTATAAAAGGAAGGCTTTTAATTAAAGAAAAGAAAAGTAAAAGAAAACCCTCTGGGAGAGATTAGCATACCAGCTACTCTCACAGACAACAGATTCAAAACACAGAGGATGTTCCCCTGGGCAAAAACTTAAGTACACCAATGAAAATACCCAAATACCCAATTTGATTCTTCCTCTAATTGCACAAGACAGGTTACAAAGAAATAAACATAAATCTATTTATTCCTTTCTAAAACTTACTATTCTGATAAGAGGCTAGTTCCTTGATCTTTTTCACTCTGGCTGAAACTGAAACTCTCAACAAAGGAAAACTTCCCTCCTTCCTTTTGAAACATCTTGTTCCCCCATTGGTTCCTCTGGTCAGGTGTCAGCTAGGCTAGGTGAACTTCGTAACCCTTTACAGGTAAAAGAGGCATTAATCCTTAACTATCTGTTTATGACACTCTCCAACTTTCTTTCAAGAGGGAGAGCTATCCAGAGCTCCCGGGCCTGTTTATTTTCCTTTCCTGCCTGCAGTGGCCCTGATATACCTCAGAAGTCTCAGCTTTTTTCTCAACTTTAAAATGTGGGGATTTTCTTGGTATCTGAATTGCAGTTTTCACAGGAGAGTATTTTAAACCAATCACTGTAGTGTTGTCTTTAAGACCCTCCTGGAAAGTAACTAGCTTTTAAACAGAAGTGAAACAGCAGTGTTGTCAACTCTCACCCTTTTGTCATGAGTCTCATGATAATTACTGTTTTCCTTAAAGCCCCAGCTCCTGGAGTCAAGTGGAAATGTGATGATTTCAGCCTTCATTCTTAAAGAAAAATGAAGTTTCTAGTCCTTGTGGCTGTGGTGAAAGCTTCAGAATGTGACCCCAGTGCACCCCAAAGGCTCAAAAAGCAGAAGGCAAATAAAAAGAACACCACATCTATTATTTTTACCTAATCTCATTATTTTAAAGCCAATCTCATGATTTTTGGTGAGCCCGATTCATGATTTTTGAACATTTGGGGTTCGCAATACTACTAAAGTGACTTGAAAGTGTCAGTTTCACTGCTGTTTAAAGTCAGTTTCTAGTCTATTATTTGTAGTGGGGTATCACCTGTAGAGCCTCAGGCAGGTGCAGTACAAACTCATGGGGGCTTGACCTAGTAGGATGTTTCCAAAAGCTAAATGATCCATTTCAAACTTGAGGAACTGCAAAAAAAAGTGATAGAAAGTAATCTGGATTTTTCTACAGTTGTTTCAATTGTTGTATTCAAGAGTTAGGAACACAGTAAGAATATACATTAACATTTTAAACCTAACCAGTGGTTCTTAAGTGAATTGACACAAGATGTCAGAAC
The DNA here is from genome assembly GCF_025201925.1 of Gopherus flavomarginatus. Lineage (NCBI taxonomy): Eukaryota > Metazoa > Chordata > Testudines > Testudinidae > Gopherus > Gopherus flavomarginatus. The sequence continues at coordinate 41,875,075 of NC_066628.1, read as the reverse complement.
ATGTTTGTGTTAGAGCTGAATGGGTCAAGACTCATAAGAAATGGAAAAGGAAGTGGATAGTTTTTGCTGTTTTTAAAATGGAATAGGCAGCTGGTATTGTTTTTTAAATTATTATGAAGAACAAGTTTAAGCTTTGTTGTAACATGCATTGTTTGCCTGGATTACTCAAGACCTGAATTCTTCTGTAGGAGGAACTCTCTGAGTTGGGTTCTTAAATACCTTCTGTTTCACATCTGATACTCCTTGATGAAACATAAGAGCCTTGTTTTATAACAGGCTTATTCAAAGTGATACAAGCTATGAAAGTGAGATCTTGGAAGAGTGTTGCTGTTTTCTTAATATAATAAAAATACTGTAAAGATAAATAATAATAATAATTAGTGTGTAATAAGCATGTCCTAAAAACAAATTTTATATTTCCAAGATCACTGCTTTTATAATTTATACTCAGGTAAAGGAGAAAATCCCTGGAAATATTCATTTTTAAGAGGGACTTTGCAGGACTTGACATTTTAGTGAAAGGGTCACAGGTTGTTAAAGTTTGGGAACCACTGATCTAGACTGAAAAAAAGCATCTTGCTCAGTGAGTGTCAAACAGGTATAACTACATTTGAAAGACAGATATAGTCAATATTCATAACTTCAAATACAAAAATGAAACATGCATAAAATAGGATAATATTATTCAGCAAATCATAACTTTTCCAATAACATCCTACATGACCCATCTTATACAAAATGCATCATCATTATGCCATAATCATACCATAATAATATAACTGAAGGATATAGGGTGCAGTGTCATACACGTACATCTCGGGGTACACAGAGGCCTTCCAGGAGGTACATCAACTCATCTAGATTTTTACCTACTTTTTACAAAAGGCGACATAAAAAGCACTAGTGAAGTCAGTACAAACTAAAATTTCACGACTTGTTTATACTGCTCTGTATACTATACACTGAAATGTAAGTACAATATTTATATTCCAATTGATTTATTTTATAATTATATGGTGAACATGAGAAAGTCAGCAATTTTTCAGTAATAGTGTGCTGTGACACTTCTGTATTTTTATGTCTGATTTTTTTAAGCAAATCATTTAAGTGTAACTTGGGGTATGCAAGAGAAATCAGACTCTTGAAAGGGGTACATTAGTCTGGAAAGGTTGAGAGTTGCTGGATAAAACGACCTTGTCTACACTAGGAGTACTTTGCTAGTATATCAGTAAAGCACTCTTGTGTGTGAACACAGCTATATTGGCAAAAATGTGCTTATGCAGCTACACTTTATTGTGATTCCCTGAGCTGGCATAAGCTATACCAGCATATGTGCAGTTTTGGTGGTATAATGGCATTTACATTTCGGCTTTTACTGGCATTGCTATGTGAGTAAAAATAATCACACCCCTATATGACAGAGCTGTGTCAACAAAAGTTTCAAGTGTAGACGAGGCCTAGCAGTTTAGAATAATATCTCTAATTTTTAAATAAATTAACGAGAAATGTCTTTATCTGATTTAATCTTCAAGCCACTTCCCAAATGCTTCTACGCGCACACACACACACACACACACACACACACACACACACACACACACACACAGACTCTTTGAGCAGGGGGTTGGACTAGATGACCCCCTGAGGTCCCTTCCAACCCTGATAACAGGGAAAAAAACCCAACACATTAGGTAGTTTTCTTGAACAACTAATGATATTTTATATGAAAATAATAAATCACAAGGATGATTTCTGGCACCGTTTACAACAGGATTAAGCCTGATATTTTGGGAGGGATCCATTTTTAAACCGAGATTTGCTGGGGTCATCGATATTCCCCACCCCACCCCCCAAGAGCAACCTTTACCTACATTATCTTCATTGAAAATCAGTTTCTATTTCTTCCTTGTTATAAAGAGCAACAAGGATACGATCAGCAGAAATCTCACTGTAGCTAAGACAGAGGCTTGTTATGGGCTGTGCTGGTAGCTGAACTCCAACAAACAGCTAAAGGACTAGATCAAATCCCCTTTGCATAATCTCCATTAGCTCATTGCATTCAGATAACAGCAAGCCTAATCAGGAGGCCTTTGGGTAAATTAATGTTTGTCTGATTTGAGATCCAATCTCTCAGACTGTGGAGCAGTCCCTGAGTGTCTGTCTGTTAATATATTTTTTAAAATTAATTAATGGCACATTTAATTTGCAATATAGGAAGAGGACAAAATGTTTTGTGGGATAAAGTGATGGTTATGTTTAGTTATGCCCAGCAGAGGGCAGTCTTGCTTAACTAACTGAACTTAGTCACCTTTATTGATGCACCTGATTTACTGAAAAGGAGATCCAGTAGAGAAGCAGCATCCAGGTGTGCTGGAGTTTATCATTTAAATATTCTGGCTCAGGCACAGCTCTTGAGCCTCAAAAATGCTGCCTGCCTAGTTGGAAGGGAGGAACCCAGTGTTATCCAGTACAAAGCACTCTGTAAGGGAGGGCATAGAATACAGCACTGGGGGATGTGAAGACTTTCGGGACTGAAGGGGACGGGAAGCATTGATGGCATCATATTTGTATCAGAGATGCTGTAGCAGAAATGCTGTAACCCGGATCATGGCCCCACTGGGCTAGGTTGTGTGCAAATACTAGTACCAGACAGGTCTTGCCTTTTTCTGTCATCTTGTCTCTGGAGGAAAACAACAGAGAACTGGTACCTTCTTAAATTGTCAAAGTGAATTTCTGAATTGGCGAAAGAGCCTTTTAAATTAGAAGCTGTTACAAAGTTTTCATTCCAGGGAGATCATGGGTAAATTTGGCCAGTGGTAAAATAAAATGTTAAACAAAATGCAGTTGTCCAATTTAGAGAGGAACTCCTTTCTAAATTATACTAGCTTTATCTAATCCTGCCTACGAAATCTCTCTCAGGAGTTCCACTGGGCCACACAGCAAGACATCAAGATTCCATATGGTGTATATATAACTCCAAGTGCTATAAATCTAGTTTAATCTGGTTGTCAACTCTATTAAAGTTAATGATGAAAACCTTTCATATCCCATTCCTTGCTGCAGTACAGATTTCCTCACCTCCCATGAACAGCCTTAAAGAGACACTCTATTATTAATCAGCATTTTTATTCCAGTTATGCTGGACCAGAGATGAAGTCTTTAGATAGATCTTAACATCTACAGTTTTCCTGAACCCTGATACAGCTGTCTGCCTCTTTTTCAATATTTTGTTAACTCCTTTGCCAAGCACATGGTTTAGGAATCCTCTAAAGACCTTTAGAACTGAAGGAGTCTACATACAATTTTCAATTCCGACAAGGGACTTTATTATTGTGATATTCCCTGTGATTATCAGTGTGGAAAACAGCCCTGAAAGAGACTGAAATCCTCATAAACCCTATACAGCAGCAGGAGGTATGACCTTATATTGAGAAGGTCATGGTGCTATCAGTAATACTTCAACCACCTTGCAGAGCAGCTCCGGCAAGAGCTTAGGTTAGCACTAATAATTTCTCTTCTTTTTTATGTCAGATTTGGGAAAATAAAAAAAACCACACTAATATTTTTTAAAGGAAACGTTAAGGGAAATAATTCTCAAGCACTGTGTCCTCATTAAACAGATTCTCTGGCTGCACACGAAATTGAGAAAACCGAGAGAGCTGGGTGGTTAAGTTACGTAGCTCCTTGTCACCTTTCGAACTCCAGTTCAAATTCGTGCCCTCTCTAGTTAACATAATGCTTTGCTGCTCCAGGGGCTCTATCCTGTCCTAATTAACCAAAAGTCTCAGCTGAGCTGTCTGCTGGATTTTAATTACAGAGTTATTAATTCACGGGGAAAAAGTTGACAGATGTTTCAGGTTGGTCGGAGCAAATTAAAAGGCAGGTGCCTGGCATAAAAACTCAGAAACGATCAAACAAATGACTCATGCATATTTAGCTGGTCTGAAATGAATAGTGTACATCATACCATTCAGTGTACTGCACAGAAGAGGGCAGGGTGACATTTCTTCAGAAAATCCAGCTTAACTAGCCATCCAGAATATTAACGTAGATTCTCTCGCACACACTTTTTAAAGATAAAGAGGTCCATGAGTTTATACTCTTAAAGGAGCCACAATGTATTTTGTGAAATTTTGTGCCCATTTCACTTCTAGACAGGAAAAAGTTCCAATATTTTCATAGGTCCTTTTAGTTTTGCAAAACCTTGTCCAGAGCAGAGATAAGCAAAATAACCAGCCATCTATTGTATGGCCATTGTTGCCGTATCTGGGTTCATGCTGCACTGTGGAACTTTTAAAAGACTAACCAGAACAACCCGCAATAGACAACATTTAGTCCGCCCTCCTGCCCCCCATTGGCGCCTTGACCCATCAGATATAAAAAACCCAAGTGCAAGTTTATCAATGAGAGGACAAGCCGTCACTGGCTTAGTTTGCAGCAAGGGAGATTTAAGTTAAATATTAGAAAAAAAAACATAAGGGTGTTTAAGCTCTGGAATAGGCTTCCTAAGGAGGTGGTGGAATCCCTTTCACTGGAGATTTTTAAGCCCAGGTTACACAAAGACCTGTCAGGGGTGGTTTGGGTACACTTGGTCCTCCCTCAGCACAGGATTTCCTTCCAGCCCTACCTTTCTCTGATTCTATGCTGCCTGGAGGCTTCTCTCTTCTCCAGTACTTATATGACTGATCCATTAGTGGTCTGCTGTACTGCGCCGGCAGAGGAGACAAAGGAAGTGAGCGCAGCAGCAACTCTCATATTGTGACATCGATAAAAAAAGGCACTGAATTTCCTTCTTCCCCTCTCCCTAACTGAGGCAACCGTTAATCTACTGGCTTCCTAGAAAAAACAAAAGAACCAAAGTCTGTTCAGATTTGGGGCAAAGCATTCCTTATAGCGGAGGAAATATTAGGATTCCATCTTCCTTCTACCACATTTCTCTCTTGTTAGCTCTCTGTCCAGCACTTTACTCTGGCTTGTGGGGTTCCACATGGTTAGTGTTAATAGATTAATGCATGTCACCTTAATGGAGATTTATGGCAGTGTCTCTTCCATGACATGCTAAGCCTGAACTAGCCTGTAGTGGGGGAACTCAGATATTTCCCAGGGTGCACACAGCCTCTGACTTTGCACTGCAGCTAGCTGGATGCCTGTATCATCCGTACAGCTGACCAGTTTGCACAGCTGCCTGCATTCTTGAGTGTAAGCCCTTTGCAAAGTAAGTTCTGTGAGGAATGAAACCTGAAGATGATGCCATGCACTGATACTAGGGGTGGAGCACTAAGAAAATACTTTCTGTGACTGTGATGAAATTCAAGGCAAAGGGTTCAGTGGCTCTCAGTTCAGTGCATTTCTCACACTGTATGTGCTACTCTGGCTGTCTCTCCACAGTAAGGTTTTTGGCAAACATTTCCCACCAGTGCAATCCTCCTGCGGGGTATTAACATAGGGAGTGCAGGAATACATGAAACTCCTGTGGCTGCCAGTATTTTTTTAACTCTGTCATCTAACCCACCTTAGATCTAAATAGCACAGTGTTAAATACTGCAGAAAACATGGTGGCTATTTCCACAATTACTCAGGGTATGTTTATACTACCCGCCAGATCGGTGGGCAGTGATCGATCCAGTGGGGGTTGATTTATCGTGTCTAGTCTAGACACGATAAATTGACACCCGAATGTTTTCCCATCAACTCCTGTATTCCTGCCCTGTGAGAAGCGCAGGCAGAGTAGACGGGGGAGCGGCGCAGTTGACTCACTACAGTGAAGACACCACGGTGAGTAGATTTAAGTACATCAACTTCAGCTACATTATTCATGTAGCTGAAGTTATGTAACTTAAATCGATTCCCACCCCCCTCCCAGTGTAGACCAGGCCTTAGTGATTTTGTTCAGATCCTGTAGGCAGCTTTGAAAATCTTATCTCTTGTGTTAGCAACCATGGGAAATCTTTGCTGAAAAGCTAATTAGCATATCCAAGACCTTGCGGTGAGCAGTAATTGACGACCAAGATGAGTTGAATGTAGGGTGACCAGATAGCAAGGGTGAAAAATTGGGATGGGGGTGGGGGATAATAGGCACCTATAAGAAAAAGACCCCAAAATCGGGACTGTCCCTATAAAATCTGGACATCTGATCACCCTAGTTAAACTGTTTGTTGGGAAATTGGTAGTGAGCAAGGGTCTATCAGAACTGCTTGATCTGTTGGGTTGCTTTGCACCGAGTTTGATAATGCGAAGAATCTGTCTTCACTAGACCTGTTAGCTGAGTTTGTAACCAGTTAAGCAACCTGCTTAAATCTAAACATGAGCACTAGAATTCTTCAGCCTCCCTTATGCGCCTGTGATCCCACTGGTTCAGGGCTCTCATTCTTCATACAATCACAGGCACACCCATGCAGTGCTCTCTCTGCTGAGCTTATCTGCTCAGTCTTGTGAGCAGACAGACTATTGAAATGTGCTAGCATCCTGTTCTCAGAGAGAAACAGGAAACTCAGAGCAACTCTTTACTCCTGACCTCTCTCAGCTTGGAAGTATCGTCTTCCTTGGCCTTGCACTGATGCTTTCTGAAATGTCACTGACATTGTGAAGGGTTAATGCAGTACAGTTTGAAAAGGGACTACATTAATGCACATAAGGGAACTTTTAGTGCCTGTCAGCAGGATCCATATGGGCCAGATGGTGCACAACGCACTGATGCCCAAATAGAATTTACTGTTTACCCCTGGAAGTGTGGACTAAGGTGCTGTGTAGACAAGCTCACTGTTGATAAATAACTTATCTTGCAGCTGTCCTACTTAGAGGAACTTTTGAGATATCTGACAATAAGTAACTCATCTGTAAATTGTTACACTTTCTTCAAAGTTACAAGTTTCATGTTACAAGATATTTCTGGCTAGCTAGAATGAATATCAATTCCTGTCCTTGGATAGAGACCCAAAATCTAGAAGAAAAGTATAGTGGAGAAAGTAGATTTCAACATCAAGGATAACAGAAAGTGTATGACTTTCAGTTCTCTGAGAGTACTTTACAGAACATTATCCCACAAGTACAAAGCATGGGAATTGTATATGAGAATTCCGAGACATTATGGAGAGACACTGTACTACTTATGCTTATTTCTCCTTTTTCCAAAGAAAGGCCACCAGAGATTTTAGTCCCCTCACATGATGTCCTACAACTGGAACGAGAGCTAGTCTTCATCCATAACACCTATTAATCCCTTGTCCTGTACCCCACTACAAACACACACAATCATTTACTAATATATGGAACTACAGGATTAGTGCTGAACATCACATTATTTACTTACATGGCATCCTATTCCCTCAGCTGCTTGGTGACTATTAGGGTGACAATTCTGCAGTCTGATCTGTATGGCAAACCTTTATGTCCCTACAGATTCCCACTGAAGTCAGTGGGGCTCTTCACAGGTCTGTCTGCGTGGATCAGATTGTAGGTTGTAAACAAAGAACAGGGACCGTTCAACTTTATTAATTTCTAATGCACTTAATACACTTTGGAGATTCCAAACATACAATGGCCCAGATCCTAAGCTGGAATAAATAGGAACACCTGTTTCCCTTCGGTACTTATTGGCCTCCATTACTGCTGTATCCAAGTGCCTCATAATCTTTAATGTATTTATCCTGCAGAACAACCCTGTGATGCAGGGAATTAGAGACTAAGGTCCAATCCTCAAAGTTAGTTAGTTAGTGTTAGCAGCTAAATATCTTGGAGGAGCCAGATCTAAGTGACCTTGCCCGTGGTCACCCAGGAAGCCAGTGGGGGAGCAGCAAATTGCCCACATTCCAGATTAGCAGCCTAATCACTGGGTTGTCCTTATTTATTTATGTATCACTACACCAGTTTACATTACCTGAGACTCTGGTTCAATCATTCTAGGGTTTATCGGAAAGCAGATTCACCAGGGCCAAGTGAATTTTAAAAATATAAACTAAACTTTTACAGTGGGCTTTTAAAAGTTTCTCCTAGCAAGGTTTTAAGGAGTTTGCAACTATTGTAGTTTTGTTATCATACGTAGACACAGAAATATGCAGTACACGCATCTATACAGTAGTACAGCCTAACCTCATAACACCGATAAGGTTAACGCAAAGCAATGTTATTCCTGATGTCGCAGATAAATCATGTTTTCCACCACTACACACAAACGTACTGAGCTATAGCTAACCTTTCATCTGGCAGGCAGAGGTACTCCCGACCCCTTTCAATCTGGAATTCTCTAACCACCCATGGACAACAAGATATTGTGCATCTACCATCAATTTTCTGATTCCCTGGGGAACAAGGCTGCAAGCACAGAGACTGGCAAAGGCTTGTTACTCACAATTTCTTCATTGTGAGTTCATGCCTATCCTTAATTTGGCTCAATTGAGCCAAATCCATATCAAATTGCACTTGATAATACAACACATTCAAATCAAGGTTACTAGCTTTAAATCAGTATTCTGGTTTGACTGGTCTCTTCTCATTTAAATGGCAATATACCACAACCAGTGCTCATTCTTGATTTTGAGTTAACAGCACATCACTGTCCTTCAAACGTGGTACTTGAGCTTCGGTTGAACTCCTGCAGTCTACTGCAGAAAACAGTCAGTACAGCCCAAGTCACCAGCAGACTTCATGAACGATAACCCTTTTATCAGTGCATTAGAAGCAGTAGTGACTTTATTGGAACCAAGAAGATTCAATGTAGGATACTTGCTGTTATTGGTTTATCAGTTACAGCTAAGATATAATTTCTTTGAAATGAGTTGCCAGAGAAAATTCTACTGAACAATTATTATTTTTTAAAAAAAAATAATAGAGGCAGGCGTTTATCTTATCTGGACCACTTACCTGTTTAACAAGCCATGACAGAATTTGGTCTGCATCTTTAGTATTAAGATAACACTAGGTATCTGTACCATAACTCATACTCTATCTCAGCTCGAGCTATATTCCATCACCATCTCTTAATACTCACGGAAAAAAATAAGTTGTCCTGCCAGCAGTTCTCTTTATCTCTTAATAAAATGTAAGTAAGCAAAGAGTATGGGTGCGATTATAGAAGCTTAAGAAAAACAGTAGACAGGAAGATAGAAATTGATTATATGTAGCTTACCTATCCGGTGCTAAAGTCCCATCAGATTTTACAAGCAAAGCAGATAGGCTGGGTCAGTATTTTCTAAGGAACTAATGGGTGCTGCTGAAGTGTTGTTGTATTCCACTAGGTGGCAGTCTTACCTTTAAGTCAGTACAGGACCAAAGCAGCAGGACAGAGCTAGTCTCTAAAAGTTCCATGGCCCTTTTTGGAAGGGTCTGGATTGTAATATTGGTGTCCTGATCTAATTCTACCTTGGGTAATTAGACCTTGCTTGAATTTTTAATTGGACATGGCATTGCTCTTCACTTCCTCCACCTCTGAATTATGTTGCTGTGTGCTGTTAAAAAACAGCTGTTGCATTTCATCCAAGAGCTGCCTTGGCATCAGCGGTAGGAAATTTACTCTATGGTCATTTGGGATGAAAGCCACTGTTGTTATTATAAGAGAAGCAATTAAGAACACCTGAGAGAAGCCCTAATGTCAGTTCTGGGCAATAATAATCACAAGACCAATTCTTCTGTGTCCAAAATATATCATGCTGGTAATTACACATACTGAGGAAAGAGGGATTTTCAGCAAAAGCAGCAAAGAAAATGTCTTTAAGCAGACAGGACCCCCTCCCCACATTGTCTCTATACATGTTAATAGGTAGAAAAGGTATTTTGCCTCTTAACCATAGTCTGTTTTGAAATCTGGTCCAATACATGTACTGTATTTATATTTATGCACTCTAGGTAACCAGACTAGGCTGGATCCTCAGCTGGTGTAAATCCACATGGCTTCATTGGGCTACACCAATTTATATCAACTAAGGTTACAGCAGGGAGTAAGGTCTGAAGACCAATGGCCAATATGTAGTGCCTTAACAACAGTCAGATGGGCAAGCATCGAAATTTGGATCTGACTTTGGAGCCAGACTTCTGAGGTGGAAGTATGTTCTGATCTCATGTTCTGATTCATATAATAGTCTCTTTGGGAAAAATTTTCAAAAGCACTTAAGTCTCTTAAACAGGAGTTAGACTCAGAAGCCACTTAAGTGCTCTTGAAAATGTTACTCTTGATCTATATGCTGTTCACACGCATGCGTGCGCGCAAACACACACCCACACACACAAACTGTGAACATGCTGCAATCAACATACTGAAAATCTATTAACATTCAGAAATACCAGTTACGGGGAATTATGTTTCAAAGTCTCTTTGTTTAATGCAGACCAAGACCTTCAAGTATGAATACTGAAAAAATATTTTTCAACCACCAGCTCAATAGCAAATCATAATAACTAAACCCTATGAGGAAATATCATTGACCTTTCCTAGTTCCTCGTTTTCTTTGCCTGGGGATGTTTAATGTCTTGATGCAATCAGTCATTTTGGGCAATTCCTATTTGGCAAAGTCTTTTGTAATTCCACCTGTCTTATGAAAACAGTTAATATTTAATACCTAGCCATCAGTGGAGTTGATCTGCCATCTCTTGTGATATTTTCCCTGTTTCAGCTACATTTTTAAATCACAAATTTTTCCAGAATGACTGATTGTATTTTTTTTTAAAGCTAGCAAAGCTTGCTACCTTGCCATTTCTTTTATGAGAGGGAACTTAGTGTATTGATGGTCTGTTTTTTGTTTTTGGACAAGCACATTTTCCATTGGAGTTTTATAGTTTTTCAGAACAACTTTCCCAGGAAGATCAGAGCCATGGTGCCACATTTCAGTCACGTATTCTATGCTATAGACCTGTATTCTAAACCTAAACAGTTTAAATTCTGCCCTCACTGCTACTATTTCAGCAGTGCCTAATGGAGTTGTGGTTCAGCTGCCTCATGTTCCCATTCTCCTCTATGGGTCAGTCTTCCTGATTTGACTACATTTTCAGTGATGCACAGTGGTCTCTCTCTCTTTGGCTGGGCTGTTGCAGTGCATCATGGGAGTTATGTAACCAGACTGCACCTTGGGAGTTGTAGTCTGGCTAGGGAGTCCAATTCACAGGGGAAAGTGTGGGCATGAGGCATCTGCAGAGAGTAATGTTGAACCTACCAAAAAAGAAACATTTTTATTTTTATTTTCATGATGGAAACTAGAAAAAAACCTCAGCAACAAATCAACATTTTCCCCACTGATAATTTCATTATTTTGGAAATCACATTTTCAGTTGAAAAACATTGACAAAAAATTCCCAACCAGCTTTAGTGTAGAACCAAATCATTAATGTAAAGGAAACTAATGCATAAACATCAGATTATTTTATACTTTCTATACATACTGTATGTTACTGGTTTATCCCTTCAAATGCTTGCTATGTAAATAACTTGGTCTTGTTTATTTCTTTTCCAATTTTCCCTGCACTATATTGCTAAAGACATAACTGATTAGGCAAGAGCAAGGAATTTGTCTGAGTGAGTCCTGAATCAGCAAAGACCTGTTCTCATATTATATAGAAGATAAGCTAGGCAAGGTAGATCGTATCTTGCCCTGTACTCATTAGCATTCTATAGGCAGTTTGGTTATGACTTTTGGGGGGGGCAGGATATGACTCTTGCAAAGGCAGTGGCAGGTGACACATCACTAATTCAAATGCTGCCTTCAACAAATACTTTCTGAAAGCTAGAGGGACACTGCTACAGAAATACCTGCAGAAAATATACAGCAGATTTTAAAACTGTTTCACCTACAGCAGGAGAGAAACGCTTGACAAGGGAGAGAATGTAGTTTTGATTCATATTTCAATTCAAAGTGAAAACAAATAATATTTGTAAGGGATGCAAACATCTTGTGCAGAACTACAGCTCCTTATGTCCAGGAATTTTTAATTCCAGAGTACTAAAAGGAAGGTCCATGGCTCTTCACTATTTGACTTTGGGCAGCTCATTGAATTTCTCAAGTTAACATGGTTCTAGTCAGTTTTGCTGCTGCTATTGGTGGTGGTTAGTGAAACTGACAGAAATTATGTCAATTTCAGTCCACAGCTGCCTGAAGTTCCAGGTTCTGGGGCAGGCTGCCAGGGATCTGGGGAACCTGGAAGCCCTGGGTCTTTGGTAGTCCTCCTGGAGGGCTGAAAGGGAGCCAGGAGCCTGGATGCCCTGGGAGTGCCAGCTCCCAAGCTCTATGGTCCCTTGCTTAGCAGGCGGCTGAGCAGCCAAGTGGGCAAGCTGGCAGGAAACCAGTTTTGAAACCTGCCTGTGATCCAACAGAAGGTGGTCATTGTGACACTGCACCCCAAATTCTTCGGTGATATTATGATCGATTATGCTAAAATTTGGATGTATTTTATGCAGATAAGTATTGTGAGATGTGATTGGAAAGGTTATGATTTGCGGATTGTGATTATCCTGTTTGTACGCCTGTATCATTTTTGTTTCCAAAGTTATGAATATTGACTATATATCTATTTCACATGTAACTGTTCCTGAGCAGTGCCCACTAGGCAAAAGGCTCTCAGTCTAAATGGCTGGCTTGGAAGGGTCAATTCAAGTTAATGAGCCATCAGAGAGAACAATGGACCTTAGGAGAAGCTTATCTTCTACCTGGGGAGCTTTCCTGAGGACAGCCTCCAAGTAATGGCTGCTGTTACACTACAGGGCCATGTGACCAGTTCACCTGGTGCTGGACTCCATCTTGGGATGTCAGTATTTTTCCAGTATCAGAGGGTAGCCGTGTTAGTCTGGATCTGTAAAAGCAGCAAAGAATCCTGTGGCACCTTATAGACTAACAGACGTTTTGGAGCATGAGCTTTCGTGGGTGAATACCCACTTCCTCAGATGCATGTCATTTTTCCACTGACTGGAGTGGGAGCCAAGCTTTGAAACAAAGGATTCCCACCATACGCAAAAGCTATATAAGGCAGGTGAGTGACAGCATCATGGTTCTTGGCATCATGGTTCTTCACTGACTCCCCACCCAAGACGACTTGTGGAAACACCTAAGGAACAAAGACTGAACTGGGGAAAGTGCTGGACCCAGGCTAAAGGATTTTTAGTCTGTGAATGGGAGAGATGGGGATTCCAAGCTGTAAGCAAGTTCAGCTTGCCCCTTAAGAATCTCCAGCCTGCTTATACCATCACTTAGGGTGAGAATTTGCTATTCATATCCAATCTATGTAATATATTAAGCTTCGTTTGCGTTCTTTGGTTATTTTCTAGGTCATCTGCTTTGATCTGTTTGCTATCCCTTGTAATTACTTAAAATCTCTCTTTTGCAGTAAAACTTGGTTTTGCTTTATCTAAAACCAGTGTGTGGGAGTTATAACTCGGGACAGAAAGCTGTTGCATATTCCTCTCCACATTGAGGGGGGTGATGGTGAATTTTATGAGTTATGCTGTATAGTTCCCTGTGCAGCACAAGATGGTATAATTTTGGATTTACACTCCAGAGGGGGTATATGCCTTAGGAACTGGGAGGTGCCCTAGCTGGAGCCCTCCCATACAGGGGCTGGTCAGAGTGTCTGCATGTACCTGCAGCTGGATGTGTCCCTACCTCTATGTGTGCTGGTGGAAGTGCAGACTGGAGCCTACAAAGGGCTTGGCAGCTTGTCACAGCAGTACAGTGTAAAAGGGAGCCTAGGCTGGTGGGTCAGGGGGCTCAGTGGTACCCCAGTTCCAGGTGGCACCTTGGGGGGGAGGGCAACCCATCACAGTCATAATCAAATCATTCCCATGATACAGTTTAATTTTGATAAATTGGCAAATTCCAACAAAACATTTTTTCCAGCCAGCTCTACTCATTTCCTCATCTAGATTTTAATTTTTTTTTTTAAGGACTGACAGTGGACTCTGTGCTCTACAAGACACAAAAGAAGAATATAGTCCCTGATATGATGAGCATGCAATCAAAATATGCTGTGGAATGTTGGTAATTATCTTTACTTACCTGACAGATGGTATTCAGGGGCGGCTCCAGGCACCAGCACGCCAAGCATGTGCTTGGGGCAGCAAGCCCCGGGGGGTGCTCTGCCGGTGCTGCGAGAGCAGCAGGTAAGCTGCCTCCGGCGGCTTGCCTGCGGAGGGTTCGCTGGTCCCACAGCTTCGGTGGACCTCCCGCAGGTGTGCCTGCGGAGGGTCCGCTGGTCCCACGGCTTCGGCGGACCTGCGGGAGGTCTGCCGAAGCTGCGGGACCAGCGGACCCTCCACAGGCAAACCACTGGAGGCAGCCTGCCTGCCATGCTTGGGGCAGCAAAATCCCTAGAGCCGCCCCGAGAGTATTGTGAGACTAAAGTAGGGGTTGCCAAAACCTTTGGCCTCTCAGCTGGAAGGCACTATACAAGGGCAAAGTAATTAATGTTCTACTTCAGTAGCAAACACTGGTGGGGATTCAGTTCAGGACTCTTTCTTCCCTGGACATACAATAGTAGAGGTAACACAAAAACAATTTCTTGTTTTAACTCTTTGGAGTGTTGGGACATTCTCGCAAACATTATCCCCTAAACTCCTAAAATGGAACATTGAGATAAGATTAGAACAATACATACTGACTACTAACGAGTATCTCGTGCAGGTTTATTGGTAAAACGTTAGAAACTGTGTTATCCTGCACAGTTGCCAACTTTCACGTGGTAAATAAGCACCCCGATTTTCACAATAAACCAAAAATCAAGCTAATCCCATTTCAAAACAAGGCCAAAACAAGCCAATCCCTAAGAACCCCAACACTCTGTGACTAGATCTGTGTGCAGTCTGGGATGGTGGTGGGCCTGCTGTGCACCCCTGACTCTCTCCTGCCTCGCGCCTGCTTGCTGGGAGTTGATTAAAAAAAAAAAAAGGAGCAGCAACAAGCTACAAGTCAAACAAGCTGTAAACCAAAAACTAGCCAACAAGCAACTCACAAACCAATTAAGCCAAAAACAAGCCCAATTTTTGCGTTGTTTATCTTTGCGGGTTTGGCATGTCTGTTATCCTGCTGAGCAGTGCCTCCTCTTCCTTCTGTTTTATTAAATATAGGCTACCAGGTACCTGTATAACCAAGAAAAGGCATGTCTGATTATAATCAAAGATGATATTTAGTACCAGAGTTATTCACCAGGGCTTTGGTAAAATAGCTGCTGGATCTTACTTACACACACTTACTTAGCGTAGGTTCTCGAGCAAGGCGAAGGGAGCTGGGACTCTTGGGGAATCTGATGCTTGCTTGCTATGATCTCAAGAAAGTCACTTACTTCTCTATAGCTTAGTTTGCTTATCTGTACAATGACATAATGCTCCTGATCTACCTCACAGTCATGTTGCGAGACTTCTTGGAGATCTTTGGATGAGAAGTGCTGTGAAATGGCTTTGAAACTGACAGATTTGGGAGCCAATCAATATCTGCCTGATACTGTAGTTATTTCCATTATGAAGCCTCTCATATTGTTATCTCTTTTATGGCCTATTTCATGGCCTATTCTGATGAGTTAGCATTATCTAATACCTCTTTTATTGCTTTAAAGTTTCATGTGTCCCCCTCAGTGCTGTGTCTTATTTCTTCCTCACAAACTGCTCGTGAATTGCCTTGGCAGATAAGTCAGCCAACTGATAAGTACTCTCAGAATAAGGCTTATGGTTCACCGGACATCAGCTTATGCTGTCAGAGCTGATAACCTTCAGCTGGGAAAGTTAACAACAATTTCACAATTGCAATCATTGACCTACTGTACTGTATGTGTTACAGTTTTATAGAGTGCAGCCAGAACATTCAGCTTGGCAGAAAGTTGGGATATTGTAATGACATTTTATCCAAGAAGATGACTGCTGGCTATGAAATCTCAGTAGCCAAGTCAATGAACCATATCGCACTGGAAAATAAACCCCCTTATTTCGAAGGAATCCAACACATGTTACAGAGCAGCGTGGTTTAATGGATGGGGCACTGGAGTGGGAGTCACAGGACCTGGATTCCCTTTTCCCTTCCCACCCTTTGTCTGACTTGTCTATTTAGATGGCAAGTTTAGAAGACAGATAGCTATACAAATGTATATGAGAGACAGACCCTAAGTATACTGCCAACAGAGATTTCTGATATGCATCTCATTTATATGATAAATGATTTTCAAATGTAGTCATATCAAAGCCATTTGGCTGTGCATGTAACTGCCCTATGGAAAGTCACCCTTATTATGGTTACATTTGTCCCACTCCTTCCGACTGTTGATTACACTTGCTTGTCTTGTTTTAATTAGATTGTTAAGTATTTAGGGGCAAGAGCTGCACTCTGTGCCTAGCACAAGGGCCCTGATCCTCAGTGAGTCCTCTAGGTCAATGGTTCTCAAAGCCAGTCTGCCACTTTTTCAGGGAAAGCCCCTGGCGGGCCGGGCCGGTTTGTTTACCTGCTGTGCCTGCAGTGGGAGCCACCATTGGCCGAACCTGCAGATGCAGCTGGTAAACAAACCAGCCCAGCCCACCAGGGGCTTTCCCTGAACAAGCAGCGGCCCTAGTTTGAGAACCACTGCCATAGATCTCATTCTTTTTACCACTCGGAGACAGCATTACTGGGACTTTCATCTTTAACCCATTTCTTGCTGCAAGATTTGCTTCCACTGAGCATCTTATTAATCTTTCCTTTTCCAGGATCTCTGATTTCACTGCCTGACCCACATCAACACACTTTGCAGGCTCTCTAAGAGGGATCAAGAACTTGAACATCTTCTTCCTCTTTCTCCCCGCATGGCTGTTAATAGGGGAAACGTGTAAAACCCATTTCACAAAAGCAGTGTCCTTGCGTGTGCTCTTCTGCGGGGGGGTCTGTGTATCTATGTATGGAGCCAGTGGCTGGAAAGATGTGATGAGGCAATGGTGCTAGCCTTGATCTTCAGCTCTTACACAACTGCAGAACATACATTAGGGCTTGAGAATTGGGCCACCAGTGGCTTATAAACATGTTACCACTCTCATTTAGGCATGAACTATTTTTACAGCGAATTTGCAAGCTGGAATCATTTTGTAAAAACACTTATCTAGTTTTCTCTATTTTTACTTGTAAATGGGAGCAGCAGTTGTGAAGATGCATTCCCTGCCTCTCAACTCAAATTAGAGAAGACAAGCCAGCCTATGATAAACATAGGACAACATTTCAGGTTAGGGCAGGAGTGAGAAGAGAGGAAGAGGGATTGCCAGAGGGGGAATTTGAAGGAGGAGAGTGACAGACTGAGGGACGGTCCTTGGCATAGCACAGCAGAAGACATGTATCGGAGCAGGAGATGAAGGGATGACTGAAGAGAAGTAGGCCACGCCTACACTACCCACTGGATCGGCAGGTAGTAATCGATCTATTGGGGACTGATTTATCGCATCTCGTCTAGACGCGATAAATCGATCCCCAAATCGACGCCTGTACTCCTCCTCAGCAGGAGGAATAAGCAGAGTCGACGGGGGAGCCACGGCAGTCAACTTGCCGCTGTGAGGACAGCCAGGTAAGTTGAACTAAGATACTTAGTTTGAATAGCGTAGCTGAAGTTGCGCATCTTAGATCGATTTCCCCCCCACGCAGTGTAGACTAGCCTAGTTAGGAAATTGTGTTTAGGGAACAGACATAAGCATAGGAGAGCACAGAGCTAGGTGAGAGCAAGCATCTGTAGCACCTTATCAATAAGGACAAGGAACTTGAATTGAATATGAGACATCAGACCAAGAAGGGGATGTACTGTGGGGGTAGCAGAGGAAGATACTAGAGGCGATAGGGTAAAGCACCTCTGTGCAAGACAGGGCTGTTTGGGGCTGAGCTGAGACTATGGACCAACTTCATGCAGGAACTAAGGACTACCACAAACCTCCACTGCTCCAAGTGCAAGGTACACTTCTTTGACCTTGTCTCTCTCCAACAAACACAGAGCAGCACATAAAACAAAAACACTACACTACCCACACAAGGATGAGAGAAAGAACTACCTGTGAGAGATGTAGGTACAGTGCATAAAGTACTCCTGGAAGGGGCTATGATGAAGAAGGCAGTCCAATAACCTGTACAGAATAGCAGCCGCATTTTTTACATTGACTAGAGTTGAAACAGGGAGAGATTACAAAGCCAGATAAGAGAAAATCATCGTCATCACAGAGGTGACCGCTGTTTTAAGCCAGTAGGTAAAGTAGATTGAAACAGGAGTGGAAGCATTCACCACATCGACCAAGAGGAGGACCACCTGCTGGGGACCTCAGCTTACCCAACCCAAGGGGAAGAGTAGGGCTCTCCTCTGCTTTTAGTCTCTGGGTTTCACTGTGGAGACAGTGAAGAAAAGGCAGGAGTGCTGAGCAGGAGACCTGATGTAAGGGGAGAAGGAAAGGGATCATAAAACAGTTCAAATATTTTCTTAGGCTGTGATTTTTATCATATCGAAGCTGGGATACAGCACAAACCCAACCCAAGCTGTTCTGAAATATTTACAAGAGATCTGCACAGATAAATAGTTAACTATTTGGAAGGATTTAAGACCAATGGGAGAAAAATCAAGTTGGAAACATCTTGAGAAGTTGAGAATTCGAAGCTGAAATGAACCATCTCTTGATTCCACAATGAAGACCAGCAGCACCTCCATTTGATTTCAGATCAACTTGCTTCAATCCATCACGCTTTCCCTCTCTATACATCCCCAGGAGGCTATTCTGCTAGCAGGCTGTATTGACAGCTTGGGTTTAAGTTTAAACCAAGGCAGTTTTTATAGCAGCAAGTACACTAGGATGCCACATAGTCACAGTGTGAATCCCACTAAACTGCTTATCAGCCGTGACAAACAATTTATATTAAAAAAAAATATGACTAAATCAGTGGGGGCTGTAAGTAACATACAGCTTAGAGGAGAAGAGCTGGAGCAAATGATTTTGTTCGCATGATTCGTCAGAGGGGCTGATCATGATCTTGGTGGGTTGGAACTTTTCCATTTCTTATTTTTTTTGAAAGAAAAAAAAAG
Organism: Gopherus flavomarginatus; assembly: GCF_025201925.1. Taxonomy (NCBI): domain Eukaryota; kingdom Metazoa; phylum Chordata; order Testudines; family Testudinidae; genus Gopherus; species Gopherus flavomarginatus. The sequence continues at coordinate 41,856,103 of NC_066628.1, read as the reverse complement.
GTTTAACTCAATTGTGCCACAGCCTGACCAACGTTTTATTTCAGCCCCCAGTCTCAGTGCTTATAAAAGATGCTCTGATGATTTAACCATGTAAGACCAAATCTCAGTGTGGGAATATTTGGAAAGTGCTGAATGTATTATTGGTATTACAGTAGCCCCTAGAAATGCCTAGCTGCCCTATTATGCTAGGTGCTCTGCAAAGTAAGAGATTGTTTGTTTGTGTCAAAGGTCCTACAGTCTAAATAGAGATGAAGGGTTGGAGGACATGAAGGAGGCTCAGCGTGGTGATATTCACATGCTGGTCAGCGGCAGGGCCAAGTATAACTCAATTCTCAATCCAGTGCCCTGCCCACTAGATCATGCTACCTCTTGCTAGATGTTAAGGGAAGATCAAAGGAAGAGGCTAGTGGCCTCAAGGGCTACAGCTAAAATGTTGTGACAAAGTGAAAATGAACTGGGCTGACCAAGGCATGGCACAGGAGGTATGTGCTACATTCTCTGCATACGATCTGTACAACGTGTGCTCAGTGGATAAAGTTCAGCCCCGTGCAGAGACACCGCACAAGGCTCTGTGCACCACTTACTCCCTATGTAAAATGTACTCTTTTACAAAAGAGGCATTGGGGAATCACAAGCTGGCCATTTTTCATTAACTCCATACCAAATGGGGCCAGTTAACAAGTAAAAAAGATGTTTTGAAATTGAAAATGTTTTTTTTTCCACAATTCTCAGCCCTGCAAGCTCAACCCTATGATCTGTGAATCAAGATTCTTGCAAGGTTCTACAGATTATGCCCTCATAATTACACCTGTACAATTCCATTGCTTTCAGATTATGCCTGTTGCCTTTAAAGGCTTTGCACAGGTTTAAGTGATTGGAACACAGTAAATCTCTCTCACCCTCCCACCCTCCAGCACAAAACAAAGCCTATATTTAGAAACAGACCAATTGCCACATCTTTAAATCAGGACTTACAATAATCACACAAACATAGCTACTATCCATAAAATAATAAACCTCTTCTGTGGGCACGGAGTGATGGGGAAAAGCCTTTTAACTTATCTCATCAGTTTGTTTTGTTTTGCCTTCTGAGAGCCTGCTTCTCTGAAGTGATCCTCTAGCTGCAGGACTCCTTGTAAACAGAAAGCACATACCACAGGGATGATATATTTCTATTGTCTGGGACGTGGAGAACGGTGCTATGGGGTGGACATTAAGCCATCATTGCAGATAGAAAATGGGAAATAATTTTCATGACTTTGGAATCAGGATGCATTTTCATAAGTACACAGTGCACCACTGATAACAAAAGCAATTTACCCACCTGGGAACCTGATAGAACTTCTGGTCCAAGTTGTGTCTCTTCTCTTCTGAAAGCCTCCAGTGAAAGGTGGAACAGGGCTTTACCCCTTATCATCTGGGCCCACCCAGAACCAACTCTTCTTAGATTCACTTGTTTATCATATTCCTGCCAATGAATGAGTGGCACAGTTTTTTGGGGGGTGTGGGACTCAGTTCCTGTCTCCTTGACAGCAGACTGATTTCATAGCCCTTTCTGTTATTGGAATTAATAGAACCAGTCCGAGAAAGCTCACTGCTCCGTTACAGGCAGAACAAGCATGGCCATTTTCCAGAAAACAAACTTGTGAGACATAAATAATTGTCAATTTCTTTTAAAGAATATGAACATCTTCCTAACTCCACAGCCTTGTCAGGACAGGTCTGACCAGAGAAGATCAGATTTAAACTAGAATGCAAATAGTATGAGACTATAACAGCATCAGTTACACTGAGCTTGAACGTGCCTTTATGGATTCTCTAAGAACTGAATCCTTCATCCATGGGTGTGGAGAGACCCACCTCCCGTACAGCTTCTGTTGCTCTCCCACATGAGTAAAAGTGGGGAGAGTGACAGGATTTTGGGAGTCCATACGTCCCTGACACACCATGGAGGCCAGTTCTCTGCACCAGCTGAGGGCACCCCATCATTCCTCCCACAGGCTGACAGTTACTTGTCCAAAGGGTTTGGTGTATCCTTAAGACTAATGATGAATTGATTAAGAACCAATAAGCAGGATCAATTTGTGAATGATTTGTTCTGCAAAAGAGGGGCTAACTTTAGATCTATAGCTCCGCTCACTGTACAGATGGACAAAGGAAAGCACAGAAAGTGTAAATAACTTTTCAAAGTCTCCCCAAAAGTCTGAGGTACACTGCCGAGCTGAGACCGCCACCCAGTCCTCTGGTCCCACTACCGGCCAGTGTCTTAGCAAGCGTGACTAACTTTCCGCTGCTGTCACAACTTCACATGGGGCCTGCAATAGCTCTTTCTCCTTATGCTGGTTTTTATGTATCACCTGCTTTACTAAGTCATTATTCTGTTGACGAGCGAGTGTAAAACAACCATCTAAAGCATGAAGATGGAAGAGCATGGAAAATGAACGTGTTTAAAATGCATTTAGTGTGATGTCTCTTCATTCCTTTAATGGACTGGTTGGTCATGCCTGTAACTCGGGGAGAGTTTAGCGCCTAGCCAATTAATTCACTTGATACATCTGCTAAACCATCGCATCCGCCGTTTTGATTCAGAAAATTCTTTTCAGTAAAATTCTTTGAGCTCTTGTCAGCCATTACTTTAAAGGGTTCATGGCACATAACCTCTGCAGAGAGCATCCAAGCAAGCAGTAAATGTATTCTTCTAATTGGTTTGTTAAACATGGCTTTGTGCAGAATTTGTTTAAGCAAGCACCCCCATAATTGCAAAGGCCTTTCAACTCTTTGCTCAGAAGATGACGAATCCATGGTTTCTGTCTTCCGAAAGGGAATACAAAAACAGAGGCTGATCTATTTGGATTTATCTGCAGTGGCTCAGAGGTTTGCCATGGCTGCCAGCTTGCTAATATTGTGAGTGCTAAAGAATGCTCATCTCATAAGCAATGCAAATAGGAACCCAACCTGCTGTTTCAATGGGTAGATGGTACAGTTTTCTTTGACAGGAGCACTGGGAAGGTGTCCAGCTCCCACATTTAATCTGATTAACTTTTTTATTTTTATTACAACATCCATCAGCTATTGACAAATCTATTGGCCTTCCAAATTAAGTACCAAAATAAAATACCAACTCCTGTAATGGATGATGCAAGGTGCAAGCCTTATCTTGCTGTCCCTTTGCCCTCACCCAACAATTCCTTTCTTGATTGCAGGCCAAATATTGAAATATACAACAAATTCTTAATTAGAGGACTATCCTGATTAATCATGAAAAGCTAACTGGTAGCATTGTGGCTCTTGGTTAGAGCCTGAGAAAGGAAGCCTCTCTCCCTTCCCAGCAATCCAATGGGTAGTAGAGGGGATTGGAATAATACTTTGGCACCCAAATGTATTTTGGACCTCAAGTTGCTAGGGGTTCAGCTGAAGATGTGTGTTCCTGAGGTCTCCTTTTAGTTCTATTTTGCCAAAAGGGTTGCTTCTGGAATGGGATGTTGTTTTGCTTGCTGAACTTTTAGTCCTACTCCCCTTGAACAAAGAGCATTTTTGTGTGTTTGTTTTTTTTGTTAGGAAGATGCAGTGATTCAGATCTTCGAGAGTGTGAGAGTGCATTACACACTTTGCTGCCTGAGGCAGAACTGGCCCCACCTGTTTAGAATTAACCTGCCCGAGTACCTCATCACCCTCACATACATCAGATGACGTATTTTGTCATGGTCCAATCCTCTTTTCCTCCTCCAACATTGAACCATATTTTTAATTCAGCTCTTGCCAGGCATAGCTGCTATTCTTACTTAATGCTGGTACCACTTTTAGATTCAGCCCAGGATGGAAGCCTGCTAGTTGCTTCCCTGATACGCATCACTTATGGTGACACACATATCCTTCCAGAGTCCAGGGAGACCTGATCTTAGGCTGCGCAGAAATAATGTATAGAGAATCACCGACAGCTGATTGAGAAAGGGACTGGACTGAACCCCAAAAGGGCATTTAGAATTCACAAACAAGACATTTGGGCCTGTGCTGAATTCTTTTGAACAAATATGCCTTTCCCTAGCAGAAACCGTGGGCTGAGCCCACATCTGCTGCCTTCAGTATTTCTATTCATAGCTTGTACAACTGGGAAATGCAGAAAATCTTGTTTACATGGCCAGAGGCTAAGATAAGGTCAGTTACTCTGCTACAAACATCTAGACCTTGGAAATGCTCTTATTCTTCCTATTATTGTTTCAGTGTTAAACTTTTCTTGTGGTATTAAATCCCACTCTGTCTACTGTTCTGGGAGCGATCGGTCAGGATGGAGAAGTTATCTGTCACAATGGCAGCCCTAAGTGGGAGGTGTTCCCACCTTCAAAGGCACCCACGCAGGGTCCAGCTTCGGCCACTCTTACTCACTCCGAGTAGTCCCTTACTCACGGAGTAAGTCACCACTCAGTATGGCAAAGGGCGGCTGAATCTGGTTCATTATTAGCCAACCATTTTGCATCTGTCCCTCATGATCTCTTTTCCTGACTGTGATAAATCCTTCTGAAATTAGCTTTATCATGCCAATGCCTTAGACATTCCCTCTTCCTGTTTCCCCACCCGGGTAGACAATTCTCCTTCAGTGTTAGGAATTACTATTTAATAACTCAGCTATGTAACTAAGATTATGGTGAGGGCTGGTAGGGACCATGTGCATGTTAATATTAAGATAAACAGATCCCTTTCCAGAAATACCATGAGATTTACAGAGGAACATTATGTCAACAATAGCAGCAGAACCATGGAGAGGGTATTTTCCTTCATGCTGCTGCATATAGGGGAGATGTCTTGGCTGAAGTGCACTTTGTAATTTAAGAAAAGGATTATGAGTCCAAGCAGCAGCAATACCAAGCAGTTAATGAAACTGCTCTTTTGGGAGGACTCAGTGTACTCTCTTAAATATGTTGAAAATTACCCACAATCCCTGAAGGGCTCTACTTGGAACAAAAGCCAGATTTAAATCCTGAACTTAATATAATAATGTGGAATAAATCTTGAGGCTGCTAGTCAGCAAGTTCCCTCTACTTCTTGCTTTTAAGTTGTCGTTCCACCTGCTGCACACATCTCTCTATTGCTGCACGACTCATCGGGGGATTATGGATCTAACATTTCGTTTTAATATTTTATTTCTGCTGCTATTTATTTCAGATGTAATATGTTTGACTATCACCATCTCTCTGGGTGATGGAAGACAAGGCAGAACTGGGCTGCAGAAAATAGAGAATCCCATTCAAAGTAGCCGAGTAAAGCTGTGACCAGCCTTTGTGTTGTTCCAAGCAACAATGACTCTTGTCACTGGCCTACACATCTCCAGGGAGAAGGGACAGATCTAAAGCAGTGGCTCTCAACCTTTCTAGACTACTGTATCTCTTTCAGCAGTCTGATTTGTCTTGCATACCCCAAGTTTCACCTCACTTAAAAACTGATTGCTTACAAAATCAGGCATAAAATACAGAAGTGTCACAGCACACTAGTACTGAAAAATTGCACGTTTTCATTTTTACCATATAATTATAAAATAAATCAATTGGAATATAATTATTTACTTAGATTTCACTGTATAGTCTATAGAGCAGTATAAACAAGTAATTGTCTGCATCAAATTTTAGTTTGTACTGACTTCATTAGTGCTTTTTATGTAGCTTGTGTATAACTAGGCAAATATCTAGATGAGTTGACATACTCCCTGGAAGGCTTCTTTGCACCCCCAGGGGTACATGTACCCCTGGTTGAGAACCACTAATTTAAAGAATCTCTTCTCGGGGAACGCTGAGGAGACAGCCACAGTTCTGCAGCATCATCCCAACTCCCTGGAGAGCTGCTTCAGTGGTGTTGGGGGAGGGAATGGAGCAAAAACCAGCTGCTTCTCCTAGCTAAGCTTGTAGATTTCAATTCAAAAACCTGATCAAGAGTTGATGCTGTGTTGGGCCCACCATTCTCCCCACCCCATCCCCAGAGGCTGTTCCTGAGCAGTTGCAGGGGGAATCAGCCATGAGCAGCACAACTCCTGTTGACTGTGCTGATAGTGGGAAAGGTGGGTTAGCACATTTGCACATGATGGCTGCTGTACATGTAGGAACAGCTCCATAGATCTGGGGATGCCCTTCAGATGGATCCGAGGGGTGGGAGGTATTGCACCCTGCACATGTGGAAGCCCCACAAATCTCCCCCAACAGGGGGGACAATTTTTCTTAAAATAACTGATGAAGTTCGTGGAGTTTTCAGTTCCCTTGCCTTTCACTTGATATCAGTTCTTACACTGCAGTATCTGAGCACTTTCCAGTACTGCATTAAGTGGTAGACTGTTTGGAAAAAGGGCTCAACCCCCCTGATTCTATACTTAGATTTCACTGACCAATTTTCGAGTGTAAACTATAACAGCAAAACATGGAGTCACAGATTGACCCCTGGGGTACTCCCTCTGTCTTGCCATCCAGGTAAGCTTACTTTTGTGATAGATGGTCCCTTAAACCAAAGATCAGAGCAATATTTAAAGGACCAGTGACTTACCTCAGGTCAATTGCACCTTACATCTCAGACCAAAGACAATGCTTGTAGCCAATTGTATAAAGATTTATTACATAGGAAAAAGAAATGAGCATTATTTACAAGATTAAAGCCTATATACACACAAATGAGTTTCAGTCTTAAGTTTCGAAAGGTAATAGAAGTTTCTATGATAAACTCTATACGTCCTTTAGGACTAACCCAGGCTAAGAAGCTGGGGATCCCTTGCTTATGCCTAGAAATTTTGCCCCACTAGAGTCCAAGCAGCGAAGAGATCCAGTTTCTTCTTGTTAGGGCTTTTTATTGTGTTCCCCTCGGTGCTCTCAGCTGAAAACTCAGCCAATGAGCACATTTACTTGTAATTCATCTCCATGGGTGCTGGGGGAGAGCAAACGAAGTCTTTTTTCCTCTTCAAGATTCCATACTAATTCACTTTGGTGTTAATGGACCTCCTTTTGGAAGCCAGCATTTCATGCTAGTTCATATCTCTTTCCTATCTGGTGATTTACACAGTTACAGAGGTGGACAATGCAGACACTTAAATATTACCTTATGACATGGGTTACAGATGTTATAAGTGAGATTAATGCAGACAGCAGTTTACAAGCATTCAGTAATGTCTAAACACTAAGCACATTTTTATAATTCCAATACTTATATTAACAATATTAACAGACAGGTGAGCCAGGCTATTTCCAGCTATGTATTTATCAGTGTGCAGTTGAGATAAGGGCAGGGCTAAGCATGAGCTGGCACCTGGTTTGCCAGCGTCACATATTCTCAGCCAATCATGGATAGTTCAAGATGGAAAAGAAAACTCGGATCATTGAGTCCATCTCCTATGCAGCATGTTGTTCCCTTATAAAGGACATGTCGGATAATAAACAGGTACTCAACACTCAGCCATCGTAAACACTGGTTTAGATTACTCTGTGTTTGCAGAGATCATCCAGAATTATTTACTAATGAGTTAGAACAAGCATTGCTAATTGTTAAGCAATAAACTAAACTCCAGGTGAAATCACAAATATAACAGATTTATTTGGGCATAAGCTTTTGTGGGTAAAAAACCCACTTCTTCAGATGCAGGGAGTGAAAATTACAGATACGGGCATAGATATATTGGCACTCTATGCACCTGAAGAAGTGGGTTTTTTATCCACAGAAGCTTATGCCCAAATAAATCTGTTAGTCTTTAAGGTGCCACCGGACTCCTTGTTGTTTTTGCGGCTACAGACTAACATAGCTATCTCTCTGATATTTTAAAATACAACAGAGTAATCATTAATTACATTCACTGAAACTCATATCCAAAATACAGATAATGGATGGTGCATACTTAGTTTCCCTTCACAGTGGAAAAAAAATAGTACCTAATATTTTATTTTTTTGTTGCTCCCCATTTCTTAATAGTTACCATAATCAAAGCTGGAGAGTTTGTATATTTGAGCTAGTAATTCAAGGCTGTGCATATCTCTGCAAAGTCTGACAGGTGATCAGAGAGTATATCCGTGATTGTTCCAAACCTCATTACCGACACAGGGCCATCCATCTACATTCTTATTCTGCACCTTTCATTATGGTATCTGAGTGTGTGACCCGTGTTGGTTGGCCCACCGAGCTGCTAGGGAGTGGTGGGTAGCTACTGTCCCACTGGCTGGCCTGCATCAGGCCGTCTGTCACTAGGGAATTAGCAGAGGGAGGGATGCTGGCAAGGGTCTATAGCGCCCCCCTCAGGCAAGGGAGCGCCGGCAAGGGTCTATAGCGCCCCCCTCAGGCAGGGGAGCGCCGGCAAGAGCCTATAGTGCCCCCCTCAGGCAGGGGAGCGCCGGCAAGAGCCTATAGTGCCCCCCTCAGGCAGGGGAGCGCCGGCAAGAGCCTATAGGACTATTGGGATTTTGCCACCCAAGGTGGGTTGGCCGGGCGAGGGAAATGCAGGCCCACCCAGCTCCACTGTGTTCCAGCCCAGGGCCCTGACAGTGGCAGGGCGAGGGTCCCGCCACCAGGTCAGCGGGGTTCCTCCGCAACACGCTGACCAAATAGACTCACCACACTGTGCAGTTCTGTCCCTGGGCTCCTTTCTGCCTGGTCCCTTGAGCAAGTCCCTCCAGCTCATCCGAGTATTCTGCTGCTGGCAGCTCCGGCTCCCCCTCTCCAGGTACTCGGCGGTGGGCAGCCTTGGTAGCCCCTGTCCTTCCTCCAGGTCAGGTTTCTCCTGGTCCAGGGCCTCCCCTGGACCAGCAGCAGGGTCTGAAGGGAGCAGCCAGCGGTCTGCATCTGCGTCTGCATCTGCCTCCCTCCCTGGTGCTGCCCTGACTGGTCTAAGGGCTCTGCCCTTTATACTTCCTGTTCCACCCCTCCCCTTCCTGTGTCTGGCCCCACCCCCTAGGCTGAGAGAGTGGCTCTTCACCCTCAGGTTGGGAGGGAAGCCACCCTGGCTTTCTACAGAGTGCCTAAAACAGGATCACAATCAGAGCTGGGTAAATACTGCAAAAAAAAATGTTCCCATGAATATTCCAGTGAATTCTAAAGTGAATTCGCTTAACAGCATTGTTTTCATAGAACCCTTGTGTATTACATTTTGTTCACAAAAAAGTTCATTGAAAGTAGATGCACAAGCTTTTGAATGCCAGCCAGTCTCCTTTGTAATGCATTAAAAAAAAATAGATTCTGAGTTAAGGTTTGAGAATCCTTTGGAGTTTCCATCAATTGAGCAATTAGACCCTGATCAAAAGCCCATTGAATCCACAGAAAAGCTCCCATTTGTCCTTAAGCTTATTAATAATTTCACAGTTTGTCTGAACTTTATTTCTTGAATTATGAACAGAGAGAAGTGTGCTTGTGCTTCTCACACCAGTGCAAGTCAAGAGTAACTACTGAAGTCAGCGGAGTCATACCAGTATAAATCTGATGTCAGAGAGAAGGAAATTGGGCCTTTTGTGTCTATAGTAATTTTACTAAATTTACCAGCAGATTTTTTTTATATCACTGACCACAACCTTATGTTTACTCATCTGTAGAAGAAACAGAAGTGGGGGAAAAAAAAGATGTAACACCTCATTTACCAAAAGTCTGATACTAATTTGTATACTAAGAGGTAAAAGGAGCCCTTCCAATACAGATAAAGTTGCAGTGTTATGTCTTGATGGCTTCATACACCACTCACTGTAATTTATTTTTAAACAGTTTAATGGAGTGTATTGATTTTATGTTCCTGCATTTGTACCACTTACATGTGACACAGCTGCTGAGTGTTTGACTTCAGCTGACGAACAAAGGAAAGACTGCTAACATTACTGGCCAACAGAATGATGTGAGGCATATCTATGATCAGATGATAGCGCCATAACTCTCATTGGCTTCAGATGGAATTGTAGACATGGGTCAAGTGGCAGAACTTAGCTCTGTAGCCTTAAGAAATGCCATTACCTGAATGGTGAGTGCAAACAGTAGTGCCTTGGAACTAGAAGCAGAAAGGAAGTTTACTTAAACTAGAGGCTGGGAGGGAGAGAAAGCAACTGATCCTCATCTGGAAGGGAAGACACGGAAAGATGTACAACCAATGATCATCACCACTAGAACTTCCAGGATGCAGTTTGCTTGCCTTGAGAAAAAATATTCTACACGATGACAACTTCCGCACTGGGGGAAACCATCCCAGACTTTATTTGCATCCTTATTGTTACTATATTTTCTTGATTAATTTAGTTCAGTGACAGTACCAGTTAGGCTTTCCTGGTTCCCATCACCACCTGGAACTCTAAAGGAGCCAGGTAGCTGAACAAGTGGTGTTAGTTGGGTTTCCACGATAGAGAGAACTCCACGTTACAAACTAGGGTGAAATTATCTTATAGTATTTCAGACTCTGACCTATACAGAAGACAGCCCCAAATGATTTTCAGTCAATGCCTGCTCTGCTTGATGTAGAAGCCCATTCTGAAGGTAAAAAGGCCAGTGCATTGAGGCAACTCATTATTCAACTATTCTGTGCTATCTTGAAAGATAACAATTCTGACCTTTGTACAGAAATAGGTTGGTGTGTGCAGTAGAAGTTCATTTTGAGTGACACCATCAGTGCTTACTCTTCCTGTGACAGGATATGCGTGGGTGCAATAAACAATTCATGCAGTATTGTTCATTGAAAATGAGTGGGGAAAATTTGTGATTCTCCCATTTCAGCAGGCAGTGCTAAACCCTTGAAAATCTGGCCCTGTGAGCATACTGGGAATATCAACATGTCTACGAAAAAAACTTGCAGTTCTGTCTAATGAAGCAAGAGCTATTTGGGAATGAAAACAATGAGAGTTGCTGGGTGCTAAGCACCGAAGTGACCGGATTCTAGGTGCTGAAATGGAAACTGAACTCTTTGAAAAACTAGCCCCAGTTAAGGATAGTGAGCATTTGAAAAGCTTGTCCTAATTAAATTAAAGAAATTCAGTATGGGAAAGTACCTTGTGCTAATGGGCTCTCAAGAAATGTACTAACTATGATAATGCTCAGAAGGTCCTTATTTGGAAAATCAGTCTGAAGACTAATGATCAGTTCTTGATTTCATTCATTTTGTTAATTTTAATTCTAAGGTAATTTGATGTGGCATTAAGGGTGGTAATCTGTTCTGGTTTGCCCCAAATTTTTTTTTTCAGCTAACACAGATAAATGAAATGCAAAAGTCTGAGCAATCCATTTTGCCAAGATTCACAGATGTACCACCAATATGAGTCTACATTTAGGACAGTCAGGCGTTCTCCAGGATTCAGTTATTCCTGCTGAAACTCCAGTAAGTCTATTCATTTCTGTTCTCTCATTGCCAGTGGGTAACAGTGAAAAAAAAAAAAAGTTAAAGTCATCTCTGGTGCACTGTTGGTCATCAGTACATTTGCATTCTCCATGAAAGAAAAGAATTTAATTGCACTTTAAGCCCAAGCATGGGTCAAGACAAGTAAACACACAATTCAATTTGGACACCATGCTGCTGTCCAAAGTTAGTACAGCCAACATTGCTGAGATTTGGGTAACCGCTTTTCTTGCGTTTGAAGCTTTTCCATTAATGACTTTGAAGGTCGTCAAATAGAATAACTCAAAAACTAATATACAGTGATGCCATCAGGAGCAGTAATAGAATCAATAAGCTAAGCATCCTTGCTACTAATAAGGTCTTTGGCCTTCTGGAAATAATTATTTATAATCGCTATATAATGTTTGTGCTATATTACTTCAGGGAGCATTGGCACAGAGTATGTTGGGTGCGAGCCTCAACTACCATAAATGGGTCCAGCTCCACTGATGTTACAATTTCCAGTGACACAGAAATCAATGGGTCTTCTGCACCCATTAACACCACCCGAAGAGCTGGCCACCTATGTTCTCATTGGGCCACTGTTTAGCACACTGTCTCATGGGTCCACTGTTTAGTGCATTCTATCTCACTGGTAAACAAACACGGACAAAAAATCCCCCAACAGCCCCAAAACTCCCCTTTTCACCATTTCATTCTATTCAATTCAAGCTCTCAGAGAGGAAAAGCTGGCAGAGTACACAACCCAAGTGGTGAAGCTATCAGCTACCAACTGATTCATTCCAATGACATCTGATGGTCTCATGTGCCCCTTCATTTTCCCAGCATCAGGGGGCAAGTGGCACTGAATAGAGAGGGCAATAAACTGAAGAATAACTTTTTAAAAGTTATTTTAAAAAAAGATCAAATCTTTAATGCCAACAAGACCCATTGTAGCTGCCCTCCACCAGATAGCAATTGACTGCTAACTAAGCACAATTAATTACAGCATCTCTGCCAGTTTTTAATTGCAGTAATAAAAACCATTAAGTCAGCCACCATTCAGTACTGCATAATTCATACAGGTTCATTTTTCTTATGAACACTCCATTTTTATCTGCTGGCTCCGACACTGCTTTGAGTCTAATCTCTTTAGAAAGGAATTACAAGCAGGCAGCTATTTTGTGGAACCGCTACACATTGACTCGCTCGCTAGGATAAGTGGATCCATGACTACGTTTCCCAGTAGCCAGACAGCACCAGCACAATCGCTTCCAAGGATTTAGGAACACAGGATTCATGTTCTTAAGTCATTTGTTCTTAGAAATACTTTAGAAAATCCCAACCTCCCTCCTCCACCTGTTGTCATGCAAAAACTCTTCTCTGCAGAGACGCAAGAATTAGTTGTGCAGTCACCACATTACCCCATGTGACCCCGGAGTGTTTCTTCCCAATTAGTTCACGCTGTTTTCCCTCATGTCTGTGGAGTCACTTACCGAGAAAGACCAACAGAATAGAAGGATTTTGGTGACTGCAGCATGCTCCAGGAAAACTGACACGTGGACATCACATGCTTGGATGCATCAAAATCACTTAACTTCTAGACAGATGTGTGCGTGGTGCAACGTTCAGTCTCATATCTAAATTCTGAACAGGCCAAAATTCAGGAACCGTTATTCAAAGGCCCATAGTAGAGACTTAGCCATAACTGAGCTCTGCATCCAGGGTTCGGGGCAGGCTCTCTCTAGTTTTTTCTGTATCAATTTTGGCTTAAATATGAGTAAAATGAAGCAATAAGAACTGTAAAGCCTCATTTTTTGCTTTGGCCTCTTTTTTGTTTTTTTCCTGCTGCTGCTCACTTGTTTTCACCTCAGTGGGCCAGAGACAGTCACAACATCAAATGGATCAGACTAAACAGCTGATAGATATGAAATGGAAGGAAACAAGGAAAAATGCAAATGAATGTACATAGGTATTTTTAAAAGCTCCCTCTTACCAGGTGGCTGCCAGTGCCACCAGTCCTGGCCTGAGATGGCTCTGCAGTGGCCCTGCCTCAGTTTCCCCTTTCTCACGGGTTCTTAAACATACTCAGTCTGGTTTGGTTGCTCCAGTGACTTGACCCTCCAGCTAAATCAGGGGTGGGCAAACTTGTTGGCCCAAGGGCCACATCTGGGAATAGAAATTGTATAGCGGGCCATGAATACTCACAAAATTGGGGTTGGGATGCGGGAGGGGGTGAGGGCTTTAGGGTGGGGCTGGGGATGAGGGGTTTAGGGTGTAGGAAGGTGCTCGGGGGCTGGGACCGAGGGGTTCAGAGGATGGGAGGGAGATCAGGGTTGAGACAGGGGGCTGGGGCGCAGGGGGAGGCTCAGGGATGCAGGCTCTGGGCGGCGCTTACCTCAAGCAGCTCCTGGAAGCAGTGGCATGTTCCTTTTCTGATTCCTATGCAGAGGCGCAGCCAGGCAGCTCTGCACGCTACCCTGTCCACAGGCACCGCCCCTGCAGCCCCCATTGGCTGCAGTTCCCAGCCAATGGATGCTGAGGGGTCAGCGCTTGGGACGGGGGCAGCATGCAGAGCTGAGCCCCCTGGCTGCCCCTATGCATAGGAGCAGGAGAGGGGCAACGCTGCTGCTTCCGGGAGCCGCACGGAGCAGTCCCTGACCCTGGTCCCCGGCTGGAATGCCGGATGGGGGCCATGGTGCTGCTTCTGGGAACCACGTGGTGCAGCCCCTGACCCTGCTTCCTGGCTGGAGCGCCGGAGAGGGGCAAACCCCAGACCCCACTCCCCAATGGGATCTCGAGGGCTAGCTAAATCATATAACGAAAGTCCACCCCCTCCAAGATATACCAGTCCAAAGAGACAAACACACAAAATCCACGGAATCTACATCAGAGCCTCAAGTGGGGCCCAGCTGCTCTGTCCTGAGAGTCTGGTCTCTCTTTCACTCAGACTCTTTTATAAAGCTCTCTGGCTCAGTTTTCAGCCTTTCCCAGGCTCTTTTCAGTCTCTCCCCATCAATCCCCCCTGGGCTTTGTTGGGTCACTACCTGCTCTTTTGCTGAGCAGCAACTACAGCGCTTCCTTTTCTGTCCTCTCTCCCCCCGAGACAACTTTTTCCCCTGAAGAGAGAACATCTTACTCTCCCACAAGGCCTCTTATCTTTCCCAAAGAAGTCTAGTTACATGATCTTACACATCTTGCCACCGCGGGGTGTGTGTGTGCGCGTGTGTGTAATTAATTGTGTCAAGGGTGGGGCTGAGGTTTACTTCTTCTTAAAGGGCCCCAAGTGATACTCCCATTTATGACACCCTTTACAACTAGGAAAAGCTCCCAGTCAACATCCTTAAGTCGCTACCTCCTCCTCCAAGTCCCTCTTCAAAATTTATCTCCACCAGGACACATACAGGAAGGTGCAAACTCATGATGTCTAGACCCGGGCAAATTATGATCGTTGCTATTGACTGGGTCCCTCCCTTGACCCTGGCCCATTCATCCACCATTTATGCCTTATCTTTTAGGCTGTAAACATTTTGGGGGAAGGTCTGTTTATTACGTTTTAAGTATCTAACACAACCTGTTTTTGGCATTTAGGTGCTACTGAAATACAGAAGTTAAATAATAAATCTAGGGCTATGGGAGAAGAAGAGTCAGAGTCCTCAATGAAATCAACTGGGGAACTCTTTCTTTGCATACAAAGACAACATATGGGACTTGGTACACTTGTATAGGTAGCATAATGCCTGCCTTTGACAGTTAACACCCTGTGACATTTGAGCAACAAAAAAAAAGCCAACCCCAACCACATCCGAAGGTAGTTAATAAACATGATGCACTGGGCTGCAGTGTGGACTGGGCTTTGCTGGAAAAAAAACATACCTGGAGCTGTGATTAAGAGGCAGTAAATACCTACTTTTTTACTGGCTGGTGGTCAAAGACTCATTAGGCCTGAGAGTGAAATACAGCATCTTGATTTCAAAATACTTTATCATACCAAATATTTCTCAGGCCAACTCATTAGCAGTCTTACAAGGAGAGGCAAAGTTATCCAGCATATTCCCAACAGTTCCCTTGTTCCTAGGAAGAGTAGCAGTTGAGGTAAATTACTGCTTTTTTGTATGTGGTAATGATGCTGCCAAAAAGGGAAGATGTATTTTATCACCTACAATTCCTCCAGGATTTTTTGCGGATCATCTTTCTGCTGCATAGATGCCAATCAAAGCTACACTCCAACTAGAGGGACCTGTTAATAGTGACTTTTTAAAAGTAATATGGCGTTGGTGTGAGTCGTATAAGAAATTAGCATTTTTGTGGAGTTCATTTTCATGTAATAGAACTTGCTGCCAATACAAATTTCATTTCTTCTTTCCAGTGTTGCAAGATGGCTAAACCATGAAGGCCATTTTTTGGGATGTGCTAGTCATCTAGCACACAGTGATTTAGGAAAGGGACCATGAGATTACATCCTGATTACAAGAGGAATGAGTTTTCCAAAGTAACCCTTGGAATAGTGGTCTGGGATCTTCCAGCAGTTAAAACTAATGAAAAACTGATTCACTCTTACCTAAGGGGTTTTTAGGACTGTTAAAAAGATACATACTCTAGTGCCACCTGCTACTCCCATGACCATCGCGGTAAGAAAAATGGACTTTCTCCGTAGTGCTTCCCAGACTGTGATACACATACTACTGGTGCTACATGAGCTTGTTGTTTTACCAATTTACTTCACAATCATTATTTAAATAGGTGGTATGTGACCCAATAAAGTCTGTAACAGTTCCCTAGCTGTAATGTCGTAACAGGCTATATACCAGGCTTAAAATACTTTGGTTCTCTAGGTAGAACCACAGATCTAACCTTGGAAGTGCTGATTCTGCATCTCAGCCTTCTGAGGTAGACCAGTTTAGTTTCCTGCAGTTTACTAAGTCCAAGTCTTACAGACAAGAGATGAAAACCCATGTGTCTATCTTCTCAACAGGGACCTTAAAAACAGTCCTTTTTATAATAGTTCTGGTTGCCTCAGTCTTTGGCCAAAAGTTCCCCTCTGCCCTTTGTTGTTCAGTGTGCTTTGAATACCAAAAGGCTGCCCATGTTTCCAGGCATCACCGCACTTCATTGAAGCTAAGAATAAAGAACATACAAATGGCCGTACTGAGTCAGACCAATAATCCATCTAGCCCGCTAGTATCCTGTCTCTGACAGAGGCCAGTGCCAGGTGCTTCAGCTGCAATGAACAGAACAGGGCAATTATTGAGTGATCTACCGCCTGATGTCCAGTTCCAGCTTCTGGCAGTCAGAGGTTTAGGGACATCCAGAGCATGGGGTTGTGTCCTTGACCATCATGGCTAATATCCATTGATGGACCTATCCTCCATGAATTTATCTACTTTTTGTTTTTTAACTCAGTTATATTTTTGGCCTTCAGAACATTCCCTGTCATGGAGTTTCACAAGTTGACAATGCAGTGTGTGAAGTAGTACTTCCTCATATTTGTTTTAAACCCCAATTTCATTGGGTAACCTCTGGTTTTTGTGTTATGTGAAGGGGCAAATAACATTTCTTTATTCACTTTCCCCACACCATTCATGATTTTATAGACCTCTATCATAGATCCCCTTAGTTGTCTCTTTTCTAAACTGAAGAGTCCCAGGCTTTTTAATCTCTCCTCATACGGAAGCTGTTCCATCCCCCTAAACATTTTTGTTGCCCATCTCCTTTTCCAATATATCTTTGCTTGAGATGGTGCAACCATGCATGCAGTGTTCAAAGAGTGGACATACAATGGATTTATATAGAGGTATTAGGATATTTTCTGACTTATTATCTATCACTTTCCTAATGGTTCTTTACATGCTATTAGCTTTTTTGACTATCATTGCATACTCAGCAGATGTTTTTAGAGAACTGTCCGTGATGACTCCAAGATCTCTTTCTTGAGTAGTAACAGCTAATTTAGACTCCAGCATTTTGTAAGTATAGTTAGGATTTTTTCCCCCATTATGCATTACTTTGCACTTATCAGCTCTGAATTTCATCTGTCATTTTGTTGCCTGGTCACTCAGTTTTGTGTGATCCCTTTGTAATTTCTCACAGGCAGCTTCAGACTTAACTATCTTCAGTAATTTTCTATCATCTGCAAATGTTGCCACCTCACTGTTTACCCCCTTTTCCGATCATTTATGAATACATTGAAGAGCACTGGTCCCAATACAGATCTTTGGGGGACCCCACTATGTTCCACTTTCCATTGTGAAGACTTACTATTTATTTCTACCCTTTGTTTCCCATCATTTAACCAGTTTCTGATCCTGAGAGGACCTTCCCTCATGTTGTTTGTATGTGGTTTGAAGCACATTAGAATTAAAGGGACTCTATAAAAGCTATAACAAAATTATTTTCTGTTCACGCAGCAGTCCAAGCTATAAGAAAAAAATACTAGACTGCAATGTCCCCAGAGGATTGTAATATGATTATGTTATTAGACCATTATTTTTACCTCCTTGCAATTGTGCAAATGAATTGGCCATAGACATTTTAATGCCTTTGATTAGCGCCTCACCAGCCCATATGAAAATGCCATAATGTATGACAGAAAGGTTATGGAAGAACTGGTAAAAAGTATATAAAGACAGCAGCTAGAACAATAAAGAATCTTACAGTGCTGTAGTTATAGCAAGAGGCTAAGAAAATGAGGTTTGTATTCATTAGAAGATAAGTGATAATGCAGGGTCATAACTGAGTTGTGTAATATACTGAGGTTTATAGAGAAGGTTGATTTAGTGAAACCCGCTAAAGTGATGACAGGCTAAGGAAATGCTAGCTAAATAGGTGGACATGCTCATACAACTAATTCATGTTATCTTTATGTGAGAGAGGCCTATTCTCCTGGTTGGAAGTTCTATTATATTAAAGTGTTTACATCGCCTCTGTTAAAGAGAAACATTCTTCTGTTTGAGAATGAAGTTAAGAGCCAAGGTCTTTGACAGTGGAGCTCAGAGGAGTCAGACAGCTTTAAGCTAATAGGATTAATGTCATCTCAGGATCATGAGCTGCTCAACATCCTTCAAGAAACAGAAGAATGCCTGGCAGAGATTAGCTGCTCACCTGACAATCCCTCCCTGGTCCTCAGCACGATAACGGAGCTTTACCAATTTAGAAGATGTCCTGGTACCAGAGCTCATATCCAGCTGTGTTTGAGCATGTTTTGTCCCCTAACAATGTTCCTCTGAACTCTGAAATATAGAAAAACATTCAATATTTCAAATGCATGAGGAGAAGCGTTGACCTTGGTTTATCATCCCATTGACAATCTAACTAAATTATAGATTCTGTTCTGAAGAATCCATCCTATTGCAACTGTCTTGCAAAGTGCAAAGAGCAGCATTATATTATCTTTTGGAAACATATAGGTAAAAGGTAGTTCAACAATTCAGATCAAGTACTTCACACGCCAAGTATTTGGAATGCTTTCAAGCATTGTGCAGTGTTTTGCCCTGTTCAGTAGCAGGTTTTTGTTTGGCTGGAGTCAGCTTTGGATGTTTTACAATGAATGTCTCTCTTAAAATTGTGCAGGGTCAGGGTAAGAAACTCACAGCCTATCCTCACAGCCATCCTAACCTCACAGCCCTGTCAACATTTGCAGAATGGTGCAAATTCCTGGTAATACAGCTTGAGAAGTCGTAAAGAAATAGGTTATAAAGAAATGACGCGGAAATGCCACAGGTATGAGGCACATCCAGCTGAATGGGAGCATCCACCCTGTATATTGACAGGGCAGGTGTTTTTCTTTTTTCCCTGCACCTTAGTCATGGACCAAGGCCGTATTTCTTGCCATTCTCTGGCCGTTAGCCTAGCATGTTATTTTACACCTCATAAAAAGTTTTATTAATAAAACGATAACATAAAAAATAATTGTTAGTGTCCTTCCCTGCTGTTGTAGATCAGTGCTGTGTATCAGCTCAGAGTGTATTCTTTTTGAGCTGCTGGCTCTCCAAGGCCTGTCGATTGAATTTCCAAAGAAACGACACTCCGCATCTCTCTCTCTGCAGTGGTGGTAGGATTACCAGGATGCCTTTGGCCTTGTCTGCGCTAAAAAATGTTTGCCAGTTAAGGTATTTCAGTATGGATTTGCTGGCAAACAATCCTAGTTGAGACACAGTTTATACTGGCAAATGAATGTTTATGCCTGCATAGCTTATACCAGTTCCCTGTTCAAAATAAGATATACCAGCCCAAGGATTTTTTTATTTTTTTTTGCGCGCCAGTATAACTGCATCTATGCCAGGACTTTTGCTGTCACAGCTGTCAGTTAGGGCTGTGATTTTTTTCCACACTTCAAACTAATATAGCTATGCCTGCAGAATGTTTACGTGTAGGCCAGACCTTAGTCACATTAAGTTCAAATGTAGTCCCCTTTGAATTAATGAAATAGGGTCTAGATCTCGTGTGTTACTTTTATTTAACATATAGGTAATTGCTTGACTACACAATATTAAAAATGTTCAAGATGCCAAATAACCAAGTTTAGCCAAATTGCCTAAAGACAAAGCAGTACAATATAGAAAGGGGGAGTTAATACCATACCAGTTCTCCCAGGAAGCACTTCTCTTGCAGTGCCAATTCACCTTACACAGAAGCTGTGCTTCTGAGACTACATATATTTATAGCAGACTTGTTTACAGGCTAAAAAGCACTCTGTATGTCACTCAGGACTAATATTCACCAATCACCTTTTTTTGGTCTTGTTTTCTTCACATCAGTCAGTACCTTCCTTTATTTTGGATACTACATTCCCTGCACTAGTTGCTTGGGAAATTACCTCCCAGCTTGTACTGGGACATGGTACCAATGTATCTTGTCTTTGACAAGTTTTGTATTTTCCAGTGGCAGAGCTGACTTTAGCTTTGCAAAGTGTTATAGGACACTTAGCATGGGTGAACAGAATTACTGTAAGAGCATAATACATTCAGTTAACAACTTTCCAACGCCTATATACAATATTAATACTATATGCATCATACCTATTCATGTGGTGTGCCTATTTGTGTAACATATATGTGCTGTTAATAGTTAAAGACTTAAATTAGGACACTGCAGCAGGCTCTTTATCCTGAACCGAATGCCTTGGCCATCAGGGGATCTCAACGTTTGTGATACTTTGTGCTGCCTGCTTCAGGCACATGCCTAAGAAATGATCGTAGTTTCTTATTTGTGCTTTTCTGTCTCCTTTGACAGTTCCTCCCAAAATAGGTAATGAAGTGGACGTTGCTTTGGGACAAGCCAACTGCTGTTAGTTACCACATAGTTATTGCTGATGACCACAGTGGTCCATCTCACTCATACCACAGATGCTGAGACCATCTCTGCTTATCTAAGTAACAGATGGTTGGGCATTCATTGGCATGTAGGCATCAACAATGCAGCCCAGCTTGTCTGAGGAGTCATTTAGTCTATAGTAGCTCACAGTTGAGGTTAAGAATAAAACCTATACTGGAAATAGAAAAAGAGGAGTAAACCAAACAGGGCTTCTTCACACAAGGTATTTAAAGCTAGCCAAAGGGGTTAAGGAGACTTACAGTGGCTTTTCAAGAGTCCATGAAATTAGAGGTTGAAAAGACCTACAGTATTACATCATCTAGTCCATCTCTATTACCAATGCAAGATTCTTCCTAACAACCCTGTTCCTGTGTCACAGACTTTAGAAAACAGGTGTAATACTTAGTGCTATGTTGAGACTTAATTCATGCTTGTAAAACACTTTCAGATTCACAGATGAAAGATGCTCCAGGAATGCAGAAAATTATTGATAAATGCCTTAGTTAACCTGTTGATTGGATGAAAGAGCAGCACTTGTGTTCTCCAGAGGGAACTGTGCCCCAGATCTTTTTCTCGACAGTTCACCATAACACAGGGTTTTTATGGCAGTGAGAAGGGAAAGAGTGGATAGAAAGAACCCATCTCAATAAAAAAAAATCATAATTATTAGTCTCATCCAGGGATATTCCACTTGATGGTAGGGTTGGCTAGTCTCAGTGGAATGGCGGGGTGTTTAACACAATATTAAAGCTCCTTTAAAGGATATATGCTGCAAATGTCTAGCTTCCAAGTCCAGAAGGTACCACTGTGATCATCGAGCCTGACCTCCTGTAGAACACAGGCCATAGAACTCCCCAAAATAATTCCTAGAGCAGATTTTTTCACAAAAACACCCAGTCCTGATTTAAAAATTGTCCATCATGGAGAATTCACCATGACCCTTGGTAAATTAGATTCAGTGACTATCCAAAGGAAGTTAATAAGATCAAGTTATAATTTTTGCAGCTATTTATATGATAGATATAAAATGAAACCCACTCTTTGCAATATGTTTGGATGCAGGTTCATCCTGACATTTCACTCTAGGCCTGAGAACAACAAAAATCATCAAAATAGGGGAAAAAAGGCAGAATTATTGGTGGATTTGTAATGCTTTTCACCAAGATCATTAGAATATCCCCTTTGATAATAGCGTCTGCTTTGAAGATAAGCCCATCAAGAAGGTATTCAGAGCTTTAACAATGGCAAGATGATAGCCATCTGTTACAAACAACACTGACTCTGCCCTTATCATATAATAATTCCTGATTGGCATCAAATCATTGTTCCTGATTAAAATAATCCATTCCAGTTGGTCAGTTGGACACTCCATCTGCCTGGGAGCACACAGCTATGCCTGAAAAGACAAAATAACACGAAAAGACCCATGACAGACCTTCAGTCCAGTCCAGTCGGAATGCACTAAAATAAGCCTTTCCCAGTAAGAGGACAAAGGGCTTGACTATTGGGCTGTTAAAGCATAGGTGTTTCTCTCCATGGAATCGTACTACTTAAAATCCACATGTATGCCTGAGCATGAGGAAAATATTTACCAAAAAAAAAAAAAAAAAAGGCAGAAAAGGAAACCTGAAACTATTGTAAATTAAAGATCGGTCACAAAGGTTTTGTTATAAACCCATATTAGCTAATTTAAGGATAGGGGAGGCTGCTACTGAGAATAAAACTTAACTTCTGTGCCTTTTGCAGTATTCTTTCAGTGATCTCGGTCTCTGCACTAAGTGGAAATATAGCATAGGCTCCAATATATTTTCACTGTTCTAACTGTCATCTTGGAAGGAAGTGATAAGAGAAGAGAGAGTAATCACAGGTCTAGGTTTAAAGTTATGGTCAGAGTCATATGCTCACCAAAGCTCTGATCCAGCAAAGCTCTTAAGAAGTAGAAGGAGGAATAGGTACTGGTTAGAGCACTGGCCAAGGACTTAGGAGACCCAGGTTCAATTCCCTGCTCTATCATAGATTTCCCATGTGGCCTTAGTGGCTACCTCATTTCCTGATCATAAAATGGGGACAACAGTACTCCCCTACCTCACAGGATGGTTGTAAGGTGCCCAGATACCATGATAATAGGCCCTTTCTAAGTACTTTTGATAGATAGAAGCATGTGCTTGAAGACTGTGAGTGGTTCACTGATTTATTCACCGACTAGTATTCCCATACTAACTGATTTAACTGATTGGGATGACTCACGTGCTTAAACTTACACAGGTATTTAAGTGCTCTGCTGATTTGGAGCCTGAGGGCCCAATCCTCCAGACAGACACTCTCATGATCCCACTGTGTACGGAATGCTCCTGAGAGTAGGTTTTGAATGTTCACACCCTTGAGCTGCCATTCAGACTGAAATTGCTACAGAAGTGGCAGGCTCAATATTTAGGGAAGACCTATGCAGTAGCCACCTACATCCAGCATTCAGTGATTCACAGATAATCCACTGAGTGGCATTTGGTTGCTTACGGTACTCTTTGAATATTTTCAAACACCGACTAGAGATGCAGACAACAGCATGGGTTTGTGAATTATTCACAAAGCCAAAATTCATCAGTTTTTGCACATTCACAGAATACTGTTCAACCCGTTCTACTCATAATACCCTTGCAGTAATTGGTATTTCCTTTAGCAAATCAACAGACTGAGACAGAGGTTAAATGACATGCCAAAGGTCACAATGGAAGAGATGGAAACAGAATCATAAAAGCTTTGCTTCCAGCCTGGTGCCTCCAAACCACCAGATGCTGCTTTTTCTCAATTTCCAGGTTGCCAGTCAAACAATTGCTTAGAAGGACTAATAAATATGTTTGTTCTGCAGTCTCCAAAGTTTTAGGGCTTGACTACATGAACAGTTCATTCATGGCAAGCTGGGATGTGAATCTGCCCACTGGACTGCCACGGATTAACTTGGATCCTGGACCCACATGGACCCTGCTGACGCATATTGATGGTTTGTTAGTGTGCTTTGATCTAGTCGTTTCTGAAACAAGAGTAGATCAAAGTGAATTGTGAATTAATGAATTAATGCACATCACCAGGGGCCACCCAGACAGTTGATCTGCAGCTGGCTAGCATGGGGTTGATTCACAGTCTAGCTTGTCGCAAACTAAACGAACGCAAGCTGTGTGGCGAAAACTACACTACAGAGCCTATGCTGACATAGGTATGTTGATATAGTGTCTTATTGTAGAAATGCTCTTCTGTTGGCATACCTGTGTTTCCACTGGGGTTTTGTTGGCAGAACTGTGTAGGTCAGGGTGGTTTTTTTTTTCACTTTTAAGTGTAGACTAAACCTTACATTGTATCTTTCTATATGCAAAATGCTGGGGAAAAATACATTTGGAAGCACGATAAATACAATTATAAACACACATGCATTATTACAAGTATAAACACATTGCACCTTAGTACTTGTCATTCAGAAGCAAATGAATTTCTTGTAGAACACACCGTAATGAACGTGCTTCAAGCCCTAAATCTCACAAGTTTCTCAATTGCTATTTGAATGAAATAATGAAATTCACATTTTAATTTCTAATATTTTCAATGCTTCTTCTTGCAGCTGCTTTATATCTTGGGAATGAGAGGTTGAGTACATCATTCTTTTTGCAACTGATCCTCTAGGCACATTTTACCTAAGCCTTGCCTTCTTCCTAATAGACTTGCTGTATTTTCATTTTGCATTACCAGGCTATATATTAACAATAGGAACATTAACTCAGGAAACCAGTTTTGAAACATATATATCAAATACATTATTTCCAATGCATCAGACTGCTATGTGTATTTTGATATTTCATTAGGTGAACTGCCGAACATTTTAAGAGCCTATATTTTCTGGGTCTGAACAACCTTGGGTCAGGAATGAAATATATGGAAGTGGACTATGTGAAATAAGGATTGAAAACAGAGAGACACAGCAAGTTTAAAATGACACCAGAATTCGGTGTCAAAGCACAGAGCTCAGTCCTCCAGAAGTGAGAGAGCTGGCGCTGAGCTACCAGAAGGGCTGCTGACCATGGGGCCTTTCTAGTCCTGACCCAATGCGGTGCACTGGATGAAAGGAAAGGCTGCTACAGGTTAGAGGGTTGGCACCAACACGGAGCCCAGCACACGTCATTAAACATCTGTGAGTGATACCGGTTTTTTAGAACCTTTTTGTACACATTTCTATGGCTCTGGCCAGCCCTTGGTGCTGCTCCTGCTTTCAGTCCCTTCTAAGTGCAGCTCTTAACAGCACTCCAATCACCACTGTGCCTGCCGGGGAACTGAAAATCCTAAAAAATGGCTGCTATTCACATCACTTGCGCTCACCCAGGGCTGGCTCCAGGCCACAGCGCGCCAAGCGCATGCTTGGGGCGGCATGCCGCGGGGGGCGCTCTGCCAGTTGCCGGGAGGGCGGCAGGTGGCTCCGGTGGACCTCCTGCAGACATGCCTGTAGGAGGTCCACTGGAGCGGCGGGACCATTGGACCCTCTGCAGGGACCCCTGCGGGAGGTCCACCGGAGCCATGGCACCAGCGAGCGGCAGAGCGCCCCTGCGGCATGCCGCTGTGCTTGGGGCGGCAAAACGGCTAGAGCCGGCCCTGCGCTCACCGAAGTGCATTTAAAGCTCTTACATGCCAGCTGTGCCCTGTATCTGTCCTCATGAAGCCACTTTCCTTCCCTGCTGTGCTCCCCAGGTCTCAGATCACTGCGTGGCTGCGGTTTGCTCACATTGCTGAGCACCAGACACATTGGTCTCCGCTACAATGTAGACGTTTCAGCTCTCTTCATGTCACTCAGCAGCCTCAGCATAGGCTGAACTCAGCAAAAATGTACATCTTGCGATACTCCATTGGAATCAATGGACTACGCTGAGACTAAGTCAGTGCTCACTTTGGCCCAGGATATCCCACACACATCGCTCACACAAAGCAAACCATCTGATGCAAGGGCAAAGCCATAAGTAGACATTTTTTACACTTTCCAAAACCAAGCAAGCGTATTTGCGCCCCTTACTATTTTTTTTCATAATATTTCCATCCCCTGGGCAGCTGTCCCACTTGCCCTGCCCCGGCTATGGCCCTGCATAGAGAGAAATTCTGCCCTCAGTTACACAGGGGTTTGTTGATGGAGTTACTCCAGAGTCGCACCAATGTCACTGACCGCAGGAATGGGCCCACACAATTTAAGTGATTCAACAGCCTGTCGGTAGAAACCCCGCACTGGCACCTATCTCACATACTGTATCTTTAATTTCTGCATATTCTGCTAATTCTGATAGCATTGAGGGGGGGAATGTTAACAAAGGAGACAACATTAGTCCAATTCTAATTGTACCAACCCTTGTGTCCTTAATGTACCAACATTCCCTCCCTCTGATAGCACTGAGGGGGGAATGTTAACAAAGGAGACAACATTAGTCCAATTCTAATTGTACCAACCCTTGTGTTCCAATGCTTAGTAAAGAGTCATGATCGGAAAAGGGAATGAGAAATGAAAAATTTTAAAAAAGCTACCGGCAGGCAGATTTTTTTTTTAAAGTGGCAGATTCTAATGCAAGTTTTGACATAGCCTATTGAGTCCCATGTAGCTTTAGCACTAACAGATGTCCCACATTCCAAAGAAATGGCAGGTTTGGCACCCTGTCATGGTTAGCAAATGTAATGCTGGTATGAAATGCAATAATGGAGCAACCTTGCTAAGCTATAATTGGATCTGAAGTTGGCACAGGCTTCCTTCGCTCACTGTGCCATATGGAGAACTGCAGAGCAAGGTGCTGCGTATGTTCTTGATGAATTATACAGGGTCATATCAGGGTCAGATTAAAAAATGATGAGCAGGGAGGCCGAACCTGCATAAAATGAAACATGGGGATAAGAATGGCAGTCTCCTGCAACCCCCACCACATATCATTGGGAATCCAGTTGGATGAAAACTTCAAATAAAAAGCTACTTTAGTTAGGAGGAGAAGTCCCAGCATGTCTGAAGTAACAGGACGTTCTGGGCGTGAGACCAGGAGAGGCGTGAGAAGAGCTGGAGTGCTCTGAATACAAGAACGATTGCTGAGATACAGATGAAAAAAAGAAAAAATAACCCCTTGAAAAATACTCCACAGAGCTGGTGGAAACAGGCCCCTCCCTTTTTCTTTCCCAAACCTGTTCAATTACATTTCTAAAGATTTGAAACTGCCAAGAATTTGTGTCATATGGCTCTTGCTGTTACATCAGGGCTATTGAAGAGTGGCATAGAAAGAAAAATAACTGGATGTTTTGGTATCTGGACTTAAAAAAAAAAGAAAAGAAAAGTAGAAGTAGCAATGCCTATCATTAAGGTTGCCTGACAGTTTCATAATAAGACATCATTTTCAGTGTAACTTTGGCAAAATAAACCACTTGGACTGAAATTTCCCAGGTCTTTCTCAGCTTGAATGTTTTCGGAAAGTGTCAATGTATACACATATCTCCCTAATTGGGAGGGGTGATTCACGTCCAGAGG
Source organism: Gopherus flavomarginatus (assembly GCF_025201925.1). Lineage (NCBI taxonomy): Eukaryota > Metazoa > Chordata > Testudines > Testudinidae > Gopherus > Gopherus flavomarginatus. The sequence continues at coordinate 41,828,972 of NC_066628.1, read as the reverse complement.
AAGAAAAGAAGCCTATGCAAATTATTGATATAACAATTTTTCAGCCTCAGCAATGATAAATAGAAAAAAATTATCATTGTGGCCTGCTTTTTTGCCAGAAGGAGAGAAAAACACAAAGGAATCACCACTGAGCAAGGTATCTGATGCTAATGCGAGCTACGCACATCCAACCAACAGCAGCAATGTGTGCATGTAATATTTTAATCCCAACTGTTCTATTCAATAATACCATATAAAGCACTGTATGAGCTCTCACTTGCCTTCAGTGGAACTTCTGCTGTTATGTTAAGGGAAGCAGAAGCAGGCTTCTATTGTTGTGCTTTTCTTTAGAACTGTGTTTCAGGATGACATTTCTCAGGCATCACAAACCATGACACAATCGGCATGATCAGTTTGTTCAATTTACATTTGGAAGCTTGCTTTTCTTTTCTTTTCTTTTTTTAATTTGAAGTTGATAAGAATTTAAAATTACTCTAATTTTCTACTACCTGCATATAACACTAGATCATGTAATTTCAGCCTTCATGATATATTTTTGCCTGAAACACTACTGACTTCCCTGAAATAACTCTCTGGTGTCACTGAAAGCAGAGACAGACCATTTGAACAAGCCATAACGCTATTCTGTTTTTACAGGAGTCATCCTTAAAAATGTTCCAGTTGTTTATGCAATTAAATGAGGTTACCATGGTATCCGGATATCTCTAGAGAATATCACAGTCAGACTATCGAACTACTGAAGGAACAACTGAAAAAGTGTTTGGAATGACCACTGTACTGGCATATAGCCCTTTTATCAGAAAACAACAAAGGAATTTATAAATATTAATAAAACTTCACAGCAGCCTCATAGGATTAGGTAAATGCTCTACTGATTTGATGGCAGGGTTGTAAAGTAAAGTACAGAGAAGTTAAAAGTATTATTCTTTACTGTAATTATTGCCCAGCAAGTCACAGACAACAAGTCAGTGCCAGAATCAGGAAAAAAAGCAAGGCATCCTGAGCCTTATCTCCCTGCTCGAATCAGTGAGCTCTACTCTCTCCTGTAGCTCTCCTCTGAGATCGTAAACAAATGCGGCAGAACAACAGGATAAAGTGCCAGTACAACTGTCATCCCAAGCACTGACACTGCTTCAGATCCACCCACTTGCTTCAAGCAGAGAGAGAGAAAAAAGGTAGAATTAAAAAAGAACTTTACATGTCAGGCACCTGTTTTCTGCAGCCACTGCTGCCTATTGATTTATTTCAGTTTGAATCATAATTAAAACATTTTAGGCAGCTTGGCACATAATTAGAATTAAAACCAAACCAACCCCCAGAAGCATTAAATAACACCACTTAGGTCTTTCATCACTCACTCTTACAGTGTTTTACAAAGGAGGGCAGTAATTATGATCCTCATTTTACAGATGGGGAAACTGATGCACAAAGAGGTTAAATGACTTGGACAAGATCATCCAAGTCAGTGGCAAAGCCAGGAAACCCCCTGTCACCAAAGTCCCGTTACCCACTGCCCTAATGCTAGTCCATAAAGCCACTCCAAGAAAGCTCTTTTCCACACTAATAGTTATGAGAAAGATACCGTCAGCCTTCTATCAAACAAAAGTCTTTTGCAACATGCCCAGGTTGTCACCAATCTGGGCTATTTTGGACTAAACAAGTTCAAGCATTCAGGAGCCCTCACACAGAATATCCTGCCTGCCGCCTCCTCTTTTATAATCAGGGGAGTCAGCTGTAATGCCGCTGCTGACCACAACTATCCTTAGCTTACAAACTGCCAGTCATCTGGCTCACATTCTGAATGCATGTGGGCCAGATGGTTGGGGACTAGAGTTGGTTGTCAATTTTCCAATGAAACATTTTTCACTGGAAAATGCAGATTCACCATCTCTCTCCCGCAATGACTGTTCAAAAAGGAGAGATTGAGAGAGAGAGAGACTGACTCTTATTGTCCAGGATTTAGGGCACCTCCCTGGGATATAGGAGACTCAGGTAATCTCTGTGGCTGTCACAGGCTCACCCTCACTTTTGTCTCATACCATTTTAAAGCACGTTGGGGGTGAAGTCTAACTGACCCCTTCCCTCAACCCTTCAGAATTTGGCCCAGCATACTTTGCATTTGCTGTTACCTCTTTTAAAGAAGCTGGTTAGAACATTTTAAAAAGTTTGCTTGGAGATTACCGGAGGCAGAAGTAATTTTTTATAACGTAAGGGACGATTCTTTGATTTTTTTTCCTCCCTATTTCTTCAAAGAAAAGAATGGGGGGGGATCAAATATGGAAACATTCTCATTTTGCCTAAGCAAAATCAAATAAGGAGAGGTGAAAGTTGAATAGTTTTGTGTAGAAATCTTATAACTGCACATTTGAAAATACTTACAGACAGATCTGTAATGAAATAAGCTTCATGTTAATTCTGTCCTTGATGTAGCATGTACAGAATACTTTAAACCCAGGACACAGGAATAAGGACATAACACTTGAAAAATTATTTCATCATTACCCTGTTTGAACATATTGTGCCATAAATTAAATCAATGCATCTGGAGAAGGAAGAAAGTCGACATCAGCAGACAGGATGCTGGCAAGATCCCTCACTAGTGCTTTCTGAATTCTTGATGACAAAGACCTTGGTCCTGCAAACATTTATGTAGATGCACAGCTTTGCATTCAGTCAGCCAACACATAGAATCATAGAAATGTAGGGCTTGAAAGGACAAAAAGAAGTCACGAATACCAGCCCCCTCCATTGAGGGAGGACAAAGTCAACCTATGCTATTCCTGACAGGTGTTTGTCCAACCTTTTCTTAAAAAGCTGCGACTACAGTTACTCACCTGCATAAACTCTTGCAGGATCAAAGCTGAAATCTATTTATTTTCAGTGAAAAGCATGTCTAGTTTTAAATAGATCCACATTTTACAAATTATTATTTCTATACCAGTACTGTGTGCACGGAAGTTTACAGTCAGACAAACAAAACGATATGGGGCTTGCCAGAAGGATTTTATAATTTGTTTTGCTCCAGAACATGTCAAAATGACATCTGCATTGGCAAGCAGGCATTAGGAAAGGGGGCGATGCTGGAAGAATACTATGGGAGGGGAATATTGCTCTTGGAAGAAAACAGTTTTCCACACACAGAAGCTCCAACCCTGCAGAGGAACCAGCATAATACAAATAATACTACCAACAACAAAAACACGTACGTGAGTAGATATATGTGCATGCGTTTTCAGGACTGTGCCCACGTTTCTACACACACCCATCCACTCACCCTAGTCATGCTTCCCTAGTTAAAGTTAGGAGTAACTCTACTGATATAAAACTAAGGTATGTCTACACCAGGGGTCGGCAGCCTTTCAGAAGCGGTGTGCCGAGTCTTCATTTATTCACTCTAATTTAAGGTTTCGCATGCCAGTAATACATTTTAACGGTTTTAGAAGGTCTCTGTCTATAAGTCTATAATATATAACTGTTGTATGTAAAGTAAATAAGGTTTTTAAAATTTTCAAGAAGCTTCATTTAAAATTAAATTAAAATGCAGATCCCTCCGGACTGCTGTCCAGGACTCTGGCAGTGTGAGTGCCACTGAAAATCAGCTGCATGCGTGCCATAGATTGCCTACCCCTGGTCTACACAGAAAGCAAAAGTGTGACTGCAACGTGTAGACATAACTGAGTTAGCTTTGATCTAGCTAGTTAAAAAAATAAATAGCAGTGTCAGCACAGACCAGCTGCTGAAGTGTATACTTTGTATTCCAGGCAGGCTACTGGAGCCCATGCTGCCATGTCTTCACTGCTATTTTTATTCAAGCTGCTTTGATCAAAACTAGCCTGCACAAGTCTATGCAGCTGCACCTCTGATAGATACAGCCATGGTGTTATCTGTGTGCAGAAGTGGTATGTAACAGAGTTCTTATAACTCAGCCCTTTCCAAGGGCAGATGATTGTACATGGTTACAGAGTTTTAACCTCAGTATGAATATAAAAGATGACTCACATGTGGAAACTTACTTGTGTATGTAAATGTTTGCACAATTGGGGCCTAGATGTGTGCATATAAGTAATAGATATATTCTTATATGTGCATGTTCCTTTGGTCAAATTCTCTGTATCTTGGAGGTTGCTATAGTAAGTTCTTTTCTTTTCTTTGACTGAGCAGAAGAGATAGTAACATAACATCTCTTGGGCATGGCCATTCCCTGGTTAGAGTGGCTTCTGGGCAGCTGTAAATTTATGCCTGGGCTTTTTAGCCTAACATTTCAGCTGCACATTCCCAGAACAGGATATTCTGTATGAGAGGAATTTGCCTTCTTGTCTGCTGATAGGAAAGCAAATTCCTCTCACAGAATAGCAACCTCTGCCTTTCCTCAGTCCCTGTTGGAGGTTTTTTGGACCATTGAATTCACATCCTCAGATTCTGTAGTCATTCTCCCAGGCCACTCACATCCTCCTCCTCCACACCAGCGTATTTAAATTAGGCATGGGGCATAGAAGGTTCCTGTATAGGTTCTCTACCCATTGCACCCTCCCTGCAATCCAAAGGAATTAAGTGATGTAGAGTAGCGGTTCTCAACCAGGGGTCCACGGCCCCCTGCGGGCTTGCGAGCAGGTTTCAGGGGGTCCACCAAGCAGGGCCAGTATTAGATTAGTCGAGGCCCAGGGCAGAAAGCTGAAGACCTGCCGTGAGGGGCTGAAGCCTGGGGCCCCAAGCCCTGCCACCAGGGGCTGAAGCCAAAGCCTGAGCAACTTAGCTTTGTGGCCCCCCCATGGCATGGGGCTCCGGGCAATTGCCCTGCTTGCTACTGCCTAATGTTGGACCTGGCTCTTATATGCAGAAAAAATGTTGTTGTGGCACAGGTGGGCCGTGGAGTTTTTATAACATGAAGGGGGAGGGGCTCAGAAAGGAAAAGGTTGAGAACCCCTGAAGTACAGGACCTTGCCTAGCCATTACGATCTTCAGTGATTTTCAGTGACTTTTCTTATACAGTTCTGAGGGTCATTGTGGGCACTAGAGTGGATTATAAGTTAGAATGAAGAACCAGAAGTTGGAAAGGTCAGTTACTTATTGTAATAAATCGCAGAGTCCAGCAACTGATAACGTCTTGGTCATAGTCCTTAAATCAGATGTGTGCTCATCAAGTCCAGCAATGATTCTGTTAACTAACAAGACACCAGCATTCTGTAGTACCTTTTCTGGCTGCTAAAGAAATCTCCTCTGCAAAACATGGAATACTTACATGCCCTGTTTGTGCAATATGACTTCAGGCAAATCCTTCATCCCCTCAGTACCTTGGGTATGAAGCTGGGTAACTACACAACCCTACTAACCCTACGAAGAAGCTGAGCTGAATGTCCTCACTGAAATAAATTATATTAAAATATAATGATGAATAGTTCTAAAGTTCATGTCATTTTGTGTACTAACGCCTTGTTAGTCCTGTCACAATACAGCACAATGCACTAGATGACACTTTCAACCCATAGGATTCTAGCAGGAATCTATCCGCCCACAGGTGGTTAGCTTAACATTTGACTGAGGGCATTTAATCAGAGAAGTTCATCTCCACTTATGGCGCCAGGAGGGTACTGTATCTTGACCCTTCACTCTGTGACAACACTTCCAAGTGACAGGCCCATCCTCTGTACTACTCCCACCGTTCACCCCACTTTCAGACTGGATCACCAGATTCCCCCATTTACCAGAACCATATTATCTTTAGCAGGTCCCACGGGGTTTGACCTCAGTCATATATTTCTCTCTGGGAGATACAAACAATGTCAGAGAATACCTTATTTAAAATTGATACAAGCAATGTCAGGGAATACCTTATTCAAAACGGGATATAATATCTGTCCATAGGACTTTAACAAGCAGACAGACAAAGGTTAAAAATAAAAGCTTATATGCATATTGTCTTACCTAAACTTGGCCATCCCTTAAAATTTAGGTAGAACTCACTTATCCCTGGTGCTCCAGCATTTGAGGACCAGGTTACAGTTTCTTTGCAGGCCACCTGTTACCCCTCTTCTCCAAGGTTCAGCTTTCTAATTGCTTCCAAGCTCCTTCCTGTGCCACTAGCCAGACTCCGATTACATATTCGGGGAGATAAGCTTCAAAGGAATTACCATCTCAATGTGTGTCGGAGTTGGGCTGTCTACACCATTACCAAAACAGGCTATCATGTTATTCCAGAAAACCTTTTGGTGGAGAGACCTCAATATAGATGCAAAATGATATTAATAACATTATTTAATTTTTTATAACATTAGGTCATTATATACTTTTTTTGCATCTTTACTGAATATTAAAATATAGCCACAAGTATGTTATAGCCAGGATGCTTGAAAAAAAATCACAATACCTGTGTATGATTTAGTTAGTTATGTTATAAAATGTTCAGACTAATAGAAGAAATTCCAGAAGGCTTCTGCTTTCTGTCATCTTGAAAATAGCTAATATAAAGCCTCCTTGGCCATAAAACTGTTTATGTCCCCCAAGAGTGTTTATATAAGCTTTAAAAGAAAGCTTTTTCCTTAGTTGACTTTGTTTTAACTTTTATATTTTCTTTTGTGCTATGTATAAAAGATGCATTGGTTATTGAAATTTGTGCTTTGTACAAAATATGTAATAGAAGTCTAATTACTATAACAAATTGTAACTTTAAGGAGATTGGGTCAAGAGAAGAGACAAAGACTAAAAGATTGTCTTATCTTGACCAATTTGATATAGATATAATCCTTTATCTCAAGAAAAGAAAAACACTGTAAAGACAAATGTTTTAGAAAAGATCTGGTCCTCTAAAAGTATGTGAAGATGTACTTAATGCAGGATACCTCAAAAAGGTATGTAGGGATGTGGTATCAGAACAATAAATCTAGGTTGTAAAATGAGCCTCTACCAGCCCCACCTTTGCAAGAAAAATCTCTGCTTGGGTTCTTAAAAACTTTAGTGAAAAATGTGTAGTTGGGAAATAATTTGTAGAAAACCTTTGTTTATTTCCTAACTGTTGAAATGGTAAACCATTTAAAAAGGCATATTTGAAAGTATTTTGACTAAATGCAAAGTGTTAAATGTGGTTTTCTAATATCATCGCTACATATATAGTAAAATGCTTCATGTACCAATGTGAAATTAAATGATCTTTCTCAGCTGATTACTAATGTAAGAAGCCAGTTTAGAATATTTATATTAATGGGGAATTAATTAATTAATGGGAGTGCTCAAGCAACTCCCACATCAAACTGAGGAAGAATCATCTCTCCAAAAATTGTCCTGAAGAATCAACAATTTCTTTAATAACTTAGGACTCTCTTTTTAAAATTCAATAATTTCTAAAGGCTTTTGAGAACTAAAAACTTCCCTATAAAGAATGGAAGTGTTTGGCCTTGTTTAAAACAGCATTTAATTTTCTGTTAAATTCTAATAAAATTGAAGGAATAGCTCAGAAAACTGACTGAGTAAAAAGAAAGAGTTAAAACAAATAACTTTTAAAATTATCTGATGCTTTCCTGCTACAGAAGGGCAAAGGCAATTTAAAGTGCGTTGACTATTCTTTAATCAGACCTAGCCTCCAAAGGCACGGAGCCAGTGAAAGGATGACAGCGGGTAATTTGAATATAAGCAAGCTTGGAATAGGTATGTTTCATAATTTAATGAAAATAGGAAGGAGAAGGGTATAAATATAGATGCTGGAACTAGGAGTGCTGCTGCTCCTCCTGGCTTGAAGTGATTTCTATTATATACAGGGTTTACAGTTTGGTTCAATGGCTCTCAGCACCCCCTCTATATATAAACTCAGGGTATAAAACTCTGAAGTGAGCATTGCTCACTCTCATTCTCTGCTGCTCTGCTCCAACACACAGGACTCAGTGCATCCTGTCCATCTCTATAAGCAAGCTGCCAGAGACAATTAAGAATGAAGAAGACCCAAGAAGAAATCAAGCCCAAGAAAACCTCCTCAAGATGTCAACATGGATTGGTGAGAGGAAGTTAACTAAGATAGTGCCAGGGGATTAGATTTAAAAACTCTTGTAATAACTTTACTGGCTATGGGAATACTGTAGCAATTAAAAATATTAACAGTTTCTCCTCTTAACTACTAGATGGTTAGACCATGTATTCCCGGAAAGGAAAGAGCGCCTAACATTGGAAAGCAAAAAAATAATGGGATTTAGTTGGAGTTAAGATTCTTAGTATTTGTTAAAGGGCCTGTGTCAAGACAGCTCCTTAAAAGGCATTTGGTAAATAACTGATTTAACTATCTTCTTTGATTTCATGGGATTTATGATTTCTTACCCTGCCCATCTGGTTAATAATAACCAAAATTATTTTGTCCATCTACAAACACTTAATTATCTATGAGATACAAAGACTGTACTCATAATATTGGGAAACAAGACTGTGGTTTCAACTTACCAAGAAAAAAAATGTTCCACTGAAGGTTGGCCTACTCACAAAGATGTAATCTCTATTCAAAGCTTCCCACAGAAAGGCACAGCTAAGAGATTGTAATGGAAGCAACCAGTTGTGTTCTGTTATTTGTGTTTTGTTTAATGGTCTCTTGCACTTTATTTAATAATAAAATAGTCATGATCAACAATTGTGATTATTTTGCTTAGTTTCCATTATGGCATCACCTAAGAGATGTAAAAGACCCCCTGTGATTAAAACAGTGGGAATCACTGAATCATCAGTAAGAGATGGTATTTGGTAGCCTAATTCTGGTTTCTCTACACTAAACAGTATTAGTAATTTTTAAAATAAAATTACCTGGTGTCCATCAATTAAAAATGACCCCTTTCTACTCAACACCCTCAGATTCTAAGTGAAGCCCAGACAAGGAGTGACAAGAGTGAAGACATATTAACTGAACTCTCCTTAAGCCACAAAACTGTCAAAATGTGGGTCTTTTATTTATTGGAATTTATTGACATGAATTATAAGGGTGGCAAAGTGCCCCTCACAGTATGTGAAGCTATGCCATATAACACTGACAGGTATGAATCAATGATAAATCCACAATCCAGACAGAATATTAAAACTAAATCAAAATACTGTGGCTAATCAAAACTGCTCCCTGCCCTTCTGTATTAATATCTTGTACCTGCACAGTATCTTCCATCACAGGATTTTAAGGATTTTACAAAGGTCTGTGAGGTAGATAAATATTTGTTTACTCCATTTCACTGATTGGGAAACGAAGGTACGAAGAAGCTAGGTGACCTTCCCAGCATCACCCAGCAAGTCAGTAGAAGAACTTAGGCTTCTCGTTCCCGCTCACTTCCTTTTGTGGTTTACGATTTCATTAGAGCCTTGAATTCAGTCAAGGCCCATGTACAAATCTGAATGCAACACAGAGTATTCGAGATTTATTGTGTCATAATAAACACAATGTTAGCATCATTAGTTTTTATATTGGGTGTACATATTTGGAATATAAAAGAACCTGCTTGAAAAAGAAATTGATTCCTGGAGCACATATTTATTGCAAAAATAAAAATTAAGATATTAGAAAAAGAGAGACCAAGATCTCATTTTCAATTCTAGGATTAAAAAGGCAGCAGTAAACAAACAAGGTAAATGTAAAGTAGAATAACAAAATGGGGGAGGGGAGGAAGCCACAATAGAACATAAAATACAAAACTCTGAATAGCTAGAATTATAAAGATAATTTCTCATGAATTATTTAAGGCTGTATAATAAACCAACAGTCTAACCTTAAAAGATCAAATATAAGAAGCCATTTGTATTCTTCTGAGATAAGCTATACATGCTCCATCACTGAAGATAGCATAGGTAAGTAGTCAGCAGGGACAATGCTGTTTTTGCAAAAGATGACTTGACAGATTTCCCCCTTTGCCAACTCAGTATCCTTGTCTACGCACAGTGTTTAACATTGTGTCAGTTGACAGACATTCTAATATGACGTAATTTTCCAATGTATACAAGTGATACAAGTATACTCCACTGATTTCAATTGGACACCAAAACCTGATTTCAGTGCCATTTCTGAGGTAAAGTTCTGGCCTTATGAGACTAAATTACAATGCAGTTTGGTCGTAGTGCAATTCTGCTGAGCCAGACTAAATTATAATATTTTAAGACATTTTTAAAAATGCTAATATATACAGACATGAAAAGACAACAATTCACTGTTTTATTCAGATTTTTATATGCTCACCCCTGTAGATGGGACTTTTCTATCCCAGATAGAACTTGAATCCACAATTCCCTGGTTTAGGAGGCCAGTACAGCTGCAACTGTTTTTAAAAAAATCAAGTGACAAGTGAATTTTCACTTGTAACTTCTATTCATTTTGTCTCTTCATAGGAACCACGCCTCCAACCAATGAGAGACCCAGGTCAGCTCATTTAATGGCTTCAATTTAAATTGGAAGCCAATAAAGTTTTAGCTTTTGGTATCTAAAAGGGTGACATAAGGAGGAGGAGGGAGAAAACTTGTTCATCTTAGCCTCTAAGGATAGGACAAGAAGCAATGGGCTTAAACTGCAGCAAGGGAAGTTTAGGTTGGACATTAGGAAAAAGTTCCTAACTGTCAGGGTCGTTAAACACTGGAATAATTTGCCTAGGGAGGTTGTGGAATCTCCATCTCTGGAGATATTTAAGAGTAAGTTAGATAAATGTCTATGAAGGATGGTCTGGACAGTATTTGGTCCTGCCATGAAGGCAAGGGACTGGACTTGATGACCTCTAGAGGTTCCTTCCAGCCCTAGAATCTATAAATTTAGTTTTTAGCATGCACTCCTTGGGGCAGTGCAACCGCCCCATGAAATTATGCAGGGCTAGAGAGTGCCATTTTGCGGTATCATAAGAATTTCTAATTCTATTATCTTGTGTGTGTCTGGTGGGAGGGGGGATAATTTAGAAGGAGTTTTAGTTTTTTCTTTATACTGTCATTCAAATGGTTACGATCCTTGTTGCTTTTCCCCTGTTGCCTACCCGGTTTCCACAGTTGTCGTTAAAAATTTCACAAGTTCACCTAATAAAGACAAGCAACGCATTACCCATGCAAAGCTCAGTTCTGTTTCGCTGCTGTCTCCCCCTTACCTGATCTCGCACTCTAACCCCCGTTGCGTGGGAAGGATTAGATTTTTATCTGTAAATGTTGGTAAACATAAATTTCACTGTACACAGAAAACAACGAAGAAAATATTTCCAATACTTGACATTTACAGATAGGCAAAAGAAAGAAAAAAATGCTTCTTGAAAACGTATTGAAGTTTGATTAAAGGATATTTACTTCATATATTTTTCATGTGATCTTGAGAATTTGTGTTCTACTGATTAAAAAGCATTACCTCTTTGAATCTCAGTGTCTGCTGTCACTAAATAATTATTGTCTGACACTCCTCCACCCCATTTGGCTTTTGTCATAATGCTCCACAACTATGAACATTTAATTATATAAAAAATTTTAAAAAATGCTTAAACCCCATCATTTTGTGCAACTGTCAAAATTTAAAACAATAACAAATATTTAAAAGCACGCATCTATATTATCTTTCAAAAAATAACGAATTTTGCTAAGCCTAGATATAACTAAAGCATTTACTAATTACTGAAACATTTTAAGTACCTCCTTCTTCCTTATAACTCTTTATTTTTGCTCCTTTAAGGGTGCTTATCTACCTCTCCAGGAGCAGGATAGAGATCCAGAAGATTTCTCTCTAGATAAATATATCATGGTGGGCACCTTGGAGACAAGATTGAAGTACTGGCTCCAGATTTGAAGGCTTTTTTGAATTGTAGGGCAACATCCTACTCTGAGTTGGACAGTTGCTACTCAGTGGTAATCAACTGCATTCTACTGATGGAACCAAGCAAAATATGGACCATAAGTCCATATTTTTATGGCTTATAGATGTAAATTTAATATATAATATAAATTGGATTAATTTTTTTGTACATCTTATTCATCTCACTAACAGCAATGCATCCATTCTTTAAAAATGAGAGAGAGTTCAAAACACCCATCACCTAACCCTCATAACATTAATATCGAATACCTGAAAATGTAACGCTCAATAATGGCTGAGATATAGTCAAGACTGAAAGCATCACCATCTTATTAACCCAGTCCTGCTTATTCAAGGCAATAAGGGTTTTGCCAGTTACTTCAAAGGGAGCATGTTTAGCGCAGGGCTGCCCAGAGGGGGGAGGGCAAGTGGGGCAATTTGCCTCAGACCCCGGGCTCTGCAGGGGCCCCCCATGAGAGTTTTTCAGGGCCCCTGGAACAGGGTCCTTCACTCGCTCCGGAGGCCCCGGAAAACTTTCGCAGAGCCAGGGCCCCCGGAGCTTCTTCTGCTTCTGGTCTTAGGCGGCAATTCAGCGGCGGGGGTCCTTCTGCTCTGGGACCCGCCGCCGAAGTGCCCCAAAGACCCGCGGTGGGGTCCTTTCACCCCAGGACCTGCCGCCGAAGTGCCGAGTCTTCAGTGGCAATTAGGCAGCGGGGGTCTCCCTGCTGCGGGTCTTCAGGGCACTTTGGTGGCGGGTCTCGGAGCAGAAGGACTGCCCACCGCCGAATTACTGCCAAAGCGGGGGCCCCCCACCACCAAAGACCCCAGGCCCCCTGCATCATATGGGTGGCCCTGGTTCAGCGCCATTGCTTAAATTTAGTTTAGGACACATTCATGGCCACTGTTAATACATGGGTCAATTTCATGATATCTTTATACTTCCACTTAGAGACACATAGTGGGATTCAGGCAGTGCTTAAAATACCGCTTCATATATTTCTCTATCCTCTCTGAATTTTAAATTGCAACATCAATTAGAGTAAGATCTCAACAATTTTGGCCCAATTATTAAAGAATAAATATTTTTGTAACCTATATAGTGAAGGTCCCACAATTCAGTGGATAAAAATGTTCTCAAGAATAAACCACCACTATCTTAACAATGTATGTGGAACTAACTTTGCTAGCAGGTATTTAATTTAGCAGGATTTTTTATTTGAAGAGATCTATAGCAATACCTTCCATTTGACATTAATGGCTCTGAAAGATACAAATTTATGGAAAAGATTCAAGAAATTTTGCCAAGAATTTTACTGCTACATATAAAGAATGTAAATCTGCACCCAAATCAAAATGATCTACACCCTTAAGGAGGTAATAAATGGAGTCAGATGGGCTTGATGTATTAATCCATCTGAAACAGCACAAATCACATAATTCAGTATTAGCACGTTTTATTGGAAACTGCACAAGTCCAAATTGTTGGTAATTTCAGATGCGTAATTTAAAAGCACCATTTAATTCAATACAAAGGAAGAAATTAAAAGTAAATTTGCCCTTTCCTCTCCTAATAAAATACTACTTGGAGGTGCAATAAAAAACACACCTGGCTTCAATCTTATTACATACTACATTTGGAAACTGAATACACTTTGGTCTCTGTTCATAAAATCTTACATGCATGTTAGCTAACAAAGAAAGAGCTGGTACCAGGTTTTGTTACTCAGATGAGTTTATCCATTTTTCATTTGCAGTTGCAAACTGCTGGAGCCAGCTACTACACTCAGGAAACATGTGCCCCCTTTCAGATAGTGCCGCTGCCATACCAGGCCCATGATAGGATTTTAAATGTGGGAGTTTTTTGTAATTTTTTATGGATTTTCAGAGCAATGCTCACTGGTGTTCTAGCTATCTGGCTATTTATATGGTCTTTCCTCACTGTAGCACCTGAACACTTCCCCTTTGTCTATAATGTGGGTAATTTAAACTGTAAGCATCTTGGAGCGGGGACCTTGTCTTCCTATGCATCTAACTAAGTACTTATATGACCTCCCATCACCAGAGTGCCTCAGTGCCTCATAAGCATTAATGATATTTTTTCTTCATAACAGCCCTGTAAGGAAGGGAGATATTCACATTTTATGGACTGGGAACTGAGGCAGAGAGAGATTAAGGGCCAGATTTGTAAATGGAATTAGATGGCTAACTCCCATTAATTTTAGTGTGAGTTACATACCTAAATGCAAATCAGGGCCTAAGTGATTTTTTCAAGGTCACATTGGAGAATTGTGACAGAGCCAGGAATAAAGCCCACATCTCCTAAATTCCAGAACTGTGGTGAAGTCATTGACTATCCTTCCTCCCCAAGTACTTTGGATCAGATTCTCCATTTTTGTGCGGTGTAAAATGCTACCAAATCAGAACAAGAGCATTATACCTACACTTTGTACTGGTGTAAATGACTGCAGGGCAACAGAGAATTAGCTCCTGTTTACCCTGGTTGTCTTGCACCATGGGATCTAAAACAGCTATGGAGCTGTAGAAGTAATCGTCACATGTATATTATACAACAGAAACCACACAGCCTTCACAGATAAGGGAAATTAACCCTTAGCTACAAAATGCCATTCTTATTTGCCCTCATACATTCCATATCAGTAGAGAATCCTTAAGGAAGGATTCTACTTGTTTGCCTGGGTATAAATGCAGAGGAACTCCATTAATTTACTGGATTTACAGATTCTGCTCTCAGTTACTCCGATATCAATCTAGAGTAACACCACTAATCTACTGGCTTTACATGGAGTTACTCCAGATTTGGACCAATGTGACTGAAAACATATTCTAACGTTCAGTATATAAAATATTCTGACTACTGATGCCTAATAAGGAAATATATAGCTGTTATCTACAGCTTCCTAAAGAGTTACCTCACTATAAGAGGCTCCCCTGGCAGAGAAATCCTTGGCAGAGTCACAAAATGATCTTATCAAAATTACAGTGATGGTGGCACACCCCAAGAGTGAAAGGTGGATTTTTTTAAATCTTAAAAGGTTGCCGGTTGTAATTACAGTGTGACATGACTGATCATTACTGTAACAGGTAGACCCTGAGACACCAAACTGTAGAACTCTTCATCTGTCACTCAAATGAAATGTTAGTGATCCACAGACAGACCTTTCCCCCACATGCAGATTAACACAGATTATCAAGCAACGGCTGTAAAGACATCTGACATTTCTAATTACTCACATAAGTATCACAGGCTTGAAAAATGTAACAGTTAGCCATGTGGAATGGAGAAGATAGAGGACAAGAAGTCATATGTTCTAAACAGGAAAAAATATTTTGAGTTATCCTCGGATAAATCATTTCGATCTAGAAAGCAGTATGAATATTATTTTGGCAGTACCTGGAAACTCCAACTGATATTGGGACCCCATAGTACCAGGTGTTGCACAATCTCACAATAAGAGATGGTCCCTGTCCCAAAGATCATACAATCTAAATAGACAAGACAAAGGAAGTATCATTATCCTCATTTTGCAGATGGGAGTTAAGGCACAGAGAAGTGGCTTGACTCAGACAAGGCTAGTCTGTAACAGCAGCAGGAATGGCATGCTGATCTCATGAGGACAGTGCCTTAACCAAAAGGCCAACCTTTCTCTATCTTTAGTTTTGCCTTTGGAATGTGATATTAGATTCACAGGCTCTAAGGCCAGAAGGGAGCATCAGGTTACCTAGCCTTACCTCCTGCCAACAGGTCATCCATGGTGGTTTTGACTATTTTTTCTTTATTTGCAGAGTAACTTCTGCAAATGCATTTCTAATGGCAATGTTTTCAATTGCTTTTATATCTGCTCATGTTTTTGCTTGAAGTTAAAGGATAAATTATGCCTGCCACAGATGGATGGCTGCTGTGTGAATTCACACAAGGTGTAGTAGCTGAACTGTAGAGGCTAGAGGCACTGTGCCTGTCCAGAAACAGGCAGGATGCCTCCAGAGCCCTGGCAGGAAAAACTCACTCAAAGTTTTACTTGTCACAGCCGCATAAAGGTCTGGTATTCTTTGGGATGGGTATGGCGTGATAGAGAGACTAGCCAGGGCATACACTCGACACTCCCGGTCACATGTCTTTGGGGCTTTAGGCAACACCAGATAGATGGTTCCACTTGCACTCAGGAAGTGTAAGTAGCAGGATGGTAGTTAGCTCATGTGCAATGTGGTAGCAGGATTCCTAGTCCTTCTCCCTTCCCTAGAACACCATGCTGGGGGAGTTACGATATGGGCCATAGCTTGCAGCTACGTTAAGCAGGCAGAATCAGTACAATAATCTAGTTCAATGTTTTTTTGTGGCTTATGTCTGTTTTGATTTTCCTGAAGTGTGCTGCATTAGCAAGTGGGCTGTGATTTGTGATGGAAAACGGATCTCCCATGGCATTATTTTCTCTCTCTCTGCAGCTTTGTTATGTTACAAATTATGGAGGAAAGCCTGAACTCCAAACCCAGTCCTTACATTCAGGCAGAACGCTAGCTGAGTACGGACTTCAGGATTTGACTCTAGGAGCCAGATCCTCCTCTGGCAAAAACTGGCGTAGCTCTGCTGACCTCAATGGAGCTATAACAATTAATTCCAGCTGAGGTTCTGGCCATCTGTCATGTCACCTCTGTGTAAGCAGAACACCGTCTCAAAGTGAGTGGGAAGTTCTGCCAAAAAAACGATGACATGGTACGACCTCTGAGCTTTTAAAGCCTGTTTTAGAGGCCCAGAGCCCATTCCTGCAGGCCTTCTTCAGGCTCAACTCCAACTGAATGGAGCTGGAATTCTGCCCAAGTAAGAGCTGCAAGATCAGGTCTCCAGAGACTACAACATCCCTGTAAGGAGCTTTTACATATATCCCAATTCAACAAGCACTACTGGATGTAATGCTCTCCAGGGGTCTGACTGCTGGAAGGGGTGCTATCAAACACCACCCACAACCCAAGCTCCACCTACTCATGACACACCAAATATGAGATGCCACTGTAGAGAATTTCATAAGATGGCTGACCCATATTATCCTTGCAGGTTTTTGGGGGATCCTCACAACATCATTAATCTGCATGTTGTTTAGATAGTAAGCTCTTTGGCGATTGAAGCCCAAACATTTGGTACTATGTAAAATTATAATGCCTGGCATCCAGCCTCTAGCATAACCTGTAATGCTGCTTCAGAAAGCAGCAAAAGAATAAACAAACCCCTTAGTAATACATCTAGCCAACTGTACAGTGCTTTACATGGAGAACATCTTTCCTGGGATCAGCGGCAAATCATTTTGTGCCCTGAAGCATGAGATTCGTTTGCCTTTATCTTAACATGCACAATGCTAGTTTTGTTTTTGGCAATAAAATTGCACATTTCCTTTATAAATTCAGCTCTTTGGATCCCCCTGAAGAAACTTGTGGCATAACTTGAAGAAATCAAAACTAGAGGAATGAAACAGTGATGGGAATTAATTATGGTTTCCATCAAAATATCTCAACAACTGTAACGTTCAGACACAAATCTAGACACTGTTCTAGAACAATTCTTTTTCATTAATTCTGGTACGTGCTCCATTATCTGGCCAACACTTCATGTAAGTTTTATTAATTAGTTCCACTTGAAATGGAACATTTAGCTGCATCACTCAAATTCCAAATATAAAAGAATGCTGAAGACATTGGTTTACTGCAATTAATGAGATTTAGTGCCAGAACATGAGAGATGCTGGATTTTTTCCTCTTGTATTAAAGACTACTTGGTTATTTCTAGAGACACTTTGTCTAGAATCACAAGACGAGGAATTAGTCTTTCTTAATGGAGGGTCATCCACTGATTAGAGCTAAGGACTGAATCATTTACGTAGCCCCTCCTGAGGTGGGACACAAGTCTTCTCCTCTGGTGTCTTTTACTTGGAGTGGCTTCTTTCTTCTCCTCAGAGGGGGTGGCTTCCCATGTTCTTTGTTGCTATGTCTGGTGCCTCCACCCAAAGTGAACCCCTGACGTGGCCTGAGACACATGGAGTGCAGTTCCTTGGGAAAACACTGTTACTCTTAACAAGGCATATAACCCACAGAGAGCAACTTACATTAATCCAAATGCCAATAAATGAAACAGGGCATTTATTGGGGACTGGTAAAAAAGGCTCTAGGGAATGAAAGACTTAAGAGCAACTAAAAGGCTAGAACATCATCAGTATAACAAATTCTCCAGCTACCAACATTCAAAATCCTGTCCAAGACCCCACCTCCTTCCCTGACTCCTTCCCAGACAGAATGGAATGCTGGGATAAGCCCAGAGATGGGTGTAGCAGCACTGCAAAAATTGGCTGATTTAAGAAAAACACAAGGGGACCACTTAGTTTTTTGCCCCTGAGTGGGGGAGGAGGGCAGGCAGGGTCCTCTCCTCACTCCCTGGTCCACAGTCTACAAGTTAGGTCTGTGTGTCAATATTCAAGAATAGTGGGAATACACAAGTCAGAAGCCAAGCTTTCCAAAAGTGCGTTGTGATTTTAGATGACCATTGTATATTGGCCTGGTTGTCAGAGGGAGAGTGCTCAGCACTTCCTGATCCTCAGGGCTCTTTAAGGTGTCTCCAGTTGGCTGCCCAAAAGCACCAGCTACTTTTGAAAATCTTGATCCAGACACTAACGACAGTCACATGTTGTCGCTTGTGTGCAGCAACACTCATTTTATTACAAAGTTTATTTATGTAGTCTTGAGCATATTCTCACACACTGCAAAAAAACAACAGCAGTGTTTTACCATCTTTTGCGGGGAGCTTAGAGTATATATTCTGCAATTTCAACTCTGGAACACAGTGAAGAGGTGAAAGACATTACTAGGGAAGAGCAGCTTGCTGTCTGCCATCTGCCTCTACAGGTGGCCACGTCACCTCTTCTTATAACTAGTCCTGACTGTTGCTTTCTTTTCAGAGGAGACGGTACCAAAACTTCTCTCACTGAATGAGCCTGCTTAAACCTCTGAGGAGCATGCCAGCCGTTGTTGGTATACCTTCTTTGTTTAAAATTAGCAGAGACTTGCGGATCATGTCATGATCTTGAAAATAGGTGCCCATATCCTGGTTGTCCCTGTCAGCTAGATTTTCACCCCAAAGCCTTGAAACAAGATAGCAAAGTATTACTATTATACCTAAACAGAATAGCGAAATTGTTTGCAGACTAGCATTAGGGTTTTAACCTAATAGATTATTTAGGTGACAGGTTTATTTGATGGGGAAGGGAAGGGAGGATATGCATATACCGAGAACATTCTCCCAGATATTTGACCTGAATTTGCTCTCCTTACTCAGATAAGATTCCCATTCACTTCAATGGTCTTAATCAGGCATTGTCTTGAGTTACAAAACTGCAGCAGGCCAAATGCATCCCTCCTATAAACCTTTACGGAAGAGCCCTATAGAATGTAATAGGGATTAAAGACTTTATTTAAACCCTATTACCTTCAGTGGGCTATGGATCAGGCCCTAAACTAATAAGTTATACAGGTACTGTTCTAAAAACCTATAGAACAGGGGTCAGCAACCTTTCAGAAGTGGTGTGCAGAGTCTTCATTTATTCACTCTAATTTAAAGTTTCATGTGCCAGTAATACATTTTAACATTTTTAGAAGGTCTCTTTCTATAAGTCTATAATATATAACTAAACTATTGTTGTATGCAAAGTAAATAAGGTTTTTAAAATGTTTAAGAAGCTTCATCTAAAATTAAATTAAAATGCAGATCCCCTGGGACCGGTGGCCAGGGCCCGGGCAGTATGAGTGCCACTGAAAATCAGCTCGCATGCTGCCTTTGGCACACGTGATGTAGGTTGCCTACCCCTGCTATAGAACCTTCATTGGCGATAGGACTTTTCCAGAAGTGTTTGCTTTAATAGGCTTACACTAGAGATTAATTTTGACAGATTTAATCCCATCTCACATGCTCTTCTGCCATGGAAGATGGAGGGCAGGAGTGACAAGAGACGCTGCTTGTGGATATTAAAGATCTTCTTTGGGGGCTGTCTGGTGAGAATGAAAACTCCTCCGAGGAGAGTGAATATCCATGATCCTCAGCTAATACATCTGTAAAAATTGACAAGTAGTGTAGTTGCTGCAGGGCACAATAAATATCCCTCATGTTTACTGTCAAACGAGACTGCAGGATACTAAATAATGTGGTCATATTAACAACTTGATTTTTCTACCCTTCTCATGCTTGTTGATCTGCAGTGATGGCATGCAGCCATTCCATGCTGTAGGTGAAGTCTTGTAAGACCAATTGTGGTTCTAGACGGCATTATTTCCATGAGAAACAGTGATTATAGCTATGGCAACACAGCAAAATACAATAAATCAATTGAGGTAATGTAGAGGTGGTTGCAGTTTTCACCATGAATTGTGTGTATTCACTTGAAGTTTTAAGTAAATATTTGGCCAATCCTGGGCTGCTTTCATGATTGACTTCTACTAGTGTTCAAGCAAGAGAGTGGAAGAAAGCAAATTTCAAAGCTGCATTATTATTAAAACCTTCAATGAAGATTAAGGGCTCATTGTCTTGGCACGACACAACACTTACATATAAAAAGAGACAGCCTTTCCACTGAAAAGCCCTCTGAAAAAAATGATAGGCAACTGGTGGAAAAGGATGTCTTGTGATCCTCATTTTTACAGATAGGCACAAGGAAATTAAGTTCCTTGCCCAAGAACACACAGGCAGACTGTGGAAGAGCTGTGAATTGCACCCCCAAATCCTAGTCTAACGCCTTACCCACAACACCATCTCTCCTACGTGAGTAGCTAGAGTTACTGGAGGATTAAAGGTGGAGATAACCATGTTAGAGTATGCACACATGGTCCTAGGGAACCCAGACATTTTAAACATGAAGCTTAGATGGCCAGGCAATTGCATTTGGGATGACAGAGATTTAAGGAAGTTATCTGAAAAAGAGATGGGGAAGCAAGAGATGTTGGAATGAAATGTTTGAATTACATCCTAGTAGGAGTTGGTAATTGCAAAGCCTGAGATCTCAACAGGGATTGGTGGCGGGGAATAAGTGGACAAGCTTGCCCTTCATAAGCACCTCATGTGCTGAGAAATTCACCCCTGTGCAGAGCCAGCACAAGGAAACTCCCACTTATGCCCAGTTTCAGGGCTTAAGTTGCTTAGAGGCCTTGTGTGGCCCACTGAACAAGGTGCATTTCATATACATAGGTGACCATGGTGCAGATAGAGCAGTCTAGTGGTAGGTGAACAGTAAAGAGCTTATGGAATGTTTTGAAAATTAAGCACCACTAGAGGCCAGTGGAAGCTAAAAAATGTGTGGCGGATGCCAAGTAGGGCAACAATTTCACTAAATAGTATTGAATAAAAATTGTTTCATGAAATTCACATAGAAAGATTCAGGAGGGAGAGAGAGAGAGAGAGAACACAGACATGTTCCAATAAGACGTGCTTTTTGTCTAGAGCAGGAAAAAAATGAACTGAAAAAAAGATTCAAGTGATAGAAGGCTGAGATTTGTTAAATTGAGAGTTTGCTAAGCAGCTATCTTTCAATTAATAGACATTTGTTGCCAAGGAGATGAAAAACCCAAATTCCACCAAACAGACAGACAGCAGTGGCAACTATTGCATTCAGTATTTAAAGAAAGCACGATGGGGCAACATGTTGAAACACAACTGTTATGACTTCTAAAGAAAATTAATCAAATAGCAAAAGCTTTGACAGCTGTTTTGCTGATTTCATTTATATCTCATCTGTAATATTTATCTACTATTATAGGTGCATTTCCAAGATAGTTAGTTAATAAGACATATACCTGTCATTGCAATGATAAAAATGCAGCAAGGGCTATTATGTACCTCCCTAATGGCTGACCAGCTCTACCATTCTCAGTAGACAATCGAGAGAGACACAAAAAGCTAACTGAGCAGAATTCCCTTTTCTTGTAATACTAGATACAATTAGGTGCTATAAAATCTCCTTTTGACCTAGGTTTGTTTGTGCGTGCGTGTGTGTGTGTGTGTAAGCTTTATTTATGCCCTCAACAAGACTCCATACAGTACATAAAAGTCTCAGTTGCAGATCTGATTTTCAAAGAATACAGAAGTTGAAACATCATGTTCAAAGAAGCACTCATCCCGCAAAGCTAATTTTCAGCCAGCAGGTAGTCCCATTTGTAACCAGTGTGACTACTGATGTGATTAAGGTTAAGCACATGCATAAGTCTTTGCAAAGTTTCAGATTTCTAGACTCATTTTTGCAGATGTAAATCTATGATGGCAAAATAAATAAATACCACACTACCAATTAATTGCAGGCTTATATTATACCATTTAGACATCTAAGTACACTTGCAAATCAAGTATTTAGGCAGGGATGAAAGTAATATTAAATTCTTACCAGTAGTGGGGCTCCCAGAAGGGGCGGGGCCTTGGGCGGAAAGGGCAGGGTTGTGGGGGTTAGCCTCCCTCAGCCAGCTCATCCGCGCTACCTGGCCCACACTGCCCGGGGCTCCAGCTGCTGCCATGGTAGCAGCAGTGGTGGCCGGGAACCTGGGGTCCTTTTAAATCACCAGCCCCAGGGCAGCACTTTAACATCAGCTGAGTATGGGCCAGTACCAGCTTCTTACCAGTACGCCATACCGGCCCGCTTTCACCCCTGTATTTAGGTGTCCAAGCTATGACCAAAATAGTGAAATTCACATTGCATTACACTGGAACACAGTATATAATGTGCTTTCATATTTGTGCGTTAAGAAAGATGAGAAGTTTATTTATATGACTTATTTAATTATGGGATTAATCAGGATCTGTACAAGTTCAAATAATCCAGGAAGAGGGGCAGATTCCAATTTCCTTATTCATGAACAGCACATTGACGTTAACGGAGTCATGGAGTAAATTTCTACTCAGCATAACAAAGGGTTTTAAATTCTGGCACATAGTAACTAGTCGGAAAGTACAGTGCTACCAAAAGCATGACTTTCCTGCTCTAGTTAGCCCCATGTTTTTGGCTGACCTACCATATTACATTTGAGTCATCACTATGAAGACAGTCCTGGTTCTTACTGGAACTTCTAATGCCTATATTCACTTATTAGACAGGAATGGTGAGTGAGGCAATGCCTTTTATTGGACCAACTTCTGCTGATGAAAGAGACAACTTTTTGAGCTTCCACAGAACTCTTCTACAGGTTTCACTTTTTGTAAGTTGGACATTAATTATTTGTATTGCTGTAGTACCTTGGATCCTTATCATGGAACACGATCCCGCTGTGCTCGGAGTAGTACAAACAGAGAACAAAAAGAGCTGCCTGAAAAAGCTTACTGTCTGACCACAAACAAACAATATCCTAATTCCATCTCTAATATTGCTGCTTCTGATCACATTTCTTGCATTTGTTTGGCACCTAGTTCTGAAAACAGCTTACTAATAGGAGGTGTCCCAATTGAAGTTCAATAGGATTTCACAGGATGATCAGTCGTAAGTGTTTGTAGGATTAAGTCTTTGATTTGGGAAGTTGGTTGGGAATATTGAAACCAATACTTTCTCCCTTTGGCAAGGGAAAGTGTATGTAAAAATATTTACTCTATATCATAACTCTTATGGCACCTTTCACACCCAGAGATCTTCACCCCAGTGAAACAGTCAGTCATATTTAAAGTTATAACAATAACCACCATCCCATCCAGTACACTGAGTGGTTTTACAAGACAGTAAAATGATCATAAAGATTAAAAGGCTTGCCTAGAGTTCTATAGCGAATCAGTGGCCAACCTGGGAAGAAGAACCCAGGAGTCCTGATCCTGATGCTCTGCTTTATCCAGTAGACAGTAAGGCTAACATCTACACACAGGTGTGTGGGTGTGTGTTTTTTAACAGATACAACTTTTTCAGTTAGTGTGATTTTTCTAGAGTTGCCTGATTTTTTAGGGATTTATATTATGTTACATTACATTATGTTTGTCATAGGCCAGTTGATCTGAGCAGAAGATAATAAGGTTCTTGTGCCAGAATCAGGAGATACAGAGTCTTGCAAGAATCCTAGGGGTGTACAGCAGGAGCACTCATGCTGAGGACAAAATACAGCCTTAGTGACTTTTATTAGAATAAGTGGAAAAGTTATCCAAGCTCCAAACCACAGAATCAAAAGAAAATAATACAATTCTGGGGGTATCATTCTCTATAAAATCTTAGCACACTCACACTCTTCCTTGGGGTCCTGGTGATAAGAAACAAAGGGCCACCCTCATCTCTGGCATGCTAAATTAATCCGATGGTCCAGGTTCCTCAATGCTTGAGATTGATGATGAATAATAGAGCTGAAAGGTCAAATGCTAAATAACTAAGTAGGAAAAGATAAAAGCTGGAAAACCTTGAAAAAGCTAGAGAGAACTGCCTCCACATGGCAAGTTTGCCCTGTTATAGAGTCTGAGCACTATCCTGAATATTCATCTCAGTGCCCAAACTTTCATACCCAAATCTAATTTCCTCTTTATATTAGAGAGCCCTTATTCTATAGACCAGCATATTCACACTTATTAATATTCAGCCATATTAATAACCTATGGGGGCATGGATCAGCGTTCATATCACACTGCCCGTCAGTACCCAACCCAAGCTGCGGAAGCTAATGATCCAAACTGTGGACCAAATTTGGTGATGAATCCTGGTCACGTGCTACCTGAGGCACATTACGCATATACTAAGATTAACAACAACATATTCGTACATGTTAATAACAATTAGCTCCTTCTTGAAATCTGTTACTTCTGGCCTGCACCAGTTTCTGGTTGTTACTTTCATGTTCTTGTGGTGTGCATTGCGGTTACTGTTAGGATCCAAATTTCTTAGGTAAACACGTTCAGTTCCCACAATGTAAAAGGGAAACCGGTAGGCCATTTACCTGTGCCAAAGGTCACAAACATGCTTAAGCTAAATTGCTTTAGCTAAGGAGACAGGAGTGTGTAGGTTGCTTGCATTACAGCCAAACATAAGAAAATAATCTAATACAGAAATATAAGCCAAATATAGTTAAAAACAAATCAGTAAGTGAAGGCACAATATAATGAAGCAAGCCAGCAGTCTAGCCCTGTGGGCTACGCTACCAAAATAGTTACACTGGTTCAACTCCCACTGTAGATGTAGTTATACCTGTGTACATTTGCCTATCGCAAAATAATTGGATCCACACTACATGGTGTTGAATCACTGGTATAGTTAAGCAGGCCAACTTGTGTGTATAGACAAGCCCCAAGTACACCACTCCAGAGCATTCAGCATTTTAATAGCAAGACATGAATTATTTACTACTCCTGCTTTTCCCTGGAATACAAAATAAGAGAACCTACTGCACCATTTTGCTTTTTTACAGCTCAACAAAGCTCTTCCGCTCTCAAGAAAGAGGTTAGATATAATAGATACATTGCTGAAGGGTAGACTGTGCCTTGGAGGCATACTCCTTCGTAGAGACAGAAGCAGAATGCTTCCCATTGCATGAGGAAACATGAAAACTTCCATATCCCTTGATGACAGAACCACAGTGACACCTACTTCATGCCCTTTGGACCACCATGTGCCCCTGAGATGTAACTAGGAAGCAGTCCCTCTGCAAGGACTGCCGTTCTACCTGGTCCCTATGGGGGTCAGATAAGGAAATGAGTGGTTCTTTACTTCCTCTTTCTTTCACTGCTCTCCCAAGTACAGAACAGGCGGAATCTAACCCTGACGTGGCAAAAATTCACAGTGTTTTCATTCTGATTATCGCCTTATTGGTTTAGTAGCTCTGTTGGCTCCTGTGTTTGAAACAGTTTGAAATTTTCTGGTGCTTTGGCAGCCCAAGGGCATGATTTTTAACTTGTTCTTAATTGCAAGTCTGTTGACAACAAGCTAATGCATCTGGGAGGGACGATTCTAAGTCTCAATGTCTGCACGCACTGCAAGCCTAGTTAAAACTCTAAGAGGCACTCATGAAAAAAAGATATAGCACTCCCTTGATTACCAGTCTGGCTCAATTAAAAATAATCTCCCTTGACGCTTGCTTTAGTTAGTGCAGAGTAACCAGGAATAATAGATGGAGAACAAACTGGGAACCTACCACGGTGAAAACTGCAGGGCCCTATTTTATTAAAAACAGATAAAAAGTAAACTTCAAGTCAAAAGGGCAAACTCCTCATCTACTGACAAATGCAGTTAGTGGATGACATTGCAGTGATCGGATGGCAGCTATGCTGCTTTGCATACTGAATGGCATTGGAAAGATGAGTCAAGAAAGAGAGAAAATATCTAGCAAACTTTGCAGCCACACAGCAAGCCGGCCTGCTAATAGGATTTTAAATGGTAGATTACATGGGTTCCTGTTTCCACTCCCACATGGACATCACCTAGGGTAAATATTATCCTTACAGTGGATTCCATGGCAGTGAGGCTGGTGTGGTTTCACTGCACCAGGGACTAGATTCTTCGGGAACTGTGAAGGGAATGCACACTTTACAATGGCATAGAACTTAGCACCACAGGCCTCCCCTGTGTCCCACTATGCAGGGGAGAGTGTGTGTAAATCCAAGGTGGGTTCAATTGTGGAAGGCCCACTTCTTGCACTGAACATTGACAGTTCCTTTTGAAGACAATGACAGCTGTGGGTACTCAACACCTTTGCAAAATCATGTCCGCGGTGCCTCAGAATAGGGGATGCTAAAATCTTAGAGGCCACTTTTGAAAATTTGGTACTGTATGATCATAAGAAGTGAATATTAAGGGCTTATTCCAAGTGAGTTACCAGACTGAAGAAGGCCTCTACCCCTTGGATGATGATAATCTAGCAAATAGCCATTACCCATAGTTGTCGAGGGTAAATACAAGCTGGAGTTTTATGCTGCCCCTCAAAATGGATTCTGCTCTTTATTATTAAAGCAGGGGATATCTGTAAAAGGGTCAGTTTCAATGACTTGACACTATGGAACATCAGGGTACTGACCAGAAGCAGCAGAAGGAGAAAGAAATACATGGGTTAAAACTGAATTAAACTGTATTAATATTAGTTAAAACTCCCAAGGTAACTTCCATTACTGCATATACATCATAATAGTTCTCAACTTTACTAAGTCTAGTGAGAACGGTGAATGTAACATTTATATTGTTGCAGATCCCAATCTCCGTGATCTTTTTGTGTGTGTATTATCCACAAGGGAGAATTGTATAATGATCCTCATTCCCCACCCCCCAAAAAAACATTTCTCAGATCCAGATGATACTTGAGGAGTTTGATGAGAGGAATGACCTGCTTCTGAGCAGCTATGTCAGAGGACATGTTCTGGATAGCGGTCTCAGTGGAACTGAAAATGAGGCAGATGTTTTCTATTATTGCCTGCTATGGAGGTGCTAGCATTTCTTCCTCAATAACCACATGTTGGAAGCAACAATCATGCATCGCCTTCTCTTCTTATAATGGGTGCCCAAGCGTGTAATAAGTTGAATTCCATCCTGTTGACAAATCTTATTTTAGTTGTTGGCACAGTAGGGTGTTTCTTTGTTAAGAACTGAACTGAAACATCTGGCATTGGCAGCATGATGGAAATGAGCTCTGTGTTTGGCTGATGCTGCTTCTTTTTCCACCTTAGTCTCTGTGACACTAGATCCAGCCATAATGGCAGACTCAAAAAACAGGAAACGAAACCACAGGTTTTCCCATTTTACCTTAAATAACATTACCTCCATTGGTGCAGTAGTCCCTACATATAATCACTTTTGAGGACACCTATTATAGAGAATACTGCAAATACTATGCTATCTTCCTCTTTTATCCAAAGCTATTAATTCTTTAAACACAACCATTATTCATGGAGAATATTCCTACTAATTAGTTTAATCGGCTCTCTTGAATACATTTATAACAACAAAACCAAATGTTGGGCCCAGTTCTGCATTGCCCTCTGCTTGTGAAGTCATTCACCCATACATTCAAAGCAGGTGTATAGCACTATCATTCTTCACTGGTAGCAGGTCCACACACCATGTTCCAGTGGTGTAAATCACTTCACAATCTGCAGAACAACTAAGAATCAGACCTGTCAGCTTTGGTCCCTAATCCAGTGAGAGGGAAGTCTGCCTTTTCAGTCCCTCTCATAATAGCTTTTACAATACCTCATTATGTAACATACTATATTATTCTTGGCTGCACTTGATGGTTTGGTGTGGAAAGATGCGGGCAGAAATACAATCAGCAGAGACAGACCCTCTTTGAAATCTACCCTTTGGGTTTTTTTTAAACTAATCCATTCATCCCTGTGGTGAAAGGTGTATCACTTCTCCAGAAGCTTTCTGAAGATAGAACACAGAACTCTCAGCTACCTTAGGAATTCTGAGATACATTATATGTCTATTTTGCAATGAATTGCAGGTATAGGGACTTAGATTGTAACCTGTTGGAGGCAGAGACTGCCTTTATTTTTACAGTGCGAAGTTCATCAGTGTGTAACAAATGATAAATAATACAGTGTTGATGCACTGGATGTCACTAAATATTAATGATCGTTTGATATACTTGAAATGCATTGGACAAGATGCATCCCTGAGGTAACTGTTCTTACCCAAAGGAGTTTAAGCAAGGATAGATTTGGGACATTGATCTTAAGTTTCATTTGAGTTCCTCTTTTATATGTTTCTATGTGTTTTAATGTGGCTGTTCTTCATTACCTGACATACGGCAGTCAAAGTAGGTTTTTCCATGCTGGTCTAATGAAACTGGTAACTAGCTTGTACATTTGGAGAAAGCAGCTGATGACAAAGTCCATTAAATAAACTACTACTAAGATCTTATCTAGAAGCTGTGGGGCATTTTAAATCCTGTTGGCTTACAAGGCAAAGCAATTTTAACAATTTACATTCCAATGCATTGGTCACCAGAAAGATATGGCAGAATTTGCTTGGCATTACTCCTTTCCATAGTAGGCCACTGCAGACTCCACCTACCGGTCACAAAACCACCCCTCATGCTTCCATGAATTTATCTGTTGGTGGATGAATGCAAGGTTGCCACTTTTCAGAGGCAGTGGAAACTCTGTGTTGCTCACGGGTTATTGTCTGGATCACAGTAATTAAGTTACTACAAAAATTATTCTATACCCATCACTGTGGTACCCGGGTGGCCTTACATAAACTAACACTGCCCCACATCCTCTTGACACAGAGACAACACACATCCAACTTGGGGGAAAATCCCCAATAAAAAGGAATGAGAAATGGAAGAGTAGCATCTTACACCACACCCCTAATCAGATATAGGCTCAGATGGAACAACTATTAAAGTGAACTCCAGAGACCCCGAGTTCATCCCTGGGGAATTAACAGCAGAAACGTTCTAACAAATCATAACCGGTGCAATGGAGCATGGGATTGAGGAGAGGTGGTTTCTGAGTCTGCCAGATTCTAACTCTCAGGACTTTATGGTTAATCACGCAGAAACAAACTGCCAGCCCATGGAAAGCATGGCCCATTGCTGTAGCGTGCTTACATCATTTTGCCCACGGCACTTTAAATGCAGACAGATGCATTGTGTATTTAGCTGTAGTTTCTCAATGGGCTTCACAGATAGCCCTATGTAATAACGAATGAATGTTTTATCCCTAAGCTCCCACATACCTATTGACATTTTCCCATTTTTCACACTTCCTGCAGCTCTCCTGTGTTCCATCATTTGGTCAATTGTCAAGGAACCTATTGATTAGTGCTTTTTTAAGATGTCCATTTCTATAAGCAGACTTGTTATTACTGAGGTTGCACTGATACTTACACGGCAATAGCAATTTCAATCACTATCACTTGTTTAATTTCCCAACAAAGTAATTTACTTCTGCTTCACATTTCTCCAAAGGTGACCTCAGTGGATAGACGGCTTACAGTCACATCAACAGCTAGAACAAAAGCCTGGAGCTCACAGATCGCTCCTGGGAGAACCCTTTCCTGAAAGTTGTCAACAAAAGCACATTGTATGTTTTCATTCTTGTGCATAATATAATCAACTTCTCCTTGTCCCTCACCTTCCAGCTCAGTAGCACTTGGCAAAACAAGCACAAAACCATCCTTGTTTATAGATTAAAGACAGTATTATAATGTATAAGGAGTTTGTCACCCACAGTAGAGCTGACATTTTCTAGAGATGAATGCAAGACACAGCAGTGCACTTTAACTCCACTGAATAAGACTCAGTAGAACAGGATATGGGTCACAATTTAAAACAATCCTTTTAGTAAACAAACATCAAGCTCCAAAGTTGTATGAATTCACTCAGAGGCAACTGACTTTCCAGTTGTATGTCAGAGATTTGTTCCAGTTTTTATTTAGTCTAGATGGTCCAGAACGAGCATGTCCGATGCTCATCCTCTTTCACCAGAGTCATATTAGTTATAATGAAGTTTCTCCCCACTTTCCCACACAAGCCGCATTGTACTCCTAACAGCATCTACAAGGCCCAAGAAGTTGGGGCAGGGTATAGCAATTAGTATTCTCCAGCTGTATCAGGGTAAAAATAAAATGAAATGTCTTTAGTCTCTTAATTGTGGGGAGATGGAATCAACCACACACAAAGATAACAGCAAAAGTGACCAGAACAAAGTAACCAAAGACCTTAGTTCACAATGACAATAGGCTTCATAACCTACTGGTGATCTGACCTCAGTTTCTAAGATTAACCTCTCTCCTCTGAGGTTCCCATAGTTTCTCTTCCTCACATGACCACCCATTTGGTAATTCACTGCACTTAGGTCTTAAACAGGGTTTAGCTAACCTGGCTCTTCTTAAAGAGGAAGGCTGCCTTTTCAAAGTGAGCATTCCAGGAAGGCTCCTGGTTCCATTCATAACAAAAAGTATCTGATTGGTCTTTAACTGTTGAGCACATCATGACTAAAAGTCTTTAGGGCCTTGTTAAACTCCAGCGCATGCCACTGTAAAAAACTGAACCAAAGATCCCAACATACCCTATGAAATATCTGATAACTCGGGAGTGCACACCACTGTCTTCTTAACCCCTTAATAAATGTTACTATTAACTCTCTGGCCTTCTTATCTCATACCATTGACTCATTCCTTTTTCCAAGGTGAATTTGATGACAATGGAAGATGACGATGTCATGCTACTGGAGACTGACGTCTTTCATTGCCCCACAGAACTGTTATGGTGGGAAAGCTCTCCCACATTGCTCCATCATCAAGTCTCAACCTTGATTGGATGGGACTGCCTCTAGGGATCGGAGTGTAGCTCAGTCCCCAAGGCTTTTCAGCCTGAGACTCTGCTAAGACTGGTAGTGAGGTGACAGTGGAATTAGTGCTGGTAGTTTAATGAGGTGGATATATTTGTGCACAAGGAATTAGGCAGCGACCACTAAAGTCAGTGAACAGCCATCAGATGGTAATGATTCGCAGTCCCGGCTGATGTGGGCTAGATGTGAACCTCTCACCTAGACAACAACAGGTTCCACGCTCCTTTATCACTTGGCTGAACCCACCAGTAAATTGATAATGATCATTATTGATAGGGGAGGTAACAAGTGCACTAATGTAGGATTCAGTTTCTGACCATCAGTGACAGTAGGCTGTGGGTTTTCATTGCTAATGCTGGGATTCTCTGGATACATTCATGGCCATGAGATCATATCTTTTAAAGTCCCAGCCGGTTGGTGAAAGCAGTAGGGAGGTGCATCATATCCATAACAATGGCTAGAGGCATTTTGATTCCTGGGCTAGTCAAAATGCCTCCAGGTGGCTGGTAAGGATATCTAGGTGTGACTATTGCATCTCTCTCTCTTTTTTTTTTTTTTTTTACAAGTACAGAATGATCTCCACAGTGCTGTTCAGAGACCATAGCCATGGCCCACCTCACGTATAACTCCCGGTGTAGAGTGTGTATAGCCCAAACTACATTTCCTTCACAACTTCAGTTGAAGCATCATATCCATTCTGTGTTTACCCATTTTAAGCACCACCATTGCTGTTGTATCGGAGCATCATTTTGCTGGTGGGGAAACTAAGCTCACAGAGGCCACATGACTTGCCCAAGATCACAGAGTAAGTCAGGGGCAGAGGTGGGATTAGAACCCATGCACCTGAACTCCCAGCTTCTCAAAGCTGGTCCACCACTTGTTCAGAAAAAGCCTCTGGCAGGCCGGGCCAGTTTGTTTACCTGCCGCATCTGTAGGCCGCAGTTCACCGCTCCAGGTCAACGGGGGCTGCGGGAAGGGCGGCCAGCACATCCCTTGGCACACGCCGCTTCCTGCAGCCCCCATTGGCCTGGAGAGGCAAACTGTGGCCAGTGGGAGCCGCGATTGGCCGAACCTGCAGATGTGGCAGGTAAACAAATTGGCCTGGTCCGCCAGGAGCTTTCCCTGAACAAGCGGTGGCCCAACTTTGAGAAGCACTGCACTAGACCACATAGTCTCTGTAAGGCTATGGCCAAACAGGATAGGCTAGCAGAAAAATAGCATGCTAGGACATATTAAAAATCTTCATTTGTAGGCACTGTGACTGCCACCAGATATAAATAAGTGACCTAATTAGATAAAGGGGATGGAGCAATGAGGCACAGAGCCTTCTGATACTTCCTTGGTAAGCTTTTTAGGGGACTGTCTTTTTTGTTTTGTGCTCGTACAGTGCCTAGCACACTGGGGCCCTAGCCCAGGACTGCAGTTCTTAGGTGCTACCACAATACAAATAAAAAAGTCACCACCACCACTACCGCTTTTCCAAAAGTTAAAACATACAGCTTTTGATCACAGCTCAAATCCTGTGGCCACAATGTGTTTCAAATTCAAACTTACTCACCTGAAGGAATTCTGCGTCGAGAGACTGGGGGAACTGATGGGCCATTAATAATAATTTCCCCAAATCTTATGTTTTGTCTCAGTTTTAAAAATTAATGTCTCATGACAGTAAGCCAATAAAGTGCTGCATGATAAAGCCCAGCATTGGCTTTTGCATTCAGTTCTGGGGTTTTAATGGCTTTTGAGCATAGCTATGTAGTAGATAGTTAAGATAAGCCTACTGTTGACCACCTGGTTCGACGTGGATGTGCTGCCTCTTGTTGACTTCAGCAGTTCTTAAAACGTTCCCAGCAATGCACAATTTTTTATTTATCACATCCAGGTAACTAAAATGAGATCCTGCTTAACAGCGGGAATAACTTTTTAAGACATAATTTCCTAAACACATAAATGTCATTTTCTATCAAATTAAGTATTTATATGTCTCATTTCTCCAGTACTTTAGCATTTTAACTTGACACCGACGTGGTAGATATTATTTTCAAGCCGCAATAACAGGTGTGTGTGACCATAAGAACTAAGCAAGTATTTGCCTATTTCTCATGCGTTTCAGTTCTTTAGCACATCAGGATGGGTCAAAGGCAATGAGAAATGGAGGTAAAAGTAATCAGAACAAGAAGGATACTGCCTAAAATCGAGACAGGAACTCAGAAATAAATGGCTGGATTTACACAAGAGTGACCATGACAAACCTTTTTTAGTAGAAATTCTTGTTACGAAAAGCCAGATATTCAGTCCAGAGTCTAACGTATTCAGAGAGATAGCTAATGTAATGCTAATTTTTAAAAAGGGCTCCAGTGATGATCCTGGCAATTACAAGCTGGTGAGCCTAACTTCAGTACCAGGCAAATTGGCAGCAACTATAGTAAAGAAATTATAGTGAAGAACAGAATTATCAGACACATAGATCAACACAACTTGCTGGAGAAGAGTCAACACAGCTTTGGTAAAGGAAAGCCATGCCTCACCAATCTATTAAAATAAGGGCGGTCAATTAATTGCAGTTAATACATGCAATTAACTCAAATTAATATGTTTCTTTTTAGTGAGCGTTAATTGCACACCTCTGGAGATGGGACTTGGCAGTGGCTGGGTGAGGAGGGAGGGACTGGCTGTGGTGATTTGGGAAAGACAGTTAAACACCTTTCAGGGAGGAGAGATCAGCCCAGCCCCTTGCACTATTCCCTCCTGCTGGACATGGCCAGCTTTAGGGGTGAAAAGGGGGGGGGTCACTGCTCAGGGAACTGTGCTCATGGTGGTGCCACTGTATACCTCCAGGGCTGGGGTGCCTCTTCTCCTGCTCCCTGATCCCATGCAGCCAAGCTGCTCTGGACCAGGAACTTGCCTCCTGTTTGCTTCGCAGAGCAGGGGCCTGATGTTGGGGTGTCCCCCTCCCCTCACTCATGTACCCAGTCACCGCTGAACTGGGGAACACGTGAAGCCTGTCTGCTGCTGCTGGCTCAGAGTGAAAGCTGCTGACAGCAGCTGCTGCTGGCTGAAAAAGCATTCAGGCTCCTGCATGCTCTGCTTAAAGAGACAGCGTTCTTCCAACACACATCCCCACCCTCACCAACATATACACACTCACTCACACCGAACCAAAATCTGAAATGGCAGCCTGATGGGCTAGGAGTGGCCAGAGGGCTGCGGGATGGCCATGAGCTCCCCAGCAAGATCAGCCCCCATGCAACATTGTAAATAAGAAGCAGGCAGCATTATCTCCTGTAAATGTAAACAAACTTGTTTGTCTTAGTGATTGGTTGAACAAGAAGTAGGACCGAGTGGACTTGTAGGCTCTACAGTGTTGCATGGTTTTATATTTGAGTGCAGTTAAGTAAAAATAATACAAATCAATTCTATATTTGTAAGTTGCACTTTCACTAGAAAGAGATTACACTACAGCACAGTACTTGTATAAGGTGAATTGAAAGATACTATTTCTTTTGTTTTTCTTTCTTACAGTGCAAATATTTGTAATAAAAATAATAATGTAAAATGAACACGATACACTTTGTCTTCTGTATTGTAATGAAAACATCCAAAATATGTAAATAAATGGTATTCTATTACTAAACGTCCGATTGAAAGCATGATTAATTGTGACTATTTTTTTAAATCTTGTGATTAATCGCAATTAATTTTTTTAATTGTCTGACAGCCCTAATTAGAATTAGAGCAACAAGAATGTGAATCAGGCTGATTCATTCAATACAGTGAATTTGGATTTTTGACAAGGCCCTTACCAAAGACTTTAAGAAAACTAAGTGGCCATGGATGAGAGGGAAGGTCCTCTCATGGCTCAGTAACTGGTTAAAAGATAGGAAACAAAGGGTAGGAATAAATGCTCAATTTTCACAATGGAGAGAGATAAATATCTGGGTTCCCTAAGGATCTGCATAGGGACCAGTGCTGTTCAACATATTCATAAATGACTGGGAAAAGAAATAATCTCACTGAGGTGGCAAAGTTTGCAGATGATACAAAATTACTCACGATAGTTAAATTCAAAGCTGACTAAGGAGTTACAAAGGGATCTCACAAAACGGGGTGAGTGGGCAACAAAATGAGTGATGAAATTCAATATTGGTAAGTGAAAAGTAGTGCATGCTGGAAGAAATAACCCCAAGTATACACATATATAATGATGGAGTCTAAATAAGCTGCTACTACCCAACAAAGGAGATCTTGAAGTCACTGTGGACAATTCTCTGAAAATTTCTGCTGAGTATACAGTAGCGGTCAAAAAGTCTAACTATGTTAGGAATTATTAGGAAAGACATAGAAAATGAGGCAGAAAATATCATAACGCCACTAGATAAATCCATTATGCAACCACACCTTGAATACTGTGCCCAGTTCTGGTTGTGCCATCTCAAAAATGTACTTTTTTCACACAATGCACAACTAACCTGTGCAACTTGTTGCCATGGGATGTTGTGATTGCCGAAAGTATAACTGGGTTCAGAAAAAAATTAGGTAAGTTCATGGAGAATAGGTCCATCAATGGCTATTACCCAAGATGGACAAGGCCACAGCTCCATGCTCGGGGTGACCCTAAACCTCTGGCTACCAGAAGTGGGAATGGAAGATGGGTGGATCATTCCATAATTGACCTGTTCTGTACACATCCCTTGAAGATCTGGTATGGGCCACTGTCAGAGACAGGATATTAGGCAAGATGGACCATGGTCTGACCCAGTATGGCTGCTCTTATGTTCTTATGACATGGGGCTGAGTGATTCAAAAGAAATCTAGAACCAAATTCGAACTAGCCATTTTGCAAGGCTTGGATACCTGGGTTTCACTCATGGCTTCCAGGCAGGACCTGAATGGAAAGTTCCAATATACCACAGGAAAACATTTTCTCACAGCCCTTCCACACAATGAGCTAAATCTAGCTCATGCAAGTAGCCCCACTGATTATAGCTGAAGACTTAGTGAGATAGGTCTAGCAGGACTGGCCTTCAGGGGCCCGACTCTCGCTTTTGGCTACACAAAGGAAGGCAAGATTGGGTGTATCATATTGTACGTAGTGTCAAAAGTGATTTCTATGTAATATTCATTGGGGCAAGTAAAGGAGACACTGGAAGTTTAAACTCTTGAGTTTCTTTGCTTTAGTCACCTTAAATCTAACTCTTCATGTTAGCTTGGTATAATTTTTAAATAATGTGATTTTCATTAGGTATATTTATATTGGTGGTGGAAGGGTATGAAGTAATTTGGCAATTCATGAATCACTGGAACAAAAGGAACCATTAGCTATTCACATTAGCATAGATTTAGGGAGCTTTGACCTGTGGATTACTGGCACAATAGACTAATAACTCCAGCAGATACTAATGTTATTCTTATGGAGATTGTGTGTGTTAAATTTGCCATAAGTACTTTGGTTGGGAAGCTAAGAGATTAAAAGGACACTATATCCTTCTGAACTTCGGTCTTATTGGAGATCTGCATTTCTAAAACTCATTTGAATATACAGAAGGCAATGAGTCTAACAATAAGCAGAACTAGGGAATAACAGGAAAGAGAAGAACAATTCCACAGCTGACAGATGATTTACTGCTGAACGTATGAACAATGCAAAGAACAGCAAAGACATGCTGAATGAGAACTACATATTTTGTCCCTAGGAGGAGGGAAAAAAGGATCAAAGAAAAAAGTTAAAGTATAATCGAAGATAATGATGGTAATTTGTTTCCCTATTGTGAGATAATTGATTCACTCTGAAGACATAATTATAGTACATTGAAGAGATGAATAGAAAGACAAAGGCAGAGTCACAGAGCGAAGTCAAGCATGAGTCAAGATACTATAATTATGACATTCTGAAAGCCATAATATTTTGATGTTGGCCTGCAACCC
Organism: Gopherus flavomarginatus; assembly: GCF_025201925.1. NCBI lineage: Eukaryota > Metazoa > Chordata > Testudines > Testudinidae > Gopherus > Gopherus flavomarginatus. Next base: position 41,792,016 of record NC_066628.1, on the reverse strand, counting down.
ACAGGATGCAGGAACAACAATAACCTAAGAAGCATAATTTCAGTTGTCAGTTACCTGCTATTCCTACCCCTCTCCCCTTGTTTCTCCCTTGCAGTCTCTGACAGAGTGCTCCCTGCCAGCAATAAAAAAGTTAAATGATGTGACAGTCCATTTAGTTAGTGAGGGTGTTTCTGCTGCTTGGATTGTCTTTTTTGATTGCTAATCACACTTCAGGATAGATGATTCATTTACTGACTGGACTTTTAAATCTCAGAGTTAATGCTCCTTTTGCTCATAGGCTTCACCATCCCCTCTTGCTGTCTGTAGTGACATACAGTCCTGGAAACACTAAAATCCCATCTGACCTACAGGAAGAACTTGTCCTTTTATTTAAACAGGAACTCAGTGCAATTTAACAGAATTTACCCTCCAGGACAGATGGAATGTTAAGGCTGCTGGATTACAGATATTCAGAATGTGAAACTATAGGAGAGTTAGTCCCAGATCCTACTGATAGGACAAGTAGGACACATCATTGACCCATAGAAATGTAGCAATGGAAGGGACCTAGATAGGTCATTGAGTCCTGTTCCCTGCACTGAGGCAGGACTAAGTATTAGACAATCTGTGACAAGTGTTTGCCTTACCTCTTCTGAAAGCCCTCCAGCTATGGGGATTCCACAACATCCCTAGGTAATTTGTTGCAGTGCTTAGCTACCCTGACAGTCAGGAAGTTTTTCCTAGTCTAACCTAAATCTCCCTGGCTGCAATTTAAGCCCATTATTCCTTTTCTTGTTCTCAATTGTTAAGAACAATTTATCAATCTCCTCTTTATAACAACCTTTATGTAGTTGAAGACTTATGTCCCCCTCATTTTCTCTTTTCCAGATTAAATAAATTCAATTTTTCAATCTTTCCTCATAGGTCATGTTTTCTAGGCCTTAAACAATTTTTGTTGCCCTTTTCTGGACTCTCTCCAGTTTGCCCACATCTTCCCCAAAGAGTGGTATGTTCAGAACTGGATACAGTACTCCAGCTGATGCCTTATCAGCACAGAGTACAGTGGAAGAATTACTTCTCCTGTCTTGCTTACAACATCCCGGCTACTAGATCCCAGAATGTTGCTCACTTTTCTTGTGACAGTTTTACATTGTTGACTCATATTTAGTTTGTGATCCACTGTAACCCCCATATCCTTTTCTGCAGAACTCCTTCCTAGGCAGTCAGTTCCCATTTTTCACACCAGGAACTGCATTTTATTTCAGCCATGCTGTGTATTCTGCATATTAATACTTGCTATGATATTTTAAACTATAAGGGAGCTCCAGGAAAACAACAGTATTAATACCAAATGTTTTGATCCCTAGGATGAAATACAAGTTCACAGGGTCAGTCAGTTATCCTGTTACAGAGACTGAATTATTACCAAACAAATGAGTTCTAGTGCTATTATCAACCATATGGTCAACAGTCCCATCCTCCACCCCTTAATGGAAAAACTAAGTTGGGCATTGTTCCTTCAGACTCCTGTGGCTACTGTTACAAAGACTCGGTCTCTCTAAAGGATCATTCCACTCCTTTCGCAGGTCAAGCAACTCATGGACATGCCCATAGATGGCTCGGCACCGACACATATACTCTTGGGACTGTTGTAACGTCTAAGTACTTTATTTACTCTTGTATTTGCTAAACGAGTCTCTTGATTGCTAGTTGACTCTGGCCCCTTCAGCTAAGGATTTGTTGGGGAATTAGAAGAGCCTAGGAGAATGATCTCCACAGTTCGGCGCGCGCCTCCTTTACAGCTTCTGCTTGTATTATTATGTTTGAAATTTTGCAGCCTGTTAGCTTATGGCAGTGGACTAATGAGACGAGACCTCAACAAGCTATATGGAACAAACACAAAAGAAAGTGCATGCACTGTTCAAGGGGAAAGATTGTTGAAATATTGTAAGACTGGCTTGGTTATAATGAACACTAGAGCAAGGAGCTTGATGGGAGCTTGGAAACAAAATCAATAGCTGAGGGCTCATTGTCCCCAGTTATGGATGCTGTAAAAACTTGCCTGTGTAGAGTCTCTGTTCAGTTATTTATTTATTTAATGGAAAGGGAAAAAAATTATATTACTGTTCAGGAGTGCTCAACGGTGGGTGCGATTAATGCTTTCAAAAAAGTCACGTTATTTACCCTTTTCTGGCTCAATCTGCTGACTTGGTACAATCATTCATGTGAACAACTACCAACAACCTGGGTTCTATTCCCTGGGCTGCCACCGACTTATTAAAGATTTTTGTCATGGAGGCCCAAAGCTTGGAATGGGCACTCTTTTTTAAAGAGCAAACAAACAAAAAACAAACCACCTTCCAGGCATGCTGCAAGACCTCTGTTTGATTGGATTTCTGGAGAGTATGCTTCCCATAACATGGGGGGAGGGAGAGAAGAGTATATAAGTGCCTACATCTGACTGGTTGAGTTCCTGTGAAATGACTTGTAATGCGGCTGGGATTTGATTGCATTATTAATTATGTTATGGCACCCAGAGGCTTGGAGAGGTGTCTTTTTACATACAGACATAATGGAATAAACAAAATTAAACATACACATATCTGTATACAACTATATATATGCATTTTAGCTTCACATTATACACAGGCGCACACTCGCCTGAGAGGGGGAAAAGACTACCTTTGAAATTAGCACACTAAGGTTCTTCAATCAATGTTGCTCTGACAAGAGAAAATAGAGAACCCATTAAAATAAATTTGGTCCCCCCACAACTTGTTTCCCAGTCCAACCTATTCTATTACACACATGAAGACACACACTCCTTCAATTATTTAGGGCTCAATCCATCACTTTCTTTGTCATAATTCACTCTTTTGCCTACCTTGCTGTGTATTACACACTGAATTTTTGGGTGAACTAACCTCAGATTCTTCACCACTCAAGAAAGAAGAAACCCCTTCCATTCGGAACAAATAAAGCTATTCAGACAAAGCACAAGAAAATATTTTAAAAATGTTTTCTTTCTTACTTTGATTAAACCTATCCCTTTTCTGAATTAAAGAGATTCTGGGTTTTGGACCATAAGAATAAATGCAAATTATAAATAAGTATTAAATTAAAATCCATTTTAAGCTGGATTTGTTTGCCATGTTTGGACTCTCTATCATGCTTGCTAACTTTCACTCTTTTTAAGGCATCAGAATCCTCTCTTTTTTTCAGGACTTATGTAACCCACTCAGTGTGTGTTATGCATCACATTCTGTATCCAGTCCCTGGAGGGCATGAGAGCTCCAGTTCTGGTTGGAAAAGCTTCTCTTTTGTCTCAAGCTGTAGAGGCTCCATCTTATAGCTCTGGAAGTCACAGGTTCTATTCCCAGTGATGACCAAGATGATGTAAATGAGGAGAGACTCTTGCCTTTAGACCCAATCCGGTAAGATGCTCAGCACCCTCCATGTGCACCAACTTCAGGTTGCAGCATTCTTTGCTGTGTTCCTCATAGCCTTAATTTGCCTCAAATTCTCCATCTTCCTATGGACAACATCCCTGAGCAATCACTGCCTCCTAGTGGAGGAGATGGTTTAATGATCAATATATTGGGATTTAGGCCAAGATTTGAAATAACTAGACTCCCTTGAATTCAGAGGTTTAAATGCCAACAGGGTTATCTCAGTGGTTGAACTTTCTAAAGTAAATGTGTTGAGTTCCATACAATGTGTATGGGGGCATTTGGATGAAACTTTAAAAAAATAAATAAAGTAAAAGATAAAGTGAGGTCCTGTCTGGTCTAAGTGAACATTAAAGATTCCATTGGCACTTTTCATAAGTTTTGCCCCTATGTCCTGTGCCAAAATTATCTTTTTCCAGCAGCTATAGGCCGATTATTTGCCTGTATTTCACAGCTGACATGATTTTAGCATGAACTATTGAGTCTAAAAAAACAGATGTTTGTAGGCAAATATAAAGATATTATACACATACAATCTTATATACGCCATATTCCTAAGCCATACTTGGCCAGAGGTACCTTGCATTCTCTTTTAGTTAGGCACATTTTATACAGAAGATGTCATTCTTTTCCTTTCTGAAATACTGAAATGTAATAATCATTAAATAACTTCCATCTGTCTCTGTGGATTGAAGTCATTTAAACATGGTGTGAATGAGTACCATCGTGTTTCCTGCATCACATCTGTGGTATGACATTCATCGGTAACAAAAATAAAATTCCAGTATGAATTGCTATAATATAACACGTGAAATGGTTGTCAGATTACAGATACCCTTCACTATTAAGGGTATATATTTCCATCCTATCAGTTTATCAGCCCTATAGTTTGGAAAAGATAAAAGTTAACAACTTTGATCTTAGTTAGTAATCAATCATTCTACACAGTATGCAGAAGTTCAAATCCACATAGAAAGGAAAAAAATTGACTCATACTGCCAAAGGGATTATAATAAATTATACTATCTTGTTTCAATTTATTTTTCTCTGTGGGGGCTCTTAGGTAGTGAGTTTATGGATTGAGTGTGACAAAGTTCCTCCTCTACCTTGGTGGGTCCTGCGCTTATTGGCAGATTTGCTCACCTCAGTGATCTTCCCCACAGTCTACATCAACTCTTCCTGTGTCTGATCAGGAGTTGGGAGGTTTGGGGGGAACCTGGGCCTGCCCTCTACTCCGGGTTCCAGCCCAGGGCCCTGTGGATTGCAGCTGTCTATAGTGCCTCTTGTAACAGCTCCATGACAGCTACAACTCCCTGGGCTACTTCCCCATGGCCTCCTCCAAACACCTTCTTTATCCTCACCACAGGACCTTCCTCCTGGTGTCTGATAATGCTTGTACTCCTTAGTGCTCCAGCAGCACTCCCTGTAACTCTCAGCTCCTTGTGCCTCTTGCTCCCAGCTCCTCACATGCACTTCCTCTCCTCTGGCTCCTCCCCGCCTGACTGGAGTGAGCTCCTTTTTAAACCCAGGTGCCCTGATTAGCCTGCCTTGATTGGCTGCAGGTGATCTAATCAACCTGTCTGCCTTAATTGGTTCTAGCAGGTTCCTGATTACTCTAGTGCAGCCCCTGCTCTGGTCACTCAGGGAACAGAAAACTACTCATCCAGTGACCAGTATATTTGCCCTCTACCAGACTCCTGTACCCCACTGGTCTGGGTCTGTCACATGAGCTAGATTTTGGCTTGTAAATTGTTCTTTTAATTTCATCGTCAGCGCGATATTTGTGTGTAACCTGTTCCATCTGAAAGCATCTCTAATCATCTATAACTAGCCTTTAAATACTATTTAGTGGTGGTGTTGGTTGATTTTTTTGTTTGTTTCTTAAGACTGATCTCTTACAAATTCTCGGATTCACACAGGCAGAGACGTAGGCAGAGAATGCTAACAAGCAACTGCTCAAGAAAGTTAGAAAAATCTACTGTAGTTGCCATCGAAACAGCTGATCTCCAGTTTGGAAATTCCTGGGTTCCTAAACTTGAGAGGTTTACTAGAAATTGGTTAATTCCTCCTTATCTATCCCTCCCAGACTGGCAGAGCTGTGGTTTTAATTAATAAATATAGAGATCTTACTCCCCATCACTGGCAATTTTTAACTCAAGATTGGATGTTTTTCTAAAAGCTCTGCTCTAGGAATTATTTGGGGGCAGTTCTCTGGTCTGTGTTATACAGCAAGTCAGACCACATGGTCACAGTAGTCCCTTCTGGGCCTTGGTTCTATGAATTTAAACTTTGCTGTGAATTCAGAAAGCGAATCCAGCTCCCTCTCTGTCTCTCTGAGCCAGTTATTGCAGCCACAGCTCTCTCTGCAGGCTGAACTCTATGCTGAGAATATTTCAGGAAGGATGTGGACAAATTGGAGAGAGTCCAGAGAAGAGCAACAAAAATGATTAAAGGTCTAGAAAATATGACCTATGAGGGAAGATATTGAAAAAATTGGGTTTGTTTAGTCTGGAAAAGAGAAGACTGAAAGGGGACATGCTAACAGTTTTCAAGTACATAAAAGGTTGTTACAAGGAGGAGGGAGAAAAATTGTTCTTCTTAACTGCTGAGGATAGGACAAGAAGCAATGGGCTTAAATTGCAGCAAGGGAGGATTAGGTTGGACATTAGGAAAAAGTTCCTAATTGTCAGGGTGGTTAAGCACTGGAGTAAATTGCCTAGGGAGGTTGTGGAGATTTTTAGATTTAGACAAACACCTGCCAGGGATGGTCTAGATAATACTTAGTCCTGCCATGAGTGCAAGGGACTGAACCAGACCTCTAGAGGTCCCTTCTTGGCCTATGATTCTAGAAATTAAAGCTAAAATGGGGTGAAAAGAAAACCACAACCAGACTCAAATGAGCTTAACTTAAACCATAAGTGACAAGGGCAATGGAAAAGAGGTGGTGCTTTGGTCAGATGATTAAAATGTCACTACAGGGTACTAAGGAGAGATCCCCATTTCTCACTCAGCTGCACTGAACATCTCCCATATAGTCATTAACATAATGTAAGAATATAAGAACGGTCATACTGAGTCAAACCAAAGGTCCATCTAGTCCAGTATCCTGTCTTCCAACAGTGGCCAATGCCAGGTGCTTCACAGGGAAAGAACAGAGCAGGTAATCATCAAGTGATCCATCCCCTGTTACCCATTCCTAGCTTTTGGCAAAAGGGGCCCATCCCTGCTCATCCTAGCTAATAGCCATTGATGGCCTGAATATTCTCAATTCTTCTGTTCCTGCCTTCAGGGGACTAAATTAAAGAGCCAAATGAAAAAGTGTCATCAAAAAGTTTTCTATTCAAAATTCTATTTCAATTTAACTACATTTTCCTGAAATTTTGCTCTAAAAATTGGAAAATGTGGTGAAAATATGCCATTTTAACATTTTTGGAACAGAAAATGTCTATTTTTCATTTCAAAATAAGTTTCTAAATTTGCTTCATTTTACATTTAAAAAAATAAAAATAATACATGATTGAACCATTTCATTTAAATAAATTCAGAATGTTTCATTTAAATTTCAATTGACCTGAAACAAATTATTTTCTGGAATTTTATTTTAGAAAAACTTTGGCTTTCTGTCCCAATTTGAGAGGAAAAAATGAAAATCTCAACATTTTTTGTGGGACAGAAAATCCATTTTCCAACCAGCTCCACTAGCAATGAAGAGCGCAGGAAGGCAATGTTAAGTCACTTTTTCGCTCCTTGTATTTTGGGCATGTCTAGGCCCCCCTTAGGTGTCTTTAGTTTATGCTCTGCTTCCAGTGATCCTCTATGGATCTTGAGAAGTGGAGAATAGCCACAGCTCAGTGCACTCCAGACACATCTGCTCCCTGGCTTCTGACTCATCCCAAACGTATCCGCTAGACTGGGGGCTGGAGTGGGATCAGTGCAGTTCCATACACCATCTCTTTGGTCAAAGGTCATTCTCAGGGAGCAAGGCCTAAGTAGTCACAAAGTAGCTTCAAGTAGCCTTTAAGTGGCAGAAAAAGGGGACTTCATGTGACTGAGAATGGGATCTACTACACCCAGATGCTTCTTATTCACCTTATCCCATCAAATAAACATTAAGCTGCAAACAACTGAAAATGAAAATAAAATTTAGCAGAGAATCTGGGGTTTTAAATTAAACCAAAACCTTCCTTCCATTCTGTGAGGGTGGGGTGGGGTGGGAGTGGGGCCTCAGGGTGATGATAACTCTTGTAGATAAATTTCCCTTCTTCTCCATTCCCAAATAATCAGCTAAGATAAATGCTTCACCTGCTACTGAAATAGCTCTGTCTATGAATGTTGGGTATTCAGAAAATATGATATTGTCACACTTGAGTAAATGACCTTCTTAAGTAATTTAATGCTTCATCTCCTGTAAGTTACAGTTCATTCCCTACCCCTGTGTGTATGTGGGAAGAAGGGGAGAAGGAAGAGAAGGCAAATAGGCAGACTCATGGAGCTTCATAAGACCCAACTTGACATTTTTCTCTGACTTTTTGATTCACCAAAAGATTTGAAAAATTTTGTTTGCAGTTCAACTCAAACTTTCCCTGGCCCAGAATTACAGTGAACTGAAAGATCCATTATTTGTCCTGCTCCAACTGTAGACCCCACATTAAAAGTAGGTCTTATATCATGACAAAACACAGAGTGATTAGTCACTAGCTCAGAGCTGTGCAAAACTTGGTGATCTCTCTAGAAGTGCAGATTTTTACACTTGCATGTAAATTTTTTCTTTGGTTTCAGCCCAGATGGGTTTGTGCTTCCCCCTAAATCCAGGTCATTTTAATAAACAAATTCTCAAAACGAGACAAAAGTGAGCCTTGTGGATGAAAACTCTCACCTCATAAACTCATGCAAGTTTGCATGACTGTGATGCAAACACATAAACTGAATCACACTGAGGGCTCATCCATACAAAGAATTGCACCGTTCTAGGTAGTGTTGGGTATTGTTTTAAGTTGTTTTAGTTAAACTGGTGCAAAAGACTTTGTGGATATTCCTACTTTCGTTTAAACCAGCTTCAACAGATATGGTAATTTCCTGTAATATCCCGGACAAACCTTATTGAAGTAAGTTTAAGTATGTTAGAAGTTCATTGTATTAAAACTGAAAATGTTTATGTATTAGTTTGGGATTGTATGCAACTTCTTTAAGGGGGAGGCGGTACTAATGTAGACCATAGGAATGTTTTGAGCTACAAAGGACTCTTAAAACAATGGGCCAGACAACACTGAGCTTTTAGTTGGATGGGTTTCCTAGGAAAAACTTGGGAGGAGGAGAATGCAAACTACCCACTTCCAGACTCACCCTTTTGAAGCTCTGCCTTAAGGAGAAACCCATTGTCTGCTGATCACTTGTTACATAGGGTCCAGGTCAAAGGCTCAAACTGGATAAAAGTGACTCAGTTTCATGAGTGTGCTTGTTTTGATCTAACAGCTGTTACAAACTCGTAACCAGAGGAAAACCCTTAGGTGGGATTTGAAGGACTGTTCACTGACCAGAGGCCTTGCTGGTGCTGGATGTGATATCTGGTAAGCTTATGAGCATGTATGTAGGCTCTTTTATTATTTTAATACGTCTTTTCTGTAATGCTGTTATGTTAAGAATAAATGTACTTGCTTAGAAAGAGATGTGTGGTAAATTATAATTATAGAATCTGAGGAGAAAATATGAGCAGACCTCCTCAGGCAATCTCTTTGGTGTGGAATTCATAGTGCAGGAGGCAGGAAAGCCTTGAAATACCCTAGTCCGGAAGGAGAGGGGTTTCTCCACCCAAATGAGGAAATGGAGTTGGGAGCCTAGAGTGGGTACCCTTGCTGAAATGTGGAGGGGGAATACAGTGACATCAGACTTATGTTGATTTAGCTTAAATTCAATGGTGAGAAGTTTAAGCTTAACCAAAACAAGCTACTCAAACGTAAATAAAGTGTCCCCAAAAGTGCCACTAGGAGAACAGGTGTTTATTAATGCATATTAGCGAGCATGTAATAACACACATTGAAACCCTAGTGTAGACAAGATGTAGTTTTGACATTACACTGTTAAACACTGTTTGTACCTCCATGTAGCTAGTCATGGTCAATCGGAGGGTGGGGTGGGGGCGTAATAGGGATTGACCTTGACTAACTACATCCAGGTACAAACTACCTGTGTTTTGGCTCTGCTATGAATGTACATCTCAAATTAGTTATCTCTCTTTTGCAGTGAAACTGGAGTTGTTACCTGGTTAAGGAACCCCTATGGTCCTTCCTAGGTTTTATCTTGACTGGCCATCACACATTAAAAATACAACTGCCTATTCTACACTAGGAATGAAAGCCTGGCCCATTGAAATTAATGAAAGTTTTACTAATGACTCCAATGAAATCTTCATTTCACCCTAGGATTTTAATTAACAAGTATTAAAAATTCATTTCCCCCCCACCAGGGCCACAGGGTCCTGCACTGGTTTAACTATACTGGTATAAATTTATGTGTGGACAAGGCCTGAGCTCACTTGAGAGTTACATGAACCCTGAGGACGCCTTTCAGTGAACATGCTGCGAATCTGTAGTGAAGCCAAGCATGATACCCATGACTCTGAGGAACTGTGAACATTTTGCTCTGTAAATATCCCTCCCGTACTTGCCCTTTTGTTTCCTTCACTCTGATGGTGAGGGAGAATGATTTTGTAAAAAATTTAAAATCCTTTTGCGGTGTCCTTCTAACAGGCTGCATTTCTTTTCCTTCACATTCCTTTTCTCAGGCCCAGGGGATTTAATTTCCCCCGAAGAGAAAGGAAGCAAAGGAACAGAAAGCAATGAGATCCAGCACTTGGTAGAACTAGCTTGAAAGGGAAAGGAAAAGGACAGAAAGCCACAGGTCAGTCAATTTTCTTTAACAACCGAGTGCAATGGGCTGGAGGGTTTTCAATTAACACATTATTTACCTTTGAGAAGTCTTCAGAATTGGTTTAGATATTTCTTTACTGTGGCCTGGATCACTGACCTACCACATTAAGAAGTTTTTTCCTTGGAGCTCCATGGGAGTCTTTTGCCCAAACAAAACATGCTCACCAGTATTTCGTTTCTCCATTGAGACATCCTTTTAAGGCGAAATTCAGCCCTCTCTCGTAAGCTCCCACAATTAAAATCTGGATCCTTTGGTAATGACATTAAAGGGACTTCTACCAACAAAGAAATAACCTTATATGAATTTATGGTACTTAGCATAACATAGCATAACATAGGAGCACCTCACAATCTTCAATGCATTTATCCTCACAGCACCCTTGTTTGATAGGGACGTGCTATTGTCCCCATTTTATGGATGGGGAACTGAGGTACAAAGAGACTCTCTCCCACCCAAGACTACAATGGAAACCTGTGACAGAACAAAGAATTGAATTTGGGTCTCCCAATCCAGGCTAGCACCGTAACCACTGGACCATCATTCTCACAAGAGAGTACTACAGTAGTATATAGCAGTAGTCCAAATCACTACTGTACTTTAGTATTTATTATTTGTCCTGCACCTAAAGGCATGCCTCACAGAACAGATCACTTGATTTGAAGAGCTTGCTGAAGAACTTTTAATTCTGCCATGAAGACAATGAAAATCTTTAAGGGCACAGAATTCTACAGTAGGGATCCCAAATGCACAGCATGATCCCTATGACACAGAAAAAAAGACTTTCAATTGATAGACACCATAGCATTATGTTTTCAGCCCTTCAGGTATTAGATAGATATTTGTGGGGGAGAACTCCAGAAAGTCTGATTGTATTGAGAAATAATGGCCACAGTTTACCCTTCAGGGAGAACTTAAAAAGTCCTGAATGTCAGAGGTTTTTTAGGGATTATTCATAATGAGAAAAAAGAAAACCCGGAAACAAAGAGATTTCATAGCTGTTGACGTGTGAGAAATCAATATTTCATTGTACATCAAACCACCTCACCAATCTGCTAAGGGAAGAAGGAAGAGATCTGTCATTTTAAAAATTCACCCAACCTTTATAACATTCACCTAACATCATTACTTCCTGCAAGTCGGTGAGGTTCAGCGATAAGAGAGTGTGATTTTAAAAGTTATGCCAAGCTGGCTGGCAAACAGAAGCTATTATTTCCACAGGAAATAAGGACCTCCAAAAAGCATTAACTCCTGTGTTACCACAGAATAATGTAGAATTAACAGGTGTCACTTTACTCTACTGTAATGAACCACAGATCCAGTCTGTCTTTTGATGTAAGACTTATAATATTTTAATGTTCCTAAGTGGTAAATTTCACACATTCTTCAAATACCCAAAATATATTTTACAGCTATCTGCATGCATAATACGATGAAATGTTTTCTAGCCCAGTCTTAGAGTAACATATTGATTCCTTTAAAAAATGGTAATGTGCCACAGTATATTAAAGCCTGTGTCCTTAATAACTGAAAGATAAAGGCTAGGTTTTGTAAAGGAGTCTAATGGATTTAGATGCCCATGTTCCATTGGAATTGAATGGGAACTGGGCATATAACTCCCTTGGGCTCTTTGAAAAACCTTGCTAAAGACTAAGGATGAATTTTCAAAATTGCCCAAGTGACTTATGAGCCTAAGACCCATTTAAAAAGTATCTAAGTTACTCAGGTCATGTCTACACTTACCAGGGATGGATGCTGCTGCGATTGATGCAGCGGGGGTTGATTTAGCGGGTCCAGTGAAGACCCACTAAATTGACCACAGAGCACTCTCTGGTCGACTTTGGTACTCCATCAGAACGAGAGGAGTAAGGTGAATCGACAGCAGAGCATCTCCCATTGATGCAGCATGGTGTAGACACTGCGGTAAGTTGACCTAAGCTACGTAGACTCCAGCTACATTATTAACTTAGGTCGACTTACTCCAGTAGTGTAGACAAGACTTCAGGCACCGTTAAGGTGTGTCTAAATTACCTAAGGGCTCTGGGCAGAGAGGGGGAAGGATCTTTGGCTCCTAAGTCACTTAGGTATATTTCAACATTTTACTGTCAAATTTTAACATTGAAGCTATCTTTTAATAGGTCAATGAGTAAGATGTTTCCATTTTATGCCGCAGCAGCTCAGCAAATCCAAAGAAAGCACTAGCACAGGACAGATTAGAATGCCCGGAAATATGACAAATGAGCTAATTATTATTTATCAAAACACAGGAATAAGATTTAAAAACATATTTAAATGTTTTAAAAAACAAAATAGCAAATGAAAATTTTCATTGGCAAAAATAAAAAAATTGAGAAAACTTCTGCTACCTCTACTGTATATAGTGAAGAAGCAGGAAGAGCACTCAATCATAACCAAGACCACTTTTTGCTAGGTGCTAGACAAAAATATGTCTTAGTGGATGGAGTGTGAAGCTGGGACTCTTCCTGGATACCTGGGTTTTGTTCCTGTTTTCTTCCTTTCTTTATTCCTACCACTGACTGACCTGCTGTGGGAGCCTGGCAAAGTCACTTCAGTTCCCTGTGTCTTCGTTTCTTCACACGTAAAAATGGGGGAACCAATATGTACCAGTGCTGGAGTCCTAAAAGAAGAAATGCTGGAATACAGAGCAGTGGGAAGCCATAGGAGGGAGCGGAGGGGACTAGAAGTGGAAGGGGGGGAGGTGGAAAGAAGATTCGGGCATTGATGGAGCTGGGAAGGGCCAGGGATTTAGAGTGTGACTGCCTGCAGAACCCATCCCATCCCTGCCTCCCTAATACCTGTACCTGACTCAGGGCCAGCTCCAGGGGTTTTGCTGCCCCAAGCAGCCAAAAAAAAATAGTCGCGATCGTGATCTGCGGCAATTCAGCGGGAGGTCCTTCGCTCCGAGCGGGAGTGAGGGACCCTCCGCCAAATTGCCGCTGAATCGCTGGATGTGCCGCCCCACTCCGGAGTGGCTGCCCCAAGCACCTGCTTGCTAAGTTGGTGCCTGGAGCCAGCCCTGACCTGACTCCTGCTCCAGGTGGGGGAGCTCTGCTGTCTGAGTGGCCCCACTATCTGCTCCCAACACCACCCTGCTCTGGTGGTTCCAGCCTCTGTGCTACCCTGTCTGGTCCTGGGTGAAGTGTCCCCAGTTCCTCCTGTGTTGGCCTGCAGTTGAGCACCCCAACCTGAGCCCGGCACCAGCACAGGCTGACTTGGAGGATGCTATCCAGTTGGCAAGATCAACAAAAGCCAGGAATGCTGTTTTGCCTTCTAAAAAAAAAAAGGCACCAGAAATGTGTTCTGGAGTGTTCAGGCATGACTCGAGCACTGACGCTTGCATCCTTTGTAAAGTGCTTTGAGATCTGTGAACGGAAAGTGCTCCAGAAGAACTTGGTGTCACTATTATTACTACATAAAGACACGGTACCTCCCTCTAAGATTTTAAGGAAAAAGACAAAGTGTAAAATACAGGGATACAATCAAATATATAAAATATTTACATACATATTGCAATGTCTTTTCATTATTACAAATGGATAACATAACTCTGTGTCACATAAATGCATGGTGTTCGACCGTAGTCTGACGCTATGGAAATGGAAACCATGGAAAATTCCTGGTCTAAGATTTCACTTTGTCTTCAACTTTCTCCAGTGTGCCTACACACTGATGCTCAGTTGCATTATGTCCTGATGACAATATACTGTGACATGTAATATACTGCACACCCATAGGACCTTCAGATCACAGAGATGCTGCTTTGCCTGTGGCACTGAAGAAGAGTATAGGATCCTTTAACCTAAACCTTTTTGAAATACCATCTTGTGTGTCTTTAGTCCTTATCTTCATTCCTGAGTTGCCACTCTTCCCTTCCTCTCTAACTTTCATCCCTGCTTTGTACAGCTGCCTTGCCAGGGTAGCTTCCCCAGCACATACACAGCCCTTCTCCGCTTTGTTGTGTTCAGCCTGCTGGCAGAGCAATACCATTAAATCCCTATCTGTCACACAGTGGTGCCCAGTGCTTCAGAAATTAAATTCTAGTCAGCGTAACCACAGTGCTACACTCCGTGACCAAACAGAAAAACCGCAGTACTGCAGGGGAGAGAAACCTGAAACAGGAAGTTCCTGAGGTGTCCAAATCTGATAGCTATGAATACAGTGCTTGATTCTGACTGATGTAAATGGCATAGCTCTGTTGAAGTCAATATATATGGTCACAAAAATATAGACACCCAAACTCCTGAAGCCAGAAGGATATTTCTTAACAGGTGATAATAACTATAGAGGTAGCGGTTTCCCTTTTAAAACAACTGCAGCAGAACTCAGGTGAAAATGGATATATGGTTATATATTAAAATGAATGATCTCAAAAATTAAAGCCACTGAAAGCTACCAGACTACTCTTGGAGGATTATAGCCTTTGGCAAACTTCCTCTTCACATGGATAATATTTGTTTAACAGAGTTTAAAATCCCCAGAGATTTTCTATCAGTTACATTTTTGTAACTTTTCATTACTGTTTTATATATTAGATACCCACTGAGGGTGAAATCCTGGCTCCTTTAAAGTTAATGACAAAACACCCACTGATTTCAATGGGGCTGGGATTTCATTCTGCTTGTTTACTGTACTGTACTGTAGAGCTAGTCAAAATTTTATGAAAGTTTGATAAAATCTTCTACCTTTTTACTAGCTCTAGTATCTAAATGATGTCTTCGTGCCTTTGTAATATACCTAGCATCATTCATACCTGGTGGGGTGCCAGGGTTCAAAAACAGTGGTACACCATTATTTAGTAATTAAAGTCCTGATTCAGAAAAACAGTTAAGCATGTGCTTACATCCATCACGATTCAGGAAAGCACTTAAGCATCTGTTTAAAAGCTTTAGCATGTGCTTAAGTGCTTTTCTCTTTAAGGATTATTTCTTGAAACAGAGTTTAAAACTATAAATCTACAAGGTGCCTAATAAGAACATCCATAGGCAATATTTAATAACTGGTGGTGGTTAGGGCCAATGGTAGCAAAAGCATCTTTTTTACCTTTGTTAAGCTTACTCTGGATTAGACAAATGTGACATGGGTACTTTCTGGCTTGCAACAACATAGGTCTCGTCTACACTAGGGGGTGGGATCGATGTAAGATACACAATTTCAGCTATAGGAAAAGCGTAGCTGAAGTCGAAGTATCTTATTTCGACTTACCTCCCGTCCTCACGGCGCGGGATCGATGGCTGCGGCTCCCCGTTGACTCCACTACCACCGCTCGCCCTGGTGGAGTTCCGGAGTCGATGGGAGTGCGTTCGGGGATCGATATACCATGTCTAGATGAGACGCAATATATCGATCCCCGATAAACCGATCACTACCCGCCGATCCGGCGGTTAGTGTTGACATACCCATACATGTCTATTGGTTGCTTGGGCAGGTTTTATGGGGCATCTATGCTCTGGGAAGTATAGCACACTGGAATTCTCTTTCTATTTTAGCCCAAATTAGTACTTCTATCTAGTCTTGCACTTGGAAGGTGAATCCTGAAGAGTGCAATGTGATGCTGCTGACTCAGTATACACTTAAGAACACCTTTATTTGGGAGTAATTAGCTGAATGGTATAACTGCATCATAAGGTAGGTCATTAATTTATCTATCTATCTATCTATATTCTTAACGCTGGTTACATGTTTCTCTGTGCTTTGTGATGCAATTTTATATTCAAAAGGCAATATTTACATTTATATCAAACTCAGTTTGTCTGCAATAATTAAAACAATAAAAAAACATTGCCCATTATGATCCAAAATACTAAAGAAAATAATTTTCTTTATCATTAGCTGCTGAGGTCAGTGAATTCAAGGACAACATGTGCTTCAAAAATCCCAGGGAAGCAATGACAATTATTTTAAACAACTCTAAAAGAAAACAATCACTTTCTGTTGCATTAGAGATTCCTAGATGTAAAAAAGAGAGGGAGAAGTCAGCTAACATAAAAATAAGGTAATTATTTTTTCCCCTTACACTATGTGGGGGATCACACACAAACAACCATAACCATTTTAAGGGATTACCTTTTTTAAAGTACTTTCAATGAAACTAATTTTGAGAAAATGTGTTCCCTTTCTTTATTAATAAGAATTATTCTGATGAATGCAAACTGTCTCTAGAAGATAGATGAAGGTATAACTTGGTGGTTGGTTTGTAGTTTTATTTTTAGTAGAACAGACTGTATCAGAGACTCACTATGCATTTGGCAATTGAACAACAGACCTGCAATTGATTTAGCTTCCATATCGTTTTAAAAAGTCAAGTCTATACAATTAACAACAGGTAGGGAAACACTGGGCACTGAAATTTAGCGTAAGATTAACATTCAGAGCTTTCTCCTGAGCCCCTTTTGGATACCTACAGGAAGCTACTTCCCCAACAGCTCAGGTGAGTGGGGAGCAAGTGGACTGTCTATGCACTCATTATTCCAACTAATACCAGTCAGGAAATTTTCATTGAAACAATTTTCCATTTCAAAATGCCATTTTGGTATAACCATTTGTTGTGAAATTGTTTATAAGATGTACTAATTAGATGACCTGTTATTTCCAATAGCCTTGTGTATGTCTGGAATCATTTCTCCTAGCTATTGAAAACAGCTGCTCCTGTAATTCATATATTCAGTGCCTGATCTTATTTTCTAAATCAAAGTGTCAAGGTGTCAAATTGTCTCATTACAACACAAACAGGAGACACTTTGATTTAGAAAATAAGATAAGATGGTTCAATCGTACTAAGTAACAGCTGCCCTTAATGATGTTTAAAATATAAACAAAAAATTAATAGAATATTTTGAATGATCTGTTATAACATGACTGTGTCATTGTGACATGACAACACCATATTATGCATAACTACTGACAATGAAACAATGTAAAAATAATATAATTACTATAAAAATGAAAAATAAAAACGTTGAAAAAGAAAAAAAATTCAATACAATTCCATTTTTTCCAAAGCAAAAAGCTTTGAAACAAATTTTTGTCATAAGTTCCCAAAATTTCTGGGAAATAAAAAAAAATATTTTTTCAAACGGTCAAAATTTCCCATGAAACAGACATTCCCAGTTTAAACCAGCTGTAGCTCCAGCATGCCAACTCAGCACTCTGGAGACAGTGGAGAAGTAAGCTGTCACACCAAGAAATTTGTCAGTTTACTTCCTCCTTTGAGCAATTCCCCCATGCCTTCAAGACTCAGAATCTGGCTCATATCCTAGCTGGATGATAGGGATACGATCCAGGCCTCAAGTCTCTCTGTACTTCACAATGTAAATCTAAACAATATGTTACATTGGATCATTTGTGGGTGCTTTCCCTTTCACTGTGGGACTCAAAGAAGTAATTAGAGGGGGACAAAATATATGCAAGAAACTCTGAACAGCCTGCTTGACATAGCATCTTGCAGCATGATGCAGTATTACAAACACCTTTAGAGAATACAGAAAACAAAGTGCCTCAATAAAGTGTGATTTATTTTTCTAATAACATATCTAATGAATATTTTATTTTCCGTAGCACTGGACTCAATTTGATTGGAAGAAGACTGTCATTACATTAAGACACAATGGTACACTAAAGCTGAAATTTCAGCTGTTTATAACATAAGCTGTATCTAATATAATATAAGTGAAATGTGTCTGTCTTCAGCCTTTTTTTTTTTTAAAGCTAACTCCAATTATTTAGAGTATCACTCATTTTTCTCTCCAGGTTAAACTGCTATCAATAGGTGACATGTCAAAATCAAGCATGTGTGTCTGGCCCCATCACACAACACAGAAATATGGTTAAAATATACACTGTCATCCCTTACTCTTAATCATATATGTGAGGAAATTGAAGGATAAATGTCAGTCAGGTTTGAATGTATAATATTACCTGCACAAAGAAATAGATATCCTCTTAATTTCTAAATAAGCAAAGCATTTAAGCACCTGCCTAGGTGATTTTCTAGATAGGGATGGACTTAAGTACTTCTTAATTTTAAGCACATTGATTTCGGTAGGACTAAAGCACATGCTTCAGTGCTGTGCTGAACAGAAATGGACTGCTAAATTGAAGCCTGCACTCCTACCTTAACGGACTGATTCTAGGAGTGCGCAGTACCTCAAAGGAGATTGATTTCAGTCAAAGTCTGAAGGTGCTGGGCACCTCAGTGGAAACTCTCAGCTCTTCACAGCATTAGGTTCTGAGTGGGCAGCAGTTTTCTATTAGAAAATCCATTAATATAAAATGTACTGGGTAAAGCCTGTCTACTGGATGAGTGACCCAGCTGGTCTATTGTTTAGCTCTGAAATGATTAAGTTTTCAGGTACTGTATGTGTAACTTATTAGCAGTTCTGATGACATATGATAGCTAGTCAACCCACTTAACCACTGTACACAGTGTCTCTAGCACCTTATTAGAGAATTACTCATCTGACTTTTTATTATAGTGTTTTTCTGTCAGTCGTTTGGGTAGCCTGGGAAGTGCAGTGTGTATTTAGCACAATACACAAAGTTTGTATCAATTCACGAAACTAATGTTTTGGGGTTTTTTAAAGTACTTGTAGCAATGCAGATCTGATCCCCATCAAACCCCACCTTCCTTAACAGCCCTCAGAAATAGATGCACCTTGTAGATGGCCTGTCTAGAAGGTCAACGGATCATGGCTATTTCAGGTATTTTAGTTTTCAAACTCTTCTGTCTAGAGGAGGTTGTTGCCAAATGAAATTAAAAAAAGGTCATTGAACTCTGATACTTCATCCAAATCCTTATATTACACAACTCAAAAGCTATGAAAAAATGGTTTAATGGGAATATGGTTGGCATGTATAGGATACCTTTGATACCTACAAGTGGACAGCTCTCCTTTGCTTTGGAGACTTGTACAACAGAGATTATTAACATTTTAAACCCAGTAACATAATTCAAAATAGCAAGTGTATTTTCCACCCAAATGGAATCATTTACTTCTATTTATGGATTCATCTTCTACCAAGAATCAGTTTTCTCTGGTTGAGAGCTTAGTACCGACTGCCACCTCAGTGTATCTTGTACCCTTGTTTCAATTCCCCTTAAGATATTTGCTCACTCTATGGGAAGGCAGTACTCTTCTTGGCCAGCGTCACATAAGAAATATAACCAGATTTATTACTGTGCCATGGGATGTGGTGTGTCTAAAGTTTAGGGAATTGGATGACCATTGAGGAACCTGAATTCTATTCTGGACTCAGCTCCCTTCCACCTGTGTTAAGTGTGAAAATCATAGGCCTACCTTTTGTACATTATTGACATGTCACAGGATGCACCACTCACCACTTGTGGCGCCTCCTGCTGGTCACTCTGTGGATTAGCTCCTTCAGTTGACACCCTCTTCCGCAGTTCGCATGCTGTCGCACCAACTCTCTGCCTGGTCTACAGCCCCTCTCCATCTTAGGAACCGCAGTGTCCTCTCCGCGGTTCAGCCCTCTGGCAAGGTCACTCAAAGGTCCCTCTTCTGGGGTATAGTTCCTCAGCAGTTCTAGGCAGTCTTCCTATTCACTGCCTTGGTGCCACTCACCTGGTGGCTGCTAAGGGAACCTGGAGCTGTCTTGCCTTGTGGTTCCAGCCTAGGGACCCTCAGCTCATCTGTCCAGGCTTTCTCTCCCTTCCCTCACTGCTCTTTCCCTGGGCCGCTTCCTACCACTGGTTCCCCTTCTCTTTCTTGGTCTACCAGTTCCCAAAGCCTTCACCCTCTTCTCAGGGAGTGACTGCATCCAACACACTGTGCAGTCTCCAAACACTCCTCTCCTTCTCCTGGGAGCGTCCACTCTTTCCCAGCAGTCCTCGCTGCTTCCAATTTCCTATCTTTATATGTCCTGCCCAGCTCATTCCTCCACAGCTGGGCTCCCTTTTCCACTCAGCAGATTACTTGCCTGCTAGATGCCCCTCATCTGTGGCCTTTCTGGTTAAATACCCTCCTTCTGGGTCCTCATTTACTCGACCTGCAAGTGTATGGGGGGGAACATCCCATCACACCATTATTTTTTTTTTTCAATTTCTGAAGGCCCAAGTTGATGCACTAAGACTTCATCTTTCAGAGATGGTGAACATCCACCCCCAAGTCCAGTGAAGTCAATAAGAACAGTGGGTGCGTGTCACTTCTGGCAGCCAGACTATCAAGGCCCCCAAGAAATTAGGCCCCCAAAATCACTTTTGAAAATGTAGGCACTGACCTGTTGGTACCTTAGTTTCCCCATCAATAAAAGGCAGATAATATCATCCACCTTTGTAAAATGCTTTGATATCTTCAAGAGAACAGGTCCGTATAATATTACTATATCCTCATATTGCCCCTGAGCTGTATTAGAAAAGAAGTAATGACACTTAACTCATTTAATGTAACTATGCAAAAATAATCAGATATACACAATTAAAAACATCATTTATCAATTATGTACTAGCATCTCAGCCATACTCTACTAATTAAAAGGGAATGAAAAAAATAGCTCTTGAAAATTAATCATGCCTACATATCTATACTGGTTAGAACCTAGTAAAAAGAATTAAATATTTATATCATTATGGTTTCTCATTATGCATCATAATGTGATTGCCTGAGAGAAAATACTGAGAGGTGTTTGAGCAATCCATGCAAGTTTAGAATTTGGATTCTCTTATGCCCTGACAACACCAAAGATGTTGCATCTAAATGTCCCTTCAGGAAAAAAAATAAAATCTTCCTTCCATGTATGAGTTTGCAATTCAATTTCCTGTTGCTGAATTGTCACTATCAGCAAAGAGACATGAATTGAAGTGAATTAAAGAATGGTTTGCAAAAATTTAAAACCATCTATAGGACCCTAATCCTCCAACTTAAATTCATGGGTAGAATCCTGTGCCAAAGCGAAGCCCTACTGAATTGTTTCAAAAGTTTAGCTGTTCGAGTACCTCATATGCAGGTGCAATCAGTGTTAACAGTCTAAACGACATCATTTGCAGCTATAGTTATTTAAGGAAAGCTAAGTAGTGGTCAGGATGAAAGTCATATACACAATGCATGAAGTGCAGACTGCTGCAGCTCTTCGGATGAGAGTGTCAGACCTGCTGGTACAAAAGGACTGATAATTACAACATTGCATCAGGAATCCATACCACAATGCAGCATGTTAAAATAAAATGTTAAATCTTGCGCATGCGTGCACACCCACACACCTCAAGTGGATGCAGAAATGGCAAAATGAAAGCAACTGGCTGGAAAGAGTTGCATTAAAGAAGGTGTGTTTTTACTCTACAAGTACATTTAACTCACAGTAGCTCTTTGACAGAGCGTCAGCACTGTTAAATGTACATCAACAATCGCTTGTTAAATCTCACAAAGAGATAATGTGCACGTGCCCCTCCAACGAGAAGCGTGAACAGGCACCAAAAGAAAAGACAGGTCAGTCAACACGAGTCACACAAAAGGTGCATGCAGAGATCTGGAGTCAGTTGTTAGACTTATTAGATGTTGCTGTGTGTGCACCTATTCTCCAGTACCAAAGCTTCATGCAGTGCCATAAATAGATGACTATGGTATTAAATTACTGCAGTTCAGGGGAAATTACAGAGTTCTCGAAGTCTCAGTAAAGAGAGTATGTATTTAGCAGCACCACTGGCAAAACAGAAGTGGAAAAGATGGATAAGGGAACAAAAGAGTCTGCCATGCTTTCTACACTTGTTCTGTAAAGAAAGGAGAGGCAGATTATGCTTCAGGATCAAGGTTTTATAAGATTTAAAGGACTGAGGTTATCATTTTTTAGCTTAGTGTTTTTGTCTGCAGCTTCTTTTTTTTCCTCTCTCCATATTTATTTCACACTTTCACCTATCTTTTGGGGCAACTTTTTTCTTCTCTGTTTTGCGTCTCACAGTCCTTCCTAAACAGACAGAAACCCAGGTGTGGAATTAGATCAAACGATTTTGTCCAGCCCTTGTCCAGTGTATGTACTGTAGAATTTGAAAACATCATATATGATATAAGCGTCTATGAAAATCAGATTCAGTCCTCCGGCTCCTGGCACGTTGTGAATGCTTTTACTTTCAATGTAAGAGGATTTTGCTCTGTGTAGGCGGTTGTAAGAAAGTGAGACTCTCACCCCCACTTCATACACACTAGGAATCAGGGGTTCTCAAACTTCATTGCACCGCGACCCTCTTTTGAAAACAAAAATGACTACATGACCCCAGGAGGGGGGACGAAGCTTGAGCCTGCCCGAGCCCCACTGTCCTGTGGGGGGGAGGGGTGGCAAAGCCCAAGGGCTTCATCCTGGCAGGGGCCTGTAATCTGAGCCACACTGCCCAGAGCTGAAGCTCTCAGGCTTCAGCTTTGGCCCTGGGTGGTGAGGCTCAGGCTTTGGCCCCAGGTCCCAGAAAGTCTAAACCAGCCCTGGTGACCCCATTAAGACGGGGTCGCTACCCACTTTGGGACAACTGCTGCATTATGTTACTGTCCAAAACACCCCAGAATTTTTCTTTATGTTTAACTTTAATAACAAAGCTACAAACCTAAACTGATCCCTCTCTTAAGCTGGCCATTCCTAGAGTGTCTGTTCGCAGGACCCATTTAACGTTCTTTTCCCCCATCTTTGTATATCCCTGAGCTGAAGCAAATGAGACTCAGTTGGCCTGCACTGCAGGCAGAAGAGAGTCAGAAGAATAGCTTTGTCTGTGCACATGGGGTCTTAGGACCTGACACCAGTTCACAACATTATGTGTGCTATTTTGTAATGAGCTCCAAAACAGTCAACAAAATACGGATGATCAGAGTAAAAATATAAATGATGCAGCTTATAAAATGCCTCCTCTGAACCAGACTTCAATTAAGCAAGTGCTTGAGCATGATGGGCTGTTAAAAAGGCAATAGGTAAACTGAACATAGAGGGTGGGAGAGAAGGAAGGTTTCAGAAATGGCAGTACATAGGCCCCAATGCAGAAAAACTCAGACATGTGCTTAATGCTGAGCAGGTTTATACATGCTATCCTAAAGCTCCAAGGATTTTGAGTCAGGGACTTAGTGAGGAAGAAAGACTGTGCTGTATCTTTTCTTAAATACACTTTGGAAACAGATTCTTCTGTGACATGTTTATCTGAAAGAAGCTTTGACATTCAGAAAAAAGGAGTTGAAAACAGGTGAGCTCATCAAATTTTAACACTGTGTTTTAGTACTTTTGCATGTCCTGATGCATTTAAATTCCTTCAGTAATGTTAAACGAAGCCCTTTGAAGGTGGTGCCCCTCCTTGTGATGGGAAGTGAAACACTTTGAAGACAGACAGCACCTACAGCAATGTGAAGTGCTTTAAAAGGAAGGGCACCTGATGTAAACTCTTTGAACAGGGAACCCCTCCGCACTGTGAAGTGTATAAGGGCAAAGCTTTTTCTCCAGTTATGTCAGGTCCTTAATAAGAGAGGCTCATTTAGCAAGGAGAATTTTTTAAATAGTGCGGACATCAGAGCAGAAGCCTTTGAAAAGGGCAGGCAAGTGATAGCAAAGAGCTATTCAAGGAACTTTAGGCAGGATCAATGCAGTCACTTAAACCAGTCAGGACACCAGCTCTTGCCAAAGTACCAGGACATTTACTGATTGCATCCAATCAACACCTGCAGTTGTTAGATATCGGAGAGCTAGTCTACATGTGAAAGGCTATACTGGCACAACTTCACCAATGCGGCAGGTCTGGTGAAGACACTCTATGCTGACTGGAGAGGGCTCTCCCATTGGCATAACGACTCCACCTCTGCAAGAGGTGGAAGCAGTGTCGGCGGGAGATGCTGACCTGCCAACATAGTGCCAGTGTGGACGGTGCTTAGGTCACTGTAATTTTTGTCGCTCGATGTGTGTCGTTTTCATGCCCCCGAGTGACGCAGATTAGATTGACTTAAGTGGTAGTGTAGACCTGCCTCCTGATATCAGATATTATTAGATCAAGGTTGGAGGCAGCCTCACTGCAGCATAAAACAAAATGTGGACCAGTCTAGAAACCAGGGGAAGAAACATAAGAGTAATGTCTGAAACACTACATCTGTGGAGGATGATTAGTTGGCACAATGGCCTGGATTTTCCAAAGGGTTAATGGGAAGATTGCTTTTAATTGTAATGGTTATTTATTAAAGGCCTGAGCCAAAAGACTGCTGAAGTCAATGGAAAGACTCCCATTGACTTCAATAGACTTGGATCAAAAGTAAATATGATACTTAAAGTTTACTAGACTCATTCGTTTAATTCTTCTGGTTAGGAGTCACTGGAGCCAAGGGGAAGAGTAGAAACAAGAATGTAACACATCAATAGTGTAGAAGAGAGGTTCTCAAACTCTGGTCTGTGGACCAGCTCCATTCAGGTGGTCTGCGGATAGTTCCCTCTAAGGTGCGGGTCTGGGCCGCTGCATGTGTGAGAATGAAGGGCCACCCACCTAAGTAGTGGAGCCGTGCAGGCATGGCTCCACTAATTAGGTGCCTGGACCCTGGAGAAGACACACATGTAAGGTGAGGTGGTAGCCTTGGCGGGAATAGGGGATAGGTGGGAGGGAGCAGTGGGGTGAGAAGAAGGGATGGAGGGCATTTGGGGTATGCAGGGCTGCAGCGGGCAGAGAAAGAGGAGACTTTTCCCAGCTCCAGGGCTGTGACTGCCAAGGAGAGACAGCCCTCCTTCCCAGCCTCACCTCTGTGGCTGCTGTGGCAGAGGAGAGACCCCCCACACTTCCTTCCCAGCCCGACCTCTGTGGCTGTTGTTGGAGGGGGAGAGAGGGAGAGACCCCTCTCCTTCCCAGCCCCAGCTCGGGGGCTGCTGTGGCGGGGGAGAGAGGGCACATCCATCGCATTAGAAAGGTAAGACTACTGATATTAAAATATAAGTTGTCTGCTTTTATTTGTAGAACAAAAAATGTTAATTATTATTAAGGTTTTTTTTATATAGCACTTTTATCCAAAGTGCTTTACAATAGTTAACTAATGGTACAAACAACATTTGGAAAGATTATTAAATGGTCCGCTGAGACCCTCAGCAATTTTCAAGTGGTCCATGAAAAAAAAAAAAGTTTGAGAACCATTGGTGTAGAATACATCACCTGTCTGTTTATACGGAACAATCTCTTCACTGCTGCTTTTACTTCCTCAGGCAATTACAATGCTATATTGAATGATATAAAGTGTGTACTATGTTGATGGGCTCCTTATTAAAATGTGTTGGTATAATCTTAATAATTATTTGCCCAATGACATCAAATGGGACCTTTTGGTAAAAAGGTCATGAGTTAAGGACTGTGTTGTTCTGATCATATTTACTGCTGATTATATGGTTCAAACAGGCAGCAGGATAAAGGCTGCCTGCATGCAATGTTAGTGTGTGAAAAATGAAGGCAGCAATTTGTAGGAAGTGTTATTCTTGCAGGAGTGTGTGCAACAGAAAAAGTGAGGTGGTTTCAGAGATGTGCATCAGAGAAAACTTCATGCCTCTTGTATCCATCTAACCTTTCAATCCTCTCTCCTGGATTTGAAATCGTATTCAGTATACACACACTGTGCACACACATGATATATAAATAAATAATAAGAAATATATGCCTATATAAATGAATTGACTTTCAGATTAAAAGGCAACAAACACACGGTCTTCTGTTGTAGAAGAAAAGAATATAAACTGAGCCAACCTTACTGCCTTTTCTTCTCTGTTCATCAATATTAAGATGAAGGCCATGGTTCTGACTACTGATTTTGCTTGCTCCATCTGAAAAACTTGCAAAGGCTTGATTTTCAGAAGATACCAAGAAAGAAGGTAGTGAAAAATCAGGCATCTTTATGATGTCTTAATTTGGACACCCAAATGTCAGTAGTCACTTTTGACAAAGAAGGTGTTAGAACAAAGGATTGCCGTATTGTGATTCAAACAACCCATCTAGACAAAATAATGATTTTGGAAGGAGGTTTTCCAAGGCTCAAATGGCAGTGCTGCACTTATTTCCCATTGACTTTCAACTGCCATTCAACTAACTGCTGCTTATGCCTCCCTTCTTTGTCCCTGAATATTGGCATCTGTTTATTCACCTGTTAAGGAAAATTGTTCTGATAAAATAAAACCACACTGGGAAATAGGATAAATTGGTAGGTGAGACCAGCAAAAATTGGCACATCAAAGAGAAGAAGTACAATCATTGTAGTGGGTCACATGAGTGCCACATTCTTTTGACCATATTTAACCTTGAATGCAACATATGAGCCTGATAGCAATGCTACAGTTTAAGACAGGGAATATTATATAACTTCTTTCATAAGTATATTACATTTCATTATGTGTTTTTATCTATATAAAATAAACAAAGGAGGCCATATTGACTGGCAGTGTAAATTGCACTGAAGCCAAAGGGGTTACACCAGTGATGAATGTGGGGGTTATTCATGTCACTGCTTTTTGCATTGGCCGTGGAGTGATTATGCTTAGCTTTTTCTGCTCTGCAGAAGACAGTGCCCCTCTGGGAGCAGAATACAGAAACAGCAGCTGACAATCAGCCTTACGCAGAATCATGATTCCATTCCAGGCCAATGTACAGAAGCCATATTATTGCTAGAGCTGACAACTAGCAAGATGGGGACAACTGGCAAGGTCACTTTATGCCTTCTTATGTGGCAGCTCCAAACATTTGCTGAGCCAGCTTTGCCCATCTCCAATGAACGCATGTTCTTATTTTGTGATCACAAGATACATGGGCAAATTATCCCATGGCGTTAATTATGCTTTTCACACTATTTTTTAAAAACAGCAAGAAATTCAAAATGAAGCAGATGCCCACGAATAACTTTTTGAGCAGAACTCTGTTTGAAAAGCAATGAATATTTTCCTCACTATCCTATTAAAACAGATGTTCTGCCTAATCTACATTCGCTTTACTCACTGTCTTATCTTTGACCTTTTCTTTGAAAGTATTCATGGAAGAGAATGTCAGTATTTATCTACCTGCTGTGCTTCCATCTGCCTATGCAGCACACGAATGCCCACAAATTATATTTCCTTTGTAAAACTTTGAATGACAGAAGCATTTCTGATGCTTTGTATACATGGAATGATCAGATATTATCTACTCTGTCTTGGAGTAAACTATAAAGACATCCTGCATCTGGATATGTTATCCAGTAACTGTGCCATTCGAAAGTACATTTTAAACTCTAGTTTTTCCCCCTAGAGTATTCTTACCAGGAATCTTTTTTGGGCTCTTCCATCACCACTGCCTTACTCATTTCACCTGTTGGGGAAGATGAGGTAGGAGTGTATATGTGTCCAAGGCTGCAATAGGGAATGCACTGCGGTGTAATGACTTTAAAAGGTAGCTAACAATTTGAAAATATGTATCAGAATAATGACTTGCAAACATGTTATGGTACAAATAGTTTTAAAGGTCAGGAGAAACTGCTGGCACTCCCTTCCAGATCAGCAGACAGATCCTCAGCTAGTGGCGGTTTGTTTAGCTTCATTGCGTTGCATGGAGATTCACTGACTGGCATCATTTGAGGCTCTGGCCCCAGGTTCTACATGTTCTGAGATGCATTAGAAGATTTGTTGATCATTCTATTGGGCCAATCAATAATTTACTGGGAGTAATTTTTAAACAGCTGCAACAGAAATGGAGAAAGGCATTACTCTCAAAATTGAGGACTGTCCTGCAGTGCTCTGGACAAGTGCCAACCTAGTTTTTCCCAGAGTTGCAAAAATGAATATGCAAGTATGTCATTAATAGTCATAATCCATGCTTATAACTTGTTTTTAAATATTGAACAGTTGATCCCTGTATCAGTCATATTTGACTCCTACACTTTTGCCAGGGTGGCAACAAGTCCAAAAAATAGAGCCTTTACTCCTAGAAAGCAGATATTAAAAGTTTAAAGCAGCGGGAGCGCATATATTATCCACAGCAAGATACACCAAGGTCTGGCTATAGCTTTGTTAAAGCTGTGATACAGGATCGGTGCTAAAGCAGAATGCATATTGTAAACTTTTAGTTTATAGATTCCAAGGCCCGAAGAGGGCATTTGGCTATTTACTTCAATGGGGAGAGGATTTCAATCATCAGAGCCAGTCAGCGGGAGATCTGGAGCTAGAATTTAAAAGTCTTCAGCATTCTAACCTGTACTCTTATCTCTGGACAGTGTAACTTCTAAAGCTCTTTTCTAGAAAATGCAAACAAACTCTTGGTTCAAGCATAAACTTCTTTCAAAATTGATGCAATTTTTGCAGCAGGGGGAGATTAGGGGCTCTACAGGAGTAGAATTTTAAGGACTAGAAGTCTAGAGGCTTGGATTTGCAAAGGACACAAGCTAGGCAGCAGTGGAGCAGAAGCCTTCCATCACATTCCATATTGTCCCCGCTTCTCCAACCTAAGCCTCATTTATGTAACTCCATATGCAAAATGTGCTCAGGTCAGCATCTAAAGTTGATGGGCAAAATGGTTTAACAACAAATGTTACTGAATAAAGCTGGTTGGGAAATTTTTATTTATTTTTCTTTTTGTTGGAAAACGCTATTTATTGAAACAAACTTTTTGTGGGAATGGGTCAATTTCAACATTCTGATTTGAGAAAAACCTGAATTTTAAAAAAATGTTTAGTTTCTAAATCCTGGTTCTAACTAACTTTTCATTTTGTAATGTAAGCTAATCATAGTAAAAAAATTGTCAAAATTGAAATTAAACAGTTTGAAATTATTGAAACAAAATGGTCCAATTGACATGAACTGAAAATGTTTTCAGATTTTTGGTTCGAAAAAGTTTTTGAGATTTTTTTCTTTTCATCTTGATTCAGGACAAAAAAATATTTCAAAATCTTAACATTTTTCCTAGGATGGAAAAATAGTTTCCTACCCGTCTCCATTATTAAATAAGTTAGAATGAATGAGGTTTCCAATCATGCTATCCCCTGGATTCATGTTGTTGAAATGTGGGAAACCCTAAGCTATCACAAACAACTGTGATACAATACAGTTCCTTAAGTATAAGTTCATTGTATAGTACAGTATAGTATAGGTCTTGTTGATTTAATTATTGGGCTATATTTCTTTGGAGTTTCTTTCCCCTGATTACAAAAAAAAAATGCTCTTAATTATGCAGTCTTTAAAAATGACATTGTTCAGGGAATTATTGATTGTATTTGATTTTGTTTCATTACTTTGCTTATTGTAATTTTTTGACATCTGTCACACCACACCATAACTTCTGTACTTCTGTAAACGCTGTTTTTTTTACATTTCTATAAATACCTCTCTACTAATGCTTCCAAATAAGCCATTTAATAAAATATTCATTCTCACCCAACAACTGAAAATATTTTCTAGCTCAAGTGGAATTGAAAGCATAAAATGTATTTCCTAACTTTGAAAAATTGATACATACCTAATGTAACAGTCAGTGGAAGCACTTTCACAATACTCATTGTAAAAATTGCCAAAATATCCTTTTTTAAAATATCTAAGTTAAACACACTCATACTTGCTCTGTCAGAATTCTCACAATTGAACAATACAGCTAATATCTGACAATCACTTTCTAGACAGTCAAGCAATGCAGCTGCAGAATGATACTGTACAATGTGGAGGGGAAATGAAAATATGTAGCACCCCCATCTTTTTCAATACTTTCACATTGTTAAGTCTATCTGAGGGTTTGGAACTTCTGCCTGTCACTGCAATATCTAAATACCTTACAGGAAATAAGATTAAATTAACGTAGGGCCTCTATCCAGCAAAGGATTTATGAATGTGCTTAACCGTAAGCACATACATATTCCCTTCGACTTCAAGCAAACATCAAGTGGACCACTAATTTATTTAAGAAAACAAAATAAAACTTTTTTTTGAAGTCAATGGAACTTCATTGAATTACACTAGCTGAGAACCTACTAACCCTAAGAAACCAAGAACTGAGATTTTTGTTTTTATTTTAGAAAAAAAATATTTAAAAAATGCACCCCTATGAAACTTACAATGCATTGATATCTCATTTGGATCAAACTAAGAGAAATATATTTACATCCTAAAAGTATCAAAGACAGTCTGAAGGTGTTTCAAAAGACTTTAGTCTAAGGTTGTTTATGGGATCATTCTGACTGAGATTTGGGGGTGGTGGTGGGAGAGGGGGAATATCAAAGAGAATATGTTATGCCTCCCTACAGATTAAATCATTATAAGAGAAACTACATGAAAGGCAGAATTTTTAAGGAGAGAAGAGTTGAAAACTGTGTCGGAAATTAGAAATGATATTTGAAAATTAGACTTTCATTTCACTTGCTATCAATTAATTGGAGTTATACTTCAGTAAGTTACCATCAAAACTGGACTGAACCCTGGAAATTGAGCCTGAGCCTTTGGATGGAGATACAGTACAGACATTAATTTCAGTAAAGTACATAGAAAATGAGCCACATGACTACTATTTATTTTGACTCACTCCTGCTCTGATTGGAGTTGATGGAGATATTTTACCATTGAATTCAATGGGAACAAGCCTGAGTCCCTTTCTGGAAGTGTATGAACCAAGTCAAAAGAAAAGAAAAACAGCAACAGTAACAAACATTGCCCAAAATGGAACCCAAATTTCCCATCTTCCATTTCACATTGCTATTATCTGTGCATCCCTGCTGCGACAAACACAGGCATAACTTTGAGACTATTATATCCACTTTACAAATCTCACCTGCATTTTTCAGATTCAGACCTTGGAGTCATACAAATATAAAAGGCTAAAAAATATTGAGATGTGTCAGACAATATGGGCCCACAGAATAGTCACACAACTTTGTATCACTAAGCATTACATGTATGTGTGTGTCCATGACTCACTGGGCTGCTCTCATGTGAAATCTGGAATCTCTGGGGGTTGATTAATGCAAAATCCCAATGCTGGATACCCAGGTATCCCGCTTTTGACCCTCCCACCCCACCGAGGGAAAGAGCATTGACTGGTTTTACTTGTTTCAGCAGGTCTGGGAAATAAAGGCCTCTCAACTCTATAAAGTCTCAGCCTCAATTGACTGAGGGGCCTCATCATGATCTAACCAACTGACATGAACCTTTAACCAAGGGGCAAACCCTATGTGAAGAATTTGAAGGACTTTAACTTACCAATAGAAGATGACTGATCTCTGGTAAGCTTACTATGCATTTAGACTTTTGATTGTTTTATTACACGTTTTTGCTGTGGTGCTTTTGTCCTGAAATAAATGTACTGAGGTTGGTGAAAGCTATCTGGTCACTGGGAGGTATTCAGATACAGAAGGTAGTCCATATTATTTAGTTAGTTTTAATACAGTGTCTCATGCAGTAGAAACTGGCCACATTTGCAAGATATGAGTAAAAAGGCTACAACCACTGGAAGAAAAGCCCTTTTCCTGGAACAAACAGTATCCAAATGCTTTAACTTCTACATGTGATGGAAACCAGGAAATGCAGGTGTCATAGTCCCTTAGGGGAAAAAAGTGAAACTGCAAGTGGTGAGCCTGGTCAAAGCTGCTGGGGTAATCACAGCGAATTGCAGGGGGACTGGCAGCCTAAATCCTCGGTTTGTAGGGAGAGGGACATGGGTGCCTTCCCAGAGAAAGGGGTGATGGCTAGAGGCCTGAGACCTAAGGAGGCATCCCTTGAGCAGAACACTGAGTGGGTCAGAGGCACAGTTCCCCCAAAAGGGTTTCAGGCACCCTGAAAGATGCACCCTGACAGAGGTAGAAGAAGGATGGTGCTGTGGTTAAGGTACTGGCCTCAGACTCAGGAGCCCTTGATTCAATTCTCAACTCTCCCACAGGCGACTTGGGGAAATCACTTGCTCTCTCCGTGCCTAAGTCCCTATTTGTATAAAGGGTCGGCACAAATACGGCTTGTGTCTGCATTTTCTATTTAGATGGTAACTTCTTCAGGTATATCTATATTTATGGTGTCACGTAGAGTACAGACACTGCACTCCAAGCTAGCACAGGTATAAGCAGCAGTGTAGACGGTGAGCATGGCTTAGGCCCTACCATGTCTGAACCCCCAGGGTATATACTCTGTGGGGGCTCTCTATGTGCCTACCAGTGCCTCTCATGTCTATATTGTTATTTTTAGCCGTACTGTGTCCCGTTGCCTCCCCACTGCTAGGGCCTTTCGCTGCGCGCAGCAACAGCCTGACTTTCTCTGTGGGATGCAGCCACATGGGTAGTGCCTGTACTCCACACGCTGCCAGAAATGCAGACATAGCCAAAGAGGCACGGATTGTCTCTCAGTACGTGTTCATCCAGTACCTAGCACAGTGGGGGCCAGTTTTGGTTAGGACCTCTGTAGGCACTGCTGTAATGAAACAAAGAGACGCCTGTAGGGAAGTGCTCTCAAAATATCACCCAAAAGACTTTTCAGAGCCAGGGTTTGTGGTGTTCAGTGATCACTTACAGGAGTCTGACCAAGGTCTGCTTCCTTCAGTGTCTGAGTAACTTCTCACAGACCAGTACTGCATCATGTGAGCTCTGAATAACACAATAACCGGTTCCAACAGCTTATTTCCAGAGTCTCTCAAAGGTACAGTTACCCACATTGTTTGTCTACATGGAAACAAAAGGGATTCCCACAGCCCAAGATTTCCTTAGATTAAATATAAAAGATTCTTATTACTTTTTCCTCCTCACAGAACAGGTCCGAATCTTAGATCATCCCACTCCTGTTATGACCTTTCAATAATGCTTTGACTCACTGTAGCTGAGCCTGCCTCATTCCCCACCCCACAACTCCTGGCTACAAGCCCATAGACTCATTAGACTTTAAGGTCAGAAGGGACCATCAAGTCTGAACTCCTGCACATTGCAAGCCACAGAACAACACCCACCCACTCCTGTAATAGACCCCTAACCTCTGGCTGAGTTACTGAAGTCCCCAAATCATGATTTAAAGACTTTGGGTTATAGACAATGCACCATTTACACTAATTTAGACCTTCAATGAGGGTTGATACAGGCTATACTTTCTCAGCTTATGAACTGTCTGGTGATTCTCTCCTTGTCTATCTCTGGCAGAGTCTGTACAACTCCATGGCCAGAGTAGTGGGAGATGTGCTGTTGCGTTTTTGTTTAATAGACTCATAGAAGATTAGGGTTGGAATAGACCTCAGGAGGTCATCTAATCCAACTCTCTGCTCAAAGCAGGACCAACCCCAACTAAATCATCCCAGCCAAGGCTTTGTCTTAAAAACCTCTAAGGATGGAGATTCCACTACCTCCCTAGGTAACCCATTCCAGTACTTCACCACTCTCCTAGTGAAATAGTTTTTCCTAATATCCAACCTAGGCCTCCCCCACTGCAACTTGAGACCATTGCTCCTTGTTCAGTCATCTGCCACCACTGAGAACAGCCGAGCTCCATCCTCTTTGGAACTCCCATTTCAGGTAGTTGAAGGCTGCTATCAAATCCCCCCTCACTGTTCTCTTCTGCAGACTAAATAAGCCCCATTCCCTCAGCCTCTCATTGTAAGTCATGTGCCCTAGCCCCCTAATAATTTTTGTTGCCCTCCACTGAACTCTCTCCAATTTGTCCACATCCTGACTGTACAGCGCTGAACAGAGGGGAATAATCACTTCCCTCGATCTGCCGGCAATGCTCCTACTAATGTAGCCCAATATGCCATTAGCCTTCTTGGCAACAAGGGCACACTGCTGACTCATATCCAGCTTCTTGTCCACTAATCTCCAGGTCCTTTTCTGCAGAAAACAGACAATTTGGAGATGAACAGTCAGTTTCCAGATAATCTGGAGATGAATCCAGTCACAGCAATTGACAGGGAAGAAAAAAATACTTTTTTTATTTATTTTTTTCTTCTTGGTTCAGAACTGGGCTCTGCATCTGCTCTGATGCCCCCAGAATCTCTACAGCTGCAGACAAAGAACGAAGAAGCATCTCTGCTGAACAGAGCCTGTATTTCTGAAGCGATTAGAGCAGCTCCTACTTAGTCTTTCAGATTGGTACATTTCAAAGCCAAAATGGGGAAATCTGTTACTAACAGTATTTTTTCCAAGGATATGAAATCCTAAGTGTAATAGAATGAGAGGGGAAATTTGACAGGGTTGTTTTTATCATGGATGAATAACCACTGTCCTTGCTGTGAGAGTTTAATTAGAGGAGGAGGCAGGGCCAGTGCAAGGATGTTTTGTGCCCTAGGCGAAACTTCCACCTTGCGCCTCCGTCCTGAGGCGCCCCCTCCCTGAGGCGCCCCTCCTGTCCCTGCGGCAGCTCCCCACCCTGAGGCACCCCTCCCACCCCAGCTCACCCCTGCTCCGTGCACGAGCACGAACACCCCGAGCACGCCGTCGCTGCTTTACTTCTCCTGCCTCCCAGGCTTGTGGCACCTAAGCTGATTGGCACCGCAAGCCTAGGAGGCAGGAGAAATGAAGCAGCCACGGCCTGTTTGGGGAGGAGGCGGAGCAGGGGTGAGCTGTGGCGGGGAGTTCCCCTGCATGCTGCCCCCCCCAACTTGCTGCAGGTGGCCCTCCCCATGCCTCCCTGATCCAGCTCCCTCCATCTAAATGCCAGCGGTGACCGGGGTGGCCTAAGATCCGTCCGCTGCAGTCGCTGATGAAGAAAATGGCGCCCCCCAAATCCCAGCAAGGCGGTCGCCTAAATGGTTGCACTGGCCCTGGAAGGATGGATTAGGAAAGGGAGGGAAAAAAATGGCAAGAAGGTTTATGACCCCTGTCTGTCTTCAGACCCCTGAAATATACTTTCTCTCCATGCGGTATGGGCTGTCATGCCTGTTGATGTCTGATGGTAAAATACGAGTCAAAATAGCAACTTTGAAATATGTCGACATTCTGTATTAATCAATTGATTTGAACTAATGTTTCTTGCAGGCTTTTTAATAAAGAAACAATGATCATTTATCCAACCCCTCCTCCCCATCTAGCCATTATCTTCAACTGGAGCACATCCAGTGTGTAAATATTTAGAGAATGGGTGTATAACACACACACACACACACACACACACACACACACACACACACACACACACACACACAGACACACACACAGACA
This sequence comes from Gopherus flavomarginatus, assembly GCF_025201925.1. NCBI lineage: Eukaryota > Metazoa > Chordata > Testudines > Testudinidae > Gopherus > Gopherus flavomarginatus. The sequence continues at coordinate 41,756,588 of NC_066628.1, read as the reverse complement.
CACACAGGGTTTAGATTGCATTTCACCTGAAAATAACCTTACAGTAACCATATATGCTATCAGAATCTTTTCCCCCCCTTTATGGCTGTCATGAGATTTTTTTTCCTTTGCCCGTGGATTCTCTCTCCTGCAGTTCAGTTGGAAGCACTCCATTCCATTCTATTTTGTTCCTTATAGCGCGTTCATCACCATGGTAACTCAGCACATCACCTTAGAATGCCCGTAACTTAGCATGCCTAATTACAAAAGTTGTTATTAGTAATTCATTATTTAGTCTTTTTTAAACTTCAGCGACAGCCTTTGACTCTCACATCTGTGCCATCTTTTCACAGCTTGATTATACACCTTCTGGAGAAGTGCTTCCTTTTATTTGTTTTTCATTTCCCTACCATTCATTTTGGGGGGACTGCCTTGTCCAAAGAAGTTCGTTTCTACTACACATATGATAAAATGCAAAACACAAAATCTCCATGAATATTTATTTGGAGGAACCATGATAGCCCCCTGCTTTCCTTGTGAAAATGGAACCAATCGAGTTTAATGGCATAAATGTGCAGGAAAAGAAATTTATAGTGATTTATATAACCAATCACAAATAAGCAGCATAGCTCACTTTTCAAAAATATGCAACCAATCTAGACAATTGTAGGGTGGGGGGAAGGGGGAAGCAAAAAGCCAGCTATTGAAGAAGTCTAAATAATAGATACACACTCAACCCCATCCTTCAAAACCTCACACACATCTGGGCTCATATCTGTGGATATTCGCCAAGCAGAAAAAGAAAAGAGAGTCAAATTCTTCCTTGCAAATTATTCACTGGCCTCTAATTCTTGGATTCGAATTCATGGTTGACCATATAACGTTACTAGAAAAAGTTGGTATTGGAACACGTCTGCTACATGTGTTCCACCCATATGAATTTAACCGCACAGGCCACGGTGGACGTTGCATATCAGATTTACCTTTTGAACAAGGTTTCACTCAATACGAAGATAACATGGTGATGAATGCTCTAGAAATACCTTAATAGATTCCTGAATCTGTGTAACATTACACATTCAGAATTCTGCCTTCACTTTCACAAATGCAACCTCAGTTTGAATCATGTTCAGATTTAACTAAAGATAATTGGTTCAAACTGTCCATGGAATGAGGACCAAGAGTCAGGGCTTGTCTAGACAGCAAGTTACTGTGTGGCATGTAGTAGAGGGTCATCCTATCCCCATTACCCGGCCTGCTTATTTATACCCATTACCTTCTGTTACTGTTGTATGAGTGATGTACCCTCACTGCTTGCTGACTGTATCTTGATCTCACCAACCGTATACCCTGCACTGGGGACATTACAGACTGTATATGTTATGTGCTGTCCAATACCAAAATACTAGCATCCCCCTATATGTTACCCCCTGTATGTTACCCTCGATGACCAATAACTGATGTTTCAAACTCTCTATCATCTATTTTTACACTAAGCCACAGTCTGGGACTTTCAGCGAGCTGTAGCAGCATCTGCATGGGATGTTACTTTGCCACAAGCTGGTGCACTGTAGATTTCCACCCTGGCCTGTAGCAAAATAACTTGCTGTGTAGACAAGCCCTCAGTCTCTAACTCCATTTTGTCCTATTCTACTCCCTGCTAAACTTGACTAGCCAAGTCGTCCACCTATTATGAAGAAAAATATTAAGTTGAGCTAGCAGAGTGAGCATTAATAGGAACTTAACCTTATACATTCAAAGAGGGACTCAAGTTCCATCGATTCTGAGTTGAAACAACATGGAAACGGGAGTATATCCCCTTGGAGTGCAGCCATTTGGATCAATTTCTCATCTTATTCCTGCTAACTGAAGACATCTCATATAAATAAACATGTGTATGTTATTGCCAGCATGCTTTGCTTTATTAATTTTGTGTAGAGCAAGCTGGCTTTTCGGGAGTTTAATTTCCTGAACTGAAAAGAAAATGGCACTTCACCAATTTGAAAATAAATAATTGTTCTGAGGTCTCAGTTCATTATTTTGAACTCACACAAGTCTCTGCAGATTCCACAGGCACTCTGACAGCTCAGAGAAACAGTGATTTTCACTAGCCAGCCCCACTGTATGGTGTATATCATACTAGACTGTATGGGAATCAATGACTTAAGAATAGCTTGGCTCGTCTATTTTCTTTAAGGCTGAAGTTAGCTACACATTGGAAATGTGAAGTATAAAGACAAGAACAGTGTAACTCTGGAGAAAGAAACATTTAATGCTATGTGCTTTTAGTGAAAATGTTCTTAAGGTTAACTCACGGTTGGATCTATCTGATCCTTTTGTAACTCAATAGATATCTTGTGTCTTGTGGTACTTATCAGAGACTATCTGAGTGGTACAATGAGTATCTGCATGATTTTTCCCCCCATCAGGTTTCTATCTGCTAGTGGCACCAGAGCAAACATATCTCAATTACAGGTTTCACTGAAATAATGGGAAAGTAGCATTAGCTCCATTTGGTGGCTGGACATCTTGGCCTATGAAGTGTCAGGTAACATACTGGCATATAGAAGGACACAGGGCTGTGAATGCATAACAGGAATGCTGCTATTTCCAAGTGCAGGCAATAGCAGATGGCCATATTTCTGAGTTTCTGAAATATATGCTGCAAAGAGTAATTTTTTATTATTTTAGTTTTTACAGTGGGGCTAATTTTAATTGAAGGCCTAATACATAGTACATGAACCTACCTCATTCAGGAAAGGTTAGTTGTAGTTTAAACATGAGTATGGAATTATTTATAAGATCGGAAGCTGGTTAGAAATCCTGAATAATATTTTTAACAATCATATTGCACGAGCTTCATTTTTACTTGGCAGGAATCTTTTCATCATCATACCTAATACCAGGTGATAGGCAAAAAGGTATTAATGTATCTGTTTTACCAAAATGTTTAACATGGATCGTGCATGAAAAAGAAAATATTATCTGGCCAATATCAAGCATAAAATGTCATTTGGTTGTTCTGTGTACAGATGGGTTTTCACTTCCCACAGTGTTTCTCTGTGGAAAATCTGTTGTGTTCTTGGTATTTAATTTGCCTTTTTGATGTAGTTTTCTCAATTAAATCTCATGCAGATGATGTGTTCATTTATATCCAGAGAATCAGGCTTTTCTGCTCTTATTGGATAAACTTTAATCTAATTTGTGGGATTCAGATTTAGCTGTGTGATGTTAATTAATTTTAAACTTTGCTAAATGTTTCTTTGATGAAGCTGAAAAGGTAAGTGTGGTCCCCACATCCTAAACCGACAAGAAGTGTGTCAGCTGGAAGACTTGCTTGGATTTTACTATGCTAGGGGGAATCCAGGAGATAAGGTACAGGCAATGTCACTCCATAACTGAATATATCCACAGAGCAGATACAGTAGAAGTGGAAACTTCCCATACTTTGCAGCTATTGTGCTTCAGTTTTGACCTTTTATCTAAGATTGCAAGTTAGGGTGGTGCTTTTTGTGATATTGTCATATTAAGGTATTGACTTATAGTGAGGGTAGTATCAGTGCTTAATTTGTGCCAGGGCTTGCCAGGACTGAGCCCTGACAGCTCTAACCTTTGCAGTTCATAGCCCTGGCAACTCTGGGCTTGTCGCATCAGTTATGAAAGTAAAAAAAAATGTCTTGAGCCCTGGCACCTGATTGCTTGAGCCCTGGCACCTCTTTCACTACAAATTAAGCACTGGGCAGTATGGATCAGGAGGAAAGTACGTTTTCAACGGAAATGCAGTTAAATTGTTGGGTATGGAATCCAGTTACAGAAAATAGGAAAGAGTTTGTGCAAAATCTTAATTTTGCCCTCAGCATTATGATATAGTCTTTAATTACACAACCACATAATATTCTTTCCATAGGACCCCCACGTCACTCAGGATGGACACACCAGAGGGCAGAATTAAGGTTGCATTCTTTTAACACCATTGTTCATCCTATTTAATAGCAAATAATTCATGTAACTGCTGTACATGTAAATAAGGACCTAGAGAATACATTCCATACAAATGCAATGAGCCAGTGTCTTCTTTTGTCTTCCCTTGGTTTATCTTTTGATATCAGTGGTATTGCATTAGGAATTAACTTGACTCCATGTTCTTATTTAGAATCTTATGGAAGGACTCAGGTTGATTTCTATGTGATCAAGGCCTTGGGGACAATTTCTGCTTTTGGCTATTCCTTCATATATCCAGAGTAACTTCCCTGGAGTTTCTCTGAATATCCATAGGCGTACCTGAGAGCAAAACCTGTCTCACAATTAGCAGGACTACAAGGTATTAGATTCAGATGGGTTAAGCGTGAACACTTCTTTTTTCTTCTCGCACACTATGGTGAATTCCTTTCAGTTTCACAGAAAACAAAAGTTGTGATGAGAGGAAAAAAACTCCCTTTCTCTCCAATATTACACAAATCTACTCAAAATACATGCACTTCCTGTTTTTAACTTCTACTCACACCACAATTCATTACTAATATTTATTAAAACATATTTTGCAATTTATTTTATCTCCATTTATAGTAGGATTTTCTTTTTGACTTTAAGCTATTCATAATATATTAATTTAAATGGCTATCTGCATATAAACATTATCCATGGAGATTAGTACAGTGTATGGTAAATGTATTTTTTAGGGTTCATCCTTGTAGGTTTTATATATCAGGTGCTCATTTAGACAGGATTCATTGTATATTATTCTCTTCCGACAACAATAACTGGTCTCCAACTTTCCAGAGCTTGTTATTTTCAGAGAGTGCAAAACCTCAAGGAGTTAAGAGAACAGACAGGCAAGTTTGCAGAACATTTCATTAATTTGTGGGAAATTCTATTTACTATGTCATGTCTTTCCTCTGAAGACTGAGAACATCTGCCAAATATAATACCACGTTCTTCCCTTGCACTCTGGCTCCTCTTCTGTTTGACAGTGTGGGACTAAACCATTAACTCACACTACCTCGTTTTGAAGAGGTGATGTACATGTATCTGAAAGTTTAAATTCCAATTTGTATTTGAATGTCTGACTGATAAATCCAGACATAGAAAAACCTGAACAACAAATAGCTGTGTGGGCAAGGAGAACAGAAAGTGCCAGCAGTCACTTCCCATCCTTTCTAATCTATCCCTGGCACGATAATTCTGTGGCTGTTATTTCTGGTGGACTTTCCTCATGGTTCTAGACATAACTATTGCAAATCAGACTCAGTAGTATGGAAGGCTGAACCTCACTCATCAGCTCTGGGGATTTGTTTCAGGAAAGCACTCAGATGTTCAGACACTTGTGCAAATTATGCACAGACCTCGAGAGCTTGTGAAATTGACCTGCAATTGTCATGAGAACTTGCTTGTGATATCTAATCATCCCCACTTTGGGTTCTAAATGGAACCCGGGCATGCAAAGTGAGCAAAAATTAAATAGAATTGCAGTGAGAGGTGTAAACCAGTCTTCTTTAAATCTCAGCTTTTGTCCAAATTTGCCATAGGGCCCAAATGAAGCAGAACATAAATTTAAAAAAAAAACCCCATAAATCTCACTATATTTTTGAAGTTCACAGAAGAGGTCATCGGAAATTCTCTCTTTTGGAAGAAGAGAACATGTCAGTACACACTACTCCAAAGGATCTAAGGACGTGGAACAATAGTGTTGGGTCATATGCTGCCAACCTTACTCACATGGAGTATGTTACTCCACTGAATTGGGCCCATAATAATTATAGCAATATTTTGCACTTCTATGGCTCAATCCTGCTCTTATCGCTATCAACATGAGCTTTGCCACTGAATTCAATAGATGCAAGATCAGGGCTATTTCCTTCCAAATGAAAGGAACATTGGATATTCAGAAGAGCCTAAGGGAATTTGAATTAGATTTGGGGGGCTAACTCCCCTAGACTCCTTTGTAAATCCCAAGTGAAAAGAGTTTCAATTATTCCAAACAATTCTGGAAATGTTACAAAGTGAAGAAAAGAAGCTGTATACGGGGATCACTCATTTATCAGTGAAACGCTGCTACTTCGGGGAGAAAGGCAGTAACTTTAAAACTATTCTGAGCAACACTACACAAAGTGATAGAGATAAGTGGAAAAGATGATGAGAAAGGAAATCTTAACATAGTACAAGACTGTTTAATAGAGTTTGACTGAAAATGGCAAGCGCTCTTTAATTACAACCTTTGTGAGTAACTTTGAAAAGTAATGATTACCTGACTTACTCTGAATAAACTCAGTATAATTAATGAATGTTCTGGCTCCAATTGTGCTAAAATCAGGGTAAATGAAGTCCAGACAATAGAGTACATTTTGTCTATGCTACTGTTATGTATTTAAGAGATCAGCTTATTTTGCTTCAGATATGTCTGCTTTCCTTGGCCTTTACAGCTGAAGGTCTTCACTTCATAAGTGTTCAAGTTTTTTAACTTAAATTTATAAGGATCAGAATTCTACACTGGAAGCAGGCAGCTGCAGCCTCCAGGCACAAATGCATGCCTAATTTTGTATGCATATGTATACTAGGTAAACAGGAGCACAAAGGATCAGATTTGGCCATTTACACACACAAATACCCGATTCGCCACATAATGCTTGGACTAAATCTGGTCCTAACTATTTAGTGATAATGCCAGTGTTATATAATAAATCTCATCCCAACTCATCAGCAGGTACTGGACTCCAGACCTTCATTCCCGAAAGCACCAGCTTCAATTTTTTTAACGAAAGTTGCACTGCTTGGTACTCACTAGGCTGCCGTGTTTGGGTCCCACATGCTGGATCCTACGTGCTTTTAAGCTTTCTTGGTTTTGAGCAGAGTCCAGGCCCTGCCTCTTGGCTTTTATGCTTTTTGAAGGGGAATTTGCACCCCGAAAGAGAGCAGTGATCTAATGCTCCAACTGCCTAGTTCCTGAGACCAGGGCCTGCCATCCAGACTCACTAATTGTTGAAGCATACTCTTTCCCAGAACTCCAGCCTTTTGGCTTACCGGACCTCTTCAGGGACGTGTGACAATTGAACCAAATGAACAAAGGCTTTCTATCCCAATCACCCTTTAAATAGCCAAGAGAAAGAGTTCTAGTTAAAAATAATAATGCGCCTATATGCCATTAACTGCCTCTTCAGCGTCCTTTGGGATCAGGATCAATGTCCTTTCAGGGTGTCCAGGATCCTTGTCCTGTAGCTCATGGCTACTACTCAAGTGGTGCAAGCAGAATTCATTTCTTACTGTTACACTGCACTCATGGGAGTGACACAAAGTGGGGCACCAGCTAAAGGGGGGGCATGTGTCATCCCCACGTGACCCTCCATGTGACTCCTCCCAACTCTGGGGTCCCCGCACTCTATCTGTCTCCCTCCCATGATCTGTCCCACATTACCTGGGGGCAAGGGGCTCTGTCCTCCTCTCGCTGTGCCAGAGACTTCTGAACCGCGGGACTTTCCAGAACTGCAGCAGCAAAAGGAGCAGAACGGGCAGCCCCACTCTGGCAACTCCTCCTGCGCAGCTGTACCACCTCCAGCCCCACCCCATAATCCTGTCTTCTGGTGGGGCTGTTGGACAGAGCCCAGAGAGGGCTGCATCTCCTGAGTCCTGTCTGGGGTCTGCCAGCAGCCCTGCCGGAGGACAGGGCTGGGGATGGTACAGCTGAGCCGGAGGAGTTGATGGCACGGGGCTGCCTGGCAGCCCCCACATTCTGCTCCTTCTGTATCTTTCCAGTACAGAGTATGGGCCATAAATATCTTACTGGCATGTCGTACTGGACTGTACTGCCGTACTTGCACCACTGCTACTACTCCAAATCACAGACACCCCCCCGCCCTTTTCTGCAGCCAGTTTCTTTCTTCCAGGCTGGTCCCCCTCCAATCAAAACATGTCTCTTTCTACCTCTCTCCTGCCCCAAGCTTTCTTTTGTCTCTGAATTTTTAAATGCTAGCACTAACACTTGATTTCTTCGTCCTGCTTCATTCTGGGGAAATTCCATTACTTCAGACCCCAGCTCTTCTGCAGAGAAGTTAAAACCAGTTTTCTTCATCTAGGATACAGTTACTCCTTTGCTCCCCCCAGCAAGATTTACTTAGCTTCTGATCGTCTTTAATGACTGACCTATTCATAGGTGCCATTCCCTTTGTCTCCTTAGCACACGGAGTATGAGGCTAGAAGACAGATAATCATAAGGCGTACGTATACCAGGACTTCATAATCTCAGGTAGATTTGTTACCTTGTAGACAGATAAATTGCCCAGATTGTCACATAGGATTTCTGACTTTTCAGCTAAAGGAGAAACTACATTCGGAGCTTACTACCACTTTGCGGAGCAGCCACAGGAGGACAACGCAACACACATACCCAGTGTGCTTCAAAATGAGGCCTTTTAGCTTGTGTCAATGGAGAAGAAATCTTCAGTTAACGTGATAAAACAAATTTACTTCTCAGAATTTCCCATCCAGGTATCCGTATCTAATCCAAGTCTGTCTGTGAAAGCCTCTCTCTGAAGCCCTTGAACAAGTGTGACACTGGCAAATATAATGTGATTTCCTCTAGAAAATGTTTTATTTTAATGCAAGTGTAACCCTTCTGCCCCTCTAGTTGGCAGCAACAAGGGCCGGGTTCAGTATCCAGGGGTTCCGTTTCAGTAACACAATGTATAACCGGCTCGAGCCCCCACCCAGTGACCTGGGACACTCACATACCACACCCCCCTGGGCGCCTCTAGGAGGCAATACTTCCCCTCTCGCAAGCACGGAGTCTGAGTGTAGCAAAATCTTTTTTAATAAAGGAAGGAATCAATGCGGCATCCCACTGGAGAAACACCACAAACAGGGTTATAACACAAACCATAAACAAAAACCCACCTCCAAGTATGTTTGGCACTGTCCTTTTTCCCCTTAGGGTTTTAAGTCCAATCACCCCAAAGTCCAACAACCCAAAAGTCTCTGGTCAATGCCACCCCAGAGTTCGAGAGTCTATCTGTAGAGGTCCCTCCCCCCAGCCTGGGTAGAAAGGGGCACCTTACGTGGTCCAGGGCCAACTGCCCTGCCTCTCCGTGGGTTCTGCTTCCGCCTTCTCCACGAACTGCTCCGCTTCACCAGCCGCTCCACTCTGCTCCTCCAGCCGTCCTCAGGAACTGCTCCGCTCCACCAGCTGCTCTGCTCCATGAGCTGCTCTGCAAAACTGCTCGGTTCCGCTCACTCTGTGGGCCGCTCCACCCGTCCCACAGCTACTCCGCTCTGCTGCCACCAGCTGTCCCGTGATCCGCTCCAGCCGTCCCCGCAACTGCTCCACTCCGCCAGCTGCTCTGTTCCACAGCATATCTTCAGGCTCCCCCACTAGTTAGCACAATGCTCAGTGCTCTCAGCTCAGTCATTTCAGCTTTTTTGTGATTTCAACTCTTAGTGATCTCAGCTCTTAGTGGGGGAGCCCCAGTGCTAGTGCACCATTAGTCCAAAGTGAGTTCAGCTCAGCAACCTGTATTTAGATTCTTGAGGGAATAAAAAAATCAACTCTGACATTCCACAGTGGAGAGAGGAGGGGGTGCAACTGGTGCTTCTGGCTCCACAAGGAGCCTGCACCACCAGGCACAGATACCTGTCCCCAGCCTCTCTACTTCACTGGGTTTTGGAACCCATGACCCTTGTCTAGCAAGTACCACCCAACTGAGGGTGAGTCATTTGTCACCAAGCAGTCCCACCGCTCAGCAATCTGGGATAGGGTAGGCGTGTCTATGCAAATAAACTCTCTGACATTCTTTCCACCAGATGTCAGGGTAGAGCTTATCCTGACTCTGCTTACATCCTTCCCCCAGCCAAAAATTTGTCGTCCCGACAAATCACATTCCCTACTATACCAACTTATTGGTCCCCTCCAAAAGGCATTAGATAGCCCACTTTAGCTTTCACAAACCTGTGTGCTAAATGTATAGGCTCCTCACTAATCACCCCAGGTGCATCGTAAGTTAACCGTTTCACTGGTCTTATTACCCTGTCTCGCCTATTAAGAATCTCTGTTGCTATGGTAGGGGGGACATCCTCTTGAGTGCCGGATGGGGAGGTTTCCTGTGAGTTCCCCTCAGATACTGGCATAGGCTCCTGCATTTCTAGTTCTAACAGTGGAGGGTCGCAGGTGCTCTGGACATCCTCCATCTGTATGTCACCATTGTCCAATAGCCTGTGTAAGTCATTACACGGGGGTCCCACCAGTGGCTCAGGGATGTCAGGAATGGGCCTAAATACTTCTGCCATAGGGTTTAGAGCGGAAGAGGATGTGCTCTCTTCTGATTCAGCGGATCGAGACTGAAATCTTGTCTTCATCCCAGGATACACCATGGTTGTGTCTTCCTCCTCAGACTCACTGTCAGATGTGCCGAGTAGGGGTAGGTTAGCTGCAGGAGGCCGGCTGTCCACATTGGAAGGCGGCTTTGGTACAGCACCTTTGTTCTGCCCAGTTGCCCTGTTGTGGCCCATCTCATAAGGGCTGCTTACCAATTCTCCCACAGGGAGCAAAAGGTTTCTATGCACGGTTTTGGTCTGCCCTGGACCCTCTTCAGGTTTTATCTTGTAGACCGGCAGGTCTCCTAGCTTTTCCATCACTAAGTAAGGTATTGCCTTCCATCTGTCAGCTATCTTGTGTTTGCCAGCAATACCCAAATTTCTCAGCAGGACTCTGTCCCCTGGCTGGAGCTCTTGCAGACGTACCCTAGCATCATATCGATGTTTGTTGCGGCCTGCATTCTTCTGAGCTGCATATGTAGCTAAGTGATAAGCATCCCGCAGCTTTTCTCGTAGACGGGATAGATATTGCTGGTGAGTTTCATAGCTATCTCCATCCTCGGATACACCAAAGCACAGGTCTATGGGTAATCTTGGTTCTCGCCCAAACATTAAGAGATATGGGGTGACTCCCGTAGCGTCGTTCTTTGTGGCGTTGTAGGCGTGCACTAGAAATGCGACATGTTGGCTCCAGGTTGCCTTCTGCTCTGGCCGCAAAGTCCCTAACATATCTAACAGGGTTCGGTTGAACCTCTCTGGCTGAGGGTCACCCTGTGGGTGATAAGGCGTTGTCCTTGACTTTTTAATTCCTGCTATCCTCAGCACCTCCTTCAGAAGGTGACTCTCAAAGTCTCGTCCCTGATCCGAGTGTATCCGGGCTGGGAATCCATAAACTGAGAAATATTTTTCCCACAGTACTCGAGCGACGGTAGTGGCCTTCTGATCACGTGTGGGATATGCCTGCGCATATCGCGTGTAATGGTCGGTCACTACTAGGATGTTCCCAATATTCCTCTTGTCCACTTCTAAAGACAAGAAATCAATGCAAACCAGCTCCAGAGGTTTGTTGCTGGTGATGTTCTTCAGATATGCAGCCCTCGTGGGCAGAGTTTTCCTTTGCACACATCGCGCGCAGGTCTCACATTTCCGGCGAACATCTTCAGCCATCCGTGGCCAATAGAATCTACTGCGGATAAGTTCCAGGGTCCTCTCCATCCCTAAATGTCCAAAGTCATCATGCAGGGCCCTCATGGCCAGGGCTCTGTAATCTTTTGGCAGCACTAGTTGATTCCGTTGCTTTTGTAGAGGGTCTGTGGTCGTGCGGTGTAGCACTCCCTGAATCAGTTTTAGTTTGGTCCATTCTCTCAATAGTAGTTTGCCCTCTGGGGTAGGTGGGACAACCTCAGCTGGGCCTCGCCCCCCTCTTTTGGCAAGTAGTGTATCACGAATGTCAGCATCTTGTAGTTGGGCCTCTTGCCAGTCAGCCGTATTGAGCATGGGCAAGGGAGATTGGTCCAAAGCAATATAGTTCACTGAAGCAGAAGGCACGCCTTCAGGGGGTAGGCCCAAAGCTTCAGCAACACATCCATGAAGGCTCTCAGGGGCCTCCGGCTCTCGGCGACTCACACTGCAAATAGCTCTCACGCCATCCGTGGGTATCACAGCAACATCAGGTGCCTGCGGACGTCTGGACAAGGCATCTGCATCTACATTGCTCCTCCCTGATCGGTATTGAATGCTGAACTCATAGCTAGCCAAGGCGGCCACCCATCTCTGGCCTGTAGCATCCAATTTAGCACTTGTTAACACATAGGTCAGTGGGTTGTTGTCTGTCCACACCTGGAACTGAGCACCGTACAAGTAGTCTCGGAATTTCTCAGTGATGGCCCATTTCAAGGCCAAGAACTCCAGCTTGTGGATGGGGTAGCGAGTTTCACTGTCAGACAGTCCTCGGCTGGCAAAGGCTACCGGTTTGCGTTTGCCTTCCACTTCCTGATACAGTACTGCTCCCAGACCCTCCAAACTGGCATCAGTATGCAGGATAAACGGTTTGCTTGGGTCAGCAAAGACTAGGACGGGAGCATGAGTTAAGCGAGTAATGATTTCCCGAAAAGCTCTCTCACATCTTTCATCCCACCGCGGCCCAAATGGTTCGAAGGGGCCATAGTGTCTCTGCAAAGGCGGCTTTGGAGGCCTCCGCTTATTCTGGGTCTTAGATTTGTTCTTGTTGGACTGGTATCCCCTGGTAAGATCATTCAGAGGTTTTACAATCGTAGCATAGTTCTTCACAAATCTGCGGTAGTAACCACTAAATCCAAGAAACGTCTTGAGTTCTCTGTAGTTAATGGGACGTGGCCAGGTAGTGAGTGCTTCTATTTTATCGGGGTCAGTACTCACACCCTCTTGGGACACGATGTGACCTACATACTTCACTGAGGTTTGGCAGAACTGGCATTTATCAATTGAAAGCTTCAAACCGTATGCCTCCAACCTGTCGAGCACTTTAAGAAGTCTTTCTTCATGTTCCTCCAGGGTTCTTCCAAACACAATCAGGTCATCCAAGTAAACTAACACCTGCAGTAAATTCATGTCTCCCACGACTTTTTCCATAAGACGTTGAAATGTGGCAGGTGCTCCAGAAATCCCTTGGGGCATGCGTTCGAACTGATAAAACCCTAATGGGCAGATGAAGGCTGTCTTCTCCTTATCTTCTTCACCCAGAGGGATCTGGTAGTATCCACTCCGAAGATCCAACACAGAGAACCACTGACTACCCAGCAAACAGTCCAAGGCATCTTGTACTCGAGGCATGGTGTACTGATCAACTGTAGTGCGCCTGTTTAGGGTGCGGTAGTCAATACACATCCGGATTTTTCCACTCTTCTTACGAACGACCACAATGGGTGAAGCATAGGGGCTTCGTGACTCTGTGATGATACCATTCGCGATCAGCTCTTGAAGATGATGGCGCACGTCTTCCATCTCAGAGAGGGCAATCCTCCTAGACCTCTCCCTGAAGGGTCGGGGATCTTGTAGCCTGATATGGTGTTCCACTCCCTTTGCACATCCCACGTCCCACTCATGTAGTGAGAACACCTTGGATCTCTCGCAAAGCTTCTTCCTCAGGTGATCCTTCCACTCCTCAGACAGCGGTGAGTCCCCGAAGTCAAACTTCGCAGGATCTATCATTGGAACTTCAGCTTCACACTGGGGTCTCACAACGCTTTCAGGCTCAAAAATGTCTGCAATCTTCTGCCCTGGTTTTACAAACACATCACGGCGTGTTCCATTAGCAACCAGTATCGTCACCTCCTCCTGGGCTTCAGCAGGTAGGGTTATGACTCCGCTGAGAACCAGCACTCCTTCTGGGAGCCCTCCCTTGGTTGGCTGCTCTACCACAGCTAATGTTCCCTTACTGCCTTTTAGGCAGGTGCTCCTGACAATCACCTCCTTTTCTGACATGGCAGGCACCACTAAAGGGACCGGGCCCGCATACCTCAGTGCTCCGACTGGCAAATCAGGCATCACTTTTCTCGTGTCCTCAATTTTTCTGTAAGCCTCGGCACAGTGTGTGTGTATCACCAAGGTATTCAGATATTGGTCTCCTGCTTGCTGTCTGCAGTAATCGGCCAGTATCCTAAAGAGGCTGGAGTTGGTCCCTATTAGCACAGACACATCAGAGGCTCCTTTGGGGTCAGGGCATATTAAAGCAGCAGTGTCCACCTCCTGTCTTACCCCAGCAATCTCTTCTGGGAATTCCAGGTGTACTATGACATAGCCCTGATAAGGGTATTCATCCATGCTGAGGCCACACAGACCAATGCCAGTCAGTGGCTGTATGGGCAGGTGCCTAAGCATCTGTTGGTAGAATGACTGAAATATAATAGTCACTTGAGATCCAGTGTCAAGCACGGCTTTACACTCCGCCCCTTCAATCCTCACCATGACCTCTGCTCGAGGCCCTATCAGTCCTGCAGGGATCCCAGCTGGTTGGTCTCTTCTGGGGGAATCTTCAAATCCTCTAGGCCTAGATGGTCTCCGTCCCCGGACCTTCTGGCAGCTACTGGATCTCTCCCAACTGATCCTCAGCTTTTCATACACTAAGGAGGGGTTCTCTTCCTTATGGCAGTTAGCAGCACTGTGCCCATCCTGACCACACCGGTAGCAAAAGAAGTGTCCTTTCCCCATTCGGCGAGGTGGGACGGTGACTCTAGATACTGACTTCTCTATCATCACAGTCTGAGGCTCCTTATTCCGGGAAGTCTTAGCTTGGTCAATGATGCTTTGCAGCTCAGCTATCCGTTCTGTCAGGACCTGCATTTGTTGGGCAAGTTCCTCTGTGGTGCTCACCATCAGTACACTGGCCATTGGCGGTGGTGTCGTACTGGCTCGTTCCAATGTTTGGGCTTCCCAACACTCGCTGGCTGCCTGCCTTTCTTCTTCTTCCCTGACCTCCTTTATCAGCTGGGAGTAACTTGGGGGATGTTCCTGCCGTTCTCTTAGTCGGAGATGAAGTAGGATTGGGTTCCGATACTGAGTCCCTCTTACAACTTGAGCCAGTCTGGTCTGATCCATCTGCTCAGCAGTCACTGCTCCCCTCATAACAGCTCTCTGAAGTAGTCTCTCCAGCCTCTGTATATAGGCTGAAATTTTCTCACCCCTTTGCTGTCGGGAATTAATGAATTTACAGTAACTGTCCTCAGGGCCCTCTACGCTCCCAAAGGTATTATCAAGGGCCTCTAGGCAGTCCTTCACACTGACCCCAGGGTCAGTGAGCTTCAGGGTGCGAATTACATCTAATGCTGGGCCACTAAGGCTCTCTATTAGACATCGTCGCTTTTCTACATCGGGTACGGCCCACTCCCGCAGCATTTCAGTAGTATGCTCCGACCAGAGTTCAAACTCCTCTTCCCCATCAAATAACCTTAACTTACGACAAGAGTTTGACGTAGCATAGGCCAACACAATCTTTTCCAATATATGCCCCAGTGCTTTTGCCCAATCATAGGCTGAGTCTGCCGCCCCTGAGCTAGAGGCTGCAGGACTGGGGCCCAACAAACCCGACATATTAGCCATTATACAGACAGTAGTTTCCTCAAAATATAAACATAATTATTTCCCAATACAGTGGAACACTCAACAAGTGCTTGCGAGGGGTACTGACCCAGGGATCCCGGACGAGCCCCCAAAAATGTAACCCTTCTGCCCCTCTAGTTGGCAGCAACAAGGGCCGGGTTCAGTATCCAGGGGTTCCGTTTCAGTAACACAATGTATAACCGGCTCGAGCCCCCACCCAGTGACCTGGGACACTCACATACCACACCCCCCTGGGCGCCTCTAGGAGGCAATACTTCCCCTCTCGCAAGCACGGAGTCTGAGTGTAGCAAAATCTTTTTTAATAAAGGAAGGAATCAATGCGGCATCCCACTGGAGAAACACCACAAACAGGGTTATAACACAAACCATAAACAAAAACCCACCTCCAAGTACGTTTGGCACTGTCCTTTTTCCCCTTAGGGTTTTAAGTCCAATCACCCCAAAGTCCAACAACCCAAAAGTCTCTGGTCAATGCCACCCCAGAGTTCGAGAGTCTATCTGTAGAGGTCCCTCCCCCCAGCCTGGGTAGAAAGGGGCACCTTACGTGGTCCAGGGCCAACTGCCCTGCCTCTCCGTGGGTTCTGCTTCCGCCTTCTCCACGAACTGCTCCGCTTCACCAGCCGCTCCACTCTGCTCCTCCAGCCGTCCTCAGGAACTGCTCCGCTCCACCAGCTGCTCTGCTCCATGAGCTGCTCTGCAAAACTGCTCGGTTCCGCTCACTCTGTGGGCCGCTCCACCCGTCCCACAGCTACTCCGCTCTGCTGCCACCAGCTGTCCCGTGATCCGCTCCAGCCGTCCCCGCAACTGCTCCACTCCGCCAGCTGCTCTGTTCCACAGCATATCTTCAGGCTCCCCCACTAGTTAGCACAATGCTCAGTGCTCTCAGCTCAGTCATTTCAGCTTTTTTGTGATTTCAACTCTTAGTGATCTCAGCTCTTAGTGGGGGAGCCCCAGTGCTAGTGCACCATTAGTCCAAAGTGAGTTCAGCTCAGCAACCTGTATTTAGATTCTTGAGGGAATAAAAAAATCAACTCTGACATTCCACAGTGGAGAGAGGAGGGGGTGCAACTGGTGCTTCTGGCTCCACAAGGAGCCTGCACCACCAGGCACAGATACCTGTCCCCAGCCTCTCTACTTCACTGGGTTTTGGAACCCATGACCCTTGTCTAGCAAGTACCACCCAACTGAGGGTGAGTCATTTGTCACCAAGCAGTCCCACCGCTCAGCAATCTGGGATAGGGTAGGCGTGTCTATGCAAATAAACTCTCTGACATTCTTTCCACCAGATGTCAGGGTAGAGCTTATCCTGACTCTGCTTACACAAGGTTTGCCATTTCTCACAGTGTTCGTCTTAGATCGCTAGCAGTGGTTAGCAACACTGCTATTTCCTGCCCAAGGAAGTTCACGCATGACCCTTTGTTTCACCTGACTTTCTCCTCTGGTATCTCTCTCTAGCTGGCTGCATGACTGGCCGAAGAGGAAGGCCGGTTGTAAAAGAAAAACGTTTCTTGATCATCTGCATGCAATCACACCTAAATACATGCACTCTTTTTATTTCTTTAAAATGACTTGGCATGCTTGGACAAAATATAGCAGTTGTTGAGATGTCACCAGTTCGTTGGTTTATGTACAAAACTGAGCTTATGCATAACACCAAAAACAACAAACCTCTGGATATGCAGTGCAGCAAGGACTTAATGGTTCCTAGACACCTTACATAGGAATCCTTTTTTCAGCCTGTAGCTCTTTCAGTGGTTTGGCCTTACACTCCCTATAATTGTTCAGCTAGCTAATGATCCCCTTATATCAGGTGTAAATGAGTTTTCGCACTCCAACCTGGTTTATGTCAAGGCTTTAATGTAAGCAGTTAATGAGTGCTATTTCTCTGAGTTCCCTCATGTGAAAGAAGGGTATGTCTAACTAGTGATATAATGACAAGCAGGAGCTAATGTTATTCTGTTCAGCTGGTACTGCAGAGCAGGGAGAGTTTAAGAAAGATGAATCTCTCAAGCGAAGGAGAACTGAGGACACATTCAACAGAACTGTACTAACAGCCTAATTCCATTACTTTTACACAATCTTCAATCCATTCCAGCATCGTCAAGAACCTTAGATGGAAAACAGGGAGAAGGCTGGCTTACTCTGAAACATCCTAGTTAAAATGATCAGCAGAATTATTAGCTTGTAACAGACGAATTCATACACCCCCGCATGGGTGACGAATGCTGACCTCTCCTTGGCAGGTTCATCTAGCGGTACTTGCCAGTACCCCTTGGTTAAGTCTATTGTAGAGATGAACTGGGCACGTCCCAACTTCTCCAATAGCTCATCGGTACGTGGCATTGGATAGTTGTCCGGACGAGTTACAGCATTGAGCTTACGGTAGTCCACGCAAAAGCGTATTTCCCCATCTGGTTTGGGTACCAGAACCACTGGAGATGCCCATGCACTGGTAGATGAGCGGATTATACCCATCTGTAGCATGTTCTGGATCTCCCGTTCTATAGCAGCTTGGGCATGAGGAGACACTCGGTAGGGTGGGGTTCTGATTGGGTGAGCATTACCTGTATCAATGGAGTGGTATGCCCGTTCAGTCCGTCCTGGGGTGGCTGAGAACAATGGGGCGAAGCTAGTGCACAGCTCCTTGATTTGTTGCCGCTGCAGACGTTCCAGGGTGGTTGAGAGGTTCACCTCTTCCACGCCACCGTCTTTTTTCCCGTCGTAGTAGACACCGTCAGGCCACTCAGCATCATCTCCCTGGACTGTAAACTGACAAACCTGTAAGTCTCTGGAATAGAAAGGCTTGAGAGAATTAACATGGTACACTTTAGGCTTTAGTGAGGAATTGGGAAATGCTATGAGGTAGTTTACAGCTCCCAGGCGCTCTTGGACCGTGAAGGGCCCTTCCCATGATGCTTCCATCTTATGGGCCTGTTGCGCCTTCAAGACCATAACCTGGTCTCCTACCTTGAAGGAACGTTCTCTGGCATGTCTGTCATACCAGGCCTTTTGCTCTTCTTGAGCATCCTTTAGGTTCTCTCTAGCAAGGGCTAAAGAGTGTCGGAGGGTGCTTTGTAGGTTGCTTACAAAGTCCAGAATGTTAGTTCCTGGAGAAGGCGTAAACCCCTCCCATTGCTGCTTCACCAACTGTAATGGCCCCTTAACCTCGTGACCATACACCAGTTCAAATGGTGAAAACCCTAAACTGGGATGTGGTACAGCCCTGTAGGCAAACAGCAACTGCTGCAACACTAGGTCCCAATTATTGGAGAATTCGTTGATGAATTTTCGTATCATGGCCCCCAAAGTTCCATTGAACCTTTCCACCAGGCCATTGGTTTGATGGTGGTACGGGGTGGCAACCAAGTGATTCACCCCATGAGTTTCCCACAGTTTTTTCCATGGTCCCTGCCAGGAAATTAGACCCTGAATCTGTAAGGATGTCGGAGGGCCAACCTACCCTGGCAAAGATGTCTGTTAGGGCCAGGCACACAGTGTTAGCCCTGGTGTTGCCTAGAGCGACTGCTTCTGGCCATCGGGTAGCAAAGTCCACTAAAGTCAGTACGTACTGCTTTCCTCTGGGCGTCTTTTTTGGGAAAGGGCCCAGAATATCCACAGCTACTCGCTGAAATGGGACCTCAATTATGGGGAGTGGCTGGAGAGGGGCCTTGACCTGGTCTTGAGGCTTTCCCACTCTTTGGCATACCTCACAAGACCGGACATACTTGGCAACATCCTTGCCCATCCCCTCCCAGTGGAAGGACTTCCCCAACCGGTCCTTGGTTCTGTTCACCCCAGCATGGCCACTAGGATGATCATGGGCTAAGCTTAAGAGCTTCTCCCGGTACTTAGTTGGAACCACCAACTGTTTTTGCGGCTGCCATTCTTCCCGGTGTCCACCAGAAAGAATTTCCTTGTATAAAAGTCCTTGGTCTATAACAAACCGGGATCGATTAGAAGAGCTGAGAGGCGGTGGGGTGCTCCGTGCCGCCGCCCAAGCTTTCTGAAGGCTGTCATCCGCTTCCTGCTCAGTCTGGAACTGTTCCCTTGAGGCTGGGGTCACCAGTTCTTCCTCAGACTGTGGACTTGGGCTTGGTCCCTCTGGAAGCGATGTAGGTGATGGAGTTGTTTCCGTTGCTGGTGAACCGCTCTCCGCTGGTGCACCTGAGGGTATTTCAGGCTCTGGCTGAGCCTTTTGGGTATGGCTGTCTTTGGCTTCTGCCAGTTCTGGCTCGCTGGCGCCCTCTGGTGTTGAGTTTGAAGATGTGGTTGCACTTGCTGGTGCTGGTTGCTGTTCCAGTTCCGGGCCTGGGACTGGAGATGCTGTGGCTGTTTCAGTGGTTGGCATGGAATCCGGGTCCACTACCTCTGTCTGGGTCTCTGGTAACACAGACGGGGCCTCTGTGGACGGCTCAGGAACAGGAATGGGTCTGGAAGCTTGCCTGGTTTGGCTACGTGTAACCATTCCCACTCTCTTGGCCCGCCTCACCTGGTTGGCCAAGTCTTCCCCCAGTAGCATGGGGATAGGATAATTGTCATAGACTGCAAAAGTCCACATTCCTGACCAGCCTTTGTACTGGACAGGCAGTTGAGCTGTAGGCAAGTCTACAGCTTGTGACATGAAGGGGTAAATTGTAACTTTGGCCTTTGGGTTGATGAATTTGGGGTCAACGAAGGATTGGTGGATAGCTGACACTTGTGCCCCCGTGTCTCTCCACGCAGTAACCTTCTTTCCGCCCACTCTCAAATTTTCCCTTCGCTCCAAGGGTATTTGAGAGGCATCCGGGCCTGGGGATCTTTGGTGTGATGGTGGTGTAATGAATTGCACTCGCATGGTGTTCTTGGGACACTTGGCCTTGATATGTCCCAGTTCATTACACTTAAAGCATCTTCCATCTGATGGGTCACTGGGCCGAGGTGAGTTACTGGAGACTGGTGAGGTTGAAGGGTAGGGTATCTGTGGCTTTACTTGGGTGGTATGTGGGGTCTTTGGCTGTCCTCGGTTGTAGGGTTTATGGTCTGTGTGCCCCCTGGGGTAATCGTTCCCCTTGACAGTAGCTTTCTTGCTTTCTGCCAGTTCCATCCATTTGGCTCCAATCTCCCCCGCCTCAGCGATATCTTTGGGATTTCCATCTTGTATGTACCGTGTGATGTCTTCAGGAACACCATCCAAGAACTGTTCCATTTGTATGAGGAGGTTTAGTTCTTCCAAGGTTTGAATGTTGTTTCCTGTTAGCCAGGCCTCATAGTTTTTTGCAATGTAGTAGGCGTGTTTGGGAAATGACTCCTCTGGTTTCCACTTTTGGTTTCTGAAACGCCGACGGGCATGATCTGGGGTTATCCCCATCCTGTATCTGGCCTTGGTTAGAAAAAGTTTATAGTCATTCATTTGGTGCTTAGGCATTTCAGCTGCCACCTCTGCTAAAGGTCCACTGAGCTGTGACCTCAATTCTACCATGTACTGGTCTTCGGGAATCTTGTACCCAAGACAAGCTCTTTCAAAATTTTCCAAGAAGGCCTCGGTGTCATCACCTGCCTTGTAGGTGGGAAATTTCCTGTGCTGTGGAGCAATAATGGGCGCCGGGTTGTTAGGGTTGGCTGGAGTCTGTTGCTTAGCCTTTTCTAATTCCATGGCCTGTTGGTGGGCTTCCCTTTGGAGTTCTATCTGTCTCCTGTGGGCTGCCTCTTCTTCTGCTTGCTTCCTTCTATGGGCCACCTCTTCTTCTTCTTGCTTCCTTCTGTGGGCCAACTCTTCTTCTGCTTGCTTCCTTCGGTGGGCCACCTCTTCTTCTTCTATTTTTCTTTTGTGTGCTGCCTCTTTGATTTGTTCTTCTCTTTCTTTCATCTCCATTTGTCGCCTGTGTTCAGCTTCTTTGAATTGCTCTTCGGCCTTAATTTTTGCCTTAGAAGTCATGGTTCCTGTTTTCTTGTGTTGGGGTGCCCTCCGGTGTTTATCTTCTGAACTGCAGGCTCTGTTGCCTCCTGAAGTCTGCCTAGTAACAGTGCTTTTTTCCTTTTCTCTCTCTAGCTAATCTTCAATGTCAAGTAAACCTGAAAAACCACTTTATTTGCATTCATATAGTGCTGGTATGACTCTCAATGGGAGTGCTATTGTGTGACAAAAGACTGTTAATAGTCCTTAACGACTTCTGCTTAACATGCAAGCCACAAACTGCCAGAGAGAGCAGAAAAAAAAATGTCTCTCTGGTTCCCTTTTAAAACCAACTGCTTCTCTCTGCTAAAAAGCCCTTAGCAGAGAAAAGAAAAATATAATATTCCTACTGGCTTCTGGATTCTAGTCCCACCAGCTGCACACCATGTAATAACCTTAGTCCCAGATTTGGACCTTAGCGTCCAAAATATGGGGGTTAGCATGAAAACCTCCAAGCTTAGTTACCAGCTTGGACCTGGTACCTGCTGCCACCACCCAAAAAATTAGAGTGTTTTGGGGCACTCTGGTCCCTCTGAAAAACCTTCCCTGGGGACCCCAAGACCCAAATCCCTTGAGTCTCACAACAAAGGGAAATAATCCTTTTTCCCTTCCCCCCTCCAGGTGCTCCTGGAGAGATACACAGACACCAGCTCTGTGAATCCAAACAGAGTGAATCTCCCTCTCTGTTCCCAATCCTGGAAACAAAAAGTACTTTCCTATTCCCCCAGAGGGAATGCAAAATCAGGCTAGCGATCCAACACACAAATCTCCCCTTGATTTCTTCCTCCCACCAATTCCCTGGTGAGTACAGACTCAATTTCCCTGCAGTAAAGAAAAACTCCAACAGGTCTTAAAAGAAAGCTTTATATAAAAAGAAAGAAAAATAAGTACAAATGTTCTCTCTGTATTAGATGATACAACACAGGGTCAATTGCTTAAAAGAATATTGAATAAACAGCCTTATTCAAAAAGAATACAAATCAAAGCACTCCAGCACTTATATTCATGCAAATACCAAAGAAAAGAAACCATAGAACTTACTATCTGATCTCTTTGTCCTTACACTTAGAAACAGAAAATAAGAAAGTAGAGCTACTTCTCCAAAGCTCAGAGAAAGCAGGCAGCCAGAAAACAAAGACCTTAGACACTCAATTCCCTCCACCCAAAGTTGAAAAAATCTGGTTTCCTGATTGGTCCTCTGGTCAGGTGCTTCAGGTGAAAGAGACATTAACCCTTAGCTATCTGTTTATGACACAGACAATCAGATTTATTCAGTAGCAAGAGACAGTGCAAGGATGTTCAAATCTATCTCACCTAATATCATCATGTACAGAAAGCTTTTTTATCTTACTATCAACAAAACAAAATTACAAATTAATAGCCATATTCACCCCGCCCCCAATGCCATAGCTATGCTAGCTCATCTCCCTCAGCTTGTGATTTAATTTTGGTGCTAAAAATCTGGGGCTTGGAGAACAGGCAAATTTAGAAATTGCACACACATCACTGCTTTCACTCATAAATTTGCATCTTGTATGAACTTATGGAAGGAATGTATTTCTTTTTAAAGAAATATCAATATTGGGGAAAACAGAGCTCAGAGGAGAGTTTGCTGGTGTCTCTGATTTTATGATGGTTCTTGCTATGTATCTGCAAGGCTTTCAGGTATATCTTTCAGTTTTATTTTTTTTTCACAAGTAGGAGCAAGGATGTTCATTTGTGTAACTGTAAGATGGAGTAATCCATGCCTTTTTCACTTCCAGGTTGAGTTCCCATTACAGTGGTGAAAGTGAATGCTTTGCAAAAGGTTTCTATTTTCTGCACTGGCTCTCCGTCAAATAATGGCTTATTATCAGGCTGCTTCTCTACAAAGTTCTGTAGGACTTGACTACCTGAAAGACCACTACTCTTTTCCCATCACATCTAGAATTCTTGAGTCCAGAGGGAAGTTAGGCTAGGGGAACTGAAGGTGAAACTGTTACATGACAAAGGCCAAATATTTTCAACGAAGGAAGTGCCGTTGGCTGTGAAACTCTCTATTGATGGGGAGTGGAAACAACCCTTTTCTTATGTCTTTTTTAATACAACCCAAGACAAATATCATTGCATAGGCTACGTTCCAGTAACGGAGGTCACAATATGGCCAATGAGATATCTTCCTCTAAAACAACCCACAGAAACCCACTTAGCCAAGGGAAGAGAGGAAAGAACAGTCCATTATCTCACAACCCTGGACTTCCTTAATTATGTTTCCTCTCTCTTTCAATTTTTAAATGATAAATAATATTACATGAAAAGAAAGTTGGGCCCAAATTAGAACACCAAATCCAAGTCATGTGAGTAGGGGTGGAGTAGGGGGACAGAATCAGGTGGTTGGAAATCCAGGCCTCAATACAGATTTAATTTTTTTGCGGAGATCCTTTTCCATAGAACATGCCCAGTGGGTAATCACAAGTGACCATTCCAAGAGTTCAGCAAAAATCAGTTGCACTGGAGATATGGAGACTGATTCTGATTTTCCATGCACCAAAATAAATAAACCAGAAGTCAATCCACCAAAGTCAATAGAATTACATCACAGCTAAACCAGTGTAGAATAGATCAGGATCAGGCTAAATGCGTGAAATTTTAAAACATGCTTATGTAATTTAAGGAGCACAAGTCCCAGGAAAAGTCTATATGACATGTTGGAGAAAGTCATAAAGGGCAGTTACGTGGCCACTTCCGTTGGACTTTCAAAGGGTGATGGGCACTTACAAACTTCCTGGTCCTTTGAAAATCTCACCATATGCTCCTAAGTCAAAATCCCACCCAATGTCTTTTAATATTAATATTGCACTGGAAACCACATTGGACCATTTAAAATGGTCACTTAAAAATGAGGATTTTCTATGAGAGGTGGCCTTCGGCTGTATTTCTATGGAGTGGGCAGTGCATAAGGCGGGAAACTGAATTCAACAACGGTGAAGACAGTTGGCTAGGAAGCCCAGGCTGAGCAAGGTAAGGCAGTAGGGTGGCTTATGGAAATGAAAAGACAATGTAAATCACATGTTTTATATTGTTGACATGTCCTCCTATGTTCTCTGTTACTGTTTGTGGTCTTGCCTACTTAAGGCCCTTATTCATATCCTCCTCCTGTTGTCTTCACTGGAACTACTCGCCTGGGCGAGGACTCACAGGCAGGGCTGGTGCAAGGATGTTTCGTGCCCTAGGCGAAGCTTCCACCTCACACACCACCCTTCGGTGCCCCTGCCCTGAGGCACCCCCCCCCGTGGCAGCTCCCCCCGTGGCAGCTCCCCCCGTCCGTCCTGAGGTGCCCCCCCTGTGGCATCTCCCCACCCACTGCCCTGAGGCACCCCCCCCGCCCCAGCTCACCCCTGCTCCGAGCACGAGCACCCTGAGCACGCCATTGCGGCTTCACTTCTCCCACCTCCCAGGCTTGCAGCGCCAATCAGCTAAGGCGCTGCAAGCCTGGGAGGTGGGAGAAGTGAAGCAGCCACAGCGTGCTCGGGGAGGAGGTGGGGCAGGGGTGAGCTGGGGTGGGGTGTTCCCCTGCGCACCCCACCCCTTGCTGCAGGCGGCCCCCCCCCACGCTCCCTGCCCCACCTCCCTCTGCCTAAATGCCGGTGGCGACAGGGTGGCAGAAGATCCGGACGCCACGGTCACTGCCGGAGAATATGACGCCTCCCAAATCCCAGAGCCCCAGGCGACCACCTAGGTTACCGAAATGGTTGCACTGGCCCTGCTCACGGGGCTTCACAATCTGGCTGTTAGACTATTTGGGACAGAGATCATGTCTTTCTATATGTTTGATCCTGATTGGGCCCTTTCAACACTATTACAATACAAAGAAACAAAGAAAGAAAGAATAATGAAGTAGATAGTCTTGTTAATGCTGACAGCAGAGATTTTGTAATATGGGGAAATAATATAAATAATATTCACTTCAATAACTCAACGGTGCCCTAAAAAATACATAAAATCAGAGAAAAAATATGAGACAGAGGCAGAGCTAATGTTTCCCCCTAAAATGGTGCTCTAACATCACCCTTAGACTACTCTAGCACCAGGTGTATTCTTGCCAGGAGCTCCATTACTGCGATTGCCGGGAGTGATAGTTGCATACCATTCTGTTTAGCATCTGTCTGTTCAATGGAACAGCAGGATCCTAGTCTTGGGCTGTCAATAGATGTCACACTCGTACTTTTGTTGATGTCTCCCAGACTGGATTATGCCTGGCCTAACACAGTGCACCAGCACAACACAAATTATTTATTTGAGTGCTTTGGTTTTATATAATAAAACCGAATCCAGGAGAGATTTGATCTTGTGCCACTTTTGCAATGTGCATCCACTGAAAGTATTGAGTACAGAAAGGGGGAAAAAAATGACAGCATGAATCTCTCTGTTTATAAGATAAAAGTTAACTTGTCCCCATACAATAAAAAGCCATAATTGTATAGTAAAGTGTACATCTGCCTATTGTGCAGCCAGTGAATGCTAAATAGACTTTTGTGACCTTTACTAACTGTTTTGTAATAAATGCAAAGCTGAGGAGAATTATTTGTATTCAAACTACAGATCCCAGTAGAGAAATATCTTTGTGCCAAAACATTCTTGAATAGAAATACCGTTAGGAAAACATAACCCCTTTAGTGCCTTAGACTTATACAAATCTTGGGTGATACTGCATACATCCTGTTTTTTAAATGATTGTCTGATGTATTTAGCAAGACAGCTGAATAGCCTGGTTCCTACAATGAAACGTGGCAGTATTTTTGTTGTACTGATACTTTGGCTTAATGGTTCTGTAAGAAAATCATGCAGCGCCTCCTTTGCTCATATTCTCTTTTTTTTTCTTGGGGGGGGGCGGGGAGAGGGGGAAGACATTTGCTTTCAATGTCTCCCATGTGCTGATGTGCATGAGTCAGTTATCCACGCAAGGGAAAAAGGGAGTATTAGCAAGAGTTCATAGGGAGAAAAACACTTTTTTAAATCACCAAGTCAGTATTTATGGAATATCAAGCAGCAGATGGAAGTGTTATTGCTCAAGTTTCTAATGTGGTATGGAACTACAATAGTTGATGCATTTGAGAGCCAACATCATTTTAAACAGATGTAAAACCATCGTCCCATCTGCATACGGTTATTGGAAAGCTGAGGGCACTTTTCACAACAGGAGTCTTAGTTGCAGTGTCCTGGCCAAATTTTAGTTGGGAAGGTTTATATTATATCTGCTGAAGGTTCCCGGCACCTTAAGGCCTGATCCTGCAATGTATTCCAGGTGGAGTGTTTTGCACACATGCAGAGCCCCATTGACTTCAGTGGTGCCCAAGCAGAAGGACTTGCAGCACTAGGTCTAAAGTGGATACAGTATTCATCACTTCCTGTTTTGGATAGTTGAATGCTGTTGCTGCGCAATAATTAAAATAGTGCAATTGCTCCTCCCCAGAGTCAGCTGCACATCAAGTGAAGTAGTTCCTGAATTGAAAAATGAACATGATAATTATATCAGTCAACTTTCATCAAAACCAAATTTAGATTAAAAGTATTTTTTTTTTAAAAAGTGATAATTTCTCCCTACCTCACATTTTTTGAACAGTTCTGCTCAACACAGACCAATGCCCCATCTGCAATAAAGCTGCTGGAGACTTAGCCAGAATCTTTGTCTGACTTGTGCATAATCAAGAGAATTTGGAACTTAGTTTCAACATCAGGATTTATAATTACTGGTGATAACACACAAACCAAAAAGACTTTCTTATCTCGGGGGGAATTTGCAGAAAAAAGCTCTCTTATTTTATAAATGTGAAGTGGTGTCATTGAGAAACAAATGTGGTAGCATTTTTAGAGTGACTTTTTACAGCCCTTTAAAGGCTGAATTGTGGCCTTCCCATTAGCTCTAAGTGAAAGGCAGCATGATCCCTGGCTCCCCTTTGCTCCAAGGAAGTACGGGGAGAGTGCCAGCTCTATACCTGGAGCAGATTGCTCCTCCCTCTGCACTGACTCATCAGTGCTCACCATTGCACTGGAAGTGGTAGGGTGCACGGAAAGTGGAGGAGTGGTGCTGTGGAGGTTACTGTTATAGGTAGCCCATGCAAGGGATTAAGGGGTTGCATTACACCCCCATATTTCTCTGCACAGGTGTGTAAAGAGAATTATAATCTTGCCCTAAGATTGCAAAACAAGTTTTTTAAAATTAGAAACCTGTTCCTCTCTTGCTTTGGCACGAAACACTCCATGGTTGGTTACAGTAGCCCAAGGTGAATTTATCTGAAGCTTGAAGGAACCATTTGTGCATTACTGCAGTGGGGGGTGGGGGTGGAAAAGACACCTGCCTTTATATAACTTCTATCATAATTCAAACTCAATCTGATCAATCTTATCTGAAAAATAATAGAAAATTCCTTCCAGCTAGAAAGCACTGACTTGGCTCTGACTGGAGACAGCTGGGGTTAACTGATCACCATCCATAGTGATATGACCTTTTTGGATGCTGTGGTGAAGGAAAATAGGACTTTCTTGGCCTTCTTTATGCCACCACTGTCTGGACACTAAACACAATTTCTACTCCAGTCCCTTCCGCTCACATTGCATGTGTTGCAAGTCTTCTGTATGTCAAAATTGACTTGTGAGGATGACCCAGGGGAGGGGATATTTAGGAACTACTGTACTCACTGGCAAAGAAAAGAAGCTGTATATGACAACAAGTAAGGCCGTTCAGACAATTGCCCAAGATCTATACAGTACTCCCCCTGAGTTTCCTGGGGCACATATGTGTTTCTCAGTCTCTGAGGTCAGACCAATTAAGTTATGAATTGGGTGATTGGTCATCTCTACAACATAATGTTGCAAACAAAGGGTATGTCTACACTACCTGCCAGATTGGCGGGCAGCAGTCGATCCAGCAGGCATCGATTTATTGCATCTAGACCCCTGAGCACTCTCCCGTCGACTCTTGTACTCCAGCTCAGCAAGAGGCACAGGCAGAGTCGATGGGAGAGTGAAGCAGTTGATTCACCGCAGTGAAGGCACCGCAGTGAGTAGGTCTAAGTTTGTCGACTTCAGCTATGTTATTCACGTAGCTGAAGTTGCATAACTTAGATCGATTCCCCCCCCAACACACACACACACACACACTAGTGTAGACCAGGCCAAAGGAGATCAGCTCCTCTAATGGTAAACTCCTACTGTATTTTGTAACTTTGTCTCAAGCTCACAAAGAATTCTTATACCAAGTCCTTACAACATGCTGGCAGATTTTGTTCCATGTTCTGACTCCAATAGTTTTGGCAGAGTTGAGTAATGTAAGAAGAGCTGTGTGAAACATTTTGCACCGAAAGAGAAACTTGCAATTAACCATGTTGTGATGAGCCTTTTCTAGAGAAATTCTCCTACGCTAGGGGAACTTCCCAAATATCTCCATAGGTGTAAAGTAGCATTTTGCCCTCTACCTCAATTCTCCTACCCTGCAGTGTGGTTGTGGATGTGGAGCTGAGCAGTGCCTTAGGCAGAACCCTTCTTTAGTTATCTCACAGTCTGTGTGTCAAATTTGTCTCAGCTGTCAGTTTATATTGTAAGATTTTAGGGCAAGGGACAGGTCTTTTGTTTCTTGTGTAGCGCTCAACAAACTTTCAGGCTAACAAATAAACAGCAAAAAATCTGAAATGCAACTTCTTGGATTCATGTTCTCTAATTTTGAATGTTTCTGGCATTCACTCCCACAATAGATGTTGGAAGAGGATGGGGGAAAAGGTCAAATAGGTTTTGTGAAACCTTTGTCATTAGGGGACCATCTGAGACATCGTAGTGCAGCTAAACAAGTCCACAGGCAATGCTCTGCAATCATGAAGCACTCCTCTGTTTTCCCAGCTGCCAAGACCCTTCAGAATACTCAGAAAAAGAAAACTGAAGCCACTCCCTGCCCTCGCATTTTTCTTTTTCCACACACATTACAATGTCTTCATTCTAGAGATAGGCCCAAACAAAGACATTAGGACTGGACTCAGGATCTGGGTCTGAATTTTCTGCCTCTAAAATGGAATGAACTAGGCCCCGTGGGAGCTCAAATGTTGATCTGGATGATACTCAAATGCTGGGGTGGGAGAGTGAGGGGGTTGCAATTTGGACCTCGGATATAGCCCATTAGGTAAATAGAAGCTGTGATTTGGACCAGATCCTGAATTCAGATCCAGGGAGATTGGTTCATGTCCAGCTCTAGTTCCTAGCAGCTACAGAATGATCTCTGCCATTGACAAGGTTAAAACTTTGAATGCAGGAGTCTGCAACTCTACCCTCAAGGTACTTACAATACATGCCAGTATAGCAGAGGCACAACTTAAGGTCAGAAGAAAACTACATAGCACAAGGGACATAATGAAGATTTTACTGCCTAAGGCACTAGTCCCACCCTAAGGCTGGTTGGTATGTTGACCACTGAAGTCACTAACAGGCATCAAAAAACAATTATATCATTGAGTTTTACCTTAGACCTCTGCATTTGGGAAGGGCTAGCTAAATATACCCTTTGCTTGGCAGGCAGCCTCCTTTTTTTCCCCTGTATCCTTTTAAAGTACTTCATTAGCTAACACCTGTTAAGCTGTGAGCCAGAGGCAAAAATCACAAAATGGAGTTGTCAGTTCCCCTTTGGGCATGCTTTGGGTGCTGCTACATTTCAGCAGAGCAGATTTGATGGTACTTCTATTTCAGGAGGGTCACTGGGAGCAAATGCTGGAATGTCCAATCACTTGCTTGTGCAGTATGGTTCACATGTTCCCCTGCTATGGAAAAATTAGGGGGACAAGAAACCATTAGCCTTATTGCACTGAACCTTTTGGAGTCAGAGCAAACGTCTCCCTTCCACTGACTGGAAATGGGGAAGGGATTGCATACCCCAAGTATCACTCACCTGCAGAGTCCCCCAGCCTTACCTGTTGCCCTATTCATCATAACCAGTAGACAGGATGATGTCATACCACGGCCTCCAGTGTCAGCAATGTGCAGCTAACACAGGGTTTGCCAGACAACAGAAACAAATCAGCATAATTTCCCCATGGCAAATTTTGATGGCATGAAAACTGCATTTGCTGTTGAAAAACACTGATGGAAAATCCCAACCAGCTCTAGTCCACACGTATCAAACTCCTTTCTCCAAGCTTAGAATGACCACGGACCTTACCACTATTATAACTACATATATGATCCATGTTTTTATGGTACATTAGCCTTCCCACAGTAAGCATTGCAGATGCAAAAGGAATTTAAAAAAAAAATAAAACAATCCTCACAGACATGTTCTTGGTACTTCTTATGGTAGGAAATGAAATATAGTCCGTCATTGTTTGCTTTGTATAATTTTGACCACAGTGATGGCCACATAGATAGAGAGATAGAAGAACAGGAACTCTGCAGATACCAGGGACTGCTGGGGAAAGCAGAGCACAGCTCCACAGATCTTTTGGATATTCCCATAGGTGGTCTTGCCTTTGCCATGATTGTCTGGGACAGAAAGGCTCCTTACTAGAAGCAGCAAAACTCTTGCTCTGGAAATTCTGTTCTACCCTTCTTCTCAGAGAAGGTTACAACTGTGGAGGGACTAATGGAAATCTGTCAGGGAGCAGAGGGTCATGCCACAGAGAGAGGCTGTTCCTTGATACCCACTGACCTCAACATCACATTATGCCTGCAGAAGGACTCTATGGATTCTCAGGATATCTCTCCAGACCAGAAGTGTGAGAGCAAGCAGAAGAATGCTTCAGATCTAATATGTTCTATGAGATTCTCTGTTTCCAGCACATTCCTCTCTAAAACAAACCATACCCCCTGTGCTCACTAGAAGTCACTTACAGACAGGGCCGTCCTTAGGCATAGGCAACATAGGCAGCTGCGTAGGGCACCTGAAAATTTGGGGCACCACTGGGTCTCAGTGTCCACCCTTTTGTTTTCCTATCCCTGTTCTGACCCTTTCTGCAGGCTCCCACAGATGGCTGCTCTAGCCTGGTGAGTCTTCCTTGGGAGGGAATCTAGTAGTTAAAAGTGAAAAAACCTCCAGCCTGCCAGACCTATTAGCACAATATTGAAACTGTTAAAGAGACATTCAAGGGGTAATAAAGCCATTTAACAGGCATTTGCCAACCCCAAGGTATATACTGACAGGTTTCAGAGTGGTAGTCCTGTTAGTCTGTATCAGCAAAAACAAGGACGAGTCCTTGTGTCACCTCAAAGACTAACAAATTATTTGGGCATAAGCTTTTGTGGACTAGAACCCATTTCATCAGATGTCCACGAAAGCTTATGCCCAAATACATTTTTATACGGTCAGTTTCTGACTTTACTGACAAAAACAGTTGTGCATTAATGTAATATTTACACAGAACATGTCAGTCTACAGGACCTTAGTTTAAAATTTGCTTTAAAAATATTTCATTAGTGAGCTGGTGAAGATTATAAAATCACATTTCTAAAAAATGCTTGCATAGAGTTTTAGATGCACAATCATCTTCAGCCTTAAATGTGTGGATCTTCAGACATAGCTTTTTAAATAAATCCTTCAAAAGACCTCCCTTATCTAAAATACACATTTTAATTACTATAGTTAAAAAAAAAAGTGCTTCAAAGTCTTCCTGTCCTTTCTGTCCATCCCTTCACCACCTCTCCCTCCACTCCCCACTGAAGAGAGCCCTTAAAGGGACAACAGTCCTTCCCTTCCAGATAGCTGGACAAAGAGTTCCCTTTCTTTACTTCTGACTATCCGACAAACTAGTTTTAAAAGAACCCTCCAGCAAAATCAGTACCTTAGTAAGACAAAATCCTTGTTATACCTAAAATCTTTGGAAACATATTTTTTCAAAGTTGGTGAAATTTCATAACCATGTCTCTTGTTATGGAGATCACACAAAGTAAATTACTGTTCCCTTTTTCTAAAAGCAATGAACGTTGTTATGAACACACTAAACCTCTCTGATTAATTTAAAAGAATGTCTTTGTTTCAGTGAGTTAAATATGTAGTAATCTGGAATGCTGGCTTAAGATTTGAGTACATTTAAAATATAAATTCTACTTAGAAATACTGATGAAGAAAATGTAAAACAGAGAAGAGCTGCATCATGTATTCCATTATATGTAATGTTGTATTCAGCAGGACAGCTGACTTACCCTTACTATGAAGTTTTTGCAAATAAATCTCTGACAAACTTCAGGGCATATCAAAAAACCTGTGACTGACATTTTTTATTCCCAAATTTTAGTGCTTTTAATTAGGTACTTTCTTCATGTCCATTCTGCATGAGGGAGAGTGCATGGAAGTCTCTGCGGGGAACTGTGACTCTCCGCCACCATGAGGCAGGCTGGGCATCTCATTATCCTTTGCTGTCAAGTCCCTCCTCCCCCTCCCCCACCAGGCTGTGAGCTTGGGCTGCCATCCGGCATAGGGGCACCAGTTTAATAATACTGCGTAGGGCCCCATAAATCCTAAGGACGGCCCTGCTTACAGAACCATTATTGTTGTTACCAAATAATAGAAACTCCCCATTCTTTAAGGAACACAAGAAAAGTGGGGTCAGATGTACCACAACAGTACACTACAAAATGTTCTGAAACATTCTCAAGGAGAGTTAGTGAGGAGAGAATGATAAATCAGAATATCCTCATGCCAAGAAGCCTCAAAGCTGAAATAGCACAATTTACTTCTTACATGCAAAGTATCCTGCAAAGGAAATGGCACAGTGGCATAATCTACTAGAAAGAGAGGAGAGTAATTTATTGTAGGACGAAGAGACAGAGTGACGAAGCAGCAAGGCACTTTGAAATTCAGTGGGGGATCAGTATTTTTGAGCTTAATGGATTTTTCAGAGACAAAACAAAAAAACCCTCTTCTATGGAACTTTAGAACATTAGTCTAGCCCTCACATACCTTAAAATGATAAATCTTTGTCCCTGAAATAGCATCTTTTTATGTTTAATTTATTTTCTTTAGCCCTGGGAAGGCCTTCCTATTTATTTTCTTCAGCCTGAGGGCTAGTAATTTATTTTCTTCAGCCTCAAGAAGGTCTTCCTCATTTATTTTCAACATCTCCAGGAGCAAACTTTTTAAGAATGGTACCATGCTGCAGTCCTGACTATAAAAGTGGGGATAAATAGATGGAAACAAGCTCACATTTATTCAGCATTACTATCCCCCTTTCCCACGTCCACCCACAGCAGTACACTTCTTCAATATGGTCTTCATCTGACCTGACGAAATAAAATACTGACAACTGCAATGAATGATGCCTCTCTATTACAGATTCAGGCTAAACATAAGTATTTGTTTTGTAGTATCCATAGTGTCAAAGTTAGACTCAGGACTCACAGTTTGTCAGACCACTCTGTTTTATTAGCACAGTGTTCTGCTAATAACACCCAGATAATGTGAGCACCATGCAAGACACAAACCATCTTATTTATAGAGATAAAAGGGCGAGAACTTAACAAGATAACAAAGGAAGCAGAATCTGATGTTTACCTGGGCTAGGCATGCATATCTTATTTCCTTTACCCATCTTCTGTTAATGTTTCGCCATTAGCACCATTGTTTATGCCTAATGTTTCTTTTCCTGGCAGCTGTATTTCAACATTTCTTTTTTCTGCTTAAAGGTACATACAAAATTTCTTTAATCTATTCTTATTTTTATAATATAATTCATTCTACTTTCACAATAGGTAAAAGCAAACAGTAGAAAGTCAGTTTTGTACAATTGGAGATAATGATACACATCTTTTTTATAAAACACCTTGAGAGGTACAGATGAAAAACCCTGTATAAGAGCTAGGTATTATTATTATCCATCATTAAAGTATTCTTTTAGGTATCTATTTCCTCTTCTGGAAGGGGCTTTTTTATTATTGTTCTTATTACGTCTCCTAAGGACACCAAGCAGCTGGACAATATGCTGTGAAAAAATGGCTGAAATGGCTTAGTGTATTCCCTTACAGAATGGGTTGGAAAAATTTAGAGAAAACATTTTTTTCATAAAAATCAAAAGCATTCCATGGAGATGTGTCATTTTTGCTGGAATTTCAGCGTCCTGCCAGCTCACCTGCCGTGGCTTCAATATCTTCAAGCAGCTCAAGTTTCCAAGGTTTCTAAGGTCTCCTGCTTTGGGGGAAGCCCACCAGACAGACTGCCCTAAAGCTGGGACACCCCTTTAATTTTGCAGACAATTTCAAAGTGTTTGGTTTCTGTTCCAAATCGCAATGAAACTAAATTTCAAAACGTCAAAATCCTCCATGGAATGGAATTACTATTCTCTGCCCAGCTCTCATCACAACAACAGCTATTGGTTTTGTTGATAACTGATTGTTATTAGGCTTTATTTTGGTATTCCAGACCATATGATTAATAAGTTGCAGTTGGTTCAAAAACATCTCTCCTATGAATCAAATAAAAGCTAGCACTGGTGACCACTCTGCTGGCAAGTCTCTTGGCAATTTCATTGCCCAAATGAGTCATTTTGGGTCCCAACTTAGTGCTTATATGCTATAATGGTGGATGATCTAAAAATACTAGGACAGACAGAATGAATGCCTTTAAAAAAAAAAAGGTATTATGCTCCTGCTCTGTGATTTCATTGCCTATTATTGACAACATGAATTTTCCTGAAGTCATTGCGGTTTCAACAATGTAACAGTGATATAAGGAGGAAATATGCAATGCAGTCAATTTCCTGTTTCCGTCTCTATCGCACGATGAAGAAGTCACTGACTAAATTAGCATCTAAAATGGTACTTGAGTTTTATAACTTTTATGTGCTTTTGCCAAAACTTCATGAGACAAGTGAGGGTGATATGCAAATAAGGCACAAGGCGTTTGTCTAGGGACAGAAAGCTAACTTCACTGATGAGATAAGACAGTTTCTTCAGGATCTTGCACCTTGGCAAACCATTTCCCTTTAAATAATTTATCCAATTTACTCCAAAACAAGCTGCTACAAATACACAAGTTACTAAGTGTTTTGACTTCAACCCAACACAAAAAGAAAGTGAACTTTAATGCTCAAAATAAAACACATTCTTTGGCCTTCTACTTTTTGTTTAGCACCTTCTAGATGGTGCAAACACTGAATATGGGACTCGTAGGATACCACCGCGTGGAGCAGTGCTGGGAAAGGTGAGCAGTATCTTCAAGTAAGATTAGCAGCCTTGTTCTCCAAGATAATAGTAGAGTTGTCAGACTTGAGAGAACCTCCCAGGACCTCAAAAGGGTGGAAGGATAGAAGGGACCATCTCTGACAAGACTTGTCCCCCTCATTCATCATCATGCTATGCCTGTTCTTTAGGCAACCGCAGCTGTTTTATGTCAGCCAGACTGTTTGCACTGCTATTTAAATACAGCATAAGATTAAGCTGTTTGACTTCACTTAATTCAGCCCTAGCCAAACTATTTATTCAGAGGCCCTACAGACCTTTTAGACACTTAAGACCTTTTTAGAACTATGAGGCTGATGATGTAGCCTGATGGATAGTTTCTGCAAAGCTGGCTGAAAGAGTCACAATTCACTAAGTATTCTGGTCTCTGGACAGCCATAGAAAAGGGTTAAATAACAAACCAGTTTCCAGGCTGAAAACAGACAGGAATTTTTACGGTCTCCTAAGAGGAACATGGACTATTAAAGAGGAAGGATGGTCTTCTGATTAAAGTTCTATTTTGGGACTTATGTGTAATTCAAGGCTCTGCCACAGACTCCCTGTGTGACCTGAGCAAGTCACTTATTCATTCTGTTGCAAATCCCCATCTGTTAAACAGGAATGATAATATTGCCTTTGTCTTTTCTATTTAGTTTGTAAGCTCGTCAGGGCAGAGACTGTCTCGTACTCTTACTATGCCATGAGCACAATGGAAAACCAGTCTCAACTGGGACATTGAGATCCCACTGTAATACTCACAGGAATAAAATAATTAAATTATTGTGACATGGGAAATGAGATGCTAGGGAGAGGTAGGTCATTACCAGTTATGTGTTAAGGAGAGGAAAGCCCTCAGATTCTAAGCATGTATTTGGTCCCAGACATGATTATCTTAGCATATGAAACTGGAAGGGGCATTCTGTCATCAGTAAATGGGTGCCTAAAAGAAACAGGACATTGAAAATTCCAGACAAATAAAGGAATGAGTCAGTGCATTCCAAGTATCAGAGGGTAGCCATGTTAGTCTGTATTCACAAAAGCAACAAGGAGTCTGGTGACATCTTAAAGACTAACAGATTTATTTGGGCATTCCAAAAAGACCAGACAAGTGCCTTGGACAGGGTGAGGTGCTTGCCGAAAACAAGAGGAAGTTGTCAAGTTGAGTTTTATACAAAGCAGAGATTCAAGCATGTTGTATTTGTAGAATACAACATATTCTCCCCAAAACCACAGTACTTACTCTCCAGTACAGGTATGTCAAAGATTTATGCCTCCTTTTTAAACTGGTTTGTGAATTAACTTCACTTTATTATTTTTTCCAGATGGGAAGGAAAGACAGGCTTTGTGAGATTTGTATTCAGATGCTACAAAGATTGGAAGTTTTCAGATACGGCAGGCAGGATGTTGAATTAATAAGGGTTTCTGATGTCAGCACGGAGGTGCTGTAAGGTTGAAGGATTGTCAAATGCTTACAGAACTGGGGCTTTTTGAGGTCAGTTGTCACATTAGGGTGAAGCCTGGGTGGAGAAGGAGAGGTAGTTAATGAGATGAAAAGTCAGGTTCAAAGAGGAATTAGGATTTTACAAAAGCATCAGCACCTAAGGCGGCGGTATGTTGCTTTGACAAGAGAGGGTCAAAATCTGTGAGCAGACCATGGACTGGAGTTCGTGTGTCAGCACACATATGCGGACCTTCAAGCAGAACAATTATAATGGAGCTAGTGCAGCAGCTCCTGTGGTATGTGGTGAAGCATTGAGAAAATGAGCATTGTGGGCCCAATCTAATGGGAAAGCTCTCGTTGACTTCAATGGGTTTGGAATAGGGCCTTCCTGGTGTTTCTTATAAACGAATGTTATAAATAAAATGAAAGAGAGTAAACACAACAGGGTCATATAGGAACTGCTCTGAAATCCAGAATAATTTAACAGAAATCAAGATGCTCCCTGTGCAAGGATTTAGTTTTTTAAAACCACCCTAGAGAGTTTTAGAGCAGGAAAATGCAAAGGGGGAGGGGGACAGAGCACATTCTAACATCTCTGGATGCACAGAAAGCACACACAATGTTTTGGAGCATCAGCAAGGCCAGTTCAGGCAATTCTGCCAAACCTGCAGCAGCTGGGGAGTCATGGCTCTTAGAGGTCCCACCCTGCCATAGATAAGTATATACTGCCCATGCGTCAGGGCTGCCTGGTGTGGAAAACAAGCTGATTCATACCAGGCACGATAATAACTTGACCCTGCTGGAGAATGATGATGTATTTTATTTCACAGAGGCTCTGGCAGGAAATCGTTACAGATTTCTCTCTTTTCCTGTTGATCAAGAAACCTGCCTGCCATCCCTCCTCACCCCTTCCACAAATACATGTACCACTCTTGGGCACATTATTCTCTTCCCCTCCTGGAACTAGTTCTCCCTGCTCTTGTAAGCTGTCACAGTACAAAATTTGTGTGTGGGGAGGGAAGAACACACTCTGAATCATAAGCCTTGTATCCAGCAGAGCAGCCAAATGGTTTCACCGGGGACTTGGGACCTGTCCATATGGAGAGTTAGCGTGCAGCAAGCTGGGATGTAAATCTACAGAGCCTCAATCTGCTGTACGCTTCCTGGCCACATGGACTTTGCTCCCAACACACTAAAAGTTCCATAGCTCAAGGCGCAATACAGAAACTTTAGTGTAGATTTACACCCCACCTTGTCTCACATTGACTGTCCATATAGACAAGTCCTAGGTTTGCTTGGAATAGCTGTGGTCATAAACCAAGTGAAGACAAAACTATATAAGGCTAGTTGTCAGAAATCTTCCTTTAGCTTTTGTGATGATAATGGGAGCTCTGAGTTTAACACAGAATGATTTAGAGGGTGCCCCTTTATTCCAACCTGAGCAGCAAGGCGCTGTCCTGAAGACACAGCTCTTGAATGCTTAGCAGCTGTGTGCTCAGAGGTTGCTGCCTAACCTCAGGTGCCGCGTGCTGGGGTGAGTGAGCACGTTCTAAGATCATACTCGAGGGCAGGCCAGTGTACAATCAGACACTGAGTACATTTGACTTTGAGACCAGAAGTCAAATCAAGGGAGGTGAAAAAGGCTTTGTGATCTAATCAGTTAGCTAATAAGTGAAGGCAGGTCATTCTTTTCACAGCACTTCCATTTTCCTTGTTGTAGAAGTGCTTTGTTTAGTATTAGGGGCCAGATTTGCAAAGGTTTTCAAAACCCCCTAAGCATGTTAGGTGCTTAACTCCCTAAAGCACTCGGACACATTTGAAAATCCCAGTAAGCAGCTATCTATCAGTGGGTACAGCCACGCGGTAAAACAATAAAAGAATCCTGCAGCAGTGCGTCGCAGAACCTGGCTCAACTGACTCCAGCTCCCGGGGATCACTCCACTGGGCTAAAGATAGCAGTGTAGACATTTGCGCTTGGGCTGGAGCCTGGGTTCTGAGTCCTAGTAAGATTATTTATTTATTTTTGCAGTGTAGATGTACCCTTAGGCATCTAAATACCTTTGAAAAATCAGGCCTTAGGGGTCTTTGTTCATTCTGCAGCTCCTTTATGACACTCCTTCCCCTTGGATGTCAATCTTAGGAAGTCACTTTGGGTCTGATTTGCCTCTCCCAGCAGATTTACAGCAATGTACCTCCATTAACTCTTACTGAGTTATTCTCGATTTATGCCAAAGTAAGTGAGAGAAGAATCAGGCCCCTACTGTATTAATCCCTTTGTGTCAACATAACAGAAAAAGCTTAGGCAGGCCTGGTAGCTCAGTAACATAGTATGCAACAAGTTTGGACTTAGACCTGGTCCAAAGCCCACTGAAGTCAATGGAAGACTCCTTCCTTGTGGTGTTGTATGGTCTCCCACTCCAGTTTCAATCTTATTTTACCACTAGTTATCTACACAGGTCATGTGATGTTGTCCGTGCTTTCTGAATGGATGCTTAATATAACTAAAAAATAACAGTGTAAATTTGGAATTGCATGCTGACACCGCACATTGCTATTGGTAGTAGAACGTATTGGTGAGACAACTCCTTTCCCTCTGCTCTCCTGCAGTCCAGAGGATGGATGGAATTCCCTAGATACTGGGCTTACCTCTCTGCCCACTGGATGAAGGGAGGCAAATATGCTTTTGTGTACTTCTCAAAAGCCACTGATCTCCTACAATGGAACAGATGGGAATGATACCATGGAATTGAGTACTTCCTGTATGCTGTTACTAATGGAAAAATAACCATAATGTTGCACCCCTGGGTGGGTTGTTGGCAACAGGGATTGGACTTGCAATCTCTAAAAATTTAGCACATGATCCCTTACTGCCTGAGATGAAAGAGTCAACTGTTAGCTAATGCTGCTGCAGGCTTATCAATCGCTATATGTGGCCTATGCACCACTAGAAGGGAACAGAGTTGCACACTGAATGGGCGTGGGTTAGACAACTCCTCCCAGTCCTTTAGTACTAATATGTGTTTCAGTTACACAAAACATGTTGCCTCCTCTTTATCCATAGCTGAGTCCAGTTTCTGGGGAGTTCCTAATGTAGCTGTAACTGGCAGGGAAGGAGGGAGTGATTCAACGTATCCCAGACCCTCCTCTAATTTTCATCCTCTTACTGACACTACTGTTTGCCCCTTTTCATAGGTTCCTTCTTTTTCTTCTCAACTCTGTCTGAGCGCTGTTCCCTAGGAAACAGCAGCAATGTGGACTTCATTTAACTGTGTTGTCATGTTGTGCGGTGGGCTTCAGTTTGATTGGTAGACAGGTGGTATGATGGAAAAGCAAAAGGAGGAACAGAAAGGGAAATACCAGGTGATTATCATATTGCAAATGGAAACAAAGATACAGAACTCTTGTCTCTGCTGTACAAATCTGGAGCAACTCACAGGACCAACTGGTGTCTTAAAAAGCTAGGAGAAAACCCTGTTCTTTCATCAAACCAGCAAGGGCATTCCTGCTTTTCCATTGACACTATTAAAGCACATTTGTGAGGGAAGGGTAGGGCTGGACTGGAACGGTGCCTTATCAATGAAATTACTATTTCTGTATCTCCATTTAGGTTAAAGTTTCATAAAATGCAATGGGAGTTTTGCCTCACTATAGACTGAGTAAGGACTTCAGGAGATGGTTCAAGGCTCTTATGTGTCAACAATTATTAAATTAATGGAATTCCAGTGTGTGTGGGAAGGGGGCGAGGGGGGAAATGGGAGAGACTAACTCCCCTTTCTTTCTCTCTCATTCACAACTAACACCACGCAAATGCACTAGGTGTCAACCAAAATACTCAAAGACTTGTGGTATTATTATTAATGATTTCTAGTATGGGAGCACCTAGAGACCTCAGTTGATTGTGGCCTCTTTTTGGTAGGCATTGTACAAACATACAGTGACTGGCAGTCCCTGCTCCCCAAAGTTTACAGTCCAGATAGATGGGTTACATAGACCAGACAGTTGGCAGGAGGGGAAGCAAAGACATATAAAGAGGTGAAGTGACTTGCCCAAAGTTACAAGGCTGGCTGATGGGAAAGCTGGACATGGAACCTAGGCTCCCTCATGTCTGAGTCAAGTGGCCATAGGCACTGCTACCACAATAAACACTGTGGTAACACAAACACTGCCATTACCAGTTATTTAGGAAGTCCTCCCCAACTCCCTTGCATCTCTACCACTTAAGAATAATGCAGTCATTTCAAAACACAAACCAATAAAAACATTATTACTGCACCATCATATAGTCTCTGTTTACGGATTAGGCAGTCTTCATTTTAATGCTGATTTCTTTCCCTGCCGCCAGCACACACACTTTGCCCCAATTATAAATTATTTGAATGGCAGTTTTCATTTCCCACCCCTTCCCGCAAAACATAATTAGGGAATAATTGTTTTCAAATAATAACCACTACTTTTGCATTTAGGTCTTTTTTAACACAAGCGGCGTTTCCCAGATGATTTGCTCTGCATTAGATGAGAGTTTTGAAGCTCCACAGAACAGACAAACAGCTGTTTCTTTGAGCACTAGAAGTTTTATTAATCCCTTCTTGCCTCTAAAATGTAATCATCCCCTTTATTTCTAGAGGTACTAGCAGTAGTTTTCAAATAAATGACAATCAGAAACAAAAGGTAGCTAACAAACGTGTTTATATCATAAAATATATTATGATCCTGTAGCCTGACATTTTCTCTCGGTTCACTGTTTATCCCTTGAATAAAGCCGATAGAGTGATAATAGTAAATGCCACAAAAACCTCTCCTTTTCTGAAATGCCACTCGCTTAACATCTCAGTAATGAATATTATCCCTACCAAATATGAAGATTTTTTTAGATTGTATTGAAAGCCAATTTTCACAACAGGGAAATTAGTTTATATGAAACTATTCAGGTTTAACTTGAACACTAATGGCTTGAGCACCAGTCTCTAGGATTGTTGAACAGCTTCTTACACTGCTGAGCATGATTGTGGCCTGGCCTCCCAGGTGCCAACCTCCCCCCACACTATTGTTTCAGATGCTTGTGAAGGATCTGTAATCTCAAGTCAGTGGCGCGCTTTGCCTGTATACGGAGTTCTTTCTTCCATTCACTCTGTAGTGTCTTATTGCATGTTCCTGTTTTCTGTCACTGTCTGTGAAACTGTGGGTGTTTTTCTGGAAGAAGGTTAAGGGAGGAGGGTGGGAGGAAGATGCTTTGTGTTCTATGAAGCTGACAGCACTGATACCTTGTCTAAAACTAGACGAGTCAAACAACTCCTTAGCTGGTGTAAAATAAATTGATTTCAATGGAGTTGTGCTGATTTACACCACCTGAGGATCTGACCTTGATAGGTTTCTAAAAAAGGAAAACAAATGGTCATCAAGGCACACTTTGGCCCAGAGCAATATCACAGGTGGGGGGCCTAAGAAGATTTCACCTTATTGGACATGTCCCTGAATCATTCTACCTGTGGTGTTAGCTCCTAGTCCCCATGGAGGTTCTGCCCTTAAATCTCACTGAGCTCAGAGGATGTATAGAAAGGAGAAAACATCCAATCTGAGACCCTGTGCCGCTGTGATGCTGATCAGAAGGTGGGAACCTGTCAAAGAACTAGCCAAATCACCCTCATTGGACCAGAGAGAGAATGACTCTATAAGCCTAGTGGCTTGGTAACTCACCGAGTAAGTGGGAGAGCCAAGCTTGTGTCCTTGCTCCAATAACTATTTAATTATTTATACAAATTGGAACAGTTTCAACAGGAGAGATTGAGAGAGACCCTTGCCAGAATATCCCATTGTCCAGTGGGGAGGGCACTCTTCTCCAACTTGGGTGGCCCATACTCAAATTTCTTGTCCACATCAGGCAGAAGAGGGGGAATAATTGTTTCCACATCCCAGGAGACTGCCTTACTAGTGGGCTGAAGCTTATAAGTGCTTCAGTAGCACCACCATCACCTCCTCAGATTGTTTGGTAAATCTTTAAAAATCGCCTGGCAATGAAATCTTTCAGGTCAAACAAAACATTTCGTTCCACCTAAAACATCCTTTCAACATTTGTTGGAATTTTCAGATTCTGTTTGACCAGAACCAAATTATTTTTTCTATTTTTCGGAACTGCCAGCAAACAGAAAAAAATAAAATAAATCAATTATTCACCCCTCTCTACTCCTGAGCCACTTAGGTACTTCTGAAAACTTTCCCCAGGGGCAGATTTTCAAAGGCACAATAGGAAGCTAGGTGCCCGACTCCCATGGAAAATCAGTGAGGTTAGGGCACTTAACATCCCTTTGTGTCTCTGAAAATCTTCAACTGTTAAATCCAGTTGGGATCTCTCTGTGCAGACCTAGTTTACGTGGGAAGTGCTCATATACCAAGGTGATAGGCTTTATAGAAAAATCCAAGATAGAATGATGGAACAAGAGATACCAAAACAACAGAGTTTAACAAAAATTCTGTGGCAACATAGAAGTACCAAAGAGGCGTGAGTTGAATTTCCAGGTACCAATCTTTTAAATCTCCATTAGTGCTAATCAAAAGTAAACATGCAACTAGTTTAAGTTTAAAAACAGAAGCTGGATTCATCACAGGCATATTATGCGCAGCAAATATTTCCTGACTACTAAATCTTTACTTGACAACGTGTATTTAAATTGAAAAAAATTATCCCTGAATTAAAATAATGTTGTTCTTAAGAGATAATCCAGTTTCACATAAGTAAAAAGACTGCAGGATCAGACCCTGAATTAGGGTCTGATCTTGCAGAATCTTAACACTGAGTATAGCTTCTCCTGCTGTAAATAGACCCATTAAAGTTAGCAAATCCTTCACCCAATAGCCCCACTACCCCATGGTAACAACTCCTCTTCATCATCCCTCCATCCAGCTACCCCACTACACAGCATCTAAAAACTCTTATTGTTTAGTCCCATGACCCAAATCCCACAATCCTGCGTAGCTGCATCTCACAAAGGACTGTGGGATAGATCATGATGTGGGATGATATTCTGGCCATTCTTTTGGGTTGCTGATCCAAAACGGTTAAAAACCATGGAACTATACAAAGGCACAAAAATAAGTTTGTCTATATCAACTTTTCATCCTAGAAAATAGCCTGTGACTTTTAGGAACTTGGAATAAAATGTTTAAACTGAATGTTTGCTCAAATCAAAGGAGAAAAATATATTGTTATTCCAGCTTCAACCTTCTCCTTTGCCAATGTGCTATGCTGCAGCTAAAAGCTTATCTGAATAAAAAGACTTTTGTTTATCTGCAAAATGTCAAGAGATAGCTGGCTGTTTCTGGTGTCAGGTTGATGTGAAACAGAATTTTGTTTTCCCTGCCTTCTTTCCCTGGCAGACTACTGCATCAAGGGAATTGGTTTGGATAGAAAATATATAGTGCAATTTGATACAATTCTTTAAAAACCATTTTTAAAGGGCCCTGTTCCAAACCTTTCAGAACAGATACCTAATGCTGTATCTAACATTCCTTATGGATCCAGTTCAGCAAATGAGTCATGCATGGGAGTAACTTTACTTATGGTAGTAGCCCCAAACTGGGCCCCAATTCAGGACAGGATTTAAGCCTGCACTTAAATCCTATTGTGTCCTTCCTAAATAAAAGAGTGCTTTCCTG
The DNA here is from genome assembly GCF_025201925.1 of Gopherus flavomarginatus. Classification (NCBI taxonomy): domain Eukaryota; kingdom Metazoa; phylum Chordata; order Testudines; family Testudinidae; genus Gopherus; species Gopherus flavomarginatus. Next base: position 41,712,030 of record NC_066628.1, on the reverse strand, counting down.
AACGGAAGCCTGAGATTTCTCATGAGACTTCCACTATTTCCTGTGTCACATCAGGCTTGGAATACTGCAAGGGCAGCCTCTATTGCAGGCTTTGGGTTTTTCTTGTTGGGTACTTCTGCCTCACAGGAAGCCAGAAAAGGTGGGGAGAAAGCTAAACCAACTTTTGCAAACTTGAAAATGCTCAGGTTAGGCTTGGTCAGAATTTGCGGTGAACTTTTAGCTGCTTTATATTTTACCTGACATGATTCAGCAGTGCTCTTCTTGATTACATATAATACATTCTTCTTCAGCCTCAGGATATGGACAAATCCCATCTACAAGGGCCTAGATTCAGCAAAGCACTTACATACATGGGTAAGTCCCATTAAAGTCAGTGGGACTTATGCACATGTTTAAAGATAAGCAAGGGATCCATCTCACTTAAGCCCTGCCCTGAGGATTTAAGTGATGCATATGCCTTCTGTTGGCCCTCTGAACAGGCAGGGCTGGTGCAAGGATGTTTCACGCCCTAGGTGAAACTTCCAACTTGCGCCCTCCCCTGTCCCTGAGCCCCCGCCCTGAGACGCTCTCCCCCACGGCAGCTCCCCACCCCTCACCCTCCACCCTGAGGCACCCCCCCGCCCCAGCTCACCCCTGCCCCACCTCCATCCCGAGCACACCGTCGCTGCTTCACTTCTCCCCCCCTCCCAGGCTTGCGGTGCCTAAGCTGATTGGCGCCGCAAGCCTGGGAGGCAGGAGAAGTGAAGCAGCCACGGCGTGCTAGGGGAGGAGGCGGCGCAGGAGTGAGCTGGGGTGGGGAGTTCCCCTGCGTGCCGCCCACCCTTACTTGCTGCAGGCGGCCTTCTCTGCTCTCCCCTGCCCCATCTCCCTCTGGGTAAATGCTGGTGGTGACTGGTTCGGCCAAAGATCTGACCGCCGCGGTCACTGCCGAAGAAAATGCCACCCCCCAAATCCTAGTGTCCTAGGTGACTGTCTCACCGGCCCTGTGCACAGCACAAATTTCACCAATCCTGAATAGGACAATCAAGCCCTGTACATTTGGATATGTCTGTATATATTTTGCAAAGGTAATTGGAAAGAAGCTGGAGGAATGGAAACATGTTCTTTTGGGGAGATGGTGCCCCGTTGCCAAAGCTAAAGAAGCAGGCGCTACAGTGTGAGGGTTTTGGCTTCATAGAAATCTGTTGTATTTTTCTGACTATGTGGTCATCTATTCTGACATCCTCAATGCTGCAATTACTTCAAGAGGCCTTTATTTTAACCACATTTTGATAAAAAAAGAGCAATTATTATTTAACCGTTTGATTTCAGATTTTAATTCAACTATTTAATTATCTTTGAGTCAGAATTTCTGTCTTACTCTTTCTTTGTCTTTCTCCCTCCCCAGGCAATTGTAAATGATACACCTGGAACAGCATGAAGACCCAAACTTATTAAAAAATCGGAAAGTAAATTAATGTCTTGAAATAAATGGGAACCATTTAAATTCTAAAAATAGATCCCCATCTGTCAATTATTTTGTATCTGCACATTGTATGTATGCTATTTATCACATTATTAGAAAAGTAAGGAAGGATGTATACTGCCACTTCAAAAACATCAACATGACAATGTAGCAATCTTATGGAATGTCAATTAAATATAATTTAACTAGTTGCGATGAGAAACTCTGCAATCTGCAGTCCACTGTTCTCAACAAAGAAGCCAAAAAGGTCCCTATTAGAACTGAATTTAGTATCTTTAAACATATTCAAGCTGGATGGTATTAGTTTTAGTCTTTGCTCCCTGGTGCCAACATTTGTTAAAGCTCCTATTGTAGCTAGTCAAAACGTTAGAAGAATCATGAATATGAACATCATCTAGCAATAAACCTTGACAAAAATCAGATCACAAGATTCAAAGATGTAACCACTGTGTTTGGCTTTGCATCTGCCAATATAAACATCTGGTAAATATGTATTCATATATATTTAAATGGAAATAGATGTATAGACCATTTTCTTAGTTACAGGCATGATGCACCAACCTGAATATAATTAACGTTCTGATTGAATGCACCATATAAAAGTTTGGATTTATCACATCCAAGAACAGGGGGAATACAGAGAAGTGCTAAAGTGATCTGGTGAGGGAAGGAAGAGGTATTTTTCTAAAGGGCTAACAAAATTCTGGGAGAGAGAAAACAGCAGCTGGGTAGGGGATGGGAAGATAAAATGGTAGAAGCGTTAACTTTGAAAACTTCAGTGCCCACAAATAAGTGCACAATTAAAAAAATGATTCACTAAACAGAGGATGAGATTTTCAAAGCTGCCTACGGGATGGCCAACCCCCATTAAAAATAATGGTAACTGGATGATGTAGCTGGTTCTTACATCTCCAGTGTCAGGGGCAGTTGTTGCCTCAGGCTCTCCTCTGGAGCTGTGCCTCATTTCTCTTCTAATCTGCAGTTTCCCTTTTCTGGCAGGGTAATTTAGAGCATTAGTTTCCTTTCTGGTAGAACAGTTTGGCCTTTCAAACTAGAGAGTCCTCCTCTCCTAAGGCAAATAGAAAAAGTTCAAAACGATTTTTCAGCCCTCCCTGACTTTCATAGTTCGTTAGCTTTGGTGGTGTAGGTGTTGTTCAGTACTCCTTCAGATCCCACCCCACTTCGGACCACAGTTCTCTCCCCTGCTGAAGCAGGGTTGTTAGAGGGCAACCCTCATCTGCTCTCCCAAAGCTAAACAGTTTCTTCCTTAGCCCTGCATGGAACACAGCCTTGAGGATTGCTAGAGACATTTACCTTCATGGGCTAAGAATCTTGCATTCTTTTGTTGCAGGTGTGCAACAGTCACTTGCTATCCCCAACTTAAATGGTTTCTTCTTCCTCCTGGAGATGCAAGCACCAGGCTTCAAGCCCACACCATGATTTTTTGTGCCTTCAGGCACTTTCAGTCACTTTAATTCTCCCAGGATTCCTTTCTATTCCCTTGTCCATCTCCAGGTGTCCTCACAGGTTGCTTTCTTGGTCTTTTTTTTCGTAGATAGCCCTACATCAGGTCTGATCTCTCCCCGGTCTCTCTCTCTTTTGAGGGAAGGCTGTTCTTTCCCAGCATGCCCTAGAGCAGTGGCTCTCAAACTTTTGTACTGGTGACGCCTTTCACATAGCAAGCATCTGAGTGCGACTCCCCTTATAAATAAAAAACACTATTTAATATATTTAACACCACTATAAATGCTGGAGGTAATGTGGGTTTGGGGTGGAGGTTGACAACTCGCAACCCCCCATGTAATAACCTTGCGACCCCCTGAGGGGTCCCGACCCCCAGTTTGAGAACCCCTGCCCTAGAGCAATCTACAATTCCCATGTTCCCTCTGAGAGAATTCCCTCCTCCTATGCTGACTTGGGACTAAGCCATGCTGGACCTATAACCTCCATAAAAGGGCTAGTTCACACCGTGTTACAAGTGTTCGGCTCCCCCAGACAGCTTTGAAAATCCCACTCCAAAGAGCACGCATTTAAAGGCTCTGGAGTACCTTTTATAATCACATAAACCAACTTAGTAATCAAAAAGAAATGCAGCAGAATCCTTTCAAAGGAGAAAGTCTCCGTTCCAGCCAATGATACCAGCCCTACAGTACACTCATTTCAGCTCTCATATTAACTTTCCCTCCTCAAAAGCTTGGGAAAAGAGATATGGGCCTGAAGAGTGACACGTTTGGCTTATTTTGGAGTGAATGCCAAAGTCCCAGGCCTCGCAAATAAAATGCCCTACCAGTAGTCCTTTCCCTTTTAACTGCTCTCTCAACATTGAGACCAAGGGCACTTAGATTAAAAACAGGAGGCTAGTGAGTGGAAGATGAGCAAGGCTAGCCGGGATCAGGCACTTTCCTACTTTATACAAAATTCAACACAGAGGAGGAAGACGAAGATGCAGCCTGCTCAGAATCATTAGTTAACTGCCCACTGTCATGTTTCACTTTAATACCCAAATATTTAAATAAGAAACAGTTGCCACAAATTCTAAAGACAAAATAAGGCACTTTAAAAAAAATAAACTTTAGATTCCAGAACCTGTCAATTACAGGTCATTTTGACTGCAGTAATATAGTTCGTTCTTCATTCATTCCCAGAAGGCTACAGTCATTTGTATGCTTTTCATATGAAGCATGCAGGGCTTTGTGAGAGCTTGCCAGTTACAAACATCAGTCTTCGAACAATGTCCTCACATCTCTCCCTTGTTTGTTAATTTTGCACTGAATAATTTAGTTCATAGTCACCTGGGGCAGCTTATTATCCTTGGGTTGGAAAAATCATTTTTAAACACAAGCGACTTTACTATTGAAAAAGACCTATAGCTTACCCACATTTAAAGCATTTTTAAAAGATAACTGTATGTTGTTCTGTAGTAGTTAATCCCTTCTTGATCCTTCTTGATTCATAGAAAGGAATCCTTAAAAATTACTTCAAAACAAAAGCATTTCTGCCCTGTGTGAATGGTTTCTCTGGCTGTTCTAAAACTTAATTACAATGCTAGTTTAAGGTGCATGTTTAGAATATTGCTTTAACTCATTTAACGGCAGATTTAAAAGAACATTGAATCAAGTTGCAAATAATAGACTGAGCAATGAGATTATACCGGTAACCACATCAAACCTTGGATTAACACACTATTCAAGGGATCAGGCTTCAACTTTGGCTGGAGCATAATATAATTTTCAGCTTTGTTGGCACAGCTGGAAGCTTGCACTGGGTTTGATCTTGCTCCCAAGGAAATCAGTGGGAATTCAGAATTGGCACTGCAACTGAAAATTTCACGTTTAGGTTAAGAAGGAAGTTGGATGATAAAAAGAGAGGAAACTGGCAGAGTTGGGGGAAGTTGTGCAGCAATTCTAAGTCTGTAGAAGAGGCTAGTCTCACTTTGAACACACTCTGGATTTACTCTATTGCAACTCTGACTTCGAGAGACGATGGTGTGAGTGAGCTAAGACTCAAGCCTGCTGCCTATACTCAGGAGATGTTTGTAGTAGAGATCCTGAGACATAAGGCCTTCTATCAGAAACCTGATGTGAGGCCTAAGGCCCGAAATAAAGGAGTAGCCAAGCTTTGCTGATATAAAGCAAGGTTAGCAAAAGACAGGCTGCAAGGAGAAGTCAGGCTCTGCCTGCATGCAGGCTCCCAGAACCTGGCAGGAACAGGGCTGGTATTGCAAAAACAAACACACCCATTCCTGAGAAGTGCTAAGCACAGGACATTCACGCAAACACATTCCAGAAGGATAGTTCCAGAATACCCCAATAGTCACTATGGTACAAACACTTCCTCCCCAAAGATAATGGGAACATGCTGACCTCTCAAAGATAAAGTCAGGATGACAGTGTGATGGAGAGAGATGCTTTGATCGAACCAACATGAACAAGGTAATGGGTGGTAACAAACCACATCGGAGGCAGCAACTAACACTGTCAGAGGGGCAATACATAACTTACTTGTATTGATGTATAAAATGGATTCTCAGAGGGAATGTCTTTGCCCAGCCTTGGGGACAGTGGAAAGTCCCACCACTGACTGAGCTTCATCCATTGTCACAGGTATACATGTCTTAGTATCCACGTAAAGTTTGCTAGGTGCTATTAACTGTGCTTCATCAGCAATAAACCTGACTGAGTGTCTTCGCAACTTTTAAACGGATCTTGTTGTTATTGGATGGTTTGATCAAGGTCTGCTGGGCCAGCTACCTGCGCAGGGCTGGGACGGCACACAAAAAGAACACACACACGCAGTGTGTCACAACAATGTTCTGAGGGAAGAAAGGAAATTGGTGGTAGCATAGGGTGACCAGGCAGCAAATGTGAAAAATCGGGATGGGAGTGGGGGGTAATAGGAGCCTATATAAGAAAAAGACCCAAAAATCAGGACTGTCCCTGTAAAATCAGGACATCTGGTCACCTTATGGGCAGCGAGATGGCTACACGGGTTTTGATGTCACTCCAGAATCCCCCTGTGTCAGGAACAGTTCTTGCCTGCCCCTTTGGGGCCCAACTCCAGCTGCACTGGCTCATCAGCACAAAGCAGCTAGAACCAGGACTGAGGAGTCTCTCTGCTTTTTAAAGCTGTCAGTGATTACACAGGTTGCCAGGCAGTGGAGGGTAAAACCAAAGACTGATCTTAGATCAAACCCTCAGCAATACAGTTAAGCACCTGCTGAACTTTAACCACTCGAACTGTTCCACTGACTTTAACAGTATTACTCAGATAGTCAGAATTAAACGCATGTCAGAATTACAGGACAAGCTGTGGTCAGAACTGCTTTCAGTCCACCTTGAGTGCACCTCTCAGGAGGCACTCTGCTGGCTTTCTGCACCTCATTTGGGTCGGAACCACATGATTCTACCATTCCTAGACTGCATCAATGGGCTGTGCAGCAGCCTCCTCATATCCCAATTACGTTAACCCGATAGGCCAACCAAGCTTGCCATCTGTGAAACCTTTCCTTCTGGAGCCTATAACCGTGGCTCATTAAGTGACTCAAAGAACACCTGCTTCAGAACAAAGCATTCTGTATTCTTTCACTCAAATGAACCTAGCCCCCAGATCAAAGTTAAAACCCATCAGAGGCCTATACGCATAGTTCTGACTTATAACTTAATCTTTCCTTGCAAACTATGGGGAGTTCTCCCTCACCTCTATCTCTGGACTGGTGAAGCAGGCTACCCTGCTGCAGCTTCTGCCTCTCTGTGTCTCCATCAGCATGCTGACAACTCACCCAGCCCGTTCCTTTCTGCAGGATGATCCCTTGAACTGGCCAGTGTCCTTTTATCTCCTTATTCTTGGTGCCAAAACTGCCATGAAACTTTGCTGGCCCCAAGCAGCAAGGCTCTAAGGTAGCTTCTTTAAAGCTGGGACAACCTTTATCTCAATCATTGTTCAGGGATGCTGGAACAATTTTTATAATGGAAGTGCTGCTGATGAAAACCAAGTATTTGGTGTTTGTTATTAGTTCTTCAAGCCAGCACCACTGCTATTGTCTTAACTTTCCTGCCCTGTTCCTCTAACAACTCCCTGTGATATCACCCCATAGTAAGTAATCCATTGTAAACCGACAGACAGAAGTATGCACAACATTCATAAAAAATACACCTAACTCAATTATTCTCCACCACCTGTTTAAATGCTTAGCTGCACTGAGGCTGCAAACTACGCAGTCGGACACTGGTGTAAATCAGGACTAAATCCTCCAAAATCAATGCAATTATACTGATGGAAAACCAGTATAAGTGAGATCAGAATTAGACTCGTAATGTGTTTGTTTTCAAATTGGAGAGAGAAAGGACATAACGAAAAATAATTCCAATGGTGTCTCTCTTTTGAAAAGAAAAAGGTAGATGTGATCTGAGATATGCCTGGCTGAAAGAGGAATGTGGTATTTATGGATATTCCAATACAGAGAGAGAACTGAAGAACAACAGATGACTTTTAGAAGGCGGGGCGGCACCAGGCACCAGCACGCCAAGCGCATGCTTGGGGCAGCAAGCCACGGGGGGCGCTCTGCTGGTTGCCGCGAGGGCAGCAGACAGGCTGCCTTTGGCGGCATGCCTGCGGAGGGTCCGCTGGTCCCGCGGCTTCGGCGGACCTCCCGCAGGCAAGCCGCAGAAGGCAGCCTGCCTGCCATGCTTGGGGTGGCAAAATACCTAGAGCCGCCCCTGTTAGAAGGTATAGAAAGGTATCAACATAGCACAACATACTACTGATGCAATGCTCAAATAAGAGAAAATGAAAAAGTTTTAGCAGAAAATTGTAAGCTGTGCAATGACATACTATAAGGGTGGGATCTAAAAAAGGCTGTGTCTGCTTTGTGTAACTGCATTAAGACAGAATTGAGTAGAGCAGTAGTTTGGCAACTTGGAGAAAATATTTTATCAAATACATTGTATTAAGGGCAAGTATCAGAGGGGTAGCTGTGTTAGTCTGGATCTATAAAAAGCAACAAAGAGTCCTGTGGCACCTTAAAGACTAACAGATGTATTGGAGCATGAGCTTTCGTGGGTGAATACCCACCTCGTCAGACGCATTATTAATTATTATTATTATTATTATTAAGGGCAGAGCATTTTAGAAAAACAATTTAATAAGGAGAGAAAAGTCACACCATGTAATGCTTGGATTTTGTGAGGATATCACTGTAATGATAGACTAGATTTAAATATATTTTTAAAGCATTTGAGAAAATTTCACATAAAACTTTTAATACTCATGGAGCAAAGGCACAGAACAAAGGGATCCTGTATACCACTGGAGAAGCCATTTAGACTGGAATTAAATGGAATTTGTGATCTATAGAATTCAATGCCTGTCTCTCATTCTTTCTACCATTAATATAAACGACTTAAATTAAGGTAAAGTAAAATTACCAAATTTAGAGGTGACGACTATGAGTAACAGGCAAGAATGAATAACAGTATCAGATTCATGCAGTAGAAGTACTCAGACCATTCAAGAACGAGGGCCAATAGGCGGTATGTACACCTTAGTGCAGAGAGAGATTCTGTATAGTCAATATTAGGACAGAGATTACAGAATGAAGAAAATATCTGCTCTATGGAAAAGCATTGCAACCATTCTGACCAGAAAGTAGATTGGGGAGGTATTTGTAGAATCCAAGAATATCATATTTAATAAATATAAGGGGCAATGACTGCTTTTTCAGGGGTATGTTAACAATTCATGTGCTCTGTCCAATATTACAAGTCCTGAGTGCTGTAATGCTGATTTTTGAAAGCCAATTTTCTGTTGAGTACATTAGTGGTTTTATATTTCAACCAATAAGGACCACGAATGCACAGAAAATAGCATGCCTACAGCTGTCCCTACTAGCATCCGAGTGTTGTGGAGATGCCATTAGTTTTATATCCAAATAAACTTACACCAAGTTGAACTGAGAGATTTGAAGAAAATTTTCTCACTCTCAAAGAATACAGATTAAGCGATGTAAATTGCATCTAGATTTTGACTAGATGTAACCCCACATTTTTATTTGTCAGATACAGATCAGCTGGGGTCAGCTTCAGTAGCCACTCTTATATTGGAGTTAAAAGACTCTTATGACAAAACATATTGCTTAATTCATCACCCAATTAATAACTGGTCCTGAAGAGAAGCACTCTGCTAAAGTCAGATTGATATCAAGCATAAACCATTAGGAAGTCTGTGGTAACAAATATGGCTGCAGTCTCTGATAGGGTAGTATGCATTTACATTTCTAATAATGTGATAATTAAACATCATTAGGGATTTGGTCCTTAGGCAGTGTTTGTATAAATAAATCTGTATCATTACTCAAAAGAAGAAAATGATCAGGTTGGCATTTATTTATACTGCACATATTTAAAAGTACACACAAACCTTACTGATTTTGCTAGTCTCATTATGAGTCTAACTTGGCAAATTGAGGTCAAAGGGGGAATTAAAGTTAGGGATTGGTGAGAAACCAGGAAGCATTGAAATGTCTGTTTAGGCTTCTTCTTGCTCTTCAACTTTTGAATCCTGAATCAGCAGAGCACTTAAGCAGTGAAAACAGTGGGACTTCACTTAGGTACATGTGCAAGGTGCTTTGCTGAATCAGGGCTTCAATTTCTGCAAGTCTATTATTTCCTGCTTAGTGGCATGTCTTTCTGACTCTTCCTGTTGAGAAGTGGTGTTTTACTAGATCTCAACCCAGCTCTTCTTTGTCTCCCTCCTTATCCACGTGTCATTGTGTTTTGTCCAAGACTCTAAAAGGACTTTAACATGATGTTAACACTTTACTAGGCATTTCCTGTTCCTATCACTGGCCCATTCTTGAGTTCCTGTTCAGATAGAGGCTCCACGAAGCAAAGTCCTTCTATCTGAACTTATAGTCTGCTGTTCTTTATCAGAATTGCCCAGCATACAGTTCATAATTTTTTGGCAGAAGTATTTAATAAGTTGGCAACAAACAAGAGAGGACCACATCTGCTTAACAGTCCAGCATCTGCCAACATAAGTAGATGACTTTTTGCTGTTTCAGAAACCTCTCGAGTATAATAAATTGAAAAAACCTGGCACCATTTCCTTCAGCTCATGTTGTAGCAAGTTTTGTTTCTGCAGCAGGGTCAGAATAGAATGGTCAGTGGTTATATGCCACAGCATGCCATGACTTCCACTGTCATGATTTCACGCAGTATGTCATGCAAAGCAAGACAGAGAAGTGTGAAAAATAGGCAACCTGCTTCTGTTCAAAGATTAACTGGGGAAATATTGTCTGGTAGCTGTAAATTCTTTAGGGACAGAGACTAACCATATCTTCCTCCGTCTTTACTGTGCTGAGTGCCCTGTCATTGCTCAAAAAGTAAAAATAATAAATTCAGTAGGCCAGATCCTGATCTCACTTACACCAGTGTAACTTTCTTGACATTCATATAATGACATTCATATACATCCTGCTCTTAGGTATCTATATCAGAGACTTGTGAGTAATCTTTGCCACTGCCTCGGTAGCAGCAAGTTTGCTGCATTTTCTGGTATGATTCACAGAGCTACACCTTTGCTTATGATCATTGTGATGGAGCTGACACGGAAGTCAGAGACATTCATCTCTATGAGTGGTCTACAGAAGTGATCCTGCTTGATATCCTTCACAGGCTACATTCCTCTATTACACAAAGTGATTTCCGCAGAGTTATCTAACACACTATAGCATGTTCCCCAACCTAGAACAGGAAATAACTGCAGTATCTTGGACGCCCTCAATGCTAACTGCATTGTACTCTTATTTTATAGTCCAACTGAAAAGCACTTGATGCAAATCTGGGGAGGTGAGGGAAGGGCAAAGGCACCTGTATAGAAATATACCTTTGTGCTCTTCCTGATCTAGGGGCTATCCAGACAACAAACTGGTCACATACATAGATTACAGCAGCCTGAAGGATGCTCTAATCTAATCTAGGGGCCGTTATAGCAGCCAGGTACAGGGACTCCCCAGCAGTGGCCCATCAGACAAGCTATGCTGCATGTACTAGATTCTGAGACAGAAGGCCTAAGAGCCACTACAATGACTCTACACCACAAGAAGCTCCCCATACTCAGAGGAGATAGTTTGGTGTCCAACTAACCTGAGTTTAAAGCTGCTTTGCAGCACTGAATTAGATACATTCATGGAGAATGGGTCCATCAATGGCTATTAGCCAAGATGGGCTGGGATGGTGTCCCTAGACTCTGTTTGCCAGAGGATGGCTCACTTGATGATTACCTGTTCTGTTCATTCTCTCTGGGGCACCTGGCATTGGCCGCTGTGGGAAGACAGGATAGTGGGCTAGATGGACCTTTGGTCTGACCCAGTATGGCCGTTCTTATGTTTACTGAAGCAGCACAAAGTGGCAGCGCTGTATCTATGAATCTGACTTTTGCGTGGAATGGTGACAGCTGTAGATTTGTGCAGCTGTGGAACTGCTTTTTCTTTATTTTCTTTTTTTTATTAAACTAAACACCCAAGAGGAGCCCCTGAGAACTAACACAATATAAATCACTAGCCACAGTAACGAATTTTAGAGATAATGTCTTGGAAACCATGTTAAATGGCAACTCTCTATAAATATTCAGTCTGCAATATTCTTGTTTCAAACCTATGTAGATGGGTGATTCGCTATGTAATTGCTTTTCTGGGCAACTTGTCCTCCTAAGCCAGTCATTCATGTCACAGAAAGTGCTGGAGTCGTCGCTGTATGTTCACAACAAATTTCTCATCTTGGTTAGAACTATTAAGCAAAGGGAGGGTATAAACTTTCCCTGCATCAAGGGAAACTTTTTTATTTAAACTCTCAGAGCTTAACCGAAAACATATCCAACAATTTTGGGGATTAAAATAATAATAATCATACTTAGCTCTGATGTAGCAAAATATAAATAAAAATGAAATCAAAAGTAAATAAAGCACTAGGAGAGAGAAAAAAAATCTTTCCAGCATAAACCATATAATTCAAATATGAGCCCTATATGTAGATATTCATCAGCTGTTCTTTGTCATTTAGTGTTTAACAGAACTAGTGACACAAAGTCAAAGATGACTCTCCCTGAGGCTGAATAAGTTAGAGTGGAGCTTTAGCACGACTCTATATATGTAAGCTTAAGATTCCTTTACTGTTTAACAGCCAACTTTTTATGAGTGCTTTAAAATCCTCATGCTAACAGATTGTCTTACGTCTGGGCTGGTGTATTTTAAATCTCCCTCTTGTATCCCAGCAAAATTCTTATTTCAGTTCAGGGCCATGTTCGGATTTCATTCATAGTAGCTTCAATCCACAGGACCTACACTGAGTCCTCCGGTGTTACTCCAGATTCATAATGGCGTAAACAAAAATCAGCATTAGGACCCTCTGCATCATTTAAGGATTCATAAGACTTATTTAGATCGCTGTTCACTTCTCAACTTGCAAAGCTGATGCAAGTCGGACACTAATGGGCTAGAAGACAACACTGCAGCAAGTAAAGCAACTAAGAGAAGGAATGTAGGAATGAGGGCATTAAAGTCGGCCACTCCCTTTTTAATGCACACCTTATTTTGGCTCCTCAGCACCAGCTTAGACTCCCTCAGAGATGCATGTACATCAGTATTCATTCAGACTGACTTACACCCACTTAAAGTAGTGGAAGGGAGTCTGAGTTAAGGCAGTCTGGCTTACACCCTGCTTTACACATCACCTCTGCGTTTGGCCCCGAGACCTAGCACAGGTATGTGTACGTGAGCAGGGGACTCACACCCCTAGCTCATAGCGCAGACGTAGGGCAGGTCCACACTACTGCCTGAGTCAATGTAACTTACGTTGCTGAGGGGTGTGAAAAAAGACCTCCCTCCCCCCCAACGCTATGTCGGCAAGAAACGTTCTCCTGCCGACACAGCTTCTGCCTCTCACAGAGGTGGAGTGATTACACTGATGGAAGAGTGCTCTCCTGCAAGCATAGAGCATCTTCACCAGATGCGCGACAATGGCGAAGCTGCATCAGTACGGCTGTGCTGAGGTAGCACTTCTCGTGTAGGCCTGCCCATAGCCTTTGTTCTTTGTCTTGTGTCCTGTCCTCTTTGTGGTACCTTTTACCAACCCTGTGAAGCAAATGAAGATTCAGAATGTTTGTCTATTCTCTGCATCTCCTTGCTGAAATCGATGCTTGAGATATGATAGCTGCATAATTATCACAAATAGCTTTGGAGACCCTCTTCAGTGCTGAAATAACTTATTCTGAAGGTTCTTTGCTTTTCTGCATGTTGGGTGAAGAACATCTCATGGCAGGGACAACTAATATCACTGTCAATTTTTGTTGTACGCGTGGCTGATATTACTGCATAGCTTCCTGGATGGTTTTTAAAGCTTCAAGGCTGTTCAGTGCTAAAACACATTTTTTTGATCAAGTAGACTAATTATTGTTATGTAAATGCATACTGTTATAAATATCAATTGTTATATAGATCACATAGAACCAGACAGTCATGCTGCATGTACAAACATCCACTGCACCTGATGTAAAGTGATGACTAACGGGTTAGTCATGTCAAGTGTGGACTAACTGCCACCTAATTACAGCCCTATCAAATGTTTTATACCGCTTCAAATTATACCTCTTAGGACTTGCTATGCTGCTGTGTCTGTGCACTTCAATCAAAATCATTATGAAACCACACTGCTGAAAGCAGCATACAATTATAAAGCTTGCAGTAGGAAAACATGTTTTTGAAAACAAGCCCAGTATTAGAAGTTTGCAGTCTCTCTCATGCACATTCACAAAGACAAAAGAGTTCTGTATTGGTCTATGTGACATGGGACGGTGGCACTACCTGGTCCTTAGTACATCTGGGGTTAACATCAGCAGCCCTTTCTCTCTCCCCTTGCACAGAGGTCCGGGGGAATAGAAAAAGGTCTGCTGGAGACACAGAAAGAGGAGAATGGCTGGGTGGGTAGCTAGTGTCCCTACTTTGTTTCTCAGGGATGGGGTGTTCTCCAGGCAGGGAAATGATTGGTTTGTTGCTCTTTGTGCTTAGGCTACCTGGTTCTGATCTGTATTTACACAGATTCTCTCCTGCTGAGGAGACCTTCATGCTTGTTGCTGTTTTGTTTCTATCCACTTGCTCCTCTGTCTTACCGTTCGTTTGTGCTGGGTGGAGAAAGAGGCAGAACGGGGACAGGAATAGCATCAGGCTTGAAGGAAATGGGGGTAGAAAGGTCTGTGCCCAAAGTGCAAATTCTCCTCCAGAACTTGGACTGGAATCCAAGATTCCTGAATTAGACCATTTCTCTGGCTGCCAGCAAATATATGTGAACCCCACTGGCAAAATGCACATCCTCTCTCATGCTGGTTCACATAAAGGAGGTCAACCTACTACTGACATAATTTACTCCATTAGCTCTAATGGTAGAAGTTTAAATTGCAGGTATAAAGGTTTCGATCCTGCTGACAACCCAGCTGGACATCAATATGATGCCACATTGTGTAAAGATACAAACTGAAAATTTCATAAAGCCTATGTTAACAAAACATTGAAGTTGCAGAATCACGCACTCAAAAGTTAGGAAATGCCACAATTAGGGCTTGTTCATGCACCAAGTTACTGTGCAGCAAGCTGGTGTGCTGTAGATTCACATCACAGCTTCTGCACTGACTTCCCATGCAAACAAGCCCTTATGGTTACCCGTGAAACCTTAATTCAGTCCCCTTGTGCATATGCATTATGATACAAGCTTTAATTTTGTGATCACTTACTATTTTTTCCACAGAACTCCTACCCCATTCAATTCATAGGAAGGACCATGCATGAGGGATGAATCACAGCTGGGGAGTGAAGGAAACTTGCCTGTAAGGCCTCTGCCTCATTTATGGCAGAAGTTGAAAGGTGTGTTGTGAACAAGACAGAGAGTGAATGAGCATCTTGACAATATATTTGGTTGTGCTCCTTAGCTAAGAAAACATTGGTAAATGGCTTGCAAGGGAGGAGGGGACTGAGCAGGTCCATATCAGGGCCCGCTGCACTAGGGATAGCATATATCACTTCTATGTGGAGGCATCATAAGAAGTGCTGCTGAGTGTGCTGTCTTTAGATTACCCCTAACACAATCAGTGTGTGTCTGCCCCATGCCGTCCTACTCAGCAACATTATCCCTCTCCCTGAAGTGTGCTTCTGGCAACAAAAGACAGAACTTAGCTCTGGCTCCACTCTTACAGTTAATCAGACAGATCTGAAAGTTCCTTGCCCAGCAAAACAAAAGAAAACAAAGAACCCCACACCTAATAACTAACTAGTAAACCAACAAAGGGGGGGAGGGATAGCTCAACCCAGGGTTGTGAGTTCAATCCTTAAGGGGGCCACTTAGGGATCTGGGGCAAAATTAGTACTTGATCCTGCTAGTGAAGGCAGGGGGCTGGACTAAATGATCTTTCAGGGTCCCTTCCAGTTCTATGGGATAGGTATATCTCAAATTATTATTATTTTTTATTATAACAACAACAACAAAACCCGCAGGAAGAGAATAATTACATCAATAATTCCACAAGGAGCAGATGGGGATCTGTAAGGCTAGTGGCTGATTCTTAAAAACCGTTAAGCATGAGGTTGCCTACACAAAATTTCCGTGAACTTGTGCGCACAGTCAAAGTGATTGGCTCTCCAGACCTGAAAGGTCACACCGAGTAGATAGGACCTTGCTTTTGACCTGAATCAAAAGACACTTATGCAATAATCACTGCATCAAACTTGGTTTTTTTTCCTAACTCAGAAAGATAAAGAGATTTGAATCTATTCTCCAACTATATTGAGCCTGAAAGTACAAAAAATACCTAGTCCCATATTTCTCTGTTGGTCAAAAAGAAAAAATGACATCCCCGAAATGTCATATAATTATATATTATTGTATTGCAGTAGCCCCTAGAAGTCCCAGTCATAGACCAGAACCCCACTGTGCTAGGTGTTGTAAAAACACAGAACAAAAAGGCAGCCCATGCCCCAAAGAGCATGGATGTTTTCTTCCTTTGATTGTGATCATCACCAAACTGCCGGTGGAACTATTTCACCTTCTAATATACAATGACTCTCCTGCTTCATTTCAACAGGATTAATTATGGCTAGGCTCCTGGGCTACTCATTTCATCCATACCTACAGTAATTACTATAGCAAGTGTGCAGGTCTCAGTTATCTTGTCTGCTCTCCTATCTATTGAGAGTGAAACAAACAACAGTCATTCTTTCTAATGAATGCAAGCAATCACAATACACACGCAGCCGTCAAAACTAAGACCTAAATGTGAAACTGCCTTCCAATCACACAGTAAAGAAACTAGCAACTGCATGAAAACAAACCAATTGGGAAAGAGGGAAAATACGGGATTGTTTTACTAAATAAATTGTCATCTTTCATTTGAATGGGGCCTGAGGCAAGGACTGTCAGCCAGGAAATTCTGATCCCTAAACTTGTCTCTAAAACTGAAGCCTGCCGGGCATGTCTACTCTGCACACTAAGGCCATCTCTGTGGGACTTGGGCTTGTGGACTCAGGGTTTCCCAGCCCATGCTGGCTCTAGATTTCCCCTAACACAATCAATCTGGACTTACAATTGCTGGACCCAGGTCTTTTATTAAAACTGTTTTTGGACAGAAAACTGTATTGCTGACTAAATGAAATTTTCCATGAAGTGTCTGCATTCTGGAAAAATGTTGCCAGTCGAAAAATGGAATGCCCAAAAACCCAAAATGTTTTCATCTGAACTACATCTCCCAGGATGCACTGTAGTTTGGGACTCCCATGATACATGCAGTTGAGCAAGAGGGGAGACCATGGCACATCATGGGAGATATTTTTCAGCCGGAAGTCCAGATCATAGAAGAGAATAGGATACATGAGTGCCCAGACTTAATTTCCACAGCCGCATTTCTGAATCTTAATTTTCTCTTTTAAACTGAAAGTTTTTGACCAAAAAGTTTTGGTTTTCAGGTTTGCATTAAAAAAAATCAATTTTTTCTGTGGAAAAAAAGACTCTAGTTTTCCAGTTGTTAGCGGAATAGAGTCTGTCACACATCCGTCAGTTCCATTTCTGTCCAATAGAGGGCAGATACACATATTAGCCAATTCACTGTAACAGTTATACTTGCCTGGGATTACAGCACAGTCACAATTTTTTTGGTAATACGAAATAGAGGTCATTATTATTGATTTGTATCATGGTAGTGTCTAAAGGCCCCTGTTAGGGTTTGTGCTAGCCTCTGTGTATACATATAACAAATCTTATAGCCTAGGTCAGGGGTCCCCAACATGGTGCCCATGGGTGCCATGGCGCTCGCTGGGGCGTCTAAGTGCGCCCGTGTACTGGCCAGTGGATGAGCATCTGCCAAAATGTTGCCAACAAGCTACATCATTCAGAGGCACCGCCACCAAAATGCCACCAATTTTCAGCAGTATTTCAGCGGCAACACCTCTGGATGACGCTACCTGTCGGTGGCGACGCCTATTGACGTTGCCACTTGTTGGCGGAATTTTGGCGGATGCTCATCCGTCGTCTGGTGCTTGCCAGACCAAAAAGATTGGGGACCACTGGTCTAGGTACATATTTTTGAATGGAGGTTATCCCATTTATTGCCAGGCCATTAAGTGCAAAGCATTTTAAAGGAGTCCTGTTCTACTTTTTGTTGAGATTAAATTCACCCCGTACAGAGGGGCAGGGCAAGGCTAGCTTCAGGTTTATGGGAGACGTAAGTGTGGCATAGGCCTGATGCTCGGCTCCTTCGCAGGGGCAAATTTCATGCACTGTGCACCCCAAATTAATATCAGTAGAAAATTCAAGGCGGCGGCACAGAAATATTAAGCTATCATAAAGAAATGAACATTCTTTCAACTTCTTTTCTTTACACGAGGTGGCTTGTTGACCCTGTTTTTGCCCAGTTCTCTATGAGAATAACATTCATGGCTTAAGAACTGACTCTTGCAGTCATCAATTGCCTCAGCTTTGCTTTGATGTCTAATTGCCCACAAAAGTCATTTATTGCCAGGCACCCTCTTCCATAATAAATACTATCCCTTAATTGTTTGAGGCACTGATAAAAGGAATTAGGATCCCAGTGACAGAATATTTTCCATTCTTTACAGATTTGTGACTTTAATATTAAAGAGCGACATCCCACTTGAGCAGAATTACCAATTATTCCCCAGGCCACTTGTTTCCTTCAACCAGAAAGCTAAGCAAATATATTAAATGTATTTGAAGAGCGATAGCACAAAGCTCCATCACATTTACATATAGTATGGGTGGTCAACAAATAAAGGATTTACAGGGACATATTCCTGAATGTCTGCTGCTGAAATGTGTCAGCAAATTATCTGTTTGTGTAACTAGATTTAGTAGGACAACAAGATTTAAATTGCATTTTATTATACAGCTTCATAACTGAAATGTGTGGGTGTTGCAATAGGTTTGAAATTTACCCTACAGGGAGTTGCTATGGAATCTACTTACATTTATTGAGAGGATGAGTGCAGAGATTGTTATTCTCTAGTCAAACAAGAAAATATACATCCCCTTTCTGTGAGAAGCCATTAAAGGACACAGTATGTGGAGTTAGTCTTGTGTTTAGAAGTGTCTATCAAACTCTAAGTGCTCTAGTGCAGTGGTTCTCAACCAGGAGTATGCAGCAGTCTTCCAGGGGGTACATCAACTCATCTAGATAGTTGTGTAGTTTTACAACAGGCTACATAAAAAGCACTAACGAAGTCAGGACAAACTACAACTTCATACAGACAATGACTTGTTTATACTGCTCTAAGCACTAGACACTGAAATGGAAGTACAATATTTATATTCCAATTGATTTATTTTATAATTAGATGGTCAAAATGAGAAAGTCATCAATTTTCCAGCAATAGTGTGTCTGTGACACTTTTGTATTTTTATGTCTGATTTTATAAGCAAGTAGTTTTTAAGTGAGGTGGAACTTGGGGGTGCACAAGACAAATCAGACTCCTGAAGAGGGTACAGTAGTCTGGAAAGGTTGAGAGCCACTACTCTAGTGTATATGTACATGTCCACTAGAGTACACAATTAATGAAAACAAAACAATGACAACCCAGTTGGCAAGACTTGGCTTCAGCCACAAGCCACTATGCAATATTTACCTCTCAACTCTCTTCCTAAAACCCCAATTAAAGTAAAAGCCCCTACCAGCATGCTCTGCAGGGTCAGCCAACTCAGCCTATTATGGCCCAACTGGAGCAGGGAGTTCCACCACTGAGGATATCCATGGAAAACATCTGCCACTAATCTCCTCCTTCTGAATCCAGGGGATTGTTTAGCTCAAGCATCTCCCCCGGTCACAAATCTGGCAATTTCACAAAAGCAGAGAGGCAGGTTCAAATGGACAGGTCCCGAAGCATTAGTGGCTTTATATCGCAATAACCAACAATTTAATCTCTTTCTAAAATTATAGGCTGCCGTAGAACAGACTACAGAATTCTGGTGTGAGGTGTAGTGTGCGCATAGTGTGAAGCACCTCTTAACAAACAGGCTGATGAACAGTGCATTTGAGGCCCAATCCAAAGTTTACTGAATAGGAAAATCTCCTACTGACTTTAATGGGCTTTAGATCAAGCCCGTCTTAGGTTTCTGAATGATGTCAAAATGCAGCCCCCACGTACAGGGTTTTGCAGAATGAAAAGGCTTGGGGGAAAGGTAGCAAGATTGCACTTGAATGGAAAGGTCAATCCCTGCTCTCCAAAATGCTGGATAAGGCACTCAGCCACAACAAGTCTTGCAAAACAAGATGGAGACATAGACCTGAGTGTTGTCAGCTTACTCTAAACAGATTCATTCACACGCTGAACAGAAGCAGCTATGTATCTCTCATCATAAAAGGAATGAAGTCATGCCAAAAGGCTGCTAAATATAGAATCATATCTCCAGATCAATGATATTGAATGCAGCTAACAAGCTAAAAAAGATCAGTACTCATGTATACCTTCTACTAATATGCAGATGAAAGCACCTGCATCATACATTATATTTCTTTTAATCCCATCCATTCAAGACAGGGAGAGGGAAAAATGAAGTTGCGCCAAAAGAAACTCAGGTTCATATGAACTTGACAGGAACCATGTAGCCCATGAGAAATGGCATTGTTTGGTCCTCATTTGATCTTCTCGATATCTGCATATAATTGTGCAAATCTTTCATGTTGAAATCTGTCAAACCTCTCCCAAGGTTTGCTGACAAGCTCCCTGAGTTTCTAACTATCCCATTTTCACCTGTGCAAATCTTAAGCATATATTTAGAAGCTACTAACAAGTGGTTGAACAGGAACAGAGTCCCACACAGACCATTAAAAGCCGGTGGGAATTGGACATCAAAGTCCTTTAAGCTCTTTTGAAAATCCCAGATTAAATCCTCAATGAATTTGTGAGTGTTATGCCAACAATACATTTGTCTCACATGTCTCATGCAGCATAACTTCAGGACAGGTTACCACACAGTTGGCTGAGGTACACTTTTTAAATATACTTCTTCTCCCCGAAAAGACATCTAACTTGCACAGACAACCATTTAACACATTCATTACTCCCAGCATAAAAATTGCATCTGGTGGTCCACACTAAACTAATAATTTTTACTTAATTTCCTTTTTGCCTTGTATGAGTCTGAAAAAATACTCAGACCCTCCTCAGTATTTCTGCAACAATGCAAACTGTCATATTTTTCAACTGGTTTCCTTAACTGTCTTTTCCAGCCCATGGAGGTATTTGTAACCTGTCTTCTAAGTGCAAATTCTTTATTTTTTTTAGAATTAGTTTTGCCATTGGACTTTGTATTTATGAACAGCTATAAATGTTTTTTTCCCCCTGTAATGCTGTGAACAAAACACTATGGTACTTAAAGTAGAAATGTTCTGAAAAATGGAAAGTATTTACCATAATGCGCTGGTGTGAACAGCATGTACCTATACTCATTCCCCTATGGGCTATCACAGTCTATGATTGGATTGCTAACTCACTTTTAATAACTTTTTAATATACCACCCAGCATTATGGGAAACCATCTAACTGTTCATAAACTGAAAGAACTCTGCACAACACAGCACTTAGCTGCGGCACTTCAGTCTCCTCTCAGCTATTATGATGTTACCCCGCAAGGCAGACTACAGCCCTGCAATGCGGGGATGGTCCCACAGTTCAGGTTCCACTCTGAGCCTGAACGTCTACACAGCGATTTTTCAGTCCAGAGCCTGTGTAACACCGACAGACCCTGGTCACAGGTGGGATCAAACCTGGGGCCTCTGGAGCTTAGTGCATGAGCCTCTACTGCATGAGCTAAAAGACAACTGGCTGTTAGCTAAGGGTGTAGAGCACACTCATCCCTCCCCCTCCCTCACAACACCACATGCAGTATGTGTATGGGTTACATTTGGACCCTGCAAACCCGAGTCAGCTGACCCAGGCCAGCCATGTTGGCTTTTTTTTTAATGCTATGTGGATGTAGCCTCTGTGAGTCCTCTGTGGGTTTGGGATCTGCACAGGGGAAATGGATAGGAATTCAGCAGATAGGGGGTATGCAAAGGGTGGGACTTTGCCAGCATAGGGGGTGAAGAAGACAAGGATTGAGTAGACCAGGCAAAGGGAAAGAACTCAGCAAGCCTCATGGCTTGGGACTAAGCAGACTGGAGTCAGGCCCACATTGGGTGGGGGCAGGTGATCATTTCAACTGCCCATGTATATCCTTGAGCAGTTTCTTGGTATTTTCAGATCCTTCACAGACTATTGGGCCAATGCTACTTAGAGAATTTTTAGTCAAGCTGGGTGGGAGCCATACAGTGAATATTTTCAAGGGTTTCACATTTTTTCCTATCTTGAATCTGAACGAAAAATTGAAATCTTGAAAATATTTGTAAACGAGAAACACATTTTCTTTGTCCAGTTCAGGTTAATCAAAAGGTTTCACTATGATTTTGAGCTTTTTCTTTCTCTAAACAACTTTTTTTCTACTCTCATTACCTTAAGTTTTGATCTGAAAAGTTGTTTCAAATTGGAAAACCTCAATTTTTATTTGAAAAATGTCAACACAAAATGTTTAAACAGTTTCAAAACTTTTTTTCCTATTTTTTTTCTCTCTCTCTCTCTCTCTTTTTTTTTTTTTAAGTCAGGACATTTGCCAAAATGGACCCTGTTTCAGAGTTTTGTTTTGATGAATCAGCATTTTCCAATGAGAAGCAATTTGTCAGAAAGTTCCCAACCAGCTCAAAATTTTAGTTCATGGATCTTTGCTAGTTGGAGTTCAAAGGATGGGCTAAGCACTTCACAGGATCAGGCCTTCTCTTGTTTATGGTGCAACATTTACAGTTCAGTAACATGTATAAACGGCCAACCCATTACGAATACAAATCAGTTTGACCTTCTTTTAAGTATTTATTAAGTACAAAATATGCACTGCATAGATAATGTAGCATTGACTGAAACAGCAATTAAGGTCTTCATCCTTTCCTAATCTAATGGCTGCAACCTAGTGATAGCTAATGAAAAGGACCAGAAGGCAATCACTCTGTCCTTTGTAACAAGAAGCCTGGAGCCTCACTCTGACTGTGCATGAATTTCAAGCTTAATTCATAGAAATGAACATGAAAACCATACAGTTGACTCTTTTTGCAATCATTAAGCAAATTAGAGGCCACCAGACTTCTACCGTCCTCTTATTTTATTAGTTTCTGTTTCTACTCCTTGTCCAGGTAACTGTGATCCGATAGTTTTGGTTTCATGGTTGCAGCTTTGGTTTCCCTCAAAGGGTAATCACAGTTTACACAATGAGAATATAGTTGTGTTGCAAACCTGTTTTCTAAATCTAGCCTTGCTTGTCTCGCCCATATTCAACTGCGCTATACACGCACGCACAGACTTGGGAATCACCTTGGTAATCACCTGGACTTCATACAATTAGAAACTAAAAAAGCCCACTTTGAATTACACCAGATTATCTGCAATCTGATCATTTGATTTCAAATATTTGGACTACATAATTAAAAATAATCCTCTTTAATTATGGATTTATGAATGTATTTAATAAATAATGACAGGCAATTCAGTTTTACACAGAGAAGCTGATTCCTCTTATAGTTCATCTGTTACTTTTGCAAACCAAAAGTCACAGTTGGGCCCCTTCCCTCTACTGTGCTGAACCAAAATCCAGATCCACATACCTTTAAGTCTTGGGAAAGTTCTGATCCAAACATTGTAGCTCATTATAGCTCTTATAGCAATAAGATACATAGATATTTTCAAATATGCTCAGCGCTGGTTTATTTTCCAAAGAACTTAACATGCTGAGCATAGAGTATCATCTGGAGATGCTGGAGGCTGACCACTCTTGAAAATTTGTTCCCAAATGTGCGTGATGGGCACCTGAAAAACAGTAGCAAAATCCATTGTCCAAAGTGACACAGATGGTCTTTGGCAGAGCAAGCATTGAACTAAGGTCTCCTGAGCACCAATCACATGCCTTAACCATAAGAACAATCTCTCTCAGAAGATGCACCCTTCACTAACTGGATATGACCTTAAGGAAATCATTGTATGGGAAACTGACTAGCAGAGAGGACCGGAAGAAGGTAGAAGTTACACCAATTTAGGGTCACTTCTGAATTTGACTCTTTCTTCCTTCTCTCACATAAAATTCGGATCTGTCCTGGCTCTTTATGAGTTCAATGTAATAGCCCAAATAACTTTGCACAAGACTGCAGAGCATAGGCTGTGCTTCCTTTTTCATTTCATACATTGTTCTGAACTTGCTGCAATGGTCCCACAAAGCCAGGAGAGGCTTTAAAAAGTTAAGTGGAAAGATAGAAGAAGAATATATTGTTTGTTGTTTTGGAGAGTCCTGCAATGTTTGTGGTTATAGCCCATGAAATGGTTTGTCAGTTCCACACCATTCACTTTTACTGCACTACACCTTCAAGGCAACCCTGTTCTTTTGTCAGGACCAAATCATCAAGCCCTTACTTAACTTTTTACTCAGTGATCAGAACAGGTAAAACTCCTGTTCAAGGCTGGCTTTAAGCTGATTTCCCTGGTTCCCCGGAATCAGGCCCCACACCTAAGAGGGCCCCATGCCTTAGGCATCTTTTTAATTTATTATTTTTTACTCACCTAGAGGCAGGGGTGTGTCCCTGCTCTGGGGCTTCGGTGGCATTTCGGTGCCGGGGGGGCGGTCCTTTGGTGCCACGGAAGACCTGGAGCAGACCCCCCATTGCCAAAGTGCTGCCGAAGCCTCAGACCACTGCTGGGTATTCAAATCGGGCCCCACCCTTCATAAAGCCAGCCCTGCTCCCATTGACATCAATGCCAGTTTTGCTTTGACTCTAAATTTACACTTTCCCGCAGCAGCAAAATAACAGGCCTGATTCTGCTCTCACACTGTTGTCAAGCAGAAGCAGGAGTAACTTCACTAAAGTCAATGGAGCATACCAGCATAAAGCCAGAGTAACTGAGTGGAAAACTTGTCCAGTAGCCAGTGACAAGTGAACCTCAAGCGAGTCAGCAGTTAAGTTCAATAAAGATAAGCATCTTAAAGTGTGGGTGCTTATTAAAACTCACCAATCATGTATTTTTAAAACTGGGCTCTTAATCCTGTGAAAATGGGCTCTCTCATAAGACTTCAGATTGTTCCATCTTCAAATCAGGCTTTGCACACAACAGTAAGTCCCAGTTTCCTGGTAGATCAGAGATTCTGGTTCCATTTATGTGAAGTGCAGAGCTGCACAAATTAAAAATAATAGAGAGAAAGATGCGACATTTCAGAACCTTCTGAAAGAAAGTCTAAAATTAGGTGAAGATGCAGATTGGGTGGGGGGGGGGAGGAGGCAGGTCTTCATTTATCTATACCAATTTGTTCATCCCTAGAATTAACATGTCCTGCCAGCATAAGCCAGTTTTAATGACTTGGACCTGTTTGTTCCTCAAAGTCAATCATCCCCAAATAAGAACCAGTATCTAATGTAAATATTGGCAAGTGTTGGAGCTAGCAGCTCTCACTGATGAAAACCCTACTGTATATTCATATTATTCTCAGTTCTTTGCCAACTAAAACCCTTTGCTCCAGCATCAGTCTGAAATCAACAGGATTTTCTTTTAGTTTATCATATAATCATAGAGACGTAGGACTGGAAGGGACCTCAATAGTCATCTAGTCCAGTTCCCCGCACTTAGGCAGGATTATATATCTAAACTATCTCTGACAGGAATTTGTCTAAACTGTTTTTAATAACCTCCAATGACAGAGATTCCACAACCTCCCTAGGTGATTTTTTCCTGAGCTTAACTACCCCTACAGTTAGGAAGTTTTTCCTAATGCCCAACCTAAATCTCCCTGGCTGCAATTTAAGCCCTTTACTTTTTGTCCTGTCCCCAGCAGTTAAGGAGAACAATTTATCACCCTCATCGTTATAACAATCTTTTATTTACTTGAAGACTGTTATGTTCCCCCCCTAAGTCTTCTCTTCTGCAGACTAAAAAAAGCCCATTTTTCAATCTTTCCTCATAGGTCATTTTTCTAGATATTTAATCATTTTGTTGCTGGTTAGGTGGTCTATAGCAGGCAGCTGGCATGACCTCACCCTTGTTTTTTACCCCCTTGATCCTTACCCAGAGACTTTCAACAGGTCTGGCTCCTGCTTCTCTCTCAACCTCAGTGCAAATGTATACATCTCTGATACACAAGGCAACACTTCCTGCCTTTTTCCCCGCCTGTCCTTCCTAAACAAGCTGTATACTTTTATACAAATATGCCAGTCATGTGCATTATCCCACCAAGTTCTAGGATGCCAATTATGCCAATTTATAGTTTTTCCTGTTTATTCTCCATACTTCTGGTTTTAGTATACAGACATCTACGATGTTCATTAGATTCCCTCTCTGTATTCCCTCTCATCTGGTCTGCTGCAATAGCTCATATTCCTCCCAGATTCTGGCCCTTCACCCAAGTCTCCATGTTTTTGGCTTACCTGGGGGCTTTTGTTTCCTGCCCCATCAAACCTAGTTTAAAGCCTGCCTCACTAGGTTAGCCAGTCTGCATCTGAAGATACTCTTTCCCTTCCTTGATAGGTGGACTCCACCTCTGCTCAGCAGTCCTTCTTGGAAAAACCTCCTTGGTCAAGGAAGCTGAATCCCTCCTGGCAGCCTCATCACCTCTGGGATGTATCTGTCTGCCTGGGCCACTACCCTTGACTGGAAGGATAGATGAGAACACTACCTGCACCCCCAGCTCCTTCACTCTCACTCCCAGAGCCCTGTAGTCACTTCTGATCTGCTCAGGGTTATACCTTGCTCTATCATGCCCACATGGATGAGAGCATGGGGTAGTAGTCAGAGGGCCAGATGATCCTTGGTGATCCTTACATAGTGTTTCAGATATGGGACCTTGGTGGGATGCCGTGTCATGCCAGCAGATGGATGCCTCCATCCCCCTTAGAAGGGAGTCACTGACCTCCATCATCCTTTGTTTCTTCTTCAGTGTGATGGCCATGATCCTCCTAGTCAGGGCCACTCAGAGGATTGAGGGGACCTGGGGCAAAGCACGGGAGCAGACATAAAAAAAAGGTGCCACCCGCTGCAACGCTTGTACTCACTGGGCAGTGCTCCATGTCTTCATCGTCTTCGTCGGGTCCTTCACTCGCTCCATGTCTTTGGCAGCACTGAAGGACCCTCTGCCGAAGTGCCGCCAAAGACCCGGAGTGAGTGAAGGGCCCACCACCGAAGACCAGGACCGCCACTGAGTGAGTAAAAATTAAAAAAGGCGCCTCTAGCCAGGGAAGGGATTCTCAGCCAGGGCTTGCATGGCCCAGGGGCAAATTGCCCCACTTGCTCCCACCTCTGGGTGGCCATGCTCCCAGTCTTGGTTGTATATGGTTTCTCCTCCTCCAACCTCTGGGGGAGATTCCTCATCGCTGGGGCAGCATACTGTTTTTTTCATCTCTATGGATATTGAGTTGGGAGCAGGGTTAGGGTACTGCCTGCTGCCAAATGTAACCATCAGCCAGCTTCTTCCCTGTGAAGGCTCTATTCCATCCTCCTCTGGTGGTGGTACTGCAGTCCTCTTCAGTTGGATTGCTTGGAAATTTCCATATGCATATTTTCAGTAAAGTTGCTCATGTCCCTGGATGCTTCTCAGCCTCGCTACCTCCTCCTGCAGCTTGTCCATCTCCCACACTTGATGGTCTCCCCAGCCTGGCTGTCTATGGCAGGGAAATGCAGGTCACAGTCTCTGGAAATCCACACCAGGACCCGTGTACAGCCATCCATGGTTGGGTTCTCTGTTTTGACATAGGTGCAAGTGGAGGGGCCAGGAGTAGTGTTGGCTTGGTGATGTAGCCTCTCCGAACTATGGTGATTGTATTCTTACTTTTCCTACAAAATCCCTCTCAGACTCTGCTGTTTGCTGCCCCTTAGCTTCTGAGTTTTAAGCCCTTCTCTCCTAGGTCAGCCCTGGTCCCTCATTAACAAGCCGGGGAAGGGTGATCAGAAGGATGGATCAAGGATCAAAGGACAGGAGGCTAGAACCTTGCTAGCTCACATTCAGCTAGTAGATCTCTGGCCACCAATCCTTCACATTCCCTAAACACACAATCCTCAACAGACCTCACTGTAAACTTTAAGCAAGCCAAAAGAAAAATCAAACATACAAACAAACTCGCTCACACTAACCCCAAGAATTAGTGCTTGCTTCTTCTTCAGCAGGGGATCTCCCACTCAAACTCCCTTGTTCGCTAGCCAGTGACTTTCCCGTATTATTTTAGAAGTATTTCTTGGTACAAAAAGTCACTGTCTAGAAACAGTTGAAAAAACTTCTCTTTTCACATATACCTATAATTAAAACCTCTTTCAATGTAGTTGATTTTGGTTTCTGCATCAATATGTGTAAAGCTTGGTTAGGATAAGCAGGGATTAATTTGTCCAGTAAAAATAGTACCTGACTGATGACTTATCTACTTCATCTTGCAACATTAAAACAGACATACAGTTCTCTGCCTTCCAACCAATGAGCTGATGTGCAGGTGAAAATAAGTCAATGTTGAATAAACATGTTTCCATCCTGCAAATCCACAGGACACATTTTGGAATCTATTTAGTTGCTACATTCACAAGGGGTTACAGAATTCTCTGTTGTTTGTGATTATGCACTGATAAAACAAATGCACTATGAATTCATTGCTGAAATAAACATTCCCACTCTATGAAAAACAGAACTTCTGGGAGTAGCCCCATAATTACAGATCATCTTATATTGTAGAAAAAGCGAAGTGTGCCAGAAATACCAGAAGCTAACTCTGTATTTAGAGGCAGCCTATGATGTCTTTTATGATTAAATAGTTTGAAAATGCTGGTTAACATGGTCCAGACTCTGGGGTGATTCATTTGTACCAATACAAGTTTTATTTGGGAGTGTTTATTTTTCTCCCCTTTCCAACAAAAATGAATAATTGGCCCCATCTTGCACCCACCGATTGCAGCGGCAAAACCCTTAGGAATTTCCTGTAGGGTTGCCAGTTTAGATTGGATGTATTCCTGGACGTTTCATTGCAAGGCATAAACTTTAATTAAAGATTAATCTCTAATTCCTGGAGACTCCAGGACAATCCTGTAGAGTTGACACCCCTAATTTTCTGGTGAGATTTGACTCATTCAGACAGCCATGGAGATATTTTCTGCAGGATTGGCAGATTCTGAGAGAGATTATTTCACAGTTGTGCGAGAGGATACCTATATATGTGCTTCACAGGTAGGGCTCTACCAAGTTCACGGCCATGAAAAATGTGTCATGGACCATGAAATCTGGTCTTTTGTGTACTTTTACCCTACACTATACAGCTTTCACTAGTGTTTCTCAAACTGGGGATCTCCATGCAAGAGGGGACCATGGGGGGGAGCAAGGTTATTGTGAGGGGGTCGTGGTATTGCCATCCTTACTTCTGTGCTGCCTTCAGAGCTGGGTGGCTGGAGAGTGGCGGTTGCTGGGCCAGAGAGGGCAGCAGTGCAGAAGTAAGGGTGGCAATACCATACCATACCAGCCATAATTCTGCGCTGCTGTTGGCGGCAGCACTGCCTTCAGAGCTGGGTTCCTGATCAGCAGCCACCGTTCTCCAGTCACCCAGCTCTGAAGGCAGCACTACCACCAGTAGTAGCGTAGAAGTAAGGGTGGAAATCCTGTGACCCTCCTCCTGCAATAAATTTGCAAACACCCTCTCCTCCCCCACCTTTGGGGTCAGGACCCCAATAGTTACAACACCATGAAATTTCATATTTAAATATATGAAATAATAAAATTTATGATTTTTTAAATCCTATGATCATGAAATGGACCAAAATGGACCATGAATTTGGTAGGGCCCTATTCATAGGTTATGTTAATGAAGCATTACAAATAGCATAAACAGAAGTGGCTATTTAGGGCCTGATTAAAGAGCACTGAAGTCACTGGGAGGACTCCTGTTGATTCAGTGGGCTTTAAATCAGAACAGTGTTGCTAACAATCATGATTTTATTGTGAGTCCCGCAATAATTGGTATTCTTCTGGAAGCTGGCGGGGTCATGTGAGTTCATGAAATTCTCAGCTTTCATTTTTTAAAAAAGTAAGTTTTTAGCCTCACAACTGTGAAGAAAAGCATGAAAATATGGCCTGAGTGCAACCTAAAGACTCAAAAACAAGAATACAAGTAACTCGTCCTCCCAATTTAAAAATAAAAACTTGCAATTTTTAACCAATCAACTGATTTTGGGGGGCCTGACTTATGACTTTAGGAATACTTAATCCTGCTTCAGCACAAAGGGATGGTCTAAATGACCTCTTGATGTCCTTTCCAGGCCTACATTTCTTTGATATTTTAATGTTTGGACTCTGTAGTACTGGAGAGCGAGCTATGGCCAGTAGATCATTTCCCACTGCATGAAATGATTATAAAAAAAATATAAAATCAACATACACAAATATACAGTGAAGATTATGGGTTTGACATTCACCCTGTGCAGAGGACCAGAACAAAGCTTATCTACTCTAAATCTCTTTTAAGCCCATAGACCTTGTGCTGTCTCCTCTACACAGAAAGAATTTCACCACAAAAAATTATTCTAAGTAGCGAGGAATGTTCATTTCCAGATTTACATGTTATGTATCATGTTATGAATACACTAAAATATACATTATATCTGTATAAATATCTCATCATATTATGGGTAATCTATGGTAATTCTTTTCTGCAAATAACCATATCTCAGGTGGAGATAAGTGAACACTAAGTTACTCCTTTTCATTTCATATTCATGCCACATAGTAAAATTATTGCAGTAACGGCACTTATTCTATTACTATGATGGGTTCTACAGAGAAAAGGCTACCACAGTGTATGTGTATATATGGAGGTGCATGGAGCAAGAGGCTCTGTGCGCGTGAGCACAGGATGCTTGGAATATAATGCATTTCAGGGCACGGAGGTTTTTTTTGTTGTGTGTTTTTATAGTGCCTAGCACAATGGACCCCTGCTTGGAGCCCCTTGGCTCTACTACAAAAGAAATATTAAATAATAATAAAAATATTTCTTTCATTACATGTGACTAATGCTTGACACATGACAGTCCAACTCATTTTGAAATATATTGCACTTGACAAATACAGAATAACTTGAGGCAAAAACATATCTCATTCAGAAGTGACCTTCAGTGCTGCTGATTTGGCAAAACATGCTGTGGGGAGAGAAGGAAGAGAATGATCTTTATGTGTTACTTCCTGGGCTTAGTCTTAACTTCATAGGGTGGAGGAATTCATTAGATGAGCCAGCTACAGAAGAAAAGTCAGTTTTATTTTGTATGATCCTGAGCGGGGCTGAGACACCCAGAGAAGTCAAAGGGAGTTGAGGGTGCTCAGTACCTCACAGGATCAAGTCCTTTACAATATAAAATAAAATCCCGACCTTAGAGATATTTTATTTGAAATACGAATAGGGTATCTGATCAATTGCTTATTTGCTGTCTCTTTATATCGGCTTCTTTGTCTTTGTAAGCTCTTTAGGACAGGGACCAGCTTCTCTATGTTATACAGTGCCTAGCACAACGGGGCCCAGTTCTCGGTTAGCATCCCAAAGCACTACAAGAATATAGACAATAAAGTAATAATAATAACAACAATCAGATCCTAGAAAAGAGAGAAATTTAGATGCATAGGAGGTCTACCCATAGTTAGGAAATGTTGCAAAACCTCCCTATTTGTTAAAGATTTTCCACCATTAACAGAATGCCATTCACAGAATTAACACTTCTCCTCTCCCATTTCAACATTTTTTTTTTTAAGACAAGCCGAGCTTTCTATAACCGAACAATGGAGAAGAGCCAGGGACTAGGGCATTATTCTACATGGAAGGTGCCCAGATACTATGGTGATGGGTGGGAGTACAAAAGATAGAAAGACAGAGTGCCAGACCTGAGAAGTTTCTCTCTATTATGTCACCTCATATTGAATGGAATTTGAGAGTCCCAGGGAAGGGGGCCGAGAAAAGAGAATGGATTAAATCTTGTTTCAGAAGAATGTCAATTGTTCAGACAAAAATTTCCAAAATAAAACATACAGTACATAAACAGTAGTGCAATGTATGTGATTTCAATGATTATTTGAAAAATTCTATTTGTATGCAACATTATATTAAATTACAATTAAAAACGTGACGGGATTTGATCTTTCCATATATATTTCTTCAGGTGAAGGAATTTGGTTCTTTTTCTTGTGCAAGCGACTCTTACTAATTTGTAAAAACACTGCTTTCAGATAAGAAGCAAACCCTTTCCAACATACACAATATCTACACAGTGCCTTAGAGTACTAAGAAAAATTCTCTCTCTCTCTCTCTCTCTCACACACACACACACGCACACGCGCACATGCACACACCATGTAGAAGGTCAGGTCATCTGAGCCCATCTTGTGGAACAAATTCCCCCAGGAACTAAGGACTATCACAAGCCTCACCACCTTCTGCTCTACGAGCAAGGCACATTTCTTTGACTTTGCCTTCCACATGATAAATACATCACAGTCCGTATATAAAACAAAACAAATAAAACCCATGCTACTAACAATGACACTTCACTCCACAAGCTTCTCCCCCTAGGAAGAGGATCAGAGAACAAAGAACATGGGACAGATATTAGCCACGTTGCACTGCTAGAAGATGCTCAGATACAATGGGGATGAGCGCAGTACAGAAACCTATATAGAACAGAATCCCATCCCATCAGGTTGGATCCCTCCCCACACATTGTTCCCTAGGGAGAGGGAAAGACAGGGCTTCCTCCATGGGAAAGGCCACCAGGCCATCACCTAGGGTCATCCAGAAGGAGGCCCTGTGCCTCTGTACCAGATCTGAGCCCCTTCTCCCCCCACACCTTGCGGGCACATCTCTAAGGATGTCACATTATCCAGGACTTCCCCAGTTATGGCTGCACCCAGAATTTAATTGGTGGGGGCAAGGGATGGGGGAAGCAGAGAAAAAGGAAATGGGGCTACGTGACTACAGACTGTAGTTATCTCTTCTTATTTATGTGGGACCAAATTGGAGACAATCGCTAACCTCAGCCTGCCCACTTCCTCACCCCTGAACCTGAACCACAGAGAGAGGCCATCTCACGGACCTGGTGTAGGGGCACAATGGAGCATGGTACCAGCTCTATCCTTCTGTGTAGGAGGGCAGAGATCTGCACACACAGAGGGGGTCTTCTCTGCATTCAGAGCTAGAGGGAAGGATGTGGGCCATGGTTTTCATATACAGAATTATTTTGCAACCCACATAACACTCTGGCAAAGTGAGTTCTTTAGGAAGATGTATCTCAGTCATCTCTAGCTACCATAAGATATGATGGTTGTTATGGCAACCCCTTTTCACTGAATGGCAAAGTATTAAACACACGTAACACATTGGACAGATGCATCAGCATCTTCCTCTTTTCTAATGCAACCTGTTTTCTTTTTTAAAAGAAACAAAGAGTTATTTACATTTCTACATGCATACACACACTCTCACTTTAGGTACAATACATTCCATTTTAATTCCAAAACCAATTCCTTTCACCTCCCCAACCCCCATGGGAACTGTAGAATGTGGGGAGAGATTTTTCATATGTGAAAAGATTTTATGAATTTCCGCCCCCCAACTTCACCAGGAAAAAAATCCTTCATGTTTCCAAATCAAAATGCTCTAAAATTTCAACAGCATTAGCTTTTTTTGAAAATCTGTATTAAATGATGAATTAGATTTATGTAGGTATGATTACCTTCTGTTTGATTGTTATTTAATAAGGACCTGATCATGCAAATATGCACTTGCTATGCTAACAGGAGTACCCGTGTACTAGAATTGCCAACTTTCTAAATGCACAAAACATAACATCCTATCCCTGTCCCTTCTCTGAGACCCCGACTCCTTCCCCACGGCCCTGACCCCAACTCACTACATTCCCTCTCCCTTGCTATCCCGCACCCTCACTGATTTTCACTGGACTGGGGCAGAGGGTTGGGATGTGGAGGGCGATGGCTCTAATTAGGGGTGCAGGCTCCAGGGTGGAGCCGGAAATGAGGGGTTCAGTGTGTGGGAGGGGGCTCCAGACTGAGGCAGGGAGTTGGGGTGCTGGAAGGGGTGAGGGGTTTGGGGTGCTGGGGGGGCTCCAGGCTGTGGGGTGCAGCCGAGGGATTTGGAATGTGGGAGGGAGTTGCAGGTTGAGGCAGGAGGTTGGGGGGTGGGAGGGGGCACAGGCTCTGGCATGGGGCTGGAGATGAGGGGTTTGGGTGGCAGCAGGGAATTCCAGGCTGGGGAATGGGACAGAGATTCAGAGTGCGGGAGGGGGCTGTGCGTTGAGTCAGGGGATTCGGGCTCTGCAGTGGGGCAGGGGATGAGGGGTTCAGGGTGTTGGAAGGGGCTCTGGGCTGGGGGGAATGAGGGTTTTGGGGTGCAGGAGGGGACTCCAGGTTTGGGGGGGCTCAGGGCTCAGGCAGGGGGTTGGGGCTCAGGATTGGGGTGCAGACTTACCTTGGGTGGCCCCCAGTCAGTGGCACAGCAGGGCTAAGGCAGGCTTCCTGCCTGTCCTGGCACTGCGCTGCGCATGCCCAGGAAGCAGCCAGCAGGTCCGAGTCCTAGGCAGCGGTGTGGGTGGTGGTGGTCAGGAGACTTCATGCGCTGCTCTCGCCGGCAGGCACCACCCCTCAGCTCCTATTGGCTAGTTCCCAATACAGAGTGCAGAGCCAGTGCTTGGGGCAGGGACAGCTTGCGGAGCCCCATGGCTCCCCAACCTAGGAGTCAGACCTGCTGGCCATTTCTGGGTTGCAGCACAGAGCCAGAACAGGTAGGGATTAGCCTGCCTTAGTACCGCAGCACCGCCAACCGGCCTGTTCATGACCCAGTCCTGACCGGAGCCACCAGGGTCCCTTTTCGACCGTGTGTTCCAGTTGAAAACTGGACACCTGGTCACCCAACCACATACAGAAAGGTACATGGGCGTGTGTCGCAGGATTGCAGCCTGCTTTAGAAGGTATTTTTCCTTTCCTTTACTGTAACTTCCATTTTCATTATGCCTTAGTTAATGCACGGAAATATGCCAAATGGTTTCATGCAAAATGTTTCTTCTTTTAATCAGTTTAGCATCAAAGATTTCAGATTTGTACTTTTTTTAGATTAGTGCGTGGGGTGTTTATTAATTTGTCTGTGATGCTTCCTCTCATGAATGTTTAACAGGGATTTCAAGCAACACCAGCAGCCAGTAGATAAATTATTTTTTAAAGCAGGTCCTTATAACTGCATTAAACAATCAGCTAGTCTCTGTTGTTTCTGAATGATCTAGAATGCCTCTAAAACTGCAGATTAGAACAATGATACATTGTTAGTCCTGAATTAATGGCATTCAGAGAACCCCTTTTTTCATTTGAATTCAGTGGGACTGAAAAGGTACCAGATTAACAGCCGTATAGGGCTAGCTCTTGGTTTATCCAGGGTGATATTCCCCTCTGCGCAGAGGAGTAGCACAAAACCTATGCCTCATGGCAAGGTCCCATGCAAACTGTAGGATCAAGACCCTACAACACTTATATAAGTGGTCCCACTGAACTCAGGATTGGTGTCTACATCAAGTGACCCATATGCCTTGTGCTGGACCTCTGTATAGGTGGGAGGTTTTACCCCCACAAAATGTGTCACAAATGTGCCTTTCCCCCAACCCGTCTGTGCCCCTTCATTCCTTTGCCATTCTGCTGAAACTGTCGGTAATATCGTCAAGTTAGTGCCATTTGTGGTAGTCGCTTTATTACGCATGCACTTGTCCAGAAAGTGCAGCCATTAAACACCTATCAGATAGTAACAGCTTTTGATCACTGCTGACCTTACTTTCATCCCAACCTAAGAGCTAGAATTAAAAGACTCCAAGGCTGAGATTTTCAAAGCCATGTAAAAGATTTGGTCACCCAGTTTCCATTAATTTTAATGGGAGTTGGGTGTCCAGAACTCTTAGGCATCTTTTTAAAAACACAGCCCATAGTCCTATTGGAAACTTTTTGAAGGAATCTATTATAGAGACCGACTTTTTCAATGCCTTGATGAGTGCTTCACCCACACAATACGGTCAGAATGCAGCAATGAGGAGGTCATCTCAGTCCCTGGCATACAAAACAATACTTAAGACTTCAATACTCCAGTATAGTACTTAGACTTCAGAAAGAGAGGTGGAACATATTAATATGCCAGCAGATTACTGGGTACTTTTGTTTTCATGCCTCTGACAGAACCTTCTTTCAAGCCTATATTGATACAGGGAATTATATTTCCTTGATCACAGTGCCATGAAATCACATTTGCATTCTCATTCCTGGATCATGCTCTAATTTTGCTTTGTAACATTAATTTGCGTTTAGCGTGAAAGAGAAGAGTCAGCAATTGCCTGCATGGATATGTAAAGCGGTTAGCACCATGTGTATGAAAGACAGAGGCAACAAGCATAAAACCAGGTTGAACATGTTGCTAAAGCTTTGCTGGAGAACGGAGCTCAGCAGTGGTTATTTTAGACAAATTCATTGATTCCTTTCTACTGGTGCAGAGAAGGTATGCCCTGAAAGAGGGGGACCAGGGCATCCCAGATAAGCTGTTCTTTGCATTACAGCCATCAAAGCTCGTGTTTAACAACTCCATTTTTTCCCCATAACTCTAACATAAAAGAGACCAAAAGTCCCTGCCTTTCACTGTGGAAACTGATCCCTTTGGCTTTTGCAGCCACATCCCACATTTCTACACAACCACAGCTTCGCCAATAAACTGGAGGGAGATTTTTTTCCCAGTGATTAGCACACCTCTCTCTCTACATGGGTATTCCATTGTGGGGAGGACAGCTTAAATGCCTGCATCAGGTGTTCTTTAGTGAAGACTTTACTTTTGCTTTCATTTTGGTGTTCTCTTCCCCTAAAATAAGAATTGCTCAGCAGGAAGTCATCTGTGGTTGGTGCACGGGAGAAATGTAACTATCATCTGTGTAGCAAAATGGGTCCTTCAGTGCACAGTCCTTGAGTTTTCCCTTCATTTAAGGAAAACTGGAGTGGAAAAAACACTGAGGCTTGACACCCCCAGAATACTCTTGAAATGCCTAACAAATGCCAACTTGCATAATTCAATTTATCTTTCTGTCAAACATCAAAATAATATAAAACTGAACTAACATTGCATTTGTATGCAGTGTTATGGATTTCACTGTTTTCTTTAGAATACAGGCTGTTACAGTGGCAAAGAAAGATTCAGTGTGTTGGAAATATATGTTAATTCTTGCTCGCTGGGCGAACGGGTGGAATTATACCCTATGCAAACCCCTTCCCCACCTCTCAAATTTGTTTGCAAGATACTCGACTCAAATTAAAAGGATTATGGCACACATTTTCACAGGGCAGTCATTTGCTAATTGCCACGCATTTTGTTCTGCTTTCTCTTGCAGTACAAATGAAAACACAGTAGGAGAGAGCCCTTTCAGAAGAATGAACAGCAAGCATTAGCCTGAAAGGAATGGTATTATGAGCCTGAGCATTTTTCGTTCTTATTATTCCATGAAATGGTGGGAAGAGTACAGCATAATATTTCTAATATGTGCCCAGTAATTCATAAATCTGATGCAAGTCTCATCATGCATGCATCTTAAGTGTAGCATCAAGAACATAAAGGTTACTGAGCTAGAGTCACTCAATAGTTGTGCAAGCTATTTAAACTGTGGGGCAAGAAGTTTTCAGGTTTGTTTTCAACTTGAAAATAGTTTGGGTTGTGTAGATTAATTTTAAAATTATTATTATTCATTTTGGGAATTATAATAGTACCATGGGGCCTACTGAGATTGGGGCCAAACACAGAGTAGTAGAGGGCCCCTGCAGAGCTTACAGTCTAAACAGGTAAGGGGAAAGGATAGAGCAGGAAAGCAGAGCTATCAATATCATGGTGACAAACATGATGCTACTTCCATAACAGGGTTTTTTGGGGTGGGATTTAGTTCAGGGATTACCTAAATGGAAAGAAAAAGGAAGGGAGAGGGGTGACAGAGCAGGTGAGAAGAGGAAGGGGGCAAAGTACAGAGGGCAGGTGTGAGGTGAGGCTAAAGTGAAGAGATTGGGAGGGAGAGAGCAGGAGGAGGTTGGAGCAAACAAACAAACAAACAACAAATGGTGGATTGTATGGAAAAACACCAGGGTGTGGACTTGTAATGCAAATACATTGTAACACATCATTATTTATTTATATATTACAGTAGTATCCAGGCTGAATGTCCCAGGTACTCTAAAGATGTATATTAGAGACAGCCACAGTCTCAAAGATCTTACAATCTAAGGCCCCGCACATACAAAGAGTTGCTCCTGTGTTTAACTGTATGCATTGGCAGTAGTCCTACTGAAGACAATGGGACAACTCACAGCGATCAGAGATAAGCACAGGCTTCAGGCTTTGCAGAAAGTCTGTGCACATTTAAAAACTGCTTTGCTATACTATTTGCACATGCAAGATTGACATACGGTGCCTGTGAACTAACCATTTCTGAAAGCAGACCCTCTTGTATGAATATCTGTAGGAAGTGAGCACGGCTGGGATGAATTTATTTTAAAATTCAAGTGATTATTTATGGAGGGGTGATTTTTTTGCACCAGTCTCTCAGTCATATTAATAATAAATAAATGTCAGGATAAGACCTGTATGCTGAAAATACTGTATAACCAAAACTACATTATCCACAGATGCACTGGTTCATGATGAGTTTTCTAGGGGCCATTTAAGGTGCTGGTATTTAATCTCTAGAATTCTACCTAGTCCCAACTACCCATGGGACCAATTTTACTCCCATAGCGCAGGTGCAGAGCCGAGACCCTTCAGGCCTGATTCTTCATTGCCCTGTACCTTGGGTGGTCAGTTACCCTGGTGCAAAGTGAGTTCATAAAGCTGCTATCCTATTAGTATTATATACCCAGTGTATACTCCCTTTACAAAGGTGCAAATAACTAAACAAAGTGCAAAGCAATGGAGAATCAGGCCTTTCAGTCCTCTTGTGTCTCATGCTGGTAAATGAAACCAACTTGAAACATGGAGCTGACAGTCTCTAGATTTCTACATCTAGGGTCTGGTGGTGGGAACTTTGATTCACTGGTACTTGCTTCCCTAACTGCTCCTCCTTAGGTCATGCCTGGGTCGGGGTGGGATACATTCTGAAGTGGTATGGTGAGTTTTTAGTCACTGTTAGGCCTCTGTCTGCATATGATTGTGTATGTGGGTGCACAGTTGACCATAGCCACATTGAATATCGCCTGATCCAAAGCCCATTAAAGTCAATGCAAAGAATCTCAACGACTTCAGCAGACTTTGCATCAACAAGCAACAAAGAAAGAAAATATATTAAACAGATTCACACATGCCATTTACTATTTGACGTTTGTCTCTAGGAAGGAACATTGCAGAGTAATTAAAAATTCTCTTTAAAAATGAAGAGCCTGAAAGTAGTAAAGAAAAAGCTTCAGACATATTCCTGCTGACAAAAAATATTAAAAATATTGGAAATAGTTGTGTTTTATAAAGGGCATTTGACTCATAAACCACTGTATGGGGAAAAAAAAAGGTTAATTCACTTGCAACCAATTAATGTAATTTTCAAGCTCCACAGCTGAGATTCAGAGCCAGTTTGGGAGAATAAATTATAAATGACTAAATGCAAAAAGACCTCAAATGAAAGGAACAAAGAATTACACCGAGGGATGTATTCTTGATGTGCAGGAATGGGTGTGTAGAAATCACATTAGCATCAATGGACGCTGCACACCAATACCCCTGAGGCTGGAAAGCGGTCTTCAAATTTACCTACCTAAACATTTTCATGGACTACTTACTGCTGCCTCTTCTCCTTTCAGTGGCAAATGCAATCTCTGAGAGAAAATAGAGATGAAAGATGGGGAAGCAGCCTCTGGTCTGTTCTTCTCTGGGAAATAAGGATCATGGGAAATGGGGAGGGGTTAAGTTGTGGCCCATTGGCATCCAGGAAACCGCAGGTACTTCAGGGAAAGGCAATGTTCTCCCCTTGAGGGCAGCAGCAGAATCCTCTTTTATTCTCAAACCTAATGCTAGTTATAGCACTTTGATGTAAACATTTCTGACATTTTCTTGTAAAGTTGATACAGGATGTATCCTAAGGAGCAACAATGACATTGAGACCAAAGTCTGAGGTGAGATGCCCTGCAGAAGGCCTTAACATGAGGATCCTGCAGAACAGACTCAGAGTCTGAATGGATTTAAATACAGCACTTGCCAAAGGGCCTGGGAAGAAAGCCTCTTACTCCAGCTGAAGGGCTGGAGTCTGTAGTTGCATATCCCACGGACTCTTTCTCAGCACCACTCTATTCCCTAATGATGCCAGCCTAGGCAGAACTGTCATAGACACTCCTCCTCCATGGGAACCTCTGCACGGTGGCTTTGCCAATGCAGCCTTAACACAGAGATTAAGAGGTACAGTATGGAGCAGCCATGTGCAGACCTTGGCAGGTGGGTAAATTTCACCCATCTTATTCCAGGCACTCCAGGGAGCAATATATTTCTCTAACCTTTCACGTTCAAAGCAGACGTTCTTTTTAAATTTATTAGGTTAAGATGGCTCCCTTTGTTTTAATCTGACTTTTTTTTTTTTTAGTTTTTTCATGCCAGATTGGGTGTAATGACTTTGAATGACATCTTAAGGACATGCCCTTACAAGGGGATTTTAGTGAGTTTGGGGTTAACTCATGTTTGTGTGTGATCACCAGTGTAGCTAAGGGTTTGAACAGAGCTGTTTTGCTGGAGTTCTCAAAGTTGTTGTGATATGATGGGCTGGCTAAAATTGGGCACACAAAAACTAAAATTTGGATTATAACTAAGGCTGGATGGAAATGGGAATTTCTATTGCACAGGATATTCTGATATTTCAAAATTTGTTTTTATTCTAAATTGGCCTGAAAAACCTGAAATTGCAAAATTTTTCTGTGGAACAGAAATTCTGAAAAAGGTTGAGTCAGAGTCATTAAAATGTTTTCTTTCTATAAAGTCAAAACAGTATAAAATAACATGTATATAATATTTTTATGGTTTAACAGAAAAAAGTTTAAATGAAATAAAAATGATGAAATTGTAACAAAACACTTCAACATTATCCAAATGAAAAGCTAAAGTTGAAATGGTTTATTTGGACATTTTTCCAGCTAAAATTTCATTGAAGTTGTTGCATTCCCCAAAACATTTGACTTTGAAGAAACTGCATTTTTTGACAGAAAACCATTCCATTGAAAAAGTTATGAACAGCTCTAATCAGCCAGAGTGCTTTGTACATCTAGTAACAGTCATGGAAATACTCCCTATACACATTGGCTAACTTCCACAGTACAGAAGCATGGAAAGGGACCTCGAGAGGTCATCAAGTCCAGTCCCCTGGACTGAGGCAGAACCAAGTAAACCTAGACCATCCCTGACTGTTTTTGTCTAACCTGTTCTTAAAAACCTCCAATGATGGGAATTCCACAACCTTTTTTGGTAACCTATTTCAGTACTTAACTACCCTTATAGTTAGAAAGCTTTTCCTAATATCGAACCTAAATCCAGGGCTGGCTCTAAAAACACTCAAAACCTCCGAGAGCGCAACTGCCAATGCAAAATACCGCCCCTGGAATTGTGCCACCCCAAGCACGTGCTTGGTTTGCTGGTGCCTAGAGCCAGCCCTGCCTAAATCTCCCTTGCTGCAGATTAAGCCCATTGCTTCTTGTCCTACCTGCATTGGCTATAGAGAGCAGTGGATCACAGTCCTCTTTATAATAGCCCTTAACATACTTACGGACTGTTATAAGGTCCCTAATTCAGTCTTCTTTTCTCAAGATTAAACATTCCCAGTTTAACCTTTCCTCATAGGCCACGTTTTCTAAAACTTTTATCATTCCTTTTTGCTCATGCTTTTCTTTTCTGGATTCTCTCCAACTTGTCCATATGTGGCACATAAAACTGGACACGATATTCCAGATGAGACCTCACCATGTCCAAGTAGATCCTGTGTCTTAGATACAACACTCCTGTTAATATATCCCAGAATGCCATTTTTGCAAATGCATTACATCATTGATCCAGCTATAACCCCAAGTTCCTTTTCAGCAGTTCTACTCCTTAATCAGTTGTTCCCCATTTTTTAGTTGTGCATTTGATTTTTTTCTACTTTATTGCAGTGTTTTGCACTTGTCCTTACTCAATTTCATCTTGTTGGTTTCAGACCAATTCTCCAATTTATCTAGGTTCTTTTGAACTTTAATTTTGTCCTCCAAAGTGTTTGCAGAAAACTTTTCCTCTCACCCCACAGACAAGTCAAGTGCATTGTAAAACATCAAGCTTTA
Organism: Gopherus flavomarginatus; assembly: GCF_025201925.1. Lineage (NCBI taxonomy): Eukaryota > Metazoa > Chordata > Testudines > Testudinidae > Gopherus > Gopherus flavomarginatus. The sequence continues at coordinate 41,670,108 of NC_066628.1, read as the reverse complement.
TGTCTGAATTTAGATTTAAAGTCCAGCATTCCTTCTGAGCCTTCCACAATGACAGCTTTTTAAAAATATATGGCACCCTTATAAACCACAACATTTTGTGATTCCAAAACCCTCTCTAATATTTAAAGTTTAAAGGTCCCATCCTCCCACACCAAGGATATCTAGTATTCTGCAATGTTACTTTTTGTCAAACTGCATTTCAAACCATGTGATCAAGAACTGAAATTTCAATTGATTGATTGTCTTACAAGCCAAGTACTTTTAATTGCTTACTCCCAAGATGAATGTTGACTTGACTCAATTTGGCGAATAATTCATGAGATTTCATAAATATGCATGTCCTATCCTGTACAGCGCAGCATTATTAATCTGCCTTTTCCCAAGAGTAGAGTAATGAATTAAATAAAAGGGGGATTTAAGAAGAAGAATGGATTATAAATAAAGGGATTTGAAGGAAATAATGTTATAATTTAAGGTTAGTTTAGCAAATACATCCTGATTTCTGAAAAGCTCACTAGTTGTAGGGTATCTTGTTATTGGTCATTCTGTGATTTGTTGAGGGTGGGTTATTTTTCTGTTTTCATGGATATCTTCTTAGGTATTCTGCCTAGGGTGATAGAGGACTTTCCATACATTGTAATCAAATTAGGTTATGGTGACGATGCCATTCAATTCTGATGTGCTAACATTTTGTGATCCTGACAATTTTGAGATTTCTCTTTCATTATCCCAGCTGAGGATCAGATAAGGCTGTATCTCATTGGAAAAAAGAGTGTGTGTGACCTCACTTTGCTTCCTTCAGAGAGAAAGCATATTTGTCCTTTTCGTTCATTTCACACAACTATGAACTCTAGGAAACAAAGAACTCAAATTCATGTAGATGTACTTCCAGGAAGTATCAAAGAGTCTCTCCCATTTTTATAGATTTTCTCTGTAGCGTTTTACACTAGCACATGGTTTGGTTTACTGACAGCATGGCTTGCGCAGAAAATGATCATTTTCTGCGCAAGCCATGCAAAAATTTAGGAAAAAATCCTGTCAAACACCAGCTGTCAGCAAACACGATTTCCAGCCTATCTGTAAATGGAACCATCTGCACCCAGCATGATTCCTTGTGAAGACTCTGCTAGCAGGTCTAAGCATTTAGAATGGATTCAGACTTCACTGGGATTCAGTGAGTGAGTTTTAATTTTACTGAGTTTTAATTTTCAACTTAATTAAGATATTTGGGTTTCAACCTATACCCTTATTTTTATGTCCTGACTCAGAAGTGACCAGAACCTGTGAATAATCTCCTAGTCCATCAAGGGATAGAAAATATCAGCCATATTGTATGACCTGGAATTGCAACCTAGGCCTCCGCCCTCATTGATAGTGTTATTTCCAGTCTGTAGCCTGAATCTTTTTCCGTAAAGGGAACTTGAGCTAATCCTAACCAGATCAAAACTCTCCTGTACAGCTAGCTCTTAAAGGACCAGACCCTGTGAGGTGCTTGTCATAAACAGATAGTAAAGGGTTAACAAGTCCAGTAAACCTGGCTAACACCTGACCAGAGGACCAATCAGGAGACAAGGTACTTTCAAATCTCAGTGGAGGGAAGTCTTTGTTTTGTGCTGCTTTCGTTGTTCTCTGTTCTCTCAGGGATCTAAGAAGGACCAGACAGGTATACAGACTCTCCAAACTTCTGTTCAATTTAGTAAGTACCAGTTAGAAAGGCGGTTTAGTCTTTTTTTGTTTGTTTTCTTTATTTGCAAATGTGTATTTTGCTGGAATGATTGTATCTCTGTTGCAACTTGTATTTGTGCTGGGAGGAGGATTCTCCCTGGTGTCTATAAGCTGAAAGACCCTGTAACATTTTCCATCTTGATTTTACAGAGACAATTTTTACTTTTTCTTTCTTTTATTAAAAGCTTTTCTTTTTAAAAAACCTGATTGATTTTTTCCCCCTTGTTAAGGCTCAGGGGAATTGAGTCTAAACTCACCAGGGAGTGGGGGGGAGGGAAAGGAGGGGGGTGGAGGCGAATTTCCCTTTGCTTTAGATTCACGGAACTTGAATCTGTCTCTCTCTCCAGGATAGCCCAGGGAGGGAAAGCCTGGGAGAGGACATGGTGCGGGAAAGGGTTTATTTTCCCTTGTGTTAAGATTCAAGGAATTTTGATCTTGTTTCACCAGTGAGTTGGTGAAGCCTCTCCAGATGACCCAGGGAGGGAAAGTCTAAGAGGGGGAAAGGGAGGGAGGGATAATCAGTTCCTCCTTGTTTTAAGATCCAGGGGTCTGAGTCCTGGGGTCCCCTGGGAAGGTTTTGGGGGGACCAGAGTGTACCAGGCACTGCAAGTCCTGGTTGGTGGCAGCGCTACAAGATCTAAGCTGGTAATTAAGCTTAGAGGAATTCATGCTGGTACTCCATCTTTTGGACGCTAAGGTTCAGAGTGGGGATGCATACCATGACAGTGCTAAGCACCTCTGGCAATGTTCTGAGCATCCTCAGTTCCCACTGACTTTACAGGAGATGCTCTGTACCCCAGGTATCAGGGCTAAGGTGCCAAGGAGGGCTAACAAAGCTGAAGGAGCTATTGCCTAAGTAACGAATGCTGGGTCAGGCCTTTAGTCATCACAAAACAATTTTTACTTTTGTACAAATCCAAATTTTTACTTTTGTGGTGGGGAAGCATCACATATAAAAATTCAAGGCTCACTTGGAGCCACGTTTTGAATTTGTTAGAATTCTTATTCAGTTTTCACTCTAGCAAACTCCAGTTGGCTTCAGGGAGGGTGTGACTGCATAAAGACTGAGTAAAAGCTAAGTAAGGAATGTTTTAGCAGCTGGAAAAGCAGCTATTTGACATCCATGTAGTCCAACATTTAGGAGACGTTGGGTTATGGTTTGGGTTGTTACTCAATATAGAGTCTTACTGGACCACTGCAGAATCTGAGACTAAAACAAGAAAGTAACAGCATCCTCAACTGGCAAAAGACAAACCTTTCAGCATACAGCAATGACTTCAGTTTGATGGCTTAATTGAATCATGGCCTTTCAACTTCAGTAGCTCCACACCTGAGACCGGAAAATCAAATGGACTGAAGATATTTACAGTATAATAAAAAGCAGAGATAAACAAGAAAAGCAACCAAGTTAGATTTCTATTGTACAGTTTGCAGTTGTCTCAGGATTCTTCACGATCAGAGAGAAAGCAAATTCAAACAGCCATAAACCTCAGCATAGGGAGGATGAAGCAAGGTTTTAAACAAAGAATGTATTCTTTTTAATCTTCCAACACATGGAGCATGTCACTGAGCATTGTAAAATCACGGACAGCGCTGGCACAGGAATGTAGGAGAGATATTTCAAGGTGTGATAAGTATCACTTAGTCAAGATCAGAATCAAGCTGATATATTGAACAAAATAACAGTAAAGAGCCAAATGAAAGCACTTGAGTATCAGTGAGATGACACTGAAAAGACCCAGAGCTTGTCTATTTCTGGGTTTTAGAAAGGCAGCCTGGAACAATGAAACACTGACCACTCATGGTGTTCAAGAAAAGTGAATTGTAGATCATCAAATGAAGATGGAAACAAACATCAAAATGACAAACTCGAAGCTACCAAGCAACAGTCAGGAAACCAAAATGAGCCCAGGACCAATGAATGGAGCCATAAAACATGCCTCAGGAAGAAGAGCAAAATGAATAGCAGTGTCAGACATATGGCAATAATTTTGTACTCACAAAACCAAGCAGTTTTGTGGTGGGGAAGCATCACATATAAAAATTCAAGGCTCACTTGGAGCCACGTTTTGAATTTGTTAGAATTGTAAACATACATAAACTACACTGCAATGAATGATGTTGAAATTGTATCCATTGCCATCAGTTATTGGAAACATGAGATGAGTTTCTCTTGAGATCACGGTCATGCAGCAAGAGACCAGATAAAGACGATGATTTGATGGGTTCTACTTGGAATGCCGTTTCCTCATGAATACATCACTGCACTGGAGAACATATTGGATAACTTTGGGTACAGATTCCAATTTCCATCATCTCAACAAATGTTCTTACTGATAGTCCCATGAGTTTTCGTTTTCACTCTTAGTAATGATATGTACTTCATGCAGTAGGATTTCAAATTGCATGGTGAGTGATTTTGCTAAATTCAATGTGTGGCAAAGAATATAATCTGGTTAGTGTATTATCTGTACTGGAGACCTAAGAATCAATAAAACCTCTCTTTTCAAAAAATTCAAATTCAGCATTTTTCCTTCCACCTTAGCAGTGTAGACATTCCAGCTCGAGCTGCAGGGCGCTCTCCAAGACCCTCTCCTCTAGCCAGGTTTCAAAGCACAGGCTCCAGCTCCAACCTGGATGTCTACACTGCTATTTTTAGCCCTGCAGAGCAAGCTTGATTCAGTTGACCTAGCCTCTGAGACTGGCTGCCACAGGTGTTTCATTACAATGTAGACATACTTTGTAGTAGCACCAAAAAAATTATGGATTTATCTGATGGATTTGAGTGGCTGGTGAGATCTGTAGTGTTTGTTGTCCACATTACCAGAAAACACACCACTGCAAGCATGCATATTTGTGACCTCTGTTTTCTTTAAAGACATTCTTAATTCATAAAATGTACGCTCAGCACCACATACACAATTCATTTCTAATATTAATATTCAGCAATTTTTCTGAGTATCATGACCAAAGTACACTGGCCTGGCTCTTTTGGAAAAAGCCCAAAATCTTCAGCAAATTGACCTTCCAACACGGGAAATTGGAATGAGCACTCATTCATATTTTTGTAATTACCTAGTGGAATATTTTGATGAAGATCATTGGCTCAACATTTTAAACTGTTAAAACCCTAAATAGTATGTAACATTATAGTCAACAGAGGGAAAGCACTGGCGGTAGGCGATTTTAAATGAAATTACATTAGAACTATGACCACATAACATCATTATACCTTGCACAAGAGGCCATGGACCAGTACAGGATTATAATAGCTTTCTTTTTGTTGTTTGCATTCTAAAGGCAGTATGCAATATATACACGCTCACTGTAGAGTTGAGTGCATTATTGTTCTGCTGCCTCCCGTGGTAACTCCAAAATCTCAGGGTCTTATTTAAATTCTATTATGATTTGAGATGATAGAGATGTAGCAGCCTGAAGTTTTGGTGTGTTTTGTTTTAATCAGAAGGTCAACGGTGTGAGGCCCAATTCAGGAAAGCAATCATGTATGTAAGTAACTTAACAGAACTTAACAATTACTCATATTGCGGTGGCACTCAGGCATCCCAGTCACACACCAGGATGCCACTGTGCTAGGTGCTGCACAAACAGAACAAAAAGACAGTCCCCTGCTTCAAAGAGCTAAGAATGTGAAGAACTTGCTTTCCTGAATGGCAATTCTTTCAGCATCTGAGTCCACGGTCCTTTCCTCTTGACTTTCTACTACGTGCCCTTGGATTTGAGGGATTTCTGCAAAACATTTGGTTTAAAATAATAACTAAAATGTCAGAATTACAAATATGACTTGTTTCAACATATGTTAAAACATTCTCTTTGTGCTTTGACACAAATTAAACACCTACGGGTTATACAACTGTTATTTACTGTATCAGATTTTAATTATTTACCAATGAAAGTCAGAATGTTGTTGAATCCTGTTTTATACTGCTAATATCCATATTTTGTGGGTGTCATTCTTACAGTGAAACCTGCAGTATAGGTTTGTATAGTCATTCTGCTACTCTGATTTTCCACTGCAGACAATTTTATAAACTTGCCTTAATATCATTTTACTGATTCAAATTTACTCTAAATATTAATGTTTGTAAAACACTTTGATCACATAAAGCAAATGAATGAGAGGGATTATTACTGTAATATGTTTTCTGTAAACATTCTTACTATTAATTATTTATGAAGTACCAAAATGTACTCGATACTTTACGGACATACAAGATGACAAGATTTCAGCCCCTGTATGTCGGCAATCTAAGAAATAATAAAAATGAATGTGTTCTTTTTGGTTTGGTTTGACATATCAGCTCAAAAGATTTGCATCATCAGAACAACTTGCTGGATCTAAAGAAATGCTTAAAACCCCTTTGATTTAAAATTGCAAAAATACACAGTCAGCTATTTGATACTCTAAAGACATTTTTAAAGAGTTAGAACAAAACATTAATTGTTGGGGAAAATATATTTGCTTTTATTTTTTCCTAAGCAAGTAGTTCTAGCAAGTCTCATCTGAGAGTGTTCCTGCCTTTAATATGCAAATCAAGCTTATACATATTAGTAATTAGAATTATAATAAATGCGCCTTTAGAAGAGATGCTTGCCTATTTACTCATTAACTCAAGAGTAAAGAAGCAGACTTGTGAATTACACTCTGGATTATCTTGTTATATGCTCGGTCACGTACCATCAGTTATGTATTGTACTTTCCCTATGGAGTAGAACAACATATCATCTGTAGATACCAAGGATCAAATGTCATCTCAACACTGGAGATGCACTATACTGTGCTGATAAACCCTGTAGATCTCCACATTTGGGTTTTTAGGAGGCTGAAGACAGGTCAGGTAGCATTTGACCTTCCAGCCTAATTCAGTATTTCGGTCCTAGCTCCTCTCTATCACACAGAGCCAGAAATAAATATATAATTTTGTAAGAGAAAAAAAAAGTTCCATCCCTTATTTAAACCGCACAGAGGTTCTGCTGTGACAAAACAATTTGGGGGTTCAATTGTGGCTTTGACACAAGTCCTGAATAAGGGGTACTGCATAGTTGTGCTTGCCCAGGAACAGACCAGGAACCATGTATTGATTAAGAGCTACAATCTGTTTTTGCCTGCCCCTTTTCACTTGCTCCGTGAGATCAAGAAAATAAGCTGCACCAGCCCTAACTCTGGTGCTGATTGCTTCCCCCTCCATGCCAGCTCAGCTGTGGTGAACAGTGCCTGGCAGAGGGGAGGAGGCAAAGAGAAAAAGGAGATTGATCCACGGGTCTGCATAATTCCTGATCTTGTCATTCATCCACTACCTGGCCATGTACACAGGAGGGGGAGTAGTGGCCTTGCAGATGCTGCTCTCCCCTTGGCACTGCTGCCCAGAATATGGTGGCCAGATAAGGGAAATAAGAGGGTTCCTTCTGCCTCTTTACTCTCCTGAACAGGACTCAGGGTGAGTTACACTCTTATCCTAAATGTGATTACCTTGGAAAAGCAGATATTGCTTCCATCTCTCAAACAGACACCGAACGTGGGCGCTTATACCTCTCCATGGCTTGACTGTGCCTTCCACAGACAAACACACTGTTCTGATTTGGGAGTCTTTTGCACCAAGATTTGCACAGGTCTTACTACTACACATGTTGCAAGGCAGTGAGGAATCAAGCCCACTATATTTTCAGTACATGCTTTTCCCGCCTATTTTCATACCCAAAATCTCTCTGACTGGTAATTATGTTGCTGTTGTAGCTAATCATTTTTTTTTTCATGACACTGTTCATTGACACTGCAGCATAAATGAAAAGAAACAGAAGAATACAATTAAAAGTGCATCAGCACCACCAAACCAATGTGCCTCTGTTACTTGTGCAGGGCTAGCTCTGGACTAATTTTTAACCTAATTTTGGGGGGAGGTGGGAAAATCACATCACTGAACTATAAAACCCTAACCCCAGCATTATTACTGGCTTCTGGGTTCTTCAGACTGAGAAACTCCTGTTCTATTCAGTGATGATTACAGCTGCGTAACAAAGGTGCATTCCTGTTTCCAGTTCAACCCTGCCTGATTGCCTTTTCTTTTCTCTCAACACTGGTAATGACACCCATAAAATACGGGCTTGATTAATAATTAATGTTCTGAACATCAGTGAATTTGATCCAGCAAAGAGAAGCTGTTTCCAGAGTGAACTGCAAGGCTGAACATACATGCAAAAGTCATTTGCTGTTAGCAAGCTGTTTCCACTCATTGTACCCTTCAAGCAGCGACTCAAGCCCATGCTATAGTGTTCCTATCTTGGATGTTGTGTCATACATAGGAGGTACAAATCCTATATAACCTTGCAATATTTCCCCTGTGATACTGGAATAAAGTTAGTTGCCTGAAGATACTTCGTAACAGTTTTTGCCACTTCTGATTAAGTCACTGGTCCGTCTACTCTGGTATTTTGACTCTGGCAGGAACCAACACTTGATATTGCAGAGAAAGGCAAAAAGCATCCCCTCACCCTGCGCCTACATAATACTGCAAATGGGTGGAAAAAATCCCTCCCTCACTCCCACAGGCAATCGAGTTATCCCTGGAGGCATGAGATTTGATTGACCTTAATTTCAATTTCCATAGCTCTTAACATATTATTAGCGGTTATAAAACTGTCCTAGCTTTTCATACCAGCCCCAATGACCTCATGCGGCACTGAACTTTATTACAGGATGTTCGTCTCAAGGCAAAAGCCTGAGTTATACCATATGTGATCCCGTTAAATGGGGAACGGTCTGTTTGATATTAAGAAAGCTGAGGAAAGGCAGGTGCATATGGAGAAAGAGTGTAAGGTACTTAGCTGTACACTAAGCAGAGCTATAGGTAAGGCTTAGAGAAGAGTAGAGAAGATTCAGAAGTTTCTTTGAGGAATTGTCTGTTTCAGAGACTTGTGTGTGACCTTTAGAAGCTGCGTCGCAACAAACTAGAGTAGAAGAGGTTCAGAGATAAAGGCACCCTGAAAGAGCAGATCTAGATATCCAATGAAAAAACATACAAGAGGGGATAGCAATTCCATAGAATATTTAGTGTTTCAAACTCAAAACAGGCTAGAGGAGGAAAAATAATAAAGTGAGCCATAGGGACTGTGGACATGGTTGATAAATAAGCTAAAAAAACTAGATTTCTTAAAAGTTGGCCATTAGGAGTCATTGACAAAAGCAAACACAAATATAGGCCACAACCTTGCAATGCGTTGCACTTGGGTAAACCCGTGTCCACGCTGAGTCAACTGCATTATTGCAATGCAGTGGAAACTAGCATTAAACATAAACCTAGCCCAGTGACATCATGTGACCCTCCCCATCCTAAAACAAGCCCAGGACCACCAACAGATCCCAAATATAATTCTTGCTCAGGACTACCACCTGACACCCCAAGTCTAACCCAGGCTTGAAACCACAAACCAGCCCCACTCCTAACTCTAGTCCTCAGTCCCAATCCTAATCATACAACAGGACCTCTTTTGGGCCACAAACCTAACCTTAGCCTACAGCCACCACCCAGCCTCCACCCTAATCCTAGCCCACAGTCCATAATCAGCATCAAAGCGAATCGCAGCCAAGGCCAAGAAACAGCCCCAACCCTACCTTGGGGCCTCCTTCTGGCCCCAGTTCTAGCCCCAAGGCGAGGAGCCCCATCAGCCCCACTCTAGCCCCAGTCCAGGGCCACCTACTAGCCCAATCCTTGACCTAACAAAGTTAGATTCAATATGCAGAACGGAGGACCCAGTTTAATTTTAAATGCCTATCTTCTTATGACTTGCAAACTGAGAAAGTCTGATGTGAAATCATTAAGATAGTAAATACAGAACTCCACAATCTCAGTGTTTTCAGTCACTTGAAGGGACAGGTAGCCCTGAATATGAACATTTCAGCATGAAGAAAGTGAATCTTATCTACCAAAATAGACGCACATAATTCTCTCTCATTACTGTTTTGCAAAACAAAGGAGTATCTCTGTGTTACTCTCCAGGAATAATAATACTTTGCTTTTATATACTTTTACTTTCAATGGAAGAGCTCAAAGCACTATACAAAAGTAGCATCTCTTCCTCATTTTACAGATGAAGGCACAATGGTTAAATGACTTGGCCAAGATCATCATGAACATTGTGGCAGAACTAGGAATAGAAACTAGGTATTTTCATCCCTGATCTCTAATCTAACCACTAGGCTTAACTTCCAACCTTCAATTCCCCATATAATTTAATGTGACATTATGAGAATAAAGAGAATGCCGTTAACACAACCATTTTTCATGCCCCTTATAATTTAGCATGGATTTTCCCTATAATTTTTAATTCAGGAAATATCAGTTGCTGATTAGTAACAGCATATTACCAGCGTCCAGACCATCTGTCAATGTAACACAGAACTGAATAGCCCCCACACTGATATAACCTAGCGAGATGCTGGCATGTCTTCAAGTGTTAATTTGAGGGCTGTTCATTGTAATCAGATCCAGCTATGCTTGCCATGAATTTCCTGGCAACCTTTGAACAATTTGGTGAGGAAAATATGGGCTGGAATTATTTGCAAACTGTGTTTAGAAAAGAATTAAAGAAATGACAGTTCACTGTGGTTTGGGCTGTATTAGAGTGCACCGTGACTTGCAGAAATCAATGCATTCAGGATCCATTTGCTTAATTCAACCTTGCTCTCAGCAGCTTTGTCAGAAATGAGCAGGAGCAGCAGTTCAGGGATCCAGTGTTGGACAAGATGTACAGGTTATTTAGCAACCTCGATGTCTAGTGAAGGCATAAGTGGTTAAACACCCGCAGCAGTATGCATCTCCGGGGCTTGATTTTCTCTCACTCTCATTGCTGTGACTTCTTCACATCACTCCAGTTCTTGATTTACACCAGTGTCAGAGGGAGAACTAACCAGCGATTCTTGTAAACAAGACTCTAATATGCCATTCAAAGAAAAACACATGAACCAGAAAGAATGTTAACACAATCTTTAGTGCAATACTTTAAAAAACAGGTTCTTTCTATATAACAATGATTCCAGGGAATATCAATTTGCACCAGTGTTTTATGCAGTTACATGGAGATCACCTTTCGGGAGACTCAAGTAAAATGACTAAGTAAGAGGGTTTACTTACCTCTGAATATCTCCCCTTTTTTTTGTTATTTTCCTTTGCAATCTACATTTTGGTGATTAATAATCAGCTATTTGCATACCAAACTGCATTATATACATTGGCATGTTGCTTTTACTGCTGCCATGTTAATTGCAAACGCGACCATAAAAATCAGCCATAAACATATGACAGTTGTACAAAATATGGCACTGTTTACAGCATATTAATGAATGTGTTATGGCTATTAGCATGCTCTAAGGGACAGGACACTGGTCTGGAAGTCAAGAGACCTTGGTTCTATTCCCAGCTGGTCAAGTCATTAGCTTCCCTCTCCTTTTCCTCCTGCCCTTTTTCTGTCTTGTTTCTTAATTCAAGAACAAGAGGACAGTCTATATCTATCTAGGGTAGTTACATGGCTCCCCATCACCACAGTATTTGAGCATCTCAAAAATCTTATCCCCCAAACACCCCTGTGAGCTAGGGAAGTGTTATTAGCCACACTGTATAGGTTGGGAACTGAGGCACAGAGACTAAGTGATTTGCCCGAGGTCACACAAGAAGTCTATGGTGGAGCAAGGAACTGAACTCGGGTTTCCCAAGTCCATGCTAATGCCCTAACCACTGGACCATCCTCCCTCCTCAGTGAAACTGAAGAATGGAAAACACAAAACTGGTAAAGCAAATTCTTTTCCATGCGATGCAGTTAGCCTATGGGACTCATTGGCACGATACATCATTGAGTCAAGAGCTCAGCTTGATTTATAGAGGGATTAAACATTTATATGGATAACAAGAAAATCTAGAGTTGCAGTTGTAAATACTAAACAAACCAAAAAACCCACAACCTCCTTGTGTGTTTTGGAAGGGATATAAACCCTTATGTGCCAGCAGGACCGGGGCTAGGGTTTTGAGCACCCTAGGCGGACGGCAATTTCGCCACCCCGCGCGCTGGTCCCGCGGCTCCGGTGGAGCTGCCGCAGTCGTGTCTGCGGGAGGTCCACTGGAGCCGCGCGAGCAGCTGACCGTCCGCAGGCACGACTGCGGCAGCTCCATGGGAGCTGCCTGCCGCCCCCTCCGGACACCCTGGACTGCGGGCTGCCACGGAGGCACCCTGACCCGGGGGACACCCTGGACTGTGGGCTGCCACGGAGGCGCCCTGACCTGGGGGACACCCTGGGCTGCCGGCTACCGCCGGCAGCTCAGACTCCCTCTCTGTCCCAGCAGCAGCGGCTGCTCAACCATTTAAAAAAAATTTGGGGGCTCTTTTTGGCGCCCTCAAATCTCGGCACCCTAGGCAACCGCCTAGTCCGCCTAAATGGTTGCACCGGCCCTGTGTGCCAGGGATTCAGCCTAGGTTTTGAAATATTTTTAGACACTTGTTATTGAAATCAGCGGGAGCTAGGTAGCTTTACAAATCTGGCCCCTAACTACCTTTAAAAATCTGGCCTTTGATCCAACTTTTAACCATGAGTGTGGGGGTGTAAATTATTTTAAACACTTTATTGCTAATGTATTTGTTGTCTTTGGGATAAGTTATTTACCAGATAAGCCTGTGTTTGTTTTTCACCATTATTTCAATCGCATTCCAATTTGCATCAGTTCTTAGGGAAAAGCATTTCTTTTGTTAGAAAGGTTGGCATTTTGCCATGGTTGTCATGGAAGCAATGATTTCCATGTCAATTTAGATTTTATTTTTTAATTCTCTATTTCCAATGACTTTTAGCATGACAAGATTTTTGTTTGCGAATGGGTGGAAGGACGTGAGGGTTAACAGTTGAACAAACTTCCCCGACAGCTTTGAGAGATGCAAAGACACATCTTGGGCAGCACAGAAGGCTAATGGGGAACAGTAAAAAAACAAAACAAAAAAACCAACAACTACAATTCAAGAGTGATAGAGAATATTTCCATTCATAGGTTAAATGAGCTCAAATATTAAATTAATCTCTAAGTACAGAGTATACGGATAACAAAGAACTCTTACATGGTATCTTACTTTTAAACAATTTCAGAAAACTAAGTTATTTGGCTAAGTAGCAAGTGTGTTCTCATTTAAATGAGATTATTGAGTAGAAAAAGATATAAGGTACTCTTACTTGCCTACTATATTTTTTGTCCAAGTTTATAAATTGAATGTGCAGATTGAAGTCAATTTTAATACTAAAAAAGCCAAGGAATTTTTCCTACAAGCCACTGTATATATGGGGTTTATAATGCAGATCAAAGTTTGCATCATGTGAGGAAAGAGGCAAGTAAGGGACCCTCTTTGAGGGTTCATCTCTCTCACACCACATCTTTGGGCTGTTAGATAGTGCTCAGTATTAGAAAAGGAACTACCGGGATTGTATTCGACGGCTGGATCTGACTAAAACAATGGTGTTATTTAATGTAGTAAAGCTGTGACCTATACACTATAACCAAGGAACTTTTAGGAAGCCAAAGCTCCAAGCTTAATTTTTAATCTTCTGAACCAGATGTGGGTTTAGATGGTTTTAAAAATGGAGACAGTTACATTTCATTGGGAAAACTCTAGGGCTTATCTTTACAAATTATACAAAAGGGTGTATTTTCTTTATACAATACTTCTAAAAATGCAAAACATTCATAAAAGAAGTTATGTCGAGCCATTTGTAGTGACGTACTAAACAGCAAGTTGTCATTCCCTATAGCTTCCTATCAAGCGGATGCATGGAAGCAGCTGTCAAGGTTGCTCTAAAGACAGTCATAGACTTCATGGTATTTATGCCAAATTATATTCGGCATTTAACTTAACATCTAAGGTGCCATAATCAAAATCTAACCATAAGGGTGAGAAAGCAGCAAGGAATTCCATTTGCTGAACAGGAACCCCAACATTCCTTGAATAGTAATGTGTTTAACTTATTGAGCATAAAAAGTGACATGAGCAATACAGAATCATAGAAATGCAAGACCAGAAGAGACATCAAAATTATCAAACCCAGCCCCTAGACTGAGGCAGGACCAAGTAAACCTAGACAATTTCTGACAGGTGATTGTCTAACCTGTTCTTCAGTCTCCCTAGGTAACTTAATGAAGTACTTTATATCACCTCCTTCTGGATCTCAGAACAAGCGTCTATATTTGTGATGTATAACACTACACCTCCTTCCTTTTTTATCCTGTCTGTCCTTCCTGAGCAAGCTATACCGCTCTATACCAAAATGCCAACCATGAGACTTATCCTGCCAAGTGTCTCTGACACCATTAAGTCCTAATTTAGCATATCTATTAATCTTTCCAATTCTTCCTGCTTATTCTCCATACTCCTTGCATCTTTGTATAGACAACCAAGATACTCAGCAGGTTCCCCCATTGATTTCCCTCTTGTTCCTCCTATGATCCTACTGTAATTCCCCCTCCCTTCAATCTCCCCCAGCACAATATCTAGCCCTCTGTTAAGATCACCTTTTTTATGCTTACTTGTGGGCTTTCGTCACCTGCCCCCTTTGAACCTAAGTTAAAGCCTCCCTCACTAGGTTGGCAAGTTGGCCATGGATGCTCTTCCACTTCTTGGTCAGGTGGATCCCATCTCTTCCCAGCAGACAGTCTTCCTGGAACAGCGTCCCACAGTCAAGGAAGCTGGAGCCTGCCCTCTAGGCAGTCATGCATTCATCTCCAGGATGTGCTTGTCCCTTCCTGGGTCCTTACACGCAACCAGGAGGATGGATGAGACCAGAGCCTGTGCCTGGTTCCTTCACCTTCCTCTTCCAGATCCCTGTAGTCACCCCTGATCTACTCAGGGTCATACCTGGCAACCTCATTAGGGCCTGTGTGGATGGGCAGCATGGGATAGTGGTGAGAAGGATGGATATCATAGAATAAAGAATACGAAAAGTGCACGAGGGAGAAAGACTAAATCCCATTCTTAAGTGCTGTCTGTGGAACTGAATATATAATTCATAACAGATAAAGATGTAGGTTAATAAAATCAGTTTTCTGTTTACTTGTTCCAGAAACACTTGTGAAACTCTTGAATGTATTGGTTATTCTAAACTATTCTTGCACTTCTTCAGTGTAATTGTTGGCCTGTTACAGAAACAAAGTTGTTGTGAATTGTCACCAATCACCATTCAAATTCTGTGCTATGGTGGTTAGTTACATAAGTGACACTACGTTGCCTCCATTCCCTGACTGGTTGAGTTACTTGCTTAAATGAATATTCAGAGACAATTCTTTTGCGGCATTCATCCACCTTGAGTTGTGCATTTTAAATTTAGAAATCATAGAATATCAAGGTTAGAAGGGAGGTCATCTAGTTCAAAGCAGGACCAACCCCAGACAGATTTTTGCCCCAGATCCCTAAATGGCCTCCTCAAGGATTGAATTCACAACCCTTCGTTTATAGCAGGCCAATGTTCAAACCACTGAGCTATCCCATGAGCCAACTCATACTAGTAACCGTACAAGTGACACCATTTCTGGGGAGGCTTGTGTGGAAAGGTTGGAAAATTTTGATAACGTTTAAAAAAATACAACAAACACACGCCTCTCCATTTCCTAGCTTTGGGGAACTGGAAATTCCTAAAAGCTGCTTCTAGAATCCAATTAGTTAACATGATACTAGCGCTAATGTATATTCTTGTAACCACACATGCTCAAGCATGTAATCTTATGTGCTGGTATCAGCTGCCATAGGCCAGTGTCAGACCTTTGTTTCTGACACACTTACATGAACCTGACCCACCTGCACTAGACCTCAGAAAATGTGGATCGGCATTTACTGAGCTTAGCTGGACTATATGGAATCCTTTCAAAGTTTGCCAGTCACTGAGAGTGAGGTCTGGTGAAGTGTGTAATAGTTTCCCAAGGAAAATACGGCAATCCTGTGGTGTGAATCAATTAAAACCAGATATACTGTAGACAACAATCTTGAATGAGCAGGAAGATGGCCTCATGTAAACAGGTCTTTTCCTTCTCTAATTTCTATGATTCATCACTAGCAGAAAATCTCTTTCAAGAAATGTCAGGAGATAAATGTGGAACAGACAGATGCCTCATTCTCTATCTATAGTGACAATATGATTTGGATGTGGTGAGCTATTCAATAGAAGGTTTCATTTAATAGCGGAGATTGTGCTACTCTTATGCACATATTAAAACTAATTAGGCTTCAAGACTAGAGAACTATATGAGCAACATGACTCAGAGGCAAGTATATTATGATGGCTTTTGCTTAAAGCAAGGCGTTTAGATTAGAACATCAGGTTTGTTTTGAGCACATTCAAAGCTTCCAAAATGACCATATGCTCTGGTCTCCAGAAGCCTACTGCACAGTGTTGTCACTTTCCAAGTGCCACGATCATACAGTCCAATGCCCAGAGTTCTTTGCAAGAATTGTGATATGCTGGCTGTCATTTTGGATTCTCTTTGGAGAGATTCCTTGCAGCAGCCAACTTTTAAGCTTTGCTTTCTACTCACAAAGACATATTGAAATCTAGGCAATTATCCCAAGGACTCAGTCATTCTGAGGGGTAACTACATGAATCCAAAAGGCTGGCTATGCCCTATAGTCTCGTCACTCCTTCACGTGTTATAGCTCTGTGGCGCTTTTCACATGGAAATTTCATGGTGCTAACATGGAAATCAAAACATTTTTTATTCAGGCTCCCCCAGAAGTTATTTAATCAAAATGCCCTGTGGTTAAGTGTAACATTGACAACTGCCTCTCTAGCAACCCCTCCTGGCCAGAGATCACTCTATGATGCCCTGCCTCTGTTCCCCCACTTCTTCAGGGCCCTTTAAGACCTCACAGTTCAAGCATAGTTCAAACAAGCCCCACAGGGGGTCCCATATATTTTGTCCACTGGGTACACACTGGCCATCTAGACCTCCAGCCCCAGTTCAATCTCTCTCTCTCCCAGTAGTCCAAAATAAAAGTCTTTCAAAAACAGACCACAAACTCCCACCTTCTTCAGCCCAGTTTAAGCCCTCTCTGAGTATCTGCTTGCTTCCCAGTACCTTCTGCCTGGAGTTTATCCTTCTCCACCAGCCTTTGCAGTCTCTCCCCAGCTTCTTGGACAGGCCCTCTCCCTGCTTAGAGATCCTTCCTCATGCTCTCCTGCTTCTTGACTTTCCCCCTGCTGATGCAGGACCCTGCAGGAGCCTTCTTGCTCCCTGCAGGATGTCTACAAACCTAGCTGAGAATCCTGGGGTTTCCTAGCTTCCTGCCTCTGGCACACTCCGCTACTTTCTCCACTACAGGGGCCACAATCCTCCAGGCAGCTTCCTGCTGCCTTTTACAGTGGGACCTCCTGGTTCAACCAAGGGCTGCTCCTCTTGCAATCAGCCCCACGCTCTCCAGCCCATGGGCAACCTGCCATGTTACGTGAAGTGATAAACACAAAGATCTAAGGAACATTAACATGGCTTGTGACAGACTTCAGACTGAAGAGACAACTTTAACTGGGGAAAACTGTGTTTCACAAGGGAAATTTAGACTTTCAAGGCACAAACTAATCCCTGTGGGCCTGATTATGATATCCTTGCTTACACAAAGTAGCACATTCACTCTGCGAGTAATCCTGTTAAAGGGGGCTAGCCTGATTTATGAGGCACAACTTGGAGTTAGTAAGTGTGGCAGAATTTGGCTCTACTTTGCTTGTCCAGGGCTGATCCATCTCTGATGTTATAAGAGCATTTCATGGGTAGTCACATAACACTGCTTCCTTCCCTAGTTAATCACCATTTGTTAGTAATAAAGAGCAGACACAATAAGTGGAAATGTCCCATTCTTTCCCTTTACTTTAGCTTCACACTTCAACATTAACTAGGGCCTGATCCTGCCAGACGCTAAGCAGCTCTTCCAACATGCTAAGTGCCCTTGACTCTCACAAAAGGTACTGTGTATCACACAGTACTAGGCACTTAGGCTAGTCAGGATGATATTCTAGTTTTTCCCTGTTCATGCTTTCTACTACCTAGCAGCTCCAAGCAGCAAAAGCAAATGCAAGTGCAGCTTCTATCTCCAAAATCCATCCACCAAGCCAGAGCAGCCAAACTCCCTCTTGGCCTGGCATCCAGCTCTAAACTGGTTTTGGGAACAGCTACAAAAGATGCCTGAAATGTTCCATTGATGGACAACCCCTCAGCTTCTACAGCTCTCAGTAGCTGGAGTACTCTACCAGTACAATGATTTTCTTAGCTCATGCAAAAGTTGCATGCAGGCAGATTGTGGCTGGTGGGTTGGTTGGTTGGTTTGTTTTTAAACTGAGTTAACAAATTAGTTACAGGTACAGTCCTTAGACTACAACTGGCAGAATAATTTAAAATATTATTGATGCATACTTTTAGATTTGTGACATTCATTTATAGGTGTGTGGATATCTATGATTTTTTTTCAGGTAACTCTATAAGCTGAGAAGATAAATAAAGAGCTATTAGACCAAAATTTATCTGATAAATACAACAAATTGTCAAATAAGGCATGATCCTTCAGCCACTTACACATACACTTAACTTTGTTAGGATGAGTAGTCCCATTAGTTTCCACTCATGGTAATAAAGTTAAGCATGTGCAGAAGTGATTGTAGGGTTGGGGCCCATATTACAAGCTCACTATTAATCAGACAGGTCTACCTTTAAAATCCCATATTTCTAGCAGGGAATTTCCTATCCTATAAATACTCCCTTCCTGTAAGGCCAGTATGATTTAAAGGCTTGAGGTTTACAGGTTCAGCCCTGTGCAGAGGGAAAGCCTCATTTTGAGAGACCTCCCTCATCTTGATGCCAAAGTAACCAAAGTTCCACATAAATTCAGTCTGACTTTTCAGGTAGAAAATTCCTTAGATAAGAAAGCAAGCATCATGAGGTTACACAAGATCCATTTAGGCTTAACGAAGAAATGTCACTGTGCAGCAGCACCGTCTTTGCAGCTAGCTGCTGCCTCAGTTTCTCCTCACTTAGGTTGGCTCTCCAAATGTCCCAGTTGGACTTTGTTGCTGTGGTAACTTGCTGCAGTGACTTGACCCTCCAGCTAAGTCATGAAGAAAAAGTCCACTCCTTTTCTGGGTATCCTAAATGCGCCCAAGTCTCCAGCTGGGCCCAGCTGCTCTTTTGTGAGGATTTATCTTCTCTCCTCAGCCTCTCCTGGACTCCTTTGGGTTGACAATTTTGGCTGGACATATTTCTGGGTGTTTCATCACATGACATTATTTTTAGTTAAAAATTAATCTTTAATTCCAGGAAACTCCAGGACAGTCCGCAAGGGTTGGCAACCCTAGTCACACACTGCAGCCCACATTTGGGCCTTGAAAAGTTCTCTCTCATATGACAGAGGGCTGGAACAAGGTATATTTACCACTGAAGTCCTACTGAGGGTCACTAAATAGACATTAAGAGGTACTTAAAGGTATGCATAGTCCTTGTACTGGACTTCTAAAGAGAGAATTTCACCCTCAGTGAGAATTAAAATAACTAAGGGAATGTTTTCTTAAAATAATGAAATACATCACAATTTGATGTGTCATCCATCTTGTTTTATTTTACTTGTTATTAACCAATTAAATAATTGCTGCCCATCTGTGAGATAATTTAAATGATTTATTGTACAGTTAATCACTTATGCTGCATCAGCATGTCAGTGGTTACATACTTTGTTTATTTGTCTTGGCATTTTGTTTGTGCTGTCATCTTCAGAAATGAAATTGTTTGAGGTAGTTTAACTGCAAGAGGTGAAAAGGGAATTGAGGGAGACAATGAAAGATGATTAAGGTAATTTGGTTCCTAGGGCGGCATCATGCAAACTGTTGAGTACTCAAGATTTGATCCAGCAAAGCCTTGATACATGTGCTCAACTCTAAATACACGAGCAATAATAGAATATTAAATCTTATATAACATTTTTCTGCCATAGGTCTCAAAATGCTTTCCAAAGAGTAAATTCTCATTATCTCCACTTTACAGATGGAGAAACTGAGGCACATGTGAAGTGACTTGCCCAAGGTCACCTGGAAATCCAGTGGCAAAGCTAGGAAGAGAATCCAGGTCTCCTGAGTCCTACTCCAGTGCTCTAGCCACTAGAAAACACTATGGCTATTCATATGATGAAAGTTAATCACGTGATGAAGAGCTTTGCTGGATCAGGGCCAAATTGCTTAACAACTTGTAGAACTGAGCTGCAGGAATCGGAGTTGGGCCACTGATTTTTCAGTCGGCTAGCAATTCTGAAAAAAAGCTAAACCAAATCCAAAAATTGTGAAAAATTTCATCAAACTGAAAAAAATCGGTTCCAGGTTAATTTAAATATGCTTGGCATTCTTCCTTATAACCTTTATCCCAGTGGGTTCACCTATGATGTAGGAGACACAGGTTCAACTCCCCCTCTGCCTGATATGGAGAAAGGATTTGAACTTGGGGCTCCCGCATTGCAGGAGAATGCCTTATTTCCCTAGGTTGGGGATTTTCTGGGGAAGGTCTCTCCCAGTCTATCCTGGTGAAGCTTTTGCACTTTGTATAAATAACTAGACATTAGAACAGGAACTTGAATTTAGGTTTTTCCAGATCTTTGTTGAATGTCCTAACCTCCCAGGCTGTAGACTCATTCTCCATGAATCACTCTGGCCCAGAGCATGTTCACTGTCATTCAAAGTGGCAATTCATAATGACAATCACTAATTCATTGGACCAGAGAGAGAGAATGAAAACGACATCCTGGGGCTAAAGGTTATAAATAAAAATAAATAAAAATAAGTAAATAAATAAATAAAGGGAGGCCACCACTGTCTCCTCCTTTCACTCAAGTTCCCCAGTTTTTTTTTTGGGGGGGGCAAGTATTTTGGGGGCCAAAACTATTAGTCTCAAAATTGCAAGAGTTTTGGATTGGCCAAAACTGCATTTTAGTGAACAAAGTTTTTGTCCCAGCTCTGCTAGTGATGGATATGTGTAACTAGCTGCTACATTAGATGTTCCATTTTATATACATTAAATGTTCCATTTTTTATGTTAGATGGACTAAGAGTATGTCTATACTACCCACTGGATTGGCGGGCAGCGATCAATCCAGCGGGGGTTGATTTATCGCCTCTAGTCTAGATGTGATAAATCGGTCCCCGAATGCTCTCCTGTTGACTCCTGTACTCCACCGCCGCAAGAGGTGCGAGCGGAGTTGACAGGGGAGTGGCAGCAGTCAACTCACCGCAGTGAAGACACCACAGTAAGTCGATCTAAGAACTTCGACTTCAGCTACGTTATTCATGTAACTTGCGTAACGTAGATCGATCCCCCCCGCCAGCCCTAGTGTAGACCAGACCTTAGATATTTTCACTGCACCATTAATATGTAGCCACCTCTGAAGGTCAATATGTTGCCTGTAAATTTGAATTCTAATGGACAAATCAATCTGAAAATAATGTAAAGAAAATAGGTTTGGATCTCTACAGCTATTGGGGGAACTTGGTAATGACAGTACATTAAATCACAGAAATTATTTCATTAGATATAAATCTTACTACTATGACATTGATGTATTGTAATTAAGACTAATGAGCCATTGATTCTCATCCAGAAATTCAGTTAAGATGACAAATTTCATTTCATTATAGGCTGATGAATAAATGTTCAAGACACACACAGTCTAGGAGCTAAATTCTGCTTTCAGTTACACCAGTCTAAGTTCAGATTTCAAAGGAGTTATTTTGGATTTACAATGATGTAACTGAAAGGAGGGTTTGTGAAATGTTGGGAACCTGCTGTGTTTTTGAAAAGCAGCATATAGTCATTTTCCATGAGAAATGGGTTGAAATTGATGATAAATCTAATCCATCATTCCTGCAATCAAATAAATACTTCACTTAAGTGGTTATACTGGGTGTTTGCAAAGTTCCTTTTTCAGATTTAATAAAACAAATAAATGGTGATCCTCATCCTGGCAGACAAGATCCCAGATTTTCCTTCATTTAATTAAAATATTTAGCTTTTAACAAACAAAATCCAGGATTCTCCCTCAAAACATCTTTAAAATATCTTGGTTATCATCTGAGGGTTGTGAACAAGTGCTGGGTTCCTGGTGCCTCAACCACTCCTAAACTTTGATTTGTAATAAGATGGGATGCACATTTTCCCCTTCTATGACATTCCAGCAGGGTCATTCCCAGCAGCTTTTGGGAGTTCCAAGGAGCAGAAGAAACAAAAATGTCACCAGTCACATATTCTCTGAGTCATGGGGTAACAGCCATGTTAGAGTCAATCTTATCTCATATGTAGGAGTCACTTCAGATTATAAACATTCCACATGAGAAGGAATGTTATTTGAGTCCCTTCCATCAAATTTAATTTCAACCTAAGTCATGCTCAGATGCACACATGGCCACACCACCTCCTTCCAAGAAATGTTATCTCCAAAGTAGGCATCCTCCCATATTTCCAAAGTAAGCAATGGCTATCCACCGTTCATCTTCACTCTTGGCCAGAACAAAGTGTAAAGAAGAAGCTGGAATCCCTCTGGAGGGATGAATCTGCCTCTTTTCTCCCTTGCCCAACCTACATCTTACTTAGAACAAAGTACTGTGAAGATTCTACTAGAGACTTCCCAGATTGCGGGCAGCAAATCTTACAGATTCTTCAACTGGCTGGAAAGAGAACCAGTCACATCACTCACTGTTGCAAAGCCTTCAGTATTGTCACATGATTGCCACACTGAGACTCTGAAATGAGCCACATCTTTCCTTGAGAGGAAATTGTATTTAGCACCTATCTTCATAATGGAAAAAGTAGACAGGTCAGACAGCCTCAGTGTATTCTCCCAGTCATGGGGTAAAAGCCTCATCAGTATCTCTTCTTCCTGTAGATGCACAGCCCATACACTAGAGGATCCTCATCTCTCCTTACTCTCTGTGTTCAGATCCTTAATTCACACATGAGGGTTTTAAGACATATTTTTAGAAGCAATATTATACTGGCCTTTCGTCAATAGGTTATCCTGGCACAGGAGACAGAGTGGGGAACCCAGATCCAGCCTCCTCCTCTTCTGTTAAACGTAGAGGGAGTGCTCTTCCTCCTCTCCATAGCTTGAGGGAGTGGCACTTCCACACAGATCCCTTGGCTCCTTGGCTGGTGCAATGAGAAACTTCCCTCGTGTTTGAACACCACTCCCCAGGCAATATAATAAAATATTATAAGGGCAGCAATACCCCTTCTTCAAAGGGGTAATTGGTTACAGGCAATTAAAGATGCACTGGGCACTTCCCAAGAGACTGAATGCATGTGTAACTGAATTTAACATTTCCTGCAGGCTTAAATGATTTGTTGGGTGACTTGATGTTGTATTTAGGAGGGCACATGTTTAATCTACAAATTAGTGGATTACAGTATTATCTGTAACAACATATTAAATGAAGTATTAATGTAATACAACCCAAACGACACATTATAAACTATATAAGAATATATACAAATTTGATTTAATATGTTAGCTTCCTTCGCCCTCTGTCAGTCTAATTGCCTTTGCATAATCCATGTTTCTAATTATCCTTTAGTATGCCTTGCATATAAATAGCTAATTAGATAGTGTCCCTGTAAGCTATGAAGTATGTAACATTGGAAAACTTACTCCTTTGGAAATTTAATTTAGGATAACAGATCGTGCTACCAATTGAAGAACTAAAGATTTCAGTTTGCTACGTCTGCTTATTTAATTTCAATTTAGTGCTGTTTCATTAGTGCCCGAAAATGTGTCCAGTGATTTTATCCCGACATATATTTAACATATTTTTGTATGCTTCTGTTAATCCAGTGCAATTATTACAACATTCTCATGACCTAAAAATTGCCATGGTAGTAGAGACTGTATATGTGCACCTACTTTATATCCCAGGGATGGTAGATGTGATTATTACTGAAATCTTCATCTGGATCATGGGAATTGCCAGATTGGATCAGACCCAGGGTCTATCTAGTCCAGTGGTCTGTCTCTGACAATGGCCAGCCCCACATTCTTCAGAGGAAGGTGTTAACAAACCTGTAGTAGGCAGATGTGGGATAATCAGTGTTGTCAATTCTCATGATTTTGTCATGAGTCCCATGATCATTACTGTTTTCCTTAAAGCTCCAGCTCCTGGAGTCAAGTGGATGTGTGATGATTTTAGCCTTTATTCTTAAAAAGAAAAAGTAAGTTTCTAGCCCTCGTGGCTAGGGTGAAAGCGTCAATATTTGACCCCAGTGCACCATAAAGGCTCAAAAAGCAAAAGGCAAATAAAAAGAACACCAGATCTGTTATTTTTACATAATCTCATGACTTTAGACCCAATCTCATGATTTCTGGTGAGCCTGACTCATGATTTTTGAACATTTGCGATTGGCAATACTGTAACCTGCTTCCGACATTAGGTCATCCTCTCTTATGGGTCCACATAAGTCATTACTCCATTTCCTCTTGCCTTGTCTATGACTCCTTATCACAATCACGGTCCAGACACTCCTAGGAGAGAACAAGAGGGTTTGAACCCCAAAGAATGTGTGTGACATGTGTGTCACAAAGTGAACTGATATTGAGGGCAGGTTTCATGCCCTCTGGGGTGACGAACCAGAAGGGAAAAGTCAGAGTCTCCATTAGTTAAGAACTCAGGGAGATGGATTTGGGGAGATTTGGGACCGGAAGGGATTATGGAAGTCACCCTACAAGTAATAATTAGCCTGGTGGAATCCAGGGTAAAACTTTATGCTTGTAGGCTGGCTCCTCATGTCAGACCTCTGAGCCACAGCCCCACATAGCATTAAGGCACCCAAAGTTACAAGGCAGGCAGTGACAGAACCCAGAAATAGTCTAGGTGATCCTCAGAACATCACACTCCCCTCCCTAAAACTAGTTTAAATCCCACTTTGCCTAACTCTAGCATGTGCAGAATGCTTTCTTACAGCTAAAAGTAGCATAGATATATTACACTGATCTCCATGCATCTTCACTGGATCCCATTCTTCCCAGAACCCTATCCAGATGTTCTTTTCTTGCTTTTGAAATCTTCAGTGGACTTGACCCACACACACCTGGGTCTCGTCATTAAGAGCTACTCCACATGAGAAAGTATTGCAGAATTGGCCTATACAATTGCACTGTTTCACTCTTCAAATGGTTTTGGTACAGAGGCTCCATGTCAGATACTATACCAAGCAAAGACACATTTTGCATTAGTGTAAACATATGAATTCCACATATAATAATTAATAATACCATCTATATCTCTATATTGTGCTGTCAACCATAAATCACAAAGCGCTTTACAAAGGAGTTAAGTATCAAGATGGGGAAAACAGAAGCACCAAGAGGTAAAGTGACTTGTCTACAGTGGCGCAGAAGCCAGTGGCAGAAGCAGGAACACAAGCCAGATCTGCTCAGACCTAGTATGTTCCCCTAACCACTGGCCACATTGTATGGCTATGTTTGTCTAAGCCACATGGGAGTTCGAATGCCCCATTCCCATTAATTTTAATGGGAAGTGAACATCCAAGTCCTTTGGACAGTTTTACAAATCTCTCTCTCACACACCAATACCAGTCCTTACATACATACTTAAATACAATACTTACCTATAGAATAGATATGTGCTCCCTAAGATTCGTGTAAATGCAACTAACAGTCATATATTTTTCTCCTAAAATTAGTGATGGAGATTGCACACTTATCTTTAAATGAGTCATAGACACGATATAGCAATTTAGAAATCTCTAGATTTCTTATTGGGCCTGGTGTGTTGAGTAAGTGGTGTAATTTGTATTCTGTAAATCTAGGACATCATACAGGGAATGAGACCAATGGGAATGAATAATAGTTAAAACATTACTCTTCCGAGTTTGCACGCAGTGTGCCAGATTCATTCCCAGTGAAAATCCCTTGCAAACAGAGTTGAATCTTTATTATTTAAGCCACATAAAGGGCAATGATGCACATTTCAGAGTAATTATGGTTAATAAGGAGTTGGGGTAAGATTAAAGAACTAGTTCTCAAACTGTGCAGGGCTAAATGTTAAAAAGCATGTGAAGTGGGGATAGCAGATCCTAATCCTTACTAGGGGTAAAATGTTCAAAAGTAGTTAAGTGACTCAGACACTTAAGGCACAGAACCTCATAGGTATTTAGCACCTAACTCCCATTGAGATCTAGGCACCTACATCTTGCTCTGCACCCTGGGTCTCTCTGAGGTTACATGCACTCCCTGGGGATACAATTCATGCCAAAGTTCTCCCCTCTGGTACAGAATTTCTGTGTACATTACAGTAACCCAAGTGGCTAAAGTATTTGGTGCACAGGTGAGGATGATGTCCTTGAGCTCCTAGCACAGCAATGCAAATGTTGTTAGAAAAATAATACTACAAGGCTTCAGTGGGCCAAGCAGTCTGGCTGCTGAATACATCTGCTTGCAACACAGCCAAGACCTTTGACCAACCAAGGATGCAGCTGCCATGTGCAATAGTGCCAAAGTCCATAGGGTTTTTTTCCATTCTGGTCTTGAGAGCAGCACTCTACATAGCTCTTGGACTGTATTATACCTGCAGATAGAGGCTTGCGCTCTTCAGCTTAACCTATCATGGCAATATAAAACTAGATAAATTCATGGAGGATGGGTCCATCAATGGCTATGAGCCAGGATAGGCAGGAATGATGTCCCTAGCCTCTGTTTGCTAGAAGCTGGGAATGAGCAACAGGGGTTGGATCACTTGATGATTACCTATGCTGTTCATTCCCTCTGGGGCACCTGGCATTGGCCACTGTCGGTAGACAGGATACTGGGCTAGATGGACCTTTGGTCTGATCCAGTATGGCCGTTCTTATGTTCTTATAGCAACATTTTACTAGCATAAGCAAACCACCCCAGTGGCAAGCTACTTCCTCACTTGAGAATGCCTGAAAGCTTTCTCCATCTCTCAGGTATTCCTTGAGATGCAATTCTCTTTTCCTGAACACAGCTGAGCATCTCCTTGGATGAGTATCATCAAAACACTATTGTGTTTCACCACATCATTGTCCTTTACCAGCCATCCTTCTGTTTCCCTTATTCCTTCTCAGCCCCACATCAGCTCACACATTTTGACAGAGGCATGAACAATACTCTACTAACCTTGAATATCAAGATTTTTCTGCATTTGTATTGATTGCTTTACTAATAAAAAGAGACATCTCAATGCCTGCTGTGTCTTAAAATGGTTTCACAAGAATAGGTAAACTACAGGGAGAGACAGACTTTCACTGAAGTTTGGAAAGTGGTGATGAATAGAGATGTGCTTAAGCCATAAAATTTAGAACTAGAGTTCATATAGCCCCAGGTTTAAAGATGCTCACCACTATATAGGTTGTAAATCCAAGACTTGAGCAGGACACCATCTTTTTGTGAGGGTTCTCGTTGGCATATAATGATACTGCTCTTTCCACTTATTTTCCTTGAATCTTGCAGTCCATTCCCCTCAAGATGGAATAGACGCTTTTAATGTTATAATCCATTTCATTGTAGCAATCTGTTTTACTCTTGGTAAACACTTTCCCACTTATTATTCAGAGGATTATCAAGCAAGCCTAAACTGAAAACAACGTCTACAGATATTCTTACCTGATAGAGTAAATACACCTATCTGCTTATGCACTTGCTGTCAAACTAGCTCAGCTATAGGGCACAGATGGAAAACATGCATGAGAAAATATGCGCCCTGGGAACCTCTCTTAACAAACAAGATAGTGCTGTCTAGTCTATTTTAGTTATCAGAGGGGCTGAAAAATGCGATAATGAATCTCCATTGACATTTCCTCCACAATTTACAGTACTGAGGGTTTTTAAACCCTTGCGGGACTTCAATCAGGTTCCAGGGCATATTTGTCTGTTCAATTCTCCCACCAGTTTGTTTATCATCAAATGTTTATCATGTAGTGATGATGAATCCAATGAAACGGAGTGAAATATACAAGAATGATTTACCATTTGTGTATTTTCCCTTTTCTTAGTGATTCCTAACAGATTTTTTTTCCAGAAGAGGAAGTGAGTGAAGTCACCTTTCCATAATTTCTGTTTGTCCTTCTCACAATAGCTACAAAATTCTTACCTCTGCAATTTATAAAAGGCTATGCATAGGTGTGACACACCAGGGCACGATCCAGACTAATGAGCAGTTGTGTCACCCTTATCCTGCAACTTTGGATGCCTTACTGAAGTAGTTCCCACATGGGCTGCTCACAGACAGCCTTCTGGCATTCAAGCCATACCCCAACTGAACTGCAGAGCACACCAACAAGATACAGTCCAACGGTCCCATGTAGATGCTGCTGGTGCAAACTAAAAGGTACCTAATTCACCTTAATGTAGTAAAGATGAGATATCTGCTACAGAAATCTTATGGTATCCACGTGGGCCTACATGAGTTTGAATGTAACCAATGAAACTGAAATCCAAATGATTTCTACCCACCCAGCAAATTATCCATTTCATGCTTTCAGACTCACCTCAGTAAGTGATTCAGGGGATCCCATCAGAGACTTTAAGCATTTCAGGAGAGTGTTTGATTTTTTACAAAGGAATATCGAGAGAGATGTCAGTTTTTGCAGCCTGCACTGTCAAACCCACCCCTGTTAATTACTAATCAGGCCTAATTAGAATAAATGAGCATTTCCACACCTGGTCAAAATAATTTTGCTAATATCTTTGTTGGGTTTGTGTCTACATTTAGCAATTAAATTAGACCTTCCCTGGACTCCATTCAATTGTGCAACCTCTGCACCTGTGTAAGGAGGGGAGGAGCTGGGAGTGACAGAGGCCACAAAGACTTCAAGCTCCTCCCCCACGAGTACAAGGTCCAGCTGGCACTCCCGGGTCTCATTTACTACTGGGAGCTGTCCCTTTTAGCCTTTATCAGCCCTGGACATGAGCCACAAGGTGCAATGAGTCAGTAACTTCAACAGTGTTATGTGACCCTTGAATCCTATTGCTTCTCCCTAGTTGTGCCACTGGGAGTGTCAGCGAGCTGGCTGCAGCAGGGCCAGTCTCCTAACAACACACCTGATTCTGGAAGGGGCTGCCTGATTGGCTGCACCTCCTGACTGATGGAAGAATGGAGCTAAGGTTCTCTTTGACCCAACAGCAGCCAGAGCTCGCTGGCTGCTCAATACGTTCCATGCCGCAGCCGTGCTTGATCTTGCTTCCTGTGGCTGCTTCCGCTCCCATCCAGCCCGGGCCCACTCCAGTTCCTGCCCTTCTCCATCTTTGACATCGCTGGCTCTGACACTAGGCCTCCGCTTCCTGGCCATGTCTTTGGCTTGGTGCTCACGCATTGACTCTGGCATGCAACTTCTGATCCCTGGCTCTGGTCCCAGGCTTCTCTTCCCAACTACATCTCTGGCTTGCCCATTGACTCTGATCCTGGTTCTGATCCTCAGATCTGCTCTTGACCACATCCCTGAGAGCCCCACAGCCCTAATTCTTGATGCAGTTTCAGCTCAGCTGCACCCTGATCTCCAGGGCTGGCCACCCATTTCTCCAACCATTAGGCCCAACCACCCTTGTGATCCCGACAGGGAGCCTGAAAAGAAGGCAACCCACCCCCCTGCGTTTGACCACCTGCCAATTTGGCACAATGGAAAAAATTCCTTCTTGACCCCTAAAAACAGGCAATTGGTCAGAGCCACAACATCCTAAGTGGCACAAATCCTAATCTACAGCTAGGGGGAGGTAGGGCAGGACAGCTAACCGGAGTGTAAGCGGATTTTGAAAAGCCTGGTTTAAGCTTAAGTAGGGAGGGCAGAAGGGACACACCGCAGGCAATTAGATGGCCCCATCTCCATTTGCCTAGCCAATGATTAATCAGAGAACCAAAAGGGATGGAGCTGCAGCCGGTTCCCTGATCTGCATGCATTTTGGACTTCTGTCATTCCCTGCCGCCCAAAGTACTTCCCTGCTAAAGGTGCTAAGACAACATTTTTGGCATCTTATTACTGCAGTACACACCCACTTTGTAACCCTAAAGTGTTTCGATAGTTGCCACCTATATCCTTTTGCATCTGATAGTTTAAGAAGTGCTTTTCCATTAAAATAGTCATATGCTTTGGTCTCTGGGTAAATTCCTTTTTGCTTAGAGAACCTAAAGTATGAAACTGTCATTTCTTTTAGATTCATTGTATTTTATTAGTGTTGAGACCCAACTTTTAAAAACCCCTTGACTTTTTGTTTTTGTTTTGTTTTCTAGCTACTAGGCAATACAGTTTCCATTTTTCATTGATTATAAAATTCCCATTGGAACTTCTGATTGGCTGGCTGGCTACGATGTATGATGAGTTAACAGTGCACAGAAATGTATTGTTCTAAGCTGTTCTCTTAATTTCTCTATCCAAATTACATTTGAGTTCAAGCTCATTAGCAGAGCTAGGAATAGAACCCAGGAGTTCTGAGTGACAATTTCCCTGCTCTAATCACTAGATTCAAATTCCTTCACAAGAGACACCGAGCAGTGAATTTTTAGGTGATTAAAGTCACTTGAGATTGATAGGTAAAGTGTGTGGGAGAATCCAGACATGAACCAGCTGTCAAGATACTTTACATCATCACCTGAGGCATGCTACAATCACCCAGAAATGCAGCACCTGTCAACTCATATTGCTTAAATACTCTAATCCTCTGCTGGTATCACACTGTTCCTGGTAATTCTTCCTCTCTCCTATACATTTATGTCTTTACTCCAGGATAATTATCTGCTGCTCTAGTTCTTTCTGAACTGCTTCACTGAATTTCTGTTCTTCTTGATGACAGATAATTTTTTTTCCCTCCTCAGCCCTATCTTCAATCTGCCCTCTGAATGCAGCTGGTGAAAGTTCCTGGCTCTTATTAACTTTCAGGTAGTCTCATGTTTCCACATTAAAAAGTTCTCAATAGCTAAGATTTCTTCAAGTACTCTACTGCCTCTTCTCTTCTTCCCAAATGCTATCTGAAGGGAGGGAATCCTCAACTTGAGGAATTTTATCTACGAGCGGGACTCTGTTCCTGAAAATGTCCACCAGAGTCCCTCTAGAGCTGCCTTCAAGGTTGGATAGGAGAATTTTTTACTCAGGGCTTCTCTTTTTTCACTATCATGTCCTTTGAGAATCCTACTTTTTTTTTCTCCTGATTTTGCCCAGTGATGTTTGACTACTGGTCTCTGGCTATGTAGTGAAATTCTATTCAGTAAGAGCCAAATCTTGCCCACTTTATTTTACTGAGCAGATTCAAGGTAGCAACAATGGATGTGACAGACTCAAACCAGTGGGGTACAGGAGTCTGGTAGAGGGCAAATATACTGGTCACTGGATAAATAGTTTTCTGTTCCCTAAGTGACCAGAGCAGGGGCTTTACTAGAGTAATCAGGAACCTTCTAGAACCAATTAAGGCAGACAGGCTACTTAGAAAACCTGCAGCGAATCAAGGCAGGCTAATCAGGGCACCTGGGTTTAAAAAGGAGCTCACTCCAGTCAGGCAGGGGGGAGCCAGAGGAGAGGAAGTGTGTGTGAGGAGCTGGGAGCAAGAGGCACAAGGAGCTGAGACTGAGAGGGTGTGCTGCTGGAGGACTAAGGAGTACAAGCGTTATCAGACACCAGGAGGAAGGTCCTGTGGTGAGGAGAAAGAAGGTGTTTGGAGGAGGCCATGGGGAAGTAGCCCACGGAGTTGTAGCTGTCATGCAGCTGTTACAGGAGGCACTATAGACAGCTGCAGTCCACAGGGCCCTGGGCTGGAACCTGGAGTAGAGGGCGGGCCCAGGTTCCCCCCAAACCTCGCAACTCCTGATCAGACACAGGAGGAGCTGACCCAGACTGTGGGTTCCACAAGAAGGGAAGATCACTGAGGTGAGCAAATCTGCCAATAAGCACAGGACCCACCAAGGTACAGGAGGAACTTTGTCACACTATTTAAAAACAAAACAAAACCAAGAGAACAACCTTCATAGCTCTTCTTGTGTGCAGTGGAAATTGCATAGACAATTGCATGTTCAAGTGTGATTCCTGGGCATCTATGTGCAGATGTTGGGGTGGGCTCACAAAAGTGGGGTTTCACGGGCACACAGCAGTTGCACTTGCATTGTAGGGTGTCACACCTTTCACGGCTGTCGTGGAGAAGTGGATGTGCCTATCAGTGATCCTCACCCCACTGGGGAGAGAAACACATTCTCTCTCTTTTTTTAAATGAAAAACCTCAAAGAGCATGTTTGTTTAGGAGTTCAGGGCCAGCCTTTGAGAAGAACCTGTTTCCCATGTAGGAATCTTAATGAAGTGGCCACATTTTTTCCCCATAGGAACTGTTGGGGGCTGAGGCCTCAATGAATGCTGAGCCCTTCTGAAAATGTTGACCGTAGGGCCATTCTTCCTCAGATGTAGTGTCCCGAGGTAATTAAACTTTTGCCTCCTGTGTACCTTTGGAATCTAGAAGAGGGGGCTTTCAGGGGAGGGCAGACGCAAACTGTAGAAAGGAATAAGGGACAATGAAAACAGTGCATCCAGTGCTATGCAAATAGATCTGCTGCCCACCCACCCTATGGAGCAGGGCAACAGAAGTTGCAGAGACTCGAGTATCAGCAGGGTGACTATGGAGCAGCAGCGACCAGAGGGAATCTCCACAGCTGTCCCGCAGGCTGGAAGGATTCCTTCCCCCCCTTTCCTTAGCTGCAGAATGCCCAGCTACTGCAGTAGGGTTTGGGCTTTAATGAATCTGATTCTGAAGGCTTTTTATGGGGTTTTCCCCTCCTTTTCCAAATGAGTTAAAGCTGTATCAATCTGCAGCCCAAAAAACTAATCTCCCTTCAGTTCCTAGTCATGCTGTTCAAGTAGATCAGAATAGATACAAGAGGAGAGCAATGACCCAGGAGATTACAAGAGAGATGAATATCCCTGCTACAATATTTATATATGCCAGTGCATATTAGCATATGATCTATATATTTCAAACATCCCTGGCAATGAGGTAGCAATTAATTTGCATTAAAATCAGGAAAGTTCCTTTGGAAAAAAAATTGATATGCTACATTGTGCCTGTTTCAACGATTCATGGATTAAATCCAGCCCAACAGTAATAATTTCTGGGAAGAATAGCATTCCAGAAAGGCTTGTCTTGAGGTGATTTGCCTTGTTACTACCAGAAGCTCATTCAAAAAACATATTTTTAATCTTTCAGGTGCACCCAGCCACTTTACGCTAAGATGGTCTCAGATAATGGAACACGGATGCTTTGATTACTATAAAAAAATTTAAGCAAGGCCGAGAAGAAGGTGTTTCCATAGGCATCACTCAGCATCCTGGATTTAATTGCAGCTGGATTTTTCACATTGGGTGGAATTCATCCAAAATGGCAGCAAAAAGTCTATGCGGTATAAAGCCTTCAAAATAGGGTTGAAATGTGATTGATGCTGTACACAAGTTTCATTCTGGTGCTGTGCACAGGGGTCAATTTCAGCCATGCTGAATATCTTAAAGGAGAACCATGCACAAAACAATGAGAAGAGTCAATAGCGAAATGAATATACATTCTTCAGAGTATTGAAAGACAGTTAAGAATGGTAGGGCAGGAGCTCCTTTGCACTTAATCTGGCATAGGGAGGCAAACACCTGTAAAAAGCAGAGGAGGACAGGCATTTCCCATCACAACTCATTAAAAATGGTTTTGTCTAACTAAGGCCATGTCTACATCTAAAATTTTGCAGCGCTGGTTGTTACAGCTGTATTAGTACAGCTGTATAGGGCCAGCGCTGCAGAGTGGCCACACTTACAGCAACCAGCGCTGCAAGTGGTGTTAGATGTGGCCACACTGCAGCGCTGTTGGGCGGCTTCAAGCGGGGTTCGGTGAACGCGAGAGCAAACCATGGGGAATCAGGTCTCCTTCCCCGGTTTGCTCCAGTGTTCCCCGAACCCCCGAACAAGCAGGTCTCCTTCCCTGCGGTTTGCTGGGTGGTTCGGGGAACGCGAGAGCAAACCCGGGAAAGGAGACCAGCTTCGCCGCGGTTTGCTCTCGCGTTCCCCGAATAAGCAGGTCTCCTTCCCTGCGGTTTGCAGGGTGGTTCCGGGAAACGCGAGAGCAAACCGCGGCGAAGCTGGTCTCCTTTCCCGGTTTGCTCTCGCGTTCCCGGAACCACCCAGCAAACCTCAGGGAAGGAGACCTGCTTGCTCGGGGTTCGGGGAACGCGAGAGCAAACCGCGGCGAAGCTGGTCTCCTTTCCCGGTTTGCTCTCGCGTTCCCGGAACCACCCAGCAAACCTCAAGGAAGGAGACCTGCTTGCTCGGGGTTCGGGGAACGCGAGAGCAAACCGGGGAAGGAGACCAGCTTGATTACCAGAGGCTTCCTCAGGTATGCTGGGATACCTGCTTATTCCACGGAGGTCAAGAAAAGCGCTGGTAAGTGTCTATATTTGATTACCAGCGCTGGATCACCAGCGCTGGATCCTCTACACCCGAGACAAAACGGGAGTACGGCCAGCGCTGCAAACAGGGAGTTGCAGCGCTGGTGGTGCCCTGCAGATGTGTACACCTCCTAAGTTGCAGCGCTGTAACTCCCTCACCAGCGCTGCAACTTTCTGATGTAGACAAGCCCTAAGGATTGAGCATCTGTTAAGGCTGCCGCCTTCGCCAACAGGAGGAATTGACTGAGGGACTGCCGTAAACTGAATGTATAGGTCTCTACAGCTTGAGTAAAAAGCCAGGCTCTGTAGCTGGGGGCTGTAACAGACTCATATGCTCTGTGAATCAAGCACAAAGGGCAAAACAAACAAACACTTCTCTGTGGGTTACAAAAGGACCACACAATTTGGACCACGGTGTCTTTTTTCAGGTGGAAATGTCATATTCCCCATAGAATATGTATCTGGATTTTGAAACACAGTAGAACCAGAAAAGTAACAAAAATAATGTGTAACAACCACTCTTGTTTCGGATGCATTTTACTGAGAGGCCAAAGAGAGGAAACACAGGCTGCAAGAGCACGGATTTCCATTTTCAAGGAACCATCTATGGCCGAAATCTTGTGAATGCTTGTGCTTATCTTCACTACCTTGATTAGTACCACTGCAATCAACTGGACTACGCATGGTATGACAGTAGTAAAGTTAGCGCATGTGTGTGTTTTGTGGATTGGGGTGTAGATGTGTGCAGAGAGCTACTGGCCAAAAAAAGACATCGACCGGCAATGAAATGCCTCTCAGAGGAATAAGACAGCGTGTGAGCATGTGTTAGAAATGTTTGGTGAAAGCAGCAGGAGCAAAAGTTGTATAAATCATGAAAATAAAATCTGCATTGTGGATCATTTTATTTTTTGCCCAGAAAATGTACTCATGTGAAACAAAACTAAACAAAAAAGTTGATATTATCATAGCAAGGAATAGACATGACTAAATAATTAATGCAGGCCTTGCAATTCAAGTCAATTTGCCTTCAACATCATGACTTATAAAGCCCTAGGCCTGCATTAATAACCCACTAGCACATGGCTTTTCTTATTGTTTCATTATTTATAAATTTTATTGCTTATTAAAACAAAGCAAAGTTAATGAGATATAATAGATTTATAAAATTCTTTTCTTAGTTAACATTTGCTTTGTAAAAGTGAGAAATGGAATTTAACTCAGCTCCTTGCTAAACCTGCAACCAACACACCAAACCTCTTGTTGCTCTGTCTGGGTAGACTTCATCACTCCACCCAGTACAATACTTTGTGTAAATGTAATACTTTGTGTAAAGGGCTGCCGAGAGTGGGTTCGAGCCCTGGTGAAAAAATTGTTTTGGGCCCCTCAGCAAGGGCGGACCAGCTAAACAGGGCTGACAAAACCGGGGAAGCTGGGCCCCAGACCCCTTCCAGTCCACCGGGCCCTGGTAATTTGTACTGGTTTCCCCCATCTCTCATCGGCCCTGGCTGTAGCCTAAGTTCTGCTGCACCACAGGTCTGCTGCAACCTCTGTGATAAGTGAATTTTTCCCTCTGTGCTCTAAGGGCCTTTAGTGCCTCAAGCTGGCAAGATGAGGAGTGGAAATCCCACAACTACCCCCCTGCAATGAGTGAGGGGAAGCTCTATAATCTTCTCTGTGCGTCTGAGAGGGGCACAATGTCCCTGACAATATTTGATGCTCACTTTGTACTGGTGTAATTGACTACACAAGAGGTGGTAACAGGGAATCAGACCACAGAGGGCCAGTTTGTTCTCTTTTCCCACCTTCCTGCCTCACCATTATTGGCTCACTTCTACTCACTCATGCGGCGAGGAAACTGGCTGTATGGTCCCCTTTGGGAGTGTCCAGAACTACACAGGACTCCTGCCCAGTTCTTGTGTGCTGGGAGCACAAACACTAGATTTGTGCCCATCCATGCACAGAGGCCATAAGCGTAGTAGTGTTTGTGAGGATAAAGCTCTTTGTACCCTACCAGCTCTCTTAAGATACGTCTAAGATCTACTTTTAAACTACAGTTATGTTTCTAACATTATGGCTGTGGCAGCCATCTTGTCAAAGTAAAGTGTAGGATCTGTATGACCCAGTCAATGTGAGACCACTTTATTTTAGCAAGATGGCTTCCAACAGCAGTTTCTTCAGCCAGAAATATTTAGTTGCACTTATGAGAAACCTAAACTCTCTCACACAGCTCACAATTTATTAATGGCAAGAAGTGCTTTCTACCTTTCAAACCCTCACTCCACCGTATTGAACATAATGGGTTCAGCTTTTCTTCTACAAAATGATTTTCACCATAATAGCAAATGTTCCTCTAATCAAAACAGACTTTTATTTGCATTCTACCTTTACAGTCCTTCCAATACCATATTTTTTGATGTAATCAAGAGAACAATACAACAAATTCAGAAATAACTGTATTAAAAATATGCCAAAGGAAAATTACTTAGTTCAATTCCAACTGTCAGTATGATTTTCCTTCCTAACCATCTTGATAACGTGTTAGATATCAACGACTTAGGTGTTTCTGTGAAGGATATTACTTCCTGCAAAAAGCTGATGCTAAGAGCTTTATTAATTGCACGTTGATTGTGGTTACAAAAAGGGAAATCCACTTCAGCATGTCAATTTAAGTGAATTTTTAGGGCTTGACATAACTATTGAGAACACTAGAGAGAAAAGGTGGGAGAGGTAATATCTTTTATTGGATCAACTTTTGTTGTGGAGAGAGAGAACCTTTCAAGCTTACACAGAGCTCTTCTTCAGGCCCTCAGTAATTCAGGGTAGGCCAATCTGTACCATTAATAAACCCGATAAGCATTGATCAATTTGCTTCATTCTAAGGAACGGAAAGGAAAACTGGAACAAAATAGGGGCTCACTTTTCAAATGTGGTACAGCAATCACATATTGAATCACATATTCATTTCAACAGAACAATTTGCATGCGTAAGTGTAAGCACACGTTAAGTACCTTGCTCATTGGGGGGCCCTGAACACTCACCTCAATGGGAGAAGTCTTTACATTCAAAAGCTACTTTGGAATAGAATTTGCGGAGGGATTTTGATTGCACCTTTTCAGTTTAAATACATTTCCCAAGCCGTATCCGAGGATTTATAATTTCAATTCACATACAGATTGTAAATTCTTTGGGGGCAGAAACCATCTTTTTGTTACACATTTGAACAGCGCCTAGTACAATGAGCTCCTGACCCCTCACTGGGGCTCCTATGTGCTACTGCAATATAAACGATAAATAATAATAATAAATAATAATTGCAGCTCAATAGCTCATTCTGGATACTGTATCAGATGGGCCAAATGTACATGACATAACATCCTCCAAAATATGCTCCAGATTAGAGAGAACATTCACATACAAAATATAATCGACATACATCAATAATTGTCAGTTAATTAGTAGTCTCCCTGGCACAGATTCTCTCCTGCCCTAGAGTTCTGATCGGTACAGGAGAGAGGGGACAGTGTCCAGGTCCCTGATTATTGTGGCCAGTTCCTCCCATGAATCCACTTAGAGCTGCTGTGGGCAGTTCTAAATTCCACCACTGGTTTAAGGTCGTTAATGGACCTGATACCAATGGAAATAGATAGAGGGGACTGGTGTAGCCACTCCATACTTCCTCCCTGGCTCTCATGGTGGAAGAGGAGTGGGCTCAAAGGCCTGGGACCTGGCAGCAGAACAGTTTTTCCCCTACACCAGGAGGATTCTCTGCTGGCAATTTTCAGCTGCATTATAGGAGTGATGCAGAAGAGCCATACGGTCTTGTGAATTTGGCCTTGTATCTTCTAAACTGGCCTATTGAAACAACGTTCGTGCCAAATTGCGGCTGCCTGCCTGCATACACACGTGGCACACAAGGTAGAGTGTGCGCAGGGAATACTTGCCTTTCATCAACACAACACTCACACAGGAGGCAACTGGCCTGCACTCTCACAGCTCCTAATAGTGTCTATTAGCCCAGAAGGAACTTGTCTGGCTAGGGAGTGCCACAAGTGATCATCCAGTGGCATGGAGCTGATTCCTCGATATACCTTCCCTGCAGTCAGCATAGCATGGAAAAGGAGTGTAATCAGAAAAAGGGGATATAGCCACAACACCCTACCTCAATGTCAATTTTTGGCAGTATTTTCAGCCCCTTATGACTTTTACAGGCTTGTGTAAACTAGAGAAGCCCACAGGCTGTTCTAGCATAAAATGGGGGCGGGGAAGGGAAGGAGGAGCCATGCACAAAGCAGCACTAGGACTAGGCAAGTGCAAAGGAGAGCATTAAAGCCACCTTCACACACCATCCTCTGACCTGTACTCCATGCACAACAGCCAGGCCTGACGATCGGGCTTAAAATGTCTCCCCCTGCCACGGCTGCAGCACAAGACACGTTCCATCATCGCAGGGCTTCAAAGACTCATGGGGTTGTAATTTGTCCCTTTGCCTCCAGCTAAGTTGTCAGTTATTTAAAAATATTATCTTGCTTAATCTCTCTTGCTTTCATTATGACTGACATTATAACAGTAGTACACAGGGAATGCCAAAGCATGAAGGGTGGATAGAGGGAGCACCTAGAACAGATTTGTTACCTCCCTTGATATTTGAACACTAACAAGTTTAGTACTCAAGAGTTGCAGTTTTTCTAGTGGCATCTTTATGGTACTCGACTGATGCTCCCACCAAAATTTATGGCTCCTTGAGCAGACTCTCTGAACCACAATCATAGTCACAGTAAATCTAAAGAATACTGTATGTGACAATGGACACTTCTCACGCCTCTTTAACGTGGTGCATTGGGGGCAGGGAGATAGCCATATGTACTGCTTTCTCTCTAGTTAGAGAACTTTGAAGCTTTTCTTGGCTGCAAAAGGGCAGCAACATAGAAACGAGGGAACTGACTCTAGAAGTAATGGCCACCAATACTTGCCTCCTACAAGTCTGCTTTTTCTTCCCTTTCATCTCAGTGTCCCCCTTCTTATTTTTAACCATACCTATGGCCATATATATGATCCTCTCAATAGGTGGGGCAGCAATGCAGGTGGCCATGGAAACAGGGAGTGCTGTCTCCATGGCATCATTTCACATTTCCAAACAGAAGCTCTTACATGGGAGTTTCCCAGGTTTTGGATTAAGCAGGTGGGAAGGAAACCAAGTGAGGGGACAAATGTTCTCTACAGCACTGCATCCGCAATGCTAAACCTCCCAACATGAGAGAGTTAGGAAGGCCGAGGCCTGTGTGGGGACCCTCAGCAACAGGGCTCCTAGCAGTACTCAGTAAAACAACTGGAGAATATTAATGGCTTTGTGCTGCTTGTAGCCACATCACTCGATTGTGTGTGTGTGTGTGTGTGTGTGTGTGTGTGTGTGTGTGTGTGTGTGTGTGTGTGTGTGTGTGTGAGTGAGAGAGAGAGAGAGAGAGAGAGAGAGAGAGAGAAACATACACACAAAAAAGATGCCAGTAGATGGTGCTCAAGAATATTTTTTGGAGGACCAAAAAGCGATGCAAACGACTTTCACTGCCAGCTCTTCACATCAACTCGTAACTCTTAAAGCTTCTCCATCTTAATTCTTCCATATTTGAGG
Source organism: Gopherus flavomarginatus (assembly GCF_025201925.1). Lineage (NCBI taxonomy): Eukaryota > Metazoa > Chordata > Testudines > Testudinidae > Gopherus > Gopherus flavomarginatus. The sequence goes on along the minus strand of NC_066628.1, from coordinate 41,630,292 downwards.
CCTGATTCTAGACACTATAGGGGAGGGTACTTATTTTTTAAACATAGGACAACAGGACTGTATTTCCCCCTCAGAGATCCACTTTCTATTCAGTGACAGAAGCAAGAAATGGGGACCAGAAATCAAATCTAGATATTCTGTCTAGCAAAGAAAAGAAGCACAGAGACCCTTCAACCCAGGAACAACGGTTTTATTAACAGATTATGGGACTGGGACTCAGGATACCTGGTCTCGTTCATAGTTCGGCCACTAACTTCCAGTGTGATCTTGGGCAAGTCACGTAAACTATCCTATGCCTCAATTCCAACCTCTGTCAAATGGGGAGAACATATCCTCATTGAGGTGTTGTGAGGATAAAAAAAATCCATTCACGATTGTGCGGCAGTGACATACTACAGTGATGAGAACCATATAAGTAGCCAACACCACATGTATGTTTTTCAAGTTATTGATTTTTCTTTCAATTTGTGGAAAATTTCATCTGCCAAACTTTAGCAAGTGACTGGTGTTGTCACAATGTGTCTGAGTTATGTCACTGTTAATGAAGGAGTGTAACTGGCATTAAACAACATAACGTAGGTCATTTTTTGCTGTACTTAGTTTTTATCATGCAATCAATTTGTAATAGGTGTCTCTACATGAACTGTGGGAGCGATATCACTGCATGACCTCCTTTTAGTTTTCTAATAGAGCTTTAATTCCTCCTGTCACTTTGAGTTTTACAATTGTTTCTCTCTCCCATAGAATAATGGGAATGAACCGAAAAATGAACTGAGGGTTACCTTTGCTAGCGAATGGAGGAAGGAAGTGGCAGCTAGACCTGGTGCCATTCATCACTAAGCTTTAGAGCCCTGTGGTGTGACTAATATGGACTATAACTCCCCTTTCTAAAAGGAAATCCTGGAATAGACAAAACTTGCTGTTTACATTGGCCCAGGTTCTGGAGTGGAGAGCTGTTCAGTCAGATATTTGTATTGTGGTAATGCTCAGGGCACCATTATGCTAGATATTGTACATATATGAGAGTCCTTGCTCTGACAATCTAAATAAACAAGATAGACAACGGAAATATTATTGCACCCATTTTAGAGATGAAGAACCGAGGCACAAAGATATTAACTGACTTGACCATAGTCACACAGAGAGTTTTTGACAGACCCTAGGATTGAACTCAGATCTTTTAAGTCCCTAGCCACTGCTTTAACCACAAGACCAGCCCTCCTCACTTTCTAACACAGCACAGCATCAGCCTGCCACCCTACCTGAGTGGTGCCTGTTCTGCCTTGTGCCCAGGAGTGGTCTGGCTGTGCTGTGCCTGCACTGGCTGGCGCCCAACGAGCTGCCAGCACAGCCAGGGCTTCCATATGCCTGCCTACTAGGGTTGCAAAATGTCTAATCACATAAAATCAAAGACCCTTCCCCGCCCCGCCCCTTTCCTGAGATTATGCCCGTCCTGACCCTTCTCTGCAGCCCCACCCTCTGCTCACTTCATCCCCCCTCCTTCCGTTGCTCAATCTCTCCCACCCTTACTCATTTTCACCAGCAGCGGCAGCTCCAGGCACCAGCGCTCCAAGTGCATGCCTCGGGCAGCAAGATGTGGGGGGCGGCCTATCGGTCCCTGCGAGGGCAGCAGTCAGGCAGGCTTCAGCGGCGTGCCTGCGGGAGGTCCACCTGTCCCACGGCTTTGGCGGCGAATCGGCGGCGAATATGCCAAAGCCACAGGACCGGCGGACCTTCCGCAGGCAAGCCGCCAAATCCACGGGACTGGGGACCTCCCGCAGGTGCAGTGCCGAAGTCAGCCTGCCTGCTGTGCTTGGCGTGGCAAAAAAGCTAGAGTTGCCCCTGTTCACCAGGCTGGGACAGGGGGGTGGGCTGCAGGCTCTGGGAGGGAGTTTGGGTGCAGGAGGGGGTGGGCAGTAACACCTCAGTCAAGACAGCGGGTTCAACTGTGCAAGGGATTATACAAACACACATACAAAGATATGAACCCATCTCCAAAGAGTTTACAATCAAAATGAGGTGACTTCTGTGCACTCACATATTTACAGTTTGGAAAACTTAACCATTTAGGAGCAGAAATCTGGGCTAAATTTGTCTAATTATTCACTGAGCTGTATTAGGTAGAGACAGACCCATATTCTGCTGTGTTATGCAAGTGCAATTGTTATTAACTTCAACAGTGATTTTGACCTCCATCCATACTGGTTGCTAAACTGTCTTTAAACAGTGCTAACCAAACCAGTTTTAAATACTGGTTCAAACAAAAAAGTTTTAACTAAAAGAACAGGAGTACTTGTGGCATCTTAGAGACTAACAAATTTATTTTAGCATAAGCTTTCGTGGGCTACAGCTCACACAAAAGCACATGGCTGTGCTGTGCTCCTGGCTGTACTGACATGGAGGTTCAAAAAGCTTGCAGTCTAGAAGCACAGTAAGTTTTTGCCTCTTTACAAAAAGTGACCAAGAGTCCTGTGGCACCTTATAGACTAATGGAAGTATTGGAGCATGAGCTTTCGTGGGTAAACACCTACTTCGTCAGACACATGTAGTGGAAATGTACAGTGCTTCAAAATCCAGGAACAATGTCTACATGCAGTAGAGTATGGTCTTATTAAGTGATACTCAATGTTATCTGGAGACAGATTCAACTCTAGTTTAAGTCCATTGGTTTCAGTACTTCTTACAGTGAGGATGAATTTAGCCCCATTATATGCATTTGCACCTAGACCTTGATCACTGAGCTCAGTTTGATTAATTTGAGAGATCAGATAATCTTATTAAATGTGACCTGCTCACACCATTTCACATGCAAACAGTTTCAAGGAGCAATGTGTTACTTTATTGCTGTAGTTCAAACTGGAGGAAAGTTTTGGCTATAAATGTAGCAGTTCATAAGATAAATTTAACCACAGACTTCATGTCAGAGCCTATAAAACATAATATTCACCAGTCAGTTATAAGCCAATAGGAAATGCTAGCACAAAATGAACTTCAACTTTTCATGGTTATTTAAAGCAAATTAACAATGACAGTAATGTAATTTCCTTGGCATTACTCTTTTTCATTTCTTTGCAGCTGCATCTTGCTAGAATCTTTAGAGAAGTTTAAACTGATTTCCAGAAATTCTTTGAAATAAATACACCTTACCATTATATATACACTCCAGACTTTAGCAGAGGTGAAGAAGAAATAATTTGCATTTCCATTTAAATGCACAGCTTATACTAATCTATAGATGGAAACTGACAGTGTATATTTTTCAAGACTAAAATATTTACCTTTATCAAAATACAGAGCTAAAATTTACAACTGTGACCCGCTTCTAATGCCTCGGGCAGAAAAAGCTCCATTTCATGATTTCCTAACAAGGTAAGAAGTTGCTAAAGAGCAAGTCTGCTGTCATGCTAACTAATGAAGTAGCACGAGCTATGAATTATAATGCTGGTTTTGAGAGGGCAGTTGTCTGCTGTCGTTTCAAATAAACTATTTAATTCAAGTTTTTAGGGAAATATTGTGCTTTCACATTGGTACGATATTCAGTGGGCTAAATCCAGCCTTTGCCATAAGAGGGCACAAGTCCATTGACGTTAGTAGAATCAATTTCAAAAGAGAAGCACTTGTTTACATTAAGGGTTGAATTTGGCTCAGTAGTAATTAGATGTTGTAAACAAGATCCATGAAGTTCATCTCCCATTCTCTAAAACCACTTTTACTGTGTGTGAAGGCAACTCAGGAATTACAAAATACCATCCAACTTCCATTGAGGCCAATGGAAAGATTCCCTTTGTGTTCAATGGATCAAGTTCACAATCCCATCCATTCTGACTTTTCTCCTAGGGCCTAATCAAAAGCCCATTGAGGTTAATTGGAGTCTTTCAGTTTACTTCAATGGGCTTTGGAAAAGGTCCCTGAGGCCTGCATGATCAGTAATTATAAATCATGTCATTTCTTATCTGGAACTGGGAACTTTAGTAAACTAGGCGATATTCACAAATTTCAGATTCCCGTGTACTTTAAACAAGATTTATGCTTTTGGGGAAGAAAGACTCCAACGGAGTTTGGACTTTGTATTCTGTCACTTTCAGCTCCTCTTCCTGATAGTGTTGTGCATCTCAGTGACAGCAGCAGTTTCCAGCCCAGAACTACCACATTCCAAAGACTCTGTGTTAACAGAGCTTGCTTCTTATTGGCTTTTTGTCTCCTCCATCAGCATAACTTAATCCACTTACTGTATTTTATTGGCTGTCCAAGGTGTTGGGTGCTGACTGAATTCTCACAAGCCATTTATCTCCCTTCTTTAAGAAAGGGCACTCAGATCTATGAAAGTTTGGTACTGTTAGGAGCATTCCTACCCAAGATGTCTGAGCTCATCCCCAATTCTCCAAATGGTGCTCCTAACCTTCCTAATCAACACAAGTCACATCACATGTGCTATAGAAAGATGCAAAGAAATGAGATCTCTTGATGGTGAGTTGGCTTTAAGGCTCTGTGCCAAGAAACCTAATGTTATAACCAATCATTTGCAGGTATTACATAAAACCAGCATGCACCAAGTAAATGGTAGCTATATTAGTCCATTAGAGAAAAAATAAAATAAAAATAAAGAACTTGCAGGTGATCTCATTAAATAGACTAACACCACAATGAATCGGTTTGGGGACTACTTTGCTTTTTAAAATTATCAAATCTACTATTATGTTGTCAACTGGCATGTCAGGCTGATTAAAATAACTGCATTTTTATTGGCAAGGCACAGTGTTTAATGACCTACCTAGCAAAACCAGGATACAAATATTTGTGTAATACATCCCATTAGTAGAAAGATCTTGGGTATGTGGTTTGTGAAAATGTAGCAAATTGCAAATGGAAGCACTTACCCCAGTTTTATATCAGATTAACCCCACTGAAATCAGTGAAGTTACTCCTCTCACATACACTGATGTAAATCAGGGTTCAGAACCCCAGATCTACTTACCTGTCTGCTTCACCGTTATTGGGGTGTCTAGTGATGGGGACAGATTATAATGCTTGCCATAAGGAATCCTGGTGTCTATATGACTGTTTCTGCTATGATAAAACCCAAGTCCTCTATAGAGCTTTTAAGACTATTCTCAAAAGGCTTCAATAAAGTGTATTTAACTTTATTGATTGAATTCATTTTACTCTGTTTTTTTTTCTTCCTTTTTTTAAATTCCCCAGTGATTAGCAACTATGGAATGTAGAACCGCCAAATTCTGAGTAGCTGGAACTCATTCTGGAGACCATATCCAGGATTAAATCACATTGCTGTACTGGAGGTACTTGTGAGTATCCAGAGATAGCATTCATCACTAGTTCTCCCCTCTCTAGCATTCCTTCCTAGTACTTCAGGTTTTTATTTTTATTTTTTTAAAAGTGTATAATTCATTAAAACAACACATCTCTGCTGGCAGTTAATTACATTTCTGCAACAACACCTGCCTTGGGGTAGGATGCTTGCACACAAGTATTTACGTCCAGAGTTTTGTAGTTAGGCCACGAAACACAGTGTCCTGCTGATAAACAGAGTTATTTTTGCACTTACGTTCCTCATTCAAGGTCTGAATAGATGGTTTTCCATCAAAACCCTGGAATAATGGCTAAATTAATTTAGTAATTACCACAAAGTACATTGAGCATACAGTAATTAATAGTTCTAAATGCTTATGTTTTCTTTCATGCAAATAAGCACCTATGTCAACAAAGTGTCAGTAGCGGATACTTTAATACAGAAAGACATTACGTGTATTTTGGCTTGGTTCCCCACCCCACTTCTTCCAGCACTCTTCATTAATATAATAAAATCCTCATTATAAAATCATTAGTGTAAATGCAAATAAAGTCTTACATTGTTAATGTCCCAGCAGGTCCTTAATCACTTGAAAAGTCATGCCACATTAAGTAGAATATCGATTTCACATGATAAAAGTGGATGATGTGTAAGACATTAAGCTACCTTTTTGAACTATTAATGGAAAAGAAAGTCCTGTTGCATTTGAAGTTATTTCTCTGCATTGTTTATATTTTGGAACCTAAAAATCCTCATTAATTCAAAACCCCGGGGAAATGTTGTGATTGAAAAAGATCTGTTAGCGCATTATCCCCCTGGCCTCTTAAGTCTGTGTTTCCTTTTGCCTGTAGCCTTGAATCTGTTCAGTAAAGCCAGTGATGCACACACACATGCAGTGACATAATCCCTGGAAAATCTTATATCTTGTCAATGTAACAATTTCTAGGATTACTCCCATTGCTTGCTAACCCTTAGGAACAAGATCTACACACAGGAGACCAGTAAGTGGATCTTGGTTTAAGCCCTTAGCCTAGAGGGTAGGGAGCTTGCTACCACCACCTGTTTGTTGAGGAAGGACACACAGATCTGATGAGGAGCCTGACTGAGGCCAGAGAACTGGGGCTGGCTTGGCAAAGAGCATGGGATGGGGGCTAGGGAAGGGTGAACATTGAGAATGGACATGGAGCCACAGGAAGGAGATTAGAGCTGGGGAGAGACAGAGGTCGGATAAGGAACTGGAGTGCTGGGGAGCTGGGACTGGCTGGGCAAAGAGAGTAGGGACAAGGAGCTGGGGATTGGGAGGAGAACTGAGAATGGTTACACAAGGCAACTGGGAGTGGAAGAGGAGATTTGGATAGGAAGCCCTGGGGAGGAAGGGGAACTTGCTGGGCAAGGAAACTGGGGCTGGGATGAGAAACTAAAGGATGAGAGACTAAGACTGGTTAGATAAGAAAATGAAACTGGGACAAGGAGCCAGGAGTAGTGAAGGCTCCAATCCCGCTGATGACCCATGCGAGGATCAATATGATGCAATTTAGTTTTTCTTTTTTTAATAACCTAGTAAATTACACACACAAAAACTATGTTAAAAGAGCATTATAAAGGTTGCAAAGCCAAGCCCTCGAAGGTTAGGAAATGCCAGAACGAAGCCTGTCTTTGCAATCTTAATTGCATATGCATTATGATCCAGTCTTTAATTAATGAGGAACAACTTCCACATGAGTTCTGCCAAGAGACATGCCAGTCTTCTGAAACTAGATCAAGGCCTTTATCTTCTTCTCATCTCACTGTATCGTGTGATGCAGCCATTGTTAGCATATTGTAGCTGCTATTTCCAAAGGAGTTTCCCAGATTCATAGCTATACCTGAGGCTGTCAAATTCGCTAAGGAACGAAAAAGAATCATCAAGATTTGAAATACAGGAGAGAAAAAATGAAAAGAAACTGAAGTAAAATACCAGTGTCTCCGTCTCTCAACTCCGGAATTTACAATTTGAGTTCACTTAGTTTCTTTCAGATCCAAAGGCTCCCAAACACTTCACAAACCTATTAGCAACTAGCGCAGTGATTGCATCAGCCAGCATACCCACACTTGTACTAAGCAGTAACTTAAACATTAATGGGTTTGTTCCGGTGGTTACCTAGAGCTCAGGACACACAGGTGCAAGTCTGTACTCCACTGCACTGGGTGATTTTGGGGAAGTCGTGTAGCCTCTCTGTGGCCCAGAACCCTAGCTGTAAAATGGGAATAAGAGCACTTCCTTGTCTCACAGAGGGCGTTGTGGATACATCAATTAGACTGCGAGGTTGTGGGGGGTATACAAGTACCTTGGATAGAGTTTCTCTCTTTCAGCCCACTGAGCTGCAAGGTGATCTGCTTCTACCAACCATTTGTGTCTATCCAAGTGTCCCAACTCTAACTTTAGACTAGTTCGAAGAGGAGGCAGCCTTTTGCTACGTGAAAGCTTTTTTCACATCTTTCCAAAGCTTAGATGATGCCAGTACAGCAACATGTTCAGCACAATTACATTTGCGTATTTGTGTTCATGGCTTCTCCCCTTAAGAGCCTTTCCCAAGCTGCTCCAATCTGGGTGTCACTCAACATATATAAACTGTGTCAAATTCTGACCTTAGTTATCCTGGAGTCATTGGGAGTAACTCCATGGCATCAAAGAAGAGTCCATTCACATACCCTTTTCTTATTTGATGAGCTGGGTTAGAGTCAGGCCTTTGGCCCGGGGTTTTGGGTACAAATTCCCTGCTAAAATGTGTTATTACATCCCATACAGAACAACATTTCATAGATCTACCAAGCACTTTTGTCATGCATACATGCTCGCAAGAACACAATCTCCTTGACTTTTAGTGAAAAAAATATTGCTCACAAAACACCAGACTAATAGGAAGTGGAGCAGGGTCAAATCCAAAAGTGAAAAGAATTCAAAAAAATATTTGCAAACAATTTTTCCTAGTATTCATCCAAATCTATTCTACACACTACTGAGAGTCAGCCAGCGAAGTCCATAAATCTCCTAATCAGGACAATAAAGAAAAGAAAGGAGATTTCTTTTTTACCGAGGGAGGAAAAAGAAAGGAGAAGTGGCTCTGTTTTCTTGAACTTCGCTCCCGTCCCTTCTCTCAGAACCCCTAACCTTTTCTTGGCAGCATCTAGGATATCGAAATCTCATCCTTGTTTATAAAGCTCCTGCCAGCCTTCTTTCACACTGGCAGTGACACCTGGTAGGAATAACTCACTGAGGAAAAAGTGTGGCAAGATACAATGTGATGCCTAGATTTTCATATTTTTAAGTAACCTCCCTGAATCTCCATCTTTAGCAATGGCGAAAAGCAGAGTGTCTAGTGCAATCATTTCTTCAATCATTTCTCCCCTCCCCCAGGATTACATGACATTGTATGGAAGGTGTTCTGTTTTGAACCGTGATTTGTAACCACTGTGGTGACACTGAAAGATTTATATATCGCACAGATGAACCAGAAACAATATTTGGCATATGAGCGGAGTGGCTGCTAGACGCATTTGCCTGTGGAACCCAACGAACAGTGCCGCTTAGTTGCTGCGAGATTAAAGCATAAGCACACAAAGTCTTTCATCAAAACTCTCACCCCCAGGGGGAATTTCCTAAGGCCTTGCTTAATGCTTTTCCCTCCTCTGAGAGCAACACGCATTCAATTCATGGCTAAAATTCACGGTGAAGTGATTCCAAACTAAAGCAACGTGCTTAGGTCTCAAGCCGCCAAAGGCGTGCATGAAGTTGCAGTGGTAGAAATGGGAGAGATGGGAGAAGAGCTTTTTTCCCTTGCTATCACTGGATGTTTGGGCTCTGTCCATGTCCTTTTTTCCCTCTCCTCCCTTTCATAATCCTCTGATAGAGCAAAAAGAAATCCTGCATCACACTGAAAACGCTTCTAGAAAACCTTAACACTCACTTAAGAACTCCTCCATAAAAACTGTGAAATTTAAACTAGAGTCTGCAGAGTGCAACATTCCCACCTGCTCATGTGGATTCTACTTAGCTGAGGCTTTTTCTCGGGCAGACTTGTTTTCGCCAATTACTTTGCCAACTGGCAGGTCTTGTTATAAAACGAAAAGCTTGGTGCTTTTTCAACACAAGAATTGAAAACGAAGTAAGTGGCATCAGCACATACAGCTCTGGCCTCCTATAATTCTCACTGCCTGGTGCTTTCTCTGTCAGAGTTGTTTGCAGGGGGATAAAGGCTATATCTATATTGCCAACTGCCATACGTTGTTACGCAAGTGAAGACTGCTGCCACACTTTCAATAAAGGAGTTGGAAATAAAATAAGATGAAGCAGCAGGGACATGTTGCAGATTTCTGAGAAAATTTATGTGCAAGTTTCAAGGAAAACTTGTTTTCAAGGAGAAAAAATTGTAATTCACGATGATTTGTAGCGTAACTTTGAACACAGTGATAATGGAGTTTTTGCAACACATATATTGCCAAGTGCACATATTCACTTGGAGCGTTGATTATTTGAATGAGCATGGCAGCTGCAGAAACTCTAATCTGAACTTCTCCAGGTTGCCATTCCCTGTCCAGACTCTGGTGTCTAATATTTCTCTGAGTTATACGAACAGTTACACGGAGAGACCAATTTTCAGCAGAAAGCTCCTAAATCAAAATGGCTGCATGGCTGCTTGGACGAGGTCTAGGTATTTGAGTGCTTATCCTTGATTAGCTGAGATCATCAACAGTTGTGTACCTGTCTCCAGTACAAATTCACGCTATTCCTATTCATTCAGCATTTCTCAAATGCAGTCACCTTGGCCCCACGTGCCACAGGGGATTTTTCTGTGGCCACGACAGCCTCCTGGGTGGCGATAGGGGTGGGGTGGAGGGGGGACAAAGCAGCGGCCCCTCCTGCAGTGCCCAGCTGTTGCTCCTGGCTGCCTTGGCGTTTACTGGCACGGCCAGCAGGGGATCAGCAGCCTGCACCACGCGGCCTCCTGGGGGCTCCGGGCAGCACCTCTGCAGACACATGGGGCCAGTGTGTGCTCAGCAGGCTTCGGACTTCAGACGCTGGGCTCTGACTCTGGCTTCAGCCTGTGGCAGCAGGGCTTGGGTTTGGAAAAATTTTCAGAGCAGCCACACTCTAAGGCCATCCAAAAAATTGTTCTGAGAAACCCTGTGGGATTGTAACCGTATATACCCGAGCCGGCCTCTGAAATGGAGCTGAGAGTCCAATTAACACATCTGGAGAGTGCGCCTGGAGTGTGGGCTAGGCTTATTTAAAGATGAAGCCCATCTTGGGAAAGGGCTGGGTGGTGACTCTAAAGAGAGCACAGATTAGAAGGGGACTGCATGGAGAGAAGAGAAGAATGCTGCAGTCCTTCTCTGGCATTAGAGAGTGGAGATGCCTGCAGGGTCAGAGGCGAAGCACTGGGGAAGAGATGGCTGAGGGGATCCTCTCCTGAGTAGCAAAGTCTAGCAAGAGACCAGGAAAGACACAGAGCAGCGACTGGTGGAGCAAGCTGTGATGGGGAGCGTGACAGACTGCACCTCTGTGTTTACCCCTTTTACAAGCCTATGTTAAATTTTGTACAAAGCATACTGTATTAGGTATCATTTCAAAGCTCAGGATTTGCTGATCATTAGTCTCCTGGTAAAATATGTGTGGCAATACTGTATGTAAAAAGATAAGATTCCATGGTGTGATATTACTGAGACGTGTTCCAACATGTTCTGGAGGGCAGTCACAAACAAGTTCCCCACAGACAAACAGCTAGCCAATGCCTCAGCCAGGTGTCAATGGGATCAAACCGACCATCACCTGATGAACTGGCCACTCTTGGCAGGAGAGAGGGTAGGAGGGAAAAAATCTAAATTGTCACAAAGCAGCGGCTTAGGGCTCCTGGCCACACATTTTCTGAAATATCAACTGAAGATGATTCTTGTGCCAAAGAAAGGGCCATAAGAGGAGAGGGCAGATGCCCCAAATCATTGCTCCCAGCATCATTGACACCTGAAGAACAAAGGAAGCGGTTTTGTACTAGGGGGAGAGATTCTGACTCAAAGAGGTTCAGCCAGTGAGACAGTTGAAACATGTGGTGAGAGAGATCTTTGCTTTATATTCCCTTAGCTTGTTAAGTTAGGTGTTAGTTTCATTTTACCTTTCATTTCTTTGTAACCAATTCTGATTTAATATGCCTCATTACTTGTAGTCACTTAAAATCCATCTTTCTGAAGTTAATAAATTAGTTTCATTGTTATATCTAAAGCAGAGTGTTTGGATTGAAGTGTTTGGAAAACTCCATTTGGGATAACAAGATTTGTGCATATCATTTTCTATTCATAAATGATTAACTTTATATGTGCTTGTATTGTCTGTGGGTGAGGGTACGTGCTGGGCAGTGTAAGACACATTTTTGGGGGGGGAAGTCTGGAACTGGGAGTTTTCCAGAGTTGCCCTGCAGTGTACTTCAGGAATGGCTGGCTATAACACTCATATAGTATAGCTGGGAGTGATTTACATGCTCTCACCATGAAGCAATGTGAAAGGAACTCCAGGTTGGAGAATTGAGGGGATACAGCTGTCCATCAGTCCAGATTGTACCCTGGGTAATGTCACAGTGAGCCCTGACAATAGGGCAGGATCTGGGAGATATTCTACTGAGGAACAAAGGCCTTGGTTACACTGGTGCTTTACAGCGCTGCAACTTTCTTGCTCAGGGGTGTGAAAAAACACACCCTGAGCGCAGCAAGTTACAGCGCTGCAAAGCGCCAGTGTAAACAGTGCCCCACGCTCCTGCTGTAAGCTAATCCCCTCGGGGAGATGGAGTATGTGCAGCGCTGGGAGAGCTCTCTCCCAGCGCTGGCGCCGCGACCACACTCGCACTTCAAAGCGCTGCCGCGGGAGCGCTCCTGTGGTGGCGCTTTGGAGTTTCGAATGTAGCCAAGCCCAAAGAGAGATGAAAGATCAGGCCTGCTGAGAGCAGAAGTGATTTTGTACTTCTAGTTTGGTATTTTGTTGGGGGATTCCCGGGGATAGCCCTGTCAGTCCTGGTCCTGCAAGGTGGGTAAATTTCTTAGAAAAGTTCTGGGAGAGGCCTGCTGACAGACTATGGTAAGAAGTAGTCCAGGGAAGCAGCAGTGAGGAGTCTAACAGAGCAGACCTTGGGTGTTGGTTATACGGTCCCTGGACGGGAACCCAGTGTAGTGGGAGCGTGGGTGTTCTCTTACCAGCCACAAGGGAACAAGACAGGAATCCCCTGATTATAAGCACTTTTGAAAGCCTTGGATTGAGAGGTTGTAAAAACCATAGGGCCCAGAGTTGGAGGCCCAAAAACCTCCAGTGAGTATGCTTGACTATTTGTTCTGTTGGAGTTAACCCAGAACAAAAATGGGAACTGGCCAGAGGTCTGAGTAACAAGATGAGGCAGACCACCACAGGACCAGACCAACCATAGATACAGGGTGCTAGATAGGAAAGAACTGGTATGACACACCTGGCCATGAGGGGACTCGCCGGCAGTGAGTCAACTTTTCTACAGGAAGCGAGACAAAAAACAAAAAAACAGAGATGACAGCAGCCCCGAGGTTTTCCACAATTGCACTGCAGAACACACCCTATTTACCCAGACTGAGCTTATGCCCTAGTGATGATATAGCCATTGGGACGTTATGACTTCTGTGACTAGCGTGTTCAGCAAAGGCACTGGTTTTGGACAGTGCTTCAGCAGGAAACAACGGTTGGAATGAATTGTTAGTGAACAAAGCCCTTTACTGGTTTTGAAATGACTCTCACGTGGCATCAGCTCATTATTATAGAGAAAATGCACACATGAAAAGAAGGCTAGTGTTCCTCTTTAACGTCCTGAGTTACTTTCAGAAAAGATTCACTGGAAAAATGTATACATTATTAATTTGATCTCAGCACAAATTACTATGTAGCATGAGCTTTAATGGAGTCAAGCATCAAATGAGAGCTGAGCCATACATGCGAAAGATCAAATATTAGATCATATTAAATATACATGCACAGCTTTCAAAATACAACTGAAACACTGACCTGATTCATTACCGCAGTCTCAGACAGCCTATTCAAAGATGCTCTAAAGGCTTAAAAGGCCACCGTTATCAGAGACGCAGAATATACAATGAGATATTCCTGCATCACAGGAAGGTGCACGTGACTGTGCTTATTTATGAGTTACACACAACGGAAGAACAAATAAAAGCAAATCTGGACTGAGAAGTGCATGAAAACATAGATAGTTTTGCAGTATTTACCCATCTCTTCTGCCTCCCCCCGCCCTTTTTTTTTTTTTTAGGTTTTAAATTAATCAATTTCATCTGGGTTCGCTCCCTTTTCCTGTTCGCTTCCTGCTGATATCCAGCAATGTTTCATGAAAAACAACAAATTGTTACGTGAATATTGCAGAATAAATGAAGAAAGCCAATTTTGAATTGGGAAATCTGACTCAGACAATTTCACAGTGTTGCCAATTATTGTGATATTACCATGATTTTAAATCCCCAGCTACTGGAATCATGACAATCTATGAGAATCTCAGCTTTTATTTTTCAAAAGACATAAATTTGTAGCCCTCGCAGTTGCAGAGGAAGGCTTGAAAATGGGAAGCAAGTGCAACCTGATGGCTCAGAAATCAGAAGGTAAGTCAAAAGAATCCAACACTTATTCTAAAAAAAGATTTCTAAGCCAATCTCATAACTGAGGCGGTGGGGAGAGGTAGACTCGTGATTTTTGAATGTTTGGAGTTGGTAGCACTGTGCTTTTCCAAACAGGAAATAAATAACCTATCTCACCTTCATGCCCAATCCAAACAAGAATGAACTAAGTTAATCTTCATGAGAGAGTTCATAGCATGTTTGTCTCTCCTCTAAGATCAAAATCTGATCTCTCGCCTAGGTCCTGGGTGTTTGATCCAATGTTCTGGATCAAGCCCATATTTAGAAAAAAAGACATTTTAAGAATGTCTCTCTTTTTGTAATAACTGTATGCCAATTCCTGCATAAGTAACACAGCACCTAAGATGCAAGAGCTGATTAACAAGCTGGTTTTTACTCTTCTGCTTTACACTCATCTGTTGCTCAGTTTGTTTTCTCTTTATAGTGAAGACGGATTTTTTCATGTTTGGGAACAGCAGATGGAAACTCACCTCCCACTTATAGTCTGCCAGCTTAAGACATCCAGAACAACTATTGTATTTTCTCTTGGGCAGTTAGTAGATCTTTATCAAGCAGAAGTAACTGTGCCATCTAAACATGCTAACATGAGATGAAGTTAGCAAATGGACCCTACTAATCATGGCTAAAAATATCTTACACGTTATTGCTAAATTCTACATAGCAGAAGCTACACTAAAACAGCTGGTTATCATCCCTTGACCCTACAGAATGGGAGGACCATTCACAGGCTAGGTTTACTCTCCTCCATAACACAAGAGTACGAATCGCAGTGCACACCAAAGTGTTGCACTGTAACTCCCTCGGGTTGATGCCATGGGTGTAAACTAAAAAGTTCCTAGGTTAGTCCTCGTCGAACTACATTAATGCAAATCACTAATTTGGGATCTCTCCTTGTATTCTGTGTTTAATGATGAAGGCTCCCCTACTCCTAGATGTGCGAACAACATCTGGGTGTTTCCATGGTAGTGTTTCTCCTAGCTCTTACAACTGAATGTGCCACCATGGAGTTAGATTTGGCACCCCCAAACTGGCAGACCTCAGGAAAGCTGCTGAATGCACAGAAGCCATCAGGGCAGTGGCCCTGTGGCTCTGCACTGCTTCCTGTTCCTTCCATTGTTCTCGAGCTGGGTACCAGGGCTTTTTTGGCTCCTGAACACCACCCTCCACATGGGGATGAACACTGACAGTAGGAAAGCGGACTCAGACAGCATTAATTTGCACTCTCTATCTAGGTGCTTACATAGCCTTCATCACCATAGCGTCTGAGCACTCCATAGTCATTAGCATGATTTTATCCTTGTAGTGCCCCTGTGATTGATCCCATTTTACAGACAAGGAAGTGGGTCACAGATTAGCGTAAGAGAATTGCCCTAAATCACACAGGAAGTTTCTGGCGGAGATGAAATTGAGCACAGGTCCCCTGAGTCTCAGTTCCATGCCCTGTCCATTAGCCCACCACCCCTTTATTGGTTGAGCTTGAGACCCTTATATTCAAGTGCGTGGCATTTTTTTTTCTGTTTGGAAGTAGCAAGGTAACTTTTGAATGCCGCATCCAGTCAACTCCAAACTGTCAGGGAATGCTCTAGGTATCAAATGGAAAGAGCCCTGTTGAATCTGGTGACAACTGGAAAAACTGAAAGAGGGAAATGGGGGGGACCCATGGAGCCGCTGGCATCTGGTTAGTGGAGCCTCAGCTTCAAACATCTCTGTAATTTTCTACAAATCAAAGAACCAATGGATGGTAAAAACTAACATATTCCAATGCAACAATAACCCAGGTATTATCTTAAACTCTTGACACCCAGAAGCAAAAGAAAAGAAGAAAGAAGAAGAAAAATGATGATGGGGGGGTACAATGAGCATCTAGTACATGGGTGAGCAAACTATGGTCCGGGGGGCCGCATCGGGCCCTCCAGACATTTTAATCCAGCCTCCGAGCTCCCACCGTGGAGCAGGTCCGAGGCTTGCCCCACTCCACACAGCTCCCAGAAGCAGCGGCATGTCCTCGCTCCGTCTCCTACATGTTGGGCAGCCAAGGGGCTCTGCATGCTGTCCCCACCCCAAGCACTGCCCCTGCAGCTCCCATTGGCCAGGAGCTGTGGCCAATGGGAGCTGCAGGTGTGACACCTGCAGACAGAGCAGCGTGCAGAGTCGCCTAGCTGTGCCTCTGCATAGGAGCCTGAGAGGGAACATGCCGCTGCTTCTGGGAGCTGCTTCAGGTAAGCACCACCCAGAGCTGCACCCCTGACCCCCTCCCGCATCCCAGCTTCCTGCCCCATCCCTGATCCCCCTCCCGACCACCAAACCCCTCAGTCCCAGCCCGGAGCACCCTCCTGCACCCTGAATTCCTATTTTCTGGCCCCATCCCAGAGCCTGCACCCCCAGCCAGAGCCATCACCCTTTCCCAGATCCCAACCCCTCATTCTGTGAGCGTTCATGGCCCGTCATACAATTTCCATATCCAGATGTGGCCCTCAGGCCAAAAAGTTTGCCCACTCCTGGTCTAGTATCAGGGAGAATAGGGGTCAGACAGGAATGGTAATTTTGGAAGCATGGCTCCCGATGCAGCGGTGTTGCTATGCATGAGCGGAAGCTACAGGAGAGAAAAGTTGAAGGAATGGGCCACTGAATGAATATCCAAGACCTCCACTGATATCCTAAGATATCTAGGATTTTCTTATACATCTTGGGTTTAGACAGCCATGCCCCCACTTGAAAATGCCAAATGGAAGAACCCACACAAATTTTGATTATACATTCTCAAGCTATGTCTACCCTAGATCACTGAACAATTTGTAATGAACCAGGTGTATTGCACCAGTTTAAACGCACGCACAAAAAAATTTAGTACATCCACAATAGCCATTCTGAATTAGATTAAAAACTGCTGAGATTTATATGTAAAAATAATAATAGGAGATATACCTATCTCCTAGAACTGGAAGGGACCTTGAAAGGTCATTGAATCCAGCCCCCTGCCTTCATTAGCAGGACCAAGTACTGATTTTTGCCCCAGATGGCCCCCTCAAGGATTAAACTCACAACCCTGGGTTTAGCAGGCCAGTGCTCAAACCACTGAGCTATCCCTCCTCCCTATGTACAATACAGCTGTTCTAAATCTCGGCCAGTGCAATACCCTCAAGGTATCTGCCCCATTTCCCAGAAACAGTGGATATGGGGAGATTTTTGAAGGCTACCTATGCACTGGAGGTTAGTGGGAAGACCAATTAAACCATTTCAGCTTATCAACAAGCATTAAACCAGTTGAGAAGGAACCAGATATTAAATCTGAGGTAAGCCTAGTCTACTCATATCCGCATGTAGGTGTGAAATATTTTGCAATCATTTCTTAAAACAGTAAATTTCTCTAATATAGACAAAGCAACGGTTTCACCTTCAGAAAGACAGAAGATTATGCCAAGGCTAACGTTCTGTACACTACTGGGTAACTATGCAATTATACTTGTGCTACCATTGTACATAAGCCGAAATGCCACGTTCAAAGTCTGAGACCCAAAGTGATTTTCTTCTTAATAAATGAGCGAGAAAGCCAAGAGTTGAAAAACGACTGGGTTGCTCAATGGGGACTGCAAACTCCATGCTTCTGTTTTTGCTGGCTGGCACTTAAACTGCAGAAACATAAAGCATTAATGTTCACGGCTGTTATGTGCCCTTATAATGTAAACATGATTTAATTTTTAAGGTGAAACACTGCAGGCCGTTAAACCTTAATACATGTGCATCTTTATTCCAGAAAACCCAGAAAAACAGCAGCCTTCTATTCCATTGCCTAGTTGAAATGTAAAAACTCTCAATTTTAAAGTCTACAAAAGATATTTGGAAATTGTTATTGGGTTTTTTTTTTTCCTTTGTTGCCAGGAATTGCAGCTGGGGATGGGCAGCTGGGGATGACACAGAAAGGACCACGGGGAAGCATGGTTTCATCAGGGGATATCACCCATCCAGGGAGGATCTCAGCTGCTTCCAGGGCCTAGGGCAGAGGCTGGAGGGATTGACATCCTGCCCTGACCCAGCTGTTCCCTTCCTGCAGGGTCTGTCCCTTGGGCCCAGCAACCTCTGCAGCTCAGGCCAGGATCTGCCTTGTCAGCCTTCAACCCAACTGAACAAGGTTCAAGATGGGGGTGGCATCACACTTAAATTTTGCCTAGAGTGGCAGATTGCATTGAACAGCTTCTGGGTGCAGCCAGGAGGATTCCAAAGATAAACACAAAGGAAAAAGGAGGTGAAGTTCTGAGGATGTTAGCCCTGCCCCACTGCTGCATCAGTCACTGCCGCATCAGTCACTGCCCTATCCTGTACACTAGGCAAATATTACAGTGACACACCAGGGAATTTTCTTTCCGGGGGTGTTCACAAGAATAAAATGTGATCACTTGAACATTCAGAGAAAGTAAATACTAAAAAGAGTGCAAGAAATGTCATCAAAGCAAGTTCATTTTAAATTCAAGCAAATACTTGAGATTTATCCCCCCTCACCCCTCCTCTGGTAGCTGTTTAGCTCTATCCAAAAAAACCCAGCCAGCCAAATTACAGCTCCTGTAGAACCACTACACAAAAAGGAGAGGAAAGAGTGCCGGAAATAGAGGATACAGGGGACAGCTAATGCTAACAGTGGTAGCTAGACCCAGAGGAGAATGTCTAGGTGGAGTAGGGCTGAACAGTGCATGGAGGAATGCTGGCTACGTATTTCCAAAGTCCAGCGCCTTTCCACTTTACAAAGGCATAATTCCTTACAAACACCATTGCCTAAGTGTTGCATCTCCTGTACCGCATAGCTTAAACTTTTAGGAGACATAATTCAGCCCTACCATTTATTAAGTTATCTATCAGTTTTAAAGTACTTACTGTAGGGTACTAGATTTTAAAAAAAAATCGGGGTAACATTTAAAAGATGAGGTCTTGACGGTTTAATTTAAAAGCTGATTTTTAAAATCTTTTCATGGATAAATAATGAATTAAAATAATACTTATACCTAGCCCATATCCCATGCTATTCAATCCAGAGGCCTCAAAGTCCTTTACAAAGGAAAAAATGCACCATTCTTAAATCAGGTTTAAAGATGGGGAAACTGAGAGAATATGACTTGCCTGAGAGCACCCAAGACACTGGATTTTTTTTTGTTCCTGTTTCTGGGGGAACTTTTGTGATTTTGAACAGTCTTTCATTCTGGAACAGAACAAAAAAAAACAAACCAAAAATTTGAATTTTCCGGCAAACCAAAATAAGAAAAAGCCACCAATGTTTTTGGTCAATCAAAAAGTTTGTTCCACCTCTGACTTTTTCTTTCCATATCTATCTATCTATCTATCTATCTATATCATATACACACACACACACACACACACACATATACATATTTAGCAATGGAAAGTAGTTTTGAAACAGAAAATCAAAATGTTTTGTTTCAATTTTGAAATTAATTTTTGTCATTTCCATTAAATGTTGCTTTTGACAAAATGACATTTTCTTACAGAAAAACAGACTGCAACCAGCTCTGCAGACACCATTAGTAAGTGGCAGAAGCCAGGCTAGAACCCATTACAAAGTTCAGTGCTCTAGCTTCTTCCAACCTGTGGTGCGTATGTTGGGTCTGCCTGGTTGGCACTATTTACAAGATCAAGCTCCATGCCTGCATATTATCTACTCCACCTACTACCAGAATGTAACAAAAGTCTATATAGTCAATACTGTACCAGATTTTATCCAAGAAGCCTCATTAATGGATTCAAATGCACTCAGTGTATTTATAATAAACTATCTAAATTGTGAACAATAATCAATATTGAAAACATTTTCATTTCTTTTTTTAAATACCCTCACTGGAATACAAAATGAAATTAGCCAAACTCTGCCTCCCATGCACAGAATTACATGGTGATGTCTGAAAAGGGTACTGCTTGGTAAATATTTATTATGTTCTACTTATACATAAGCAAGGATGTAATTATTCAAATTCACTCTCTGCAGTAGTGCACTTCAACTGTGATATTTACCAGCAATCTATAAAGTGGCAGTTTAAAAGAACAGAATTAAGAGATTAAAGGGTAAACAATTTTTAGAGATAATTCATCTGCACAAACCATTGTGAGCTTGGTTAACGACTTCACTCAAATACAATAGGAAATATGGGTTTTCTGGTAAGAGATGGATGGACCAATCTGGCAATCTGCCCAGCTTTGGGAATTGGCCTGCCATTGAGTGCACTTGAAACTACTTTTCAGAACTAATTACAAGAGAACAGTCTTTATTTTTCATAGGAATTATCTCATTCATAATAGAGAGAAATAGATTGACAGGCAATTTGTGCTCACAGGTGCCGTTAATGAATCCTTCAGGCCTTATGCAAATCTCAGGGCTCGTCTATACATAGAAGTTGCACCAGTTTAAGTTAAATCAGTTTAGATTCTGATTTAGTAAAACTGATGCAAATCCGTGTGAATATTCTTACAAAGCCAATTTAAACCGATATATGATTTAGCTCATTATTATAAATTACATGTACAGACTACATGGCTGTAAGCCAGGTTTGAAATAATACCAGAGTCCTCACACACAAAGTTACTCCTCTTTAGCTGCATATATTTAGTTAAACGTGTGCAGCTTTGTCTGTCGAGCAAGCTTCACTGATGCCAGTTCATACCACAGAGGTCAGTGGAATTACATCGAAGTTCCTTCCAGTTTACATCCATCTGAGAGGAGAATCAGGCCCAGAGTATGTGGCTACTATAGCACAGTGTTTGACTTACGTAGTTTCAAGAGGGAACAGTGAAGACAATGTTTAGAAAGTATGTGTCAGATGGTATGATTCAGCCCATTCCAATACATTGGGTTTCAGATGCCTTTGTAGGGACGTGTGAGGATTGTCTCTGGCCAGGATGGTTTAGTTATAGCATTCCCTCAACTTGTTTGCTGATGAGGAATGAAGACCCCTTTGGGTGCCCCCAGGAGCCACCAGCTCTGGGTGTGCACCCACACATGAGCTCCAGCACCTTCTTCCAAGGCAAGCAGCATGCATTCCAAAGCAGGGCAGCATCACAGAAGAGATGCCGTGTGTCCAGCTCGGATCTCCATGGAAAAAACCGCCTAGAGGAGTGAAGATCACAATGCACAGAGAATAGCAATCTGAAAGAGTACTCCAGCTGCCATAAGCCAATACCCAGAACCGTGTTCGGAGCCATCTGAACCGTCCCTCAGTTCAACTCTTGTGCAGACTGCAGCCTGAACACAGCTAGCTCCTTAGAGATCCACAGGGCTGCGTGAAGACCGGAGGCAGACAGAAAGCAGTTCTGTGGCTGTGCGAGAGCCCTTCATGCCAGGCTGGCTCAGGCAATAGAGCAGACACTCAGGGTACATCTACACAGCCTGTGGCATGAGAGTCTCCAAGCCTGGGTCAATGGGCTCGTGCTCTGGCACTAAAAACAGCTGAGTCAATAATGCAGCTCTGGCTGGAGCTTGGGCACTGAAGCTCACTCCTTTCCCTAGACTTCAGAGACCAAGGGCCTACACAGCTTTTTTAGTGCCATAGTGCAAACTTTGTGAGCCAGAGTCTTTTGACCTGCACTACGAGACTCACTGATGCAGGCTGCCACTCACTGGGCAGATGTAGGCAAGCTACGGTGATCCATAGAAGAGCCTGGGAGATAATCTCTCCTCTGATCAGAAGCAGTGCTAGCCCATTAGTTCCCCTTACCTCTCTCCCACCCCCTAAAAATACTAATTGTATTTCTACAAACCAAAAGATTTACCAACACAACACATGCTAGGACTCTGGTGAAAAGGTCCACGTGAAAGAAGATGAATGGTATTTTGGAGGTGGTGCTAAATCAAGGCCCCCATGAGCTGCCTGAGGCCATAAGCAATTGTGTAGGCTGCTTATGTCTAGTGCCACCGCTGTCTCCAATTCACTAATTCAAATCCTGCTCGCTCAGAGCCACTCAGATGTGAGTGGCGTTGTGACACCATCTGCCAGGTCACAACTGACTCAAGTTTGGCTTGGCTACACCCCTCCATCATGTCATCAGCGAAGAAGGTCCACCGTTATGCCGCTCAGCTCCAGCCACGTTGTGCCCATGCTGTTTTTAGGTGCTCAGCATTGGGAGAGGCCCCTCAGCCCCCAAACTATGACACTCATGCCCATGAGTCACATTTCTTCCATCACAGCAATATGAACATATAAAGTAAATTTAAAGCAGGCCTACATGGTCAGCTAAGGAGTATCAATGCATGGGGCATAGCTGGGGAAACGGCGAGAACCCCATTGCATGTCAGTGTCCACAGCTGCTAGAACAGCCTCTACAGGACTGCTGCAGTTGAGTGTAAGTTAGAGCAACCCCTAGGCTGCTTTAGCTTATGGATGGCACTACATCAGCCCTTGGCAGTCCCCAGGATTGGAGGGTGTAAAGTTTGTGTATGTCCACCTTTGCACCTGTGCTAAGGTCCTGAGCTGAAAAGAGCTTGGCTGGACCTTAGGATCTGGCCCATACAATATAGGGACTCTGCTCTTATCAGGCCATGCAATGTCATACCTTTTTTTATTTTAGTCTAAGATGAGTCTTGTGATCACTGAGCTGCTATGTACATTGTGATCTAATATAATCAAAATAAAGAACAGAAACTAGTGATTGCATCTGAAAGACTAACATCACGTGGGCCTTTGTCTCATGAGATGTCCCAAAATAGCAAAACCAGGACATATCTTGTTTTCCTTTAAATCAAAGATTTGTTTTGCAATTGCAAAAGTTATTCCTGGGCTGTTTACTATGGGCCAGATCCTGCCTTATGTTAAGCCTGTTTTGTGCCACTCTAGTTACACAATGCAACCTTCAAGACATCTTATATGGCCACTTGAATTCCCCAAGTGTAAGGAGATCTTTGAATGATAAGAGAATAGCTATGCCATTCCATTCCTGACTGGGGATGTAGGAAAAAACGGGAGTGGCCAGACCATTCCTATGTTCTGATGAATGTAATCTTACTCACGTTAAGTATGATGCCAATTGTGTTGTGACTTATGCAATTCTAATACCAAGTTAGACTGCTAAAAAGCAAGTAATTTTAGCAGCCTAATTAAAATTTCACTATGAGGCCTGACTCCTTTTTGAATTTATCTTCACCGGAGAATGAAAATACACTAATCAGCTTCACTTTTGTTTATAGACAAACTTGCTGTCTATTTCACTTTCTGATTCACATGCACTAGCAGAATGTTGTGCTGTTTGGATTTGAAACGCTGCAGGGCAATGTTTATTAATTTGGGTTGAGGAGGGAACAAAGAGTTCCCACTGCAATTAAAAAATGTTGGAAATATTGCTGTGTTAGTATTAGGTTTTGTAAAAGCTCTTTAAAAAAAACCTCTAAATTTTAGTCCAGTTGGACCAGATGGCATCCATTAAAGGCTGGGAGAATGGAAAATGAAATAATATTGTAAACTGTGATATGGATTAATGCTGTTTCTTGCAGGAAACAGGCTATGAAGTTGGGAAACAAATGCAAAGAATCGCGTTCCAACTATTTAACGATTGTAAAGAAGCATCTCATTAAAACAGGCACATTTCCATTGGGTGCATCATGTTTCTTATGTGTGAAAATTTGAAAGAAGCTCAAGTATGGTTTGAAATATCTTAGCTGCATCTCTTTAAAGGTCACTCAAAACCCTGTACGTATTCCAGTCATTTAAATTCAATACTTCTAAACTTTGAGTCACAGAAGGTTGAAGGATACAGTATCTCCTACTGCAGTGGTTCTCAAACTAGGGCCATCACTTATTCAGGGAAAGCCGCTAGAGGGCCAGGTCAGTTTGTTTACCTGCCGCATCTGCAGGTTCAGCCAATCGTGGCTCTCACTGGCCACAGTTCGCCTTTTCAGGCAAATAGGGACTGCAGGAAGGGCGGCCAGCACGTCCCTCAGCCAGCGCCACTTCCTGCAGCCCCCATTCACTTGGAGAGGCGAACTGCAGCCAGTGGGAGCCACAATCGGCCGAACCTGCGGACGCGGCAGGTAAAGAAACTGGCCCGGCCTGCCAAGGGCTTTCCCTGAACAAGCGGCAGCCCTAGTCTGAGAACCACTGTCCTCCTGGAACAAGCCGTAAAGTATGGCAATTAACAAATGCAGTTTCTTGATCTGTGAAAACTGATGCTTTCATTTGAAAATGGACCTAGTTAACTCAGCATTGTTCTACCACAATGCCACATTTTAACATGGACACATGGTCATCAAATCAATAGTTCATGCTCTGAGAGACAAATTAATTCAAGCAGCAGCACTGATGCTTGAATTCTCATTTTTCAGTGTCGTATGTGTGGCTTTAGTGTCAAAAGAGATGCATCTTAACCCCCTTGCTTTCCGTTTGAATAGCAAGCTCTCACGCCGTGACAAAACAGACAACCTTGAAAAATACTGAGGCATGGATTTGAATATAAGCACACATTTGTCCACATCAGGGGTTCTCAAACTGGGGGTCACAAGGTTATTACATGGGGGGGTCTCAAGCTATCAGCCTTCATTCCAAACTCTGCTTCATCTCCAGCATTTATAATAGTGTTAAATATTAAAAGAAATGTTTTTAATTTATAAGGGGGGGAGTCACACTCAGAGGCTTGCTGTGTGAAAGGGTTCACCAGTACAAAAGTTTGAGAACCATTGGTCTACATAACCATTTAGACCCTGGCAAGCTGGTGCGAGAGACTCTTCCCCACTCTGCTGATATGCACTAACAGCTAATTCATGCATTTTGGTCTACCCCACTTTGAAACAGGAGTAACATTAAAGCATCAGCAGGATCCATATGGACAGTTAGTGCACGGCAGGTTAGTGTGGAGTAATTTACACCTTAGCATGCTGTCAACTACATGTTCGTGTAGACAAACCTGTATCTTTCAGAGAAGTGTACCTTCTGATCAACTGTAGAGCTCAGATCAAGCTCTACTAAGATACGCTTGTGATGGGATGCCCCCCTTTAAGGTGCCACCTGATGTACTGGGGTACCACTGAGCCTGCCTAGTTCACTGGCCTAGGCCCCCTTTACCCTGTCTTGCTGAGCCAGTCTCTTAAGCCTCCTCTAGCACACACACAGGCAGGGCATGCCCAACTGCAGAAAGACACAGACACTGAGATCAGCTCTGGGAAGACTCATCTTAAGGGACTTGCCCCAGCACTCATGTGCCCACCTCCCTGGGAGAGCAGACCCAAAGGTATATTATCTTGCGCAGTACAGAAAGATCTGCACAGTGCAAGCTAATAAAAATTCGCCCTCTCCCTCAGTGTGGAGACAGATATTCACAACTTCTGGCCCCTCCCAGTTAGAAATTGTGAAAACTGGGTTTAATAATAAACAAAATCAAATTAACTATAAAAGGCAGATTTTAAGTGACTATAAGGGATAGCAAACAGAACAAAGCAGATTACTGAGTAACTAAAACAAAACACACATAACTAAGCTTAAGATCTTAAAGAAACTGGTTTCAAGAAGTAATTTCTCACCCTAAATGTTATTTTAGGCAAGTTGCAGATTTTCTGTAGCTAACAGTTCCAGTTATTTCTTTTTACAGACTGGGCCCATGTCTCAGTCTGGACTCATCCTTGCCTTTCCCCTCAGGTCAGTTCCTTTCTCCCGCCAGGTACTTTCAGCAGACTTTCTTCCTGGGTAGGCAATGGAGGAGACTCTTGTTTGCCTTCCTTCCCAGCCTTAAATATAATTAACATAAGGTGGGAACCTTTTGTTTCCCAAACTTTACCTGCCCTTCCTGATAGTGGAAAATGACTAGAAGTCCAAGATAGTGTTTAGTACCAGGTGGCAGGTCCACCTGACCTAGTAGTGTCACAGCTATACCAGGATGACTCTCAGGAAGGAGAGAGATTAGTATCTTCACAATCTTGTTGCTTCTTCCTAATGGCCCATCAAGGCTGATGACCTGTTGTCTGGTGGCTGTCTCCCAAATACACACCAATTTGTAATTGTTACATAGTCCCTATTCCTAATTTTAGATACAGAAATGACACACGCTTACAGATTGGATAATCACATTCAGTAAATCATAACCCTTTCAATGATACCTTACATGAGCCATGTTGCATAAAGTATATCTTAGTTATGCCATATTCATATCATAACCATAACCAGAAGAATATGGGGTGTAACATCACAGTGCTCCAACCAGCTTTAGTTGGAAGGGAATTACATTTGCAAACAAAGTTAGCTTACGGGGTGAAGATTTTTAGAGTGCTATTGTGGTATTAGTAACAATGGATAAGATTCAGCCCTATGCTTGGAGCGAGCATAAAGCCTATGCACCAAATAAGCCTTCAAAATAGGATTTCAGTGCAACTTACATGGTGCAGAATAGGCCTTGTGCCGGGCTCTCTGCACAGGGATGCATTGTACCCTTAGTCATGTTCAGTGTAGACCTCTGTTCTGCAGCAGCAACGTTCTTGGCTTCTCTGGGAGTTCTGTACCTGGAGTAACCCCTATAGTTTGCAATCGGTCAAATCATTCTGAGAATGTTACTCACAATCCACTGCCTAGGGCAGACCTGATGGATGCTGTTTGTCCCAATTAAGCAGAACCCCTGATTAAGAGAAGAGTTTCTAATAGGAACACTGCTGTAGAGGGCATTCCGGAGCCTGTTGCATTCCTAGACAAGCCTGTGGAGGTAGTGCTGGGAGGAGGGGGATAGAGCCTACTGATATCCTGCATGGAAGCCCTCTGCGGCATGGCAACCACTGCACGTAGCTATTGCAGAAGGAACACATTGACAGCCAGAAATCGACAGTGGGGAAGCTAAGGAGCAAACAGCTAAACTCTGCATAAAACTGATAAAAGCCCAAAGACATACTATCTACTCAAAGGCATTCCCATTATTAAGCAGAATTACTGCACCCATTTAACAACAGTCATTGCAATTAAGTATTATTAGCCTTAAATCAGTTCCCTGGAAGATGTGGCAATTTAGTTGCTTTCCTAATTAAAGGCATCCTGATTAAGTACCAACGAATCTATTGTATTCAACAACATTCAAAGTAAAGGAAAAGATATAGATAAGCAAGTGCTTAATAGGTGTTATCCTCTTTAAAAATCATTAAATCATAGTGTTAGAAGGGACCGCAAGGAGCAAGGATCCTCTAGTCTAATCCCCTGCCAAGATGCAGGATTTGTATGTAAAATGTTGTGGGCTTCAGCTGCTTTCAACCTACAGAAATTAAGGTGAATCCCAAAAAATGGTTTAACCAGCTCTACAGAGAGTAGCAGTTAAAGAGAACTGAGGACCAGCCATAGAGTCAAAATCAGGATATTACTTCCCTTGACACAGTGGGAGCTGGACGCTGTGTAACAGAGACAAATGTGACCCTGGCAGAACCACACAGAGCACTCTCCTCCTCCCACTTTTTTTTTAAAGGGCCAGTTTACTTCACTTTGTGGATGAAACTACATTAAAAAAAATCTCGTGTTCTCCAATCCATTTATTCATTACAGATGCTTCCACCGGGTAGTCCAAAGATTTGTTTCCTTTAAACACCTGGGAGCAATTCAATCCCAGCTAGAGCTGGGCAAACTGTTTGCAATGCTAAGCTAAAATCTGGCTTCACTAAGTGTCATTCAGTCTTGTGTCTCTTCACTTACTCTGAATTCCTGCCTATATGCTGATGCCTTGGTTAGATACAGAAAGCTTCCTCATTAGGATACATAATTATGGATTTTTCTATTAATTTTCTATTCTATTACTTTTCTAGAAACCATAAGTCATCTATCCTTAGTGGTACCTAGTGTACTTTATTTATAGAGGATATGAACTGAAACCTCTAACACCAAAAAAACTCATTTGAGAGAACTGTCTGTGCTACTTTCTTTCTAAAGACAGGTATGATATTGTTCCACCTGAAAAATGGAGATGTGATTTTCAGATTTTCCTGCAAATGGGCAGCCACTTTGCTACATATACTGGACATTATTCCTTTTCCCTATTGTCAGTTAGATTGAATTTGTTTT
The DNA here is from genome assembly GCF_025201925.1 of Gopherus flavomarginatus. NCBI lineage: Eukaryota > Metazoa > Chordata > Testudines > Testudinidae > Gopherus > Gopherus flavomarginatus. Next base: position 41,602,293 of record NC_066628.1, on the reverse strand, counting down.
TCTTTCATCTTCCAGCTGCCCGGGTCACTGGACCAGACATCTTACCCACATAAACATTCCAGGTAGTATTATCTTGTGAATCATGCACAGCACTTTAAAAGTATTTCTTTTCATTCCATCTTTGTAAAACGTGGAAAGTCTTTGCTGACATAACCCATTGGTCCTTGCCTTTATGATTCTAAGGCATGCTTTTACCCTTTTCTTTCTACTTCTCATACACTGAAGCTGAGGGGAAAAATTCCCATGCATTATTCTTTAGGTATTCTTTTGTAGCAAATAGCAGATGTGTGCTAGAGAGCTGAGAGTTTCTTGGGTTAATGCTTACAGTGAAAACACACTCTTCCACACAAAGATCACACACTGTAGCAAGAAGCACTACAATCTGTTTGCTGACAGGAGAGTATAAAATGCAACTGAAAGTTCTCAGAAACCAGGGTGATGAGTGACCTTGTGAAAATCTAGATAGATGTGACAGGTTTCAGAGGGGTAGCCGCGTTAGTCTGTATCAGCAAAAACAATGAGGAGTCCTTGCAGCACCTTAGAGACTAACACATTTATCTGGGCATAAGCTAAAACCCACTTCTTCAGATGCCTGGAGTGGAACATACAGTTGGGAGGTATAAATATACAGCATATGAAAAGATGGGAGTTGCCTTACCAAGTGTGTGGGGGTCAGTGCTAATGAGCCAATTCAGTTAAGGTGGAAGTGGGCTATTCTGAACAGCTGACAAGGAGTGGAAATCACTTTTGTAGTGCTAATGAGGCCAATGTAAACAAATCAAATGTAGGCAAATTTGTTATGTCAGTAGCAATCAGTGAATTGGGTCTGAATGAGTGGGAATGGGTTCAAAACGCCATTTTAAAAAAAGACTATTCAACCCAGTGGAGTAAAAACCAGTTTTACACCCATGGGAGACCAAACATGCAGCAGTTGATGCACAAGCAGAGTAATCAGCTGTGTTGTGATTCTCGTTATGCTGTGCAAAGAGCAAGTGCCAGACAGTAGTCAGTATCCGTTTAGGTTTGCACAAAAACATGACACAAACACATTGTGAACAACTCCTCATCATGGGGGAAAGGGTCATTTAAAAAGTTCATTACATCTTTCTCCCTCTGGGGCCCTGATCCAGCACAGCATGTCAGCACATCCTTAACTTTAAGGCATATCCACAGTCCCATTGCACTTGTTGTACACTGCTCACATGCTTCAAATTACATAAATAATTAAGGTCAAGATTTTTCAAAGGGTGCTCAACATGAGACACCTTAAACCAGCCCGATTTGCAGAGGATGGATCAACACTCCCTGATTTCCAATCCCTTTTAATAAAAGTGTCTCAAACTGTCACCCAGACACTGAGGCACCCAAAATCAGCAGTCTCTTGTGAAAATCTTGGCCCACCTGCTTTGCTAGAGCTGATTATCAGTATAAAAACAACCACTCCATCCCCTCCACACAGCATCTGTAAAATCTGGTCTTAAAGAATTGCAATAAATGGTAAAATGGTAAGGAAGTTATTTAAATAAATTTTACTCAATTACTAGGAACCCACTGCTGCATAATGATTTTTTCCCAATATGTTAACAATAAAGACCAGAGATTACAAAATCAGATTATATCAGTTAGGAGCAAGATGTACTGTGTAGGCAAGTGCTTATGGATGTCAGACAGAAGAGAAGACCCCATCAATACAGATTGGCTACTAACACTATGCAGTTATCTTATGTCTCATCAGACCAGGGTTTGAAGTCTTGATGTTCCTCCATTATCTCATGTGGCATATACTATTACTATATATGGAGGACACAACAATCCAGTAGACAGGAAGATCTTGAGTCTGGAAGTACCTTGTGCTACTCAACTAAGAGAAGGCTGTTTAATATTGATCATCACTCACAATAGAGCTAAGGAATTGAAATCATACACTTAAATGACATAAGACTCGTTAAGAGAAGAATCAATTCTGGGCACTGGGCTGCAATGCTTACTCAACACACAGCAAATGGCACATATCCAAAAGCAAACATTCTAAGAGACTCTGCTGTAGTATGCACTGGTCAGTGCGTGTGCACGCACACACACGCACACACACACACGCACACACACAGAGTATCTGTGTCTGTATATAAACATATTCTGCTACCGTTCAATGCTGAGGCTCTATCTGCTCTTACACACACACACACACAGACGGTTTTGTGTGCGTTTTAAAGAGACAATAGAGCCTCAGCATTGAAAGGTGGCAGAAGATGTTTTTATGTATATAAACAAAATGTTGCTAAGTAACATCTTGTTTCAAGATCATCCCAGCAGCGGAATAAAAGTATATAGTAAAATATAGGACAGTGGACAAGAGCATAAAAAGTGAGTATATTTTATATGAAAGCTACAGTAGTTCAGAGGCCTTAAGTGTTGCAATTTTTGTCTTTGTGTTTGTCCTGATTTACAACTGGCTACAGGTAATGTTCAGAATAGGAGGCCACAGTTTCTGTAAGTGGAAGAACTGTACAGGGCTTTTTGGAAGCTTTTTTATGAAGCGAAAGAGGACATTAGTCTAGTTTAACTTACACTTTATGAAACTGCATTAATTTCAGTGGGGTTACATGAGCTGTAAATCAGTGCAGAGTTTGATTCAGACAGCTAGATATAAATAAATAAAAAAAGCCCTATGGGCAAGTTTTACTGGTCTATTTTTCACCCTTCCTCACTTCCATTCTTCCTACTTTCCTTCTTTCTTCTTAGTGGGGAGAAACCATGAGCATATTTGTGTGGGGAATATATATGATGAATTTGTGCATCAGAAATAACGACCTTAAGCGAAATCCTGGTGCCGTGAACTTAAATGAGGTCAGAATTTTCTCTCTTATTTGTACAGGACCAAATTCTAAGAGGTTTGTGCAGTTTTCATTCAATACTTGGTGGTGCTCAACACACAGCTGATGTGTACATATGGCTGGTACGTTAAAACTGATTTAGATAATTATCATATCCTCCTGGAGTCTTTTTCTGCATTGTTTAAAGGAACTGTGTGTTGGCTTGTCTACCTTCCCACAGTTCCTAAAATAATACTTTATGCTGGATGACTGATTACAGTATCCAGCTCATACATCAAATGCATGGCACTTGAAATCACATCATCTTTTCATTTCTAAAGAAAGAAATTAGCTCTGTATGGGGGTCTTGACAGTATACATAATTTATCCCTTCGAAGTGGAGTCAATTTTTATATAAACACATATGTGTGCATGCTCATTCTATAACTCCTAGAACTGTTTGAATATTATCTTATTATAATCTCCCCTGGCTTGTTATTGCAGCTGCATATCAACAGGAAAACAAATACAGTATGACTAAACTATCTGTTCTCCTTGGATCGGCATCTCTGTGTGACTGTCTTCAATAATCCTGTTGCTTTCCAGAGCTTGATTCCTGTATGTTTAATGGTTATTTCCATCATTATACCAGATTCCAGTCATTGCCAATTTTGCTACAATATGAAAGAAAGACACTTTTGAGCTTGATTTTTCACTTACTGATGGTTGTAAAGCAGGTATAAATCGACTGCCGTTAATAGGAATACCGAACTGAACAAAGTGGGTGCAAGTTGCCTTTTCAGGGCTCTGATCCTACAAAAGAACCCACCTGGACCTTTGCTGAAGTGAACGGAGATTTGGCTGCCTAGAATCAATTGTGGGATGTACAGTGTATGTCTGTCAGCGCAGTGAGCATTTGTCTTACGGCTGGTGAGTTGGTTACTATAACCTTGAAATAGATTAGTGTGATTTCAAGAAGTCAGTGCCGGATGAGCACAGCATTACACATGCTGTAGAGTTCAAACGAGAAAGGACATCTACGGTTGTTAAAGCTGGAGCTTATCTCACATGAGATGATATTTTAATCAAGTTGGGTCATATTATTATTATGCAGTAGCACCTAGGAGCCCCAGTCATGGGCCAGGATCCCTTTAGTTCAGGCACTGTACAAACACAGAAACTCGACAGTTCCTGCCCTTGTGTAGCAAAAAGGATCTGCTTTTCACAATAAAATGGTGGAATGCAATTCTCAGCTGGATGCGAATCCCCGTGACACTTCCCAGGGCACCACCTGCTCTTAGCGTGGGGAAGTCTTGTCTGTGCCTGCTGTCCGGGAGCTGATCCACTACACAGGGGTGGCTCCAGGCCTCAGCACGCCAAGCACACGCTTGGGGCGGCAAGCTGCGGGGGGCGCTCTGCCGGTGCTGCGAGGGCGGCAGGCAGGCTGCCTCCGGCGGTTTGCCTGCGGACAGTCCACTGGTCCTGCGGCTTTGGTGGACCTCCCGCAGGCGTGCCTGCGGAGGGTCCACTGGTCCTGCGGGAGGTCCGCCGGAGTCGTGGGACCAGCAGAACCTCCACAGGCAAACCGCCGGAGGCAGCCTGCCTGCCATGCTTGGGGTGGCAAAATTCCTAGAGCCGCCCCTGCCACTACACCCTTCTCTGGCAACATAAGCACTACCTTCCAGGCCTCTGTAGGTCTCGCTTTCTCTGCGCAGGTCAGCATTGGGTGCGCACCACCTGCAAGTGCCCTCTGCAGTGCTCAGCCCCCATCCACTGAACCCTCGCAGAACTCCCAGAAAGAATAATACACACCAGCTCACTAATTTTAACTGAGGACCACCATTTTGTTTAGCACACAGCACTTACAGATATATTTATAGTGAAAACAAAAATAAGTTTATTATCCAAGAACAGAATCAAATGATAGTAAAAGATTATTGGAAACAAATGGGTACCTGTAAAACAAAATCGTAACATGCTTTCTAAAGCCTAACTTAACTCACAAGACATTTCCCCATCTCCTACAAGGCAGGAAAAGGACTCGGGATAAGCTAACATTTTCAACTAGGATGGCCGAGATCCTCCTTTCATAAGATCAAGCCCACTGGCAGCTTGTCTTCCCAGACTGAAGGATACTGGTGTACATTCATACCACTAGTTATACTCTCAAAGGTTCATAGTCTTACTCACAAACAGAATAACCCCTGCTGTTTGGGTTTTTTTTTTCCTGCAGCACTCGCAATGTGTTCATTAGCAGTTGACTCAATATGCAGATAGCCTTTCATTTGTAAGACACACAACGGTCACCCAGGCAGCTAAGGGTCCCCTACTTCAAGTCTGAAAAAGTCTGTCTTAATGTACATTATCTCTGAGTGACCTGCCTTTATGTTCTTAAGGCCTTGAAGTTAATGTTCTGGAGACGTATGTAACTCCTTACACATGATCTGTATGTACGTTTTGCCATAATTATGACCACCACTGTAACACCTGCTTTCAGTAGAGACCTTACATGATCCCTCTGGATGAACTGCCCTGCAACCCTATGTACCCTGTGCCCTTTGCCTATGGGCAGCAAGAGGTCCTTGGGCTACAATCCCACAAACAGGATTTTGGGGAAATCCTTCTCCCTGAACACAACCTGAGTTTGGGCACACTGGGGATTTCCAGGGGGCTTGGAAAGGAAAATGTCTTCCTCTAGACAGGCCACATTATGGCAGCATAGATAGCCCATAGCCACTAGCGTTCTCAACTCCTGTTCCCTAGTCTTAACCCCTCCCTGGCTGATTGATAAAGTGTTCATGGAGCTGTGCTTAATGGCATGAAGGGAGTGTGCACTCTGGACCCGGGACTATATGTATGAGCATGTCCTGTAAGGGGCTGAAAGTCCTCAATTCTGTCTCTCTTCACGGAGGTGCTGAGCACCTCTCATGATAATTTATTTCTTCTTCGCAGGATTCACAAAACTTGTGCTCCCTCCTGCATAAAAAGAGCCACACCGCAGACAGGATTTGCCTTAGATAATTGCTATTTTCTACTCCCATTTTCTTGTGTAATGATGCCCTGGCCTCGGCCATCTCAGTGCCTCACATACTTTTCCTTATGAGAGATATTTATTTGTTGCAAGATAGATTAGATAGCCAGACCAACCAACTGCTAATTTGATGGGTTGATGTGGAAGGGTAAGAGAATGTTTCTGGGTATAGTCTAATGCAGTGTTCCGCCACTTCTGCAGGAAAGCCCCTGGCAGGCCAGGCTGGTTTGTGCATCTGCTGCGTCCACAGGTTCATCCAATCGCGGCTGCCAGTGACTGCGGTTCGCTGCTCTGCCACTATAGGGTAGACATTTGCTACAGTGATGGAAGGGGTTTTCCATCATTGTAGTAAATCCACCCCCTCGAGAGTTAGTAGCTAGATTGGCTTGACTGTGTCTTTCAGGGGTGTGAATTTTTCATACTTCCTGAGAAAGGTGGCTAGGTCAACTTAAGTTTTTGGTGTAGACCGGACCTTAGTTTATTTGTATATCAGGATTAATGTTATTGGGTGATTATTGTAAGTGCAGCTGGTTGACTTTTTGTTTTTTATTTGACAAAACCATACATTTTCAGTTTGGTGACACTTTTAGGGGGAGAAGGAAGAGGTTTGAAAGGAAAAAAAAGAAATGAAAATATGTTTGGTAATTTTGTTTTATTTTTATTGAAAACTGATTTTTTAAAAATCAGAAACAGCTTTCAAAAACTAAAATGTTTGTGGTTTTCTACTGTAGTTTTTTCATTGAAAAAGTGAAACATTTTAATGGGGAAAATTTAAAAATATTTGTTTGGTAAAATTTCCCACCAAAAATAACTGGCTTTTTAAAGCAGCTCTAGTGATAAGAGGGCCCTTAGAGCTTTTGAATGGGATTTTTAAGATGTGAAATAAGAGGAAATAAAATATGTGTGTGTATACATGCTCAAAATACATACACATATGTACACATACACACAAATAAATCCAAAATCCCACATCCTTATACTATAACCAAATTGATATTAAAAAGACTTCCTTCTAACAGAATGCAGTTAATAACGACTGCCTGCCTGGACCAGTAGGTGGCTCCATAGTACTTTGAACTAACATTGTTACTGCACGTATTTTCGTAAATAATAAAAATGTAAAGCTGAAATGGTAGATGTGCTTAAGTCCCATCTCTTGCCTGTTCAGATAAAGCTATGACAGGCCACATGGCACACAGATGTACACAATTTAAGAACATGTCATATTGTTTACATTTTGTGTCATTGCTTTAGCAAACTATCACTTGACAAAATCACGATTCATTTGCTTGGTTTGTTTATGGGTGAGTTTTTCCAAGTAGTTCTAGATTAATCATTAACTTGCTACAAATGGTTACAGGTTAATTTCCCCCCTGCAGGTGGCCCAAATCAGGGAAGTACTTAAGCATGTGCGTTTTAGTCCCCCCTATCCAGGGCAACCCTTCAGCATGTGCTGTAGTACTGTCCTGAATAGGGATCCTTTTCCATTTTCAGGCTTAGAGAGAATGAAGTTCACTCTGTGCAGAGAGCCAGCACAGTGCACCGCTATTGAGGGCATAAGTGAAATTAAACTGGGGCATATACAAATTGTGCTGACCCTTCATTTCACCCTGGGATCTAACAACATCTGTTGTCTTCTATGTACTTGCAAAACTACAGTAAGCAGGTAATGTGGATTAGACCATCCAAACAAGGAGTCAAGAGGACTGAGTTCTATGTCTGGCTCAGATTCCAAGTGGGACCTTGGGCAAGCCCATTAGTCTCCATGCAATTCAGTGCACCTATGTGTGAAATGGTTATACAAACCACTCTCCTTATCCCAGAAGTGTTGTGAGGTTGAGTTAATGTATGTAAAATATTTTGAGATCCTCAGACATAAGATGCTACATGCAGTGAACTCGAATTACTAAACAGGATCATTAAAAAATAATCAGTCGAAATAAAAATGACATTCTGCTGGAGTGGTCTGTGGCATTTTCCGGTGACTGAATCTGTAGGTTACATGTCTGCCTTTACAGTAAAACCTCTTGCATTAGAGAGAATGGGGACACAATTATGTTCTTGGGGCTATTTCTCAGATTCAGAATGGCAAATATGCCCCTTAGCAATGAACGTTTTCTGCTTTTTGCTCCAGCCAAGAGGATCCTCTTTGTGGTTTGTACCACCTGAGAAAGAAATACCAGGATGAAGTGTATGAGAACTGACTTGATGGCTAATTAATGAGGATTCATTATATCTCTGCCAGTCCGATTATGTATTTCTGGGCCTAATGTAATGTAAATCAAGAACAGAACAGAATAAAATCAAAATGAAAGTGAACTAAATGACTTAGGAGAAATACATGCTAATCTCTCTTCTGAGCTGATCAAAGGCACAATTGTGCTGTGGGTGGGGGAAAAGGGGTTGCAGTGGCAACTCCTGAAGGCCTTCTATTTGCAAGGCACCAGGCCAGCAGAATGCTGGAGCATGCTCTGATGCAGGTCCCACCCCTCCCGACTGGACATCCAGCATGCATGCTCTCCTGCTTCGTTGGTATGCAAGGGGAACACAACCTCACCCCTTTTGGAATGGCTAAGTGCTGCTGTCAGTGTTAACAATCCCTCCATTTTTGCCTTCAGGGTTCTGGAACTCAGCTGGGGTAATCCACCATAGCGCTATTGAACCAATTCACACCAGCTAAAGATCTGAGCCACCGGAGCATATGGCGCAAAATTTGGCCATCTCTTGTGCAAGAGGCTGGGGTGGCCCTTCCGGACCTCTGTCCTCCTTCATCTCAAGGCTAGTCATGACCTGGTTTAAAATAAATCAGTGCCAATATAGGAGCATACTGCGTATTTTTGCTTAACTCTAACTTCAGTCCTAACTCTCTCTTGACAGTTTCCAGAGAGAGGTCACACAAGAGGAAAAGAAACGGAGTCTAGAACTAACTACCACCTTATAATCAGCATAACTACGTCGCTCAAGGCAGTGAAAAAGCCACCCCCACAATTGATGCAGTTATACAGATGTAGCCCGCCACATAGACAATGCTATGCTGCTTGGAGACCTTCTCCCGCTGCCATAGCTACTGCCTCTTGGGGAGGTGAATTCACTATGCTGAAGGGAGAGCTCTTTCCCATCAGCATAGGAGAGTTTTTGCTAAAGCGCTCTAGCAATACAGCTGCTCCTGCACCACTCGAGCACTGTGCGTGAAGATGCGCTGATGAACCAAAGGAATTAGTCATTGTGAATAATTGATTCAGTGCATTTTGCGAGTTTTTCCCACTACCAAATTGTTCAGGAGCAGATCACAAATTTCTCATCGTATCTCATTATTCTAATGGTTAACCAAGTCATTTCTACAAGTAAAATCTTGGTCTTTAGCTCATTTGTGAGGAGTTCATGGCAAATATTTGGTATGAGAAATTAGGGCTGATTTGTTTGGATAGACTCGGAAGGTCAGATGGCACAGTTCCTCTTCTCTGATTGGATGATTGCAATTCTTGTAGACTCCAATTCAGCAAAACATTTAATCATGAGCTTAAATCCATTTGTGTTTAGAAAAATCCATTTCCGATAAATATTCTTATGCATTTAGGCCATAGTCAGGTTTCTGGTAGGGATGCTCTCTATTACAGATTTAAAATTCACTTTCTGTATTCTGTAACATTCACTTAAAACTCACAATTTCAGCCAACAATAATTCATTTGAATTATGGTAGGGTCTAGAGGCCAGGACCACCTTCTTCTAGGTACTGCACAAATATGTAACTAAGCGTAAGAGTATGGACAAAAGATACATACATTAAAGAGAGAGAGCGGGCAGTAAGATGACCCTGGTCAGAGTAAAAACCAGTGGTTGTAATAAATTAGATGCCCGACATTGCTGAGGGTTTTTTTTTTTTTTTTTTTAATAAGCATCATGGCAGAGAAGAGTTCAGGAGGAATTTGAAGAAGGACAATGAAATGTTTTCATGGATATTTACAGGCAGCCCCTTATGTTTAGGAGAAAGTGCAGAGGTGCTTCTTGAAAAAAAAAATTAAAATGTGTAATGAAAAATGTCATTTGCAGAACAATGATGAGGGTCTGACATCTTGATACAAGCTGTTTGGGAAGACAGGATAGGTTGTGAAGGGCCAAGTCATTTGTGTTGGACTAGTTAACCCATTTGCAGGGCCGGCTCTAGGAACTAGCAAACCAAGAACATGCTTGGGGCGGCATTATGCCCCCCCCCCCTTTTTTTTTTTTTTGCTTCAGCAGTTGCATTCCTGGAGGGTTGGTTTGTTTGGGTTTTTTTTTGGCTTGGGGTGGTAAAAAACCTAGAGCTATCCCCGCCCATTAGCCAGAATATTTGTGGAAAGCAAATGAAACAGGTGTCAGGAAACAAACAAATGGAATTCAAACAAATAATTATAAGAAATCAAGCAACATTCACTCAGCTGTGGAAAAGACTCCTAAAAATGCACAGCAACCCCATAGAAAGCATTATTTGTTCTGTTTATAGAAAAAGGCTCATTTATTACTACTTTAAAATCTGAACATCATTTTATGGGGTTATTCATATATTTGTATTCATTAATTAGGGACAGGATGGATAAAAGGAAGGACAAGAAGTGTAGCTGGTGGAAAAAAAAAATCAGTGAACCCTAAGAAAATAAATAAAGAGATGGCTGAGTAGTACAACATATAAATAAATGTGTAATTATAAAGATACCTAACCAGACATTCCATTGTTAAGGAGAATTAAGAATGCACTGATTACAACAGCTGATAAAACACCTAGTGCCACATGTTTCCAGATCATGTAAAGTTGATCTGATTTGCATGATGGCCTAGGATGATTCATTCAGCTCTTAAACCAAAATTCCATGTAGGAAGAGACAAGGTGTGTGAGGTTATATCTTTTATTGGACCAACTTCTGTTGGTGAGAGATACAAGCTTTTGACCTTACACAGAGAAGGTCTGAAGAAGAGCTTTGGGTAAGCTTGAAAGCTGGTCTCTCTCACCAAGAGAAGTTGGTCCAATAAAAGGTATTACCTCACACACCTTATCTCTCTAATACCATGGGACCAACATTGGCTACAATGCCACTGCATACATAAGGAAAGGACATTAATAATGTATACTGAACAAGCCCTAATACAAGCCAAAGAACATTTTAAATGTGTTTATTTATATTACAGGACATCCTGACTATCTGCATTAGCAATGAAACAACTATACATTCTGACTGTTCATTTCTTAAAAGGTCCTTTTGCAGATGAGTGTATGTAGAATATAAAACCAGTGATTTGGCTCGACTATGATGTAATGTGCATCCTGTTGCTTTAAGCACACTGTAGTGCAATATTATCCCTTCTATATAGGAATATAATTTATTATTTGCATTGCACCAACACGTCAAACATTTTACAATCATCTATAAAGAACGTTTCTCTGCTCCAGAGAGGAATACACAAGAAGAATAGCTTGTCTAGCTACAAATCACCCTAGTATATAGATGCTAATCTGGCAGAGCAGTCGCTACTCACATCTTTTGTTGAGTGGTAAAACAGTTAGCAATTAGTAACCAACGTCTTGCAGAAAGAGTGGTTTGATGCTACATGTCAGAGAAAGGGAACTCTTCATTTATAATATGTAGATCTTTGTAGCTATCTAGAGACCAGAGCAGTGTTGATTATAAGAACAGGAGTAATTGTGGCACCTTAGAGACTAACAAATTTATTTGAGTATAAGCTTTAGTAGGCTACAGCCCACTGCATCAGATGCATGGACTGGAACATACAGCAAGAAGATAAAGCAGCAAAGAATCCTGTGGCAAGAAGATATTTATACATACCGTGTTGATTATGTTTCTTTGAGTTCAGAAAGACTATTACACACATGGTTAAGTTAAGCATGTGTTTAAGTGCTTTGTTGTATCAGGTCCTTAGCGAAGGGCCAGGATCTCTCTCTCTTTTTTTTTTTATAGTTAATGCAGCAGTAACTAACAGCTTGTTGAGGATAAATACATATTCCCCCATGGACAACATCCCAGATTTGGCTGTTTCATAAGAGATTTTCCATTACTGAGGCAACTGTCCTAAAGGCAATTTCAGGGGAGCTAAATTCAGAGTGACTGCTGATCTAGCAATGAGCTCGTTGCAGAATTTGTTTAAGAGAAAGTCTCAAGGAGCCCGTCACTTGCTTTGGAACATGATACCAATCACTTTTGGTTTCTCCTCCCTCCGATTCAAAACTGCCAGGATGAGAGACCTCAATATTAATCCTCTGACACTGAGCTGACATTTAATGGAAAGGCTGACAAAGTACAAGATTCTTAAGCAGGAACACAGAGATTGAGGATTTTTTTAAAAAAAAAAACACTATACAAACTCAATTCTGAGCATTCAATCTGTGGCCTTGTGAGAGCACTCTGAGAAGCTCTTTGGAAAGTACGACCCGTTAACCCTGCATGTAACAAGTCATGGTGTGTATCTGAATTTTCAAGGGAAATAAGCCAAGGATGGCACCAGTGCTGCTGGGAAATGATTGCCAGAGGCGTGATCTTCAGACACCAAAACACATACTCCATAGCAGTCTGCAACAGTGACAGTGCAACAGGGAGCAGGGCCGGTGCACTTGTGCTGCACCCGCTGCCCCAGAGTAGGTTTTAAACGAGGGCACATGGAGGGAAAGAAGACAGAACAAGGTGGTGACTCAGAATTAGGAAGCTGCAGCAAGTAGGAGCAGCAGGAATTCTGGAGTCCCCTAGGAGGGGAGACAGTGAGAACCCAAGAGGTAAAGGGGGAAAATCCCCTGGTTATAGCCCAGGGTGAGCTGAACAACTGTTTGTGTTTAAGTCTGGACAATAAAACTGCCTAAAAGAGGCTGTGGATGCAGCAGTGAGTCTTCTGCAGGCAGGGGAGATGGTCTGCATTGTTACATTGGCTTCCAGCTGCTCTTTGGATTGTTTTGACAAAATGTATCAATGCATCTTCTAGTCCTTATTGCCAAATCTTCATTTCACTGTCCAGCCTGAGCACTTTGGAGAGGGATGGAGGTATTCTTCCCTCAAACCTGGAGCTGCTCCATGGAAGCTTCCTCTCCTCCATGAGTGTCCTTAACCAGCCCCATCCCTTTTCCAAGCTTACTTATGTCCCTGTATCCATCTGTTTCCTGCAGGTTGCCACATGGGGACTTCATGAAGTGGAGAGAGTGGAGCAGTTCCACTGGCTGGGAGACCTTTACTAGCTTTGGAGGTTCCAATAAGAAGATAAGAACGGCCATAGTGAGTCAGGCCAAAAGTCCATCTAGCTCAGTATCCTGTCTTCCGACAGTGGCCAATGCCAGGTGCCCCAGAGGGAATGAACAGAACAGGTAATCATCAAGTGATCCATCCCCTGTCACCCATTCACAGCTTCTGGCATACACAGGCTAGGTACACCATCCTGCCCATCCTGGCTAATAGCCATTGATGGACCTATCCTCCATGAACTTATCTAGTTCTTTTTTGGGGTGGGGGTGGGATTGGCCCCAAAGTGAACAGCAGGCCTAAAACATACAGTAAGTTCAATTTTGTGAGACTTCCAGCCTGGTTTGCTGACCCAAAGTTCAAGTCTGAGGCTTTGAAAGGCTCTCCATCCACTGGAGAGTTATAAAGTTATCAGACCTGTTTCAACATTTTCTTGGAAACTCTTTTCCAATATAGCCTTTACGTGGGTAATACTTTTCCACTGCTCTTTTGGAATTGTTTCAGCTTCCAGGATGAATTTCCCTCCTTTGGCAACCGGGATCCAAGGAGGCATAAATAAATAAGTACCCCATTTATTTTTCCTAGATAGAATACCTATGCTGTCTAGGTATGAAATGATACACACACTTTGGTGGGTGCATTTTTCATTAGAATGCATTTGCATTATTTTAAACCAATTTATTAGAATTACACTAAGGTTGTTCTTACAGAATTATGTTCCTCTTCAGTAGCAACATGGTCTAGTGCATAGCACACCGGACTGGGAGGCAGAAAACCTGTGTTCCATTCCTGGATCTGCTACCAAGCTACTGTGAGAGTTTGGTTAAGTCCTTTCACTTTTCTCTGTTTCCGCTCCAATCCTTTTTCTGTCTTACTATTTATTTTGCCATTTGTTTGGGACAGGGAGGGTCTCTTACTATATATTTGTACAGGACCCAGCACACTGAGGCCATGACCTAGATTGGACCCCAGAGGTGCTGCTGTAATAAACAGTCTATATTTTCCAAAATGATCAATATTAGATATTCAGATAGTTTAGCAAAGGCCTGGGTAAGCATCCAAATGTTAGGGTTGTTACTGAACTGAAAGAATCCAAATCTTCTGAAGTATTTTTTTAAGCACTCATTGAGCTAGTAGGAAATATGCAATGATGATTCTTTACAGTGTTATCTCTTCTAGGTCTAAAATGGTGCATCTGAAACAAAAAAAAAAATCCTGATCAGAACAAGATCACTAGGGCAGGTTCTGACTGCGGGATTGACTGGTGTGTTTGAGGCGAGTCTAGGACCGGATTTGACGACTGTTCCAGACACAGGGCTGGAAGAAAGCATATGATTGAGAGTGAGTTTTTGGCAGTAAAGGGGCACTTGTGCTGTCTTTACTTGAGGAAAAAATAAATTGTCATTGTTATTTAGAAATACCACTGAAAGCAATTATTACTGTGATCATGGATATCACAGCTTTTCAGTAAAGTTAATTAGGCAAAACTGCAAAGACTGCAATGGCAACCACTTTACCAGTTGGGGTTAGGGATCATTATGATTTTCCCCACAGGCCTAATGTAGAGTGGAATCTTTGTCAGCACCTGAAAATTAGGTTAGTGCATTTTTCTACCAGTTTTCTCTCCCTACTTTCATTTGCCACCAGCCATTATAAGCAGAAGGAGAATGAATAAAGCTTATTCATGTGGCCGTCATTATGGGAGGAGGGAGAATGGCTCTGCACCAGCTGTGGTGGTGGATTGTTCTTTTACTGGTTACAACACGTTTTTCCCTTAATCTCCATGGTCCTGATTCAGGAAAGTACTTAAGCTCATGCTTAACTTTAAGTCCATCATACTTCAGCACATGCTTCTTACCTTGCAAGCTTAGGTGCTTTGCCTGAATGAACACCCTTATGTTACAAATACAAATGGAAACATCTCTGCACTAACCAAGATATGCACAGCTGAACTGTGTGTGGCACTGCTAATTTATGAGCAGAAAACAACACCTCTGCATTTCTTTATATAGCTGGGTTGAGAAATGGAACCATTAGAGAAAAAGTCCAGAGCATAATTAGGAGCTTCTCTCTCCTGGCTAATATAAATCTTTTCCTCTTTCGATTTTTCCATTGTCTCTAAACATGCACCGGACTTACACGTTTCCAAACTCTCTATCTAGAATGTGCATTTAATAGATAGATGGGACGTCCCCCACTCTTGATCTGTAAGAATTCAGTAATATTTGATATTCTAAAACAGCTATCGTATGTAGAAGGCTTTTAGGGACAGTAGTTATTGGAAAGTGGATTGAATAATTATAATACAAATGCTTGGAAATGCTCATTAACTGTAAACTGAGAGGAGGAGATTATTGCCATTCAGTTTCAGGAAATGGTTTGCGTATGTTGACAAACAATTTTTCACATTTTGCAGCGTCTCCAGACTACAGGCTACACGTCTGCTGATTGTGCTCCCGTTTGCCAAAAATGGCAATACCAATGCTTTGTTTACAAGTTATTGGCAGGCTAATATTAGTGTAGCTAGCATCTACCTTTCCGCACCAGACATGGGGATGGTTTCTCTCCATTGCTGGAACACCACTTGATCTAGACGTTGGGGACGAGTTCTGGAGCTAAATTTTAGCTCCCTGATTCTCATGTGCCAGGACCAGCCCTAACTTGTTTCTTCTGGTCCACTCCAACTTGCACCACTGATGCAGAGTCCTTCATGGACCCAACATCAGTGGAGGACTGCCACACACCCTCACCATCCATGACACAACCCTTCCCATTCCCAACATGGCATCTCCCCATTGCAATTCTCTGCTGGGCATTTGCTGCTAGATTTACAGGTCTTTTGCACCACAAGTTGCACAAAGTGGCCATCACAAACCTTAAGAGCCTGCTTCATGTATGCAAACAATGAAACACATTAAATATTGTCCCTCTATGGCTAGGAAATACATTCAGATGCAACAGACATAACTATATGCCACTGAAACAGACTTCAAAGGGGTGATCTACAAATGCTTGTGGATGGTAGCCTAATGCAGGGGATTTTAATATTAAGTCAGCTTGTCCACTGTGCCAAGGGTCTAATGTAAATAACATTTTAAAAGAGTGATTACACCAGTCTTTGAGATTTAGTTATGTGCTATCATATAGTTTTATATATGAGTTTAGTTTAACCACCAACCGATACCAGAATATTAAATAACAGAGGAGTGTCCTTTTAATGCTCTCAGGGTTATTTCATTTTAATAATGTCTGTGCAATAAGAGGATTTCTGCAGCTGTTTACCTTGTTGACCTTGAACTCAAACTATCTCGAGCCTTGCCCCAGTGTGACTCCTGCGTTTCTTTTCAGCTACATTGCCATGAAAAATAAGATAATCATCCAGTAGGTATGGCATCAAAAAGTGCTAACTTCAGGAATGAAACTTTTTGTTTAAGATGGAAAATATAAATGACTGTTTATAGCTTCAAAAGACCTTGCAGGAGATTTCTATGTAAAATGCGTAATCTGCTTTTACATATTTGACTTACATGTCAGACAGGTTTAAGCGTTAATGCTCCAGACCCCTGAGATCCCTGCTCTATGTATTTAGGATGATGATGATTTTATTTACATTTATCTTGTTGAAAGATTTTCTCCTCAAACTCAGATTTCAAAAACAGGCTAACGATAGCTGTCAATTGTGTGTGTGTGTGTGTGTGTATTTTGTTTTAAACCATGCTTGTGAGATACGGTGGACCAATGCACTGGAAACAAATTTCATCCCTTTATTTATTGTGTATGAATTTACTGATTCAGCCACTGAATAGTTTACATCACAGAGATCAACAGGTCCAGATCCTGGAACCATCTCTAGGAGTGAGAACATTATTTGCAGATTTTCAATGATACAGTTAGAAGTCAAGTATCAGAGGGGTAGCCGTGTTAGTCTGGATCTGTAAAAGCAGCAGAGAGTCCTGTGGCACCTTATAGACTAACAGATGTATTGGAGCAGGAGCTTTCATGGGTCAGTACCCACTTCGTCGGATGCATGTACATAGAAAGTTAGGCACTTTGGTTTCCATTGCCTATCAGTGAAAGTTGACAGCAAACTGCAACTTGTGCCTCTGAAAAATCTTTGTGGTCTCTATGTACCCTCCATTAGTCCTTGTCTACCTCTTTGCAACTATAGTACTAACAAGAATGTCAATCATGGTTGTGATTTCTATGATGTGGATGGACTCTCAGTCACAGGGAATTAGATTGAGAGCACCAGATTCATTTATCATAGACCATCAAGTACCCATCAGGTGGCCTCACAACCTTTGGACAAGCAACTTAAAACACGGAAGGCTCCATAGCCTATTACCAATGCCTCTGAGACGCCTCAGTCCCTTTACATGTCAAAAAGTGTAATTAGACCTCAAATCATTTAAAATGTAATTTCTTTTTCTCTTCAGAAAATGGCTGCAGAAAGATCACTGTTTACTTTTCCTTTATCTAAGGTTATTTGTTGAAATTTCTCACAGTTCTAGTTTTTCCTATCTTACTGTTTAAACACTGAAATCTGAAATTCAGGGTGTGGCTCACTGTAATGTTCAACTCTGGTCCCTGACTGTATGAGTAACTGGGGTGAATGCTTATGGAATTTCAGGTTTCCTTTCCATGAACATTCCAGCACACAAGCTCAACGTATAGTCCCCACTGGTCACTGAAGCTTCTAAAACCAGATTACAGACATTTTCACAGAGAAGACAGCAAAAAAGTCCAGATATACTTGAAGTGAATTAATTTAAGATTTTGCATATCCATGAAAAATATTTTTGCATTGTTGTCCCAGCTCTCATTGTGTTCATTAAAGGAAAATTTCATTAGCGAAGGCAACAGCATATTGCAGTACACAACAGTGAACAAAACACAATCCTAGAAATAGCTCTTACAGTTTTGGAATAGTTTCAGCAGGTTTGTCAGTTACTAATAGGAAACTATTCAGAGTTATAATGAGCTCATTAAACATTCACATGAACAATTTAAACTCATAAAAGTGAAAGGAACAGTTTAAGCTTCTTGCAAACCAATCACCAGTAACACTACAAATGTTGGCACTGAACATTGAGTGAAAAGATCAGATGCTCAGAAGAGCTAATACGTAGATTATAGACGTGTTGTAATTAGGGTGACCAGATGTCCCAATTTTATAGGAAAAGTTCCGATTTGTGGGTCTTTTTCTTCTATAGGCTCCTATTACCCCCCCACCCCGTCCCGATTTTTCACTCTTGCTGTCTGATAACCCTAGTTGTAATACATGGAGTGTGTGTGTGTATCATTGTGCAACAATAATGGATTCATACTATTTGTGAATGTTTCCTTCTAATAGTTGGCTTATAAAGTGGATACAAGCCCTAGTATTACTGCCAGCTAATGGTAGAGGGCTGTATTTCTGAAGCATAACATCCTGAGTTCTGCATACAATTGGCATATGTAGCCAGCCTTGCCGAAAACGAGACTGGTATTTGAACTTCGGACCTACAGAATTAAGAGCCTCTACTAATAGAGCTATAAGACAAAGACCACAGTCATCCTAGAAGCTCCATCTTAGATTGGGATCTATGGCTAATCTTCTAGGACCTGATTCAAAGCCAATTAAAAGAAAAGAAAAAAGACTCTCATTGATTTCAGTGGACTTTGTATTAGACCCCCCCCATTAACATATACAGCTGGCTCATTAACCTCTCAAGTGGACAGGCCACTTCCAGTGCAGGTTACACATGTCAACGTTTCCAAGGTGAGTCTGACTGTCCTATGCCTTAATGGGACATTAGAGCTCATTAGCTACTAGAAAAAATATTCAGAGAAAATGTTTAACTATCACCAATATTCAAATGTATTTAGTGAGTCAGATGACTAGCAAAATCCACCAAATCTCTTATTAATCAAAAGCTATTCCATCAGCTTTAATGAAGACAAGGCAGCGATGCAGCATAACACCACAGTTACATCGTGACAGACCATGATGATTTGGGGATGCACCATAATGATTTAAAAATACCACCGCACCCTGTGGCAGAAGACTGACAAAGTCACAACAGTGCAGCATTAAAATCATGCCAGCCTAATGAATGAGATCATCCACTGGGATAAACTCCAGAGGTGGAAGCTCTTAATTCCCCACACACATGTTGGTAGTCTAATGGGAGGCTGGGCTGCAGTAACCATATAGGCATGGATATTAAGGAAAGAAGTGACCAGATAGGAAGGGAAAGATAGGAAATTGAACCTACTCTACTATTTCTGTGTGATCTTGAGTAAGTCACTAAGGACAAATTTGTAGTATGAGCTAGGGACATGGTTCCCCTGCTCATGTACACACACGCCCTTGTCAAGCGAGTCTGAGTATAATTAGGAGCGTAGCCATGGTAGCATGAGTAGCGGCAGTGAAGGCATGGCTTAGCCATGCCAAGTAATACCCACCGATTTCATGTGGATTTGTCTCTGTAAATGGAGGATAACAGTCCTACCGTATCTCACAGTGGCATTGTCAGGATAAAGACCTTAAAAAGCATGAGGCACTCAGCCTGCGGCAATGAGAAACACAATTTCCCAAGACGGCTAGATAGACCATTATGATCCTTTAAAAAAATAAGGCAGGTCATAGAATCTCACCCAATTATTCCTCCACAGAGCCAATAATGTGTTGAAGGGAAGGACGTGTTAGAAACACAGCCTGTCTTGATTTCAAGATTCCAAGCGATCAACAATTCACTGGGTGTGTGGTGGCAGATTCAAATCTACCTTATTGGCAAATCTTCATTTTGAGACCTATGTTTGAAAGATAACACAACACAACAGAAAAATACAGAAAAAAATAAATCCAATTTAGGTGGTCATTTTTTAAAATACAAAAGAACAACAGAATTTTAAAATTATTAGTAAAAGCTTTTTTCTTGTGGCCCCCACCTGAGTTTCTTCCCCATGAATGCTGCTGATAGCAAAGCTTAGATCCAGCCCACACATTAAGTGTGCAGCACAGAGAGGAATCTCCCTTTCACCTTCACATCCCACTCTTGGCTGGGATGTGGAGATTTTAAATTAATAAGCACGAAGCAGTTCACCTTGTAATAACTTCCTTATTAGCAAAAAATGAGACATTCCAGTGTCTTTCACCTAATGTATGAAATCAACGAGGACAAACTTCGGCATTTTTGTTTTTACCAACAGCAATTTGTAAAGAGTTCTGTACTAACATCAGGTTTCAAATGTATTATTGGATAAACGCCACGTCTGTGCATCTCTCTGTCATACGCTTCCTCTTGATTTATGTTCTAGTTCACATCAGCATTCTGTTTACTATGAGAGAAGAAACTGAAATGCTGAATTAAATTTTTTGTGTGGATATTTGCCCACAGTCTGTCTATCAGTTATTTGTATGTATGTTTGCGTACTGTGTGTAACAGGCGCTCTGAAAAATTATTCTTAGAGCTATGTTTCACCCTAAATGACTTATTATCTAGGATAAATACTGCCTTTTTCAATTTTCTCTTGCTGAGATTTGAGATTCTCATTTTATATTACGGTTGCCTTATTCATCCGGCATTGGGTATATCGCTATGACTTTCTTTCAAATATTTGAAGCCTTCAGCTTCAGCAGATTTAGGTTATATAGCAATTTTACATTCCTAGTACTATCCGTGTATCAGCTGTTGTAAGGGGAGATGGGGGAACAGAACACCTACAGAGTCTATCAGTGATAAATAATTTATGCATGACCCTCAGACAACCCCTAAAACGACAGATTTTTAGGGAAAGACATCATATTTTTCCAGTTTTTTTCTTAGCTGCTAAATAATAGCCCTAGGACAAATTCTGCCATGACATATCCCTCACATCTCTCTCAGTCAATGGGGTTTGCATAGGATGAAGAAGGAATTTATGCTGGTGATTTTAAAATGATTCGGAAGATCGGCATCAGTATATTTAATGGCAAATTTACTGGCTCAGTTGGATTCATCTGAATTTAGATATGCCAAAGCAGTAAGTACTTGTGTTCAAGTGTATGTAGAATATTTTATATTGATTTTAATAATGATACCTACCTCTTAGACAGCACTTTTCACAAATAGATCTCAAAACACTTTACAAAGGAAGCAAGCACTATTATCCCCATTTTACGGATGGGGAAACTGAGGCACAGAGCCATGAAATGACTTGCCCAAGCTCCCTAGTGGCAGAGCCAGGACTAGAACCAGGTCTCCTGAGTTCCGGTTCAGTGGTCCATCCAAAAGACATCACTACCAAGATGCGAATGTTGGGCCAAATCCTCAGCTGGACTAAATCAATGCTGACATCAGCACGGTTGAGTTTATTTGCAACAAATGAGTGAGTACTACAACCCTCTTGTCTGCTGGGGTGAATCCACCCCTGTACTAAGGGCCAGCCCAATGCATCTGCACCACTGACCAGTATGTCCCACTGAACATCTAGTTTAAAGGCCTAAAATGGTGGACTGGCAGTTATCCAGGGTGTATTTCACCATTTCTGAATGACTTATGAGCTGATCCTTAACTTCTGCTAATTTATTCTTTACTAGGCAAGCAGACCTGGCTCAAAAAAAGCAGTGAAGACAAAATGTTCACCAAAAATGGTTCCTATGGTTATCTGCTCATCTGGTTCCTATGAAGGGTCCTAGAGCAGCCAGTCTTTGCAGCAACATTTCATAGAACTGCAGACCAGAAGACATCACAATTACTCTCTAGTCTGACCTCCTGCCTCAGGTTAAGATCATTAATACATATAATGTGAGGCAGCTAAATGGCTGCCCAGGGCTTTCATGTTTTGCCAACATCAACAGAGTGGGAAGTGGGCAAACACACTGCCAGAGAGAGATGGCAGGTTCTGAGCCACCAAAGACTTAGAATTATGTGTCATGCATTAGGATGGGCATCTTGGATGAAAAAAGAAGCAATGCATGCGATGGGGCTCTTGAAAATAGCATGGGGACACACCTGAATTTGAACTTTCGGGTCCATCTATCACGCTGTCTTTGGAGCAGTAGAAGTCTCCTCCTTTTCCCAATTTGAGTCATAACTTGTCCCTGTAACTGTTTTACCTGTTTAACCACAGGAATATGTTCTCTTTATGGAAATAGTTGCCATTCTCTCGGTTTTTATGAACTTTACTGTTTTGCTATTTATTCTCCCTTCTTTCCCCCACCCACCAATCTTCAAATGTTATTATTCCTCCCATGGCGCTCTCTCCTCTGTTCAATCCACCTTTGCCTCAGACAAGTTCATACCAATCGAATCCTTTGGAGCCCTGACACTTTTATAAACATGTCTAAAACTAACTAAACCACCCCAACAACTGGTTCATGGCTATTGTGAATTTCTGAGGATTTCACTCCTTGCTTGATGAAGCTAAATCTTTCCCCCACACCCTTTTCCCAGTGGTGTGATGCTTTCCTCACTGTCTCTGCCAGAGGCATTGCTAAGTATCATTCTTCTTCTGCAGGAGTCAATAGACTCACCCTGTAGCTAAAAATCATGCTCTGGGAGTTATATTTAGGTATCTTATTTATTTGTAAGCTCACATTTTCTTCTTGGCTTTAATTTAATAGAATTGCTTCGGTATCTCACCTGTCCTGAAGAAAAGGAGTTATTTTATTTACCAAAACTCGTTATTTGGTGGAATTAATGTTGCCAGGCAGGAAACTCCCTGCAGGAAAGGTGGAATTTTTAAGCCTCTAGAATGATCTAGAATTGTTTGGTCACATCTGGGTCTCTAAGTTCTTTATGCATTAAAAACATGGAATTCCTCCCTCCAGTGGGGGTCAAGCCACCTCCCTAATGCATGCTACTTGGAGTGGCTTCTCCCCTCTCTTCACATGGATTAGGTTCTGAGTTCTTTTCTGCGACGCCTGGTGCCTCCACCCACAATGATTCCTCACTGTGCCTGAGACACAAGGGGCATTGTTGCTTGGGAAACATGAATAATGCTACTAGCACTGGCCAGGAATATAAAACCTAGTACACAAGCAACAAAGTAGATCAACACAAATCCCAACATCACAGAGCACTCTAATGCTGTGTCCCAAAGTTGAGCTGTCACTGGTTATTTTTATACCAACCCTTCATACACTGTGCTCAATATAGGAAAATGGGCTTTGCACAGGAGTTCGCTGTAGGTTAACTAGTAGACAGATTCCTATATCCTCCTGCTGTAGACCGGAGAAATGGCTCCACCATTTCTACAGCAGCCTCTGGGTTGCAGTAGTAGTTGCTGTCCCTGTGCTCCCCCTCCCCCATGAGATCTGTTAGCCAGTGGATCTGTGTAGCCAGGCCCTCCCCTATGCTCAATTCCCTGTATGGTGTTACAGAGGGAGCTGGAACAGAGCCCAGCTCCACTGCATACATCACTTGGGAATCGAGATGCTGCTACAGATGTGACAAGTTCTTTACCCTCTGCTCCATAATCAATTCACCCTAGTCCTCAAAGTTCGGTATTTTGTATTTTCACTCCTTTGCTTGCTGGTAAGAGAAATAGCCCATGAAATGTAAGTATTTTGCTGTCATCTCTCTTCAGATATGGGTGAATGGCCTTGAACTGATATATGCCTAACGGGAGCTTTCATTTGCTATCAGAGGCCCAATGAGCTCCAAGGTAATTCAGTGGAAAGACTTCTTTTGAACTCCAGTGGGAGTTGGATTGAGCCTAGAAAGACTTTAGAGCAAATCCTGCTTGCCTTTCAAGCTGACACATTGAAATAAATGAGTCATCTCCTGTGAGTAAAGTGAACAGGATGCTACCTTTTGTACACAGTGGGTGGCATTTTCAAAAGGGCCTAGGTGACTGAGGGATTTATGCTGCTAAATCACTTAGGCGCTTTTGAAAATCCCAGTCTACATGAACTGCATTGCCTAACAATATGTATCTTCAGGCACACTTGGGCAGCTCTCTCAACATAAAAACAACATGCAACTTTTGGTCTGGTCTCCTAGTTTTAATTTCAAGTAGGATCAGATAGTGGCCTCAGATAATGTACACAAGCACAGATGCCATTTATGACATTGAAATTTCCTCCTTCCTGACTTGCAGTCACAATCCTGTACTTCGCTGTCTGGCAGATCCAAACTGCATTCAAATTACTGTAAGGGGAAAAACCAGGAAACTCTGGTCAGGCCAGGCTGAAAATGTGGCCCAGTGAATTGTGCTATTTGTGGAGGACTATGAAGTGGATAATTTTGCTGCTTCAGACCTTTCTTTCCCTTAATTTGCTGGGCTCATCTAAAAGCTCTATAGAGGGGAGCAGTAGTCCAAGACTTCTTTACAAACTAGGAAAAGAATCTCAGTCATCTATCATTAGGAATATTAAATCACAGCTTTAGGATAAAACAATCTTTCATGTTTCTAATTTTTTTTCCAGAGCATAGTTAGAGACAGATTAAAAGCTTCAATATTTGTAGCACATATGGAATTAATGGGTGATATTATGACCTCAATTATACCAGTGCAAACTTGGAGCTGCTCTACTGATTTAACTGGGGTTACCCTGGATTTACACCAGAGTAACTGAGATCAGATTCTGACACCTTCTGTATTTGGCCTCTATCCCTGCATTTTCAGTGCTGAAACACCACCAGGCTTTCATTCTGGGAATTCTCAGAAAAGCCAATGACATAAGATGAACTTTCAGAATTGTCTAATCAGACTTTCTTTTATATGATTGGGAAGATAAGAATCTTTTTTATTGTATATGAAAGTGGCTCTGTGTTAAATAGTTTCTGTGACCGACAAATGGCAAAGTGCCCATTTTTGTCTTTTGTTGCGTGCGCTAAGTCAAGACAGGTATCTTTCCTTTCCAGCTAGCTCTAGCATGAAAGTAAGGAGGCCCAGGAGACTAATGCTATTTCAAGCAGTAAATAATATCAAATGGCTTCAAAAGGGATGGATAAGCCTTTGGTGAAAATATTGTATTAAGCAGAACTAGGCTTGAGGCTTGAAAGCATTCTGTTCAGATGCAACATAGCCCAAATTAGAGCTTCTCCAATCACTACAGCCAGTCCTCTTTTTATTGCATTATTAATTAAGAGGCACATGCTGCAAGTCCCAAGCAGGACAAGGTTGTTATGTTAACCCTGCCCCCTCTTATGCAGCATCCAATAGAATTTACATTGAAAACTTTTTGGAGTAGGAACCATCTTGTTTTTCTGTGTATGTACAGCACCTAGTACAATGGGGTCCTGGGCCATTACTGGAGCTCCTAGGCACTATCACAATACAAATATAATAATAATAGTCAATAACTGATTCATTTAATGGGATTCCACTTAGTAGTAAGTATGAGCCTGGAAGAGTAGGTTTACATGACTGGGTTCTCAGTTAGAAACCTGGAATAGAGAATGATATTTTCACACATAATTAAAAAGTACGTATCGATTCAGGGTTATTGACAGAACGCTGAAAAGAAGAATGATTGTATTTAATTACTAGTGCTCAGTCTCCTTAAGATGCCCACACTAATATGACAGTAATGAGAAATATGCAGTGAGTCAAGGGAGAACTCCCTCCCCACTTAGGGCCTTAAATAGACATCATGGGCTGACTGCAGGCTTTTAGATCTGTCAGCAGCTTTTGGTACCTCAGACAATGAGCATCTGACTGTGCTCCTGGGCACACCTAGCAGGGGTGGATGGCATTGTGCTTAAGTGGTTTCATTCTGAGCTTTCTCAGAAGACCCAGAAGGTAACTGTGGGCTATTGCTCTTCTTCCCCAAAGGTTCTCACATGCCCTGGGGGTCTATTTCATCATCTCTCTTGCTCAATGTGTAAGAGGCCACTGGCAGGTCTCATGAGGGAAGAGATGGACTGTGAAATATTCAGTATACTCACACCCAGATCTAGGTCTGTAACATTTGACCTGACTTTTATGCTAGAAAATGTCTCACAGGGTTTATAGGAGTTTGGGGCTTGGGTGAAGACTTGCTGACGGTGGTTCAATCCAGACAAGATGGGACTAATGTTGATAAACTGGGGAAGCTTGAAGATCTTATTGGTTCTTTTGGGAATTTGTCACATTGGTGCACAATTCAGGTGTGTTACTAAACCCTGGGCTACTCCTGAATATGTAGGTAGCATGTGCAATCTAAGAGTGCTTTCTTTTAGCAGAAGGAAATAATAGGAATATTTGCAGAGTAAGGTAGTTCTCAACATGGGTAAGTGTGGCAGGATCTAGTTTTTTGAAATTATACAGTTACACGATCTCATCCATCTGGGAATTAGCTAGTTTCTTAAGGATTAACGTATGTACATACCTCACATTAATCACAATAGGAGCTGTGTGTATGAACAGAGCAAACATATCAATAAATCATACCCTGCCTTTGGGAAAACAGTATAGTATTTCAGTACGCTATTATAACAAAGAGAACAATATCTGAACTATGTAACATGGTGCATAAATATACTTATTGCCGATTAGGAATTCCTGATTATTTCTGCTAGGGCTATATGTAACTTCACTGCCAGCTATATTAGATGTCTCTTCTTGACACAAATATTACCAGATAAAAATAAATAAATCTGTTAAAGAACTCAGATTTATCACCTGCATATAATGTCTGATATTTTCACATGCCCTGCTCTAAAGAGCAAGCTTTTGTCTACTGGCATTTTCCAAATGTGAGAAGTTAGAGATTCAGAAAGTAGCATTTCTGAAAAAGGGACGCTTAATGGTTAAATCAAATTAGGCTCACATTACCTGATACAACTAATACATGTTCCAGCAATTACTTTTTGACATCCTAACCAATGAATTGTACGTTCAGTTGCAACATCATTTTAAAACGCTTGTTTTAGTTAGCTACATGTGCTGGAAAAATAATGGGCTGAGCTTGGGCAGGTTTCTGGATGGATAGCATGCCTTTCCGCCTTCAAAACAACATTTGTAATCAGACTTAGGAAGAACCAGATTCTCAAATATCTTCTTCATGTGAAATACTGAGATGCTTATGTAGCTAACTGAAGCAAGCTTTGAAAAACGTTACAACTGAATGTTCAGAGGATTCAACAGGACTACACACCTGCTCCAAGTTACCCAAACTGATTTCTTCATCTTTAGAGACGACCAACAGCCACCACAACTGCTCCCTGCAGTCATGTTCCAAGAAAGCTGTTCCCAAACAAAGCACCTAGAAGCCGTGAAGTCAGTTGTTTGTGTTAAGGATGGAATGGTACAGGATGGGTTATGTGGGTTTGGAAATCACCACTGGAAGTTGCAAATGAAGTATGAAATGACAAATCTCAGCACAATAGTGTGCTCACCAATAACAGACTAGCACAATCAGTGCTACTCTGTTTTGTACCTTAGAAACACACAAAATAGGGCCTAATCCTCTGGAGCAACAAACACTCCATTCAAAAGAATTGAGGTTTACGCTGTATTTCATGGGACTGACCCTACAGAGAAACCCCACAGCAGCTCTTTACATTCATATGTTTATCAAAAGCAACAGCCCAACCACCAGTAAATGACATAACCTAGCAGATAGGGTACTGGATTGGGAGTCAGGAATGATTCTAATCCCAGCTCAGCCACTGACCTGCTGTGTAATCTTGGGAGTGTCACTTCACATCTCTGTGCCTCTATTTCTCCTCCCACTGTTTGTCTATTTAAATCATAAGCTCTTCAGAGCAGATACTCTTGTTAAAACAGGCATGTACAGAGCCTCACAGAATGGGGCTGGCGCCTCTGAGTATTACCATAATGCAAACAATAATAATAATAATGTTAGAAATTAAAAAAATTTAAAGAAAAAGTGGTGCCTGGCTTTCCTTTTTTCTCTCTCTGTCAAGGCTATTCTTTGTGAATTTCTGCTGCCATTTGTTCATATAAATTTTGCAGTCCTTTTTTGTTATAGTTCCTGATATTTTTAGTTTTCACATTGTTATCAAATAAAACAAACAAATAAATAAATGAAACAAACAGCTCACCACTTTCTCTGGTAGAAAACTGTCTGCTCCAAGACTGCTTTTGGTCCTGATTCTGCCAGTGGGCCTATATGGAGCTCTGCTGATTTCAGTGAGACTATGCATAGGCATAAGGATCTGCAAGCTTGGATGTGATTGCAACACTGAAGTCGTAAGACATTCCCCTGTGGCAGGAACGATCAAGAAAGGGTGAACTCAGATCTTAGCAGGTAAGGTCTCCGTTCTGCCCAACTTTTTGTCAAGTTTTCCTAGATGACTTTTCACCATTTCCTTGAAGAAATATCATTTTGCAGAAAAAAAATTGCCTTTTAAAGTGTGTGTGTGTAGGGGGGTGGGGAAGGCAGGGATTATCAGGGCTGAGATGAAGTAACCCATGAAATGCCAGACAAAAGCAGTCTGATTCTGAAACCATTCCGTGCACACATCTCCCATTGACTCCAGTGGAAGTTCCACATCCTGACCATCTACAAGATCAAATCTACTATGTTTCTTGGTTATTTCTTTCCCTTTGAGTCCGATTCTGAGCTGGTACTACTAACTGATTCACACAAGAGGAGAATCAGACTCATTGCCTCCAATATATTTGCTCACCAGATTAAAAGCAACAACAAAAAATAGGCAGAAATTATGCAAAATCATACACAAGAGCTCTGTAATTATTTTTTTTCTGCCAAGAGGTATGGCTCGCCTTTCATTTTTATTTTCACCCTCCACATCTGCTTTAGCGAATGCACAGCATCTGCTCTTCCATACACAGTATGCCAGCAGATATTGGGCACAGCACCGTTGGCAGAGAAACAGTGGTATTCTAGATAAAAGTTTGCTGAAACTGACACAATGTGACACTCTTCCTTACCCACCCATCTTTCTTCACCCCTTATGTTTCCCCCTCAAATTTCCACTACTCTTGGTAGCCCTTCTAGTATGAATATCTAAAATACTGAGCACCATTACCAGCCCCGCCCATGAAAAGATCGGGTAAGCAACAGGAAGGCACAACAATTTGGATTTTATACATTGCTCTCTTCAATATGAAAGTTACAATGTTTATTTAAATAGTCTCTGTGCCAGAGTCACTGGTGTTAGCGAAAGAAGAATGCGTGAAATGTGTACTGCACACGAATGCTGACTGTCTGCACCACTAGAATGATTTATCAATGTTTAAATAATGTATAACACATCCAGGGCAAGATTTTGACACCTGCGTTTAAAACTTTACTTCCTTTACCCAGTCACCAAGCCTCTCTTTCCTTAACAGAAATTTTTCATGACTAGGAAAACCGAAAAAAAAATGTATTGACTCTTAACAGGCTTTTGTGAGACAAGTTAGCGAGCGTCAAGCCAGTGATATTATTGTTTTACAATATTGTACACAAGTATAGCACCCTTACTTTCCAAGACTAGGATGACCAGGTGTCTGGTTTTTGATCAGAACTACTGGTCAAAAAGGCATCCTGGCAGCTGCTGACCAGATTGTTAACTGTCCAGTTGGCAGTGCCACGCAGTGGGGCTGGCAGGCTCCCAGCTAGCCTCCACACCACATAGCTACCGGGAAGCAGCTGGTATGTCCCTCCTCTGGCTC
The DNA here is from genome assembly GCF_025201925.1 of Gopherus flavomarginatus. Classification (NCBI taxonomy): domain Eukaryota; kingdom Metazoa; phylum Chordata; order Testudines; family Testudinidae; genus Gopherus; species Gopherus flavomarginatus. The sequence goes on along the minus strand of NC_066628.1, from coordinate 41,572,695 downwards.
CTACGCGTAAGGCTGCCAGGGGGCTTCTCACACTGCCCACTCCCCAAGTGCTGCTACCGCAGCTCCCATTGGCCAGCAACCAACCTATTCCAACCCACTGCCTCAGCCTGGAGCCCCCTCCTGCACTCAGAATTCCTAATTTCTGGCCCCACCTCAGAGCCCGCACCCCCAGCAGGAGTCCTCACTCCCTCCCACACTCTGGCCCCCTCTCGTGATGAAAATGAGCGAGTGTGGGGAGAGCGAAGGACAGAGGGAGAGGGGGATGGAGTGAGCAAGAGAGGGGCCTTGGAGAAGGGGCAGGGCACGTGTGGGACCTTGGATGAGGGGCAGCAGGGGGCAGGGCAAGGGTGTTTGATTTTGTGCGAGTAGAAAGTTGGCAACCTTATCCAAGAGTCTCAAAGTGCTTTGCATCCAGTGAAGCTTCACAACATACCTGAGAAGTATTATTACCCTCTCTTACAAATGGGGAAACTGTCACAGAGAGGGGACATGCCTAACCGCGGTTACACAGGGACCCTGGGACAATGATGGGAATAAAAGCCAGCTCTCCGTGCTCCCAGTCATGAGCTTTTCCCACTAGGCCTCACTTACTTTCTATATTTCCCAGAGTTCCAACTGGCCAAAATGAAGCAGGAAAAATTTTTTTGCAGCAAATTATTGCAGAAAATATTCCAGCAGCCCTGCTCTAAATCTATTACATAATGCGTGTTGCATTTTGGTAACAAAGTCCTTAAGGACCGAACTCTGCTCTCATCTTATTTGTGCATGTAATCCCATTTGGATCCTTTGTGGGCTGGTGAGAATATCCATTTGTATTAGCATGACTGTGACACCGAGGACAAGAATTAGCACTGAGAAGTTCCAATACCAGTCGTATTATTGTAACACCCTTAGGGGTTCCAAGTGAGACTGTGGTACTGTTGGGCTAAGCACTGCACAAACACATGGTGAGAGAGAATCCTCATCCAACAGAGTTCACAGTTTAAATAGTCCAAAAGAGACTCAAGAAAGAGAGAAAGGTAGCATCATCCTCATTTTACAATGGGGAGCTGAAACAGAAAGATTAAGTGACTTGCCCATGGTCTCACACAGTCTGACACAGAGCCAAGAATTGAAACCAGATTTGCAGCCTAGTTCAGTGCATTAGCAATGGGACCCACCCTTCCTACAGATCTGATTTTTCATTGTGCTTTCAGCAGTCCATTTGGTCCCAGCAGTATCCATCTTCCTTCATTTTTAGCCGTGTGTTGTACACAGTACATTGATCTGAAATGTCTATCGTGAGGGCTTTCTTTGTTTCCTGAATTCCATTAGGCTCAGTATGCTGGACGTAGGTACAATATGCACTAGCCATGCCATTAAAAATAAAAAAAAGTTAAAAGCACTAAAGCATAAAGAGAAATAAATAATTCTGGAGAAATAAAACCAAACTGAAAATGAAGTTAAAGCACTGAGTCTTCTAATCCATAGAATTTAATGAATACCCGTAATGATCACACATTTCTTCCTTATTACATTTCCTCCATTTAACTGATATTGATGTTGTCCCAAATGTAATTGCCCCATACTGGCTTCAACCGATGAAGCTGAGCTTCAGTAGTTTTCCAAAAACAAGTTCCTATCATCATCTTTCCTGCTTCAATAAGAGAGTCCTCCCCATAATGCAATATGGATGGCTTCTCATTTGTATGCACAGCTTCTGTATTGCAGCAGCAGTCCAGGATCACATCCAAATGTCTTATGGGTTTTTTATGGCTACAGTACATTTGATTTACAGCTACTCCGGCAAACTGTTGTATTCATTATCACTGTAAGTTGAGGCACTTATATCCCTTTTGCTTTCATGTCCCTTGTATTATTGCAACTTTAAGAGGCTCTAGTAATCTATCATTGACAAAATCAGGTTCATATTATATTTTTCCACTTAGAATGATCCCCAACTCTGGGATGGAAAATAGTTTCTGCCCATACTGGTGGGAAAGGACTTTTTTCTGTACTGACACTACAATTCCTGTAAAGTGCCACTATTAATTCTGAATAAAAGGAAGTTTAACAATCATCATTCCAATTCACTGGACTGACCAAGTCACAATGTTTAAAATATTGATCATCACAATATCTCTGTATTCCCAAGTGTGTTTCCCAAACTTCAACGGCACTCACTAGCTATATGATTGAATATCTAAGATATAGAGGAGCATATTGTATCCACTAGGTAAATTATTTTGATTATTGGTAGACGGGCATGTTGTTGTTTGAGTAGCTGACAGGGTCAAGGCTTGGGAAGTAACGTATCCTGACATGAATTGATTTGAACAATAAAAGATCTATGAAACATACATTTGTAAAATCAAATGGACTCGATTATTAAGTGGTGCACCTTGACCTCCCACTTATTTCAAAGAATGCACCTTCTTTAATTTCTAATTAAACCTGGACAGGAGCCAAAATTTGTACTGCAAAAACCCAGTTGGATTATTAGCCACGTATTTCTCAACAGCAAAATGCCCATTCTAAAAAAGTAGTTGCAGGATGTAAAACCTTATAACAGTTTAAAACCAACCTTTCTGAACAACTCTAAGAAAGCGGTTTTATCTTTAATTAATCCTCATAGGTGAGAGCACTCTCAGATCAAGTTCACACCCAGGGACCCCCAGGTCTCTAAATCACAGTAGGAGACATGTGGCAGTGGTTTTGAATGATTTCTCTTGTAATCGCTACTCCTCCATTTTGATTCTGCCCATTCTCAAAGTTTGTACAACAGTTAGCAGCTATCTGATTGCTTTCTATAGATTACCACGAGCTCTGGACTGAGACAGAATCTACTACAAAAAACCCTGTAAGACTTCAGGATTTTTTGGGACTCCATATTTTCTCTTCATATTTTTACCATCGATCAAGAACTGCACAGTCATTAAGAAGAGAACTTCTTTTACTATGTACCTCTGAATTCATCTGTACCTTTGAAGAATCTTTCGTCTAGTAATCTTTTTATTTTAAAGTCTATACTACTAACTTTAAGAATAATTAGGACCTGTAGGGACTTGAAAATGACATTCAGATGCATATTTATCATGACCAAATTAATTAGCACTCTTCCACTAAGGACAAAGTAATTAAACTAGTCACGTTTCATGTAATTTCAACAATAGTTGATGTGTCTGGGTAAGAAATCTAAAATACATTCGTTGGAGTAATTTGCTACTAGCTGGATTTTTACTAATTAAACTTCCCTTCCTGATTTATGTTGAACAGCTTTTCTCATTTCACTGTTATAAACCAAAGGTATCAGAGACCCCTGGTCATTTTTATAGTTGTTTGTGATCTACATTACATTATACACGCTCACTTCCATAAATAAGGGGACTGAATTATTGGCCAAGCATTCATTTTTATAGGCATGTTCCTTGCATTAAATTAAACTAATTGCAGAGTGGCTACTGAACAATGGATAAGTGATTGCAAGAGATCAGAGATCTCAGTAGTCTTGTCAACTTGGAACAGAGACATATGCATTTGTTCAGAAGCTCATCCACATCTTATCCAAAATTCTGATCATAGGACAGATCCTCTCCTTAACCACTTTCTTCCCTCTTAAGCTTGTATCACCTCATTTCTCTACCAGTCCCCGCTCTTAAATTTCATGGTGTTGTTGGCTCCAGTTGTTGCTTGTTTCTGTGTGTATTCCTGCTGAAGTTACGATATCGTACTGCTTTAATGGGAACAGCATGAATATCTAGACAGAGAGTCATTCTATCCTCTCTCTGATATTTAAAAGAAAGACCCATGCTGGGACCAAGTTCATAGTCAACATGATACTTAAAATGCCATTCAAAGTAAAATGAAACTGAAAAGTTATTAATAAGGGTTAAAATTGTTGCAAATTACAAGACATGTATTTATTAACACACCAGAGAAACTCAGGCAATATGGGGCATCAGGAATTGAGGACTCTCCCAGTGCTTAAATCCTCCTCTGACGTACCATCTACCCCCTTCCTCAAGGGCTTTCTGCTTGTCTGGGGGGAGATGGGCAGATTGGGAGAAAAATGTGCAGGGACAAGGTGGAGTCAGGGGAGCACATCCCCTTCACTACTCGCACCCTCCTAGAACCGCCTTGCCCATCCCCATCCTCTGCAAAGGGGATAGTAGAGGTAGCTGAGGCCAGAGGAGTCCATGGGCCCCTGGCTTCATGATAGCAGGGACCTGCCAGGGGCCCAGAGCCACCTCAGAGGTATCAATCCTCCATTCAAGTGGTCCTGGCATCCTATGTATAAAGTTTAGGGTTAGGTCCACTGGCCTATTACTTGGAGGCTGACAGGATGTTCAAAGCTGGTGCAGTCTTCCTCCTCTTAGCCATGTGCTGGCGCTCCCTGATCCCTGGTTATCATTCACTGAATCCATTTTGCTTTCATTTGAAGATCATCTCTTCAGAAGCAGTAGACTGTTGCCAAGCTACAATGCATTTGCAATGCTGTTGCAAGATACAGCTATTCCAGGTAGATTTACCGATCAGTTGATCATTCTCTTTGTCACACAGTTTTCATGTATTTTCTTAACCAATGTTTATCTTGATATCAGCACAGGATGTATAGGAGTTGCTGAACAGAGTAGTATATTTTTGATTTAAAGTCTTTTAATTTTATATAGCAAAGCTTTGTTTTCCCAGGCTCTATTTTAATACTTCAACAACATTATTATTAATTGCTTAAAAATATACTTCAACAATCTCATGCTTTCACTACAGAACACTCACAAGTGAGTAGAGAATATATGGTATGAAAATAAAATTGCTTTTAGAAGATTTTTCAAGATTTCTTTTATGCATTCTTTATAGAGACAAAGGATGGTCGGAGGTTAAGGTATTCTACACTGTGACTTTTGAAGATCTTGGTTCCTTCCCAGCTCCACCACAGTCTTCCTGGGTGATCTTTGAACCTCAGTTCCCCATTTGTAAAATGGGGACAGTATTTCCCTACCTCACAGGGACATTGTCTGGATAGAATCATTAATGGATGGGAGATGCTCAGTCACCACAGTGTGGAGCACCATAGAAAAACCAATTTCCACTTCCATCTAGTATTGCTTTGCTTTCAAAATCAGAATCTTAAAAGGCACAAATTGTTATCTTTCCTCACATCTTTCTAACTTAATACTTTTAGGTACCCCTGTTAGTATCTGAGCATCTCACAATCTTTAATTCTTTTCTGAGGTCAGGAAGTGCTAGTATCCCCATTTTATGGATAGAGAACGGAGAGACAGAGAGACAAATTGACATGTCCAAGATCACAGAAGGAGTTTGTAGCAGAGCAGGGAGTTGAACCTGGATCTCCCTTGCCCCAAGCTAATATCCTAGCCATGGCACTTCATTCCTCTCCTCATAGATGGCCTCAAGGGTGCATGACGTCTTTTGGTGCAGTGTTGAAATCTGAAGAAAAACACACTGGGGCCACATTCTCCCTTGTGTCAGTACTACATTGTGTCACACTGCCAGTGCAAAGTAGAACTCAGGCTTTGGTAGTCAGGCTCAGGAGGGTCACGCAACATAATGTTCCTATGTCACCGTTATGATGCCTTCATAAGAGGCACCACCCATAACCTGCATGATGACCTCTTGGGGACACCAGCATCTGACCATCAGGCTTTTTTACCTTACACCGAGGAACCAGCCCAAAATGCAGTAATCCCAGGATTGGGGGAGCATAAAGAGTCCATAAACCTCACTTTCCCTTAGTTATATGGTATTCTCCTTGGCCACAGCAGGTAATTGGGAATCTCCATTTGGATTATGCACTGAAATCCATAAGGAATAGAGGAGACAAAATAGTAATTTAATAATTATCTACTGATAACAGGAAACAGATTTCTTTGTGTGTGTCTTGAAGGTGGAAATAGAGGAAATATATACCAATCAATTCAAATGAGATTAAATACCAGCCATCCACTATACAAATGATCTGTGTGGTATTTAAAAAACCTTACCAGGCAGGTAGGGATGACCTTTTGTAGATAATTTACATTATAATTTTCTTGTTGTCAATCCCTTCATTTCCATTCTCTGTCAGTCTTTGGCTTTCCAGGGCAATTTCTTTTTTAACCTAAAAGTTCCCTGATTTATACAACTTGGAGATGACTCTGGATGAACTTTTTGCCATGCCGCAGCTACTTTTCTATTTATCTTCAGTATTTCTACCATGGCCATCACTAGAGTATCTAGATGCTATCATCCTTCTCTGCAGGAAAATTTGGATTAGAAATGTGGTAGAGTGTTATGGGGTGATCTTAAACCTTGTTGTTATGGGTCAGGCATGGCTGCCACATCACATTCAGAAGAAATGTAAAGAAGCCATTCTAATCAGGTGGCTGAAATAATAGCAGTAGCACCCCAAAACACATGCATGGGGAAAAGCTCAGTAGACGCTCAATCAAGTGGCTAAAGAGGTTTCCGTTCGGTGGAACTGTTTTTGGTCTGGGTTTGCGCACAAGAGAGGCAGAACAGAAGCTGAAGCACAGGACAAGGTGAGGCATGACAGAGAAGCAGAAGGAAAGCCAAACATGCATAGCCTGAATAACCTGGCAGAAAGAGTTGGTGCTGCGAGGGGAGAAGCTTTTTGGGTTTCTCCTGCATTCAGCGACGCAAGACTTTGTACATTCCTTGTAAATAAAAAAGACGAAATGCCGCAGAAATTCAGCGGCATTTCGGCGGATGCTCCACCTCTGGCCAGGATGCGGGCGCATTTAGATGCCCCCACAGGGGCCACGTTGGGGACCCCTGCTCTAGACTCTCCTGTAACAAAAACAGTCTACAACAAATGGTGCAGAAAACTGGTAAAGTACCTGTAATTTTCTCTGATATTACACCTCATATTTAAATGTATTCAGTGAATCTGAAATGAAAAAAAACTTCAGTTTTTTCATAAGAATATTGCTGCTATAACAGATATAATTAACCGTGTCAACTTGCCTCCACAATTATTACGCCTAGTTCATTATTCTTCATAATCATTGCCTGGCATATTTTACGGTTGTGTATGAGTCCCACATAACTTGGAACAGAAACATTTCCGTAACAATGTCTTAACTGACTTAAAGCAAAGAGAACCTTCAATCGATGGCACAGTTAACATTGCATGTCCTGCGGTGTTCACAGGAAGGTAGCTGACAATTTCTAACTGCCTGTTTACACTTTTGTAACAAAATATAAAAGCTTATTGAAAGTTCAGAATTCATATATATACTTAAAATGATCAATTATTGGGGAGCTAGGAATTTACAAGGGAACTATATACACTCCTGACTCTCATTCCCACCTGATTGCCCATTAGGAGATGGAAACAGACATAAGAGGATATTTGCAAAAAGGTCCTACAGAATTGAGAAAAGACTATACTAATATGAACCCTACTCAATTTCTAAAGTTACCCTCAAAAAATAATTTAATAGCTATTAACCTCCTGTGTCTTAATGTAATGTCCCATAATTCGAAAGATGAGACATAATTCTCAATTCAGTTCTATAGGATGAAGAAGAATGGGTATTGAATAGTTGTTGGCCCAGAGTCTCTTCTGTGCTTAGATTCTGCTGAACATGGTAACAACAGGATCTGACAGAGAACAGATCCCAGATTCTAAACCCTGATGTAGGTTAAAATAGTCAAGGACTAGGTAGCTATACTCCTCAAGGGATTGTCTGAGAACTGGTGATTGTGGAAGTGCGTTGCATTCTGGCCACTCCTCCGCTCCACACCACCTTTACTGGGGTTGTAGAAAGTGAAGGACAGAAGTCTGTAACAGCTCCCCGGTTCTCAGACCCAATGCAGTTTAGAGCTATCTGGAGACTCTTCCAACATCTGCCAGCTGGCAATAGTCCTAAGAGACAACTGGCCTGCTGGGAGTAGCTGGATTGCCCCTTGCTCTGACCACGCTCCACCCCTTGGCATGCATGTCACGAACTGGCTATGCCAGCTCAATGCCTGCTGAGGAGTCTCTCCAAACAGCCAGTCTCTGCAACAGCACAGAAGGAGCAAAGCAGGCCAGAGGCTCCAATCCATCCTTCTCAATTAAATTCAAGTGGCTTTTTCCATAGGGCTACTTTGGTGCCACTCCAGCAATGGAAACCAATCTGAGGTTGGTTTATAAGGAAGAGAAAGCAAAGAACTTTTCTTCTCTTTCTTCCCTTTTGTTCCTTCCTCTGTTCCATGTTTTTCATTCACTCAGGATGCCTTTTAAACTCAAGGTTTTATCTGGCTTCTGCGGCAGCCAAGTTGCTGTTCAGCCTCCTACAGGACAAAGCTGATTCAGCTCTCAGAAGGACAGGTGGCTACCAGGGCAAGGAGACTGATTTAACTGACAAAAAATGGGTGCGCCCTTTGAACCAAAAAATTTATCAGGTGCATTATTGTCTACACATACGCTTACCAGACCCTGCCTCCACCTCATCTCAAAGGCAGACAGTAATAAATAATAATAATAAAAAGAGTACAGAGTACATAGATTAAAAAATGCAAATAGAAGAGACCTATTAGCAGTAGCCACCTCTATGCTCCTATTAGATGGTCTGTAACAGCAGGAGTTGAGAGTCATCTGGGTTGAGGCCTTCAACCTTCATGCCACATCTCACTGGCAGCCTGATGCCACTGGAATTTGAGAGTTATTTCTGCTCCCTGGTCTAGTCCAAGTTAGAAAGTGCAGTGTGAATATTAAAACATTAAGTGCCCAGTTCTGCAAGCCTCACTTGCTTTGTGTAGCACTTTTCTCTGCTGGTAATCCTGGTGAAATCAATGAGCTTATTTGTGGAACAAGGTACTACTCAGTATGAGTGAGGCTGGCCGAACTGAGACCTAATTGTAGTTTTTCAGACTTCAAGGTTTGGGTTGGATTTCTGTTCTGAGCAAAGCATTCAGTTGCTTCTCATGTTGTTCAAACAGATGACCTGCCCTTACTGTATTTGCTGTTTTATTCTTCAGTTGATTTTCCCATCATTTCAGCAAATCCAGAGATTCTAACCTTGTAGGAGCATTTTGATGCTTCCCCGTCCCCCAATTTCCATGCAACTTCCTTCAGTTGGACCCAGTTTAATTGTCAGAGGAGTAGCCGTGTTAGTCTGGATCTGTAAAAGCAGCAAAGAGTCCTGTGGCACCTTATAGACTAATAGACATATTGGAGCATGAGCTTTCGCGGGTGAATACCCACTTCATTGGATGCAATTTTCACCCACGAAAGTCTATAAGGTGCCACAGGACTCTTTCCAGTTTACCTGATAATCCTGGATAACAGATGCTCCGGTCTCAGCTCCTGGCATTGAGACGATCCTCGCACTTTCATACAAAGTTTTCCATTCGACTATCTCTATGTTCTTTAACAAAACTTATCTTAGGTACTTGTATATAGTCCCCATTAATGTCTTTATTTTATTATCGTTCATCACATAGGTCCGTTTATCTCAGCTACTTATAGTATTTGAGCATACTCACAATCTTTAGCACGTGAGGACAAATAACACCCAAGCAAGATAGCTCATTGCTATTATCCCCATTTTATGGAGGAGTAATGGAGGCCTAGAGGGACTAAGTCACTTACCCAGTGTCACAAAGGGAAATGAACTGAGTTCTCCCATGCCTCACACTAGTGCCCTATCCACTGGACCATTCTTCCTCATCAGTGTAAACTTTATTATCCCTGTTATTTTGGCTGGAATAAAAGAGTCACAGAGCGGTACAGAGCCCAATTGTCAAAGGAGCTTAGCACCTCAGCTCAAACAGATGACTCGCCTTTGGTAGAGGCAGGAATGGAACACAGGCTATCCAATCCTTCACTCAATCTATCGTACCACAGCTGTGGAGATGCACAGTTGGTAAAGGAATGTAGTATACATGGCGATTAGTTTTCCACTGACAGACTTCTTGCTCACACTTTTTATCTATCATGCTGCACTTTGGATCCATCCCATTAGAGTGGCATTGAATTCCTTTATACCTACTTGCTCATTATGCTGAAGTCAGACAGTTTATTTCCTTCACTTTATCATCTCTCATATACATAGCCTGGCAACAAAGCTGTTTTGCAATAGAAAGTATTTTAGGAACATGTAAATCGGTTGGAAACATTAATGTAGGGGTACCACAAATGCCTTTATTTAACTGGAAGACTTGCTAGCATCACTGGAGGGTTGTATGAAATCTTAGCAGGTAGCACAAGTGCCCAGAATCTGAAAGGCTAATCAAATTACTGCTTCGGAACGTTGACAGAGCTTTGACTCCTGGTATATCTGCAGACTTTGCCTTCTCATTAATCTCTCTCTGTTGACAGAGCATTTCCATTGGGTCTCAGAGTCATCCTCTCTGAGCACAGGCTTGGCAAAAGCAAGAATATTCTCTTTTTAAAAAACCTTTCCCCTGTTGCCCCCTTAAACCTAAAGGCTTTGGAAATCTGCTTCTGGGTTTGATTTTCATCGCAGCAAAATCAGCTGTATTTGTGAAACGATACCAAGCAAGCTGCATGCTAATTATTTCGATGATAATAGACTCAAGGTCACTAGATCTCTGACAATAGCAAATGTGGCTCCATGCTAGAGGGACTCTGCATTTCCACGAATAAAAAATAAGTCACATTAAAAGAGCTCGGCTAAAAAGGCATTGAAATAATTAGCATAGTAGCAAACATGGAGAGGGGAAAAAATTCTTAAGTGCAGTAATGCGTACTCCTTTCCCGAGCCTCATCACTTCAGTTCGTGTGTTGAATATGAATTGGGCACTTAAGGTCCAATTCATAAAAAAAGAGCGCGGCATTAGAGAGTGTACAGCCTATACTTTCTGGCTAAGATATTGGGTATAATTTTATAAGCATCATATGGTTAATTATTAATTATTATTATTGATTTGTAATGTGGCAGTGGCAAAAGGTTTCACTCAAGATCAGGACCCCAATACTAGGTGCTACACAAACAGATATGAAGACATGTTTCTTGCAGCAGGTATGAGGGGAGGATTATGATCCACAACATTCAGTGTTGACAAATAAAAGGGAAATGTACATTGGATGGAATAAACAGATGGGTTCTAAATAATTATAACTGCTTCGAGAAGGGGTCTGCGCATATCATTGTGGCCAGCCTAGTGAGAACCTCTGTCGAATGCCAAAGACGTTTAAGCAAACAAAACATTAGTGTTAGAGCAAAGCATTTTTTAGAAGGTAAAAAATGCAGATTCCAGTCAAATGTTGATTTTGGTCAATTGTCAAGTCAATTATTCACACAGCTTCAGTTGGGGCGCAGAAATGGTGGCTGGAAAATAGTAGAAATATTATACATGGATGATATGGCTCATATGAAATACTGTGCTAAACTGCAGTCAGCCCATCGGAAAACAAAACTATAGCAGGAATAGGTATCCCAGGTTACAGTATGTGATCAAATTGATAAGCAACACAGAAAGGCTTTTATGTGAGGACAAAGATCATAAGATAAAATAGGGTAGAGTGACAATGAATTTTATCCTTCCATAAGAAATATTTATCACAGTTAAAACAATCTTTGGTCTCTAGATCTGGCTTGCAAACATGGAAGAACATTACACACACAGTCTTTGCTATCCAAAAAGTTGATGCTTTGCTATAGCCTATGCTCTACGCTCAAAGGTTATTTCCTTGGCCTTTTCTCCTTGAGGCAAAGATATTTCTTCCAGCTCCTTTTGCTGTTGCTGTTCACCATTCATTCATGCTTTGCAACACCAGATTTGAGGGTAAATGATGATTCTTAAAGAGACACAGTTGTGTTTCCAGGACACCACTGCTGGCTGGAACACTAAAGTGAGTCAATTTCTGTCAAACTGAGCTCATACTGATAGTATTTGATAGCCAATAGCTGATCAGGAGATTTCCTGCCCTCTGCCCCCAAACAAAACCAAAATAAATATTAAAGATTAGTCCCATGAGGATCAGGATCTCTATAACATCCTGGCCATTTCCACGGTATTTTCTAGTTATTACCTTTGTTAAATTTTGAGACATTTAATGGATTCCACAAATTTCAGGGAAGTACTATCTGCTAACAAAGGCACACATGGAACATTAAGGCTGACAGAATAGTTTAGGATGTACACAGCCAGATTCATAGGATGGGTTACAGCCCCTATGCACACTCAGGTGACAGAAAGGGGCCATAATCCAGCCATCAGTCACCAGCAGAGAATTCTCCAGATGACGATCATCTCTGGTGTAGCCTAGTGGGTAGAACACTGGAGTGCAGCTCACAAGACCTGGTGTCTATTTCTAGCTTCACCACTGACCTGTTCAGTGACTTTGGGCAATCATTTCCCTCCCTTTCTCCTTCTGTGCCTCAGTTTCCCCATCTGTAAAATTAGGACAGAGATACTGACCTACTTCATAAACGCTGAGACGTACCAGTGAAAAGCCCTATATAAGAGATCACTAATATTAAGTATAACATTTACATCATAGATTGTTTGGGGACTGGGCTATCTGACTTTGTACAGCAACCAGGACAATAGAACCTTGATCTGAATGGAGACTCTCGTGCATTGCAATAATACAAATAAATGATCAATTCTTAAAGCATTGTTTACATTTTTTCCTACACAAAACCATTTTACCTCTTCTCTGATTTGTCATTTGTATTTAAAAGTCAACTAATCTGAATGAAACCCAGAGGTGACTAGTCAGAGCTGATGCACTCATGAGCAGTGCTGGATTTTGCTGTTGCACCAATTTCTTAATCAATTCCTATTGAGGACGTATGATCAAGTTAATTCTTTACTGAAAAAAGCATGTTTTTCTTCCTACACTGTCTAATTTTTTAATGCAAACACTGAGTTGCTTACCTGAATCCCACTACAAGCTAGCTCACTATACAGCATCACTGCCTAAATCAACAGACTTTCTTTTTGACTCAGTCAGTACTGAGTAGAAATTTGTATGCAAAAATTGTACAATTCCTGTAAGCAACTTTATTCATAACTCCTGTTATGAATAAAGCCCTAGGACAGAAATCAGTCCTCCAAGCAAAGCCTATGTGCAAGCTACTAAATTGAAAAGAAATCTGTCAGGTGGAAGTGCTGTTCTGGGACCTTTCCAGCGGGTTCTGTTGCCAGGGAAACCACTTCCTTTGTGCCAGTTCAAAGCAACTGTTTCATTTGGAGCCTAGCTCTCAGGTATTCCTCAATATGCCACAACATTAGAGAATAAGGGAAACAGCTGGGAATGTCTTGGTTAAAAAAACAAAACAAGATAAAATGAGGACTTCAAGAAACTGGTGCTTCCTAAAAAAAGGGGGAAAGGAACCCTATTTTTGTGAAGCTTGAAGACCTTGGTCATAAACTGATTATGAAATGACTCTGCCTTTTATTTCCGAAGACTAATGCAAAGGATCATGGGGAAAACCCTTTGTGCCTACTTTACTAGTTAAAGAGCAATGGTGTAATATATGGTGCAAAAGTTAAAGGATCATCATCCATTATAAATCACACTGTAGTTTTAACTGGTTACTGTCTCTAATTAGAGTTGAAAGAGGTTAGAGAAAAACACATTTATTTTTTCACTTGTTTGTGCTTTATATATCATTAGTTAGGTCCTGATCCTGCAAAGAGTTCTGTGCAGCTGAAGGGGGTCTGCTCAAAATGAGTGAACTACAGATGTCAAGCTGAATCAATTTCTAATAGTGCTTGTGAGGATCATCCATGGAGCTGAGCGAACAATAGATTTTTTGGTTTGGTGGCTAAAACAAAAAAAAAACCTGATTATTTTATTTTCATTCGACCCAAAATGAATTTTTTTTCCATTTCACTATAATTAATTTTTGAGTGGATTTTTTTAAATAAATCTAGTGAAATTTCTAAACACAGTGTCATTGCAAATGAAGTCAAAACCTTTAGTTTAGAAAATATCAAAATGAAACATTTTGACTTTTGAAAGTTTTTCCCTTTTTATCCCAAATGAAATTATTATCTGAATTCAGACTGAATTCACGTACAGTTTCAATTGACCCACAACTGCATTTTTCTGTGAGTCACCTATTCATCTGAACATTTTTGCCTAGCTTTAGTCTTTCATAGAGCAACGAGAGAGAAGGAAAATAAACATTTTTAAAAATAGGAAAATACGACTGTACACTCACACAGATTGGCAGGGGATTTCAGGAGCACATGAAGTACCTGAAACTACTTTTTAAAATTCATTTTGAATTTGATAATATTTCAAGTAGACAGCACACAGTATTTTTCTTAAGGACATATTTTATCTAAGGGAGTGAGTGCATGCGCGTGCACACACATACACACCCACACCTACCCACACACCTCACCCAAAGGGAGTGAGGAAAGCAGCCCTTTCACTGAAGAAATAACTCTTCATAAACCAACTTCCCAGGTGTTAATTTCAGCCAATGACAGACCACCTCAAATAAAGTGACATTCCAGAGCACCAAGTGCCAATCCACTGATGTTCTGGGGATCATAAGCGAAGACTGGGATAAGGGTCACTACCGTATCCAAAACGAAATTCTGAGCCTTGATGCTCAGTTACAGTCAAGTGGTTTGTTCAGCCAATTGCAGTTAAGAATCTGTTAGGCCCACTTTATAAAGAAATATACCTAGTCTCCTTGAAGGGAATGTAAATGTTATACTTAATCTGTGCAACCAGGTTTGGCAGTTTTTAAGCTTTGAGCCAATGGAAATATCTGTAGTATATACCGAAATATACTAAAATCAGTGCTTTGAGCTAATGATTTATAATTTTTAACTTTTTATTTTATCACTAACATACAAGAGCTTTCCATACATATATGAACATATCCTATTCATAGCCTGTATTCGTTACATTTAAAAGACCCATATGTGTTTGGTCAACTTCTTATCATCTGTGTATTCATTTTGTTCAGACTGCTTAATCTTGATTTATAAGGATGTCAGTCATTTTAGCTATCGCAAGGATTTCCCATACTTGATTTCTTCCTATCGCCAATATTGAGCTAAGAATTTTTAATACAAATTTCCTATATATCATTTGAAAGTTGCATTACACACAGATTCTTTTCTAAGGAGGAGGACAGGCCACAGTAACCAGACAGGTTAGCCCATCCCATGACAATCAGAGATTTCACAATGTTTCCCATTATGCATTGGTACAAAACCTAGACCTTTGAAACTTTTCAAAATTTTTCAATTTTCAACTAAATGAAATTTTTCAGTGAGAAAATATTTCATTGTCAGATTTCTAACCAGCTCTACCAGTAACATAATCCACGGGGCTGCACAGTGTTGAACCACTGCTCATGAAGAGGGATGCGGAACATGAGACCAGAAACTCAAAAATGACACTGTCATTAGAACCAGGCAAAATTAGTCAGACAAATCACTTATTAACTGAAAAATGCAGTTTCTGGTTGATCAAAACTATTCCTGAACTCAGGACATACTCAATGAATAATTTCAGGTAAAAAATTATTTTTTTTAATGTCTAAATGAAGCATTTTAACATTTTCAAAATGAAATGTTTTGAGTTTTCATTGAAAAATGTTTTGTTTAGAAATTTAGCTGATTTAATAATAAAAGGTAAAAAAACCCACCTAAAATATACCCTTTCAAATAGAAAAATCAGTTTTCACTCAACTCTGTCGCTATTAAATCCAGTACATCATTTACAAAACTGAATTAGTAGAGCTATAGCCTCATCAAAGATGAGTCAGACACAGAATAGGTGACCGTTCTTTCTTCCCAACAGAACAAGCATAAAGCGTTCACTACAAATAGATGAATGAGGAAATTAAGATGAGTGAAACTCGTGGCTTTCACTTAATTACTTTAGTATTTATTGATGCTTAGGATGCCTGCTCCTGCTGAACAAAAATGAATGGCTATTTCTTTGTTTTTGGTATGATCCTAAAAAAAAAATACAGTAAAAATCTACTATGCTTGACAGGAAGTACAATATAGAATAAAGTTATTTAGTAGTACCAGTTAGAGCCACTATAATTAATTGCCTATTGCTTCCATAATAAACATGGCTTTCACAATGTTAGAACAAGTCAAAATGTTGCTGCATGCTGAAAATTGAGACAGTTGTACAGGTTATTCAACTTTGAACTCAATTCTGTGCTTACAGTACTGGAAATTAGGAGCAACTCCTGTTAAATCGATAGTGTCTCTCAAGTTAAAACCCATTTGAGGACTAGATCATGAAGATATTTATAGATCTGAATAGAGCACCACTAAGGTAAGTAGGAGTACGTATATGTGCAAAGTTACTCACAAGTTTAAGTGTTTGCAGGGAGCACAGAACCAGACCTGAAGGCTCAGTGGTCAGGCCTAGCTGAGCCGTGCATGTCAGAGGATGCGGGAGTGAGAAGGTTAAGATAGCCTTATGAAACCTTTGTGCCCCCCAGATCCTGGAGTTGGCTGGTTTGACTTTCAGAGAAACAGAGAAGCCTTGTGACCACTCTAAGTTATGGCCAAGTACAAAATTCTCAAGGGGCTGTTCTAGCAGCTAGGGATAATGAGACCTGAGCAGCACTGCAACCATGCCTTTTAACACCCAGCACCTGCTCTACTCTGAGGCAAATGGTGGTAGAGGGCTAATTATGATAACTGGTCCAGTGAAAGATTCCCCCACATAAGGAGAATATTCACCTGACCACTTAGGACAGTGTTACATCTAAAGTACATCCCTCTCTCCAAATGTCTGCAGATCTTTATCTAGTATTTCATTTACTTAGCACCTTGTAAATAATTTCAGGTGCCTGGATGTACATGATGCATGACCTCTTAGTATCCTGCAGTGTTACTATTTAGAAGAAATTACAAAGGGGCGGGGGCGTCCTAAGCCTCACAAGGTCGTAGCTCTCAATTTAGCACCGAACTAAAACAGTGAACTGTTCAGCTGGAAACCAAGCTCTGAATTATAATACTGATGGCATATCTTGTTAACTGCAGATGCAAAAGTCTTTCAGAGATAGCAGTTTTGACCTTCTGGTATGGGAAACTGATGCCATGCACTCAAGCGCAGTACACATGATAGTTCCCTGGCATGTGTTCACTCAAGCCCATCTGCTGGACATTACAGATTGCCAATTTCAGCGAGATGTAGGTACCGACCAAAAATGGGCTTAGAAAAATAGCCTGGGAAAAAAAATGCAGTGTCTCAAAGTGCAAGAGGTACCCAACCTTCTCTATCATGGGCCACTGATGATGGGAATTACAGCACTGATAAATATCTTTAGTCTGGATTCAATTTTCTAAACCGAAAATGGAAAAGGAATGGAGCTGTGTATGCACTATATTGACCAGGAATAATCATAGACCCAGCACAAATATAATCCTTCTATAAGGGGCACCCTACGTGAATATTGCCACAAGCTCATGAAGCTCCACAAGGTTGCTGTGTTCAGAGAGTTCCTGTGTTCCCTGAGAATACACTTCATGTTTGGTGGAAGATGTCACCAGGCAAGAGCCTTTTCCTGCTCTGAACAACTCTTTAGAAATTTTTAAGAAATATTGGATCTGATTCTGCTTTTACTTATCCACCTGGGAGTCAGGAGGAACTGAAGTCTGTGGAGCCATGCAGTTGTAATGGGTGATCAGAGCATGAGTTCTGTCCAACGCTCAGAAATGAAACACTGCAGAAATGAAACGGTGGAGAGCCACCTATGGAATACGTTACATTACCTACTATAGGGCACCGCTTCTCTCAGTCATATTAACAACGGCAAGAAGTACACAAATTAACCCTTGAAATAGACATAGATCCTATTTTTATTTATAAAATATCATTATTGTATTTGCATTGTACTTTACAGACATATAAGACAACGAGCTACAATGGATAACAGATGTATGAGTACTGACAACACACCAAAAAATGAGGGAAAGACAGCATGTACAGGGCAGCTTGAAAACATGATCTGAGAATTACCTAAGGTTCAAATCCCAGAAGGATAAATAAAAAGAACTCCAATTATTTTAAATCTCATTTTTAAACCCTTCTCATGGTGTGTGTGTGAGTGTGTGAGTGTGTGTGTGAGAGAGAGAGAGAGAGCGAGCACGAGAGAAAGACTGATTTGTGATATTTGAATGTTTGCAATAGCAAGGGAATTCAGTTCTTGGGGAAGCACTGTTTTTTGAAGAAAAAACAAACAATTATGTACACCGTGCAGACGTAATTGTGCATTCTCGAGGAAGCCAGGAATCTCAGATTTCATACACAGGTACATAAATAGATTACATAAATATGATGGCTAAAACAGGATTCAGTAGCTTAATCAGAAAACCCCTCAACAATAGCTCTCTCTCACCTACTTCCTGTTGCTTACTGGCCGGGTCCACAAGATGGTGCTATGTCAGAGACACACCCTCCTTTCCTTACATTGGTATCAGCAAAGGCACTTGGGATAACTATTCCCAAACTTATGTTGGAAGGAGATTGCAGCCAGGGCATTTTCAGTGAAGACCCCTTGAATCTGAAAATTATTCCCCCTCTCTGGACACCAGAGCCTACATCTGTTCTCTTTCAGGGGAAACTTGTATCTATTTACTCAAACTTTACCTCAGTGAGTGAGCTGATGGTAATGGGTTGGGAAGGTTTGTTAAAGGTGGAATTTTCAAATCCTATGATGATTACCAAAAAACAAATGTCCAATGGTGGGTTTTTTGGTTTTTGTGAAATGCACATACAGCCTGAGAGGCACAATTTAAATAATCTAAAGAACAATGACAGTATATATACAGAGTAAAATTTTCTAAAGACTCAAGTGATGATCCCATTGAATTTAGGCTCCTAAGTAATTGATTTTACCTGTATTCTATAGATATATAGAAATAGATATGAAAGACTCTTCACACAGTTTTGACACAAGGCAGTGATGCTTTGAGTGGATGATTGTGAATTAGCAATTAATTTTGCTACAACTCTGCACTCCTGAGAATGACAGGCGAAGAAGCCAAAGATCGATACAGCTAGTGGATCTCTTTCCTAAGCTATATTGCTATCATTTAACTGAACCAGATAAATATCACAACTAAATAGCATCAAGGATGCTTCTGGAGGAAGAGGAGAGAGAAAGCAAGACTTATTCCAAACTAAAAAGAGAGAGGGAGGACGGCCGAAAACATGAACAGACATGCTAGACACTGCCAAACATCCAGCTGCAGATGTATAGACAGGAGTGGCAAGAGAGAAGCCAGCTTGCACAAACGCAAATGAAAACTTTCAAACTTAGCAGTCATATGTCACATTATCAGTGTGTGCGTAGGCGAGGTATGAGGGAGATTGTGTTGTTGTCCATCTGCTTCTTTTTTTGGCATCTAGCATTTTGAAGAACAGACGGAATACATTATCTGCACACTAGGTCTTTGAACCCTAAGTTCTTTAGTTTGCATATGATTAACAATGGATCAAACAGTATTATATATATACAGGAGGAGTAATGTTAGAGAACTCTCAGAACAACTCCATGGGTAGCCAGCTACAAAGAAGCAATAGGCTTCAGTTGTGATTTACTCTTTCTGCTAAAAAGTTTTATTTCTAAGTAATCTTTGCCTGGGACTGGATGACTGCAGAGAGCGACAGGAGATGTACGTGGCAGAAGTCAATCATCTGTATAGAGATGCATCCGGCAACAAGCAGAAGAACAGACAGTAGGAAAAATATCCGTAACATGGTGTCAAGATTGCAAACAAGTCAGAGTTATTTGTTTGCTAGTTATACTCAAACTAACGGGGTGTGGGGTGGTTTAGAATCCTCACTCAAGTTAATACCAGTTAGCATAAGTGGGAGTTCACCTAACAATTTCATCCAAGGCAATTTATGCCCTGGTTTTAATGTATGTCCACTAATTATGGGAGCCTTAGTTTTTTGGACACTTTACTTTTATAAATTTGTTCCTCTGTATTTGCAGAGCTACCCAAACTTCCCTATGCTTATAGTCCTAGAATACTGCAGATATCATGGAAAAGTCATTTAGGGCCCAGTTCTGCCAACCTTACTTTGGCATGGGTTCTTCTGGCTGGAACCAGTTCTGCATTCCTTTGGAAGTGGATTTGCACTGTAAAAGGGGTACATACCACTTGCTTATGAGTGCCCCCACAAGGAGAAGGTGTGGGGCTAATGATGCAAAGAGTGGTGAATTTCTTCAGCCTAATCCCCTTTGCCCTACAACCCCCACAGTAGGGCCTACTGTAAAATTGAGGAGACTGGAGATGAGTAAGATATTATGGAGGCAGCATTCCCTACTTCCTTGTATCTCATCTGACAGCTTCTCTACATGGGGACATTCAGGAAAGTTAATTCAGATTGACTTCTAAAGTGGGTTAGTTAAACCACATTAAACCTCTGTGTGAACACTCATGCAGAATTAAAGTGGCCTTAGTTTGGTTTAGCTGACATAATTAATATAATTAATATATATTAATAAAGGACACTTTAATTCTGAATGAGAGCATCCACACAGTGATTCAATGTGGTTTTACTAGTCCACTTTAAATTCAGACCTTTAGTTAATTCAGAATAATTTTTCTGACTGTTCTTGTGAAGACAAGCCTTGAGTTGCCTCCCCTGACAGAAGCAGTAGAGATGACGTATCTAGAGATCCATCCAACGACTGAGTTTCCATGGCCATATTTTGTGTTAAGGTTTTATTTACAAATAGGTTAGAAATGATTAATCAATAAGTATAGATGTTTTAATAATGATTCCCCAATTGTTATAGCATGACTTATACCATATTTAACACCTACTGATGGTTTTAAAATCATTTATAACACATACACCTCATGCCCTTAACATGCTTAGAGCACGTGTTAACCCTTTATAAACTCTTTCACAAGTAGGCTTGGCAGAATACAGATTTTTTAAAATAAATTTCAATGAATAATATCAATGTTTATTTTAAAGCATTGTTTCACTTGTTGATTTAAATTCTTACAACTGCATAAATTTATGGCAGGGAGGTCAGTCAATAGGGAGCAATGAGAATTATTTAATGACAGTAGACTTTGAGATCCAAAAATTTAAAGCTTTATAACAATTAAAACACATATTCTCAACACCAGTTGTCAAAATATGCAAAGTAAATAACCCTAAATCCAACTCCAACAAGTTCTTAAGCAGCATTTTTATTAATTTGCCGAGCTGTAGATTTCGATTATCCTCAATGGAAATATTTTGTCATCAGTTTGTGTCTGTATCCTGGAATTGATATTTACTGCCATTTACCAGTAAAAGTCTAATCTTTCCAACTCTATTTATAAAGAATGCAGCATTGCGTAATGGACAGAGCACTGGACTGAGAATCAGGAGATCTTGGTTCAATCTCTGGCCTGCTGAGAGACCTTATGCAAGTCACTTTAACATCTGTGCCTCAGTTTCCCCATCTGTAAACTGGAGATAATGATCCTGACCTCCTTAATAAAGCATTTTGAAATCTACCAATAAAAAGTGCTATACAAGAGCAAGATATTATTCGTTTATAAAAAAGGAACCTTTTTATCATAGAATCATAGGACTGGCAGGGACTTTGAGAGGTCCTCTAGTCCAGTCCCCTGCATTCATGGCAGGACTAAGTATTATAACATAAGACCCAATATAAATGTGTGACTGTTTTGCTTTGCAAAATTTGCTGAGGAAACATAGATGACTATAATACAAAGTACTCATTAGTAGCATCTTTGACTGTCGACAAAAATATCCACTGGAAAGGTTCACTTGGGTCCGTGCCCTTTTTAGTACTAACAGCTCATTGATCTCTTCCCTCCAGCCTAATTTTAGTGGAATGTAAAGATCATTTGGTCCATTGTAGCTCATCCCAGCCCTCTAGTCATGCCATTAAATGATTCCTCTTACTATCCAAATGTTTTAAGCCCAAACAAACTTGCTTAGTAAGCCATTCCACAGCAGTGTAACAGGAACCATCTGATATTTGACCAGTGAACATGAGTTGTAGTGATATCTCTGCTGAGCTGGTGTGTTTTTTTTAAGTATCTACAGCAGCCTGTGTAATAGTGGTGACAAGGATATAGTCAGAAAGCGCCACACCGGCTGTTGTGCTCCTTGGCCAATAGCAGATACTGAAAATTAACATTTAAAACATGTTCATTTAATCAAATGGACAACCCTCCTGCAAGAGATCACCTTCAGAAAATAGCTGAACAAACACTACATTTTATGTTAACTATTAAAACATAATAGTCACATTATATAGTTAGATTCCAACAAACAAGAATTTCCACGCATTTATTTGGTTGAGCCAGACACCCTAAGCAATATGAAGACAAAAATGTTTTCAGCCTGGCTGAAGGAATGTTAAGAAGGGGCATATACTTTTAGACTGGGACTTTCAAAAGGACCTAAAGGAGTTTAAGGCTTGGTATACCCCTAAAAATGTAGGTTGACCAAGCTACGTCACTCAGGACTGTGAAAAATGATATGCCCTGTGTGACACAGTTAGGTCAACTTCTAAACGGAGATGCAGCGAGGTCAATGGAAACATTCTTCTGATGACCTAATGATTGTCTCAGAGAGGGAACTACATTGACGGAAAAACCTCTTCCATCGATGTAGGAAGCATCTACACTGCAGCGGCTCAGCTATGCCGCAGTAGCACTTAACGGTGGAGAGATTTAGATGTGCAGCACTGGGAGCTGGGTAGCTCACTTCCTTAGGCCTTTTTGAAAACCCCCGACATATAAACCTCCATTATCTCAATGAAACTTTAGAAATCAACATTCTGTGGCACATCCTCTGCAGTGAAGCTAAACCAACTTCCTGTAACACTGTGATGTTGCTCCTTGCACAACAACACTAAACTACTTGTGAGAAGGCCAAGAAGGTGATGATAAGGAAAGTAGTATCTCGATATAGCACTCCTCCTCATCTCAGACCAGTTTTATAGCAGGCCAGTTTTAGAGCAACATGGAAAGAAGTCCGCACAATATCTGGCAGCATACATACTGGCAACAAGCTTTAGCTTTCTGGGCATCCACATATGACTCGTGATTTAGCATGCCCATACATTTTGGGCAAAATGAATTCTATTTTTCCCTCAATCCTTAGTGAGGCCAGATTTATACTAGTGTAACAAAGAGCTGCATTTGTCTCAATGTCTCTTTTCCATGGTCTGCCTCTTTGCATGCAAGATAACTATGCTAAGAGTAAGACTTTCTAAACATTTCAATGAACAAATATGAACTTTGTTCATATAAAATAGGCATAATTTTTGAACTTCAATTAACCTCTTTAATATACAGACCATAATCAGATTCCATCATAGAGCCATTTATCTAGCACTATTCAAAGGCCGCCAAATGTACGTGCGCCTTTCATTTCAACCTTTGTAGTAAGCTATGTAAACAGTATCTCTAGCTTTGCTTCCTTGCATGCCAGTCATTTCTCTATTCTTCATTCTTGAGGAAGGATGGGGAAAGAATTTTTATTTCCCAAAGAATCCAGGATGCACAATGCGCACGGATGGGGTCATGAAGGTGCATTTTTGGAAGATAAAAGTGTACAATCTACAGGGGTTTAAGAGACAATCAGGTACCATCTATCTTTCCACTACTCCAATTTATACATACATATATACACATACATACATATATTGTGTGTGTATATATATTATACCTATATACACACACACACACGTAAGTCTGCGTGTGTGCACATGTGCAAATATTACCTCTTGAAGATTTCACTCTGTTACAGCTAGCACCGGTCTTAGTGAGCATATGATTTCATGAACCTAAAATAAAACTAAGACAAACAGGCCAGGATTTTCAAAGGAGCTCAAGGGAATTAGGTGTTGAGCTTTCAATGGGAGTTGGACACTTACCTTCCTAGATCCCTTTGAAAACTCCACCCCAAAAATATTCAAACGTGGTTATCTAAAATCTAAGAACCAAGTGTCTGATTTTTCACAGGTGCTGGGAGCTTATGACTCTCACTTAAGTCCAAAGGCCCTTCAGATGCTCAGCACCTGTGGACCTCAGGGTATTCAATTAAGTGCCTAGCCTGAATATGGATTTTCTGAATTTGACTTAGTCATTTATTTTAAATGTTGGGAGAGACTGAGCTAATTTTCACTGGCAACGGCTTTACACTAATATAGCTCCATTAACTTTAATGTAATTACCTCCAATTCACACTGGTGTAGCTGAAAGAAGAATCAGACCCATTGTATTTGAAATCACTCAGGGAGAAAGAAAGTGATACTTTATGTATTTGCTTTAAAAATCAGAAAATACAACAGTAACAGCATGCCCACCCTCAAGCCACGTACCTGCTCCTGTCTTTTGTGGTGGTACAAGGAAGTTGATCTTTAGATGGGCCAAAAGAAATAGAATACAGTAGTTCTAAGTGTAGTCGCAGCAAAATTGTTAGATGCCTCTGTAGTGGATAAAAGATTGTCTACAGCTAGAAACTAAGGTCTGTTCAAGTGACTGGAGACCAGCACTAAGAGCCCCATACCCAAAGTTCTAACTCTGTAACCAATACCTTCAGTGTCCTTGGGCAAAATCAGGGGCAGATCCTGTATACTCTACTTAAGCAAAGCTCCTTGATGATCACTTCATTAAGAACACTCCTTGAATAAGGACTGCATCATCAAGGACTTATTTCCAGGATACTCAGCTGGTATAAAATCAGCACGGCTCCATTGACTCCACAGCTGTTGAGGATCCAGCCCTGTGTCTCATGTCTCCCATTTTGTGTAATCATTAATCAGTTCCTGTTTGCAGAATCCTTTGAAGAAAAATACCATTGTTTTCAGAACCACATCTCTCAGAGGCAGTATTAGATGAGCCCAAAGATACTGGGGAGGCAAGAAATCCAAACACCACTAATCCCATCCTAAAAGTGTGGACCTGGCATATGTAATGTGGGTAACTGTGACAGATTCCCTGCCTTACATACAATAGTCACAAAATCTTGATACCTTCAGGTACTATTTCTTCTGCAAGAATTTGAGAACATCAATTCACAGCCTGAAATATATGGTGCAGACAGTAAAGCTAAACAACCTGATGTCAACGAAGAGTTAGAAGCTCCCAGAAAGGAGACAAGAACAGTCTTGCATGATTCCAACTGATTTCCATTGTAAAAATGGAAACTAAAGTCTCAAGTGCCTTGTTAAGCAGGTTCAGCAAATGGGAAGCCTCAGCAAATGAGTTCCATTTTTGCTAGCTGAGATTATTTAGGCATCTGGAAATACACTATGGATAGTAGGAATATGGATACATTTTTTTTACACTCTTTTGTAATAGCCTCCTCGAGAAATGCATTCAAAACTACTGTATTTATATTACTGGACTCAGATCATATACGTCTAATCTTTCAGGGCTATCAACAGAAGCTGGCATGGCTTATGCAAATATAAATAGCAATTTTTTATCTGGAATCCTAGTTTAACTAAATAAACCACTTCAAACCGTGTATAACATTAGCAGCGTCTGCTGTGTTAGTATTAAACTGCTTTCCACAAGAGTTATCCCTCCCTTTTTGGGGGGGGCGGGGGATGGGTAGGGTGTAGCAAATCTTTTTTCCTCCACTTGCTGAGATGCTTTCAAAATGAAATCTTTCAAAAAATATGAGTGATATATGAAATGATAGAGTGAGAATTGCAAGAAGTAACTTTAAGATGGAAGTGATGAAGGAGACCTTTATATTTAACCTGGATTCCATGTTTTATAAGAAGCTTTGGTTCAAGACATTCTGGCCGTCTCTGATAAATTATGTCTGACCCTGGGGATTCTTGCAAGCTGCCAGTATATCCCTTGTTGTCAGAATGTTTGGGAACTCGAGCAGAGCACCACAGCTGGCATATTATTTCCCAGGAAGAGACCCTAAGGCACACAAGGTAGAGCATTCCCAGCACTGGATTAGAGCTGGGTTGGGTGCAATTTTTCAGATAAATAGTTTATTCATCCCCCCCCCCAAAAAAAAAGAAAAAAAAGAAAAAGAAAAAGATATAGTGGGTCACCTGAAACAATTAACAAACGTGTCAAATTTGCCAGTTTCGACTGAACTGGGAAAAAAAATTATTTTCGTAATGTCAAAATGAAACGTTTTGTTTTAACCAAAAACATTTTGCCTTAGACTTTCCCAGACATTTTGCCAGACTGTCAAGAAAATAGTTCCCAGAACATCTGCAGGAGGACACGGTGGTGAGGGTGGCAATGGGAGCTAGCTTTAGGCTTTTGTCCAGTGGGTAGAACACTCAGCTGGGATGTGGGAGATCCAGCTTCAGTTGTCCCCTATGCCTGACATACAGAAGGGATTTTAATAGATGTGTCAGACCCATTACTTGCAGATTAGGGGCCTGATTTTCAGAGATGCTGAGTACCCACAACTCCAGTGGAAGTCATGGATGTCCAACTTGATGGAAAATTTAGGCCGTGGTTTTTGGTCTGTTAGTTGTTTTTATTCCCTTTACTATTCTGATTTTGTCTTACCTTAGATACTTACATGGCCCCAGTACTGTCGAAGAGTAAGGCAGTTAACACAACGCCCCTGTGAATTAAGGAAGCTTTGCTATCATCCTCATTTTACAAGCAGGGCACAGAGATTAAGGGACTCACTTGCCCAAAACTTCACACAGGAAATCTGTGGTAGGGAAGCAAGGAACTGAACTCACTTCAGCCAAGTTCTAGGCTAGTGCTCTAACCGCTGGACCATCTTTCATTCATCCTCAGCCTTGAAACTTTCTTTAGTCCTGTCATTTACATCCCGATCTTAAGGGTGCTGTTGGCAACAGCTGTGTCCCATCTCCCCCCATTCAGAGGAATGGAAGTTCTGTGAGCAGAACGAGAACAGAATATCGCTTGGGGATCCATGAACAACAGATTTGCAGTGTAGACCGGAAAGAAGAACTTTGCCCTATCTGCAATCAGTTCATTGGCTACCAGAAAGGATGAATGTCAATGGAAAGAAAAGGACCGAGGAAACCAGACAGAATGTTTGAAGCAGGACGAGTTTCCATTGGTTGCAAAACTCACAAGGTGCAGAAGAGAAACAGGATAATGAAGAAAGGAAATACCTGGATGGAAAGTGAAGGGAGGGAACTGAATAACATGTGAAGGGTCCTAAGAAGCTGAGCGTAACATCCTCATATATTTCATTTTGAAAGATGCAGATTGAATTGGTCTTGTTACTGACGTTGCTCTCTCTACTCAATAAGATTAACATACATGTAATTTTATTGCTGATGAAGGTTCCCCCTGCTCCCCCCGCCATTAGCACTCCAGCTGTTTTGTGAGTCTGTGATGAGTTAGTATACAGACCGGAAAAATTCTGCAACACAGTGTTTACAAACATTCACATGAATTCTGAACAGCTCTTTGGTTCAACCATGTTTATACCCCTTGCTGTTCATGAATATTCAGATGAACGTGTTTTTATTTGCACAAATGGTTGGGAAGCGGCTAGTCTTGTAAGTATACATTCTCATGCAAACAAGAGTATTCCTGATGGAACAAAAGTGACATTCGCTACTAACTGTCTATTATTCCCTTGCTTAAAAAGTTTCAGTCATCCAGTCAGGTAATAGAGACTATGCCATGTGATCTGGGTTAGCACTCCTACCTGATAACACAGGAGTAGCAAATAGCCAAAGAAAGCAACTTACTAACACACTATAGATTGAAATTTGTTCTCACAAACTTGTTCATTTGATAATAACGAAGAGCAGAAAGTTTAGTAGAAAAAAATCCAATGCTGTTTGTGAACAGAAAAAAAGGCTAAATTACCAATGGCTATTATTCACAATGAATAATTCACGTAGTTCTGGTAATATGCCTTGATTCTGATTCAGAAAACTCTTGTTCTTAGCTTATTCATGAAGAAGGAAAAAGAATAAAAAACATTCTGATCTCTTGACATTCTCTGAACCATATTCATTTTGCCTTAAAATATTCTCTCTCTTCTGCCACCTACAGAAAATTGTAATGTGTTAAGCATAGGAGTCTTTTCTTTCTTCTATTTTAAATTTCTTCCAAGAGGGAATACAGATAAAAGACATATGAATGTATCTGTCTTAAAGATGCATCAGCTGCACTGATTTCTTGCATGACTTCAGTAGGATAAGAAAATGGGTAACTAGAGTTGGCTATTGCATTCCCGCACTGAAGGTCTGGATAGCCTTTGCTTTGCCAGTCCTGTAGTTATTACTTAGTCATGTACAGCTCTCTGCTGTCCCAAGAGTTAATTCACTTGAGCAAAGAGTGCAAGTGAAGATATTAGAAGTTCACTTGGTTCAGGCAGGTTTCCTGCTGTCATTCAGACAATGTTTTCATAGTCTGCAGAGTGAGGCTATAAAGTGTTTCATTCCATTCTTCATGTGTTTTCAGCCATCATAAGACAGCAATAAGTGGAGAGAGACAAACAAAACACACAGTGTTTCTTTCTATTAATTATATCAGTGTATTTCTTTACTTGTGCAATGAAATTTAGCATATTTAAACAAACAGAGGAGCTGGTACCACACTATTGTGGTATCTCCCCATCATCATAAAGGTTTGGATGTAATGTGTTAATGCTTTGCTGAGAGAGGAATGAGTGGACAGACACAAGATCAACATTTCATCCTAGTTTGTCTACAATATCCACTATCCACATAGTAAGATTTTTAACCAAGGTCTCAGATAAAATAAATTTGTTTCATGATGGAAGTCATTCATTTAAGATAATTAGTTGGGCTGTGACATGGAGCTACCTCTGTCCCAGAGCTCATGGGCTAAGCACAGCAAGGAGTCAAGGCATAAAAAGCCAAATTCCAGTTTTGTAGCCACAAAAGAAACAATAGAGAAAGCAGGCCCAATTCAGAGCATCGAATTGGGATCCCATACTAGGCCTCAGGTTCCTGCTTGGAGTGTCTGCATGTCTTCCCTGCACTAGCGCTTACCCTGGGACTCATTTCCCCTGGGAATGCTAATATCCTGGGAGATGCCTGTCCTGCTTTTAAAGGAACACAAAAGTATGAAATTTAGTGAAAAATTAGGGCATGTTAAGGCTGTGTGCATCATCACTAATAAATGCATTTCCTATAATTAATTCAACTTCCCTGGCATCCAGATATGAATGCTTGAAGATTCTTGCTGCTACAAAGCCCTTTTTTGTTTTCCCTCCTTTATGCTAATACTCATATATTCTGACTGATTGCTCCCTCTATAGAAAAGCTTCTGCCAGCAACTTACAAAATCCTTTAGTGCCTTTGCAGAATATCCACCTGCATGTGCACACTTGAATCTTAATACACTTATTTAAAGATTATCCAAAGACACTTAAGAAATACCCTGGCTCATGTAACTCGATATTGCTATTCACACCTAGGGACGCCAGACGGCATACATATTGAATGGGAATTAATATTTATGCTTATACACATCATTATTCTGAAACATGAAGAAAGGTATGAAGATAATATATCCAATTATTGACCTAACAAGACCCAACTCCAGAACTAACTACTTTGTATATTTCAGAGCCTGGACTTAATTTGTGAGGTAGGTGGGAGTTGCCTTCTCATATCATATCTCAGACAGTTTAGTCTAAATGTCGTTTGAAACTTTCCAGCCTTTTAAAACGGCTAACATTTCAGCCATAAAGTCCCTAAGTGTTCTTTTTTGGCCTGGATATTTTTATTAGTTTAATCGCTCTGGAGAAGTTCATTTCAAGACCTTTACCCATTTGCATCAGGTTTATTCCTATGTGAATAATCAGACACTATTATCCTACTTTACATCTAGTTTTTCCTGCTAGAGTTACTCAGTGCCTTCAACTTCCAGGCACTTAAATGGGTGCTGATGGTTCTCTGGCCTTCATTCATCCATGCACCATTGCAGAGCCCAGCATAGCAACAGAGTGCAAGTGATATGCATTCCACCTCCCCATACCTTTTCACGATCCTGGGAACTATTCAGTTCCCAGTATGGTTTAGGGTAGCCCTGAGGCTGCTCTAATTTGCAACTGGCTGACCAAAGCCTATCATAGGGTGACTCCACCTGGAGAGCTCCCCTGCAGTAGGCCTCAGCATGACAGGTGAACCTGCCTCAGTTTCTTCTTTCAGAGTCTCCCAAAACAGTCAGTCTTAGTGCAAATGGCCCTTGTGTGGTGGCTGTTTTATTAAAACAAGTGTCCCATGCACATAAATAGTAACAGAAGTCCCACATTCATAGCTCAGAATTCCCCCCAGCATTGTCCAAATAATACATGCAACTTACAGCCTGACCTCTCTCACCAAGCCCTGACATAGCCCGGCATCCCTCATCATGCCCCAGCTCTCCAATGCAGCCCTCTCCTGTCCTTGTATCAGGACAATCACCCCAGACCTCCCAACTGAAGGGAAACTCCCTCTGCTGCTCTGCCTGCCTTCAGCCCTCTCCTACACTGGCTCTCTGGTTGGGGGATGCCAGTCCACTCTCTTGCTGCTCTCCTACCTTCAGCCTTGTTCCAACCTTACAGTCTCCTAGCAGCCAATTGCTCTCTCTTCCCAGGGAGGGGGTGCAGAGAGCTTTCTCTCTCTGCAGCATCCACTTCTCACCCATCAAGTCTCTTAATTGTAATGGGAAAGTAGCAAGAGAGAGATTTCCCCCTGCACCCCCTTTAAGCCACCTGCTCACAGGCGTCAAGCTGGAAAAAAGAATGGGCCAACTTAATCCCTGGTGTAATTCTAGTGGCTTCACTCCACCTACTATAGGGATAAATTTGGACCAATCAACTTTTACAGGTGAACAGCTTTATCAGCTACTTCTAAAATGATTTTATCACAAGGAATGTCACGATTTGTTAATACGGATAACTGCAGTTGGCGGATTCAATTTTTCTCAGTCCAAATAGAAGCACAAATTAATTCTCGTACTGAACATTTCTGGGAGATCTAAAATGATCTAGAATACATAGTCTGAAGTAATTCAGCTACATTTTTTCAGTTCATGACATGGGTAAATAGTTGAACTCTATGACTTTGTATTTCAAGTGCATCCCTTTTTAATATGTGACTATGAGTATGTCAAGAATTATAATCTATATTAGCTAGGGGAAAATAGGCTAGTTTGTTAAGAACTGCCTTACACAGCAAGATAGTAATAAAAACACAACAAGGGGAATCTGGGCAACAGGTACTCTCTAAAAGAGATTCCCCTGGATCATATTATATCCAGGTAATTGGGTCTGAACTTCAGAAACTTTCTGCTGTAAGGCCAATTACTACAAAACTCAACTCAAGTTATTCTGGCAACAAATAAAAGACCTACGTACAATTAAAGTGAGGAACAATAAGGCTCGTTGCTTTTTGATCTTCCTTTGAAACACAAATGATGCAATCAGCTGAATTTTCTGTAGGTTGAGCATAGGGAGATCAGCTGGTATAAAGGAGCAATGTATTCTGAAAGTTTAAAATAAAAAATATGCAAGATGAACTTTTACGTTAAAAATAAACCCAACATTTTCTAAGCCTGAAATGCTTGTGATATTAATTGCTGCCCTCAGTTAGAGAGACTACACTCAGATAAAGTAAAAGACAACAAATATTCACCCTACCTGCATCGCCAACATTAAAAACAAACATAGATCATATCAAGGAGACTTACCCCCAGCATAAGCAATGTTAAAAACAAACCTCTGAATAGCTTTGGAAAGTGTTCATCAGTATTTATCAACATGGGAACATCTTTGTTTAGGCTCTGCTTTCCCTTATTCACAAAGGGACATTACTTGCAATAGCACTACTTATTGAGTAAGGATGACAGGACCTGACCTAAAGGGATTTCATTTGAAAATCTCTCTTGGGTTATCATCCCTGGAACACTCAGCCAATACTGCAGCAGTAATGGATGTGTCTCTTCCACTCATGTAAAGCAAGAAGCAGTGTTCTGAAACAGACCCACACACACACTCTCCCTGGTCCAACCAAGTCTGCACCAGATTGCGTAATCTATTAGTTTTCCACTACAGATGCTAAGTACGTACTTTGGATATTTCCAGCTTTCAGACAGACTGCTCCTTTGATATCTGTGCAGTTTCCAGCTTGATGGCAGCATCATTGCACTGGAGCTTATTGTGTGAAATAAACAAGAAAGGATATTTGAGATTGAAAACGGCAGTTTTCTAACTCAATTATACTGTCAGACTGTGGCTGGAGACCCTTTGCACACTGATTCACTAGACAGCTACATAAGGTAATATAGTTATACACCAATAAAAGGACAGAATAGCAGATGGAAAATCTATTAAAGAGAACATCAGAGACCTGAAAACTGGTGCCAGTGGTGCAGTGATGCCAATTCTGTAGCTAGATTGATGCTACAGAAAACTTAATGTCACTCTTTTGTCTCAGTAGCAGTGCCGGCAAAAGTTTATGCTTGATGAGAAAGTTACATAGAAATCCTCAACAGTGAACAAACACCAGAAAGCATTTTGCCTGGCTCTGAGAGAGGGGCAAGCACTGAAATGTCTGAGTTACTTGGATACCCACACGTGTCTGCAAAATGTGTGCATTTCCCCCACAAAACACACATTTAATGTTACAGCTGCAGAGACAGATCAGTGGTCGGCGTGAGCGTTACCTTCCAGGAAAGTTAAAAGTTTCCAAAAAAAAATTAGAAAACCAGAAAATGCAACGCTAAGGTTGCCATTCACAAAGCAGACACCCGACTATCTTCACTCTGCCCTCGTAGTGATCACAGAGAAAATGAGAAATTTTATCCATAAGGAACACCTCATAGTATCAGCGATCACAATAACGAGACTGCCTTAATTGCATCACTCCATAAATATCATTATCACCCATTCTAATAATACTACTACTGAAGTGGCAGTTAGGTGCCTAAGTCCTTTTGTCCATTTATCTCTCAGTCATTAAGGGGTAGATTCACAAAGGAATCATCTTTCCCCAGCTAGTGCATCACTTGGGGGCTTAGGCATCAGGAGACCTAGAGTGAGGCTGCACAGTGCACATTCAGAGGTGGAAACAAGAACCTAGAGAATTTGTACTGCAAAACATAGGTGTGGGGTAAATTTAGGTGCCTACAGGGTTCAGTGCCAGCTGATCAGGGGGGTTGGGAATGCCAATGGGGCCTGATTCTGGGATTTAAGCACCTAAATCCTTTTCTGAATCTAGTCCTAAGTTTTTACACCCTGTAGCTGCAAGAGAGTGCCCGATTGTTAACAGCTAGACAGGCATGGATTGTACCACCTCTTGAAGCTGACAAAGTTCTTTTGCATGCAGGCCTCATACAGAAGAGTCTAGAGAAAAACACTGTAAAAATGTCATCAAAACTACTGATAATCACTCTCGAGTGAGACTAGTCTATCTCTCTTTCTTCTTTACAAAGGAGGAATTGGAAGAGAGACAAAAATCTGTTTTACCTTCAGGTTCCTCCCTACCCCTCATGAGTCTTACTGAGGGAATTCAAAGGAAACAAGTCACAGACAACTCATAACACAAGCAGGACCTGCGCTAGGGGTTTGAGCACCCTAGGCGGACGGCAATTTTGCCGCTCCGCACGCTGGTCCTGCGGCTCCGCTGGAGCTGCCGCAGTGGTGCCTGCGGAGGGTCTGGTGCTCTGTGGCTCTGGTGGAGCTGCCGCAGCCGTGCCTGCGGGAGGTCCACCGGAGCCGCGCGAGCAGCCGACCATCTGCAGGCACGACTGCGGCAGCTCCACTGGAGCCGCCTGCCGCCCCCTCCAGGAAAACGGCGCCCACCATTTATTCTGAGGCCCTAGGCGATTGCCTAGGCTGCCTAAATGGTAGCACCGGCCCTGAACATGCGCAGGGGAAAGTGGCTAGTTCTGAGGCAATGAGAAACGTTATGGTGAAACTCAATTCCTCTAGTGTAATCTGAATAAGTGGCGGGTTAGAGGGAGCATGTGACCTACTCAAACTCACTGCTCTGAATGTGATGAAGAGCTATCCCTCAAAAACCTTTCCGAACGATTTTGCAGTATCTCTGTTCACAGTGGATGAAAAGTGGGATTCTGCAGATTGAGAGGTTACACAGTCAATGATGCAATTATAGTACTAGTAAGTATAGATTTGGTCATACTTTATAGTACAGTTGCTGTAATTATACCATGGTTCCACAGCAATTACCGTGAAATTACACTACGGTTATGCTTCTTAATCCCTATAATTATCACTAATTCCCAGGGGGGAGGGATAGCTCAGTGGTTTGAGCATGGGCCTGCTAAACCCAGGGTTGTGAGTTCAATCCTTGAGGGGGCCATTTGGGGATTGATCTTGCTTTGAGCAGAGGGTTGGACTAGATGATCTCCTGAGGTCCCTTCCAACCCTAATGATCTATCTATGACTGGAAACTTCACTACATGACAGAACATAATTACAGTGTACAATTACAATGAGGTTAGATTTTAACAGTGTAGGTATTATGCATAACTCCCTTTGGAGTTAGTCAGTCGTGCAGTTAACTTACCAGCTATATCAGTTAGTGGTGTTTATGTACTGAAAAGCAAAACCACAGCGTAATTCCACTGTAACTGCAATGCAACTACAGTATAATTACAGAAACTGTATTATAAAGCATTACTGTAAACAGTAATAAATTAGTAGAACGAGAAACTGCAAATGGGCTATGGGCTAGTTTCTCTTTTTCACCTCTCTTTAGATGCAGATTGGCTTTATAGGCAATACAGAAACTTATGCTACCAGCTGCTTGCTCTACCTCATATGCCTAATGGACCAGATGCGCACACATAAAACTCCTCTCAACTGTGCATTTCCCTTTGGAAACGGGC
This sequence comes from Gopherus flavomarginatus, assembly GCF_025201925.1. Taxonomy (NCBI): domain Eukaryota; kingdom Metazoa; phylum Chordata; order Testudines; family Testudinidae; genus Gopherus; species Gopherus flavomarginatus. The sequence continues at coordinate 41,537,958 of NC_066628.1, read as the reverse complement.
TTACTTGGTCTTTTACCATGCCAATTTCCACCAAAGCAGTGCAAGTATGAATGGAAAATTCTGGTGTAATCTAACAGTACCACTCTTTAGGCAAATCCACTTTAAAAGCCAAACTTAAGGCAACTGGAAAGGCACCAAAAAAGAAATCACCTATTTTTTCTGTGGGTACAAATATTCTCACCTGTTTTGAGACTACACAGTTACAAATTTGTTAAACTCATCTTGCCAAGAACATTACAATTTCTGTAAATCTTCACCATCTGTTGTACCATCTAATTGCAGAGGCAAAACCAACATAATTCACCATTGTATCATAATAAAGTTAGATTGATGATTTATATGCACTTGAATGTTCTTTATTCAGAACAGCCTGCATTTGTTAGCCTTTGCACCTGTTCCAGATACAAACTCAGACACAAAGCTGCTTTCCTCATATATACAATTTATGTCAAACAGGAATTGTCTAAAACCAGCTACCATATCACTGTGCATACAACCCCTATTTTACAGTGTAACAAATAGACAAGAAGCTACTCGGTTAAACTCTGCTATCTTGAAAAGTACATGAATAATTCAGAATTTCCATACAAATATTCATTGTTGTAGCCTCGGTTGTCATTCAAACAAAGGTTACAATCTCCAGCTTGATCCATTTTTTTGGAAGGTCAACCAAATCCTTAATTATACCCTCCATCTGATATAAATATTTTTTCTTAAAATCCAGCTTTACAGGGACACTTCCTGTCCATAGTTAAACAAGAGGCCTCATGCTACTCTCAAACCACAAACGGTATTACTCCACTGACTTCATTAGAATTACTACTCATTTACACCAAAGTGAAAGCAGAATCAAGTTTATCCCTGTCCAACAGGTTTAAATGAAATTTTTTATTGAACTGATGTTTAAGTGCTGTACAAATAAACTGAAATGAAACAAAACAAAAAAGTGGGAAAATACCCAGAAACCTCCTCAATGCCTACAAAGGAGAATGACGGGGAAAGAAAAGAAGAATAATTATAAATACATAGCTAACTAAATAGTTTTACGAAGAGGAAAAATAGTGGTTACCTGCACAGTTAAGGTCATTTGCTCCAGAACCTCTGAGCACAAAACCCCCAGTGAAGTCAATGCAAGTTGCTTGTGTGGAATGCCAATAGGAGTGGGCCCTAGAAACATCAGCTTATCATATTCACCACAGAGCGCCACAATCCAGTAAAACTATTTGTTTATTCCTCCTTCTGCTTTTGAGAAAGGAAGGATGAGCAAAACATTTGTTTTCAGCACAACTCAAAAGAAACCATCCTCAACTTCTAACGAAGTAGACCACATACAGTACTTATATCATTAACTTCAGAGTGGTCAGAGATAAGCAGCCTGTGTTCCTGACAACACACAAAAGTGACTCTGCTTATTATGAATATGTTGAGTAAAACTTGTATTGTTACATAAACCTCCTCTGAGCATACCAGATCTTCTCTAGTGCTTGCTGAGACAAACAAACACTAAGCTTTGTGATGGCCTTTTAAACAAAATCAGACTTGTCACTTTTGAAAACATACCACGCTGGCATGATCGTTTGTTTTTTTTTTTAAAGGGGAAAGCTAGGAAGAATTGTACTAGGAGTTAAAGATACTTAGAAGCTAGAAGAGAGGAGGCTGCAGCTAACAACAGCAGTCAGTTAAAAATGGCCACTTTAGGCAGCAGCAGCTGGTCTCTGCCAAATTTAAAGGGTTAACTCCAGAAAGACATGGGAGGAGGGGGTGAGTTCTTGCAGTTGGGCAGCCATGTGTTGTGGGGAAAAGTATGGATCAGCAAAATCATCTCTGCTGGGTGTGTTCCCTAATCATGTGACTACCCAGAACAAACATGAAAAATAGGTATTTTTATTATATCTCTGAAAATTAATTCTATGGAGAAAATATAAATAACTCTTGTGAGGTTTACTGGAGATTTATATCTAGACCATATGTTTAAAAAGAACTCAGTCAGGTCTCCAGATGTATGAATTGAGGTATTACCTAAGTTTTTGCATGCACAGTTTGCATAGATTTCTTTTCTTCCTTTTTTGCCTTTGTGCAAGTAAAAGCTAGTGGCTCCAACCCTGCAAAGACTATACATATGCTCAGCTTTATGCACTTTGGGTAGTTCCCAGCTTTCTGCAGTCTGAGCTGACCCACTGAAGTCGCATGGAAAGACTTATACATACGGTTAAGCACACGTATGAATCTTTGCAGGATGAGAGTCTTAGATGCTTTATGTTGTCCATACAAAAATGTGCAGCTAGAGAATTGTGCCCAGACTTGAACAATATGGCCTTCTAAGTCTATTATTGTCACACAATTTAATTAAGATTCCTAGGGTGTTTTTTCTTTATATTTTATTACACTAAGGCACTTGTCTCTTATTTTTATAGTTTGATTTATAAGCCTTATAAAATTACTATTATTTCAAATCTGTCTGTAGGCAACATTTTATGCCTGGATTATTACCGATAAAGGATGGCAGTGCTAGAGGATCTTCTCGCACAAAAACTCATCTGGCACAACTACTCATTTCTTTATTTAATAAATTAAACTGGGGAGTGAGCAGAATGCTGACAATAACGGGTGGGGAGGGGGCAGAGCAAGACTGACCACAGAATTCTGCCAATGCACCAGCCTCCTGACTTCAATCCCTCCAATTCAGCATTATCTCCTTTGAATAGAGACTGCCAATCACAGCTGGCTGGAGAATGACAATTCCATTTCACAACAACTTTTGAGGTTTCAGAATTTCTTTTTGTTCTGCATTGGGGTGAAAATAAAATTTTTGACTCTCTGAGGAATTGAATTGTGTCCAAATGTCCATTTTTGGATGATTAAATCAGGTTTTCAGTCAGTCAGTCTCTCTCTCTCTGTGTCTCTCTCTCTGTGAAGAAAGTGCACCCTGGACCTCAGAATTCTTGCCACCAAAAACTTTGTTTAAGGGGATATGTTTCAACAAAACAGCCCTATCAATGAACAAATGTTTCAAAAATGTTCCAGCCATCTCTTCTACAATTATGTCAAATGGTATGTCCCAAAACTATTTTCATGGGGGGACGTCAGTGTCTAACTCAGAGCTCAAGCCGCGAAAAGACCACTAGCCTCTTCCTCTTATGTCATTTTATTTATTTAATTAAAAATTGACAAAAAAAAGTCAGGCCATAAAATCTGAGTAGCATTGGGATGAGATAATTCCCCAGGAATTTGGCCAGCCAGCCACCACCTTCATCCTGTGGGAAGCATACATATACCCCCCCTCTAAGACCTCTCTCCAACAGACATCTTTTCCAGTGTGTCTAAAAAGTCACCACATTCAGCCTGTTTTGGAACAAGGGAGAAAATAAGGTCCAGAGTCCTCACAGAGAATGCCCTGCCTGCAGACCCCTCTCTTTTATAACTACAGGGATCCAGCTCAGGCATTTCTGCTGACCACAGCTGTGGCTGTATGGCATGCATGGTGGCGGGGCAATCCCTTAGCTAGGTCCAAGGCCATTTGGATGTGTTATTTGAGCCAAGCTGTATAGCTTATACAGCTAGTATATCTGTACAAAAATTGTGCATCGACACGGTGTGTGTAATTGGCTATATGAATACAGCTGTTTAGGAATTTTTTGACTACAGATATTTTCATCAGAAAAAAACAATTTGTCAGAATCAAAACTGTTCACAGGAAAGGGTTGATTTCAATTCATTTCTCATTTTGAGAAAAAAAAAACATGGAAAAAAGGTTTAAAAAATGTCAGAACTTCAAGTTTCCATATTTTCTGAAAGACAAATTCCATTTTTTTGGCTTGAAAAGACTATTTGTTTCAAAATTTGAACAAATCATTGACAAACAAATCAAAAATACAAAAGAATGACATCAAAATGCAGTGTTTCGATTGACCAGAATTGAAAAAAAAGTTGGATTGTTGGGTTGCACAATTTTTCAAGATTTTGACTTTTTGTCTTGATTTGTGATGGGAAAAAAAGTAGAAATCTCAATTTCAAAACCATTTCCTGCCCAGCGCTACTTGTGAACCAGATCCTGCACAATTCCAAGCTCTTTCTCATGAACTTAGATGGGGCTACTATAAGGTAGGGTGCATAACTGGCTGGATAACTGTACTCAGAGAGTTTCTATTAATGGTTCCCAATCCTGCTGGAAAGGTATAACAAGTGGGGTTCCGCAGGGGTCTGTTTTGGGACCGGCTCTGTTCAATATCTTCATCAATGACTTAGATATTATAGAAAGTACGCTTATTAAGTTTGCAGATGATACCAAACTGGGAGGGATTGCACCTGCTTTAGAGGACAGGGTCATAATTCAAAATGATCTAGACAAATTGGAGGAATGGTCTGAGGTAAACAGGATGAAGTTTAACAAAGACAAATGCAAAGTGCTCCACTTAGGAAGGAACAATCAATTTCACACATAAAGAATGGGAAGAGACTGTCTAGGAAGTAGTATGGCAGAAAGGGATCTAGGGGTTATAGTGAACCACAAGCTAAATATGAGTCAGTGTGATGCTGTTGCAAAAAAAGCAAACATGATTCTGGGATGCATTAACAGGTGTGTTGTGAGCAAGACACGAGAAGTCATTCTTCCACTCTACTCTGTGCTGGTTAGGCCTCAACTGGAGTATTGTGTCCGGTTCTGGGCACTGCATTTCAAGAAAGATGTGGAGAAACTGGAGAGGGTCCAGAGAAGAGCAACAAGAATGATTAAAGGTCTTGAAAACATGACCTATGAAGAAAGGCTGAAAGAACTGGGTTTGTTTAGTTTGGAAAAGAGAAGACTGAGAGGGGACATGATAGCAGTTTTCGGGTATCTAAAAGGGTGTCATGAGGACGGAGAAAACTTGTTCACCTTAACCTCTAAGGATAGAACAAGAAGCAATGGACTTAAACTGCAGCAAGGGAGGTTTAGGTTGGACATTAGGAACAAGTTCCTAACTGTCAGGTGGTTAAACACTGGAATAAATTGCCTAGGGAGGTTGTGGAATCTCCATCTCTGGAGATATTTAAGAGTAGGTTAGATAAATGTCTATCAGGGATGGTCCTGCCATGAGGGCAGGAGACTGGACTCGATGACCTCTCGAGGTCCCTTCCAGTCCTAGAATCTATGAATCTATGAAGAGCTGAGCACCCTCCACACCCCACAGAGTTGAAGGTGGTGCTCAGCAGCCACAGGAGATGGCTTTCTGAGCAGCCAATTTACTTGTTAATTAAGCAAGACTGTAAAACTTAATATAATAAATTAAAAAATAGTTCCTATGTAGCCAGTCTTGATTATTCATTTTACACTCACTGTAAGCCTTCATCAATAGACAGTACCTGAGACCTAATTAGAATTACTGTGAGTTATTTGGCATTATAAAACTGCATTGATTAAGGAATGACTTTGACTGAGTTCTGAATTTAGCTTTGCATTCGTCTCTGAGAAACAGAGAATTCAATGCAATTACTCCTTGAAGAGCCAACTTTCCATTATGCCTCCATGGGGCCAGTTTCTCACACCTTTACACCCATTGAATAGTAACTTACTCTTTTGGGCAGCCCCGTTGAAATACACTGGATAATTTGTGGAGTAAGTTACTAAAGCTACAAAACCAAACCAATCAAACTTAAAACCATAATGGATGTAATCCTCACCCCTCTGAAGTCAATGGTGGTTTTACCATGGTCTTCAATGGGACGAAGATTTCACCCAGGGTTTTTCCACTTCTTTTAAAGATTCTTTTATAATTTCAGCAAAATGAATCTAGTGATGTTGACACCAAGGGGTAGGTTGACAGCCCACACTTGCCCACTGGTTTTCTATTTCCAGTTTGTTGTCCACTCCAGCCCCTTAGGAAGTTAATGGCAACATTTGCATCAACTTTTATGGGAGATGGGGACAGGCCAATGAAGTGATAGATTCCAGACTCGGGAGATTCTTTAATGGATCTCCCTTTTATTGGGTCAGGCAACCAGCATTATTACCAATAAACAAACATTTAATTTAAGCAAGCAGCATGGTCTAGTAGACAGAGTCTTGGGCTAGGAGTCAGGAGACTGGAGTTTTATTCCTGGTTACGCCACTGATGTGCAGTGCGGCCTTTGGCAAGTAACATTACCTCTCTGGACCTCTATTCCCATCCCACCCTTGATTAACCTATTTACATTATAACTGTTAGTGATAGGGGCTGTCTCTGACTAGGTGTTTGTACCGTGCCTGGATCAAAGGGCTCCAATCTCAGTTGAGGTCGCTAGGTTCTATTTTAATGCAGCTAATAATAAAAATTGATTTTGGTGAAACATGGAGTCTTTTGAAAACAGGAAGCTGCAAGTTCAGGGGTAGTTTCTGTGTTTTTCCCCCTTTTTTACTGTTGAAATCTAATTTCCTGCTTTAATAAAAGTTATTTGGGATGAGTGCGGTTTTCATTATTATTAAGGGCACTCCTCCTTTATGCTTTGTCTGGCAAATGTTACAGAATAGCTATGTTAGCCAAATGTGACTTGAATCTAGAGGTCATTACCCACTTCTCTAATGGGCCAGCAGGCTTTCAATTAATTAAAGTGGAGAAATCACTGGGGATGACGGCAGGAGAAGGATTTCAATCTTCCAAATGAAGTGCCGAGATAAATTAAATGAACTGCGCCAGTAGCTAGCAAACAGAGGCTATTGTGCTTGGGAGAACTGGGCAAAAGTTTTGTGGCATGAAATTAATCTCTTCGCCATGTAAGTAGCTCGAGAAACATTGCCAGTTTCATTAGGGTTCACAAATCTGTCGGCATGGGGCAGAATTTTTGTAATCACTTATGAAATGTCAGTGTAGTTTGGGGCCATTCTGTGGAACATAGCTAACATAGACTCATCTACAGTTTATATACGGGCATGCATGGACATGCCGGGCAAAGAGAGCATGAATGATGGTGTGAAATAACTGTCTCATCAGCCTGATCTTGGGACGGTGACAAAGAAATAACTGAGATATGCCAATGATGCCAATAAAACCTTTATATGTCACCACAATATCAGGCATTCGGAACACAGTTTTCAGAAAAGTTGTCTTAGAAATATTATTGGGACTATTTCTTTTATGTCTCCACCTCTAAACCCCACCTCCTTTAGTACCAGGAATCCAGGTGTATAGGATTTGGAAGGAGAAATAAATTATTTGTAGGGTTACCAGATAGCAACTGTAAAAGAACGGGACAGGGTAGGGGGTAATAGGTGCCTATATAAGAAAAAGTCCCAAAAAATGGGACTGTCCCTTTAAAAACGGGACATCTGGTCACCCTAATTATTTGTATTACAGGATCACAGGTCCCCATTGAGGTCAGGACTCCTCTGCTATCAATAGTTTATAATCTAAATAGCCAAAGCAGGAAAAGGGTGGGAATGGAAACAGAGGCGTGGCGAGGTACAATGACTTCTCCAAGACCACGCAGCTGGCCTGTAGCAATGGTGGAAACAGTCTCCAGGTCCTCTTAATCATACTCCAGTATTCCAACCACTGGGCCATGCTACCTCTGTTAATTTTTTTCTAAACCTCTGACAATTATTTAAAATAACTTTTCCCTACACAAATAATGTCATGATTTTAAGGTCTGTTATCTTGGGATATTGTAGCGTATATGCCCTAGACTTCTCTGGAAAGTTTGGAATCTTCCTCCTTCCAAGGGTTTGCGGGCCTCGGTTCTTGCTATACATTGTCACAAGATAGAAGCCTGCCCCTACTGCAGGACTGACTGCCGGACAACTTGCATCTCAGGGCATTTTGAGAGTAAATTCCATATTTTAAGAGAAGGAGGGAGAAAATTCATTGCCAAAAAAACCCACAACCCATCTGTTTTAATGGCTTAGAGAGTTTGTAATTCAGAATTGGAAATAATCCTGGTGTTAGACGGATTAGTGGTAAAGTAAAGGAGGTAGTTCCCTCTACACTCATACACACAGTCCTGGACCCTTGAAATTTCACCTCTCCTGGAGGGAATTTCCTACCCTCCAGAGGGAATTTCATTGAATAACACAGTGCCTCTGTTAAGAAAGAATGAAACTCTGTTCCCACTAGGCAGGTGAACACTTTTGCTGCGGGTCTGAGATACACAAATAGTTTGCATTTACACAGCACTTTTTATCCCAGGAAACAGAGTAACTAAGTCTCGAACTCGTCTGTCATGCAGACACATATTTTATACTCCCTTTAGCGGATGAAGACATGGAGGCATAGAGAGGCAAATAACTTGCCCAGGGTCATATGACAAGTCAATAGTACAGCCCATAATAGAAAACTTGTGTCTTGACTCCCCATCTCTTATTTATCATTAGGTCATAAGGCTTCTAGACTGGTCTGTCCTAATTGCTTATGGCCACAGTCTATGCCTGCAAGATTTATGCCTGCATTTTTCCACCCAGCAAATGGGTTGTGGTCAGAAGCCTGATTATTTGTAGTTCTGGTTACCAGTATGGGAATCAGGCCACCCAAACGTTATTGTGGGTTGTGCTACTGACTTGCTATATGAATTTGGGCAAGTTATTTAACCTCACTGTTAGCAAGCACAAACCGATGATTAGAGTTGCAACTACTCCAGTTTAGGCCTGCAATTGAATTGCCTCCACAAAAGGGAGGTCACCTTTCTGCAACATGTGCCCCTTTATCATCACTACATATGAAAAAAAAATTGATTTTAAAATGAAGAAATTATTTGCATATGTCTAGTGAAATATAATGGCAGAAGTTCATGCTTGTAGCTAAGGGTTTTGCTTATAGGGAATTGGAGTCAAAGAGAAGTGTGCATCAAAGCTAATACAATAGCACTTAGGTGGTAGGCCAGCTGTGTGTCCACCCTCATGATCGTGGTTATAACAAAGTAATTTTCCCATTTCACATTACAATCCCTGCAGTTTGGCCTGTGGCACTGCCACACTTTTAAAGTGAGAACACTTTGAATTAACTAGAAATAATCTATAATTTAGCAGCATTGGGGCTAGCTGGAAAATTATACGTGTCACACACTATTTGAAAGTAATTCAAATAGTTAGCAAGCTGCAGTATCTGTGAATAGCACATTAATCACTCTGTGCTTCTTCTGAGAAAGAATTCTGAGATGGTGTGGTTATGAGCTAGCTAGTGCTTATGTGTGCCCTTTAGTGTATGAAATCAGAACTGCTCAACAACATGTCATATACCCTTTATAGATGGCAGCTACTGGAGATTCTCTTTTAGCTTAAATAATAGAACTCTTTGAATTTGGAGAAGGATCTAAGTTTTATATCCATTGCCACTGTGAATCTGCAAATGACAACATGGTGAAATATTTGAACTCCTGTTTTTATAGTACTTTGTATCTTCCGTTCTCCTTACCAGCTGTGCTGTCTGATTTCCTGAGAGAGGAGATAGTGGAGGTAGTTCTTGAAAGAGTAAGGTCTACTTAAGATTTCATTGGGGGTGGAAAGGGTCAGGTTCACCCTGGCTGCTTTACACCAATCTGAATGTGTGAAGCATCCATAAATGTGGCTTAATTATCTAGTTTATAGCTGCTCTGCTTAACTGACGCAGCACAAAGCAGCTGGAGTGTAGGGGGGAATTGGGCCCTTTTTTTCGTGGCTGTTTTTAAACAGTGAGAGCAATTATTTTCATTTCCCCTGTTTTTAAATTGGTCTTTTGCAGTGTACATAGTGCCTGCGATTGATGCTGGGAGAGACATTGCCAATAAGGGCCAGTGGACTGGGCACTGGACTGAGAGTCAGAAGAACTGAGTTCTACTGATGGCTTTACCACTGGCCTATTGCTGTACTGCCTGGGACACTCACTTCAACTTCTATGCATCTGTTTCCCCTCCCACCCTTTGTCTGTCTTCAAGAAAGAGGCTGTCTCTTTCTGTGCACACATACAGTGCCTTAGACAATGCGGATCTGATATTAGTTGGGGATTCTAATACACACAATAATTCTAAGAACCTCATGCATAGCGGTGACACAAGACTCCTCATTTTACTCTGTTCCAAGCCTGCCCAGAAAGGCCAAGCTCTGGATAAGAGAATAATATACGCCTCCATTCACTGACCTCACTGCTGAGAGTGCCAACCAAAAGGCGGTACTCTACCCCTGAATTCAGTACAAGATGCTCCATGATGTACATAGAAGTTTGCATGTGACATGCAAGTAAAGTCTGGCCTCAGGAGGACAGTCACTGCCAATTATAATGCAGGTTTTGTGGTGTGAACACACCCGCTGAAAACTGGCCTGAGAGACACACACCAGCATGTTTCACACAGATTACAGCACTGAAGCATACAATAGCCAACAAGAGAGGGTCCTGGGTGAGAAGAATGAACACACACAAATGACCGCTCGACCATTTATATGGATAACAAGAATATCCAGAGTTATCCAGGGATATTAAATCTTCATGCCTCAGGGCTTAAGCCAATCTTAATTAGAGGTCAGGATGGGACTGAATGAGTGGCACAGATGTTCTGACTTCTAGTTGTTGCAGGATTCTTAACAGCCCTCGATGCATGAGGTACTGGCCTCTGTCAGACAGGATAATTTGACTCGATGGACCCCCTCTGGTCTGAACTAGTCTGGCAATTCTAGTGCATAAAAGGCTGGGGCCACAGCTCTGACCCTTTTTTGCGCTCATTGGAGCACTCTATGCCCAAAAGGAATTGGGATGGAATAGTCCCCAGAGCAGAGAGCCTGGTCCTTATGGGGGGCAAGCAAGGAGCAGGGTATGTAGCAGCCTGACAGATTAAACTCCTTAGCAAAACAACTGCATTCTTCCCCCCACCCCACTTCAATGCCTTTTCACTATTCCACACGCATGGACACAATAGCCTGAGTGAAACTTGTTCAGATAGATATGAGGAATTATTCAGGGCTGATTTCTCATAAGGTTAGAAGGTTGTGAGGTTATGGGGTTATAGGTTTCTAAAAAGTAAGGAGATTAGCTCTGTGATCGTGCTTTTCACATTTTTGACAAATATTTCCTGGCAGCTCTATAAGCTGGTGGCCTATGATTTATTAATTCCATCCTGCTGCCTCTGTTGATTTTAAGATTTTATAAATTCTCACTGAAATAATTCTCATGTAGTCACTGTGGAAAATTCTTTCCCCACTTCTCCCACACAGCCTTGGGTTTGAATTAAGGATCAATAGGATAACAAATCTTCATGCCTCAGGGCTTAAGCCAATCTTAATTAGAGATCAGGATGGGACTGAATGAGGGGCACAGGATGGGACTGAATGGGCAACCAGGATAACATAGGGCCATACATCCTGCTTTTATATTTGTACAATGCCCTGACTGATTTCACTGAGAAGCTTGTCCATGATAACAGTAGCAGAATGTGGCCCATAATAAAATTATAATAATAATATCAAGCATTTTTTTTTGCCACAGAAAGCTATTACTCCTAAACTTACAAATGGCCAACTTTTAAAATGTTGGGGACAAGACTGACCTGAAAAGGAAGCACAATACAGGTAAAAATTATGGACGGGATTTTCAGAAGTGCTCAGCATTGGCCTAAAAGTAACAGCTGAGAATGAGACCAATACTGAAGTCCCACCCTACATGTTCATTGGCACTGAAACTTACAAGCTAAAAGAGAGCTGAAGAAAATGACTATCTTCCTTCTGTGGTCCACGAGCACAGGTTCTTTACTACTATTACCCTTCCAGCCTATCGGCGGAGGAAATTTTAGGAGTACAAGATCTACTCAGCTTTGTAGTTACTGTAAGTCTTTAAATGGACACAAAGGAACGGGAATAGGATTCAGTGGAGCATGTTAATCAAGGCCCTCTGTCCATATCTTAGCCTCCCCACTACTGCCCATTGTTTCCTGGCAAGGTGTGAAGGTTGAGAGCACTTCATATCCTTGGCAACTTTTGTTGCCTTCAGAAAAAAAAAATCAGGATTAAGATCCCCGGTTGTTATATTTTGGAAGCTTGGCTGAGTCTTCACATCCCACATTTGTGGAAATCCTATCTGCTGGGTTCTTGCTGGCTGTACAACAGGGAATCAAGGAAGATAGAAGGTGAATGGCATCAGGTATACACAGTGCTGGAGGGGTGTCAGCCAAGAATAGAACACAAAATTTGGTTCAGGGATCTTCTGAGAAATAAGGCTGAAGTGAAACAAATGTTTTTCTGAGCCAAGCTATAGATGAGGAGCTTAGATATAAAATGTCTGAGCCTCAGTGAATCTTATTTTGTGTCAAAATATGAGACAGTAAAATCCATCAGTAAATGCAATGTTGTCATAAGATTTTTGTAAAGTGCTTCATGCACAGCATTGATTACTGTGTGTACAGAGCTTGGAAAATGTAAAGTGTGAGAGCCATCAGAAAGTAGACATTTTGTCTTCAGTGGGTATGTCTACACTGCAGTTAGACACCTGCGGCTGGCCTGTGTCAGCTGATTTGAGCTTATGGGGCTCAGGCTAAGGGTCTGTTTAGTTTCAGTGTAGATGATGGGCTCTGGGACCCTCTCATCTCTCAGGGTCCTAGACTCCAGGCTCCAGCCCAAGCCTGAATGTCTACACTGCAGTTAAATATTCCCTTAGCCCAAGCCCCAAAAACCCAAGTCAGTTGGCATGGGCCAGCTGCGGGGTTTTAATTGCAGTGTAGACATTCCCAGTAGGGCTACCTGTGGGAGAAAGGATTAAAGATGTGAATAAGGGTGGCAAGATTGGGCCCTTAGTATTGTATAGCATACATACATTGTCAAGGTAGGAAATACTGGGCCCAGTGTAAAGTGGATGTGAAATGATACCAAATCAGCTTGATAACATTTTATATTCATTTTGCCCTCCTGTAAATGGCTGCACGAAGCACGGGGAGAAATAGTGATTAACTCAGGTGGCTTATTTTGAAGTGCTACCCATTGCACTTGTCCTTCCACCACTCATTCCCCTTCATGGTCCAAAATAGTCCAGATCTGTGGAGCTTCACAGCAGGCTGCATGGTCCATTTAGGGTAATGAGATGCACCAGGAGTATTAGCTCACTGTTATGCTTTGATCAAGGTTAAATTGCATTAGTGAGTGAGGCTGCCTTTGACCTGTGTAAACAGTATGAGTTTCTCAGCAATGGCAGGATACCCAGAGGTTTGTATGTTTGGAGCGAGTGCTCTGTCTCCTGCCCATGGCGGCTCTACCTTTGCAATGGCCTGCCTCGTCCTGTGACTTGGCCTTCCAGCCAGGCCACTGTCGTTGAGATCCCTTTCTGGGGTAGTCCAGGAACATGAAGCACTGGGCATTAACAAAAATACACTGAATTAGAAGAGGTGGAAGGGAATGATTCCCTCTCAGGATGCATCAGGATCTGGCCCTCTCATCCCTCAGGGAGGAGCCGTCAGGCAGTAGTTATCTGGGACCCTCCTGACTTTCCTCAGGAGTTGAAGGTCTGTTCTCTTCCCTGATCTGCCAACAGGTGAGCTGCTCCGCTCCCCTGTGAAGCTCCTCCTCCAGTCTGTGCACGTCTTGCAAGTGAGGCAGGGTGGAACTGGCTGAACCCGGAGCTGCTCCTTAACCCTTTGTTGTCCAGAGTGGGACTTGTATACCACCCCGTCACAGATGGCAGTACAACACAGGGAGCGAGGCAGATCTCAAGCTAGTTAGGGCATGATAGTGTTAAAGCCACCATCTTTTAATTCAGCCCAGAAGCTAATGGGCAACCAATGAAGACTACAGAGAGCAGATGTCATGAGCTTCCAATACGGTGCCCCTAGCACCTGGCAGGCAACCGCCTTCTGCAGCAGTTCCAACCTACTAATAGACATATGATGTGGCCCCATGAAAGGCCACAGTGTAGATGGAAAAATGCTGCCCTGGTGACAAGCAGCTATTTGCTACTGCTGAGGAATTTTTGGTCCAACTGGACCTTTAAATTCTGAGTACATCCTCAATCATGGGGGCAGACATAATGCAGCCAGAACCTGTGTGGGACTTTTCCCAGCCCACCATCACCTGCAACCCTTCTCTGAACTGAGCCTGGGCCAGCTTGCTCTTCTCTATGCCCTGATCTCCACTAAGCACTGGCCCAGGTACTCGGTCATTTATTGTAATGGTGGAACCTGCCTTATTGACATAATGTGTCTTTCTGGTACAATAGTGTACCAGAGACAACCTCGTGTGTCTATAGGGTGCTGTCATATGGGCCGAAGTCAAAGTCTATCTGGAAAAGGAAATGCATTACAGGAAGTGGCTTTTCACGTGTATGGATGTATTTGTGTTCACTGGTGAAGCAAGAATTCTCACTCCTAACCCACACTCCTGATTGCCACAATTGAGGAAAATCCTCACTTACAACCACAGATATTGCTCATCTTATTTTTTTGAATGGTCTCTAAGGGAGTGACGATGGCAGATTTTTTACTCAGGAAAATAGGACGAGCACTATACAAGAACAATACATGTAAATAAAACATGAGGCCTCCAAAGGAAAGCATTTGAGGTTTATCTAACCTGAATGCTGAATCAACCTTGAGCCTAACAGCTGGAGAAAATGCAGCACAGAGGGGGCAGCCACCATGAGAACGGGGGAAAGGTAATTCGGGGACTCAGAGCCTGACTCTGATTTGAGATATGAAACACGTATCTTTTAGGTTGGTTGGTTGGTTGCTTGCTTGTTTTTTAAGAATCATTTTATGTCTTTGAAGTTTGTTAGAGTGCCAGTGCTGGAATCCCCTTTTAATCCACAGAGCAGGGAGACTAATACACAATTCCTTACTCTGCCGATGTGCCTTTACCTTGTTCTACTGGAAAGGGAGAAAGTCATTCAATGCTTTGCTAAGGCCGACTACAAAGCAAAGGTACCAAACACAGGGCCAGATCCTTAGCTGGTGTCCATCGACATAGTGCCGCTGACATCCATCAAACTATTTGAATTTACACCAGCCAAGGACATGGTCCTCAGTTGCTCACCAGTGGTGACGGTGCTTTTTGTGATATGGACAACTACCCACTAGCAGCAACCCTGAGCCCACCAACTCATTTCACACACATTGCAGACTGTGACTTATAACTGGCCTCATTACGTGAACAGCATTTACCTCTGTAGGAGGAAATGTAACAAATTGGTACAAACATCAGTTATTTAGGTCCTAATCCTACAAAGCACTTCAGGACATAGACAGCTTTGCTCATAGATTAATGTCACAAACATGCTTTATTCTGTCATTCCTGTATTCCATTTATTTTAAGAGAGGGTATTTGTATATATATTCACTCCTAGGCTCATCCAGGATTCAGGAGGTGCAAGAGAAACATCTTTCAGTTTCTAGTTAGTGGGGAGTTAATCCTGTTTATATTCAATCATCGGAAGATAAATGTCCTATTGGATTCATATTCATTTAGCCAAACATTTATCTGCTTATGATTAAATGAAAGCAATTTCTAAATATGAAAAACTGGGGATTTAAGCTAATTCGTTATAAATTGTGTCAATTGTAAATGATTGCTAAACCCTGAACATTATTTTTTGGTTCACATTTTGTCCTAATTATCTTGGGCTTTTAGATTTATCCCAGAGAGTTCTCCTTTTCTTTAGCATTCCTTTTTGTTCCAAGACTATAACAGGGTTCACAAGACTATAACAGGGTTCAAAAAAGAACTAGATCAATTAATGGGGGATAGGTCCAGGATATTAGCCAGGATGGGCAGAGATGATGTCCCTAGCCTCTGTTTGCCAGAAGCCAGGAATGAGCGACAGGGAATGGATGACTTGATGATTACCTGTTCTGTTCATTCCCTCTGGGACACCTGGCATTGGCCACTGTTGGAAGACAGGATACTGGGCTAGATGGACCTTTGGTCTGATCCAGTAGGGCCGTTCTTATGTTATAGTTGTAGCCTTCTTCCAGTACACACATACACAAGTAATCTATTCTACCACAGTATCAAGGCATAGCTTACTGTGCACTCATACTCTCTGGTTTGTTTTTACTTTGACGGATTAAAACACCTGATATATCATTTGACACAAAGATATTCTGATTCAGGGATTGATTCTGAATCTCTTGTGAGATCAACAAGCCTATTGATTTTAACAAGAACATTGGATACACAAAGAATTCTGAATCTGACTCTGCATTTAAACCAGAATGAGGAACACAGGAACACAATGTGATGGGGTGGGATCTGACTGTACCAACTTATGAAGTCTATTTTATACCTCTTGAAATATGCTCCTGTGGCAACATTAGTGCAGACTTGCACGGGGGCAGCCTGTCACGCTGCATTCCAGAGAGCTTCCCTGCCTGGGGATCTCATTTGACACCTTGTTAAGAACCATCACTGAGAGCCATCAAAGCTACAGTCTGGGGCTATTGATTTTGACTCACAAATACTGACTCACTCTATTGGAAAAAGGGCTTTTTACCTGGGGGGGGGAACAAGGGGGAGGTTAGGGGATGCTGCAAGACCAGGGTGACATGTGCGGGGAAGCATGGTAGATATGGAACTGCACAGTAGCATGCCGTAGAGTCCCAGAGTTTGAAACAGTGACTAGACTCTATCCAGACCCAGCCAGCTTAGAAGCATATGGAGACCAATGACTAGGTCCACTTGCAACTGACTGATGCCTGTACAGTGGGTTGCTCGGCCCATTTGTAATATATAGTAATTGTCATAATTGATCAGATCCAAGGTCCATCTGGTGCAGAATCATGTCTTTGTGGCTAGCACCAGAGGCTTCAAAGGAAAGTGTAAGAAATCTCCCAGTCATTAGTATTTAGAGATTAGCTTAAACGCTGAAGTATGAATCTTAGCATCTCCTCCACATTTTTTTTTATCATTAACTATTACAACTCTGGATATTCTTGTCTTCCACATAAACATCCAATCAATTTTTGAATTTTGCTAAAATTTTGGGCCTCAGCAATATCCTGTTCCGCAGTTTAACTACACATACAGAGGGGCTTAAAGAGGAAACATGAAGACAAGCCCCTTTGAACACCAGAAGGTTCATATTTGAATTCTGGGATCAGAATGGACTCACAGAAGGATGATTTGTTCCCTATGATTTAGTTGCTTGGATAAAATAGGCACATTTTAAGGACAACTACTGTGACAAAAACTGTAAATATAGTCTCATATGACAATGGATTTGCTTGTGAGGGGGTTTTAAGCCATACAACACTTAGTATTTTAGGAACAATGCTCATTTTTAAGCATTCTACCCTGTTTTTCATTTTCTATAGCAGAACACTGAATGACTTTGTGGAAATACAGAAAATAAGAGGCTCTGTTTACATCTGTATTCATTTGACTCAGTGCCTGAATGAGAGGAAAGTACAAACCTTGACAATAGTGGCCAGAGAAAATAAATTAGGTAGCAGCAGAGTATATGGCAGGGCATTAGAGAGAGAGAGAGTAAACTTTTCCTCCCCCTGAGACATATCTACTATTAAATTAAGACTGTGTTCAAAACATGGCATATTAACAAATTGCCCATCCTTCAGCATGTGCACCAGGTTCAGCCATCATCAAATGTAACAAACCCCAGGGCTAGGGGGCACTAGTAGGCTTCTCAGCAATCTTGACATCTATTCTAATCTCTGTAACGGAAACAAGGTACTGTTTCCAAGGTTGCCAATTTGTAATGCCATTTACTGCTTGCCTGGCCACTGACATGGGTGGTGGAATGTAAAGTGCTTCTCTCTGGTATACTTTGCAGAGAAGGGAATATGGCCATTACGGTTGACTTCTCTTTCAAGAGAGGTGACTGATGGAGAACTGGATACACTAAAGCCAGGTCTACACTATAAACTACCATCGGTATAACTACATCGCTCGGGGTGTGAAAAATCCACACCCGTGAGCAATGCAGTTATACTGACCTAACCCCTGGTGTAGGTAGCACTATGTTGACAGGAGAGCTTCTCCCGTTGACATAGCTACCCCCTCTCACAAAAGTGGTTTAACTCTCCCATTGGCATAGTAGCATCTTCACCGATGCGCTACAGTGCAATGAAGTGTTTTAAGTGTAGACCTGCTTAAGCAAGGCAAGGCGTTAGAATTCATTCCTGATTGGCGTAAAGTACACACCCACTTACAAAAAAAAGTGTCTGCAAGTATTCAAGTCAGATTGTATGGCAGTCTGTTGTCTCAATGAAATGAAGTTATGGGGCCAAATTCTGCACTGACTTAACACCATGCACCCTTTGCTGAATTGTTCACTTTGTTGTTAGTGGAATTACACACTGGGGGGAAAATTCTGAGTCTATTGAAATCAATTGCAAAACTCCCAGTGACTTCAATACAGCTATGATTTCATTTGAGGGATAAGTCAGTGAAGAATTTGGCCTGACATTTGTCAATTGCTGTAAGTCTTTGTCAAAATAAAAGTCACAATTTATACTTTTTAGAAATCTAACTAGTAAAGTACTTTTGTATGAAAGTTGATCTTAGTGATTTTTCCCCCTGTGGATCAGGCCCAGAATGATCCCATTTACACAAAGTCCATTGAAATGAATAGTAATCTTTCTATGGACTTCAGTTGACTTTGGATCAGGTCATCTGTGGGCAAAAACTCTGCCGAACCATGTGATTTGTTTGATACCATATAAGAGTTCTCCAAATTTTTGGATCAGCAAATGCCCACCCCACCCTTTAAGGGGTTCAGCAGTTATCTAGGAATAACAAAGCTGTTTAAAATAGGAAATCTGATGGAACTAAAGCGGTGTCAGGCAACAGTAACGGTCCTATGTGCAATCTGACCTTGGACAGCTAGTCAGCTCTGGCACTGAGCTCATCCATCATTATCCGGAGCTGCCATCACAAAGCACCGCAGTCCATTAATTATTCATTAACCTCACTCGTGACTTTTCATCTCTAACTAGTTTGGGGTGTTTAAAAATAATCAAATAAATGTGTGCAATGGCAATAAGGATAAAGCCTGTGCTAGACATGCAGTCGCAGATCCAAAATAGGTGATGCTGAACAATTGAATGGAGAAAATTAAGCTATCTAAAAACAACAGCTGCTTTCAGACGGTCTCATACATACAGCCAGTAGAATTTTTTGCTTTAGTGATCAAGGAGGATGAATTTTCTAGGCAAGCAAAAATTGCTATTTGATTTGTTTTAATCTGTTTGATTAGTGAATTTAAATGTTAGGGACTGATAAAAAAAAATCAAGCAAGGTCCTTGTCAATGTTATGGCCCCTCTCTGATGGTAGACCCAGCTAGACGATGGTTCCCCCACCCCATTGAAAATGTCTCTCATACGTTGTAGGGGGTCAGGTCTGCAGGAAAAACGGGGTTTGAGTAGAGCAGAACTAGGCTCTGGTGAGTCACAGCTGGTCTAACCAACCCTAGGGGTTATAACAATCCCCAGTAGGCTGTTTAAGATAAAAATCCAGTCTTCACACAATCACTTCTAAGACCAGGGACTGAAAACAAGTCATTTGTGCCCACCCATTAGCTCTATCCAACATATTCTGGATCCAGTACAGCATCTAGTTCCATTTCCAGAATTTACATAATTTTCCTCCACAATTTAACAGTCATTCTTCCTATAGTTAAATGGAAAATGGGTTATAAGATCACTGAATATTGGGCCACCTAACTGTCTGGTGTCAGAAAAGCTTGTTTGTTTTGTGGCATTTGTTTGCAGTAACCTGGAAGTGCCCAAGTTTCTAAAACAGGTCTGAATCAGTAAATGAATGTTGTTCCCCAGCAAGAACTATTGCTTTCCATATAACACTTTAAGCTAAAATATAAGTTAATAAAATGTTTCTTCAAAGATTTAGGGAGCAAAGATAAGTATTTAAAAGTGGCTACGTCAATGATACTTATACCTCACACATTACATTATGTTCTCGGTTATAACTCACCCTGCTAACTCAAGGCTCTTTCAGTGGGGTTGTTCAATGGAAGAATTTAACATGGAGATGATCTGACTGAGGCGAGTCTGAGGAACCAACTAGGATGAGATGGTAATGGGGAGTATATAAATATTCTACTACCTATACAATATGCTTCAATACATCTGTTAGTCTATAAGGTGCCACAGGACTCTTTGCTGCTTTTACAGATCCAGACTAACACGGCTACCCCTCTGATACTATACTACCTATGTACTACATACTACATTGAGAACTGAGGTGTTGTATAGCTTGAATTACAGGAACCAAACACACAAAGAAGTAACTTATCTAAAAGGGAAACTGGAAGATTTTGCACTAGCTACCAAACCCATTTAACTATGTCCAGGAGAATTTATGTTGCTCCTAGCCCTTCTGGAAGCCATTTTAAATTGCTTGTGACTATGACCAGGTGGTTCTAAGGAGCCTAAGAGAGTTAGATGCCTAGGAGCCATTGAAATTCAATGGGAGTTGCATGCCTAACTCCCTTAGGTTCCTTTGAAAATCCCAGCCTCTGAGAATGGCTGGATTTTGTCACAACTCTAATGTAATCTGTGTGTTCCATATCTTTGAAATATATCCACAGCATTTAATGTTGAAGCAATAAAGTGTCAGGTCCCAGTACTTGGCCCAAACACCCATGGAGTTTAATAGGTGTTCTGCCTGTGGCTAGGCTATACCACCTCATGCTTTTAGCTCTAGAGGTGCCCTGGTTCAATTTCCAGTTTTTTGGCCAAGAGGGAAGCCATCATATTTGCACGTGTAAAGCACTTTTCATCTGAGAATCTCAAAGCTCTTCTCAAACATTAACTAAGCCCCAAGGGTTTGATAACAGGGTGAAATGAATGTCCTCTGCTGTCCCTCTGGTAAAATAAAAGGTTTTCCAATGCATGAACAGCAGTTGGTTTGGTACCTTGAAAATCGTTTTTTAATGGAAATTGCTAATCTTGTATATAATAAAAGCATGATTATGTGGGATGGATTTAGTTTGCATTCAAATGGGAAAGGTGATTACCTTGTCACTTTTCTCAGTAATGTATTTATTTCTTAAACCAATATTAGCAAATTAAGCTGTTCATTCCTAAACAGATTACCAACAATTGTGTTTATCCAGAATTTTATCCCCCGTATTTTACATTTTTCTTAAACCTATTTCATAAAATTATGCTACCACTCATGATGGGAGATTAGCATCACATTTAAGAGAAGTCAGTCCATTTGAATATATAGAAAATGATGTTGACCAGTGGATACTACTACACTATGAGTCTGATCCCACATCTATTAAACCAATGGGAGTCTCTCTGTCAACTTTTAATGGGCACTGGTTCAGACCCTATGAGCCAACACCAGCTCTCACTGAGGAGTTGGCTCAGGCTCTGAATACAATCCTATTTGTATCCAGTGCTGCAGTGCAGGCCATCCCACCTTCTGTTACATCAGCAAGCCCTCCTAGGAGCATGTCTTCTGCTACTTAACTGATGTACTTGATGTTCCGTGTGTCAACCTTACCTAGCTCAGTAGTAAGGGATACTTTCGCAATTAAAAGCTCCAGGATCTCTCTAATGGAGACCTTCTAATTTACCTGGAGTATTTAATCACTGCTATCTAAGTCTGTATTTCCTTCACCTCATATCTGATAACCGCCTGCCCAACGTTAATGCATTCCAGAACACATACAGCATCTCCAGCTCCATTGCTGTTAGGAGGCTCTTTGATATTCTAACTGCAATGGTATTGTTGAAAGTATTAATTTGAGTTGCTTGTGGCTATCTTTTCTTTAAAATTTACTAGTTTGAGTAGTTGATCTTGGTAAATGGCTTTCTAAGGTGGCTAAAGCAGACATACATATTACAGTATATATTTAAATGAGAAACCCATTTCAGAAAGAAAGTTTTAATGATTCTGTAGAAAATTCATATATCTGTTAAATCCCTGTTTCCCTCTTTTGAAAGACTGGTGAATGTCCTTAGGCCTGGTCTACACTGGAGGGTGGGGGGTGTTGATGTAAGATACGCAACTTCAGCTACAGGAATATCGTAGCTGAAGTCGACGTATCTTATTTTGACTTACCTCCTGTCCTCATGGCATGGGATCAACAGCCGCGGCTCCTCCCCACAACTCCGCTACCTCCTCTCGCTCTGGTGGAGTTCTGGAGTCAACGGGGAGCGCGTTCAGGGATCAATTTATTGCGTCTAGACGAGATGCAATATATTGATCCCAGATAAATCGATCGCTACCTGCCGATATGACGGGTAGTCTGGACATAAAGTGTCTGTTTGAAAAGGCGTTTACTACATTATTCCTCAAAGTATCATATGTCCCCTAACAGACCTTAAATAGTAAAGAAGCCTCTGTGAATCAAGGTGTAGTACATGATGTACAGTAGAGATTCCCTGAGGCCATCATGTAAACATTTAGAGTTTTCCTGAGTACTGTAAATTTCTGACATCAGTGTCTTCATTTGCAAAAATATCCACCTTAAAATCAGCTATTCAAATTGATGGAGTCCTCTTTACACAAAACTATAATTTGAATTTTAAAATATTGGAATGGGTTTAAGTTTAGGAAAATCATACTTGTAAATGAAGGCGTAAGTCAAGATTTTCAAAGGTGACTAGTGATTTTAAATACCACAGCTTGAGATAGCATAAATGCACCCGATTTGCAGAAAATGCGGTGTGCTTTCCTTCTGAAAATCAATTGTCTCAACTCAGGACAGGTACCCAAAAATGAAGGCTGCCAAAAACACAAAGCTCCTTTGAAAATCTTGGTCATAAAACTTGCTATTATAGTATGACTGCATCAGTCCTCTGTGGTCAACATCTTTAACTCTTTTCACCTGGTCATCGTCCATTGCTTTTAAGTGTGGACGTCAGTAATTGTCTGCCACTGAATAATAATGACCTTTGTATAATCATTGTGTCCTTCCCAACCAAAACTGGCAGCACCAGAAAAGATATTCCTTTTTCAAACCAAGAAGACATCATTCAGCCCAGCTGTGACCTATTATACAGGAATGATGTGATGGCGATAGTTGTATTAGTTGGCTTACATGTATTTCTTCTGTTAAAGTGCCCATTATTTTTCTTAATTATTTCTGACCTTTCATCTGGTATGTTATAAGCTTCTTAAGAAGAAGAAAAAAAATCTTGTATTTATTCCAAGAAGATACTGGCTGTTCCACTCTATCCTTAGAGAACAGACTAGCTAGCTGTTCAGATATAGCTTATTAGAACGAGACGAATAAACATGCACACAATAAATATCTCTTACACAAAAAGGATGGGGAATACCAGAATCATGTTTTAGGCTGGAATCTGAGGCTGGGACAGTTCCCAGATCCATCCCAGGGGGTCAGGAAGAGTTTCACTCTTGCTTGTAGCTGCAAGCCAGAAACTGGGTAACAAATGTCAGTGCAATAAGGAAACAGAAGTCAGGATAGAAGCCAGTTGTGTATCAGACAGTAGATTGATTTCCCAACCCCAGGCACGCTCAGGGCTTTGTACAGAGCATTCAGAGAAGAGTTCTCTCTACTGCTCCTTATTCACTTCAAGGCAGATCTACACAAATGGGCTCCATAGCCAGGCTATGAGAGCCTCATACAGGAGACGTCTGTCCCTAGGCTAGATGTAATCTCCAGGCATGCAGCACAGTCTGTTTGAAATATTAATTTGCTACCACAGTGCACGGGTAAAGTTCCTATACGAGACCTGGTGGTACCCTTTGCAAGGAAATCTTTTGACTATACGTCTGATTTGCTGCCATTCTAGTGCAAGATGTGTCTCTGTTTTATTTAATTTAACTAATGTTACTTTCCGTAGGTCCCATTCCATACAGACAAAATGGAAGGGAAAAAAACCTGAGGGCTGCTCTACACTGGAGGGTGCGGGATTGATCTAAGATACGCAACTTCAGCTACGTGAATAGCGTAGCTGAAGTCGAAGTATCTTAGATCGATTTACCTCTCATCCTCACGGCATGGGATCCACGTCCGCAGCTCCCCCTGTTGACTCCGCTACCACCATTCGCACTGATGACGTTCCGGAGTCGACGGGAGAGCTTTGGGGATTGATATATAGCATCTAGATGAGATGCGATATATCGATCCCCGAGAAATCGATCACTACCCGCCGATACGGTGAGTAGTCTAGACGTACCCTTAGAGACCTGTTCACTAAGTGCTTAATTCTCCACTTTGTCTGAATTGTGCCCTTCGGGGAGCTGATTGGAGCATCTTCCCCAGTCCTGGCACAAGTTATAGCTGCACAGAGAAGCCTTTTAACTTACACCACTAACATAAGGTCCCTCAGGGATCTTGTGTCAGTGGAGAATCAGGTGTAGGGAAGTCTTGTTCCATTGCATCCTGACCCCATCTTTCTGCATCCTGTTCATGACCAGTCCCAGAACTACCCCCCTTATCTGAACACTGGGCAGAAGCGGGTAGCTGGCATGGGTGGTTACAGAACCACCACTGATGGATTACTACCAGCTGAGAGTTCTCCGCACACAGGGAATTCTCCAATGACTATACCCAGCCATTTTAAGGACACTTTGTGTCATTTATGCAGCACAAACTGGCCTTAACTGCCTCTGAAATCTGCCCCTAAGGCCTCAGTCCAGCAAAGCTCTTAAGCATATACTTAAAGTTAAGTACATGCTTAAGTGCTTTGCAGGATCAGAGCCTAAAAGTGAAAAGCGACAAAGAGTCCTGTGGCACCTTATAGACTAACAGATGTATTGGAGCATGAGCTTTCGTGGGTGAATTCCCTCTTTGTCAGCATTCACCCACGAAAGCTCATGCTCCAATATGTCTGTTAGTCAACACGGTGCCACAGGACTCTTTGTCACTTTTTACAGATCCAGACTAACACGGCTACCCCTCTGATAAGGTGAAATTCACCCTATGGGTTTAAGTGAGAATTTAAGAAGAGCCTTGTGCACACATCTTAAGGGCCAAATCCGGCTTCCCTTGCTCAATGAGACGTATTGAGTGAGTAAAATTAGCAAGCTTTAGCCCTGAGGACTTTTGCCACATAAGTTAAAAATAAAATAAAGTAGGAGGAAGGTATGAAGAGGAACAGAGAGAGGCTAAGGCCCCAGACTTGGGCTGCACTTTTTCCAAACAGAACCTGCTACTCTTCTACTGTGGAACATGGGCATAACAGAAAGAACTGACTTGCATAATTGTTTCACTGCTCATGTCACCCTCCTTCCCCCCGTCCCCGCAGCTTCATTGTGCGGGCAGCTGGCAGCATTCTTGGAAGTGCTGGCCTTGCAGTGGCATGTCAACATTTCAAAGAGGATACAGCTGGGGTGGTAGGTAGCAACGGAGATGTATTTTGTTCCACATACCACCTTAGGCAGGCACCAAAGAGACTGGGGTATTTTCCTTATTTGAAAATGTTTCAGAGAACTATAAAAGCTTTTGGACTATTTCCTCCATGGGCTATGAGAACACAGTGAACTCAGACCCTGGAGATATTTGACAATCTGGCTTGATCATAGGTAGCTGCATGTGTCACCAAAGTGCAGGAGAGAGTGTCTGAATGGGAAGAAACCATTCATCTCATCAACGTGACCTTTTTTTTTTTAAAGCCAGTTAGCAGTCTAGGCATGGCTGCACAGATTGTTTCAAAGGTTATTGCTCCATCAGCCCTAGCTGATTGACAGGTTTCCTAATGGATAATAAATTACTATTCTCCACTCTGATTGGGGGCTCCCTGCCTGTTGCTAATGCTGATTTCCAGAGCAGACTAGCATTCACACCCTGCTTTTGCAGTTTAAAAGGATGTGGGTTCACAGGCAATAAATAAATACGTACGGTCGAGATTTTCAAAGAAGCCTATGAAGCTTAGAATTTCAATGAGACTTTGGCCCCCAATTCTCTTAGGTGTTTTTAAAACTCCCGGCACCGATAAAAACCCTCAGGTTCATCAAGCTTTTTCTGGAACCTGCTTCCAGAGGATATTATCACACTTACCCAGGGGTAGGTTGGCAGCTACAGATCATGTATTCAGCCTATTCCCTTCCTCTAATCTCAGTGGAGCCATCCTATCAGGCAGCAAGGGAGAGGAGAT
The DNA here is from genome assembly GCF_025201925.1 of Gopherus flavomarginatus. Classification (NCBI taxonomy): domain Eukaryota; kingdom Metazoa; phylum Chordata; order Testudines; family Testudinidae; genus Gopherus; species Gopherus flavomarginatus. Next base: position 41,512,016 of record NC_066628.1, on the reverse strand, counting down.
GAGGGCTCAGAGATACAGCAGTGGCACAGGGCTCTTACCTTTTGTAGATCCTAGGGGATGCACAGGGCACGGGACAGAATTTTGGCCTGTTTCACAAGAGAGGCAAACACTGCCCCTAGATGGGATGGTTCTGAAGGAACCCCACAAGCTGGATCTCATGGAGCATTCCGGCCTATAGCTGCTTTCTGTGGGGTTTAGTGCAGGAAGAGATATGGCCCTTGACTAATCATGCTGGCCCCCAGTGAAGTACTAGCTTGAGTAAGCACTGAGTAAAAATTTAATTAGGGCCTCAGGATTTGGCCCATAAAGAGAAAATGAGGTAGAACTGGATCTTTCTTGGTTAGAATGACCAGGATTTGTTACAGCAGCCTTAAGCCTCTGTATGCACTGAGATTCAGCTACGCTTTCCTCAAGTTTCACTGTCAGCCCAGTCACTTCCATTTAGTTTTGCCGTCTGTCAAGATGCAATTAAAGATCCATTTCACTTCTTCACACTCGTCTCAGCTTGTCTCCAGTCTCTGGGTTAAGGAAGTTCGGTTGTTAATACCACTGCTGCCTGCTGTATGAATACCCAGAATACACAGACCAGTAGTACTGAAAGGGCTCTGCTCCCATTTAGGCGCTGAAATCAAGTGGGCCATGTTTTCAAATGAGCTCAGGACCAAGCACGGACCCAGAAAATCAGATTTTAAAATGTACTCGTGGTCACTCCTAGGGCACAGCCTGGTCTAGACATAGTCTGGGAGGTTTCAAAGGGTTTGGGACCATAAAGGGTTTGGGACCATAATCCTCAACCATAATCATCATAACACCACTGAAATTAATGGGGCTGACATTAATGGGGCTATTTAATATCAGCTGAGAATTTGAGATAGCCACATTTTCTATTTCTAGACTTAGTGGCTTTCTAGTGATTTTCAGGATTTTATTTTAAACGAGCAACACTCCAGTTCTGCAGCATCACCACAGCCGAAGTAAAATACAGTACACCGCATTGACACTGGGTGTAGGCATCTGAGGTGGGCAGCAGATTCTGTACCCTCTGTCCAACAAAGCTTCAATAGACAGACCTTCAGATTTTACTCATGGGACTAGGATTTGGTTCTGACTGGCTGAGGCTTTTAAAAACACTTTGAATTTATGCACCTCAGGGACAGGTCTGCCCACATGCAGCTCTTTGCAGGATCAGGGACCAAGAGTATATTTTCATCTCTGTCTCCAATTATGGTAGATGTGGTCTGTTACATTTCACTCATGGTTAGGGCTTCAATTTAGGAAAGCACTTAGCCACATGCTTAAGTCCATCACTATTCAAAATAGCACTTTAGTACGCTAATAGGCCTTAAGCACATGCTTTAAGTTAAATACATACTTAAATGCTGTCCTCAATAGAGATGGTTTCCTGAATCAATGTCCTATTATTAAAGCCACTTGCCTTTACTCATGGTTCAAAGAGGTCAGAAATAGCTCACTTAGTTTACCGCTATCACCCATTTGTACTGAGATTAATTGCTATCCATAGTTTGTTTAGATGAGAATTGAGGTTGCTAAACCATTTGATGTTATTAAAAACATCCTTCAATATCTCCAGTCTCCCCACTTCTCCTCTAATGCTCTGAATCACCTAAAATAGTAATGAGCATACACAGCCGTCTGCTGTTTTCATAGAAAAGGCAGTAAAAAAGCCAGTTGCTGTTCCCCTGAGTTCTAGCTCACGAATCAGAAATTGTAATCAGCCAGCGAGTGTCTGACACTCTAGATAGCTTTTGCTATTTCATTACTGCTATATTAAAATCTTTACGGTTTGAATTTGTATTCAGAGAGAGAGAGAGAGAGAGAGAGAGAGAGAGAGCAGAGACAGCCACAAAGGGGGGAAATTCACTAATTTTTTTAAATCTCCTTTTCCAGACTCAAATTTCAAAATTCAAATTTTCCAGTGCAATAGTTGATCGGAAAATTCCATGAATGAGGTTCTGACCTTCTGGTGTCATTAAAGATCCCCTGGCCCATTTAGCAATAGTAGTAATGGTACCAAGGTTTTTAACTACGGTAACTGCATTCTCCCTCTTCCCAAGTTCCTGCCAAGTGCAATTTCAAATAGCTATGGTATACTTTTCCACTACCAATCCTAAACCATTGCATAGTGTTGCTGTGCACTGTTAACCCCAGAAGTGGCAGCATTTCTGTTATAAGTGGGCTTGATAAATCAGTTTCTTAGCTCGCAGGGTTACAGAAATGCAAAGAGTTATTAGTAATTATTATGCAGTCTCAGTTTACAAACAGATTTCTTAGAAGTCCATCATGGGTATTCCTAGTCCTTCTTTATCTGTGATATGGAAGACAGACTATTCTCTTACATCACAGAACATTCTTATATTCTTAGCAGAATCTCCACCAATATGGCTAATATGCAGGTTTTATAAAATCTATCATATTTAGGCAATCAGCTCCCTGACAGAGGGTGCTTCTTTTTGTGCCTCAATCCCCTGTGAACTTATAAATCATGCTGTGACAAGAAGAATTAGATTTATTATTTGACATAGTGGCAAGACCAGCTCTGGCACCAGCAAAGCAAGCATGTGCTTGGGGCAGCACATTTCCAGGGGCGGCACTCCGGTTGTCAGCCAGGCTGGGCTGTGTGTCACGCAGTAACGGGGCGGGCAGGGCCAGTAGCCAGAGCGTGGGCAGCGAGAGCAGCGTGGAGGCGCACGATGGCCAGGTAGTGCTTGAAGCTGAGGCAGCCCAGGGAGAAGGTGGAGATGAACATGTTGAGCAGCACCAGGTAGCTGCTGAGCCTGCACAGCACCGAGCAAAGGGTAAGCGCAGCACCGTGTGGGCGGCCCACAGCAGCAGGGTCACCGCGATGGCCAGGTTGGCCAGCGCCAGGTTGCCAATGTAGGTGTTGGCGAAGCGGTCCTTGGCCCACACGGTGAAGATCACCGTTTCCCAACAGCCCCAGCACGAAGACCAGCATGTAGAGCATGGGCAGCAGTGAGGACACCTCTCAGTCTGCTGGCCACTTGCACTGCATGCCTGGCCCACTCTCATTCGCCTCCGCATAATAATAGTAGGGCTTGTCACCCAGCGGGTCCGTGTCCGCATCCTCCATGGCCCCGCACTGCACCCCGCTGCCATCTATAAAGGGGACTCCTGCCACTGTCCCCTGCAACGCCCCCAGAGACCCACCCCGGCTGCCACTCTGCCAGCCCAGTCCACCAGGAGCTGGGCCGTCCCTGGCCAGGGTCCTGCCCTCTGCCCCAGGCATACCCCAGTCTAGAATCCCAGCCCCTGACTCAGGCACATCAATTCTCCCCTACTTCCAGAGTATCCCCACCTCCTGCCTCCCAGCACAGAGCAAAGCTTGAAGAGAGACAGAAAGGGAACAACGTGGGCTCCTGTTTGCTTGGGTTGGGGGGAGAGTGGAATTGCTCCAGACCCCACATCGGGGGAGCCAAAACCAAACAAAAAACAAAACAAAAAATTGCAAAGTGCAAACATGTAAAAGCCAAAAAAAGGAGGGAGGGGGCAGCCAAAAATGTTTTTGCTTAGAGCGGCAAAAAACCTAGAGCCGGCCCTGCATAGTAGCACAACTGGATTATTGCAAGTATTGTGGCATAATCCTTTGAATCAATAATTTGACTGTGAATACTTGCATTTTATTAAATGCAAACAAAAGTGCCAACAGGAAGTTGCTTGGGACTTTACAAATTTACTTTACATAATCTTGAACAATAGACATCACTGTTATGCCAATCAAAATATTTGGCAATATTTGAGTTTATTGGTCATTCTACTGACCTTGTGCAGAGCTGATAAGTCAAAGAGGGATGACATGACTCCAGGGAGATCACAAACACGTGATACATTTTTTAACACTAATCTACCCTCTCATTGGTACATACATAAATATACATATATATTTAAAAGAATATGTACTGATGAAAAAAACCTATAATGCAGATTATCCTTTAATGATGACTTCATGCAGACAGAGTCACTCAAAAATAGATAGTTTATTCCCTCCATACTTACAGAGTTATTACGAGTGATCGAAAGTGAAGTATGTTTTAGGGAGCTTCTTGAAAGGCTGGTAAAACTTCACAGGTTCAATTTCTTCTCTTTAAAATGGACATAGAGATTGTCTATACTTGAAAAACTGCAGCTGCATCACTGAAGCACTTCAGTGTAGACATTCACTACAGCAACGGGAGGGGTTCTCCCATCAGCGTCGTTAATTAACCTCCCTTAGAGGCGCCAGCCAGGTTGGCAGAAGAATTCTTCTGTTGACCTTGTGTTGTCTCCACTGGGGATTAAGTCAGTTTAACTATATTGCTCGGAAGTATGGATTTTTCACTCACCTAAGCAACGTAGCTGAGTTGACTTAACTCTGGAGTGCAGACCTGGCCTTATTTACACCCATCCTCAGGAAGCAGCCATTCCAAGTATGGGGAGGTGAGCTGATTGGCAAACCAATAAGAAGAGGGAAAGGATTATTAGGTAATCAACCGTGACACTGAGAGCACTGGAGGTGATAGTAGGGCCTCAAAAGTAACTCCACAAAGCAGCAGGAGATAGGGAGAAAACTGAAGGAGGAGAAAGCATGGAAAGAAGCAGACGGTTGTTGCCCTGCACTTTGTGTGCCATTTACACCACTGCAAAGTGAAAGACTTTTCAGGCACAGTTGCCCGTTTTATGTGCAGAAACGCCAAGTTTGACACATTAACTCATAAATTTTGTACACGCAGTTAAAAAGCCCCACTGAAAATGTGACCGATCACATATAGCAGCTTCAGTGTTAGGGGGAAGCCCATCCACTGAAAGAAGAACAGTCTATTCACACACACATCGCCCCTAAGCAGCTCCAAGGGCTAAGAGAAAGTGGGCCAATATTTTCTCCCTCCAGACAAAGGGGCTGGAAGTGCGGCTGCCAACATTTCCTGCTGTGAGTTTTTGGTGGGCCCAGCTACCTCAGTGCCTGGCCAGTCACATATTCTTTCCTCCTGACATTTGCTTTCTCTTGTGTTTGAATTTAGCATGCTCCACTGCTATGCATTATGGGGCATCTCAAATCACTTTAGGGCACTCTACTGGCTCAAATCCAAGGGGTAACAGAAAGCAGATGCTTAAAGCTCAAGGGGCTTCCTGAGAAGTTTCCCTTGCTGTCTGGTCTGTTGATTATGTATTATTTGGAATTTCCAATTAACATGACGTGGTTTGGCAGGTTTCAGCTGCCTCAAGATTGGCCACAGAATGACAGTTAGTTTGGGAGTGAGGACTCCAGTGTAATGAGACACTCATACTTTAGGGAGGACCTTCTGAATTTGTGATAGCTTTAGTAGCACAATCAGTAATATCGCAAACACTATAACATAGCAAAGTAGACAGAGATAATACAAGCATCCAGAACTTGCAAACTCACTTTGCTGGGGAGCCCCATAGTAGGTAAGATGGCCTACAAGTAGTCCTTGCCCTATCAGGTTCCAGAAAATCTCCCAGGAATGCCTGGGCTGAACACCACCTTTTATCATAGGCCATGCTAACACCCACTATGCTGAATACATATTCAGTAGAGGTGTCGGTGTCCTTTCCTCATCTGTATTTCCTCACCCTATTCATGCTCAGCCTTTTACCTTAAGCTCATTATTGTATAGTTACCAGGACATAATATCATTTATTTGAGAGCAACAAACTCTAGAACTTGTCTGAAGATTCCTGAAGAAGAGCTCTGCGTAAGCTCAAAAGCTTGTCTCTCTCACCAACAGAAGTTGGTCCAATAAAAGATATTACCTCACCCACCTTGACTCTCTAATAGCCTGGGACCAACACAACTACAACAACACTGCATACAATTGGTTACCATAGCATTCTTAGGGTTGGACATCTGCTGAGTTTCTAACTTAAGATATCACAAGGTGCCATTTTATACCAGCTTAAGGTTATCTGTCAGCGGGTAACAACACTATCTTGTGACATAGGGTCTCCTACTAGTTAGTTGCTTATGTCAAGTCTATAGCTCTTAGCTTGAGTTAATTTGACTAAGTTGTTGTCTTACAGGCTTGAGACCCGTTGGCTTTTGCATTACTGCTTTAATCCAGTGGTTCTCAATTAGATATTTGCCTAGTTTTACATCAGGCTACAGAAAAAGCACTAGCGAAGTCAGTATAAACTAAAATTTCATACAACTTGTTTATACTGCTCTATATACTATACACTGAAATGTAAGTATAATGTTTATATTCCAAATGATTTATTTTATAATTATATGGTAAAAATAAGAAAGTCAGCTATTTTTGCAGTAGTAGTGTGCTGTGACACTTTTGTATGCACGTAATTTTTAAGTGAGGTGAAACTTGGGGGTATGCAAGACAAATCAAACTCCTAAAAGGGGTACAGTAGTCTAGAAAGGTTGAGAGTCATTGTTAGAATATGCCCATATATCTATAGCAAAATAGCTGGCTACAGCCTGTAGACCTGCCTCAGCCTCATATTTAGACAATTTTGTGACAAATCTTAATTTTATTAAAAATTCCTCTTCCCTGTTTATTTATCAATAGAGATTTTCACACAAAAACAGGATTCTTGTGTCTGAGACTTCACCTACTCTTGTTTTTCCCCCCCTCAACTCGAAGTCTTATCCTCGTATATCACATCACATCACAATCTGCTACGGAGAAAATGATTGGGAAGGCACCAGCAGAACAACAACTCTAAATGTGAAAACACAAAAAGAGGGAAATCTTCAAGAAATATCCTGAGGGATACAATCCTTGTTTCTGTGCACACATTTCTAGTAGCAATCGAGGATGAGAGGCACACTGCAAGGTGAATTGCTGCAGAACAGAATGTCCTTCAAAGTTCTCGCTGAGATGTCGCTTGCTCCGGTCGACAATAAAACGAAGGAGATACAAACACCTCATAAATCCTATTTTTAGATTCAGTTGGAGAAAGGTTTGTTATCTCACGATGCTAAGTGGGAGATGTGAGAATTTGAAATGTAATGTGTACTAAGAGTTTTTTCAGTATTGCCTGTTAGTGCAGTGGAATTTCAAACATAACCTTCTAGCATATAAAATAGGTGCTATGAAAAAATCATTCATTTAAATGTGGTTTTATTGTATTGCCAATAGAGATCACTTTCCTGGCTTTGTTGAAATTAGTTTAAGAATCATACATCTCTATAATGCAAAATCCTAGCATCTGTGAAAGTAAAAAAAATTGATGTGCATTACTAAACATTTGTTACTGGGTGCAACTAGTATTAGTTCCATCTGTCTTGAGGTTTGCCTGAGCAGAGAAACAGAAAAATCTGACAAAGGACCTCAAGTTTTAGCACAATAATAACAACGTGATGAGATATAGTACTGGGATAGTAAAAAAAGAAAGAACATAGGGACAAATCCACAGTGTCAGTGCTAAACTGAGCAAACTGCATGTAGCGCAGAGGACACACACCGCCTCAGTAGCAACACCTAGAGGCACTCTGTCTTCCAGAGTTCCTGGGTGCACAGGGGCTGCATACCCTTTGTAGGGCGCAGATTAAGCAGCCCCACTAGTCAATGTGTGACAGTCACCACCTTGGCTGACGCATTGGGGCCTGAACTACACCTTCAGTGCTAAAAGCAGAATCTGGGTTGTAACAGACTTGTTTCCTCTGCAGCTAGGGCAAAGCGGGGAACTTGTAATACACTCACCAGTGGGTTACAAATGCCTGTGTTTTGAGATGGATGGAATGGTGAATTCGTGGCTCTGATTCCTCTCTGAGAAACAGCAACAGCTCCTGTGCACCCCAGGATGTCAGAGCTGCAATTCTGTTGGGCCCTTGCTTTGGTCTGCTCAGGAGTAGGCTATTTATGCCTCCTCCTGATCTCAATGTGCACATAGGGCCAGGTAGCCTCTGTCCCTTGATTCTTACCCAGACAATACTTTGCAGAGTCAACCAGATACTAATGAGCACAGGATGGGTTAAGGAGAGCAGTACTGCCGACTTAAAAAATAGTAAGTCACCTCCCCCCCCCAAAATCATGAAATTTATTTAAACAAAATGTTTTTGTTTTTCTATTGGTTTTCTGGTTTATAAGCATTTATGTTTCATGTTTTCATAGCTTTTCTCCACAACCACGCAGCCCACCAAGTTACTTAAAAAAATGAAAGCTGTGATTTTCACATACCGTGGCTCCAGGAGCTGCAGTATTAAAGAAAACCACCAAATTTTGAGAGACTTGAGAGCTGGCCATGCTAGGGGAGCTCAGAAGAGAGGAAATGACTGAGCAGCTGAAAGGGAGGATTTCCAGCTGGGACTGCACAGGTGAGTGAATAACTCCCAAATATAGAGTGGTAAAGGCAGATCAAGAAAGCAAGCCAAGGCCCTAGGTGTGGCCAGGGAAGAAGGTGGATACAAGTTCACAGAGCAAAGCCATGGACACTTTCAAAAACCAGGATTTTTCATTTAATTCTTCAATTCAGTCAATGCAGAATAATTTACATGTGTGTTTGTTGTTGCTAGGTTTCTTTGTTTGTTTGTTTTTTAAATCTGCTTAATCCACAATTTCAAACCCAAAACACCAAGTGAAGTTCGCTGTTGCAAATCCACATACAGGAAAACCAAAGAAAAAGCTTGGACAAAGCCCCAGAAACCATAATGGATGAGTTTTGCTCACCTCTATACATATCAAATGATTTCTGATTATGCAGCAAGTTTGCTAAAGCAAAGGATGATATAGAAGAGAAGATAATCAAATTACAGGAAGGGAGAAACAAGCTGAATCTATAAATTATATAATGATTCTAATGGCAAATGCTCATTCAATTAATTACTTTGCTAGTTCCCTAGGAACCAGTAGACTGTGCTTTTGAGTCACTTCCCAAGCCGAGACCCAGAGAGATTCCTTATCATGTAGGTCATGGGTTGGCAACCTTTGGCATGCAGCCCATCAAGGTAATCCGCTGGTGGGTCACGAGACATTTTGTTTACGTTGACTGTCCGGAGGCTCCCAGTGGCCACGGTTCACTGTTCCCAACCAATGGGAGCTGCGAGAAGCAGTGGCCAGCAAGTCTCTGTGGCCTGCACCGCTTCCTGCCGCTCCCATTGTCTGGGAACGGCGAACTGTGGCCACTGGGAGCTGTGGGGGGCCGTGCCTGCAGACGGTCAGTGTAAACAAAACGTCTTGCGACGCACCAGCGGATTACCCTGATGGGCCATGTGCCCAAGATTGCTGACTCCTGATGTAGGTATAAACAAAAACAGAATGTTCTGTTTCGTGCCTATGATGCAGACCATACTGTCTGCTAGAATTTTTTTCAGCTCATTAAATCTCTACTTCTAATATGCCTAACTCAATGCATAACCATGTCGCTAATATACTTTATTCCTCAGCTTTACATCTTGGACATGACCTCACACCCTAGCATTAGGAACATAGGCCTGGAATCAGCATATAGGACAAGCACAGGGAGAGAACATCACCCACCCCTAGTCCCTAAAGGGAATCTGTGCAAAAGATATTATGACTCCAGGCTGTATTAGCTTCTTCACAGAGAAGCTCCAAGCTGTGGAACCCTCCTCTTCACACACATACAGTTAAAGGGAAGGGTCAGGGGAAGTTTCCCAGCATCATCACCTTGTGATTACCTGGCAGTGCAGCTCCCGATGGGATTTAGGTGGGATGCAGGCCTAGGTGGGATTTAGGATCTGGTATCTCTTTCAACCCCACCTCTCCATCACCTCTGATACAAGAATTCAGAGGAGATGCCAAATGGGAAAACTCAAAGAGTTTTCTCTTCCACAAAAACCAGGAAGGAGCCGTAATGGAGGGGGAACTCCCCATCCTCTCCCAAAGTTATTTTTGGAATACCAGAGACTTTTTTTCAGCTGGAAGCTGCTATTTCCCAGGCTTTTGTACTTGCTCTTGGAAACAGCATCTCTTAATTTGACATGCAATAATGCTAGCCAGAGAAGAATGAAGTAATTGCATACACTATTAGTGCTGGAAGAAATAGGATGTTAATACAGCTATGTTTGAAAAGGGCTTTGAAGATGAAAAGTCTGAGTATTACCACTAGTCAATCAGCATTTAAACATTTGTGTCTAACGAATTCACCACTGTAGATACTGCTTCCTTCAACACAGCTGCCCACCGCTAAAGGGACAAGAGGACAAATCTTCTACCAGAAATGGAAAGGGAGCATTAGAATGACTGATGGCATCGGAGCTATGAAGGAGACTATTGGAGACATCAGCTTCTAGTTCTGAGCCCATTCCAAAGGCCATTGAAGTCGACAGGCGTTCTTCTGTTGACTTCAACAGGCTCTGGACCAGGTCCTCAGACACGCAATAGGATAAGCTGGTTGATGGTATCAAAAGCCAAGTAGGAAGAGGAAAAGAGCAGAGATTGCCATCAATTAATTCTGTATTATTTACACATTTTAATCTCACAAATATTTATTTGTTGCCCTATATCGCTCAGGAATATAACCAAATTAATTTCTAAAATGAATAAGAAGTCTAGATGTGTACCAGAAGGTTTAGCATAACTGCTATCCAACAAAGAGCAGTTTCTGTAGTATTTCACATCAGGGATGATGCAACAATCTACGGCTATCTTTCATCTTATGCCTTTAGCACAGTAATGTGCAAATGCAGCTTTTCTGGCCCTTTGGTCTGGCAAATTGTTTCTCTTCAAGGTCTTTGATACAGGGCACTATATCCTCTAGTTCCCTCTCAAGCCCTTGAAGGCACATCACTTTTGATTTTGAATTTCTCCCCATAGGACTGTCATAGGACAGTATCTTATTCCTTGGCCTGATTTCTGGGAAGGAAGAAGTTTTTCTTTTATTTTTTTAAATGACTCGCAAGAATAGAGGTGAGAGAGAAAAAATAGAAGGGGCATATTCTATATGCTTATTGCTTATAGACACAAAATAACCCCAATAATATTCCCCAAAAGTATCACTCTCAGAATAGAAAAAACAGCGCTTTGCACTCTAACACCTTTTAAAATCACTCAAAATGCCTAACTCCCTGGGAATCTGTTCTCAAGTTGGTACAGCTTGACAGAATGCAGGAATAGGCAGTATCTAGAAAGGTACAAATATATATATTTTAAAGGGATATGAGGGAAGCCTGCATATGTGAGATTCAATTTCTTTTCTCTGAGTTCCCTGCTTTTCCCTAGTGATTAGCCCCTACACCCTGCATGGTTCTGCTATCTGCAATGAGAAACTATCTGGTGATATCTCAGGAATGTTTTCACTCTAGCCCGAAATGCCGTTCAAGAGAGAAACAAACAGGACATCTTTTAAGTATCCTTTAAGCAATCAAGTTGTTGGGTGGCTAGAGCCACGGTATCATAACAATTGCCATCTTAAGGTAGTTTACAATCTTTCTGCCCAATTTACAGAACACGGGATCTCTTCACACTGATCTGGTTGCCGCCATGTTGTTCCTTACGCAGGATTGACCGGAATGATTTCACTTTATCTTGGATCTCAGTCAGAATGCCAATCTTTTGCCCCAGGACTGCTTCAAACTGTGCAGCATAAAAATCCACGTCATAATCTATTTCTTCAGCCACTTCCAGGAACACTTTCAACCACCGAAGAGACTCCTGGTGCTCATCTATAAGTGCTTTCTCATCCAACTCTTTTCTTTTCTTCTGGGCTTTCTCTCTGGCATTGAAAGTAAACAACTGAGGAGAGACTTCCTCCTCTTTCTGTACACAAAATACTTTGAACTCATCTGTTTCAGGCAAGCTCTGTACAGTCCATGGTTTCTTCAGGTCATCCAGCTGATATGGGAACTGGGTGATGACTGGATGTAACTGTCCAAGAGAATTAGGATCTACAGTCAGTTCCTTCACCCTGTTGGCATACCTTAGAGTATTGAGAGTGTGCTCACAGGATCTCATCCCTGGAGAGATGGTGGCGATCATGCACGTGCATGAGTTCTCCCCTATGAACGAGTCCCTTAAAACCTGGGTGAGTTTGCTAGCCCTGAATGGGGTATGGGCTTTGTTGCGCCCGAGGGCCCTGATGCATTCCTTGAGTGCCAGGAGACTCTTGTTAATCTCAGCCCCTTCCAGCCTCGTCCGCCTGTCCGCACTGCCGGTGTCGGCTCCTCTCTCATTCCCAGCCAAGTCAATTAGGGAAAACTTGCCGTGCAGCTTCCCTCTCTTCCGGAGGATGATCTGGAAGATGGCATGGCTGCGGGAGGAGTGGGTGTTGGCAGAGGTCTGGCCTGACGTCCTGCACCTGTTGCCCATCTCGATGAGCTTCATGACATCCTCCACGCAGCTGACCTCCTCCTCCTGCAGCCCCACCACCTGGATCTGCTGCTTGCCATCTTCCAGCACATTCAGCCTATTCCTCCAGTTGAGCAGGTCGTACACCTTGCCCCCATAGATCTCAAAGAAAGCCCCGTAGACCTGGAGCTCCAGTTGCTCGTAGCTGGGCTCCCGAAGCCAGCAGAAGACATCCTGGGCTGCCAGGGTGTAGATGCCCTTGGGGCAGCCCTGGCCCTTGGCGGAGAGGTCTCCCACCATGGTGTGGGTCTTGCCGCTCCCCGTCTGGCCGTAGGCGAAGCAGGTGGCCATGCCCCCGCGGAAGATGCTCTCCACCAGCGGCTGGGCCGTGTGCCTGTACACCAGCTCGTTAGGGACGCTCTCGTCGAAGGCGTGGTCGAAGCGGAAGGTCTGGCTCTCCAGGTAGCGGCTCAGGTCCAGCCTCTGCCGGGCCTCGTGCACCACCACCACGCCCCGGCAGGGCACGGTCACCACGTCGAAGTCCTGCAGCCCGGCCTCCCGCGGGTTGAGCGGCCGCTTGCGGACGCAGACGCGGATCCGGTGCTGGGGGCCGGGCTCGGGGCCGCCCAGCGCCCCGCCGTGCAGGCGGCCCCGGTACTCCTGGATCATGCAGATCACGTCGTAGTTGGGGTGCGGCGAGCCGGCCGCCTGCTGGGCTCGCTGCTCCCGCAGCTCCCGCTGCCGCCGCCGCCGCTTCTGGCGCAGCTCCTGCAGCCGCTCCACCTGCCGCACGCACGGCGATTTCCTGCCGGGGCTGCAGCGCCCCGCGCGGGGCCGGCCGGGCTCCGGCTCTCCGCCGTCCCCGCAGGGCTTCTCCAGCTGGGCGGGCGTCGCCGCCGGCCCGGCCGGGAGGCTCTGGTCGCCCTGGGCGGAGCAGGGCGCGGCGGGGGCCAGGTGGGGGTTGAGGGCGAAGGCGAGCTGCAGCTCCACCCTCTTGCCCTTGTTGGCCCCCTGCTCGACCCACTCCACGGTGAGGCTGGAGCTGTCCCGGTGCAGCGCCGTGACCAGCGCCGGGTGGATGCGCCCGTCGCTGCGCTTGATCTCCAGGTAGGAGCCGACCAGGATGCTCCCGAACTGGCCGGCCATGCGCTGCGGCGGCGGGGCGGCCCCGATCCCCGGCAGCAAAGGGAAGCGGGAGAAAGGGGCGGCGGGAGGGAGCGGGGAGCCCGAGGGAGGCGGCAGCAGGGGGCAGGAGGCGCCCCGGGGGCTGAGAGCTGCCCACCAGCGCATGGCGACGTCCGCCCCAGCCGCCCGCTGGGCAGCGCCCGGCGTCACAATGAGCTGGGGCCGGGACGTCAGGCTGGTGGGGCAGAGCCGCAGGCCCAGACGGCTGCCGAACCTCCAGCACCGTCTCTTCTCGGCCACGGAGCAGGGGGGAGAGCGGAGCCCCGTTAACAGAGCTAAGCGAGGACAGCTGGAGGTGGCAGACAGGGCCTAGGAGAGAGGGTCAGCTATTCAAAAGTCAGTGAGAAACCACAGCCCCACTAGAAACTGCTCAGATCCTCCCCTGAAACATGTCAACTTCATCCCTCAGCTAATCTACGCATTTCTTCTTTCCTAGCGCTGGCCTGAATGCGGGAATAAAAGGAGTCACCCAACATCTCCCACGTTTCCCAGATGTAGTCTTGACTTTTCTTTGCTCCCTGATGATTTTTTTTTTTTAATAGGAGGACGGTGGGAACAACAGCCACTTCCACCCTTCCAAAGTCCTGCTTGAATTTCCAGGCTAGTGCATCCGTGCTATGACACATCACGTCGAAGGACATCAGTCACAGGGGTAGCTAATGTGACTGCTATCACAGTTTAGCGTGGTGCAGAAATGCAGAAATTCAACAAGGCATTTTCCGCCAGACTGTAAAAAACCGCAAAAGCAAAGGATAAAAATAAAAACTGCCACCTTCCATTGTTCATGTATAAATATGAAAACAATGTTCTTACTTTAAAGACAGTCTTAGGCTTTGTCTATACTACAGTTTTGTTGACAACTGTCAGCTTTTGTTGACCAACAACGGAAGTGTACACACTGAAATGCTCCTCCCGCCTATGTAACTCCCCTCCTGCGTCCACATCATAAAACCATCTGAAATGCTCCTCCCGCCTATGTAACTCCCCTCCTGCGTCCACATCATAAAACCATCTCAGTGCGAGGCATAGGGCTTATGCTGGTGTAGTTAGGGTGACGCAATGTCTGTGTAAACCTATGTTCCTTGCAGTGGCTGTTAGCTGTCATCCTTGTCAAGAAAGTGGGCTCATGGTCTGCTGCCTGGGCTCTGCTCCAAGCCAGGTTGTCACCCAGGCTCATGGCTTGAACTGGTGCCCAGGTTCCCCACTATCCAGAGTAAGCCTTGCTCTCCACCAGGGTCCCAGCTCCCTGCTCCTCCTCAGGAGCACAGCAGTTGACTGGACTCCAGGTGCAGATCTCCCCCTCGGAGGCAAGAAGCCCTGGGTGGCTGCGCCCTTGCTCCCAGCTGGGAGGTTGAAAGCAAGAAAAGCCCCAAGGGGCAGCTGGGCTCCTGGTAGAGAGCTGCATGGAGCTAAGAGCCCTGGCTCTCAGTGCCCCACACTGCCGCTCTTCAGTTGGTGGAAGCACTCCTAGTGAGGAGACACACCACCGACAGGAGGGCAAAGTGGACAACAGCCACTGCAGTAATTAGTGTAGTGGCTGCAAGGTAACCTAACATAGGTCAACTTATCTTTGTACTGTAGACAGAGCCTTAAATGTCTGTTGCACCCAGGGGCGGCTCCAGGCCCCAGGCCCCAGCACGCCAAGCGCCTGCTTGGGGCGGCATGCCATGGGGGGCACTCTGCCGGTCGCCAGGAGAGTGGCAGGCAGGGTGCCTTTGGTGGCATGCCTGCAGAGGGTCCACTAGTCCCGCAGCTCCGGTGGACCTCCCGCAGGCAAGCCTGCGGAGGGTCCGCTGGTCGCGCGGCTCGACCGAAGCCGCGGGACCAGCGGACCCTCCGCAGGCACGCCTGCGGGAGGTCCACCGGAGCCGGGGGACCAGCGAGCGGCAGAGCGCCCCCCACGGCATGACGTCGTGCTTGGGGCGGCAAAATGTCTAAAGCTGCCCCTCATTGCACCCCGCTTGAAAAGCACATGGGTTTAAGGGTTAGCAAAGGAAAAATATTTGTAGTGGATACATTTTGCCCACCAGAGAAGGAGAAGAATTTAATATTATTTGAATAACAAAAAAGAATAGAAGCAGCTATTTTTAATCTCAACATTTGTATTACGTTATTCAGTCATCTAAAGGTTTCTCTAAATAATGAATCATCAGGCTCTGGTTACACAGAAAACATTTCAACGGCCTGATTTGTTTGAAGAGATTTGATTCATGTTAACAGGTTGATTCAGGCACTCAATGTTTTTAGATACTACAGCAATAAGCCTGGTATAAATGTCTACAGCTAAGTAGGCAGGTTTGTTTTTTCAAGTTTATGCCTTTACAGGTAACGAATTTTTAAGGGGTTCTTCAAATATTTTTTCAACATTTTTTTGACTGGTAATCTAAAGTGATTATGACAATACTAAGTATAAGTAAGATAATCAGAACTTAATGATTCCCCTCCCTTCCCGCCTCCCCACAATAGCCCATATTTTAATTTGTTTGGGCCAGTAACTAAATGTAAAGCCAATGCAAAAAAAGCGTGTGTGGATTGGGTTTGAGTGGCGAGACACTGGGGCCATACTTTGAGGTGTGGGGTGTTCTGAAACTATTCAGAATGAAGGGTTGAAAAAATATGAGACACCTCAGAGTAAAATAATGGAGTCTTGGAAGTTCTTTTTTCCCCAGGAAAAGTATTTTCCAGCCAATACTGATATATTATAATAGCCCGTAGTAGAACATCCATTAACTTCCAAATTGTTGCGCTGGGACATAGCCGCATGACTACCATTGCATTTATTTGTGGGTGCCTGACAAAATCCCCATGCCTCTGATTGTGGTTTCAGATTAATTAAACAAAAAAGAAAAACGTTACGGCAAAATTATATCACGTATGGACAGAGCTAGTTCTTGGTTAAGGAGGTAAATTACATACCATCGAAAATGCCTACTTGATGAACAGGGTAGTTTGGCAAGACTGCACCAATTTGCTTTGTAGGATTTTTGTGAGAAGTTTGCCAGCTCTACTGCTAGATAAGACAGAGGATGAGCAGAGCAGCAATATTACAGGGTAAAGAGGAGTCCTGCTTTTAAATTGTTATTCAGTCTTCCATGCCAATGTTGTCTTTCTTAATGTTAGCCTTAGCAGAAACTCAGCTGTCAGATCCAGAGGTCAAGACCTGCTGAAGTAGTCCCCTACAAAAGGGCGATAGGGACATTATGAAACCAATCCTCGTGGCAAGTGACTTTTCTTTTTTTAAGTTGGAAGATCTTTTTAGAGTCTTACAGAGACAGCTGAATTCAGACAAGCTTCTGTCTGGGGAATTTGACATTCACTGTTGAACAGCCTACAACTTTTATCCATCTGATGTTTCCAGAGGCTCTCTATTCTATTACATGTGCATGAGAAACCTCACTCAATCCTAAATTGCATAAGCATTTGCAGGCCCTGAGCCTTAATTAGTGTCATCACAGTAGTATGATATGATTAAGTTTAATACAGATACTGCCATAGCCCTGAAAAACAATAAGTGAAAGTCAGCTCCTTTTTGGTTCTTAGGCTAGTGTGAGCCCTGTCCAGAAAGGATGGGATGTGCAAAGGTGTGAGTTAGATGCTCAATCCTGGGGAATTTCAGTGGAATCTAGATCCCTAACTTCCTTAGGCTCCTGTGAAAAATCCTAGCCAAGTACATATAATAAAACACTTGTGAGCTATATACTGTTTGAAATGGGGACTTAGCTTTTCTGTCATGAACAAACAATCTGACTACAATGGAAGTCAAGGGTGCTATCATATTCCAGGGTTGGGCCATATGACGACTATGGAAATGGACAATAGGATGTTATGGACTCTTTTCTTTATAAAATCTGCAATGCATCAGTTGCACAACTTTTTAAAAAGACTAGAAGATAAGCTCATAAATAATGCCATTGTTTAGAGGTATATTCTTGACATTTCAGCTCCTAGGTCTTTTTCAAGGGAGTATTCTGGAGAATATTAAATAGCCAGTTGCATCTTAAATACTAATCTCCTAAGAGAAAAAAAACATCAAATCAGCTGTTTATAGCATTGTTGTAAATTGGCACCTAGCAGCTGTTCAGTTCATTTGATCACACTAGGTTCTCGGCTTCCCCAGCACACCCATCCAATCTGAAGTTGATTTAGTGCTTCATAAGAACTGATTTTATTACCCAGCCTCACTTTGATAGTGAGCACTCAGCAGTTTCTCCTTTTCTAAGATAACCACTGGCCACTCTCTGTTCGGAGCCCTTATAATCTGTTGGTAATTGAAACGGGTTTATAACAATAAGGATGTGCATGGATCTATTACCATGTCTCCTTCTAAAGAAGGTTGGTTCAATTTTCAAATTATATACTGGCCATTAAATCACAGATTTTAAATGCTGAATAATGCAAAACAATGTGCTCCTGGTTTTCAGAGTCAATAAGCACCTGCAGAACTGCATGGTATCTGTTTCAGTGATTGGTTCACCGCCATTCTGACAATGAGGCCAAGTGTGTGGTGTTAGGCACACAAAATCAGAGGCTGCTTTTGTACATGTTGACTCTATGCATCAGCTTCCCCCATTCTGTAAAATGGGATAATACTAATAATCTAACTCAAGCAAGCATCAGTCTGGGATTCCCATGGACATTTGGGAGCTGCCCCCAATTATTCCTGCTCATTTGTGCTGTCACTTTTGAAGTATATTTGCATAAGGCTATTTTATAATCCAAGTCAGACACTCCAGCCTGTGAGCTGGAGTGCCGTAATTCATACCTGCTGCATTTAACAGCACTCGGCCTTCAGCCTCATTCTAACAGTGCACAAGGTGTGAATTATTACACCATAACTCATGCCCAAGCGTGACTTGCTGCTCACACATCAAGTTGCTATCTAAATGCAGCCATGGTTTTGTATATAAGAGAAAATTTGTGCAAATATATCACTGATAATGAGCATAGTTTTTAAAACACTATTGTACTTATTGTCAGTTTGAGGCTGCATTTCTTAAACCTTGGCAAATATTAAATCTTTTGGATGCCATGTAGTTGCTTCAAGCTTCTAAGACTATTAGTTGTAGGCAGGAAAAATGAGGGGGTAAACCAATACAGTGATCAATTCAGTCACTGAAAAACAAGAAGTAAAATAATCTTCCCAAGTGACAGAGGCCCCTGTTCAAGAAAACACAAGCATGTGCATAACTTTAAACATATACTTAAGTTGTCCTGAAATCAGTGAGATCTAAGCAGATGCATAAGTGGTTTCTTGGATCAGGACCCAAGAGAGGAAAGTTGAAATTTCAACACACTGTCCATTTTAATTTACTGTAAAATTTCTTCTTTTTTTTCAAGTCCTTGAAGTCACAACTTGGTATGAGAACACTGTCTTTCCATTTCCTAATATGTCCCACCGTACACTCTGCTGCAATATCACAACTGCTCTTCATCAGCACTGAAGCAGAGAGGTGTACCTTGATAGATATGGTAAATCCATTAGTATTCTAGCATTCAGAGGTTCTATATGTCTGTGATGTTTACATCAGTGTATAAACCAAAAATTTTATAAAGGAAATTTGACAGCCAAATGCAAGACCAAGGTCATTGGGAGATTGCTTCCCATAGACGTTACTTATGGATAATTATTTATATCAGGGTAGTTTCTAAGCAGCAGAGTC
This sequence comes from Gopherus flavomarginatus, assembly GCF_025201925.1. Classification (NCBI taxonomy): domain Eukaryota; kingdom Metazoa; phylum Chordata; order Testudines; family Testudinidae; genus Gopherus; species Gopherus flavomarginatus. Next base: position 41,492,935 of record NC_066628.1, on the reverse strand, counting down.
AGTGATCAGGACCACATTGTGCTGGGCTGTGTACAAAAATGTTTGAAAAGAGATAGGTCATCTCCAAGAAGTAGGCAGCCTGGGTTGCAACAGCACATAACAGGTAGATTAAAAGGATGCCTGAGGAAGGAAGCTGTGTCTCATCTCATCTCCTGAGAAGGGGGGGGAAGCTACATCTCTTCTTCCGTGTTTCATTTATCTACAAGTATAAGTTCTGCAAAGGATTCTCAGAGTACATGTCCCCAAAATAGTGCAATGGACCCACCACCACCTTAAACGCCAATACCTTTTGCCAACATTCACTTCTTGGTTCCTTTCCCTGTTTACATGTGATCAGAGCTATCAACGATTCTTCTTCATTACGGTCCCTGGCATGGTTTTGTAGCTCTTGGGGTTCCAGTCCTGTTTTCTTCCATCTTCTCTTGACAGACTCTTTCCATCATATCCTCGGTCTTCCATGTCTTTTCTTCTTGTCCTCTTCCTCCCACGCTTTCTTTGCTCGGTCTTTCTTCCCCTATTTTTATCACTTGTCCAGCCCACCTCAAAGTGTGCTCTCCAGCCATCTATGATTTGTCAATATAAATGTCTTTTTAAAAAAATCATCACGAATGACAGGAGTAACATTCTCTGCAAACTTGCAGTCATCAGAGAGTACAAATAATGTGCTACTGTGATGGCATAACATGCCATCTGTCAGAAGGAGACTCTTTACTATTACAGAATATAAACAGAATCCCACATTTCTTTAGTTAGATGCAGTTTGTAGCTGCAAACAACAATCAGTATGACAGAAGAACTGAACGAAAAGCTGCATTTACAACACCAAACATTAATACAGACAGACAATCAATCCTTCATGCCAAAACCATGGTGATAAGATTAATCATGATAATGCTACTAATGATGATGATAATATTTTGCACTATTTCATTGGAGCTGTGTGGATTCAGGGATCTGCCCCCACAATCTCCTTGCAGGAATGGAATCCTAGTTACCAGTCTCTGAAAATAGGCTTGATAATGGAAACAATTATTGATCGTTAATTATAGCAACACAGATGGGGGCTTCTATATTAGTGGAAAGTGTGTCCTATATAACATTCGACAGGGAAATGGAATCATTGCCAAACCCATAGATTTTTAATACAGCTACGCTGTGGCTTTCTGAGCAATGGAAAATCTTTTGTTCACCTCATGAAGTAATAAAAAACAAAATAATTATCAGGACCATTATAAAAGAGAAGATAAAGATGAGTAAACCCATTGAAAGGAAAATCACAGATTACAATGAGTTACAAAAATGAAAGCAATCTATTTTCTACTCAATGTTTTAATGAAGCACTATCCGTTTTTATTATTATGTATCTATGAGCAGAAAGTAGTATTTAAAATTAATGTTACTGATCCAGAAATCATAGAGACTTGATGCTGCTAATTCAAACAACAATTTATTTGGGCCTAATTGATTTTGTGGTTAGAAATACTATCGTAATGTTTAATACACAGAAATCTTTTAATAATAAACTTTTCAGTTAATCTTTCTGACGAGCCTCAATTGGCTGAAAGTATCATCAGAGATGTACATATATATACTGTAGAGGAGTTGTATAATATTAATTGTGAAGCTGTGCAGTCAATCATTTTAACTCTGAAAATCTCAAAGTGCTTTACAAACATTGCATGATCCTACACTGAGAACCATGTGGGCAGAGGCTCTTTGAAGACAGTGCACCTCCAGAAGGCTACATAGACTCCTTGCAGTTCTCAGCACAAGAATGGAGTGTAAGGGTATGTCTGCACTACAGTCCCAGGATGCAATTGCAGCTCGTGCAAACATTCCTGAGCTAACTTTATCTAGCTAACTCGGTTACTGGAGCAGTGAAGCCATGGCAGCATAGGCTGTATGAGCCTACCAGGAGCTCTGGGGTCATAATGATTGAGTCAAATGCTTTATGGACAGCATATGCAGCCCTTCAAAGCTTAGATTAAAAATTACAAGGGCAATCAATCCTCATGCTCCAGCATGTAATACGAAGACTGCCTAAAATTAAGAAATTCCTCTCAAGGTGCGTTATTATGCAAGTATATTACGAGACATTCTCATCTGCATTAGAGATGAGGGACTTCCTGGCATCTAGGATGCAGGGCTTATTTCAGACATACCTTGAGTGGCTATCAAGTCAGCATTTGTGTGTTAGCTTTTCCTTTCAGTAATGGTTGAGCAGGTTGTTTTTTGCTGGCTTTTACTCCACTCTGAAATATTATTTTGGAATAAACAGGACCAATAAACCACTGGGATTTGAACCCAGGATCTTTAGGGAGAGCAAGGAGATTCGGAATTTGCATCTTATGGGACGCAGTGTAGTCTGGAGAAATACTTTTGAGACTGGGAGTCAGAAGGTCCTGAGTTCTAATTTTGGCTTGCTGCCGACTGGCTGGGAGGCCTTGGGTAAGTCACTTTATCTTCCAGCCTTTGTCCATATATAAAATAGAAATAATATTTATCTACATTCCAGAGACTTTGTAAAGATTAATTAGTATAAAGTGGTACACTATATAAGTGCTAAGTATTAAAATGGTCTTATTTTATGTACTGTCCACCATCAACATCCAGGACAATACAATACTTTTCTCTGGGAATGTACATTTTAAATGGACAATTCAACAGCTAAAAACCCATGAATGACTTGATATTTCTCTCATCTGGTGTAAAATTGGTAAAGTAAAAAGCAGCTTGGTCTCCCACACTTGATTAGTTTTCACGGCTGCCCCAAGACAGTGATCATCTTTAGTTTTCTCCAGAACTGACAAACACTGATGTACTAACACCTGTTCAGTTATAAGTCCAGATCCTGCTTGTGGACAAACAAGATACCTATAAGCATGTATGTCATCCCTAGAAAATCTGTTTCAGACAGCCTCTTTGGAAACCCCCTGTTTTTCACATCTGAACACATATGCAAAAATAAGTAGGGTCCAAATATTTAACTACAGTTTTCACTGTGCTGTACTCATCACTGTTTGTTCTCGGTGATGGCTCATCTAACGAATCCTTAATCTCTTTCAGTTTATCACATTTGAGAGATATAAAAGTCATAAACTCTCATTGTCATCTGATATTCTTGTAGGTGAGGAACTGCATCGGCAGCACAAAAGCTAACTTGTGGTCAGTGCAGTGGTAATTTATTAGCGCAGAGATTAACCTTTAACACATGTCCAATAACTTCATTGCCCCACAGGAGACATTTATTTTAGTTTCAGTACTCCCAAGTGCCATCACTTTTTTTGTATCCAGCAGCTCCTACAAAGCTAAGTCATGTCCCAGATTCTATTGGATGGAAACTGTCTCCACTTTAAGCTTTCAGTGGTACGGATTAAACAGTCCTTGTCTATCATAACCTTAGTCCCAGATTTGGACCTTAGCGTCCAAAATATGGGGGTTAGCATGAAAACCTCCAAGCTTAGTTACCAGCTTGGACCTGGTACTTGCTGCCACCACCCAAAAAATTAGAGTGTTTTGGGGCACTCTGGTCCCCCTGAAAAACCTTCCCTGGGGACCCCAAGACCCAAATCCCTTGAGTCTCACAACAAAGGGAAATAATCCTTTTTCCCTTCCCCCCTCCAGGTGCTCCTGGAGAGATACACAGACACAAGCTCTGTGAAATTACACAGAGTGACTCCCCCTCTCTGTTTCCAGTCCTGGAAACAAAGTATTTTTCTATTCCCCCAGAGGGAATGCAAAATCAGGCTAGCAATCCAACACACAGATTTCCCCTTGATTTCTTCCTCCCACCAATTCCCTGGTGAGTACAGACTCAATTTCCCTGAAGTAAAGAAAAACTCCAACAGGTCTTAAAAGAAAGCTTTATATAAAAAAAGAAAGAAAAATACATACAAATGGTCTCTCTGTATTAAGATGATACAATACAGGGTCAATTGCTTAAAAGAATATTGAATAAACAGCCTTATTTAAAAAGAATACAAATCAAAGCACTCCAGCACTTATATTCATGCAAATACCAAAGAAAAGAAACCATATAACTTACTATCTGATCTCTTTGTCCTTACACTTAGAAACAGAAGACTAGAAAGTAGAAACTGCTTCTCCAAAGCTCAGAGAAAGCAGGCAGACAGACAAAAGACTCAGACACACAATTCCCTCCACCCAAAGTTGAAAAAATCCGGTTTCCTGATTGGTCCTCTGGTCAGGTGCTTCAGGTGAAAGAGACATTAATCCTTAGCTATCTGTTTATGACATTGTCTAATACCATCATCCTGAGGGATTCTGGTGATTTCTTTTACTGAGTAAATTAGACCCCCCTCCTAATGTACCAAGCCTTCTGTTATATCAGCAGAAGCCTGCAGTTTCTGTTCTCCTCCCTGACTGCCATTATGCTATTGCATCAGAGCTAGGAGTCCTACCAGCACCTACTAGCCTCTAATTACTCTAGTAGTGCTTCTAACACTGTAGGTAGAGCACTGCTAAAGGCAGCTGTACCAACTTATCTCATGGGCTGAGGGCAGGGCATCTTGCACTCAGGGCATGAACTCTGAGACTTCATGTGGAATAAATGTAACATTGTGCTTATGTTCACCACTGCCCTCTTGTGAATATAGTTTCACACCTCACGTTTTGTGCACGTCACTCTCTAGTGCCTGCAGTTACCCCGACATCCTTCTCTTTTTTTTCAGCCAGGAAATACTCCCTGTGATGATATCTTAGTTCCTTATTCTGCAGATATATTTCAGTACTGCCATCTCAAGTGCTTATGCCCAAATAAATCTGTTAGTCTCTAAGATGCCACAAGGACTCCTCGTTTTTGCTGAGACAGACTAACATGGCTACCACTCTGAAACATCTCAAGTGCTGTTGATCTGGCACCTCTCGTTAGCTTGGATGCACATTTTGACAAAACAAATAGCTCTCTGAATTTATTTCCTCCATAGAGGCTAAAGTTTTGTATCAGTTCTGTTAAGTTTACAGTTTGGATACAATTCAAAACAGTGTTTCATGGTTACTCCAGTGTGTCATTGTGATATGTCCTGTGCACTTTGGTTTTAGAGCACTGCTGATTTGTCAGTGAAAATATCTTAGACATTATGACAAAGCACAGGTTTTCATCCATGGTCTCCACTTCACTTGTTTACAGCTCCAGAGAAGTAACACGTATTATTGACAAAGGGCTAGATTCTGCTACCCTTACTCACTTTGAATATTTTATTTTGAAACTAATCCTACTCAGGGGCCAGCCTGTGGACCATCTTTACGCACACTGATGAGCAGTTAGTTACACTAGTCCCATTGACACCAATGGGTAAGGCACCTAACTCCCACTGAAGATCAATAGAAGTTAGGCACCTAACTCACTTAGGCACTTTTATAAATTATACTAGGTACCTGTCTTCATCTCTAGCCACCTCTGGCTCTCAAGCACTCTCAAGACTTACTAAATCAATGAGTGTTGCAGGCGCAGGGCTCCTTTTAGGAGAAGTCCCTAAATTCCTGCATAAAACCTTCAAAAGATGAGTCTGAGAGCTTAAAATGATAACTTTTCTAGATACTAAAAATCATGGACTCAGGAGAGACTCTGGATTTATGGTTTATTACAACAATCTGTAACCCCGTAACCACCTCTTCTCCCTCCTCCCCGCACCCCCAGGACTGCAGAGGTGTTAACTACCCACTTCACCTTGACTGGTGTCTAACAATATCTACTAACTACCTGTGCTGAACAATCTATTCCACCTTGTATTTAGCTTTGAGTCCATTTCCAAGACCTAAAGAAGAATTCTAAGTAAGTTCAAAAGCTTGTCTCTTTCACCAACAGAAGTTGGCCCAATAATAAAGATATTACCTCACCCACCTTCTCTCTTTAATATCCTGGGATCAACACAGCTACAACAACGGTGCAAACAGAAAATACGGTTTACTTTCCTTGTCTTGGCTATAAGCTAATTCCACTGGAGAGAATGTTAGATCCACAATAATGCTAGCACGTTCTAAATGATGCAGTAAATAACTCATTTCAACTCCACGAATATGGCAATATAGATGTTTGAAAGTTTTCCAAATTATTCCTAACTGTTGTATATTGGACAATAAAAGAAATTGCTTTCTTGTGTTTTTTTCTCCCCCTCCCCAACCCCGGTTGTGTTTATGTACCTGCTTGCAAAATCATCTCATGCATAATACAGTGCAATAAACTGCAGCATGTAATGGCTGTACAGCCTTGCCTATGTGTAAATAGCAGTAGAACTCCATTACTCACAATGTATCCTTCACACGCAATTGGAGTTTGACAAACATTAAACAATTTGAACAGACTGTAGAAACCAATGTTTCCTCTGAGTGCCTTTTAGGAGACACATCATCAAGTTACTCCTCAAAAATGCCTGGAGGAATAAATGGTTTCCTTAAGGTAAATCGCTGAGTGCTGCGATGATGCTCAGGTATGCTATTTTACATTTTCCTTAGTAAGAGAGAATGTAATTTAACAATTCAGATGTCTTTTTTCCAAACTGGCTTTAATGGAATCCCATTTATTTATTTTTATTGTTGTTGTTATTTTTAATCTGGCATGGTGTTTGTTACCTTTTGATTGCAATTCAAAATACAAATAGTTTGTCTTCCCCTCTGAAATTAGGCACAGTCTCATTCATTCGTGCAGACATTAGCATAACTAAATTACCAGTCTGTTTTCTGTATGTTAAGCAAGTTGTCTTATTTTAGAAAATTTAAAACTACCACCACCACCAATAACATTGAACAGATGGAGCTGAGTCTTTTTTTATTTCTGTGATTGTAAATCAAGAGTAACGCCATTAAAGCCAGTGGATCTACACTGTTTTGACTGAGCTCAGAATCGGCCCAGAGTATTTAAATAAAATATTTTCTTCAATTTGTAGGCTTATGTTTCTAATTACTAATGAATAAGTATTGGTGGAAACAGTATATACCTGTACATATATATGTCTAGCTTGGCAAAGTTTGTATATTCCATGCAGATGCAGCTCTTAGCTAGGGCACTGGTTCGATTACTTCAAGGTGTAATACCTATGTCCCAAATATTCTTCCCTGTTAGCCTGTGCATCAGGGTGTGCTCCCTGACCCTGATCCAGAAGCACATGCTAAACGTTAAGCACATGAGCAATTCCATTGAAATCGATGGGATTACTCGTGCTTAAAGCTAAGCATACATGTAAGTGCTTTGCTCGATCAGGACCCCAGTGAAAAGCAGAAAGAGGCTGGAGATTTATTTTTTTTTCCCACTTAAAGAACGTTCCCTCTTTCTCATTATTAGCATTGTATCCAAAATGATACTAATAATAATGGGAACATTTTTGGAGAATTTATTCTGATTTGTTTTTTTTCAAAATTTGAAATTTCAATTTTGAAAATATTCAACCAATTAGTTGAAAATGAGTGGGAAATGTGGGGGAAGAATTCAACAACATTTTCCTCCCCTTTTTAATTCTGAATAACAAAATGTTGTCAATTTGAAATATTTCATCCACTTCTACTCATAGCCACTACCAAACAAACATCTGGTAAGTGCATTTGCTGAAAATATTTGTACCTGAAAGCTATACCAACAGTCCGGCAGCCTTGTCATTCAACCCCTCCTGCAGGAATTCACCCTACAAGGCATAACGTACAGGAAGGTTTGAGGACTGTGGTAGTATAATAGTTTAACTAGCAGAAGGTGAGTGTTGACATGCAGATGCTGTAAAGAACTCTGGATATATCCTTCTCCAGGGCACTTGTCCATTTGGTACAGTCATGTCTATTGGAAAATAAAACATATTGCTCTTAAGCAGTATTTTTATGAACTGCAAGGATACATAATCTCGGGCAAAGGTGGAAACTCCATCATAACCAGGTATGTGACCCCAACTTGTCCCTTCAGTATGGTAGCAGATTTTCAACAGGGAGCTCTCAGGATTCCCAACCAGCAGTCTTCAGCAACTCCCTAATGGCAGTGTGGATATGTTTGGTTAGGCAGCAGAAAAAAAGCCAGTACACTTTACTGCAAATACCATTATGTAATCAGGGTGGGGGATGGCTGTGGTAGTTGGCATGAGGGGAGAAGGAGAGAAAATATAGAGTGAGACTGATGAAAAGGGGGAATTTAATATGCCAAAATTGTGTCTTGTAAAGTTTTTTTTTTTAAAGACCCAGTTCAGCAAAGCACACGCTTAAGTGTTTTGCTGAATCCTGTTTTGCTTGTGTGAGGTATTATCCTCTACCAGGTGGCAGTGAGGAGAGGCATCACAACGTAGCCTTCCAGTAAAAGGATCTTTAGTAAGTGACAAATAAAGGATTAACTGCCTCTAGCATTAGCCCCTCTTCTTCGGTATTTATAGCTTTTCAAGTTATTAGCTTTTTAATTAACACTGAAAGATCTCAAAATACCTAATCGTATACTAGAGTAATTATATTAAATTATAGACATGAAAATTAAAATTTGGTTTCTCTAATATTCTATTTAAGAATCTGCAAATAGAGTTAAAGTTTTGCTAATAAATGTCTCAGCTGTTATGTTTCTAAATAGAATGAGAAAATGTACATTTATAGTGTTCATTTAAGTGCTGCTGCATTCATCTGGGATTACATAGTTAAAGCAGACTGTACACCAAGGTTTTAGAAAGAGAACATCATGCCTTTATTAAACTCACTCCAATAATAATATTTTACTGAATTATTTAATACCTAGATGTTAAGGCTGTGCTTTGTGCAAAGACTTTGAATACAAAGAGCCCATGTTTATCTTCTCCTCTCCCTGCGCACGCGTGCTCTCTCTCTTTCTCGGAAGCAAATATCAAGATTACTCAATCTGTATCCAAATATAAGAAATATACAAATTTTGGAATGCAGATCTTACCTCCATCCCACCAAATAAATGATTTTGTTATAAAAAGGACAATGATCAATTTTCTCCATGTCCACAGAGGGTAGGACAAGAAATATTTGGCTTAGTTTGCAAAGAAAGATGACTTACATTAGCTATTAGAAAAAACATTCTAACGATAAGGATAGGTAAGCACTGTAACAGGTTATATAGGGAGGTTGTGAAATTCCCATCACTGGCTGTTTTTAAGAGCAGATTCTGCTCTATTTTATACTATGCTCATCACTGTAGTATCTGAGCAGCTTTCAGTAGCGCATTAGGCAACTTGACTACACATCTGTCATGTAGTGTGTTCTCTCATCCTGTGGAGTGGTGTGTCCTGTTTTGCTATGGATGGGGGTGGCTTTTTGTGTGTGTGTGTTCAATATACCTGTTAAGTGTTTATATTAGAGAAGGCAAGGTCAAAGAAGTGCACCTTGCATTTGGAGGGGAAAGTGGTGATGTTTGTGATAGTCTTAGTTCCTGGGGAGCATTCATTCCAGAGTCTCAGGCCACCCCCAGAGAAGGTTCTGTCTCCTACACAGGTGAACCTTACTCTTATTGAGAGTTCCATTGTGCCAGAGGAATGAATTTGTTGACCATTGTCTTTGTTCCCGTGTTTTAAATAGTCTTTTAGGAATTCTGGACCCAGGCTATGGAGCACTTTGAAAATAATGACCTTGAACTTGATCCAAAATTCTGTGGGATGCCAGTGCAGCCAGTAGAGGACAGGTGTGATGTGCTTTCGTTAGCCAGTGTTACTGAGGAGACAAGCTGCAGCCTTTTGTACTAGCTGGAGTTTCCAGAATACTGAAGGTTTTGCCCCCAGGTATATTTCATTGCTGTAATCCAGCCAAGAAGAGATGAAGGCATGAATAAATGAGGCCAGGTCTTCATCCACCAGGATCAGACAGAGTGTCCTAGCCAACCAAAGATGATTGAAAGTATTACTTGCCACCACTGAGATGTGAGAGCTCCACACTAAGCAAACCTTTCCCCCCCCCCAATCATAAGTCATGTTTTCTAGATCTTTAATAGTTTTTATTTTTCTCCTTTGGACTTATCCAGTTTGTTCACATCTTTCCCAAAGCGTGGTGCCCTGAACTCAACACAGTACTCCAGTACTTATCAGTGCTGAGTAGGGTGGAAAAATTACATCTCCTACCTTCCTTACAACATCCCTGCTAATACATCCCAGAATGTTGTTTGCTTTTTTTGAAACAGCATTAACATTTTGACTCATAGCTTGTGATCCTCTATAATGCCAAGATCCTTTTCTGCAGTATTTCTACATAGGCAGTCATTTCCCATTTTGCATTTGTGCAGTTGACTATTCCTTCCTAAGTGCAGTACTTTACATTTGTCCTTAATGAATTTCATCCAATTCATTTCAAACCACTTCTCCAGTGTGTCAAGATCATTATGACTTCCAATCCTGTTGCTAAAGATCTTGCAACCCCTCCCAGCTTGGTATTGTTCACAAATTTTATACTCTCGATGCCATTATCCAAATCATCTATGAAGATATTGAATAGAACTAGACCCAGGACAGATCCCTATGGGACCCCACTTCATATGCCCTTCCAACTTGACTGTGAACCATTGACAACTACTCTGAGTAAGTTTTCCAACCAGTTGTGCACTCACCTTCTATTAGGTTCATCTAGGCTATATTTCCCTAGTTTGCTTATGAGAAGGTCATGTGAGACCATAACAGAAGACACACTAAAGCCAAGATGTATCGAATCTACTGCTACCTACTGCTTCCTCCCTATTTACAAGAATTGTTGCCCTGGCAAAGAAGGATATTAGGTTGGTTTGACATGATTTGTTCTTGACAAATCTATGTGAATTGTTACTTATCACTTTATCTTCTAGGTGCTCACAATTTTTTTGATTATTTGCTCCATTTTCTTTCCAGATACAGAAGTTAACCTGACTGGTCTGTAATTCCCTGGGTTGTCCATTTTCTTGTCCTGCACAAGTTCTCAGAGATAATCACTAATGGCTCATGGATCTCTTCGGCCAGTTCCTTAAGTACTCTAGGATGTATTTTGTCATGCCCTGCTGAATTAAAGACATCTCACTTGTCTAAGTAATTCTTAAAGTGTTCTTTCCCTATTTTAGCCTCAGATCCTACCCCATTTACACTGATGTTCGCTATCCAGTCACCATCCAATTACTGCTAACCTTTTTGATGAAAACTGAAGGGAAAAAGAGCATTTAACAGTTCAGCCACTGCTGTGTTTTCTGATATTGTTTTTCCTGCCTCACTGAGTAGTAGGCCTACTCTGTCCTTGGTCTTCCTCTTGCTTTCAATGTATTTGTAAAATTATTTCTTGTTACCGTTTATGTCCTGAGCTAGGTTAATCTCATTTTGTGCCTTGGCCTTTCTAATTTTTGTCCCTAAATGCGTGTGTTTATTTTCTAAATTCATCCTTCATACTTTGACCTAATTTCCAATTTTTGTATGACTTTTTTTTTGAGTTTCATGTCATTGAAGATCTCCAGATTAAGCCAGGATCATCTCTTACCATATTTCCTGTCTTTCCTATGCTCTGGGATAGTTTGATTTTATGTTCTTAATAACGATCTTTAATAGTGCCTCTTTAAAAAACTGCCAACTCTCCTGAGCTCCCTTTTCCCTTAGACACCTCTCTGACAGGATCTTTCCTACCAATTCTCGGAGTTTGCTAAAGTCTGCCTTTTTTAAGTCCGTTGTCTTTATTTTGCTGTTTTCCCTCCTACCATTCCTTAGAATCATAATCGCCTTTACCCAAGCTGCCTTCCACCTTCAAATTGTCAACCAGTTCTTCCCCATTTGTCAGAATCAAGTGTAGAACAGCATCTTCCCTTTCTCCACCTCCTATGAACCTGCAATCAAAAGAGACTGCATCATGGCTGCAAACTCCTCAGAATGCTTTGCTCAACCCACCAGAATGATCTCTGTTTTGCTCAGGTTCAGCTTCAGCCAGCTCTTCTTCATCCATGAGCTGATCTCATCCAAGATCCATCTTGGTGGTAGTGCTGTGGCCATATGTTTATGAAGGATAAGAAGAGTTGTGTGTTATCTGCATATTGCTGGCACTTGAGTCCATGTCATTTGACTAATTCACTTTACAGTTCCATGTAGATGCTGAAAAAGACCAGCAAGAGAATTAACCCATGTGAAACTCCACAAATGAGGGGTCTAGTGGTGCAGGAGCACTTTCCCATCATTAATCTTTAGATGCATACTCTTGGAAGGACTCCTTAGCACATTACCTGGACGCCTGCCACCTCTCTCAGGTGAGACAGCAGTATCTCCTGGTCAACAGTATCAAACATTGTAGAGAGGTCCATCAGGATGAGAATGAATGTCTGTCCTTCATCCATTGATAGCAGGAAATCAGCCATCAGTGCCACTAAAGCAGTTTCAGTTCCATGTCCTGTTCTAAATCCAGATTGTGCTGAGTCTAAAATATGAGCTTCAGTTAGATGAGCTTGTAGTCGGCCTTTGGCTAGCTTCTGTATGAACTGGCTCAGGAATGAGAGATTTGACTTAGGGTGACAGTTGGCTAGGACGGAAGAATCCAGGGTAGTTTTCTGCAATGTTGGACTACCGCATGTTTGAAGGAGCAAGAGAAGATTCCTTCTCTGAATGAGGCGTTGGCTATTTTGGCCAGGAGTGACACACATTATTCATACGATGCTCTTTACAAGCCAAGAAGGGTTGGATTCACAAGTCATGAGTCAGGACTCTTTTCAGATGTCCAGAACTTCTTGAGTGAATGAATTGAACTCTGGGAATGCAGGTAGGCTATTTGGTAGATGCAGGCAGAGCAAGTCCATGCTGTTTGAGAAGACTTCCCATGTGTATGTGATCCTTTCAATGAATTAGAATGCTCTGACTTGGACCATGCAGCAGTGAGAAGGAACTGGAGATGCCAGCAGCCTGCTGTGCCCTTTATCACCTCAGGCAAAACTACAAGGTGGTGCAGGATGTACACACAGACCACCGAACAGTACCACTTTCAAATGCTCCAGCTCCAGGCACATGCACATAACCCTCCGTGGAATACAATAGGAACCATCCCTCAAAGAAGAATGATAGATTTTCACAGCACTTGATGTTTGGCTGTGATGTTGGTTGTAGGCACTCAAGATTGATGAAGCATTTTACCATCCTGGATGCCTAAGTGGTTAAGACACTACATTGCAATCCTAAAGGTCTTGGATTCAAGTCTCGCAGCAATCATATGGAGCCAAACTCATTGGTCTGTTGTGGTAAAACATATATCTAACAAGTGAGTACAGAGTCAGCTCTGTTTAGATGTAGGGCGCAAAGCCCATGTTGATGACTACCTTGCTGTCAAAGTCTACCAACATGCTAGTGGTAGATGACAGTTATGAGTTGTCTTGTACAGGAATATTTTCTCTCTATCATGTGGAATGTAGGAGCTTCACCACTGCCTTTCATCTTTATCAGTCCCTTGCTGCAGTCTTAGCTTCTTCCCATGTCATTTTGTTAGCTTTCCGTTCTGCTTCTATGCTGTGTTTCCACTTTATCCTTGGTCTACCTCGGTGGCTCTTGCCCTGGGACTTCCACTCCAATGCCTGTGACCTCACATTATCTGGATCTTTCCCTCATGTATGTCCTAGCCATCTTAATTTTTGTCCTGTAATTTCCTGTCCTATCAGTTTCTATTTCCTCCTCCTCCATAGTTTGTTATTTGTGGAAGGTGCGGGGAGGAAGGTGGTTTCTTACCATCTGATATTGAGGCAACTGTTTTTAAAAACTTGGAGTTTAATTAGTAAGAACTTACTATCTAAATAGGTCTGTTTTTAAAGATGACTTGCAAAGTAAAATAAAAATTGGATTTTATTTTTTTTTAAATAAATATTCTTTAAGATGTACTAAAAGGGTATTTTAAGATTTTTTCCCCCTTCTGATTTACTTAGCGATATAATTCTTGTTTTGCCTTATCATAACCTTAGTCCCAGATTTGGACCTTAGCGTCCAAAATATGGGGGTTAGCATGAAAACCTCCAAGCTTAGTTACCAGCTTGGACCTGGTACTTGCTGCCACCACCCAAAAAATTAGAGTGTTTTGGGGCACTCTGGTCCCCCTGAAAAACCTTCCCTGGGGACCCCAAGACCCAAATCCCTTGAGTCTCACAACAAAGGGAAATAATCCTTTTTCCCTTCCCCCCTCCAGGTGCTCCTGGAGAGATACACAGACACAAGCTCTGTGAAACTACACAGAGTGACTCCCCCTCTCTGTTCCCAGTCCTGGAAACAAAAAGTACTTTCCTCTTCACCCAGAGGGAATGCAAAATCAGGCTAGCAAATTCAACACACACAGATCTCCCCCTGATTTCTTCCTCCCACCAATTCCCTGGTGAGTACAGACTCAATTTCCCTGAAGTAAAGAAAAACTCCAACAGGTCTTAAAAGAAAGCTTTATATAAAAAAGAAAGAAAAATACATACAAATGGTCTCTCTGTATTAAGGTGACAAAATACAGGGTTAATTGCTTAAAAGAAATATGAATAAACAGCCTTATTCAAAAAGAATACAAATCAAAGCACTCCAGCACTTATATTCATGCAAATACCAAAGAAAAGAAACCATATAACTTACTATCTGATCTCTTTGTCCTTACACTTAGAAACAGAAGACTAGAAAGTAGAAACTACTTCTCCAAAGCTCAGAGAAAGCAGGCAGACAGAAAACAAAGACCTAGACACAAACTTCCCTCCACCCAGAGTTGAAAAAAATCCGGTTTCCTGATTGGTCCTCTGGTCAGGTGCTTCAGGTGAAAGAGACATTAACCCTTAGCTATCTGTTTATGACACGCCCCCCAAATTGCAGACAGTGGGGAAGCTCACTGGCGGCGATTTCCTTCTAGAACTTGAAAATAAACAGATTAATACAACACATGCACCTTTACATATACCCCTAAGTATATAACTAACAGACTTCTACATTTTAAGAACACTTTTTAACTACTGAATTCTGGGAAACTCTCACGGGAGAGTGCATCAGCTACTTTGTTAGAAGCTCCTGTGATGTGCTGAATTTCAAAATCAAAATCTTGGAGAGCTAAACTCCAACGAAGAAGTTTTTTGTTGTTCCCCTTGGCAGTATGAAGCCACTTTAGTGCAGCATGGTCAGTTTGTAGTTGGAACCGCCATCCCCAAACATATGGGCGTAGCTTTTCCAGGGCATACACAATGGCATAGCATTCCTTTTCACTGACTGACCAGTGACTTTCCCTCTCAGACAGTTTCTTGCTGAGAAACACGACAGGATGGAAGTTGTGATCTGTTGCTTCCTGCATGAGCACTGCTCCTATACCACGCTCAGATGCATCTGTGGTTACTAGGAATGGCTTGTCAAAGTCCGGGGCCCTGAGTACAGGGTCAGACATGAGCATCGCCTTAAGCTGGGTAAAGGCCTTTTGACACTCATCAGTCCACTTAACGGCATTTGGCTGGGTCTTTTTGGTCAGGTCGGTCAATGGGGCAGCGATTTGGCTGTAGTGTGGTACAAATCGCCTGTAGTATCCGGCCAAGCCTAAGAAGGATTGGACCTGCTTCTTGGACCGTGGGACAGGCCACTTTTGGATAGCATCCACCTTGGCCTGTAGGGGGTTTATGGTTCCTCGTCCCACCTGGTGCCCCAGGTAAGTCACTCTGTTTTGGCCTATTTGACACTTTTTGGCCTTAACAGTTAGTCCTGCCTGCCTGATGCGCTCAAAGACCTTTTCCAGGTGTAGTAGGTGTTCGGGCCAGGAGTCTGAAAAAATGGCCACATCATCGAGGTAGGCAACTGCAAATTCTCCCAGTCCAGCTAGTAGACCATCTACCAGCCTCTGGAAGGTGGCGGGTGCATTTCGAAGGCCGAAAGGAAGGACATTGAATTCATACACCCCCGCATGGGTGATGAATGCTGACCTCTCCTTGGCAGGTTCATCTAGCGGTACTTGCCAGTACCCCTTGGTGAAGTCTATTGTAGAGATGAACTGGGCACGTCCCAACTTCTCCAATAGCTCATCGGTGCGTGGCATTGGATAGTTGTCCGGACGAGTTACCGCATTTAGCTTACGGTAGTCCACGCAAAAGCGTATTTCCCCATCTGGTTTGGGTACCAGAACCACTGGAGATGCCCATGCACTGGTAGATGAGCGGATTATACCCATCTGTAGCATGTTCTGGATCTCCCGTTCTATAGCAGCTTGGGCATGAGGAGACACCCGGTAGGGTGGGGTTCTGATTGGGTGAGCATTACCTGTATCAATGGAGTGGTATGCCCGTTCAGTCCGTCCTGGGGTGGCTGAGAACAATGAGGCGAAGCTAGTGCACAGCTCCTTGATTTGTCGCCGCTGCAGACGTTCCAGGGTGGTTGAGAGGTTCACCTCTTCCATGCCACCGTCTTTTTTCCCGTCGTAGTAGACACCGTCAGGCCACTCAGCCTCATCTCCCTGGACTGTAAACTGACAAACCTGTAAGTCTCTGGAATAGAAAGGCTTGAGAGAATTAACATGGTACACTTTAGGCTTTAGTGAGGAATTGGGAAATGCTATGAGGTAGTTTACAGTTCCCAGGCGCTCTTGGACCGTGAATGGCCCTTCCCATGATGCTTCCATCTTATGGGCCTGTTGCGCCTTCAAGACCATAACCTGGTCTCCTACCTTGAAGGAACGTTCTCTGGCATGTCTGTCATACCAGGCCTTTTGCTCTTCCTGAGCATCCTTTAGGTTCTCTCTAGCAAGGGCTAAAGAGTGTTGGAGGGTGCTTTGTAGGTTGCTTACAAAGTCGAGAATGTTAGTTCCTGGAGAAGGCGTAAACCCCTCCCATTGCTGCTTCACCAACTGTAATGGCCCCTTAACCTCGTGACCATACACAAGTTCAAACAGTGAAAACCCTAAACTGGGATGTGGTACAGCCCTGTAGGCAAACAGCAACTGCTGCAACACTAGGTCCCAATTATTGGAGAATTCGTTGATGAATTTTCATATCATGGCCCCCAAAGTTCCATTGAACCTTTCCACCAGGCCATTGGTTTGATGGTGGTACGGAGTGGCAACCAAGTGATTCACCCCATGAGTTTCCCACAGTTTTTTCATGGTCCCTGCCAGGAAATTAGACCCTGAATCTGTAAGGATGTCAGAGGGCCAACCTACCCTGGCAAAGATGTCTGTTAGGGCCAGGCACACAGTGTTAGCCCTGGTGTTGCCTAGAGCGACTGCTTCTGGCCATCGGGTAGCAAAGTCCACTAAAGTCAGTACGTACTGCTTTCCTCTGGGCGTCTTTTTTGGGAAAGGGCCCAGAATATCCACAGCTACTCGCTGAAATGGGACCTCAATTATGGGGAGTGGCTGGAGAGGGGCCTTGACCTGGTCTTGAGGCTTACCCACTCTTTGGCATACCTCACAAGACCGGACATACTTGGCAACATCCTTGCCCATCCCCTCCCAGTGGAAGGACTTCCCCAACCGGTCCTTGGTTCTGTTCATCCCAGCATGGCCACTGGGATGATCATGGGCTAAGCTTAAGAGCTTCCCCCGGTACTTAGTTGGAACACCAACTGTTTTTGCGGCTGCCATTCTTCCCGGTGTCCACCAGAAAGAATTTCCTTGTATAAAAGTCCTTGGTCTATAACAAACCGGGATCGATTAGAAGAGCTGAGAGGCGGTGGGGTGCTCCGTGCCGCCGCCCACGCTTTCTGAAGGCTGTCATCCGCTTCCTGCTCAGTCTGGAACTGTTCCCTTGAGGCTGGGGTCACCAGTTCTTCCTCAGACTGTGGACTTGGGCTTGGTCCCTCTGGAAGCGATGTAGGTGATGGGGTTGTTTCCGTTGCTGGTGAACCGCTCTCCGCTGGTGCACCTGAGGGTATTTCAGGCTCTGGCTGAGCCTTTTGGGTATGGCTGTCTTTTGCTTCTGCCAGTTCTGGCTTGCTGGCGCCCTCTGGCGTTGAGTTTGAAGATGTGGTTGCACTTGCTGGTGCTGGTTGCTGTTCCAGTTCCGGGCCTGGGACTGGAGGTGCTGTGGCTGTTTCAGTGGTTGGCATGGAATCTGGATCCACTACCTCTGTCTGGGTCTCTGGTAACACAGACGGGGCCTCTGTGGACGGTTCAGGAACAGGAATGGGTCTGGAAGCTTGCCTGGTTTGGCTACGTGTAACCATTCCCACTCTCTTGGCCCGCCTCACCTGGTTGGCCAAGTCTTCCCCCAGTAGCATGGGGATAGGATAATTGTCATAGACTGCAAAAGTCCACATTCCTGACCAGCCTTTGTACTGGACAGGCAGTTGAGCTGTAGGCAAGTCTACAGCTTGTGACATGAAGGGGTAAATTGTAACTTTGGCCTTTGGGTTGATGAATTTGGGGTCAACGAAGGATTGGTGGATAGCTGACACTTGTGCCTCCGTGTCTCTCCACGCAGTAACCTTCTTTCCGCCCACTCTCAAATTTTCCCTTCGCTCCAAGGGTATTTGAGAGGCATCTGGGCCTGGGTATCTTTGGTGTGATGGTGGTGTAATGAATTGCACTCGCATGGTGTTCTTTGGACAGTTGGCCTTGATATGTCCCAGTTCATTACACTTAAAGCATCTTCCATCTGATGGGTCACTGGGCCGAGGTGAGTTACTGGAGACTGGTGAGGTGGAAGGGTAGGGTGTCTGTGGCTTTACTTGGGTGGTATGTGGGGTCTTTGGCTGTCCTCGGTTGTAGGGTTTATGGTCTGTGTGCCCCCTGGGGTAATCATTCCCCTTGACAGTAGCTTTCTTGCTTTCTGCCAGTTCCATCCATTTGGCTCCAATCTCCCCCGCCTCAGCGAGATCTTTGGGTTTTCCATCTTGTATGTACCGTGTGATGTCTTCAGGAACACCATCCAAGAACTGCTCCATTTGTATGAGGAGGTGCAGTTCTTCCAAGGTTTGAACGTTGTTTCCTGTTATCCAGGCCTCATAGTTTTTTGCAATGTAGTAGGCGTGTTTGGGAAATGACACCTCTGGTTTCCACTTTTGGGTTCTGAAGCGCCGACGGGCATGATCTGGGGTTATCCCCATTCTGTATCTGGCCTTGGTTTGAAAAAGTTTATAGTCATTAATTTGCTGCTTAGGCATTTCAGCTGCCACCTCTGCTAAAGGTCCACTGAGCTGTGACCTTAATTCTACCATGTACTGGTCTTCGGGGATGTTGTACCCAAGACAGGCTCTTTCAAAATTTTCCAAGAAGGCCTCGGTGTCATCACCTGCCTTGTAGGTAGGAAATTTCCTGTGCTGTGGAGCAATAATTGGCGCCGGGTTGTTAGGATTGGCTGGAGTCTGTTGCTTAGCCTTTTCTAATTCCATGGCCTGTTGGTGGGCTTCCCTCTGGAGTTCTATCTGTCTTCTGTGGGCTGCCTCTTCTTCTTCTAGTTTTCTTTTGTGTGCTGCCTCTTTGGCTGCCTGTTCTCTTTGGTAGGCTGCCAGTTTGATGCTTTCTTCCTTTTCTTTCAGCTCCAGTTGTCGCCTGTGTTCAGCTTCTTTGAATTGCGCTTCGGCCTCAATTTTTGCCTTAGAAGTCATGATTCCTGTTTTCTTGTGTTGGGGTGCCCTCCGGTGTTTATCTTCTGAACTGCAGGTTCTCTGTTGCCTCCTGAAGTCTGCCTAGCAACAGTGCCTTTAGCTAATCTTCAATGTTAAGTAAACCTGAAAAACCACTTTATTTGCATTTATATAGTGCTGGTAATGACTCTCAATGGGAGTGCTATTGTGTGACAAAAGACTCTTAATAGCACCTTAATGGTTTCTTGCTTAAGATGCAAGCTACAAACTGCCAGAGAGAGCAGAAAAAAAAATTCTCTCTGGTTCCCTTTTAAAACCAAACTGTTTCTCTCTGCTAAAAAGCCCTTAGCAGAGAAAAGAAAAATATAATATTCCTACTGGCTTCTGGATTCTGTCTATATCCCAACCGCTGCTACTCATATCATAACCTTAGTCCCAGATTTGGACCTTAGCGTCCAAAATATGGGGGTTAGCATGAAAACCTCCAAGCTTAGTTACCAGCTTGGACCTGGTACTTGCTGCCACCACCCAAAAAATTAGAGTGTTTTGGGGCACTCTGGTCCCCCTGAAAAACCTTCCCTGGGGACCCCAAGACCCAAATCCCTTGAGTCTCACAACAAATGGAAATAATCCTTTTTCCCTTCCCCCCTCCAGGTGCTCCTGGAGAGATACACAGACACAAGCTCTGGGAATCCAAACAGAGTGACTCCCCCTCTCCGTTCCCAGTCCTGGAAACAAAAGCACTTTCCTCTTCACCCAGAGGGAATGCAAAATCAGGCTAGCAAATTCAACACACACAGATCTCCCCCTGATTTTTTTCCTCCCACCAATTCCCTGGTGAGTACAGGCTCAATTTCTCTGAAGTAAAGAAAAACTCCAACAGGTCTTAAAAGAAAGCTTTATATAAAAAAGAAAGAAAAATACATACAAATGGTCTCTCTGTATTAAGGTGACAAAATACAGGGTTAATTGCTTAAAAGAAATATGAATAAACAGCCTTATTCAAAAAGAATACAAATCAAAGCACTCCAGCACTTATATTCATGCAAATACCAAAGAAAAGAAACCATATAACTTACTATCTGATCTCTTTGTCCTTACACTTAGAAACAGAAGACTAGAAAGTAGAAACTACTTCTCCAAAGCTCAGAGAAAGCAGGCAGACAGAAAACAAAGACCTAGACACAAACTTCCCTCCACCCAGAGTTGAAAAAAATCCGGTTTCCTGATTGGTCCTCTGGTCAGGTGCTTCAGGTGAAAGAGACATTAACCCTTAGCTATCTGTTTATGACATGCCTAGGTTAGCTAGAGATATCTTTGGAAGCCCACCAATGTTGGCTGTAAATTTTCTCAATCCTTAATTGAAGGGTGTCTGTAACAATCTTTAACTAACTTTAACAACAAGGAGTCCAATGGCACCTTAAAGACTAACAAATTTATTTGGCCATAAGCTTTCGTGGACAAAAACCCCACTCCTTGTTGTTTTTGTGGATATAGACCAACACAGCTAAACCTTGATCTTTAGCTAACTTTGTTTTTCTCTAAAGTGCTTTTCTGATGGTTGAGTTAAATAAGTGTTCACAAAAAAACAGATAAACATCAAAAAGGGTTTCTTATCTCACAGTCCTACCAGTTCGCCAATCACCACTGAGAACCCATTTCCTATAATATGATTGTTTGATTATGTAAGAAAAGGAAATAACTCCAGTATCTCCATAGAAGTCCAGACCCTTTAAAGCCTTAGAATGTTTAACTATTTGCAATCAGGCCTTGACAGCTATGCCTCTAAATCTGGACTGTCTACCGGAGGTGTTCATCTGGCCCCATTATCATAGTAATTGAACACCTCCCAACCTCCCCCACAATACCTCTGAGTGCAGGGAAAGTCTATTATTCCCAATTTACAGATAAGGAACGAAGGTGCACAGAGATACTAAGTCCTGGTCTACACTACAAGTCACACAAAAAGCCTGTGGTGGAGCAGGAAATTGAGCCCAGGCCTTAGGATAGCACTCTAATCACTAGGCCATCCTGCCTCACTGAAAGAAAATCATAATCATAAAAGGCCCTGATCCAAAGCCCATTGAAATTGCTGGAGAGATTTCAATTGGCTTCAGTGGATTTTAGGTCAGGCTCATAATGTATTTCTCATTATTTTTTCTGGCTCTTCTTTTTTTCCCAATTGCTTCATATATCATCCTTCATATATCATAATTTTTTTGTAACTGAGACACTAATAATATGAGCCCTAATGTCTTGTGTAAAGAATTTGCTCTCTCCCAGGATAATTAGGTATTCAGTTCTTTCAGATAAAATTATGCCTAGTTAGTCTCAAACACTTATCCGCTTGGCCAGAGCCTCAGACAATTAAAAAAAAACCCTATATCTAATATTCTCTGTACAATTCTGTAAATTTTGGTCAAGCTGTGATGTTAGCTTTTTTTATACTGCCTGTTGGTGAGAAGGAATATCATTTGGATGACCTCATACCACTTCAATTGCATCACTCTTGTCATTGTCCTATATAAAGTACTATGAATATATTGATATCTAAAGATATATGAGGGAGGAAGTCATTATTTTGAAAGTAGAAAGTTATTTTTCAATTTAGAAAATGTAATAGTGTCTCATATCGACAAGTTTAAGACTGATTTCGTGGAGGGCATGATAAGTGTTGATCAGTTAGATTTTTCAGTTCTTCCTTTAGGGCTTTGGACTTTTTGTGTGTAGGTGTGTTTGAAAGTTACCTAGTATCCACTGAGGTCCTTGTTTTTGTGATGTACACACCTGCCCACTAGAAATTAGACAGAGACCATCAGCATATTTTAGGAAGAACACTCATTGCAATATCGTGACATTTGAGTGTGTGTAGCTCTTGACAAACAAAACAGTGGATAATGATCTAACTCAACACAGGATGGTCAATTTCTATCTTGAAGTGTTTCCACTGATGCCGAACAGCTGTTATGTATAGGAGGACTTCAGTCAATACAAGCCAGGATCAGATTTATGCCACTGACCTTGAGATGAAAGTCTTTGTATGCAGTCCCTGGAGTCATCCAGCTTGTAGACAGGGATGTTTTATAACTTCATCTCTATCTTACTGTCCTTAATTTAAGATGCATCAACACCCCACCCTGAAAGTATGGCTATACATGAACATGAAATATAGCCGGCAAGAAGAACATAACATTTAGAACTTTACAACAGTAGTTTTCCCTCAGATACAGCATTGCCTCCCTTTGAAATAACTGGAACTGGCCACCGATGGAGGCAGGATAAGATTTGTTCCATCTATCCAGTATGGTGAATCTGGTATTTCCTAATTAGGTGGGAATTATTTTTGGTCTAGAATCACACTCCAGTCACTCTAAATACAATGGAACCTGGGGAGTTCCCAGCTATCCTGCAGAAATTTAGAATCTGTTTACAGGGACTCATTTTTGGTCCATGGAATTCACCCTGAGGGACACAATGGATTTTCAGGCTCCAAATCTGTCCCGTAGAGTATAATGAAAGTTCTGCACTGCGTGGCTAGTGTTATGCAAATTGCAGTATCAGTCACCATGGAACAAAGCAACAGGTTGCAACCCTCTTTGCCCCCGCTACCCCAGCAGAATCTCTCTCTCCTCACCTGCCTACCTTCATGGGGCTACATCTGTGATCTTGGATTTGTCCCCAAAAGCAAAATTTGTTCCTTCATTGTGCTGTTGTGACTCAATGAACACACTCCCTCTTTGGAAGCCAGAAACTTTGTGTCAGAATCATACAATAAGGAACTTTATTTTTAAAGAATGAGAGTGACCACTCAGCAAATGCGGTAGAAAGTCAAGATAAGACCAACACAGCACTGAATTCTGGCTCAACATCCCATTTGAGCCCAACCACATGGCCAACAGATGGCTGGTATAGGTCTTGGATTCTTTCCCCCCTTCTCACAACCTGCACATACTCGTAGCTGCTTTAACTGTTGTGCCTAAATGAAAAGTATCAGTTGTGAGCTTTAAACATTCCCTGTGAATCTTTTTAAAGGAAATATGAGGGAGGGAAAGAAAGAAACAGTCTTTCTTTTCTGATCTGCATTCCCACGCACCCACCCACTGCCCTGCCCTTTTATCCTTCCTTTCATCTTTTGAAAAGTTTCATTAACAAGCATCTTCAAAAAGAAGAACGAACACAGTTCTACCGCTGCCCAGCATTCCACAGCAAAGTAATGGCAACAAGCTCTGGGCTTGTGTACAGTGCATGGAGGGTGACTGTTGCGAAGATGTTTTATTTATTTTTTTACATCAAGAGTCAAAAAGATAACTTCTCTGCAAAGTTCTCTTTGATGGCCAAGAGGAGGCTGCAAATGTATGCAGGCAGGTGTCTTCCTGTTGTTAAACTCCCAAATGATGTATGATCGTTTCCAGAAATAATTAAGCCCCCAGCTCCTCTGTTGCAAACTCTGGGAGATCCTCAAGGACCTGATACCTCTAAATTCACTGTATCCACTGTAAATCAGTTAAAATACGTAGTGCAGCTACACCTTGGGATCTGTACAGGGTCATCAGTGGAGTTAAGAAATAGAGTTCCTAACTCTCTTAGCTAGTGAATTTTTTTTCTCATTTTGTCCTCTTCTCTTTTCTTAGGTTGAAAAAAGCCCAAATAAGTAGCTGTATCCATTTCTATTAGCAACTGATACCAAGCTCTCAACAGCATCCTGAGTTTTGCTGTGCATCACTGTATCCTGCATAGTGATTTCCCATCCTGGAAGCATATTGTAGCTTTATTTTCAGTCACCCTAATAAGCTAAGAACTAACACCACTTCAGTGATAGGAGTGAGTAGAAAGAGAGAACTAATCAAGAAACAATAAAAATCAGTATAGACACATGCAGGACCAGATCGTTAGTGCCAGTCGTCATAGTTCCATGGAAATGTTGATTAGGTGCTAGTCAGCGTAGTATCTAGGCACTGAGCAGTAAGGATCTGTTGAAAGACCAGTATTAACTTATCAGCTTTTGAAATGACCTCCCCACTTGTGGCTGGAGGACACTTTCAAGGCAATGGCGCACAAGTGGATATTGCAAAGATACAACCTATTTATCCTTAATTATTTTTTTTTAAAGTAGCACACTACCTTTCCGAAGTACAGCTGCTGTTTAACATTTGGATTAACATCTGCCACACCTCAGTGAAATCATAAATATTTAGAAGAACTTAGGCTGTTATACATGGAGAACATTGCTCTAAATTATTCTTGTCTGCACTATGATCAGTAGGTCAATCAAATCTCTGCCAGAACCAAGCATCTTTTCTTTTGTTTTCTTTTCTTTTCTTTTCTTTTCTCTTCTCTTTTTGGAAACAGCAATACTGCTACCTGCTTCCCTTTCCAAATATGAGGCGCATACATATTATGTAGCAAATCCTGTTTGGACTACAACCTGCCTGATCTTTTAAATTTGTTCTTTTTCTAATTTACTGCTTCTTAAATTTCAGAAATTAAAATATTGCTTCCTGTTGGAAAAATGTCTTTTTTGCAAAGCATATTCAGAGAATTTATATTTTCCCTGACTTTATCAAAAGGTGAAATACTTAACATTTCATTCACTTAATGCCTAGCTATGAAATTTACTTGCAGCAGAAAATAAAATAAACTAACTCTTGAACCTTCTGAGTCATTGGTTTGGACTGACCCCAGTTTGGTAGAGACCAGCAATCATTACTGTCTGCTGGTTATTTGATGGACTTTGTGGAATGACTTGGTGGTCACAGTGTGGGTGAAATGAATCGGCGGTTCACTGGACTGGGACTCGTGATATCTGGGTTTAAAATGTTCATAGTGCAGTGTTTAAAACATTCCACAGCCTTCCGGTCTGACCTTGGGCAGGTCATTTAGGCCCAAATATTTAAAGGTATTTAAGTGTTGCTATACTCAGCGTTGCAATGCCTTACTGAATTAGTGGCCGGAGACTCATTTTCAAAAGGGATTCAGGCACTCGGGAGTCAAAATTTCATTCTAACTGCCTAAATCCCTTTTGAAAATGAGTCTTTTTATACTCAGCATCTGATCTCCCAATGATCTGTCACACACCACCATTCTTTTCGGAACTGTCTCGAGCTTATTTGCATCTCTCTGCCTAATGCTAAGTACATAAATTTGCACCTTTTGATTACTTATGATGAGGAACATTTATTTATGTGAGTCAGTAGGAATGCTGATAAGAGGAAGGCTAGGAGAGTCGGGTCCTGTCAAAATCTGAAAGGAGAACTGTATCCCAAAATGAACAATGCTCTGTAAGGTACTCAGTGGAATTTCCATGGTAGTTTTGTGCAAACAGACTCAAACTC
The DNA here is from genome assembly GCF_025201925.1 of Gopherus flavomarginatus. Lineage (NCBI taxonomy): Eukaryota > Metazoa > Chordata > Testudines > Testudinidae > Gopherus > Gopherus flavomarginatus. The sequence continues at coordinate 41,467,182 of NC_066628.1, read as the reverse complement.
ACAAGAGAGGAATATGTTACCCTGCCAATTAAGTAGCCACTTATCACCAGGAGTTGAATCTGTTTCCCTTGTTTTAGGCCTCTGGGTGTTACTGACATACAAATAATAAAAGGCCAAGGGGCTAAGAACAAACAAAAGATATAATTCAGGCACACGATTCTCTGAATTACTAAAAAGATCAAGCTAAGGAATAACTAAAATGTTACAGTTGGTGCCAGAAAGAAGGAACACTTTAATTACATACACATCTTATCATTTGTCCCCAAGTTCTGAGGGATCAGCCGGCGAGTGTCTGATGAATGGATCTTTTATTAATTTCAGAACTGCTGCTAAAATCTGAGGATGTATTGGATTTGAAGCTTGCATCTGATACACAGAAATCAAACTGACTTACACATAATAAGGGAGAATAGCTGCCCGTTGCCTATCCTGGGAACGCAATAAAAGGAAATGAAGGATATATGCTATTGATGTGAAAAAGGAAACCATATAATTACATGGAAGGAGCCTTGAAGTAACAAAAGCTTTATGGCTGGTTAAAAAGAAGGCAAGTTTCTGAGATGCATAGCAAGCAGTCAGAAATTTCAGATGCTATTAATTCCCCACTACTAAAGGAAAGGCATTGCAGTGGTGGTTAGCTCAGAAGTTTCTTTTGACTCTAAAGTTTCTGAAAAGTTAAGCCACAAGGTTTACAGGCCCACAATTTATTCAGACTTAACAATATTATTTTTAAAACTGACCTGATTGTGAAAAATCCATCAATTCCTCCCAAAATAAAGGCTGCAGTTTGGAAACCATCCAGCTGCTTAACTGGACAACCTGCCAAGAGCAATCATGGATGTCTGGGTTTCTTCACCATTGTGGGTGTGCTTGAGCATGTATATCATGTGACCTCTCCACATGTTGCCTCTGTTCCAATAAGAATGAGATGGTGGGATATTGAAATATAAAAGCATCCTCCTTTCTGAAGCAATTAAGCGCATCAGCACAGTATTTTTAACCCATGTTGATGTGTCCATATTAGGGTATGTCTAACCTTCAAGTTGGGGGTGAATGATCAAGCTAGTATGATAACAATAAAGTGTAGATGCAGTGGCACAAGTGGCAGCTGGGGTATGTACTGAGGTATGTACTAGCCACCCTGAGTATGGGCCTAGCGTCTCAGATGGGTATGTACTTGGGGCGGCTACCCACTCCCACTGCTTGTGCCAATGCAGCTATACTCTACTTGTAGCTTGATCACTGCTAATACGAATATATCGCCTTGAGTTGGGAATCGCAATACATCTCAAAGAGTAGATATACCCTGAGAATCCTAGGGTATATGTTCACTGCAGAGTTAACACAGGCTGAGGTTTTGCTCCTGCTCCCATTCTCCCATCCACTCTCACAAACCTCTGGGCCAAGTCTGGTGATGCTTTCAACCCAGGTTAGCTGGCTCACCTGCAGTTGTAAGCTAAAGCTTGGGTGCGTCTTTCACTGAGACAGGTAACCCATCCACTTTGCAGAGAGGATACAGGCTAAACCATCCGAATGTGGACCCATTGAGAGAAATTTGGGGAACCATCATGTTCGCTGTGGCCCTGCCCCCCACCTCCCATTTCATCCCAGTTGCAGACATTTTGGGGTCCCTGGTACGACTGTTCACTTTCCTGCCCTCTTATAAGCTGTGAGTGCAGATAATTTGCCATGCCTTCCCATAATTTGCCTGTCTGCCCAGAAGGACAGACAAGTTCGTAAGAATCAAAGAGCAGTTTACTGCACTGTAGAGAATCATGGGATATGGCCTCAGAAGTCCTAGAGAGAGACAAGACCTAGTGCAGCACCAGTGAGGAAACAGGGCTTTGCAGTGTGGCAGTTTACACCTGGCAAGGCTAACCCTGGCTGATCACCCAAGTTAACTCTGCAGTGAAGACACCCCCATAAAGAAGATAAGACAGTTGTAGTATTGCCCCATCTTAGCTGGTCAAGAAAAACCCTTGTGAAACTCTCCTAGTGACAGAACAGCCTGTCAGAGAACGGATGCTAGTGTATTTCATTGGCCTGTCTGCTGCTAAGAATAGAGCAGACAGGGAAAATGCTGGGAAAGAATTTGATATATGTTCATACTCATGAGTTCAAACACCCAGGGTAAGAAAAAAATGAAGTCTTAGGAAATATTCCTGTGTGTTTAAATTGCGACAAATAAGAGATGCGAGGGGAAAAATGTATTGTTTTTATTGATTACTAATAAAATGTTCACTGACATTATAAACTCATCAGGAATTAACAGGACTCCTTCATGTTTCTATTGTTAAAAATGGTAGGCCTGGTTCTCCTTGCACTTCAGATTGTTCTGGACAATATGGGTGTAAAAGAGCAGTACACCCTTGGCACAGGTATAAATAATGTCACTGGGCAATGAAAAATCAGGCCCTGAATTCAGAGCGTGAGCTGGTCTAAATCAATCACCTCATAGTGTTAGAGGGTTCCTTTTCTGTCACAAACTTTAGTGAATGACCCACATAAAATCAGACCCGGTGTTTGCCCCTTGAATTAATTACCTGGATATGGTTATCTGGGCCTAGACAAATAATAAGATATTTTGTTATCACTCATTTAAAAGGGGTGTGACATTTGTGTAGTGTATTTCCAGTGTTTGAAAATTCACTCGTGTGTGGAAAATAAAGCACTAAAGTGCTGTAAGCAAAGATTCTGGGAGTTTATTGTCACAATACAGACACTGTAATATGTTCAATTAGTTTCAGTTAGTTGTTTTATATGAAATACATTTTCAGATGGGAGTCAATCTGGTATTCCAGCAACCATAACTAAATCTATGCAAGTATTTGCATCTACAGATTACACGCTAGGTCTATTTTTGTCTATCTTCCTTGTGGACTCTTTTTTATTCAAAAGATTAAGATGATAATTAAAAGATAACATTATATATTTCATTGGCTGGTATTACAGTTAGCAGGAATTTATGTACAGAAGGAAACACAGAGATCTCAAAAATGTGTTTCCCTGGGTAGTCATGGCTAGAGCTGGTTGGATAGTGGGAAAATTGTACTCAACTAAATTAATTGCCAACCGATTAAAAAGATTGATAAATAATTTATTTGATGAATAATATTCAGCCATGCACATAAGTGGCATGATGGGAAAATATAACCTTGAACAGTTACTCAAGAACAGCTGCCAAAAAAATCACAGCCATTATTATTCACAGTGAACACACATAATGGTATTAATTTACTGGGTTTGCAAACACTATGAATTTTTTAACAATTTCAGTATCAGTGATATTTTTTCCTGTTACAGCTACAATTGTGTATCAATTTCTATGTAATCTAAAGATAGTAATGGGCATTGCCTTTGGGAATGAAAACAGGTGGACTCTCATATTAACATGATTTGCCACAGGAGGTCAGCATTTTCTATTGATATTTTTTCCTAATGGAAACACATCTGGCTGCAAAAGATTAACATCATCAAACAGAAGGACTCAATTTCTTATCTCTGTAAAATGGACTAGATTCTGGATCTCAAATCCATCATTTGAAACCCAGATTAAGTTGAGATCAGAATATGGTCTCATTTTTTCTCAAGCAGAGACTCAACAGGAAGACAAAAAGAATTATGGATAGAGCTATTGGGAAATTTCTGCTGGAACAGTTTTTCATAGTGAAATGCCAATTTGATTAAATTGAAACCTTCTATGGGAACATGTCAATTCTGACCAAATTTTGTTTTGGGAGCAGAAAATTTGTTCTGATAAGATCAAAATGTTCTGTTTTCATACCGTTGAAATGTTTCATTTTTGTTTTTACTTATATAAGTTGTAATATAATGTACAATAGAAGTCAAAATCTAAACTAAATGTTTTGATTATCTTGAAATGAAAATTTTCAAAATTTTTCAGAATATTTTATTTTGTGGGAAAATTCCACAATTTCAACTTTTTGTTCAAATGTGGAACAAAAGCAAATTTCAAAAGAGCAAACCTTCCCACAGGATGGAAATTCCAGGTTTCTCTCCACTCTACTGAAGAGTGACAAGGAGCTGATATCTAGTGTTAGTAGATGAAAAGACAGAGAATAGGTAGTATAGGCTTCTGATTAAAGGAAGTGGCTGGGAATTAGGACTTCTGGGTTTATTCACAGCTCAAACAAATTAAAAGAAGATATAGGTCCATACTGAAACCCTGGATCCTAACACCCCTAAACTTTAGGGAAGTTTGGATGTAACCGCAAGATCTAAATTCTGATGTTTGGGTATAGCTTTTATTAGAGATATCACAAAATGTTTCACTCATTAAAGAAATAGCAGAAAACGTAGGCAGTTGGTGTGCTGAGACCATTGGCTATCATGCTGACCGACACAGTCTCATTGTTTTCTTGTGTTCCCCATCTGTCTGTTTCCTCTTGTCTTGTCTCATACCTCGCTCTTTGGGGCAGGAGCCATATTTTTGCTGTGTGTCTGCGCAGGGGTTCTGGGGCTGCTACGTGCTATCGCAGTACACATGAATAAATAATAAAAGACTTCTTTACAAAAGAGTCTAAGAATTGCCAGATGATCTCTCAAAACAAAGCTGTGTATAAAACAGTAGTTATGAGGACACAGAAATACCAACTTAGAAAAGAGTCCAGAAGGGGGGATTGGCTTTGATGATAAACTGGATTCTCTCACATGCTTGAAATTGTACAGCAGGATACTGTAAGCAAATGTTAAGTTCTCATGTAAGGTCTAATGTGAATTCTGAAGATGATTCTGTACCACCCCACTGAGGAAGAGGCAGTAAAACGCAAGCAATGCCAACTGCCTGAAGTAACAAAGAAACATTCAACAACAGCACAATGGCAACATTGCATACCAAGTAATTCAGTCATTGTTTACACTTTCAGTGTATGTCTACATTGCAGTACAAAATTTGCAGGACCGAGTCTCAGAGTCCAGGTCAGCTGACTCAGACTCACAAGGTTTGGGTTTATAGGGCTATAACACTGCAGTGTAGAAAGACAGAATAGAGGGATTAAAAAGAATAAAAACCCAAGGTTTAATAGCTAGATTAGAGGAAAGTCAAATTTGCTGCAGCCTTTTGCAAAAGTGTACTTTTGATGCAGTGAAACAGACTTCCCTATTTTTCCCTGTCTGTGTAAGAAAATGAATTAAAATCAGATTAAATTAATATCAAACATATTATATGATGTGGCAGATACAGTAGTAAAATGGGGAACTCAATGAAATATAAAATGTATATAAAAGGGAAGTCAACCATAAGTGATACAGCTTTGGACAAAATATTGTAAACTTTAATGATGGTTTATCTCATGGGCAATCCTGGTATAAAAGAAAGGAACTGCATTCATATTGATTTCTTTTAGTTTAAGTGATAAAGGCTAATATTCACTATCAAACATGCTTATGCTATCTAGTTATGAAATATACCTGTGCTGAAAAAGGCAGTAAATAAAAGGAACTGAAACCAAATAGTGTGTTTATAGGGACACTTGACCACAGAGTAGAACAATCAGAAATACAATGGTTTGCTTAATAATTCACAAACTCAGCTATACACACCCACCATTGTTAAAACAAAGAACAGAAATGGAAGATTTATACAGTTGTTCCAGCCTAATGGAACAACAGTCCTTGAAGTGACTTTGCATTATGCAATGGAATCTTAAAACAAGTTTAAAGAGCATCAAAGAATATGGAGGGATTTTGTATAAATTATATGAACTTTAAACTGGACATTTAAGCAACTAGTAGAATGTTGGTGGAAAAACTTCAACCTAACAAGCATAAATGCAAAGATGGCCAAGCAATTCACTGCAAAAGGGCCCAGAAAACGTGACTTGTGGAGGTAAGTTGCTAACTGGAGCAAATCACAGTGTTCGAGGTATGTTCCGATGCTTGTACCAACATCTAAAACCTAACTTATCTTATACAAGCTGGTGTGACAAGTTGTGCTGCAGAAAGAGACTGGAAAATTCCAATCCCCATTGCAAGAACTCAAAGCTGATGTTTTGTTCCCTGACTGAATGATTAGAGAAGATTACTTTCATTTGGGTTGGACATTTCCAATCTTCAGAAGTACTATGGGTCACCACCTGATTAGTCCATGCTAGCATCTCCAAGAAAAGGAACCAAGTTGGACTATCGAGCAGAAATAAAATGGTCTGTCTCCTTCAGCCCATCACTTCATGAAAGCTGAACACACTTGGAAGGGGGAAAACTAAGGCCCTGAGGCAGCCAGCTGGGAGTCCTTCTGGTGACATCAAACACTTATCTCAGATAGGCACCTTTAACTGTCCTTCTATTTTCCAGAATTTGGGTTGCCATCTAGTGCACTGGGAAAATACTATAGTCATGTCCATCCTTGGATCCACCTGTGTTCGGCGATTGGCACCACCATGTCGTGCGACGGACACTGGATAAAATTACCATACTTAGTGATGGACATTGGGGCGGGGGAGGGAGATATGTCATTCAGTCATTCAATTTTTTGAAAAACTACCACAGACCTCAACATTTTTACCACAGACACGTTGCTGTCCCTGCCTGTGTTTGCAACATCAACTCCTGCTGTAAACAATAACCGAGCTGAAAGCTGATGGTTAAGCAAAGAACTAGTGAAAAGTAACAGAGATTTTCTCATGTGAAGGCCCAAAGCAGTCAATTGATCACATCCTGAAACGGAGTACTTAATTCATAAAGGAATATATAGGTTTGTGTGTATTTACAGCCTGTCACAAAGTTACAGTGTTTCTTTATTTTGTAACAAATTTCAATTAAGATTGCTGTAAAGTAGCTTTACAGCTGAACACATTATGCTTGTTAACTAGGATTATAGAACACTGGATATGTGTCTACTCTAGTTAATTGGTTTCATGCTGCCTTTCAAGTTTGAGGTGTCTATAGACCTAAAACGACACCAAGTACGCAAGCTTTTTGAACTTCACGCAGTCTATCATAAATGTAGGCGTTTAGGAGTGTTAGTCAGATGCTGGGTCTAATACCATTCATTGGGAAATAGGTACTATAGTTCCATTGGGAAGGAGATCTTGATGAGCTGGTATGTAAGTAATTGACCAAATTGTTTTGGTTTGTTTTTCTTCTGTTGTGTTAGCAAAACCAGAGCTGATAATAACCAATTGCACAAGCGAGGTCCCATTCTGAGGGCTCAGTCAAAAATCTAAACAAAGTCATCTTCCCAACATAGGGAGTGAGTATAAGTGTTGTTTCTATTGTAGTTGTGTAATTTGATTCTGAAAACCTCAATGGCTATACTGACCAATTTTCCAGTTTAATTAGCCAAATCATTTTCTGATACCATTTTTGCTGCCTATACTATTAATTGCTATTCCGATATTTATTTTAAAAGTTACATTTTAACAGTATAACTAACAAACAACAACAACAAAAAATCCCTTCTGCTGTTTCCTGCCTCTTGTGGTTGAAATAGTCAGATGCCCCAGAATATGAAGGTAGCTTGTGCTATGAGGAATATGGAGGGTTTAGGTGTTTTAAAAAAGCATCGCTGCTGTTATAGTTTTGCATCTATGTCTCTCTCTCTCTCTCTCTCTGTCCTTGGTGGATTTTATAAAGCTTATTCAGACAGCTACTGACTGTCTATTTGTTTTATTGTTGCTCTTGATTTGACAGTTGCAGGAAATTTTGCTGATGATTTCTTTAGCCTATGCACCCCTGCTGTTTTCTCAACAGCACCACCTCCATGGAGTCTTCAGAAGGTTCAATAGGAATTACTTTAATCAACTTTCCAAATTTTCTTTCTTCTTTTCCGTCATTCCAAAGTCCAGTACACCCATTCTTCAACTTAGCACATCCTTTTAAACAGTAATAAATATAATATTGTAAGGCTGCTACTCTGCTCTAGTTGGATAGAGTTTAGGGGTACCCCTACAGACTATCAAACACCAAGTACTCACCTTCCAAAGAAGTCAGAAGACATTTATTACCTACAGGTACTTTCCCAGTCTCTCAGGCAGCCATCAGTCCTCAAAGAAGGGAGTTCCAAAGTGACATTCCCAGGCTGTAATTTAAAAATTCAACCTCCCAGACAAAAGTCATCCAATCAGTTATTTACAGCATTCCTGTAGTTTGACAGCAAAATGAATCAGACTTCAGTGATGGTCAGCTGGGTTTACACTGATGTAAATAGGAGGAGAATGTGGTCTGACTCATATGGCAGCATTACGTGAAAAGGGTCCCATTAGCTCTTCACAGCCGCGATCTTTTCTTCCATCTCCAATAACTTCCTTAACATCACTGGGTCCAATTCTCTTCTCATTCACACTGGTGTAAATCAGAATTAGCTCCACTGGAGTCAATGCAGTTAGATGGGTGTAAAACAGGAGAAAGTTGAAGCATTAGGTCCTCCAAGTTCAGTGTACTTTATATTCAAAATGTCTTTAGCATAGTTTGATCTAAAATAGCCATTAAAGCTATTATGCAAAATATGCAAGATTAATGTGATTTTTCATTCAATGAATCTCCATTTGATTTTAATTTCTGCTGCTGTCCTGGCTTGGTTTACTGGCACCAGCTCTTAGGCTAGACCAGAGACTAGGAAATGGGGTTGGGAGAACAGAAAACCCTTTTTGCACTTTTAAATCCAGGTAGTAATGCCTAAACTTGGCTCTCACATGAGACCCGATCCCAGCAAAGCCAATGGAGATAAATCTCATTGATTTCAAAGGTGTCTGGCTCATGCCCTTAAATGGTCTAAATCTGGAGTAGCTCCACTGAAGTTAAAGCTGGAGTTACTCTAGATTTACATTAGCAGAAATGAGAGCAGAATTTGGCCCCTTGAATGCTCTGTGCGTTCATATTGCTAGGTATGAGGAAAAAGAGGAATTCCAATCAGATACCAGAATACATTTTCTTAGAAGAATTCTCTGTGTTTTTAACATTAGACAAACTAAGAAAATTAACACCAACTTAAAGAAAAAAAATCTTTCATTTTATTGATTTGTGTATTATGCAAATATTTTTTTTTTAAAAATCAACCATCATATTACTTTGACTTACTCCCTGAAGATGATATCTATGTTTTGGTAATTAAAAATTGCAACATTACATTTTTATGAACAAATAAGAAGTCATCAGGCTCCAGAACATAACTGTAGTAATCCACATTTGATCCGTTTAGGAGAACAGTAAAGCACGTGTGGAACTGATCACAGGACTAATCACAGAACTAAAAATTAATGTTAGCTTAGGTACAAGTGATGACTTGATCACATTTCTAATGTGCAAACAGAATAAAGTCCAGACCAGTAATACACATACGGAGTGCTTTAAAAAGGCCAGTTTCACAAGGCTGAAAACAGTTATGATCCATATCAGCTGGGAAGAGGAATTTAACAAGAAAAATGTCAATGATAACTGGGAATTGTTAAGAACATTTCACTAAATGTCCAATAAGTCATGATCAAGGAAGAAGGGCATATTATTTAAAAAACAGACCTGGTTTAGACAGAGACGTGAAGGGAGCTATAAAAAAAGTTAAACAATAAAATACATGGAAGAAAGGGGAAGTTGACAGTCATGAATATAAATCAAAGCTAGGAACTATAGAAAATTGATAAGGGACACAAGGATAAATCTACGGCCAGCACAGTTAAGAACAATAAGAAGGATTTTTTTTTAAAGTATATTAGGAACAAAAAGAATCCTAACAATAGTATTGGTCTATTACTAAATGGAAATGATAGAATTGTCAATAATAATAATACAGAAAAGGCAGAAGTGTTCAATAAATATTTCTGTTCTGTGTTAAGGGGGAAACCAGATAATGTGGTCATCTTATATGATGATGATAATACACTTTCCATTCCACTAGTAGGTCAGGAGCAGCTGTTAAAGTTAAGTATTTTTCAGTCAGCAAGTTCAGGTAACTTGCTTCCAAGAGTTTTAAAACGCTGGCTGAGGAACTCACTTGACAGTTAATGTTGGTTATCAAGAAGTTTTGGACCACTGCAGAAGTCTAGAAGACTGAACTGAAGCTGATGGTGTGCCAGTGTTTAAAAAGAGTCAATGGGATGACCAAGTAATCATAGGCTTGTCAGTCTGACATCAATCATTGGCAAGTTAATGGAGTGATTGATATCAGATTTGATTAATAAAGCATTAAAGGAGGGTAATATACTTAATGTCAACAAACATGGAGTCTCAATTAGATCCTGTCATATTACCCTGCTATCTCTTGTTGATGAGATTACAAATTTGGTTGCTAAAAATAATAGTGGTAATCTAACACTTAGATTTCTGTGAGGCATTTGACTTGGTAACACATGACATTTTGATTAAAAAAGTAGAATATAAACTTAACATGGCACATTAAATGGATTGAAAGGCTAGTTAACTGATAAGTCTCAAACTGTAACTGTAAACAGGTAATCATTGTCAAGTGGGCATGTTTCTAGTGGTCTCAGGGATTGGTTCTTGGCCCTATGCTACTTAACATTTTTTATCAATGACCTTGTCATAAACAGATAGTAGGGTTTAATAGTACAAAAGTACTTCATATCTCTTTTGCCAGTAAAGGGTTAACAAGTTCAGTGAGCCTGGCTGTCACCTGACCAGAGGACCAATCAGGGGACAGGATACTTTCAAATCTTGAGGGAGGGAAGTTTTTGTGTGTGCTGTTAGTGTTTGGTTGTTGTTCTCTCTGGGTTCTGAAAGTGACCAGACGTGCAACCAGGTTTCTCTCCAATCTCCCTGATACAGGTTCTTATAGATTCAAAATAGTAAGTACTAGATGATAAGGCGAGTTAGGCTTATGTTTGTTTTCTTTATTTGCAAATGTGTATTTGGCTGGAAGGAGTTAAAATGTGTATTTGGCTGGAAGGATTTTAATTTGTACTTGTATACTTCGGCTGGAAGGGCATTCCCAGTGTCTATAGCTAAAAGACCCTGTACCTATTCCATTTTAAATTTACAAAGATAATTTTTACTGTTTTTTCTTTCTTTAATTAAAAGCTTTTCTTGTTTAAGAACCTAATTCTTTTTTTATTCTGGTGAGACCCCAGGGGACTGGGTCTGGATCTACCAGGGAATTGGTGGGGAGAAAGGAGGGAAGGGGGAGAGAAAGGTTAATTTTCTCTCTGTGCTAGGATTACTTTCTCTCTCAGGAAAAGTCTGGGAGGGAGAGAGAGAAGGAAGGGGGAAGGTGAATTTTCCTCTCTGTTTTAAGATTCAAGGAGTTTGAATCACAGAGATCTTCCAGGGTAACCCAGGGAGGGAAAGTCTGGGAGAGGCAACGGTGAGGGAAAGGGTTTACTTTCCTTGTGTTAAGATCCAGAGGGACTGGGTTTTGGGGATCCCCGGGCAAGGTTTTGGGGAAGAACGGAGTGTACCAGGCACTGGAATTCCTGGTTGGTGGCAGCGCTACAAGTACTAAGCTGGTAATTTAGCTTAGAGGAATTCATGCTGGTACCCCATCTTTTGGACGCTAAGGTTCAGAGTGGGGAATTATACCATGACAGACCTGGAAGAAAACAAAATCATCATGATAAAGTTTGCAGATTACACAAATATTGGACAAGTGGTAAACAATGAGAAAGAGAGGTTGCTGATACAGAGCAATCTGGATCCCTTGGTAAACTGAACTCAAGCAAACAAAATGTGTTTTAATATGGCTAAATATAAATGTATGCATCTAGGAATAAAGAATGTAGGCCATACTTATGAGATGGGGTACTCTGTCCTGGGAAACAGTGACTTTCAAAAAGATTTGGGGTGAATAATCAGTTGAACATGAGATCCCAGCATGATGCTGTGGCCAAAAGGGCTAATGTTATCCTTGGATGCATAGAAAGAGGAATCTCAAGTAGGAGTAGAGAAGTTATTTTATATCTGCATTTGGCATCCGTGTGACCACTGCTAGAGTACTGTGTCCATTTCTGGTACTCACAATTCAAGAAGGATGTTGATAAATTGGAAAGGGGTCAGAAAACCGCCACAAGAACAATTAAAGGATTAGAAAAAGCCTTTTAGTGATAAATGAAATAGATTGATCTGCTAGAGTCTAACAAAGACAAAGTTAAGGGGTGACTGGATTACAGTCTGTAAGTACCTACTTGGGGAACAAATATTGATAATGAGCTCTTCAGTCTCGTAGAGAAAGGTATAACATGATCCAATGGCTGGAAGTCGAAGCTAGACAAACGTTAGCCCTGTGCCTGTGCACCACTTAAATCCTTTTGTATTATGTTCCTTGTAGCCTAATAACATTTGAAGAATTGCAGGGGATGCAAGTGTTGCATAGGCCTTATTCTGGCCCTCTGCAGGGGTGAATTTCACCATAAGACTAACAGGAGCAGAGTTTAATAGTCTGGCCCATTTGTATATGACCATATCTAGCTCCACGAACTATACAACTTGTTCTCCTTTGAGTTGAGAAGTAGAGGTCTGTGGTTTTTGGTGCTGAAAGTCCCAGGATCATTCCCCACTCGACATGACAGTATCTGTGTAGATGAGAAGCCACAATTTGTAACACATTTTGCAATTATGTCTTTCCCATACGTTTAAAATTGAATTATACAATTCTTAAACTGCATAAAATAAATGATCCTTGATGGGATGGTTCACTTATGTCACATTAACTTACAGTTACTTCTAGCTGCTCAAACGTCCTGCATAAGGGCAATGTTCTTTCAGGTTCTCACAGAAGTACTCAATTTTGGTATTCCACCACCCTGATCTTTCTCAGTGTCAGACGGAGTCACACACGTAGAGAGAGCAGACTACTTACTATACCATGCAGATCTGAGAAGAGGATTTTGCCTTAGGGAAGCAATGAATGAAGGGCCACTTAAACCAGTTTCATATTCTGACAACATGCTCTTTTTTTATATCGTATGTCTTATAATCCTTAAATTCCTGTTTCTGATGTAGAAGTGTGATACTGAAAATAATGTTCCTCAAGTCCAATGTGTCCCCAGTTCTAAAACTGGTAAATTGCTTAGGTTCTCTGCCCCGTATACACATGCACATGGAATCCCTGGTGTATCTGAGTATCCGGGAAATGAGTTTGACAGAATTCCCTGAATGCTTACCCTCTCCATTCAGGCCTGCTGGAATACCTAAGCCATTCTACATTTTTAATGCCCATCTGGTTTGCTAATACTATAGTTTGACTTTAAAAGATGAAGCTTTATCATCTTTAATGGTTGTTAACAGCTCCATTAATTGAAAAGCCATGCACTTCACATGCACAGTGCATGTTTGTCACCAAATTCTATAACTGATTATGTTCCACTTATCTGATTTACATATTACCCTAATTACATAATTAGACTCAATTGCAGTTATTGCCCATAGGACAATCTGTTAAAATTATCACCAAAAAGAAAAAAAATACATTCATAAAACTGATCCAATTTGGCTTCTGCCACTTCAGTAATTAAAGGCTCTGGGGTGCTGGAACAATTTGTATAATGAGGGTGCTGAGAACCATTGAACCAACTGTAAACCCTGTATATGATGGAAACCGCTTAAGCCACGGGGTGCAGCAGCACCCCTAGTTCCAGCACCTATGTAAGGACTCGATTCTGCCACCATTGAAATCAAAGGGACTTTTGCTACTGATTTCAGAGGGAGCAGGAGTGAGACTGTACCTTGCATCCTGGAGCTCTTATGCCATAAGTGATGTTTTCTCATAAAATACTTTGTCCCTGTGTCTCAAAAGGGTCACACTCCGTGCATGTGTGTCTATGCACAGACACACACACATATATTATCTACCTGCTGCAAATAGTTATGATTTTAGTCAGAAACATCTGAAAAAAACAAACATCTCTGCTACTATCCAGGTATCTCTTATTTTTGGAGTACAAAATAGTTATAAATTATCATCACCAATGCTAAAAGAATGGGTTAAATTCTAGTCCCAGGTTCAACTCAACAGGACCTGCTGAACACAATGTACTCATGTAAGTAGGAGTGAAATATGCTCCATTATCAAGCTAGTTTTCACAGAGGAGGGATTTTTATGTAATCCAGATGGCAGTTCCGCTTTCATGCAAGCTGCCTATCCTACCTGCACCCACCTTTGCGTGACATTTATACCTCAGCTAAACTGACATGCTACCTCCAGAGTAGTCACAGTGAAATCCTAACTGACGGGCATGGATGCAGGCTGCCAATAAACCATTTAAGAATACCAAATGTGCATGCTGAGACAATATTCTCAGCCAGAATTATTTTAGCAGTGATCTGACCCAAGCTTTGAAACTATAGTGAGTGGATGTGATGCTCCTGCTAGGATTAACTTAAAGAAAGCATGTGTTGCTGGCTAATGGAAGAGCTATGTTCTGATCAAGACTGGTGTCCAAGGAGGTTGAGAATAAGTATTCTACAGCACCTGACGGTCCTAGTAGGCTCCTCACAAAACACACTTAAGAACGGTTCTGAAGGGTGGCTGGATTTGTGCAGAATACAGCAAGGTTTCCCATTCTGCGGGCTTTTGAGCAAGGAAGGATAGGTAGAACAATCTGAACTGGACTCTTAGAGAGGGTTTCTCTCACTCACAACATGAAACTATTTTAAAAAAAACATTCTGCCTTGAACATAACGGACCTGATTCTACAATCAAGCCAGCTGTGCAGGGATGTCTGACTTCAAAAGAGCTACTCTGGACTTTGTGTAATGGCCCGATCCAATGCCCATTTAAGTCAGTGGAAGGACTCCTCTTTATTTCACTGGGCCTTGGATCAGGCCCTAAGTGAGATAGAATTGGAGCTAATGAATATTTTGTTGTCTCTCTCTTTCATCCCAAAGCACCTTTGTAGACCGATAGCAGTATAGCATCCCCATTCTTTCCTGTTGGTGGCTTGTTCCTCCATTAAGTTCAACTTTGTCATGTCCCTGGGTACGGTGTCCCACCATCTTAATCAGTGTTTTATTTTGCCGCCTCCCTCTTTAAACTTCACAAAGTCTCTGATTTTTCATTAGGCTGCTGAACATTGCTGAAGTTAGAGGCATCAATTTTTCATTCTTGACAATTTGGCATACAATTTTTTTCTGTGCAAACAAATGCCAGGTATTTTTATTGGTTCTTTATCCATTCACCTCAAATACTGTGCTAGTTCCAATAATTCATGACACACACACTCTGAAGAGAGTGTGCATGGAACAGCCTCAGTTTCATGCTCTAAACTGGGTAGTTACTCCCTTATTTGCATTGCTACTGGGCCTTGTATACAATGACAGATTCTTGATAAGGGTCAGAATGCAGACACCCTCTGTCTCTGGCTGTCAATCATATGTAGCAGAGTTGACTGACACCTTCATTGCAGTAATGTGTCTGACACATACTACTAATCTGTTAAGACATTATATATATATATAAGTTTCCTCACATGGCTGGATTTTCCAAGCATAGTGAGGAAAATCCAGCCATGTGAGGAAACTTTTGTTTGTGTCTATGTGTGCCGAGTTCATCAAAGCTCATAAACCAGAGGCAAGTTTAATTAAAGTCAATGGAGCACAGAAATTAAGCACTTCAGTGTGTTATCCTTGTGGTTTACAAACCCTGTATCAATCAAAACATGAAATTTTAATTTGTCCAGGAATGTGTAACATTTTTATGGAAACACTTACTCCTAGTCACTAAACACTTACGCCTAGTCCTAATCCATCTTCTTTAGGTTTTTGTAGATTGCCTCTCACTGAGGCATCAAGGCACTGCATAAAACAAGGCCTAATCCTCCAGTGGAATTTTACATGAGATTCAGGGCCTGTAGTGCAGATCATTTTCTGGTATCAGGTCTTTAAAGAGCGCAGCAGCACCCGCCAAGATATATTTTCATCTCTCTCTATTTCTCCAGGTAGAAAAGTGTAACCATGCAGTTGGGATTTTCAAAAATCCCTTAAGGATTTAGGTGTCAGATGCCCAATGGGATTTGGGTGCCAGTTGCCTTAGGCCTAGAACTTTTTAAAGTTAATCTAAATAAATACATTTTACACAATAAACCAAGCACAGCCATTCCAAGGGAGGGCTTTTAGGACAGATGGGCATAGTGAGAGACAAAGACAGAACTTTGCAAGGTTGGGGGCATGGTTACTTGATATTTTGTAGCAGATTTCTATTACCTGTGCTTAATTTTTTAACGATTTATAGGCAGCTCCATTGCACTCATCTTCATAGGCACAGAATGGACAGGCAGAAGATGTCATGTGACTGGGATTGCCTACCTGAAGCATCTTTGCTTATTTATTATGCTTTTTAATTATTATTATTTTCCCAACATAATATGAAAACAGACCCTTTAGTGCCTTTACATTTGTTCATTAGAAATTATGCCAGTTATTAGCGATAACAATTCAATAGAGGCTCTTCAGAGCCATTCAGAAATATTTACAAATAGCAAGAATCAGTCTAGAGATAACGAGGTTAGTTCAGTCAGGGAGGATGAGGCCTTCTTCTAGCAGTTGAGGTGCTAGAAGAGGGCCTCATCCTCCCTGATTGAACTAACCTCGTTCTCTCATTATATAACCTCGTTATCTCTAGACTGATTCTTGCCTGCATATTTATACCTGCCTCTGGATACTTCCACTACATGCATCTGACAAAGTGCATATTCACCCATGAAAGCTCATGCTCCAATACTTCTGTTAGTCTATAAGGTGCCACAGGACTCTGTCGCTTTTTACAGATCCAGACTAATACGGCTACCCCTCTGATACTTGACAGGGAAGGCAGTAAGTTTTGCCCCAAACTGAATACTTAACAGACAGACAAAAAGGCAATGCATTACTGGACAGATGTACATAGACAAGAACCACAAGGATTTCCTGCTTCTTTTACAAATGAAAATACCATGAAAAGACTTCTCTCACTGTATGACATTTCCACTCTTGTAACAACTACTTCCCTGAGTCATTGAACCCAAGACATTCAGCACAGGCCTCTACTACTTGCATTAAAAGGAGTAACTCCAATGACTGCCTACAGTTGTAGTCTATTATCCTGAGGAGGACAAGCCACTAAATTGCCAGTTTGTTACACTAACAGTTTTTGCCAAAACCACAGACACTGAGGTGAGTTATTCCATTCAAACTCAATCACTCATCCCTCAGAGTTTGCTTAGATTTAACTAGCAACTTTCTTCCATTTTGATTTCCTTTGCTGTTATTCTCCTCTCCTACAAAAAAGGAAGCCAATTTCTTTGTAGGAGATTTCTAATCTTTTAAATGGTACAATTTAAAATATTTATAGTTTTTATAGTTGTCTGCAGCCTCCAGAGAGGGACTAAGAATTGCTATTTCTACTTCTCAGAAAGTAGTGCTCTGAGCCTGTGTGTCCTGAAATCTATTTCATTACAGTCCATGTTGACAAAATTACCTTGAGATTTCCCTAGTGGGCCTGAGCAAAATTAACCATATTTTATATGAGAAAAACATATTGCATTTTCACATTTCATATACACAATATCAGTCACTAATGAGATAAGAAATTGTGCACTGTCATATCAGAGTAAAATACTTTCGAGCAAATTAGTTACCTTTATATCACACTTAGTCCCAAAGTTAATATTTCGGCATTTAGACTTAAAAATATTTATCAAAATATGTTCTTTTTTGCCATGTGCATCTTTGAAAACAGAAATGGGACAAGATATTCACTCACTGATTTTTGCACCTAATAGGCTCAATTCTGCCTGGTTCTGCATTAAGGGCTTCATACAAAGCCCACTGAGCTCAATGGAAAGATTCTCGTTGACTTCACTGGGCTTCAAATCTGACTCTATGTGTCTTACTCAGCTGCCACTAAATCAATGAAAAGATTCCCATTGAGTTCACTGGGGGTTGAACTGAACGCTGAAGAGGAAAGAAGATATAGGAAGTATCTTGCACCCATTTCCCTACCCCCACCCCCACCCCCACTCAGAGCACAAGAACACTGCCAATGGGTTTGGCTAGCATGCTAGAGTGCATAGGCATCTGGGCTAGTGTGTGATTGGGTCCTTCATCCTACCTGCCTTCAGGATTTCTAAGGCAGTGGTAAAGGAGTAAGGGATGCCAGGCATATTCCTATCCTCCCCCACACATCTGAGCTATTCTGCCTTTTACTGCCCTGCACAGATCATCAGAGTCCATAGTTCAGCTGCTCACTCCAGAGTATCACTGAAAAACAAACTGGATCATTCCCTTTTCCTCCCTCTGACCTGCACCCCCACCAGCTCCTGCCACTTGCTTGCCACTTTCAGCTTCTCTCCTTGTGTTTCATTGGGATAGGACACATTTGTCCAGGTCCCTTGACTGAGACTCAGAAAGGTGCATCAAAACTCTTTACCCATCAGAACTTTCCGTTAGAGGCTACAAGATTCTCTCTGTGTGAAATTACCCATACCATAGTGATTGTAAAGTCAAAATCTATTGAAAATGGAGAGAAAATGCTTTTAAAACAAAAAGAAACAGGTTGCTTAACATATCTAGATTCACTCTTCTCATAAACTAAGCAAGATATGTCTCTCTCAGCTTATTTATGGAGCAAAAAAGAAGAAAGTGAATGCCTTACATCCCTTGAAAGCAAACCCCTTTCTCTGATCACCCCAGCCTGCCTGTCAGCATTGTGTTGTTGGAAACCAGCAGCCCCTGGGCTTTGTTCAGAGCTCTCTCTTATCAAGCCTCCCTTGATCCAGGGTGACTACTCCTGCTTTCCAGACTAGTCCTATATGCACTATAGGGTTTGGATTCACTGCTTTGTGTAGGAGATGTACCACTGAGAATACATAGACCCTTTAATGATGATGAATAGCTATCTTTCAAATGCCTAACAACTTAACTCAGCTACCAGCTTTCACACACCATCTTGATTGGGTGTATCCTGTTTCAGTCAGGCCTCTTGGTAAGTTCCCAGAGCTCCCCACCCCTTTTGAGATGAATTCTGAATCGTAGCTATAGGCCCACATTGTCAGATTCTCATTTCAAGCCTTCTCCTTTTTTGCTCTTTTAAATTTAAAGCTTCCTCTCTGCCCACTTTAATCTCTGCTGTGTCCTTCCAGTATAGGCCTGACAGATTATTCCTTTTACATTCATGTATATCCTGTGCAATGGGTAAGATTGTTCATCTGGAAACAGAACATTATCATCATCAGGTCATGTGCCTTAAGGCATTCAGAAGAGTATGTTACCTTTGAGTGGAACAGCCAGTGAAACTTGTCAATCAAATATTGTGAGCCCAACACTTTGCCCATAATGAGCTTGTCACAATTCATTCACAATGTACGGTTTTACCCATATTCTTCTTCATTCCCCTTCCTTTCTGTAGGCTCTCTCCTTTGCAGATCAATCAGTAAAGTTAATCACAATCTTAAGGAAGGAAGGGTAACATACATAGAGATTCATAGTCCCTTGAGGCTTCTTTTAATGCCTTTTGTTTGAATTTCTAAATGTGTTTTACAAACAATACATAGCTAAGCATCACAGCACCCTATGACAGCTATATATTATAGCTGCTTTACACGTGGGCATAAGAGAAGTTAAGTGGCTGGATCAAGATTATAATGACATCAGTTGCAGAGCTGGGAATAGCACCCAGGAATCCTGACTTTCAGACCATAACAAGGGTCACACATGGATAATGCAAAGCATGCAAGGATCAATTATTTAGGTTCACAAGTATCATGCTTAGCTGAGGACAACGTTGACTATTCCATGCACGATATTTCCATCACACGTATCTGATCCTAAAACGTTTCCTTATATTGGAGTATTGGTTCTGACAACGAATTGCGGTGCTCCATCTGAGCATTCTTAGACCGAGGCACTGAGCACCTCAAAGGAGCGGTTCAGCTTCTTGCAGTATAGGGCCTAATAGAATAACCTCTTCTTGCTTCAGCTGCCTTTCACAGTTGCAGCTGGCAGGTTCAGTGATGGAACTGTCAACTGCGCCCAGCACAATGGAGCAGCAGGCACTATGGGAGAGCCAAAAAGAGGTCGGAGTCATCCTAAATTTCACATTTTTGCTAAATTAGAGCATCACTTCTAATAGAATAGAAATAGCAGGAAGCCTGTCCCTTTATCCCAAGCAATAATTTGTCTCTTTCATAGGCAGGGACTAGGTAGGTTTGAGCAAAGGACTGGATACCAGAGTACCCTTGAGTTCCAATACTGTGCCATTGACTTAACCTGAGACAGGGCAGATTACTTGATCTTTTTCTGTCTCACCCAATGAAGTTAGAAAACTGGATTAAGAGGAGAAGTGGGTGAACACTGGAAAAGAAACCACTCCAGTATTTCTTTGACTTTACACAATGAATTTACTTCGGCTAAGCTCACTCCTATTTTGTGTTTGCTCTCCATGAATATTCAAATGATTGAAATTTAGGGGCAAATTCTCTGCTGGTGGAAACAAGCGCAGATTCACTGGCTTTGATGGCGTTTCTCTGAGCAGTGAATTTGGCCCCTACTCTCACTAATACTTGGGGAAAGCACGTTTTAAATTACATTCTTAGGTAGAGGGAATCTGAAAGTCACTTGAATGAAAATTGCCAGTGGAATGGTATATTTTATATGGGAAGAGATATGGCTTGACATGGCAGGAACATGAGAAGCTCTAACCAGAACCTGGCAGAATTAAGCCAGCCATATTAGGATCCGGCTACACCCTTTGCAGCCGGGATTATACACACTTACAATTATTCTTTATCCATCTGACACAAAGGCTCATTAAATTTAAACTCTGCAGGCAACCAATACATTTGACAGTATTCTTAACTTCCCAGGGACGATGCAAAAGGCAAGGCCTTTGTGATCAAGAGAGGAAAGGATTTAACATTTTGTAAAAATTCCCTAGTGCTATTTGCTTATTTTCTTTCCAGAGACTCAAAGTGCCAGTAGCTTCTTCAAGCTCTCCTATTGATTACTGGCTTGATTATTTAAGTACCGGCAGGGACGCAATGAGCACCTTTAACTCCCACTGAATTTCTTCTCACACTAGTGTAACTCCATTGACTTCAGAGGAGTCACTCCCGATTTACCCCAGTGTCAGCAACAGGAGAAGGACACCCATGGGCTAGAATGTTGTTGGGGTTCACCATGCTTTCAATCCATATCCTGGGTCAAGCTACGCTGTGCAATATCCCCTGATATCAGACAAACATATTGGGAGTGGTACCAGATGTCAGTTTGAAATGAAGGAAAATGGGCAGGGAGGTCAATAAAGTTCATAGGCCTGATTCTGATCTCATTTACTCTGGCTTTACACTAGGGAGTGAATGGAGTTACACCCGATTTACACTAGTGCAGATGTGCTCAAAAGCTGTATGTATATGGCTATATATAATCATGAGTATAGGTAAGAACTCTGTAGCTCATGCCTGCCTGTGATATGTAGCACACATTGCTATTTCATTTCATTACCATGCAATTTGTACTTCACTTGGGTTTTCATGCTAATGTTCCTGCTGATCTTATGCTGTGATGATTGATACATAGCAGAGGACGAGCTTTTTCCATGAGACATTTTATTTCCTATTCCAAAATAAAACGATAGCTGTAGGTAGCTGTACTATTTCTGAAAATCTCTGATTAGTAAAAATGAATGTACAATCACAGTGTACTTTTTTTTTAAATAAAAGTGAGATCAAGTTTAATTAACCACATCACTCCACTAACAAATTCCAAGCAGAAATTAAAAGTGGTTCAGATTAATGATTTTGTATTCACTGCACTGGGGATTTCTTATGCTCTGCTGGGTTTAACTTAAACTTTAGTATTTAAAAAGCTTAATCAGGAGTTTGTATGGCTCCTGATTAAGCTTTTTTAAAATATCCCTGCCATTCTTTCTAGCCAGAAAGACAATACATAGCACTACAGAGATATAGGACCTGATGTCTGATCTTGTGTCAATTATACGCCAGTGTAGTTGGCATCAGAATCAAGCCTATAGTGGATCAGATTCTGCTTTCACTTACACTAACATAAATCTGGAGTACCTCTTTTCAAGTCATGGAGTTACTCTAAATTAAAACTAACATAAATGAGAGCAGAATTTGGTCAAGTGTCTTATAAGTCCTGCAAAGTACCATTAAAACCTATAAAAATACTGGAGCTTTATATAAATAAAATAATAATAATTCAGGTTGAGATCCATTGCTACTTTATCTTTTTCTGATTTGAGTTCCCTTGTTTTGACACTATGAAGAAATAAAATTAAGGCCCTGCAGACACTTTCACATGAGTATCTTTATGAACAAGAAGAGTCCCACTGAACTCAAAACTCGTCTGTAAAGTTACTCACATGCAACAGGTAAATAATTTCCAGTTACTTCATCACATCAGATTATCCCCGTCCCACAAAAAAATCAGTTTGCTAACTTGACTAAATGTAACTACAACTAACAAAGGGATGTTTCTAAATTACATGAAAGCTATTAACTTTTCAAAATAATTTTACTTTAAAGCACCATGGAAATTGGCCATGGATCTATGGACAAAATCATTTCAGCTTGCATTTACAATTTGATTAATTCTCTTTCAAGATATTGTGTTCATTTACCATCTTGACTTGAACTCTGATTCACTGATAACATATGGCAAAAAACTAAGTAATCAATTGCTATCTAGTGCAAAAGCAGAGAACACCGACTTTTGAACATTTGACAGTGGCAGGTTGAGTGATAAGTGGTTCAAAGCAATGTCTTCAAAGAAAACTGTGACAAAAAGTGGGAAGAACAGACAACAACAAATGTAAGCCTTTTGGATGTTTTGCATAAAGAAATTCAAACTGGATGCCAAGATCAATCAACTGATTAAAGAAATGTTAATTTTACATTGAATGACCATGGCATCCTTTTACTTAGTGCTGTGTAAATCAGGTGCTACTCCTTTAAAGCCAACCATGTTACACTGGTGAAAAAATGAGAAAACAATTAGACTGTTACAGGGTGGCCTGTCCCTTTAAGGGTCAGAGCCTGGGGTCAGCCATCCTGGTTCAATTATCAGACTCAGCTGGGGAGGGAGCAAGTGATTATAAAAGCCAGCAAGTGGCTCAATTGGTAAGGAATTGGACTCCTGCAGTAGTCTCTGAAGCAGGGGAATTGAAAAGAAGCGTATGTCCTCCTTTCAATACTTCGAGGCAAGGGGGAAAGCCTCTGGAGCTGTAGCCCATGGTGAAATCAGAACAGTTGCCTTTTTCTCCAGATTCTGGACAAAATTAAATCTCAAAATTCCCCATAGGATGGAAATTCTGTTTTGTGACCAACTGTAATAGATGTTTTAGTTTAACAATGGAATATATGAGGGCAGAATATGATTTACCGATTCTTCATTTCCAATTCTAATTGGCTAACTCAGCAGGCCAAATTCATAGGTGGGGTGTATGACGACTGGTAAATCAAAAGGTGGAAAGTAGGTGGGAGTTTAAAGTGTAAGGATGTGTCTAGAGCAGGAGCAGCGCTAGGGTTTTGGCGCCCTAGGCGGGGGTCCTTCCGCGCTCCCGGTCGTTGGCAGCAATTCTGCGGCGGGGGTTACTTCCGCGCTCCCGGTCTTCGGGGCATTTTGGCTGCGGGTCACGGAGCGAGTGAAGGACCCGCCGCAGAACTGCCGACAATGACCCAGAGCGCGGAAGGACCCCCCACCGCCGAATTGCCACCGAGGGTGGCAAAATACCGCCCTCCCAAATCCTGGCGCCCTAGGTGACCGCCTAGGTCGCCTAAATGGAAGCGCCGGCCCTGATCTAGAGGAAGCCTACATTGATATAATGTACACAATAAGAGGCGCGGGAAGAAGGTGCAGGTTTCACAAAGTTGTGTCTAATGAAGCCTAAAGAGAGACCCACTTCTAAATCTGGCATTTAGGCCCAGTTTTTTTAAAGTATTTAGACACTGCTGTGCTCAGCCATTGCAGCGCATAACTGATTTAGGAGACAATCTCACTTTCAAAAGGGATTTAGATACTTAGGAGCCTAAATCCTATTGACTGTCGATGGGATTTAGGCTCTTAAATATGATTAAACATCTGGGCTTTAATGTCCAGGCATAGGTTTAAGCTAAGGCAGAGCTACATAACTAGCACCATTTTTTTTCTACCCAATTATACCACTATATCACTCACTGCTTTGGAGTGTTACAACCTTTCAAAATGGTTACCGAACCTCAGGATGCCATCCACGTGATTCCACCACAGAACTAGCAGAAGACAACAATAAAAAAGGATCATTTCAGTTTGAAATTAAACAACAGGATTTTCTGTATCCATTCTTTAGTGTAAACAATCAAACAAAAAGTCAGGAAGAGCTTATGAACTACCAACTTCGTGAAAAAGAGTGACGTGAACTTTCTAATCATAACATATAGGATATCCAGGTCTTCCCTAATATTGCCATTACTTTTCCACTTCCTTGTGTTCAGCAGAACACCATGCAGACTTGTTTGCATCTCTCAAACAGTGCAGCCTGAAGTACAGCAAGCATATCCACAATGTCCATTAATACTGTGTCCTTCACCTGGACAGCATCATTTATAAAGCCGAGAAAAAAGACTGACTGGTCTAGATCAGCAGTTTTAAAGGTAGTCAATTTCTGCAGCTAAAGCTGATGACAGGGTAGTAAGTTATAACCTACAGAGGAGTAGAAATTGAAATAAGAAATACAGTTGGATGGCCAACTAACAGCTAAGATAGGGGATCAATGAAACTACTAGCAATAGAAAAGCAAGAGAGCCTGTCAAGAATGGTCCTTTACATTCTTGATCACAGCTGAAAGTGACAGGTTTATTGGGTATAAATCACCTCCTTGGTGCTGCCCCTGGTCAGCAAAGGTCACTGTGTTTTTGTGACATACTAATTAAGAACATAAGAATGGCCATACCAGGTGAGACCTGTGCTCCATCTAGCCTGCTATTCTGTCTTCTGACCGTGGCCAGAGCCAGATGCTTCAGAGGGAATGAACAGAACAGGGCAATTAGCAAGTTATCCATCCCCTGTCATCCAGTTCCAGCTTCTGGCAGTCAGAGGTGTAGGGACATCTAGAGATGGGACGACCAGAACTGCATGCAGTATTCAAGATGTGGGCGTACTATGGATTTGTAAAGTGGCATTATGGTATTTTCTGTCTTCTTAACTATTCCCTTCCTAATGGTTCCTAATGTTACTGCCTTCTTTGACTGCCACTGCACACTGAACAGATGTTTTCAGAGAACTATCCACAATGACTCCAAGATCTCTTTCTTGAGTGGTAACAGCTAATTTAAACCCCGTCACTTTGCATGTATGGTTGGGATTATGCTTTCCAATGTTTGTTACTTTGCATTTATCAACACTGAGTTTCATCTGGCCTTTTGTTATCCAGTCACCCAGTTTTGTGAGATCCCTTTGTAACTCCTCGCAGTCAGCTTTGGACTTAATTATCTTGAATAATTAAGTATCATCTGCAAACTTTGCCACCTCACCATTTACCCCCTTTTCCAGATAATTTATGAATATGTTGAGATCCCACTGCAGAGTCTTGTGATAAATTCCGGCCTATTTGGACATCTGCACAGATGGGGCCCCCTGAAATGGCACCAGTACAGAACCACTGACACCTCCCTCTCCTTCCTAGGAGTAGGGGGGGCCACAAAGACACAATATAGAGAGAAGATGCAACAACAAACAACAACAACAAAAAGTAGGCCTGGAGGTCAGGTCAAAGGTACAAAAGGAGGAAATCCGGTGAGGGCACTGAGCAGAGAAACCCTGGAGATTGATGTCCTCTGTTCATACAACAGATACAGTTTAGGAAGTGCCAGGACACAACAAAGAGGCAAATTAGGCACATATTTATGGCCCAAATTTGTGTGTGTGTGTGGGGGGGGATGGATGGGCCAAAGCAGCTGGAGGGTGGCTGGAGCAAACCTGAAGTGTGTTTGCCCAGGACCAAGTGATGGGTTAATCTTGTTCTGCCCCATCCATGTGTCCTAATGCAAAATATTCATTACAAAATGCAAAACTGCTTGAAATTCAATTTCTTCCTCACACATTATCACAAACCAAAAACGTAGCCCTCTTTCACATAGAACATTGCTAATGAATATGAGTCCATGTTTCAAAGGAAGATGCTTATATCATTAAATATCAAAATGTGAAAAATGTTTGATACAAAAATAATTGAGTTGAACTTGTGAATAAATCAGTACCTGAGAGGGGATGAATTTGGAAACAGATCACCTGGGACAATTAATCAAACAAAATCTGATTAATGATTATTATTAATGATAATAACAACTTTATCACATTAAGCCTATAGGCCCCAAATGAGATCAGATTCCATTGCATCAGGTGACGTAGAGTCACATAGTGAGACCTATCTCAGATAAGTTAAAATCCAAGTAGAAAAGACAGAGAGTGCGAGCAGGAACACAGACCCAGAGAGATGAGGTGACGTGCCAAGAGTCACACAACATGCCAAGGGGAAAGCTGGAAATAAACTCCAGTCTCCTCACTCCCAGTCCAGTGCCCTATTCTTCAAGCCATGCTGCCTCTAAACAGCCTTTATGCGACTCCGTTCCCTATTTGGCTGGCTCCATCAGAATTACCCATTCTAGCCATACCAGATGGGATCAGTGCCTGAAATGGATTTGCTGCCCAGATGTCAAACCACATGCACTGACATCGATAGTGAGAATAGCCATGGAGCTGATCTGTAACCATTCCAAAAAACATCAACAAATGTTGTAGTATTGCTTTTAGGCATCAGTTTCATTAGACAAAGGTACTGGTTCAACAGGGGAATTAAAAACTGAAATGCAGTGTTTTGTACAATTCAAAAAGGAACAATTTTGACACCTTCTGTGTTTACATCAATCTATATGGGCACTCTTCCATCAATGAAAAATGTAATTTAATTAATAATCTCCCCTAGATTCATTGTAAATTTACTCAAAGAACATAGATAAGCCATTATGATCTGCTGACTAATTTGAAACTAGATCATGACACATTCCAATTTTATCTACTGAAGAACGTAGGGATTTTCTGCTCTATGAAATACCAACATTGATCCTCCACGAGCTTGTTCCAATGCTCATTAGTCACCAGAACAGCTCAAGTACATTCAATGGGGCTACTCACATGCATAAGGACAGAGGAATCAGAATCACTCTGATCATATTTCATGGGGCTGCTTAACACTGAAGGAAGGGTTGTGCCACCTAAAGTCAATAAATGGTATGAAAGCCAGGCCTGGATCTGTTTAATCATGGATCATAAGGCAGTAGCAGAGGCTGTGTTGTGATTAATGGGGGTTTTTTTCACATGCACAGTATATTGAGATTCATATAAAGAGTAGAGAACTGCTACTATATTTTTGAATCCAAGAATTAATAGCTGAACTGATTGCCAAATGGCACAAGCGTTTATTGCTTAAGAAAGAGTGTTCAGACTTCATAACCAAATCTACAGGGATTTTCCAATGCTAAAATAAACTTGTATTTGACTTATTATGGGCATACTATTTGGGCATACCATGTACCCAAACGTGGTTGTATCAAGTAGGTCAATATGTAAATGCATTTGAGAAACATCCAGCAATGAGACAATTCAAAAGGAAGGGAAGATATATTATGTTAGAAGTCTTCCAAATGGAGTTTCTGATTCAGTACTGTGATGGGAATTAAGAAATAGAAACATAAGCATGATTCATTAATCTATCTTCCAAACTTATCTTTTAGGTTTATTAACTGTGAATTCTTCTCAGGATATATTGGTTTGCCTTTGATTTTTTTAACAAGAGATGCCAAGACTAGATCATAAACAACTCAGAGAATGACTGAGGTGCAGAAGGAGAAGTGGAAAAAGTTGACTTTATTGGAAGATTATACATTTAGATCTGGGTTTCTAATTGCATTTTCTCTTATCACAAGTATCAAAAGTGACATTTTACTAACTAGGTATGAAGATATGCAAAAGAGAAAAACAATTTCAGCCAGGCCTTTCCCTTATATAAGCAGAAATCACAGCATAACAGCAGTCCCACCAAATCCAAGAGTTATATATCAGCATGGTGCTATTATCCCTCAGTCTTTGCCCACAAATCTCTTCCTGAAGAACTGAAGCATGGAAATTAGAAAGGAAAAACTTATCTCCCTGTCTGTGTAATATTGTTCCTGACATTATATTTTTCTGTGTTTTCTCCATTCTAGTTTCAAGTTCCACCAATTCCACTAGAGACTCTTCCACAATACGTTATACGTCTTAGGATTCTTATTATTATTTATGTCCTGCCTAAATTTCCCAGTGCTCAGTTTCATCCTTATTACACCAACTGATCCTTTCTTAGGCACTCCATAAACAATTCACATCCCCCACTTGTTAACTCCATTCAAACACCTGCAGACCATTTTCATATCCCCCCTTAGCTGTCCATTTGTTCAAGCTACCATATTGGGCTCCATTCGGCCAAGACTTTGGGAGCAGAGGCCCCAGCAGTGCAAAGACCAACAGTGGGTGGAGCAAAGTGGCCACAGACTCCCTCATTCCAGGAGAGGACAAGAGATTTCAATAATCAAGCAAACACACACTGTTTACTAAGAATCATTGCACCAACCAGAGTGACTTCGGTTGATAGTGTCATAGCAGGCATTCTGAAGTAAACTTCCCAGAGCTGTCTCAATCCTGTGAATCTGTGGAGTGGACCTGCAGGTGGTGTCAGGTAAGTTTCGGGTGTGCACCCCTTCGCATGTCAAAGGACAGTTTGAAAGCCTGGTACACTGGGGCATTTTTGTTCATCCTGGCAACATGGCCAAAGAGCACAGAACACTGCTTTTGAATATAGTGAGTGACTGAGGGAAGGCCAGCCCTTTGAGAATTTGTGATACTTTGCACAAAGTCAAATCACTTTATGCTCATGATTTGGTGCTGACAGTACATATGGAATGCCTCTAGCTGGTCCATATCGGCCTATTAGAGGGTCCAAGTTTCTGACCCATCCAGCACTACAGGTAGTACACAGGTTTGATAGGTCCTGAACTTTGTCTCAGTGCAAAGATGTTTTTGCATCCATAAGCAAGACATGGATTTCATACCGCAGGTGACAAGACCCATTTGTCGAAGAACGTTCCATTTGCTGCATCCATTTGAACTCTGCTTGTAGCCAAGGTAGATGAACTCACCAACACTCTCCATCATATTCGACCCCACCTGAATATGATGGCACTTTCCAGGCCATGGCCAAATGTGACTGTGAAATCTACATCAATTCCCTGGCCAATAAAGCAGAGGACAGCCTAAAGAACAAGGGAACTAGTGGCAGCAACTAAACCGGTCCCAAATGAAGAAAACATCATTTGATGGCTCAGGGAAAAGTAGTTTATATCTCCCAGTGCCAAACTGGGTGAATCTAGACCATTTAATTACTTTAATTTTTCCTCACAAATTAATTCCTGCAGCCCCTTCATCATTACTAAGCAGCCATGTTACCTTTAAAAGTACAGAGGCTTGATTTTTTTGTGATCCTGAATGTTTAAATGAATAACTTCAAAAGGTGAGGGTTGTTGTTTTTTAAAAGCTCCTTCTTCAATATAGAAGCAATCTTCAATTCTTTTCAAAAGCAAGCCATGGGGATAAGTGCACAAATGTTCATAAGGCTGCCCAGTCAGGCAACATTTCATTTAAGCAGACTAAAGATTTTTTTAGCCCCAAAGGGACACAGAAACAAACATATGATTGCTGATACTGATCAGAATGATATATTAATGAATGCTTGACTATCACTGGTGAAGACACTTCAGATATTGTTCCTCTAGGAGTAAGTTTTATTGTCTTTGGGACACACACAACATTGAAATTAATATAGCATTATTCCACACAGCAAAGACTACTGAATGCACATGGATTTATTACGATTGCTGGGCAAATGATTGGGAATATATTTTATTTACTCCTTTCTGTTTCTTGCCAGAAATCAAGCATCTCCAGGAATAAATCCCCATCCTGACAAGTCCCAACTCTCCCCGTCACACACACACACTCACACACACACACACACACACACACACACACACACACACACACACACACAGTCATAGGTGCCTGGAGAGGAGTGGGAAATCTTGGCAATGTGTTTTAAAGGTAATCAGATTCAGATTATTTTGCACCAAGCAGAGAGACAATTTCAAATCTGTGAGGCTCTCTGAGAAGCCTTTGTTCTGGAAAGTACTTGAGCACATGCTTAAGTCCATCCCTACCGGGGAAAGCTCTTAAGCACATGATTAAAGTAGGTGCTTAAATCCCATTGACCTTATAGTACTTAAACATTTAAGTACATGCTTACCTGATCAGGGATTAGAAGTAGTAAAAAATGATACTAATATTTTTCTGTGGAATTTTTCAGTTTTTCATTGAAAAAACACATTTTTAAAAATTTCCTTCCTAAAACTCAGAAATTGTTACCAATTTTTTTTTGGAGAAGTCAGGGTGGAGAGAGTTAGTTTCCATTCTTTTAAATGGAAAACTGGAAAATATCAACCAAAACTGAAATTTGTTTGGTGAAAATTTTCAGTTGGGTTGAAAAGCTATTTAGCATCCAGGAAAAATAAAACTAAAAATGTTTCATCCCATTTCTGCTAGGGATGCTTTCCTAACCGGGACCAGAGAATGCCCCGCCAGCAGCCCCCTATTCCCGTTATACCAATGGAGCTCTTGCTCAAGCACTCTTTTTATATCTTTCACTGAATGTCCAAAAGCAGATTTTTAATTTCCTCAGGTCTATTCCTTCTGTAAACAATCATTAAATAATATCAGCAAAGACTTCGTGGACTATAGATGAATTGTTAGCAATTTATTGCGAGTAGCTGATATCTGAAATTCAAGATGTGTGTGTTAGCTTTGATTGCACACATGAACATACACCTTCAAACCTGGGTGCCTAAAGTTATAGCTCTACATCCATATTTAGAAACCTAAAGTAAGTGACCCAATTTTCACCTTCAACTCCCATTGAAGTCCATGGGAAATTTTCCAGAGCCTTCACTGTCGCTTAGCCAACTTAGACATATTTAGGCCAATGTGCATTGATTCCATTAACATGGACCCCTGCATACATGTCCATGACATCATGGTACTCATCCTGGGCACGGGTCCATACTAGCATAGCCTGATGCAAAATCGGAGCATTAGTTATTTTAAACCATTCCTCCAATGCAGAGACAATTTACAAATAGCTGAAATTTGTGAACATCAGTGAGGTAGAGAGGTTATTTCTGGTGGTTCAAGGTGTGTAATTACAAGTAATGGAATGAAATTAAAATATGTGTGTGTTGGGGGGGGAATGTAGGCTGCATGACCAGAAAGCATGGGTAACAACATCCATTAAGTGGCGGAACTTTTCTCCCAGGGTAGTTCAGGAAGTCCCATCACACTGAAATGATTTTAGACAAAAATACCCAAAATTTAACTTGTAGGAAACAGTCCTGCATTGGGCAGGGGGAGGGAATGGACTGGATGGGTTCAGTCCAGTTTACATTCTTATCAAAACAACACATTTTGACACTTCCCTTTGAATATTTGCTAGATAACAAATATAAATTCTTTTATGTCCAACTCAGTGCTCCTGGCTACAGTTTTATGCTTTTCTTTATTTCATAGTGAGCTGCAAGAATTTAGTAGGAGGTGCAGACAAAAACTCTTGATGCGCCAGGGTCATTTACTATTTGCTCAAAGTAGATTCATAAACAGAATCCAAACTATGTTTGTCATTCTCACTTACCATCCAATCCTGCAAGCTCTAGAACTGTATGATACCCCATGCATAAAAGCAAATGTAAAAATATACACTAGGAGAAGCGGGGACTTCTGGATGTGAGATACCTGCTATGTGGCAATAAAAAATGAATGTGCAAATTGCAGCATTTGGGATAGATATAAATCCAATGTCACTAGCTAGATATAAATCATGACAGAGGCAGAAGTTAAATAGTACTGCATTTTAAAGCATAACGTGTCAGTGAAAAGTTTCCAGCCCTTTGTCTTGTGTTACTCGGTGTTTTGAATATCCAACTTAAACATAAATAGTTCTGCAAATATAATTGGTCACAGCGGTGATATAGAGCTTAATGGATAACAAAGCTTAGAAGCTTCAAAGATTCTGTTCAGATCAAGATTCCGAAGTTTGTACAATTATTCCAACGTGTGAAATATTTTGGGCAAAATACTGGCCCCCCTGAAGTCTATGGGAGTGTTGCAATAGACTTCAAGGGAGCCTGGATTTTACCCTTTGAGCTGGAACTTGTGAGAAGAGCTACCTGTCAAGAAATGTGCCTGTTGTCAGTGTGGTACATGTAGCTGAGATGCTGTTCATTGTATGAGTTCTGCACCTTTAAATTTCTAAGAACTCCCCCTGCACACAACTATCTCTACTCAGCAAACCATTTCAGTACATGCTTTATTTTTAGCACCTCCTTAAGTTCCATTGACATCAGTGGGACTTAGGCAGATGCTTTACTTGATGAATGTGCTTTGCTGTATTGGGGCCTATGTAAAGTGTAAGGAAATGGAGAATTGGACTCAGATAGGGCAGGAGAACAAGGCCACAGACAAAAAAGTCATGAGCTTGCTTTAGTGGTTCTGTATTTCTCTCTTTTTCATTTTTTTAAAAAACTCATTGGCAGCTGAAGATAGTAGGGGACACTCAGCATCTCACAGGATTGGACTTAATGACTATCAACCTGGTTTCTTCTCCTAAATTCACAGAATTGTTATTTTTGCACGTGGCAGTAATTAAAAAAAACATGGTAACTATTTCTTCCATAACTATTTACATTTTATTAATATCTGAAGTTGTATGCGGAATTTGCCACTGTGCTTAGTGATAACTGATGCAGATTTAATTTAAAACTAGAAGTTTTGATCATTGTTCACTCCTGAGTCACGTAAGTTGTTCCACAACTTCCAATGGTCCACATATTAGCTGTGTCAGCACTGTATTTCCTTCCCCCTGGAATAAAAATTTAGCAATAAACTCCAGAGGCAAAGTGGCGTATAGTTAATGGCATTCAATCTAAGCTTATTGCACATCGACCTTGAATGCTGCCAAGTCTCTAACATGTGCTGACAATACAGGCATCGTTGCTAAGCTACCTATTATTAATCTTTGCAAGGAAAAATGAAGAGGTCAGAATGTGTTGAAGGTGGGTTTATTAGGGAGCTCTGATGGAGGATCTCATTTGAAAGCCTGGATATTTCACCCTGTTTACTGTTCAGAAAAACATCACATTTTTGTATTTATTTTAAACTGATCAGCATTCACAATTTGGGGCAGTCACTGCATCTTATCTTAAAAGAGAGGGAGAGAAAAATAAATAAATAACTAAAAAATTTAAACAATGTGTGTCCACAATCAGGACAATTGTAACTGGATGTTCCAGTCACTAGTGACTGTCAGAAAATTCTCCATACTTACTATCTACCTGTTCTTCTGACTGTGCGGTTGGTTCTTTTCTTTTTTTAAGGGATAAAAGTTAGATAAAGAAACAAGACACATTCTATTTATCAATAAATCATCAAGAACTGACACAAAGCCCAATGAATTGGATGTGTGCACACACACAACATGAAAAGGGGAACTCAGAGTCCTTTGAAAGAAGAAAAGGCCAGGATAAGAGCAAAAACTGTCCTGGTGTCACTTCTCCACAAAGTAAAGTGATGTGGGAGGCAAAGAGGAGGTGGAGTGTACGTTTTCAAAGAGATGTGAACAAGATATCAAAGTGCTGTATTCAGGAGTTGATCATATACCCATGGAGTGCAGAGAAAGAGCCTGTGCTTTATAGAAAGCAAGAAATCTACTACAGAATGTAGGAGAAAACAAAATTAAATCCAACCAGCCAAAATTTCTTAAGGCTTGGACACTTACTCTGGAATAAGCATCCACAGGGGGGACATACACTGGTACAATAATATCAGCGCAACTCTACTGGTATAAGTGGTAAAGCTTTCCCATGAAGACAAACCCTTAGCTGCAGAAAACCCTTCACAATTCACACTAGGGCTTGGGAAAGCCATTACAAATGGCTGCATCTGATGAAGCTGGACCAGATTTTGCCACTCTTAATTCCAGTGAATAGTATCTTACTCCATTAATAGTGCCACTGCAATCAGGCAGCAGCTCATGCGACTCACCATGCCTTGAGGAATCACACTTGCCCTTCAGGGTAACCTGAGACTTTATGCTGTGCTGTGCCACAGCAGCTGCAACCCCAGGGATGAATTGGAACTCTAAGTTTCCCCCTTGCTGCTCCTGCAGGAGACCAATTTTCTAAAACCTTTCAGAGGGTGCAGCATGCTCCCTTCCTCAGCACTAGCTCTGCTTGTCAGAGTAAGAGGATGGGAAAGTCAATAATATTACCTTACTCTCATATAGCATTTTTCATCAGTAGACCTCAAAGCACTTTTCAAAGGAGCTCAGTATCATTATTTCCATTTTACAGATGGGGAAACCGAGGCACAGAGAGGGGGAGTGGCTTGCCTAAGGTCACTCACTAGACCATTGGCAAAACTAATGGAACCCAGGGCTCCCAAGTCCCAGTCCAGTGCTCTATGTACCAGGCCAAAGTCCTTACCCGCTCCTTGTCCTTCTCTGTTCATTCCCCACCCATGTGTATAGGATGACAGTTGATAAAGCAGAAGTTAATCTCCTTCCATGCACAAAGCAAAGATCCAAGCAGGCCACAAAGAGGGGTGCTTGCTGCTTGCTCCTACGAATAGCAACAGTAGAGCCATTTGCAATCTAGAGCTTGTTTGACAAGGGTTATTTAGTTTTTAATTATAACACTTTCCACGACACTTATAAATCATCTGTAATAAAAATAATGATGTCTTAGCAATAGGAGGCCTCACAACCTAGCTTTAAGTCTTCACCATGGTGGCTTTTTTTTTCTTTTTTTTTTTAACCAGATCACATATTTTATGTCATCTTAGGAGAATAATTACTTTGAATTTGTTATACTGTGCCATAGGGTCTGATCAGACATGCCACTGAGCGGTTCCTGCATGGCTTTAATTGCCCTGGAGACTGTCAATTCAAGGATGCACTCAACATCCCACAGAACAGGCCCATTATAATGTCTATTCACTGAAAAGAAGAATTTCTGATCTTTACCTACAGAACAACAACAAAATCTAATTAGTGCAGCTCTAAGGGGTAGTAAGGTATAAGAAGGATCCCTGCATCCCATCAATCATGTGCTAACAAACAGGATAACGGATTGTTAGTTGATTAAAACATTGGAACCTATATTTAGCAGCTATAACCAACTAGTCTATCTTTTATGAACAGAAGAACACCACATGAGTGCTAATAATTTTGAGGCACTCTATTTTAACTGTGACATACTGTGCATAATAGTAACCTCAGTGTGTCCACTGCAGAATGGACAGTCTTATACACTGCAAACTTTAAAACGTGACCAATTGCTATTGGTCCAGAATGTGACATTAGTTGTGAGACAAGGTAGGTGAAGTAATATCCTTTATTGGACCAACTTCTGTTGGTGAAAAGACAGGTTCTTGAGTTTACATAGAGCACTTCTTCAGCTGTGTGTAAGCTCAAAAGTTTGTTTTTCCCCCAAAGGAAGTTGGGCTAATAAAAGATATTATCTCACCTTTGTCTCTCTATTATCTTGGGACCAACACGGCTACAATGACACTGCAAACATTAGTTGTAAACATTTAGAGCAACTTACTCAGGGTCCACTTCAGGGCATTCAGCAAGAGGGGTAACAGTCTGTAAACAGGAGGATGGGGGGGAGGGGAGAAAGACGGTCTTGCATTTACTCAGTCACAGTGCCCTGGGTCTTTAACCTCTGAGCGGCGTCAGAACAGAATCAAAGGAACACCCAACGGATACATCCTGCCAAAAGGGAAAGGGGGGAAGTAAGACAGACTAGCAAGCCCTGCAACCCAAAAGCTGCACAGAGCTAACAGCCAAACAAGCAGAGAAGAGATGTAAAAACACAGAGGGGCCACAGAGAGTTTCTGTGGAGGGGCCAGGCTGCGAGAGAAAACTGAGAAATATGCTTACATGAGAACCAACCAACCAAAACCATTACTACCATCTACTCTTCCACACAGGCTATAGCAGAAAGGCAGGACTGATCTTTTCTATCTTGATTATTCAGTGTATCTTTCTGATGGTTATTTCTGAAGAATCATTGAAGTTGCCAGCTTGCTCAACACCACATCAAATGCAGTTGTGGAGAGGGTGAAACCCATCTTTGTCCATTTGGGGATTCCATAGCAAGTCATCTCTGTCCATCAGCCTCAATTTTCCTCTGAAACCTTACGAGTTTTGTAGATACCTTTGGTATCCCTCATGTCCCACCCTCTCCAGTATTCCCAGGGTAATAGTGAGGCAGAATGTGTTCTAAGGATAATAAAATAAGATAAGACCCTTATCTTGTCCTCTTGGCATAGTGAGCAACATCTCAAGCAAACTGCAGAATTACTGACGTGAAGGAATTTGAGGTCCATTATCCCAACCATCCCTTCCTAACTAGACCTTTTTTGGCCTGGCTTCCTGAGACTATAAAAGAAGGAATATCAGTATAAAACCCATCAGAAGAGGGACTTTGAGAGACATCATAGAGTCAAATCCTTCAGAGTGCTGAATCCAGGAGAATATATTTCAGTGAAGGGTTCTTAAGAACAGGGGATTATTCAGGGATGTGCCAGAGCTCCTTGATACTACTTTATTAATATGCCCATTCTTATTATGTTATTTTTAATGAAAAGTTTGAATAAAGGTATTACAACTTTGCCCTTTTTAGAAAGGTGGACATGGTTTGAGTTGTGAACATTTAGAGCTGTTATTCAGGGTGGACACTTGGGGACACATGCCAAGGAGGTCAGGGTCTGTATAAACAGGATAAAGACAATCTTGCATTCACCCTGATTTTAGTGTCCCGCATTTCTCTAATCTCTACATAGTAAAGGCCATCAGTTCAGCCCTCTATCTTTGCCCCTTATGACTAAGGCCTGGTCTACACTGTGGGGGGGGGGGGAATGGATCTAAGATTTGCAATTTCAGCTATGAGATAGTGTAGCTAAAGTCAACATATCTTAGGTTGACTTACCTCACATCCTCACGGCGCGGGATCGACTGCTGCCACTCCCCCGTTGACTCCGCCTCCGCCTCTCACTGTGGTGGAGTATAGGAGTCAATGGCAGAGCGATTGGGGATCAATTTGTCGCATCTACACTAGACGCGATAAATCGATCCCAGATAGATCAATCACTACCCGCTGATCCGGCGGGTAGCGTAGATGTATCCTAAGGTTCTTAATGTTGGATGATCAATAAGAGGGAAAACAAGTCC
The DNA here is from genome assembly GCF_025201925.1 of Gopherus flavomarginatus. Classification (NCBI taxonomy): domain Eukaryota; kingdom Metazoa; phylum Chordata; order Testudines; family Testudinidae; genus Gopherus; species Gopherus flavomarginatus. The sequence continues at coordinate 41,429,882 of NC_066628.1, read as the reverse complement.
ACTGTTTTAAGACACATGGACTCCAATTTTGGAAACCCACAGCGGCTCAGGAAAGGTTTGGGAAAGCAACCAGACTTTCGAGTGCTTTTCTGAACCAGACCTCTGGACCCTTTGAACTTCACCCATTGCTAATAAAACACGATGAAAACATTTTGAAATAAACTTGATGTGTTTTCAACATACACAGACTTCTGTAATAGCTTAAGAAGACAGTGTATTTCCAAGCCCAGGGAAAGATTAAGGATGATCTCATGCAAAGAAGACTGACTGTTTCAGTAGGGTTGATCTCTGTGACTGTGACATCCTCAAGTAACTCAACAGCCTCAAGTAACTCAAAAGTAATTCAGATTCTGGTTTTTAAAAGGCTCTGTAGTTATCATCTTCCCATCATTGGAAGATATTCTCATGAAAGACCTCGAAGATGTTTTCCCCCAAGTGTTTGAAGGACAAGTCTAAATCCTATACTTCAAAAAAGTTAAATTGTACGGGGGTGGGGCAGAGAAGTAGATTTCTTGTGCCCTGCTGTTCATGAGGGAAGAATTCTACGTCTTCCTGGGTGGTACGGGGATTTCAAGTACATCCTCATCAACCATTCTGTAAACGGAAAGCTGAAAGAACAAACCTGTGTGAAACCTCTCATGAGAAACCTGCCAATGGAGCATGAAGGGGAATGAACCCCCAAGTTTTCTCTCTCTTTTCATGCTCCCTTGTAGTTATTTTATTTATGTCATGCACTTCAAAGGATCTGGATGGATGGAGCTTCACCTTTGGTTGGAGAGAATTTCTGCAAAGCCAAAAGAATATGTTGCAAATACAGCACAGAATTGACTGACTAAGATACAAGATGGCAAAACGCACATGCATTTTCAAGACATCCATGTAGCCGGTAGAAAAATTCCCCAACGCTGTAACTTCTTCTCTCCTGTTTCTTGGAATGACCACAGTATTTCTCTGTGTGTTAGTTTATCACTGTTCGCAGCAGCCCTAGAGCATGAAGTCTAGTCTAAGTACAAGAGATACAACAACAGTAAGACAGGCTTCTCCATACTATCCCTAAATCTTAATTTTGAGTGGTGACCTCTAGAGCTGAAACAGTAGGCCAGTCTCAAATCATTTCTTTGTATTTCAGCTGATTTCAACAAGAAGTATGTCAATAGGGGATAGTGGTGTGCTTGTGATGTTCACATATGTCCATTGGGCACTGGACTCAAAGCTAGACGCTCAAATAGCTGTCAGAGGGTAACAACGTTTGGTCACTACCAGTCTAGCTTGCATTTGAACCAGCATCCTAGACATGATATGCTCCGAGATACTGATACCCTGAGCCATTAAGTTTCTTAAATAAAGAGCATTCTGGTGCATGTATTTTCCACACTAAAAAATACCCATCTGGCATTTTTTCCCCTTCATGTTTTGTATAGAACAAAATTCTACTTCGGAACAAATTCTAGAACTTTCTGCATTTTCCCCAGGTAGACATTTGTATATTAACAGTGAATTTTATTAAGTTTCATTTTATTTTATTTAGCCTGTAAAAATATTTTTGTGAAAAACAGGAAAAAGAGAAAGACAACTGCACAGAACAGGATTTTTCCCCCCATTTTCTGTGAAAGCTGATGGAGTGCCTCAGCTGAAAACGGTGTGTGCAATACACCCTCCACTTCCCTGGCCTAAATGGCATGACTTCAAGCACCTTGCTCACTCAGACCCTTAGTTTGTATCACAATAGCAGTCAAAGTAATGTAATGATTAAGAGTGTCCCGGATACAATGGGTAGTCAATTCAATAATGAAAGATTTGGAAATCTGACTTCAACTGAGCTGCATCAATTTACACCAGCAGAGAATTTGGCTTTTTGTTCCTGGATTAATAGAACACAATGTCTGATACCTTTGCTACCTGAACGGATTTTGGTGACCTCTTTGTTAAGTTGTTTTGCAAAAGTTTAGAAAGGTTTTTCAGTATGGGATATTTTAGATGTTTGAACAGAATTAGAGATAATATATATTCCTTTAATGTACTTATCCCTATTCAACAATTTGTGTCTTAGAGTGTCACAAAAAAATGTAACTACAGACTGTCACATTCTGGAGTGTTATCCAGACCAGTGAAGAATTGTGTCACCTCTTACCTGTAACCCTGAATGCCTTATAATGCCTTGCTACTATAGTTCTCTGTCTGGGATGCCCACAGTCTGCAACAAGTATGCACTATGTTTATGTATTGGGCAACTGTGATGATTCCAACACTTTGGATCCAGAAGCCTGCCAGCAATACTACAACTTCCACTGTTCTTCATCAGCTTTGGTTAACAACTGATAAGGTGACTCCACACTCTCCCTTGCCCTGAATTGTCCCAAAAACATGTTTTCTGAAATATCCAGCCCTGTCCCAGAACAATCAGAGGAATGTTAAGATTCATGACTCCTTTAAAGAGTCGATATTCAACAGTTTGTTACTTTGATGGGAGTTATTAAACAGTTCAGTTCAAATGCAGCACTGGATTGGTTTAGATTAAAAATAAAACAAATTTAGTTATTTACAAAGAGAGATTTTAAGCGAGTACAATCTAAGGATTAAAGTCAGAAATGGTTACAAGAGAAATAAAGATAACATGCCTTCAAGTAATTAAATCTTAAACTAGACTTGGTTCAAGGTAAAATCCTCGCCACATGTCTCCATCAAGATGCCTGACCAAACTCTCACTCAGGACCTATCCCCCAAAATCAAAGAACCGTTGATCTTAGGTGAAAGATAGATAACTTAGGGTTTCTTGATCCCTCTCTTTTAGAGTCCAATGGATCTCTGAAATGGATTCTTCCAACGGATATCTCCAGATAAAAGTTGATTTCCAGCTGTGAGGTAGTCAACATGGAGTCTGTCTTGTAGGACATTTCCTGCTGCTTAATCCCCTGCTGGAGTTATGGCTACTAAAACGTAAATTATTTAGTGCCTGCCTCCCTCCAGTACACCTGAATGAACATTAGACATATGATTGTCAATCTCCTTCCTCGCCACAATAGCTGAGGTTTGCTTCCACCCCTTGTTAGCTTGATGGGTTTGTTTACACAATATTTCTTTGAAAGCACTATGGAAGTAACTCCCGGATAGGGAAAACAGATTGCTTTCTTAGGGTGGGGACATTCTTGCTCGACTGACAAACTCATTTTAAGAATTATAATTTTAATTTATGTCCTTAACTTGGCATCGGTCGCTTGCACCCACATTACGTGATGCTATTAATAACCAGTGAGTCATGAGCTTTCCACTGACACCTTACAAGATATATTTAGTACAAAAATTATTACAGTAATGTGTAGGGTCTGAATACAGAGGTGCTTAGGGTCACACAGACTCAATCCAGCAAGGTGCTGAACTCTGGTCCTGATCCATCAAAGCACTTAAATACAGGTTTAATTTTAAGCACATGAGTAGAATCATTGGGACTATAGATGTGCTTAAAATTGAGCATATTTTTAAGTGCTTTGCAGGACCGGAGCCAGAGTTCTCAGCTGCTTGCAGGACATGGGTCTAGAATGTCAATGGCTTTTATGCATTCTGCAGCACAATTCCAATAAGAGTAGACCAGGAAATGTATTTCAAGGAAGTGGACCAGCTGGTCAGGCAGCCAGATGCCCCAAAAACCAGGGAGCCTTGAAGCCCTGAGGATCCCAGCTGCACTGCAGCCTCCCAGATGGGCTGCCAAACAATCTGGAAGCCCGGCTGCCCAGGACCCAGGTCAATCTGGTAGGAAACCAGGCAAATTCATCAGAAACCCACTTGGTTTGCACTGAAATTTCATCAAAATCTACACATCCCCAGAGTGTTTTGATTGACAAATCAGCATGGTGCGTGGAATAAACTTTCCTTTGGAAAGTTTCCGACCACCTCAGAGTCAAACCATTGCAGTGTGATATAATTCCCTTTTCTTTCTCCTCCACTCAGGCCTCGTCTTTGTAACCTAACCTGACAGGAGAAGAGGACTAGCAGCCAATCAAAACTTCAAGTAATAAATATACTTCCATTTTTCACACACTACATGGGGAATTCACAGTTCAGTTCCTGTGACTTGTGGGAATTACTTTGTAATGAAAATATAAGTTGACACAACAGGAATATATTTCATATAATGTAAAAAGGGGTTGCCTTCGTGACACAACCTTATGGCTGTAATCCTTCTGTTCCTATTCATATGCTGTAATTAATGCCAAACTTAATGGCTTTGTGGTGAAAACAATGACTAGCCTGAAAACACAAAAGGCTCTAGAGGTCTGTCGTGCAACCTAATGTGTCCTTAAGGAATCCTGTTGTCTTTATTGGAAAATATATACTCAGCTAGCAAGTACAGCAACACACATCCAAGCTCTTGCTGATTACAGCCAGACATCAGATGAATTTGCTGATCAGCAGCGTGAACACATGAGTTTTATACTTGTGGATATATCCTCCAGTTCATAATAAATGGTGACACTGTCTATGACTGACAGATAAGAGAGAGGTTAAGCGACCTTATGTTCCCAGAGCTGAAATAACAGAGTAAAATTCACCCCATATGCTCCTACACTAAATAGCTTCCCAGTAGGGGGCACTATACTATGATTGTATCCAGGAACTTAGAGAACTCTAAATTAGAAAGGGCTTGATGAGAGAGCACGGCACAGGCGGAGGAAGAAATAAAGCCTGAACGTTGCAGTGTCAGAAACTGGGAATACTGAGGGAAAATGGAAAAAAAAAAACAAAGAAAAGGCAGCACACCCAATTCCAGTCCCTGCGTGAGGCCTGTATACTATTTAAATCCTACTTTAGCAGGACATAAGTTGTACAGCACCTAGCATAGTGGAGTCCTGGCCCATGACTGGGACTCCTAGATGTTATTGTAATACAAATAATAAAGAGGCACACAGAGCTCCTTCTGGCATTCTGCCCAGGGTTGAATTTCAGTCTGTATGGATAATTAATGTACATGAGCTCTTATTAACAGGAACTGAGACAGAATAACTAGTCTTATCATCTTGGTTTGAAGCAGATGGTTTAAAAGTCACATAGTCCTCAATGCCTGGAAAATGATTGTCATTTCCATAGGGCTAATGCCATAATTTTCCAACATATGGATACAGCTCTGAATAGTCATTCAATTGTATTGTGTAGCCAAAATTGTGACCAACAAGGCTCAACAATACAGCAGAAATGGCAGCATTTCCCAAAAAAGGAAAGAGAATTCCTGTAGTTTTTGTCTTAGAGGAAAATGTCAGGAACTAACCAGTTGAACAAAAAATGTAATGAAATTATTCTGCTGATGTACTGTATTCTCATGAGTACATTTATCACTAAGGGAACACAATATTCTAGAATATTATTCTTCTTTTTTTTGCACAGATGTTTTCTGACAGAAAATAATGTGAAAATGTGTTCAAATTCATCATCTGCTTCATATATGTTTAAAAATAATTCTTGAATCCATTAATTGTAGACACAGAGTTATCATTTAAAATAAGACAAGCACAGGATGTGCAGTAGCAATGGCTAAAATATGCACACTTTCTACTTAGAGATTGGGTTAATTCTACCAAGATCACTGGCAGGGATAGTCAGAAGTGCCTCAAATAAGTAGCTATTTCCAACACTTCTGGCAATTTGCACCTCCCTGCACCAGTAACAGCTGTTAAACCCCTACTAGCAGGATGTTGAACTCAAGACAGGTGAGCAGGTGGGGTTTCACTTCCACCCTCTCACATGGGTTTCGCTGGGGGTAGACCCTTCCTTTATCCAGCCAGAAGTAAAGTTAGTGAAATCATAACAGCTATCATAACTCATTATGTGACAGGTCCCCCTCTGGGTCTGATCCACAGAGGATGAGTGTTAATGCCCCAGCTATAGAGCTTTAGCTCTAACTATATACTCTGGAGGTCTCCAGTTCAATCTCTCATGTGTTGGCCAACACGGTAATACTCTTATAATTAATAAAGATCATTGCTGGGTGGGGGGAGAGGGCAATCTTGCATTCCTTACTTACATAAGTAATCTATAATCATGTAAGTTGTTCCATTGTCTTTAATGGGTTGACAGATGTAGTTACTCATATGAGTTAGGATTTGCTGGCTCAGTTCTCTATACAATACCAGAGATCTCCATGATGCTTACAAAAAACCCAAACCACCTCACAACATAGCAAGTTATGTTCCCTGCCACAGCTACCTTAAAGACCTACATTATTAAGTCACCTAGTCCATCCTAAAGAGCAGTGCATGACTGTTACCAATAGCATATTTGTGGTTTATCCACTCTACTTTTAAGTGAAACACTATGCTGCAAAAGTGGCTCTTGCTGTATTTATGTTCCAGTCAACACCAGGAAGTACCGGAAAGCTCCTTGGAAGATTTACAGCACATTTTCTGGAATAAACCAGTGTGAATAAGTTTTGGATACGCATTAATGCTGCCTTGTGCCCTAAAAGTAAAATCATAAATATATAATTCAGATCTTCCACCTGTATGAGATAGGTATGGAATTTTTGTCAAAGGCAAAATTCAACCCTTTCCTCTGCCCTGCCGTTATTTTCCTAATTACATGCAAAAGAAGTGATTCTTTTGAATGTGATACATTACAAAAAACAGATTCCATTTTGTATAAACTGTAACTGAGAGCTCAGCTAAAATATACCCTGAATAAGGGCTTGCATGGATTCTTTTAATCGCATGGAGTAGACTCAGCCAGCGAGGGTCATAGGTAAAGTATCATGTGGCAGACCTCATGAACATAGTTCAAACAAGTTCCATAGAGATGAATACATATGCTTTTGCTCTATGTTGGTGAACACTAAATAATTGAGCAAAACAATACTGGTTCATGCAGTGGTTGAACTGAAATCAGGGCTGATTTCAAGTGTTTGAGATGTAGGTATTTTATGTAGGTGTTTTTCACCCAATTAACTATTGGTGTTAGCTTAACTAGAGCTCTAAATTAATCACACACACACACAGAGCAAGTAAAAGGGTGAAGATGACCAAAACTGTTTACGAATTGTAGAACTATACAAGCAATAAATTCCCACACAGATCTGTCTGTTTAGGAATAATTGAAAACATTTTTTTTTTAAAAAAAAAGGCAAATTTGCTGATATACCAACATCTTCCCAGTGCTTTGACAATAAAATGCTTTTAATAGTTGAAGAGTTCAACAAATAGTTTTGTATTTCAGAGCAGAATAGAAATGCTTATAAATACACTGCAGTAATTTGTGCATTAATGTAATCAGACAAAAGTGACTTTCTGAGGCGGTAATAAAGCTCTCTGTAGTGACATTAATGAAGAAAGCAAAACATTAGCTTTGCATTTTTCTCCTTATTAACATCAGGCTCTTTGAAGAAGACATGGGCAAGAGGGATGTAAATTTTTGAATGTCAGCCAGTCAGTTTTTTCTTAACACACCTATCTGTGCACCTTGGCTACTGCCATCTTGCATTAAAAAAAATTATTTGGAAAGCACTGTCCATTTGAAGGACCTGTGGTATAAGGGCAGATAAATCAGACTGACAAATCACAGTTTTCTGATTGTAAGCTCTGGCAGGGATTGTGTCTTTGCTGTGTGTCTGGCACCTAGGATATTTTGGATCCTCATGCAGTATAAATTATAATTAATCAGTGGCAATGAGCTGCTCCCTTAGTACACAATAGTCATATTAGCCACTACAAGGCACTCAAAGATCCTTTAAAAATAAAAAGTTTGCTTCTTAACTTTATAAAGCCTCTTGAATTTATGGAATCACAACAGCCAATTGAGAGTGATATATGAAATAATGAATTCCTGACCACCTGGAGCACAGAATCAAGTAGAGACAGTGTTTGGCAATCAATATTGTGTCATGTTATTTGCAGTAATATTTAGCTCAGTCATAACCAGGAAAGATCTTCAGTCATGAAAGAAAATAAACACTTTGGGTAAGGTTCATTCCTAGTGCAATTGATTCTACTCAGTTACCCTTGGGATGAATTTGGTTCGTTAGTCATAAGGTTTTGTTTTGCTTTGCTTTCCCCTTAGTCGTTCTACTCCAAGACAGATAGCTATAGCTTTGACTGCAGGAATCACCCACACATATGAATCCAAGCTTCCACTTACTAGTTATCTAAAACTACTTACTCAGAGAAATTTGTATTATTAAAAACTTGTCTTACCAACCCCAAGCATTTAAAAATCATGGAGCAGCCCTCCTCGCTCCCAGATCATGAAATGAGCCTAAAATAAATTTGTGGTTCTTTTTATTTGCCAGTTAGGGTAGGTCATGTTTGCAAGCTTTTCTGTGCAACAATGACGTCACGTTTGCAAGCTTTTCTGTGCAACAATGCGGACTAGAAATGTACTTTTTTTTAAAAGAAAGCTGAGATTCTCAGCTGATTACTTGACTCCAGTAGCTGAGGCTTTGAGAAAAACACCTAATCTCATGAGACTCATGATGAAATCACAAGAGTTGGCAAAACTGTTTAAATTGAAGGAAATGTAAAGGTGTGATTAAGAGTGACACATAATTTTGCTTGCATAGAAGTGAGTATATCTCTGTTTTCTCTGAAGTAATTCTTGATTGCATCTACAGCTGGCCAACCGGATGCAGGGCTGGTGCAACCATTTAGGCAAACTAGGCGGCCGCCTAGGGCGCCTAGTGATTGGGGGCGCCTAAAAGTCCCCTCAGGCGAGGAGATGGAGTGGAGGTGAGCTGGGTGAGGGGGCATGCGGGGAGGGCTGCCCGCAGTAATGGGGGGGGAGGTGCACAGGGGAACAGCTCTGCACCCCAGCTCACCTCCACTCTGCCTCCTCCACTGAGCACACAGCCTCCGCTCTAAGACGCCTCCAAATCGGCGCCGCACGCCTGGGCGGGGAGGAGAATTAGAGCAGCGCCAGCATGCTCAGTGGAGGAGGCAGAGCCGAGGTGAGCTGGATGGGGGAAAACCCAGGCAGGGTTAGCTGCCATGGGGGAAGTGTCCCCAGGCAGGGTTAGCTGCCGTGGGGGAAGTGTCCCCAGACAGGGTTAGCTGCCGTGGTGGGATGGAGTGGAGAGGGGTTAGCTGTCATGGTGGGGGGGTAGCTGCTGCTGGGGGGGCTCCCTGGGTGGGGGGCTCAGTTAGCTGCTGTGGGGGAGCGGGGTTATCTGGTTTGGGGGTGCAAGGTGGAAGTTTCGCCTAGGGCGCGAAACTTCCTTGCACCGGCCCTGACTGGATGCATAACAGATCGACCATATTCAGCAACACCCAGTTTGCAACTAAAACTGTGATATTTGCACACTGAAATCAGACACACAGTTGTTGTATGCACATTTTTAGATATTCAAGTTCAATAATGTTTCAAGTATTGAGCTCATTCAGGTCCAATGAATGCACTCTACACATGAAAAAAAATCATGTTACTGACCCCCGCACAAAAAAATCATGAGATTTTAAAAAATAATATCTTTTGGGTATTTTTAAAATTTCCCTTCTGGTTTTGAGATATTAGGAGTCACATCTTCAAGTTTTTCTCCATAAGCACATGGCCTAGAAGGTTTGTTTTGTAAATTAAAAATGAAATGAGCTCCAAGACTCCAGTAGCTGAGGTTTTAAGAAAAAAACATGAGAGATTCATGATCGGTTTGTTAGAGGTGACAACAGACAATGAAGACAAAATAGGATGTAAAAAATAAAACCTGAGTCCTGAGTTCTCTCTGGTTTTACACTAGAGATATTTGACTTCAGAATTACTCCTGATTTACACAAGTGTAAGTGAGATCAGAACCAGCAGGGCTCACAACTTTTATGGAGATCCATATTGATATTTTATTCAAAGTAGCCAATGAGCTAATTTGCATATTCATTAGTAATTTGCAGTCACTCACAAATATTGGTTTATAGTCACCACTCTACTCTGCCTCAAGAAATGCTTAGGATAAGACACAGGACTCCACATAAATTGGTAGCTATGGCTGGAGTGGGCAGATAGGTACTAACAGGGCCAGCTCTAGCCATTTCGCTGCCCCAAGCACAGCAGCATGCCGCAGGGGGCGCTCTGCCACTTGCTGGTCCCGCGGCTCCGGTGGACCTCCCGCAGGCGTCCCTCCAGATGCTCCACCAGAGCTGTGGGACCAGCGGACCCTCCGCAGGCACGCCTGCGGGAGGTCCACTGGAGCCGCCTGCTGCCCTCCCGGCAACCGGCACAGCCGCCCCCCGCAGCATGCCGCCTTGGTGCACTGGGGCCTGGAGCCGGCCCTAGGTGCTAGACAGTATCAGAAAAGGGATCACTGGATAGATGTGTTTGTAGGAAATCAGTGGCTATCTTGAGCTGCAGGGAAATCAAAGGACTGTCTGGGGGATTGAGTAGTCAGGTGTATGGGACCTGAGAGTCAGATCTTTTTAAGGTGTCTCAAGTTAGGCACCAAAAATCATGCGATTTGAAAATCCAAGACTGTCACCTTCCTTGATGTTGTGGCATTTCTGCTTTCGGTTCCAGATACCTGCAGGAAACGCTGCATGCAGTGTTACAGCCACGCTGATCCCAGGATATTAGAGAGAAATGGAGGGTGAGGTAGTATCTTTTATTGGACCAACTTCTGTTGGTGAGAGAGACAAGCTTCAGACCCGAAGAAGAGTTCTGTGTGGATCAAAAGCTGGTCTCTCTCACCAACAAAAGTTGGGCCAATAAAAGGCATTACCTCACTAACCTAACACTGTGGAATTTTTAGAAAGGCTTGATGCAGGTTACCAATCTAGAAAGGGGGCAAAGGACTGGCAGTTGTTATTTCTGAACTAGTTGTTTCCCAGTCCCTACGATAATGTTAGACATATATGGTATGCTTTCCATTTCAACTCTACACACCAAAGTATTTCAAATTGACTTTACTGGATTTAACTTTACTTGATACCATAGCTTTATTTTTTCTATATACAACCAAATGATACTTTGGAAAACTATTGTCCAGGTGAATGAACATATGTCAAGCCTTAAATGTGAGCTCTTTAACTTAACCCTGCACGGCTGAAGATTAGTTGGCAGGATACCATATCGATTTCTCTACCCCTAATCACCTTGTTGAGCAGTTAGATCAATATAAAAGGCTTTGTGTCCCCCCAGACAGCCTATTGATCAATTCATATATTCTATATCATTACATTTAAAATATTTTAAATTAAATATCGGAGGATAAGATTCTATATGAAAGCTTTGGCAACCAGTGGCTCTAGATTTAAAGTTACATTAAAGAATTTGGTTTTGTGAAAGAAGACATTGCTTTGCATTAAGACCCATGTAAACTTCAAAGATGCAAGGAAACCTCTTCAAAGAGCACAAGATTTAGGCTTGTTTAGTATTCTTATTAATCTCTCTCTATCCCTCCTAATGTCCTGACATCAACCAGAAAAATCCAGTGCTTACAGAACATCTGCTATGAGAATCCTCATATAAAAGCAAAAGCATCAACAAAGATACTAATGTTGTACATATATATATACATATATACACACACACACAAAATAAACATTACAGTCTGTGTGTGTGTGTGGTGTGTATGTATGTGTACACACACACACACACACACACACACACACACTAAAAGCTGTGTGTTAGCCTCCATTTTATCACCCAGGAAGCTCTATTAACCAGCATTTCTGATCTCTCCCAATACAAATCTTCAGTCTAGTAACTGGGACTAGTATATTGCCCAGAAGGTGAAGCAATCGCACATTCTGCACTCTACTTTTATGCAAAAGAGGCAGAAGACAAAGAAGTACACTGATATCAGGGATTTATTCCAGGGTGTGTCATAGAGTCATTACAGATTCAGCCCAATCTCCTACACTTCCTACATCTACAATGATAACTGATGTTGATAATGGTGACCTTGAGGCAGTGCAAAATCCCGAAGTGCCTTCTGAATCATTCAAGAAAGATTAAATTATGTTCAGTATCGTTTTAGTGTTAAGTGTATTTTAGTGATCTGGGTGTACGCCATGCACTGCCCATAGTGATATGTAGCATCATAAGATAACCTACTGTATAGAAAATCTTACCTGCATACAGCTAAGCGCTTCAGGAAACCATCCACTCTGCAGTGCAGTATTACTACTGGATTGGAGTACCTAATTACTATTTTATACTTTATTCATTTTATTGTATTCTAATTCTTTGAAAATTGGAGTTAACCAGAATTTTTGATTAACCAGCACACTCCCATCCCCCTAACATGCCAGATAACAAAGCTTTTATTACATTTTATATATATAAAATCTGAATCTTGGTCCACTGAAGGGTCCTTGTTTTCATTTCTAAAAGAGCTCAATGAACAAAAGCCAAGCTGTGTCACAGATTGCTTTTGCCTCTGCAAACTATCATGACAGATAGAGAGTGACACTGTGAAGGGTGTAATCCTCAGGGATACTGTACAAAGCATTTTTTCAGTGAGTTCCTGTGAACAGTGTGCACATGTTTAGAGAGATCTGAAATGGGCTTGAATCTTGCCAATTTTAAGGCAAAGTGGTAAATGCATCCCTTTAAGCAGGCATTCCCATAATAATGATGCAACATGATGGCCCAGCAACATTATCTCCTGGAAACAAGCACTGAAATGAATCCCATTTGAGAAGGCTTTGTAAAACAGAAGGGGTAGGAGGCCTTCCTTTGAGAAATTTAGAAATGTTGCAATTTCAGGTCACACAAGGTGCCAAAGTAGTGAAGTGAGGGAAACACAGTTAGATAAGGAACACCGATCAAGACAGATAGATGTTTCCCTTCCTACTATTACCTCACAACCGCCAGAGGATAAAAACATTCTTATATTTAAAAAGTTTTACAGGCTGCCATTTGGGTACCCTATATCATCCAGAAAAATATCCTAATCTGCTGCACTGAAACTTTAAGGGAGCCTTGATGGTTCTAATATAGGTAGAGAATACATCTAGCATTTTCTGAGTTATAAATATTTTAAGGAGGAAATTCTGCTGTTGGCTGTACTTATGACTCCATATTAATTCAAAAGCAGACTTTGACACTGAGGATATTGGCTAGCATCCCCAATTACGTTAGTGCTCCAAAGAAGAACGACACGACTTTCAGAGACCATTAACTGTGGAATGCAGAAACTCACCTTTTACCATGGTTATTTTTTCTCATCTGTGCCTTGCCCTAGACTCTGGTATGTATACCTCTCCTAACAACCGGCACTGGTATTGTTCTGACTCCTCTTCAATGAAGCAGCAATTTGTTGTTGCCATGCACAGTCCTGTCTCTAGAACTGACCCTAATATTGCAACACAGAATAGCAGGGCAGTTCATTGGCCAAAAATTTACACTAAAGAAGGCTATGTACTGGAAACTCGGATCCAAATCCCACAAATGCACGTTGATGTTTTTGGATCTTATCTTGCCATAAACCAAAGTACCACCTATTTTCTGGAAGAGGCTTAGAAGCAGCTGAAGATAGCAAGTCTTGCAAAAGATCAGCTTTTCTCACATTCTTTCCACTATTTTTGGCTATAGTCTGACGAGAACAGTGTCGTCAGTAGCTACTGATGTGGTGCTCTGCTCTTGTTCGATGAAAACAGTCGGCTGCATGCGTGTTCCCTCTGTGTGCTGCCCCGGCTCTGCTCTGACACAGCAAACCCCGAGAAAACCCCCAAAGACCACAGACTCTAGTAAGGTTTATTGCTTACCAATGCCTGGAAGTACTTTGGTTCAGGCTTCAGGCCTCAGACTTGGCTTCTGACACAAGAGTTTATGTTTCAGGGCCTCATCTTACTACAAACGGCTTACAAGTCTTGGCCTTAAACCATAGGCTAAGCCTGCCTGAGATCCAGGATACAGATTCCTCAGACTACACACACACACGCACGCGCTAATTGTGGAGTTGCTTTTACCAGTTTACTTTTTACTTAATTTAAAAATTATGCTGTATATAGTTTTACTAAAGGAGCTGTTTGATAGTGATGGAGCTGCATATTACAATAATTTGACGGCCCGCTTCAGGCGTTATGTTTCTATATACTTAATTAAACGAAGTGTCACACTTTGCCAATTAATAAGTATGTGCACCTGATTGAGCTGTAGGTCAGACTGATGCCATTACTTGTTTTTCTGACTGGCTGGCACACCCTTTCTGATCTAGTCAATGGCAATAACCAAACATTCAGTTAGATACACTGACAGTTGCTCTTTGTGCTTTCCTGATTGTTCTACAGACTTTACTGAGCTATGAAGAGTTGATGAAATTGCACACACTTTACTTATTGCCCCATTATTCTTTCCTAATTGAGCTGCATAGTTCAGTCAAGTGTTTATAAGCTTTGCTAATATACTTGCATACAAATTTCATTCAGTGCATTAAACTAAAAAGAATATTTACTACCCCCTGAGTGGTTAGAAGCATGGTAGATAAACACAGGTCTGAAGTTGTCATCTAGTCAATTAAAGCTGACAGCAATACAAGCCAGTGATTTGGGGAGCTCCTTGCTTTTCCATTACTGATGAAATAATCAGGATTAACCAAAATAACCAAAGGTGAAAAAGTCAGTGGGAGTTGGGTGCCGAACCACTCTGGGTACCTTTGAACATCCTAGCTAAACTGTACATTAGGATAGAATGTACCCATTTTCAGAGAGAAAAATAAAGCTGAGAAGGTGACACAGGGTCAAGGACAATCTGTAATGTTCACATCATGCCTGTCCTTACTAAAGCGCTCCTCAGGCTGTGGACCTCCAGACCGTTGGAGGCCAGAAATCCATTGGGACCACCGGAGTCAGGCCGCATTCCTGTAGCTTTTCAGTGCAAGCCACGATAAGGCCCTTGGTAGAAGTCAGTGTTGCACGGATAACTTAGGATCTGGAAAGGAGCGGGTCAGGGCACATACTCCATCCTCATATCTGCTTCTGGTTTTTCCACTTCCTCAGCCACAGCGTTTTTACCTTGTGGAGCTGGGATGTGGGGGAGCCATCCAGTGGTATAACAAACGTGCCACAGAATTTCCAATTCCTCCCCCTGCACCCTCCAAAAAAATCTACCTGATCTTGCTCCCCTCAGTATTTTAGTCATTTTTAATTTTCTTTACACTGGCAATACAAAGCAATTAAATCCATATGCAAATTAATGCTTTTCAGTTAAAAAGAACACTACAGTAATTTTTAAAAATTAATATGCAGTGGGAAGAAATAGCTGGAAAGAGAACATTGCACTCTGGTCTGGGCCAGATTTTCAGCTGGCGTAAATCAGTCTAGCGCCACTAACTTCCATGCAGTAACAGCAAGTTGCACTAGCTGAGGATCTGGCCCTAGAAGTATATTTGCATAAAGAATAAATATCACAAAATGTCAAAGTGTAGCTTAATTGCTGATGTTCTTCAGTAAAATGGACGATTAATGTGTAAAGTTCAAAAATCTGAACATGTAACTATCATTTTTGAAATTATGTAAAATGCAGAATCAAATGCATATGCACAACTTTAGTTGACTGTATTCCACCTCCTTCATGGTCATTAAGGGCTCCGTTCTCCTTTCTGTTCTACACAACATGCCTCTAATGTACATTATTCTCTCTTCCATGCATCAAACTTTTGTCTGAGGGAGTTTGGCAAGAAAAGAAAGAATGTAGAGCATTCACCAGAGACCTGCAGCAAGGATCAGGGATAAGAACTTTGCATAAGCAGCTAACTTGGTCAGCAAAGTATACTGAAGTTAAATATAGGAAAGTTCTGTAAAACTCAGCCAATAATATTTGTACAACCCTTTATAGCTCCACAAAGGAAGCTCAATAAGCCAAATACTTGGCTGTATCTTTTAGATAGCTAAGCAGGTCACAAAAATCTACACTTTAATATTACCAAAAAAAAAAGTAGTGTTACAAATCTGCAGATACCTAGCACCATTGTCGAACTGTGCTGCACTTTACATCTGCTCAGAACTGCATAGTGAAACCTAGGAGAGAATTCTGATCTGCCTGCTCCAAATGCAAACACCTCAAGTAACCAGCGGAGCTCAAGGAGAAATTCCTGTAGCTGTTAGCAGCACAGAGCCTATGATATAGTTACACAGTTCTGATTGCATCCAGGATAGGGGCAGTGGAGCTTACTCACAGTAGCCACATATATTACAGTATGTATGAGTGTTTCAGATGAGGTGATCATCTTATGAATTATGTTCTGTTTGCTTTGTACTATACCTACCAGTAAACATGAGATAAACTCCTGATGGACTAAGATGCAGCTGAATTTCTGTGGATTTCTTAAAGTACAGTAGACCTGGGTGCAATTTTTCACATGAAACCTTTTTATGTTGAAAAATTTAGAATCAGGTCAACTGAAACATATCATGAATTTGTCAAATTTACTGAAAAAAATTCTGAAAAAATAGAAACTGACACTTCAAAACTTTTTTTTTAATTTTTCAATTCAAAACAACTTTTTGTTCTTAATTTTATTTCAATTTTAATAAAGAGGGTAAAAAACCCTGAAAACCAAAATATTTCATGAATTTTTTTCAGCTTTTTTGGTTTGGCCACTGAAGCAGGGGACAAAACAAACAAAATCAAGACAGTCATTCACACACTTCTAGCTTAGACTCCAGTTTAGCAAACCACTTATGCAAGTACCTAACTTTAAGCATGTAAGTAGTCTCAATTATATCATGTGCTTTGCTGAATCCCTGGGTCTTAACTCAGATTTTTTTTTCAATAAGTCTTATTTAAATGTTATTACTTTTACACAGAACTTTAAGGACTATAAGCTGTCATCAATTAGTGCTCAAATCTCCCATTGTTTTCATTAGCACTCCCATCTGGAACAAGAGCAAGATGAGACCCATGGAGGAGGTGAAGGAAATCACTTTAAAAGGACAAATGTAATACTAGGCTTTGAATGTAGGCATCTCCTTTTTAATCCATCATGGCGCTTAGAAACGCATAGAGCACTGATGCATTTCCTGTGTCCCCACAGCCCCGAGAACATTAATAATGCAAAGCACTGTGGCACAAAGTAATGACTATGTCTGCGCTTTAATGATGTGCCGTGTCAATCTACAGTACAGATATATTAATAAGTCTGTCTTTTCCATGGCACACCTTACAAGGCTGGATTCATTAAAAGGGGATAACAGGTCGTTATTTTTCAGCTGCAAAATTGTATCAAACATTCCAGTCCATTATTTCCCTTCTATTAATAGAAAAGATTAAAGGGGAATTTTAATAAATAGTTCAAGTGATAATTTCCAGTTGATTGATAAAGATGAGATACTCCATAAGCATATTTTCTTTATTAACTTTTCATTAACTCTTTCATTCTCAGAGCTCTGAAAAGACTTGATCCTGTAAGGTGTTTACCACTGCAGCAAGAAGGATTTGCCTTGGGAATGGCAATCCAGTCTATGAAAACTCACCATGAGACACACGCTCAGGGAAAACACTGCCGAGTGGACACTTGCATCATACTTCCTTTCTGCCTTCTTTTCATTATGCTCAACCCATAAATTACTGTTTCATTATTAGCTGCTGATAAAGTGGGTGTTTCCCCAAAGTTTTTTCTCGTCTCGTGCAGCAGACTTTTGTCTCCCTCATTTAGAGAATTAAAGTATAAGCACGTCCAATAATTTATTTTTTTTTTTAGTAACACTGCCTACCTATTTTTATTTGCCCAGCTTTGACAATGCTTTAGAAGACTCCGATAAAGAAAAGGAACCCGACCCTGAGGTACAATATTTTTCACAAAACTTTCTTGAGTCAGTATTTTCCTGGTGTTTAAGGTAGGGTGTATTTTGAGTTGGATCTGACTTTCTTGACCGCATAATTTTCTTCAAATATAAAGTTCTTTCCATGTAGAATCTTCCCCTCCACCTTCTTTAATCTCCTTTGCTTGGCAGAACCCCTGGCTGGGCTGTATGTATTTTTTTCATTCACCTTCAGCTAGATAAGTCACTATAGATTACTCCTATATACCAAAATATAGAACACCTCAAAGGTTTGTAAGAGAAAAAAAAATCTCCCCAAGCTCTTTCCTGTAAATCAGAGGACACTGCAAAAGATTTCTTCTTTAACCTTATATTTTAATTTACACACACTCACACACTCTTCAACAGGACATATATATTCTACATAAAACAAGTTTCAAAATGTAAACATTCTTCTTTCAGTATAACTTCAAGTCAGTTCAAAGCTCAAATGCTGGAGAAATTATGATTTAGGATTTCAAATTCCTGTGTCACCCTAGTCTTCCCTCTCATATATTAAAATGTGGACTGAGCAAATATGAACATTCACTTAGCTTTTCCTATCTCTTCTAATGTACTGTTGCCTTGAATTTGAGGGGGTGTATACCCCAGAAAGTGATCAAGCTAATTCCAACCATATTATGTGTATTCAGTCACCCTGAACTAATAAAATAGAACACCATACAATTAAGTGTTAATTTGGAGACAGGCTTTCAGAAGCAAGGTCAAAACTAGCTACAGTTTCTGCTAATCCGAATGGGTGAAGGGGACGGACAAGTAAACAACTGATACTGAAAACCTTGGTAGGTGGGTGGAAAACCTTGACTATAGATGTCTCGGATATTAAAAGTTTATTGAAAGTTAGAAAAGTGATGATCCAGTAAAAGTCATTATAGCCTGTGTGTTTTGTAGCAGTTAGTTATAAAAGATTAGCTAATAGTGTATTTTTTGGAGCAATCCTCTGAAGCCATCTTGAGAGACGTCTTTCCTGATACTCTTTCTCCCTGGTGGGTGAGCAACTGGCCACTGCGAACCTGCCGTTAATTAATACTGTTCCAAATGTAGATAAATATCTAGGATGTTCTAAACCCATTGCTTATGTATCTGTGTGCTTAAATCTAATAAACTGCAGTGGTAGATAAGAGCATGCTGACTTGCATTTAATCCTTGATCAGATAGAACTGCTGTGTTCCTATTGATTTATTCCTGTCACTGCCTGGAGTAAAATAGTTAAGTTCTTAGAATCCCGGGTAATGGTACAATTCTTGTGAAGAGGTCATCAAGGTTTTGTCTTAAGTAAACAAGTAAATGCATCTCTCTTACTGTCTGCCAGTCACTCACATAATACATATTTTGCCGCTCCCAATATTTTGATGACCTAAGGCAATACTTCTTTGACAGCGCAGTTTGGGACGTTGCTATAGCCATGTAGGCATTTAAAGAATCAGCATATGGAGAAGGGGGCAAATAGCTAACTGAAAGACAATAGGGTAAGTGGTTAATGTGATTTTAGCACATAACATTTCAGTACAACATTTGCATTCATCAGGACTAAATGTAAGATTTATTTTAATCTAATCAGCCTTTAATAAACTGTTGAACAAAACTTTCTTATTTGTAGTAAGTGTGATATGGAAAGGTGATTATGTACTCATTTTTCTTCCCTAATCAATCATAGGCTGATAATTTAGGCAAATAATCTAGTTCATAAAACAGTATGAGGTGAATTTGAGATGGGAACATCCATCAAAGTCAGGAAGGGTGATTATAATAATTCACTTGTGTTGGTACACTTTTCATTGTATTAAAGTTTAGAAAGTTAATGCTACTCTGAATTTTGTTCCACGTATTTCTTTTCTCCCCCCCGCCAGCCATAGTTCACATCACTCAACAGAATAAAACAGAGAAGCAATACAAGAGATAACATTTCAGTTAATCTATATTGGTGGAGATCTACAACTCACAGATAATAAGTCTCAGAGTTTCTGCAAATGTCAACAACAAGCTAAAATAGTTTATCTGTCTTCAGTCTGACCCCGAATGCCTACGTTGCGATTAAACAGCCCATTAGTCCAAGCCAGCTGGCACAGGCCGGCCATGGATTTTTAATGGCAGTGTAGGCATACCCTAAGATACAACCCTATTGTCAGGAAAAATCAGGCACCTCTGAGAGACAACTGCTGAGAAAATATTAACTACTACTGTTTTAGCGTGGACACATAACATCTTGCACCTACTTGAACTTTCTCACCAACCCAAATTTGGCCATGCTCCTGGGTAAAAAAAACAAAACATACTCCTTTCTAATTGCCACCACCACTTGTCACTCTAAACATTGCATTCAGCATCTTATTTTAGGAAAATTCCTCCTCACAATTTTATTCAAAGAAAGACTTAATGTGCTCTCGATGGCATCAAGCAGCCTGGTATTATTTCCCTGAGAGCACTTCTCCACGCCTGAGTTCCAAACACTGTAATATTTTTGTATGTTCATTATAAACCTCTCTCAAGCTAAATCATCTTAATTCAGTAAAAGCAAGTCCTTTGACAATGAAAACAAAAAGCAAACTTAACAGCAAGATATTGAATTGTATGTTGGCAAACTCTTACTGACCAGCTTGACAGCTCTATAAGGTTTTAAGATACATGATCCCTTCGCTTGTCTCTGTTTTGAAACAAGAGTTTTCTCTTGAAATTAACAGCTGGAGTTTTGCACCATGTAGGGGAACTGTACTTTTTAAAGTGAGTCAATTTTCTGAGTAGAAGCTATTTACGTTTTTCTCTGCACACCTACTCTTGTACATAGCCAGAGCCTGATCTGCTCACGTCTGTGACTAAAATAAACGTTTACTGCTTTTCACTCCTGTTAGTCCGGAAAAGCCCGCCAGAGCTAAGGGTATGTCTAGACTGCAAATGGAAGTGTGGTTGTAGGCATTCCCGTGCTAGCTTTAATCTAGCTAGCACACATAACAATAGTGAAAATATGGCAGCAGGGCTAGCTACCAGGGTACAGACACAGACTCCCTAGTGGGTTTGTACCTGGGTTGTTAGTCCATGCCAAAGCTCATGCCACCATCTTCTCTACTGTTACTTGTGCTAGCTAGACTAAAGCTAGCATGGGTAATGTCTATACATGCTCCAGTCACACCTTCCCTTGCAGCGTAGACCTACCTTAACAGAGAGAAAGCACATGCTGGATTCTATTCTCTCTTGTGCGTCATCAGCAGAAGAGGTTACCTTTAAAAAAAAAAACAAACAAGGTTGTTTGGTCATTGCAGAGTAGGTCATTTCCAGCAAGGTCACCATGATCCAGCCAACTGGTGGACTCACACAGCTGTAAACATAGAAATAGGGTTTTATTCCAGACCCTCAAAAAGGCTTAAATTAAAAAAAAGTCCCAAAATAGCATGATTCTGAGGCAGACTAGGCACAGAGGGCCATATCCTCGGTTGATGTGAATCAGTGTAGTTCCATTGAACTCAATGGGTCTGCAATGATTTACACCACTCAGGATGTGGCCCAGGGTCAATTATACCAATGCCAAACAGCGTAAAATGTGGCCAGATCAGAAATGATAGCATACGGTATGCTCTTTGTATTGCTATGAATTAATGCATAATGCACAGGGCAATGAAGACTCAGTCCCTAAGACTCAACAGTCTTTTGAATGGAGTTAACATAACATAAGATTTCATACCTCGTCTGATGTAAGAAGTGTGACCATGGGAGCTATTAGAAATTGAATCTCAGGTGCAATCCTGAAAAGCCAAACTTGCAGGCAAATAGTTGCATATACTCACACTTGTTAATATTAAGGTATTAGGATGGATATCAAACAAAGGAGTCACGTTCTAGCGTGGATCTCACCTAGATTCTCACACAAATGTAGAGCCACGCTGGGAGCTGCATTTTTGAAACATCTAAGTCAAAGTGCCGTAATCGGTGTATGCAGTGTGGTTGTAGCTGTGTCAGTCACAGGATAGGAGAGACAAGGTGGGTGACCTTATTGGACCAACTTTTGTTGGGGAAAGAGCCCCATCTTTTGAGCTCACAGAGCTGAAGAAGAGCTCTGTAAGGTTGAAAGATTGTCTCTTTCACCAACAGAAGCTGGTCCAATCAAAGATATTATCTCCCCCAGCTTGTGTCTCTAATAATTAGTGTAAACATGTAGGAATCTTGAACATAGTCTAGAGAGGAGTTCAATCCCTCCTTGCTCCTCTAACACCCCCCCCACACACACACACACTTGTGGAATTCTGTGTAAATTGTTTATTTACTATGGGTTGACATTCCTAATTCTGAGAAATGCAAAAAGAAGTATCTGGTAGACCTGTATATTTATCCATAAGTTATACCACACTGCTCTCTGTATATACTTAACCTCAATATTCAAATAACCACAAACTGGACAATATAGGGAGATGTCTTTCAGTTTGTACTGTAAAGTGCCAACAGTACATAAATACACAATAAATATACAATTGTAAGTCGATGCTGTCCCTTTAAACATGAATATGATTTAAACATCTACACCACAAAAAACTGTATATCAGATCCTAAATATACTAGCATTCACAAATCCTAGTTAACTAGCTAATACATGTAGATACATTGTCGTCTTTTAGTATAGTTGAAAGACCAGTCCACTGGTAAATAGATGGGAAGCTATCTTTGCAACCAGAAGGGCTAGAAACTTTTAAAAATGAAAGCTAAGAATAAACCCAAACCAATGGAAAGAACCTCAGCACAGAACTTGTGGTTGTTGGTTGTTTTGCCCCTGCCAACAACCTTGTGTGCTGCACAACATTCTGGTCATCTTCTTATGTCCAAAACAAATTTTCAGCACTCAAACTTCTGTTAATTCAAGATTAGCTACTTCCTCCAAAGACAGCAGTATTGATAGAGTTGGTTTCCTGGATAAGGAGAAATCAGAAATGGGGTGAGACTGGGTTAAATATCCCTAGTTCTCTCAGGTTAACAAGCCACATCGATAGCAGGCTGCGATTTGGGAAGTAATCTTGCTCTGGATATTTCCCCAATAATAATAGCAACAAGGTAGCCCTCGCAGAATCTCTAACTGAGCTGTGATTTATTTAGCAGAAACTGCACCGTCTGTTTCAGCAATGCTCCCAGTAGTGGTTGCAGGGCTATTAACTTTCTCTTTTTATGATTTTCATTTTTCCCACTGTATTCAGTCTTGACTGAGCTTTGTTCTGAACCGCTGTTATTATTATTTGATTATTTATGATGGGCTGGTAATGAGATTTCGGAGCTATGAAAAATAGAGAAAGGGAAGAGTTATGAAAAGCAGCAGTGTTCATGGGGTTGAGACGCGGGCTGGGGAGCCGACCAGGGTGCCAAGAGGCTCATCTCAACCTAACTACATAAAGTCATAATACTTGCCAACACTGACTACCTCTTGGGTATTAGACAAGGTGGGTGAGGTACTCTCTTTTATTGGACCAACCCAGCTTGTCTCTCTGCTATTCAACACCACCACTGCACACGGGCTGGAGAGTCAGTCAATGGAGGTGCTGCCTTTCAAATGAGACATGAAGCCAAGATCCTGGACCACTTGTGTTGGTTGAAGATTTTCACGGCACTTTAGTGAAGAGTAAATTTGTGATTCCAAGTGTGCCAACTAAATCCCTCCTGGGTAATTACATCCTCCCTTCCCAAATCCCACCTCTGGAGTTCTGCTAGGATACCATACTCTTCATTTCCTATCTTAAAACATTCCATAGTGTTGAAGTATTAAAGTGGTGCTGTGTTTGCTAAGACCACAGCCTACTACACTGACCAATATTATCGCATTGTTTCTTTGCACTTCCTCATCGGTCCATCTGCATCTTTGTTTTCTGCTTAGATTGTAAACACTTTAGGGGCACTTTTGTTCTGTGTCTGTACAGCACCTAGCACAAAGGGGTACTGGTTCACGGTGCAATGATAATAAAATAATAACAACAGCACTTAGCCTCCAGCAGTGATTGCATTTCAATGGGAAATGATGCAATTCCTGTACAGAAATAGTTTGCAATGTACTTTGAGATCATTCTGGATGAACAGCACAGGCATAAATGTTTTGCTGAATTGGGGTCTATATAAATAGATGGTACAATAGCATGGTGGTCAGATGTAAATTGTGCATGCAGCCTATATTTTAAAGTTTTCACCAGACTACAAGATATTTCCAATAAATGTAAATGAGAAAAGAGTAGGACTGCTAAAATATCTAAAAGCAATAGAAATTTTGTCAGGGTGATCTTAGACTGTGGTCTGCCATGAAATGAATTTTTCCCAAAATAATATTTTCTTAAAATTTTAATATTTTTATAGGAATACTAAATGGATCAAATTTACTTGGAGTCTGTGGAGTGAAGATGTTAATGTTTAGTTATTAGTTTCTGAAGACAAATGATTCCTGTAGGATTTGTATGAATCATAAACTCAAAGTGGGTAAATAGGTTTCAGCACCAATTCCATTATGACATTGATCCAAGAAGATAGAGGACATACTTGACAAAGTCTAGTTCGAATGCAGGCAGCTAGTCACAGCTATCTGATGAGTCTCAAAGCTCCCAAATAAATTGGAACAACGGGTGTTGGCCATTCCAGCTGGCACTGGATTGTAGGACAGGGCTGGAAGAGGGTACTGAACCACTCATGAGTATTTTGAGCATTAATTTCAATAGCATTATCCACAGTGCGTAAAGGTGTTGGACTGTCAGAGAAACACACGAGGGTGTCTCCTCTGTAAGCATCTCATACATACTGAAGCAGAGAAAGAACCAGTCCATCGTGGGTGGGATTGTTCTGAATGCATTAGCTGGGCAGAGAGCAATGGCTTTGAACTAGAGGCCCCACTGTAGGACATGGCATAATCCTTGTGTCTGTATTCACAAGTCCTCTTTCATTCACAGGGTTTATCCATGAACACTATGGCTGACATCCCAAGCCTGTGTTATGGAATATATTTTCATTACTGTCATATTTAATCAGTGAGTATACACATCTATCACAAGGCCATAACTTTTAGATAAAAAATATATTATACTAATAGGATCATAACTTTTCTTCAATTAGAGAATGAAAATGTGGGTACATTGGAAAGACTGTGCTGTCATTTAGAATGTCTCCATAATTGTCATGCAGTGCAATCAAAATCTATAACTTGATGGTATGTTACAAGCCGCTGCATATTTAGGAATATATAAGGCAGGTGGTAAGCCAAATGTTTTGGGCTAAACTATGGCATAAAGCCTTCACCTGATATGAACCAGAGGTTATGCTGTAGCCCTGGCTGATACAGGGTTGTTATTTTTGTTTTCCAGAGAGTTCACACCAGAATGACAGCTCCACCAGTAAGTCTAGCTATGGTACCCATTACCACAGTATCTGGAAACCTCACAATCATTAACGTATTTATCCTCCCAGTACCCCTGTGGGTTAGAGAAGTGCTGTTATCACCATTTTGACAGAGAAGGAACTGAAGCACAGAGAAGTCCAGCCTTGCCCAGGAAATCTGTGGAAGAGCAAGGAAATGAATCTGAGTCTTCCATGGCTGAGGCTAGCATCCTAACCATGGACTATCCTTCTCCCTTATCCCTGGACCACCTTTCCTCTCCTGGGTGCATTGGGTGCTCCCCTTGATGGTTACCTTGATAGCAGGGATGCGAGTAGAGGTGATGTCCTCTCTTTGTCCCCCAACAAACTCATTTTAAAGAGTCCATGCACAATGTCCATGACTACCCAAAACTGTGGCTGGTCCCTCCAGGGGATGGGGTTGGGAAAGACTCTGACCCTTATCCCCCATTCCCTTCACCAGACCAGCCACAGTCAGGCCCTTTAGACTTTCCTTTGCCTCCCCTGATTCCTGCTCTGGAGCCTACAGTGAATTTAAAGGGTTGGATGTTCTATCTTATCCAGTCTCTGAATTTTCTGGCTGCTTTAAATCAGCCTCCAGAATAACGTGGCACCTGAAGCACAAAACATACAAGCCCTATTTATCTTTCCAGCAATGGGCTGAGTCTTTACACTGTACCACATTGGACAGGCAGGCAGCTCTAGGCTAGGAGACTGTTGCTGTGTTTAAAAGAAAATACAGCAAGCACTCATCAGGCGCAGTGAGGTGAGGAGCAGCCTTGTTCATCTGTCAAACTCTTCCTCTCAAAAATTCTATTTTAAGTCTGACCCTGCAAGTTGAAAGGAACCATCACTATCAGGATTAAGGTTTTTCCCCAGGTCAGAGACCTGCCCTGCTTAAGAGAAGGAGCTTTTCTGCTTTCAAAAAAAAATAAAATAAAATAAAATAATAAAAAGAAATAACACCCCCCTACCACCACCAAGCTTCAGGAATCAAACATAGTCTGCAGCATTTACCACACCATATCTGACAAAGCTGCCGAACAAGCCTAATGGAGAAAAAGGGTGAGTGAGGTAATATCTTTTCCTGGACAAATTTGTATTGGTGAGAGAGATAAGTTTCAGACCTGAAGACGAGCTCTGTGTAAGCTAGAAAGCTGTCTCTCTCACCCATAGAAGCTGGTTCAATAAAAGATTACCTCACCCACCTTGTCTCTCTAATATCCTGGGAGAACAACACTGCATAGGACAAGCTGAGCACTCTTTAAAGCGGCCCAGGAGGTCTGATAATTTTTATGTATTTATTTTTGTCCAGGGTAAGAAGAATGGCATTTCTGTTTACATAGACTAAGTCCTTAGATGCTGAACTGTTGGGATGCAGTTCCTGGGCTTTCCTATTATTGTTCTTTCTGATCTTTTTCACTGTATAGCTGACCCACTTTTGAACTCTCTTCCCCTGACTCTGTAAAATTCCATTGTCAATAGTTAGGGGTGCTTGCTATGTTGACACTGGCAGTCATCTGAGCAGGATGCTCTTTGCTTTTCAGTGCATGGAGTTATTCACACTCTTGACATATTGAATGCAGTTTTATGCATGCAGTTTAAGTGTTTCTGAGTGACAAGAGCACATGCTGAAACATAATGTTGTTTTCCTATTCTATTTTTTTCCCATAGGGACAGTTTACATTCAGCCATCATTAAGGAGGCAGACTGCCCAGGGCTCATGGTTCCAGCGGAGAAGCGTCTGGAATTCCTACTTCTCAGATGAGACCTGACACTCATCAGGTCGTATTCTGGGAGAGGTCAGCCTCATCTGACCCAGTCTTGATTTACTGAGTGTTGAGATTTGATGGCAAGAAGAATTCCTCCCCAACTCCCATTCGGCCTAGCTTCCTTGAGAGGCAGAGTATATTATGAAGAATCTTCTGTTTTAAATAATTTATATGCTGGGCAGGTTCTTTCACTTGCTAGGCATAGGAGAAGAGACTCTCTCCTACATGAATTGCTGATGAATTAAGTTCCAGTAAGGTAAGGCAAAATTCAGTCCATGGCAGGAAGCATTCTGCACCACTTAAGCCCGGTGGTGGGCTGCACAGAGAGAAGCAAGGGCAGGATAGCCATACATGGAGACCCCCAAAACACTGCACAATTCAGAGACTATCTCCATATCAACTCCATACAGGCAAACACTTCAAGCACATGATGCTGCGGGAAGGCGAGACTGGGTCCAATGAGCCACAATTACGAGTACAGTGGCAGTACAAGCTTCCCCAAAATGTGTTCCATCTTGACCTCATGGAATCCCTGCTAAGGGTGAGCGGACCTGTTAGTTCAGTCTACATGCTCATTTAGTCCTTAGTCTCTTTTCAGGCTGCCAACGAGAGTTGCAACCGTGGTGTGGGGTTTTTTTTTTAGACATGGACATACATAAAAATGGCCATAGTGGGTGAGATCAAAGTTCCACCTACCCAGTATCCTGTCTTCTAACAGTGGCCAATGCCAGGTTCTTCAGAGGGAATGAACAGAACAGGTAATCATCAAGTGATCCAAACACTGTCGCCCATTCCCAGCTACTGGTAAACAGAGGCTAGGGACACCATCCCTGCCCATCCTGGCTAATAGCCATTGATGGACCTTTGATGACACTTGTTCACTAGAAACTTGACTGAGACAAAAGCTTATTTCACATTCAGCCATTGTCGGATAGCAACAACCTTGAGCAGAACCAGCATGGGTCACATTCAACCTAGTGTCTTGGAAGGGATAAATTCCTTAGGCCAAATTGGGCCAAATTCTTAGTTATACTGGTGCAACTCCACTGGAGAACACACATCACTGAAGTCAGTGGAGCTGAATACATGGGAGAGGGCAGAGTTTGGCCCTGGATTTTAAACATTTTCAGATTCTGAAGAATGCTTATATTTATATTAATTATCTGGACATATTTTTGGAATGTGTCTCTTATTTTAGATCAGTTTCATTTATCAACTGTGAAAGGAGCTGTTTTAGGAGTTAACATTGCCAATTTAAGTTATGATTTCATTGTCTGTGGACAGAAAATAATAGTACCACCTGTGCTTTAAAATAAATACTTTTTTTCTCACCATGATATGAAAGTCCACTGTCAGCACAAACTTGGTGCTGTAGCAAAGATATGCATTTCATATTTCCAAAAGAGCACAGTCACTGCCAGAGAAATTCTGATTGTTGCCCTCGATTCCTGTTATGACTGGAAGGCATGGTATAGTGTAGCTGAACAGTCACAGCCTACATTGCTCCGACCAGGATATCCATGCAGTGATGACTGGCTATTTTATTTTAAATGGGAAAGCTACATTATCAAGGTTTTCTCCAAACCTTAAGGAACCCATCACAAAATTTCAGCACTTTAAAAGTACTCTGAATATATTCCCCCACCCCCCAAAGAAATATTTGTGGGCTAGCAGTTACTATAAATATTTTTAAAAAGGCAGGGGGACGTATAACCTCTTAGGTCTTTTTCACCTGTAGGTCATCTCAATTTCTATGGTTTATATCCAGACTCTTTTTAAAAAAATAGAATTTCCCATTTTTTGTAGATCATGGTAGAACATGCCTAGGATTCTATGAAAGATACCAGCAATTTTGAGAACTATTGACTATATGTTCAGGCTTTCCTCGCTGATCTCAAATCAATAGCACAGCTCCTGCTTTAATATGAAACAGAAGGAACCACTTTCAAGTTCAAACTTCTTTTAAACAAAGAAGAGAAGGAAAGTTTTTAAGTACCTGGCTAGTGCAGGCTAGAATTCACTCAGTAAAACCCCGTTTGGGTCAAATGATTTATTTTAAACAAGGTGACTTGAAGAAAGAAAGGAGAAAAAAAAAGAGGTCTGAATAGACTAATTTCTGCAATAAAAAAAATGAAACTTTGATACATATTCAGATTTTTATACCATTCAGTGGTATCTAAGCACATAAGACTATATTTAAAAAGACATGTCCTGTATTTCTATGTTGTAAATTTACATATATTGAAATTTACAAGCATTAGCACCATCTCTTAAGCATCTGGGTGCAATTATATCTCAAATGCCATTAACAAAAATTAAGACTATCTAAACCACAACCTGGACGTGAACAGTCCCAAAACTAAGCTCATCATTGTGGCTGCTTCTTATCTCTGTAATAAATCAAACCAAAATCCTGAATGCAAGTGTGATGTTCCCCTCTGGTGTTATCCGAACTGGTGATCTGCTAGGCCACCCTCATCCTTGACTCTGGGAGCCAGCTTTACCCTGCCCTGCTGCGAGAACCCCCACTCCTGGGCTGTTCATGCACAGCCTCTGGCACGTAAGCCGCTCCCAGCCACTTGCAAGTGAATGACACTAGCTAATATCTCCGGTCCCAGACACAACCTTAGGAACCTCCATCTTGCAGTGTCCAGTTATGCCTGCTGGATGCTACAAGCTTATAGAAGTTTGCAAATTTAACAAAGAAATTGATATGTACCAGGCTTGTTCTCCCAAGGGGAGCCTCTGACATGCTTCACACCAAACACCCTGCTTCAGGTAGAATAAACGTCCAAATGTATTAACTATAAAGATAGATATTAAGTGATTATAAGTCAAAGCATAACGAGTCAGATTTGGTCAAAAGAAATACATGCAAAATGCATTTTAAGCTGATCTTAACACTTTCAATGTCCTTACAAACTTGGATGCTTCTCACCACAGGCTGGCTGGTTGCCCTTCAGCCAGGCTCTCCCCTTTGATCAGTGCTTCAGTTGGTTTGTGCGGTGTCCGTAAATGTAGGTGGAAGAGAGAGGAAAAGCATGGCAAAAGCATGTCTCTTCCTTTTCTCGTGTCCTTTCCTCCCCCGTGGCTTTGCCCCCCGCCCCTTCAGAGTCAGGTGAGCATTACCGAGTCTCTCCAAGCAAAGTTGAGCAATTCCCCTGGTGTGGCCTCACGCAGGTGAATCATTGCATTGTAGCTCCCTTGCTGGACAATGTCTGTTGATGGGTTGTTTGACACCCTGCCAGGGCGTTGGTTAATTTCCTTGCTAATATCTGGCTGACTCCTCAACGTACAGCATGTTTTAGTGACAACCATACTATACAATTCTCATAACATCATATGCATTTTATTTAGACTGACCTCACACTTGGTAAAGCAACCCCCTTCCTTTCATGTATTTATATCTACTCCTGTATTTTTCACTTCATACATCTGATGAAGTGGGTTCTAGCCCATAAAAGCTTATGCTCTAATAAATGTGTTAGTCTCTCAGGTGTCACAAGGACTCTCTTTTTTTTTTTGCTGATACAGACTAACGTGGCTACCACTGAAACCTACAAGATAAGACAGTTCTCTCTGAAGAAGGGGCACATACTTCTGATAAGATAAAGTTGTCATTGTTGAAATGGACAGTGCTATTCTTAACAAATGACTGAGACTGCCCCGTGAATATTCAGCTCCTCTTATATACACCATATATCAGCTCTCTCTCCTTAACATTGGGTAAGATGCAGCAGCAGAGCCTGGGGCTGTTCACATATAGCAGACGAGAAAAAAATACGATAATTGAGCTGGAATAGAAGGGAAAAATGTGCCTACTTTTTCTCCTAGTCTCCTTTACAAATCTTTAATTAATGTAGACTTTAAACAGCACTGCTACTGTCATTGCAACACATGCAATCCATATTCCAAGTGAAAAACAAAGGTTGCAGCCTTTTATGTATACAAAGAGTCACCATCAGGGGAGAGCAGAGAATTGTTCATGCAAATTTATGTATAATGAAACAGAAAAGTGCCTGGTTCGGAGGCTTCAGATAATGGCTGGTGCTGGAAGAGCAGCAGCAAGCTATTTATGAGGAATCTGAACTGTAGTGCACAAGTCCGTTTAGTCTGACATGGAGACATCCTTTGAGTCTTCATTAATTGGGTCAAGATAAAAAGCAAGCTTGAAATCTGACAACATTAATACTGATCCATATTGACAACAGCATTAGCTAGCTGCCCATCAGTGTACAGCTTGACTGACATGCTACTGCTTCTTTCTTCTTTCTGGGGCAATAGTCTGGAAGTCAAGGTACCCATGCTGTATTCCAAACTCTGTCACTAACCTGAGATATTGCCTGAGTTAACTCATTTACACTCCTTCTGCCTTGGTTTATCTATCCAAAACTGAATAATAGTACTTTGAAAGAGTAGGACTGTATTCTTATTTCATGTGAGTTGCACATTGGTGTAAATCCATCAAGTTCAGTGAAGTGGATCCTGAGCAGAATTAGAACCACATAGCATTGAACCTTTTGTCCAAATATCTCCAAGTGTTTTACACACTGATTAAGCCTCACAATATCCAAAAGTGAGGTACAGCAATCAAGGATCACTATATTCACAGTTCTGCAATGGGAAGCTGAAACTATCCAATATCTCACAGTAGAACTAAACAACCACAGTAATTAAGGTCAAGGAATGAACAAATACTGTATTCATTTCAGAGAATATCAGGGTTAGAAGGGATCTCAGGAGGTCATCTAGTCCAACGTCCTGCTCAAAGCAGGACCAATCCCCAGGCAGATTTTTCCCCCAGATCCCTAAATGTCTTCCTCAAAGATTAAACTCACAACAACCCTGGGTTTAGCAGGCCAGTGCTCAAACCACTGAGCTATCCCTCCACAGAGAAATGTTAGAAGCCAGAATGAAATTAACTGTGCTGGAATCTGGCTAAGACAGTATGTTTAACACCATTGCTCATATAAAAGGTTTCATGAGATATTTAATGACTTATGTCCCATCCAAAAGAGCATTTCCTGGAAAAGGACCACAGTTTCCATTACTGACTCATGAAATCACTGACTGAATAACTAGCAGCACTTGCTGTAGCACCCTGCTGGATCCTTTTGACAGAATCATAGCACATCCAGATGCAGTTCACGGGTATAATTATGTATCTACCTCACTGACACTGTTTTGTAAAAGCTAATTAGTGTTTGCAAAGCATTTGGATATTCTTAACTGAGAGGGGCTATATCAATACAATGCTATTCTTCTTTTCTCATCCCTCAGGCTGCTGCCCTGTGAATACTTGATAGCTGAAATACCGGGCCCTTGATAAGCAAGAGCCTATGCAGTATGTGAAGTGAAAATATTTTGTGGTTCAGAAAATGGCTAAAATGGTTAGAGTATAAAAAAACCATAGCATATGATCCACTGTAACCATGAGAGCATTTGGTTGCAAAAATTTTTTTTCCCTAACTGCAGGCCTTACCATTGCTAATTGACCTATTCTATGACCTTAGTATTTTGGGCTATCTTAAATTTATTTTTATTTTTTGCCATGATCCTACAGTATATTTTTGGTGTTGAAATAGGGTATGGACCATACACACAAACTGTGCTGTGCATCTTGTAACCAGCATATTTGTAATAGATCAGTGTCTTCAGCTTGTTTCCAAGGTATTCAGTCTAAACTCTGAATCACATCAAACAAATAAAGGGAAGGAGAAAAAGAATTCTAAATCAGACCATTATATAAAAAAAATAAAAGTAATATATATAAAATCCATATGTCTTCAAATGTGGAAAAAGGTTCTGGCAACAGATTTTAAAATGCAAGGAAATGTAACTGCTTAGGTAAGTGATTAAAATAAACTGCACTAGCTGTTCATCTTAAAACCCCCAAGTTTATGACAAACCGTCAGAGACAGAAAAAGTGATGATATCCAACATAAAACAGACGCAATCTGCCAAAATAACTTCTTTAAGGTGTTCACATGTCTCATGTATTGGGAAAAGAGCCACACATCTGTTTCTGCTACAAAAGGCAAAATATGCTCATATTCAAGAGGAACTCAAAACATATTTCCCAACCAGAAGAAACTGCAATAAGTTTAGACTCAAATATTTTTAATACTGCATTCTCAGAAAGGGTTCCAAACTGCAGAGGAATTTCCAAATATTTTGGAAGTGTATTCAAAGCATACAGTATCTCTGCAGCATTTTGGATATATATTATGGACAAGCCTGATTTACAGATCCTGTCACACAGAAATAGTAATGTCAAGATGACTTATATATTTGATTTCATCATCTACATTTATATAGTTCAACCAAGACTACGGTGGAGTTCATTACAGTAGTTTATCGTTAATCCTATTTAGACTTTCATTTATATAAAGCTATAATAAAGTTTTAAATATCATATGTAATGAAGTTTCTCCCAAGAGATTTACAATACCACAGCCCAATCCTGTTCAGTGGCAAATTTCCTACTGACATCAAAGAGCTCAGGTCCTCAGTTCTGCACTGTTCCCACATGAAAACTAATGATGAAAAGATTTATAAGCACCTTACCAAAGAACTCTCAAATATATTTGATTTGACCAAACCATCTTATTCTGCTAGGCAATAGCCCCCTACAATCCATAGATCTCTTAGAAAGCATATATTTGGTTAGCAGCTGACGACTCTGCTATATTTCTCTTTGGGCTTTGGGAATAATTAGCTGGGAC
The DNA here is from genome assembly GCF_025201925.1 of Gopherus flavomarginatus. Classification (NCBI taxonomy): domain Eukaryota; kingdom Metazoa; phylum Chordata; order Testudines; family Testudinidae; genus Gopherus; species Gopherus flavomarginatus. The sequence continues at coordinate 41,396,324 of NC_066628.1, read as the reverse complement.
AATGGAGGCATCCAGCCACCAGAGGGAAGACATGTACATAACTTGTTCCAGAAGTGAGATGGCATAATTTGTAATATTGTTGCACGAATCTCACTAAGGAGGTCCTCTGAAGAAAGCAGTGCTGCACAGGTTTGCCTGCAGAACCTCTACGGCCGGTCTTGATGTGCGAGATGGAAAGAACCTTGCTTGAATGTTAAGAATCCAGGGTGAGCATTGAGTGCTGAAAATTTCATCAGACTTTTCCTTGAAAAAAGAGTAGATTTGGTTGGGAAATCAGTGGCACACAATTATGGAATCCAACGATGTTTTTCTATAGGGTCACTTCTTAGGCAGGAATTGCATTTCAGGTGTTACAGGCTACACAACTCATATACTACCAGCTCTATAGTCTCCTTGATTATTCTGCATCGTCTTTTTGGCACCATAAAAGATCACAAATGTTCAAGTTAAGATCTAAGCAGGTGGAGTAAAGGCTCCCAACAAAGGCTGGTTTGTTTAAAATAAACCCTCCCCTCCCTCCCCCCGCTATTTTTATTTTTTGCCTCTAGATGTGGGATAGATGACTGCTTTTAGAACTGTGGCAAACACGATATTTTTGAGGCTTTACATGAGAACGCAAGAGCTGAGACACACAATACTCCAAAGAGAATTTCTTGAAATTCAGTCTTAAAGGGGTTAACGAGACAGGGCTTTTGCTAACAGAATACATACAAGGACACAGTCCCTGCCCTGAAGAGTGAACAGCATAGCCCAGTAGTATTTGTGTCCACTGAGCCAGAATATGAATTGGGTCCAATGTGTTTCCTAAAGCATACCAAAGAAGAAAGAACTTTTTCTGAGGAACGGTCCAAAGTGGTAATAAAGAGGCTAATGTAAGTGTAGTTCCTCTCAGTAATGCTCTGAGATTTCTGCAGAATAAGCATCAAAGAATCCTGTGGCACCTTATAGACTAACAGACGTTTTGGAGCATGAGCTTTCGTGGGTGAATACCCACTTCGTCAGATGCATGTAATGGAAATTTCCAGGGGCAGGTATATATATACAAGCAAGAAGCAAGCTAGAGATAACGAGGTTAGTTCAATCAGGGAGGATGAGGCACTGTTCTAGCAGTTGAGGTGTGAAAACCAAGGGAAGAGAAACTGGTTTTGTAGTTGGCAGAATAAGTAAACAAGCACAAAAGCTGAGGTCATCACAAAACCAATAACTGAAATACATTGTCCTATTTAATGATTACTGTCATGCGAAACATAATGAGGAAGTTTTCATAATATAAAACTTTATAAATATAGTAAGCTAAGAATCAAGCATGGCATTCCTATTACAAAGTAATGCAATTCCCCCTATATAAGTCTACCATGTTAGCTAGCGGCAACCAAACACTATTGTACAAGGGCTCTATATTTGAATGAAAACAGCATATTAGATTTTATAAATGCTAAAGTTACATCAGATAATTCAGAAACATGGTAGAAATGCTTAAACATAACAGCACAAAAGATTTGCTTTACAGTAAATACCCTGCTTCAAAAAATTATTTCAGATTTGCAGTATCTGTAAATTTTCCTGGTTTTCTGTGCTTGCAATTTGCCCAACATGTAGTTATTTGAATATAGATGTTTATGCAAAGGATGTTTATCCCTTTTATTTGTTGGAGGGGGACTTCTCCACTGATTTACAACTAGGTTGAATCTAATAAGCCAATTTTAAAATTATTTTGATCATAAGTTCTGAATTGCTGAAAACAGAGCTCTTAGTGTTCTGTAGGCAGGAAAAAAAGAGCAAACACACATGTTTACGTTTTCAGTATATGAGCATACTGATGATGGTGATGATTGAAAAAAGAAAAAACTGCTATAGGACTAATGCTTGAATCACCTAATCGTTTAGGCTCCAAACCTGCAAACATTTACACACATGCTTAACTTTACTGCCGTGAGTAGTTCAGCTGAGTTCAATGAGACTACTCATAGTGGTAAAGTTAACCACATGAATAAGCGTTTGCAGGAGTGGAAACTTAGATGTCCAGATTCTGGTCACATTTACAGTGTAAATCTGGCGTAACTTGATTGACTTTAAGCAACTCAGAACAGAATCTGGCGCACTGAATGTATAATGGAGTATTGATAGCTATATGCAGAGTCTCTCTTCAACATACCTTTCAAAAGTGGAGAAAACAAAGAATTGAACTGAGGGGTTTTTTGTCCAAAAAATTCCCAAACAAACAAAAACAGTTGGGGTTGGATCCTCAGAGGTGATAAACCCTTGTTGACTTTAACTGGAGTTATACTTGCCCATCAGCTCTTAAGATATAGGGCATTATTGGAGTCTTTTACTTTCTTTTTCTAGTCGTATAAATTTTCCCCACAGATCTGGTGTGTTCTTTGTTTTCCCCACATACTGTATGTTTATTGTAAGCTGTCCTATTAATGCCCTTGTCTACAATACAGAGCAAACATTGTCTTTGGATTTACTGAGGGAACCTCTTTAAGTTGTGCTGTACATAATTTCATGTTTTAAAAAAATGGATTGCATATGTTGTTGATTCTCATTATATAGGGAACAGGAGCCATGGATACTGGTTAACTCCCTTTGGGTGGATATTTAGACTTGTAGGCAATTCCTCTATCTACTCTTATTATACAGTTTGAATACACCATTGATTTTCTGTTCAGTTCATCGTATTGTTTAGTGGTTCTTTTAGTCTACTGTACATGATGTTGAGCATTGCTTTATTGATTCCCCAACAAAACATTTTAGTTTCAAAATATTAATGACTCAAACTGTAAGCATCAGGACAGCATCAGACAATGAAAAATGAACTGACAACATTCCTGCACCTTTTAATTTTTAGTGCTTTATAACATTTATCTAGAACAACAATTTCTGGCAGATTTCTTCCCCTGAAGATTGCAGCAAAAAGTATCAATTAGAAAGTCATTCTATTTGTATGAGATGTCTTAAGTTGTGGTGATGGCTACTGTTGTCCTTGTGATGATGCACTGTCAAATATTTCATTGAGGCCACCCTAAAAATGAAACCTCAAACTCTGGCCAAGCGACATGAACCCTGATCACAGGTAAAGTTCCATGTGGGTCACCTGCACATTGAAGCAGGTGGAATGGCTGTGAATTGTCTGGTGTATTTTTTTTTCAAGTTTTCAGCTTTCTACATTATTATTCAGAGCTACCAACAAACCCATGCCTGGTAGACTGGGACATCCAAAAGTACACCTGTTGCAGAGTTAGGGCATGTCTACGCTGGACAGTTTTTCTGATATAGTTATAAAGGTAAATCCCCCTATCTGAATCACTTACATCATGTGGGTGTGATGGGGTATTCTCTAACCTGGAAGGGTTAATGTGGCTCAGAAGAGGTTAAGTACCTGATAGGCCGCACCTGAGAGAGTGTTAGGTTTGATATGCAAAAAGTGGTTGGGGAGGGAGCCCAGCTGGGCAGAAGCAAGTATATGGTCTGGAAGTGAGGGCAGAAGGAGGCTGCAGTGTGGAAGCCTCCAGTAATTCTTTGGGCTTAAAGTGGAAAAGGAGGAAACTCGGGGGAAAGTAGAAGCCCTGGGATACTAGTTCTGAAGGAAGGCTTTACTTAGATGGGTGGTAGAGCAGAAGACTGATAGAGGTGGAAGAAGAAAAGGCCCATGGATGGTAGCAAAGCCCAGGACAGTACAGGCCTTGGCCACTGATTTGAGGGTCCTTGAGCTGGAATTTGGAGTAGTGGACAGGCCTGGGTTCCCCTACCAGCCACTGGGGAAATGGCATAGCTTTGTGTTGGAGGACTGCTGGGAATGATACTCAGTCAAACAGTCCAGTGAGAGGCTTTGATACACCAGGAGGAGAAAACTATAGTGACCTGTCTGGAGGACCAAGCCATGAAGAGGGAGCATCCTGTGAGAGAGGTCACAGTGTGAATGAGAAATGGAAGAGGGTGTTGGATGGGATAAGCTATTCCCCAGATGCAGCCACAAGGAGATGCCCCAGCGATGAGTAGAGTGGCCCACTGGGAAATGGCCTTCATGCTGCATTTGGCTCTTCAGGACTTAAAAGTGGTTAGCTGGTTCCTGAGGACTTGATAACATTTAGTTATGCAAGGATGGCTTGTTCCTGTGTTACTGAACTCTTCTGAAAAAAGGACATCCTTTCCATCCAGCATGTCATCTGTGCTCATTTGAGGATTATCCTCTCTATGGAGTGGATTTTGGATGACATCAGAGTGTTGTTTATGGGCTCTATGCATGCTACTTACTATTTAGTGCTGCCAGATTGCCACTATAAAAATACTGTCTTGCACGTTGTTCCCCAGTGGTACCATACTCTAGTATATGCTGTCGCCTATGGAGTTCCTTTCTTGTTCTTATGATGTGGGCATAGCACTTGTATACAGGTATTAACAGTTTCATTTCGCTCTCCCACAGAACATTTCAGCAGCTATCTTAGTACTGTCAGCCTGAAAAGCAGATGACTCAAAACCTTTGAAAGAAAAAGAAAATAATATTTTAACTCAGACCCCTCACTAACTTTCTGTTTTCTCAGCAGTGGTTCCACTTGATTGAGACAAACTGTCATTTTCACAGATGGTTGAGACCCACACTGAATCTTGCACTGTCCTTTCTGAAAAATATTCATTCCATACTTGAATTTTTATTAGCAATGTTGCACAGTCATGGATGTGGTTGTCAGACTGATTTAGAAGGAGTAGGCTCTACTTCCTATACCTATTACTATCAGATTAAAAGAGTGCATCAGTACTGCTCCACAATGTGTAAACTCCAATCAGTCTTTGCTTTCCCTGTTTAATACTAGACGTGAATTAGAGCTACAAAATTGAAATTAGGGTTCAAATTAAAAACTCCCACAACGATCAGGCTGTTTTCACTGGTGTGTTAGAGTCACAATTATCCCTGTTTAAATAACAAAAGACAAAGGTGACACTTACCATAGATAAGGGATTGCTTAGATGCAGATCTCACAATAACCATTTTAAAAAAAAAATAAAATTTATTTATATAAAATAGGCTAGAAACGATAGGTGACACCCTCACATGCTATAAACGAATGCACCTCCCTTAATTTCAGTGCCCATACTCCCATTTACAACAGATGAGGATCTAGCCCTATAATCTTATTACTGGCAAAACAAAAGGACAAACATCACTTTGTCTTTTATTTAAAAGAGAACATTAAATCATAAATATTTTGCAGATTTGGAAACAATAGCATGTGGCATCTATTGCACTGATTAAATTTACTGAGTCCTGTACTTGCTTTAAACTGTATAACTTGTTAGTGATAGTTGCATGAAAACTGCCAAGTACATTTAATGTGTGCATAACATTTTAAAAAGGATTTAAGTTTTGTGGATATAGGGACAGATCTTCAGCTACCATAAATCAGCATAACTCCAGTGAAGCCAATGGATTTAGGATGAGTTACACCGGCTGAAGATCTGGCCTTAGAGATCAATTTAAGAGATCCTAATTTAACTTCCTAACTTTCTGAAAAGTTTTTACTGTTCAAAGGAAAAAGTGAGAGAGTGATACCAAAAAAAAACAACCAGTATAAACTGTAGTTGTAAAATCTATTACCTCATATAACATGGAATTGTGGTGTATTATAGTTAATTTACTTACTATAATACACATTAAAAATAACAAGGTATGAATACTATCAAGCAAAAGAGAGACAAGATAAAGGAAAAAAGAGGGTAGAATATGGGAGCAATATTGTGATGCTTCTCGGGGGTACCCAGGACTGTGAGGCACTTCGCTACCATTGCTCAGAGTGTGAAGAAGTCCAGTCTGTGCCTACTGGGGAGTCAGCACCCCAACTACAGGTAACACAAGCACTCTCCTTCAGTGCTATGCAGGCCCCACTGTCTCTTTATAGGTCAGCGATAGGCACATCCCAACCCATGACCTCTCCGAGAAGCCTGGAATGTCCGGCCCCTGTTACACTGGACACTCACAGAATTTGTAGCTTTGCTGCTGCCAAAGGGACCATTCCCCACTGCTTATCAGTTACACCTTAGATCACAGTTCCGCTTAGCATAGGGCACTTAGGTATGTTTAGAGTGGAAAATAAGCAAAAGTTTATTTAACAAAATGTTGAGATTTGAGAAGTAGTAAGTATTGGAAATAACTGGTCCCATGTAAAATACAATCATCATGTAACCCCTTCCTGTTTGTTGTGATACTCTGTCCCCCTCTAATGGTGGCTCAGCCAGCTAGAGATTGATGAGCCTGCTACAGCTGTGTTTAAGTGAGATGTGTCTTTTACTTCAGGCAGTAAAGTCTCATGCATTAAGCTCAAGAGGTCCTAGGTTTGATCTCCAATGATGACGACCAAGATGGTCAGTATTACAAGACACATTCTAAAGCCTAATTTAATTACCAAGATACACTCCTGTCTAATGAAGTTTAGCTCACCCGAAGTCTGTGCAGCATTTTCCAGGCTGGCTATGACTCTCCTTTCAGAAAATAGAACACCTTAGCAGTTCATCTCCTTGGTGAAGGATTCCAGATATACTTCAGTGTCCGCAGTTATACCTTACAAATCCACTGTTTTTACTTATAAACAGGAAGCCCCCTACTGTTCTTGTTGGTTTTTTTTTTTCCTGCAGAATTCATAGTCTCTGCATTAGCGTCAGGCTCAGAAACACAACCAGACTTACATTGCACAATGACCAGTCAGAGACAGAAGCATTTACTACCTCCTGCCTGGTGGAACTTGTCCAAGGCATGTCAGTGCCCGGTCACCTCCCTCTAATTTCAAGGCTTTAAGAACGTGATTTCCAGTACAGAAACCTAACTCCTTCAACATTACTGGTACACCCATTTCACAATGATTATTACTATCAATAAGAACATAAGAACGTCCGTACCGGGTCAGACCAAAGGTCCATCTAGCCCAGTATCTGTCTACTGACATGGCTAATGCCAGGTGCCCCAGAGGGAGTGAAGCTAACAGGCAATGACCAAGTGATCTCTTTCCTGCCATCCATCTCCATCTTCTGATGAACAGAGGCTAGGGACACCATTCTTTACCCTTCCTGGCTAATAGCCATTTATGGACTTAGCCACCATGAATTTATCCAGTTCCCTTTTAAACGCTGTTATAGTCCTAGCCTTCACAACCTCCTCAGGTAAGGAGTTCCACAAGTTGACTGTGCGCTGTGTGAAGAAGAACTTCCTTTTATTTGTTTTAAACCTGATACCTATTAGTTTCATTTGGTGACCCCTAGTTCTTGTATTATGGGAATAAGTAAATAACTTTTCCTTATCCATTTTCTCCACAATGGGCTACTAGCTCTCAGTACAAACCTTACACATCACTCTTTGGCAAACTATTATGTAGATACCTCATCCAGGGATCCATATATACCTCTTATGCCCTCTGCCAGTTGGCAACAAGGAATCCCTGGATCACAAATACAAAATTTGGTATACACAGACAGGATTATTGCAATCCATAAAAGTCGAGATCAATGGTGCCTTATCCAGAGCTCACTGAAGTCAATGGGAGTCTCTCTCTGGAATTCATTTTACTCGGGAGGTGGCTCTGTGAAGCACAGAGTACTTCTGAGGAGATGCTGAGCAACTTCAAAACTCATTAACTACTTTTAGGAAATGCCTGAACATTGATGTCAGCTAACTTCAAATACTTATTTATATAAAGTAAGCAATAAGCTTTAAGACCCACTCATGTACATCCTAAGAGGTCATAATCTTACACAGGCACCATGTATTTTACTTATAATTTATTTATTGGACTACGTTGATTTAGAAAAACTTGGCACAGTATAATACACACTTATAAATACATATTCCTGATATTATATAATTTTATTGCATGAATTGTAGACAATGTTAAAGGTCTCTAAACAGATTAATTTTGTATTTTAATCTTAGTAATATATTCCATCTCAGGAGGTGAGATCTATACAAGTGTAAGTAAGCCACTGAGCTCCGCAGGACCATAAACATATAGATGCATCACAAGTTGAAGCACAACCTCTATTATGGAGAGTCAACAGCTGAATCAGACACTTTTTTTTTTTAAGTCAACAGTGGTTATACAGTTCAAAAGATTTTACAAGAGCTCCCAGAGTTATTATTTATAAATTGAAGCAGCACTGTACTGTGGAGTTTTATAAAAAGCAAAATGCAGATAATGGCAGAAAGGCTATAGTAAGATGCATTGTAGCCCTAGACTAATGTTTGTACAACACATCAGCCTTCACTATTCCATTCTTAGTAACAGCGTGAGTAAGTCATAGGCTCCAAGCAATAGCTTGGAAAATGATGACACAATAAAACTACAAAAGGATGAATATCTGTTTATATTAAAATTTGCAACAGTAACTTAGCACCTATTTCTGCAGCTCTTACTCATTGGAGTAGCCCTATTGAAATCAACAGGGCTATTCCTTAATATAGGGATACTCACATGACTACAGATTGCAGGGTCAACAATATCAGTAACATCTATCTACGGCCTGGCTTTTCAAGAGTGCTGATCATCTGCCTCTCCCACTGAAATCACTGGGAGCTGTGGGTGCTCAGCTCTCAAAAGCCAGTCTCTCAGAGTCTAAATCAGGAAGAGATCCAATGACATATTTGTCACTTTGGCAAGAAAACAAGAACTGGAACTATATTTGCAGGCAATTCTGAAGATTGGAAAAGAAAGTCTGCAGTGAAATTGCCTTTAATAAATCTGGCTGTTTTAAAATACACCACAGACACTTTGCATGATGTATATTGCTATAGTGCACGATTGGAGTGCAAAATTATCTAAATCATAGTTTCCACTGGAATTCTCTCCAGGTCTTTAATGGCATATAGGATGTGCATGGCCTGCTGGACACATGAGAATTTCATCCTCCATGAGAAGGAACTTGTATTGCTTACCACTCTGAAAAGTTCAGGTAATTTGGCCAAGGATCCTAACCTAGGAACACTTATTCAGACCTTTTGATGGTCACCCAACACTAATTGGCATAAATTATTAATACGTTTGGGTTAATTTTATAACTGAGGCTGAGTAATCATTAGTGACTAGACTGGGCAAATTGTTTATTTATCAAAATATGCAGTTTTGGACCGATCAAAGTTATTCTCAGATTTGCACAAATTCACCAAATAGTTTCAGACAAAACTTTTTTGGTGGGGCTGCTAGGGTCACAAGTGGATTTAGGAGCTATTCACAAAACAGAGCGGTGTTGGGAACCACTCGCTCCAAATAACTTCTAGTCAAGTGGCTAAGGATGTGGGAAATCCAGGTTTGAATCCCTGCTTGGGAGCAGGTCTCCCTCTTCCAGTTGAGTGCCCTAGCCACTGGGTTACTAGTTATTTTGGGGTAACCTTTCCCAAGCTCTCCTGTCCAACTCTGTATAAATAATTAAACATTCACTGAGCCAGAGAAAGTGTGTACGACTCTGTAACCTGGTGGTTGGTGCACCAGCCTGAAAGGAGGGATACCTGGGTTCAAGTCCCTGCTTCAAAGTGAGGAGTCAAATGTATGTCTCCCACATCCCAGGTGAGTGCCCTAACCATTGGGTTATTGGGTATCTGACTGTGGCACCATCACCCCCTCCTCACGCTTTGTTTTGTGAATGGAACCTAAGTTGGTGAATCAACATGTTTCATTTCAGAAGTGACCAAATGAGCTGTTTCCAGTATTTTTTCTCTTGACTGGAGCAATTTGCCAAAACTAACACGAATTTGTAAACTGTTTTGGTGAACCAGAACCTACATTTTTAGTTTAAAAAAAGGTGTGTGGGGGGAGGATATCACTCAGTTCTGCTCAGTACAAAATTTCAGGAACCAGATTGTAACCTGCTCCTGCAAAGCACACCCAACAATGTAGGTGGTAGGATCTGGGCTTGCAGTGTGGGCTCATCCATGATCTCCTATAACTAATGGAATAAATTAACCGAATTCTGTTATAGTGCACCCACACACACACACACAAGGGGATATGCAGACTTTAAAGCACCATGGTTATCCTTTTAAAAACTCTATAGGTTCAGTCTTGCTACTGAAGAAATGAGGAAAGGATTAATTATTAGTGGTAGCTCTTCCTTTAGGATTCAGTACTAATATTGGGAAAAGTGTAGAAGGAATAATTGAGAATGGTAGCTCTTCCTTGATACTTCAATATAAATACTGGAAGAGATGTAGAAGGAATAATTGAGATTGTATTTCTTCCTTGAGGCTTTTGTACCAACACTGGAGAGGCATATAAAGAGCAGTTCTAAACAGAATGCTCCTAAGACTTTTCTTTTGGCTCATGTGAGGGACGAAGATTTAAATTTAGAGTCAGATTGTCACTCATTGCAATAGGCAGTGTCAATGGAGCAACACTGATTTACATCAGCTAAGGATCTGATATCATTTTCTTTTAAAAAAAAACGCTGCCTTTTCTCGATTGCAGTGGAAAATAAAGAGGCCTGACATGAAGTCATCTTAAATTATTGATCTGTTTCTAGCATATAAAATGCCTTCAGTTTTTCATGATTACCCTCTATTCTACCACTGAAACAATTGTTCCTGTTAAGTAATTCCATCTTCAGAGCAATAGTAAGGGACAATTAGACATCGAGCTCCCATTATGATTAATTTACTCCCAGTTGCCTCCAATTCAACAACATATTTCCCCTGCAGCTTGTGAACATTATGGTCTCTAGCTGTCCCATGGTTTTTGCATCCCTGATGCATTTGCAATGCCTCCGTATTTGCTAATGCTTGCTACAAGATTTACAGTTAGTGCTCATAGTAGAACTGATGAGATGTATCTCTTCAACTGTGGAGTCTCTCACTTTTGAATTAATTCTAATTTTAGCCAAAACTTTATATTCAGATCGCGAGGCAAACATGTGCCTAGACAGAAGGCTGGGAGCAACAACAGAGAGAAAACATAGAGTGAAGGGCCAGACTCTGTGTTGATTTAACACCCCTGTGCAATCCACTGTAGCATTACAGTAGAACCCAATGTCCCAAATCAAGATTAGGGCCCCAGTGCAGTAGGCATTGTACAAACACATATCAAGAGACAGTCCCTGCCTTGGGAACTACAATCCAAATAGACAGGACAGACAAAGGATGGGAGCGAAGCACAGAAAGCTGAAGTGATTTACCCAAGGTCATCAGCAGTGCCAGGAACATGAGTTAAATCAGATGGAATCCAGCCCATACTTTAGTTAATACAAATGGAAATAACTCACATACTATGGACCAAGTGCTGAGCAACTCAGGCAGACATTGGCTAACACTGCTGTTTGCTATTCCTGTGCCTTACTCATTTTCTTAAGAGGACAGAAGGCATGTGGAGAGAAGGGCAGAGTAGCTGCAGATATAATTACAGAATGGATCTCCACCCAGAACTCTGCTGATGTAAAGCAGGCATCGCTCTAAAGAAGTAGATATAATTCTACTGGGGAGTAATTATGCTCACTCTCTGCCGAGAAAACATATTACTGGGGAATGGTAGTTTAACTATAGATAGCTAATGGTCAGTTGTCAATGCAAATGAAAAAGATCCCAGCAGGACGCATCTTAGTCAGTCAGTCAGTCTCACTGTACGTGCTCCCTGTTCATTGGCAGGGGAGCTAATCTTTTTCTAAAGCAGTTCACATAAAACAATCCATAAAAGTAGTTTAATGAATGGACCAATATTAGCCTCATACAAAAGCATGTAAAGTGGTTGCACTTGAAAACTTAATTTCATCCTGAAAAATTACCCCAGCGTGAGAAAGAGCCCCTATCCTTAAAGGGGAATGCTGCGGGAACCAGCAACTGCTCTAAAAACCAAATGAACTTTCTGTGTGAGAGCAATCCAGTTTCTTTTCTTTTTTGTAATATTTGTAACATAATTGTTTTCAGCAGGTAAAATAACATAACATATATGCATCTATTATTAGCATAAATGATCATATTCAAGGATGAGTTTTGGACTCTCATTTCAAAGGGTCTGATTGATATCAACAGTTGGCAATTTACTGCCTCAGGACTCAGAAAACCACATTTTACTTTCTTTGTATGACCTAGCTTCTCACTGATAATGCATCTTTGCTTTTATTTCTGCATATATAGAACCCAAGGCACTGAAATGTGTTTAAACACTCAGCGTTCTGCTGTCCATACTATGGCCCTGATTCAGCTTTCATTAACCTGATTGGAAAGTCTGCCATTCACTTTGGTGGGAGTTGGAATAAGCCCTGTGAGCAGCACCTTACTCAGTGGGGATACTTATGGAGTAAGGTACTTCCTAACATAAGTGAGGGGGGCAGATTCTGGCCCTTTAACTTGAATAGCCAGTGACTACTGTCACAGAAATTGATTAAGTGGAAATCAAGATCCGTGAATATTCAAGGAAGTGTTGGTAGGTTTGGTTTCCTTCCTTCCTATGTCATACCTTTCCAGTGTATTGGAATGTTATGTGTTAATACGGGAATAGTACCGAGTCATAATGCTGCCTTGAAGCAAAATGGGAACCGTCACTGAGAGGGGAAGGTTTTGGGGACCTGGGCCCTTTAAGAGGGAATGCTAGGGGTTCTGTTTCCTTGTATCTAGGACATTAAGTATGAACTCTGTTTCCGTGAAGTAAACTCTGAAAGACAGAATACTAGATCCCCTTCGAGTGGAGGTAAATTACTTTGTGTCGGTTAGATGGAAACAAAAGTGGGCAAATATCACAGTGAATCCAAAACCAATATCCCAACGGCCAAATATTTTTCAGTTGCTACATGGAAACATTGGTTTCTGAGAACAGAGCCAGTTCACATGCTCCTTAGAAACTATATTATTTGATTCAACCATTCCAAGCAAATAGAGGGTAAGTGTCTTGCCCAAGATTATACAAGTCAGTGTCAGAACCAGGAATAGAAGCCATGCATCTAAAACTGTTATGAAAAGGTTTTCCTGGCAACACAGGGTTCAAGGATTCTAAGAGAAAGTTTTTTGGCATCACTGAGCTCATCATGCTGTTTCTTCTAGACAGTATCTTTGATCCTAGCCAAGGTTTAGTAAAAGCTCACAATATTTCAGAACCCCAGGATGAAGATAGAGCTGGTTTAAATCAACGGAAATTTGCAACATTCTTTGTCCTAACCTTCTTGACCTCTTTCCCATACAGGATCAAGCAACTGAAGGGCCCACTGCAAAGATATGTGATTTGACCCCTTGACTGCATGACCTAGGATTCCATATGCAGTTGTCTCCCACTATCTGCCCCAAGTGCTTATGTTAAGTTATCTGGACTGGAATGGAGGTGGGGGGAAGACACCTCTCTGTCCTGTGAGACAGATGAGGGATATAGACTATGTCTAAAACCAGAGGCTGTTTCCTGTTGAACAGGAGGACCCTATCAGTGTGCTCCAGGCAGGGCTATGTTAAAGGTGAAGTCTCTCAAACACCCTGGGGAGCTAATGTCATGAACCTAATGGGCTCTTATTCCATGCCATATGGCTCTACAGCAATAACAACGACCATCACAGTGATATTTTAAACTGTCCCTGTTATGCTTGAGCCCTCGTGACCCAGGATTTTCCTATGGCTGCAGGTGTGCTAGCATTACCTGAACCAGCTCTGCCAATGGTGTTCTTTGTCACCGTTCACATGCAATATAGCGGTAGAATGCTGACTTATGGAGTGTCAAACTCCACCTCTGCTCCATGTAATCAGTTTCTTTGTGAAAACCTACCAGGCTTAGCACTAAATCTGCTCACCCATCCTTAAGAATATAAGAAAGGCCAAACTAGGTCAGACCAAAGGTCCATCTAGCCTGGTATCCTGTCTTCCAACAGTATCCAATGTCAGGTGCCTCAGAGGGAATGCACAGACCAGGTAATCATCAAGTGATCCATCCTCCGTCACTCATTCCTAGCTTTGGGCAAACAGAGGCTAGGGACACCATCCCTGCCCATCTGGCTAACAGCCATTGATGGACCTATCTTCCATGAATTTATCTAGTTCTTTTCAACATCCTTGGCTCTGGTATTAACAATGATAGATGACACTTCACTTGTGCATTAAAGAAAGAAAAGAAAAGAAACTCAGTCAGAAGTGATTGGCCAGGAGGAACTTTGCAAGACTGCATTATTACTCCTACCAAGTCTCCTTGAGAGGCCAGATTTTGCCTATCAGAGCTTGAATGTGGCTTTTTAATTCAGTGATTACATTAATTTTATTGCACTCTAATTCATATTTGCCTTCTTACTGTGATTCTTGGTCTTTGAACCATTTCTTTCCCCCTCTATTTTTAATCACTCTCAATTTAACACTCCATTGAACTTTATGAATAGTCAGAAGCGTGTTTGGTCTTGAAATAGAGAGAGAATGACCATACCAAGCCGTTCTAACCCTCTCTAAAATACACTGGGCCAGATCCAAATCTATGTGCTCATTGAAGTGATGCTGATTTATACCAGTTGGAGATCTGACCCATTCTTAATTCACCTTTATAATGTGAATGGTTAGACTCATAGAATCACAGAAATATAGGACTGAAAGGGACCTTGATAGGTCATGTAGTCCAGTCCTCTGCACTGAGGCAGGACTAAGTATATCTCGACCATCTCGGAGAGGTGCTTGTCTAGCTTGTTCTTAAAGATTTCCAATGACAGAGATTCCACAACCTCCCTAGGTAATTTGTTCCAGTGCTTAATTACCCTTACAGTTAGGAAGATTTTCATAATGTCCAATGTAAATCTCCCTGGCTGCAATTTAAGCCCATTACTTTTTGTCCTGTCCTCAGTGGTTAAGGAGAACAATTTATCAAGCTCCTCTTTATAACAACCTTTAATGTCCCTGAAGACTTAAGTCCCCCCTCCCTCAGTCTTCTCTTCTCCAGACTAAACAAACCCAATTTTTTCAATCTTTCTATATAATTTTATAGCAAGGATATAATTCACCATCAAATTCAGTATTACGGTCCCAAAAACCTACAGGAAAGCTATCATTTTCTTTTAAATTATGTAATAAACTTCTATAAAATGCTATCCTTATAGATTACCTAAAACCCAAAAAAGGGGAAACTAGGTCAAATTACAAAGAATGAATATATATAAACCTCAAGAATGTAGGGAAAAAAATCAGAAAAAGGCCAAGGCCCAAGATGGGATTAAACTAGCTAAGGACATAGAGGGCAACAAGAAAACATTTTACAAATACATTAGAAGCAAGAGGATAAGGTAGGCTCATTATTCAGAGGCGAGGGAAAGACAGTAAAAGAAAACACAGCAGCGGCCGAAGTACTGAATGTACTTTCATTTACTAAATTTACACAATGTCTAGCTATAGCCTTCAGGCCCTATTGTCACACGTGCTAAATAATAGAAAGGTGTTGATTCTCTAATAATCTCTGCATAGAAATTTCTATAGATACCTATTGGCTTCATACAAGATTTCTTCCAACATTACCAAAAAGGTTATGAAATATCTACGAAACCTACTGCTAGGGATGGTACTACTATTAACATGGATGTATGTAGGTAATGGTGCTCTTTTTTACCTCAGAAATTAAAGAAAATGATTAATGAACCATAGCATGCTCAGGTAACATATTTAACGTTTCTATGCAACAGGTTTCCTACCCAGGCAGAGCTGAGAAGAATAAGAGCTACATACTAATATTTTTATTAGGTGTTGCTTTTCAGGCATAGACCTCAAAGCACTTTACAAAGGAGCATCATTATCCCTAGTTCACAGATGAGCAAACGGAGGCACTGAGCATTGATGCGACTTGCCCAAGATCACCCACCTGTCCAGTGGCATAGCCAGAGCACTCCTGACTCCCAACCCTATGCACTGGCCACCACGTACACTGAATCTGTTTTGAATAACTACATCTCTAATATTAACCCTTTCCCTTCCTCATACAGGGTATGGTATAATTCTGCCCTAATGATCTACTTGTGCAACCTCAGTAAGATTGCAGGAGTGAAACAGAGCAGAACTTGGGCCATCATGTGTAGGATTTAGTCTACACTAAAGGAATAATTTAATTAGATTGAATTTCTACTTTCAGTATGCTGCCCATTGGGTTTTACTTCATGGAATGTGTGGACTTTGTATAAACTCCCACAGACAGATGATTGCAGCTGAGCAAGCTTCTTTGCCGAGTGACCAGTGTGAAGTCCAGCTGCACAGGTCAGCCCAATAGCATGATCTAAGGGCCTAGCATGCGACTGAGATAATGTGTATTTCCATGAATAGCCCAAACTCCCTCTGTTTCCCATAGGAATTAATTTAACCTTGCTGCTTTATTTTCACCATACATAAAACAGAGAGAATAATATTTACCTACCACATAGGAGGAATCATTGTGATGACTAGTTAATGTACATAAGGCACTATGATGAGAGCTAATTTTCATAGGATACCCAAATCCCCTGGCAACTGGGCCCTTATGGTCCCCAGGCCCTGAATCTTTTTCAGACGGATGACTCATGATAATTTATTTCTCTGACTGTTGAAAGAGGATGCTGTAGGGGAAGCGGTGCACAATATGTACTCACACAGACACATTTTGAAACGAGTTACCTTATGCTTGGGGCATGCCTGAAAGGGTCAACTCTCCTACATATCTTAGGATCTCACATATGGGGACATCATTTAGAAATCCCCACAGTACATTTCACAAGTGATCATTAGGATCCTTGGGTGAGTTTTGTAAGATTCTTTGCATGGTTCCTCTGAAACTGACACATCATTGGAAAGAAACCATTGAGGTAGTTTAATGTAACCTTTGTCTTGAAATATCTGGAGGCAACAAGGAGGCATTTAATTGCATAACAACAAATTATGTTTGCTATTGATTAACACACTTACTAAAGGTCAACTAGTATTTTAAGCACTTTGCAAATACAGTATGTAGTCTAATTATCCTGAACCACTTGTAATTATTTTATTAAATGTCAATTAAATGCAAAAACATTGCCTACCAGCCTGATACTAAGTTACAAAGACTGCAACTTTAAGTTTTATTACTCATGTAATTATCAGACAATTACTTGGCAATTAGATTGACCTCTCATCTAAAAGTATAAACACACCATGTTCAATTAACTTTAAGGATCTGATCTGAAACCAACAAACAAAAGACCCTGGGAATGGTACCTTCCATATAAGCCCTAACAGGGTAAAAGTCACGTCTACAGTGTTAAAGGTTTCAGGTTCAGAGCTGCGCATAGGGCAGCACATAATAACAAGTTTATCGAACCTACTAATTTACAGATAGTGCACACATTTTTATGTCAGTAGATGGTGCTCCATTAACTAGCTACATATATACTGGCATCTTTTTTTTTTTTAATAGAATATGCTCATAATACCTAGTATCACTCCAAATCTGGGTGAACTCTCTGCTGAACGAAGATACTTGTAGCAGTTGCGACCCTGATTTTCAATTGCTCCACTGCAGCACAGGGGGCAGGAATGGAGGGGGTGACAGAAGTACCTTGACACTTCCTGTATTCTCAGGCTGTCTGAAGGTCTGCCCAGGCAACATATACATTAGAACAGTCTCAGTCTACCCTGAGCCCCCTCCTTTTCCCATATGCTCTAAGCAGATCCCCCTACCCTTGAAATGGTTAGGGGGCCAGTACAGATTCACTCTGCCAGCCCCACACTGCCTGGGGGAATGCTCAGGTAGCCGGTGTTTCCCAGGGACAGCTGCCACACCCTTTACACTGCCAGAGCCACGCCAGCCTTGGGATATCCGAAGCAAGCTGTGCTATTTGTAATGGCCGAGCCTGCAAAGTGCTAAGTTCCCTGAACTCTCACTGAAAGCAGTGGGAATTGAGGGCACTGGACCAAACTGTGGTTAAACATATTGTTTCAGATGCATAAGATTATAGACAGTAATTCCGAAGGTGTGGAAGCAGTTGTGCCTGTTTTCTACACTAAGGACCAAATTTTAAAATAGGAGGTCTGGCATCTCAATTTGTGGATGCCCAAATTAGGACTACTTAACAAGGTCTGGATTTTGGAGGGCAGGTGGGTCATTATTTCCTGAATATCAGGTATCTTTAAGGCATCTGAAAACAGAGTGACCCTGATTCTCTTCTTTGAATATTTGGGCCTAACAGTTGAGCTGTCTTAGCATGCCTGCAGCCTACCATTGAGTTGCACACCCTCGGAGCGTCCATAGAGCTCGTACCACGGCCCTCTGTGGTTTAAAAGTGGGCAGAGGGAGACAAAGATGACTTAATGGGGAAGAAAAGACCAGCAAGCTAAAGATAATCCTTACTGATTGCAAGTTAATTGTCAGCTGCTTGAGTAAACTAGGCAGTTAAAGGTCAGGTGGATTTTCTGTCCCACTTGCATTAGCAATGATGAATAAAACAAATGGTGCAGTTTACTGTATATTGTTTCATTACAACTCCTTTGGAATCAGAAGTGCCAGAGCCAAAAGCAAGGCTCTGAAGTATTAAAGGGATATTGCCTTTATGTATCATGCCAAGGGATGATTTTTGTTGCAGCATTTTGACTGTGCATTAAACAGGTCTCAGTGGGGCTGTGTTCACTCATCTCATGTTACGGTTCTCAATTGTAAAGTTTACATGGAAAACAAGCTTCCTCCTCATCTGAATTACTACTGAACTGGGCTGGTGGTTTGAAATTTTTATTCATGTCAGACAAATGAGAGATTTAGCCCTCCCTTCCCCTCATCTGGAAGAGACTGGCTATTATCCAAAAGGACTATTTCTATGGTGTTTAATGTTTTTCAGTTTTAGATACACACTTGCAAGATTTTCATATCTGTTCTATACATAAGTATAAATATTAATTTTGAATCACCTATAAAAAGTGCTTTAAAGATTAAAAAACACTGACATTCTCAGGATTTCCTTATTGGCTTCCATTTTCTTTTTCAACAGCAGGTTTGAGATCTTATTCCTCCTCACATTGAGGCTTTCCTCAACTATAGCTCTGTTCTCGTGTCCTTCTATACCGCACTAGCTCTTTTTACACCTTGTCTTAAGCGTTCCCCCTAGGCCTGATCCTGTAAGATGTTACTATGTGCTGTATGTGCTGTCAAGAGCAATGGTTCTCAACCTTTCGAGGTTACTGAATCCCTTTTGGGAGTCTGATTTGTTTTGCATAACCCCAAGTTTCACCTCACTTAAAATCTACTTGCTTACAAAATCAGACGTAAAAATACAAGTGTCAGAGCACACTAGTACTGCAAATTGCTGACTTTCTCATTTTGCCACATAATTATAAAATAAATCAACAGGAATATAAATATTGTACTTACACTTCAGTGTATAGTACACAGAGCAACATAAACAAGTCATTGTCTACATGAAGTTTTACTTTGTACTGACTTTGCTAGTGCTTTTTATGTAGCCTTTTGTAAAAACTAGGCAAATATCTAGATGAGTGATGTACCCCCCCAAAGACCTCTGCGTATCCCCAGGGTATGAACACCCCTGGTTGAGAACCACTGGTGTAGAGGCACTTGCAAAAGGTGACCATTCAGGTCAAGCATTGAGGGTCCCATCCTGGGAGGAGCATACCATTTATTTGCATGTACTTCGCATAGCAACTCCCAAGCATTGGCTCATCAGATTGGCACCTCCTACATTTGGGTACTAAAAGCCTGACTTCAGTAGACATTGGATCAGTGGAAATATGCCCAGTGACATCACCTGGGACAAGATCAGGTTGTTAGTAGCTATGTCCCACTCTTGACAGTCCAATCCAAGTGTTCAGAAATGAGGAAAACCCACTCAATGTGCAGCAATAGTCAAAAAAGCAAACAGAACATTGGGAATCATTAAGAAAGGGATAGATAAGACAACAAAAAATATCATATTGCCTCTATATAAATCCATGGTATGCCCATATCTTGAAACATGCATGCAGATGGAATTAGAAAAGGTTCAGAAAAGGGCAACAAAAATTATTACGATATGGAACAGTTGCCACATGAGGAGAGATTAATAAGACAGACTTTTCAGCTTGTAAAAGAGACAACTCAGAGGGGATATGATAGTCTATAAAATTATTAATAGTGTGGAAAAAGTAAATAAGGAAGTGTTATTTACTCCTTCTCATAACACGAGAGCAAGAAGCCACCAAATGAAATTAATAGGCAGCAGGTTTAAAACAAACAAAAGGAAGTATTTTTTCCACACAACACACAGTCAACCTGTGGAACTTCTTGCCAGAGGATGTTGTGAAGGCCAAGACTATAACAGAATTCAAAAAATAACTAGATAAATTCATGGAAGAGAGGTCCATCAATGGCTATTAGCCAGGATGGTGTCCCAAGCCTCTGGTTGCCAGAAGTTGGGAAGACAGGAACTCACATATAAAAGCTATGGGAAGATAGGAACTCACATATAAACATAAAGCTGAGATTCCGATGTAGTCAGCTGACTCCAGAAGCTCATGCTTTAAGAGAAATACATACACAAATATCACTAGACTGTTAACGCTTCTCTTCCTTGGCCCCAAATTGCACCGTTGGCCCCACCCTGTGACAGGATGTGCACTCACACCTCTTGAGGTCTCCAAAGAAGTCTGAGGATGTTAAGTACCTCCCAGGAGATGCAGAACCGATTTATGTATGATCTTAAGCAGTACAATTGGTATAGAAGTAAATGTTTACAAAATTAGGCCCCTAGGCCATAAACAAGGATTTGTTTTCCTCTTCCTGTGCACCAGCTCAGTCCTGCAAGGTACTGAGTGAGTTGAAAATATTCAGCACCTCACAGGATTAATGTCACCACTGCAGCCACACTTCTTTTAGTGCATTAGCTCTGCTCAAGTTTGCACATGGCTGCTGTGGAGACATACCTAAAGTGGCTTTCAGTGTGACTAAGATTAAATGACCTTGTGTTATGGTTTACTGAACAGTGAATCATGTTGCCTCTATTTACTTTTCATTGAATTTTTTTTAACAGTTTGATTCTGCAGATTGAGTCACATGTCAGAGGACATTTAAAAAGCCTTGAAGGAACCCTCCTTCCTCCTTTTAGTTTAAAAGCCTGTTCACACTGAAACTCCGGCAAAACTCCAATTCACTAACACTAATTCAGCCAGCTACATGCTTAACAGGAAGAATACAAGTAACCCTACTGTCTTTTAAGTGGTCTTTTAACTCTTGTGCCTAAAGTTAAGTGTGAGTTTAGGCTTGGTCATGAATAGGGATGCTTTAATGATAATGAGGCCTGGTTCAAAACCCATCGACGTTAATGGGAGTCTTTCTGAGGATGTCAGGGGATTTTGGATCAGGTTCTGGAAAGGAAACTGCACTGGGACCTGGATACAATATGAAGAGTGCTTATATAAAGACAAAATTGGATTAAATATATTTTTAAAAAGACAAAGAATATTGCACGTAATGAGGAAAGGAGGTAAATGTACTTTTATCTGTATATATCTATATCTATAATAAAATAAATGCTATTTACCAAAGTATAACCCCTTGGATAAAGGAACTTATAAGGCTCTTATTCCAAAATGCTTCCTTGGGGAAGTTTCACTAATGTACTTATGAGAAAGAGGTCACACCGAGGGAGATTGGCAGATCTGTGCAGAGTGAAAAGACAAGTTTAATTAAAGTTAAATACGTGAACTTTAAGCAATCTTTCTCAGTGCTGAAATATTTGCAGAGCCAAGGCACAATATTGCTTATTGATAGAAAATTCATTTTGCAAGGTGAAAAACAGAAGCAGAACACAGACCCTTGTGTCAAATAGCTTGGTATACCTCTGCTATATCTTAGGTTATCCTTCTCCTGGTGGCCAGTTAGATTACCACCAGCACTGCAAGCCTCCGAGTACCAAGTTCTCCCTTCACACGCAAAGGTATGTACATACACACTATATTCCCCACTGACTGAATCCAGTTCATTAACTCCCTGGCAGGCATGGAAGAACAACATCAGCCTCATGACAATGGCAGTTTGGAAAAGCAGGACACTGAAGACTCAACTTCTGCTCCGAGGCATTGGCTCACTTGGCTTCCCTCATGATCCTTGGCACCTGCTTTTTGACAACAGTAGGAAACTGATTGCCCAGTAAAGATGGGGCCCAGCACTTACTGTAAACTTCTTCGACTGCTCCTTCCTGCAAGGGAGAACTGCCTGGTTCAATACATCCAGTCCCAGGTTCAATACATCCAGTCCCAGAGATACACCAATGTTCATCTATATACAAGTGGCTTGGCATGAATAGAAAGGAATTTTTGTGTGGTTATGATGTAGTATTTGGAGACAAGAGAATGAGATTCTGTTCCCAGCTCTGCTGCGGGTTGGTTGTGTGACCTTGCACAAGTCATTTCACCTTTCTGTGTCCCAGTTTCCTCACGCATACAATGTATTCATATTTATGAAATGCACTTCGCAATAATCTCTTGGCACATATATCAACATTAAAAATAAATAGAAATTGATAATACCAAGGAAAGATGCTTACCCAGACATCTGCTCATTACTGTACCTCTGCACTAACCCAGAGTGACCTTCCACAAACTCCAGCTCCCCTAAAGCCTTTATATATACAGGGGGTGAAATTTTCAAGCATGTGCACATTGGTTGCACCCACAAATGAGCTGCTTTTGTGTACACAAGTGAAGTAATTGTGCATGCACTTTAGATTGCCCTTTGACATTCTGGCACACATATATAACATGGGTTTCTCTACAATAAATTTGTAGATTAATTTCCCCTCATATGCCATTATATATTTATGCTGTTAAGTAAAAAGGGAAGAAAACTGATGCCAAAAATTCTTAACAATCATATAATTCAAATTTTTCCAAAGGTATATAACAAAATTATGTTTATTAAACAGATAGAGCCTATGGTTTTCAGTATTAAATATTGGATATCAATAGGTTTATTTTATTTGAATTTTACTTTTAGCCATAATGTCTTAGCTGGGGTACTTATTTATCAAGTATTCCATCATAAGTTAGTTGTAGCTAAATATTTAAAATCTAATTTTTAAAGCTAATTATATCTTCTTTAAATACTACGGCAACTGAACTCATCTTCCTCCTAAAAGTTGCAGTTGTCAGTCTGTATTAATTACTTCTTCTTTCTCTTAATGCACGTCACTATTCATTATCTCATCATACAAATGTATGAGCTTTAGGGGTTTTTTGTAGCGAGTAGGTGTATTGTCAGAAAATGTAATTTTTACTACAAACAGGCAGACATGTTTGTCTCAAAATTCAGCCAATACAATTTATATTGTGATACTGGGTGCTGGTTGATGAGAAACAAAAGCTGGTCAAATCAAAGAATGTTCTTTTGCTACTTGATCGTCCAGCAAGTTCACAATGCTCTATTTTATAGGCTGGCTGGAAAACAAGAATTCTGTTTCACATGGAAAATGAGGTTTTGAAATATACTGTCATTCCTCCTTGGAACACAAATGAGACCTTGCAAAATTTCCTCTAAGAAAACATGACAGAGGGGCCCACAACAAAATAGCCAATGGCGGGGCTTAAATTTAGCAAGAGTTCTCCGGATTGGAGCTCCGGTAAATATTCCCCCACCCTCCAGAGTTTTCATAGCATGTTGAGGTGGGGAGGGAGGTCATGGAGTTGGGGAAGCTCCAAGCAATACTCTATCAGAATTTAAGCCCTGGCCAAAGGCCTAGCGGTCAGGGCACTCACCTAGCATGTGGGATCCCGCAGGTTCAAATCTCTGCTCTATCTGATTTGAATTAGGTTTCTCTCATTCTCCCTGTACTTCAGTAATTTGTTAACCAGAGAAGTACTGCAACATTAGGGAGCTGATCCCAACCTTGAGCCCTATTATCATGATAATCTGCATAAGGGAATGAATCCTCTGCAAGTTTCAGCCCACTGAGCTTTTTCCATATGTTATGAGGGGTTACAATGGTGTCAAAAACCCACATTGCTGCCCCATGACAGATGTGAGAAGCATCTTTCAGACAGAAGGGGTTCTGTTCCAAATCCACATGCCTCTGAGCTTTCATCAAACTTCAGCAGCTCCTGGGCGGCAGGTTCCTGTAGGAGCTGTGCTGCTGGAGGCTCCATTAACTCTCTTCTGTCTCTTCCACTACTGACACACACATTAGCTCGTGAGATTGGCTATGTGCATAACAGGAAGGCCGCTGCATCCTCTATTGTAGGCAGAGATACTATTCCAGCATGACTCACCTGGGAGTCCCAAAGTATTGCAGCAAGCAGATCCAAACAGAACTCCCTCAGCCACACGCACCCCCCTATACATTCCTTCCAGTGTGAGTCCAAAAGTGAAATTCTCCACCACAAGCCCCATACACCTCTGAAAGCACACTTAAGATATACCTAAGTGAGACCAGAGGCTTTATGTGGGCTCTTTACAGAGGGATGAATTTTACTTTCAGTACACAGGGGCAGATCACACCCTTGAGTCATAAGAAGATCTGAACCAGAACCCAGTCTGAATGCCTCCTAACTTTGGGAAAATGTCAATCTAAATCCAGAAGGTCACGTCCTTCTCTAATTTTAATGTCAGTCACTAAGTTATTGACTAATATAATGTGATTTAATTTTTGGAAAGAATGCATTTAAAAGAACAGCACTACCTGAAAAGCGAATCAGCAAATTAAAAATCCAGCAACACTGGCTTGTCTCCTTTCTCCTTTTGTTTCTTTGTTGCACAATTTAGGAGATTTAAACTATTTGCTTAGACAGCTATTCTCAGACATGTCACAGGACTTTCTAAATTCCTTAGTCATTTCAGATCTATAAATGACATTTGCCTCATGTCTAAATGCCTTCCTTGTTGATGACTGCAACCTTGAAACAAAAAAAATCACTAAGACTTCCACCTAAATAACAGAGAACTTTTCTTGTAAATCTTTCAAACATGCTGGGGGCAGGAGGTGCCATAAAGTCTTGGTTCACATATATTTCTATTGGCATGCAATGCATTTGTTTAAAGGAGAACAAAGACTACTTGTAATTCTTAATGACTGATGAATCTACTATTACATGGAGAAAACAGTGTCACTTTAGAAAAGAACAGAGCACTGCTGCAACAATATCTATTCTTCGAATTGTCTTCTTGATTTATTTGGTTATTTTCCTTCAGTTTGTGTTTTTTTGGTGAAAAAACAATTTTCCTGATCCAAATATATTTTGTTTGTACTTTGTCATGAAGATAAAAAAACAAGCACACTGAGCCCATAGAGTACCCTGTGCCATTTTCTCTTATGCAAGCAACATAAATGATTTAATCTCGAACAACATTAAGATTTCATGATGCTTGTATAAGATGAAAAAACTGAAGACTTTTAGCTACTAAATGCTTTATTACAATGTGTGATCTTGTAAGGGGACTGATTTATTGAATGTTAACATCTGAAGTGTATGAACACACAAAGCACTGTATTATAATTTAGGGCTTAATCCTGGAAGATGCAGAACACTAGTCCCAATCTTGCACAATTTAAGCATGTGCTTAACTACAAAATGAAGAATAGTCCCATTGACTTCACAGTGGGACCGTTCACATGCTTAAATGCTATGCAAGATCGGGACCAAAATGCTCAGGACTTTGCAAGATCAAGCCTTTATAGAACAGGTTTATTAATGCTTAATAGCATGGATATCCACAGCAGTGAGAAGTGCAGATCACAGTGGTGCTGCTAAGAAACTGATAGTTATTTCCCAGCTTCTGTCATGATCTAGGGCAGGGTTACAAAGGACGATACCCCCAGTCATATGTCATGTCATAGGGCAGCATCCTCTATCTGCAGTTATTACTGTTAAAATCCACTCATCTGTTACTTTAAAATCTGGAATACATCACAGGTCACATGGTCTCTTGAAGAACAAGCATTATTGGCAAAGATGATGAAGTATTTTGGCAAGCACACAAATGTATTACCCAATGTTAAATGAATCTATGTCTGGAGGGCAACTAATACAATACATGTGGAGACTTTGTGGGTATTCACAATATATTTGCAAATCCCAGAAAAGGGGAAAATACACTTATCACATTCACTTTTCACTGAGAAAAACTTTAAAAATTCTGCTCTGAGATGGTAGTTTCCCCCTATCCTATAAGAAACTAAAAATTTTTTTTTCATTATCCCAAACTGGGACAAAGTTGTAATCTCAAAATATTTTGTAAATGAAACATTGAAATGCAAATTTCAGATAGGATCATAGGGCTGGAAGGGACCTCAAGTAATCATCTAGTCCATGCCCCAGCACAGAGAGGATTAAGTATACGTAGATCATTCCTGACAGATGTCTAACGTGTTCTTTAAAATCCTTCAATGTACTGTGGATTCCACAGCCTCCCTAGTTAATCTGTTCCAGTGCTTAACCTTTCAGCGAGACATTTCCCCCCTGCCCCCGATATCCAACCTAAATCTCCCTTGCTGTAGATTAAGCCAATTACTTTTTGTCCTACGCTTGGTGGACATGGAGAATGACTGATCACTATCCCCTTTTACATACATAATTTTTAAAAGTATAGTGGGCAAGATTTTCAGCTACTGTGAACTGTTGATTTTCAGCTGATGATCTGATCTCTCAAGTGTGATTTTTGTGTTTATGTAATATCCAGCTAAGCTACCAAGTCCCTGTAATAGTTCTGCCTCACCACCGTGGCGCCTCCTGCCGTTTGTTCTGGGAATTAGCTCAGTCTTTTCGCAAGGTGCCCTCCTCCAGTGGTGTTTTGCCTGCCATCACTTCTGCTTCGGACCTGTGTCACCTCAAGGATTGTGGGGCCCTCTTCAGGACACAGCCCTCCGGCTATGCCCCATTCCATTCTCCCCGCCCCCCTTCGGGGGAGCAGCAGTCCTCTGTCCAATCATTCGCCTCTGTGGCTGACTGCAGCCCAAGGTTCTAGCCACTTGCCTCAGTGGCAAAATGCAGCCCTTCACTGGCCATTCCCCTCAGTGGTGAGGGGGGCCGAGGGGGGGAGGAGACCGGGACCCACCCACTACTCTGGGTCCCAACCCAAGGACTCTACAGGCAGCAGCCACACATTGCATCTCTGTCAACCCCCACCATCATTTCCCTGGGTCACATCCTGGTTGCCCTAGCACCTTCTCTTCCCCTGTAACCAGGCTTCAGTGTTTCAGCCAGTCAGGCTGGAGCTCCCTCTTGCTACCCTGATCCGGCCCAGCACTGCTCTATCCAGGGTGCTGGCTGTTCTCTCAGCCCTTCAGGGACCCAGTCCTTTCTGCCTGGGCTCCCAAGACGGTGCTCTCTCCTTTGCCCTGTAGCTCTCTATATATGGGCCAGCTCTGCCCTGATTGGCTGCTCCTTGCAGCCTCTCACGGATTGGCTGTCGGCTGTGCAGCCTCCTCAGGGCTGCTTTTAACCCTTTCTCCACCAGGTGCGGCAGATGCCCCATCACAGTCCCCTTTTGAAACAAAGTTCCTCTGGAATGAAGGTGCTGTGAAAATACAAACAGACCTCACTCTAAAAGGAGTATTTGCTCCAATCCCTGATAGATTTATTATCCTTGGAAAACACTCCAAAATCCCACGCTGCAAAAAATAATCAGTTATGAATAATTCATGTGTGTGTTCAATTTAAGAGGCCAAACGCCTTCACGGGATCACAATATTCCTCTGAAATGGGTATCATATCATTCTCTCCGAATGCAAGTCAGGAGAAAGTTAGGAAGCTACATTAGCTGTGTTCTTTGGGGGGAGGGTTTTTTAAGAATTACCAACAAAATTTTATCTTAATCTTCCCAGAGAGAAAAGTAAACTTGAAGGTGCCACAGGACTCTTTGCTGCTTTGACTCTCATTGGCATTTGTAGTAAATATACTTTCTTCCTCCTACTTCAAATACACCTCTCATTTCGAAGCCCAAAGTATGGTTTTTTATCATGTTGTATAGAAACAAATGCTTCTGTGACTAGAAACTAAAGCAAATTTTACCCAATAAATCACAGAGAGAAAGGTTTTGCCAGTTTATCGCAGTATTGCTAACATTTTTGTCACTTTTATCAAAAACACTGAAGTAAAGTAATAAATGTACACAGATCTTAACTAAAATTCTATTAACTTCTAAGAACAGAGGGTAAAATATTGGGCCCATTGAAGTCTATGACAAAACTCCCATTAACTTCAATGGGGGGCAGGATTTCACCCAATATGGCAACTGTGTGAAAAGACATATGAGATTTCATGAGAATATTGAAGGATAAATGGTGGCTTTGCCATGGGTCTCACTAGTCTGCTGTGCTGCTCCAGAACGAGTTAGAGGGTCACAATCAGCCCCATCTATGCTGGGGAAGAATGTACCCAGTCCCAGCCCTCTGCCAGGCAGAGTGAATGTCCCTTGACACTCCAGCACAGGTACATTACCAGGAAAATTGCAGTTTGAGGTGTGAATCCAAGATTCTGTCCCTATCCCCCGCCAACTTGTGCAGGAAAAGGGTAACTGCTTTGCAGAGGCTGCTTCCTTCCCAGCTGTTGACAGCACAGGAGATATCCAGGACAGGGAGCTCCTTTACTCTGTCATGCAGGAATATTAGGTGGGCCTTAATCTGTCCTTTCATTAGACAAACAAAAATCCATGGTAACTGAACGTGATGATTTTTATTGCATTGCCTAAATCACTTCCCAATGTTATAAAAACCGTGTTACAGTGACAGAATGGGGACCCTTCAAAGTTTGACAATTTTGACTTAAAGGTTCCTCTGTACTTCCTATTTCTAAAGAGTAAAACTTAGCCCTGTGCAGAGGGTTATTCCTTAAGGTCTCATAACAGGATCTAAATGGGATTTCAGTGATACGTAAACCTTGAGTGAGCCCTCAGCACGGGACTGGAAGTAGTGTGATGCTGAAGGATCCTTGTCTATTTGTCTAAGGCAGACTTGGCCAGTTTTTGTTATCATTCCTGGTTATAAGTCACCTGGAATTTTGTCTTGCAACTCCTCCCTCCCTCGCCCCCAAGACAGTGAAAAATCTGAAATGCTCATAAAAAGCCTTGATATGGTCACAATTTCTGTTTACATCAGTATCATGGATTTGCTCTTTCACTACATATTTTAGATTGTAAGCTCTTCAGCACAGAGACTGTCTACTGTTCTGTGCTTGTACAGTGCTTAGCACAATCAGGGCCCAGCCTTCGCTAGTCTTTAGGCACTACCCTCATAAGAACAATCAGTAATAACTGTATAATGAAATCTGGGCTCTGCTAGCTGCATTGATTTTGGGGCCATATATTTCCAAGGAGAAATTGTAGGAGAGGAAAAGATGTATCCTTTGAGTACCAAGCCTATAGGAAACTCCTTTTAGGATCAGTACCTCAATCAATCAAGACACATTTAGAAGTACTAGTATTATAACTGTCAAGGTATAAGTGTAACCCCAGTACGTAACGATCGCCAGGGACTCTGTGGCTGAGTTTTGAACTGAAGCCTGGACTCCAGAGTCCTATTCCAGTGCTTTACTTACTAGACCATCCTTTCGACTCCTTTTATTAAAAAAAATAAACCCTGCACTTCTGTAGCCTCTTCCATTGGAGGCCAAAGGCCACATAAACAATGGAATGTAAACATAAAAACTCTACCGCCATGTTCCCTAAGATCTTCTACGGCGAATGTGTAATCCATAAACTGCAATAATACGCTGCACATGCCATAGTAACTGCCACAGTTCCAATAGAGAGTAGCGTAGAACTAAAAAAAAGATTGTTTGTAGAAAACAGCAGTCAAAACATTAACATTAACCTTCTGTGTACCAATAGTTCTTCCAGAATAACCAAAACATAATGCAATTCCTATCAAGAGCTGTGACAGAAGCTATTGCTAACATGAGATATTTTTGGAACATCAGCTTTAAAGATGGGAACGTTCCTGACTAGAAGACAGGGCAGGAGAGTTATAAAAACCAGTGATGCAAACAGGAAAATGACATATACTAACAGGTTAGAATAACTTATGGACTGATTTTGTTCCTTTTTGTAATTTAAAAAACCTGTCAAAACAACCTGCTTTCTACAAATGGGCTATCAAATTTAGAATATTCTTTTTATCTTCATCATTTCTGCCCTTTTTTTTTCTCCTTTTCAAAAACAAACACATCTATAATATAGCTTTAGAAACACAGCAAGCCACTGTACTGCAGACAAAGACAAGATTATGCATCCCTTATATATTCCTCCATAGACGTTTCTCATAGAAAGGGGCCTTCATCGGGAACCAGACCTCAGTGGCTGATGAGGTTCAGATCCAGTTTTCTAGATTGGACCCAAAAAGTATCTACAGCCCTGCAA
This sequence comes from Gopherus flavomarginatus, assembly GCF_025201925.1. Classification (NCBI taxonomy): domain Eukaryota; kingdom Metazoa; phylum Chordata; order Testudines; family Testudinidae; genus Gopherus; species Gopherus flavomarginatus. The sequence continues at coordinate 41,366,088 of NC_066628.1, read as the reverse complement.
ACATTAAAAAAAAATCTTACTTGTCCTGGAAGAGATTACTGATGCGCAGCATGAATTCCATTAAATAAAATGGAATTCTGTGGGAGGAAAAAAATGTGTTACTCCACTACAGGACAAGTTGGGATATCAATGCACCAAAACTCTGAAGTTTTCCCTGATCCTAGTGGTATGCTACTAGGTACCCTGGACTAAATTCTGCAATAGGAAGTCTAGGAAGGAAAAGACAGCCGGACCAAAATCACTCGGAGTTCCTCTCAGTTCAAAACCACAGAATTTGGCTCCACAGGATTCATATGTAATGTACTCCCTTTACTCTAACTAGATACAAAGGACAGGGATTCCATACAGGGACCAGAATGATGCCATACAGCTATCCTTTTCTCTGACAGCATTCAGTTCCAGGTGCTTCAGAGGAAGGTACAGAACACCTCTAATGACCTCTAATAAGAAGTTTGACCACAGCTTTAATACAGGACCCAGGTATGGAGCAGCAGATTGTTGTAGACTGGGAAGCAGATCATGGCCAATCGAGTCACAAACTGCCTTTGTATTCCTTTTGCGCTCAAGGGTTGGGGAGATGCACCGAGTAGAGGGCTGATGCACAGTTTGGCATAGATCTCCCAGCATGGGGCATGCCTGTGTCAAACGCTGCAATGGAGCCATGTCTCTGCACATTCCCTTCATCTCCCTGCCCACATGCACAGGGAAGGAGAAGAAACAGCAGCTCCACAGACGCTGATCTACTTCCCAAGCAGCTAGCCACATGACCAACAGCCAGAACAGAGAACTGGGACGCCTTGCCCTTCTTTGCTTCTCTGCATGGGACACATAGGATGGGTCAATTATTGGCCAGCTCTGAAACAAATTAGGATGCATAGATATCATCCTAGCCGAAACAGTGGTTTTACTCCTCTTCACTGGAGCCCCACTTGCGACAAACCTTTTCATATCCAACAGGGAAAGAATCAATATTTCCCTGGTTTTACGAAGGCTCATTCCTCAGCACAATGTAGATTCTAAGGCCAGAAGGGACCACCAAACAAATGAATGAATTTAAGCTTAAATTAACAAGGGAGCCTGGTAGGCAGACTTTAGAAAGCTCGTTCGGATACATTCATTTGTACAATGCAAAATGCCGGAGTGCAAGTCCAGAAGGGGAAGAACACAAAATAAATGCATCTTAAGAGTGACTTTTCAACTATTAAATAGCAGCAGTAAAAGTCATGCATATTAATGGGAAAAGTGCTACTATTCCAATCTACGATTTTTTATTCCAGAGCAGTTGCTCTGCTGGTTTTATAGCTTCAATTTAATGAGCTTTTCAAGAACTCCTAAATAAATCCTTTACTCCTTCATTCAAATATAATTCCCCAATTATTGACCAATTTTGAACAGCAAAACCAAATTCTCATTTCAAGAAGATAATATGACGTGACCAGCTTTGGGCTATTTGAACTGACAAATTACTATGAGTTTAGACGAAACACACAGCAAATATTCTTGTTAGTATGAATGAGTACAAGAACATATTTAGCAAACAAAGTAGATTTGGGGTTCTATATGCTTATCTGTCTGTCATCATGGTACTAGGCGAGCACCTAACCATCATGAATGTCCTCCCAGCATGCTCTGAGATAAGGAAGAATGATTCTCCCATTTTAAGGAATCAAGGCACTGGGTAGATAAGACTTCCAAGATCAGACAAAGTCTGTGGCTGAGCTGGGAACTGAAGCTTGATCTCCTGAATCCAGTTTCTGTACTCTGCTCACTAGGCTATCCTTCCTACTCCTGTTGTAGAGCCTAATGAATAAATATTTTGCACTTCTTTAGCCTCTCCCATTAGAGGCCCAAGGCCACACAATGAAACAGTGGCAGCAACCAAAACACCTAATTCCCACTGCCTGTAGTATGGTAACCATTAGACATATTGCTTTCAAATGGTGGTTAGAGAGAGAAGAATTAAAGGTAGAGAGGTTATAAGTCTTGCATTTTGTGTGGTGGTTCAGAAGACAAGACACAAAGGATCTGTTTTCTTTAGATGCAGGAGAATATGGTTTGCATAAGGATTGTGGGAGAAAAGGGTGACTTTGGAACATTACTAAAATGTGGAAAAAGAAGAAAAATTAGCTGACTATTTTCTAAGATTTTTAGGGTAAGAAGAATGTCTGTTTAATGAAGGGATGCAAATGTTGTCATGTTTATACAGCACTCTTAATCCAGATTAATTCCAGGATGCTTTACAAATTTATATGAAACACTTCACCTACTTCTGAAATGCAGCCAACTCTGGGGTGAAATGTGGCAACTATTTAATAGCTCCCCGCAACACTACACAAAGGGAAGTGAAAAATACTATATGCAACTGACACTACAGGGAGATTCGGTAGGAAAAATATAATTATCTATATTGGAATTTAGCCAGGACTCAAAGCAAACCAGAAAGTCAATAGAAGACAAGAACAAGTTGATCTCATGCAGTACTCAGATCTACTGCCAAAATAGACAGACATTTGTCCACAAACCTGGACTGAGCACTGTCCACACACAAATGCTTGTTCAAAAATACTGCAATGCCAGATAATTAAAAACAGGTGATATGGTTGAATCCCACCCCCTCCCAAGCAGAGGGCCAGCACTTGATCTACATACAATTTAAGTTCCGCTCAAGTCTCATGGAAGTAATCCTGACCCCACTGAAGTCAGTGGGAGTTTGGCCATTGACTTCATTGAGGCTAGAATTTCACTCCTTGATCTAGTGCTGGTCTTCACGATGGGTAAAATTCTCCTCTCTACAGAAGATGCACAAACAGTGCAAGTATTAAATAATATTAGCAAACTCTTGTAAAGCAATATAACTTTGCCCAGTATTTAACAGAGACAAAAAAGCCACAGTCATGTGGCTCCCCAAAAACGTACCTAAATTAGACAAATGTACAACATGAAGATAAGGAGCAAAGTAAGAGGGAGTTGGGTAAGGACAAGGGATCAAACTGATTGATCTCATAGCACAGTGAATGAGTGTTATCAGTTCTACTGTTTTATACAGAGGCTGAGGTAGAGGAAGCCAAGAGAAGGAAACAGTACAGAAAAGCGGTCGTGGAAAGCAAGCTGAAAGAAGTGAGTTTCAAGAATGATTTATATGCTTGGTGCAAAGGAGAGTGATGGGGGTGTGTGTGGAAGAGAGATGAGAGTGGGAGGAAGAGAACAAGGAAGCAATGAAGCAAAAAGTGTGGGCAGAGCACAGAGGGCAAGGTAGGGGATGATGGGAAATGAAAAGAGTGGGCGGAGGCAGAGCAGTACAGCCTCTTAACAGCAAGGACAAGGATTTTGAACATGGAGTGGCTGCGAGTGTGAATGTTGGTGACAGACTTCCTTTTGAAATATCTGCCACTGGATGTCAATATCGCTCCAGAGAGTCATGCATTCAATGGAGCGTATTCATGCTCTTGAAGGTTTGGTTTTTTTAATATATAAACATACATTTCTTTCTTCTTTCAAGTAATACGAGCCATATGTAACTTCATTAAAAGTATTCGTTACAGAAGATCACAGCGCCTCAAGGCCAAAATTACTTTCATACAGGACTGAGTTCTTGCCCATTATCAGCCTTCCAATAATGAATAGAATATTATTTCAGCAGTAAAGCCTCATATCTGAAAAACAGGCAGCACTGTATTCAAAGGTGAGAAAAGTAAGTGGATATGCAGATAGGTTTCAGTAACAAAAGGTGAGAAACATGAGTAGTAGTTTATATCTTAAGCACATTTATTAATGTATTCACTCTAAAGTAGTGTTTGGGGAAAGGGGGGGGGAAGCTTTCCATGAATAGGATTTTGTTTCAATGTTAAGTCTTTCCTTCAGTTCCAGTGAAGACTCTTTCACCAGCATGAACATGCTTCAGTAAAAGCAAGATAGGGGAACAGTGCATGCTTTCTTCCTATCCTAACATGAAGCTTCCTCTGCAGCATGGGGCATGGGTCACCTGCTGGAGGATTCTCTGCAGCTTGAGGTCTTCAAACCACAATTTGAGGACTTCAGTAACTCAGATATAGGTTAGGGGTTTGTTATAGAAGTGGATGGGTGAGATTGTATGGCCTGCATTGTGCAGGAGGTCAGACTAGATGATCATAATGGTCCCTTCTGACCTTAAAGTCCATGAGTCTAAGTACCAGAGCATTTGAAAACTCTTCAAAAAAGCTCGTGTTTCCCTGAAGAATGAAAATTAGATAATGTTTGCCAGCCCATCTGCTTGGACACTGCCTGTGACCTTTTTTTTTTTTTAGGATGCCTAACTACTGGTGAGAAAATGAAGGTTTAGCAGGTTTGGAAATAAATCGTATTTTATGCATTCACAGATTTTGAAGGCACAAAGCCATGACCATGGCCATTCATTCTGATCTCCAAGCCATGGAAGTTTACCTAGTAACTACTGCATATGGCCCAACAACTTGTGGCTGAACTACAGCCTGGGCCAGATCCTCAGCTGGTGTAAATAGGAATAGTTCCATTAAATTCAATGATTAACACCTACAGGTCTGTCCGCACGGGTTTTAGAAATCTCTCTACCAGGAGTCATTAAATCAAGATTAGGGAAGAATTTACCACATGGATAAGCATTTCCAATCATTAATTATCCCTACTGTTAAAAAAAATGGCTTTTCATTTTCATTTTGAATGATTCCAAATTCAATTTCTAGACACTGGATTGAGTTATGCCTTTGCCAGCTAAAGTAAAGAGCCTCCTAATAATAAAATAATTGTACAACCCAGCTCTTAAATAGTGCTTTTCATCAGCAGATTTCAAAGTGCTTTACAAATGAGGTCAGTATCAATAACACTGTTTTACACATGGAGAACCTGAGGCATGGAGGTGAAGTGACTTGCCCAAGGTCACCCAGCAGGCCAGTGACTGAGCTGAGAATAGAACACAGGTCTCATGAGTCCCAGTCCAGTGCTCCAACCACTAGACCGCACTACCTGTGGTGCAGTAAACATTAGAATCCTATCAAACTCCTAGCTTATAACAGAGTTAAGTGCCCAAATCCTGCTGACTTCTCACTTCATTACCAAGAACCCAAACTATATAGATAGATAATCTCTAGCCGCTGATTCAGATAAATGGGAGTCTTACAAAGCACAAGTGCACATCATGGTAATATGATGGAACAGAGCCCATACAGGAATAGGACATTCTGGAGAGTAAAGACACTTGTCAACTGACAGCCCTGGAAGGGGAATGCACAAAAACACAAAGAGGTATTGGTTTATTTGGCTGTTTGTCTATGGACAAAGTTCTTATTTCAAATGGAAAGCCTGAGAAAATGGCCTTGGTTTGGGGAACATATCCTTCTCCAACCTAGCAGCATGGAGTATAGCCCTTCTGGGGATTTTGGCCAGTAGATTCATGCAGTAACATATCCATTCTCAATAGCTTATCATTCCCCAACCATTCTTCCTACAAACCAGAAAGTGCTCCACCATGACACTACTCCAGTGCATGCAGGATATGATGTGCAATCCTCACACACATTCTCTGCGGAGATTTCATCTCATTGTACAATGAAATTGTGGCAGCTCTGCTGCTCTGTGTGTACCCACTCAAGATTTGGAGGTGGAGTTTTGGCCCTGTGTAAACAGGAGCTCCACCATATCTAATTCCTACTTCTTTAAACCACAGCTCTTTACTCCACTGACAAACCAGAGTATATTTTTATAGTTGTCCATAACATCTGTAATATACAACTTTATAGTTTTTACATACCTCACCAACAATTATTTTTCACAGGCATTGACACGATTACACCTAAAGGCAGATGCTGACACACAGTGAGCTAAATCTTTTACTTATTTGTATCCCCTTCAAGTTCATTGAAGTAAATGGAGTTAGCTGCAGTGTAAGGGCAGAACTGGGATCAGAACATGTTAACAATTGTCTTGTTCGATATAGCTGCTTATCTGTTCTTGATCTATATAGAAGAAAACTAAGAGAGCTCTCTCTGGCATACTAAGAAGAAAGCAAAATATGAGAAAAGGAAAAGCACAGTACATTAAAATTAAATATAATAATCACTTTTTGCCATTTTATTTATTGATTTCAGTTTCTCTTCTTAGATACCAGAGTGATGGGGATCTTAGAAAAATCATGGGTAGGTTAAATAAGATACAATTATATAGATAAAACTGAGGCAATAAACTAGACAGATAGATCCACAGTTAAATGACCCATAACTCACATATGTGTTCTATCTTTTTATGAATAGGATGAGCTTCTTCTATGCGGATCTGAAGTAATCTTTTAGCGTCATCAGATACTACTACCTCTGCCAAAGCTGAAATACTAGTCTTTAGTATAGTTGGGCCAGAGTCACAGAGTCTGAAGCCAGCTGCCTTGAAGAGCATCCCATAAAAGAAAATATTTAGGGCTTGTCTATGTAAACAATTAGTTCACAGCAAGCAAGAGTGCCCTGCGCTAGCCTCCACCGACTGTCTGCATGGACCCTGTTGCCGTGCATTAACTGCTCTTAACTTCACTCTGATGCAGTCTCATTTCAAAGAGCCCTTAGATACTGAAATCAAGAAAAAAAATCATACCTAATTTAAAAAATTCATGGGTCAGAGTTAAGGTTTTGTGAAGAAATCTCTCTTAGTATTGGACAAGGAAAATGGGTCAGATTCTTAGCCCTACTGCAGTTCCTTAGCAATGCAAAGGGGCCATAAACCAAGTTTAATTAGCCTCCTGAAGATTCTCCCAGCTTTGGTGGAGAAAATCATCTCATAACGTATAGTTGTTATAGTCAGCCAGCCCCCCTCACAGTCCCACTGACGTCCTTAGCTACTGGAATGGCCTTTGTGTGCCATAGGCAGCCAGGTGTAATTTAGTGTAGCCTTAAGACTGTTTTAGGTTGCACTGGGAGCAGAACAGGTAGCTGTTCAATTGCAGAATCAAGGGAATGCAAAGCCACCTGCATCCTTCCTGACCAAATAATGTATAGACTTCATCCTGGCCAGATGCAAGGACTGAATCCACGCCACTATGTTTATTATGTGGTTTGTTTAAGACTTATGATACCCTTAACTAATCATTTCCTAGCTGTTAATTTCCTGAGTTTTGTAAAGGATGTGATAGGCAAATACGCTGTAGCCCCCTAACAACATTAACCTTATTTTTAAAATGAAGTTTTCTAGGTTTGGAGGCGGGGACACTGTCTGAGGAATTTTTCATTGTACAGATGAAACCATGTCCTCTATCAGCAATATAAAGAAACATCTTTCAATTGAGTGTTTTTGTAAATCGATTAATTCTCCAAATTCACTCCATGAACTACCAGTTAATCAACCCTACCAATAAAAGCATACCTGCAGCTCAGAAGGTTTCCCTTTGTTATGCAGTAGCTGAGAAAGGCAATGTGAAATGCCCACACTTATAGACAGACTTGTATATTGTAATACAAAATAACTGATATTTGCTTTCCAATACAGACTGTTTGATGTCATTGTGAAGAAGTATTCAAGTTTATACACTATGTACATCGTTTCCAAGACATAGCATAATTTCCCATTTTGATGTCCACCTATAGACATTCTGCAGAAGCTGCCCTCAAATATCTTTATTTGGGCATAAACTTTCATGGGCTAAAACCCACTTCATCAGATGCATGCATCAGATATATACATCTTCCTGCTGTATTTTCCACTGCATGCATCTAGTGAAGTGGGTTTTAGCCCACAAAAGCTTATGCCCAAACAAATTTGTTAGTCTCTAAAGGTGCTACAAGTACTCTTTGTTCTTCTTGCTGATACAGACTAACACGGCTACCACTCTGAAATATCTTAAGACCTCTCCAGAAACTTTATTCCTATTCCACTTGTGATTGTAACAGACTTCAACGCAAACAAATGATTTACAGAGGCATCAGATTGTCATCTGGATAAAAATGTGCTATGAAAAGACATTAATGCTAATGTAGTGTATTACCCACCTTGTGTCCCTGGTCTATTTTTAAAAATGATTTATGAACAAAATTGACACACATAATTAACCTAATTTGAGAAATGTCTGATAAATGTTATTCCAGAACTCTGCTCTAAATTAAACAAAATTAAGTGCTGATAAAAATTTACTATCCTGCAGTCCCTAAATGAGTCTATGGTTTAATATGAGATATCATGTAAAACCCATTAGTTCAAAATTGAATGAATCGCATTCTTGCACTATTAATTTTAGTCCTTCATTTTTATACTTCAGATATATATTGCATATTATGCTTAATTAACTTTTTATTATAGTATTTAAATTAGCTGCACTATGTGATAGGAATACCTTGACAGCTGTAAGAATCTAATTTGACCTACAGGATTTCACTTCAGAAGTTGTATTTAGTCCTACGTGCACATTACAGCAAAAAGAGGTGTAAACAAATGTCTCAGTTCTTTTTAAAAGAATGACTATTAATGGCTTCATACCTTACACCCATCTTTAGGTCCGTTTATACTGCCACAGCAGTAAAAAGATATTAGCATAAATGAGAATCAGACCTATAAGAATTTGTCTCCCTTACGGGTCCATATACAAGCTGCTATCAATCCCAGCCTGAGTTGATTTCTCAATGGGTCAGGAAATAAATTAATAAATAAAATACCTATGTCCAAGGCCTCAGGTACCCCCACATCATTAATGATCCAGAATAAAATCCCAGTGGCATTAAAGCAATCATATCAGCAGAAACTCAGTTAGATAAACATCTTCAAGGATTCCTGTCCACCCCTTCACGTTTATGTGAAGCACACCCTCAGCCTTCTCCATAAACCCAGTCAAGCAGGTGTCTTTTGCAGTGCCACTAAACACAACAGTTTGTAACGGCAGTGCCGTATATATGTCATGACGTCACATATCCAAGGTCCTGGAAGGTCACTAAATTCAAGCTATTTCAGACCATGGTGGCAGAGCAAATTACAGAGTCCTGGAGTCATGATAAAGAATGCCCTACCTTGTTTCCTTGTCTTTTATAATGAGGGAGGATCCAGCCTAGACACCCTTTCTGACTACAGCTGTGGCAGTTCTGCACAATGAGAGAGGCGATTCATCAGGTAGTCTAAACAGACTGGATAATCTCTAAAGGAAGTGATAAGTCATCATAAAATGTATCTTCATTCCATTAACATTAGGCCTAACTCAGAGCCAGAGAATTCAGCTACCATTTACTTTCCTTGCATGTTGAGTTCATTAGAAAAACTAGCCTAGATCATGAATGTCAAACACTGACAACAAAATGCTGTCCCTAGCATATTATATCCCTACTCTGTATATGTACAAATGTGGTTTGGCAGGGACTGACGATAAAGCTTTTCAGGAGCTGGCCTTGGCTTTGTACGCACAGATTTCAGGTTGGTAACCACATGGTCATAGGGTCCTCTCATCATCTAGGGCAATCAGTTTCTTTACCTGAATTCCCAGTCAAAAAAGTAGTGGAAGAAGCTTTCCAGTTCGGGTCCGACCAGCCATGCAGAAGTACCACGGAAGTCAGTCATCTTTACATTAACTTCAAAAGAAGTTTTGCCTATCAGGATCATGCCCATAGTTTCTGATTCTATGACAGAATAGAATAGAGAAGTGGAAGAAAAGACTTAAAAATTGTAGTCACAAATTTTACTGTAAAACAGATTCTAATCTTACCATGAAACAAATAGGTAAGGCCGGAAAGTTTATTTTTTTATTTTTCTTAGTGATTACTATAAAACCTCAGAATTAATCTGGATAGATGATTTTATCCCACCAACAGTCTTACCCTCACCTATAGTCTTTTAATTAGATTTTTAATTAAGTTTGAAATATCTTTGTTTGTTCTCCATGTTTGTTGTAATAGGATGTCAGAATAATCAGACTAAACAGTATTTATTATAAAGTGGTAAATTACAGAATTATAATAGGTGAATTGGCAAGCCTTAATCATTCTTGTGAGAGCTTTGCTTCTTGACATCCACTGAGTCATAAACCCACGAAGATTTCCCCTTGATGATTGCAAGATAAATCAGGTAGGTTAGTTGGTAGTGTTATTGATTCTGCATCAATCATAAAATTCCATGTACATTATGATAGCTACTGAAAAAGTGTATGAGGCAAGGTCCTATTGGTATTCCTACAGGTATAATGCAGAAAAGTGAAGGTGCTGTATGCTCCCACTCCATATTTAATGTCATCTATCTTAAAATGGTAACAAAATGCTTTGTTTTGCATCTTTGTCTCTGATTTATTTAGGCAAAAGAGTTCAGAGAGAACATTTACACTGTGCAATATATGTTTATTGGAACAGTGAGGCATCTCCTTATTCCTTTTGATTAGGATGTGATCTGTAATCTAATGTGATCCCTCATGAGCATTTTTTAGGACAATTTGATATGACATGACTCAAACAGGTAACAACATTTGAATGAAAAGTTATTTAATAACTGGATCCAATATTGTTTCAAGTTTAGGAAATAAGAAAGTGGCAATGAGAACTCAACTTACTGAGAGATATTGGGTCAAATTCTGTTCTCAATTAAACTGGTATAAATTTACTGTAACTCAGTTGATTTTATTTATGCAGTCACTCTTCTACCTCTGAGTCTCAGAGCTGGCAGGGTCAGTGGAAAGCCAAAGTTATTGGTGTTACTTCAGATTTACACTGAGGTAACACAGCTGTAAATAGCCCATCTATTTTAATTTTTACAAGGATGCAGTTACTATGGGAGAGAAAATTGATTCAGACCTGCCTCCCCAGATATAACCATCACCACCTCCAATCAAGCATTAGCAGTTCTGTGTGGTATAGCACCATCTTGTGGACCCTACAGGTATGTAACAGGAAGTAGGCTAGAGAGAGACAAGGACACAGGCAAGGGTTAGTGGTATAGCTAGGCAATAATTCATTTCTCAATCCCACTAAATACTTCAAGATTTCCCAAAATGGTCCCATTCTGCTTCAGGACAAGAGAGCTTTCAGTTTTTCACAAAAAGCAAGAGAATGCCTCTACAGCCTGGTGGTCAGGGAACTCAGCTTGGGATATAGGTGACCCAGGTTCTAGTTCCTGTTCACATCCCAGGCTGACTGCTCTGACTCATCAGGCTATTGGCTATTCCAGGGTGTCTCATTGCTCAGCAATTCCACCCTGGACCTGAGAAACTCCTCATGGAAATGTAGTCAAAGCTTGAATGTTCCTCTAAAAAGTGTCTGTTTTGGCAAATTTCACTGAAAAATTCTCAATCAGCCCTTGTTAGGGGTTCTCAGCTATACCAAATCCAGTTTAATTGATGTTGCTTATGCAGTTAAATAAAAGCATTTAACTCAGGTGTGAGAGTCTCTGCTTCCTCAAGAATGTTCACATATTGTAAAACAAATTTTTGTTAACTAACAGGTAAAGTTTAATTTTCATACCAATAGTAATCTCTTGAAATAAGCCTGGTAACACAAGATTCCCAGATACCTTTTTAAGGTTCTGGACAGAGTCTCATGTAGAGTCTGAGGGCTTGGGTTTGGGCTTCTTCCCTGGTCGGTGGGCCTTGGGCTTCAGACTTGCTGGGGCACAGGCCACCACCAGCCTTGGTGACCCCATTAAAATGGAGTCATGACCCACTTTGGGGTCATGACCCACGTTTTGAGGATCCCTGCTTTGAAAGGATCCCAGGGCTCAAAGAAGAAATCCAAGATGACGTATCACATAAAAGAGAGAATGTTATTTACTTGGAATGATCAAATGAAGCAGGAGGGAAAAAAAGAGTACCCTAGGCCTGGCAATAATTTTCTCTATTTCCAGATTACTATTAGGAAGGGGAAAATGGACATTCAAGGGGTATAAAAATCTCAGCGGCAGCATTAAGAACAGGTGTATGAAATATTAGATGGTAGTCAATTAAGCCTTAACTGGCTAAACTTTGGAAGCACACTCAGTAATTATTGGACTTTTCACATTCAGTAGAGATGGAGATACGCATTAATGATGCAAAAGTGACCACAGAGTGCAGACTAATAACCAGCCAAGGAGAAAAATCTACATCTATTTCATAGGAAAAGTGATATCTCTGATTCCTGAATACAGCATGATGTGAATCCAATCATAAAGTGTCTAAGTATGAATGAATAGTATCCAAAAAATTTCAACACGCTCAAATTATTGATGAACAGGGAGCATGAATTTATATCACCACAGTTATAAAGGTGTAGACATCAGAGCTGTGCAAATATAACAAACACCAGGCCGTGGAATAAAGGCTCCCCTCAAAACAATGTTCAGAAGTGTATCCAATAAATAACAGAGAGAAGACTTTTTCAAGAGCCTCTTCACACTCCGGAGAGTCATTCTGAAGGGGGTGTTCCAGAGAATTTGCCCCTACATCAAACAGGCATGGTGTCCTCCTAGTTCCACAGACTAGAGAAGACTGGAATCTCAAACCCTGGAAGTCTGTTTGAAAGAAGCACCCAAATGTTTCTCTGCCTTCTGGGTCTGAGCAAGCAGGATGGACATTACACAAGAACGGCCTTCCCTGAACATTTCTGTGAGGTCAAAAATTGCACAAAAGCAACTTGACTCACAGTCATTGAGCATCTGATCACAGACACATGCAAATGGAAAAATTGCAAGCAAATGTCCCACAGACATATGCAAATGGAAAGTTAAAGGCTGTGTACGTTATCTTGTTGAATTTCAATAGATGGCTTTGTCTCAATAGATGGCCAATGGTCAGGTGAGTTTGCATTAGTTTGCACTTGGTTAATTGCTATTTGTACTTGTAAATACATTGTTATCCCCACCTTATCTCATCTGTAGACATTCTTGTCAATAACTATTGCTTTTATTATTTTAGGACCGGGCTGATCTACACCTACACTGAGTAATACCTCATTCCATGAGGAACCTCACTGGTTTAAGTGGGACTACTCATGGTGAGACAGAAAGCAACTCTTGTTGCACACAAGTCCTCTTACTCCCAAGCACTTCTAACCTATATTTTGGGTAGAAAAGCATGAGGGAAGGAGAGAGAGATGCCACTTCTGAACTGCTACTCCACATCTCATGTAGACAGGCAGGAACCTTGAGTGCAACAGCTGAGTCAGTACAGATGGGAAAGAACCTGGGCTAGGGTAAGGGCTGGCAGAGCTGGTTTTCCCCAGGGATAAGCGGAAAGCAGAGACAGAAATGTGACAGTGTCTTCTCCTTAAGTCCTCATATTTTCCTCTCCTTTTACTATTAGCACATACCCTTGTACAAAGACCAGGGTGTGTTGGAAAGAAAGATAATCAATAATAATTTCAAATCACATATTCCATACCCTAAAAAAAAACCCTAATGGCATCCCAGGCTTGAGAGACATTGTTACCCTTGAGTTTTTTTTGCCCAGGCCTCATGCTAACGGTCACCCCTTGCTCAAAGCACTATGCCTCACTGACATCATGAGATTAGTTAGATATGCCTGGTCTAGGTTTATCTGTCCATTTAAAATTGTGGATGCAATTTTTTTGGGGGGGGAACTAGTGGGGTTATATTGTCTTAAAAGCTACTGGAAAGTTTTATGTGAGTTTTTGCTACAGAAGTATTTAGTGATGGTGCAAAATATATGCTAGCCCTGTTTCTCTCCAAACTGCGAACAGAACCACCAGCTGTACACTGAATTCTGAATCTAACAAAACAAGACAAGTTTCACACACTGGAGTTTCCTATTGCAGCAAACATTTGAGGTCTGTCACCAAATCCTTAGCCTTGGCTACACTACACATCACGGCTGTTTCTGGTTCTCTGCACTGGCCGTAGCAATGTTGAGAGCACTAATATCCACCAGGATTTTACCACTGTCACTAAATCTACATGGAGCAGGGTGAGTTGACCAGATGTTAAAAACGATCAGGGACCTTTCTCTGCACTAGCACTCATGATGTTAGTGCTGGAGTTGCATTTATGTTAGCAACAGTGGGACACATCTGGGCAAAAAATTCCCCTGTGGACCCAGCCATTCTGCTTCATATAATACAGAGGCTTGTGCAAAACTGAAAAAAATAGTGGATGATGAGAACTTGATTAAACTTTTTTAAACCTCTAAAAAACAAAAAAGTTTGGTTATTACCAAAGGTTTCATTTTCCAGGGACACTTGACTTATTCAAACCAATTTGGCTATCCTGTCATTGCGTATGCCATAGACTTCTCTCTTTAAAAGTTTCAGAATGAATATTTTATATTCATAAGTACAATTTCCAATTTTAGGTTTGCAAGAGACATATAAAGAAAATCCATGGTCCAGTGTTGTCTTTTTGTATCACATTTGAGGAAAGCTGTACTTACAAAAAAAAAAATCTACTCCCACAGCTCAGAAAATAATTCGGTAAACTTTACACACTCATCTGCCCCTCTTTAGTCATCATATTTTCCCCTACTGCCCCACCACTGGTCCATCAGCTGAACTGACAGAGAACCTATTCAGGCTGGAGTGCCAATAGGAGGGGGTATCACTAATGAAACCAAGAAAGTTGCTAGGTTCTTACTGAAGAGATTTATGTCAATTGAACTGACTTATTTTTTCAGTTATTTTTCTCTTCTAGGCTGGGTAAATCTCCAGAGTTCTGTACATTATATTCGGTGTGGAAGACATTGCAAAGGCTCAGGAAAAGTCAGACTCCTACTGATTACACAAGGAAACCATCTTCTCTGCATGGATTACAGCACCTCAATGCTCAAAGTAGTAAATTCAGATTTTAACCTGAAAAATATCAATATCCATGAGGAGCACCCCAAGCTTGCTGCAGTATCCCTACCTTGCAGGTTAGCACTGAGTTTAGTCAATGAAGTAGTACTCTTTTTTGGAAGCTGACAGCTTTCTGCAGTCATGCAAGTTTAGACTCAGGCTTGGGTTTAATCTTGTATTTGAAATGCAATGATTCAAAATAAGATGCTTCCTTTAAAGATCACTAGCTGTATTTATAGAGGGAAAAAAAATCATCATCTCCACATTTCAAAATGCAATTATTTAGTGAAAGCTACTGAAAGACAATATAAGGATAGCTATAAATCTAGGAGCTCAAGCATAAACAAGAAGTGAAACATGAAATTGGACAGCAGTTCAATTCAGATTGTTACACTATACCTCCAACAACATTACCATGTCACTGGGTAGTAAGCAAAATGCTGCTGGTTAGACCTATTTTAAATTTCTCTTCAGAAAAATGAGACACTACTGCTTTGTCGCTGACCGTGTGCCCCTCTATTATAGGGGACCAGATTTTGGTCCTCACTACGGCCCCTTTATGCTACTCTGGAGAAGAGGGAGGAACAAACCCCTGAGGAACTTTCCTAGTGCAGAGGCAGCACAGGGATAATGCCCTGCGCTCCAGTTATATGGGGGCTGAAATGCAACCTAATATCATCTCTGAAGAGGCTGCATTAAGTTAGTGCAGCCCCAGTGTTGGCCTGATTGAGGCGAGGGACCCTAATGGCCCCGGAAAAGGCCCAGAATCCAAGAGGGAGACCCCTTGCCAGATTCTGTGTTGCACCTCACAAGAGGCATAACCTTGGAGTGGAGGCTGCAAAAGCTTTGCCTATTCCTCTTTGAGGCCATGCCTTTTGAGCAGTGCATCCTGGGAAATGCAGCACAGAATCTGTCCCAGGCTCTTTCCATTTCAGTGAGCTTTAGCAAGGAGAGGGAAACAACCCTTATGCACTTGAGGCTACAAAATCATAAGCAAAATATTACGCCTAGGGGAACATAATGGATGATGCCAGTGTAAAATGCTCTCTCTCCCCTCATGGCAGTTGCTGACCAACAAAAAAGAAAGATCCTCCTTCCTTTCTTCTCCCCACCCTCATATTTTTCTTCCCTTTTGTCTTAGTTTCCTCTGCAAGACGAGTGCAGAGTAGAAGCTAGCTAATCTACCAGTTACATAAAATTACCACCTCTCCACCTGACAACTCCACCACAGGAACTTCAGACAGAATTTTCCAAGTTGTTCTTCTTTCAGGGAACAAATATTCCACTACTAAAACTATCACCATCAGCCAAGTGAAACATGACTTTGCTTATTTGCATTAGTTAGCCAAAAGGTACATTTTGTCCCTCTCAGGAAAAAAAAATAAAACTTTGCTTTTTCTTTAAAAGTAACGAAAAAACCACCAAGTACATATCAGGATGTAACAATAATTGCTCCGTACGGTAGAGAATTAACAGACACCCAAACTGTTCATGGACATAGCAATTAAAATAACAAAACATTTGTACAGTTGGTCATAAAAGATTACAGCCATTTTATATACTGGCATTCCACCCCCCCACCCCCGAAAAAAGCTAAAAATTGTCAATGCAGAGTTTTAGCTAAAGCCTAAAAAATATTAACTAAGAATTGTTTATTACAGGCTGGGGAAATTATGTAAGAACATTAGTAAGTGGCCAAAATTTAGCTTGGCAGCTGACTGTTAGTGTCAAACCTGAATCTTGGTGACATATAGGAGTATATTTAGTAATGTGATGGCGAGGCCTTGAGGCCTCAGTTAAGATCAGGTTCCCCATGGCACTAGTTGCTATACAAACCCTTAGTAAGGTACAGTCCCTGACCTTGAGATTTAACGTCTAAGGCTACAGGCCTGCAAAGATTTAAGCACATGAATAATCCCATTGACTGAGAGGAGGTGGGGGGGGAGACTAATGGGCTTGCCCGTGGTCACTCACAAAGGAAGTCCATGGCAGAGGTAGGAGCTGGAACTGGGTTTGATTCAAGCTAACCTAGCAGACTCCACTAAGCCTTTGGCACTTTGCGTTCTATGTTCCCACCCTCTTAAAGAAAATGTGAGAAGAAAAAAATAACTCAAAGTTTCTATAGGCTTTAAAAGGCCACTCTGCAGCCACATCCTCTTCCTTCCTTCACTGGACTAGGACAGAACGGTGAACAACCTAAAGAGAAAAAAAGCAGAGGCTGCAAAGCTACAAGAATCCATGGCACTACTTCTGTGGCTCTCTGACCAGAAACACAGTCAGTCCCTCTCTTTTCTGTGCTTCATCTACACATGCCATCTCTCAGCAGCAACTGGAGGATTTTCTGTGCTTCTACTGGCTCTTCTACTTGGCATCCTGCATGGACCCATCCATGTGCTTGTGGGAGGCCAAGGAGGGAGTCTTCATATGAACAGGTGCTGCTGCCGCCAAGGAGAGAAGGTGTAGAATTCCAGCTTGGATAGGTTAAAAAACAAACAAACAAAACCAAAAAAACCCACAAAACTTTGCAATGCACAAAACAGTGGAGAATCAGACCTGTATATTTTGTGCTAAGAACTTGTCTCTTGAGAAAATCTTACATTTTCTTCCCTTTAAGTATCCTTCCCCAACACACACATTCTTCATTTGGGACTAGGGTAAGAGATACGAAAAGAAAAGGGGCAATCTCCTCCCTAGGTGGATAGCAAGGTGTTCAGTAGCTGAACCTATAGTACTAAAATATTAAATTGGATCATCTCTGGAACTCAACTGAACTGCTTTGAAAATCAGAGCAGGGAGGTGGGTTGTAATGCCAAGATTACCACAGACGGAGTACATCTGCTGTCAAACAATTAGCTACACCAAATCATCAGGATGACAGATCTCAAAAATATTCATGCAAAAAGAAAAAAAAAAGTTATCAAACTTTATTTTCCATTTCTAAGCAGACTGTTAGTGGAGTAAGCACCTTTTGAAGCACTATTTTTTCTATAAATCCTGGGAGAGAGAATAGTCTCATACTTTCCCAACCACCTCAGACAGACATCTGAAGCACATTATATTTATATATCTACAACACAGGATGACTGCAGATCCTGTAGGTAAAGAGGAGGTATTTAGACAAACAGAGCTGTGTCATTTCCAATAATAAAAAAACCCAACACCTAACCTAGTTAGCAAATAGTTAGGTGGGTGTCTCTCTACATAATACTTTGGTTTTAAAAGCCCCCCCGCCGCCCCCACACACACTTCAAATTGCTAATAGTCTCAGTCTGGAAGAAGGGAGAAAAAGCCCGAGTAAAATGATTTTGGATGTGTAGAAAGGCAACACAGCAGAGTTCCTGTGGTTGGGGGGAGGGGGAGGGGGAGAGAAAAGAAGAGTAGATGAGACTCATCTATTACAACTGAGGTTTATATTTTTAAAAAGGAAGCTGAGCACAACAACGAACTGACACTACTCTAATGAAAAAGCGAAGCTTGGTGTCTTTTGCTAATTTTAGAGTAACTTGAGCAACTCCGGTGACAGCCAGAAGACAAATCTTATTCATAATCATCATTTATATAGTGCTGAAAGGAGGGTAGGCGCTTAGAAAAACCTTGTAAGATTTATAGCTTCGCCTACTAATACTGACAAGATCCAGCCTTCCTCTTTTAGCAAGTCACAGAACTACAAAGGAGATAATGGTTGTGTTTATTACATGCTGTCCAGTAACAGAGATTTCAGATCTTTCCTACTCTTTTGTCTTTTCATAAACTTTGTCAAGGTTGCTTTTAAACATTTGGGACAATATTTCCCCCTTCTCCCCCACCCTCATCCTCGATTCATGCCAAGTACTTCAAAGTATTACACTTGGTTCAAACTGAACTTAAGAAAGTACTATTCAGAATAAGACAACGAATCTGGCCCTGAGAGGCCAGCTTCTTTTTTGCTTGACACATGCATCCAGGCCATGATCCACATTTTCCAGTTCTAACAGGAACACATTAGCATCCTTTGCTGTTTCTCAGAAACATGTTTTCAATTCCCATCTTATTTTCAGCCTGCTCCCAAAACATACCTGGAGAAGCCAATATCCCAGAATGGTCTTTACTGACAAGTTGATTTTCCTGTGAGACTGTCAACAAGCCATCACAGCTAACTTGATTGAAAGATACCTACTTTCAGTTGGTCTACGACTGAGGATTGGTTGCAGTGCCCAAACGGAAGGATCAGGTGAATATTATGATTGAACACAGCAGCCAAGCATCCTGCTTTCCCCCCCACGCACTAAAGCCTGAGCACACTGTTCAAATACAAAATCAGTTCTTACAAGTAGGATCCACATGAACTTTTGTTTACCTACCTATTCCTACCAGCCAACTTAAACACACTCTAATTATGCAAAGAAAATTATCTCACTTCTGTGAAAAATGTAGAGTGTTCCTCACCTGAGCAAACTGGCTCTCATGTTACCATAACGTGTCAGCACAGGCTGGCTGCCACCTTCTTTACAGTGAATCCTTTCACATAAACTTTATAGAAAGCATCGTGGGGCCGAAAGGGACCTAGAGAAGTCATCAAGTCCAGCCTCCTGCACTGAGGCAGGAACAAATAAACCTAGGCATCCATGGCAGATGTTCAACCTGTTCTTAAAAACCTCCAATGACAGGGATTCCACAAGGAAGCCTGTTCCAGTGCTTAAAATTACCCTTATAGCTAGAAAGCTTTTCCTAATATCTAACCTAGATCTCCCTTGCTTCAGATTAAGCCCATTATTTTTTGGACTACCTCTGGTGGACATGGAGAACAATTGATCAAAATCTTCATTTATAACAGCCCTTCAACACATCTGAACACTTTTCAGGCAACCCTCCGCCCCAGTCTTATTTTCTCAGCACTAAACATGCCTTTCCTCATAGGTCAGGATTTCTAAAACTAATTTTTGTTGGTTTCTGGACTCTCTCCTATTTACCCACATTTTTCCTTAAGTGTGGCACCCAGAATTGGGCACAGTACTCCAGCTGAGGCCTCACCAGTGAGGAGTGGAATGATATAATTACCTCTCGTATTACATTAACAGTATTTTTGTGTACACCCTACAAAGAGATTAGTGCTTGTTGTTTTTTGTTTGTTTGTTTTCCAACTGCATCACATTGTTGACGCATTCAATCTGTGATCAGCTATAACCTCCAGACCCTTTTCAGGAGTAGTACCAGCACCACCACCACCACGCTAGTTATTCTCCATTTTCTAGTAGTGCATCTGAGTTTTCCTTCTTACGTGAAATACTTTGCACTTATCATTATTGAATTTCATCTGGGTGACTGCAGGATCAGTTAGAAAGTTGGTCTATCAGCCAAAGAACAGAGGCAACTATGTTTATCCTCTCACAATTCAATATGACAGATGCGCTATGGAATGAATGAAAGCATCCCATTTAACGCAAGCCATGATTAGTTAATAACTTTCACACCCTGATCTTGTTCAACCAATTAACTTTGGAATAAATTCTAAGTACCTTATTTTCAGAGCTGCTGGAAACCCAGAACCCCAGCTGATTTCAATGGTAGTTGAGAGTGCTCAGCGTCTATGCAAATCAGGCCCTGAGTGTGTGCACACACAAACTCTGACAAACACAATGGCCCTACCCTGCAACAGTTTTAGTTTGATCGTTTTCTCACTTAACCCCTCTATAAATAGGCCATAGCGCCAATAAATTCAGTGGAATGACAATTGAGTAAAATCATAGTATGCAGAAAAGAAATCAAGCCCTCTGATTCTGACTCTGTTTAAATAACTATAAAACACATGGGCTTACATGAGTATGCAAACATGCACAGTCAAGGGTCATATACTTGCAATGAATTACTGTTATGCTTGGTGAAGGCTGAAGACAATCTCAAACTTTTATCCACTCCGTCAGTTGTGTAGTTGCTTCATATAATGATAGTAGCTACACATTACTTGATAGAGCATATGATATCTTGGGGTCGGGGGAAGTTGACAAATTTGTCAGCAACATTTTAAAAATCCTATGTATAAAAAAATCCTTCACAGACCTGGGGTTGCTCTAGGTATTTTGCCGCCCCAAGCTCAGCAGGCAGGCTGCCATCCGTGGCTTGCCTGCGGGAGGTCCCTGGTCCCGTGGATTCAGTGGCACACTTGTGGAAGGTCCGCCGAAGATGTGGGACTAGCGGACCCTTCGCAGGCATGCCACTGAAGGCAACCTGCCTGTCGCCCTCGAGGCAACCGGCAGAGCACTCCCCGTGGCTTGCCGCCCCAGGCATGTGCTTGGCATGCTGGTGCCTGGAGCCGCCCCTGCACAGACCAATCAAATCTTGTGTTCAGTTCCATAGGGGAGAACATACACTCAACCAAATTGCTAGTTTCACAGGTGAGCCCTGACATAACTTCAAGCTGACATTGTGGTTTGTGGAACTTTAAGACAGATAAGGGGCCAGATGGAGTGCAGACGTATATCACTCTCAGGTTTCAGTGAGGGTAGCTCCCAACTGAGTGCCTGGCACATCATGTTTGCTATGGTTAGAAGTGTCCAAGTAATATTCCAGCAATGGCATAACAAGAGTTATGTGGCATGGAACTAATGTGCAATACTGCCTTACTCCTGCTCTCATGGAAATCAGTTGCAAAACTCTTACTGACTTCAGTGGTGCAGGACTGAGCCCAATATGAGCTGGGCAGCTTCCTTCTAATCCAGATATCAGCAGTGCAGTCTCTGTTCCTCATCTCTGGAGGTTTGCCTTCTGAGTCTGCCTCTTCCTCTCATAAGGCTTCTTGAAATTGGATTCAGGTAAATTTAGGGAAGAGGGAAAAAACGTACCACTTATAATATTAATCTGGTCTAAAGAGTCTGCCATTGAGAAGTGATGAAAAGTAATCAGTAGACTGTTTCTGACACATTCTTGGAGCTTCTGCTAAGCTCCTTGGGGAACACATAATAGGTTTATTCAAGAGATATCAAACTTATGCGAGAGCTGCTGCATCAGGAGGAACAACTTCCCTCAGAACAACTAGCACAACAGGACTTCTAATAATAAAGCAGCCTTTGTATTTTACACAATAACACATCTTCACATCTCATTGCAGCAGTTCAGTCGCTCCAGAGATTACAACTGTAAATACCAACCATCCCATGAATATTTTGCTTGTCCATGTGTTCAGAAGCGCAATGAGCAATCAATTCCTGCAATACAAAACTCACATTTGACTGAATTAGTTAAGAGAAATTTCAGGGCTCACCATCTGAAGCTTTGAACACCTGAGCCAGGAGGGGGTTATCGTCTGAATAAACGCCTGACACAGCAGGGGTCAGTGTTACAGATGTGATGTCTAAAAGCAAGCTGAGCTTCTATTGTTAAAAGTTGGCTTTCCAAATATCTATTTACAAATAAGTGAAAATATGAATGCTAG
The DNA here is from genome assembly GCF_025201925.1 of Gopherus flavomarginatus. Lineage (NCBI taxonomy): Eukaryota > Metazoa > Chordata > Testudines > Testudinidae > Gopherus > Gopherus flavomarginatus. The sequence continues at coordinate 41,343,969 of NC_066628.1, read as the reverse complement.
GAGATGACTAGAAAATAAAGCACGGGGCTCGCTAGTGCAGAACTAAAGTATGTGTTGCCAATATAATAAACTGTGCAAGAGATTTGTGTGCACTAAATAATATATTTATATAGCACCGTTATGTTAGTTTATGCAAATCCTATGGGCGAGAATCTGTGTTGCACTTCCTTGAGGTGCAGCACAGAACTATCAACCTAGGGGAGGAATTGCTAAATCACATTTGTCCCCTCCCAATCCTAGGCTGCTTCAGGGGCTGCAGAGGCATCCAGTGCAACTTAGATAGCCCTTGGGACCTGTCTAAATTACAGCAACCCCTGGAGTTGTGGGCTCCAACACTCCCCAGAATATCTGCAGTACTATGTGACTCAACCTCACCCTGGCAAACCTTCTATGACAGGAATTACAAGGGTGTCCTTAAAAGACAGCCTTACTGCGGTCTTCCACAGTGGCTGCACAGGAGGAATCCTTCCACAGTCAGAACTGGGATATTTAGAGCCCTTTTCCACCATTCTAGCCCTTCTGTGCAGTATCTGCTGAGCATTAGCAGATGTCTGGGGTTTTGCAGTTTGGCTTCCCATTGGAGTCCGAGTACATTCTAAGCATCACTTGTTTTATTTACACAGATACACCAGCTTTAGAACAGAGATGGTCAAACAGCATGCAGGTACTCTCTTCTTTCAGGAACCTTAGCCTAACACAGTACACCAGAGAATAACCTGGTTTCAGGCTTTGCCTGTAATCAGAGACCAACCTAGAGAGCAAATCCTCCTGCTATTCACACAGCTCCCTCTCCAAGAAGCGCTGCCTCTCACCCAGAGCCTTGCATACCAAAAGCTAACACATAGCATGTCTTCCCAAGATTGAAATTTGCTCACATGTGAAATTTAGATTATGATGAATAGTACCACCTGGTGACATCTGCCATAGGAGAAGTATCCTCAGATGTAGTCAACATTTTCTGAGGTATACAGATGGGGTTACACAATACATACTAATGCTAAGGTTTAATGCAAAATAAATCAACTGGTTTATACATTCGATAATCCATTTTGGAATTAAGGCCTTCCACATGAGCTTTGCAGGAAATATTTATCAAGACTTCAGACACATTTAATCAAAGCCTAAACAAATGTGTCTTAATAGGCATTTAAAAATTTTTCATCATTCGTCCCAGTGATCCACATCCTACTCAATCAAAATGCTTGTAATCCCCATTAACTTTAACAAGAGATTTCCCTGCATTGCTACAGGATATGGTCTTGACTTTTGAATAAATTGTGGAAGGGATTTCCAGAAACAAGTAGCATAGTTAAATACTCCATTGCCCATGTATGTTTCTTGGTGTTCAGCTCACAAAGTAAGATGGAGGAGATGGTCTGGGAAAGATCACAAATACATCCTTATTGATCAATGCCAAGACTTAATTTATTCAGACAATGGTTGCCAAACTTGGTAATATTTAAAAACCAGATGCTCCAGCAGAAGTAACAGAACCTCCCCTGCCCTACTTTTCCTCCTGAGGCCCTACCCTGCCCCACCTCTTCCCCCAAGTCTTCACCACTTCCCCTCATCCACTCCTCTCTCCCCAACCCTGACACTCCCTGCTTTTCCCCTCCAAATCCCCTGCCCAGGTCAGGAAGGACTCACCTGTGGAACCAGGGCTGGGAGCTACAGCCACTCCACACAGATAGGAGGCGGCCCCGGCTGAGTAGAAGCTGGCACAGGTGATGACCAAGTGCCTTCCCCATCTGCAGTAACAGGATTTTGTGTGTCTGGTCAGTAGATCTGACCATATAATGTCAGGTTCCCTTTTCAACTGGAGTCTCTGGTCAAAAACTGGGCACCTGGCCATCCTAATTCAGACACACATCTGAATTAGAATCCTTTTATTCTGACAACTGAGGAATCTGCAAATTGACAGTCAACATAATGGAAAATTTCCTGGCCTTTTCATTCCCCTGCTGAAAGTAAAAAAAAAAAAAAGATCATTGATCACAACAGCAAAGGCAGATTGTGCTCAATGTTGTTCACTATATGCCATGGATAAAAATATGAAGTCTGAACTTGTACCCAAATGTCAAATCAAGACATAGGGCAAATGACAGCAAAAGGAAAAAGACGGTAAAAAGGCATTAGAATCAGTCTGTGTTTTAATGAGAGTAAGGTAATATGGTTAGGTTTCAAATGCCAATGACTCAATCAGCTCAGTTAGCAGCTGGACTGAAGATCTTGGCATGAACAAATCCAGAGGTCCTGTACCCAAATTATCATTCTTTGCCCTTACCAAAGGTATTTGTCACCTTACCTCCCTGACCCAACACATTGCATACATCATATTAGGCATGATTATGCCAGTGAGGAACTTGAAAGAAGAGTTGCAGTTCTTTGTTATCTCAGTGCAGTGGAGCCAAATCACGAGAGCATGTGCAAAGGGAGAATAATATGTATTCAAATAAGTATATTCTATGTGGGTAAACTGTAGAAAGGTATGAATAGATCTGGACATCTCAAGCACACACAGAAAGACTCAACTTCTGTGCTAGCATAAATCCACTGAAGTCAATGGAATTATCCTTGAAGGGAATTTGACAATTATGAATGGCAGGAACAATTAAGGATAATTTAAAGTAAATGTATACGTCCACACGTTATGTAGCTATTGATAGTTACCTGAGTGTAGTTATTTCACTGAGAACTCCTGCTAGAGACCAGAACACACATAAGTCAATACATGGAAAATGTTAAAATATTCATGTTTAAAAGAAAGTGGAAATCCATGATGAATACTAGAGGGATTTCTCTTTATGGGAAGGAGACAGACTTGTCAGATTTTCTAACATACAATTCATCTTTCCAATGATATACGCATAAGTTCGGCATTTTAGTCTCACTTGCAACACTGCTTTGTTTTATCTCCAATGTTTATAATTCTGATGGCATGACATTCTCTCTAACACAGCACTTTGAAACCCCAAGTTCAGACATGTGAGAATCAATGCAGCACTCCCGCAACAAGGAGGTTCCAATTACAAGTCAACCACTGAAACATTGGGACTGCATCCTGGAGCTCTTACTCACATGGGCAGTCCTAACTCAAACATTGACCCTGCTGAGTTTGTACAAAGCACTTCCAGTAACATTAATAAAACTACTCCCATGAGTAAGAACTGCAGTGTGTGTGTGTCATAAACAGATAGCTAAGGGTTAATGTCTCTTTCACCTGAAGCACCTGACCAGAGGACCAATCAGGAAACCGGATTTTTTCAATTTTGGGTGGAGGGAATTTAGTCTCTGAGTCTTTGTTTTCTGGCTGCCTGCTTTCTCTGAGCTTTGGAGAAGTAGTTCTACTTTCTAGTCTTCTGTTTCTAAGTGTAAGGACAAAGAGATCAGATAGTAAGTTCTATGGTTTCTTTTCTTTGGTATTTGCATGAATATAAGTGCTGGAGTGCTTTGATTTGTATTCTTTTGGAATAAGGCTGTTTATTCAATATTCTTTTAAGCAATTGACCCTGTGTTGTATCATCTTAATACAGAGAGAACATTTGTACTTATTTTTCTTTCTTTTTTATATAAAGCTTTCTTTTAAGACCTGTTGGAGTTTTTCTTTACTTCAGGGAAATTGAGTCTGTACTCACCAGGGAATTGGTGGGAGGAAGGAATCGGGGAGATTTGTGTGTTGGATCGCTAGCCTGATTTTGCATTCCCTCTGGGGGAATAGGAAAGTACTTTTTGTTTTCAGGATTGGGAACAGAGAGGGGGAGTCTCTCTGTGTAGTTTCACAGAGCTTGTGTCTGTGTATCTCTCCAGGAGCACCTGGAGGGGGGAAGGGAAAAAGGATTATTTCCCTTTGTTGTGAGACTCAAGGGATTTGGGTCTTGGGGTCCCCAGGGAAGGGTTTTCAGAGGGACCAGAGTTCCCCAAAACACTCTAATTTTTTGGGTGGTGGCAGCAGGTACCAGGTCCAAGCTGGTAACTAAGCTTGGAGGTTTTCATGCTAACCCCCATATTTTGGACGCTAAGGTCCAAATCTGGGACTAAGGTTATTACATGGTGTGCAGCTGGTGGGAGATAGACAGAATCCAGAAGCCAGTAGGAATATTATATTTTTCTTTTCTCTGCTAAGGGCTTTTTAGCAGAGAGAAACAGTTGGTTTTAAAAGGGAACCAGAGAGAATTTTTTTTTCTGCTCTCTCTCGCAGTTTGTGGCTTGCATGTTAAGGGTCTTTTGTCATGCAATAGCCCTCCCATTAGGAGGCAAGTACCAGCACTTATAGGCATGCAAATAAAGTGGTTTTTCTGGTTTCCCTTCATTGAACATTAGCTAGAGAGAGAAAAGGAAAATTAGCTAAAGGCACTGTTGCTAGGCAGACTTCAGGAGGCAACAGAGAACCTGCAGTTCAGAAGATAAACACCGGAGGGCACCCCAACACAAGAAAACAGGAACCATGACTTCTAAGGCAAAAATTGGCGCCGAAGAACAAATCAAAGAAGCTGAACACAGGCGACAACTGGAAATAAAACAAAAAGAGATGGAGATGAAAGAAAGAGAAGAACAGATCAAAGAGGCAGCCTACCAAAGAGAACAGGCAGCCAAAGAGGCAGCCAAGGAGGCAGCACACAAAAGAAAACTAGAAGAAGAAGAGGTGGCCTACCGAAGGAAACAAGCAGAAGAAGAGTTGGCCCACCGCCGAGAAATGGAAAAGCACCAAAAAGAAATGGAAAAACAACAAAAAGAGAATGAAGAGAAGGAAAAAACAGAGAAAACATGAACTGGAGTTGGCAAAAGCTGGGCTGCATGTGCCAGCCAACCCTAACAACCCGGCGCCAATTATTGCTCCACAGCACAGGAAATTTCCCACCTACAAGGCAGGTGATGACACCGAGGCCTTCTTGGAAAATTTTGAAAGAGCCTGTCTTGGGTACAGCATTCCCGAAGACCAGTACATGGTAGAATTGAGGTCACAGCTCAGTGGACCTTTAGCAGAGGTGGCAGCTGAAATGCCTAAGCACCAAATGAATGACTATAAACTTTTTCTAACCAAGGCCAGATACAGGATGGGGATAACCCCAGATCATGCCCGTCGGCGCTTCAGAACCCAAAAGTGGAAACCAGAGGTGTCATTTCCCAAACACGCCTACTACATTGCAAAAAACTATGAGGCCTGGCTAACAGGAAACAACATTCAAACCTTGGAAGAACTGAACCCCCTCATACAAATGGAGCAGTTCTTGGATGGTGTTCCTGAAGACATCACGCGGTACATACAAGATGGAAACCCCAAGAATATCGCTGAGGCGGGGGAGATTGGAGCCAAATGGATGGAACTGGCAGAAAGCAAGAAAGCTACTGTCAAGGGGAACGATTACCCCAGGGGGCACACAGACCATAAACCCTACAACCGAGGACAGCCAAAGACCCCACATACCACCCAAGTAAAGCCACAGATACCCTACCCTTCAACCTCACCAGTCTCCAGTAACTCACCTCGGCCCAGTGACCCATCAGATGGAAGATGCTTTAAGTGTAATGAACTGGGACATATCAACGCCAACTGTCCCAAGAACACCATGCGAGTGCAATTCATTACACCACCATCACACCAAAGATCCCCAGGCCCGGATGCCTCTCAAATACCCTTGGAGCGAAGGGAAAATTTGAGAGTGGGCGGAAAGAAGGTTACTGCGTGGAGAGACACGGGGGCACAAGTGTCAGCTATCCACCAATCCTTCGTTGACCCCAAATTCATCAACCCAAAGGCCAAAGTTACAATTTACCCCTTCATGTCACAAGCTGTAGACTTGCCTACAGCTCAACTGCCTGTCCAGTACAAAGGCTGGTCAGGAATGTGGACTTTTGCAGTCTATGACAATTATCCTATCCCCATGCTACTGGGGGAAGACTTGGCCAACCAGGTGAGGCGGGCCAAGAGAGTGGGAATGGTTACACATAGCCAAACCAGGCAAGCTTCCAGACCCATTCCTGTTCCTGAGCCGTCCACAGAGGCCCCGTCTGTGTTACCAGAGACCCAGACAGAGGTAGTGGACCCGGATTCCATGCCTACCACTGAAACAGCCACAGCATCTCCAGTCCCAGGCCCGGAACTGGAACAGCAACCAGCACCAGCAAGTGCAACCCCATCTTCAAACTCAACGCCAGAGGGCGCCAGCGAGCCAGAACTGGCAGAAGCACAAGACAGCCATACCCAAAAGGCTCAGCCAGAGCCTGAAATACCCTCAGGTGCACCAGCGGAGAGCGGTACACCAGCAATGGAAACAACACCATCACCTACATCGCTTCCAGAGGGACCAAGCCCAAGTCCACAGTCTGAGGAAGAACTGGTGACCCCAGCCTCAAGGGAACAGTTCCAGACTGAGCAGGAAGCAGATGACAGCCTTCAGAAAGCTTGGGCGGCGGCACGGAGCACCCCACCGCCTCTCAGCTCTTCTAATCGATCCCGGTTTGTTATAGACCAAGGACTTTTATACAAGGAAATTCTTTCTGGTGGACACCGGGAAGAATGGCAGCCGCAAAAACAGTTGGTGGTTCCAACTAAGTACCGGGGGAAGCTCTTAAGCTTAGCCCATGATCATCCCAGTGGCCATGCTGGGGTGAACAGAACCAAGGACCGGTTGGGGAAGTCCTTCCACTGGGAGGGGATGGGCAAGGATGTTGCCAAGTATGTCCGGTCTTGTGAGGTATGCCAAAGAGTGGGAAAGCCTCAAGACCAGGTCAAGGCCCCTCTCCAGCCACTCCCCATAATTGAGGTCCCATTTCAGCGAGTAGCTGTGGATATTCTGGGCCCTTTCCCAAAAAAGACGCCCAGAGGAAAGCAGTACGTACTGACTTTAGTGGACTTTGCTACCCGATGGCCAGAAGCAGTAGCTCTAGGCAACACCAGGGCTAACACTGTGTGCCTGGCCCTAACAGACATCTTTGCCAGGGTAGGTTGGCCCTCCGACATCCTTACAGATTCAGGGTCTAATTTCCTGGCAGGGACCATGGAAAAACTGTGGGAAACTCATGGGGTGAATCACTTGGTTGCCACCCCATACCACCATCAAACCAATGGCCTGGTGGAAAGGTTCAATGGAACTTTGGGGGCCATGATACGAAAATTCATCAACGAATTCTCCAATAATTGGGACCTAGTGTTGCAGCAGTTGCTGTTTGCCTACAGGGCTGTACCACATCCCAGTTTAGGGTTTTCACCATTTGAACTTGTGTATGGTCACGAGGTTAAGGGGCCATTACAGTTGGTAAAGCGGCAATGGGAGGGGTTTACGCCTTCTCCAGGAACTAACATTCTGGACTTTGTAAGCAACCTACAAAGCACCCTCCGACACTCTTTAGCCCTTGCTAGAGAGAATCTAAAGGATGCTCAGGAAGAGCAAAAGGCCTGGTATGACAGACATGCCAGAGATCGGTCCTTCAAGGTAGGAGACCAGGTTATGGTCTTGAAGGCGCAACAGGCCCATAAGATGGAAGCATCATGGGAAGGGCCCTTCACGGTCCAAGAGCGCCTGGGAGCTGTAAACTACCTCATAGCATTTCCCAATTCCTCACTAAAGCCTAAAGTGTACCATGTTAATTCTCTCAAGCCTTTCTATTCCAGAGACTTACAGGTTTGTCAGTTTACAGTCCAGGGAGATGATGCTGAGTGGCCTGACGGTGTCTACTACGACGGGAAAAAAGACGGTGGCATGGAAGAGGTGAACCTCTCAACCACTCTGGAACGTCTGCAGCGGCAGCAAATCAAGGAGCTGTGCACTAGCTTCGCCCCATTGTTCTCAGCCACCCCAGGATGGACTGAACGGGCATACCACTCCATTGATACAGGTAATGCTCACCCAATCAGAACCCCACCTTACCGAGTGTCTCCTCATGCCCAAGCTGCTATAGAACGGGAGATCCAGAACATGCTACAGATGGGTATAATCCGCCCATCTACCAGTGCATGGGCATCTCCAGTGGTTCTGGTACCCAAACCAGATGGGGAAATACGCTTTTGCGTGGACTACCGTAAGCTAAATGCTGTAACTCGTCCGGACAACTATCCAATGCCACGTACCGATGAGCTATTGGAAAAGTTGGGACGTGCCCAGTTCATCTCTACAATAGACTTAACCAAGGGGTACTGGCAAGTACCGCTTGATGAACCTGCCAAGGAGAGGTCAGCATTCGTCACCCATGCGGGGGTGTATGAATTCAATGTCCTTCCTTTCGGCCTTCGAAATGCACCCGCCACCTTCCAGAGGCTGGTAGATGGTCTACTAGCTGGAATGGGAGAATTTGCAGTTGCCTACCTCGATGATGTGGCCATTTTTTCAGACTCCTGGCCCGAACACCTACTACACCTGGAAAAGGTCTTTGAGCGCATCAGGCAGGCAGGACTAACTGTTAAGGCCAAAAAGTGTCAAATAGGCCAAAACAGAGTGACTTACCTGGGGCACCAGGTGGGTCGAGGAACCATAAACCCCCTACAGGCCAAGGTGGATGCTATCCAAAAGTGGCCTGTCCCAAGTTCAAAGAAACAGGTCCAATCCTTCTTAGGCTTGGCCGGATACTACAGGCGATTTGTACCCCACTACAGCCAAATCGCTGCCCCACTGACCGACCTGACCAAAAAGACCCAGCCAAATGCCGTTAAGTGGACTAATAAGTGTCAAAAGGCCTTTACCCAGCTTAAGGCGATGCTCATGTCTGACCCCGTGCTCAGGGCCCCGGATTTTGACAAGCCATTCCTAGTAACCACAGATGCATCTGAGCGTGGTATAGGAGCAGTGCTCATGCAGGAAGCAACAGATCACAACTTCCATCCTGTCGTGTTTCTCAGCAAGAAACTGTCTGAGAGGGAAAGTCACTGGTCAGTCAGTGAAAAGGAATGCTATGCCATTGTGTACGCCCTGGAAAAGCTACGCCCATATGTTTGGGGACGGCGGTTCCAACTACAAACTGACCATGCTACACTAAAGTGGCTTCATACTGCCAAGGGGAACAACAAGAAACTTCTTCGTTGGAGTTTAGCTCTCCAAGATTTTGATTTTGAAATTCAACACATCACAGGAGCTTCTAACAAAGTAGCTGATGCACTCTCCCGTGAGAGTTTCCCAGAATTCAGTAGTTAAAAAGTGTTCTTAAAATGTAGAAGTCTATTAGTTATATACTTAGGAGTATATGTAAAGGTGTATGTGTTGTATTAATCTGTTTATTTTCAAGTTCTAGAAGGAAATCGCCGCCAGTGAGCTTCCCCACTGTCTGCAATTTGGGGGGCGTGTCATAAACAGATAGCTAAGGGTTAATGTCTCTTTCACCTGAAGCACCTGACCAGAGGACCAATCAGGAAACCGGATTTTTTCAATTTTGGGTGGAGGGAATTTAGTCTCTGAGTCTTTGTTTTCTGGCTGCCTGCTTTCTCTGAGCTTTGGAGAAGTAGTTCTACTTTCTAGTCTTCTGTTTCTAAGTGTAAGGACAAAGAGATCAGATAGTAAGTTCTATGGTTTCTTTTCTTTGGTATTTGCATGAATATAAGTGCTGGAGTGCTTTGATTTGTATTCTTTTGGAATAAGGCTGTTTATTCAATATTCTTTTAAGCAATTGACCCTGTGTTGTATCATCTTAATACAGAGAGAACATTTGTACTTATTTTTCTTTCTTTTTTATATAAAGCTTTCTTTTAAGACCTGTTGGAGTTTTTCTTTACTTCAGGGAAATTGAGTCTGTACTCACCAGGGAATTGGTGGGAGGAAGAAATCAAGGGGAGATTTGTGTGTTGGATCGCTAGCCTGATTTTGCATTCCCTCTGGGGGAATAGGAAAGTACTTTTTGTTTTCAGGATTGGGAACAGAGAGGGGGAGTCTCTCTGTGTAGTTTCACAGAGCTTGTGTCTGTGTATCTCTCCAGGAGCACCTGGAGGGGGGAAGGGAAAAAGGATTATTTCCCTTTGTTGTGAGACTCAAGGGATTTGGGTCTTGGGGTCCCCAGGAAAGGTTTTTCAGGGGGACCAGAGTGCCCCAAAACACTCTAATTTTTTGGGTGGTGGCAGCAGGTACCAGGTCCAAGCTGGTAACTAAGCTTGGAGGTTTTCATGCTAACCCCCATATTTTGGACGCTAAGGTCCAAATCTGGGACTAAGGTTATTACAGTGTGTTTGGCCAAGAATGAGGGGAAAGCCAGAATACTGTAGACATACTGTGTTGAAGAGAGGTCAAATTCTGCTCTGAGGTTACAGTGCTGTACATATCTACCAGTATGCATCCATTCAACACAACCGAGATTTAAAATTTCCAGTATCATATGCCCATTAACACACTGCTAGCAAACAAGCTACAGATCAAGAATTGTTTATTCGATTGACTTCAGTGGAGTTATTCTGTATCTAGATATGTATAAGTGAGAGGAACACTAGGCCTGTGATTCCTGCAGGGTATGTTGGGATAGCTCAGAAAGAAAAAAAAAAATCTATACTGAAAAATTCCAAATATTTGTTTTCAAATTCTTGTTATATCTGGATGTTACAAATCTGCCCAAGACATTCTATCCCATTATTTATAAAAGTTGAAAGGAGAATGTGTCAGATTTTAGGTTTACTAACCAAAGCAAGGTGCATGGGCCTTGATGGAATTGGTGATTAAGCACAGCATTTGATTTCCCTTTGAGGAATTTTATAAAACATTAAAACAGAAAAAGTCCTTAGTAATCTAAGCTGATCTCAAGCTGTCTCTGTCCCAGATGTTTAATATGATTCCAGATCAGATAAAGCATAAGGGAAATTGCAACCTTTCATGGTAAATAGTGTCACAGCTGAAGCAACAAAGGGTCATGTTTCCTTCATGTGATGTTCACAGGGGAAAATTTACAATACAACTTGGTCAAAGAGGAGTTTTCAGTTGTAGTGTTAGGTCCAGATTTTTGCAGGTATTTGCTATTCAATCCATGCCTCTGCTTTATAAACCATTCCAACCTTCACTGTCCATTAGTCAAGGTTTATTTCAATTATCCTCATGCTCACTCCATGGCATCCTGTTGTGCAAGGGAGATGCACCCAGTACAAATCCATAAAGCAACTACATGGTCCTCCTTCAAATCCTTCCTTAAAACTCATCTCTGCCATAACGCCTAGAGACAACTCAAGCTCAACACTGGCTGGACTGCTGTGACTTTTGCTTGTCATACCAAATATGGTAATTTCTCCATTCCCCTGTCCTGTTCCTTCCCCCGTTTGTCTGTTGTATCCATCTGCTGTGTCTCATCATATGCTAAGCTAGTGAGCTCTGTGTGTGGAGGGCTGTTCTTTTTATTACATGTGTATACAGTACCTAGCACAATAGGGCCTTGATCTCTCACTGGGAACCTTGAGATGCTACCATAATTCAAATACAAGTAATACATAATAATTAAGGCGGCATGTTTGTCACAAATTCCGTGAATTTCTGTGATCTCCATGACTTCATCAGTGACCCATGCAGTTGTCCCAGGAGCCACCCAGCAGCAGGAGTTTGGATGTGTGCTTGGGATTGGGGTATGGGGCAGTGCTTACCTGAGGGGGGGATCCCCAGAAAGGCAACAGGAACTCCCCTCCCTCAGCTCCTAGCTCCACATGCTGCTTCCACCAGCAGGCACCACCCCCACAGCTCCCATTGGCTGCAGTTCCCAGCCAATGGGAGATGCAGAACCGAGGCTTGGGGCAGAGCAGCACATGAAATTAGGAGCTGGAGATCACCACTTCCCAGAAACCAGGTAAGGAACCTGTCCAGCCCTCCACTCCCCCAAGCCAAGTACACACGGCACTCCTCCACCCAAGGTTTAGTCTGGAGTATATAGTAAAAGTCATGGACAGGTCATAGGCCATGAATTTTTGTTTACTGCCCATGACTTTTACTAAAAATACCCATGACTAAAACATAGCCTTAATAAGAACACATCAAAAATGAGTCTTGTTGACTGGAGACAGATTATACTTTCTGGTGATAAATTTACTCAATGATAAATTTGAAATTGGCTTGCAACTAATATTCTGCAAAATTAATTTTAAATACCCCATTTTGGTGAACATGCTAACCAGTAAATGCATCTGGTTAGATTGTGATGTTGCACTCCTTATGTTTATAGAAATATGCTTATGAGTGTAAATATAATATAACTGGAAGATGCTTTATGCAAAAGGTCTCATTAGGCATCACAAAACTTATAATGTTCTAAGTGTGTTCATCCTATTTGTATGAATGTATCACTCTTGTATCTGAAGCTAGAAATATGAAGTATTACTCTGAAGTCCTATTGTAACTGTGCAAAGTGTGGGCCATTACTGGTGGTTTAGAATCTTGATGGCTCCCATTAACCAGGACAATTGATTGTAAATGGCTCTGTTTACTTGTAAGTCTTCCTGTGTTCATGTGAGTCAGGCCAGAAAGAATGGAGGCTTGGGGTCTCACAGGACCTTGTCATCTGGTATTAGAATCCATCTTTAACCTAGTGCTTTTCCATTTAGAAGGAGGGGTGGGGACCTAGAGAGACAAAAGATTCCCATCGTGTGCCAAAGCCAGAAAAGGGGGGGGGGAACAGAACAAAGGTGGCTGCAGTCATGAGAAAACCCCTCGTTAAACACCTGAGCTAGAACTAACAAAAGCTGTACAAGGGGAAAGGATTGGGCCCAGACTAGGAAGGAGTCTAGTCTGTGAAAGAAGCTTATTGGAATAAGTCTGAGGGTGAGATTTACCTGTATTCAGTTTTTTAAATGTATTAGGCTTAGACTTGTGAGTTTTGTTTTATTTTGCTTGGTAACTTACTTTGTTCTTTCTGTTATTACTTGAAACAACTTAAATCCTACTTTTTATACTAAATAAAATCACTTTTGTTTATCAGATAACAGAGTAAGTGATTAATGCCTGGGGGAGCAAACAGCTGTGCATCTCTCACTATCAGTGTTACAGAGGGTGGACAAATTATGAGTTTACCCTGTATAAGCTTTATGCAGAGTAAAATGGATTTATTTGGGGTTTAGATCCCATTGGGAGCTGGGTGTCTGGGTGCTGGAAATAGGTGACTTGATGAGCAGTTTTTGGTTAAAGTCTGCAGCTTTGGGGGTGTGGACCAGACCTGGGTCTGTGTTGCAGCAGACTAGTGTGTCTGGCTCAACAAGGCAGGGTTCTGGAGTCCCAAGCTGAGAGGGAAAACGGTGTCAGAGGTAATTCCAGTATGTCAGGTGACAGTCCCAAGGGGGTCTTTGTGACTGAACCCGTCACACAGATATTTGCACAAAGCCAGTACAAAAGGAGTACAAACACAGTTGCAATAAATATTTGCAGAAGAAATTTTGCTTTGTATCACTTCCTCTATTCAAGTCTCTTTATGCCGGACTGATCCTTGAAAGTAGAGTGGTCCCTTGGACTCAAGAGCAGCTAGACATCACTTGGAGCAGTCTTGAGTTTACTCTAAGTTGGGCTGGGAGCCAAACTGTCCTCTACAATTTAGCAATATCCTCTACGTTTCCCTCAAAAGGATATTCATTTCTAAGATACCGACATTCTGGTAGCCTCGTTAGAACACTGTACTGGAGCACATAAGAGGAGGCTTAATGCATTTCTAGGAAAGTGTAATTTAGCACACTCTATTATGCAATGTGATTATATAGCCAGTACAGCATTATATGACTGAATAATGACTGTTTGATACTGATAGGCGTCTAAATAGGGTATGGTGTATTTTGAAATGATATAGTAGATTGTAGTGGAAGCCTACAGCTATTACTGTAAAATATTCTTGCATGATACTATATAAGTTATTTAGTGTAATAGCGAAGTATACATGGTTAAGCTCTCAGGCAAAGTAATATACCATAGACTAGAATATCTTGACTTAAAGGAAACTTTATTATAGTGGCTTAAATAGTTTAAATGTCCATAGCATCAGTACAGCTCTGCATTATGATAAGTTGTGATATTTTGTTGTACTCCTAAAAATAAGAGAAATATAAAGTGAGGGGGAATCAACATTAAGTTATGTCAGTAAATAAGATTCATTTACATTGCTGTTGCTTTCTGTCTTTCTATTTCCTGTTTTGTCTATTCCACCACCTTTCCACCCTCTCAGCTGTGGGCGCAACCAAGATCCAGTTTGGCTTCTGGTGCAGCTTAGAACAGCATGAGGGCTGCTCTAAAATGTCAAGTTGCAATGGCTCCCCTACAGGGATTACTGGAGTGGTGAACCAGTTTGGATAAAAGAATCAACCTGAAATTGGTTGAAAATTTTGATGTTTCAAAACCCTTGGGAACAATTTTTTAAATTATCTTTTTCATGTTTTGTGTGTCAGTCCTGTTAGATTCCAACAAAAATGAGAGGCAAAGATACCCTAAATTATCACCAGACTGTAAAGGAAGCATTAGAAATCTTCCTATCTGCAACATTTTTGCATAGTTTCTTAAAGTACACACCAGTTGTTCAGTCTCAAGGGATTTCAGTAAGTTTCAGAGAAGTCTATAAAATTTTGGTTGCTCATATAGCCAAGCCTCCAAACAATTCATGTACATCTGCCACCCCAGCATACCACACATTGAAGAAAATAATAGTTCTTGCTGAAAAAAATCATTTAGCCCTGGGAAAGTTCTATCTCCCCTTAACAGTATAGGTTTATTTTTACAATATACCATATGAATGAACCAGATAAAACCTAGGCAGCTTGTCCTATAACATTTTGCTTACTTTTCTTAAAAGACACCAACAGTTTTAAAAGAAATATTCATATTTAATCTGTGAGACATTTTATAATGGCTGCAGTCTAGGGTGACTAGACAGCAAGTGTGACAAATGAGGATGGGGGTGGAGAAAAAGAAGAGCCTATATAAGAAAGAGACCCCAAAATCAGGACATTTGGTCACCCTACTGCAGATGGATACAGGATTGCTACAATCATCTCATATGATCAGAAATAATTTTTCTGCCAGATAAAGTTACCAACTGAGCAATATTGAAGAATCAGCAATCAACCATTGTGCTGTCCACCTTTAGTACTGCTATCATTCTACCACCTAGATTTGACTCATAGCAAATACTAACACGATAGACTATAGAAGCATATTCAGTTAATGGAGGAAGCATGAGAACACTTGTAAAAAAGACAATTCCTTTTTGTTTCTAAGGTACAGAATATTCATGTTTCCATGAATAAAAGCTTAAAAGGACAAACTTAAAGGACTCGAGGAGTGATGAGCACCCTAACTTCCATTGAAGTCATTGAGTTTTGAGGAGTAGGCCCATTTAAATATATAAACATTTTCTCCTCAATTCACATATAATGGCTAAAACAAAAAACCTAGATACTTTTGTAGTGAATGTGTGTCTCAAATTCTCCTGTAAGTGACAAATGGAGGAAGTCACTGGGGGCAGCAGCAGCAGGGGGAGCATTTTAGACTTGACTCTTTAACAAACTCAGAACTGGTAGGTCAGGTCTCGTGGGAAGAAAACCTAAGGGAAACGGATTTCAGGAGAACTGGCAGTTTCTCAATGAGACAATAGTAAAAGGCACATCTGACAACTATCCCTATGTGAAGGAAAGATAGGAAGACTAGAAAGGAGGCCAGTATGGCTCTATCAGGGACTTTATTACTTCAAGTTCAAAAAGAAATCCTACAAAAAGTGGAACCAACCAACTTGCTAAGGAGGAGTACAAAAAGAATAGTGCAAGCATATAGGGACAAAATCAGAAAGGCTAAGGCACAAAATGAGTTACACCTAGCAAGAGTCTTAAAAGGCAATAAGAGGTTCTTTTAAATATATTGGAATCAAAAGAAACAGCAAGGAAAGCATAGGTCTTCTACTTGGCAGGACAGGAGAGCTAATAACTTATGATATCAAGAAGGCGGAGGTGGTTAATGCCTATTTTGCTTCCATCTTCACTAAAATGGTTAATAGTGACCAGATATTAACAACAAGAGAGAAGGAATGCAAGGCAAAACAGGGAAAGAACAGATTAAAGAATATATAGATGCGCTGTACGTATTGAAGTCAGAAGGGCCTGACGAAATTCATCCTAGGGTATTTAAGGAACTAGCTGAAGCAATCTTGGAAGTGTAAGCAATTATCTTTGAGAACTCCTGAAGGATTTTTGAGGTCCCAGAAGACTGGAGAGGGCAAACATAGTACCTATCTTTTAAAAGAGGAACAAGATGGACCTTTAGCATTATAAACCCATTAGTCTAACTTCAAAATCTGGAGAGATACTGGAACAAATTATTAAACAATCCATTTGTAAGCACCTAGAGGATAACAAAATTATAAGGAATAGACAGCATGGATTAGTCAAGAACAAATCATGCCAAGCCAACCCAATTTCCTCCCTTAGACAGGATTTGCCCCATCAACCAGGCCACTGTATGCCAATGGGAGAGAGCTCTTCCATCAACATAGTGCTGTCCATACCAATGCTTCTGTCGGTGTAACATACTTTGTTCAGGGGAGTGTTTTTTTCACACCCCTGAGCCACAAAAGTGGGAATGTAGACAAGCCCTTAGTTGGCCTCTTAGAGTAAAAGAGAAATTGTGTCTGGGAACAGATCATCTACCCTATAACACTGTGTTTTCACAAGTCAGACTTCCCGTAGATAATTCATTAAGTTCTAATTCAGACTGTGGGTACATCAGTACATACAAAAAATAACATGGATATGTCAGGCAGATGTAGAGAGCATTATGAAAGCTACCAAATAAGTGTCTGAAATCTATATTCTGTACCTCATAGAGAATAAGACAGGAGGTTCTAGCGAGGCAAACTGTGATGTCAATCCCCCAGCCTGACTGCCAGAGAAACTGAGTTCCATGCTGCGAAAACCAAGTAGATTCCTTTAGTAAAATAAAACATGAAAAATAAGAAAGTCATTAAATATAAATAATAGGGCTGCATATTTCAATAGCAGGCTGATGTAAATGAGTGCACTATGAGAGGAAGCCATAAGCAGGCAAGGGATTTCACCTTTGCATGGGGATACTTCATTCATACTAGTCATGTCAAGTATTCTTAGACACAGTATGCTGTAGATCACTGTAAAACCTTTACAAAAAGTCTGCATTTCAGAACATTCCCAAAAATGGGGCTGATGTTTGTGATGTTATCTGAACCCGGAATCTACCCTGAAATTTTCACAGGTGTCTATTTATATTTAGGGTACTACACCACAGCCAACAGTAGATGAGGATGGAGATGAATGCACCACGATTGCTAGAGTTCCTGGAGACGGTCCGTCTCTAGCAACAGGAGAGTGGAGAGTACTACTTTCAGAGAAGATGTATCATTCACTTTCCTGGAAGACACAGGGGCAGAGGGGGGAAAACTGTCTTAACTCCTCTGAGGAAGACAGTTCCTCGAGCCTACTGAGAATTGTTACAATGGTCATGTCTGATGCATAAGTTTGGACAATGTGGATATATTTGTACTGGCTTCAGTCTAGTTTGCTTGACCGAAGTGTAATGTTGCCTTTGTGATCTTGTTATTAAGTAAACTTGTTCATAACTATGTATTGGACAAAGGGAATGTTCTGACCATTGTACTAATATTGCAGGACAAGAGAGACAAAAGGCAACCAGGGAAAAGACAAAGTTCTAAAAGTCCCTATGCAGAGCTGGTATAAACAGGCATAGCTCCCTTGAAGCCAATGGAGCTATGCTCATTTGTACCCGCTGATAATCTAGCCTCAAATCTTCATAATCTTTCAAATTCAGCAGCATCACAAACTGCAACAAGTTTCCCCCTGCCGTTCACTTTTCCTTGACACTGGTTTTGAAACAGTTCAGATGTTCTATGGACAGTACCTTGATTGCTATCTCTTGGGCATACGAATATGCAAGGTATGATGCTTCCCCCACCCGATGCATCTACTGTGCAGGATGTGAAAATGAACTTTGAAATCCTAAACTTGATTTATCCTGAATCTCTGGTAGCCGAAAATGTGTTAACTGTCATCACTTTCAAGAGCCGGGAGACGCTTTTTGCTCCAGTAGTGTTTTAGCTGATAACATCCAGCACCTCATTCAATCTCATCTGCAGGGTCTGACACTTTATCTTCAGCACAGTCATTGCCTCAGACCACAATGAAAGACAAAGGCTAGGTCCCCAGAGGACTAGACTGATTGGCAAGCCATTTGCAAAGCTTTTAGTGAACACACCATATTCACAATGCAATATTTATTTCTTCAGACTGCTATGGGGAAAATGCTGCTTTTCAAGCCCCCAGTGCCCTGCTTGATCAGAGGTACTCACTGAGTGACCACGTCACATGCAAAAACTAGACTGTACCCCTCTCCCCCTCCCGGCCGAAGCTTTATACCTACGCGCTGCAGATAAACAATGCAACACTGTTTGACTTTCTAACACCCCAGGCAGTCTGTTTTTGCAGAGCTAAAAACAAAAATTATAGACCAGGCAGCATGCAAAGAGGAGTCCTTTGCTTGCACTGCACAACATGGGATTTTCAACAGAAAATAATTAGTCAGTGGCAGTAGTACAATACCTGGGCTCCTTGCTTTGTAGGGCAGCCACATCACCCAGCAGTTAGATCTAGGAGTCTAAAAGGCTCTCCAGGAATAATGCTAAGGCAAGCCATAATTTAAGATATTAAAGAACAAAATGATTTAGGAAACAAAACTTACTCAATCAGGATAAACTGTCTCCCTAGGGTAATGGGAGAGTTTAAATATAGACATCATTAACTGTAATCTATGTGATTCTATGTCAGTATTAACTTTTCTTTAAAGACAGTGAAATAAGTTATTTAAAGTGACATCTGACAGAATGGAAAACATACAATTGCTATTTGTTTTCCCACTCAACATCACAGAAACAAGGTAAATGAGACACAAACTGGTTTTCTAAAGAAAAGAGAATATGAAAGTATGTCAGTGCCAAAGGCCTAAATAGAATATTTAGTTCCAATTCTATAGTCTGTGGTGAAATACTTTTGGGGTATGGAAAAATGCTAGTAAGAGAATTTGTAATATATATTTTTTCTTTTATGTAACTACACTTCTTTAATTTCAATATAACAGATACATTTTTAAGTCAATGTGGCAAGGGGAGATGGAAATTCTAGGGTGACAATTTGACTTTACAGTTATAACCATTCATCGCCGGGGTGAAAAAACAGAGAGTGTCATCTACAATTGCATACTTAAGTCATCAACCAGATATTTGTAGAAGTCTTCAAATTATGACTCTATATCCTATATGAGCTAGGCCATACAACACTATGCTGTTGTATCTGGTGGGTTCTGAAAAACAGGCAGATTCTAGGGAATTGCAAACACTCAGATAGCAAGACCCCTTTTTAAAATTCTAAATTGAACATATCAGCACTTCACCTTCGCTGGGAAAAATAAATAGATTGACTTTTTAAAAAAAACTTTTATGAATTATTTTAAAAAACCTGAACATATTGCAGAGGAACTGTAGCTCTCCATTCAATAAGGCCACTCCCTGCTTTCCAATGATATCTATGCTGATGAGTCTGCTATATTCCATGAAAGATAAAATGCAGAAAAAAAGTCAATGTACTTTCCCTTTAGGAATTCTTTTGCTGATAAATAGTTATTCTGTCAACAATTATAACAGTGTACAGAGACAGTAGAAGAAGTTGTTCAGCTTTCTGCTTTTGCAGGGAGTACACTTGCAGTGACTGGGCTAAGCAGGCGGTTGTAGGAAAATAAGTGATAAATCACACAATTAAGGGCAAGTGTCATGTGTAGCATACACAGCAGCCTCATGTTGTATAGTGCCTTCGCTAGCTTTGCAAAGGATAGCCATGTGTAGAAATTGGTGGTAGACATCAACACCTATTCAAGTTCTGTAATAAGCCAGCCTTCTCTACAGCTCACAAACAACCCATTGCCACACCCAGTCTCTCCCCAAGCAGCTTTATTTTACCAACATAGGCAAAATTATCCAAGCCAATTCCTCAGTCCATCCTGAGAATTTCCCTCTTTACCTCTCAGCCCTCCCTGCTTCAGGGCTTCCTGCTGGAATCTGCACTCTGTTCACTAAGCAGAGATACCCAGGACAATCCTTTTTCCCCAACAGGCTACCAGTGTCTCCCCTCCTAGAGAACTTCCCTCTCCTGCAAACACATTAACTCCCTCTCAGGCTGTAGAGCCAGGTGCCCCTTCTTAAACCTAAACAGGGTCAGCTGACCAGCCACAGGTGTGCTGTTCCCTCTTAAATGGGAGACAGACTATCCCACACTCCCATGAAGAAAATCAGCTCACTACTTCAGTCCCATGCAATTCCCCAAACAGGGCTTATTTGACTGTACAATTTCATTCCACGTTTGGTATAAATGAAGCTTTGAATTATGGAAGAAAAAGTTTCAAAACGTTCATGAAAAATAAATGAGTTTTTACCCCGCACAATTTTCCTCCACTGAAAAAATGAGGAAAAGAAAAAGGGGGGGAGAAGGAGGAGGAGGAGTTTGTCAAAACAAGAAAAACTTTAAAAATAAAAGTTTTGGCAGTAAAGGTTTGAGTTTTGTTGTTGGGTTAGGTTTTAATATCCCTATTGAGAAAACATTAGAAACATTTCAGCTGGCTCTATTTTAAATTATAATTCATGGTGATGAGCAGAACAGCTTCTAGAAGAAGAAAGGAAATGGCACAATATGGCCTTCTAGGTAATATGAACAATATGAACTTTTCCAAAAAATTGTTAAATCATATAAGATTTGGTTTATATAGTATAATATTGATCTCTTCCTATTGAGTGAGGTTTCCAACAATTTAGCAGCATGGATTTTTTTGCTTCTTAGCAAACAACAACAATAGACTCTATGGCCTGTTACACTTAAGTGAAGTTGTGCATGCAAATTACTCTGATGTTTCTAGTAATCAGAATTTAGAATAAATCTGTAAGAACACTGAACTCTCTGCCTAATTTAACTTACGTAAATTGAAGGCACTCACAGAAAGCTTATCAGCTCGATTAACATTTGAGATTATAAAGACATGAACCACTTTAAAATTAAAAGCAAAAGGTTAGTATCCTTATCCCCACTTTATAGATGGGGAAACTGAGGCACAGAGTGGTGATGTGACTTGTCCAAGATCACCTTGACCAGTGGCAGAACCAGGAACAGAGTCAAGGTGTCCTGAGTCCCAGTCTACTACTCTAAGTGCTAGTCCACATTGCCATATTTCTGGTAGTGTGTCATCATATATTTACAAGTTATTCATGTGTTAGTCTTTAAGGTGCCACCAGACTCCTCGTTGTTTTGTGGATACAGACTAATACGGTTACCCCTCTGATACATCATATATTTTGAACAAAGACAGCGTAGAGTCTAAAACTGGGCAACAAGCATGAGTACCTGGGTTCTATTCCTAGCTCATTATGGCGAAATCCAGTCCATCAACATATTGGTGGGTATTTGGGTAATATACCAGTGGAGGTGAAATTCACTACTGCTCCAAACCCAGGGCTGCCACATAGCCCCACCACAACAACTATTACAACCTACAAGCACTGCATGGGTCACTGGGACCACTTGATTCATATACATGGGTATCCACATAACCGTTCCTGTACATGTCGTAACCTAAACTACCCACAGCCTGCCTCCAAGATGACCTTCTGCACTAGCCCTGCCTATGCCAGTTTGGAGGCCAGCTATATAGTGCACTGGAGGCATACAGGCAATCATGCACGACAGCTCTGCCAGTCACCCCTTGGCACAAGCATTGTAAGCACTAAGTGATTCAGAGGCCCCTGTGCTGCACAACCACAGGCAAATAACATAAGCTCCATATGCCTTGGTGTCCCCATGTATAAAACAGATATTACTAAATCTACCTGTCAGAGGTGTTCTGAAGCATCATTATTTAATTTTTGCAAAGAAGGTTAAGAATGATCCTTGCATGAAAGGGGTGATATGCTATTACTATCTACAGCACAGGACACGTCCATTCCCATACCTGAGAAATGATTGAACATCAGGCCACGGTGCCCCGACAGAGCTGGAGTAAAGGGATGCAAAGGGTACCCAATGCAAGTCAGTTAGACACAGACCCTCAAAGATATTCAGGTGTCCAACTCCCAATGATTTCAGTGGGGGTGTGGGGGCAGATGCCCATATCTGAGTATCTGGGTATCACTGTCTGGTGAATTAGAAATACTTTTATGGGTGAAACTCACTCCCATGGACAGAGAGTCATCACAAGGCTTATGCATCCCTTAAATCTCATGTCAGGCCTCAAAATAGATTTTAAGTAAGACTTAGGTAATACATAGCCTTGTGCCATCTCTCTGCGCAGGAGTGAGTCTCTCTATGAGAATTAATGGTATGGTGTCTTGCACTATTAAATAAAAAAAATCTGTATAATGAAGGGATTTTGGTCCTAATAGGAAGTGATTGGAGCCATTAATTGTCTTTCACTATTAATAGTGAAGGACAATTAATGGCTCCAACCACTTCCTATTAGGACCAAAATCCCTTCATCATACAGATTTTTTTTTTTAATTTCACCAGGGAAATTTAAACAAGGAGCTGCAGATTTAAAAAGAAACTGTCTTTATCTTTGTTAGACTGACTCAAGCATTGCAATGTTAGTGTTAACAGTTTCCTTGAATTTATTCTACGAATCGTCTGTGATGTACAACATATGGCTTCACCAAGTGGATCAGCAACACTCCAGAGTTATTGCTTTGGAAAGGGTAATTAAAAATACAGCTGAGTTCTGTAACCCAGCTTTTGCCCTACTCTCCCTGTTATGATTTTCCTGGTTCATATCCATTTCTGATTCATTACGGACCTTTCAATCAAAGAAGAAAGGTGCACATCGAGACACTAGTTGAGGAAAGGGTAAATAAGGGTAAGCCAGCTGTACATTTTAAAAGCTTAGATTTAAAAATGTTTCCAAAGAAGCTTGAGTGTTGCTTTGATACCAGATAGAATTTTTCTTATCAAGTTCAGCTCTTTGATGAGGTGGGTCTTCCAATGAAAAGTGACAGTAGGGAATATTTGATGAAGAGCCTGGACTATCCCTGAATGTCAGAAATCACATGATACATATTCAACAACATATCACAAATGATTGCTTCAATATACATTTTAAAATATATATATTCATGTCTCATTATCACCTTTAGGGGTATATTCATCCCAAATTACACAGACCCTAACATTATATGTCTCTTATAATTTAATGACAAGGTGCCATGCATTTTAGTGTTAAATTATCTCCGTTTGGTTTAATGGAGATGATCCATTACTAAGTTGACATGTTACAGAAATTCATTATTATCCACTTTCATTTCATATTTTCCCTTAAATGGTATTGGAAATTGAGCCCCCCTCTAAATCCTACAAGAATTAGGCTGAGGCATATAGGTCCCATCTGTAAGGATGTCATCTCTCTAGGTTTGCACCAAACTGAGAGCCAGATCTAGGCTGGTTCAATGGGTGACCTTGGGAAAGCCCCTTAATGGCTCTGCCTCAGTTTCCTCATGAATACAGGGAAACCCATATTTCCAAAGTGTCCTATGCATAAACAATATTGTATACTTAAGTCTTAAGAAGGGAAATGGTCATTTTAGCTTTCAAACTAGCAATTTCATTTTTGCCCCTCAAACTAATGCTCTCAGCTATGTCTAGCAGATATGAGCTAGGAGATCATTGAATGTATTACATAAAAGTTATTATTTCCACCAAGAAGCCCTACCGTCACAAATAGCATTAATTTGCAATAACCCATGATAACATGCATGTGTTGACCCAGAAAAAAGCTGAAAATAATTGTCACTCCTGTGACTACTTCACATGTTTTATGCTCTTTAGATGTAATCGAAACAGTAATATTTTTGCTGAATGTACATCAGTGTTATACTTATGCATAAAAGATAAAGTCAAAGTATTTTCTGATTGGAGTGCACTTCAAATTCAATCTCTCAATATAGAGGCTTTTATGCTCCTCTTGAGGACAAGTGAATTAATCTGAGGCTTCGATGTGTTGGTACTGTACATGTAGCCAATATAAAACAGGTGAGGTGGAAAATAATTCTCCTCTTCTAAAGTTATGGAAAGAGAATTTGAATGGTCTCAATTGTTTCTGAATGTGTAAAGCCTCAGTTCTGTAACAGAGAAATATAGTCTCGGTTACTCTAAAATGACTTTAAACCACAGCAGAATCCTAATAACTGTAGCAGAGAGATGCAGTGTCATTTCCCAGTTTCAGACTGTCAGCCCAAAAGCAGTACTGATGTAGATAAATTCAGTTCCAGCACAGCAGCATCCTCTGAAAAAGTTCCTGGGTTCGGTCACCTATAGAGTAAATGACCAAAACAAAGCATGACACTGAGTGTACCAATTCAACTGGTATCTGATGGCCAAGGTTAACTTTTTGCGTTCATCCCACCATCAATGAGAAGCTCATTACTTTCAGCACAATACCACAGTAAACCTTCACTTTCAGACACTGTTGAGTCGAGACAGGTAGACCTTGAAGTCCTCTTCATGTTGTGAGAGCTATTTGGGTGGAAGGACCCCAATCTGCATGTGATGCTGGGACATAGGGTGACCAGATAGCAAGCGTGAAAAATTGGGACAGGGAATGGGCACTTATATAAGAAAAAGTCCTGACTATTGAGACTGTCCCTATAAAATTGGGACATCTGGTCACCCTACTGGGAGATGAAAATAGTCTGTCTTCACTGTCCACAACTACCAACATTGTAGAGATGAATAAGTGAAGTCAACAAACAATTCCATAGCTGTAAAGCGTAGAAGGCCCTTATTCAGAGAAGCTTTTACAGCTGACTACAGCCTGCTTTAGGAAGAGGTGCATATACTGTCACTAAGCAATTTTTCCCCTCAAAGGATAAAAATACAGGCCAACTTTAAAGTTCGAGGCAGAATCACGGGGGAAGGTTTGCTTTATGTGTTGCTGAAGTTTCTCAATCCAAACAAATGAATAAATCATGCTAGGATCTAGACCTGGGGTTTGGGACCCCTCACGGGTCACGAGGTTATCACATGGTGAGTCACGAGATGTCAGCCTCCACTCAAACTGTGCTTTGCCTCCAGCATTTATAATGGTGTTAAATAAATAAAAAAGTGTTTTTAATTTATTAGGGGAGTCGCACTCAGAGGTTTGCTATGTGAAAGGGGTCACCGGTACAAAAGTTTGAGCACCATTGCTGTATGAGCCAAGTCCCTAGCAAAAATACCCAACACACTGAATTCCCTCCCAAAAATGTGCATTAGATATAATGTCAGTTCAAGGCCATCTGAAAATACTGTGCATGTGTGTCACTGCCCTCTACAGTGTGGAGTATGAAGTGTTCTATTGTATGCATGTGGAAGTAACTGGGAAGTCTGTGATTCTGGAGCAGGAGTACCTTGAGTTGAATCCTGTCCCAGTGCTACCTACCAGGTCTGGCTTCAACCTAGCCACTAGCCTCAGTTTCCCTTCATTCAGGGTCCAGTTACCTGCCCAGAATCTACACCATGTGTGAGGTGCAGGCCTGTCTCCCCAGTGCATGAAGGACACACCACCATTCCCAGAGTCTTTAAGACCCTTTTTCCAGGGCATTGTTTTGTGTTCCTTGATGAATTTTGTTTGAATTAATAAAACTCATAATTAGTATAGGCTGTCAATACTCAGAGGCCTTTCACTTTGCTCCCTGCCCCCGATCTAACTCTTTACTCTAGGACTAGTCACAGGAGTCATCCTCTCTCCTACTGAACCCCCTCAGACCTGACCCTTTCCCAATTGGGTCTGATAATCAACCACAGATGGGTAGTCCCAAGTCGTCTGACCCTTAAAGGGGAAGGCTACCCTGTTACACAACTAGTGTGTGTTTGGGAAGTTCAGAGCTGTGATGTTCCCAAATGTGAATTCCTAGATGGTCTATGATGTATTACAATATAAAGTTTTCTTAAACTTTAGTGTGCAAAAACTATATTAAAGTACAGCAGGAGAGGGAAAAGTTAACATGTCCCATAGTGTTGACTTCCTTACATAAAATGTACCCCGTCAGCTACTATGATTCACATTTCTATTAGCTTTGTAAGTAGAGCTGCCAACAAGATGCAGTTTGTTAACATCTAGACTTCTTTGTAGTCATTTTTATTTGGTCTATCAGGTTCAAAAAATATCCCATGTGGTTTCAGAAATGCCACAGAATCTGTGATAGTTGGTAGAAAGATCTAGCTAGTGAAGGAAGCCTATAGTATTTTTGGTATTCTTTTGCATACAACAGATCAGCCTTGAACTTAATGACCTTATTTTCTGCAGTCACAGATGATTCACTATTTCCTACATTGACTTTAGAACTTAAGCATTTCTCTATGTGATACACCTGCACTAATAATTTGCTTTCTTGACCACAAGACATGGTTATTCAAAGTCACACAGAGACAAAAGAAAAGCAAAGGCCTAAACTATTTAAACACAAGCTTCCAGAAAACATATGTGGGAACCATGAAAAGAAAAAGAGGTTCTTCACTTAGATAGCCAGAGATTTTGCAACATTACATGATGGTGCATAAAGCACTTAAGTTAAAAATTACCCAAAACCACATGCACCATTTAAACATTAATGTCCTGATTCTGCTAACACCTAAGCACATATATAATCCCATTAAAGCTAATGGGGGTACTTGTAGTGCATAAAGTTAAGCAAAGAAAAAGGTTTTCTATGATCAGGGCCTAAAGGCTGAAAACGGACTTACTGGAGCATATGGCCTTGAGACACATCTGCTCTGGGGTCAATATTACTCAGAACATTCCACTTCTAGCAAAACATAATGAAGTCTTACACTGTATTCCTTTTTGAAGCCTAGGGCATATGTTTCTACATAGCCTAAAAAAGCCAGAAATATAGATCATATGGAATTTAGTAAAGCAAGCCAAAGATGTCCAGTGTTGTTTTTTTTATAATTCTGGGCCATTTTTTTCAGCCAGTTCTAGTATTTAACGTCAATACATGTGGACAAAATTAAGATAAAGTGTACAGGTGGCTGATGCATGAGTGTGTGAATAGAAATGGTGGGACATGATGAGATAGATTGGTACCTTCCCTGTAAGTTGTCACACTTTCTGACTTTGATGTTCTGCCCATGCCTCCTTTCCCATCACCACAGCCCCTATGCCAGGCATCAACTACAGCGTGTCCCTATGCCACGCAAGGATTACCCTGCATTGGCGAGAGTCCTCCACCAGCAATTAGTTATGAAGCAATACTTTACGGCTAGTATACTTTGAAACACAGTGAATAACCTCATTTGCTTTTGTGATACATTGAAATTAAGTGTGACATAAGATAAAATGATGATTTACTTAATCCAAACAAATATTAAATCTTTCCTAATGGAGATGGATGAGAGTAAAATGGACATCCTGACTATTTGTGGTTATTAAAGATAAGATGACATGTTTTGCTAGAACAGGTGTATGAACACCAGTGTCATAGCCAAATATTAAAATAAAATAGTTCACATCTAATCATGGCAAACATGCACAGATTTATTCCTTATACGCCAGTTCATAGGGTCATTCAACACTTTATTCAGATTATTAGGAGTGGATGCTCCAGTTTCTTTAGCTGTTCCTGAAGCAGACTTGCTCCGAGTATGGTCTATTTACTTTCATCTTTAACCAGTGAGATGACTAGAGGATTAACTGAGTATATCAAGCACTGCTTTATTAAATAAAATGTAATCTCTACATAATTCACACATTTGTAGCTGCGTCACACATATGCTAGATCAAATAAAATAAAATGAAATAAAAAAATTAAGACATTTCAAATCTCATGAATCTACAGGGACTGGAAAATAATTTCCTTCCATCTATTCCTACCATAGAATGGTACAAATGACCCAAAGTACAATGGGTGTTTCTTCCCCACTCTCTACCTTTTTTCTGAAGTTCTCAGCCACTGCTGGAAGAACAATACCCTATTAGAAGCACTTGCCTCTGGTGAAGTTCCTTTCTTTGTATTAGATATGAAACCTGAGATATTAAGTGAGCCTCAACTGGTGCGTATGAGGGCCACCATCTTAGCCAATATGTCAGGGACGAAGGCACCGCTAGAGCTAGAAGCATATGCCTCTACAAGTGCTGGTCAATAGCTCAGCGGTTAGGGGATTCGCTGAGGATATAGGAAACCTAGCTTCACATTCCTGCTCTAACTCTGCTGAATGCCCTAATCTCTGGAGTTGGAGTCTCATTTCTCTCTCTCTCTCTCTCTCTCTCACACACACACACACATCAATTCAAACACAAATTATCAAAACCTCAACATATTTTGTGAAATAGAATTCCTATTTTCTCACCAACCCTCTTCTCTCTCTCTCTCTCTCTCTCTCCATCTTGAGTTAGAGAGTCAGGCTCCATAACAAAGGTTGTAACAGATTCATTTCCTCTGTGGATTGGGAAACCCTAGCTCATGCTGACCACTGGGTTATACAGGAGCCTTGTGCTGGCTGTCTACATAGGGTAGATTTCACTCAAAGAAGAAAAGGTATTATGAGGTGGGATTTTCAGACTACCAACGGTATTTGTGCTCCTAACTCATGCGGATGCTTTGTAAAACACTACCATTTATTTTTATATATTTAATGGGTACAGGAGATGCCTTAAAAAGGTTGGTTAACAATAATTTCCATACACTTATCTAAGATATTGTAAGATTTTTCTATTTGTTTAGCAAATAGCCGAGGCATCTCAGAGACTGTAGTGTGATACCATTTCTCAGATCTGATTTTTAAATGGTGACCACTGAATATTAACTTGGTAATAAAACCAAAAGGAAAAAATGGGAGGAAGATCTTCTTCCTTGTCTTTATTTCCCACGGGAAACTAGTATACAAAAGCAGTAAACAAAAATATAGTATTTCTGCAGTGGTAACTCTTCCCAAGTTACATTATGATGATTTAAGTTAAGCCTTACTTAATGTGCATTCTATGAAAAATAAAATGCTGAGAAATTCAATATGGTTCTTCGCTTTAGGAATTCATTTGCTGGTAAATGATTATTCGGTCAAGAATTATAATAGCATTTGGAGATATCAAAGAAACTATTTACTTCCCTTTCTACATAGAAGATTCACAGCTTTAAGCTTGGCTTCACAAAGGGTTTATATAGTGCTTGTATATCTGATATGACCAGTACAGTTTAGAAATATACAGACCTAATATATTAGAGTACATTGTTTGCACATCTCTAAATATCAATGCATTGCAAAAGTCTTCAGCATGGGAAGTTTGGATTAGACATTAAAGTGACCCTAACTCTCCACATAATGGAACTTTTTACTTACATGGAGCCCAATTCCGTTTGGTGCTGAACACTTCCTGAAAGATACTGAGCTCCCAACTCCTACTGAGAGACCTTTTGAAGAAGTTGGCCTGAGTCATTTGTTTTGTGTCTTTATTGAAAAAGTAATGCATTCATCTACAGCCTTCATGAGGCTGCAGATACATTAAAAAAAAGATGTCTTTGTAACTCAGTCTTCATGGATATTACAGGGTTTTATCAAGAATTATACCAACTAATATTTTTCAATCTAAGAGAGTAATTAATGCTAACCAGTTGCATGGGCAAGCATGATTTAAGGTATGGCTACTGTAAATAACCAACAGCTATTGATTGGTGAGCATATGATACAACAGTGAGTATATAAAATACAATCAAGCTTCATAAAGAAGAGTTCATCTGAAACAAATGGCTACGCTGGCACTTAGGAGGAGAAAAATGTTTTAGGTGAAAATTGAGCTGATTTAGGCTGGAATTCACAGAGAAAACCAAACATAGAATCCCATGCTTTTTGGGGCAGGGACTTCCTTATTGTTCTCTGCCTGTACAGCACCTAGCACTTTGGTCCATCACTGGGGCTTGTAGGTGCTACTGCAATACAAATAAATAAGGATCCATTTTATGGTCATTTTTCATGACTAGAAACAAACAGGGAATTAGCAAAAAACAGAAGCTGATCTCTATGCTAAAATTTAGTATATTTCCTCAAGGAATTACATAGAAGGGGCTTTGACAAGCTTCATCATAACCATAAAGGTTTTGCTTAGTGGTTAGTCCATAGCAGTATGAAATGTAGAAAATGTTTCTGTTTATTTAAAAATAAGTGAAATTACTTAGAAAGAAAAGTCAGGGGGAGAGGTGCACGCTGGTCATAGGTAATGGCCTACTTGAATTGTGGGATGATTGTCAAAAAAATTGCAGCTGAGTTGCAGACAAGCCATGGAAAATTGCGGAAAAGTAATAACAGACCTTATTATTTGCAGTAATAAATTCCATTATTGCTTTTTCACAATTTTCCACTGTGAGCAGGCCAGAGCAGAAAGTGGGGGCCCAGGGCTAACAGCAGGAACACTGGCTAAGAGCAGGGGCTCCTGCTCTCGGCCTCAGTGCAGCTAGTGCCCCTACTGTCAGCCTCACGCACGGCAGGGCTCCCACTGTCAAAACTGCAGCGAAAGCCTGATATTGCTGAATTTGCAGTTTCCACAAACTGCACGTTAAGTAGGACCTTAGTCATAGGCTGTTGTTGTTGTTTCTAACCTCAGATAATATACCTTAGTGCTGTTCGGTCAGGATGCATATGCTACTAGACTTGTGAACTGACTCTATAAAGATGGGAAATATTGTACAATGCTAGAGTAAGCAAGAAACAGGTACTCAATATTCCTACGGAAGTCAGGCAACTAGCACTATTACAGCACCTTTTCTAGAAATAACCCAGGAAGTCATGGAAAATACCACACTAACACAGGCATAGTGATGGACCTGAAATATCCCCCTGAAAAATGTAGTGCCACTGTAGATGACAAACTCTTTTGGGTGCTGAAAAATAAAATAACAGAAGGAAATATTTTTCAGACATTCTTCCATTTGTGGACATAAACTTGCCACCACTTTTTAGTTACATAAATTAACAATAAAAAAGTCACTCTGTGAACCTGGAAAGATTTATAATAAATGTTGAGTTGCAACAAACGCTATTCCAGAGACTGTGCAGACAGGGCAGACATGACTAAAATGTGATCATCGTTCATTCAGACATATAACCAAACATACATAGTCTGCAAAGCTCCTAAGTGTTCAGTGATAAATTCCATGATCTTCTTTCTGCACATTTCAATTCTTGGTGATAATTCTCTCTCTCTCTCATGAGAGAGATTCTGATCTCAGTTATATTGTACCTGCATAAAACTGGAATAACTCCACTAAAAATAGGCAAATATTTTTCCATGTTTATTTACTTGCATTAAAAATTAGCTCTCTTCAGCTCTATATTCACAACTGAGAGAGGAGGATTAGTCTTGTTCTTAAAGCACTGGATTGAGACTTGGGAAATCTAAGTTCAGTTCTTGTCTGTGCCATAGGTTTTGTGAGACTGTAGGCAAGCCATTTAATCTTTCTGTGCATCAGTTCCCCAGACTCTCTCTTACTTTGTCTATATTGGCCCTGATCCTGCAGGTGTATGCATAGTTCTATTGAAGTCATTGGAAACATTCAGGTGCTTAAAAGCTAAGCATGAATACAAGTGTTAGGAGGATCAGGAGCTTTAGACTGTAAATTCTTTGGACAGTTAACATCTCTTACTATGTACTTCACCATTGTGAGCATACGGTTGGGGTTTCCAGACCCGACTGCAATGCAAATATCAGTATAGCTCTTCTGTGCAACTCAGTACAAATTATTTAATAAGTTATATCCATTTGCAAATTACCTTAAATTTCAGACTATTTCCCATACACCTTCTGCCCACCCCAAAGGAACTATGGAGATAGGACGTGGAGCTGCACAACACTTAGCACCTAGAAGGGCAGAGCAGGTAGGGAGTGGGTGTCTGGGGTTGCAGGGATCGGTCTGGCTGTAGGAGGCACAGAGGGTTGATTTTGGATCTGGCAGGGGGACTTGAGGCTATTACTGAGCCCCCTTCACCTTCTGTCCCACCACTGCCCTTCCTGTAGCAGCTGTCAACTACTGCTTTACCTTATCCAGCAGCAAGGGGAGAAGTCAGAAGGAAGGCAGGAAAAAACACACAACTTAATTGCCTGAAGCCAGGATGTACAGTGGCATATAGTGGCCAACAGGAAGAACTACAGCTCAGCACTGTGCATGGCATTCAAGCTGCGATGCGAGGAGCATTGATAATTATAGCATCCATTGGTGCCAATGTGACAGGTTTCCATTACTAATCTGTCTGAGGCCTCAGGTGA
Source organism: Gopherus flavomarginatus (assembly GCF_025201925.1). Lineage (NCBI taxonomy): Eukaryota > Metazoa > Chordata > Testudines > Testudinidae > Gopherus > Gopherus flavomarginatus. The sequence continues at coordinate 41,311,762 of NC_066628.1, read as the reverse complement.
TCAGGCTGAGGCCACGGGACCATTTGGGGAGGAGATGATGAAACACACCAAGTGTCTAAGTCAGTGGTCCCCAACATGGTGCCCGTGGGAGCCATGGTGCCCGCCAGGGCATTTAGGTGCACCTGCCTAGTGCCCAGCAGCGGAGAGAAGCTGTGGCCCTGCACCTGCCGGGGACAGAGAACTCCAAGGCCACAGGCTGTGGGCGCCAGTGTTGTTGGTCCTTGGCAGATGCGGGGCCACAGCTTAAGCCAGAGAGAAGCCACGGCCCCGCGTCTGCCGGGGACAGAGAACTCTGCATTGCAGGCTGCAGGCGCCGGTGTTCTCTGTGCTTGCAGCTTCTCTCCGGCTTCTCTCTGGATTCATATATTCTGTTATATTAAATATGATGTTTTTTCATATTATTTAATGTACAAATACAAAATAAGCCTTGAAAAATGGTTGGCGCCTGCCACACTCTTCTGAAAACATGAATGTGCTACTGGCCACAAAAAGGTTGGGGACCACTGGTCTAAGTTTTAAAGCTTTATTAATAAAATAATAAAATAACAGCAATAAATAATTAAAATAAATAAAATACATAAATAATTTATTCACATCTAACATCATTTGACAAATACTGTTCAATCTATTCTTTCTACAATAAAAGGACGCTGGGTTTCTATGAACGTTTTTATCTGAGGATCTCCAACAAATAATTAAGCTTACAAATCTCTCTAGAGTGGGTAAGGATTGTTATTCCTAAACTCAGACACAGGGAGTCTAAATTGAGGTGGCCGTGGCTGTGGTGCTGGAACTAGGGGTGCTGCCACATCTCCTGGCTTGGAGTAGTAATAACAAACACTAAATACATGGTTTCCATCATCACCACCCCGGTCCATGGTGAAATAGCCAGTCAGTTGCAGAGGCAAAAACAGAATCTACAGCACCAGTTCTGTGAGGTGCAGAATAAAGGCACATACTTAACAGGGCTCTGGATGGTACAATCAATTGCAAGCTCAGGAGTCTGGATTTCTAGTTTTCTGCCCTAAGTACTAGATGAATTATTTTCTCTAAATATCAGAATATTGACTTATCCTGTGTTTACTTTTAGAAATTGTTAGTCAGAGATGAACAAAGAATTACTAACTATTCACAGAGTGTGTTTTTCTTTGTTTCTCAGTTTCTGGCAGCTGATTGGCCATCAGATAGGGCCAAACGGGGTTTCTGCTTGACAGTGTTTAGCTTTATCAGCCCTTGCTACCTTGTGACTTCAGGTGACTGATATTGCTTGCAATCTGTGAAATCTTTGTTGAGACAGACACTGGTGAAGTGAGCCCTACATGCCACACAAACCTAAAAGCCCAAAGGAAATAATTTGATTGGTCTACCACTTTCCACACACTTACTTACAACATACTTGTCTTCTGAAATCAGATGTCAACCCTGATTTCATTTTTAAATAGCAGATATGCTCCCCTCAGCATGTCTTTAATTAAATAATATAGATGAATATTTAATTAGTGATTTAAGCCTAATTTATCAACAGGCACCTCTAATTAGAGGCAGAACTTCAAAAGATACTGAGCACTCACAGTTAACTTAAATGAGGGGGGTGATTGCTAGTTCTTAAAAATGAGGTTTCGGAGTGAAATTCTGGCTCCATTTCTCAGTGGCAAAACTCCCACTGACTTCACTAGGGCCAAGATTTCACCTCCAGTGTCTAAAGCTGGCCAACCAAAAAAATGGCAAAATCAATGACACGATTGACCGTTTTGGCCCTAATGCTCATTCATGCTCAATCAGTTTTTTCCCCAGGTGTTTGCCTTGCTGGATATTCCTTTTTCAATTCCTGCTGTAGCATTTTGATTATTTTTTTTCCATTTGGCTTTTCATCTCAAAATGATTTTTCTTCCATTTCGGGGAATCTTCAGGGAGATTAAAGCATTTTCTAATTCTAGCTGGGTGATTCAAAAATTAAATCAGCTGCCATTGAATTCTCACAACGATAACTTACTTTTGACGAAAACTTCATAAGACGACAAAAGCGCACAGATTCTTTTCTGTGCCACAAGGAAGAGTAGCAACTTCTGAAGGAAAACTGTAGCAAGGAGTGTTTTTCATTTGAGCCACATGGCAATGACAACACTGTGATATAAAAATTGTTCAGCAAACAGCACAGAGGAAAATTTGAGTTCCAGGATAATATTAGAACTCCAGCTAGCTCAAGTACGGTAATGTAGGTCACATACACAGTGTGTGTCAAATGGTTTGGAAACCATGCATTGCCAGATTCTCAACTCCATGGACTTTTACAGATTTGCACCAAGATCGATTTATCATGTCTAGACAAGACAATAAATCTATCCCCAATAGATCGATTGCTACTGCCGATCCAGCGGGTATTGTAGATGTACCCTAAGTGATAACTGCTGCCTCCCAAGGCAAATCAGCACAAGGAAAACCTCTTACAGTGAAGAAAAATTCCTGTATAAACTGGGTTTCACTATCACTGAGCTTACTATGAGGTAAACCCTCATGGCAGTGCTCAGGCAGAGTGATGAGACACACATATTTCCCCCATAAGCTGTAGCAGCCTTCCCTGACCAAAATATGGCCCTGTCACAAGGCAGAAGACAGATATCCAACAATTCTTCAAGGGAGCCATTCCTGACTGCACGGGAAGATTTATGCCTAAAAACAGGTTCCACAGTACTGCCCAAATAGCATACTGATAACCCATAAGACTGCATAGAAATATTCCTTGCCTCACATCCTTGAATCAGCCATAGACCTTTTGGACAGCAGTGATCCATGTGGACAACATATCATCCACCAGAATTCACCTCTGGAACTCAAATATTGTCTTAAAATGTTTAGCTTCCCTGGCTACAGTAGCCCTCTCCAACGTCCTAGCTATTTCTAGCCCTCATTTGAACTGCCTGCTCCCATAGCTTTTTGCCAGCAGTGTACTATACCACCTTCCTTCTCTGGAGATCTCCACTCTTCCTAATATGTTCTCAGTTGGGAGCACACTAACTGCTGGTCTGGGCTGCTGCTCTCCCCTTCTCCCTTGTGTATCTGAAACTCGTTCAAAGATCTCAGACTTCAGCTCTTGAGTATGGCATCTGGAGAGTTAATTTTAAAGACTGAAGCAGTAAATTCAGCTGCAGGCGAGCTCTGTGTGACTAGGAAGCATCAGTATTCATTTCTAAATCCTTGTTTCTCTACACCCACAGGAATTAAGTATGAGAAATATGAGCACGATGAATCATTTACGGTGTTTCCCTTCCATGATAAATTGTTGTTCCCAGCCATGGGATCAGAATGGCCATTTCAGTTTGTTTCTGTTTTGAGATAACAGGATCAGGTCAATATAGGTGCAAACTTTCGCCTATCCCCTCAGGAGGGCAGAATAATCAGAGCAGTGTTGGCTAACTACATACAGCTCCTGTCATTCTAATTGACCCATTGTCTGCTTCCCTGCTGAATCCAGAAGATGCTCCCTCCAGTCAGTCACTCAGAGGAATTGTTGCCTCAAGAAATGCAGATTCTGACATAGTACTGCTGAGTCATGAAAGTGTTTTAATAGTAATGATCTGGGAACATGTGCAGAGAGTTGAAAAGGCCTTTTACTTAACCCTGGATATATCATGTTTATATTTATTTAATCTCAATTTCATTCACTATTGTGTTTGGAAAGATTTTCTTGTTTTATCCATTGAGTTCGTTCCTACACTAAGTAGATTTGTGCCCATTTGCACCAACTGATGATCTGACCCAAAGACATTCCATGTCAAAATTGATGTTAAAAGGTCTGCCACAATTCCCTCACCTTTAAACACTTAAATATATGCAATGCAGGTAAGTGCTACAAAATGCTGATCAATTTGGATATACTCATAACTTCGGTATCATGGGCCTCTTAAATCTCTAAGCAGTTCATCCAATCCTCCTTTAGCAGGTCAGTCCAGATAGGCTATGAATTTTCAGGCATTCATCCATTGCAGTCTTATAATTATGTAATGAAACCACTTTCTTCAACAGCAAGTCCATATTTCAAATAAGCTTTGGAGTGAAAAGGTTTCCTGTCATATATGGTCTAAAGCTCACCACCCCTTTTCTTAACTGAGATGTCTGGATGAAAATGTTATTAATAAATTATACCCTTGATTTTGACTATTTTCCATTATTAGTTATATTCTGTATGACCTAGAGGCCCCACAGAGATAGGGGCTCTATTATGTTAGGTGCTGTACAGACAGAGTCACTAAAGCATTTTAAAGCTGCTTATACAGCTGTACTTTTCTTTTCATTTTCCCCTACAATGCGTAGAATTTAAAAGCTCATTCTGAACACTTATATTTTAGGCAAATTTAATACAGTATTAAAAAGCATGGAACCAAATTCTGCTCTCCTGCATGTGGGTCAAAAATGTGGGATTACTCCACTTAACTTTCTGATCCAGAATTTTAATTGAGTAACTCCAGATTTGCACCCATGTGATGGAGAGTCGAATTTAGCCCATTTAAGGCCTGCTTCAAAGCCTACTGAAGTCAATAGACAGACTCTTACTGACCTTAATGGACTTTCGTAAAGGTCCTCACTGCATTTCCTAATTTGTCCCTAAATTAAGCTATATTGTTCTTGGAACAGTGCTATGTTGGTAAAATAAAGGAGAAAAAGAAGAGTAATCTATGTTTATTTTTGTAAGAGCTTAGGGAGAAGGTCAGTTTTGAATTGTGTTTGGGGTCAGGTGTTTTAGGAGATAGAATTAGGATATGAGATTGAACAATATGAAAAAATGAAAAGAAAACATGATAATAAATATGTTCTTGTTTAGAGACAATACAGATTTCTCAGGGGTTCTCTGAATTGATTCACTGGTGACTCTTCCAAAGGCAGTGTACCGTGCTGGAATTTTTCTTCATAGTAAACTACAGAGCAGCAGTCACTAAGGCACGTATTTACTATATGCATTACATATAAAACAGTTTGCTTTTAATAGAAGAACATGATGCTCAGCATGGGCATTCTCCAACGCCACTGTTTTCCTGTTGAATCCAGTGCTGTAGAGACGGAGAGCAAGCCAACATTAGTGTATTGTTTTCTGAGTAAGGATCTGGGAGAATGTACTGCAAAAATAAAATAAGTAGCTGCTCAAAATTCTGCCCAAGAAGTCAGACTACTGCAAATTCACTTTGAAGTGAAGTAAACAGGTGTTTTGATTTGTACTTATAAAATTTACTTTTCCAACAGAAAAGGCATTAAAGGCACCTTTCAAAAACAAAGAGTAGCAAATAATAATAATAATAATAAAAATACAAGTCTCAGATGCTCAGGGTTTGCAAACAGACTCTACAGCTGTCACTTTATCTAATAAAAATGCCAGACCAGCTCACTGTTGGGTCTGATTCCCCTCTCAATGATACTGCTATAAATGAGGGAATAACTCAATGTAATTCAATGGTATTGTTGCACTGGTACAACTCCATTGATTTTAGTGAGATTCCTCCAGATTTACCGTAGTGTAAGCAAAGGGAAATATAACCTATGCCATTTGGATTGGTGTGAAATTGCCAGTTCTAAATTAATGTATATACTGCATGGCATCAGAAATTTAAAGAAAAGATTGCTTTAAAAAGTAACTGATACAGCATGTTATCTATGCATAAAAATAAATAGTTATGGAACAAGAGCAGAAGATTACTATTAGGATGTCATATATCTCTGAAGTTTTCCAACGTGAACAACAAAGGGCAGAAGGAACCACTGTTCAAAGAGCAATTCTCTCCAGATTCACCCTGCGCCCCCTCCACTGAACAACAAAATATGTTCTCTTAATCTACTTTAAGTATGTTCTCCCACACATTTCCATAAAAATGATATGCTACGCACTATGCATTACATGATGACACTGTACACAGGGAATCTTGGAAACTCCTGTTGTATTTCCATATTACATCTACTTGAAGTTACACATGTTGTCTATATTCAATTTATGAGACATCTGTGCTTCTTGTAGGGGACTCTCCATGCATCTGACCCAAACCCCTCTGAAGTCAACCTAAACATTTCAACGGACTTTGGATTCTGCTCTATAATACCAGTCATAAGAAGACTGTCATGTCTTGCCATTCTCTATTCCATTAAGAGTCACTGTTTTGAGGATAAGGCACAAGATAGACACTGGATAACCATGTTAATGAATCAGCAGTTGACTGACCTGCTTATTTTAATGTAAGTTGTTTAAGTGAGGACATCAAAATGTCTTCAGATTTCTGCTAGTGAATTATTTGTAAAAGTTAGGGCTCAGAGTCATACACAAACTAAGTTATCCTAAAATTGATTGGTACGAATAATATTTCACAGCCGTTCAGGATCACTGCCAGAAATAGAAAGAAAAAGGAAGAATGGTAAAAGTCGAACAGATAAAATGTAAACCCAGAGACAAAAATATATATAATTTTTTTTCAAAGCCACCAAGAGAAGTAACAACACCCAGTAAATACAATGGGAGCTTTGCATCTTTGATAGCTTTGAAAAGCTCAACCACAATCTTACCTTTGCCACTAACTTTGTCCAGTTGATGTCCGACCTCCTCAAGAGCAACAGGAAGCTCCAAACAGCTGCCACAGGCTGTAGGAAGCAGCTAGAAAAGGAGACGGCAACTACCCCTTTATATCTTTGATTCCGCACAGGAGAATAGCAGAGGCATATGTGCCACCTGCAGTAACTTACTAGCCAAAGTCTCTGACTCAAGTACTTTGGGCACACATACTCTAACTGTGGAATATATATGTTCATAATCACTGGGAGGAGAACTAAAGTATTGTTTAATCCTAACAGTAGGAACAAAGCATAACATGAGAAATAGGATTACACAACAATAAAAGGTCTATATGCATGTCTATCATACCTAAACCCTCCCCCACAGTGCAGGAAGGGTAGGAAGACCTTGGCAAGTGTCTGAGTATGCCTGTCCCTTCCCCAATAGTAAACTCCAGCAGCGAGGGGTGAGAGTTCCTCTATTCAGCACAGAGGTAAAGTTCCTCTTTTATCCAGCCAGAGTTTTCTTTCTTTCTATTTCACTGGCTTTTTGGCCTTTCTAATCAAAGTGTGCTCCATAGAAGATTGAGCCAACCTTCTCTGGGACAGTTGCCCTCTCAGTTTCTGGTGACGAGCCTCAAAGTGTTTAGAGGGCTGTCCGGGATGGGGGTTCAAAAACAGCAGTTTGCCTTGGGCGCCTCATTTGAGAAGACACCCAAAACCAAATGACATTGCGATCTGGTACATGAGGTCACAACACCACACAGGTTTGGCCTGGATGCTTCTCTGTCATGACTGGATAGGGAAACAATACTACTCCTACCCTCAGATCTCCTTCCAGAGGGCATAGGGGTGTGCACATTGGGATGGGAGAGAGGGACAGTGTTTTGCAGGAGGCATGCACACCTCCATGGCACTGCCCGGGGCTAGTCTATAGACAGAGAGTTGTCTGCATGAATATCCCTTGATAGTAGAATTTCTCATTTATAAGCATTAAACACTAATGAGACTAGCAATAGATGATGAAATATGACACTTTTTTCAAGCTCCAAAGATTTTATATAGATTGTATATAAATGGAGAGCTTCTGACATCACTGGAGACAATCTGGAACCTTTCAGAAGCACAAAAATAGTTGCATTTACTTCTTTAAACCTTAAGGAAAGTATAAGTCATCCTGAAATATAGCATCAGTGCTTTGAAATAGTCAACCTTGAACAAGCTTTGGAATCTTTCACAAGGTATGGAACAGAACTCTGATCAAATGAGTTGAATTTCAGCATCATTTGAATGCATCTTACCCTTAGGTTTACTTAATTATAAAAGAGATACTAGAAGCGAGATGAGGCTAGAAAACTGTTAGTTAAAATTCTGCTTCTAACAGAAAAGAAAAAGCCTTCCATGAGATTCAACAAGGATACCCTGTAGAAATTAGGGTAAAATGCACATGTTTATTAATCACGTGCAATACACAGTAGCTTGTAATTTTCAGTGTTTACAAGAAAGCATTCTAAAGTTTTTAAAGGTATATTACACTGCTCTACAGCCAAAATGCTTCTGAAACAAATGTAGTCCAACTTTACTAATTCTGGGTCACTGAGAACGAAAATGATGCTTAAAATTGTTTTCAAGATATGCTATTGGGTCAGTATATACAACCCTTGACTTGGGAATGGCGGAGGATAAGTGAGTTATAAAAGGAAGGGTTCTCAATTTAAACCAGAAATGACTAAAATACATCTTTGACTGGATCGATGAATAAATCTATGACTGGGTTTGGACAGTACTTGCTTTTTAGACAAAACAATGAGTGATGCAATCTGAAGCTGGTATTGCATCATACATGATATGAATTGCATCATGTTATTCCTAGAAGTCATGGATGATGCAATCATAACGAAGCTTACATCACTCTGCTGAACAAATTGCCCTATATCAGCTCTAGAAATCATACAGTGTCCTGCTCTCTTATTTGTCAGTGTTTGATTTTGCAAAGGACACATTTCTGTTTAGCCAAAGTGAGCAGAGATGCCTCGTACTTGTGTGAACAGTGCAGATAACTTCTGCTATGTTTGTGGTGAAGTGACTTTTGCATCACAAAAGCGCAGTATAACCACTATGGTTAAGAAAGCCTATCATCTTTATTTTGGCTGCAAAATTGGAGATCAGGACAAGAGGTGGGCCCCACACATATGCTGCAACGCTTGTGCAACAAATCTTCACCAGTGGTTGAACAGGAAAAGGAAATCTATGCCTTTTGCAATGCCAATGATTTGGAGACAGCCAACAGATCATACCAGCAATTGTTACTTCTGTATGGTGCCTCCAGTTGGGAAAGGTGTGTCAAAGAAGAAAAATGTGGACTGTGCATTATCCAAACATTCCATCAGCTATACACCCAGTACCCCACGGAGAAGGACTGCCGGTTCCTGATGCACCAGAATCACTCTCACTTGAGTCAGACGAGGAAGAGGAAGAGGCTGAAACTTCTGGTCCTGAACCATCAATGTCACAGGACCCACATTTTCTTCCATCCTCCTCCTCTGAACCACACCTCATAACACAAGGTGAACTGAATGACCTTGTCAGGGATTTGGAACTACCCAAGAGTAAGGCAGAGCTGTTGGGCTCCAGACTCCAGCAGTGGAATCTCCTGGCAGGCTATCAGGGCAAATGGAGCCCATCAATGCTCGCAGACTATTGCTGGACAGTGACAAGAGATGCTCCATTTAATGAATACAAGAGACAAGCCAAGAAGCACCAAGTAGACACTGAATAGGACTAAACTATGTACATAATAGTTTTTTGCCTTTTGTTTCATAATACATTTTATTTATATAACCCTTTTGCTGATTTTTAAAGTGTTACATAAATAGGACAGGTGAAATATTATCATGTAAAGCAACCATAAACACATGAAAAGACCTAGGTTTACAATTTATGATTAAACCTCTACATCTACACAATATACATAGACATAAAATGTAAAAACTTAAATATCTTAGAAACAGTAGCCAATCAGTTGTTTTAATTGTCATATTTGAATTCAGCACATCAAAATACATAATAAATATCACATTTTATCTCTGAAGCAGACGACTTCTCAAAAATTGTAGACTGGTGTTATTATTCAAAATACGTATTATAATAGTGCCTTCTGGCCCCACTTGATATTAGAGCCCCACTGCTCTTGGCAATGTATAGACATACAACATGAGTCCCTGCCCTGAACAGCAAAGGGAGTTATTTTAGTTATAGAGAGCTGAGGCCTAGAGAGATAAAGTGACTTACCCAAGGGCACTACGGAAGTCTGTAGCAGAGAAAGGAACTGGATCCCAGTCTCCTGTGCATCAGTCCAGGGCTTTAACCCTTCTTCCGAATGTTGTATCCTTTTCAGAACTGATATTTTCAAAACAAATAAGATACCATACTATATACAGTGGTCCTGGGCTTTGAAGGAATATATAATCTATATTTTCACAAGCCTTCAGTTAAGGATTAATTTGAAGTATGGGCCATATTCTGTTCTCGGATATGTTGGTTTAAACAGAGTAATTCCACTGATTTCAGCAGAGTTATTCTAGATTTATAATGGTATAATTAAGAGCAGACTTTGGCTAGTGTAAATGAGATCAGAATAAGACCCTTTGGATCTGAAGTCTGTCACTGATCCAGGACTTAACATTGCTCATACTGTACCTAGAACCACTGTAATTTTTCCAGGAGAGAACAAGCGGAAGAAAAAATATCCCTAACACAGTTGTTTTTATAAAATCAGATAAGACCCCTGAATGAGGGTTTTGTGCCAATCTGTTCTGCTTAGAAGTCAGGCTGCTGTCAGCCTTAGGTAATGTAAATCGCAATAACCCCGTTTTGACATGACATGTACATTGATCATTTTGCATGATGATACAAAGCATAAATCAGCCCTGGCTGATCAGAAACTTCTCTTAACCTTGATGATCTTTTCAACAGCCTTGAAGATAGAGCTGAGCTGAAAAAATCATGGATGGGTCAGGGTCAAATTGAAAAAAATCTCCCACAACAACTCAGTTTGAATTTAGTCTAAACCAATTTTTTCAAATTTTTTCATCAAATTTAAAAACTAAAACTAAACTAAAATAATAAGAATTTTGATTTGACTGAAATATATCAGGTTAACAAAAAACTAATTTGTTGGTTTTTCAATTTGAATTGACTTTTTGAGAGGTATTTTTACTGTGTGTATGTTTGTGTTTAAATTTGGTCAAATTTAAAAATAAAATGCAGTTTCAAATTAAACATTTCTGAAATGGTCAGAATGAAATATTTTGACATTTTGATTTTTTTTTCAGGCAAAACTATTGATTTAGCTTGACTTGGATTCACCAATGTATTTGAGTGAAATTTCTATTCTCAACAAAAAAAAGTCACCCAGTTCTACTTGATGATTCGACTTTTGTAGAAAAACAAAATGAGAACATTTCTTATGGTTTCATTTTCAGTTGGCACTGCTCTAATTAACAAATCTTTTAAAAGAATCAAAAAGAATGTTGATCTCTTTCTTCTCTTCCAATATTCATCTCTTTTGATTGCAGGAGTGTTTATATTATCTTAACATGGATCCTGAAAACTAACCCTTTACTCCTCGTCGTTCTGGTTAGAGAGTTTCCAAGAGGTACTTCAACAATGACTAGATTATCTTAGTCCTGGATCTTCCTTAGGGTACTCAATATTCCATAGTTTTATGTACAGTGATTTTATGCTAGTAGAAATTATTCTGGGCATACTTCAATCTTATTCAAGTGTCACGTCAATGCTTTCTCAATAAACAGCAGCGCTTTTTGACATATCTGCTAATAAGTGCTTTATTCATGTAATCATTCATTTATTGTAATCTTCAGTCTTTTTTTTGGACCAGTCACTTTTTAATTATTTGTAACTAATTAACTGACTATATTATATCATATAGCACTGAATCCAACCCCACTGATCCAAAAAACTGTAATGGTATTCAGAATAAAGAACAGTGAGAGTTTCTTGCAAAAGTGGGCTGAGAAACGGAAGACTTTGCACAGAGAGGATAGGGAAGCTGCCAATGTAGAACTCTGTCTAATAATGGTCTTCTGAGAAGCTGGTGAATCATCTGTAGACCTATGAAGGAGGCTCTGCATGAGATGACATGCTGTCCTGCAAACAGTTAAAAGTAAAGGTATCAGACCTCCGGTACTGGAATCATAGAACCATAGGGTTAGAAGGGACCTCAAGAGTCCTCTAGTGTAAACCCCTGCCAAGATGCAGGATTTGTTGTGTTTAAACCATTCAAGCCAGATCGTTATCCGGCCTCTGTTTGAAAACCTCCAGTGAAGGAGCTTCCACAACTTCCCTAGGCAGTTTGTTCCACTGTCCGACTCTTCTTACAGTTAGGAAGGTTTTCTTGAGATTAAGGGCCGCCCCAGGGGGCGGGCGGCGGGGGGGCAAGTGGGGCAATTTGCCCTGGGCCCCACAGGGGCCCTCATGAGGGTTTTTCGGGGGCCTGGAGCGGGGTCCTTCACTAGCTCAGGGTGCCCTGGAAAACTGTCATGGGGCCCGGGCCTCTGGAGCATCTTCCATGGCAATTCAGCAGCGGGGGGTCCTTCCACTCTGGGACCCGCTGCCTAAGTGCCCCAAAGACCTGCGACAGCAGGTCCCAGGGCGGAAGGACCCCCCTGCCACAGTGCTGGGTCTTTGGTGGCAATTCGGCGGCAGGCGGGGGGTCCTTCCGCTCCAGGACCCGCCACCGAAGTACCCCAATGTTTTCTGTACTATAGTCTTTAAGGAGGTATTCAACAGAGAGGAGTTCATTACATTATAAAAATAAAAATAATGAAACTAGACTTTAAATTAAGTAGTTTAATTGGGTTGCTATTTTTTTTTAGCCCTTTCCCCTAGAATTGACAAAAAAAAACATAAGTGGAGCTTTTAAACTTGGGTTAGGTGAGTGTGAGAGAAAGAACAAACACCACACTTTCATATCCTCTCCCTAAGCCATTTGTCCCAAAAAACAAACTGCACATAACTATGCAGAAAGCCCCCATTTCACTGATTTTCTCTTCTAAGAGCTTTACACAAAAGATTGCTACAAAGATCGTTTTCTTCTCCTGTGTCTCTTCCTCAGCCTCCATATGGGTAATTCTTCTGAACACCGTTAAAGTTTCTCATCTTCATCTTTAAAGCTCTGCGCTATGGATTCTAACTCTGGGGGCACTAAAGAGGTTTCAGGGGATCACTACAACCGTCCCCTTTCTTTATGGCTAGATGGGAGGTGCATCCCAACTCTTTTCTCTGCAAGACCATGAAGTCACCATGAGGAAAAGATTGAGAAGCATTGCTCTGCACAGCTTCACTCCAAGTGAATTTCCACCTACCCACAGTGGAAACTTCTCTCACAAGTGTGCCATTTGTCTTCCTCACCTTCGTTTGACCATGTGACTATTCCCAAGCTGCCACATATACTGGGAAGAGCCTCCCATCAACCTCTGCACCAACCACCCCTCAGCTCTTTCAATTCATTCCTACAAGCACATCGCTTATGCAAGCTACGTGTGCTGAAAAGATTCTTACCCACAGTCCCATTGACCAATACCTGTACTGCTACTGTAAAAGCTCAAAACATTATAAGCCAGAGCAGTAACCTTATTCAGGCATTTCAGTTCTCTAGAATACCATATGTATGGAGCTCCACATAAACTGAAATTTACTTTTTCAACAACGGATAAAAAACATACTGTTGAAAATATTTTATTTTAGCCTTCATGTGTTAAATAAGACTACAGCTAAATAGCCTAAAATCACAGTACTGTTCTGTGAATCACAAGAGAGCAGAAAAATTGAAATTTTCTACTGAGTATAGAAAGTAATCCACAGAGGGACAGAGACAAGACTAAAGAGATGGAAAACTATACTGAGTGCTTCACCAGTGCTGCTGTTCTCTGAACAGTAATCAATAAAAGAATAAATAAGCTGCCAAGTTGAGCATATCTTATCCCTGGATTTCTGCCATCATTCTCTAGAGCATGTTTAGGGAGAGAAATAAGTTGATTTCTACCGAATTTTTATCCAAACTTTCGTTTTTGAAACAAAATACAAATCTTGAGCTAACCCTGAAGAATTCAGTTCCCCGTACTGCAACCAAAAGGGTGAGTAGACAATTCTTTCTTCTGAAGTAGCAGGTATATAAGTTTCTCTTTGTGCTTAACTAATACATGGAAAGTTCCTTTTTACCATTTCATGAAAAGCCCTCCACAAGATCTGTTCAGAAAAAGTGCAGTATTTGTTCATCATCAGCTATAAAAGAATAAGAGTCAATGACCAAGAACTATTTAAAAGAAAAATTTGATTAAGTTTTTCAAGTAAGCAAGCATCTGATGTGGGTGATTACTTTCAAAACATTTCTAACAAATGTTTCAATACAAAATTGAATTTGCTTTCACTCTGATCATTTCTTATTCTCTTTCGTAAACATTTTAACAAAACAGCAATGTTCATGAAAGCAGTTAATGTTAAGCAAATAGCAACCAAAAGATCTGTGGGAAGTGGAGTTTAAATAATTAAAGCCACATTTTCACACTCCTGATACTAAGATTTATGCTCATCCAGTCAGGGAACAGAATCAATATCATGTGACCTATATATCCAATAAAAACTAAATAACAGTTCAAATTTCAAAAACTCACAATAAATGGTTCATGCACAATCTACAGAGCAAGAACTACATTTAAAAGCACCTACACAGGGTAACCCACAATACACAAAGATAAATATTATCTTGCAGTTCCATAGAACAAGCTGAACTGAATTTTGCTCTAACAGCGAAGTTCAAACACTGTTAGATATGAAGAATACAGACAGGGCATTCTTTGCCAAAACGACAGCACTGAGTACAAAATGAATTTTCTGAAATATAAAAGTCAGTTAGTTAGTTACAAATAATCAAAAATGGGTTCTTTAAAAAATTTAGACTCCTGTTTCAGACCATGCTTTTGTTCTGGATCATCTTAATAATGCAGACTAACTTCCCATGTAGTTAAAACTCAGAAATCCAGTGAATTGTTACATTTGAAGAATTTTATTTAAAATTAATGGTCTTTTTTTGCCACTATTCTTCATAACTGAATGTTCTTCTGAAGAAAATTCCACAAAATTCTTTCAACAAGGCTGCAATTTCCTATTGCTCTCAATGGGACTGAAGCAACAGAGCATGCCCCAGAAGTCTTCCTAGGATTGGAGCTTTATTTTGTAAGAGGAATTTGGGAAGACCCAGCCTTTAGAACATTTTTCTGCACTGAAACAGAGGTAGTGGCTGAATTGGGTTAAGTGCTAAGGTATCCTAAAAATTACCCTTATAAGTTTGTGGAACAAACTATTTGAAAAAAAAGATAAAGATGGAAAGGAGTCACCACTTAATTCAAAATACATTCTCTAAATTGGTTTTCTACGGACTAGAGAGGTCATTTTCCTTAGCAAAACTCACTTAATGAGCCGACAGATTTCAGCTTTTAATGGAAAAAGCTTACTGTCCCTTGATTTGAACGCATGACCTTTAGCTAGCAATAATTCATGAAGTCTGCAGCATTGGTATGTTGTATTTCCCATTGTTGACTCCTTTTATAACCTTTGTAACAGTAACTTTTACTGGGCAAGCCTGACCTCTGACCTCTATATATTTCTTATATATGCTGCCTTCGGGCTGTACTTTAACTGCAATTCTAGCAAGGCTTGCGCATGGAGTTCTGAGTCTCTGGCATGCTGCCCTTTAATATTAGCCCATGGACAGCTTTCCTGATGTTTAACGAGACTATTGCTCCTCCTAGCACGATATGTGGTTAACGACCATTTTAGCTGCTGCTTGAACATAAACATGCTACATGTCAGCTTGTTTCTATAGAAACAACACTCAGTAAGAGAGACACTGCAGGTCATTGCTTCTCCAAAGACAAACTAAGAACCGCTAATGCATGAAACCTCAAATTATTTTCCCTCTAAATGAGAACATTGTCAGTCCCCATCAACACTTCTAGATTAGCAATACTATATGCAAAAAGTGTAGGCCTACATTTTCATAGGCAGCTACTGATTTTGGGTGCCCAAATTGGACACCTTAAAAAGACCTAATTTTCAAAAAGTATGGAGCATACTCCCTATCTGAAATCCAGGCCCTTTTAAGGTATCTCAAGATTGGTACCCAACTATCATAACCTTAGTCCCAGATTTGGACCTTAGCGTCCAAAATATGGGGGTTAGCATGAAAACCTCCAAGCTTAGTTACCAGCTTGGACCTGGTACCTGCTGCCACCACCCAAAAAATTAGAGTGTTTTGGGGCACTCTGGTCCCTCTGAAAAACCTTCCCTGGGGACCCCAAGACCCAAATCCCTTGAGTCTCACAACGAAGGGAAATAATCCTTTTTCCCTTCCCCCCTCCAGGTGCTCCTGGAGAGATACACAGACACAAGCTCTGTGAAACTACACAGAGTGAATCTCCCTCTCTGTTCCCAATCCTGGAAACAAAAAGTACTTTCCTATTCCCCCAGAGGGAATGCAACATCAGGCTAGCAATCCAACACACAGATCTCCCCTTGATTTCTTCCTCCCACCAATTCCCTGGTGAGTACAGACTCAATTTCCCTGAAGTAAAGAAAAACTCCAACAGGTCTTAAAAGAAAGCTTTATATAAAAAGAAAGAAAAATAAGTACAAATGTTCTCTCTGTATATAGATGATACAACACAGGGTCAATTGCTTAAAAGAATATTGAATAAACAGCCTTATTCAAAAAGAATACAAATCAAAGCACTCCAGCACTTATATTCATGCAAATACCAAAGAAAAGAAAACCATAGAACTTACTATCTGATCTCTTTGTCCTTACACTTAGAAACAGAAGACTAGAAAGTAGAGCTACTTCTCCAAAGCTCAGAGCAAGCAGGCAGCCAGAAAACAAAGACAAAGACACTCAAATCCCTCCACCCAAAGTTGAAAAAATCCGGTTTCCTGATTGGTCCTCTGGTCAGGTGCTTCAGGTGAAAGAGACATTAACCCTTAGCTATCTGTTTATGACACCAACCAACTGAGACATTCAAAAATCACTAGTTACTTCTAAAAGCTTAAGATGCAATTTATGATTTCCAGACTGTCCCTAACATGGAAAGGCCTCTTATTCCAGTCCAGTCCACCATGTCAGTAGCCACTCACACATGTCACTGAAAACTCCCCAAAAGAAGGGTTCTATTTTTTTCATGATGCCCAAATGAAATATAAAAATAGAGACTGGGATTTTCAAAGGAATCGGAGATTTGGGTCCATCTTCCTTGGACTCATATGAAAATCCCAGGCACAAACTTTAAAAAAAAAAAAAAAAAAAAAATCACAGGAACGATTTGTTCTGTATTGCTTAGTTACATTATTTATCTTTCCTGAATGGATGACTTATACCCAACCAACACAAATGATATGTTTTACAGTAAATTATACAATTTAAAGATCTCACAGCAAATATTCAAGATTAAAATGTACTTTTCATGAGTATTCATGTTAGTAAAAATGTAAATGTTCATGGAAAGCAGACACAAAAGGCTTTCAAATAAGGGTGTATCAAATCAAATGATTATTCACACTTTTTTACTATTCCCACAGTTCTGTAACTAATATGTATAGCAACTAGCTGGAATAGGAAGAGACCTAATTAAAGACAAATAACATACATTCAATTAATATTATATAATGAAATCAATACAAATGTATTTCATTTGTACCTGGGTGTTTCATCGCTCATTTAAAATACATCAGGAAAACACAGATAGTAGGTGGACAGCATGTTAAATAAGCCAAAAAATGTAGAAAACATATCCTGTCAGAGATAAAAGATGTAGTGGGGAGAAGGAATGAAATACACACTTTGTGGTTCCTTTGACAGCAGACGGAAGTGTTCGTGATCAGGCCCACTGGGTCACCGCCCAGGTTTGAAAAGATTTCAGCTATTAGAGACTATGCTGGTCTAGACTGGTCACAAATTTCAATAAGCGTTTACCATTGCATTGTGTCCACATAGTCAATAGGTAGGCTGCAGTGGAAGTATAAGGAAGTATCAGTGGAAATCAAAGGATGACTAAAATTAGGAAGTCTAAGTTGTAAGTAAATGAATAGACAGAGAGGAAAGTCATTTAGAAATGCAAAGCCAACTATGATTTAAAGTGGGGAGCATACAAATGTAGGACTTATGGCACCAGCCCCAAGAGCTAAGGATACCATTGGTGACTCCCCTATCCAGCTCTGCTGTTAACAAATTCCCCATCTAGCACTGGGTATGATAGCTTCCCTAACTCGAGTCTTTGCTGCTATGACCTTGCAGTAGGGCCCTGCCCCAGCCTGCTCCTGCACTCCAAACTGCTCACTCCTGGAGCCCCCTTTTGTATTGAAACCCCTCAACCCCAGAGCCTGCACCACCAGCCACAACCCTCACCCCCTCCTGCACCCCAAACCCCTGCCCCATCCCAGAGCTCTCTTCCGCACCCTGAACCCCTCATTTCTGGCCCCACCCTGGAGACAGGACCCCCAGCCAGAGCCCTCACCTCCTCATGCACCCCAACCCCTGCCCCAGCACAGTGAAAGTAAGTGAGGTTGGGGTAGAGCAAGCAATGAAGAGGGGCAGTGGCCTAGGGGAAGGGGCAAGGCAAGGGTGTTGAGTTTTGTGCCATTAGAAAGGTGGCAACTCTAAGTAGCCAGGCAACCCCTAGCATGTATCACACCATTTCCACACTTGACTCACCTCCATCAGGATCTCAGAATGCTCTGTGTGATGGAGGGATCCTGCAAGTGAAGAAGAAGAGCAAAAATCCTGCTCTAAATCTATCAGGGAGGCCCCCTTAAACCAAGGTATTTTCCTCTTAGGCCCTGTAGTGGGGCAGCTGCCCCACTCCCATGGAAAAGGGGTTAAAAGCAGCCCTGGAGAGGGCTGCAGCAGGGAGAGGGATTAAGAACAGCTAGGGGAACCTGACCGCAGCTGTGGCTAACTTAAGTGGGTCCAGCTGGACCTTATAAGAGGCTGTGGGCCAGAATCTAAGGAGACTCTCTCTTTAGCTTCTGAGAGAGGAGGACTCGGTTGCCTGGAACCTGAGCCGGGTACCTAGGGTGGAGCAGTGCTGGGGAAGGGCAGAGGGAGCTGGGGAGCTCCAGCCTAGTAAAACCCCAGGCTGCAGGCCTTGTCAAAGGCCTACAAAAGGTACTGGGGCTGCAGAGGGGCAGCCCAGAGATAGGCAGAGGCAGCTGGTCCAACACCCCCTTGCCGATGATGACTGATTTATAGACTGCAGTCTGTCCCAGTGAGCGGGGGCTAGATGGTGATTGGCAGTAGTCACTGAGGCAAGCTGGGGATAGAGGGTTGGGAGTTCCCCTGAGTGGGGAGACCTAGATTGTGGGTTGCTGCTGGGGGCAGAACCCCGATATAGAGGGGCACTGGGGTCCGGGAGGGACACTGGTCTGCAGAGGATGCTCTGGGCTGGAAGAGTTAATTCCCAGGATGACCAGCAGGAGGCTCCTTGCCCCACCACACACCCCTTAACTATTTGTGCCACAGAGCAGGCAGACTGCTCCCTTCCTGAGCCCTGTAGGGTACCCAGTGCTGGCTAGCACTGAGGATTGAACCAGGAATCTCCAGCCCTGAACCACTTGAGCTAAAGAACCAGATACTGCAGCTAGGGGCTGTAACAGATTCACATCCTCTCTGAATCAGACAGAGGGGAACACACACTGTCCAGTAGGTTACATGGGCAAGCTCCTTCCTTGAATGCCCAATGGAGTAATGCAGCTGCTCATCACCCCCAATGAAGAGTGGCTATGTCTAAGCAGCAAGTCTTGCAATTCTTTCATACAAGCCAATGTGTATCACTACAAACAGAACTGAGGGGTCTAAAGGCTCCTAACTGCTGAAGGCAACTGGATTGGTTAAAAAAGGGTATGTCCACCCAGCTTAGTCTCTCGGACAAGAAGAAAGTATTAAATATCACACACTGAATCCTCACACTCAGTTTTGACAGGCATTTATTTTGCCACGCAAGGAAGAATCACAATTTGGCAAGTCGCGAAGAAACCTCCCTTGCCCCCGCCCCTTTTGTATTTAACATCTCAATCATTTCAAGACACGTGGGCCTCCATCACTGAAGTTGTCTGCTCATACACAATTAGCGGGAAAGTTTCATCTCTAGATTTTAAACAAGTATGAATTAGGCCAACATTTTCAAGAGCAGTCACTCATTTTGGTTGTCCATTTGTCAGAGAGAAGTGCCTCAAGCTGGGCACCCAAAAACAGAGGAATCTGAAATAGATCGATAGTTTGAGAAATTTCATTCTTAATGCCTATAACTAATTATTTAAAATGCAATGTTGATGTTCTCCCCTATTTGACTAAATGTTCTGCAAAGCTTTCTGCAAAGTATTCTTCCAGATCTCTCCCTGGCTGCTTCAGCAGGCTCAGAACCAGCCCTCTTTCACACACACACACACACACACACACACACACACACACACACACACACACACACACACACACACACACACACACCTCTTTTCCTTCCTTTACCTGCAATGCCCTAGACTTTTTTTTTTAATTTTAAGCCCAATTTCCTATTGTTCTGCATTAGCAAGATTGCAAAATCCTTGATTAACTTTAGAGAACCAGCAGTAGTTTATGCCCACTGTTATTTATAACTTCCTGCTGCCTCATCAGCTGCCGGCTGTTTTTCATGCTTGCTTCTATTTATCATAATTTAAAGAGAGAAAATCCCCTTGCTATCTCTCTCATTTTGCCCAAACACCTGCTTGATATCTCAACACCTACTTTGAATTAAGCAGTACTTTCAAAAGCAGGCTCACTTGCAGAAATCCCCATTTCCCCACAACCCAATCAGATGTGCTAGCAATTGCAGGAGGGAAATGTCCTTTCATTAATTAGGCAAATTTAGCACATCCCTTTTATCATACTTACTAATAGTTTGTTAGGCTAAAACCCCAGAAACCTTTTATACAAGTGTTATTTTTCTTAAAAAAAAATAAACCAGCTGCATCGTTATCAACAAATGAGTATTTTTTTGGATGAACTAAAATCTAATTTTTAAATAAATTAAAGCATAATTAAAATCTGGAATCATTTATATACACAGCTTTGGATATATATGTGTGTATATATATTCTTTCTGATAACACATCTTCAAAATATTTCACAATCTCTATTAGAATGAAAGAAACAAGCAAATTTCTTCACAATTCTTTCTCCTCAATACCTTATCTCACTGATTTTTATGGTACAGAAGGAAGTCAAATGAAATACATTCTGAATATGGGGATCACATTTTTCAATAAGCAAAACTCCGTGAAATTAGGTAAAAACATAGGCCTGCATCCTGCAAACATTTAAACAAGTATGCATGGTACTCACTTATGACCCAATGCTGCAAAGACTTACATAGGTTACTCCTGAGGGCATTCTACATCAAGAAATTAAAAATTCTGCACACAATATTTTAAAATTCTGCAAAATTCTGCAAGCTATATTTGTCAACAAATAAATGCAGAGGCTCCAGCATGGCAGTGGGTTGTGCGAAAGTGGGAGATCACCCTGTAGTCTCCCCACTCCCGGAACACGGACTCAGTGGCGAAGCTGCATCCGACTCTGACACAGCACAAGGCCTGAGCCAACCCCAGAAACACCCTGGGGCCAGGTGCACCAGGTATGGGGCAGCAGGCTCAACCAAGGAGGATCCAAGTGTGGAGGGACTCAGTGTGAGAGTATCCAGGTGTGGGATTAGAGAATTCTGTGTGGGACAATCTGGGTGCAGGCAACCCAGCGGGGGGTCTAGGTGTGGGGGTATCTGAACGCACAGAGACTTGTTGGGGGGGTGTTCCAGGTGCAGGAGCAATGGAAGCTCTTGGAAGAAGAAGAATACAACAGAATAGGTCTCCAAATAAGAACATCTAGGCACGTAACTGAAAGACAACAGGGAAAACTATTAGCTTCAAGTATCCTGCCTCCAACAAAGATGTAAATCGCGTTTTGCAGGCTGGGAGTCTGGAAATCAAAGGACACTAAACAGTTAAAAAACCCTTGCAGAAGAGGAAGTGGTGGTGCAAGTCAATTGTCAGGGGTTGTCCAGGTGGGTAAAATGATCAGATAGGTGGGTTCTGCAGACAGGGCCAGCACTTCCATATAGGCGACCTAGGCAGTCGCCTAGGGCGCCAGGATTTGGGAGGGTGGCATTTTGCGGCCCTCGGCGGCAATTCGGTGGCAGGGGGTCCTTCCGCGCTCCGGGTCTTCGGCGGCAATTCTGCAGCGGGTCCTTCACTCTCTCCGGGACCTGCTGCTGAAGTGCCCCGAAGATCGGGAGTGCGGAAGGACCCCCGCCTGCCGCCGAATTGCTGCCGACTGGGAGCATGGAAGGGCACCTGCCTACGGTGCCAAAAACCCTGGCACCGCTCCTGTCTGCAGAGGGAGTCTGAAGAAATTGGGCCTGCCAGGCTAACATTGGGAGTATGGTAAATTCTAACTAGAGAGGCCTGAGTACAGACTGATTTATAGTTCTCAGATCAGTTTTCTCTATGATGCTTTTGTTCTAACTAAATACTTTGCTTTAAGAAGGCTGTTTGGTTACTAGATAGCACTGACATACTTCCTGGACGGAAACAAGCTGCAGATACTGAAGATAATTCATTGCTGATCAGATGGGATTCTAGCCCAGAGCCTGGTCTGAGAGAGTGGGAGAATTGTGTGATTCCACCCCCAAGAGAACTGAGGGGGGAGGCACCCAAGGAGCCAAGGGGGATGGGACGCAAGAGGTAGGGGTAGCCTGGTAACTGTGACAACTTGGATCAAAAACCCTCAGACATGCTGAGCAATAGGGAGCTGTGGAAGCTCAACACCTCTCAAAATCTGGTCACTTGTGTCTCAATGCTTTAAATCTAGGCACCAGGAGTTGAAAACTAACAGATTTTGACAAACTGGGCCTGATTCTTCTCTCATATCTGTGGATGTCAGTTATAATTTGACATCAATGAATTTACACCAGTGTATTATAAACTGCGTGAGAGGACAATCAGACCCACCTTAACTTCATTTTACCCATCTATAAATGATGAACATGAAAAAGAAGAGGCAGAACAATATAAAATTAGATGACAGCAGATGGGAAAATATCAAAATATTGGCTTCCATAAAAACAGATTGGGGGAAAGGATTCTAGTTTGTGTTACCAAACTGTGATGATAATCAGGATATCATACTGGCTTTTCAGTGTGTTTAATCCCACTGTGTAAATGGCAGGGATATCAAAATTATTTCTGTCAATCAAACAAAGCTTTTGTAGTAAAAGACCCCTTACAAAGAGCCCATTATACAATCTCAATTTAAACCACCCAAAGAGCGCATGCATGTAACTAGAAGTTAAATAACGAAAGTAGAGTTTGTGTAATACTCATCTTTCGCATGTCTTTAACAATAGCTGGCCAGAATCTCAGCCACTTTCTTGCCCTTTTATGATACTCCAGTGGTATAAAGGGCCATAAAGCTGATATAACTGGCAAGCTGGCCAAGCAGCTCTCAGGAGTGTTAAGTTCATGGCATATACACTGAGAAATAAGATAAAAACATCAAAATCTTGCTGGAAGTTTGCAATATAACACTATTTTTATTCTTAGAATCCAGAATAACAATACAAAGTAACCAAAAACAGATAGAGACAAAGAAGGCTGCTCTCTCAGGCAGAGAGGCACAATTCACCCCCACCTTGTTCTAGGCAGGCTTTTCCCAGATGGTCTTTGATCACACATTACCTTACAGACCCCCTACCCTGCAAGCAGGATCAGGAAGAAAAAATACACCCTTAAAGTGATAGCTTGCAATTCCAAACAGTCCTCAATACACCACAGGAGTATTGCTGGAAGATGAGATTGTAAGAGTGCTGCTGCACTCTGGCAACCTTCAGCTGGCTTAACAGCTCCTAAGAGGATATTCTAAGATGACACAAGTTAGAGCAGTCCTGAGACTTCTCCTACTTCTACTCGGAATTGGTTCTTCTTGGTGGCATAAAGATGAGGTACAATCAGACCCGGCGCTGGGCATAAGCAGAGTGGACAATTGCTTAGGGCCACAAGCAGCTCCAGGGGGCCCCCTGTTAATCATTAGTATGTGTTGAGGGAGGGGGGCAAAATATTCCTGCTTAGGTCCCTCAATGGACTAGCACCAACAATGCACAATGACTTTAGTGCCCTTCACCCCCAACTTCACCTACTCAAACCTGGCATGAAAGGCAGCTTGGCCACATCCAATGATGAGGGCCACTTTGTGGCCTTTTAACTGTGATGCTAGGGAAACCTTTTAAAATAAGCAATCCCACTGTTAAAAGCAATCTAGGTTTGCAGTAAATACATTCCAGGCTGAACGATATGAAAGCCTTTTTGCATAAATTTCACCTGCACCAAAATGAAAAAAGGTTGATTGACATACCCATATGGGCCCATTCCTGCAAGCTGCTGATTCAGACTGAAGCCGTGGTGAAGGAATATAAGTGGAGAATTAAGTCCCTTGAGGTTACATAAAATTTTGAACTCTCAAACCAGGCTCCACTTTGTTGAATCTCTGGGCCCAGTTCTGCTCAGGAACAGCTAGGCAAAATTCTGTAGTCATTGGCTTAAATGGAATTACCCCTGATTTGGATGAGAGTAAATAATTTTTGCTTTAGGCCTTCCGCCTTTCTCCACTGCAAAAGTCTAAGGACAGGCAAATCACTGATAGTACCAGTGTACTTGATCCTTCTACCAAAATCATCTCTGGCACAAAACTAGCTATTAAAAGGATTAGAACGATCAGCTACAGAAAATAAACCTGCAACATGTGTTACACATAGCAATAGGAATGCCAATGGCTGCCCAGACTCTTCTCTCAGATCCTCTTGGCAACATGCAGCTGATATTTTGGGCATGTAGATCTCCCAAAGACAGCATGACATCAATGGAAGACTTGCACTGTAAGGAGAGCAGAATATCAACATTCACTATACTCCCACGAGGAGGAATTTGAACTGAATTCCTTATAGGTTGTGATGCACACTGAGTTGCTGGAGGAGGAGATGGTGGGTAAGTAAGAGTAATATATGGTCCTATGTCTTTGAAGGGTTCTAACTGGCAAAACCAAAACATATATATAGAGAGAGATACAGGGAGTCTGCAGGGCATGTTCCCAATTAAAGAAAACTTCACTGTATAGGTGGCAGGCAAGCACCTGAACTCTGGAGGTTAGCTAACGTGCACGTCAGCAGCAAAGCTAGGGACAAGTCTGAATAAAATCAAAGAGCACAGCTCCGTTATTTATTGATGAGCAACACCTCTGCTGTGGTTTTCATGGTATATAAACCTCTACAAAGATGTTTGCGATGTTCAACTAGTATTATTTTAAGATGAAATACATCTGCTGTTCTAAAATCTGAATTAAATAGGAATTTGGAAATCTTCATTCCAGGTGAGTGGATGGAAGATTCCCACTTCATCAGTTTAGCATTCACCCAAGGACTCTTCTGAATAAATCAAAGTGCAGTTCATCAAAAACAAGATTTCATTCCAACCACTCTTCTTGGACTGAACAGACCAATCCTCCCCCAGGTGGGAATCAATTTAGTTCCACTGAACTCAAAAGAGCTGTGCCTATGTACACCAGCTGAGGATCCAGCCCATGATTCCACCTGAGTTCACATGGCTCTTCCTGCCTAATTGTCTGAGAAGCAGGCTAGTGGAATCGCTCTTACAGAACTTGCTTTTATTTTATGCTTTTTAAATGTTGCTCTAGATGCAACAGAGTTACTTGTTAGATACTTGCTTCGGGAAGCAACACCCTAGAGCCTAAAGCACAGTGATAACTTACCTGGCAAAACACAGCTAGTTTCCACTGATACTATTTTTATTATATATTTCTCTCACTATATTTTTTCCCCAGCATCTCCCACTAGGGACTTTGGAGTTACTGTCAGCTAGAAAATTATCAATTAACCAAGGGAACTCTTCCCTTCTCTGAAATTCTCATTAGCGAAGGTAGAAATAATTGACTTGCTTGGTATTGGCCCATATATTCTAGCTACAATACTAAGAATCTGTAGCAATGGTAATCAGATTGTGCATTCCTTACCAACTCCATGCTGGATTTTACAGGGCTTGTATAAGGCTTTCATGGCTATTAATTATAAGTGAGGTTGTAGGAATTTTAAATCCAATAGTGGAAATGGAAAAAAGTTGACTACCAAAACTCACCAGCTGAGATCAGAATGAACCAAAATCCCCAGTCCTTCCCTCTCCCGCAGGGCCACATGTCCCAGTCCGGCTTGGGATGTTGTTGAGCTCAGCTAACCAATTCCCACCATGGGGCCAGTGCTATGTGTTACTGAGTGGCCCTCTGCTCCCATGCCCTATAGCCTGTCTGGAATTGCCTGCCTTCTTCCCTCCAGGATTTATTTTCCCCTCCAGAGAACTATCCATTATTGGGGCTCCTTTTACTGTTCTCCTAAACACAAAGAGGGAGACCTGAAGAGGAAGCAGTTCACAAAGACCATGAGCAGGCCCAAGTAGCACAGCAGGCCTCAGTATCCTGTTCTCAGTGAGGCACTGTGTGCTGCCCGCCAAAGTGAGAAGATGGGCGGGGAGGAAGCCTAGCTGTAGAAAAGGAGAAAACAAAAGACGGGGGCTACAAGCAGAGACCTATTAATATTGGTCAGTTGAGTGTCAGGGACAGGATACTTCATATCAGCACATCCCACTGTAGTGCACCAGCACCAGCATTCTGGACAGATTTGCTCCAGGAACCACTCTAATCTAAAGATCATATTCTGATCCAAGACATGACTGCAGCAACCGTGGATTTCAGTGAAATCATGAGTGCATAACTCTTTAAGAATTTGACTATGTTAATACTGAGTAGTAGCACTCTACCAACAACTGCAAAAACACCCACCCCCTCTGATTTAAAATTAACAACATTCACCCCTCATTTACCTCAGTTAGCTCCACAGATGTGGCTCTGACTGACACATATCCTCAGGGGCACAGTGCCTATGAGCATATATACACTATTGAAAGATAGCTTCCTCTCTCAGACCACCAGTACCTGATTTTCTAACATTCAGATTAGGGCTGTCAATTAATCGCAGTAAACTCACATGATTAACTAAAAAAAAAGTAATCATAATTTAAAAAATTAATCATGATTAATCAGAGTTTTAATCGCATTGTTAAATAGAAGACCAATTGAAATGTATTACATATTTTGGAGGTTTTGCTATATTTTAATATATATTGTATTCTGTGTTGTAATTGAAATCAAAGTGTATATTTTTATTACTAATATTTGCACTGTAAAAATGATAAATTCAATTCACCTCATACAAGTACTGTAGTGCAATCTCTATCATGAAAGTGCAACATACAAATGTAGAGGGTTTTTTTGTTACATAACTGCACTCAGAAACAAAACAATGTAAAACTTGACAAACAAATTTATCTACATTTACAGGAGATGATGCTGCCCTCTTCTTACTTACAATGTCACCAGAAAATGAGAACAGGCATTTGCATGGCACTTTTGTAGCTGGCATTGCAAGGTATTTATGTGCCAGATATGCTAAACATTCATATGCCCCTTCGTGCTTCGGCCACCATTCCAGAGGACATGCTTCCATGCTGCTGATGCTCATTAAAAAGTACAGCAGTAATTAAATTTGTGACTTAACTACTTGGGGGAGAATTGTATGTCCCGTGGTCTGTTTTACCCATATTCTGCCACAGATTTCATGTTATAGCAGTCTCGGATGTTGACCCAGCACATATTCATTTTAAGAACACTTGCACTTCAGATCTGACAAAACACAAAGAAGATACCAATGTGAGATTTCTAAAGATAACTACAGCACTTGACCCAAGGTTTAAGAATCTGAAGTGCCTTCTAAAATCTTAGAGGGAAAAGGTGCTTTCAGAAGTCTTAAAAGATCAACACTACGATGTGGAAACTACAGAACCCAAACCACCAATAAAGAAAAATCAACCTTCTGCTAGTGGCATTTAACTCAGATAATGAACATGAACATATGTTGGTCCA
The DNA here is from genome assembly GCF_025201925.1 of Gopherus flavomarginatus. Lineage (NCBI taxonomy): Eukaryota > Metazoa > Chordata > Testudines > Testudinidae > Gopherus > Gopherus flavomarginatus. The sequence continues at coordinate 41,284,101 of NC_066628.1, read as the reverse complement.
CACTGCTTTGGATTGTTATCGAGCAGAACCCGTCATCAGCATGGACTCATGTCCTGTGCAATGGCGGTTGAAGCATGAAAGGACATATGAATCTTTAGTGCATCTGGTATGTAAATACTTTGCAGTGCCGGCTGCAACAGTGCCATGAGAACACCTGTTGTCACTTTCAGGTGACATGGTAAACAAGAAGCTTGTTTTTCTGAGCGATTGGCTGAAGAAGTACGAGGACTGAGTGGACTTGCAGACTCTAAAATTTTACACTGTTTTATTTTTGAATGAAGTTTTTTTTTTGTAAATAATTCTACATTTGTTAGTTCAATGTTCATGATAAAGAGATTGAACTACAGTACTTGTACTAGGTGAATTGAAAAATACTATTTCTTCTGTTTTTTTACAGTGCAAATACTTGTAATCAAAAATATAAAGTGAGCACTGTATACTGTATATTTTGTGTTATAATTGAAACCAATATATTTGAAAATGTAGAAAACATCCACAAATATTTAAATACATGGTGCTCAATTATTGTTTAACAGTGCTAATAATCACGTGATTAATTGTGATTAATTTTTTTAAATTGCTTGACAGCCCTAGCTTCAGATTAAATCATTGTTTATCTCACTATGGTATTAGACTCTGTACTGTATGGTTCCTGTGTCTAAAATGTATATTTCGGCAAGACAGTTAAAGATGTCTGTTTAAGAACACCCACTCTAACATGTAGCTCAGAGTTTAATTGCAAGATTGCCTCTTTTTCACCCCGTCCCCTTTCTTTTTGTATTCCCAGATTTTTTTTGTTTTTAAACCCTACATTTCTGTTCAGGTTATTAAATGTATTAGCTTCAACAGCTACTAGTAAAGGCACCAAAAATGTTCACCTCTGGAGGTTAAGTATGTAAAATACTGCAGGTGTGTATCAATAATTCATTAAGTATAATCAGTCTAGCAGTACACTAATTACCAAAACAATATGCATTTATTGAAGGAAAACAAAAAGCAATAAACATTTACAAAAATATGTATTGAAATAAATGTTCTGGAAGCAGCTACCCTGTTCAAACTAAATATCATTTACTTTACTTCAATTTAAAAAAACATTGAACTTCTGTATCATCACGCACATGCGCAGTGATTCTTTACTGAAGTCTATGCATGCTCTACTTACATGCATACTATTGCAGAATCATGGCTTAAACACATGAAAATATTGTTTCCAAAAAGGTAAATAGATCCCAGTTTTCTGAAGCCCCAAACATGCAATCAGAGGTACATGGGGTGGACCCCTGTGCTCATGCAGAGCCCCTTATTGATATCAGTGGGGCGCCACATATACACGTGGATATTTCTTCACAGATTAGATTGCAGGATTGGGGTTACACTTATTATAACAGTGCTAAAATTTGCAGAAACTCACTACTATTCACAGTATACTGTGAATATAATGAATAAGATATATAATCACTAGACTGTATTAGTAAGAAAAATAAATAAAGATAAATCTGGAACTCTGAAGAGACTTCCAAAACAAGGATGCATAAGACTAACCAAATCCTGCTCGTTTGCTCATGCAAATAGTAATGGAACTACTTTGGTTAGTAAAAGAAACCAAATTTAGCCCCAAGCAATGATACCATATTGCTCACAACCATTTATAAGTTTAAGTGAAATTAAGTAGCTTTGGGGAAGATCTTGAGCTGGTGTAAATGAGTATAGCTCCAATGAAGCTAGGGAGATTTATAGCAGCTGATGATGACCCCGTTTAGCTTTTTAAAGTTGCATTTTCGTCTTTTATCGCCAAGTTTTAATGGCACATAAGCATATACTTCCAGTGTTTAAAAACTGCACTAAGATATGGAAGCATAAAGAAACATGAAGTTTTTAATCTTTTATAGTAACATGAACATATTAGAAAACATCTATTGTGTCAATATAAATAGGATCGTCCCAATGGCTTCAGTGAAGTTATGCTGATTTACAACCGCTGAAGGTCTGTCATTAAATATCAAGTGCTGGTATTTTTTGGCATTGCTGTTTGCAGCATTTGCACATTCTGCACCAATAAAAACTGTCAGAAAGAGTCATTTGTCATACATCAGGTACACGTCAGGATTCAGGGGCTCTAGGTTCAATTCCTGACTCTTCCACTTCCTGTACTGGGCAAGTCATTTAATCTTCCTTAAATGTTCTCCATCTATAAAATAGAGATAATATTTCTTTACCTTACAGGGATGTTGTAAGGATAAATACATTAATGCATAAAACAACGTATTTATCTTTCCAGTTGTTAACACTGGAACGGTGCTGAGATATTACCTAAATTAACATGTATTTCTTGAATTTTATAAGTACATATATAAAGATTATATAAATAGCTTTCTTTTTCCTTTTCATTTGGAGCTGCTAACGTGACATTTCAAGACAGGACCAGACTGCTATTTCCACAGATCCACTGTTTTGCTGCTCACTTTTTAAACATTAGAAATCCCTTTTTCCACTTGTTTGGCCAGATGTCCCTATTTTATGGGGACAGTCCCAATATATATAGGTGCCTATTACCCCTCACCCTCATTCTGATTTTTCACACTTTGTCTGGTCACCCTAGTTTGGACTAGTATTTTTAGATGAGGTGCTTTAGTGCCTGATTAATTCATAGGCAAGGTTTGGGTCATACTATTTTGGTATTGCCAAATTCTGTTGGTAAACTGCACTCCGGCATTAAGGTTCTGCAGGGCTAGCTGTGTCATGCCCAGTTTAACATTAGATAGATAAGTGTTATTAAATGGGGCCTAAATGTAATAGAATTAGAGTGGGGAAATGTAGTAGTAAAGTAAATTATCTCTGTATGATCACATTATGTGGAAATAGGTTTTCTCCATTTTATATTTGCTTCTTGCCATCTTTAAGCACATACTTTACCTCTGGAATTTTAAAGAGAACTCAGAGTGACTGTGTACACTGAAATGTTTAATTAATAACCCAGTTAAAAATATATTTTTTCAGAATAGATATAAGCTTTTAAAGATTTACCATGTGTTTAGTGATGGCAATCAACAAATTCTTAATACTATTTAATGTTATTGGAAGCTGTACTCTCTGCATGGAAATAGAAATGAGCCACACTTAATTAGCTTTGTGATTTCAACAAAAGTTAATTGACAACAGCAAGTAAAAGCCCAGTTACGAATAAGCCAAGAAAATAGTTTAATTGAAATAACTGTTTGCAGTGTTTTCTCATATCAAAGTTTTATAATGAAAAGGCTGTGTTTTTTTCCTTAACCGATACTTTCAAAATATAAATGAAATGTGTCCTATAAATATAGTGGAAAGCAATGCAATAGTACACAGCTTGTTTGCTACTGCATTGACGTATATTCAAATTTTGCACTAATGTAGAGCATGATTGTTGATACCCGATTTTCCCCCAGTTTGGCTATAGATGTTCATAATAAAAACAAAAATTTGCTCACACAGAAAAATGCTGTAGTCATATTATAGAATGTCCATTTGAGTACTTCAGGTATTACATGATCAGCCTTTCTATAGGAGAATATCTGCTTCAGTTTACAACAGGTGACAGGTGTTTCATCTGTTGGGGCAGTAGGATTACATGACTAAGGTTAAGCATATGCTTAAATACCTTTCTATTTTTTGAGCCTCATGAGCTGGCTGAAAAATTTCCATCATAATTCTTTTTCGACCAAAAATTGGTCTTTCAACAAAACAAGGCTTTTTTTCCCCCATTAAAAATATTCTGGTTTCCAACAGACAAAAATTGATTTTTCATTGATAACTCGAATGCCCCCAAACTGAGATGTTTTCAGCTTTCAGCCAAAAACCCAAATGGTTTGAATTTTTATTTTTCACTAAAAAAACCCACAACCCAACAACAACAAAACCTCAAAAATTTTTCATGTAAGTGTTCTACAAAAATAAAATGTTTAGTTTTCAATCAAAATTTTTGGTAGAAAATAACTAATTTTCTGAGCCCCTCTAGATAATGTCTGAAAAAATTTGATAATGAAAAGCATAAGAAATATTTAGAATGATTTCCTTTGATTGGGAGTGCAAGTTCTTAGCTTCACCAAGCTCTTCTTCACATCTGGAAAAGGTATCAGAGAATCACAGCTAAATACCAAGGTGGGACAGATTGTTAAGCATACCTGGTTAACACATGTTGCAAGAAACCACTTTAAATGAAGTAGGCAATTAATACTGCCACAATCATAGGACATGGTTGTGATGAGCTATAAAAATCAATGTCTCTGTTGAGACCCTAATTTGTGTGTCTAGCAGCGTTATAAATTTAAGTTCCCAGGCTTGTCTTTTGAAGGTGGTGTGCAGGTTTCCTTTGAGGGTGAAGACAGAAGTGAGATATGAAGTGATCACTGTGTGAAATGTGTTCACCCACAGATGCTATGGTCTTTTATCAGTTTTCTATGCAAGTTCATTTGAGAGCATAGCGATTGTCTGGTTTCACCCAAATAGTAATAGTTGCACTAGATGCAGTTACACCGATGTTGTGATAAGCATGTGTAGGACCCATATATCTTGACAGATGTTGTGGGGGTACTGATCACCATAGCAGTGGCACTGTATTTGCTGGTTTTGCATCTGTTGTTCTGGAAGGGTCTGGGACTACTTTGAGTTGGTAGGTCCTCATCTGCAGGGAACTTGCTTCTGATGAGCTTGGCAAGGTTGAGGAGTTGTCTGAAAGCCAGAAGAGGGGGCTCCTGATTTTTTTTCAGGATGTAGCCCTCATTGAGTATGGGTTGTAATTCTTTAATAATAGTCTGTAGGATTCCACTGTAGGGTGGTAGCTGACAACTAGGGGTGTGTGGTCGACGGGGGTTCTTTTGCATTGAAGCAAGTTCTCTTAAAGTATTTGGGTGGCCAGCTTCAAGATGTAATCTACTTCTCTGATGAGTGTTCTTGTTTGGTGAAGACAGTTTAAGTTCATTAAGATGTGTACCCTAGATTTTCTCTTCAGTGTGTTCTGTGGTATTTGAGGGCCTGATTGTACATAACAGATTTCTTGGTGTGTCTAGGGTGGTAACTGGCGCTTAGGAGGTAAATGTGGTGATCTACGTGTTTACTGTATATAGTTGTCTGTAAGGTTCCGTTGCTGAAGCTGATCATGGTCTCCAGGAAGTCGATTATGGCATGGGAGAGTTCTAGAGAGAGTTTGATGGATGGGTGGTAATTGTTGAAGTTGTGCAGAAGTTCTTCCGGACACTAAAAATCATGGTCTCAGAGACACTGATTTTATGGCTCATCACTATTTGTTTTGTAACATACAGTAACCCTCCTTTGTCCTATAACTGCAGAGATGTCATTTTCCCACTTCATTTTATATAGTTTCTTGCAACATGTGTTAACCCCTTCTGCTTAAAATATCTGCCCCATCTTGTATTTAGCTGTGACACTCTGGTTGTCTTTCCCAGACCTGAAGAAGAGCTCTATGAAGCATGAAAGCTTGTCTCTTCCACCAACAGAAGTTGGTCCAGTAAAAGATGTTACCTCACCCACCTTCTGTCTCATTTTTTCCTCATAGTTCAGAAACAGTCAACATCACTTTATGGCAGAAGAAGTGGGGAAAATAGCCACAAAATGTTGTAAATAAATATCTTAACTCTAAATTAGTTCCTATTCTGGTACATACTATGCATATTGTTTATCATAATAAAAAGAATTTATTCATGTCTGAATATCAGTAACATCATAGCAGAGTTTTCAGAAGCCATAACTTCTGAAAGGTCAGCTGCTGGCCTTCTAGTGATCTGCTACACACCATCCATCTATCTCCTCACTGGTCATCCCCTACTACAATGACCCTCCACCATTCCTTCCACAATAACTTTCTCAAGGTTACTTTCATCTCTACATCTAATGTGGCCAAAGTACATAAATCTGCATCTGTTGATTTCCAGCATGAGGATTTATCATACATTATGGCAAATGGAAGAAACAGGGTTATGAAATATAATAAAGTGTTGCAGACAATAATTTGAAAAGAAATGTAGAAACACATGACATTAAGAACAGTACATGATTATAAGCATCCTTACAAACACATATACAATGTATATAAGTACATAGTTCCATATCACTCTGGGGGATAATAAGAAAAAAAAAAAGTCATGTCCTTCAATTCACCTATTGTTTAAATATACCTAGAAAACAGATGGGTTTTGCAGCATACCAGAAAGTTAACAAATCCAGTCTCTCATGGATGGGAGTTGGGGAATGAACTGCAATGTGAATGAGATACAGAGAGCATCAGCTGTTCTAATCTTGACTCTGACATTGACTTGGTTCATGGCCTCACTTGAGTCTCTTAGCTTCTGTGTGTCTCCTTTTCTTTGGGATACTAATGATCACAAGCAGCCAAGACCTGGGATTAGTGTCTCATCACATACCCAGAGTCCTCTGTCTCTCTTCATTCAAGATGGAAAACTGAGTATAGATCATGTTTCTCCATGAAATCATTTTCTTTTATTAATAATTTGCCTTTTTTAGAAGTTTGAAATCAGATTCTCTTTTTTTCTTCAAGCTTCTTGTCTTCAGCATAGCAAAATGTCAATTAACTAGCTGGCATTTTTGTTTGAGTTTAGCAATCCCTAAGTGGGGTATGGTTATTAGTTAAGATTAGATCTCCTCAAATACCATGGTATTTGCATAGCTCTGCCATTTATGTCTCCAATCCCCAGTGTCTCTCTAGGATTTTCTAACTCCTGTTTGAAGGTGGAAGTCAGTCTAAACATCAGTCCTATTCTTCGTACACATCCTCCTGATCCCCAAAAGTAGCAATTCATCTTAAGATTTAATCCCTGTATGATTAATGATTCACATGATTTATTTGCAATTAATATTTTCAGAGATAAATTAATATAGCAATTAACACACTTCATAGAGGAATGGTGATGGAGCAGTTCGGGCATTAGTGCAGGTCTTAAGGGACCTGGGGCCAATTCCCTACTCTGCCACTGACTACTTGTGTGACCTTAGGAGAGTCACTTAGCCTTTCTATGCTTCAGTTTCCCATTAGTAAAAAAAGAATAATAGTGCTTCCCTACGTCACAGACACATTGAGAGGATAAATAAAAGACTGAGACACTCAGATACTATGGTAGTGGAGGCCATATACCTTAGAGTAGGTCTATACTACAACAGTGTGTAGAATACAGACTCTGCGCACCCACCTAGCATGGGTATAAACCCCAGTGAGGGCGATGAGCATGGCTTAGGGGCAAGTAGAGCAGAATGCCCTACACATCTGAACAGGAGGGTCTATATCCTACACTGCTCTCTGCATGCCCAAGCGTTGCTTCCCACATCAAAGCTGCTATTTTTAGCAGTGTAATGTCCTGCTGCCAGAGCCTTTCCCTGCCAAAGCAAAAGATTCCAACAGCAGGGAGGTAGCGGGGAAAGACTCCAGCTGTGGAAAGCTGCCAGAGCCTTTCCCATGCCAAAGGCTTTCACTGCCATGCGTAGCTACACACTGAAGTGAATGTGGATGCAGCCTGCCTTCCACTGTGGTGTGAAGTTACATATACCCTACACGCCACTGCAAGTGTAGGCAAGGTCTAAGATAATACATTAGCCTCCATCTTTACCACACTTTAATCCTGTGTGTTTCTGGGACAGTTTGTAGCTAGGCCTACTACCATCTGAATCTATCTTGCTCCTTACAGGTAGGCACCTATAATGCCCATGGGTAATAATGATCATCATATTTGTCTGGCAAACATAGATCTTAGTTGAACATCTTGACTCTCTAGTATGCTAAGGCAGTGTAGGAGGATTTTATTGCCTTTGTATTAGAAATTAGATGTAAATGTTTAAACATTTCTTCTTTCGGTTGCCAATGTAATTCCACTTGTAACTGAGGAGAATGAGCCCTAGATCTATTTGTTTATTGGACTTTAAATATTATTTTTGAAGGATCTGAGATATAAATGCAAAGTATTATTTATTGATCTGCCCGGGGGACTGCACCTAAACACGCTGAGAGGGCTTGTATGTTCCAATAACCCTGAGAGCTCTGCTAGGAGGAAGTTTGCCCTCCTGGTAGGGCCAGACCAAAAGCAGTCCACTGGTCTTCCAGGTTAGGATTGAGCAATTGGCCAACAACCTCTCCTCATCCGAAAAGAGTTAAATTATAGAAACATAACAACGGAGCCTTCTGCCAAACAGCATTGAAGACAGGGCTGGCAGAGCCCTGTTTGTGTCCTAACAAGCCTCTGATAGAATGTGAAGGATTCAGCTTCTCCTTTAACTCAAGAGTCTGCACCTGATGTACACCAGTTCCCCTCCCCTCCCTGCTAATGATAAAATAGTGTTAAACTGCTATTTTAAAAAAATCTCCTAGTAAACACTGCCTACCTCTTCACACAGAGAAGCACTGACATATCGGCCACCTCTGCAGACAGTGATGATACCACATTTCAGGACCCAATTCCAGCCAGTCTCTTTGGTTTTTAAAATCCTCAATGGGTTTGCTCTAATCTACACTTTGAACCTAGGCTCCTGCCAGTCTACTCAATCCCTCCTGTAGACAACCACTAACCCTGTGTTCGTCCTCCAGACAAGCTGGTGTAAGAGCCTTTTTCCCCTGTACCTTCCTCCAAGTTTTGCTTATCTGTATGTCCCACCAATCCTCCTCATTGCAAACCTTTGCTGAAAGTACATTTTCCTTTACTTCTCCATAGTGACTTTTCTCCCTCTGCTAGGATTTCTCTCTAACTCTCTTAATTCAGTAAAGCATGAGGGGATTCAATTTGTCAGAAAGGCTCTACACTAATAAGGCTCAATTGTATAAAAATAGCAGAAAGGCACAAATTTTATCATGGATGGATGGTTAGGTTTTCCCAATGAAGTAAATGGAAGCCATGTATGTTTATCCAAAGGAGAAAGTGACTTACAGTTGTGTTTTATATCTAAGGGCTGGGACAGTCAGTGACATTTTAAAAAGGACATTGTAGAACTCTTATAGTTTCTCTCCACCTCTAATCAGATCTGCTTTTAGCTCAGCTCTGCATATAGAAACTACAATTAGCTTTTCCTTCTTACCAATTAGCCTGGAGGATTTGCCGAATACATCTTGATGGTTAATCAGCAGGTACTGGCAGAAAATACAAATTATGTGCCATAAATTCATTCGCAACACTAGGAATCTAAACAAACAATGAATGCGCCACAACTTTTTCACATTATAGCATCAAATGCACAGAGTAATTCCTGTCAAAAACAGCTGCAGTATCATTTCCTGACACTGGCGTGTGATTAAAAGATATCTGTCTATTTAAAACAACCTAGCACATTTTCTTTGTTTTTCTCAAAACATGTCATCTTGAACAAATTGACAGGTCTGTTTAGGATTCAAAAACTTTGTGGTTCTAGAGTACCTATCCTGGTACAATATTTTTATAGGTTATTCCATCTTTTGTTGCCTTTGAAAAGGGTTAGACCCTTACTCATATTAAAAAGTACATTATGCACTGAACAGTCCTACATAAGTCAGTGAGGGTGTAGAAAGATATATTCAGAACAAATAAAAATATCAAAGTCTGGTCCAAAAACAGGTCCACAGACATGGATGAAACTTTTCAGAGACACAGTTTTCCACCCAAAAATGTGTCTTCGTCTTGAACTCAATTTTATTTTGTGGGAGTCTCAATTCTGATAATTTTTTTATTTTCCTCATAGGAAGTTTTGAAATGATTTTTTAAATTTTGAATAGACCTTTGGAACAAGATTTTTTTTAATCAACTTAAAATATAATTTTTCACTTTAAATACAAAACAAAATGAGGTTTAAAATGAAGTGTTAATTTAAAAATGAAAATGTCTGTCTCAAAATTTTGTGGAAATTTCTTCTCCCCTGCACCCACCACAAAATTAGAAGTGAACATTTTTCAGTCAAAATTTCTCTTAAGAAAAATTTTGGTTTTCCAACCAGCTCTCCTTATCCTGTTGGGAACTTTTCCTTTTCATTGTTCTGAATTCAGAAAACCATTCATTTTGATGTTCCTCAAGAACCACCACTATGGAATTCCATAGTGGACAATACTGTTCCATCTTCTCTTTGCTTTGTGCATGGAACACCCTGGAAAAGTGAGATGCAACAGGAAAGAAACAGATTTTTTTGGTGCTATGAAAATTTACATGTCCAAAAAAAGGGATTCACATGCACAACTACAGGTGCAAGTTAAGGACCTACTTATATTGAGTAATATCTTAATATACACATAAATTCCAGTGAAATGAATGGGACCGTGTGTGTTTTAGGTACTACTCAACATACATGTTGAGTATGATATAGGCTCTGTTTAGACTAGGAAGATATGGCATGCTTAGCAAATGCATTAACAAATTAAACACACCAAATAGCACTTAGAATAAACAAAGAGTTGTATTTATAAAAACCATTAGTTAGTCATGCTCAATATGTTTTTCAATATCACTGCTGACACTAGCTACTAACTGGTGTTTAAAAACTACATTAATATATGTTTAGACAACATGGTTACTGAACTCACCTCTTTTCCCTAGCCTAAACAGGATCAGACTTCGGTTCATAGAACCCAGTCCAAAAGCACTCTGAAGTCTTGGCGCTACATAATACTATATGTCAATAACTCCAGAGGGTTAATGATTCTAATAGTCTTATCCTGGCAAATATAAAGCCAAACAAACACATACTCTGCAAAATCCTTGGTGAACACGAGATCTTTCATGGATTTAATCTACAACAGCTTTGATTTTAAACTTGTAGAAACATGACAACAATTCTTTCACATAAGAAAAAAAGACCTTTTTATGTACTGCTGAAATTTAAGATCACAGCACAGAATTATTGTGGGCATTTCAGATTGTGTATTCTCATCTCACTTAATAAAAAGGAAAGACAATATAGGGATAGACTGTACTGGACCTGATTTATGAGTAATCTGGTTTATTGCACTATATTTAAGGGATAATCACTGTTTTGTTGTACCCAGCAATAAATGGCTGCAGAGTTTGATTAAATGTTGAAGCTGAGGCTTTTAATCAATCCTGAAAGCCTTTTATTGCAAGTACTATATACCACAAAGCAATAACGATTATGGCTATTATATAGCAAACTATACTATGAAAAAGAAAGGAGAGAACATCTCCCACTACTCTAGGGAAGAACGAACTGAGTTATGTGGCATCTCTTGGATTTTTCTAGAGAAATGCACGGTGCAGGGCACACTACAGTAAGGGCCTGATCCAAAGCCTATTGAAGTCAATGGCAATCTTTCCATGGGCTTTGGATCAGGGCCAAATCAGCCCAGATGGGGATTACTCCAGAGTAGCGGACAGGAAAGGTAGTGAGTCTGGAGTTCCCACCAGATAGTTCTATGCAGAAGGAGGCTGTCCATTGTTCCTCCTTCTAAAGAAGTGGCAGGAATTCAGCACCTAACCCCCTGGATCTTCCATGGGTCATATGGATCACAGATCTCCTGGAGAGCCAGGCCATCCATTCAGATGCTTCTGCACTATCTTCATAGAATATCAGGGTTGGAAGGGACCCTCAGGAGGTCATCTAGTCCAAACCCCTGCTCAAAGCAGGACCAATCCCCAGACAGAGTTTTGCCCCAGATCCCTAAATGGCCCCCTCAAGGATTGAGCTCACAACCCTGGGTTTAGCAGGCCAATGATCAAACCATTGAGCTATCTCTCTCCCCTTCCCACTACCCTAGGTCAGCCTGGTTACAGTAAGAGAGCTGTGTTCCCATGAGGCCCGGATCTACACTGCCTTGCACGCTGTGCAGCGATTTACATCTGGGCAAAGAGTGACTATAAAGGGGATGTAAAATTCTGCCTCTGGTTTGCTACCATTTTACACCCCTTTGGTACCAGCATAAAAGTGGTAGAGAATCAAGTATCTGCCATTTCACTCCTGTTCCAAGGAGTTGCTTGGGGTGGGGAGTATGGGGGTGCAGGAGAAGGAATGTTCACTGAGTAACTGGAAAACTGCATACATTAATACTGGTCAGAACTAACTTCCCAAATCCTCACCAGTTGTGGGAGTGTGCATAGTTTTAATGGTTTCTTGGCTATAGCAGCAGCTTTTCAGTCACCCTTTTAACTATTTCTATAGGACAAGCAATAGGCACTAACCTGTGCTGCATCCTAGGCTCTTAAAACAAAGCATTATTATATACATAGGCTATTAAAACAAAGCATTATATATATTATAATTATATATATTTACATATATACATATATATACACATACACACATATATACACACACACAATTATATGCAAATATGGCTTACAAAAATATATGCATCTTATTTTTAAAATTTGAAGAATGCCCCATCTATTTCCCCAGAATAGTACACAATTTCACAACCCACAGGGTTTTACTACTGTGCATCAGTCCATAGTTCATGCTTTTAAATTTAGTAAAATAGAGTATAATGTAGAGTGCTTGGAAACAATTTTGGGGGAAGAAGGCAGCAATGCACTTCCTGTCCAAAAGATTATGTCAATGTCTGCATCATGGGAAAGGATTCCATTAAAAAGATACATGAGTTTCCAAATTGTAGGCTGTGAAGATATGACTTTCCTCCCAGCGCCCACCCTCTCTCAGAAGGTCAAAGTTTCTTTAGAAGTTCAGGAAATGATATTTGAACTCTTCTGAAGTGGATCAGTTTCTATACTGGATATTTTGGAAATCTGGGACCTGATTCTCCCCTTCCTTACACCAATGTAAGTCAAGAGAACTCCAGTGAAAACACTGGAGGCAACAATAATTCAAAACTAGTAGAGATGAGAAAAGATTCAAGCCCCTGATTTTTAAGATGTATATGGGAGGAGAATTAAATGCAATTTCACAGGTCCCCACTGAAAAGGAAGTTCTGAACTGAGCGATTTTAGGGGGGTAGGAGGGATAAACGAAGCATGTCACTTCACTTAACTCTTCCGCTCTGTAGCCATTCCTGTCATACTATCTAAAGCTTCAATTATCAGTGCCTTAACTAATTAGAAAAAAATCTAATTTAACCACACATAGTTGTTCCCATGATGGCAGTACTCATCTTCACTGTTCTGCCTTTCTTGTATGTGCAGAACATATTCAACATCATTAACCATCTATTGCATTGTACATGGTGTTGCTACAGTCCACCATATGCCAGAGGTGGTGGCTTGTGTAGTCCTTAGGAGGAGGATCATTATTTAAGTCACAGAATACCAAGAAACCCATCATCAGGAACTGCCAGGAGTGAGTCTAGCTCTCCATATGAGTGCAGTATTTTGTCTCTAGTGGTTTGGATCAGAGGGCCTGGTCTGAGAAGCAGATAGCCAAGTATTCTTGGGACTAGGGTGTCATCTATTTTCTAACTAATTAAGTTGAAGAAGGGATTGCCCCTGGATAACACAGACTCATTACAAGGATTTTTGCCCTTGCTAGAAAAATTATTCACACTCGTCACTGGATTAACTAAGCGATCAAAGGCTGCAAGTCCAACAAGCAGAACAGTTATACAAATATTTCCCTGAAACTGTGGCACATCTTCAGCTAAGTATATTTGTGTTGATGAGTAATACTGATAACCAGTGATAATGCAGCATGTTCCCTTCTTTTCTCCCCGCCTAACCCCACCTCCAACCCTTGCTCCAGATATCTAGTCTGAAGCAGATTGTTGTCATATCCAGACTTCAAAAGAAAGTCCTATCATTGTGAGGCACTAGTAGCATTGCATTTAGAAAATACCCATCATAACGATCCTCAGTCTCATTTAACCACTGCATCTCAACTGTGAAACAAACCCATTGGCTTGTTGTTTTCCCCTTACGAAGGTGTTTCACACGTTTAACTTCATGAAGCCAACATAATGTTTATACTACAGGAATGAAACAGAATGAAATCACATATGACCAAGCTTTACAAGGTGCATTTGTAAGAGCTGTTAATTTAAAACTATTTAAAGTATGTTTAAATTTTACAGCCACTGTTATTACCAGTTTCATGGCACATTTATATTGGTTTGGAATTTCCCGCTCTCATATAAAGAAGAGTCTGTGTAAATATATTCCAGCCTAGCACAGAGTGTGTGATAACAGGACATGTCAGACAGTGCTAGAAGATATTTTCTTCAACTATTTCTTAGACTCCCTGTCTCCTGTGACGAAATCCTGCTCCCACTTAAGTCAGTTTTACAGTATGTTTGTTCTCCATCAGGTAAACTAACAGAGAAGTCTTGAGCTATGTTTACTTCCCTAATACAGGGGTCAGTGACAAAGTCACTGTCTTTTACATTACTGTCAGTCTGCCCATCCCTGGCAGTGCGTCTGCTCATGCGCCTCTCCTCTCTCTCTCTCCCTCTCTCTCACTCACATACACACTCTCGCCCCTCTCACTCCCCAATACGTATGTGTATTCTTGTTACTTCCTGTAATGCACATATATTCTCTGTAACTTTATTCTTTCAAAGTGTTATTTTAGTTTTTTGACTTATTTTATGCATTTCATCATTTTATTTCTCTCTCATGCTTAACTTTAATTCTAGTGAATTCTAAAATGTCTAAACCTGTCCTGGCAATTATTATTACTTTTATCATAAAGTGCTGTGTCATTTATTATTTAAAAGTGGTACAATCAAATAGTAGTATCTTTCTAGAATGTAACTTTAGCTTGTACTAACTTTACCAAAGCCAGTTTAAAAACACATTAGCTAAACATATAACTTTAGACACTGAGAAGATCAAGGTTGCTTATTTTCAAATTGTATTTTTAGTTATATCTGTAAAATAACTTAAAATCTGCATGAAAATAAATGCAGTTCCAACTATGATACCAATAGCAATAATGGAGTCAAATATTAGTGAGTCACATACATGATTGTGATCGGTAAACATAAATGCCAAAATAATTAGAAAAATAAATTCCATTTCTTCATAAAGGAGAAAAGAAACCTTAGTCACATGTTAAATTTTAAGTATGTTCTTAGTGGAGTGAAAAACAAATTGACTAAAATAGAGTAGATAATGGCAGTAACACAGAATGCATCTCTTAGAGAAAATAAACGGATTTTAATTTATCTCTACTAAAGATAGTGGACAAAGTATCAAACGTGTGTTTCTGATATCTGTGTAACCTTATTATGGTTACAATTAATAATTTTTGAAAGACTGAGAACTGCTCAGGAAAATAAGTTGTTATACATATTTTACCAAGGGGGGAAACTGAGGCACAGCTCCCCATCCAATGGAGTATTAAAGTAGTCAAGCCAGGAACAGAAACTGCCAGATTCATGGGCAGACCATTATGTCAACAAAAGGCCGTCTGTCAGTTTAGTGTTCTGTTATAATGCGTGGCCTATATTGTTAATTTACTCCCATCAGGAGCAGAATTTTTGCATGCATCTAATTACACTAAAACTAGATGGAAAAACATCAGAACGCATACAAAATGACCAGCAGCCATTCGAGTTTTGTTCTGCTGCAACTTTTGCAGCTATTTATTCTGGCTCAGCAGAGCCACTATCTACTGATCTATTTGAAGGGCTGGATGTTTATCATCTTTGAACTGTTCAGACCTCACCACACGTTTCCCTTAAGTTATCCAATGACAGCCTGCCAGGACAAGTCTATTTGCCAAGCTTTGTCTGATTGCTGATTCTACCTTGCCAACGGCGTGGAAAACAAATGAATTATTTTCTCTTTCAAGTATCTAGCCTGCATTGAGCCACTAACTGAATTTCCCACCCGTTTTGTGTTACGATGCCATGGATGGTTCTAGTGCTCCTTTGCATGACTTCAAGCAGTCTTCCTGTGACCATTTGTCAGTAACAAGCCTCAAATCTCTAATAGCATTTTACTATCCCTGAGTACAATAATCTCATTGTTTCAATGCTCTCCACTTTGATGATGAATATAAAAAAGGGGAATCAATTACTTGTTTCTATAGATGATAAAATGAATTAATTTGCTCTCCATTCAGAGAAGCCATTGGTGTAGATTTTCATCTAAAATATACTAGGCTGTGTTGCGATAATTGGGCCTAGGCATTTACTCTAATTGGGAGCTGAACTGTAAAATATGATCTTAAGTTCATAAGATGTCACAATAACTTATACCAACAAATGCTCATGGAAAAAAATGCAAAAGCAAGACAGAAAACCTGAATTAGTCCACAAAGTCCTACTGATATTACTCAAGGACTGTGTTGAGACCATACCTGCGAAACAAGGGAATTTTGGGACCAGAAGTTAATGGACAAAAGGGAGAACTGACTGGGGGAATTCCTTTGCCCTTCTCCAGGAATTCCCCCAGTCAGTCTGCCCATCCCTGGCCCCAAATGTCTCTTTTTAGGGCACCTGAAAGTGTGGTGAAGGGTGGAACATCCCATCCCCTGCTCTGCTTCAAGGACTTGATCCTTCTCTTAGGAATTCCAAAGGTCATTGCATCACTGTTGAGTCCAAACCTCAGGAGGGTCACCAGCTCATTCCTGCCAGATGAGCAGAGACTGCAGATCTTTCTTTGTCTCCCCTTCCCTTGTGTGCTCCTTTCTGTCCCACCATTTTTCCTTCTGTTCTCACTCTTTCAGCTTTTCATCTGATCTGACCCTGAGGTCACCTCTACCACATGTGTAATAACCTTAGTCCCAGATTTGGACCTTAGCGTCCAAAATATGGGGGTTAGCATGAAAACCTCCAAGCTTAGTTACCAGCTTGGACCTGGTACCTGCTGCCACCACCCAAAAAATTAGAGTGTTTTGGGGCACTCTGGTCCCCCTGAAAAACCTTTCCTGGGGACCCCAAGACCCAAATCCCTTGAGTCTCACAACAAAGGGAAATAATCCTTTTTCCCTTCCCCCCTCCAGGTGCTCCTGGAGAGATACACAGACACAAGCTCTGTGAAACTACACAGAGAGACTCCCCCTCTCTGTTCCCAATCCTGGAAACAAAAAGTACTTTCCTATTCCCCCAGAGGGAATGCAAAATCAGGCTAGCGATCCAACACACAAATCTCCCCTTGATTTCTTCCTCCCACCAATTCCCTGGTGAGTACAGACTCAATTTCCCTGAAGTAAAGAAAAACTCCAACAGGTCTTAAAAGAAAGCTTTATATAAAAAGAAAGAAAAATAAGTACAAATGTTCTCTCTGTATTAAGATGACACAATACAGGGCAATTTCTTAAAAGAATATTGAATAAACAGCCTTATTCAAAAAGAATACAAATCAAAGCACTCCAGCACTTATATTCATGCAAATACCAAAGAAAAGAAATCATAGAACTTACTATCTGATCTCTTTGTCCTTACACTTAGAAACAGAAGACTAGAAAGTAGAACTACTTCTCCAAAGCTCAGAGAAAGCAGGCAGCCAGAAAACAAAGACCTTAGACACTCAATTCCCTCCACCCAAAGTTGAAAAAATCCGGTTTCCTGATTGGTCCTCTGGTCAGGTGCTTCAGGTGAAAGAGACATTAACCCTTAGCTATCTGTTTATGACACGCCCCCCAAATTGCAGACAGTGGGGAAGCTCACTGGCGGCGATTTCCTTCTAGAACTTGAAAATAAACAGATTAATACAACACATACACCTTTACATATACTCCTAAGTATATAACTAACAGACTTCTACATTTTAAGAACACTTTTTAACTACTGAATTCTGGGAAACTCTCACGGGAGAGTGCATCAGCTACTTTGTTAGAAGCTCCTGTGATGTGTTGAATTTCAAATCAAAATCTTGGAGAGCCAAACTCCAACGAAGAAGTTTCTTGTTGTTCCCCTTGGCAGTATGAAGCCACTGTAGTGCAGCATGGTCAGTTTGTAGTTGGAACCGCCGTCCCCAAACATATGGGCGTAGCTTTTCCAGGGCGTACACAATGGCATAGCATTCCTTTTCACTGACTGACCAGTGACTTTTCCTCTCAGACAGTTTCTTGCTGAGAAACACGACAGGATGGAAGTTGTGATCTGTTGCTTCCTGCATGAGCACTGCTCCTATACCACGCTCAGATGCATCGGTGGTTACTAGGAATGGCTTGTCAAAATCCGGGGCCCTGAGCACAGGGTCAGACATGAGCGTTGCCTTAAGTTGGGTAAAGGCCTTTTGACACTCATCAGTCCACTTAACTGCATTTGGCTGGGTCTTTTTGGTCAGGTCGGTCAGTGGGGCAGCGATTTGGCTGTAGTGTGGTACAAATCGCCTGTAGTATCCGGCCAAGCCTAAGAAGGATTGGACCTGCTTCTTGGACCGTGGGACAGGCCACTTTTGGATAGCATCTACCTTGGCCTGTAGGGGGTTTATGGTTCCTCGACCCACCTGGTGCCCCAGGTAAGTCACTCTGTTTTGGCCTATTTGACACTTTTTGGCCTTAACAGTTAGTCCTGCCTGCCTGATGCGCTCAAAGACCTTTTCCAGGTGTAGTAGGTGTTCGGGCCAGGAGTCTGAAAAAATGGCCACATCATCGAGGTAGGCAACTGCAAATTCTCCCAGTCCAGCTAGTAGACCATCTACCAGCCTCTGGAAGGTGGCGGGTGCATTTCGAAGGCCGAAAGGAAGGACATTGAATTCATACACCCCCGCATGGGTGACGAATGCTGACCTCTCCTTGGCAGGTTCATCTAGCGGTACTTGCCAGTACCCCTTGGTTAAGTCTATTGTAGAGATGAACTGGGCACGTCCCAACTTTTCCAATAGCTCATCGGTACGTGGCATTGGATAGTTGTCCGGACGAGTTACAGCATTGAGCTTACGGTAGTCCACGCAAAAGCATATTTCCCCATCTGGTTTGGGTACCAGAACCACTGGAGATGCCCATGCACTGGTAGATGAGCGGATTATACCCATCTGTAGCATGTTCTGGATCTCCCGTTCTATAGCAGCTTGGGCATGAGGAGACACTCGGTAGGGTGGGGTTCTGATTGGGTGAGCATTACCTGTATCAATGGAGTGGTATGCCCGTTCAGTCCGTCCTGGGGTGGCTGAGAACAATGGGGCGAAGCTAGTGCACAGCTCCTTGATTTGTTGCCGCTGCAGACGTTCCAGGGTGGTTGAGAGGTTCACCTCTTCCACGCCACCGTCTTTTTTCCCGTCGTAGTAGACACCGTCAGGCCACTCAGCATCATCTCCCTGGACTGTAAACTGACAAATCTGTAAGTCTCTGGAATAGAAAGGCTTGAGAGAATTAACATGGTACACTTTAGGCTTTAGTGAGGAATTGGGAAATGCTATGAGGTAGTTTACAGCTCCCAGGCGCTCTTGGACCGTGAAGGGCCCTTCCCATGATGCTTCCATCTTATGGGCCTGTTGCGCCTTCAAGACCATAACCTGGTCTCCTACCTTGAAGGACCGATCTCTGGCATGTCTGTCATACCAGGCCTTTTGCTCTTCCTGAGCATCCTTTAGATTCTCTCTAGCAAGGGCTAAAGAGTGTCGGAGGGTGCTTTGTAGGTTGCTTACAAAGTCCAGAATGTTAGTTCCTGGAGAAGGCGTAAACCCCTCCCATTGCTGCTTTACCAACTGTAATGGCCCCTTAACCTCGTGACCATACACAAGTTCAAATGGTGAAAACCCTAAACTGGGATGTGGTACAGCCCTGTAGGCAAACAGCAACTGCTGCAACACTAGGTCCCAATTATTGGAGAATTCGTTGATGAATTTTCGTATCATGGCCCCCAAAGTTCCATTGAACCTTTCAACCAGGCCATTGGTTTGATGGTGGTACGGGGTGGCAACCAAGTGATTCACCCCATGAGTTTCCCACAGTTTTTCCATGGTCCCTGCCAGGAAATTAGACCCTGAATCTGTAAGGATGTCGGAGGGCCAACCTACCCTGGCAAAGATGTCTGTTAGGGCCAGGCACACAGTGTTAGCCCTGGTGTTGCCTAGAGCTACTGCTTCTGGCCATCGGGTAGCAAAGTCCACTAAAGTTAGTACGTACTGCTTTCCTCTGGGCGTCTTTTTTGGGAAAGGGCCCAGAATATCCACAGCTACTCGCTGAAATGGGACCTCAATTATGGGGAGTGGCTGGAGAGGGGCCTTGACCTGGTCTTGAGGCTTTCCCACTCTTTGGCATACCTCACAAGACCGGACATACTTGGCAACGTCCTTGCCCATCCCCTCCCAGTGGAAGGACTTCCCCAACCGGTCCTTGGTTCTGTTCACCCCAGCATGGCCACTGGGATGATCATGGGCTAAGCTTAAGAGCTTCCCCCGGTACTTAGTTGGAACCACCAACTGTTTTTGCGGCTGCCATTCTTCCCGGTGTCCACCAGAAAGAATTTCCTTGTACAAAAGTCCTTGGTCTATAACAAACCGGGATCGATTAGAAGAGCTGAGAGGCGGTGGGGTGCTCCGTGCCGCTGCCCAAGCTTTCTGAAGGCTGTCATCCGCTTCCTGCTCAGCCTGGAACTGTTCCCTTGAGGCTGGGGTCACCAGTTCTTCCTCAGACTGTGGACTTGGGCTTGGTCCCTCTGGAAGCGATGTAGGTGATGGGGTTGTTTCCGTTGCTGGTGAACCGCTCTCCGCTGGTGCACCTGAGGGTATTTCAGGCTCTGGCTGAGCCTTTTGGGTATGGCTGTCTGTCGCTTCTGCCAGTTTTGGCTCGCTGGCGCCCTCTGGCGTTGAGTTTGAAGATGTAGTTGCACTTGCTGGTGCTGGTTGTTGTTCCAGTTCCGGGCCTGGGACTGGAGATGCTGTGGCTGTTTCAGTGGTAGGCATGGAATCCGGGTCCACTACCTCTGTCTGGGTCTCTGGTAACACAGACGGGGCCTCTGTGGACGGCTCAGGAACAGGAATGGGTCTGGAAGCTTGCCTGGTTTGGCTACGTGTAACCATTCCCACTCTCTTGGCCCGCCTCACCTGGTTGGCCAAGTCTTCCCCCAGTAGCATGGGGATAGGATAATTGTCATAGACTGCAAAAGTCCACATTCCTGACCAGCCTTTGTACTGGACAGGCAGTTGAGCTGTAGGCAAGTCTACAGCTTGTGACATGAAGGGGTAAATTGTAACTTTGGCCTTTGGGTTGATGAATTTGGGGTCAACGAAGGATTGGTGGATAGCTGACACTTGTGCCCCCGTGTCTCTCCACGCAGTAACCTTCTTTCCGCCCACTCTCAAATTTTCCCTTCGCTCCAAGGGTATTTGAGAGGCATCCGGGCCTGGGGATCTTTGGTGTGATGGTGGTGTAATGAATTGCACTCGCATGGTGTTCTTGGGACAGTTGGCCTTGATATGTCCCAGTTCATTACACTTAAAGCATCTTCCATCTGATGGGTCACTGGGCCGAGGTGAGTTACTGGAGACTGGTGAGGTTGAAGGGTAGGGTATCTGTGGCTTTACTTGGGTGGTATGTGGGGTCTTTGGCTGTCCTCGGTGGTAGGGTTTATGGTCTGTGTGCCCCCTGGGGTAATCGTTCCCCTTGACAGTAGCTTTTTTGCTTTCTGCCAGTTCCATCCATTTGGCTCCAATCTCCCCCGCCTCAGCGATATTCTTGGGGTTTCCATCTTGTATGTACCGCGTGATGTCTTCAGGAACACCATCCAAGAACTGCTCCATTTGTATGAGGAGGTTCAGTTCTTCCAAGGTTTGAATGTTGTTTCCTGTTAGCCAGGCCTCATAGTTTTTTGCAATGTAGTAGGCGTGTTTGGGAAATGACACCTCTGGTTTCCACTTTTGGGTTCTGAAGCGCCGACGGGCATGATCTGGGGTTATCCCCATCCTGTATCTGGCCTTGGTTAGAAAAAGTTTATAGTCATTCATTTGGTGCTTAGGCATTTCAGCTGCCACCTCTGCTAAAGGTCCACTGAGCTGTGACCTCAATTCTACCATGTACTGGTCTTCGGGAATGCTGTACCCAAGACAGGCTCTTTCAAAATTTTCCAAGAAGGCCTCGGTGTCATCACCTGCCTTGTAGGTGGGAAATTTCCTGTGCTGTGGAGCAATATTTGGCGCCGGGTTGTTAGGGTTGGCTGGAGTCTGTTGCTTAGCCTTTTCTAATTCCATGGCCTGTTGGTGGGCTTCCCTTTGGAGTTCTATCTGTCTCCTGTGGGCTGCCTCTTCTTCTGCTTGCTTCCTTCGGTGGGCCACCTCTTCTTCTTCTATTTTTCTTTTGTGTGCTGCCTCTTTGATTTGTTCTTCTCTTTCTTTCATCTCCATTTGTCGCCTGTGTTCAGCTTCTTTGAATTGCTCTTCGGCCTTAATTTTTGCCTTAGAAGTCATGGTTCCTGTTTTCTTGTGTTGGGGTGCCCTCCGGTGTTTATCTTCTGAACTGCAGGTTCTGTTGCCTCCTGAAGTCTGCCTAGCAACAGTGCTTTTTTCCTTTTCTCTCTCTAGCTAATGTTCAATGAAAGGAAACCAGAAAAACCACTTTATTTGCATTCATATAGTGCTGGTATGACTCTCAATGGGAGTGCTATTGTGTGACAAAAGACTGTTAATAGTCTGGTAATGGCTTCTTGCTTACCATGCAAGCCACAAACTGCCAGAGAGAGCAGAAAAAAAAAAATTCTCTCTGGTTCCCTTTTAAAACCAACTGTTTCTCTCTGCTAAAAAGCCCTTAGCAGAGAAAAGAAAAATATAATATTCCTACTGGCTTCTGGATTCTGTCTATCTCCCACCCACTGCCACCATGTAATAACCTTAGTCCCAGATTTGGACCTTAGCGTCCAAAATATGGGGGTTAGCATGAAAACCTCCAAGCTTAGTTACCAGCTTGGACCTGGTACCTGCTGCCACCACCCAAAAAATTAGAGTGTTTTGGGGCACTCTGGTCCCCCTGAAAAACCTTTCCTGGGGACCCCAAGACCCAAATCCCTTGAGTCTCACAACAAAGGGAAATAATCCTTTTTCCCTTCCCCCCTCCAGGTGCTCCTGGAGAGATACACAGACACAAGCTCTGTGAAACTACACAGAGAGACTCCCCCTCTCTGTTCCCAATCCTGAAAACAAAAAGTACTTTCCTATTCCCCCAGAGGGAATGCAAAATCAGGCTAGCGATCCAACACACAAATCTCCCCTTGATTTCTTCCTCCCACCAATTCCCTGGTGAGTACAGACTCAATTTCCCTGAAGTAAAGAAAAACTCCAACAGGTCTTAAAAGAAAGCTTTATATAAAAAGAAAGAAAAATAAGTACAAATGTTCTCTCTGTATTAAGATGACACAATACAGGGCAATTTCTTAAAAGAATATTGAACAAACAGCCTTATTCAAAAAGAATACAAATCAAAGCACTCCAGCACTTATATTCATGCAAATACCAAAGAAAAGAAACCATAGAACTTACTATCTGATCTCTTTGTCCTTACACTTAGAAACAGAAGACTAGAAAGTAGAACTACTTCTCCAAAGCTCAGAGAAAGCAGGCAGCCAGAAAACAAAGACCTTAGACACTCAATTCCCTCCACCCAAAGTTGAAAAAATCCGGTTTCCTGATTGGTCCTCTGGTCAGGTGCTTCAGGTGAAAGAGACATTAACCCTTAGCTATCTGTTTATGACAACATGGCACCAGGACAATGAGAGGAGGCGGTCCATCCAGGTCTATTTAGCTGGAGAGACCGGTAAAGGAGAGAGACCACGTCAGTCAAATGACATCCCAGAACCCACACCAGAAAGTTAACTGGAGCCCACTGCACTTGACGCATTATTAATCATTCCTCACAACCTCTCTGCAGTTTAATCTGTTAACCTATTTTTGTTATTCCCTCAGATCTACTTTACAAAATTTCATTAGTATTGACATCCATTGTTGTGTTCTAATTGTTCTTATTTTCACTGAATGCATCTTTAGTTAATTGGCAGTCTACAATAGGAACTCCAAGTAAATTCTGAGAGAACGGTCTTGGGGTTTGCCTCTCTCCTTGTATTCATGGCAGTGCATCACATGCAATTCCTTCTTGGAGGCTTGACGTTGCTCCTGTTGAGTAAAGTGTCAAATCTCCTCTTGATTTCAATACACAGAGGGTCCGGCCATTGCTCAAAGAGACTGTTGGCTAAATTCAACTCTAGTGTAAATAGGCATAACTCCAGAAAGGTGAAAGGTTGCACCAACTGAATCATGCCCTGTCTCCATGAAGATGAAATTCACCCCTATGCAGAGGGGTGGACAAGATCACTGCATATCTTTCCACAGCTTAAGCGGGATTTATGGGCTTGCCTAGACCTTTTGATGAGCTTTGGCACAGGAAAGAAGATGGTGTGCAGAGATTTTTAGTTACTTATTTTCCATTTCCAAGGTGACTCCAACTGTAAGGAATGGTCCTTATTTTCATACGTACCACAAAAGTACCAAGTGGCCTGCCCTACCTATTTTGGCAGATTTTTTTCAAAACATGTCTTTCCCTACATAAATTGACTTTGACTGAAATGGCTATCAGCCGGAAGAAAACAGAGGTGATTCAAGAGCTGAAAGAAGGTAAATTCCATGAGGGGACACAGGCTTGTCCAAAGAACTTGATAAAGCTGCATCAGTGTCCTATAGAGTCACCTATACTGAATGCATATAAAGAAATGCTCAGGAACAATCAGCATCTGCTTACAATGAACAATGCCATTGTTTCCATCATACCCAAACCAAACAAAAGCCCTTAAAATGTAGTACGTGCAGAACAGTATCATTACTGAAGGGGATTACAAAATGGTTACTACAGTTTTAGCTAGGGCGATCAAGTGGTATACATGGGGCCGGATGTTCAAAAGAGCTATGCTCTCATTTAAGTATCTAAATGAAGTAGCCTTGTTTTCAGAAGTACTCAGCACCCACTGGCTACCATTGCTCTCCATGACAACTGGTGGATGCTAAGCACTTCTGACAATTGTATTATATTAGCCATCATAGAAA
Source organism: Gopherus flavomarginatus (assembly GCF_025201925.1). Taxonomy (NCBI): domain Eukaryota; kingdom Metazoa; phylum Chordata; order Testudines; family Testudinidae; genus Gopherus; species Gopherus flavomarginatus. The sequence continues at coordinate 41,259,271 of NC_066628.1, read as the reverse complement.
TTGAGAGTGATATAGAACAGCTGAGAGCATGAATGGATGCAAAAACATGGCCAAACAGCTTGGTTAATATGGCTGAAAGATAACATCACATTGAAATTGGTAGATGAACAAGTAAAATGTTTAGAAAAGAAAGATGTTGATCTGGAAAACAAAGCAAGCAACAGTATCTTGAAAAATATTGGATGGGGCTCCAGGAGGGAAAAAAAAAAAAGCAAATGAAAATGTAACCGAGCTGCTTCAGAGAGCACTTCAACTTACCTCGAGTGAGAAAAAGAAGAGTCCTTTTAAAAAGCAAAAACAGTGTATTAAGTTAGGCATATGTTAAAACAAGAATAAATGGGAGAAGACCAATTATAATGGAGTTTCATAATTATTTCAATAAGAATAGAATATTACAAAAGTACAGACATGTGAAACATTCTTAATGAAGAGGAAGAGGTCCATAGTTTTAAGTGGTCACCATAGAAACTGAAGAAAGAATGATCTGTAACTGCAATCCTGAAATGGAAAAAAATGTGAGTGGAAGATCAGTCTGAAATGTTTGCGGTCCACAGAAGGAAGGATTTTTACAACTGCAGATGGGTCTGAATCAAAAGTCTGATCTAAAACACCCACAGGACTGTGACACACTCTTTGAAACAGGAGGAAACTTGAATCCATATCAAAATGTAGCAGCTCATGACTATTTCTTTCTGAACAGATCCTTACATTCTTGGGCCAGGTAATTCCCAAGAATGAAACTTAAGGGGGTAGGACTCCAATTTAGCATCCAATATCAACTTGCTCCTTTGATCTATCTCATACAAGAAATTCTTGACATAGGGGCACTCCCCAAACATAGGAGCTAATGTAGCACCAAGGAAGTTACATTTCTGGCAATGGTCAGCATTTTTGAGGTCCATTATCATTAGCCTATATGGGAACCAGTATATTAAGAGTGTCTTTTGGTGAATAAGCAGTAGTCTCAGGTCTATAGTTGCTTTTTAAAAACATTAGATACAATGGTATTCCATTGAGCCAGAGATAGTTGTGTATCCAAATCTATATTCCGAGTAGTTCTCAAATTATCAATCTTTAGTAGAGTTTTTTGTGCCAGAACAATTGTAAAAAGATACCACTGGCCGAGTAAATCCAGAAAGTTTTCTCCAAACTAATAAAAGTTCTGAAACTCTCAGTGCATACAGTCCAAATACATTTCCAAGTAAATGCGTTAACTGGAGATATTTCCATGCTCTGGAGCAGGGCAAGCCAAACTGAAGATCTACAAATGGTTGAAATTTATCGTCATCAATTAGTTGCGACAATCATAATTCCTGTCTCCATCCAATTCCTCCATATCAAGGTTTTGCCACCAATTTTAAAATAAGATTGTGCTGTAGGACCACCTCTTCATGGAAGAATGGTTTGGAGTAGAACTTTCTAGCCAAGTTTGACCAAGCTTGCTTTACAGCCATTATGGCAATGTGCCCCCATTTTGAACAATGTGAAATGGAATCAACCTCACTTTTTAAAAAAAAATTCTACCAACTCACCATGTGCTGCTGAGGAAGTAGCAGAACAACAGAAGCTGCTCCTCTGTCCCCGCAGAAACCATTGGCCAACCATGAAATTATTCCCTCTTACTCCCCTGCATGTGCTCATAGGGCACCAATGGCCTTGTCCATACATTAAAAAGATGCTTCAGAGTGTTCCTTAATGACACTGGAATTCTCACAGATACAAGATAGGGCTTTACCAATGTTTTAGAGCACAACTTATAAAAGATCAGCAACCCCAGCAAAAGCAATGGGTGAAATCCAGGCCCTATTTCAGTCAATAGCAAAACTCCCATTGATTTTAGAAGGGCCAGTATTTCACCTACTGTCCAGAGAAAATACCAGGATACAAACAAAACAAAAAAGAATAATAAGGGCCAGATTTGCAAAAGGATTTAGATGCCTAAACATGCAAAAGGGAGTTTACATGAGCCGTTAAGCAGTTTAGATGCTTAACTCCAATTTGCATCCTTAGGCATCTAAATACTTTCAAAAATATGACCTTTACACATCTATTTGGAAGGAAAAAATACTCAAGGAAAAGTAATTCCATGTATTAGTCTTTTCTGAAATAAAATTCTTAACTGATTGCTTGGCGAAAATGATGAATTACGTCAGGAATCATAACATTCAAAAACCAGTAGGAGAACACTTCAGTCTCTCTGGTAACAGACTTCAAAGTGGCAACTCTTCAACAAAAAAACTTCAAAAACAGACTCCAACTTAAAGCTGCAGAACCGGAATTAATTTACAAACTGGATACCCACCAGATAAGGCCTGTATAAAGACTGGGGAGTGGTTGGGTCATTACAAAACCTAAACTTAATTTCCCCAGCACTAATTTTTCCCTACTATTACTCACATCTTCTTGTCAACTGTCTGTAATGGGCCACTCTCTTACACTTCAAAAGTTATTTTTCCTCTCTTGGTATCCTGCTGTTAATTGATTTATTTCGTTAAACTGACCTCACACTTGGTAAAGCAACCCCCATCCTTATATGTATTTATACCCGCTCCTGTATTTTTCACTTCATGCATCCAATTCTAGCCCACTAAAGCTTATGCCCAGAAAAATGTGTTAGTCTCTAAGGTGCCACAAGGACTCCTCATTGTTTTTGCTGAAAGACTAACACAGCTACCACTCTGATACTTGGAACTGAGTACATCTGAGATATTAGCAGGATCAGAGAGGCAAGGCAAATTCAGTCCCAGGCGACAGCTCCCCTGCCAGCATGGGAAGTGGGAGTTTGTGGGGAGGGGGAGGGTGTCAACCTTAGGCATGGGCGAACTGGGTAAAGACTGGAGCGCCTTTATAAATGGGTCTCCTTCGGAGCAGGGGTGCCCCTCACCTCACTGCTCTGCAGCCTTGGCGCTGCACCTGGCCAGTTCTCATGTGCAGAGCAGGGGTGGGGGTGCGGTGGGAAAGGGAGGTGCTGATGTCAGGGTGCCCCCTTTTCCTCACCTCCGCAGAGCGGCGAGGGGGAGGGAGACAACAGAGTTCAGGAGTGGGACGGGCCTTCTGATGGCTGCTGCTGTGTCTGAACAAGCAGCCTTCAGACTGGTAAGTGCTGATTTACCTAAAGGGGCAGTGCGTCTGCTCATGCGCCTCTCCTCTCTCTCTCTCTCTCTCTCTCTCTCTCTCCCCCCCTCACACACACACTCTCGCCCCTCTCACTCCCCAATACGTATGTGTATTCTTGTTACTTCCTGTAATGCACATATATTCTCTGTAACTTTATTCTTTCAAAGTGTTATTTTAGTTTTTTGACTTATTTTATGCATTTCATCATTTTATTTCTCTCTCATGCTTAACTTTAATTCTAGTGAATTCTAAAATGTCTAAACCTGTCCTGGCAATTATTATTACTTTTATCATAAAGTGCTGTGTCATTTATTATTTAAAGTGGTACAATCAAATAGTAGTATCCTTCTAGAATGTAACTTTAGCTTGTACTAACTTTACCAAAGCCAGTTTAAAAACACATTAGCTAAACATATAACTTTAGACACTGGGAAGATCAAGGTTGCTTATTTTCAAATTGTATTTTTAGTTATATCTGTAAAATAACTTAAAATTTGCATGAAAATAAATGCAGTTCCAACTATGATACCAATAGCAATAATGGAGTCAAATATTAGTGAGTCACATACATGATTGTGATCCGTAAACATAAATGCCAAAATAATTAAAAAAATAAATTCCATTTCTTCATAAAGGAGAAAAGAAACCTTAGTCACATGTTAAAATTTAAGTATGTTCTTAGTGGAGTGAAAAACAAATTGACTAAAATAGAATAGATAATGGCAGTGATACAGAATGCATCTCTTAGAGAAAATAAACGGATTTTAATTTATCTCTACTAAAGATAGTGGACAAAGTATCAAACATCAGAGGGTAGCCGTGTTAGTCTGGATCTGTAAAAGCAGCAAAGAATCCTGTGGCACCTTATAGACTAACAGACGTTTTGGAGCATGAGCTTTCATGGGTGAATACCCACTTCCTCACATGCATCTGAGGAAGTGGGTATTCACCCACGAAAGCTCATGCTCCAAAACGTCTGTTAGTCTATAAGGTGCCACAGGATTCTTTGCTGCTTTTAAAGTATCAAACGTGTGTTTCTGATATCTGTGTTAAAGCTGAAGGTTTGGGATTGGGAATATCTTGCTGTATTATCTCCTGATTGTTCTAAATTTACATATAAACTGTAAATGTTTAATTGGAGTTTGCATATATTTTTTCTCTTTATATAACAATTAGATACAGTGCTCCTGTCAGCTACTTCCTTAAATACTATTTGCAAAACACCCGAGAGTTTTCAGGTGCCTAAGCAGTCCCTAGAATCATGGTTTAAATTTCCTCCCACCCACCCCCAATATCTGAAATGGTGCTCCAGTGAGACAGGAGTGACCCGACGGCTGCAGGAGGGCCATGGGTTCTGGCAAGATGCAAACCCCGTATGACAGAATGAAACCTGCCTTGAGCCACATGCCGAGCACCACGCAGCAGAAGCCACAGCAGCAGTGCAGAAGAAAGGGTGGCAACGCACCATATACCATGCCACCCTTACTTCTGCACTGCTGCTGGCATTGCCTTCAGAGCTGGGCACTCGGCCAGCACCCACCGGTATCAGGCCACCCTGCCAGTGGTTAATTTGTGCCAGGCTGATCTCTGGCATCTCTTTCAATGCAAATTAAACACTGGGGGAGGCAATGGGGTCCATAAGTGAAGGGGGGAACCCCAGGGAGCCCGTGGGGTCCAGGGATGATGGGGGAAGCACCAAAATACAAGTTCGCCCAGGGTGCTATTTTCCCTATGGTCTAGGAAGAATGAAGAACAGTAAAGGAGCAGAAGTGAGGCTAGGGGCTGACATGAGGACGGTGGAGACTGATGGGGCTATATTGATGGTGGGTTCTGAGCAGATGTAGGAGTACTGGGTAACACTAATTGTTCCTTGAACATATCCTGGAGATGAGTTCAAAATAATCAAGAGACTGACCTAACCCCCCCCCCCCCCGCAATATAATTTTTTTTTTTAATGTCATGATTTTGGGGGGTCCGACTCATGATTTTTGATCTCTTAAATTTGGCAAGACTGATAGTACTTTTACACCCTCCAGTAGTGCATAAAACAACATGAGTAACATCTGTCACATGTTTGTTCTCTCATTCTGTTCCTGGGGGAGAAGTATGTGCAGTGGAGTGTTTTGTTTTAGACTTTAATATTTATAGACACACACTGCTATATCCTGAGAACAGGCAGGTTGAATAAATGTGCCTTGCACTCAGAGCAGAAGGCATCGAGGTTTGTGATGGTCCTTAATTTCTGTGGGAGTTCATTCCACGGTCTTTGGCTAGCCCTCAAGAAAGCTGTCTCCTACATGTTTGAATTCTGGAACGTTTGTGACAGTGCAGTGGTTTGGGATGTGCCATGCTAGAAACAACAGACCCACATAGTGATGTATTTTTTTGGTGTGGAGATTTAATTTTTTTGTCCTTTGTACTGCTATTGTATGTTTGTAAAGTGTTAGATAAATAGAGCTGGGTTGAGATTTTTTTGGCAAATAGTAAATTTAACAAAAATGCAGTTTCAGAGTGATTGAAATGATTCATGAATTTGGCTCAAATTCAAACAGTTTTGTTGTAAAACATAAATTCTTTGGACTAACAATAGTTTCAGGTTTTTTTACTTCAGGGGAAAAAAAACTGGAAAAAAAATCAGTTTTCGTTTGAAATTTATTCCTTTCTTTCCCCACAGCCCATCCTCACTCCCTGATTCTCCCCTCCCTCCAATTTTTCAGTTTGGCCATCAAACCAAAAAGTCAATGATTTCTTCAGGTCTCTATATAAGCCAGTTGCAGTGGAAGTTGACTCTATAAAAGACAATTTCCTCAACAATTATTCTCATAATTCCTTAGGACATGGTGTTGTACAAAAATACTTCAGGCTTCATTTTAGACTCCAACAATTCCAGAAGATATTACCCAATCTTTTAAAATCACGCTTGTCAAAAAATAGCATATTTTAAAGGCAGAAATTAAACCACTACAACTAGAATTATAAAAAATTAATTGGGACCATTCTAGTAATGCACAGTCTGTTACATCCTAGAATATCTGGGAAGCCCTTAAGACTTATTTGTAGGGAATATTAATAACACTTATTTCAGCAAAAGAAGCATAGCAGCTCAGAGACAGACAAAATAATTATTCTGGTCAAAACGACAGCTGAAAGAATTCTACAGGGAAACCAAAAAAAACCTGACACACTGAAACAAATGCTGGGAAAGTGACAGGTGTTTTGAAACCAAGCAACATAAAATGTCAATAGAAAACTACATAACTCTAGGGCTGAAATCTACAAGAATAAGAAATGTAATTTATTCATTTGACAATTAAAAAAAAAATAGGATAGAGGAAAGCAAAACATTTACTTTGCAAATAAAAATACAACCAAGACCATACTTCTGATAAAATGAAACCTTTTAAAAAAATAAATACCAAAATCTCTAAGCTCCTGAAATGGATAGGAAGGAGCAGAGAGCACCAAATGGTCCCTGCTAAATAAAACTAATTGCTATTATTAAGTACAGAAAAAGGGTTTATTAGTCAAGGGGATATCTAACAGGAAAGTGATCACAACTATAAGCAAACTAGCAACTATAAAAAAACCATTCCACAAGTTCCCATAGGCATTGGACAAAGTGGCTATTCATCTTAGACTCTATCATGCCAATCTTCACTCAGTTTCATACTGTATGGTGTCAGTAATTATTAATTAGTCCAATCAGATTCCCTCTGAGACTGCAAAAGTAGTGTCAACAGCCTGAAATCCATCAAGTATATCTGAAACTTTTAAAATTTGCTTTTGTAAAAGGGTCTCTGGACCTACTTCCCTCCAACATTCAGTGAAAACTGACTCAATCCATTGTCACACCCCCCTCTTCAGTCAATTACTCCACCCACTCCCCCTCACCTCTAGGTTTCTAGACAGTTTTAGACGGTTATTGTTTTTGAATAACATAAGAACCAAGTTTGCCATCACTTCACTTTCAACATTTTGGAGTATTTAAAGATTTTATTCACAGATTGATATTGGAGCCTTATGTTTATGGACTCAGATAATCTTTCAGAGAAATTCTGTGGTCACATAAGTCTTCAGAACAAGTTCAAAAACAATAAAACTCAGGCATGAGGAAAAACTCCTGCTGAGTTGTAACCCTGCCCCTGCCATTGCAATATCAGCACCATTAGTATTGTTGACTACAGAAATGAGAAACAATGAAATATTTAAACTTGACTATGGGTAGATAACGGTCTTCCAAAAAGCCAGTTATTAAAGAAGTCTCTCCTAAGTGGTTCTCTGCAAGTAAAAACATTCTGCTAATAATTTCAGTCATTTCCAGAACACACCTTCTGTGATCATTTTATTAAAACAGCTCTGGGAACAGTGTCTCACATGTTGCCTCCCACTGTGCTGGAGAGATGAACAACAGAGAGAAAAGAAAATGAAATGCTTCAAACCCAACAGAAAAGGGGAGTTGAACTGATGTGCCATCAGTCTTCCCAATCCACAACCACTTGGAAGCCCACTGGAGCAAACATAGCATGAAAACTGTTGGGGCCCTGCAGGTATGGGGCATAAGATGGGGAGAGATGGGAGAAGTTGATCAGTGGCTGCTGCATGGTCAGAGATAAAGAACAAACATATCTACTTATAATATCACCAGATAAGTCATGCAATCTTCCCTCTGTCTGTAGAAGCAATAATATCCTAAACCATGTTATGCTAGACAAGCACAGGCTACGTCATGTACTAAAATTTTGGCATACAAAATAAAATACAAAAAAGATAAACAAGGTAGATTTCTCACATAAGACCTGTCAGTTTATATTTAATGGTAAGGGCAAATTGAGAAGAGATTTTAGAAGAGGTATGGACAGTGTATTCTAACTCCTACAGTTGAGAACAATGGACATGCAAATCAACATCAAGAACCATGCTTTCCGAGGCGTGCCTGGGGAGATGGAGATCAACGTGGCCTGTGAAATGCTGGATTTCAAGACAGAAAGGGAGTGGGGGTGAACCAGAAAAGATTAGAGTTCTTGTATGGGAGACAAAAAGTTTGCTTTACCTTCAGATGATACTCCTTGATAAAAACACTCCTTGTGGAAGTGTCAAAGTAGCCTCACCCTGATATAATTTGAATAGTAGGTCAGATGAGGAAGGAGAGCACGCTGTCTGGACACAGCAAGGGAGGACTGTCAGTCTGGCTAGGAAGAAGTCAGAGAAGGAATTGCTTTCTAGAGACTGAATAATTTCCCTTTTGTTCTTTCTAAAACTAAAGAAAATAAGCCTACAAATAAAATCCCATGGATTACTGATTAATTAATGGCTCTATTTGAGACAGATATTTGTTTTGGTTTACACACTATTAAATACTCCATAGGAGTAAAAGCTTCCTACATGCTAAATAGCCCCATGTCTCTCTGGAATCATTCGTAAAAGCCTCACCCTAACCTGTACAAAGCAGATGGGTAACAAAGTCAGAGACTGTGTCCCCCACATGTGGTGTTCGTTTACTTGTTTGTTTGCTTAAATAAATGAAGATTGTTTTTGCAGGCACTGACATTGTTTTATGCTTCTGCAGTTTTCTCCCCCCACATCTCAAAGACTTCAGATTATCAGAGCAATTATGATTTTAGTATTTGTTTCATCATGAATACTTCTTAAATATTAAGATCCAGCCAAGTATCTGTGTACTGTTCACTGAATTTGCCTACGTGGTATGAGCTAAATAACTAAACCATCCACATCAATACCCAGAAAGTATCACATCTTTAAAACAAATTAATTTATGTAGGAACAGTTAATCCTTAGTGTCAAGCCATGCCAATTTTTCCTCCTTTAGTAATTTAAAATATAATTTCCCCTGTGGGTTTAAAAACCCTGAGATATGCTGTATGGAACAGCATCATATCTGCCTGGAAAGGAGGACACATTTCACAGGTCTTTAAAATAAATTGCCATAAAATGTAATGAAGCCCTATTGGATACCTTCACCATGGCTCTAACTATTTATTATCAAGAGTAAGTCAGATTCAGATGCTAATTCAGGAAGCGAAGTCACAGACTAAACCATAATAAGGATATTCATAAAGCACAAGGAAAAACACATTTTGAAGGAAGCTAAAAGGATGACACGATAGTTGCTCTGAGGGCCAGGTGGCCTAAGGTTGGCGCACCTTACCTCCACCCTCTGTCTCTTTCTCAAAGAGATGATGGTGATGCCTGACCCCAAGCCAGGTGTGTTCCCCCTCCCCCTGCATTTGGGCCTTTGTCCCGAAGTGGGAGATGGTAAAGGGACCCAGGCCCTCCCTCATCACTGGGTCCCAGACCTGGTCCCTGCGAAAAGTAACATTAGCAGATTCCTTCCTGTTGAGAGATTGCCATCCTGGGCTACTTCCTATCTATGTGCTCCTCAAGTCTGGGGCATGGCCTCTATAGTCCAAACAGTCATTAGTATCACAACAAATCCAAAGGAGCAGGCTCTGCAGGACCCATTAGTTCTCAAAGTGGGTGGCAGTTGGAGCAGGTACTGCCTGGGGCCTTACCCACTCTGTGGTCCCCTCTCAGACTCCACCTTTCACCTGACTTCCCAGAGGAGGACTCCTGTTCACAACCCCTTGCCTAAGCTCTTTTTAAAGCTGGAGCGTGTTCAGCAGGCCCAGAGGGGTGGAGCTACCTGCGTTCAGTATTGCCTTTTAATCCCTTCAAGCCAGTGTGAGATTTGTATACCCCATCCCAAGTGACTATTAGCCTGTGTCTTTTTTACATTGAGAAAGAAGGCATTTTTAGAGCTTATTGCATCTGACTTAATCATAAGGCAACAGAAGTTGACAATAGGATGATTTTCGTTAGGTTGATATTAGAATTAAGTATCCTCTTCGGAGCTTTTTCATCTAACTCACTTTGTGCTTCTTGTCCTTGTCAAAGGATCAGAATTTCAGAACTGTCTCTCCCCTATTCTTGTATGCCAGGCCCCTCAAGTTCAATGTTACATTGGTACTTTTTCTTTGTTCACAGTATGGGCAATAAAAGCAAGAATCAGGAAAACATTCAGAGTCTGATCCAACATCCATGGAAGTCAATGGACACCTTTTCATAACTTCCAAGAGCACTGGATTAAGCCCTGAATTCTGTAAAACATAGTTGTTAGCTCCACAGCACACCTCAGAAGAAACCCTTTATAAATTAAATTTATATTTTTATTCTAGGATTTTTAGTAGCTCTAATGAAGAAAATCCAAACCATCATTTTGCAAATCTGTGTCCTTCTTGTGAAAGGGAGTTGAGAAAGTCACAGATGCTTGCTAACAGATTGTCACAATCACCTATGATATGGAAGATCTACTACTCACCCTAAAGCATTAAATAATCCAGCCAATAGTGAATTAACCATCACTGCCTATTATTGGTCTCACAAACTACTTTCCCAGATCCAGCTTCCCAGTGTCTAAGAAAACTAATGAAGAATCTCACAAAGGTCAGCCTACAACGCCACTTGTCTCCTATTAATATCCTCAATCCCCTACCAATCAGGCATCCAACAAGCATATGGAGTTCTTCTTGGATCAAATCCAAAGGTGAAAGATAATGGTGGCCAACTCCACTGATAGGCAGTATAGTCTTCACAAAAAGCCATGTAGTCTCACAGACACAATTCTCTCCCCTACGCTGTTAAATATGTACATGACCCCACTGCGGGATAGAATGCAACATCATGAGCACTGGATGGTGCCCAGCTCTACATTTCTCTAAATGTTACATACAAATAGCACTGTGCCCCAGCTCTCTCAGTGTCTGGGTTACTGTTACCAGGGATGAAGACTAGTTGGTTCAAATGAAATCTGCTGTTGGTGGGGGGAGGGACATACTTTGAAGAACTCACCTCACCCGTAACTTCACCCTTCCCGAATGACATTTTCTATTCAAAAGTTAAGGTTGTCTCCATCCTTATGAGTTCTTCCCTATGATAACAGCGGCTTAGGATGCCCTTTTACCTGTAGCAGCCCAGCAGACTGCGCTCTCAGACTCACTCTGATTTGAACACAATGCTCCAATCATTCATACTCTCTAGGCTTGATTATTTCAGGCCATTACACCAAAGAATGAGGCTTCTGATTAGAGCTGGTCCCAAGACCCACATAACCCCCTGTATTCATTTCATTGCAGCACTTACCTGTAAATAATCAAAGTTAAGGGTCTGTTCCCAATTTTCACAGCCCTGCCTGGGATTGGCCCAGTTTCTCTCTCTCTCTATCTCACACATACACATCCCATGCAGGGCAGCTACATTCTACCAGAGCAATGGAACGGTCCACCAGAAAGGACAAACTGATTAACAGTTGTCTTGGCAGCTGGCCACAGCTGTGGAACGCACTCCCAGAAACCACAAATCTCATTGCCTTCAGAGCAAAAAGTAAAACTCATGCATTTGAATTAGCTTGCCCACAATAAACCAATTAAGTAATTAATTAAACAAAACAGATGTTTGGAAGCAAGGAAATGTCACAAAGTACCTCAAATAAAATGTCTGAAAAAAATTTAAGGTATTTTAATATAATAAAGATGAAGGTGTAAAATACCTAAACAGATCAATTGAGGTAGGCAACTGTGATGAACTGAGCGTTTCCCTGGGTACAACTTATTAATTCTGTGTGAGAGTTTGTACCCTGCGTGTCTGTGTCAGGTTGCAAACTTCATTTTGAATGTGCAGCCTCTTGCCCTCTTTATGGTACATTTGCCTCCATATTGTGTAGGGATTTCAACGGCTGGTGGCACAAGAACAATAAAGGGTAGCTGATTTTTGAGTACCCAGTCATTGGAAATCTATGCACTGTAGACAGAAGACTGTTCCCTGCCCAGAAGAACTGGTTTGAGAATGGGGATGAGGGGGTAAGGGCATGGAGGAGGAGTAAGAGTCACCTTGGCAACAAAGTCACCTGACACAAGACTGGCTCCTGTGGGGAAACTGGCAAGGGTGTCCCCTGGCACAAGATGGCTGAACATTTTTAAAGAGCAGATAGATGCTGGTCTGCTTTGGGGCCAATTTTCCCCAATAGGGAAGGGAGAAACCACTCACCATGAAACAGCCTGCATGAGGCAGGAGAAACCCTGCCCACCTACCTGTCTTCCCAGACCCAGATTACGGTTACCCCAGAGCTCACAAGGCAAGCGTGAGCTGGAAAGTGAGGGGCATTGTGGTTTCTGGGGTTCACTGTTTTGCATAATCCATACTCTCCTGTGCTTTACAGCATTAAGGGAAAAAGGGAAATAAAAATGTTAGACTGGGCAAAGTGTGGAGCAGTCAATACGCACACACGTGCACACACACACACACACACACACACACACACACACACACACACACACGCCCCTGCTGTGTGCCTGTGAGAGAGTTAAACTGTAAGCCAGAAGCTTCACATCTTTGAGGTGGAGTTCTGTGAGAGGGGTGGGTTTAAGTTCTGGGGAGCCTGAAGGTTCAGCACTGTGCCCAAAAGGGGTAGGTGGCTGGACAGCAGGTTCCAACATTTGGGTGAGAGAGAAGCCAGATAGAAGGTCTGTGCCCCAGGAGTGTGCCTAGGAGTAATGGCTGGACTGAGTCTGAAACATGCCAGAAAATCCAAAGTGGCAAGGTCTTGGATTCCACTCACAGCAGTTTTAGAGGGTAGCTGGAAGAGGGTGCTCTCTAGGATCTGTGACACCGGTATACCCTGGATTGCTGAACAAAACCAAAATCTTTTATTACTGTATGCACACTAGAGTATTTATCTTTATAAATTGTCTATTTCAAACAGCATGTTAAGTCAGATGCCAATAATTTATTATCATTTAACAATATGTTGTTTAGCAGTAAAATATCTGCAAAAAGAGGCAGATTATAATAAGGCTAATCAAAGTTGCCCACCTGGAAAATTGTAGTACTTGTTCAGTGTTAACAAAATAGGCCTCATTTACCATATCAGCACTGCATGAAAATATAACCATTATATATAAACCGTTATCTTTATTATGGTATCATTCTTGTTTGCAGCCTTTCCATCTAAAGAATAACTACCCATGTAAGAAGAGATCTCCAGTGTTCTATAGGAACCCTACCATAGTACTCCTCTAAGCTGATTGCTGCTGAATACTTGATTACTTCCTTGAGCTTCCCGCCCCCCAGTGCTCTAAATCCAATGTATATCAACTTAATTAGAACACAAAATGAGCAATTCCAGCTGCTAACTGGGTTCCTACAGCTCTGTACCGGCAGGTCACCATTCCATTAACTGATGGGTGAAAGCCATTTACCAAGGCACAGACCCTTGCTAAAGGGATCCATCCCATTCCTCTGCTTCTCTCCCCCCCCCCATATTTCTACACTTGTGGAAGGCACTGGGCACCACACAAGGGGATCCCTTGTTCAGCTGTCAAAGTATAGAGGCCTAATTCCCAGCAGCACTTTTATCCACATTCCCTTGGCCCCACCAGCTATTCATCATGAGCATGGCTTGTGGAGAGCAGGGAAATTAACATCTAACCAACTTCAGGGAACCTACAACAAACATGACAGACATTCCAACAACCAGCTACGTGTAAACCATTCTAACACAAAGCTAATGACATCTACCCCAATGGGCACCAGGCATACCAAAAAGGATGGAAGAGGCTGACTGGATTCACTGAGTAACATTCAGACAAACAACTTGAACCAAATCAGTTGTCAAAGGAGGTTAAACGTCCAGGCACTTCATCAAGCAATTAGTGCTACACCCATGTGACTGACAAGGTGACACCAGGGCACCCCAAACATTCCTCAACAGCAACCACTACAAGTCAAGTATCCTTGCCTGGGTGCCTGGAAAGGAAAAGGCTCTCCTTCTCAGGTGGCCACCCCTTGTATACCTCCTCCTACTTTAGGGAGGGCTTTAGAGTGAGTCTGCTGCACTTAACTACTAAAATCCCATCTCCCTGCATCACGATTATACAGTGCTTGGAGGGGCACAGAGTAAATCTGGAGAATACACACTGTCAGCCAATCAGAGATGGCTGTGGGGAGCTCATCCATCCCCGAGCACATTTAGCCAATCACTATCCCATGAGGACTGGCAAAGAACGACATGGGGCTCCAAGCACTGTCAGTGGGCCAAGGCAAATATAATTCCCTCTTAAAGAGGAACCATAATTTTTACGATATGTACAAGTGAAAACGAACACTTTAATTTGTTCCTGCTTATCCTAGCCTCTCTCATTCCGTGTTTTACATGGCACAATAAGTGATAGCAGACTGTTTGCTTACAACTAATGAGCCATTAAGTAGAATCCTAGAAGATAGCTAACAAGACACACTTCTCCAACTGACTTTATCGTTAGAGTAATTAATGAGATCCAAGTTTCCTTCTTTAGATAGGAAATGTGTATGTGCAGTTCCAAGCTTTTTGCAAACATTTACTCCACAAATGTTTGTGTGTATTGTAAATCAATTTAGAAAAAGAAATCAGAGACAGTGTACATTTAAAAGATGTGATGTGTGCAGACAGGTCCTCACGTCTAATCTGAGGTTAAGTAAGTTTTGAGCTCTTTTTTATGACCCAGTATTGTTGAGGTAAATATTAGGCAAGGGCTGGAGTTATTATTCCTATTACTACACCTCAAAAGTTCTCAAGGAACTTTGAGGCATGAATAAGACAGACAGTCTGATATCCAAAGAGCTTTGATGGTCATTCCCTGAGTATCAAAATTTTGATGGTAAAGGGGAAAGACGTACCCGCCTGCCACATTTTTTAGATTTCTTACACTGTTGCTCTATTGAAGACAGATTCTAATTCTGATCTTACTTTCCCTGGTGTAAACGAGGAATAACTGCTCTGAAGGCAGCAGTTACACCTGCCTAAAGCCAGCATGAGATCAGAAGTAGATCCAGAGACTCCACAGAGACATGGCAATATTGAAAAAGAACACCCTGCAGTAACAGGTAAAATGTAGTACAGCCATTATTTCAGGAAATACTTGTGATACAAAAATGAATGCAATGCTCACAATTTAATCACCAACAATCTGGTATTATACATATTATTTATATTGTAGTTATGCTAGGAGGGCCCCTCTCAGATATCAGGGCCTCTTTGTGCACTGTAAAAACAAGTAACAGAAAGACAGTCCCGTGTATGAGAGAGATCACAATTTAAGAGTATAACAAGATGTAACAGCTAGATACCAGACCAAAAAAAAAAAATGAGATGGGGGACAAGTCTGAGTGTGTTTGTATAAATTGGTAGTCTTTGATCAGAGTAGTCTCAATTATCCACAGTATGAAATAAAACAATTTTGTTTAATAATTGTGTATGCAGACTTTCCATTTGGAAATATATTTACTAAGATTTGTTGCACTTTCCACTGGATTTCTTTTCTTTTACATCCAGTTTGGAACATATTTTTTTATTGTCATTCTGGGACCGGATCAACTAGAAATAATGACTAGATGCCATAGTAAATCATGATGGGACAGTGATTAACTTGTGGGTAATTAATCAGAGTATCTGGCAAGAAACAAAGTCTTACAAATGAACAGTTGGGGGGTAAAAATCACATAAAGTAATGGGATGTATGATCTATTGCTGCTGATGACTTCAAATGAGATTTATGTATTTAAATGTATATGGAGTGTAATAAAATATCCGTCCATCCAAAGCTTTAAGCACCCTTGCCATTAAAAATAAAATGCAATTGTCAACTTACCAGATCAACGGAAATAAATTGACCCCACACTCAACTCCAAAGTTCCCAACCACTGCTACCCAGCACTACCCAATAACCATTTGTTTATGAGCAGCAGGGACACAGCACAGAGACCACCAATTATAGTTGCTCATTACAAGCCATATTGTGCTTCTTTAAAGGAAGTCACTACGGTGGTATAGGTAACAAGGTAAAGCATTTGTTTCCCATAGTATTTTCCACTAAATAGGAACTTGTGCTTTTGTCTAAGAACACTTGTTTTTGTGCTAAGAAAAATGTTGAGTTTTTACTTCATTAGTTGTGACAAGGTGGAAATCTGCAGTTTTCCCACAATCCCACCTAAAGCTTTAAAATGTCCTGAAATTCTTTAGGTGTGTTTATCTACTCCTCTCTCTCCCCGTAGAGAACTCCTCTTTACACACACTCATATAGCTTCTGATTTGCTCAGGTGCTGCTCCTGTTTGTATCTTACAATACCATCTGACTTACGTAACCCATCAGGCAGTTTGAGTAGCGAATTCCAGTTTCAAATACTGGACTCAGTGTGCCCAATAAAGAATTTACAGGCAGTCCAAGTATTGCCATTTACCAAAAAGAGGTCCCCAAACCAGAGTTTCTGACCTCACTCAACTCCCATTGATTACAATGGAAGCTGAGGGTAGTCAATACCAGTCAGGAAGCTAAAAACACCTTGTAGAAATGGGCATCAGATGCATGCGGTTGTTACATATAATGGGCCTGATTCTTGGTTGCCTTGCACCTTGTGCAGTCATTTACTCCACTACAAGAGGAATGCAAAGTACATATAAAGAGCTCTCAAAATCAGAATGATATTTTCCATCCACTTAACACTCTTTTTGCAAGTGCACAAGGTGCAAGCCAACGAAGAATCACTCCCACGTGTAAAATAGCTTACGCTACAAGACAACATCACAGATTTAATCAATCTGGAAGGATCCCCCAATCAGCCGTGTCAATATAATTTAGCCAACCAACATCAGAGTGCAACTAGTGGAAAAAGTCCTTTAAATCAACCTATAATCACTGCTTACCTTTGTAAGAGCCATTGCTGTGAGCCTGGCCTTCATACAGATTGCAATTCAGAGGAATCATAGGTTCTGTAGGTGCTGGGTTTGGAGCTATAAAAATTCTTTGTGGATGCCAAATTAATCCTATAAAAATATGAAACGTTATGTGTTATTAAATTGCAACACAACCATTTCCTTTGCCCCATGCCCTGTATAAAAATATTAAAAAATAAATAGTGTATATTTTGGATTTTCATTTTTTTGGAACATTTCTGTTTTTCCAAGAGAAAAATTATTGGCCTGCTGTTTTATGGTGCTAACTACTTTCCAGATACCCCTAAAAATACCCCACAGCAAAGAAAAGTGCCAGGTATAAGGAAGCTGAGAACATTCAGCAACCGTGCCGGAAAAAAGTTTACCCACAGTGCTTTAGTGGATCCACCCCTATATGTGGATATAGATGTGTTGAGTTCCGGTGCCTTAAAACAATGGAAAATATACATGCTGCAGATATATTTTCCCAGCACAGGAATATTTTGACTTTTGTTCCTACTGCAGTATGATTGCAATGAACCTCTTGGTCATGAGGACATTAATAATTTATTGGATGACTGATATATGAAATGAATTGTTGTATATTTCTATGGTTTCAAATCTGTTTGTTCTGCAAAGCCTTTTGTTCTAATATTTATAAGATGTCATGGTAAAATGTGTTTTACAGGGGGACATTAAAAGCATATCAGTCTTTTGTGAATAAACCATCACTTCAGAAATTGCTTTTAACTACAACTCATACGGTAGCTTCAGATTCCTATTGTGCTTTGGTGCTAGGAATTACTTAAAATAATTGTTTAATTTGCTTCTTTTTTTTGGTTTTCTTACAATATGGTATATCATAATTTCAACCCTAAGAGAAAAGTCCTGTAGCATTTAAATAAAAATGAGTTTATTTTACCCATTCTATGCAATTCTGCAGCAGCAATCTTATCCTCTGTTAAACCTTATAGATTTTAGAATCCCTTCTATAAAATCCCATTAGCTTAATCCCCATTGAATTCTATAGAATTTTTCAAACAAGGGAAGAAGGAAGGGGGATGATCCTTTCCTTTGTAAGCTTGTACTAAATATTTGTAGGTAATGGAAATCCTAACAGCCTAGATTCAAAATGAACAATAAGACAACCTCTGACACAATTATAGTGTTCGACACCAGACAAGATACAGAAATAAAAAGCCTACAGCTCAGTGTAGCCAATCCTTTCTCACGAGTACTCTTTCCTCACTGAAGATAATATTAGACGATTGAGTGCCAGTTCATCACCTATTTTTAATTGCAATGTGTGCCATTTAATTTGGGATTGCACTGTCATCCTATCACACTGCTCACAGCCAGAGCAATTATTCTCCAATGACCAAGTGGTAGGAAAGTGTCACAACCTCCTCCATGGGCCGTGGGTTTGGAAGCAGGACTTTCAGCACAGATCTCTTCCACTTAAGATACAGGGTCAATTAGTTACCTACATACAGCTATCCTCCATGTATCAGCTCTGGGGAGGGCCTGAGAGAGAAATACAAGATACAAACTGAGGATGAGGTCCCAACAGGCTAGAGAAATAGGATTGTTTGCTGGTCTCACAGGAAAACAGAATTTAAAATATTGAGTCCGTTCTCTTCTACCATGTGCCTTGTGTAATCTTTTAGACCAGTGCAGAATGAATGCAAAATGGGTGTAAAATGCTGTTGAATCAGAATGGTAGAATTTTCCACCTACATCATTACTGCAGGAGGGGCAAGGCAATCGAGGGCCACGGCTATGGTATTTTGTTAATGGCAGTTTCATGAGTTTTCACCACAAAGCAAGAGATGAGTTTTGCCAGTAAACAACAGGGTCTTCTCATTTGTAACGCTGGGAACTTGAGGATCATCATGGGGAAGAAGCAGCTGAAAGTCAAAGGATACATTTTGCCCAAGGTGATAAAATCCAATCTTTACAGCCCAGGGTACTCACACTACTAACAAGAAGAGCTTCAGGAAGAAGGAGGGGTGCCATGAGGACGGAGCAAAGTGGCAAAACATTTTGAGAAGTACATTCAAAAACTTAATTAGCTAGCCAGAACTGCCTCTGCTGCATGACAGGGAATGTTTTAAAAAATGTTTAAAACAAGATGTTTTTAAAGTTACACACTTTGTTTTTGTGGAGGACAGGGAGAAGAAGGCACAAAACTAGGAGGAAGCTTTCAATATGAGAGAAAGACTAGTTCTCCAAAACATACAGAAAAGGGCAAATGGCCAGCATCGATCCGCCTTATAAATAAGAACATGGGATGCAGAAGCTAATAAGGTTCGTGCCATCAGTATTTTGCTCTTCCTTCCAAGCTTTTCAGAGAGTGAGGCAGCACCCTACACTACTCATGCCAAGGTTGTTTGGCTTTCACCTGCAATCAAATAGACAAAGAACCCAAAATAAATCATTAATTTTCAATCAGACTTATTTTGGTCAACATTTGTAAAGTATTGGCTATTCTTCCATACACTTAACTGCTCTGTATATTTGCACACAGCAAAATATACACATATAAATGAAAATTCTAATGCAGTCATAACACAGACAAAGTGTGTGTACACATACGTACATACTGTGGAACGAGGGACAGATGTTCCCAAAGCCATTTGACTTCTGTTAAGATCACTAAAGTGATCACTAAGTAAAAGTAAGATCACTAAGTAAAAATCAAATTGTTTGTGGACCATAAAGTAGCTAGATCCACGACAATAAAATTTTCCCTTCCAATAGTTTGCAAAGTTGAGGCTGCTCAGTGCTTCTCAGAAGGTCACCAGCATCCTCTAGAAACAGTCATGGGATGGGTGGAGAAACATTTTCAAAAGGTACAAAGGGCAGTTAGGTGCCTTTCCCGTGGAAAACCACTGGGACTTCACCTTCCATCTGCCATTCATACTTTAGAAGTGTTCCCCCTAAAACTCACCCCTGAACTCAGAAAAATTTGCCCTCCTGGAATTTGATGAGCCAGAAGCATTTTCTCATCATAGAAATTAGTATTTGTATTTTGTGATACTGCTCTTGAAAGCTCAGTGAAAGCATGCTACTATAGTGACACAAAATTCAATAATAAGTTTGTTTCATAATAATTCCTGAGTATTGGTACAAGCCACTGACTGCTGGATTTCAATTTTCTTTGAGACTTTGCAGATAAAGAGCTGTAATTTTGTATCCCCTGCTGAAGCCTATAATATAAAATTATGCTCTCTCTTGTATGTGTACGTGTGGGTTTAGGACAGTGGATTATGTTAGAAATGCATGTCTAGAAGAAAAGGATATTCATCATATGTTAACATCATGAGATGTCATGCATTATAGTTGCCTGGTAGCATCCACATATTCTAAGAAAAAAATATAGCAATACACATGTATTAATGATATATGCCTGTGACAATTCCATTCATTTACTTCTAAAATATTAAAAGAGAAAACAAGCCACTGCTAGCACTGAAGATTTAAATAAATAAAATCATGTTGTTAATTACTAATAAACTAATGGCATATTCCCTTTGCTCCAAGAATCTCAATGTTTTCCAAATATGAACTAATTCTCACGAGTCTTATACTTGTTTTACAAATGCATGAAATGAGTCACAAAGATAAATTCACTGTTTGGATGAGTCAGGACAACAGACCTGGCTGGAATAATGTGAATTTAAAGCAGAAAAGCACACTCCATAATAACGCATTAATACAAAATTACACATGAGTTAGAGATAGGATAGGGTAAGAGATGCATAATTCATAGCATTTGGCGCATATGTTATCCCACTCCACACTGTTGTATCTACTGGTCAAATCCTGGCTTGACCTATTATGCTTTTGTCATTTTTGCAGTTATTGGTACTCCCAGAAGCCAGAGGATCCAATAATGGTGACTCATTTCATACTTAATTTAAATTGAATAGAGATAATTATCTGAGCAGATTTTCTTGATCTACTGCTGAAGGTTTAACTACAGAAAAAAAGACTTTATAAAAAGGCGCTATAAACATGTAAAGTATCATTATTCCTAATACATGCCATTATACTTGATGAGAAGTTATTACTGTACTTAATGAGTATTACACTAAACTACTCTACTCACTCAAACTGTACTTACACTAATGGCAGACACTGGGGTCTCTTCCACAAATGCTGTATTTAAACATTGGTAGCACTGACCCAACAATATTAGCTGGTACTGTACACTCCGATTTTGGGGAAGATCTAAATTAGAGTGACCAGAGAATCAAAAAAGCAGCAAAGAATCCTGTGGCACCTTATAGACTAACAGACGTTTTGGAGCATGAGCTTTCATGGGTGAATACCCACTTTGTCAGATGCATGTAGTGGAAATTTCCAGGGGCAGGTATATATATGCAGGCAAGCTAGAGATAATGAGGTTAGTTCAATCAGGGAGGATGAGGCCCTGTTCTAGCAGTTGAGGTGTGAAAACCAAGGGAGGAGAAACTGGTTTTGTAGTTGGCAAGCCATTCACAGTCTTTGTGAACAGAGAATCAAAACACCTAACCATTACAGTTTCTGATTAAGTCTGGGTTCATAGGCATCACAACATTTCCAGACAGTTTCACTCACCTCTATTAAAGGGAAAGCTGCTATGCGAGGACTGAAGAGGAAAATGTCATGCTTTGTATGTAAATGATCACAAGTTCAAGTCCCACATACTTTTCAGAGAAGACTGATGTTCCCAGAGTTAGGGCTCTAGCCTTTGACTCAGGTGATGTGGGTTCAATTCCCTGCTTTCCCACAGACCTCCTATATGATGTTTGGCAAGTCAGTCTCTCTTACAGGTATGCCACCAAGGCACAGAAAGGGACAACATTAAGAGCAGGATATTATCCAGTGCCTCTCATCAGTAGATCTCAGAGCCCTTTACAATGGAAGCAATGATCACTGAGGCAGAAAAATGAAGTGACTTGCAAAGCTCACCCAGCAGGTCAATGGCAGAGCAGGGAATAGAACCCTGGTGTTTTGTGTTCCAGTGTAGTGCCCTCTTACTAGCCACACTGCCTCTCCCGACCTCACAAGGATGTTGAGAGAATAAATATGTTTAAGACTCTGAGGTACTTATGATCTGATTACAGTAGTACCTGGGGGGCACCTTAGACAGAAAGAAAAAAAAAAAAACACCAAAACCAGGCACTATGGGTAGACATGCACTATGGGATTTTCACAAGCATTCTTGATTCCATTGCAAAATTACCATTTGCTTCAGTGGGAGCAGAGTCAGGCCAATGTGATCACTTTTGAAACACCTATCTATGGGATCTGAGGAGTTTTGACTGAGCAAGGACCACAAGACTGAGCTGGCCCACAATTTGCTATGGGAGGGCCAACTTGTGTTCACACTACGTACACACACAGTTCCCTACATTGAATAGGGGCACTTGATCAGTAAAGGCCACATTCACCCTAAAATGCTCAAGCCGTGGAGAATATTTCCTGCCAATTACAAATTCACAGAAATAGAATATTGAAGTTAATAAATAGTGCATGAGGAGAGTGTTTTTTCTAGGCTGATCCCGCAGCCTGCCTAGGAATAGACCCCATGGCACTGCAAGAATTGTTTAAGTTTGAACCAAACTCAGTGAAGTCAAAAGGGAGTTTTGACAGAGAAGACTGTAGAATGAGACCCTAAGGACACAACCAGAATACTGATTCCAATACATGAACATTGGAAGGATCCAACGAGTTCAAATATTTGAAACTTTAGAAGGTCGCATCTTCAGCATAACTCAACACAGCTCCATTGAAACTACACTGATTTACACCTGCTGAGAATAAGACATGGGATATTTTTAAGACTTAGTGGCAGGCTAGGGATGCAGGAAAAATTAAATTGTGTAACCAATTTATTTTTTCATACCTCATTTTATAGTATTGTGTCACACAAGCTACTTATAATGGAAAATTATTCCTCAAAGCCTTTGATTCAAAGAGGAGCGTGTCTTTATCTTTTACTTCAAAACACTTTGTTTTGTATTAAAGGAGAAGTGCAGGCTTAACCTTATGAATATCAACACATAAGATTTTGACCATTGAGTCTAACAGAACAATGATTAGTATTGCTTTCATTTAAAAGGCGTATTTTAGAAGAAGAGCTTGGCTTCAAGACAGATTTTAAAAAATGAATACTATGTCATTTTCAACCATCTTTTGAAGTTTCTGCATTGAATTCGGAAACTAACCAGTAAAAGATTTTCTGCAAAGATAAAATACTTTCAGACTAATGTTTGTGGGGCCTTTTTAGAGAGTGTTTTGATATAGTGAAGAAAGTCTAACAATGCATATTGACATAAAATTTTATTTCTTATGCATAGAATATCAGGGTTGGAAGGGACCTCAGGAGATCATCTAGTCCAACCCCTTGCTCAAAGCAGGAGAAATCCCCAGACAGTTTTTCACCCCTGTTCCCTAAATGGCCCCCTCAAGGATAGAACTCCTCTTGGCCTGCTAACTGGGTTTAGCAGGCCAAAATAGTCATATGAAAAAATCCTCTGCAATAGATTTTTTTCTAAGTATGCATCCTATTAAATGCAATAGTGTACAACTTGATAATGTCAGAACAGAAGGGCTGTCTAGTGTGTAGAGCACTAAAATTGGAATCAAGAAATCTGACTTCTATTCCCAGCTTTGCCAGTGACCTGCTGCGTCAAGTGATCAAACCACTTGACTCCTCTGGGCCTCCGTTTTCACTCCCACCCTTTGTCTTGTCTGTTTTGCTAGTAAGCGCTTTGGGATAGGGTCTGTTTCCCCATGATGCATTTCTATGGCGCCCAGCATATTGGTGCCCTGATCTTGGTTGAGACCTGCATAAACTACAGTAATATGTAAAAATACTGTTATTGATTCATACCCATATTGCACAAGCGTAAATGGCCAGATAAGGTGCTAGGTTGTGGTAGCTGCTTTGGACCCAGGATATAAGAGAGACAAGGTTTGTGTGATATTTTATCTTTTATTAGGCCAACTTCTGTTGGTGAGGGACAGCAGCTCTGCCTAGCTCGAAAGCTTGTCTCTCGCCAACAGAAGTTGGCCCAAGAGAAGATATTACATGTCCCACCTTCTCCCTCTAGATAAGGTTTAAGGCAGTGGGGAAAATCGGGCCATTAATTTCCCTAAACTACTAATTGGCAATGCTTTCAGATGGCTCTTGCCGTCATGTTAATTTATGAACACATACAATAGCAGTTTGGGGATTTCCTGCTATTAATCCCCACATCGTCATCAAGGGGTTTCAGGCAATGTTTATTCAGGATATATTTGGGGCATCTACAGGCTCATTCCACCAGAAGAGGAGGAAAATTTCAGACTAATTGTAAGGCAAATTGCAGCACTAGCAAAAGTTTGTGAACAACTGAGTCTCAATACATATTCATCAGTGCATTTTTTAAAAAACTAAAACAAAAGGATAGTTCTGGCTCATCATGCTTACAGGAATAAGTAGATTGTGTAAGCTGGAAATACTTAATTTAAGTCTTTGCAGACTCTACAGCATTAAAAGAAAGTGATTACAATTCAACAGATTTTCTAGGCAAAGTACTGTACTTCACAGCAAGGCTGATTTGAAGACTATGCGCTGAAAAGATAAACATATTGAAAGTGTCAGGGCCAGATCCTCACAAGAAAATAAGAAGGGCCATACTGGGTCAGACCAATCATCCATCTAGCCCAGTATCCTGATTGTGGCCAATACCAGGTGCTTCAGAGGTAATGAACAGAACAGGGCAATTAGCAAGTGATACATTCCTTGTCATCCAGTCTCAGCTTCTGGCAGTCAGAGATTTAGGGACACCCAGAGCAAGAGATTGTGACCATCTTGGCCAATAGTTTTAAACCTGCTGCCTAATAATTTCAGTGGGTTATCCCTGGTTTGTGTATTATATGAAGAGGTAAATAACATTTCTCTATTCACTTTCTCCACACCATTCATGATTTTATAGACCTCTATCATATCCCCTCTTAGTAATCTCTTTTCTAAATGAACAGTCCCAGTCTTTTAAATCTCTTCTCAGATGGAAGCTGTTCCCTACCCCAATCACTTTTGTTGCCCTTCTCTGTACCTTTTTCAATTCTAATCTCTTTTGTGATAGGGAGACCAGAACTGTATGCAGTATTCAAGGTGCGGGTGTACCATTGATTTATATAGGACCATTATGAACATCAGCAGATACAGATTGGTTCAGAGTTTAGATTTCAGTGAAGCTATGTGGATATACACCATCTAAGTGTCTTGCCTAGACTATTGCCATACAGGTAATTAAATTAACACTTATCATGGGGCATTCAACAGTAGCATTCATCTACCAGAACCACATAGCTTTTAAGTTGTTTTTTATTTCAATACTCAAGCACTTCATCAAATCAATGAAACCAAGGAAAATGGATCATACAAAGAAAATAGGAACAAAGTTTGAAAAAAAAAATCAGGATTCAACTGAGTAACCCTTAATCATGCAAGTCCTCATAATATGACAGACTACTCACATGAGTAAGGTTGGACGTACCATATCTGTACCCATACAATGAGCTCAATGCATGGGCAGGGAAGGGGAAGCATATCTGGAGTTTACGGCAGGATCAGAGTCTTCATTTGTAAAGCCATTACATTTAGATGAATGTTAGTTTTCCCAGCTGTAGGTTGACTATAAAATCATTTTTCCTTGGTAAGTTCCGCCTCCACCTCCACCCAGAAGAGACTAAAGATCAAATTTTGCCCATTTGACTCATTTATTTAATATCCCTGAAGTCAGTGAAACTACTGGGGAACATAAAGTAAGCAAGATTTGTTTTTAAAGTCTATACCATTAGTCTGGCAGTCTAAAGGCTCAGTTTATTAGTATTGGAAAAAATGTTATAAAACCTAAGAGTCTTGAGAAATAATCAAGACATTTGCCTCGATGGGGGTGTTCTTCCTAAGCAACCTGTGTTTTTCACTCGTCTGCTTCCCCCTCCCCCCGACCCATACCAAGGGTTTGATCCAAAGTCTATTAAAAAGTTAGTCTTCAACGGAGTTTGAACCAGACTTAAAAGGGACTGAGCCCCATTGCCTTCAATCACAGAAAGTTTGGTACCCTTTTAAATTATTTAAAATTATCTATAGCTATGCAAAACTATCCCCACTTTATAGATGAAAAATGTCCTCCCCCCCCACGTACATTTTCTAGACTCTAATAACCTGTGTGTATTTTAGAATTCCCCAATGTTTATCACACACATTTCTATAAATTTTGGCATCTATAGTTTGTCTCTCCTCCCCATCTCAGGACAGACAATGTCCTCTGAAGACCTCTTTAAAAATCCTTCTGCATGGTATGATGTTATGATATTACATGGGGGAAAAGTAGAAACCATTATTCAAGAAAATGAAAAAGGTCTAGTTGAAGTCGGAGGAAAGCAGAAAGAGAGAAGGAGAGGTAGAATATATAAGGTTTGGATAAACATGCAAGGTAATGGTTACAAGGTGACCCTATTGAAGTCAATGGGAGTCTTGTCACGGACTTCAAACCAGGGCAGAATTTCACCTCTATGCTTAGCCATGCAGACAAGCTTTTTCTGAGGTATGCACATCATGAGCTTCCCAAGTTATTTTTGACCCCAGGTGAAGTATTTTTGTCTGATTAAGACTGAAATGATACTTTTGACCAACAGCCTTGCCCACAGCAGGGTCTTTCTGACCTGTAATAGCTTTAATAACTCACATGAGATCAGAACAATAGTTCCTGTGAGTACATCTCTGGAAACAGATGTGTTGACAAAAGCAATGATTAAATAGTTTCATTCTCATTTATTCAAGGCTGTAAAAGGGAATATATTCCCCACCACTTCCCTGAGATCTTGGCTTATGATCATTAATAAATTTTAACACCATATCTATTTTCTAACCAGACAAGAATGAGTTGAATTGTATTCCAGTATGGAATCTTTCCTACTAAGCATCTGAAAACCAGAGGGATATAATAATGACACCATTTAGACAAGTCTTTACAGTGTTATGTCCAGTTTGAGAACTCCTAAGAGCCTTATGTTCTGATAGGGTGAAGTGTTTCCTATAAAAGTGTCACACCAATGTTACATTATCTTCCTCTTTAGCTCTTAGACTACTGAGAGTCCATGTAACTGATCTGATTTTCAGAGGTGCTAAACACAGTTATTCTTATGTTCAGTAGGAGCTGCAGGTGCTCAGCAGATGTGAAGTCAGGCCACAAATTGTACATTACACTAGATCAAATATAGTTATTAGTCAGATCCATAGCCTCTTTGGTACCAATCCATCAGTATAAGGGGGTAGCCAGCATAACCGTCCAGCTATTGATTTCTCCCACATACAGAAATCTGAGTGGTATAGAACTGGTGCGAATCACATGGCCTGTGCATATTGTGCTGAGGTGATTTCTTTCTATTAGAACAGCCCCTTGAAGACCACCACTGTTAAGCAAACTTTAGAGCTACCCTGGAGATGCTCTGAATTATGTCTGGGCCCAACCAGACCTCAACATCCTTGGGGATTAGAGGAAGGGTAAAGGTAGTTTAGCACCATCTTCACCCCTCTTTTCTCAGCTGTGCTAAGCAGAGCACGGGAGCAGCAGAGGATGTGACCAATTTGTTCCCTTAAAAGGAGTTATATCTAGGTCAATACAGTCATTGATGGATCACTGTGGGTAACCACACAGAGTAATGAAGTGCACATGCCCCATGAATAAATTCCTCTTAGTATGTCAATAAAGTCTGCAAATCTGTTGGAGTCTCATTAAGTAGTATCTGATTCACAGTTATCAATTGCAGGCCCTTGCCTGAGGTACAATGACCACAGTGAGCCCCACCAGCTTTGACAGCAATCCATTAACACTGAAGGAGACTCCCAGTCTCTCAACACTGACACTGGCATGGGAGATACCAACTTTAGCTTTCCATGTATATTGCATCAGAATAGATTTGCCTTATGTACCCAAATAAAAGCAAAGAGAAATACCGAAAAACTTAACTCATTAATAAGAACATAAGAATGGCTCTACTGGGTCAGACCAAAGGTCCATCTAGCCCAGTATCCTGTCTACTGACAGTGGCCAATGCCAGGTGCCCCAGAGGGAGTGACTAGCAGATAATGATCAAGTGATCTCTCTCCTACCGTCCATCACCACCCTCTGATAAACAGAGGCTAGGGACACCAATCCTAACCCATCCTGGCTAATTATTTTGAGGGTGGGGAAAAAATGTTTTCTCTGCCCATCAACCTTCAGTGCTCCCTCACACCTTTTACTGTAGGCATAGTGGCACTGATAACTGAGGTTGCACAAGCATTTCCATTTGAATGGGGTGCTTTCAGCTGCTTATAACTTTAACAGTTCTTGCACCTTTTGGACTAAAATTTGGCAATTTTTTCTTAGCCCAGAAATTATATTTTCAGGAAAGGTTGAACCTGTTTTGCTCAGCCATTTTTGAGAATAAAGGAACTGGGGCGGGAGAGGGGGCAATGGGACATAATTTTTGCCTTAGTGGTAAGATGGTAGAGACTTGACTTTTGGCAGAAACGGTAAAAATTGGTTGTGATTTGTTGAACTTTTAAAAAAGGGTTTTAAAAAAAAGACTTTGCAGTGTAGTCTTAGACCATGAGCATTCTTTTAGATATGGATACAAGCATTAGCTTAAAAAAAACAAACTGCTTAGGGAGTGCCAGGCTTTTCTATGTACTCAGTGAAAGAGACCCTGGATTAGCTTTTGGAAATTCACAGAAGCTGGAGAGTCATAGGAGATGGTAAGAAAGATCCTACCATCTCCTTCTCTCGCTTCCATCACCAAGACACCTAGAGGAAGGAGCATCAAGTTGTGAGCCAGGAGTTTTTTTCCAGACTCTTTCACTGGTCAGTTATAAGGCTGTGTACTTCACAACCCATATATAGCCAATCCTCACATCCCTAAGCAAAGAAGGAAAATACTTAATCTACAACTGGGGAAATACAATAAGTGAGACCTATATTGTGTTCCAAGGTTACAGGATAAGTTTGTAGCACTGTTTCTCCATTATCCATAATGCCTCATAGAAAAAAGTAGATCACAACTAACATCTGTAAAATGGCACTATTCAGACATTTTTGAATCCCCACATGAAAAAGCGCTATGTCTGTCCACAAGCTATTGTGCTCACAAAAGAAGTTGAAAGTGCAAACCAAAGTAGTTCAACTCTAACACTTAGGGTATGTCTTCACTACTGGCCGAATCGGGGGGCAGCGATCGATCCAACGGGAATCAATTTATCGCATCTAGTCTAGACATGATAAATCGATTCCCAAGTGCTCTCCCATCGACTCCTGTACTCCAGCTCGGCAAGAGGTGCAGGCAGAGTCGACGGGAGAGCAGCAGCAGTCGACTCACCATAGTGAAGACACTGCGGTAAGTAGATCTAAGTACATCAACTTCAGCTACGTTATTCACGTAGCTGAAGTTGCATAACTTAGATCGATCCTCCCTCCTCCCCCAGTGTAGACCAGGCCTGAGTTGTGAGCATAAAAATGCAGATGCAAATTGCACTCAACTTCTCCCGAAAAGGTACTGTTATCGCCAATCAAATGATAGGCTAGAAATATGAACAAAGAGGTATCAGTGTCCAATAGGAGACGGTGTTTCACAAAATGATTTTCCTTCACAGAAGCATTAGAGTACCAGTACACCAGAGCCGGCACTACCATTTAGGCAGCCTAGGCAATCGCCTAGAACACCAGGATTATTGAGGGGGCGGCATTTTGCTGGGGGGGGGTGTGGCAGGCGGCTCCAGTTGACCTGCTGCAGGCATGCCTGTGGAGGGTCCATTGGTCCGCGGCTCTGGTGGAGCTGCCGCAGTCATGCCTGCGAATGGTCGGCTGCTCCCGCGGCCCCGGTGGACCTCCCGCAGGCACGCCTGCGGCAGCTCCACCAGAGCCACGGACCAACGGACCCTCCGCAGGAATGCCTGCGGCAGCTCCGCTGGAGCCACAGGATCAGCGCGGTGGGTGGCGAAATGGCCGTGCGCCTAGGGAGCGAGAAACCCTGGCGCCGGTTCTGCAGTACACTGTTATGCCTGTAAACTACAAGAAGGCTAAGCAAGATCCTTTGTATCAAGTTTATTAAGCTTTAGATACAGCAGGTGTTGTTAACTACCTATTTTGTGTTAAAAGATTTAAGATACATACATGGTGCCGTTTAAATGTGCGCATTTTGAGATTTGCCTCTGCTTAGTAGACCATTAATAAGCAAATATCTGCCATTGGCAGATACATTTTATAGTCAAAATCCTCCAAACCATTACTGATGCAAATAGCCCCATAGATTTCAGGTTTGCAAAACAGATCCTTAATACTGCAGATGGCCAAACCATTGTCTAAAGTGGGAAATGAGCTCATCATATTGCAGAATCAAACCCTTAAAAGGAGCTCAGTGATAGCTGCAAAAGATGACACTTTTCTTAAGAGACCAGAGTAAGTATCCCTGATCCCAGTTGGAGACACTGATTAATTATTGTTACTATAATGACTGCAGTCAGATACAGGTTTACTATAAGAACCCAAGTATAAGAGGGAAAAAAAACCCAGAGTAATACCTTTTTATTTTACTTCTATGCAGTAGCTTCCTGTAAAATAAAACATAAGTCTACAAAGTGCTTCCCCTTCCTCTCCATTGTTCTCAGACGCTTGGGTTCTTTAACAAGTCACCTTAATAGATTTAATTAAGTTTCTCTGTACCATTTACACTAATATTTGCTGCTGAAATGCAAAGATTTTTTTCTGAGAAGGAAAGAATAGTGCTCATAGTAATGTTCAGTGGGATTCACTATCCTGTCCCAGGCATCTTTAATATTAAAACTGTGCATTCAAGGTCTTATTTTACTGAAGGCCATGCAATGAGTGCAAGTAGAGGGATGTAGAATAGGTTCAGCTACAATTGTTCTGCCACTTACAGTCTCATTAGCTGTTACAGTAAAATACTCAGAATAGCCTTCATCTTAAAATACAGGCTGACAATTTGTTAGTTATCTCTGAGCAGGTCAACTTTACATAATGCTAATTTGTCCTGCACGGTATGTCATTCCTAATTAAACATTCACCAGCCATGAGATGGCAGCACATTCATAGCTAGCTACAAGGAAAAGGTGAGCATGCATAGGGAGACAAATCCATGAAACGTATTCTAGGTCCTCTACAACGGGGGTTCTCAACCTGTGGTCCGGGCATCCAGACTATGTCTAAGGGATCCATGAAAGATTTAGACTGAAAACTGACTCAACAGCATTGAATGATATATACAGACAATTGATTTCCAAAGGGATCCGCACTGCCACTCAAATTCCCAAAGGGGTCCACAAATAAAAAAAAAGATTGAGAAACAACGTTCTACAGCTTTGTCTAGTGAGATGAAAAAAAGAATGTGTTGCTTCATGCATACAAAATATATCATGGAAGTGGACAGCCACTTCTAATTATACTTCATTGGGTTTATAGTGACTCAGCTCTGGAATGAAAGTTTGAGATCTTAATACTGTAGTCACTGAAGTGTTAAACAACAGGACGTATTTGCTTCTTTAACTAGTTATATGTCTTAATCAATGTTGCCACTTTAGAGGACGGCCCAAATCCTGTGTAAATCATTTGGAATCTTTTCATTAACTTTAATGGGCTTTGGATCAGGCTCTTCATGAAATACAAGTTTAGAAATATTATTTGGATTACTGTAACACGTAGAAGCCTTAGTCATGGACCAGGACCTCCCTGTGCTAAATGCTATGCAAACAGAACATGGTCCCTGCCTCCAAGAATTTATAGTTTAAGTGTAAGAGAAGAGAGAACAAATGGCTATAGCCAGAAAGAGTGGTAAGTAAAAAGGAACAGAGAGACAGCTGGTTAGCATGAAAAGCAGTTGTCTTAGCACACCAGCAGCCTCGCAGTTGCCAAGGTTTTGTAGGAATCAGGGCAAAGGAGAGTGTTAAGAAAGATAATGTGGTAGCTTTGCAGATGTCTATTACTGTCTATCTCCATGACGTACAGGAATGGTACATGCAGCACTGGCTGACAGAACCCTACCCTGACCTACTCTGCCTTTGACATCTTGTCTTTTCTTAGATGCACCAACACAGAGGTGGCACTGTTGAAGTAATGTATGTGGCATTAACATACTAGTAACTGGAAGTGCCACAGGATTCTCATCGCCAATCCTAATTAACAAGGAACAATAGTGAACCTCTCACAAAAGATCCTTAAAGTGGAGTGCATACTTTGTTATAGTTCTGTAAAACTCATTAAAGAATCACACATTCCTCAGAGTAGATATAACTGGCATGGGACATATAGACTATCAGACGCTTCTCTGAATCTCTCATCTTAGCTTATGAATATCTAGAAAGTGTCCTTTAATCATGTCACCCAAAAATATATAATACTATCAACTATCATTGCAGTAATCTTATGACTGATTAAAAACTTCACAAAACCCAGAGAATTTCTATTTGAGGCTTAAATCTCCAGTACCTAAGCACTACAGCACACACCAGGAAAGCTGGTGTCTCAGTGTAGGTATTGGAGATTCAGAGCCAAATTCTGCCTAAGGCACTAGCTTATACTGTGTGGTTTGGCACCTTCTGCCCCAACACCTCCTCAAAAAGGGGTAACTGTGCCTCTGATGCACAATATTGCCTCTGATCTTCCCGCTGTATAAGGGGAGAGGATGCAGCCTTGTTCCACACTATTGCCTCTCTACCTCTTTGTGCCCATTTTGGTGAGGTATATATCATATCATGGTTGTAGTATATTGCGGTGCTCTCTGTAAAATTAGTCATGTATAATCACCCGAGGGCCTCCCATTGTGAGGGGGGTCTCATGATGCAGGCACACTCAGAGTCTGCATGCTCAGGACTCCATAGGATCAATCTTGTCATGTAACTAATAAAGAGATTTCTGATTGAAACTTTACATTCCTGGTCGCACTGTGGTTCCTGAGGTACAGAGGCCGCAGCATACTCTCAGCTGTCTGACCCTGCTAGAAAACATAGCAATGTTACCCTCAAGCACAGGGGCTGCAAGTGAAAGTAGCATGTATCTGGACTGCTCGTGGATGGGGAAGCAGTTCTTGATTAGAGAATGTCAAGTTATGACTACCGGTGAATAATCGATGCATTTCCCATTTATTTTTTAAGCTTTCAGCTCAGCAGTTCCTATATGTTTAGCTTTGAAGAATTGTCATTGATAGCTAAAATGAATACATTACCTTTCTAGGCGGGTACAGAAAATGCACACTTGTACAGTTTTACAGAAATTCAAAATGCAAACTTAAAACAAAAACAATGAGCAGCATTAAAGAAGGATTATAGAATTTCATATTACAATCCTATAATTTCCCCAAAGTATTATAAACCAGCCTTTTTGGTATACAAGCAGCAAGAGCACACATACCACTTCCACAAAGGTAACCTTGACAAAAAGTCTCCTTCTTTTCAAGGTTTAGGTCAATGTGATATAGATATCCAGTGACTTGCTGTTTGGCCCAATTGCATCATTACTAGAAAACACCCTTCCCTAAAATAAATCATAGATTTTAAAGCCAGATGGGACCGTTAGATTTGGTCTGATAACCTGCATAATCCAGGCAATTGAATTTTGCCATTTTACCTCCAATAAAATGCTTTTAACTAAAGCACATGATTTATTTTCTCACTTGAAAGTATGAGACTAATTCACTGGAGAACAGGATACACAAGTCTATTGTTGCACCAGACCATTTCTGAGATTGTTCTGCAAACCCACAATTTCTTCCAAAACCAACAAAACAAATGCACAACAAAATAGCCAGCTGTAGAATAACCTGGTTTAAAAAAAAAAAAAAAGGCAGAGCAAAAAAACCCCCAACAACCCCATGACTATGGCTAATCTACCAATATAGTGATCTCTACATAGTACAGCACTCTGGGTAGAATTCCTCATCTTAGGATGGTTTGGAAGCCAACAGGCTACGTTAGAAGTACCCATTTTTTTCTGAACCCATTCAACATTTGTCTATTTATTATCTGTGCACGTCTACTGCAGTGGTTGCCATTCAAGAGTTAGTATTCATCAACAGCAGAAAATTGTACAGTAGTGAGAGCACTGTAGTTTCATATGCTTAGGACAGGAAAGAACTATGCTCAGATAACAATAGACCATGGATTTTTAAGGGCCAGAAGGAATCATTAGATCTAATCTGATCTCATGTATAACACAGGCCTGTAGGCATGACTCACAAGCTAGCACGCCTGCAATGGCTGGGTATAGCATAGCAGGCTCTCCTCCTGCAGCACACCCTGCTGACAAGTGACTAGCTCTTCAGTGGGCTGCTTCTTGCAGCTCAGACCAAGTCACCTACAGTCCTGTCCCTTCCAGGGTAAGTCAGTAGCTCAACAAAACCCACACTCTTGTGGGCTCTGTGCCAGGCCCTCAAACCCCCATCTCATTCCTCACCTCTTTCAGTCTTGAAGCCTGTATATCCCCTCTTGGTCTGGGGAAGAGGTCGCAGAACCTAGACCCACCCTCTCCTCTAGAGTCCAGCCCAAGGAACCTGTTTAGGCAGTTAAGGACGATTCCTTCAATTCTTTACCACTTCCCAAGGCTACTTCTGCCTTTCTCCTTTTGTCAGTACCTCCTAGAAATCTGCAAATACCACTGTGGATTCACAGCTTCTCTCTAGCTAGCTATTAAGGAGCTTCCTCTCTGGCAGCAGCTCAGCTGTATTCCAAAGATCTTCCTGGTTTCCTTCCTTATGAGAGTCCCCCAGCTCTCCTCCTTGAAGCTCTATTTTAACTTAAGCCAACTACAGGGCCTTTGCCAGCTTCTCCTTCAGCTAGCCTCTTTTTCTTAAGGATCTCCAAAGCCCAGAGGACTCTGTGGGCTAGCCTTCTCATGCTGAGTAATAGCCTGCAATCTGCTCTGTCCCTGTCAGCCCCCAGCTGAGCCATGTTCTGCAGATATAAAAGGGTGAGACTGATTGTGGGCACAATCTCTCATTAACTCCTTCAGGCCTCATCTGGCATTGATACACCCCATCTCGTGGCCATATAATTACCCCTACGTTGAGCCTAATAAATTCTGTTTGAGTAAAGTATATCTTCTTGAATGGTATCTAGAGACAGCAAATCCTCTACATCAGTTGTTAGTTTGTAACAATGGGAGTGATTAGCTAATGGAACATTTGTTCCTTATTTCTAATCTGAATTTGTCAAACTTCAGCAATGTGTGGGAACCATTAGTAGATGTTGGCTTTTTAAATGGCAACCACTACATATATTATGTACAGAACTCCCACTACAATTTCCTTAGCTACACACACATCACTTATAAATATACTACAATAAGAAGACAATGCAACTGAAATAGATGATTGAATTTTGATTTCCACTTGCCAATTTTTGATAAACTTTTCATAAATGCTCATCTGGGAAAATACAATTTATGTTGTTAATTACCACAATATTTTGTTGTTAATTCAAACACCATATTTAAATAATCTCTAACTTTTAACTTCACTTACAGTTCATGAGATTTTCATTAATAGGTTACATAGCAACAGAGCTTTCCATGTTATATTTTCCCCCACTCCTCCACCCCCTCAAGGTCAGCTTGAGCTCAGCTTTAATGATACTAAGCAACTTCAGTATGGAATAACAACAACTCATCTCATTATGGGGAGAAAGTAATAAAAAGGCCAAATTTACAAAGTTTTGAGTAATCAGTAATGTTACTCTAGCTTGTGGAAAGAGGGTTGTAGTGGGTTAAGGTTCTTAAAAGCACAAGGGCCAATCCTCCTTGTCCTTACTCAAGGAATTTATGTGACTACTCACATTACTAGGACTTTGGAAATTTGGGTTTATGTACATGATACAATCTAAAATATTCTGCATAACAGTTCTGATTTAATCTAATGGAGTCACTTTATCTAAATGACCAAACAGAGGGGGTAATTCTTACCAGACCTCCATAGTGTTTAACAGAAGTACTGACTACTTTTAATTTGAGAGGCTACTTTTTAGTGTTTTGAAGTTGTTAACATTAGAAAGGAAATGCAAAATTGCTAAAGGAATGTATGACCAAATCTGTTACAAAGTATTAAAACAGCAAATATTAAAATCCCAGAAACAAAAATGCAGCAACTCTGCTAATTAACATTTACAAATCTTAAATGAACAGGAGTGCAACTGATGCTGGACATGGTAGCACTTTACCTCAATAAAGAGGAGATCCTGCATAGCATACTATAGAACAAAAGATTAAGCACATTCCAAAACAGTCTAGATCCAAGTGAGAAAGAAAAAGAATTAGTACAAAAATAAAACTCACATACTGTTTTCTAATACTCTTTTCCATGCTTTGTCCAGTTGATACCAAAGACTGAAGTCAGAGAGTTTTTAATGTTACTACTGGTCCAACTACAGCTGCCAGTTGCATGATTCTCGTTAGTGAATGAGATCCACTGATAAGGGTACAACCCACAGATGATCCGATGTTCCATTACTGCACTTAGAAAAGTCACAGGAATGCAACAATCCCCAAAGCAGAGTTGGGCACCTCGGACCCCTATACAATGAATAGGAAGACTTAATGCAATCCATGGAGGCTAGCATGCCAGCTCCCCGCCTAAGCTAGCCAATGGGAGATGCCGATGTTCTAAGCCCTACCCCTTTCACAGAGCTAGGCACTTAAGTCCAGGCTACAGGGAGGTGCCTAGCTTTGCTACTAACCCACAAATGGGAACACATCTCCTGGCTTAGGCACCTATGTATTTTTGTGCAAGAACCAGCTAGGTTCCTGCCTCACTCCACACAAAATACATTAGGAACAAGAAAAGGATGAAGGAAAGTGTAAGTCCACTACTTAGCAAAGGAAGAGTACTAATAACAGAGAACACCAAGAGGGTGCAGGTGTTTAATGCCTCTTTCCTTTCAGTCGTTAATAAAGAAGTTAATTGTCACTGGGTATTAATCAGGTTAAGTAACACTAAGGGAAGGAACACAACCCAAAATAGGGAAAGAAGTGGTTAAAGAGCATGTAGATAAGCTGGATGTATTCAAGTTGACAAATCCTGATGAAATTCACCCTAGGGTACTTAAGGAATTAGCTGAAGTAACCTCACCACCATTAACAGTTATCTCCAAGAACTCATGGAGGACAGGCAAGGTCCAAGAGAATTGGAGAAGGGCAAACATAGTGCTTATCTTCGAAAAAGAGAATTATACACCAGTTAGGCTAACTTCATTATCTGGAAACACACTAGAACAAATTATTAAGCAATTGATCTGTAAGCACTTAGAGGATAGTAAGTAATAGCAAACATGCATTTGGCAAAAACAAGTCATGACAAACCAATTTAGTTTCCTTTTATGATGGCTTAATGGCCTAATGGATGGGAGGGAAAACTATAGACATGATATATCTAGATTTTAATATAGCTTTTGAAAAGTCCCACATGAATTCTCATAAGCAAAGTAGGTAAATATGGTCTAGATAAAGTACTATAACGTGGGCACACAAGTGATTGAAAAACCTATGCTTAACCACTGTCAAGCTAGAGAAGGCGGGGGTGGGAAAATGTATCTAGTGTGGTCCCACAGTGATTTGAACCAGGTCTAGTGCTATTTAATATTTTCATTAATGAGTTGGATAAATGTTGGAGACTATATCATAGGGTTCACTACTCATCTCTTCCTGGTGCATCTGGGGATTAACTCTCAACCACTCAGATCACCCAGTCCTTCAATTGCTCTCCCTGGGCAGGTCTCTCTCTCTCTGTAACCAGGTTACTCCCTTTGCATGACTTAACCCTCTAGCTGTCATTATTTAGTCCTCCCCTTCCATGGCATCAGGATCCCATTGAAGAAGCTGTCTATGTGCCATGTCAGGTAGTTTTCCAGTCTAAATACCACTTTCCCAGTGGCTGGTAAGGGAACCCAGGCCCACCCACTACTTTAAGTTTCAGCCCAA
Source organism: Gopherus flavomarginatus (assembly GCF_025201925.1). Taxonomy (NCBI): domain Eukaryota; kingdom Metazoa; phylum Chordata; order Testudines; family Testudinidae; genus Gopherus; species Gopherus flavomarginatus. Next base: position 41,221,399 of record NC_066628.1, on the reverse strand, counting down.
CGACTCCATACCCAGCAACCATGGTGCGCTCAAGCTCTGTCCTTGTTGCTGTTTCCCTAGGCTTTTCCCTTCCTTTCTTCTGGCCCCAGCCTGGGTTACCATTTTACCCCCTCTCAGGTTCTTGCCAGAGCCTATATTCCCAAGAAGGATCCCAGGACTTACTGTCAAGTATAATTCCCAATTCTGGACCTTAGCGTCCAAAATATGGGTACTAGCATGAATTCCCCTAAGCTTAATTACCAGCTTAGATCTGATAGGCTGCCACCAATCAGGACTTAGAGTAGAGCGCCTGATAGACTCTGGTCTCCCCCAAAAACCTTCCCTGGGGGTCCCAAGACCCAAATTCCTTGAGTCTCACAACAAAGGGAAATAAACCATTCCCTTCCCCCTCCCTTCTTCCTCCCAGCTCCTTCCCGCCCTGGGAACACTAGGAGATCGCCTGATTCAACTTCTTGAATCACCACACTAAGAGGAGCGTTACCTTCCCCCTCACCCAGAGGCACTACAGATTCAAGCTGCGTGAATCTAACACAAAGAGAAAATTTATCCTTCCCTTCTCCCCACCAATTCCCTTGAACCTTAACTAGGAGAAAAAAAATCAAACAGGTCTTAAAAGCAAAACTTTTAATAAAAAAGAAAGAAAAAAGTAAAAGGTTTATCTCTGCACTTTAGATGGTAAAAAGTTACAGGGTCTTTCAACTATAAACAATAGAAAGAAACTTTCTCCAGCAGAAACACAATTTAAGCTACTTCCAGCAATTACACATATGCAAATGGAAAAAAACAAATTAAAAAACTATGGCCGCCTTTTCTTACTTACAATTCTGAATAGATAAGAGACTGTAGCAGGGAGATTGGCAGAAACCTGGTTGCACCTCTAGTCCCGTCCAGGACCCAGAGAGAACAAAGCCAGAAACAAAACCCACAAACAAAGGCTTCCCTCCACGAGATTTGAAAGTATTTTGTCTCCTGATTGGTCCTCTGGTCAGGTGTTTGCAGGTCACTTTAGCGCAGCATGGTCAGTTTGTAGCTGGAACCGCCACCCCCAAACATATGGGCATAGCTTTTCCAGGGCGTACACAATGGCGTAGCCACTTTTGTCTCCTGATTGGTCCTCTGGTCAGGTGTTTGCAGGTCACTGTTTGTTAACCCTTTATAGGTGAAAGAAACATTAACCCTTAGCTATCTGTTTATGACACTTACTTCCCATCCTAGGCCACCAACTCCCCTTTTCCCTAGGAAGTGACTGTAGATATCCTCCCTGCAGCCTCCTCTTACTTGCTAGTTCCTGTTTATTTTTTTTTTACTGGCTCAGCCTGCCCAAGTCCAGCTGGGCTTCATCATCAGTTAGAGCTTATCAGCCCTGACTCTGCTCCAGGTGCAGCCAGCCAGGGGTTAATTGGCCCTTTTTACCTACTCAGGCCTTGCATAGGTGAGCCATCCCATCACAGTATGCATATGAAATTTGCAGATGACACCAAGCTGGGGGTAGGCACAAGTACTTTGGAAGATGCTGTTATAATTCAAAATGACCTTGACAAATTGGATAATTTGTCTGAAATTGACAAGATGAAATTCAATATAGACAAGTGCAAAGTATGACATTTAGGAAGGAAAAATACCAAAGGCACAAATACAAAAGGCGAGTTAACTGACAAAGCAATAATTCTCCAGGAAATGACTGGGGGTGAGGGTTATAGTGGAACACATATTGAACACGAGCCAACAATGTAATGCCATTGGGGCAAAAAGGCTAATGTCCTGGGGTATATTAGCAGAAGTGTCATAGCTAGGATCATTGTCCTGCTCTACCTGACACTAGTAAGGCCTCAGCTGGCATACCATGTCCAGTTCTGGGCACCAAACTTTAAGAAAGATGTTAAATTGGAGACAGTCTAGAAGAGAACAAAAGTGCTGAGGTTTAGAAAACCAAACTTATGAAGAATGGTTAAAAACTGGGCATGTGTAGGCTTGAGAAAAGAAGACTGAGTGTGGAGCTGGTAACAGTCTTCAAATATGTTAAGGGTTGTTATAAAGAGGACAGCGCTCAGTTGTTCTCCATGTCCACTGAAGGTAGGACTAGAAGTAATCATCTTAACCTGCAAGTGAGATTCAGATTAGATATTAGAAAAAAAAACTTTCTAACTATAAGGATAGGTTAGTTTTGGAATAGGACACTAAGGGAAGTTGCTGAATCCCCATCATTGGAGGTTTATGAACAGGATATACAAACACCTGTCAGGGATGGTCTACCCATACGAACATGTGGGCCTAGACTAGATGATCTCTTGAAGTCTCTTCCAGCCCTAAATGTCTATGAGTCTATGATTCTATTTTGAGGGTTTAAGTGGGATTTACATAGTGTATAGTCCTTATCAGGGCCAGTGCAACCATTTAGGTGACCTAGGCGGTTGCCTAGGGCACTGGGATTTGGGAGGCGCCATTTTCTTTGGCAGCAACTGTGGCGGCCAGATCTTTGGCCGCCCTGGTTACCGCTGGCATTTAGGCGGAGGGAGCTGGGGCAGGGGAGCACGGAGAGGGCCACCTGCAGCAAGTAAGGGAGGGGGGGTGGCACGCAGGGGAACTCCCCGCCCCAGCTCACCCCTACCCCGCCTTCTCCCTGAGCATGCCGTGGCTGCTTCACTTCTCCCGCCTCCCAGGCTTGCGGCTCCAATCAGCTTAGACACTGCAAGCCTGGGAGGAGGGAGAAGAGAAGCATTGATGGCGTGCTTGGGGTGCTCGTGCGTGGAGCAGGGGTGAGCTGGGGCGGGGAGGGTGCTGAGCAGGGGTGAGCTGGGGCGGGGGGGGGCACCTCAGGGCAGGGGGGGGAGCTGCCATGGGGGGGAGTGCCTCAGGGCGGTGGGGGGGGGTGCAAGGTGCAAGTTTCGCCTAGGGCGCGAAACATCCTTGCACCGGCCCTGGTCCTTGTGCTGCTACTCTGCACAGCTGTGAATTTCATCCTCGAAGCACAAAAGCCATCTTCATGTAAGGTACCTAAAGAACAAGCTGAAAGAGTGATCATAAAGAGACCAGCACAAACAACGTCTAAATGTTCCAGTGTAAATACTTCAGACACAGATCAGCAAGAGGAAAGAGTTGAACATGCCCAGAGGCAGGGCTCATGAGAAAGGCAGCCCATAAAGCCACCATTATTCTGTAGCTGGAATTTGATCTACAGAAACTTCAGGACTGAAAAGATACGCAATTTTATGGAGTAGAGTCTCATCAATAATTTGAGCCAGTCCTGATTTTCAAGAAGTTGCCACTTCGTCACGATTGGCAGATGGAGTTGATTCAACATTGTGTTAATCAGTTAAGCACCAGGTGACCAAGAAAAGGTATAAGGCATTGCCATAAGCCTCTTCTGAATGGGTAACAAATGTTCTTGTTTGTTCACATGACATCTGGTACAAGCACTGATGATTAGCCTTAAGTTACAGGGGACTTGCAGTATTGACATAGTAAAAAAAAAAAAATAGAAGGATGTTGTGCTGACTGGAGCTATGGAGAACCTTTTTCTCCGCAAAACAGGAGTTTGCCTGGGTCACTGCTTGAAGGTGAATACATCCAGTAGAACTGTTATGAAAATCCAGCTTCATGAAAACATTAAACTTCTCTGAGCTACCGAGAAATGTACACTTTTATAGTAGTTCGGAGCTCCTAAAACTTCATTGACTTTAGTATTGACATCATTGCACATAGTGAACACAAATGGGAACTCTTTTCTTGTGGGAGGAAGGCAAATGCAAGGCCATACAAACCAATTAATGAAAGACACAGAGATTATTATTTGTTTTTCTCAGCAGTAAAGGGATTTTTTTTTATGGGACATAGTGAAAATCCTAAGGACATATAACATACCTCACTGGATAGGACTATGATCCATCTAGTCCAGCAACTTGTCTCTATTAAAGTTTCTAAAAACAAAAATAACTCTGTGATGGAGAAATATAGACACGTCTCAGCAGATTATAAAATATATGTTTTCTTTAAGAGTCGTCAAGCTCCCTCCCCCACTCTAAGGTAGCTACATTCCAAAGTTACTTGGCATAACTGAAGGGATGTGACTTTATTAGTCTGAAAACTCATAACCATCTGTCTCTTTTGCCAAATACCACAACTTTGGAAGAACCCCCCACTGTATAATTTCAGATTTTTTTTTATTATTTTCAGTGAAGTTTTCACTCACTAGAAGTGAAATGCACTTATCAGTGAAAATGTCCACACAACCCATCCATCTCTTCACTGATGCTTTGTCTTGTGGTAGTCTTTACATTGGTGGGAATTTCTTCTTTTGTATTTATAAAACAGGGTCATTTTCTAGTTCTCATGCACTCACACAATATTGCTTTTGTGTTTGGATTGTCAGCACTGCAACAGCACATTTAAATTTCCCTGTCACTTTGTAAAATAATTGTTAGTCAATGGGCTATATTTTCTTCTACATGTGCGGGAGAGGGTCATCAAGAAATCAGGTATGGCTGACATTTTCTGAGCTAGTCTACACTAGATCCAGTATGAGTTACAGCACTTTAGGAGATTATACAATTAGAGAACCCCTTATGGACCATAAAGCAGCTGAACATGAGTGAACCCTCTGTCTTTCTCTCACTTGAAATATCCCCTCTGCCATGGTGTAGGGGAAATAGGCCTAAAAGTTGATGTCGCTGGCTTTAGCCTCTCCTCTTTGCTAAGTAAATTGTCAGCTGGCCCATTGCAGCCCAAATATTACCATATATACCACTGTGCGGAGAGGATGGATTGGATTTGAGAATCTATCTCAATATCAGGTTGTGTAAAACCCTTCTATCTTTACAAAAACCTAAATATAGGTTTAGCTACTGATAGTGTCCTTTAAAATGTAATATATCGTTTTATTATTAAACAGTAGATTTTGTGCTACTGCTATTTCATTCTCTATCTGTAAGCTATATCAGTTAGTTTATTTGCAGTATCTCCCACAATATGCTGAGGGCTTTTCAAACAGCAAAGATAACAACAATCCTATACTGTCACCTATCTGCACCCGTTGAATTTTGTTGAAAAGCAATCGAATGTAGGTCTCTGAAATTCATCGTTTAATCACAGTTATTTACAGGTTGTTGATAATCCTAGCAAAAACCAGTATTCAGAATCTTCATTCTGAAACAAGACTGAGAATAGAGACTTTTGGGTATTTACTTGGCGCATTCTGGATTGTCTACTGTTGATAGGAAATAAGGCTAAGATTTTTTTAATTAAAAAAATAGGTCGAACAAGTATTTTTATTTACTGCTGTAGCATGCCAGCATTTTTCAGAGAGTTGAAGTTTTTTTCTTTATCAACCAGCAAGCTGGAAGGAGAAGTAATTTTTAATCATCTGAAGGGGTTTTGAGCCCAATAGGTAAAATTTCCCATCAGGTCCGAAGGTAATTATAACTGACTGCAGCTACATTCTCAAACTGAAGGTTGCTGATCTTGCAATACAAAAAAATATATTTTTTCAGCTCTGGACAATTAACAGATTCAGTAGACCAGGAAAAAAGTGAGGACCTATTCTGTTTTTTTAAAAAAATGAGAAAAAAGAAAAAAAGAAGAAGCCAATTCAGCTGCAGTCATTGCTTTGACAGCTATATAATTACATGGGCCATAAATTACATTCAGTAATCACCTTGTTTTTAATTTCATTCCCTGGAAATTAGTAGCATAATGAAATGAGATTTCATAATCACTATATACATAGTGAGCCATTCAGTAGAGAGTCTGTTTCTTTGCCACAGCTTCTCTTTTCTCAGGCTTGCAAGTTTACTATTGATCACCCACTAGGGCTTATGATCATGAGGAAGTAGGAAATTGCACCAATGGAAGTCCATGATTATGTCAAACTATGTCAAACTGCTCCAAGAGTAAGAGCCACAGGAATTGTCCCTACCAAAGTAACCTTCCAAATGAGATCTCTTATTAAATGTTACGCTATTGCTGATTTTTAGTGGAAACTCATTTTTTTAGCTGGCACAAGGGAAATTGTATGGATGTAGGCTTTTTCAATAGGTTTATTTCCTCTTCATTTCATATACTCCAAGAACAGGGAAAAGATGCAATGGGGACTGATTTTAAGATTTTTTTTACAATTTCAGTTCCCTCCACCCCCACACATCCACGTCCACCTTCAAGTGCCTGAGGGACTGAGACACTGCAGGGGTTTTTGTTAAGCTCCCCTGGCCCAAGTCCAGCTGCTCCTGTGAAATTTTCCAAAAGGTCTCCCACCTCTAATTGCTAATTACAGGGTTTTTTTAAAAATAATAAATAAAGCTTAGCCAGGCATCACATATTTCTCAAAGGAAAAACAAAATAGAACAGACGTGTCAACAGTTTATATTTTCTGTTCCACAAAGGCACAGTTTTCTCTAAATGTATTACAGGTTTATCCATTCTGCAGTGGGATCTGTGCTGCAAGGAAATACACATTAACTGCAGCTGTTTAGAAGTTCAAGCTGGTAGCTAGGTGCTAAGATTTGAGAGGTTCTAATTATCTACCCAAATTTGAGCTGGTTATGCAGTGCACATGGTATGTTAATCATTGTCCAACTAAAAATTAATCCTGGCAGCAGAGATGATGAAATGGGGGGAAATGAGATCTGAAGGTTAATGTGCACAACTGTCATGGAATGAAGGGATAAAAAAGGAGGAGAAAGGCTAATGTGTGGAGACTGTAGAAGTTTCTATATACCGCAGCCAGCAAAAAGATGTGCTTTCCAAGTTTTATCATTCTACACATGTTCACATTGCTCCAAGAGGCCAGATTATATGAATGCAAGGTCTACATTACCTCAGAGACTTCCATTCATGACAGCAGCTTGTTGTTAATGCATTATTTTGTTGTGGATGTATCAACTTCAGTATTTCACACTGAGTTACGGTGCCTAAATACAGACCCAAGTATACTGACGAGGATGAAATATTTGCAGCTAAAAACTGTAGATTAAACTCTCACTTCCAATCTGAAAATAAGACTTGAAATCTAGATTAATGAACATGGTATAAACACTTACTGGTAGACAGATGCTGCTAGCCAATTAACTGAAAAGGCACATTCATAACCTTCTCAGAAAGGCCGTGCCTCACAAGTCACAGTGCTACTTCCTTCGACAATGACTACCGGTACTTATGAAAGATAAGGAATGGCTTAAAGCTCCACATAGATAGGTGGAAAACAGGCCACCATTTGTAGACAGAGGCCTCCTATCACCAGTTTAAAGTGAGAGTTTGCACAACAGTTACTTTAGGAGTTCTACTTCCATTTTCTTATACAACGAGGAGAACGAGAAGAGGTCATATTAAGGGTGGCTGGGAAGTGGGAAAAGGAGTTGAAGGGAGGTTTTTACATACACAGCAAGGAGGATTTTGTGTTCAGTAGTGCAGTAATAATAATCAAGGCAGATTAATGATGGTCTGGGAGAGTTTGTCGCTTTGGGCCACTAACCCTTGTGTGGTTATTAATTTTGTAGATCGTGCCCTGTGCTGCTGAGGTCATTACTGCTGTTATTAACTAATGGAAGATAAAACATTTAGGCTTGCTGTTCTAATATACTCACCCCATTTTTGTATTGTACATGTGCCTGATGGAATTGGTCATTTAGAAATGAACAAGGGTAGCAGTAGGGGAAGATCAGTTTGCCAGAGTGCCATTATGTTTTACAGATGACCAAAGTCACACTGAACTGCAGAATGAAAACAAGCTTTAAGGTGTGTAACAATACTTTGTCTTTGCAGTGGTCACTGATTGGTTAATCTGGTCTTCGCAAACCTAACACATTTTCTCCCTCTCCCCAGGGACTCCTTGATTAATATGAGGGATGAGATACAGGCAAGGTTCACTGGATATTTGTTCATTCTAAGGGCCTAGTCTTGTTCCAAAGGAAGTTAATGCAAGTTTCAACATGGTTTCCCATGCCACTAGGCATTGTACAAACATGGTAATGAGAAGGTAGACCCTGGATTAGAGAGCTCACAATCTAGGCTTAGAATAAAACAGAGAAATGGAGTTTGGGAGCGGAGGGAGAGAATGACAATAATGCAAGCTTGTTTTGCACAGTAGACAGTGATTGCCGCATGCCACCTGCCTAGCAGTCATTACCACAGTCTTAAGGAAAATAAGACACACAAGGATCTTGCACGGAGCAATCTTGTGGCTTTATTGTTCTTTGGTTTCCATTTGCTTTCACTCCCTTTTTTGCTTTCTTTGTATAAATCACTTTTGCATCTCCTTGGCAAAGGAAAATAACCCCTCATCCCACTTCAATTCTCTAGCACATTTCAGTACGGGAATGATTTCTACAGTTTTTGTAAAGTGGTGGAGATGGCAAAGAATATCCTGTATGTAAAGACCCAAGAGGACTCCTTGTGAAACTTACTTATTTGCACAGAGATTATTGTTTAGACGCCTTAAGAGAAATCTGATCTGAGCAGGACTGTAAAGATTCAAAAGAGCAGAATAAAAGACATCATTCTTGTGTTTCAGGTCATAAGATGGAGAATAAAGCTAAGCCACCCAAGTATATTTAACTCAAATTCAAAGAGAAAAAAGAAAATCAGAGGCTTCGTTCTCTTGTAGAAATTGACCTCACTGCTACTTCATTGTCAGTGAAGTAAAGCTAACAAAGGCTTTCAAAAGAATCAGAGTGGTTTAGAAAACCGCTAACACACAAACCTGAACTCTACTGCATTCATTTGTCTTGTGGATATTTTAAAATACCTACAGTTTTTCTTTAGGGTAACCTTTTAGTTCATAGCATTGTCTTACTATACACAGTATTGATGAACAACCTACAATCATTGCTCAAGCCAAGTTCTTCTCAGTATTAAACTTTCCTGTATAATTCCATTGAGTTCAGTAATAAGAACATAAGAACGGCCATACTGGGTCAGACCAAAGGTCCATCTAGCTCAGTATCCTGTTTTCCGACAGTGGCCAATGCCAGGAGCCCCAGAGGGAATGAACAGCACAGGTAATCATCAAGTGATCCATTCCCATCACCCATTCTGAGCTTCTGTCAGTTTTGCCGACATAAGGATGTCAGGATCAAGATTGGGGGGGGGGGGTGCAGCAGGGTTAGAAGGGGAAAGGAAGGGGGAAGAGGAAGTTAAATTAAAGTTTCCTGCAGAAACAAATTGGAAAACTAGAGCAGTGATGGTAAGGCAATCTGACTCAAGTCACCTATAATTGACAGTAAAAGAAATATTGCTTCTTTACAAGTTCTAATTATACTACTGGCAATTTTTTAACTTTTGAGGCTTTATTGAGAATATTCATGCACTATTCAGCTGAGAGAAGCAGAAAATCAATTTTAGAATGTGATAGATGTCTTACACCCCCCACCTGCTAATTATCCCCCCAAATTCTTCCAAAATAATAAGTAGCATATTTTTTTCATTTTTTTCCTATCTAAAAGCTTTTTTACTTTAATCAGCATGTGTTCCCTCTCAGATTGAGAAGTTGTGCCTAACAGAAAATCTTGAAGCTAGTAATAAATCTGTCATCTATCTTTCACAGCATCCTGCTATCACTTCTGGACTTTTTAGAAGTGTTGGTTGAATGCCATGAAGGATATTACACAGAAATGTATAACATCCCCTCCATTTGGGGAGGTTGGGGGGAGAGGATGAGAGTGTTCTGCAAAACTGGTCAAACCCCGCCCCAATCCTGATTATGTCCTTTGAGCATTGGTATAGTATCAATGAAATTCTAACCAGTGGTTTCTTTTTATGAAAACTCTATCATGGCCAAATTTATTCTCATGACATTTCAAGACAGGAGTCCTTCAAAAATAAAACAAAACATAACAAAAGGTATTGGCTAGTCTTGTTAATGCTTCAAATATTTTTGCCAACATTTTCATGACCATCCTATGACGTTGTGTGCCCAACATTACGGGCAGCCAGGACAGCAGTCCCCTCAGCAGTTTTATAGTTCATTTAATGTAATTGAGCCCTCCCAATCAACTTTCAGCCTTCGTTTCAAAACTCTCTGGGTTCAGACTCCCAAACAGTGCTCCACCAAGTGGATCTTTTCAGGGTATGCCTCCAGGCCACTTCATCAGCCTTTTCAGGCTGTTACATATGCCCCTTTAGCTTATTGTCCTACTGCTGGTCTTTCTCATCACTGGAGAAGCAAATAAGCAGATCCCTACCCCACCTCTCATATTCTCTAGATTTCATCCCAGGCACCAGCCCTTCTGAGGGCCCTTTTCCCACCATTTTGACTGTTCTGTTAGGGCCTTTTCCTAGGCTACTACTCTGCCTACACAAACCCCTCCTATTCCACAGCTGCTTCAGCAAACCCATACAGCAAATCTTAACAAAACCACAACCTCTCACTTGTCTGAGCAACAGTGAGCTCTTTTATGGCTTAGACCTTCTTTCCCAGCAGGCCTTGGTGTAGCTTACAATCCCATGATCCTTCAGGGGAACTATAAGTCCCAGAAGGCATGGCCTTAAAGGGCCAGAACTGAGGCTGTATCTGGCTCCAGCTCTGTCCTCCATTAGCAATTATTCACAGTTTGAAACCTCGCTTCAGGCCTCATTCTAGGGTTACTTTGGGGGCATGTATAAGTCACATTCCTCTGTTGAGAAGTACTAGTGGGTTCCCTTTGTAAGTTGTACCTGAAATAATATCCAGATTCTCTCTTTCACTTAGAAGATGATCAGATCCTGGGCAAATCAGAGAAACCAAAACCAAAAAAAATGTACAAAATGTGAGGAAAACTTCAGTTAAAGGCAAGAGTTCACTGCACATCCAAGAATCCAAAAGGAAAAGGCTTTTCTTGGACTGTCAAAAAGAAACATGATAGCCTGATCTAATTCCCATATAAATCATACCATGATTATGTCAGCCCAAAGAATACCTAACATATGGGAAGAGTGTTGCCAGTTCTGACCCCTGTCTTCCATTACAAATACATCAGTGAGGACAGAAAAGGTACCCTTTGTTGGGATCTGAATAGAGATCTTATTCCCGGTCTTGTGGCTTGCTCTCAGGGTATTTCTTTCCTCTCCAACTTTTCCAAAGTTGTAAAATAGACCCATATTTATAAAAATTAAATTTGTTTATTTGATATATTATTTACTGTACTCGGATGACCACCCAGAAGTTCTGGAATTTCTCTCTTGAAATGCTTATTACTAAAGAGAAGGGTTGAATGTATTCTTGCCATTTCCCACACGCTTTTCTTTCCTTGATTCAGATGCTTGCTTACTCTTGAAAGGTGCTCATGAGTAAGGCTCCGTGTTTGTCAGAGAGGTCACAGATTCCATAATACCTAGGGGGGCTCCCCAGATGGGCAACAGGAACTCCCCTCCCTCAGCTCCACATGCTGCCTTTGCCCGCAGGCACTGCCCCCAAAGCTCTCATTGGCCACAGTTTCCAGCCAATGGGAGCTACAGAACCAGGCCTTGTGGCAGAGCAGAGGCAGCGCATGGAGCTAGAGGTCACTGGTTCCCAGGAGTTGGGCAGGGAGTCTGCCCCAGCCCTGCTACCCTCCCCCAGCACCCATGGTATCTCCAGGACAAGCCCCCCGCACACCCCTCACTCCCCAAGTTTTAGTCAGGGATATATAGTAAAAGTCATGGACAAGTCACGGGCTGTGAATTTTTGTTTACTACCCGTGACCTGTCCGTGACTTTTACTAAAAATATCCATGACTGAAACATAGCCTTACTCATGAGTGACCCATTTAAATAAATACAAATATGACTGGCATTCTGCCACGCATTTATTGCTCATGCAGCAAAAGATCGAGCTATAAAGACAGCAGGGATTTGAGATAGTTTGCCACTGTTTAAACATTTGTTCTAAATACTTCTATGCTTTCAAGGGTTAAATATGTTGCCATGGCTTCAGTCTAGTCCATCCACCCCCCAACCTAGAGCACTGTAATATTTTAAGCTGGTAATGAAATTGGATATCTCCTTTCCCTTGTAGTTAGTTTGGAGTTTGCTGATAATGGGTTTGCTCTTGCAAAGTACTGAATGCCTCCTGGGAACTGCTGAGCTCCCTCAATTCCCATTAAAGTCAAGCACTTTTTGGAGTTGGCCCAGTCTGAGTCATAATCAGACATCACATTGGGGAAATGAAAATTTATTTTTCTGCATTCTCCTGTAATGTGTTGTGTGTGTGTGTGTTTTCATTTATTGAAGCACAAGAGCAGCAAGTCTTGTAGCAATTAGGTGAAATGGAAAAATTATCCAAGGCTTGCCATGCTTAACCTTTGCACCAGACTTATTATCCGCACTATAATAAGCACTTATCAAAAATATATTGGGGTGTAATATAATAAGGAAGGGAATGTTCATATAATCTTTGCAGGATCTGGTGGAATATATTTCAAATACTGAGTGATGGGCATGGGTTGTATTTTCTATGCCTTCACCACTACCTTGGCAAAGCTCTGCTGAGTCACTTGCTACACCTGTCACTGCATGGCTAGGTAACTTGGACATCATCTCTATAATCTGAACTCCAGTCTGTTTAGCATACAGCAGCCACTTCCTCACCCTTACGTGCCAATGCCATCGGAGCAACTTGGCCTGAAAGACCTCCCCATGTTTCCCATCTGCTTCTGTGTCTGTCTCAGAAGGACTCCCAGGATACAACTTCTTATTTATCAGAGGGGTAGCCGTGTTAGTCTGGATCTGTAAAAGCAGCAAAGAATCCTGTGGCACCTTATAGACTAACAGACGTTTTGGAGCATGAGCTTTCGTGGGTGAATACCCACTTCTTCAGATGCATCTGAAGAAGTGGGTATTCACCCACGAAAGCTCATGCTCCAAAACGTCTGTTAGTCTATAAGGTGCCACAGGATTCTTTGCTGCTTTAACTTATTATTTGTACATGGAAAGGAGAGGTTTGTATGCTCTAATTTTTCAGGCAATTGTTTGGGAGACCCTTTTTGAAAATGTGGTTCCAAAAAAGAGCCATGTTTTGCTCTCATCACCTTCAGTATAAATCCAGAGGGACTTTGCTGATATCATTTACTCTTGGCCAAATTCTTCACTTACTTCCACCAATGGAAATCCAGAATTGAGAGAGATATTTAGGTACCTCAAATGCATACCTTTGTATGGTGGGACACAGTGGGAGGAGCTGTTGAAAGGAGTTGAAATCTTGTGGCTATGTGCACAACTTTAGATCTAGGAGAGAGATGCAAAGTTTGGATTGAGATCTGAAGCTAAACTTCAGAGTGTCAGGTGTGTTCAGATCTGGAATTTATGGGAGACCTTTTACAGGAAGTGTCCTCTCTGCCCGATACCAGCGCCCCTTAAACAGAAGGTTTCCAGAGACCACCCAGTGGTGAAAAGGCAAGAGTTGACCCATTTTCCCTTAAACCAGCTCCAAAGAAGATGGCCAGTGCCTCCAGGATGGCTTCATATCGCACACACATCACTCTTTCAAAGCTATATATAATTTCTGTGACATAGTTGCAATATTATTTTCTATGCCATTCCTAATGCATCCAAATATTTTGTTTGCTTCTTTGACCACCACTGCACATGGACCAGAAGCCATTACTGTGGTGCCCATAAGGACATCCATGTGTTTTTTTTTCTGAGTGGTTACTGTTACGTTAGAACCCATCAATGGGTCTGAGTACTTCAGAATTATGCTTTCCAATTTGCAGTATCTTGTCTTTTTCAATGCTGAATTTAATTTGCTGTCATGTATCCCATTCATACAGCTTTTTCACTCCTTCTGAAATTCCTCACATTCCTCTCTAGTTTGAACTATCATAAATAAATGTGTTTCATTTCCTGTTTTTGCCATGTTTTTCCAGATCCCAAATACACAATATAGCGCCTTAGTTCACCCCCGAAGAATGCTGAAATTTAGCCATTGATGAAATGACTTAAAATCCAAGTATTAAAAGGCAAAACTACCATACTGGCAATAATTGCAAGTAATTTTGGACAAGGGGAGGTACAGAAGTGATCTCAAATATGTTTAGTGAAAGTGCAAGAAGATTGGAAAGGTGGAAGGGGAACCAATTGTAATTACCAGAGAGCAAATTCTGATAGTGAACCAAATACATTATACAGCAATATTTTTCCAAAATATGGTTCATTGTCACAGTCATCAACTGAAAATGCAATTAACATAAAAGTTCTGAAATACACCTTTGAATGAGGCTAATTTCTTGTAGCAGCCTTTGAAACAAAGATGTCGTTCTACTTCAATCCTGGGTATGAGATCTGGTTTTAATTTTCATGGAAATGAGAGTCTATTCCAGGTGGCAGTGCCGCTTCTAAGTGTATAGTAATCCACACCTGAGAGAGAGGACTCAGATTTAATGAAAACCTAAACAGACTCTCAAGAAAATAAATTATTCCCATTATCAGTAAGTAAATAGCATGGGATTGTTCTTCCTCCTTCCTTCACTCCCTTTTGCTGTAGTTGTATTGAATTGTTTTTGTGTTCTGAGCTGCCAAAATAGCACCATAATTATAATCATAAGCAGCTGTTTAGAAATTACTTTCTCCACCTATCTGAGTTCAATACCTTTTTCAAGATCCATCAGTACCATCTTCAAGCATGAGGCTCTTTTGGCTTTCTGCAGTTACACAGCATGCTGCTCCCAACGTTTCAGTCAACGCTTTCTCAAGGGAGCAGTCTGACTTCTCATTTAACATGTGTCAGGAACCTCTCTCTCAGATTTGGATTATGATACACTCCATCTCTGCTTCCTGGATGGGGATTTCATATCTACAGAGATTAGATTGGGCTGTACAGTGAAGGATACAGGGATAAAGCACTGTTGTGTTTGTGCTTTCAAGGACTACAGGATATTCATGTTGTCTCAGAAACTCATGCTTAGTTCATTTTCTATAACACTTTGGAAACAAACTCATTATTTGATTCACTGTCTTCAGTACCTCAATAGTAATTAAAACTGATGTTTACTTTAGTTTCCCCCAAAGGCTCTTTTTTTAAAAAACTTGAATCAATAAATTTCCTTTGGATTTCATATGTGATTGGTACAAAGCTGGGCAGACCATCCCGCTCTGAATCAGGACCCACACATTTGGTAGGGAACATTATTAAAGGGCTGTATTCCAAGACAAAGGTAGCTCTTATTTATTTATTTTATGATTCATGGATTCAGCAAGGCTTTCTCCATGGGGCAGAAATAATTGTGTATGCTAAGATCATCTCCTTTCCAGTAAGTTGGAATGGAGAGAGAGAACAGTTAAAAACAGCAGAAATCTTTGATTTTGTTTTGTTTTTTTGTTGGGGGGAGGAGGAGAGTTGTTATTTTGCTTGTTTTAAAGAGATTGCTACACTGCTGACCATAAAAATCTTATATTTTTTGCAGATAATCCATCTACTGCTGATGGACAAGCATTTTAATTTAAGTATAAAGGGCTTGATCCTGCAAAGATTGCTTAAAGTAAATCAGTACTCCCATTAAAATCAATAGAACTACTCGTGTGTCAAGGTAAGCACTAGGTGTTTGAACCTTTTGATGAATGAGGAAGCTACCACATAATAGAACTTCATCACTTAAAAATAAGATGATTTCACTCAGACACAGGGCCGCCCAGAGGATTCAGGGGGTTTGGGGCAAAGCGTGGGAGCTGCGGCACTTGTACTCACCTGGTGGCAGTCCTGGTCTTCGGCAGCATTTCAGTGGCGGGAGGCCCTTCAATCACTCCACATCTTCAGCAGCACTGAAAGGCCCCCCGCCGCTGAAATGCCGCTGAAGACTCGGAGCGACTGAAGGGCCCCCCGCCGCCGAAGACCTGGAGCGACTGAAGGGCCCCCTGCTGCCGAAATGCCAGGCAAAGACCCAGACTGCTGCAGGGCCAGGGCTCATGGGGCCCCTGTGGGGCCTGGGGCAAATTGCCCCACTTGCCCCCCCCTTCCCCCAGTGGCCCTCTTCAGACAGTCACATTTGGTTTAATAGGAGGTGACTTTATTGCTTAAACATCACAGGGTACAAAAATTAACTGCAAATCCATTATATGCCATTGAATGCTTATAAGACGATACATTTATCCTATCATATGTTACAGCACTTAATAGAGCTGGCATCTGAAAATTTCTAGTTAGTTTTTTGTTGTTGTTGTTTTTGTAGAGGCTAACAGAACAAATAATTCAGACTAAGTTCATGCTCTCCCCAACATAGATCTTGGACACCTAGTTGGAGCAATAAAACCCCCAGTCAAATCAAATTCTATTTATTTCAGCCCATCTGCTTAGTACAAGAGGAATGACTTGCTTTGCAGCTCAAATAATGATATTGCTTTGGGAGTGTACTGGGACTATATTGATCATGCAATTAATTCTCATCCCAGGGAAGTAGCTCTTCAGTTCAGCATTCTCAGCCGTTGATGGACTCAAACAATCTCCTACCCACCCCCATGCAGCACAAGGAGAAATGCTGGAAAGCTCTTCATGGTGTGCAAAGGAAAGGACTCTGACCTTGGTGATGGAAGAAAAGCAAGGGGGACAAAATGGGGAGAAGTAGTCTTAGAGAGTTCAACAAAGAAAAAAAAACCGACCATCTAACACTACAATGCCATCACTTACAAGCTCTGGTGGCTGAGAGATAGGCCTCACAAGTTGTCACAGGGACCACCTTGAGTTTGGTGCTTGAGAGCAACGAGACTCCTCCCTAGACCTTTTTAAGCTTTCTGCCAAATTTTGTCTTTGTTGGCAGTCACGTGTGGATTTGGACCACCCTTTTAGTTGCTATGCAGAGCTCAATTATTTGGGTGGACAGAGAGCTAGGGGACAGATAGATAGATAGATAGACAGACAGATAGCAGTGTTTTAGTGCAGTTGGTTGTCTGTTTACTAGTTTTAAAGCTTACACTGATTTTTTAGAAATATTTCCTATACTTAAAATGGAGGCTCAAGTAGAAAGCGTCATCTCCCAAACTCTGTGTGTGGAGAGAGAGAGAGAGAGGGAGAGAGACAGAGAGAACTACATTCTCATGATTACAGGAGGATCTAAAGTTTCTACTAAACAGGTGCAAAGAGCCCGCTGACCAACAGGAAATCAGTGCAAAGGGATCAAAACAAGAAGAGGAGAGAAAGGGAAGAGAAGTTAGAATGCAAAAGGGAGGAGATATAACATTACAAGAGAAGAGGGAGAAAAATGGGAAGAAATGCTATGGAAACAGGGAGCAGTAATGGAAACAGGGAGCAGTAACTGAAATAGAATAATAAAAAAGACAACAAAAGGAAGGACAGTAAGAATGGAACTCAATGAAGTAGGTAGGTAGCATGATGAGAAAAGGAAGTCTGGAGAAATACTGGGAGACAATGAGAATGCTCTGATTTGTTTATGAAAAGGTTTTCAGGCTGGTAAACCCTTTGTTTTCTGCACTGTCATTATCAGCATAAAGTCTTGCTCTACAGGGAGATAACTTTAAGTTTTTTATAATGCACAGCTCACAAATTCCCATCAACACCAGCAGTTTCAAGGACACACACGTAATCCGTCTTGAAGTTGCAGCAACATGGAGAGCAACTGACAAAAATCAATGAGGAAATTCACAGGAGAGAATACAACCATTTTTCTAAAAAAAAAAAAAACCAGAAAATGTTGACTTTAAAATGATATAAAGAAAAGAAAATCCAAAAGCTTATAAACTTGGGGTAGGGGGTACTGAGGAAGGAATGTTAATCAGTTAGACCAGCAGTTACCGTAAGATAGAGAAATTGTGATGAGTAAAGGCCTCAATCATTAAAATTCTGAGTAGAAAGGTGTGCTCCCATAGTTCAGTTGACCTCCTAAAACAAGTGTCCCCCAATATATTTGCACACACATACAGGGTGATGAGGTATTACATAAAGGTTGTATCAGTATAAGATGGCTGTAACATGGTACAGCAGGGCCCCCTCTGCTCCTCTCCAAACACCACTCAGAGACCTTCTGGCTCAGCAATCACCTGTGCAGTTTATTTTCAGTGTGAAAGCCCACCACCTTCTCACCATATACAGCACAGGTGTTTACACTCTGAAAGACTGCCCAGCCTTTGCAGCCAAGAGAAACAAGCTTCCACTCCCTGGTTTTCCCCTGGGCCTGTATATAGCCCCAGGCTGATTGGGTTGACAGCTGTTTCCTGTTTGTCCATCAGGTACAGGTGATCTCTAGCCAGCTCCAATTTACCTCCCTTAATTAGAGCTGAGTGACAGAGGGCTGGCTCAGCAGTCCCTGCTCAGCACCCTGTCACAATGGCCTATGTGACTCACTCAAATAATTCAGCCATCTGATACCCACATGGATATCAATATACAGTATCTCACCAATCCATATTCTGATGTGCATATTTACACGTTGTTTCTATCTGCATGCTTATGCAATATAGGCATTTTAGCTTGCAGGGTTATTGGGTGAGTCAAGACATTTCTTAGCTTTTTTTGTAGAAGGGAGTTTCAGAAGTTCCAAGGGTTTCTGATTTTTTTTTATTTCTTTAGAAAAATTATTTAACACTGAGGTACAAATATTACAACTTATGGGCAGTTTTTGAAGCTACATTTAAGTAACAATATAGAATTTTCCATTTTACTAAATTTACATAATTGAGCCCTGTTTTCTTCCCAGTTATTCTAATTCACCCTCACTGAAATGGTTGATAAGGGGGATTTTTAATATCTTGACTTCTGAGTACTTGACTTGTTAGCCCTTGTCTTATAGTTCCTTAGTCCTACAATAGCACTTGGAGGCTCCACCCGAGATTAGGGACTCCTTGAACTGGATGCTGTACAAATATATAGTAAAAGAGTCCCTGCTCCAAAGGGCTTACAGTCTAAAAAGACAAGACAGCATAGTAGAAAGGAAGTATCTCCATGTCACCCAGAGAGATTAAATGATTTGACTGAGATCACAGAGGAAATCTGGGGTAAAGCCACAAACAAAACCTAGATCTTTTGTTATTTTGTCCAGTGTCTTAAAACATCCTTCACTGCATTAGCCAGAGATTTTGCACATACATTTCCCCACTAAAAGGTTCTCAGATAACTTTAAAGCTTGACCCCAAGTCTGACAATTGACTTTTTGCAATGATATGTCAAAATCTTAGCTGCGTAACCTGTCCTCTTATATTGGTGTCTTGAAAGATAAATTTAAATCACAACAAAAGTTATAGCTTTCCACCAAAATTAAAGTTGTTAAATATTCCTGTTTATCAGTCATACCTTATATCAAACAGTTTATTGGATACCAATCCAAACATAATGAGACAACGATTACCAAAACATATAGTGTTCTTCTAATAAAGAACCAAAAAAAAGGTTATATTTAGTTTGAGTGTAGGCACACAGCAAACTCGTGGTTAAGTAGATTCCCCCATGCTGCATGATTAATATTAATGAAATATTAGACCAGCAGGTGCTGCTCTGCTCCATTAAATCTTTAGTAAATTCAGTTTACTGGAGTGGTCCCCTTGACAAACATTTGCATGTTTTCCTTACTAAAGCTAGGGATTACAGACCCATTTTGGGAAAAGGCACTTAAATATGGATATAAGATTTCTGATTCTCAGATCATTTCGAGGCAAATGTAGTGGAACAAACCCCATGTATAGTGACATAAGAGTAGCAATCTCTGCTGTGTATTCTTTTGCCACTACTCTGGGGTCAATTTTTACATGAAGGTGAAACCATTTTCCAGTACATTGACCACAAACAGCCTTTTCCCTCAGTTTTAAGCATGTGTTTTATTCCAATTATTTGTTCCTTGAACTAAAATTCTGGGGCAGTTCCCTAGCTAGTGAAATTGGTGCAGCTCTATTAAAGTCAATGGAGATACATTGATTTACACTAGTTGAGGGATTGGTCCAGTGTCTTTATTGCGAACAATACAAGGAAATTCCTGCTCTCACCATATTAGTTCTCCATTGCCTTTTTACAGAATCCTGTTACGTAAATGTCCCCTGTAAATTTCAGTTGACGAAAGTGTCCTTCACTGCAGGTTTAGGCCCTACAACATGAAAACACTTACACAAATCTGTACCTTTTACTCACTTTAGCATTGTCATTGACTAAATTATTCTCCTGTTTGTATATTTGATTATTCACAGTCCTGGAGCCTTAAAATTCCACTGATCTCCAAGAAAGTGTATTTAAAAATAAAATACATACATATATAAAACAACTGGAATTCACCCTGCCCGTCAGGAAGTTTTCAGCAGGATGGGTGACATGTAAGGCTCCAGAAGTACCATAGTTCATTTTTGCAGCAGTATCTGTAGGATTGAAATTGTGTGTGGCTGGCCACGACTTGTTGTGAGCAGCCATTGTCCTTAATTTCTCCCAAAGCTTTGGAAGAAATGCAGATTCAAATCTGAAATCCATTACATGGGTGACAAATTAATTCTGCTGATTCTTGTGTCCTCTTATCTTTCCATGTACATATCTGATGTAGTCTTATCTATCTAATAAAGAGCAATCGAATGAGGCAATGAATCAAGTATTACTGGCAAACCCAGGTAAATTATCAGACTAACCTAATATCAGATATCCTAATCCATTGGGTTTCTGTTTACAGAGTGGCTATGGATTTTGCACTGATAAATCTGCTGCCTGGTACCTACTGAGCAAGTTCACTACCTAAGCATTTTTAGTTTGAAATATAAGACCAGACTTCAGCTGATGTAAATAAACAGACATAACTCTGTTGCAATTAATGGAGCTGCACCTATTTACACCAGCTAAGATCTGGCCCAGGGCTTTCTAACAATAAATAACCACTGTAATAAAGAGATTCAGGACACAAGCACAGATTGCTGCAGAACAGACCAAATGAGCATACTATGCAATGGGTGAGGGCCTTCCCCTGGCTCTCCAGTTAGAGAGACATTTTACTGTGTTATTAAAGATTACGATTTCAGTGGATTAGGTTTGTTCCTTTCCTCCCATTATATCAGTAGCAGTAGAACATAAACCTGCTGATTGAAAATAATCAGAAATAAGTCAACATTCATGTGATTCTCACCAGGAGTTGATCTAAGTGCTCTGGATGCATTTTAATCCATTGTTTTTGCAAGTTTCCTGGCTCCATTTAATTTTTTTTTAATCTGTTTTACAATTTGCAGAAGTATAAATTAGGGCTTTCAATTCAGTTCAATTTCTTACCCTTATATCTGTAGCTTTGTAGACTGGTTCTCCAGAGACTTTAGCTATAATTAATACCACTCTTCTTGCCCTGACCCAGTTTTCAGCTGAAAGTCAGTCTTGTCTGAGCTTATATGGGAGATTTGAGTCTAAAATCTCCCCAAATCTCTTCTAAGTCCTTGTACATTTCTCAGCTGAGAGATTTAAGTTTTTTCTCACTCCAAAAAGCCAGAGTTACAGTTTCTCACATGTAATGATTTAATCATTTCCATTATACTAAAGAATATTTAAGCTGTTTCAAGGTTTTTTGCTAGTTCTCTCAGGATAAATATCTATACATTATTCATTTCTTCTATATGTCTATTTATCACATGCTAGATTATGAGCCCCACACTGGAAATCATTTATTCACTGAAGTAGTTCCATGGAAATCAAAGGGTCTGCTTGGGTAAATTGCTTATCAGTATGAATAAGGGATCTAAAATCTGGCCCTAAGAAGCTGAGAAATTTGGAACAAATCTTTCTGTCAATCCAACCAAACTAATTCTAGTAATCTGACTACAATTATTCTGGACCTAATCTGGAGTAAATGACAAGCCAATTAGTCCCTCTGTGCTAGGACTTAGTCCTTAGAATATGATACCAATTTTTTAAACCAAAATGTATCAATATATGCATCTGACAGAGTTTAAAACACGATCAGATTATTTAGGAGAAGTCAAGATTAGAAAAGAATGTGAAGAATTCCAGAGGGACGTAGTCAAATTAGAGGCCACATGAAATTCCTTGTTGGCAAATACAGCATACTTACTGCATATCAGAAGAAATAATTAACACTACCTGAACACATTGCTGGCTTCTAAACAGACTATGAACACTCATGGTGAACTTATCTAAGTGCCTAAATCCCATTTTCAAAAGTGACATACAGAGTTAGGCGTTTAAGTGTAATTGAAAGTCAAAGGGATTTAGCTTCTAAAGTGTCTAAATTCATTGTGAAACTGGGAATTAGGCATTTTTTAAAATCTTTCCCTGGGGTGTCACTGTGGACAGGTCAGTGAAAACCTCAATATGCAGCTGTGGTCAAAAAAGCAAACAAAATATGACAATGCATGAAGAATGGCATGGATAATACCATGACACTGAAACTGTGGTCATTCCACTATATACACTGAAGACCTGCCTTCCACTTTGGCTCTAAGCTTAGTTCTAGTCTCTCGTGTCAAAAAAGACATTGCAGAAATAGAGCCCAGAATGAGACACATACAGTGGAAATTAAAGGCCTCCAAAAAAAAACCTTGCAAATGAGGAGAAACTGGAAAGATTAATGCTGCTTAGTCCAGAGAAGAGAGGATCCACTGAATTAAAAAGGCAATACATTTAAAACCTATTCATATATTTTACACAATTAGCATGTGGAACTTACAGCCACAAGACACCACGGAGTCCAAGAGCTAAGAAGGATTTTTGAAAGAGTTAGACATGTATATGGCCAGTAAGAACATCCAGAGAGATATATGAGAGAGAATAAACAGTATAGAAGGTATGTATCGAAGCACATACCACTCATTAACTGCCTGAAATCAGCCAGCAACTTCCACTAAGGACATATTATTTCCTAATTGTCCCATACAAGGATTCTTGGCATTTCCTCTGAAGCATCTGGAACTAGGCAGAGGCAGGACACTGGACTGGATGGACCACTGGTCTCATCTGGAATGGTAATTGCTGTGTATTTCCTGCTTTATGTAGAATGTTGTGAAGGGTTCTCCTAGAACTCAGTAACCTCTCAGAATCAGACTGGCTACAGATTCAATTCAAATCTATTCAGCTAAGTCCACGTATCTCTTCCCTGTTATGGAGGGAGTGCAGCAATTTGAAGGGGCAGTTCATTCTCCATGCAAATTGAGTCCTAAGCCTCTTTTTCTCTAGCTTGACATCATCAACATGGCCATGGACACTTGTCAGGAGAGAAATGAACTAAGATCACCGATTCATTTCAAGCCACAAGACATTACTAAACTCTGACTATATTCCTGGCAAGGTTTTTCAAAACCATGTGTGAAACTACACCTTTAATGTGCAGTTGCAATGATTACACCATCTATAAATAGATATTTTTTATATTTAAACAATGCTCTAATAGCCTGCACAGTCTTAATTTTATGTAAAAGAGGTATGCAGTTAAAGATACATTTGTGCATAAATATGCATGTTCATATTGAAAAAATGCTGTAAATTTTTCACGTAGACAAACCGTACTTTGATTCTCCTCCGCTTTGCATCTTGTGCAGGCATTTACTCCTGCACAAAGTGGGTATGTAATGCTACCAAATCAGAATTGTCTATTCACTTCACCAGTAGCATCATTTTACATCCATTCATGCTGATTTTGCAGAGGTGTAAGTGGCTATGCAAGGAAAATCAGGCCCAGTGCTATAGATCCATGTCCTGGTTTCAACCATATTCAGCACCTGGTCCAATCTGTGATGGAAATGCAGCAGGAGCCTTTCTTGGCAAGCCACAAAGATTCATAGGCATCATGCATCCTGCCTCATGAAGATAGCATGAAGAGATTTATAGACACCTTTTCCATTAAGGATGGGAAAAAAGGTGAGGGCTATACTCTATTACCTTCAGCAATATTATCGGTTTGGATAAATGAGGTAAAGATTAGATCTGTGTTAAGCTCAGCCATTCAGTTTTGAAATAGTTGGCTTGCAGCTGTTTCCAGAGTCAGTCTAGGGATTTTGAATGATCTGGCAGCCACAGAAGAACCAGAAAATACTGAATTTCCACATTTCTGAAGGAATCTTGGATGGAAGACATTATTTATTAGTAGTAGCATTATGCTTTGCATTGTAACAACACCTAGAGGCCCAACCGTTCTGCTAAATGCTATAAAATACATAAAAGGATGATCCCTGCCCCAAAGACCTTACAATTTAAGTATAGGGAGAGAGACAAGAAGAAGACACAACAAACAGACTGGACCTGCAAGGTGACAGCAATGGAGGATTAGCATACTAAGCAGCAGTCTCAGCTGCCTAGCCATTGTCAAGTGCTTTGTAGGCACCTCAAATGAAATGAGTTCCAAGAAGGGAAGTGAAAGAAAACAATACAATGTAAATTTTTAAAGGGAGCTCCTCACATATCACATCAGTTCACATAATCCACATCATACAGATTCCAGAGAGTAAGCACGGTGTATTTGTGTCCTTTCATATTATATTCACATAATCAAAATCTTTCTGGGGTGGGCACTACAATATCCTGAAGTTCATCCATTCCTAGATTAAACATAAAACATTGAAAGAAAGAAAGAATCTCAATAGCCTTAAAAATTGTAATTTCAAATGTCATGATTTAAGTAAATTATTGGATGGATTAAAAACACCAAAAATCAATCAGGAAATGTTATAGGTCTTCGGGGGGAAAAAAAATCTGCTTTCACTGACTGGGAGTAGAAAGTAGCGGCGAAAGGTTTGTCCTAATAAAAATAGCTAACAGTCGAAAGAAAGTACAGAATTATTTGGAACCGTCCTTTTGTCTTAAACAAGGTCAGAAAAATAATCAAGTTTAAAAGTAGTTTAAACATTGATATTCAACAAGATCGGGTTTGATTTTGCCATTTAGATGCACAACATCATTCTTGGTGGTGCTTCCAGACCAGCTGTTCAAACCATAATACAATCTTTGATAGTTTGATCAATACTAGTTTAAGCAAAGATAAAACTATCTACTCAAAAAGTCAATTTTGTACACAAAAGGCTAAGCTCAGGAATTTTCTAAACATTCTTTTTTACTACAGTGAAAGTGTTCTGCACTGCCACTTCAGGACAGATCAGTTATGAAGACATACACCATCTGTTTTACAAAGAACGTGGCCAGAAAATACATGTAAACCTACATAGTAAGATTTAAACAATAAAGAAATGAGACTTACAGTAAGACAGACTTACAGCTGTGTGGCAGAATTACTTTTAGCAATACATATTTTATCTAAAGCTGAATGATCTCTCTCTTTTGGATGGTATCTAGCTCTTCTAACATTCTCTTTGCTACTGTGCTGCAGATTTAAAAAATGTCAAGATATTATTTAAAAAAAAATCTTACCAAAGGGATGTTTGTGTACCTGGGGCAAGGAGATATTTCCTGCCCCCAAATCCAACAAAGTGGGTAACCCCCAAGTAAAAAAGTTCCAGGTATAGTTAAAAATGTGCTGAATCCTAGGCCCACTGCAGTAGCATTTATTTCATAAAATAAACACAGCTCCCCCAGTAAACATCATGCTACACAAGTATAACTTATGTGGCAGAAAAGGTTAGGCTGCCTGTAGAAGCAACTGTCCTTCTGCATCTCCGCAAGCATTGGAAATATTCTCCAATATAGTTAGCTTGCTGCCCTCTGACATTTGTGCATTAATGACTCAACAGCGTCGTACTGGTGGTGATGCCGTCTCTTTCATCTGAGACATAAAACTCAGTTCCGGACCATCTGTGGCTATAAAAGTTTCCATGGCACTTTGTACAGGAGTCGGAGTATTGTTCAGAGTCTTCTGCTCATATGAAGCCCCCCAGTAGTTTCAATTGACTAAGAAATTATTCGCTGCTTGTCCCAAAGTGTTGTGAAGTGTTGATGCAAACTGTTAAACAGTTGCTGTATTTTGTCTCAACATACCATTCATATGTCCCTCATGTCAAGGAACGTCACTCATTTTCGTCTCTGATATGTATATTCCACACAAATTTGGTGCCCCCTCATTTTTGTTTGAAGATTAGCTATGTCAGAATTACAGAATCAGAAACCTGAAGTTACGGAGATAGCCATGTACACTGTGCAATTTATTCATTGAGTATTTAAGTTTCCTGTATGAATATATCATGTCCCACATTTTGTGTCTTTGTCACACATTGCACTGCACAGTTGAGCTATGGCAGATTGAGAGGTGAGCACCTCAGAGGTAGGTGTATTTTAGTGGTAGGTGAAGTGATTCCTATCCACAACATATAGGGCTTGATTCTACATTCCTACAATGATGTTAATGGGGGGTTTGGCTGAGTAATGTGAGCAGAATGAGACCCACCGCTAGTAAACAGTGTTCAAATCCTTCTGGATCCTCCCTCCCTCTCTCTATGTAAACAACTAGTGCTATTGCTATTATAACATTTAGATGAAGGTGGGCAATATTTTTGGTACTGCAATTATCTTGAAAATAACAGCTGGACTTAGAAGTGCTCTGTGATTAGTTTTATCATCTGGTTTGTTCATGTGACTCTCCTTTTGGGATCTCTCTGTGCCTATGTTTTCTGTCCACTATAACTCTTTTATTTTTATCCCAGCATTACAAGCCCTACAGAGCTTCAGCTTACTGTGGTCTGTTCGTCTGACAAAATGAGTTGCACAGTCACTTGCTGCTCTCATGTTCTTTCTATATCACATGGCAAAGACACCAAGCAGTCATTTTTCAACATTTGCCTTGAATATTTAACTGTGGACTCCAGATAATGAAAGTCGTATATCTTCTCCACGACTATGTCTGATAGCTGTGTTAATCTCTTGCTACCTTCAAAGTGAGCCAGAAATATCAGACATAGGTTTTACAAGTGAGGATAACAGGGAGGGGAAACTCAGCCGAAGTATGAGTGTCTGCAATACATTTTATCTGAATAATGTTGCTTCACTGCTTGGTGCTGTTATCCTTTGTCTTTCTCACTTCCCACAAAGTCTAGTATATTAGACGACAAACCAGCATTGATTCCTTTCTCAGCAAGAACTAGCTTTTTCCTTCAGGCAAACTTGTATTTCAATTTCTAGAAAGTGATGTTCCTCACCAGGATTCCAGAATCTTCTTTGCTGACACAGACCCATCTGAATTCAAGATGTTCATGTATTATTGACAGCAAAGAAAAGGTGTAATACTACTTCTTTTGCTTCAGATGACCACAGTCAAATACAGTAATTTGCTCTAAGAAAAAATCAATGCATCAAGGTACATTTCACCAATTAGTGCTGCCTTGATTAGAAGTATTAAAAATGATGCAGCCAAAAGAAGAGGATAAATGTAGGGCATGGATGATTCAGTGGTATCAGCATTCTGCAAGGTCAGGGAATTTTCTTAAGAGGTGATAGTTATTAAATGGACAAGTAACATTTCTCTCAGCTATATGTAACTGTCAAAATACCCAAGACAGGTCACCATTGTTTTACAAGGGACCCCAACACTTCCCTCATTTAAAAAGAATACAATAAAAATAATTTGGTGTGGAAAGTATGGCCCTGACTCACCAAGAGACATTGTGTCAGTGGCGTAAATTAATCCTTAGCAGCACCTCTTTACACTTTGAAGCAGATGAGACTCTATTCCATTGATTTGAATGGAAGTTGGATTAGGATATTATGGGGATTCTTGCAACATCCTAAGAGTTCAACACACGGTGACTTCTACTAATTTAGGTGGATCTCTTTCCCACCGCTATCATTTTTTGTCTCTTTGGCACCACAATCCAATGAATCAATGGAAAATTGAGCTTCATTTTCTTGAGACTTCTATATAGGAGAGCTGTAGGTAATTTCAGTCTTCCCCAGGGGGAGATTTTCTGAAAAGCAGTTACAGACCTTCAGAAACTTAGTCATATATCAGAATGGTAGGTGAGCCAGCTGAACCATTCAAAATGAAAATCCCATCTATTAGCTAAAAAGAGTATTGTCTAGCTGTACAGGTTTTCAAAGAAGATATTTTCTACAAGCTCTCTTACTTTGGACCGGTGGATGCAATTAATAAACATATCAGAGAGCTGGATAAATCTAAGGAATTCTTCCAGCAGTAGCAGAACAATAGGAGGCATGAACAGTATCAGCACCTTCTGAGAAGAGGAGAAGAGACTCCCTTGCAAGGTGAATATCACCCTTTGCAGTCTAAAACTGCACTCAGGCAAAACACTCATTGAAGAGAATAGATCAAATGCAGAGATCCTTTGCCCAGGATAAGAGCCTGTAAACCCTTAGGGCTTGTCTACACAAGGCTTGCTGTGCAGCAAGCCAATACGTTGATGTACTAAATGGCACTGTGGAACATTTAGTGTGCAGAAGCAGGGTCCACACAGCCAGTTAATGTGCAGCAAGCTAGTGTACTGTAGATGTACATACTGGTTTACCATATACTAAGACTCTATGTAGATAAGCCTTTAGTTACGTGAGGAAGTCCTTAGTCACATGAGTAAGGGTTTGCAGAATTGGCCGTGGATTTCAGGGGCAGTTTGCCTGAATCAGAATTGCCTCAGCATTCATCCTGAGTTAGGTCTTAATGCAGAATCCCTCCCATGCTCCTTATTTGTTTTATCTACCATCTGCGTTCCTAATCTCAAGACATGCTCTTGCTGTAGTTTGTTCCATCTTGATTTCCAGCTCTCTTCCCTACAGTATTTCACAAACACAATTCCTGCTTAACCAGGTTTCTGACTGATTTGTGTCAGTAGAGTGTCGCAAACTAAATGGTGTATTCTGTTGAATCTGGCCCAGTAAAATAATGTTAATGAGATGGAGTTATCCTTCGGATGTGAATGCTCAGATAGTTTTTCCTCTCACTTTGGGACACCTGAATCAAACCCACTGAAGTCAACAGAAAGACTATCACTGACTTCAGGATTTAAGCACGTGCTTAAAAGTTAAACACACACTTAATGCTTTGTGAATCGGGGCCTAGATTAGCCCCATAAGAAAGAAACTTAAAAAGAGTTCTCTCTTTTTTCCCCTAATTTGTAGCAATCTATAAGGTATTAATCTTTTCTAGTGACATTTCTCTACATTGACCTAGACAGGAGAGGAAGTCAGATGCCCACGGAACCACTAGTAGAGGGCCCCTGAAAAATTCAAAGACGCGCACATCACATCACGAATGTCAATAAGCATGGTCACTGCCAGAGAGAACGGGGGGGGGGGGGGAGGGAAGAACAATTTGTCAAATTACTGAGATAAAAATGTCACTATCACTTTGAGTCAAACCATTCTGAAAAATTACAGAGTTTGATTTTTAAGAAAAGAAATTTCATCTTGAGCTTTGCATTCCATCTCCTATTTTTATACATTTACATGAGAGGTAGATCTACAGAATTTAAAATGACTTGTGTTATACAGGCATTCAAAGCGATGCATAAAATAAGTTTGAGCTTCACTTCCTAAAGTCAAAGAATTGCTGTTCTGGAAAGGAAAAGGGGGAAAGAAAGGGGGGAAAATATTTTTCCTATTGTATTCATCATGAAATTGAAAGACAGGTTTGTGCTCATTGATCCTGCTTAGAATTCTCCTTTCAAACATCTCACATCCCTTCAAGGGAAGCCTGCAACAGTTTACGAAGAAATATTTAGAGATAACGGGGAAAAAAAGCCATAGTTCACTTCATTCACTTCCAACAGCTTCATCAAAATCTCATAAGGCATTAAACAAAAAGTACAATACTTTTCAATTAGAGCGGGGCCTAAGCCACAAAGACTGAACCTTTTGTTACCTGGGGATTTTTAGAGCTCGAAGCAGTGGTAATTTATTTTTTTTAGGTGGTGTTAGGCATAAATTAATAGGGGGCACAGCTTATCTGTTTGATAAATGATTGAAACAAGCAAATATGCTTTTATTTAAAATGATTATTTATTGGATTTTAAGCACACATATATGCAATAGGTTTGGGACATTTTTGATATACTTACAATTTGAGATGGTTTTGAGCGATTATTAACCAGGATTTTTGGAGCTCGCTCTTTGTTTAGCTGATGGGGTGTATGGATGTTAGCTTTTTGCCTCATGAAAGCTTTTTTAGATTGCTTGTATTTATTTTTATAGCTAATTTTAATAAAATGCACAACCTATAGTGATTTTAGTGGGTTAACATAGTAATTTTTATTGGCGTATTAATTTTAATAAATTATTATTTTAAAATATTTTTTGTTATAATAGGTTAGGGGCATTTAAAACCAAGGTTGCTATTTACTTACTTCAATAACATTTTTTTTTGATTAGTGAACTGCAAGTATGCAGCTGTCTGACCTTGCCTCACAAAGGCCTAAAATTTTCCTAGGTATGTGATGTTTGGTTTTCAGCTGGCAGTGGCTGAACATACAAAATTGCTGATGGCTGTACTGTCGTATTCTGGAGTAACACTCTAACCAAACTTTCCCATCATTTTTGATACTTGAGACCAGGGTTTTGGTTCAGCCCTTTGCATGCCTAATCATAGCTAGGATAGCAGTCCCATGCAAGGGCATACAGAGCATGAAAAACTCCTACCCTGGGTAGCAAAACATGTCAACATAGATGCCTGGGGGTAATGAGGACATAGCAGCCCTGCGGAGGCTGAGAGGGAATGGCTGGGACAGGTAACGGAATGGATGAAGGCTTGATTCTGGTTCCCCTCCCTCAAAGTGTTAGACGATATAGCTGTGCCCACACTCCGTGTTTGTGGGGAGGGGGAGCCTGGGGGGAGGATGACACATGCTACACTAGGAATAGACCTCAGACAGGACAGCTTCTCTCGCAGCATGGAAAAAACTGCAGTGCCTCTGGAGAAGACCAAAGTGCTGCCACTTGCTCAAGGCTTGTAGTAAAGCCATGATTTAACTCCACACAAATAGAAGCCATCCACAAAATTTGACTCAAAATCTGAATCTGAATTTTCTCAAACTTTGCATCTGCGGTTATGGCTCTGGTCCAGAACTGAATTTGAGATACAGTGGGTAGGAGCACTAGAAGATAAAGAGGTTAGAGACTATAATAATATTCTCTCACATACTGAATGCTACTCCATGCCAGAATTGCTTGATAATGCATTATTTAAGTTTTGGGGACAACGGAAAAGGATTCCACAAAGCCTGAACTGATTTGTTTTAGCCAGGGATGCTGCTTTTCTCACTCAATAACAACAATTTGTCTACGTCTTTCCCAAAGTGTGGCACCCAGGATTGAACACAATACTCCAGGTGAAGCCACCCCAGGGCCAAGCAGAGCAGGACCACTACTTCTCATGTCTTACATACAACACTTCCATTAATACAGGCATTAATACTACATGTAAAGCAGTAAGTGCTTCCTAGATGACAAAAAACAAACAAAATACCCCTTCTGTTTAAACTATAAAGGTGAAATACTATGTACTTTGTCATACAGGTGCATGGAGCATTTTATGGCTGCATTTGACTATATTTTGGCCTATAGAACTGGTGGCTTGGATTAGACTTTCATCATGCAATTACTGCAAGAAAGAAAATACATGAAACTCATCATTTAAAACCTCATGAGATCCTTGCAAAGGCTGATGGCCTGATTGTCCTCTGCTTTGCAGCTTGTGTAACCATTTGCACCTATGCAAATGCTACCAAATGAGAATTTTCCACTTCCTCACATGAGTAGCAGTATTTTCCACCTGCTTTGCATGAGTGCAAATGGCTACAAAACGTGCAAGGCAATGAAGGTACTGTATACTCAAGCCATTTTCTCTTCTGATTGGATTTCTGGACAATCTTTTTTGCAGAATCTTTGACCAATGTGTTTTTTGAGCTGGAAAACATCTCCTGTAAGCTGATACTGCAAGGTACATTTACGGACAATTAAATGGAAGAATAAGAGTATCTGTCTCTTGCCTGGCATTCCTCATGGATTATTTATCTGGCCCTTAGTATTGACAGGCCATGGAAATTGATAGGCATGTGAACTTCCAGGTGGCTGATAAGACAACACAGAGCAATAATGTAGCAAAGAGAAAACTAGTTGAAGATTTTCTGCTTTTTCTTTCAAGTCCCTGTAGAGTCTCAGTTGTCAGGAGTTCCTTAATGGATCGAAAGATTAAAAAGGTAAAAACAGTTTAAAAAATAAGGGAAGATGTATTGAAGGGATGATATTGCCTGCAAATGACGCTAAATGAATATCGATTGCAGATGGTTAACTCCACAACCCCACACATCAGCGCAACAATTCAGCTAACTGCCATTTGCTGCCGTGCAAAGAAACAATCACAGAAAGTTAAAGCTGGATGAGGGATATAAACTCTGTCTGAGTATTTGGTTTTCTGAAAGTGACAAATTGTCAGGCAAAGCACAGCGAAGAGTTCAGCAGGTTAGAGGTTGGAATGTTTATTTTTCATGAAGGGCCCAATTCATGTTTCCATTCAACTCAACATCACTGTACTGGGTTCTCGCTAGGGTGCTACCTGGAACTGGAGTACCACTGAGCCCTCTGACCCCCCAGCCTGGGCTCCCTCTCACACTGGGTTCTGCTGCGACAAGTTGCAAAGCCCTCCACAGCCTGCACTGTCACCAGCATTCCCACAGGTAGGGACACACCCAGCTGCAGTTACATGCAGGCTCTCTAACCACCAGCTTCTCAGCCTAGCACCCCAGAGCTGTACTGTCCCCTGCCCTGGTCAAATCTGGCCAGTAAATGGGTTTAATAACTGGTCCGCCTCTCCCTCAATGTGAAGAGAACAATGTACACTTGTGCTGACCAAGCAGAGATTTTCCCCAAGCACTCCAGTCAAAGCTCACTGGTTTGGACTGAAACCCTAAAATAAGTTTAACAACTACGAAAGACAGATTGTAAATGATTATAAGTGAAAGCAAACAGATCAAAGTAGATGACCTAGCAAATAAACAAAAAACACACCCTAAGCTTAATATACTAAATATTTTGGATATGAATTAGCAGATTCTTACCCTAAGAAATGATACAAGCAGGCTGCAGATTCTTAAGGGCAAGCTGCACTTGCTTTATTGCTTGGAATCCCCAGGTCTTTCATACACAGACTATAAATCCCTTTAGCCTGGGTCCAGCATTTTCCCCAGTTCCTCAGGTGTTTCCAGAGTCTTCTTGTTTGGGGAGTGAAGAACCACAGATGATGTCACTCACTGCCTTATACAGCTTTAGCATATGGCAGGAACCTTTTGTTTCAAAACTTAGTTCCCAGACCAGTTCTGTGGAAAAATACTGACATCCCAAGATGGAGTCCAGAATCATGTGGCCTGGTCACATGACCTTGCAGTGTTATAGCAGCCATTGCTTACGGGCTGGAAAAAATGCCCACAGGAAGGTTAAGCTATTCCACAGTCCATTGTCTTTGCTGATGGGCCATCAGCCCCATCTGGCTTCTTCATTGTTGTACCTGAAAGGCTGGCTGTGAGTGTTTCCCAGAGTAAGGCCATTTGAAATATGGATCCCAAGTCAATATTCCTAACTTGAGATAAAAAAAATGATACATGCATACAGATAGGATAATCATATTCAGCAAATCATAACTTTTCCAATGACACCTCGTGATTTATCTTGCATAAAATACATAATTATGCTGTAATCATATCATAATAACATCACTATGAAGAGTATAGGGTGCAGTGTCACAGTTACAACACCTTTTGATTCCAGTGAGAGCACGATTAGGCCCGCATTACGGGGTGGAAGGCTTGTAGACTACAGGTAAAATTTTCAGAGGCACCTAAATGACTTAGGAACCTCAGTCCCATTGACTTAGGAGTCTGTTTCATCAAAAGTCATTTTTGAAAATGGAATGTAAGCACCTAAATCACTTGGGGCCAGACTTAGAAATGTTATTAGATGCCTAAAGATGCAAATAGCTGCCTACTGTGATTTACAGAAGTGCCTAAGCAGGTTAGGCATCTAATTCCCACTGACAGGTATGTAACCTGCTCAGACCTTTCATAAATCCTCACTAGGTACCTATCTGCATTTTTGGGTGTCTAGGTACCTTTAGCAATCTGGCCCTTAGGCACGCTTGAATAGTTAACTCTAGGTCTGCTCCGTCAATTGTACTCTTGCTGATGGGTGAGTGAGTGAGGATGAAGGAAAGGGAAGTGAAGGTATTTATTTGAACCTTGTTGGCGTGGTCACACTTTTCTGGTGATTCTGTAACTAAGAGCCTGATTCTGCTACTTATTTTTGATCAACAGTTGATTAAGGAATGAGGAGTGACTACAGAATTAGGAGTGACTTAAACCTGGGGTAGCTTTAAAACATATTTCATTGCCGCTTCACTAGAGCTTTGTTGAGGTTAGTGGGACCATTCTCATAATCTTTTCCCTTTTACATAGTATTTGTCTGAAAGATCACAGATTTATAACAGATGAAAATTGCAGGTAAGCTCCAGTACCTTCAGTAGGACATGAAGGCCTTTTGGCTGCCAATCCAATGCCTTTTATGGACATTAGAGTCACTGAAAATTACAGGGGGGAAAAGAAAAGCGCGCATACACAAGATATATACAAAATTCATTTCAGACAAATTACAGTTTAAATTATTTTTCATATTCCTTTTCTGACATTCCTTTTCCATTTCCAAGAGAGTAGTCTACTTCCCTCGTAATAGAGAAGGTGTTCCTGCTTCCTTTCATATTGCTCCTCTACCCATTGCCCCAATAAAGGACAAAGTTTAGGAAACACTATCAAACACTGTTCCTGGTCTGATGATAGTGCTTATATGTACTACTGTGCATAATGTGGTACCACATTTCTACTGAAGCATACTTGGAAGAAACCCCAAAACCCCAAAATTTGCTATGTGATGTGCTGATAATCTAATTTAAAATATGGCTTTACGAAACTGAAAGTCAGACCCAGACAGGTTCTGGGATACTTGTGCAGTGAACTTGCATCTTTGCCCCATTCCAATGCGATCAAGCCCTTTGGCTGAAAATTCCAATTGTCAACATGACTTAGAAGTTCCATTGCCCTGAAAAGGGATTAGTGACCTAGAGGGGGAATTGCCTTGAACTCCATTCTCACAAAAGCCTCGGTGTACTTTGCAAAGTGTTCTTTAAAACAGACCTTGCCTTCATGCAACTTCTCTTTCGGTAGAAAGAAAATACTGAACGTAATAATCAAAATTCTATAGTTTGCCCTTAAATGAAATGCCTTCAGGTTTGAAAAATATCTAACGTGTCAAAAGCCTTGAACAACAAATGTGCGACCCTGAATGAATACTGTCCCTGAATGGCTGTGTGTGTTAATAATGCAGTATGCCGAATTCAGCATTTTCGTACATCTGAGAGGCATACTTAGGAAAAAAAATTCTCACACGGAACAAAATAGATCCTATAAAAATAGAAATCCATAATAAAGATGCACTATGCTGTACAGTATGTTCTATACCCACATGTTTTCTTTGACATTGTGCCTTCTATTATATTCCTCATATTCTATACATCCTTACCAGGCTTTTCTTCCCCCCACTCCCTCTCCTTTTCAGATAACTTTTGCTCAGTTATTTTTTCTCTTATTCAGGTCACTTCCATGCAGAACACAAACTTGTCTAAAGCTTGGTAGGATTGTCTTTAATAGGGAACAATTTTTTCTGGTTCCAAACTTCTTCAGGTTTTATCCCCTTTAATTTTGGTAGGCACTTTAGATTTCTTCTGAGAGAGAAAGGACACCAATGAATTTTAAAAGAAGGGTAGGGAGTTGTTTTTACATATAGCTGCACATATGGCTGCTTTTTTCTGTAACATAAACTCAACTTGCACTGTGTCTGAAAGGACACTTTCAAAAAAGTTAAGCATGTGTGTGATTGCTGGATCTAGCCTTTATATGTTTCTGTAGTGTCTAGCATAATGGCATCCTGACCTAGTAGTGGCCTCTCTGAGCCAGTGCAACATACATGATTAACTATAATAAATACTGTATTATGGATACAGTTGTCTTTACTACCAGTTTATAGTCAATGAAGCACTTACTGGTAAACCTTACCTGAATGGGAATCAGAAGAGACAAAGCACTCAGTGTCTTCAACTGATATTATTTAAAGGGAAGAGTGAATGCAATTGTCAAAAACAAAGTATTCTCATTCCCCTGCAATGCACAGGACAACTGGTAATCAAGACCAAAGGAGCTCTGCCTTTAGTATAACTACATTGGTCATGCTTGGGAGGGTATTCAGCAAAATGAATTTCTGCCACTGGTATTGACTTTGAAAGTCATGGCTCGAGGTAAAGGGAACGTAGGTGACATTCAGCCCTGTGCAGAGGGGCAGCATAAATTGCTAAATTCCATCTGAATCCAATGTAAGTGGGACTTATATGGTGCATAGGCATTGTTTGCGCTACATATGGGTGTGAATTTCAACCTATTAGCAAAATAAACTACATTTTTTTTAATCTTGATTTATTCTATTATATTGAAAATCATATGTAAGACTGAGTCACTTCTCATCTGTGTTTTTAGTAGCTGCCTCTTAAATCATGCTACCATGATCCCACTTGCTGACAGATACCCATTACTAGTACATTTTCAAGAAAAACTTTCAGACGCTCTTTATGTGTGGTCATCTTAAATCACAAATTTAATATAATCCTGGAATTATTCAGTATTAGCAGAATCTGGAATTTGCACCTCATCATGCTAAACACATTTAATCTGGATGATTGCTATTACCAGACCCATCAATCTTATTTTAGACACTAATACTGTTTGGCCACTTGAACATTTGGCTACAGGACATTCCATTTACTGAAGTAAAGTTAGATGGGAAACTTTCAGACAACTATTTAATTCAGATACCACTGTTATTTCTCTTTGTTTGTTACTCTCTTAAAAAAATATAGAGTTAGCGCAGCATTGACATATCCTCCATTCTCTTGGTCTCCGCCATCCTTGCCAGAAAAGTGCCCGACTAGAATGCCAAGGAATAATCTCTCCAAAGTCTTCAGGACTGATGGTTTCCTGTGGTTCCATTATATTGCTTTGCATTGCCCACATCAGCCACCTGGACTTGGGGGATAATGTACCTGAATTACTGCCTCATAGAGTTTAAGGCTACACGGGACCATGAGAGCATTGTGTCTTTCATCATCTGTCTGACCTGCATATCACAGTCTATTAAATTTCATTCAGATACCACTATAATAAGCCCAAAAAGACTTCAGGTAGACTAAAGCAATTCAGCCCTCAGGTCTAGAAGTGCAACAGAGCTTTTGCACTGTTTTTTCCATTGGTCTCACAGGGAGGCCGGGAGAGCAACACATGTACCATAGTTATTAAAACCACATGTAGGGTGCTGCATATGTGTCTGAAATAAGGGTACAGAATAAAAATAATGATATGATTATCTAGTCATATAGTAGATGAGCAATATCTTAGCAGGATTAATTCTAGCCTTTAGTCTAGGTTCTTACACCTACATGTTTTTATCTGTAGCTGAACTTTACTTTGATTTCACCAGGTAGAGCTTCAGATTTCATCTTATTAAGGAAGGATTAGCCTCTGAGCTAGTTGTTAATCTCCATGATGCGAGACTCCAAATCCAGTGCAATCCACCACTGTCAGGTAAAACTTTCTGGTGCCTCCCAGAATTGTGAGATCAAACTGTTGCCTCTTCAGCCACATAGGAAGGTAGCTGCAGCTGGTTGAAAACTTTCCTCCAAAACTTATTTTCGTATAGGAAATGATTTTGATGAAAGAAGTTTTTAAGAGAAAAAACTGGTCATTTGTAAAACATTCAAGTTTTCATCAAATAAACTAAAATGAAAATATTTTGATTTTTAGCAATCAACAGGTTTTTGTTTTGAACTAAAAAATTTTGGTTTTCAGTTACCAAAAAAAAAATAATCAATTCTGGGGTTTGGTGGATTCTTTGGTTTGTTTGTTTGTTTTTTAACATAAAGCCAATTTAAAAAAATGTGGATTGAAGCAGGGTTTTTTTATTTATCAAAAATGTTTGTGGGGGAAAAATATGCCACAATGTTCGTGGTGATAAAGGTATATCTGGTTTCATAATGATAGATGTCATGTTTTCACACACAAAAAGAAGGCCTGTGCTTTCAGTATAGAGTGACTTTTTGTTTTATGTTAATGAAAACAAATGTGGGAAAGAACAAAAGTTAAATGTATCCATGAGAGAGCACAGAGTGTATTATTTTTCCTAATAGACTGCAGCATCTCTTAGAAGGGATTGCATGCAGAATGTTGTACACAGGGGCTCTGTTTCAGCAGCATATCCCTATTCTGCGTGCTCTTAAGTACTTCGCTGAATAGAAATAGATTTAAGCACGTGTTTAACTGCTTTGCTGAATTGGGGAAGGTGCTTAAATTAAAGGTGAAACAAAAATTTAATCAGGAAACCAACAGCACCACAGTGGTAGTAGATGTGAATGGGGAAATATCATTCTTCCCACACATCCCATATTTCTGCTTTTGGGGTGTTGTCCTAAATTAACTTGTTAGGAATAAAAGTTACACACAGCGGTTTGTTACTGCCTATAACTTTATCCCCCTTCCGTTGTACGTCTAACAAATGTCATCCCCTTTTGGAACTTTATCTCACCCTCTCTTATTTAAAAAGCCTGCCAGTGAGTTTTATATGTTGCTTTAGAGCAGGGGTGGGCAAACTTTTTGGCTCGAGGGCCACATCGGGGTAGTGCAACTGTATGGAGAGCCGGGTAGGAAAGGCTGTGGCTCCCCAGACAGCCTGGCCCCTGCCCCCTATCCACCTCCTCCCACTTCCTGCGCCCTGACTGCCCCCGTCAGAAACCCCCAACCCATTCAACCCTCCAGCTCCTTATTCCCTGACCGCCCCCTCTCCCACACCCCTGCTCCCTGTCCCCTGACTGCCCCGACCCCTATCCACACCCCCTCCCCCTGACAGCTCCACTGGGTCTCCCACTCCCTATCCAACTGCCCTCTGCTCCTCGTCCCCTGACCACCCCCTCCCAGGACCCCCTGCCCCTAACTTCCCCTCGGGATCCCACCCCTTATCCAGCACCCCCTGCTGCCTGACTGCCCTCCTGACCAGGGTGACCAGATGTCCTGATTTTATAGAAACAGACCCAATTTGGGGGGCTTTTTCTTATATAGTCTCCTATTACCGCCCACCCCTACCCCGATTTTTCACACTTGCTGTCTGGTCACCCTGCTCCCGGCCCCTGTCCACATCCCCATCCCCCGGGCCCTGACTGGCCCCCCAGGACTCCCACTCCCAACTCTCCCTGTTCCCCATCCCCTGACCGTCCCCCCAGAACCTCTGCCCCATCCAACCAGCCCCTCTTCTCTAACTGCCCATCAACCCTCCCCCACTCCCTTACACCCCCTGCCCCCTTACCAGCAGCAGGAGCTTGCAGCCATGATACCCAGCCAGAGCCAGCTGAGTTCCTCATGCTGTCCAGTGGGAGCGGCGGGCCAGAGTGTGGCTGCGGAGGAGGGGGAGCAGCGGGGGAGGGGCCAGGTACTGCAGTCGTGAGTCACACCCCATCATATGAAGTCACAAACAGTCCCTTTAGACAGGACTGTCTATCTTGCCACCCAGGCAAGCTAAACTATGTGATAAATGGTTATTTACACCAAAAAATATTCCAGGTTACAAGAGGCCAGTCCCTCCGCCAGGTCGATTTGCATCCTAGATCTCACCCCAAAGACAGCACTGGTAGCCTATTCGACATTAAACTAACTAAAGGTTTATTAGCTAAGAAAAAAAGGAATGTGAGTTATTGAGATGTTAAAACAGGTAAAATATATGTACAGGTGAGTCAGTCTATAATACCAAATGGTAGCAAAGATGTAGTCATCCGCCAGTTTCCCAAAAGTCTTTCAGGGCTACCCAGAATAATGCTGGGGATCTCTGTCTTCTTGTTCAGTTATTCTTTCCTGCTAGAATCCAAAGAATCCAGAGATGAAGAATTTCTCCTAGTGTCCATACTTATAGCTTCTTCTCCCAGACAACAAGCTGGCAGGGTCACTACCCACATGGGCTCTTTCTTTGATGACGGAGCGTGAGGAATGTACTTAGAGTCTTTGATCTCCAATCACCACACACAAAGATCACTTACTTTGAAATCAGCACTTTCCTGCTGAAGTTCTTCATTCGCATTACACAAGCCTTCTTTCTTGTTTGATGGGTTATTTAGTTACAGGGGTATATGCAATGTACATGTTTGCTATTCCATTACAACAGGGTACTGATAAGTAAAAACAATGAATGCAGCATCCTATTTATTTTAATGAAGTTTAAAAACTAAATACATTCTTATTTATTTTAAAATTACTTTGATCTATACTAATACACAAGTGAATTGGTCTGGCTTCCAGCTATGCATTTGTAAGTGTTCAGTAAGGCCTGGGGCTTTGGCATGAGCTGGCACCTGGTCTGCCAGAGTCACATTGTTATTCAGCACCTCTCAGCATTTCCTCCATTAACTTCAATGGGAGTTCTGCTTGACTCAGACCTAGAGCTGATTGAATACTATTTAAGTAATGTATTCAATGAATTTTGCAATCTTTTAATAACAAACAATTCTATGAATACTCACTTAAATAATACACCTGGTTGTATTAAGGTCTGATAGATTGATCTACAGTCTCTAATCAACAGAATCAATTTCCCTTATTCACTTTGAATCGTATCTTACTTTGAGTAGGACTGCTAGCCAAGTAAGATGATGAGATGTGGTAGAATCTGACCCATAACCTTCAAAGAGCTTCTATAGGACTCAGTCTTGACCTCCGACACTCAGGAAACTCCTTTTGAAGTTAATGGGAGTTTGGCTGAATAAGGACTTCAGAATTTACCTTTAGAGCTTATAATGTATTTCTTGAAAAATAGTCTTAATGTGTCACAGGAGCTAATATTACAGTAGATTTAATTAGAAATGAATGCATACTATTTGTGGCATTACAAGTGTAGAGTAGGCATGTCTGGGGTATCCCTGTGCCCCGGTGAATTGTTAGCAGATGGTCCAGTTTAGATCTGCAGGGACAGACCACAGTGTGTGTCTCACTCTATCTAGCTTCCTACTCTGTATTTACATTCTGATCCTGCTTCCATTGAAGTCAGTGGGACTTTTGCCATTGATGTAAATCAGTGGAGGCTTGGTCTCTTTATGTAATTATCTTACAGTGGTTTAGATGTTACATATGCAAATGAGCAAATTTGCATATATGTGTGCAATATATTTGATCAAATATGGAACAAGATTTGGACAGGGAGAGACAGGGATATGAGAATTCAACAGCGTGGCAAGAAAGAAAAATGATGCAGAATAATTAAAACAGAAAGTAATAGATGACCAAATGAGAGCATGACAATGGTCAAAGGACTTGATCCAAAGCCCACTGAAGTCAATAGGTGACTTTCCATTTACTTCAGTGGGCTTTGGACCTGGCCCTAAATGACACAACAGGATGATTGCATGAGTGCAGAGGAGGCACTTGAGCAGGGATGGGGTGAAACATTTTGTAGCATGTCATGTATTGTGTTTGAAGGCACAATGACTAGCAGTTATACCAAATGAGCCGTTTATGATCTACTGCCAAACTGG
The DNA here is from genome assembly GCF_025201925.1 of Gopherus flavomarginatus. Lineage (NCBI taxonomy): Eukaryota > Metazoa > Chordata > Testudines > Testudinidae > Gopherus > Gopherus flavomarginatus. The sequence continues at coordinate 41,180,012 of NC_066628.1, read as the reverse complement.
ACTTTTTTTTTTTGAAGGCCAAGAGGAGGATATCTGTAGCTTATGTAAAGGCAGATATGTTCAGTGTATCTTGTCAGTAGTACTGTAGGAGTTCACATTTGTTTCTGACTTAGTGGAATCTAATTATAGAACATACCACTAGTTTGGGATGTCTGGCCTGCTTTTAGCAGTCAGCCCCAAGGTAGGCACTCATAGTCCTGAGCCACTCCAGACAGCGTAACAATTACTTCCACTGGGTTTTCCTCGGGTAAGAACTAAGGGAAAAAGCCAAACAGCTGGCTAGCTCTGCACTATTCTATTTATGAGTTATCCAGTGACAGTGATGAATGGGGCACTAGTTATTCACCTTGTTCCTGAGATACCTAGAGTACAAGCCAAACCCCAGTCTTAAGCTTAGAAACATAATCTAATCAGACATATCAGTTCATTTTGGATGAGACTGATGCCTAAAAATTCACCATGGATTTCATCCTGAAAGAGGATCAAACTATTCTACTTATACAAAAGTAAAGAAGAAAGCAGACAGCCCAACTGGAACAGAAAAAAAAATTCCATTGGTGTTCCTGCTACATAAATTATTCTTCCACTATCATTTCATTCTCAATGGAAATGTATCAGATTTGGAGTTTTCAAAAAACTTTCTGAAGCAGCTAATTTCATCTCAATGACATGTTCCATTGGGCTACTGTGAGAAAAGATTGTAATGTTACACCAGAAAGAAAAAGCTACATTGTAATATGATACATTTCAAAATAAACCTGTGGGACATAAACTTTGAATATGATGACAAACTCCAATCATATTAGGACCCATTTTTCCAGTAAAAAACAAAAGTGCTTGATCTCAGGAACTGTCTGCCTGCCTGACACTCTATCAGGAGTAGTTATGTAAGAATGGGATATATTAATTTAAGTGGGGCAGGCTCTTGAAGTGCCACAAAGAATGTCCTCCTTTTCTATTTGTTAGCATACAGCTCCGGTGGTGAAGTTTGAATCAGTCAGCTCTCCGTACAGAGTGATGGGCTCAGGCCACCAGCTGGTTCTGCTGCTTGTTACGGATGATCTTCCTCTTGGTTTAACCTTAGCATTCGGCATGCTGGAACTCAGCAGGCATAATAAAAAACTGAATGTTGCTCCTCCACAGAAACGTTTTATCACACCTCGCACTGTGAGCGAGCAAGTTCAAACCTGAGAAGCCCATACTTTACATTGTGATAACTCAGAGAAAGAATGCATGTCACTTTATTTATCCAGATGTGGTGCCCAACATTCTCAAAAAGGAAAGGGAATCAGAGGTTATCCTTGAAAGGATTATCTGCAATCTCACTTAGAATAGCTAAACTCATACCACTTTCAAATTCAACTCATACCAGCCATCACATAATTAGATGCAGTGCAGACTGAAATTACGGAAAGATCGCAAGAATTCTCACCTTGAGTAATATTGTTATACAATCGGGCACTGAAAAAATACTTCATTCGTAGCCTATTTACTTATTAAAATTGGCATCTTTAAGGGTTTGTTTAATATCATATTTGTTGCAGCTTCTTTGCTAGATTCTCCACCTTAATTTTGTGAAAAATTCATCTCCAGCAAGTTTAGATCTAAATGAAAAACAGCAAGACAATGTAAAGAAAATTTGTTCTCTTTTCTAACCAACTCAATAATCCACATTCATAGATTTTAAGACCAGAAAGGACTACTATGATCATCTAGTCTGACCCCCTGCACAACACACATTTCTCCCAGTAATTACTGCATCTGGCCCACCAAACTGTGGCTTAGAGTATACCTATGGGGTTGGTTGAGAATTTTCTGTCAAAGCTTTTTTTGATGTAAATCAAACACATGAAAACTGAACAACTTTCAGTTTTTGGCCTAAATAATAATAATAATTAATAAAAAAAACTAATTTGGAAATTCAGCCTCATCCTGCTGCTAATCTAACCCATGGACTGAGTTCCCCAGCCAAATTACATTTCACATAGCACGCCAGAGAAAGAGACTCTGACAATGCACTCTTGCAGTCACAAACAGAGGAAGCCATGGGGCACCCTGGGGTATGTAATTTTGCCAGGGATCTCAGCCCATATTGGAGAAAGAGGAATTAGGCACAATAATCCTAGTTTAAGTGAGCAATGCAGTGGCATTTCCAAAGTCAACATTTTTGGACCAGAATTTTCAGTTTTCAATTCTTTGTTGAAAAAACTTCCAGCCAGCTCTATGTATCTGTTACAAAGACATCCATCCAGTCTTACTCAAAGTGCCGCAAAGCATTGCTGTAGATTAGAAATGCATTTATGACCTACAACTGCAGTTGCTTCTGCTGGTAGGATGTATGGAGTCCATGGAGGCAGAAAGTGGGAGGAGCCAAGGCACTGGGGATATGAATTGGTTCAGTGCTACTACTGGGTTAAATAAAATCACAGTGTCAAAGTAAAGGCATGATCCTGGGGAGTGTTAAGATCCTCCAACTTCCATTGTCCTCAATGGGAGTTACAGGTGATCAACGCCTTTTAGGATCAGGGCCTAGGAGATTTTGATTAATGCAGCAATGAGAGATTTTTTGAGATAACTATTGTACATGCATAGTATGTCAACTACAAAGATGCCTCCTTTTAATTATTTTTACAGGTCTTTTTAAATATTATAAGTAATTAAGTATAAGCAAAGACAGATGGAAAATGTTCAGTCTTTAAAATCCCACTCAGCCAATACACTGCAAAAGTCGATTGCATAGTACAAAGTTACACATTGTATCGAGAAACCATAGGTACTGCACAGCAATTTGGCTAGCTTATAAAAAATGAACAGGAATATCAACAAAATATATGGCATTACAGCTCTTTTTCCTACATCAACACAGATCTAAAATGTCAGACATTCTAGCTTAGAGATAAATGTTTGACTTCATGTAATAACATCTGTAAACTGGGTGGTATTAAAATTCTGTTTGAAGGTTTCCATTTTAATATATGCATGGCTGGTAAGCCAATCTATTTAAACATAATACTATGACAACCTATGTACTTAGCATTAAAGCATATACATTTCCCCTTCTTTTACAATAAATTTATTTCTCAGTTTAATGTCCATATGAATGTGCATGAACTACATCAATAATTTATTCAGAATTTACTGCAAGGCATATCTTCACAGACTGCAGCTTTCTTGCATATTCCACTGTGCATAAAAGTTTGATGTGCAAGTAATTTAAGGGGGGAGAAGAATGCTTCAGAATATGGTAGAGCAATAAACAAAAACAGGGTATTGAGTGAATATGCTCAAGTAACCCTCAGGCAAGATGACAAGCCAGTAAATTACTTCAGTATTTCCCTCTCCATGCTGCGATAACAGTTAAGCACTTACTATTAGCCAAAAAATAGGTCAAAAACTCAATGCATGAGAAATTCCATTGTATCCACCTCTGGGATATGAAGTAGAAAGATAGCTATGAGTTTAAGGTTGTTTGCAGCATGCCTTTGATGTACTTTCCCTCCTCCTATTTCAAGGAGTTTTTACAATATTTCCCTGGGGAATAAGTGGGGATATTATAGCATCCCTCACCAAATCATTCCAAGCCTTTCTAACTAACAATCCTATGCTGTATAATTGCATTCTGTAAGCCTTATGCAGTGTAAGAAACAAGACAGACTAATTATAAGGAATTATTTGAAGCACTTAACTTTTACCTCAGCACACCCTGATTTTCCAGAGGTGCTGGAGCATTCACACCCCCATATGAAGTCAACTGGACTCCAAGTCAAGCCACTAACTTCTAAATTCACAAATGCCAAAGTGACTTCAAATAGGCACAGCCACTGGAGTAAACGGGAGCAGTATTGGGCTCATTATGAATAAAAGCAAAAATCCATAGAATAAATTAGTCTATGCATGCTTGAAAAGGAAATAATTCGTGAAGGAAAACATCTTTCTACAGATGATCTGTGTAAAATAAGGACTTGAAGTGGAGGCCATTAAAGTCCATGCAAAGACTTCCATTGACTGCAGGCCTTAAAAGAATAACTTGACTGGCTCTTCTTTCTTCCTTTGCAAGTGAGCAAGGAATCACAGACATGGACAAGATTAGAAATATAGAGCCATTTTGGCCACCCCCTGCCACTGCAGGATTGTTCCCTACAACATGCATAAAATTTTGAAAAGTCCAAAAGTGACACAATAGCATATGTCCCATTTTTGATAACGTCTACTGGCATGTTGTGAAGTCAATACCTTTTAGTTTGCACCAGCAGCATCCACATGGGGCAGTTAGATTGCAACACATCAGTGCAATCTGCAATTTGCACCCCAATAATAACACTGGTGCAGTGGATTCCTAAATTATTTAGGAGCCTAAGGCCTGGTCTACACGGGGGGGGGGGTTGCAGAAAATAGATCTAAGATACGCAACTTCACCTGAGAGAATACCATAGCTGAAGTCGACATATCTTAGATCTACTTACCTCCTGTCCTCACAGCGTGGCGCCCTCATCAACTCCGCTTTCATCTCTCGCCCTGGTGAAATTCCAGAGTCAATGGCATGCGTTCGGGGATCGATTTATCATGTCTAGATGAGACATGATAAATCGACCCCTGATAGATCAATCGCTACCCGCTGATCCAGTGGGTAGTGTGGCCATACCCTAAGTCTCAGTGGAACTTAAGGCCTAGATCCTCAAACGTATTTAGGCATCTATGTTCCATTGAAATACATGGGAGTTAGGCACCTAAATACCTTTGCGGATCTGGACCTAAGTAACTTAGTCACTTCTGAAAAATTCACATTATACTGTTGAGTGTTTCCTCCTATTCAGTTATAAATGTCTCAATTAATTTGGCTTCCATTGCTTTCCTTGGAAGGCCATCCTGCAATCTAATAAGGACCTACATTTTCAGCAGGTACTTGCCATTTGGGGTGCTTCCACTTCTGGGAACCCAACCCCAGGCACCTTAATAGAACCTGTGCTGCAGTTATCTTTGTAAGTGTTGCATTGATCCACAGGCAGAGAGACAGTCTCTAGGACTCTCCTGTTCATCACAGCTATATTTTCAACCCTTCAGGAATACTGCAAAGTATCCTTTTTTTTTTTTTTGGATTATTAGACAATGAGGTTGTAGTAACTAGAATGGTACAGTTGGTGTCTTGGGTTTGGCTGGTTGGTTTTAATACTTGGACAGAGCGAGCCAGTAATTCAAAGGAAAGGTTTTTAATTATGTGAGGACTGTTGCACATTTCAAATGATGTGAGGTAAGAGTTTCAGGTTGGACAAATGAAAAAATGGGAATAGTATTTTAAAAAGGCATTCAACCCACAGTATATAGTATGTTTTCTGCTTATGGGTAAAATCTGTGCCTGCATAGATCAGATAGGTGTGAATGTGAATAAGCCTTTGGTTCACAAAGATGTGCAGTGGGAGAGAATTGTGGACAGTGGGAGATACAGTCCACTAGTTTTATAAAAGAAAGATGTGTAGTAAGGCAGAATAGTCACTTGGAAATAGGCACTGTGGTGGTTACGTGGCAAACTGCACTTTAATCCCCTTGCCAGTCTCTCTTAAGTACAGCCCTCAGGTGACAAGCTTCCCTTCCATCATTTGTCTCTAGGGTTGAACTACTTCTAAAACTGGATCTTTGCTTTGCAGCCCATAGGCTGAGATGGGGTCATTTACTCACTTTAGCTCTTGTCATGCAGGTTGGGGCAGGTAGCATCACCAGCTCGACGATGGAAAATCAGCCCTCTGTCTGGGTTCCGCCAGAATTTACCCTTTCTGAGATTCTGAGAAAACAAAGCAGACAACAAGGAAAGAAGGAACCACCAACCAGTGAAAAAAACGAATAGACCACTCTTTCTTCAGAGGGCCTTGGCCAAGCCATAATCCAGCTCAATATCCTCTGGTCAGCCAAAGGAATGTGGCTTGGTAATTGTTTGTGGTCTGGCCCATCTTCTCCTGTAGTGCTCAGGCAGTCCATAGGCGTGGGAGCATTTCTTAACGGTAAGTCCCCAGAAACCAAGGGGACTAGAGATCTGTTCTTCTCCCAGAGATGCCTCTTGCTAAGCAGGGATTCTCCCCTTTTAAGCTTTCTCCAGTCCTGACATGCTTTGCAGGTGTGGTACAGGGCAACTCCTTAACCCCTTCCTGCCTGGGGCAGGATTTGTATAGCCCATCATAACCAGTTACTCCTACTGCTGGGCTGGGCCAAATAAACCGGCCTCCTGCATTCTCTGCTTCTCCTAGTGTCCCTCCCACAGACTCTGGTCCCCCACCTCAAACTGTTGCTGCCCATCCCCTCCCTCCCTCTTCTTCTACAGCAGGGATCTCAAACTCAAATCACCACGAGGGCCACATGGGCCACATCACTGACACCTTTAGATACAAAGATACAACCCCCCCGTCCCCATCCCTGCCCCCACTCCACCGCTACCATGAGGCCCTGCCCTTGCCCCACATCTTCCCACACCTCTCCTACCCCCATTCCAACCCCTTCCCCAAAGTCCCCACCCCGACTCCGCCCCCTCCCTGCCCCTATTCCAACACCCTCCCCAAATCTCTGCCCCAACCCCGCCTCTTCTCTACCTCTTTCCCTAAGTAAGCCATGTCCCCGCTGCTCCCCCCTCCCTCCTGGAAAGTCCTAAGTGCTGCCAAAGAGCTGTTTAATGGCAGGAAGTGCTGGGAGGTAGGTGGAGGAGTGAGGTTGTGGCATGCTCGGGAGAAAGGCAGGGGGTAAGGGGAGCTATGGCAGGCCACAGGAAATAACTCCACGGGCCACTGTGTGTTTGAGACCCATGATGTAGACAGACAGAATATCAAGCAGGTAAACTGAGGTATATACTAAAGAGATAGAGTGGGTAAATTCATATCTTTGAATGGACCAACTTCTGTTGGTGAGAGAGACAAGCTTTCAAGCTTACACAGAGCTCCTCTTCAGCTGTGGGAAAGGTACTTAGAGTGTCACAGCTAGATACAAGATCAAACAGAGAGTTAGAATATGTGCTAACTATTTATGCTATAAGATCACTCAAAGTGAAGTAGCCCATTAACACACCTGTAGTCATAGAGAAAAAGGGAGTTAGTGGGTTACAGATTGTTGTAATAAGCCATAAAATGTCTTAATAAAGACACTGGATTTAACTGTGATGCACCATGGCAGTCTTAAAATTCTTTCTTGGCCTATCCTAAGTGTCAACAGACCTGTAACTCTGAGTTGTGGACTCCACTAGGTGGCAAGGCACCTACATTTAGTCACTGCAATGCTGAGTCTAATACCCCTTGTGGATCTGGCTCTCCTCCAATTCTCAGAGTGTGCATCTGTAAAATGGGAATAATAACTTACTTACCTTACAGGAATGTTGAGAGACTGAATTAATTCAGGGCTACATCTATGCTTTTATATCTGGGAATGAACAGTGTTTGACAAATGCACATAGCATTAAGAGTGGCATACCTAGGAACTGAGCTCTTCAGTGGAAACTCTCCAACAATTTCTACACCAAATGCTCTTTGCCTGTCTGATATGAAAAGAGCACTTTGTGAAGAAGCCATTTGAGATTCAGGGAGCTGACAAATGGATGCCACAAGGGTCAGTATTAAGACCAATTTTTTCACTTTATATGTTAATTGCCTGGCAGATGGCACACGCAGTAGAGGAATGAAATTTGCTGAGGATGCAAAAGTGGAGGTGAATGTGGGTGATGAAAGGATGAGGGGAGTCAGTACACAGCTAGAAGGCAATAAAGTTGAGAATGACTTTTAGACAGGTGCTTGGGCTCTGGCAATTTAATACAGAGATCTGGAGGTAATGAGGTTAGGGACAAAACCATGGGAAATTTATATAACACAAAGCGGGGGTGGAGGGGGGGGAAACTTAGTGAGGAGCTGATGAAAACAGTGAACACAAATCTGTAACTTTCAGGGCTATGAACTGAGATTGAATAGAACACAATGGTCCCATTTGCATTTACATATGGCCCTTCATACCACTAAATACCATTGACCCCTGCTTACATCTTCCTCACACTGCCAGAGGGATGTAAAATGGCTCTCGTGTTAATGAGAATCAGACCCAATAGGTCTTATTCAGCCCAGATGTAAGTAGCCATTACGCCACTTTCAATGGAGTTACACCAGGGCTGAATTTGGCTCTTGGCGTTCACTGGGAGCTTTGACTGATGATATGGCTACACTTACAGCTGTACAGCGCTGGGAGTTACAGCTGTCTTCGTACAGCTGTGTAGGGAAAGCGCTGCAGTGTGGCCACACTGACAGCTACCAGCACTGCAGTGTGGCCACATTTGCAGCATCTGCAGCGGTGTTGGGAGTGGTGCATTATGGGCAGCTATCCCAGCGTTCAAGTGGCTGCAACGTGCTTTTCAAAAGAGGGGGGTGGGGTGGAGTGTGACAAGGAGCGTGGGAGAGACAGAGAGAGTGGATTTTTGGAGCTGACACTGTGTCAGCTCCCTGCCTTGCAAGCTCTAAGGAATGGAAGATACACAGCACCTACTTTCAATCATTTTAAAAGTTTCGACCCCTTCCCCCACCCCTCTCTTATTCACTATGCACTCCTAAATAGCCTTAAGACCAGATAAGCAGCTGCTCCAAAATGGACTCCCCCTTCCCCTCCGCTGTGTTGCTTCTCTCCTCAAGGAAACTGTGAGCATTCCAAACAAATTCCCTTGCCTGCCTCTGCTCGAGCAAACAGGAGCTGTGTTTGTTTTTTAAGATAAGCAGGTCCGGGAGCCTGGAGTTCACAACGAACTGGAATAGTGGCCGAACAGGCATTCTGGGATACCTCCAAATACCTCGGAGGCCAATTACAGCACTTTTGGTAGCCACTCTTGCGGAGCAGCACTGCATCACCAGCGCTGCAATCCTTATACCCCAGGCAGAGCAGGAGTACGGCCAGCGCTGCAGCCAGGGAGATGCAGCGCTGTATGTGCCTTGCAAGTGTGAACCGTGAGTAAGTTGCAGTGCTGTAAACCCACCAACAGCTCTGCAACTCTCCAGTGTAGCCAAGCCCTGAATAAAGACTGCAGGTTTCAGCCCTGAAAACTGGAAGGATTTGGGGCTCTAATTCCAGCCGATGGGCAGGTTTGTTTTATGACATTAGACAAGTCATTCTTCCAGTCTCCCCCGGTGAATACAATGCATGCAGTAATAACAATCATCCTGCCCTGATTACGCACAATGAATGATGCTTTTTTTCCACAAGAAGTCCCATGATACTCAATGTGAATACGGATCATTGACTGTTGCCCTAAATGTTTTGGCTAGATAGTGCAATTATAACCTACCCTTTGAATGGCGTCAGCCATTGATGCACTGCTGAAGGATCAGCACAGGGAAGGAACTCGTTCCCACAGGTTAATTAGTGAGGTGATCTGAAGTTTGCCTCCTTGCAGTTCTATCCACATATGATGGGTTCCAGGACAGCTTCGTGGTGCAAAGGTATCCAAATGTGACAGCTCATTCTCAAGTTGCCATCTTGGCCAACACTAGGGTTTGAACATGGGACCTCCAGAGCTAAACCTGCAAGTCTCTCAAGTTTGAGCTAAAGAATGTGGAACAGGTGGTCATCCTTTGTGGATAAGGCACAGAGGAGGATACATAATACACACAAATCAGAGGGTGCACAAACACTTCCCCATGGGATAGGAGAGTTCTCCCCAGACCATCCTTGTTGTGTGCGTAATTGTCAGGAAGGAAGGACAAGTCCATGACTACTTTTTGGCAATATTATAATTGTCATTTACATAATGCCTACAGCCCAGTGAAGTCAGTAAAAAGTCTCCCCCTCCACCCCTCATTCTCCATTTAGCAAATGTGTGTGAGGCACTTCCCTGTGTTTTAGATTCATGACAATAAATAGTGAAATGTATATTTCAAACTTTCAATTATTTCAGCACAAGTCTAGTACAAGGTAGTGTGGCGGAACTCTGACTTTGCTCCCGTGGGTCCTGCGCTTCTAGGTGGTTTATGCTAGCCTCAGTGGCTCACTGTGACCCTCCACATAGCCCTTCTCTCTCTAGAGCCAGGGTTACAGTCTACTGAGCCCTTTTCATCATAGGCCAGCAAGGAGGTTGGTGAGAGAACTCCCACAGTCATTGTTTAGCTTCCTGTCCTGACAGGGGCCTGACTTCCCCTCCCAAGAGATGTTCCTGTAGTGGTGGGTTGGGGGGAACCCTGGCCCGCCCTCTACTCTGGGTTCCGGCCCAGGGACCCTAATGATAGCAGCTGTTAGCAGCCAACCTTTCACTGTCAGAGTTGGTACACTTCCCTGGGCCACTTCCCCACAGATCTCCTGCTTCTCTCTTCTTCACCCTTACCTTAGGGTTCCCTTAACGATGGTTTGAGGGTGTCTTCAGTAACCAACCCTTCAGCCGCACTTCTTCTCCTCTGGCTCCCTGGTTCTCCTCTGCCTGACTGGAGTAAGCCCTTTTTATAGTATCAGCAGGACCTTAATTAGAGTCAGGTGGTCACATTAACTTAATGGCCTCACCTGACTCTTTGCAGGTTAATTAGAGTCAGGTGTTCTCATTAGCCTGGAGCAGCCCCTGCTCTGGTCAGTCAGGGAACAGAAAACTGTTAATCCAGAAAAACAGAAAACTGTTATCTGCCTTCTGCTGTACCCAACTGGCCTGGGTCTATCACAGTACGTATTTAATTTACTAAAAAATAATGGGACTTATACTCCTAAATCACTTAGGTGGTTTTGAATATTTTACTCCATCTATTCTCCTTGACGGTGGTATTTTCAATAGTGTGGAATTCTGTCTGCTCCCAATGAAATCGATTGATGTTTTACCATTGACTCCGATAGGAGTAGAATTTGGTCAGTGCTGAGCACTTTTGAAAATTCTATCCTTATAAGTCAGATTCACACTGGGAATATTTTAGCAACCATTATTTAATGAGGTGGGGAAAAATCAGTGAAGTTTTCAACAACAAGTTTTCAAATGATGATTTTAGGAAAATATAGTTCAGGCTTTCAGCCAGGCAATTTTAGTTACATGTAACACAGGACAAATTTCCATGACACAAACAGTAAGGGTAAAGAAATAGGGTTCTTGTGCAAGTGACAATTTGCCCTAACTACAACCGCTATGAGTACTAAAAAGAGCTCTGAAATCATATTAGTCCAGTTTTCTTAGCGATATAGTGTGGTAAATGAGGAGGAGTGGAAAATAATGAACTAGTCTCATTAGCAGTGTCGGGTAGCAAATTATGCAACCTCTCTTGTAGAATTAATCTTTTTTCCCCCGATTATTCATACCTCCTGCTGACGAAAAAGTCACTGTGGGATGGATTGATTGTACTGACCTGCTTTCATTTAGATTAAACCTGCTATAAAAATGAACTGGCAAACCTCAAGTCGCCCAAGTCTGATGATCACAGATAGATGTGGATGCCGAAGGGAAGTTGTAGGGTGTTTCAAGTTCTGAAAGGCTGACATTGGTGAAAAATTTAAATACTGTCAAGTAGGAGTATCCATCTAGATGTTCAAAGGGTGACTGCACCAAGATGAAAGTCTTCAGCACATGATCAGCAACCTTCCATGATGCTTGACTCTTTACTGAAGAGCCAACTGTATGGTCTAGGTTTGTTCACATGCTCTCTTCACAATCTTATCAGTGCATAAGAGACTTGCAAATACAATTCCCCCCAAGCATCAAAGGGATCATCATCCTAGAATCCAAAATTACTCATTCTTTCTTCAGTTTCTTTTCATTTAGCTTAGCTGAAATACTCAATCCTCTTTTCTCTGAGGTGGGGGAGTAGAGGGAGTTCTAACATTATACAGTACCTGCAAAATTCATGCTTGGCAGGAACACAGACATATAGTCATCTAAATGAATTATGTTAGAAGTGTAATTAGTGACTTCTTCATAGGAACTTAGTAAATTCTATGTTCAATCTTTTCTGCCCATCTTATTACAATTATGCTCTGTTTCCAGGTTTAACAAAGCTGACTGGTTTGCCCCTTATCCTGCACAAACTCATGCACTTGCTCAAGTTTAAGCAAAAAGCCAGGGTTGCACAGACCTGACTTCACAGTGCTCCGCCAGGCAGGGTTGGGCAGAGCTGACTTTGCAGAACTGGCCAAGGTAGCTATATTTTGGAGCAGGGCCTGGTGGTACGGGCTTTTCTGGATTAGGGCAGAGGCGGAAGAGGGCTAACTAGAGTTAGCCAGAATATGGAATTTCCCTCCTACTGAAAATTAAATTTTTTTTTTGGGGGGGGGGGGATTCATCCCAAAGCCATTGTCTGTTACAGCTATCCCCCTATTCCATTTTGTTTCTTACAGCTGTCCCCATACTCCATTTTGTTTTTGTTCTCCTCTTTCCCTGGCTGTTAAATTGTTTACCAGGGCCACTGCCCTTCTCAAAGGGAGGGCCCCTTGAGTTGTTTAACAAGAGCCATTGCCCTTCTCAAAGAGATGGCCACTTGTGCTGCGTGCTAAATGGGACCACTGCCCTGTTCAAAGGGTTAGTCCTGTTATCACCTCGTTGAACCTGGGCTCGGTGTAGGGCAGGCAATGTCCAGAGCTGCAAGACCTATTGTGTTTTTAAGATCCTGGGTATGAGTCATAGGCCTCATGTGCTTTTGAGTCACCTATTGCACAGGACTCTGCCCAGGCATGTTTCTATGCTCACCTGCAGTTTTTCCCTGTTCCTCTTCCCCTGTGACAGAGGGAGCCTATCAGGATTACTGGCAGGAAACTGCCTGAGTTTGCCTTTAAAAACAGACATTTTTGAAACAAACATCAGAAAGATTCCTGCATTGCTGCCTGGTCTGATCAGCCAGGGGTTTTGGGGGGTCCTTTCTCCACTCTCGTTTTATTTTTGCGCGTACCCCCGGTTTTTTAACCCACCCCCACGAAGAACGAATTGCTGAGAGATCTCCTGATTATTGAGACTGTACCGAGCCCTCCTTGCTTCTTCTGATGTTGCTGCTGCTTCTGCCTTTGCTGCTGCCTTGGGGACTGGTAAGAATCCCTCTGTGAAACTTTCCCTACTTTTATTTTATTATTTTAGCTGCTGGCTCTGTTTCCCCAGCACACAGACTCAAACTAAACCTTGGTCTGTGTCTTAAAACCTCTCTTAAACTCCCCAGCGCTTTGCTGCTAAAAATAAGTTTGTGCCTGCTAAGCTCTGCTCCTGTGGGCTTTGCCTCGGGGCTCCCTGCTTTCAGCTGTATCCATTGCTGCAGCCACCATCTCTTGGCTTCCTTGGGAGCTGTATCCTGGGCACATACCACTCTGCCCTCTGTGACTTCCCCACAGCATAAGGTGCCCCATAGGTTTTGGTTTTTTTAGTTTAATAAGTCATAGTTTGTTAAGATTGTAGAGCTTGTAAGTTCACCTGCCTTGTTATCGTTTACTGTTTTGTTGCTCCGTATAGTTGCTTGTTATAGTTTTGCTTAGAATTGTGATATTTGTTGTTTTGCCTAGTCGTTGGTTAAGATAGATTCGTTTTCCCGCTGTCCCGATCTCTCCCTGAACTTTCCCGTGTCTGTTTTTCCCCTGCTCCAATCTCCCCCTCTGTGTGCTCCTCCGTGTCTCCCTGTTATAACCCTTTGCTGCTTTTTCCCCCGCATCTGCACTCTCTCCGAACCTCCCGACTCCTTGCTGCTTCCTCCCCCACCGCGTCTGCATCACCCTCCGAACTCCCCAAACCCCTTGCTGCTTCTCCCCCTGTGAAACTTCCCAAACTCTTTGCCACTTTTTTCCCTTTGTTTTTGGTGTCCGCTTCTTGCTTAAACCTCTCTCCAGCCCTTCTTTACACTTCTCCGCTGCCCCTCCCCTACCGAAGATCACCATCACGCTGCTCCATTGTCCTTACCCTGCAGGGCTTCAGAGTCTCTCGCTGCTTCCAGCCGCACTCTTCTCTCATCAGTTGCCACTAATCATTCACTCCCCTCTCCCCTCCTGTTCCTTGACAGATTATCTGCTATCCTAGCCTCACAAATTAAGTCATTACTTTTCTTTTATACCGTTACATTGCATAAGTTCACTTATATTCACATTTTACTTGTAATTATAACACCCCATTGGTTGCTTCCACTTTTCTGATATACTTTGTATTTTCATTGATACCATTGTGTTACATTGTGTATAAGGCCACTAACCACTTAATACATTCTATCTAAGATTGCTGACCATTTTATATAGAAGCTACCATTTTATTTTGCATTTCTTTTTGATACGCTTATTGACTGTACTGTATCCCATTGTGCTGAACCCCACTTACTGTACCCCACTGTTAGAACTCCCTACACTGTTCAATAAGAAGAAACCTCCCCATCATTGTCTATTGTAAACACCCTATACACCCCATCCCATCGTATTTCATTGTTAAATTCCCACCACTTCCTTTTTCCTTTAATAAAGAAATTAATTGGCACCCCACCTGTGTGGTAATTGCTCCCCAAGATCCCATATACCTGCAGGCAGGGACAGCCATATAATCAATTTTTTTGTGGGAGAGAGTTCCATTTCAGCAGAACTGAATGTTGTTGTTGGGGGGGGGGGGTTTGTTTTGTTTTGTTTTTGGGCAGGGCATGTGTGTTAAAAGAAACTTCTGCCCAGCTGCCTGATCTCTAGGGAGCTAAATGCCTAAGGAGTCTAGCAGTCCTGGGAAGCAACTGCCCGAGAAGTAGGGCAGCCTGACAAGCCCAGGCTAGCAGAAAACCAGGAAGTCTAGCTAGCCTGCCTTGTTTCCCCTCAGGTTTCAATAGAATTGGCATTTTCCTATGCAATGCATCAGTTTCATGGAACTGGTATTTTCCAATGGAAGAGTTCCTTTGGAAAGTTTTTGGCCAGCCCTAGAATCAGCCCGTCAAGCTTCCTGACTATCATTGTGTCTAACAGGACTCAGAAGTTGGGTTTGCTCTATGCCTAAGAGTTCTGGACCCCAACAAGCTGGACAATTACTACACAGAAGTTGTCCTGTTGACCACACTCCTGATACAAACACAATAAACAAACCCAATCAATGTGTCTTTTGTTTGATTTTTCCCTCTTCCCCAAAATCAAAAGGCGATTATGGTTCCATATTCCCAAGGACTGCAAGTGGGGCAAAAACACCAGGAAACGGTGACGAGAAGTAAGCGTGAGACCCTAGACAGATGGAATCTGGCCCTTATTGCTGCCACTGGCAAAATTGGCAGAATATTACAGTTACATACACACAGTGTGCATGAATATGTATGAGCCAATGTAATATGTATGATGCCCACATAAACTGCTGCTAATAAAAGTTGTATATCTCTGTGTAGCAGGCATGAGAATGCAGAGGTAATATTATAAAAACTATTACCCTGGCCTTTTCCGGCATTGCACTTTCCCTCTCTCCTGAAGCACAGTCCCAAGTTCTGTCTTTTCAGGACTTTTAAATAACATATTTATCACAATTGCAGGGTTAGTGCACCTCTGTCTGGCCCTTCATGCACCCCCCACAGTGTAAGACAAAGACACAAGACCTATCACAGGTAGAATTTTGCAGTTCTCCCACTTAGACCAGGCCGTGGGTCACAGTATCCTGTGTTTCCATTATAATTATCCTGCACATCAGATAGAGGTTGGGCCCCTCCACTGCTTCCATTTGGGAGTCTGCGACCAGTGGTGTACAGTGACTAAACAGCATTCTTAAAACAAGTGTTTATTTTAGCAGTAGAGACAAAACTTTCAGAGAAGAAAGGATTTTAAACACAGCACACAGACTACATGTATGCCTATTTTACCTAAAATCTTATTTCCCTGATGGTAACCCAGACAGGCTTAACTTCTTCAGGCATCCCATCCGGTCCTGTATCTGTCTGGTTCCCTCAAATAACTACTACCACTTTCTAGAGAGGGGATCTTTAAGCCCAACTATTCTTTTGTTGTTCTGCATTCAGAGGTTTTGAGCCTTCTGATCAAAACCAGTCCAGTAGGCTCAGCAGGAGATCAGGGCAGAGTCCTTAGACCCAAGAGTTCTAATATTATAGCTATAACAATTCAAGAGTTTGTTGAGGGGCGACTATCTCAAGCTATTGTTTTCCTCCCTGCCTGTTTTTTTTTTCACAGACCTTGTGACGATGCGGTTCTGGCGGGACCCAACTGAGAGTGCCAATTCAGGACCAATTGCTTAAACAGGGCAGTTACAGCCCTAGGCTGGGGTTTTTCCACCTCTAAGGCAAACCAAACCAGCCAGACAGAGAGGACTTTGGTTTCACCCCACTGGCTAACCACAAGTCACACAAGCAATTTCCTTAGACACTCCAGTCTCCCAGTATCACCACCAGTGCTATCCGTCCTGGGGATGAACGGCTATGAAAACCAACACCCCAGTAAAAGAAAAAGGTTCTCTCGATCCCAAAGGACCAAGCCCCAGACCCAGGTCAATATACACATCAGATCTTACCCACAAATCACGCTGTTGCCAATCCTTTAGAATCTAAAATCTAAAGGTTTATTCATAAAGGAAAAAAAGGTAGAAATGAGAGCTAGAATTGGTAAAATGGAATCAATTACATACAGTAATAGCCGTTCTTAGTTCAGGCTTGTAGCAGTGATGGAGTAAACTGCAGGTTCAAATCAAGTCTCTGGAGAACATCCCTCGCTGGGATGGGTCATCATTCCCTTGTGTAGAGCTTCAGCTTGTAGCAAAGTCCCTCCAGAGGTAGGAAGCAGGATTGAAGACAAGATGGAGACGAGGCATCAGCCTTATATAGGCACTTCCAGGTGTAAGAACACTTCTTTGTTCTTACTGTGGAAAATTACAGCAAAATGGAGTTTGGAGTCACATGGGCAAGTCCCTGCACACTTTGTTGAGTCACAAGGCATATCTGCCTCCTCTCAATGGGTCGATTGTGTAGCTGATGGTCCTTAATGGGCCATCAAGCAGGCTAAGCAGAGCTAACACCCACTTGTCTGGGCTCTTTCCCAGTAACACAGCACAAGTTTGAAATATAGACAGTATAGAGCCAATACTTATAACTTCAACTACAAAATGATACAGATATACAGACAGCATAATCGTAACCAGTGACTCATAACTTGGTCTTAGACACCTTATATGACCCCCTTTACATAGGATTTGGTGCCACTACAGGACCTTGGTTGCAACCCATGTTCTATATGGTCCCAGTTTATATCAATAACGTCACAGACCTCTATTGAGTTAACTCCATATACTCATAGTGTAACACCCCAATAGCCAACATACAGTATTCATAAATTAAGAGCAGCACCAAATATCAGAGTATTACACAGAATTGAGCCTCAGAGCTATGATAAAACCCCTGAATATAGGTGCTTACATTTTGAATCTGACTGTGAAAAGTTCTGCAATTTCTTAGTAAATAAAAGGAAACATTTAATACACACACAAACATTGTAAATGGTATTTGAAGTACTCAGGAACAGCATTTAAAACAAAAACTATTAGCCAATAATCTGTTTTTGAAAAAGCAGATTGCCCCATTTTGTTGCATGTCAGTGTTTTACAAAACATAGTGTATTAAAAAAAAAGTGATACACACAAAGACATATCCCCTTCTGATCTTACAGAGATGATTTCTCAGCCTCAGTACTGACTGTGACTTCAAAATGCATGAGTCTCTGACCTGGATTCTCCAGAGCTTTAGAAGAATGGCTGCCTCTCAGCCCCTTCCAAAGACTCCAGAATTGCCTCAGCAAAACAGTTTGAAGTTCCTCACAGCCATCCCCGATTACAGACCTCAAGCTAATAGACAACTGTCTCATTTTCAGCAGGATTGAGAATCTGCAGCCTGCCTCCAAAGTGGTACAGGTTTTGGGATGCAGCCTTCACAGAAAGATCCTTTGGTCCTATGCTGATCCACCATTCACCCCCTCCTCCTGGCAAGTTCCTGTTGGTTCAGCTCTCAGATGGTGAATGTTGGAATCTGCAAAGCTGCTTGCCCTCAACAGAAACCCTCTGCACAGCTTCAGAAATAGCTCAGTATGCCTACCAACGGCCATACCCTCCTTCTGGATGTTTCTGGGCTCTTTTAACTAAGTTGCCCTACCCTCAGCATTTGTGCAGAGAACAGAGGATTCTGCTAAAATACATGTCTCCTCATTATTGTTTCTCTCCCATTCTTTAGATTTATCCCCCTCCACACACACACAAAATATGGCTGTGTATAAGCATGTGGGTTATACCTATACTCCATTTTGTGTGTCTCCTGACATCCACATTCTGTGGCATAACTATAGTAGCCCCATGGCGTATGAAGCTTTAAAAACTGTTGGCCATTGTGAACGGTTACTACATCTCTAAGGTCTAAACCATTGTGGCACTCTATACCTCAAAGCAGCACCCTGGAATGCCCATGTTCATTAACTATAGGTTGCATACAAAGTATGCCTTGTGAAGTATTTTTAAAGTTTTGATCTGTTGAACATTACAATCCCGGATATTATGTGCTATCACTGTATGTGAAGTTATGACCTTTTGCTATGTGTGGGTTACTGAAATATGTTGTGATGTTAGGAATACCCACAACCAGCCTTTCAGGTACAAAAATGGAGTAGCCAGACATGCTGATAGCCTATTTAAGGGAATCCCAGCAGCCATTCAGAGGACTTCTCAGAAAGAGCAGGTAGATATAGGAGACTGCTTGACCAACAGGGTCAGAGGCCACGTTACAAGCAAAAGATCTTTCCAGCAAGCTGGAAGAAACTATAAAAGAGGGGAACTGATGTGATGACTTGGCCTCACTCTCCCACACAACACAACACCTAGAAACAGCTCTGGAGGACAAAGACTTTGAAATGGGGATGGGGGTCCCAGACTGGAAAAGAGTCCCAGCCAGTGTATTGAGGAACTATACCATCTATCAGGGTGAGACACTGCTTGATTCAAATCCTGTTCAGTCTGTAGAACTCAGTCTGGGAATTTACTTTTGTTTCTTATGTAACCAACTTTGATATCTCCGCTTGCTACTTATAATCACTTAAAATCTATCTTTATGTAGTTAATAAATCTGTTTTATATTTTACCTAAGACAGTGCATTTTTCTTGAAGTGTTTGGGAAGTCTCAGCTCAGTTTACAAACGCTAATGTGTGTCTTCTCCACATTGAGGGAGGGACGGACTGGATAATGATCTTACACTGGCCAGGCTGCTGACCAGGGCAAGATGGTACAGTTCTGGGGTGCAAGGCTGGGGGGAACTGGCTGGATCCTCTCTACTGTTGGTTCCTGAGTGCTGGCAAAGCATTCATGTAACTCAGTTGGCTGTGTCCCTGCCTGTGGATGTCTGTGAAAGTGCAGTACCTGTCAGAGGTGTGTGGCTTGTCACAGCATCACAGAGTGAGGGAGATACCGCAGGCTGGTGGAACAGAGAGCTCAGTGGTCTCACAGCCCAGGTTGCACTCTGGTAACCCTGTCACAACCATTCTTAGTAGAAAGAGATTGGCTGGGTGGTAAAAGATACCATGTTGGTGGGGATTAGGGATTGAATCCAGGAATGAAGTGGACAGGATGCAGCTGGTAAATAAGAGTCCATTCGTGCTAATTCAATTTGGTTATGGTGTTTTTCATGTTTCTTATTTTTCTTGCCCTGAACCAATTAAAGTCACTAATTATTTAAAAAGCCAGGACTAGCTGTTTGAATTTGGGGGGGAACATGACACCTGGGTTTGCTGCTTTTTGGGTTATTTCCTCAACAGATAGCAGAGTCTCCTGTTTTTGCCTTGGAGCCAAGTCATTTTAAGAATTTTATATATAAAGAAATATGAATAATTCTTTTCTTCCAGTAGCCTGGCTGCCTGGTCATTTAAACATGTCTGTGTCTCTACAAAACTTAATATAGTTTCAAGTCCAATATCCTTTTCTGAGTGGAAAATGTTGTGGCAGGTTCAGTGGGTGTAAGTAGTGTCAATGCTGAAGTCTACTACGGTCTGGAAACAGATTTTTGTATTACTTGGGAGTAAGAGCCCGAGTCCTCTAGAGGCACTAAGAGATGAGAAAAATATAGCTATGGAAGTAAATTGTGAAAAGAGTGTAGAAGAAATAGAAGTCTTCAAAAAACGAAAATCTAGCTCCAGTCTCTCATAAATCTTCAACCTCCCTTTTATGAGGCTCCTATAGTTAAGATAATGCACTCCAGCTGATCTTTTTGGTTAAAAGAAAAAAACAAAACAAGGAATCCTTGTGGCACCTTAGAGACTAACAAATTTATTTGGGCATAAGCTTTCATGGGCTAGAACCCACTTCATCAGATGCATGGAGTATAAAATACAGGATCAGGTATAAATACATGAAAAGATGGGAGTTGCCTTACCAATTGTGAGGTCAGTCTAATGAGACAATTTAATTAACAGCAGGATACCACGGGAGGAAAAATAACTTTTGTAGTGGTAATGAGAATGGCCCACTTCAAACAATTGACAAGAAGATGTGAGTAACAGTAAGAGGAAATTAGTATGGGGGGAATTAGGTTTAGGTTTTGTAATGACCCAACCACTTCCACTCTTTATTCAGGCCTAATTTGATGGTGTCCAGTTTGCAAATTAATTCCAGTTCTGCAGTTTCAGGTTGTAGTCTGTTTTTGAAGGTTTTTTTGTTGAAGAATTGCCACTTTTAGGTCTGTTATTGAGTGACCAGGGAGATTGAAGTGTCCTCCTACTGGTTTTTGAATGTTATAATTCTTGATATCATTCAAATCCAGAAGTTGAATCACTGCTCCTGATGACTCACCCACAGGTGACATGTTACATTAGATAGCAGTAAAATCTAAACACATTATATCCGGGAACAAGTACAAAGAACAGTTTAGAAACACAAAAAGATTTTAACCAAAGACACTATCTGCTTTTTCTTCACCTCTCTTCTCCCACACTTCCTCTATTTTCCCCCTCTATTTTCTCATTTCTTGCGGTCTAGGACAGTGGTTGTCAACCAGGGGTACACAGACCCCTGGGGGTACATCAGTTCATCTAGATATTTCCTTAGTTTTACAACAGGCTACATAAAAAGCACTAGCGAAGTCAATATGAACTAAAATTTCATACAGACAATGACTTGTTTATACTCCTGTATATACTATACACTGGAATGTAAGTATAATATTTATATTCCAGTTGATTTTATTATATGGTCAAAATGGGAAAGTAAGCAATTTTTCAGGAATAGTGTGTTGTGAAACTTTTGTAATTTTAGATCTGATTTTGTAAGCAAGTAGTTTAAGTGAGGTGAAATTTGTGGTATGCAAGACAAATCAGACTTCCTGAAGGGGTACAGTAGTCTGGAAAAATTGAGAATTACTGGTTTAGGAGTTATGTTCTTTAATTCTGTAGGAAAGTTTTGCAAAAAACATTCTTGAATCACAGCCTGAACACAGTTAGACAGACTCCTTCTGACTTCTAGCAGTAACAAATCTACAGGCTAGGGAATGTTGCTGGGAGCTAGAGTCTCAACATATAGAAGAGTTTCATCTTTGGGACCATCCCTTAATCAGGCAGGCGATCTAAAAGAGGTCACCTGTTGTATAGTAGGCCATGATTTTTATTTACAGTAAGGGAACAATGTAAATGAGACTTGAGGCCATGGACTCTAATTGCATTGGTCATTCAGAATTACATGGCCTCATGCCAATCACACTTACACCTGCATAAATCAAGAGTAGAGCTGGTCAGAAAACAGAAACTTTGTTCTGTATAGCACAAAGCACAGTGGGGCCCTGGTCCTCAACTGGAGTCCAGAGTGCTCTTAAAATATAAACGGTGGGAACAGATCCTGCAGTGCAAAGGGGATATATAGGACTTCAAGGGATGGCTTCTTGCATCCCACTGCATGTGGGTGGGGAATGGATGTAAGGATAGGTCTACCACAACCTCAGGGCTACAATGAAGGCAACAGCTCAGCTCTTCTGAGACCTGCTGGAAAACATTCCTTTCCACCATATTATTTGGGCTGAGGATTTGTCCTGCAAAGATCAGGATCTTCAACTAAATGTGGAATCTTAAGGAGCCAGAACCAAGTTTCCTCACTGATCTTTCTTGCTTGAAAGACATGCTGCTGTCTGGTGTGCAAACTAGAATCTACATATATTCTTCACCCTCTGACCTAGGAAGAGTGGATTGCAGTAATCAAGCCTGAAAATAAACATGCCTATTTCCTTTTAGTCACAAAATAATAGGCCTGCAAATCCATGACTGTAAAAACAACATTTTAGTAATTGAGCGTTGTTCCTCCTCTACTGCTATGACCTATAATGACCAATCTCTAAAAGACACAGTGGAGAATCAATAAAAATTTAAGTGTTATTCCACTTTCACATGTGGGTGCATGAGCAGGGCCAGCGCTACCATTTAGGCAGCCTAGGCAATCTCCTAGGGCATCAGAATAATTGGTGGGCGCCATTTTGCCAGAGGGGGCAGCAGGCGGCTCCAGGGGAGCTGCCGCAGTGGTGCCTGCGGAGGGTCCACTGGTCCGCGACTTCGGTGGAGCTGCCGCAGTCGTGCCTGCGGACGGCTGGAAGCTCGCGCGTCTCCAGTGGACTCCTGCAGGCACAACTGCGGCTGCTCCACCGGAGCCACAGGACCAGCGCGCAGGGCGCCGAAATTGCCGTGCGCCTAGGGCGCTCAAACCCCTAGCGCTGGTCCTGTGCATGAGATCCTGTTCCAAATCCCAATGAAATTCAGAGGAGTCTTTCCATTAACGTAAAGGCCTGATCCAATATAAATCAAATGTGACTCCAATTAAGGCAACGTTGTTAGTGGTTTTACACCAGAGTAAGCAAAAGGTGAATCACTGCCATCCTGTAAAAAAGGATAGTTTCAAAATAGTTTCCAGTGCGCTCTTTCCAACTAATAAATTCCTTTCTAATGTGGGCTTGCAGTACATATATGAGGCAGGGTATATATTTAGAATAGCTATCTTCTCTACCAGTATGGTGCTGAAGGGAGTTTGGAAGTTAAGCCATCAGGCAATTCTTTTTCAAATACATACACTACAATCTTTAGCAGCTGAAAGTTGTCCAACTAATACTATTCCTAAATCCTAGGAGAGGCTTTTAAAGTGTTGTAAAGACAAAGGATGAAGTAAAACCAGCCAGCAGAGCTTTTCCCTTCTGGATTACACAAGTATTTAGACTTCTTCTGCAATAATTTACTTTGACAGCTACTAAAAAATTCACCAAGCTTGACAGCATGCACTGAAAGCAAAATAGGACACAGAACTCAGCTATTTTTTTCCACCTCCGAAAACACTTTTTTGAGAAACGGTATTTAGCTGTATTGTCATTGAGACTTCAAAATGACTGTGTTGCCCTATATTTTCCCATGTATAGCATTTTATTTATTTTGTGGGTATCATACTTCCCCATATACAGCTACAAGAATAAATGGCAGTTTGGTTTGAGAAAACAACATACTCTATTTGGAATATAAAATAAATTTTCATGTCAGGAAAAGAAAGTTCCCCTTTTCAGGCTAAGATAAAGCAGAAAACAGTGCTTGGATTTTTTTTTTAAAACACAATTTATTTGGGAAAGGACTTTGAAGAATTCTGAGTCTCTCCGAATTTCCCTTTTACCTACAAAGAAGATTAATTTGCTTTTGTACCTATACAGATTTGAATCCATTTCACTTGCCGCCTTAATGGTTCCAAACTACTAATGGCAGAAAAAAGGATTTTACTTGTTCAACATAAATGAAAACAAATAGCAGCAACTTTGGCCAGCCTAAGTAGTGGAACTGCTGCATGCCAAATGAGTATCAACTGTGTACTTTGCCAGCATTCAGGGCACAGTGCTACATTGATTTGTTTAAACTGCACACTACATTAATATTTCTTATCTCATCCCAGAGCTTTGGCTCTATCAAATCTTGAAGGTAATAACCCAGATTATTATAGGAAGAACATGTGCTATCAAGTACAACTTAAAATGTGATTGACTGACATATTGATTTTGCACAGTTGGACTTTTAATGTAATTTGAAACAGAAACCAGAGCAATAACTTCCTATCACTGCAAAAGTCACACGTGGGAAGTGACAGCACACACATAAAAGAGTGTTTATTGACCATACAAAATATCCCTTCCATCATTACTAATCCTTCTGAAGGGGAGGGGTGCACAGTGGAATTAATTTATTTATTTAGTTTTTGGTTGTTTCTTCATTGGGTTTCATGTGTACTTAGTCAAAAGGAAACATTTCAAACGAATTATGGATAGAAAGAGCAACTCCAGCGGAGGGCACTGCAGAACACAAAGGAACCCACAGTAGAAGTGTATGTAATATGCCAGAGTTTAGCATGTTCTTTACAGAATTTTCAGATCAATGTCACTCATTTCATCTTGGGAAGATTCCCCCGCCCCACTTTGCTGATAGCGTCTAAAGCAAAAGACAATTTGCATATACTCAAAATAACAACACTCAGAGTCTATGGATCCCAATATAAGGACCTAGGCAGATAATCTGAACATCTATAAAAATCAATCATCTGCTCTAATTAATGGGTAATTAATGGCACCATGGGAAAAATCAGGCTGTTCCATTACAGAGGAACAGGCTAGGGCCCACCTTTTGTCTTTATTTAATTAAAAAAGCCCTCTTAATACCAGCAGTTATTAGGACATAAGAGCATTCTGTTCATGAACTCCTTGCTGGCCATGTA
This sequence comes from Gopherus flavomarginatus, assembly GCF_025201925.1. Taxonomy (NCBI): domain Eukaryota; kingdom Metazoa; phylum Chordata; order Testudines; family Testudinidae; genus Gopherus; species Gopherus flavomarginatus. The sequence goes on along the minus strand of NC_066628.1, from coordinate 41,155,386 downwards.
CTGAGGAGGGGAAAGTGTTCTCTATTGCCTGCTGGATTTGCAAATTAATGGGGTGGAATTATACAAAATCTGATGGCATATTTTGCAAAATTACTTAATTTGCAAATTTCAGTGCCATTAGTACAAACGTTTATTATGATTCCACTCACTTATTTCCATAAACAGTTTTAAGTACAGGAAGGTGAATAATTTGTATCAAATTGTTTGACACATCACGCTTCATTTTATGTTCCTCAGACGTTCATGAACAGAGCATGATTTTGTCAAATGTATTTGTTATTCAGAATAATTGCTAGAACAATAATATCTGCCAACATAGCCTGTCCTGAGCAGCTGACGTGAAATTTTAATACTTTCTATTCAAGCAATTTCCACTGGAAAGGGTGGGGGCAACACAGATTGAATTTGAGATGTCTAGATCTAAAAAAAAAATGCAGGAGCCTCTACTACATCAGCTAAAGAACCAATTTTCATAGCTCAGACGCTACTGGAATGGGGCAGAGTCCCACGCTGTGTAAGCGTGGATAACACAAGAGTATGTTTCACCACCATCCGATACAAGTAAATTCCATACAGTGTTATGGTTACTGTAAAGTGCACATGAAATTTGAAATTCCAAACCACTAGAGCAAGAAGCCCCGAAGGGTAGGCAGTAGTAAGTTACTGGCATATTCCTTGTCTCACAATGCGCCAAAGAGCCCTATATCAGCTTTCCTTCAACTACCTGAGAAGTGCACCAATAACCTACTCATGTATAAATGAAGTGACTTGTCTCTAAGGCCTTAACTCAGGAAAGCTTTTAAGCGTATCCTTAAAATGTATCCCTCTTTTTGGGACAATACTTAATCCTATGCTGAATTTTAGCCACATGATTAAATCCCATTGACTTCAATGAGTTTAATTTTAGCCTTAACACATGCTTAAATGCTATCCTGAACAGGGGTAATATACTGAATTGGGCCCTAGTAGATTATGATTCATTATATTTACATTTTTAAAAAACAAGTTAGTAGTGATTTATGCAAATGTAGCCTTTCATTATGGCAAGTGGTTCATAGCAGAATGAGGACAATAGGGAATAACTTCCCACTACCCATGTGAATATTTTTGTCATATCTTTAGCCTACTTTTTCTTTTTCCTAATGTTCCATGAGCTTTTTGGCCATGTTTCCCACTCCATACCCCCCAAATCTCACTTTCCTTTCCTGGAGCAATTTGGCAGCCAATTTTACCTTATTTTCTTTTATTAAAAAAAGGTGAATTGGAGATGCTGGACAGGATGCAGTTTACTTTTACACCAAAAGGTGAGTTGAAAGATTCACTCTCTGCAACGTGGCCCTGTGAGGGAAAGAGTGCAGTTTAAAGCTGTTCATTTTCCTTCTTCAGTGTTTCTCTCTCATGTGCACTTCAGCTGCCTCCCTTCACCCAACCCTCATCAGCTTATATTTTACATACTGCAAACCATCCTTTGGAGAAATAAAGATACTCCAGTTCATTAGTGCTGTCTGTGCCCTAAAGCCATTCTCCCAGCCTTTTGGGAATGAAAAAATCCAAAGATGGTCCATGGGGAATTTACTTTGTATCTGATTGTTTCCTGCCTATTAACCAGCTTCTAATTTATGTCAGAGCTTTAATTTCCTTCACAGACTCTTCTGAGGGACTCTATCCAAGGCTATTTGACAGTGCTTTTAGGCGGTAGTTTGTCTGATTGGAGAAGCACAATGTTCTTTAAAGAGGCCATACCAATTTATCTGTATCATATGCTCATTTAGGTGACCAGCAACAACTTTCTTTAGTTATTTTTTAATCCACTAATTTACCTGCTCCAGATACAATGCTGACTGGTCTGGAATTTGCAGCATTAGCCCCAGTAACTTTTCCAGAGCTAGGATTCCAGTCTTGTATCACCTCCAGTACTCTTGCATGAGTACACTATGGTGCTGCCGACTAGTGCCATTGAAATAATCAGTTTGCTCCAAACCTTCATTTCAACAACTCAGCCTGACAGCCTCACACTATTACCTGGGAAAGTAGCCAGGGGTGGAATTCTTCCCATTATCATCTGCAGCAAAGACTGATGCAAAGATGTCATTTCATTTAATGCCAGTAATGCACGTTGTGTGTGAGAGCATATGAGGGAAGCAGTCACAGCACAGGAAGTGAAGTAATCCCTGACCTCTGATGTCAAGGTGCTCTGACCATGCAAACATCCATCACTTTGCACACAGGAAACTAGTCAGTAACAATATTAGCCTCCTCTCTTACTACAGCTTGGCTTTTGTATTGTATTCGAGCATTACACAACACACATGCAGTTGAAGGGGACAAGAGACAATCAAAGTGGACCAGGGACCATGGTGGTTCTGTCACCAAAGGTATTGCCCTATGCTGCTCAGGCTACAATAAAGGTTTTCTATGAATCATTCACTGATTTAACTTTATACAGAGCAGCTCTTTGAGATCCATGCAGAATGTTCCAGTGCCCCAAAGTATATTCTGGCAGGAGGTACCAAAGGAGCAACAGAATTTCAGCAAACATCATATCAGCCACTTCAGAAAACTGAGAAGCACATTCATAAAGTGACTACAGCTAAGAGCCTATGTTCTGCTGATTTAAGTTAAATCATTTCAACAACAGTTTTCCCAACTAGCTCTGCACAGGAAGACATCAATACCTAGAGCTGTCCCTAGGGTATGGTGAATCGGGGTGACCTTTGGGGGACCCATGGGCTGGCGCAATTGGCTGGTGCAGTCAGCCCTGGAAGTGACGGATCGGTTCCAGAAGTGACACATTCGTCACTTCCGCCCCAGGCCCCGCACCCCCCTAGGGACTGCTCTGTCAACATCACATAGCTCAAATGAGTGGATAAGGCCCACCGCTGACCAATACTGAAGGAGTCTCTCTCATACACTTTGGCATCACTTTCTTGGCATGTCAGGACGGTAAAGTTTCATTGACTTGATTAGATTCAAAGGAAAGTTAATCAGAGGAAAAGATCTTATGTTTAAGGCATTTGCCAAATACTGGGTTCAGTGGTGTTTGGTAGGACTTCTTTGTAGTTTCTGTTCTTTGATGTATTTTAATTTTCCACTTAAGCTATGTCTGTATAGCAACTGGGAACATGCATCCCAGCTTGGGTAGATAGACACACGCTAGCTCTCCTTGAGCTAGCATGCTAAAAATAGAAATGGAGGTGGGGAGATAGCACGTGCAGCAATTCAAGCTAGCTGCCTGTGAACAAACCTGCCTGCACCTCCAGATATGTATTCAGGCAGCTAGCCCCAGTCACACTGCTATTTTTAGCATGCTAGCTTGAGCAAAGAAAGCAAAGTCTGTCTACCCAAGCTAGGTGGCATTGGCCTAGCTTCAGCATAGTCATAGCCTTAGGGCTGGTCTACACTGGGGAGTGGGGTCGATCTAAGATACACAACTTCAGCTACGAGAATAGCGTAGCTGAAGTCGACGTATCTTATTTTGACTTACCTCCTGTCCTCATGGCATGGGATGGACAGCCACACCTCCCCTGTCGACTCTGCTTCCGCCTCTCGCCCTGGTGGAGTTCCAGAGTCGACGGGGAGTGCGACGAGGATCGCTACCTGCCAGATCGGCGGGTAGTGTGGATGTACCCTCAGAGGTGTAGCTGTTTCAGTCACTACAGAAATATCTATCTCCATCACAGCACCTTTCCAGCTGTACTTGTATTTCTGTCTAGCCTGCAGGGGGCAGACTGCTACCTGCTAAGAAACTGTGAGTCGCATGGACATGAAGCTCAGTGGTTTGAGCATTGGCCTGCTAAACCCAGGGTTGTGAGTTCAGTCCTTGAGGAGGCTATTTAGGGATCTTGGGCAAAAGTCTGTTTGGGGATTGGCCCTGCTTTGAGCAGGGGTTTGGACTAGATGACCTCCTGAGGTCCCTTCCAACCCTGATATTCTGTGTCAAATGTGACTTGCCCAGGTGACTCCAGAACTCCATCTTGGAGCTGGACTTTGCATAGGAGTGAGGAGGGGGTCTCCACCCACAAGAGAAAGTCTATTTAAGCCCGTGGGAGACCCCTCCTTTTTGTCTTCAGCTGGCTAAAGAGAGAGCCTCTCCACTCTACACGATACCTGAAAGAAACTGGAATGAAGGACAATGACTGCAGGGGTGTGAGTGATTGCTGGACCAAGGCAAAAAGGAGATTAGTCTGTAAAAGAGAGCACTCTGGAACTGGTAAGGATCTTATCTGTATTCAGTTTGATTAGACATAGATTTGCTTGTTTTATTTTATTTTGCTTGGTAACTTACTTTGTTCTGTCTGTTACTCCTTGGAACCACTTAAATCCTACTTTCTGTATTTAATAAATCACTTTTTACTTATTAACCCAGAGTATGTATTAATACCTGGGGGAGGCAAACAGCTGTGCATATCCCTCTATCAGTGTTATAGAGGATGAACAATTTATGAGTTTACCTTGTATAAGCTTTATACAGGGTAAAACTGATTTATTTGGGTTTAGACCCCACTGGGAGTTGGGCATCTGAGTGTTAAAGGCAGGAACACGTCTGTAAGCTGCTTTCAGTCAAGTCTGCAGCTTTGGGGCAAGTAATTCAGACCCTGGGTCTGTGTTGGAGCAGACGGGCATGTCTGGCTCAGTAAGACAGAGTGCTGGGGTCCCAGGCTGGCAGGGAAAGCAGGAGCAGAGGTAGTCTTGGCAGATCAGGTGGCAGCTCCCAGGGGGTTTCTGTGATCCAATCCGTCACAGCATGTATTCAGAACAAGAGGAAGATGAACATTTCTACTAAACCCCTGATTGAGGGCCCCATTCTCTTTAGTAAAAGCCTTCTGCACAGTTCTGATTGCCTTCATTTCCCACAGATGTCAGTTTTTCTGGAGTTCAACTGCAAGTTAATGTGAGTTGAGGGCATTACAAAGCTTGAAAGAGGCACATAGGAGTTCTAATCCTGGATCAAAATCTCATTGTTTTGTATGGTGCTTTTTGCACAGAGCATAAAAATGTCCCTACCCCAAAGAGTTTACAATCTAACTTGCAGGACTTGGTAATAATAGGACCTTTACATTGGGGGGGTGGGGCGGGAAAGAGGGCCTGCTCCTGAAAGGTTCTGAGCGCACTTTTCAATAGGAGGAGCGGGAACTAAACATCTCGGGATTGGGGTGGTCATGCTAGGTTCTTAAAGCAGAACTAATTTCTATCTTGCCCCTTCTAGACTCAGAGGGAAAACAAAATTCCTAGAACAAGGATGTAATCAATATAAAAATACTGGCAAAAGTCTGGCATAGGACATGCTTCACACTCTAAAGTCTGAACTATGGATTAAAATCCACAATGACAAAGAAAAAGAAAAGATGCAAAACAGGGAGATTGTGCCTGAAGTCAAGGTTGGAAGGAACCGTTCCCCCACCCCCAAGATGAGAGACATTAATAGAATCTGTCTAATACACAGGAACAAGGGAAAGCCACAGGTTTCCCCAAGATATCTTATAAAGCCAGTGCATTGTGGCTCAATGTTGCCTAAATGAAATCAAGCTTTGAGACACAGCATTATTCTTATTAATACCTGAAAATTCTCTGAAAAAACGATCAATTCTATGAGCTATGTAAATGTTGGATTGGGGGTAAATAAATACAAAGATAAGAAAAAACCTTACAGAAAACGCAGCAACTTGCAGCAGGTAATAATAAATATGTTTCAGCCTGAACCTGAAACAATCCTGAACCTATTTCTGAAGTGATTAAAAATTACAGCCATATGGATTATACAGTACTAGGCCAGGGATGAATTTGGTGCAGTGTGTTTGGGGAAGAAATGGTTCTTAAAAATATTCAACATAACCAATATGGTTATATCATCATAAATGACAATTATAAAGTCATCAGCACATCCTATAGGTTTACTGCATGAGACTCTAGCTTCTAATTTGTTTGATTCAGTTCTCTCAATAGATGACACTTGCTTGCATTCCTGAGAAGCAGGAAAATCATTTCCACACTCAAAACGTAGGATGACATGGGCATATTAATTCCATTTATCTTCCTGGGTTCACACAGGGTACAGGTGATGTTACAGGAATCCAAGACATTGTTACACATTACAGTCACATAAAACCTTAATTTTACAAATACAATTTTCAACTATCATATTTCCAGCACTGTGAATCCTAAATTAAAAGGGAAGGCTCATGGGTAGTTGTCGGTCACACACGGTTTTATCCACACACTGAAGAATTCGTCATGGTCACTGAGCAGTGGAAGGTCTACGAAAGGTGCCTGGACAAATGTCTGGAAATTGAATTTTTGTCCTAATAAAAATCCACAGAACTGAGAGAGCAATTCTGCTCATTTCAGTCGGAAGCAGTTTCTCTGTCAGGCACCTCTCTTCCAGAGACAGCACTTTCATGGAAGGTTTAGCCACATTGTCAATGATGAAAAATGGCAAAATAGCTGTTGTGTTTTTACTTGGTTGTGTCTATGTGGATGGTGAACAAGCTGCGGAAAGAGATGTGTCAGCCAGTAATAAGGCAATGTATTCAAATAGCTGCTTTTCCATTAAAGGTTGGAGAGGGAAAAGAATGTTTAAGAATATAGCTTGAAGTGATTCTTTTGGTTTAGACAGCCCTGCAGTTGACTGTCAATTACGTGTGTAACCCTTCTGCCCCTCTGAGTTGGCAGCAACAAGGGCCGGGTTCAGTATCCAGGGGTTCCGTTTCAGTAACACAATGCATAACCGGCTCGAGCCCCCACCCAGTGACCTTGGACACTCACATACCACACCCCCCTGGGCGCCTCTAGGAGGCAATACTTCCCCTCTCGCAAGCACGGAGTCTGAGTGTAGCAAAATCTTTTTAATAAAGGAAGGAATCAATGCGGCATCCCAATGGACAAACACCACAAACAGGGTTATAACACAAACCATAAACAAAAACCCACCTCCAAGTACGTTTGGCACTGTCCTTGTTCCCCTTAGGGTTTTAAGTCCAATCACCCCAAAGTCCAACAACCCAAAAGTCTCTGGTCAATGCCACCCCAGAGTTCGAGAGTTTATCTGTAGAGGTCCCTCCCCCCAGCCTGGGTAGAAAGGGGCACCTTACGTGGTCCGGGGCCAACTGCCCTGCCTCTCCATGGGTTCTGCTTCCGCCTTCTCCATGAACTGCTCCGCTTTACCAGCTGCTCCACTCTGCTCCTCCAGTCGTCCTCAGAAACTGCTCCACTTCACCAGCTGCTCTGCTCCATGAGCTGCTCCAGTTCTCTCTGCAAACTGCTCGGCTCCGCTCGCTCTGTGGGCCGCTCCACCCATCCCACAGCTACTCCACTCTGCCAGCCGCTCTGCTGCCACCAGCTGTCCCATGATCCGCTCCAACCGTCCCCGCAACTGCTCCACTCCACCAGCTGCTCTGTTCCACAGTATAGCTTCAGGCTCCCCCACTAGTTAGCACAGTACTCAGTGCTCTCAGCTCAGTAATTTCAGCTCTTTAGTGATTTCAACTCTTAGTGATCTCAGCTCTTAGTAGGGGAGCCCCAGTGCTAGTGCACCATTAGCCCAAAGTGAGTTCAGCTCAGTAACCTGTATTTAGATTCTTGAGGGAATAAAACAATCAACTCTGACATTCCACAGTGGAGAGAGGAGGGGGTGGAACTGGTGATTCTGGCTCCACAAGGAGCCTGCACCACCAGGCACAGATACCTGTCCCCAGCCTCTCTCAATTCACTGGGTTTTGGAACCCATGTCCCTTGTCTAGCAAGTACCACCCAACTGAGGGTGAGTCATTTGTCACCAAGCAGTCCCACAGCTCGTCAGTCTGGGATAGGGTAGGCGTGCCTATGCAAATACACTCTCTGACATTCTTTCCACCAGATGTCAGGGTAGAGCTTATCCTGACTCTGCTTACACATGAAAATTTTAAACAGACTGCCAAACCACCCCCCCCAAAAAACAATCCACAGTTCACAAAAAGTCTCCCCTCTGTTTAAAAATAAATGAGATAGAATAATAAGGCTGATGCTTATGTTTGCCAAAACAAATGCTTTCAATCTTATGGGGTACTTCACTACGGTATAGTAATCAAGAGTCCGATTCTTGGGACAGCTCCATCAGCACAATCAACCTTAAGTAGCTGCCTGCTCATTCTCCTTGAGTAAAGGGATCCCCTGAGTGGGGAAAACTTTGCCCCGCCCCCCCAATCTTTGATTCTTTTAAAATATTCTTGCCTCTAGTCTTAGATGTGTGGTGTGCGTGTGATTAATGCTTACTTAGATGAAATACTAAATTCCTCCAGAAAAGCAGATCTGTTTTCAAAACAGATGCATGCTGTTCATTATAACCTTTCTAGAGGATTTGCCAGAGCAATCTCTAAATGTGACATCCTCTCAATAGATTCTGGAACATGCTCATATTACATATTGTTACTCCATTTCACCTGAGCAGTTAACCAATTTTCAGGAGTCTAATAAGAGGGGAAATTGATGATGGAGTCAGGTATTTGAGCCTTACTGTGGTCAGGGAAACAGGACTTTTTACCTTCTCTGTAGACAAAGTAGATTGCATCAAACAGGAGATTGTGTCTTTGCTCACAGTTCCAAGCCTCTTTCAACCAGCACTTTATCCAAAAGCTCTAATCTTTTTCTTTGCTCTCCTCTGGCTGCTTGTGTGATGTTTCTGCCCCATCTCTTATACGCACACACAGACACAGCTGCAACCAAATCAGTCTCCAAGCCCTGTGATTACATTTATCTCCCACTGAACCCCCCCCCTCTCGCCCCATATAGTTCAGAGGCTTGATCAGCCATCCATGTGGTCTGTTTTGGGTGGTGGCTGCCCCAATTTTAGCTCTCTGTAAACAAAGGGAGCATTTCGCTATTCCCTCATTTAGCTTGCATAGAAGGTTCCCTGTGCTCACCAGCTCCAAAGAGGTTTCTCCCACCTCTGGCAGGAGAAATACAACTGTATTTTAAAATGGTATTGCCTTTGGGTGAACCCTCTAAAGTCAATGGTAATGCTCTAATTGACCTCTATGGAGCCAGGATTTCAGCCTGGGGTCTGATGCAGCACCCAATAAAGTCAATGAAAATACTTCCATTAGCTCAGTCCTTCATGAGAGATTTGTGGAAACATGTCTGTTAAAATGCAGACAAAAATCAAAAAGGAGAGGGGGGAGATTTGATTTTACTGGACATAGTTGGAAGTAAGATGCATGTTAATATAAGACAAATAATAGGATTTATTATAATACAGTAGCTCTCAGAGCCACCAGTTGGGATCCTTTGGCCTATGCACTGTAGAAAGACAGACATACTTACAATTTGGACATTCTGTAACTGAAATTGACATGGGGACCTATACCAACAATCCATAGTAAGGAAATAACTCAGATTGAGTCTGATCTTGTAACCCTCACTCAAGTCATTTGAGTGATCTCAACAGGCTTATTCATGTGAATAAATTATTAGCTGTAATAAGGGTTACTAATGAGTAACATTGGAACATCAGGCTTAATTTTCATTGAAATAAAGTCTGTATAAAGGGTTTTTAATGAAGCAGAGCTGGAGGAGCGAGTGACTGGCATATTTTCTCTATCACTGCTTTCTGAAACACTCAAGATACAGCTTGACCTCAGAAAACAAGGCTCTAGAGCAGCACCAGAGATTGCTTTAAAAAAAATTCAGTCCGGCACCAGGCATTTCATCTAACCACGTAATGTAACACTGTATTTAGAGAGGCAATTACAGGCTCAGATGTCTGATGCAATTTTCATAAACTACTGGCAGCTAAGATGATGCTCTCCCACAATGTAGCATACAGAGGAATTAAAAAGGCAATGGAAGCTAAATCTGTATGAAATAAGTGTGCAGAATATTTACCATTTTGTGCTTATATGAAACTCATAGGTTAAGCACCGAGGCAAATCTTAGCCTCAACTCTGAATTTCCTTGTTATTGTATTTTTAAACAAAGCTCTTAGTATTAATTTCATATCTAGATATCTAGGTGCTTCTTATACATTTGTCCTTCTGCCATAAGCTCCATATAGACAGAACATGCAGCCTCAAGGAGGACTCCTGACTTCCAGAGTGAATTCCTGACCCTGCTGAAGTCAATGCAAGTTTTACTGTTGACCCCAGTAGGGCCCAAATTTCTCCCAAGGCATCTGCCAACATAGAGTTCACTGAAGAACTAGGGTCTGCATCACTGTATATATCAGTATAGCTTTGAAAAAAGTCAGATTATTAGTGACACTGTATTCTGTGGAGAGAATTTTGCCATATATCAAGCTTATAAATTGGTCTAGGTAATTATATTTTTCCCCCACAGGGAGACTCCATGGAACACCTTCATGCTGTAGGAGACCTCTTCACCTTTCATATTATAATAGGGACTAGAGGACCCAACTGATATCAGTATCCCAAGACACTAGGCACAGCACATGCATCAGACAAAAGCAGTATTTGTTTGTGATTCAGAAGTAGGAAGGCTTCTCTTAGTCAACATAGAAACAAAACCACCTGTATTGTAGACAAGAGAGAAGACGTGTTCCTAACCAGTTGTGGTCCTTAAATTCTATGGCACAAGAGTAAGAATATTACCCCTTATGTCATCTTAGGTAAATTCCAGCTCAGGAAAGTACACTTTCTTACCTATATTTTGATGCAGTTTCTATTGAGTAAGTTATTCACTCTGACCTAAGTAGCATCTAATGTTGCTGCATGTTATAAAGTCTTTGCTGCATTTTAATAAAGAGTTGCCTGGGTCTCAGTGGTCAAAATGATCCTGCCAGTTGTTACATCAGGCACCACTCCTACAACTGACCACACAGAGGTATTCCTGCATCTAGGGTGACCAGATAGCAAGTGTGAAAAATCAGGATGGAGGTGGGGGCTAATAGGGGCCCAAATAAAAAAAAAAGCCCCAAATATCAGACTGTCCCTATAAAATCAGGACATCTGGTCACCTTACCTGCATCAGTGCAAAGCCCTGTTGACTTAAAAAAGCACTCTGCATGGTACTAGCTGTGCTTGTGCAGAGTGAATTGCAGAATCAGGGCCTGCAAAAAATCTATGTACTGTAGATAGCCCCACTGAGGTCAAAGGGGTTAATCACAGTGGGTAAAGTTAATTATCTGTAGAATCAGGACTTTAGTTTAGTAGCATCTGAGCTCCCTCAGGAAGGACGATATGAGTACATTGTATTAGTTATAACTAAGAGGAGCAGGACCTAGTAACAGCACTCTTGGCCTTTTACAATTCATCCTGTTCTCCAGGAAGGACCTAGGGGAAGGAAGGGAAAGACATGGCTTGCGTTTGTTTTAACAGGAAGTTAATGTTACTCAGTGGAATTCACCCAGAAGAACAGGAAATCCCTTACTAGATGGAGAATTTTGAAGGCTCATGATTTTACATACCACAATGTGGTATGTATTAACCATAATCTAAGGGTCCATGTACACCCTCGCTGGAGATCTCATTTTCAGCTCTTGTAGACCTCTGTGCATTACCTCTAACTCAGAGCCCTAAAAAGAGCAGCAGCGGAATGGGCAGCAGGACATACTAGCCACCCAAATACAAGCCCATCTGGGACCCTAGATCATCCTTGGATGGTTAGCCCATGCCACCTCCCATGCTGCTGAGCTACACTTCTCTTTTTAGCACAGTAGTGTAATCAAAGCTAGCAGGCATATGGTTACTCAAGCAGCAGGTTACACCTCCTGCTCCAAGGGCAGATGTATCCTTAGATAGGGGTGTAGCCAACCAGGTAGCTTAAAACTCAGAGCAATGGCAAACAATGAGATATGTCCTAGACAATGAAGTCACTGACTAAAGCCAGTCTGCAAACCATTTCTGCAGAGGAAGTTATTCAGTTCTCTAATGTGGAGTCTGTTTACCAGATTCGGCATTTACCTGAACTTGTTTTTAATAGCAGCAAAGAGTCCTATGGCACCTTATAGACTAAAATGCATCCGACAAAGTGGGTATTCACCAACGAAAGCTCATGCTCCAATACACCTGTTACTCTATAAGGTGCCACAGGACTCTTTACAGATCCAGGCTAACACAGCTTCCCCTCTGATACTTGTTTTTAATAGTGTATCTATTACCTTGAAATAAAATAAAATAAAACAAAAGGATACCATGCTTTTTCATGACACCATTATGTATTAGTCTGGCTAAAACAGATATTTCACCTCTTGAACTGCCTCAGAATGTTGCTGCTAATGAGATTTTATAGTTCACGCCAACCATTCTCATAACCATTTTCCTGTTTTTTCCATAAGAGAATGAATAACATATTTTGCCGTGTCTAGCAAGCCAATTCTTTTCCACTAGAGAAACATGAATAAATCTCAATGTTAATTATTTACTATTTAACTTTCTCTTTACATGCAAAGATAATGGCATGCATTGTATTAGATTTCTTTTCAAATTAAAAATAAGATTTTATTCTTCTGTTGGTAATGCATGTTTCTTTATATATAAAATAATTAAAATAACTGGGTGAATAAGCCAAACAAAAATGTACATTAAATTTCAACTATGTACTCAAGTGAATGCATACACATAAAGCCAGTCCATGGAGATTTGTCCCTATCACTGACAATGTAAAATGCATGAGACTATACCCCAGTAATTAGTTTTTGCATTGCAAAACTACAGCCACAGATTCAGAAAAAAAGTGAATTGGTGAGAATTTTTAGGATTTAATAGCAGCAGAAACTGATACAATAAATAAAAATAACCTGATTATTAAATTAATTAGAGGCTAAAAATGAAGATGATATAACCTAAAACTCCACTCCAACTCTCTTTTCTAGTTCTTAAGATTAGGCATAACTGTGGCCCTGTAATGCACCCATGCATTGGAGTAAAGACACATAAGGATCCTTCTTCTATTCCTGACAAGAGGACTTATTACACCTGTAGCTGTGGAGAGAGGTGAGCTGCATTCTTGGGCACTAATCCCCATGTAGCTGGGCAGGAAGGAGGTGGTGCCTTGGTTCCACTGCCTCCAGCATACCAGTCAGCACAGGCACAGAGGAGAGGTACACTGCTGAGGATACAGCTGGTGCAGATTACTTCAGCTCTGGTAAAAGGTGCATTTCAGCAATCATTTGGAAACACATTAAGAGATCTCCAATTAATCCATAAACAAACCAATCCATAGACAAAAACCCCAAGTCAAAAGGGTAAACTCTCAGAGGGGCTGATCCAAAGCCCATTGAAGTGAATGTGAGTCTTTCCTTAAAGCAGGCTGCCTGATTTATTTGTGAGTCTGATTTTCCAATAAGTCATACTAGTATAAATCAGAAATAACCACTGAAGTCAAGGGAGTGATACTAGTATAAAATAGGGTAAGAAAGAAAAGAATCGGGTCCTGTCCAGCTTATGTACATCTAAGGTGCATCAAGCGTGATCCAAAAATTTAAGATCACAATGAGCATCTCCTAAAGTGCAACAGTCTAACAGGCTCCCTTTGTCCGAATGGTGGATGCTTTCAAGTTGCTTTTTTTGTTTCTATTAACCTTATTATTAATTATTATTATTAACCCTATGTCTTCCAGTTGCATGTTGGTATTGAGAAGATGCTACTGCTAGGTTAAGACCTTCTTAGAGGGTGATCTTGTGCTCAGATCTAAACACAGAGTCATAGAAACATAGGGCTGGAAGAGACCTCAAGTGATCATCTACTCCATTCCCTTGTGCTGAGGCAGGACCAAGTACACCTAGACAGTCTGACAGGTGTTTGTCTAGCCTGTTCTTAAGAACCAGTGTAGAATAGCAGTTGCCTCCAGAGCACACCCTTGTGGCTAAGCATAGCTCTGCTGTGATCTGCGTCAGTTTCCCCTGCAGCAAGACACCTCCTACCCATCCCTGGGATCAGCACTTCCCCGTCTGGCAGTGAGGAACTTGTAATAAATGAGTCCCTACTCCATATATGGTTTATTTTCCCACTTGGGGCTTATTTCTCAATATTTTCCATTTAGGGCTCAGGCCCAAGGAGTACTCCTTTGCCAAACAAAAAGAAACAAATTCCTAACACTAAAGGGAATACCTTTTCCTACCCCCATCTCTGGGAAATGGAGTGGCCTTGTTATTGGTTGTAGGCTGCCAGGCCTTCCCCTAAACAGGCAGTTAGGAAGCTTCCCTTGTAGGGAGGAGGCAGCCATCCACCCTGGAGAAGGCTTTCTCCCTGCTATTACTAGCCCTGAAGAAGCTTGTCTTCTCCTTTTACCAGAGAAAGGTTTTTTAAACGTCTTAAGCAGCCTTTATTGGACTCAGGGGACCCTAGTTGACCTGATGTAATCTTTCTTCAGCTTATAGGGAAAAGAGTCTTCATCATTCTAGGGCTAATATACCTACCTTCCACCACCCTCTTACAAATGTCCAGCCTGCCTTTGTCACAACCCCTTTAGTGATGTCTCTTAAAAAGCCCAGTTAAGGAGAAGCCAGAATTTTGTACTCTATCTTTTTAGCAGAGTATCTCCCTTTAAGAAGGCTTTCTGAAAACAACACTGACACAATGTTTACCTTAGATCCAAGAAAAATCTTAAAAGTCCCAAACAAAAGACTTTAGGTTCCAGTGGCAAATCTTTCTGCTGCAGGGCCTCAGGTTCTCTGCTGCCTGGAGAGCTCTACAGTCTGTTTGCTATTATCTCCCCAGTCTCTATACCTAAGGGTTTGGCTACACTTGACGTTAGAGTGCATTAAAGCAGCCTCGGGCCCTCTAGCTCACTACCCATCCACACTGGTGAGGCACATAGAGCACTCTGACTCCAGAGCTAGAGCGCTCCTGGTACTCCACCTCGGCGAGAAGATTAACGCTTGGTGCACATTGTCTGAAATGCCTGGGCGTCATTGTGAAAGAGCTGTTGCATTACTGCGCTCTGATCAGCCTCTGGAAACATCCCATAATCCCCTTAAGTCAAGTGGCCACTCTTGTCATTGTTTTGGAATTACTGCAGGAATGTGGATATGCCCTTTGAAAGCTCCATTTCTGACAGACAGAATGCTTATCTGCTCCAGGATAAAGCAGGCCATTAGTGTGGAATGCTGTGTGAGAGAGAGAGGCAGGGAGGAAGGGGGGTCTGTTGCTGTCTGAACTTAAAAGACAGCATGCTGACATGCTCTCAGCCCCCTAAAATCCACTCTCTCTACACCCACACACAACAGACTCCCTGTCACACTCCACCCACCCCGCCATTTGAGTTCTCAAAGATAATCATTAACAATTCCAAGATGGCTTTACCTGTCCCTTAGGTATCCTAGGATGAATTTCGTTAGGTCCTGCTGATTTGGGGGTTGGACTAGATGACCTCCTAAGTTCCCTTCCAACCCTGATATTCTATGATTTGAATATATCCAACTTATTTAAATATTCCTTAACCTGTTCTTTCTCTGTTTTGGCTTGTGTTCCTTCCCCTTGGTTGCTAATATTAATTATGTTTCTGATCTCCATTAACATTTTTAGTGAAGACTGAAGCAAAACAGGCATTAAGACCTCAGCCTTCTTGATGCCATCTGTTATTTGCTCTCTGCCCTCACTAAGTACCAGGAACTCAGCTGCCTCTGGGCTTGGTTGCCTAGCAACCCAGTGACCTTGGCTGGGCCCAATAAACCCACACTAAGTCACTGTGTTCTCTAATTTGTCAAAAGGGCCAACAGATCACCATTTAAGCCATGAAGCCAGAACACCCACTGGGCTACTCAATACATTCCATACCTATAACTGCATCACATATGTTCCCTGTCCAGCTCCTGCTACCCTTTGCCTGCTCCATTACAGCCCCTTGCCGCTGCATGTCTTTGCATTCCTGGTTCTGACCACTGGTTTGTCTCCTGCCCATTACTCCAGCTTAACTCTCTGATTCTGTTCTGACTCCTAGCTTGTGACCACAACTCTAGCTCTGCTTTTCGGTTCTGTTCTGACTCCTTGCTCTAAGCCTTAGATTACTTCCTGACCACTAAGCCAGAATCCTGTTCTGACCACTAGGTTGCACCATCTACACCTCAGTATGTGACAATAAGTAGAGGACCTATATTTTGTTCTTTGCCTTTCTTTTGTTCTTAATGTATTCACAGAACCTCTTCTGATTGCCCATTATATGCCTTGCTTGGTGTAACTCATTTTGTGCCTTAGCCTTTCTGATTTGGACTTTACATGCTTTCGCTATTCTTTTGTACCGGACTTTTGCAACTTGTACACATTTCCACTTTTTGCAGGATTCCTTTTTATTTTCACATCTTTAAACTGTATTTTTCTACATAGGGGTTGAGTCAAGGAGGAATCACAACTCCTCCTCAGAAAAGAAGTAGCAGCTATGAGCTAGTTCTGTGACTGTGCTGAGGGCTCATACTCCCTTCCACTGCTGCTGTATTTCAGTAATTTCATGTGCTTCTCAAGTTCTTTCACTTTAGAGTTCTTCACCATCTCTGGGTTTGGGCCTCAGCTTCGGTTCACATATACTGAATACATTAATTCCCAAAAGACCATGCTGTGGCAAGAGAAACTATTAAAGAAAAAAATGCACCAAGATGCACACAGAGCAAACAGTTCAAACTGGAATGGAGATTTAATGAGGTGTGAACATTACACTTAATTCAGCCTCATTCAGAATACAGCAATTTAAGAAATCAGAGCATTTTTGCATAGAATTTCAACTGGTGTAAGATGGCATAGCTCCGGTGATATCAGTGGAGCTATTATTTACTTCAGTGGATTTTTGCTCATTTACACCAGCTGAAGATCTGAAACCTTATATTCTGTTTCAAAGGTATCTGCTGCTCATTTCTGAAGACCTTAAACAAACAATGCATTTAATAAATTCCAAGAGTGTTTTTCCACATTAGACCAAAGTAAATGCTGACTCAACATCAGGTACCAATAGCATCCGGTTAGGATGCTCTTTGAAATTGTTCCTATCTCAGTCCTGTTAATAGAGAGACAAGGTGAGACTTCATGTTTAAATTGTTCTGTTTATAGTCCTCTTCTGTGTATTTGATTACAAAGCCCTTTAGCAAAAAGCCTTTTCACTCCTCAGCCTCCTCCTTAAAACACAAACATATACAAGCTGGATCCTCAGCTGGTGTAAATTGAAGTCAATGGCACTACCCCGATTTGCTGCAGCTGAGATTTTAAACCACATATTTGAATGGAAGATCTATTTAGAATAGCTATAGAAAGCCCAAATTTCTAAAGGCATTTATAAATCCTAGCTTTTTGACACCACTTTTATCAATTGTGATTTGTATTTGCTTGTTCTTCCGCTTGAAACAAATGTCCCTTTTCTAATTCTAGAGTGGCAATAAAATCTTAAATCTGAGGTGTGTTCAGGGATGAGGAATCACCTGCCTATCCAAGTAAATAAACCCAGCTTAAAATTTAGCTGCTTTTTCCACTGAAACAAATGATCCTAAGTGATTCAACTCCTGCTGCCATTTTCAGAAACAATTATAAAAGTGGCAATGGCATATAAATCACATAAAAACCTGTCCTTTCAATCCTGATTTAAATATCAAATTCCTGCATTGTGAAAATCATGTTTAATAATTCTTCATACGGGTGTTGTGCGGGGTAATAAAACAATTGTAACTCTAGGTGCTCTCTGCAGACTGATGTGTTACCCTGTTAAAAACTATTGGAAATAAATACAATGGCTGCATTTCTTTTTCATTTGGGTTCTAGAGGTAGCTGAGATTTGCATTATATTCAAATAGGCAAAAGGAAGGGAAACACCTTTGAAACAACAATAGCTTGGTTTAAACTTGCAAAACCAACAAAGTTTTAACCTGAAACACCAGTGGCATTGGTAAAGTGGTTGTACTCCCCCATTCCTGCCTTTTTTTTTTTTTGAGACAAAGGTGGTTTTATATCTGTAGGATGATGATCCCTTCTTTCCCCTCCACTGATACCCCCTCAGTAGTCCAAGCCCAGACAAAAAGTTGCTGTAATGCTAAATTTACGAGTTCTATGGGGCACCCGAGGAGTGCAGGTGTTATGCTGTTGGGTCCAGCAGCACGCTCACTTCAGTTTCTTTACGTCAGAGCAAACTTTTTCCAGTGTGGGGACATCTACACAGGTTTGGGGTCAAGGATTGCATCTACTACTAATGCAGCCAGATGTGGGCCTAGAGTCACTTTAGGACAGTTAAGTGCAGTCTCGTAATATTCATTCCATCTTTGCAGGACTTCGTCGGTTGAGTATGTTTTACCATCAGCCATATTTTTTGGCATAAACTCTGGGTGAAGTCCAGTTTTGGATCAACGTGACTGAACAGTTTTCAATTAAGTTGTAATTTATTAGATCTTTGTCCCTTTTCCACCTAGTTCTCAAAGTAAGCTTTACGTTGCTTTTTTTGGTCTCACCCAAAAAATACCTGGTAAACATTTATGTTCAGTGGCGGCATGGCACTTTCTAGCCTCATATTTCTTTTGCGGAATTTGAAATGTCTTATCATATCGTTAAGGGCATCACTTGTAGCATTCCAACTTTGAAATGGCACATACAGCTTTTCAGGTGACTCTGCTTAGGGCTGTCCAAGCTGGTGCTACAGCATCTGGGAGAGCGCCAAGTGCATTGAATTTGTTATGCACTGTGACAAAGTACTTGTTACAAAGTGCTGCATTTTCACAGATGCATTGTGCCTTGTGTGGCATAACAGGTGCACGCTTCTGTTAAAATTGCAGGTAATTGCCATTTTTAGCAACAAGGAGATGATGGTCAGTATTTGCCAGGGCTTCTGCACTTCTGTAGATGTCATATAACCATACTATACTAACATTCTGGACCAATACATGTTCAAGCTCCTTCCTCATCCAGCTGTCATTGGATATCCAGGTTTCCCAATCGATATCCAAGTGCCTGAACCAACCCCCAGTGATGGCACTATTATGAGAAATGCAAAGGAGAGAAATTTCACAGAGCTGTCATTTGTTGTTGCTAAGCCAAATGGCCCAATGGTCTCAAAGCTATTTTCTGGGACCACTTGGTGTGCCATTCATATCTCCAAGTATAATAAGCTCATTATGTGGCAGAACAGTTTCATCACTGCTGCTACCTACTGATAGAATTCATCTTCATCAACATCTGTAGCTTCCTCAGTAGGAGCAAGGTTACACTGATGGACAGCTGCCCATAGCGAAGCAGAATCCTGGCATAGTGCAGTCAATCAGAAATAAAGTGCCACAATGTGGATGCCAAAGGTGAATGGAGGGTGGTTCCTCCAGAGTACATTAAACTTGCATCCTGCACAGAATATTGACCATTTTTCATGAATCTCGCCTTGGTTAGGCCAGCAACTGCCATGTCGTATCTTTTCACTCAGACTAACAAAACCTGGTACCAGACCTAATTTAGGGTAAGTACATTCCAAGTGGCAAATGCAGCGGATTTTCTTAAATCAATTGTAGACTCCATTATGGAGTTTAGCCTAAAATGTGGATCTTGTTTTATCGGATGCCCCTTGATTCACTCTATCTCCTTGGGACAGGGAAGATGTATCATACTGGTTTTGTTCGGGGGCACCAGCCGCCTTTCCTGACTCCCTTCCACATGAAGCAGATGCTTCTGAGGTTGTAGCTCATCTGCCTTCACCACCATTTGGGGAGTATTTTCCTTTCTCCTTTGAGTCCATGTCAAGGTTTCTTTCCCCACTTTGAACTTTAGAGCACAAAAGTGGGGACCTGCATGAACACTCCTAAGCTTAGATCTGGTAATGCTGCCACCAGCCAGAATTTAGTGTCTGGAGCACTTCCTGTTCCCCTAAAACCTTCCCTGGGGAACACAGATCCAAACCCCTTGGATCTTAAACAAGGAGAAATTAACCATCCCCCCTCCTTTCCCCACCAATCCCTGGTGAGTTCAGGTCCAATTCCCTTGGATCTTAAAACCAGGAAAAATCAGTCAGGTTCTTAAAAAGAAAGCTTTTAATTAAAGAAAGAAAAAAGTAAAAATTCTCTCTGTAAAATCAGGAGGGAAAATGCTTTACAGGGTACTCAGATTTATATAGAACAGAGGGACCCCCCCGCTAGCCTTAGATTCAAAGCAAACAGAGGTAAAAATCCTTCCAGCAAAAAGAAACATTCACAAGTTGAGAAAACAAACATAAGACTAATCTGCCTTGCCTGGCTATTACTTACAGTTTTGACACATGAAAGACTGATTCAGAAAGATTTGGAGAGCCTGGATTGATGTCTCGTCCCTCTCAGTCCCGAGAGCGAACAACGAACAAAACAAAAAGCACAAACAAAGACTTCCCTCCACCAAGATTTGAAAGTATCTTGTCCCCCTATTGGTCCTCTGGTCAGGTGTCAGCCAGGTTTACTGAGCTTCTTAACCCTTTACAGGTAAAAGAGACATTAACCCTTAACCATCTGTTTATGACAGTCAGCCACTGCTTTTCACTCAGAAGCCTGAGCAAGGGCCCTTATCAGATGCTACTGGCCAAAGCCAGACAGAACCAGTGCTCGCTTTAGCAGGATAGGACACACCCTGAAGCAGCACAGCAAATAGTGCTGCCTACCCACTACCACACAAATGCAATAGCTTCTTCAGAATCAAAATGTGTTCTAATTAAAACAAAAATCAATTGGGTGCTGGGCATAAAGTATTTTTATTTGCAGATTGGCTTCAGTAGTGGGCACTGAGTACTTCCTGTCATTGCATCCAAAGCATTTACATTGGTGTTATGAAAGAACAGTAAGACAACATTGGATTCAGCTGAAGTCAATGACAATTTACACCAGCTGAGAATCTGGCCCAGCATATTTGTAAATCTGTTGGGACTATTTTTCACCTCTGTTCCCACAGATTTACTGCCCTATAACTTCCCACCTTTCAAAGCCTAGCAGTGTTTCTCAAACTGGGGTCACCACTTGCGTAGGGAAAGGCCCTGGCAGGCCTGGCCGGTTTGTTTACCTGCCCCGTCCACAGGTCTGGCTGATCTTGGCTCCCATTGGCTGCAGTTTGCTGCTGCAGGCCCATGGGAGCTGCTGGAAGCAGCGGCCAATACGTCCCTTGGCCTGCGTCGCTTCCAGCAGCTCCCATTGGCCCAGAGAAGCGAACCACGGCCAGTGGGAGCCGCGATCGGATGGACCTGCGGATGGGGCAGGTAAACCATCCTGGCCCGACAGGGGCTTTCCCTACACAAGCGGTGATCCCAGTTTGAGAAACACTGGCCTAACACCAAAATTCTCAAAAGCACTCTCCAATTTTTGGTGACCAACCTGACGTTCCTCGGGCCAGATTTTCAGAAGTGTCAAGAACACACAACTCACCTAGATTTCAACTGGAGTTGTGAGTCCTCAGTATCTCTGAGAACAAGGCCCTAGGGCTCTTGAATTGGGCACCCCAAAAATTCAGGCAACCCAGTATTAATGACCATTTGAAGATTTTAGCCAAGACCCTTGCAATGGCATGGCAAAGCATCTAGAAATGTGTGTCTAATTTCAACCAAAAAATCAAACTGAATTTATTTAAACTTGCCTACTATCATTGATACAATTTTTCAGGACAACTTTAGGCAACAGTTGGATTAATCCTACTGGGCATTGACCAGTCCTGAGTTCCTCAATACTATCAGACTGACCACTCTGTACTGTTGGCGAGACTGCTAAGAAATGCTGTGCTGAGAATGAGTGACTAGGTAAGGTCTACTGGGAAGTGTCAGTCCCAAAGCTGACCCACTTCCACTGCATGAGGCACCTGGTCTTCATGAGGTTTGGCCCAGCTCCGTTAGTGTCTGGTTCCCCCATTTGACCTAACACCAGGAGCAGCATGAGTGAAGGGTGGTGAATGGTGCTGGAATTCAGTGCATCACAATTGGTCAAGAATTGGGAATGGAAGTGTTGCCAAATGGATCTGTTGTAAAGCTTCTGGAGAGCAAGGCCAGGCGATGGCTGTCAAGAAAGGATGGGTATCTTGCTGCAGTCTGGAAAGAAGAGCAACAAGAGAGAGAGAAGAGAGATAAGAAAGATGCAGGTTGAGTTTATCAGCCCCTCTTTCACATTTTATAATCCTGCAAAAACTAGAACTGTTTGGCTTCTCACATAAGTGTATGGAGAAGAGTGAATAGCACTCCATCAGCACCCTTTGACTTTAGTCATGCATTTCTATTGTGATTCTATTTACCATGTCTTGAAAGATTAGCCTGGACGATTTTCTAATTCTCACAGTTTCATACAAGTGTGTTTCATATGCAAAATGTAAATGCCATTTAAAAATCACCTCAAGATCATGATGAGTCAGAGCTCCTAGCTGTCAAAGCAAGCAGGCGTCAGAGGCAGAGGATCTCGGGATCAGAATTTCAAGGTGAGATTGAGAACTTTAATGGAAGTGGCAAAGGAATTTAATCAACCACTCTATGTGTGCACTACAGATTGCTGTCAAACTTTCAATTTCATTGTCTGTAAGGCACAAACATGCCTAACAGCCACTCAATAGCTAAACTCCAGAACATACATTAAAAATCAACTACTGGGAAGGATGCACAAACAATTATTAAGCTAAAATGTTTGAAGAACTGTGCTTTCAAAATTCCCATATAAGCCGTTTAGAAATGTCTTTATGAACGACTATCTCTTGCTGCTTTCAATCATATATTTATTCCTAATATCCTGAAAAAAGAAACATTAAACTTGATTTCAGCTGCAAGATTCAGACTTACAGGAAAATGGGTGCAGCTAATCCCACATTCCTATACACATTAATTCCTCTTCCTAGAAGAACTAGAACTTGACGCTATTAGCACCTGTTCTGAAGGAAGATACTCTCCTGCAGGCTTAATTTTGGCTCTCTAGCAAATGAGAATCAGCAATTTCATTGTGGAGTATACAACCAAGCCCCAATCCTGACATTAGATCTGCAGAGGAGGATCCTTGAGCCCACTTGGGACCTAACTGATTTTGATGAGAGATGTTAGTACACTGTAGCGGTGTGGACTCACCCCCGCAGTGCCTCCTGCTGAAGACTTCAGGGAATTAGCTCAAATTCCAGCCCAGAGCACCCTCTGCAGGCCAGTGATCCACCTGTCCGCTGCTGGCCCCCATGTCCCTCCCTGGACCCCAGTGCCACTTTAACTGGGTCTCCCCCCTCCCAGGGGAACCCTCTCCCCACTATCCCCTCTTTGCCTCAGTCATGGCTACTGCCAGTCTCTGTTTAGCCCCCACGCCCTGGGGCAGACTGCAGCGTATCAGCCAATCATCATAGGCAACAAAGGGTTTGGACTGGCTGCCTTTACCCACCCTCCGGCTGCCCCTCTGCAAGCCCAGTACCTCGGAGGCCTAGAACCAGCTCTGCAGCCTGGGGAGTTGCTGCCCTAGGGCTTCCCAGCTCCTAAGGCCTTTTCCCCAGCCCTGCCTTCCTCTAGGCCCCCCCCATGAGTTCCCAAGCAGCCAGGCCTATCTCCCTCCCCAGTCAGAGAGAGACTGCTTGCCCTTGGCTTCCCTGGCCTTCTTATTAGGCCCTGTAGCTCAGTTTGGGGCATGGTTCCAGCTGCAGCCACTTCCCCAATCAGCCCAGCCTAAAGGCTGCTTTCTCCAGCCCCAGCCCTTTTCCAGGGCTGTTTTTAACCCCTTCAGGGCAGGAGCAGAGATCCACCCTGCTACATACACCTTATTGGAGAGAGCACACATTGCTGACTTCAGTAGGGATACAAGGATGTGTCCAACGAATGCAATGGTTCTGACTGCAGGAACAAGTGCTTTGTTTTGGAACCATGACTCCAGACTCTGTTCAGCAATCTTTAAAGTCCCAGTGAATTCAAGGGCCTTGAACCTGAGATGGGAGAACTGAATAGGCCTGTCAAGGTTCCTTCCCCACTCTGAACTTTAGGGTACAGATGTGGGGACCTGCATGGACACTTCTAAGCTTAATTACTAGCTTAGATCTGGTATCGCTGCCACCATCCAGAAATTTCAGTGTCTGGATTTCTCCCTTTCCCCAAAAAACCTTCCCCTCCCTGGGCAGCCTTAGGAGACTTCTTTGCCAATTCCCTGGTGAGTCCAGATCCAATCCCTTGAATCTTAAAACAAGGAGAAATTAACCATCCCCCCTCCTTTCTCCCACCAACTCCAAGTGGATCCGGATCCAACCCCCTAGGATCTAAAAACAAGGAAAAAAATCAATCAGGTATTAAGAAAAAGGCTTTTAATTAAAGAAAAGAAAGGTAAAAGAAAACCCTCTGGGAGAGATTAGCATACCAGCTACTCTCACAGACAACAGATTTAAAACACAGAGGATGTTCCCCTGGGCACAAATTTAGTTACACAAAAAATACTCAAATACCCAATTTGATTCTACCTCTAATTGCATAAGACAGGTTACAAAGACATAAACATAAACCTATTTATTCCTTTCTAAAACTTACTACTCTGATAAGAGTCTGGTTCCTTGATCTTTTTCACTACGGTTGAAACTGAAACTCTCAAACAAAGGAAAAACTTCCCTCCTTCCTTTTGAAACATCTTGTTCCCCCATTGGTTCCTCTGGTCAGGTGTTAGCTAGGCTAGGTGAACTTTTTAACCTTTTACAGATGAAAGAGGCATTAACCCTTAACCATCTGTTTATGACAACGCCCCTTTTTATTATTATTATTTATTTGTGTTGCCATAGCATTTAGGAGTCTCAGACATGGTTCAGGACACTAGGCACTGTACAAAACACAAAACAAAAAGATGGTTCCTACCCTAATGAGCATGCAATCTAAGACCACAGATGGATAGACAGAGGGGGAATATAAGGAAAAAATGATTGATCAGCATGATGAACAATGATATCCGCACACCAACAGCCCGACCATTTGTCAAGTTTTTGCAGGCATCACAGCAAAGGAGAATTTAAAGCAGGGGCATTATTTCAGAAAAATTTGGGGGGGGGGAAGGGGGCGGAATACAGTGCCACCCTATAAAACAGCATTTGTGATTATATTATAGCCTGCAAAGTCGGGGGAGGGGGTGAAAGAAAAAGCTCTGCGTAAGCTCAAAAGCTGGTCTCTCTCACCAACAGAAGTTGGTCCAATAAAAGATCTAACCTCACCACCTTGTCTCTCTAATATGCTGGTACCCACACAACTACAACTACGTTCCCAACTTACATTATAGATGCAAATTAATTTTACACTTTCCAGCCACAGCTGGATAAAAAACTCTGACAAATTTGAATGTTCCATGTGATATGATGGTCCTGCGTAGCTCTCTCTTGAGACCAGTTTAAGGTTTACCACCTTCTCTCTCTAAAAAATAATTCCAAAGGGCTTGCAAGGCTTATGAACCTATTTAGCTGCTAATATTCTGCTGTCCTTTTGCATCTTTCAGATACTCTTTGAAGATGCAGATGCTAATCATTTCATTACTGTTTAATAAATCCTCTCACCCTTCATGGCCAACAAGACTTTTGCTAGTTTAATGCTTTCTTACTAGTTTAATACTTATTTGTTGCCATATTGCTGAGACTACTTTATCACATTCAGAAAGGGAGGCAGTCTGCATAATACCACTTTTGCCTATTATTGCTCATCCCATCTCTGACCATCCCTTGCAAATGGTTCTCTGTGAAGACTAACTAATGCCCAGGTACCTCTGGGACCAACCTTGTGAAGTGTCTAACATTTCTTTCAATAGGTATTTTAAATATAAATAATAACATCAATAACCAAATTAAATTCTTTAGGTTTGAGCCTCCAGGGCAGTTATAGATGTAATTTAGTGGAGGACTGCCAGTGACACAAGTGATAGAATTAGAGACTTTATTAAACATAAGATAATTAGTTAACCAGGCATTAAAATATAACCATAGAGTGCATTGCATGCTCACATTCAAAGATGAAATAGTGCACCCAGGTGTGATCAGTCCCTGGAGGATAAAAAATGGGTATATAAAGCTCTCTCTAATGCAGTGTTTCTCAAACTGGAGTTGCCGCTTGTGTAGGGAAAGCCCCTGGCGGGCCGGGACAGTTTGTTTACTTGCCCAGTCCGCAGGTCCGGCGGATTGCGGCTCCCACTGGCTGCAGTTCACTGCTCTGGGCCAATGGGAGCTGCTGGAAGCTGCGTGGGCCCAAGGACATACTGGCAAACCAGCCCGGCCCGCCAGGGGCTTTCCCTACACAAGCAGCGACCCCAGTTTGAGAAACACAGCTCTAACGGTATCTTGATGAGCATACCAATGTAAAATTAGTGCGCTGCGTTTTTTATAATCATTCACAATAACACCCCTTTGTTAATTAGCATTGAGCCTGCCTTTTACTATATCTGTATCTGTTCTACCGTAATTAAAAATACCCTCAACTCCCTCATTGGCAGTCTAATATTAAACATTGTCTTAATTAACATCTGCGTAACTACCATTTCAGTAACTATCAATATGCATAGCATTCTTCCAGAACATTCATATTTTGTCTGAAATGCTTGTTAAAACCTGGTAAGTGCAAACTTGTTTACAACATGACCTGAGGTTATGACCTAACTTCTCTCTAACTTGCCTCTCAGCTGTCTCACTTTATTTCACCCACAATTTACCAGGCTTCATTACTGTCAAGCCTAAATTTAGGTCCCCAAATCTGTTCTCTACTTACATTGGAGCACATTTCTATTGAACAGAAACAAACATTTTTATAAGCTACAGAGGCTCAGCGTCCTGCTCTCCAGCTGAAGTCACTACAAATTGAAGGCAGTCAGCCCTCAGCACCTTGTAGGATTGGGCCCCAAAGACCTGCTCATTGGAACACTAAGCAACCAGCTACTTTTACTTAAATCAGTTGGAGCTGTGGGTGCTCAGCAGCTCTGAAAATCAGGCCTTTCATACAGCCTATTTTAGGGTCCCACTCTCTCACATTACAGAAAGCAATAGAGCTGTTTCCTGTTATAGTATGAGGCATATTTAATGCTAGTTCCTCCTTCTCCCTTGATATCAGAAATCCTGACTGTGAAGCAAAATAAAATAATCAGCATTGTATGCCAATATTATTCAAGGTGCTCGTTCACTGCATCTTGAAAAGGCTGGTCACAACTCAGACAAAAGCACTTGCTGTGAGCTGCATGATTTTACTCCTTGTATAGATATGTCCCAAATTGCCATAACCCCCAGAAATCTGTGACTCCTTTTCCTTTTTCCCTGCTGCATCATCGGCCCCTTCACCAATACATTTTTCAGGGCCCCCCAATAGTTCCCAGTTCACTCTGTCCTTTTGTCTGACCTGTATTATGAGTTCTATCATCAGGGACCTCATTTAACTCAACTCTTGTCATTTGTGATCTGTTTTTTTAACTCTCCTCTTGACCTACTTCTACATTTCTTCTGGAGCTGCAGCTTTGGTGCTTTCATAGCATCCCAGAGTGTTACCCTATCCTGGTAACTTTCCATTCCACTAAAATTCCTGCTTCATGCTCTATGTCCTGCTCTGTTTTCTCATCACAGGTTTCCCCACAGTCCTGACATACCTCCTTCTCAGAGTCATGCTCCCCCTCTCGGATTCTCTTCTTCTGCCATGACTGGTTTTATTCAATTAGTGCTTTCAAAATGACTCTCCGTGTATTAAATAGAGAGGATTTGGGACACTCTGCCGCTATGCAATGTGAAATCAAATAACATCTCGGTTACCACGATTGACTTGAGCAATTGCAAAGAACAAACTTTTGACTCTCTTCGCTTTCACTGTTTGTCTTGAAAGCTTAGGTTTTTCTAGGGTGAATAGACACCATGCTAAGCTGTACCGATCAAGTGAAAGAGATGAATTACGCCTCCCTGTGCAGATGAATTAGTCGGCGAATAAATCACAGGTTGCCCTTCTGTCAGCCGGTGGGGCCTGAGTAGGGACAATCAGAATCTATCTCCCAGCACAGGAGAGCACTGGAGAAGCTAATGCTGCCAGCAGGACATTGCCCGACCCTGCTTCAGACCACTATGCCTGCTGTATGGGAAATGCTGTCTACACCCATTGAACAGATGTAAAAAGGGGTGCCCCTCTCTGTGCTCCAACAGACTTCTAGAAGTAAAGGGCCAAATTATCTTGGAATAATTTGGAGCAGCTCTATTGAATTTGGCCCAATACACGTAACACCTCCAGCCATCATCATTCAGGTGTGGATCCATCTCTCACACCTCAGTGTGGCTCAGGCTTGTATGAATCATAACTGACTCTTAACAGAGAATAATCATAAACTCATAGACTTTAAGGTCAAAAGGGACCATTATGATCTTCTAGTCTGACCTCCTGCACAATGCAGGCCACAGAATCTCACCCACTCACTCCTGTATCAAACCTGTAGACTAGACTGACTGAATTGAAGATGCCCAAGACAGATTTGTTTGAGGAGGTGGGGGTGGCGGGAGGAATTGGTCGAACCCCAAGTTAAAAGCTCATCTACCTAAAAAAGAAATGCAGATACTGATTTCAAAAGACTCTCTCTCTTTCCTCTTAATGTGCCTTTCTTGGGACCCTAGTGTCCTTGCACTCCATGGCAGCAATTGAGGGCACAAGGCGCGGCTCATCAAGATATTTTTTATGGTCTTAAAAGCAAAAGTAAAGATAACACAAATAAAAATTAGGAAGAGTAGGTCAAATTTCTAAAGGAGCCTTAACCCTGCCCTAAAGTTTGCAGTTGCAAAATACTTAAATTGCATATCCCCTCTTTGCTTTCAGATTTAATCTCTCACTGCACAATTTGTTTCGTTTTTTGCCATATGCAGTAGTAGCCTTGAAGTAACATTTATATTAAAAGGTACAGAAGAAGGTTTGAAAAAAAAAACCGTATAGATATACACACATCTCTAATTTGTAACTCGAGATTGCAAATGGAAACAATTGCCAAGGAGTTTCTACAGTACTTTCTTACAGCACCTGCCGCAACTGATATTAGAAAGCTTTGTGGCTGCTTTTAAAGAATTTTGTGCAGGAAAGTGCATCTGAAAACAGCCAAACAACCTGTTTATATGCAAGGTCACATACATACACCAAAATAATGTGTTATTTTTGGCCTCTGTATAACAATCTGAAGAAGTCCCAGTAGAGAAAATGACAAACAAGAGGTAGGAAACAGAAAAGGTCAAATGATGACACATTGTTCAATCTCAATGCATTAAAGGTTAATGTATGAAAATGCCAATAAGGAGGTCCACGTTTAATTTAACAAGCCACAGAGAGAGATTGTGAAATCCAGGTGGTCACCAGTGGAACCTCAGACACTGCAGTTCAGGGGTGGCCAACCTGAGCCTGAGAAGGAGCCAGAATTTACCAATGTATATTGCCAAAAACACACAGTAATACCTCAGCAGAACTGCATCAGCTCCTCCCACCCCCCTGCTCCCAGCGCCTCCCGCCCACCGGCAACCCTGCAAATCAGCGCCTCCCCCCACACTCCCTGCATCTCCTGATCAGCTGTTTCATGATGTGCAGGAGGCTCTGAGGGGGAGAAGCGAGGGCATGTCAGGCTCAGAGGAGGGGGCAGGAAGGGGTGGAGTGGGGGCAGGTCCTATGGCAGAGCCAGGGGTTGAGCAGTGGGCACCCTCCCGGTACATTGGAAAGTTGGCACCTGTAGCTCCAGCCCTGGAGTCGCTGCCTGTACAAGGAGCCACATATTAACTTCTGAAGAGCTGCATGTGGCTCCAGAGCCACTAGGCTGGCCACACTTGCTGCAGTTCACAGTCACAGGAGTATACCATGAGCTCACCCAAATGTGTGCACAAAAGAAACACTCTCTTTGTGGATTGGACCTTACCTGTCTGGAAAAGCGGGAAGGACCATCTCCTGGGTCTCTTGATTTCTTTTTGCCCCCTGTTGCTTTTATGAATAGCTACACAAAAGCACACAGTCCTGAAGCCCTTATATCTCCAGCTGTTCTGAGGGGTTACCGAGGCTTGGGTGAGGAGAACTTTCTCATAATACAGGACTAGTGGAATTTTAAGGCTCCTGAGCTGTAAAGTCCAGGCCTCTCCTGAAACTCAAGTATATTTCTCTTGGCATGAAATAAAAAGGAGGATTAGATCTTAGGCCATATCTTCAGATGGAGTAAAAAGGTATAGCTCCATAATGGAGATTCACCAACGTATACCAGCCGAGGATCTGCCCCCTTATGTCTTAGTATCTCTAAACATACTGGAGCTACACTAAGCCCTCCTGAAAGGTCCACAGCAATGAGCCTGTTTTAAGATAGCAATATTATCAATGTGACAATGTTCTGTACCCTCAGATCACTTGGCGCTCTGGTACCCACACTATTACCTACAGACTCTTTTGCCTCCCCAGCCTTGTCCTTGACCCAGTCATAGGCTGTCACATTTATTTTGCCCTGCCTCCCCGGAGAGCACAGAGAGCTCCATTGCCTTAAAAGCAGTAGTCAGTCGTGTCCTCAGATAAAACAGACCAAATCCAATTAGACTCAGATTAAAAGTGCAGGAGCACCTTGCTCACTCATACTAATGACCAGGAGAATAAATTTAGATTGCTGCGTTTTGAGAATTAATGAGTCTGTGAACAAACAGACTAAAAAGCAATCACAATGTTACACTGTGTTCATTTATTTTGACAGCTGTGGTTTGATTTTAATTATTTATAATACACCATCCTGTACTTGTAAGGTTACTGTGGACTATATTTTGGAAAAATAATGAACTCTTAGGAATCTGAGATCTCGTTACAGCACACTCTGCAACTAAATATTTGCTAAAAGGTGGGCAGAGACCACTGCATTTTATAAAATAGGTACATTAGCGAAGTGTTAATGGGGTGGGGTGCTGCTGTGTTTATTGGTAACTTACTGGATAGAGAGAAAGCAGAAAATAAATGTTAGTTAAAAATGGAGGGCCAGATCCCCACATGGTATAAATCAGCATAGTTCTGCTGAAATTAGCTGAAGTGATTTGATGGCAATTAATTATGCCACTTTCTACCACCCAAGGATCTATGTATAGATAATCTACAACATGACCCTTCAAACTGTCACTGAACAAATAAATTGAACAGTGAAGTGTATGAAAGCAATGGCATAACCTCACTCCTTTAAAAAGGGATAGATGCCTTCTCTTTGGCCAATTTAGACTGTAAACTCCTTTGGGCAAGGACTGGTGTGGGGTTCCTATGGGGGACGGAGAGGCATTGTTATGTTTGAACTGCACCTAGGCACCCTTTTATAATGTTCTTTCTTCCCTCTTGGCTTTGCAGCCCCGCCCCTTCAGGATCAGGTGAGCATTACCTCATTGCAGTCCCAAAGGAAGGGAGGGTGACTCACTCGAGAGCCCAACAGATCCTTTGTTGCTGCCCAGGCCAGTGTCCTTTGTTCCTGTGAGGCTGGGCTGGGTTTGTCCCATACATGCCCTGATGAGGTGTGAACTGCCCCTCTCTTCCTGGAGAGTTTTGCCTGGGCTTGTTTTAAGGCATGAGGACACATTTTCAGCCTCATAACTATATACAGGGCCAGCTCCAGGCACCAGCTTGGGACGGCCATTCTGGAGCAGGGCGGCAGGTTCAGGTATTCGGCTGCAATTTGGCGGAGGGTCCCTCACTCCTGCTCGTAGCGAAGGACCTCCCGCTGAATTGTCACAGATCGCGATCGCGGCTTTTTTCTTTTGGCTGCTTGGGACAGCAAAACCCCTGGAGTCAGCCCTGACTAGATACATGAAATCTATAACAATGTTCAGTGCATCATGACATGACATCACCCCCAACATGACAAACTTTGCATTGGATACAACATAATCATATTATAAGGATGAACGTGCGGGTGCAGGGTATTCCCCCAAGGCACAGAGTGTCACAAGGGAAAGGGAAATGAGGCCCTGGTCTTTGCTTGGAAGCCCCAGGCATTATCACAATTGAAAGAAGTAATAATTCTTAGCCCAAAGCAGTATCTCTAGGCTGAGAGTCTGGCCTGTTCTGGCTGCTCCAGCACCATCAGCGAAACAAACTGGAAAGTCACTCACTTAGGGTAGTTAGTGTGGATGTTAGTGGAAAAATCAGTGTAAACTAATCATTCTAGTGTGGACAAGGCTCAGTGTTAAAATCTAGTTCTACTAACACAAGCATTGCAGCCAACCTCAGCTGTCACGTGCTCCTATTGTTACCCCAGCCCAAGGGGCAAATAAACCTTTCCAAATAAATTTCAATTAGCCAGTGTTTTCTACTGTTAAAGATCATGGAAACACCCTGGACAGCTACTTTAACATGCAAATGAAACAGGTACACAAACATAGCTTTGGCGGGAGTAACTATCAGTAGATATACAATTCATTATAAATACTTTTACATCCAGTGAGATTAAAACCGTACAGCTTTGTTATGGCTTCTTGTAACCTGTTTCATCAATGGCTAATTTGTATCCACCGATACTCCCAAGACTCTCAACAGATAAGAGACACTGACCATATATTCTTTGCCAAAACCATTGCGTTTTACAGTGAGATATCTAATATGTTTCTTGCTGTAAAATCCTTGTGGAGACCAATCTCCTCGCTGTGTGTAGCTAGGCAAGGTCAACCATGGGTGGTGGGTAGAATGCTGACCCTGCCTAGCTATATCAGGGGAAAAACTAGCTGTGCCTTGTCCCCACTAGGATTTTACAACAAAGTAACTATTGTGTGTTAATTATCCTGCTGTTAAAAAAAATCACTATTTTGTCAGTGAAGACAGACAATGGGTTACATTCAGCTAAATCACAAACATGCAACCCAATTGGCTAGTGAGCTGGGGTTGTCTGTATAATAGCTTCAATCTTTTCTGACAGAAGAGCAGGCATCTGATAAAAAGCCTGAGGTATGCAACATAGTTGTAGCCATGTCGGTGAGAGGATACTAGAGAGTCAAGATAGGTGAGGTAATATCTTTTATTGAACCAACTTCTGTTGGTGAGAGAGACAAGCTTTCAAGCCACACAGAGCTGTTCTTCAGGTCTGACACTGGATTTATGGCTTATTACAACAATCTACCCACTAAGTTCCTCTTTTTGTCCTATGACTGCAGAGGTGTTAACAGGCCACTCTGCCTCGAATGATCCCTTACAATGTGTGCTAACTACTTACACTAAACGATCTGTTCCACCTTGCATTTTGCTGTGATGCTGGCAGTACCTTTCCCAGACCTGAAGATGAGCTCTGTGTGACTCAAAAGCTTTTCTCTCTCACCAACAGAAGTCGGTCCAATAAAAGATATTACCTCACCCACCTTGTCTCTCTACAAAGCTTGATGGACAGCACAAGAACAGAAACCAGTAGTTGCACTGTCATTGTTAAACAATGATAATAATAATAATTATTATTGATAATAATCCTGGTTATGACACTGACTTCTTCTTTGGCCTTCGGCAAGTCATGTAACCTAGCCACCTAATTTATGGAGATAATAATACTTCCCTTCCTGGAAGGGAGTGTTGTGAGAATTTATGAGTTAATAGATGTAAGGTAATTTGAAGATATTCGTATTACTTCTTTCTATCTCACATATAAAAAGACTAAGTCCTTTATCATATTTTGCCACCCCATTTCGCATAATCCTGTACATTTTGTAGAGGTGGGACAGTATGGCAAAGCATTTTCCATGAAAAATTCTAATTTTTAAACAAATGCACTTCTGCTATGATCACCATCCCCCGTTCCACCAAGATTTGTGTAATCCAATTTCACAACCACAAATGTTCACAAAAAATCTCAGAAATGTTAAGCTTAGACACCCCAGCAATTGCAGAAAGAGTATTTAAATACATTTTCCACAAGCATTTGCATCTAACTTTCTGGTTGTAGGATTGTAACATTTGTCCAAACAGGAACAGAAATAATTTCACGTGAGCAAGCATCATTAAGCAAAACACAAATTTCAGATTTTGAAGAATGAAGAACAAAGTAAACAAAATTTGTAAAAAAAAAAATCTAAATAGTTTTGGATAAATTCACTATCTCTTTTCCTCTGCCTCGAAGCAGAAAAATCCTGCTCCAAACCAGTCAGTACTACCCAAATAAAAAAAGCATAAAATTTTACACTTACCAATCAAGTATTAACACGCAAGGGTCTTTGTCTAAATGTGTATAAAAGGTTTGTAAAATTTGTGTAAAACAAAGTCTTTTGTACCAAAATACAGGATCTCCTTTTTCTGCAAAATAAAGCATTTTTCCTTATCTCAGTCAGGCTGTTAATTGGCTCTTAGCTAGGCAAATCCAATATTTCGGTAACAATGGCCAACCCTAATCTAATCCCCCACCATAAAGCAGAACTACTCCTAAACCTGTCTGCTGTAGGAGGGATCTCTGTACCCACAGTCTGATTCAGCAGTCCATCCATATTTAGGACAGCACATATACTTTGAAGTCAAGGAAACAAACATGTGCTTAAAGGCAAGCACTTAAGTGCTATCCTGATTAGGGACTTACTTAAGCATGTGCTTAAGTGCTTTCCTGAATTGGGATCCCCTCAGAGGAGAGGGCTGGATTTGCCTCAACTGATGTGTTGTATTCTGCTATAAGTTTGTAATTAATTTCCTTTACTACTACAAATATCTTCCAGGACCAAAGCACTCACAGCAAGTTACACAAGTCCTTGTTCACAAGTTGTTGTAGAGTTGCATAAGTCAATGTTTCTTGTTGTAAATTTCCAGATGCTTTCATAGGAATCAATACAGCTTTGGAGTCTGTTGATCTCTAATTACTCTCGCCCCTCGGTCCACCGAAATGGTCACAAGGTGCCTGTTATCTACCAGGTAATGAGCGCTGGGATAGGGCGGAGGCTCGATCACTGGATGTCCTCGGGAGGGGTGACAAGTGCCCCCGAAGGTAGCAATGGAGATAACACAAACAATGAGTCGTGGAGTTAAAATTGAGGGTTTATTGAATGGGTCACTGGTGCGGATAAGGAACAGCTTAATATTAGTCACAATTTGGGCCTACAATATAATACTAGAACAAATAATAAAAATACTGCAATTACAAACAGAACCTGACCCTGGTACCTCTCCAGGTCCCAGTAATTATTCAGGTCCTTCCAAGGGTTAGTAAGGGTGCTATTGGTGCTATTATTAAGCATAAATGCAATTACTCGTCTAATTAAAAAAAATGCATTAAGACAATTAAAAATCGCCGTGAGACTCCGGCCAATCCCCCTTGCGTTCAAGGTTTCCTGGTTAGCGGGTTTCCCCTCGCAGGAGCCTTGGGGCGGCTAGAATCGGCTTTCGTCTCCGGCTTACAACAGACGATTACAGGCTCAGTTAATTAGCAGCTAGGCGTACTTACACATAGAAACCACAAAAGTTTCATCACCGCCGGCAAATGGGTAGGCTTCTGAGAACACGGAGCCGAGGGAGACCTCGAGTTGATCAGGCTCGGTTACGGGTACGGGTCTCTGCGTTTCTCCCGCCCACCGCTGGCACGGTGGGCCATTTATAAGGGTCATGACGTGTTCAGTTTTTTGGCCAGGTTTCTCCTAATTAGGAGATTTACAGATGTCTCGTTACCACCCTCATGAGGGGGAGACTGTCAGGAACTGGCTGACCACAAAATTTGCCTAGCCCCAACGGTTACTTTCGGGGAAATGCTTCTTGTTTGAGAGTACGTGTATGCTCGTTTCCTGAACATGGAGGCCAGGGCAAAAACTGCCTAGGGCTGTGGCACTAACATGGGCACTAACAGAGTCATGAGCAACAAATATAAACACAATGAAACTCTATAATAGAAAACTCACCAGATATATGCCGCACATTTGTATTTCATGACTAAGATTCTTTTCAAAATGCTCAGGAAATGTAATGCAACAACACAGCGTGATCTTTAAAAATATTGTATATTATCACTCCAGGAAGGTTGCTGTGGTATAACGTGAAGTAAATGCCAAGCAAGAATGGAGTTCCATTACTATAACAACAATACAATTACCAAGCACCTAAAAACCTATCATCAGAACATTTGCTTCCAACAGCCCTTCAAGCATAACAATGTTTAAAGAGAGAAAAGGAGAGGAAGGCTCAATAATGTTGTATCTTGATCAACACTAAATACATATTATTAGTTTACCTCCATTAGTGAACATGACCTGAATTGAGTTTAAACTTCTGCTAGTGTAATTTTCTTTATTAAATATTATACCCTCTGATTTAGGCTATATGTATTGATGACATTCCAGATATATAAAATGGCTAAGTGTGTGTGATCCAACCACCTTTGGATTGCTAACCCTACATCAAAGATAACAGCTACCTATTTACAGCTAGCGAAGTTACCGCTTTAGCTCAAATATTAAGGTGTTTGCTGTGGGTCCTGTGAATGATCCCTGCCCACAATACATGGTATCTGTATGTATGTGGCCACAGATTCATTGTAAAATGGCACCCTAAAAGGCATTTGAAAGTCCATGGGCCTCAGATGTTCAGGACTGGCTTTGTCTAGAGGAGGGAGTAGGTAAAACAGCGGGTTAACATATATCCCACATAATGGGAGATCCACATACAGGACAGAAGGCTGCTAATAAAGTTACTTCCTCCTGTTGAATAGTAAAAGTGTTCGCTTATCAGAATGAATTTCCCCTCCATGCAGAGAGATCTTACTACTTAAGTCCCACAAAAGCCCCTTTTCCAAAATTTAAGAGGCACATAAATCTTGAGCTGGCCCTCCTCATAGAAGTGTATTTCGCTCTTGGTGCCGAAGGCCCCCAAATAATGCTCCGTTACCTAGACACATTGAGGAGTTATTCA
Organism: Gopherus flavomarginatus; assembly: GCF_025201925.1. Classification (NCBI taxonomy): domain Eukaryota; kingdom Metazoa; phylum Chordata; order Testudines; family Testudinidae; genus Gopherus; species Gopherus flavomarginatus. The sequence continues at coordinate 41,118,752 of NC_066628.1, read as the reverse complement.
AATCATTTCTAGTTAGAACAGGGCACAGAGTCATTGCTTGTAGAGTCTATTCTGCAAAATGTAAGCGAGACTAAAAGCCTTTCCATAGGTTTTCTAAACCACCATACAGAAATTAATAGAGAATGATATCCCTTACTGAAAAATTCCAAATTATGGTTCAAAAATCCTGGTGGGGGAGAAGAAGGGAGAAAATGTTCTTTTGAAGTCTATAGATTATTAATGTCTATAGTTCTTGTTCCTCTCTAGAGAGGCCTGTTGGAACGCCCCAAAGTGTCAGACTGGCATCCATTACTTTCCCATCTCTCTGTTGCCATCTATATGTGTAATTTAATTTGCTATGTGCAAAGATGTTTAAAAAGTAATTTCTTAAGATACTTAAAATCATATTATATAGAATCAAGATGGTTTTAAGATTCTGTTAAGAACCTAGTAAAGCACAAAATATTCAGATTTGTATGCCACATTTCCCACTAATGTGTACACTGAAGTTCAACTGGATTAATATCTATCATCTCCATGTACAGTATTGGCCTACTTCTATCTGTCAAAGATGGCAGTATTAAATATACAGACTAAAGTTTGATTAGGGTAGGAAAGATATGGATACTTTTTAATGCTTTGGGGGTATTTTACAGCCAATAGGCACACAAGAACTGTGTGCAAGTAAATTTTATGTGATCAGTTATTCTTATCGATTGTGACAGAATCAACATGAAAGAAGCAGTTAAACAGAATGCACTCTCTCCCCAGAGACACTGTGCATGTTCAAATTATCATGCTGAGCCATGCACCAGACTTCCAGGACGTTTGAATCAGATTTCGTGACATGAAGCAGTCTCTAAACTATAAACCAGAGTTAGCGCATGTTATTTTATCTATCCTATTGCAAAGCAAGGTTTCTGATCTCAGTGACATCCGTGTAACTCCAGTTACTCTGGATTTACATTGATGTCACTGAGATCAGAATCTGATTCCATAAACAGAAAAAAATAAAAGAGAAAAAGACAAATAAAGTGGGAAAGTCAGAATCAGTTCTATAACAAACATTTAACATGTTAATACAAATGTGCAAACACATTCGGAGAAGGGTACTAAGCAACAAGGCTTTTCTCTCAGCAATGCAGTCCTAATAGCCTGCCCCAACACCATTTGTGGCAATTTGCACAGCAGCACCCACAATTTCTTACATCTCTTCTAATTTCATGTCACGGAAGCCCTGTTATCTCACCCAATTATTATCCCAGAGGCTCACATTTTCTCTGTTCAAAAGAATACTCCTCTGACTTGCAAAGGAGGGGAAACAAATTGGTGATTGCGGTTTCACTCGGGATGACAAACCACTTTGACGGCACTTGGCTGACACCTATTGGTACTGTTATGTAGCCAGCTGTGATGCAACTGTGTCACTGGCATTTTGCATAGGGCTCATCAAAATGCTTGTGAACTTTTTCCTGTTCATTTACTACTTTTAATTAATGTTTGTAAAGCACTTTGAAGATAAAAATGTGCTATATAAATGCTAAGTATTATTATATTTGGTCACTGGCTCTCTTATTCAATGATAACCACATCTTGCCAGCAGTGAGAAGAGACAGAAGAAGGATACACATAGCAGAGGACTGAGGAAATGTGGATTTCCTGCTGACACTGTGCTCTAAACCTCAAAGAGCCCAGAAGTATTACAGAGACTCAGGACAGTCACCTGCCCTTTCTCCTGAAAGAGAATGTGCAATGGCATAAAGAACTGCATTTTGAGACGTATGGGTGTTGGAATCACAATGAAAAAGTTTCCTTAATTTCCTTTTATACCGAACTCCCAACTTATTTTTAATCCTCTCACCTACCCTTTGTAACCATAACCAGGGGCTGGTGTAGTAGTGTAGGTGTGTAAGGATTCAAATAGAAGGCTGAGAAATCTCTGACAATCTCTCTCTCTTTCACTTATATAACAGGCTACACAGCAACTCATCACAAAATGGTTGTTGAACTCTGTGTAGAGGAAGAGTTCTCAGAAATGTAAATGTGCAATGAACAGAATAGAAAAAAATCACTCCCATAGCTAATAAACTACACTATTCTGAGTATATTTGAGCTTTTTCAAAATGAACATTGATAGTATTTTTCTAATGCCAGTGGGCCAGACGCTCATGTATACCAATGCTTCACTACACCACTCTGGCAACGTAAAGAGTCTTAAAAGGGGGGTGACAATGTAATGTATAGGGCCAGTTTAAGGCCCTATACACTGCCATAGTGATGTAAAGCAGCTAAAGTGTAAGTGAGAATCTGCCCCAGTATAAAGACAGTCAAAGTTTTTACAACACAAAAATTGAGATTCTTGAATTTTCTGAATCTCAACCAGCTGAATGTGTGTGGGTTTGTTTTTTAAATCTATAATATAAATGAAGATTAATTCCAGCAAGCAGACATGAATACTAACCCACACTAGGGCTGGGCAAAGAGCACTGCCTCAAAAAGAGCACCACTACAATGGCACAAGCTCTCATAATTTTATAATGCACCTGGTAACAGGATTGTGATGTTCTTCCAGTCCCCAGCCAACAGAGTGGTGGGATTATGTGACAATCGCAACTTTCATTTAAAAAGAATTAGTAAGTATCTAGTCCTCACCATTGCAGAGAAAAAGCTTGAGAATGTGAACCCTGAAAGCTCAAAAACTAGAAGAGAAATAAAAAGAACACAGAATTTACTTTAAAATCTCACAATTTTTAAGACAGTCATAATTTTGGGGCCCTGACTCATGATTTTTGAGTTCTTGGGCTTGGCAATACTGTCACTATGACATAGGTATTTAGGAATAGTCTTACAAGGGCAAGGATGGGCTAGTGGCCTAAAACATGGCCACTAAAACATGGGAGACCTGCGTTCAAGTCCCTATTCTACAGATTTCCTGTAGACCCACGTGTAAATCACCTATTCTTTCTGTGCCTCAGTTCTTTATCTGTAAAACTCCACTTTCCCACTTCACTAGAGGGGTGAGTTTGTAAGTACATTAAAGATTGTGAAGTGCTTGGACATTATGGAGGTGGAGACCTAAAGCTGTGTCTACACTACCACATAGGATCTGAAACCAGCACTGTTATGCTGCCTTTACACAAGCTAGTTGTTTACACTTTGCAATACACTTTTATTTATAGTTGAGATTGCACAAATACATGTACACAAGCAGGGGAATTGTACCCCTACCTCCTAGCGTAGAGGTAGCCAGAGATAGATATTATTAATTTGGTTTGCTGTACCATCTACAGACCCCAATCATAGACCATGACCCCACTATGCTAGGCCCTGTAGGTTGCTTCTGAGTTTGTGGCTTGTTTATTGTCCTGTCTCATTATATCCAAATAGATAGGTGACACTAAACTCACCCGAGCCTGCCCTATTTTTTAGGCAGGCAGCACTGTAAAAAAATCTGTGTTGGCTGGTTATGGTTTCATTATTTTTTCTCCTTGAGTTGGGATGCTCCTGCTCTAACTAAATAGAAATGCAGCAAGTCTGATTGATGATTTAATATTTAATTGCTTCATTACAATCTCTGCAACAAATATAATGGCACTGAAAGTTTCCACGTTTTTAACCAGAATTCCTTCCCAGGGAATATGTAGGAAAAAATGTACCCCTCATAAAGACAGCAAAAGAGCACTTTGCTTTAATGCGATTATTTTGTATATGAGGTGCATGGAGCTCTGGTTTGGGAACCATAAAAATTACTGAAATAAGAAGCAGTCTGTCAGCTGAGTGGAAATGTGACTCCAGTGATTATTTATTTAAATAGTGTAGTCAGACATTTTACAATAATGTTGCAATTGGGAATGTGCCTATAACTGCAAAGAGCTTGTTTTCTGGAGCTTTGGCTTCCTATGCCCTAATATGCAGGTCTGAGAATCCTAATCATTTTGCTGTAGGCCCTCCCCTATGTTCTGGAGATGCTGAGAGACAATTTTGCATCTCAGAATAATTACTGTTTGAAAAGGAAGCAAAACATTGTGCTACGGGAGTAGATTTCCAGTGAGTGGAACCCCTTGTACAGAAGACATGGCAGGTATGATAAACCTGACCAACTCACGCATGGATTTGAGGGCAAGTAAAATCCTGACTTGCGTGCTAAGGCTTGTGGTGCATTTTGCTTGAAATGGAACAAAATGGAAAGGTAGAAATATTTTTGGATAACAGGGTGACCTGACTACTAAGATCTCAGCACCTGCATGGTACATATCATTTAAAGTAATTGCATCTACGTCTCAAAAGTAAATTAATTTTAAAAAGGAACTAATATGATAGACCAGATCCTCGACTGGTGTAAATTGGCATAAGGATAAAATTAATGGAGCTATGCCAATTGACAGCAGCTGAGGATTTAGCCTGACATACTCATTATGGCATTTGCTTTACCATCAAACATGTGTCTAAGATGTGTTGTATTTCTAATTCTAATAATGATATATTAAACCTCAGTTTAAATAATATTGTACATGCCTACAGCACTCTCCATCTGAGGAACTCCTAGCCTGATTTTCAAAAGGTACTAAGTGTCTGTAGCTCATATTAATGTCAATGGGATTTATTGGTGCTCAGACCCATGAAAATCATGGCTCAGCCTTTTACTCAACACCTCATCAGGATACCCCAGTGAGCTAGCAGGCATTATCCGCACTTTGGGGGATGGGAAAACTGATGCACAGAGAAGTTAAGGCCAAAAATGTTTAGAAGTGGTTTCTGATTTGGATACTTTAACTTGAGAACCCTTGGGCCTAACGTTCTAAAGTGCCTAGCCTTCAAAACTCCCATTGGCTACAAACGAGAAACCCAGGTATTTAATATTTCTGAAAATAAGGCCCAAAGTAAACAGGTTGGGCATCCAAAAATTGAACTACCCATATTAGTGAAAATGCTGCCCTAAGGGTCATGCAGCTGTGGGGGAGAGCTGTGAAGAGAACCTACTTCTCCCCGTCCTGTGCTTCAACTGTTAGACTACACCTCCCCTATTATTAACATTTAGATATACCTTCAATATTACAATACTACAGTGTTACCGTTAATATACTATTAATGATTTATGTTAATAAAATTGAGTTTTATTACATTTAATAATACAGGTTCTTATGCTGCTGGAAAGTACGGTATGTTATATTATTGGCCTTGATGGATATACTGAGCAAGCAGAAATTGCTTCAAACAAGAATCCTTTCCCCTAAGGGGAAGATACATTTTGAAACAGTAATTGAGACAGCCTGTGTCCTTGAAGGATTGTAGGTGTATCCTCTGCGGGAGAATGGCAGAACGGTTGAAGGTCAGAGGCATTTAGTGACAGTGGGAGAGTTAACGATTGCTCAGTGGTTAGGAAAAAAATTAATTATCCTTGCCAGAATTTCTGAGGAGATCCTGATGGGTTATGGGACCAATTTTACATCCTGCCTACTAAAAGGATTATATCATCTGCCAAGGGTGGCTGCATTACAAACTTCCTTTTATCATGCACACAACCACAGCTCAGCTGAGAGGTTGAATGAAACACTAAATGGTAGAGAATGCTGTAGGGAAGGAATTATAAATCTCTCTCAAACTTTCTTTTTTGCCTAGCAGGAAGTCTTTAGGTTAGCCACAGAGTCTTTGCACTTTGTAAATGAGCCAGGTCATAGGAAACGAAAGTCTATTACAGGTCTAGCACTCAAAGGAGAAATGAAGTTTTCTGGCCAAATCCTGCTGCTATCAAGGTTTGTCTACACAGAGTCATCCCTGATCCTGTTCCACTTTCGAGGCAGGTTAAGCTAAACAAGAGAGACGGAGTCTTGTTCCAGAGTAAGTGTCCACAAATAGAGCTGGTCAGGAACACCTATTGTGCTTTAAATCCACATCCTACCTTAAACCATGTTACCTTCCAAGGGTAGACAAGCCCTCAGGCCTGCAGCCTATCTGGCAGGACTCTGCGGAGATGGAAAACCCTAGAACAGAGGGTCTCTCACTCTGTCTCAAAGAAAGAATAGAGCAGATCTTCCACTGGAGTAAATTGGCATAACTTCATTTTAGTCAACCTAAAAATTTAGTTACAGAATTCCAGTGGCTCCAGACTCCTCAGTCTCCATGGGGTAAAGCTAGCATGATACATGCCCTTGTAGGTGTATTAGTGGTGAAACTACACTTAGCAGTACCACAATTTAACAGGATTTGCTGAAACTGCTGTGTCACATTTCACAGATAGTAAAACTGGGACATGGACAAAATTACATTTACAAATTTACATATTTTGACACATAAGGTAAAGTGGCCTGATTTTCAATGGTGCAGAACACACACAACTTCCATGCGGGAAAGGGTTAAAACATCCACTCTTTATTTCTTGATGGCAGCAGCAGCAGCACCACTCCCACCTGGTTTAATATGTGCACATCACTGAGCACATTTTGTCGTGACAGAAATAAACAGCCACGACCACAGACCGGATCCTGCAAGTGCACACATCACACGAAAGACATCCGGTGTCAAACAAGGTGCTCTTTGAAAAAGGCTGCACGTGACGTGACCATGTGTTTCACATCAGTCCATCCTATTAGCGTTCTTTCCTGAAATCCCCGCTCAACTCTATTCACCCTCCCCCAAAGCAGCAGTATCGGAGGCAAAATTGTCTGTCGGTGTGCATTGGAGCTGCTCCAATGAAGACAATGGTGCGCCACCAATTTACACCAGCAGAGGATTTGGCCCTCTTTCTTCTTTTTAACTCATTTCCCTGGCTCTATATATTTACTCACATGTGTTCAAGGGCTTGTTCAACAAGACAGGGAAAGTTATACAGCCAGCTGGCCTTGCTAATATATTTTTTTTAATTATTGAGCAAAACACCAAGCAAAAGGAGGACATAGCTCAGTTTCTGCAGGTACAAATCAAAAGCAAAGCAGGTGTTATCAACCCTCTCTACCAAAGCTTTTCATCTCCATTAGCTTATTCATCTTTATATGCGTGCTACATTAGGTTGTCGTGATTTGGACCAGCATGCTCCTCTGTATTTCCTCTTTGTACTTTTTGCATTTTTATCTTTAGGGAACTGTGAAGATAAATCCTGACCATTAATTTTGTATGCATATTGAAGGAGAGTATAAACAAAGGCAAGAAACAGCATCGTAGTTTACTCACACCGTTTCTGGAGTTTCCTTCAAAGGTCTCTAGTACTGACTTGCTCAAATTTAACAGGAAAATTGGCACCCTAGTGCCCCTTCTTCTATAGTAAGAATTACATCAGTTTTAATCAGCTTCAGAATACCCTTATGCTTAATGAGTTATAGTATATTTACTTACTGAAAGCCCATGAGATTAGAGGAAGACGCTGCTGTTTCCTACCCAGTTTGGTCAACTCTAAGCCATGGGCCCATGGCCTTTCAGAGCACTCCAGTACTGGTGTCAAGGATGGGAATGATACCACCTTGGCAACAACCCTCCAGCAGGAATCTGATTGGTTATTAACAAATATGTTTGTCAATAACCAGCTGCTACAACAGTTGGGAAGTCCCAGACAAAAAACAAAGCACCCGTACTGCTGTTTGTCCAAGGATGTTACTTAATTGCATGCCTGATCAAACAAATTAAAATAATCTATATTGCTTCCACCGGGTTAACTAGAATTAATCTGACAGCTCCTTCACTTCAGACCTTTTACATCCCGGATGGTTGGCAAATGTAGTAAATAAGTTTACAATTGCACATTTTCTTGTCTCTGTCAACTATAAACTCCCTCAAGATGAAGAACCAGTAGCTCTTGCATTGCTTATGCATTGCTTACCCTTTTTCTTCTCCATTTTCTTTTAAAACATAGACTGCAGGAAATAAATACAAAAAATTAATTCTTGGGCCTGATTCTCCACGTATTCCACCACTTTTCACCACTGCATGGCATGGGCATAAAACTGGAGCAACACAATAGGGAACTGGCCCCCTGAGTGCTCAGCTGCCAGTTTTCAGAAGGTCTCCAAAGCTGTGAATTCTAAATGGTTGAAAAAGCACCATCGCTCATATCCAAACTACAAGCTGTGAGCCAGCTGGCTGAATCAAGAAGATAGCTATAAATTATCAATAACCCAACCCCTGATGTTTGAATTTATTTACAGTATGTTATACTGTACTATGTTTATACTGCACACACACAGCAGTTTCAGCTAATCCTGTTAATCTGTAGTGCTAGTGTTTCATATATATAAGTGTGTATGGGGGGAGGGGTAATTAATCACTGATCGGTTTAAATCAAGATTGGACGCTTTTCTAAAAACATGCTCCAGTTCAAATATGATTTATTCAAGGGAAGTCCTATGACCTTTGCTATGCAGGAGGTCAGACTTGATGATCACAGTGGTCCCTTCTGCCCTGGGAATGTATCAAGATTTTTTGGCTTTCTAATACATGTGTAGTAAATAGAAACAAGAGGAGCTGAAACCCCTGCTTGCATGGGGTGGTTAACAAAATATTTATTTCTGGCAGGTAACCAGAAAGTGTTTAAAATTCATTTGTGATTATTCAAGCATGCTCTTTTGTGGGGGGTTTATATGGGTGTGAAGAAGAAGAAAATTGGGAGTAAGGAACTCTTCCACTCCTTTGCATCCTCAGCATAGGATCTGGGAACAACTGCAGTCTCTGTGCTCCCTCGTAATCTGCTTTAGGATGCTAGCCACACAGAAATAGTTGTGAGGAGTTGGCTGGGGGCAGAATCAGACAAAGAAAGAGATAAATAATCCCTTCTGGAGCCTTCACAAGATTCATGAGCTTCAGCACCACTCCCAGGCCAGGACAGGCCAGCCCCTTTCAGACCCTTTATTAATAAATGGGACTAGTGTTAATGAATGATGGATTGCATGCAGAGCTGGCCAGGAAAATAAAGGACATTTGGGGGGAAATCTTTAGGGGTTTTTTTTTCCTCCAATCAAAACTGACTATTTTCAATCAGCTCTAATTGTAAGAAATGATTTTAGCTGCAATATTGGTCACATTTGGAAGGAGGTTATTGCACTAGGAGGGAAAACTGAAATGCTGTTATATTTGTATTAGTGTAGTGCCTAGATCCCCAATCAGGATCAGGACGAGGCACTGTTCAGACACATACTAAGAAACAATGTGTGCCCCAAAGAGCCTGCAAATCTAGGAAAGATACAACACTCATTGCCAGAGACCAAGGTGTGGGCAAGTCTGACCTCGAGGTTAGAGACAGAGACTGCCCAGCAGGTAGAAAAGACAACATGTGGGAGGGTGAAAAACAGTGGCACAGAGCAGTGAAGTGACTTGCTTAAGGTCAGACAGGAGGTCAGTGGCAGACTCTGGAAAACAGGAACCAGGTCTTCTAATTCCTAGACCACTGCCCACTCCAGACTGTTACCCAAATAACTACTATTGGCATGGAAAAGGAGAAGGGTCGTGGAGCCTTTTTGTTCAGCAGTATTACTGGTTTTCAAAAGCCGATACCATTTTTAGGAGGCCCTCCCCGTGCTACTGCAGCTTTTCACCAAAGTTCCAGTGGCAGACATCATAACAGCAACAATAGACTCAGCAGCAACACAGATGAGAGAATTAAGCAGAACACAAAGGTCCTGAATTGTATTGGTACTAGAATTCACATCCTCTTGAAGGAGAGGGGCCTTATCCTGTAATCTCAAATTAGGCAAAATTCACTGGCCATAGATGTCTATGAGAGTTTAGACACAGAACTACAGAATTTAGGCCTAAATGTTAGCTAAGCTCAGTACAAAAAACCCACCTCTTGAAGTTCATGGTACGTGCTTTACATGATACTCATAATCTCCATACGTGAGAGAGTCAAAGGTTCTCTAGCCTACTCCTGCAGTGAAATTTTAGGGCTAAATATTAAATGTCATAATAATTTGCATAGCAATAGACTCTGATTCATAAACTCAGAATTGTAACAAGTGCAAAATCTAGGCTAGTTTGCAATGGAAAAGGTGCTTATTCAAATAGGTTAACAGTTTTGTTGCTTTGCTCTCCCCTTCCCCCCAACACACACATGCACACACCTTTCCAGGTGCTATCTGGAGGATTTTATCAGAGTAAATTACCACATGTACACACTTTCTTTATTTCCAAAATTTGTCCAACTGTGAAAAATCCCTCTATAGAGTCATTATAAACAGCGTGGGGATTTTCAGCAATTTAGATGGCTGTGGGGTGGATGAACATTCCCTAACCCCTTAAATGGGGAGTCACTGCTGAAAATACTATGTTCTCTGTTATACATCACATTCATGTATTGCCTGCATTCTGGTCAAACAAATCAGTGATTACTTATAGACAAAAAGGTCAGGTTCATTACCTCTTTAATTTACAGAGCAGTCAGAATAGAAAATGTTTCTCATCATGGAGTAACAAATTAATCAATAATTACAGAACTTGCATTAAAAAAGCCTTGGAGTCTCAAAAATTCAATCTGAAATTCAAGCACTGAAGAGGAATAAGATGATACATTGCAAAATAAACAGAAAAGACAAAGAATGTCGCCAAATAAGAAAGAATATGTGCTCCTGTAGGTTTCCATTTTACTATTAAGTGTTTTAAAATCCAGAAATAGAGAGGCCAAATAACAGTAACATCACAACTTTGACTTCTTTAGCAGAGGTATCATTTCAGAGAAATTCTGGGAGTCCAATGTTGTGTTAGCACATAGAACATTCTCTGTCCTAAACAGCACCACAAATGAGAAAAACTAGGCAATTATTGCTTTCATAATGAGCACATCCAACGTCTGGAGGAGAGGGGAAGATCAAAAAACAAAAGACATAATGGAGCTTGTATGAAAAGTCAGGGGCAGAGAACCAAGGTTGTGTGTGGGGGGAGGGGATAATTCCCCCCTACATTCCATAGCAAATTATGGTCCTGTTCTCTGCAGCTTAATTTGACAGTCTTCCCTATGCTTGAGGGAGGGGGCTCAACCTAGAGCCTACTGTAATCAATTAAAAGTCTCATTAATTTCAATGAGCTTTGGATCAGGCCCCTGGAGCAGTAAACTATTTTGATACAGCTTCATGGCTCTGAAGGAAATGTTATTGTTACCATGCTAACACTGATACCCCACGCTCACTAGAGAGCACAGATGGTCAAAATGTTCCCCAAACTCTTTGTTTTTAATTCATTTTTTTCACCAAAATTTCAATGAAAAGGGGTGGGGAAATGATGACATTTTCATGTATTACTTAGTACATTTTTAGCAGCTCTACTACCTCACAGTCTTGCAAGTTGTTGAGCACTCAGATCCTGATTCCACAAATCATTTAAATGTATGCTGCCACAGTTTCAGGATAACTCCCCCTGTTTCCCCCGTCTCCATGGTCCCTTGAGGGCACTCAGAGTTTTTTGCTCCCAGACATCATCTCTTTGGATTCAGACACAGACACCCCCCTAGAGTTTTAAGGCTGGACAGCTCCCAGCAGCAGCCAATCTGCCTAAAAACCAGTGCCTGTACTTTGCTTTCTCTTTGAGGATCCTAAACAGTGTATTGACAGCAGTTACAAGTTACCATACAGCTCTTTCTAAGCAAGCACTTTTATTCTTAAGGTAAAAGCATCACAGAGAAAACATGTAAGAAACAATAAAAGTTCCTATACACACGTGAAAAGCTTACCAGAAGTCCCCCACCAGTTTTATGGGCCCAGAGTACGCCAAAGTCTTTCCAACTCATCCACAGGGTTGGTGATTCCATTCAACATTTGTTGGGTCAGAAAGAAGGTCCAGCGTCAATTCAAGCTCATCCTTTTATACCAAAAGCCTTTCTTTGTCCTAGTCTCTGGAAAACCCAGCTTGAACCAGTTTGTGCAAACCACTCCAGGAGGTGGAACCTCTCGAGTGTTTTAGTCTCAGTGATTCACCTCAATCACCTCCCACTGCGTTTAGTTCCTGTAGGAACTGTGGTAGTGGAACATTACCGTCCATTAAACCACTGGAGCAGAACACAGTTATACATAAACCATTCACAGTTTTATGACAATAGAGTCCCCAGAGATCATTGACTGTGGTTGCAGTATCTGTCACATATGCTTTATGTTATGAATGGGAGTTATCCCCCCGGCTTTATTGGGGACTACTCACCTGGCTTATCATTAATCTCTCGGTGAAGTGCTAGTGTTTCATATGTATAAGTGAACCCTTGCAAAGCAATCTTTGTAAATATGTTCAAATTGCCATCCTATCCCCCAACCTCCAACAGGAGTCTCAATAATATTAATAAAAGAGTAAAGCATGTATGCAGCACTTCAGTGAATTCTTGCCATTAGCCCAAACCATTGTGATGTTAAATTTCACAGTCTGAGGTAAGGATATCTTTTCATCAACGATCTGCAAATTTGCTATGACCGAGTTACGTGCCTTTACCAATTTGGACCAAAGACTTGTGTAATCAAACTGGTTGCTGTGCACTCTCTCTGGCTCTGAAATGCCAGACAATAAGAAGCGTTTTTGGCATCCTCTGTTCTTTTCCATACACAGAAAGCACAGCTTGCATTCATTTACAGTTCCCCTGAAAGCCATCAATACAAGAGACTAAGTCAGGCTCTTTTTGTGAGTTCACCACAAACAAACACCTCAAATCCCTGAGTCACCATAAATCCATCTCTTCCTACTCTGGACTCAGTGGGATAATTGCTGTTTTATTAATCACAAACCCTTAAGAGGTGACCCAGACTACATACATAACTCTCTTGATTTCAGTACATTTCTCCAGGTCCCCTGGATGTAACAGAAGAATACTATTCAGTTAGTATTTGTGTATCTATTTGAGCATGGCTTTATTGAGGCCAATTTTTCTATTAAATCAGGTCAGTGCAAATTAATTGTAACAAATTACATTGTTTCAGAAAGTGTTGCATATGAATACGGTTTGCAGCTGTGTGAGACAGTTGTGAATGGAACATATATTAGATGTAGAAACAACCCTTTTCTGAGAGCCAGTCAAGAGCCTTACAAATTTGAAGCTGTTAGATGTTAGCTGAAACTGGGAGTATGTGGGAAGTAACTTGGAAGAAAGAAATTTAACTGCCTGGTAGCAAACAAAGGCTGATTTTAAACTGACATGCACATGCGCAGGGACTACCATTAGAAACAAAAGGCCGAACCATGTATCATTTGCTTTCCCTGTTACAATAGAGAGCATGATTCTGATCCTATCTGTTTCATTTTTATAAGGTTGCAACACTAGGGCATCTTAGTTGTCCCCAGAATTATCTGCTGTTCTTAGTTATCTTATGCTGCAAGGTGTTGCTACCATCCAACACTCTTATCGTTAGGGCATTTTGTGTCAGATTTTACTTAGTCTGACTTCATGTTTGAAAATGGAGAGGGAAAATTTGTTCAGAAAAACTTCCAGATTTTCCCCTACCTCTTCTTAATCTACAGTTTGAGAATGTGAAAGGCTGTCAAATTTCCTGAAAGCTGGATATGAAACTCTGTTAGAAATACACTCTATACTCTGGGGAAGAGTTATAGAAAGCCCATGTTAGAGTGGACAGGCTTGGAATTCATGCTGCCTCTGGAAGTTTGTACCCTTTCCAGAGAGTAAGTGCCAAACTTGGTTGTTTATAGACCTTTTCTTGGTGTCTTCTTTCCCCTTTTGGGATTTTAGACAAAAATTCAGTTAAAGCTAAATTTTCAAAGAGTGTTAACACCTTTCATGTACAGAAAGTGACTGTGACTGCTACTGGCTTTATTTGTGAACTGGTACATGGGAAGAATACACACAGCAGTCATCCAGCCCCAGAAAAAAACATCACAATCTTAATTACCATCTTAGAAAACTGTTCACATAGCAAAAGCCATGTTACAATAATGTGGTTTAGAGACAAATCAAAGGAGGCGGGGGTGGAGGGGAGTCACAGCTAAGCTTTCAATTCAGGGTTTATGTCTAAAAACCATCCTCTTTTGATTTAGTAGGAAAAAAATGTGCTCAGTAATCACACTGATGGACATTTGCTGCCGCAACTTCCACCCTCCCACCCCACCTCCAGAAAGACTGTGTGTGTAGTCACGGCTTTACCGCCCTGACTGGAGAAATGCAACTGAACGGTATCCTCTCCCCTGAAGAGTGTGAAAGCTTTCTTGAGACTGAAGTGAAAATTGAAGTGTAAGCTGGTGGAGGGTCAAAGCATGGGCCAACTAGCCAGGATTCATAGATTCCTAAGGCCAGAAGGGTCCACTGTGATCATCTAGTCAGACCTCTTTTCTGACACTTGCCCCGGAATAATTTCTAGAGCAGATCTTTTTGGAAAATAGCCAATCTCGATTTAAAAATGGTAAGTGATGGAGAATCCACCATGACTCTTCCTAAATTGTTCCAATGGTTAATTACCCTCACCTTTAAAAATATACATCTTATTTCCAGTCTGAATTTGTCTAGCTCCAACTTCTGTAGTCTAGCTTCAATCTTTCTCTGCTAGATTGAAGACCTCATTATTAAATATTTGTTCCTCTTGAAGATACTTATAGACTGTAATCAGGTTACCCCTTAACCTTCTGTAGTGAAGATAAATAGATTGAGCTTTCTGAGTCTATCATGATAAGGCAGGTTTTCTAATACTTTATCATTCTTGTGGATCTTCTCTGAACCCTCTCCAAGTTATTAACCTCCTTCTTGACTTGTGGGCACCAGAACACAAAACAAGATTCCAGCACTGTCACACCAGTGCCAAATACAGAGGGAAAATAACCTCTCTATTCCTACTCAAGATTTCTCTGCTTATGCATCCAAGGATTGCATTAGCTCTTTTAGCCACTGTCTCACACTGAGAGCTCATGTTCACCTGATTTTCCACAATGACTACCCCTCCCGCCCAAAATAATTTTCAGTCACCACTTCCCTGGATAGTATGCCCCATCTTGTAAGCATGGCCTACATTCTTTGTCCCTAGGTGTATATGTTTATCTTTAGCCACATTAAAACACATGGTTTCCTTGCACCCAGTTTACTAAATGATCTAGATTGCTCTGTATCAGAGGGGTAGCCGTGTTAGTCTGGATCTGTAAAAGCAGCAAAGAATCCTGTGGCACCTTATAGACTAACAGACGTTTTGGAGCATGAGCTTTCGTGGGTGAATACCCACTTCCTCAGATGCATGTCATCTGAATCAATGACCTGTCCTCTTTGTTATTTACCACTCCCTCAACTTTTGGGTCATCTGCAAACTTTATACCACTTATGATTTTGTGTTTTCCTCCAGGGCATTGATAAAAATGTTAAGTAGCGTAGGGCCAAGAACCTGTTTGACTTCTATTCCTAGCTCTGCTGGGGACTATCTGCAGGAAACAGGACAAGTCATTTTGTTTCTCTGTGCCTGTTTCTCCTTCAACAAAATGGAGATGAGGATAATAATGCAACCTGAGAATAGCATTGTGTTTTATCTGAATCCAACATTCCTGATTGTTCACCACGACCATGAATTGCCTTGCCCAGAAAAAAAAACAAAACACTCTCTAGCTGTCTCTTGCACTTATTATTACTATTTGTTTTAATGTCAGTTCATCCATATGTTAATTATTTTTTAATATTAAATACTCTAATCCCATACTCACTACTAAATATTGTAATCCCACATTCACTGTATTGACCAGTATTCGTCGCATTCCTGCTAGTTATTAAATTTATTTTCTCGCCTGCAGAGTTTTGCAGGTCTCTGAGGTACATGATTCTCTGATCCTTCTTCTCCACAGTGCAGATCCTAATCCATGTAGAGTGTCTTCCACAAGATTTGGAAAGAGGGAAACAATCCTATCCAGGTGGGGACTCCGAACTGCCATTTATTTCCCTTTCAGGCAGGATTCTGTGGGTTCAATTTCCTTTGCTTAAAACAGGCAGAGGAGACAATAGGGCCCTTACACCCTGATCCAGCAAAGCACGTACTTTGATTTCAAAGAGACTTATGCACATGCTTAAGTGCTTTGCTGAATAGGGACGGAATTAAGCACATGCTTGTATGCTGAACAGGTGCCTTCATTTGCACATTATGCCCTATGATTTTCGAAACTTTGACCTGTTTAAAAAATTGGCTTCTGTTTCAACAATCCCATTGTAATTTCACAAAATCTGTTAGGTCACCTAAAGATCTCTTCTCTTCTGGAAAGAATACGGTAGCTTGAAAGTGAACAGGAAAAGTTTTTGGCAGACATTTTACAGTCTATCCTCATACAGAGTGGTCTCTAGGTACCTAAAAGACTGTCAAGATGGTGAAAGATAGTTCTGAAGTTATACCTGTGAATGCACTGGAAAAATCTCAAGATACCTTTTTTAAGCACGGGTACTTCAGAGTGATCATTCTGCCTCAGGATGTTTGTATCATTCTAGTCAAGTTCTAAAGTTCTTTGTTTTTAATGAGGTTTTCATTGTTTGCCTCATCCTTTTGCAATTCTGGAGAATAACTCAGTAGCAACTGAACATTCAAGCCTTTATTATTCTTACATTTAAAATTCAAGAAGTGAAATTCTCTCAACTCTGGTGCAGGATTTACGTATATTTAATATGTACAAATACAGAGCCACATAGTCTTGTTTCAGAGCTATATGTATATTTGAAGCCAAAATATTACTACTATCTTTAATTGTAAAGCCGTAGCAACTAGTGACCCTACTAAAAGAAATCAGATTGTGTGGGGCAATGTACACACAGATAATTAAAAGACAATGGCCAAGAATCTGTCCTCCTAAAAAATACTCTATCTACTGTTTTAGAATAAAATATAGCGTCATTGCTATAGCCCTGAAGGGACTACCCTGAGTGAAAGTGGATTGAAGGAAGGTTACTACATTTTCCATCTTGCATTAACTTGGACTGCACTGATACATATTGTTCACTGCCTTTTCATGAAAAGGGAAGAGGTAGAATACATTCCCATGGTTTGCAGAATTTTTTCCAACATATCCTGCCAGTACTGTCCCACTGTTTCTCCAGAATGGGATTATGTCCATTCTTCCACATTCTTTTCAACCCATTCATATACTGTAAATATATATTTTTCACATCAAACATTTCAGTGAACCCGAAGTCTGAATTTACCCTTAATATATAGAGTTTGTCTACCCAATGTTGTTGATGTTGCCCTTCCATAACAACTATCACTTGCATTAGTTACTAGGTCAAGTATGTATATTTGGAGCATCTCAGGCAGTACCATTAAGCTTTTCTCAAACTCTCTCTTTCTCTCTCTCTCTCTCAGAGGCACAGGGAGAGTTTATTTCCCCCCAAGGGCTTCAATTTTGTGCTCATGATAAATTTGCATGTGCGTGCATTGAGGGCCCCATCAAGTATCTGCATTCTCAGATTGCGTCAGAGGCAACATCATTTAGAATATAGATGTTCATCGCATGGCAATGTCAACAGAAGAGCTGGTTGAAAGTTTTCCATCAAAACATTTTACACAAAATGAATTTTTGATATAACAGAAATTCCTCCCTTCCACTCCCCCCAAAAAAAATCCATTTTGCTTCCCCAAAAAATATCAGATTTGACATCACCCAACATTTTTTCAGCATTCTGAAAAAAGTTAATTTTTAATGAAAAATCAAAAAAATCTACATTTTTTTCTGAAAAAATAAAATCCCAAAGAGCTCTAGTTAACAGGTGAAACAAGAGTAGTGGCAGAATAGCAAGCAACATGTGGGTATCGGTGACAGTAGATACATATGTACATCTGAATGGGCCACAAAATAGAGGACATTTTAATATAACAGGAAAAAATGAGTGATACTAACTTGAACATCGTATTTTTTCTCTCCTGCCCTCTTAAGGATATTATATTAAACTCTGGATCTTGTTCATGTTTACAGAGAGTTCAGCAGGAAATAAGTAACCACGTCATATTATAACTGTACATGGGGTAATCGGTATAACCTGCTGTACAATCTCAGATTTATTTTACATTTTAAAAGAATGATTTCACCGTCAAGCATGGCTTTGTGGTATCCCCACTCACTGTGGACTACTTTCTATAGTCCTGAACACACCTCCCTTCTCCCAGGGAGTGACTGCACCTCTCCCCCCCTACCCCTTTGCCAGCTTCCTGGCTTTATATAGTCTCTACCTCTTCCTGCCCAGCTGAGCCTATTCTACTTACATCCCTGGCTCCTCCTTCAGATGCAGCCCGGGGAGCTAATTGGCCTAGCTGACCAACTTAAAGCTTTTAAGACTTGTGTGGGGTGGACACCCCATCACAGATCCCCATGTATAATGGAGGTAGAGAGGAACTAAATGACTTGCCCAAGGTCACTCAGCAAATCGACAGAAGTGGAATTTGAAGCAAGATCTCCTGACTTCAAGTCCTGTGCCTTGACTACAGGACTTATTGGGGCTTCTTCACTTACCTACACATCATTAAAACAAACTCAGTAAAAAAAAATGCTTTAAAACTAATACAATGGCAGCTTTCAACAAGTAGCTTTTGGCACATCAGCAACTGCTTTGACATCACTGAACCCATTAGGGCATACACAGACTCTAGCAGCTTCTTCTGAAGCCAGCCCACTACAGTGATTTTCTCTAGATTATTTCATTCCCTTTCAGAACAAACGTGCTAGTCGGCCTGTATGCTGCAGAGGAAGGTCAGAGTAGTGGCCCACGTGCTGCTGCTCTCAGTTCTTTCTTCTCAGTCAAGGAAAAGTAGCTTGTTTTTTAAGTTCACTGGTACAAAGATATTTCCCTGCCTAAGTTCTTCCTAAAATTGGCTTCAAGCAGGATCATCTACTGTAGCCTTTTACAGTGCAGCAAGATTGATTTAATTATCCCTAAACTACCCTTCACAGATGGGTGTTGGGGCTGGCCTTGAATCTCCCCCACAAAGGAGATTCCCCACCAGCTCTGTTAGGAGCCTGTTCTTGGCTTAACTTTTCTAATACCTGTAAAGTTTCTCTTGCACTTTCCCTGCTACTACTTAACTTCATTACTTCACGTTCTTCCAAGTCAGAAGGGGTGTTAAATGAAGTTGTTATGAACCCAATCCTTTTTCTAATCACAGCATATAGTATTTCCCAGCTTGATTTCATAGGTCCCACTAAATCTACTAAAAACCCAGGACAGCAAAGTTTGCTACCACCAGTAATTCAGGCCAGCAGAGCTGTGTGAATAAATTTTAAAATAAGTCATACTGGCTGGCCTAACCCTTAGAGCAGTGTTTCCCAAACTTGGGACACTGCTTGTGTAACGAAAGCCTCTGGCAGGCTGGGCTGGTTTATTTATCTGCCCCGTCCAAAGGTCCCGCCAATCGCGGCTCCCACTGGCTGCGGTTCACTGCTCCCTCAGCCCGTGCCGCTTCCCGCAGCTCCCAGTGGTCTAAAGAAGTGAACCGCAGCCAGTGGGAGCTTGGGAAACACCACCTTAGAGAAATGTATTCATACGAAAAGCAGTAAGGAAAGCAAGAGTTTAATTTAATTGTCTAGTCTTTTGATAAGAGATTGAAGATAGGAGTTCAAGGTTCTATTCTCATCTTTCCCACTTTCACTTTTTGACCTTGGACAAGTCACTAAGGACTTTGGCCCTGATTCAGTGAACCATCCCTGCTCCGCAAAGCAATTATGTATATGCTTAAATGTAAGCATGTGTTTAAGTCTCATTTCACTTTCCATAACACATGCTTCAGTGCTGTGCTCAATATGGATGGGCTCCAGCAAATGATTCCGGGTCAGATTTTTAAAACGCATTATCTTGTTGCTTAAGTCCTATTGAAATCAATAGGCATAAGGTACCTAAATACCTTTAAAAATCCAGACCTAAATGCTTTGATAAATCGGGGCTTTCCGTACTACTAAAATCAGTAGGAGTGGCAAGAACTGGACACTTGGGTCAAGATTTTTCCCAGTACCTAGAGATGCAGATAAGTGCCTAATGGGATTTTCCAATGAGAATGAGTTGCCTAGGCACATCCGAAAATCCCACTAGTCACCTACATGCACCTTTTGGTGCCTACATACCTGTAAAAATCTGACCCTTAATTTTTCTGTGCCTGAGTTTTCACAACTCCACAATGGCTATGAGAGAAAATATTTACTCCATATGGCTGCTGTCAGATTTAACCAGCTTAATTTTGTGAAGCACACAATGATGTTCAAAAAAAGACATTTAGCACTCTGCATCTGTAGGGTTTTATTAAATTCCATACATAGATTAATCTCTCTGCTATCATGTCCTCCCTTTTCCTTCGTATCTTGTCACTAAGGGTTCGATTGTCATGGCTGTTCCATAGCCACATAGTGGAGCCAACACTTGATTTTACAAATTACATCACTACTGAAAGAAGGCACAATTCAGAAAGGATTAGAAATCTAAGAAACACAATCCAAGCATGGGAACAATCATGATGATGACCCTATAAAGATGTTTTTTGTTGAGGTAGTTAGACGTTCATGTTAAAGCAATTCCAGAAACTAGACAGTTAATATGTTGAAAAATCTGTAAAATATGCAATTTATTACTAGTTCAATCTGGGCATGAGGAATGTCAAGAATTAATTTATTTAAAAAGTAATGCATTCATTCCCCCTATTGGAGATGCTAAACGGTTTGTGTTCATGGAATGACAATAGCAGTGATTAATGTTAATTTTATTATTTTGATTACATGTATAGTAAGTATTGTTAATGGAATACATCACATAATTGTTCTTTTTATTAGTAGTAGAATTGCACTTACATGCCAGAATAATCCTTGTCATCCATCCAAACATCCTTTAATCTGCTCTTCAGTGTTGTTACTATAGCTCAGCATTGGCATGAAAATAAATGAAAGATTTTAATTTTTAAAGTACCACGTTTGGTGAGATATTAGACAGGGATTATTATGCACTGAAGTATCACTTGGATTTCCTTAACAAATGCTAAATCTTCTGACCTTAAAGTCTGAGTCATTTAGTCTAGATGCTTCTATTTAATCGTAGATTATAAGGACATTGGGATCTGAAGATAAGCCCAATGGAGTTGCAATGCATGGAAAGACAGAGGAGGATTTGGTCCCAAACCAGCAATCTGACTGACTTTGAACGCCAGCATCCTTCTCCTGATCATCTCTCTAGAAAATTGTTTGCAACAATGTGTCTTTTGTCCACTCCCAAACTCTTCAACCCGGTAGCAGCGTAGCACCAGCTGGTGTTCTAATCAATCTGTTTGAAATATTTTCCAATATATAATCATTAACTACTTAGATGCCAGCTGACAATACTATGCACAGTACACATCCGACAGTGATAGATTCAGCTCTTGGAGATCCATATTGATTGCAGATTGGTTTGTTTCAGTGCTAAATCTAGCCCCAACAAATGACTGAAACACTGCTCTAAACCATTAATCAGCTGAGATACCTATAAATCTGTACAAAGTAAAAAAAAATGTGCAATTAATCGGCAGCATTTACCATGAATGGCTCCATGCTTCTGAAGGTCACAGTACAGTTGTCTGCAACTCTCCACCTCTTCTGCTGAGATGCAGCAATACAAAGAGAAATCCGTTTGAATATTTATACACTGTTCAAAAATATGACAGGCGACACAGAAAGAAATATCCAGACAAATTTGAGGCATCAGCAATATACTGAAACCAGGATTTCTGTAATAAATTATGACCTGTCAAACTTGCCTCAAGGAGTCATGAACAACTGACAACAGACAAGTCTGAGAAGGAAACATCAAGAAAAAAAATTCAGATGTCCTAATGTCATTAAGAAGAGGTGGGGGATAAACGCATCAGATTTTGAGAAGTTTGATCAAGGAAATAATTCTTTAGAGCCCTACTTCAAAAATCAATAAATAGTTATTTGAAATATTGTCCAAATCTCATAATTATTCACAAATTATTTGTCCACCCTTGTAGAAGCTGGATGAATAATGAAAAAATATATTCACTGAATAATTTATTTAAAAATATGATGTTCTACAAAAGAAAATTCTCAGTGACTCCTATTCAACCAGCTTTCTTGATGGAAGTGAACACTGTACTCCTTATTCAGAAAAGACTTATGCCTTGTTTACACTTAAAAGTTTCCCAGTATAGCTATCCTGGTGTAGCTCTACTGGCAAAATGTTCTTAGTGGAAACACAGTTATACTGGCAAAAAAAGGCTTTTGTTGCTATACTTGGTTCTGGTTCAGCATGGCAAATGCACTTATTTGACAGAATAACTGCATCTGTACAGGGCTTTGGCTACCATTGCTCTGTCGTAAAAAAGTCACACTGCTAACTGACATAGATATGCTGGCTAAACTTTGAAGTGTCAACCACACAACCCGGAGAGCCACTGGAAGACACTGCCCTTAAGGTGGAGCTGACCTTTAGAAACTGTCTCCTTAAAACAAGCTAATGTGTGAAAGTCTTTCAATAATGAGTTGGCCACATCCCAGGCTTTCCTCACCACTTCAGCCCTCTACCATCTACTGATGTATCTCATGTGTCTGAAGTGTTTGTCTGAACTATGTTGCATTCTGTGTGCCCAGGGGCATGGATCATGTTCGTTCAGAGAGGACCGCAGTGCACAAAACCAACAATAATGCAACCTAAACCAGTGACAAGTGCATGACATTAACCCAGAGTGCGTGTAGCAGGAAAAAAGGGAGCAGAGGAGAAAAAGGTACATTTTTAAAATTTCAGAGCTGTGAAAGGTAGAAAGTATCATTTTTACTATATAGTCTAGCAATCAGGAGCTTAACGTCTAATCAGATTCTGAGTCCCAACAGTTTCAATACATTCTTAAGCCCTCAGCTTCCAAAAACTTACACGTTTGCTTATCTTTACGCACTGTGAGTAGTCTCATTGACTTCAATGTATGTCTGTACAGGATCAGCTTCTCAAGCATCTGTGGGATGAGAGTTCTCAGTATTTAGCAAAATTAGGTACGAGCTGAAAAACAGAAACCCAATTCAAAACTCTTTATGAGGTTGCAGGAGGCCAATACCCATCAGCAGCCTCCCCAAGCAGAATTCTTACTGGTGATCAGGGACTATGGGGATTAGTGTAATATAAATAGATTAGATAAAATCAATTAGACAAAATCAAATGACAGATATACAGCTGTTTGTCTCTCTGTGATAAATAGTAATTCTAAGGTACTGGCACCAAGGCTATTTATGGTTGAACAGAAATATGTTTTAATGGGAAATCAGGAAAAGCCACATTTGCAGATGTATGTATATGTGTGAGGAAAGGAAATGTGCTGGTAAATACAGAAGAGACAATACAAAATTCTAACAAATTTCAAATCTGACTCCGATGATGTCTGTTATCTCAGGTAAGAGGACCTTAGTGATTGATAGAATTTGTGTTCCAAAGGAGTAGAAGGACATGTTCAGAAGCATCAAGCCCCATGATGGATTTCTCTTATCTTGGGTTAGCATGAAATAAGAGACAAGTCATTTCAATGCAGACAGCACTGATTTAATGTGTTTGGACAACTGCCCGAGTCAGCTACATGAAAACAGAAAGGCTCTAGGACCCCTCTCTTTATGGAATGACAGGGCTTGTCCTTGGCATGATGTTGGAATCTACCAACCAGCCTTCAGTATCGCTGAAGATGAATGAGAATATAAAAATGTAGACATTTCTCAAATATTGACCTCTTCCTGCAGACCCTTACTTACATGAGTAGTAAGGGATTAAAGATCCAGTCCTGCACATCCTTACTTACACAAGTGTGTCCCATTAACTTAACAGAACTACTCAGATGGTTAAGGGTTTACAGGATTGGACCCTTGCTCCCAAACCTGTAGTTAGTTAACATATAAAAGACTTCATTTCATATTTATTAGAAGAGATGTACAGAAATACTGCTGATACAGCACGAGCAACTGATATTAATTAAGGCAAGTGTTGACATAAGAAAGTGATTTGTTTCAAAGAAATCTATGGAGAAAAATACAAACATTTATTTCCTTGCCTTTCTTTGTTTGGATTCTTATAAAGTTTATTTCTTGAATTTAAAAACAAATGAGTTTTAGGTATTTAAAAAGAACTAAAATTTATACACATCTGTAAACAACACAAGGAATATAGGGTGGGAGTCTGTCTACAAACATTTCAGCGGCTTCTAAATTTTACCACACTTGTTTTTTATTCCCTTTTAATAACATTCATGTGAGCTAAGGTTTATTGATACCAGTGTTGGCAGAAGATAAGTTTCAAGTCTGTTAACACACATTTATTGTGTGGTTAAATTATATTTATTTTAATTGAAATCAGGAAACAGAAATTGTACCATGCAACTTAGGTTACCTCCTCATACAACTTGCAAATTTGTATACAGAAGTATATAGTGAGTACCTGAAGGAATACACTCAGCAAATGCTTTAGAAGCAGCCCCAGATCAAAATTTTGCTCCCACAAAACCTCAATCCAACCATTTCAAAGAGTGAACAAACCAGTACAATCACAGTCCATGCCATTTCTGAAGAGGAAAATGTGCTATATTCTTCCAATAAGTTACCTGTTGCAAACTGTTCATCCAACTTTAATATTAAGTTCCCCTGTTTTGAATAAACTACATCACCTCAACTGAACAAGAGCAAAAATTAACATTTATTACAAGCAGGACATGTGCTTATCAGGTACAACATCCCACCTACACTCCTGTAAAATTTTAATCATAAATCTAAAGTTTCTTTAGGTCTCAATCCACTCCCAAGAGCAAGTAACCAGGCAAACATGGGAGGAATCTTCCCAAACAGGCTAGAGAACAGAAGCAAAGGTATCTGTGACTGTTACTGTTGCTCTTGGACCCCCATACAACAAAACACTTAATAGGATTCCTCAGGTGCTTAACATTATGCACATGTTTAGGTGTTTTACTGGTTCAGTACCTTTAGACCACTATAGTTCTTACCTTTCTCATGCTTTGCCACCAATAACAGGATTTGTGGACAGTCAGTGGACCTGTACAGCTTATATCTTTTCCCCCATTCCTTTTCTTCATTCTTCCTCCACACCTAGTCATGACCCATCAGCTCCATGGGGAAAGCCATGGAAGTCCCTCATGAGCTTTGCTGTGCACAGGGGACACATGCAACCAGGTCATACCAGCCAGTTCCACTGGCTCCTACTCTCCAAAGCCCTGCTCTGACAACTACTAAACCCGGCCCACAAGAGGATGCAGGAAGTTGCACCTAGAAGCTGGAGAATCTATGTTGTTTTCATTATGTCCCAACTCTGTTAACACCTGTCAGAGTGGCATCTTCCTTCTCATAGAGGCTGCACTGGAGTCAGGGGCAGCTCTAAGCATTTTGCCGCCCCAAGGATGGCAGCATGCCTGCTGCCCTCTCGGCGACCGGCAGAGCGCCCCCCGTGGCTTGCCACCCCAAGCACGCGCTTGGCATGCTGGGGCCTAGAGCCGCCCCTGATTGGAGTGAAACAGCATAAAATGACACAGATTAATTGCAAGAAAATACAGGGTTATATTCCCAAAGGAGTCGATGCATCCACACTGATGTCATTAAAACAGAGGATGTGCATCTATCATAATTTCAGCACAATACTTTGAAATGTTATCATAAATTGGCTATTATTGAAGCAAGGGCACTGTTAAAGCATTTGAAAAAGTATAGCACCTAGCCAAAAACCAAAGGACCACACTGTCAAAATACCAACTCACCATTGCAGAGATAACACAGTAGGTGTTCTGACAGTAACGAAGGAGCAAGATGCCAGACCCAGTAGAAAGAATATTGTTGGA
Source organism: Gopherus flavomarginatus (assembly GCF_025201925.1). Classification (NCBI taxonomy): domain Eukaryota; kingdom Metazoa; phylum Chordata; order Testudines; family Testudinidae; genus Gopherus; species Gopherus flavomarginatus. The sequence goes on along the minus strand of NC_066628.1, from coordinate 41,093,079 downwards.
AGTTAGCTAAGGCATCAACACACATTCTATAGCATTTACCAATTACCTACACAGGCCTTAGAAGCACTCTCTTTCTCTGTAGGCATAAAATCAAAACTGCTGCAAAACAATTTAAACTTGCAAAGGCACATTAAAGCAGAGCATAAAAATGGACGGTCAGAATCAAGATGCATGGACCTGGGCAAAGGCCAGAAATCAATCTAGACTGTACTACCTAAAAAAAGGAGATCTGGAAGAATATGAAAAGTATGGAAGATCATTAATCTTGCATGTGACTTGTGAGCAAGGTGCATGCGATTCTGAATCCCATTAAGGAGATGATGGAGAAAAAATGGTTGTTCATCTGAATCACATTTGTCTAAGTGGTAGAAATTGGTGTGAGATTTTCCTTTCACAGGAAGAACCAATTTGATAAGGCCGGAAAGTGCACGGACATGCAATAGCATATGCATTAGTGATGGTGTTTATAATGCAGCTGAAGGTGTTTCAGAACTCTGGGGACATAGGTGCAAGACTGTCAAGCTCCTAATGAAATCAGTGACTCAAGGCTCAATTCTGACAGATATTAACATTGAAAATATAGAAAAATGCCACTTTCAGATGCTTTCAGGCTCCTCTACAATGATACTACTAATATACTAGTAAATTCCTGGGAACTCTATTCTCAGGCTCCCAACGTTATCTATAACCATAGACCTGATTTTCTTCTTGCGTACACAATTTTACCTCTATCAACTCCAGTGGAGTTACTCCCGATTTACACGAAGTTAAGTGAGAGGACAATCTGGCACTGTATGACTACAACATCAATATCGATTCACTATTTAAAATGTGAGGCCCCAAGCTTGCTCTAGAGCAGTCAGTTGCAGCAGAATTGAGCCTCAGCTTTGTAAAAATTAATTCATAACTGTTAATCAGTCTCTTTGAGGATATGGAGGATTCCTAATTAAAATGGCCATGCCACTTGCCTGATAGTCCACTCTCACTCTCCCATCCAGCAGACTTCCAACTTTGAACCTACACTTCCCTAATGCTGGATAACAATAAGTCATTTTCCTGTTTACATAGATACTACATATGGAATTAACCCCCTGTTTGTAGGGCCTTTGCATGCAGGTAACATTCTGCAATCAAAAAGAAATGCAATTATTTTGTCTTTGATACTGCAGTTAGAGAGAAGGTTCTTGGGAACTTGGAGTTGAGCATCCAGATCTCACTCAGGAAAAACTCTTGTCTACTGAACATTTAATAGTGATTAGAACTGATAGAAAATTTTCACATTTCAAACATTTTTTTAATTAAAAAAATGAAATATACTTTTTTGTGGAAAATGTCCTGTTTTTCAACCATGTGCATGGCTAAATGAAACTTTTCAAATTTACAAATTTTCAATGAAAAATAGTTTAAAACCCCCCAAGAAAAAATGTGCCCCTTTAAAAGAAATAAATAAAACCTGTGCTGATAGTGATTTTACTGTGATGGTAGAAGACTTTAATGGGACTTACATCTGCATAAATAGCTCAAGAGACATCCCAGAGACTGTGTCTACAGTAGACTTTATCTTTTTAAAGGAAATTTCCCATCACTGCACCACCACCAGTGGTAGCAATCATGGGTTCACACATTTAGAAATGGGTTTGGCCTTTTTACTAATCATCTCACCCTGTCCAGAGCATCTCTAAACAGCAAATGGTAAAAATACCAGTGGCAACCTGAGCCCCCTCCACATTAGCACTCCTATCAGAGGAAATGCAATGTGGGAGATTTCCCACTTCTCCACCAGTCCTAACACTTGTCTTCACTGTAACTTGGCCATCCCTCTAGCTCTTCCAGGACAATCCCGGCACAATATAATGTTCAACCTCCTGTATCCTAGTGGTCTCAAATTGTTCTTGTTTGGGTCACTAGCCATTCAAGCTTGAGTTGATTTAGTTGGGGTTGGCCTTGCTTTGAGCAGGGGGTTGGACTAGAACCTCCTGAGGTCTCTTTCAACCCTAATCTTCTGTGATTCTTTGAGTTAGATTTATTTTTGGTTATAAGATAATAACTGACGTTTCATCTTTTTGAGGAGACCATTATGAGATGAGGGTACTCCTAAAGAGGGAAGGGAAAGAGCAGTGAGACAGTCAGTGCTACATAAAGATACACTTGGAGATAAGGGGAAATGGCAGAAAGACTAAGGTGGGATTCTACACAAGTGAGAAAGCTCTTGGAGTTCAAAGCAAGAAGAATCTAAGTACTGTCCCCAGAACAATCCAACTTGATGTCTCCCATAAGTGATAGCACAAGCCATATAGATACAGTAATCAGTTCGGGCAAATGGCTTTTGTCCAGAAGAACCCAATATTTTTCTCCAAAGTGGAGTTAACTATCACTGATTGATACATTTTACATAAAGATTTAACAGTGTTTCCTGAAACATGGTATATATGACAAATGAGTAGGTGTAGATGCTTTCATAATTCATCGTAAATACATTATGGTTATTGTTCTGCTGCCACAGTCTGCAAAAATATTAACAATAAGTGAATTTTGATAGAAAGGTTGTGGACATGTTTGAGCAATTTTATTCTATTTATAATACACACTAGAAGTAACATAAAACCAGCTATCAATGTTTAATAAATGTTTTGGAAACACAAGTTATAAATTATGAATGGATGACTATATATGCCATATAAAATATGTATAAAGTTTTCTGGCTATTGCTAATCTTATGCTAACCTGCATAAGAAACCATTAATAACAAAGTGACTAAAGATATAAAAGTTTCCAGACATGTTCAAGAAGCCATTTTTTATTAAACAAGTAAATTTTAAAATTAAGTAAATGCAATTATATTCGTTGCTGATATATTATCATTGTTTAAATAGGCCATTCATTATGAACTGCATACAGATACTGCATATGGTAAATGATGTATTTTAAAATAGCAGAGACATTCTAATTGTTGTGATATTTATTATAAAGAGGAAAACATCTCTGTGTTCCCAATAAATGTTTTGAGGAAAGCCAATGGCATGATTTTTGTGGACCATTCTAAGAACACTGTCTGAGCACACTGTTCTTTCTGGCGGAGAAAGAGTTAATAAGCCTAATATCAGTGACAAATTAGCCCTCCACCATATCGATTTTCTCCATTAACACTATGAATTTTGAATGGATATTAATTTTTTATTTTCACCTATTATTCTAAGAGAAGATCAAGTCAGAGGTACAACTTAAAGTTAGAATCCAGCCTTCTGTATGCCAAAAAACAGTTTTTATTAGACTTAGCTGCAGCCAATAAAGATGTTCTCATTTGCATATGTGAGATCATTAATTAACATTGTTCCTAAACTGAGTATTGCTCACGTCAGAGGAAGAAAACAATAGAAAATTTCTTTCACTGAGTCATCATATGACTGTTGCTAGCCAGAATTCCTTTCTTGTACGTAACACCACAAAACGTTCACGCTTACATTATTGAAGCATCATATGCAGAGCTGTGACATGCACTTCACATTAAAATCAATGCAAATAAAACTTAGCGCAAGTCTTTGGCATTCAGAGGGCTAGATTCTACCTTTCTCCACAGTCCTGAGTACAGGGTGATATGCAAGTTGCACCAGGTCAGGAATAGCACCAGGAGGCTTTGTGACACAGAGGCACAATCTATTTCTTTCTTGCTCTTTGAGAAGATGGGTTTGTCATTTGCTACTGGTATATGCCACCAGAAAATCAAAGTATGCCAGCAAGCCAGTTCTGCTGCTCCACCCCTTCTCTGCCTCTCCCCACCCATCTGCATTAAGTGAGAAATAAATGCATACACAGAGTCCTCTGACTTCTACATGCCTTGGGGATATGGAACAGCTTCCGTATAAGGAGCTCAGAAAAGAGACTACTAAGAGGGGATTGATAGAGGTCTATAAAAACATGAATGGTGAGAGAAAGTGAATTAGAAGTGTTTAGTTCTTCACATAACCCGTGAATCAGGGGTCACTTGATGGAATTAGTCAGCAGCAGGTTTAAAAAGAAACAAAAGGAAGTATTTCTTCACACAATGCACAGTTAACCTGTGGAACTCATCGCCATGGGATGCTGTGAAGGCCAAAAGCATAACTGGGTTCAAAAAAGGATTAGATAAGTTCATGGAAGATAGGTCCATCAATGGCTACTTGCCAAGATGGTCAGGAATGCAACCCCATGCTCTGGCTGTCCATAAACCTTGAATTACCTGAAGCTGGGACTGGACAATATAGGATGGATCTCTCAAAATTCCTGTATTCTGTTTATTTCCTCTGAAGCACCTGGCACTTGCCAGTGTTAGGGATAGGATACTGGGCTAGATGAACCAATGGACTGACCCAGTATGGACATTCTTATGTTCTTAAACAACAGTCCAGGTCAATGCTACACAGGCATAATGGAGTTCTATGAATGTCATAGAAAATAAAAACAAGCAAAGTTAAAGCAAGGGAAATTGCCTTTGTTTTCTGTATGAAAAAAACTTAAAAATGCAACACTGTGTGCACAACATATTTTTGACTAGGCTTTATAGTGGATTAGGAGAGGCTTGATATTCAAAATTTAGTCTCTTTATGTCCTTCCAGTGCTAATATACTTCATTAAACTTTAAAATAATTCACTTCAACACTTCGAAAGGGCTCAGTCTTCAACACAGAGACAGTGGCATGCCCCCTCTGAAAGCTTTTTGATCTGCCTTCGGTAAAATTTTCAACAGTTTTCAGTCTTTGTGTTTTAAGTTTTTATAAGTACTAATCCACCTCCAGTGTGTGCTTGTCACTTCCATCCATTATGCTCTGCCTGGACTCTTAATGTCAGCAGGAGATGTGAGCTGTTGCTCCAGAAACTCAAAGCATCAGGAAAGTTTTGATTTGCTGCCTTGTAATACATTTATTCCTTTCCCTCCTACTTCTCATCCCCCACATAGTGTCCCATGATATTATTAGCTGGGATGCCAAATGGATACAATAATTGGAAACACAGGCTCTGATTTTTGTTTTTGCCAGGGGGTACTTGAGTCCCAGAGCACCCATGGAGTCAGCACCTATGAATCGCTGTATACTAGTCTAATCATTCCATCTTCCGGTTTCACTGTGCACCATGTATGTGCTCCTGCCACCTACTGGTGCCATTATAAAATGTTAGTTTAAGGCAACGTAACTTCCCATAGACATCTTTAATAACATTTATCACATAAACAAAACCTACTGTGGCTTGTGGGTGCTGAGCACCCCCTATTTTTTTCAGTGGGTGCTTGATCTCTAAAGCGATCATGGAGTTGGTGCCTATAATTGGAAGGGACTTAATCAAACAGAGCCGAAGTTAGTTCAGTTATACACAGTAATTGGGGAAGAGTTCATAAATATAAAGTTTCATTCTAATCTGATCTGTTGACTGCAGTCTTCCAAATACTTACACAGATGTTTAATTTCACTTAACTCAGTGCCTTCAATAAGGCTACTTTTATACATAAAGTTATACACATGTGAAAGTATTTGCAGGATCAGGGTCATAGTGATTCATCTTTAATATCCTCTGTTCAAACCTGACATGGGTGAATGTGCTAAATCAAAAGGTGCACACCTACTCTATATAATTACAAATTATGCTCCCAAGTGTGTCTTCACTTATTCAGTACAGAACATGGATATTTACATAATTTAAATGAAAGCTGCCTAATGCATCTCTCAAATTAAAATTATACCAGTTCTGTAGCCTCCCATCTGGATTATAGAGGGGAAACTCTATTCATGTTCTAGTTATGTGAAACCAGCGTACAGCTCAGAAAAGTGTCGGGGAGAGAGCCAAAAGGGGTGGGAAAGACACAAAACGAGCATTTTGCACCTGTTCCCTGCCTGGAAAAAAATTATACAGTTGTCTAAAGAGAACTTCCAGTTGTAAAGATGACCTCAGTACAGCTCTACATTTGTATGAGTTCCCATCTCTACTCTCCACCCAGATATTGCTACAGAATCATTTGGTTTTAAAATAAGCATAAAAAAAAGGACCTGTCTAGCAAAAAACTGATCCATTAAAAGTCTCAGAAAACAAAACAAACAGCTCCAAGAATATAACCAGCATTGCCCTGATAAGTTCCATCATGCAGCTGTAGCCAGCATTAGGTTGGCAACTAGGGTGACCGGGTGTCCCGATTTTATAGGGACACTTCTGATATTTGGAGCTTTGTCTTATATAAGCACCAATTACCTCCGGCCCCTCTCCCCTGGTTTTTCATACTTGCTGTCTGGTCACCCCATCGGCAACACAGCCGCCTCTTGTTTTCCTTGTGCTTCTTTGTCTCATGTGTTTTTTCTTTAAAGGATTGCAGGGTGCTTCTGAAATCTTTGGTGAGTGACCTTTTACAAAGAGAACAGAACTCCAAGAAGATGATGATAAAGCAGCACAAGAACATTTAAGTTATACTCTGATCTGGAGGGCAATCTTGTTTCCAATAAGTGTATGTTTTAGTTTCTCACAAAGCATCCCTTCTAGCTCCTACTGAAGTTAACAGGAATCTTTCCATACACTTCAACTGGATCAGATCCCAAGTTTGTATTTGGTACAGCACATGATAACAGCTAAAACAGACATGAGAGATTTGCGTGTGCTTTAATTTTAAAGACCTTATTCATTAAACATACTGTTAAAAAAAAAACAATCGCAATTGACATACACTAATTCTTTTCCTGGGGCTGGTTTTTATTGAGCCATGTGCAATACTGGAGATTCTCTGAGCCAGACACTCAGTTGGTATAAATCAACATAGCTGTATTTTAAGTATTCTCAGCTGAAGGGATCTGGCCATGAAATGAATTGCCAGAGGAGATCAGTTGTATCCCAAATCTGACCAGCTTTAGGAAATAACTAACAAAATCTTCTTTTTTGAGAGTGGAAAGGCATTGTGGAAAGACAACAACCCTTCTACCAACCCCCTCCAGCTCCCCAAGGAAATTAACAAAATCTTAATCAGAAATCCAAACCCTATCCTAAAGAGTGTGTTGACCCCAAAATTGGAGTCGTGTTACAGTCTCCATGAAGGCCAGTAGGGACTTTGCTAAGCTCTTGCTATTGATTCTATGTAGAGCACACCCATATACTACTGTGATGGGCAACAGTATAAAACAGTTAGTTAAGATCAAATAGATTAGATAGATTCTCACCGACTCCATTTTTCAGGGAAGAAAACAAAAATCTAATAATAAAAAAATGAAATAGCTTAGGCACTGTCTTAGCAGAAACTGCTGAGGCAGAGCTTTAGAGCTCCTTCCTGTTCCCAGAAATAGAATAATTTCTCATGTGAAAGAATCTGCTAGTTTCCGGAAAGCCAAATTCATTGCACAGTCCCAGGATCAAAGACATTCTGATGGCACACTGTGCTTTTTTTCTGGATTATCTATCCCCTAGCTGATAAATCCAGATAAAGTTCATAAAATGGAGACTTTATGTCACTTGTTTACTGCAGTTGCAGTTTCTGAAGAGTTTAAAATTGACAGGAAGGTTTCTCTTGCAGATCTGATATCAAATTTTACCTGCCTCCTACTTTGAGTTACCACATACTGTTATGGTTCATACCATAGGAAGTGGGATCTCCCATAGAGGAAGAGCGTATTGCTGCTTTCCTTTCTCAACTCAACATCACCAAATTGGACCAAACTGAGTTTTCTGGGGGAGGGACTGTTTTCATTGTTATATATCTAGACAGCGCCTAGCACAATGGGCCTTGATCTTTGACTGGGATTCCTAGGCACTACCATAATACAAACAATACAATAACCCTTTATGCACCTCTGTTGAAGTCAGTGGAGTTATACTAAGGATGAATTTAGTAGATCCAAATTCTGCTCTCAGTTACACTATGTATGTCCATTAGCTCAGTTTGAGTCATTGCTAGTAAAATGAGATATGTGGACTATTTTGGTTAAAGAGCTAGAACTAGATAAAAATTGGATTTACTTTTCCATGAACATTTTTTTTAAAACAATTGTCCCTGTTTATGTAAAAAATATTCAAAATTTGAAATGTTTTGACCAGCTCTAATAGAATGGCCTTGAATGATCACTCTAAATGTAATGTGAATGTGAGCTATTCTTTTCATAGTTTAAAAGGTTTTGATAACTCTCCCTCTCCACCCTCCCCCACCCCCCACTCTACCATTCTGGACCTTCTCTGCATATCCTGATTCTGCCTGAGATTGAAAACAGAAGTATCAAAATACCATGAAGGAGCTTGGCAATGTGGGATTTACAGGCCTGTTTTGCCAACTCAATAGTTGAACAAAAGTCTCCAAATTTCTGGATCCTTGTCCAAACTGAACCTCTGAGGGGCACTCAGCACAATGTGTTATGTGAACTTTTAGACTGCTTTATTGAACAAAGCAGCTGTCATTCTCTACACTAAACCAAATCAAACCAGGGGCTGCTGGCACATTAGAGTTTGTTCCTCTGTTCTCACAGTTAAAGAGCAGTGCAACCAGACGGCACAAACTTCCAAGAGCAAAGCAGCAAGAATGGGCCACACGATATTGAGTTTAATGTTAATATTTAGGATCCTAATGGAGTGATCATTGTAGCAAGTAGGGTCTGGTAGCTATCGCTACCTGCCTTCCACAGCTGTTGTGCTATCCATATACACATCCTTACCATGGTTTTCTCCTTGGTCCATTGCAAGTCTAACTCCTAAACTAAACAAGATTTTAAACTGGAGTTTGCAACAGGGCCCAAGTTTGGTATGTAATACACCCCTCACTCCCGGAAGTCATTGGGAATTTGACAGTCCCAGCTCTTTTTTTTTTTTTTAAACTATAACCCTGTCCAAAAAGTCAACCTTAATAATAATACTTAATACTCACAAACTGCTTTAGCACATCAAAGGACCAAATCCCTTACCTCCAATGGGAATTTATTTGCCTGAACAAAAACTGAGGAAAAGCCTCAAGATTTGGCCAGTGTGCTATATAATAACTCTGCTTTCAGTTACATCTGTGTCACCCATGCCTCTATGGGCAGAAATTAGCACTTACTTTATTTGACCTATCAAGCATTTATAAAGAGACAACCACTGCATTATTATAAACTGATTAGTTCATAACACATCTTGTGATGCAGGTAAGCAGCCTTCACAAACCACTGTCACTTTAGCCAATGATGTAAATGATTGGGGGGGGGGGTTGGGGTTTTTTACATAACATACAGGGATAAGAGGAGCCCCTGTGGAACATTTAACCCTTCTAATTAGTATTGCCAGGCCACTAGAGTCATCGTATTTCTTCCATTTAATCCCATTACCAATGCTGCTATCACCATCACTATTTGTTACGCCTTAGAATCCAACTCCCTAAAACCAAACTCAGTTAACAACAAAGCAAGGCCAATGTTTTCCGTTTGAACTCATGTGCTGTTAACACAACCAGCTTAACAGAACATGGCATAAGCAAAATACCTAAAACATAATACCTGGTACTGCATGGCATGGAGACCAGGAACAGAGCACGTGTGACACTGGGATCAGTCTCATGATCATCTGCACTGGATAACAGTCAGCTTGCCACTGTAAACTAATCTATACGAGTGGACTATCTCAGTGCCCTGCCCTGTCATTTTTGGCAGCATTGCCAGCAGCGTTAGCCCTGTTGCTGCCCCAGGCCTGGACATCCAAAAGCTTCAATATCAGATTGTTGGAGAAGACTTCACAGCACTGGCTCAGTAAAGGCCCCCATGTGGCTTAATCTGGGGAAGCCTGCAATGATATAATAATATCTTCCGTTGCTCAGCCATAGTAACAGCTGTAGGGAGGAGAAAGAGTGAATTAGCTAAGCTAAAACTAAGCTAAATTTAATTAAAGCCACTTTAATTCTGAATAGGAGCATGCGCATGGGGGTTTAATGTGTTTTAATTAATCCAATCTAAATTTAAACCTTTAATTTGGATTAATTTTCCTGAGTTTCCCTGTCTAGACAAGCCCCTGTAAGTGTCCCAAGTGTAGAAAGAGTTTCAGTGTGATTTCACACAGCAGAGAGCTCACACAGGGGAAAGACCTCATAAACGTGGTGACTGTGGGAAAAGCTTCAGCGTGAGCTCAACCACAATTGAATAATCGGACACTCCAGACAGAAGAGGAACCGGGTGAGTGAGGATGGGCAGTAACATTCATGGTCTTGAGGGAATCAGATGCCATAGAGAATGGTAACATCAATCATGGATTAAAAGAGGGGGCTTGGGAACATGGCAGAACAAGGGGCAGGCTACATGATCTCAGTGGCTGTGTTTTGCGGGAGACCAATTGCTACAAGCTGGAGGGAGCTAGCTGCACAACAGTTTTGCAGCTGCTGTGCTACGACCACTGCCCATCATGCGAATCAGCATCATCTTATTGTCTCCATGTGGTTCCCCATCTGTATCCACCTATTGTCTCTTTTCTTACATTTAGATTGTAAGCTCTTTGGGGCAGGAACTGCCTGGTTAGTCTGTGTTCCTATGGCACCTAGCACAGTGGAGTCCAAGTCCATGATGGAGGATGTTAGGCATGCTCACAATACAAATAATAAATTATAACAAGTGATATACTGTGGCCCAGTGCTGCACCTATGAAAACTTGTTGCAATGTCTTAAAAGGCCCTTCTTTTCAGAAAGTGGCAAGCCCCTGGCCTCTGAAAATCAGGCCCCTTCAGATGTTTCACGTTGCAAAACTTGGTTTTTTAATGTTTGCTAAGCAGAGAATAAGGGTGTAGCTGTTTGGGGTTTTTAACAGAGGAGGAAATGGCAAAAAAAAAGTTGGAACACTTCTTTTATAAATTACCATTATTTCAGAGTAAGCATCTCCTCTAGTAACTAGGGCAAAGTGCTTTTATTAGTGCCTGACATCTTGGAGTTTTATATAACTTTTTTATATATACTGCTTCTGAATTCTACTCTGTGCTTAGATATTGCCTAGCACAATGGAGCCTTGCTCTTCATTAGCCCTGAGGCACTTCCATAACAAACATTATTAACAACAATCATCATCATCTTTGATTTGGGGAAATCTATATTTGCCATTTCTGTCTAGTAATGTTGGCTATTTAATCAAATACTTTTTCATTGTTTGTATTTTCAATAATCTGGTTATCCAAACTGCACTTTAAAACACAAGAGGAAAGTGCAGAGGCTTATCAACATCTGGGGAATCCATACATATTAGCATACAAACCATCATTTAAAAAAAAATTCAACACTTTTTATTGTATGCAACTCGGAAGCAGAAGCAAACTTCCATATATAAAGGACTTAAAAGGCCCCTATGGATGCAGTGGGTGAAACTTTCGGCCCCACACAGCTACATTTGAAGTCAATGTAGTTGTATGGGTGTAACTCCAGCCAGAATTTGAAACTTTTTGAAACTATTTTTGAAACTTCTTAGAAGAATTTGGCCCAAACTCTTCTAAGAAGTTTCAAAAATAAACATTCATTTTAAAATAATCTTATTAAACTGGCTGGGAACTATTCAAAGTCAAACAGTGATGAAATATCATGTTGTAACTGTGCTCTGTTAGAACAAAATGAAAATGAATGAACACATGATGACAACAGCTGTTGCTGAAGATTACGTTTGAAATGAACAAGGGAAATTAGCCTGAGATGTGAGACTAAGGGAGATAGGGGCCCAAAGTCTATGGAAATGCAATGGCATTTGGGTGCCTGATTCCCTTAGATTCTTTTGAAAAATCCTAGTCTTATTTTACAGTATATCCCTGGCTGAAAATAAAAGCCATACAAAGAAAGACCATAATCTTGCAATTTTATTCATGGCAATGGAACTTTAATCTCTGTGTGGCATCTCTTTAAGATCAATGAGGTTCTGCATAGGCACATGGACATGCCCGTGTGGATGAAATGGCAGGATCAGTGGCAAAGACAGCAATATATCTACGAGCTCAGACAAAAGAGGGCAACAGTTCAGCCTCCAGTGGTCTCAATCACCTGATCTTTTGTTCAGTAGCTTCCATGTTGACTCCTCATCCCACATAATATAAACATGCACCCTTCATTCTGCTGGGTACAAGGCCAAATATCCCTACATTTACCCAAGCAAAGGTCTTTCCTGAAAACCAACAACTCATTTTTTATTTCATATTTCATATTGTTAACACCACGGAGGATTTTATGCCCCCTCATAATGGAGTTCTTGACCCCACACAAATCTCTCTCTCTTTCTCCAGTAGTGATCAATACTAAAATAAAACTGCCACTGCCTCAAGGATTTGTATATAGCTGAGCTCCCTGGAATCCTATTTCCCCTTCTATGCTCAAAACAATCCCTCTAAATCAATTATTTAGCTGATCTACAGATGCCTCAGTAATAAACGTGACTAGATTTGTCACTTCTGTGCCAATGGGAAATCCCAGGTGGATAAAAATATCAGACCACACCTGATTTTCCAAGTGCCTCTGATTGCTCTCTGTTGCCCAGTTACATTTGGCCACACATTACTTTCCACCCAAGTACACTCATATACTTTAATTTTACCACAGAAGCTGTGATTCCCTCTATAAGATGGTCTAAATGATCAGTTAAAGCCAAAAGATTTTATACTTCATATTTCAGAGATGTTAGCCGGGCTCAAAATTTGTCCCACTCAATTTGAGAAACACTCAACTGATATAATACAGAGCAGCAAACTTTTGCCACGAAAATAAAGAAGCCTGGAGAAATTAAAGGGGGTATGTCTGATTGACCATTGTCTTCCTGCAATTTTACCTGGCTGCACCAGCATTAACAATGAGCAACTTGGTGCTAGATCAGGGCCCTTCCCTTCTTTAGTTTCTCATGTACAACCCCAGTGTGTTCTTCATAAAACATTCATTGTTGTCACTGCTGCACTGGCTCTAAGCAATGTCCAGGTCTAAGCAGTGCACCCAACCAAAGCATTGTCCAATGCAAATATTCAGAAGCATTCCAATGTAAAATGGAAACCCATAATTGCTATGAGAAGCCTTGAGGGAACAAGCATCTCCAAATCAGATCAAGCTCTTTTTACACACTAACATTTATGAGAGTGGACTGGGAGTGGGAAAGGAGGGGAATTCCCATATGGATCCTATCCTTCATCTTTCATGGACGCAGAAGTCCCACTTTAATCCGATGGGAGTTTTCAATTTGGGTCCACAGGGCCGGGCTCTAATTAGAAACTATTAAGTAAAATTTCGCAACTGTATAATTCCTCATTCAACCAAAAAACATTTCTCACACCAGGTCTAGATCAGGGGCAGGCAAACTGAAAGCCCCCCCAGGACACCTACCCCATCCAACTGCCCCCTGTTCCCTGTCCTCTGACAGCCCCCCCCCGAGGACTCCTGCCCCATCCACCACCCCTTGCTCCCTGTCCCCTGACCACCCCCAGACTCCCTGCCCCTGACTGCTTCCTGCCACCCCATCAACCCAGTCTCCTTCCTGACTGCCCCCCCCGGGCGACTGCCCCCATTCAACCAGCCCTGTTCCCCACTCTCTGACTGCCCCGACCCTATCCACCCCCTCACCTCCTGACCACCACTCCAAACTCCCTTGCCCTCTTACCACGCTGCCTGGAGCACCAGTGGCTGGTGGCACTACAGCTGCACCGCACAGAGCTGCCTAGCCACCCAGAGCATTGCGCCAGCGGCGAGGTGAGCTGAGGCTGTGGGGGAGGGGGAACAGCAGAGGAGGGGCCGGGGGCTAGCCTCCTGGGCCAGGAGTTCAGGGGCTAGGCAGGACGGTTCCGCGGGCTGTAGTTTGCCCACCTCTAGTCTAGATCTTGGTCTCCCACTATGCCCCCACTCCCTTTTGCATTGTTCTGGCAACACAAAGGGTGGCAAAACTGTAGAAGTGCTTTGGCATGATGGTCCAAAGGGCTTATTACAAGCAGCCCGGAGGCTGCTCCTAAATTATACTGAGGGATGAATTGGCTCCCAGCCACCCTGAGGATTACGGAACTGTAAAGGTGGCTTGAGGAACCTTTGCTCCCATGCCTTCCTCAGATCCTAAGTTAATCACAGCTGTGTTCAAAACCAAGGACTGACCCCCATGTCCAACTATGTACAGATTTCTTTGTCACCTAGAGTTCAGAGTAAGGGTCAGGGAGTTAACAGGCTAAATTCTCTGCCACTGACATGAGCTGTAAACTTGGGTACATCATTTAATCTCAGTGTACTCTCCATAAAAAGCACATACTGATCCCTACCTATCAAATACTTACCTTACCTTGGGCTGTTGTGAAACTTAATACATTCAAGTTGACAGGGGGCTTTGAGATTTTTCGATAATACTAGTACATAACTAAAATTATTTCCTGCAATTATTATTATCTGTAATAATAGCTCTATTGTATCTATTACTGAGACAGGCCTGAGCTACAAAGTTTGCATTTTAATTGGAACTTTTCCAAAGTTCAAGGCGGATTCATATCTGGTCCATCTTGGTCTCAAACATGAGGGAGAACAAGAAATGTGCTCATGCCAAGACACAATTATCCAGCCAGCCATTTTTAACCAAACTGAGCATTCTGCTACCAGGAAATCTCATTTAACAGACACGTAAATTGCTTCAGTTCTTTTCCATCATATCGGACTGAAATATCATATGAACAAACTGTGGCGGTTACACTGCACATCCAGGGACTCTGAAACGGCAGTGATGGGCATCAATGTAAGTCGGCAGCTAAAATGTGGAATAAGGAAGGAACAACAAAAGGTCTGATCTTGGCAGAGTTTTCAAAGATAAAAAGAAAAGAGAGAGACCGACCTTTTTTTGGCTTCTTTGTGGCCATCTTTGACATGGATGAAGAGTAGTTTGACTGTGAAACTGCCGAATGAAAGCAGAAGTTGGGGCCTCACAGCAGAGGGCAGAACATAATCTGAAAGGATTGGTGCTCCATGATGCTATGCTCCCCTACACTTTCAGCGGTGCTCAAACTCATGACGGACAGGCCTGCAGAGAGAAGAAGTCTGAAGCAAAACTAGAGGAGGAATATTGATTAATGTGCTCCAGAGACCAACCATGTGTTGTGTTAAGAAGAAAAAGTTTCTTTGATGGGAAACTATGACAGTGGGTTTGGGGACTGTGGGATCATGAGGCCAAGCTAATGTTATAGATGAAAACATTTTTGCTGTAAATGACCTCTCTTAACTAAATCTAGCACAGCCTCACTTCTGTCTCTTTTCTCGCTCCAATATTATTTTCTCCTCATTTGTTTGTCCGTGTTACTTTAACCACCATCTCCATTCCCATCCCTGCTTGCTGCCTTTCCCACTGGTTGGTATTGGAAATAAAGCATGAACAAACTACATTATCACAGTGAAATTTATCTCTTTGCAAACAAAGTGGAATCACCTTAATCAGAAGCCTTGTAAGTTGTATCTCCATGTGTTTAGAACAATTGGCAGATAAAAGATTCAGCACCAAACATTTCAAAGCCTCTAATCAATGACGCTATAGCTTAAATAGCCCATGTAAGCAACAAGTCTGTTTACAAATGGGACTTGGTGTTACGTGCTAGCAAAAAATTATGACTGTAAATAAAGAAAGTAAGAAGTCAAATACAAATTAATATGCTGCAAAAATGATTTGGGGTACAATTTTCAAACACACCTACATGACTTAAGAGCCTAAATACCATTTTAAAAAGTGATTTAGGAATTCAGGAACCCAAGTCAATGGGACCTAGCCTCCTAAATGCTTAAATAACTTTGAAAATATGACTTAGGCTTGTTAGAAAATTGTACCCCTTAGCTTGGTTTTTAAATGATTTAAATGTATGCTATAAAAAGAGGTACCTGAAATAAAACTGACTATTTTACATTAATACGTACTTCAATGATGTGGCCTGCTGATGATCCACGTGATAGCAACATCAGGCAGTTATTTGTTTCTACAGCACCATTTACACAGTGACATTATCTGTCGATTTATCACTAGACAAAATTTAACATGCTTCTTACTTCCTCTTATAGAAATGTTCTGAAGAATTTAATACAAAGTGGTAAACTTACCACAGTTTCTGTTTTTAACCAATCTACAGAATGTTGTAGAGGCTTATACCGCTGCTATAGAATTAAATAGAATAGTTTAAAAAAAAAAAGATTTTTTCTATCAATTCTATGGGTCTTTAACACAAAGTTGGTTTAATCCATAGTAAATTCTATAGGATCTTCCCATAAGACAGTGATGAGCTGCTCTAGCCCCTTATTGATGGAACTGGTCTCCAGCTGAGAAGAATTCTGCCTTCATACTAGTGAGATACCACTGAACTCAATGGGATTGGAGCATTGTTAAGTGGGGGGGAAGAATCTGGCCCACTTGCTAGACTTGTCGTTCATTTAAAAGTATAACTAGTCAATCTATAAATACCTTTCACACGTATAATATGTGGTGGATATGAAGTAATAGACGCTGATCATTATACTATTAAATATCATATATTCATCCGTGCAACATAGAAAATGTATTTCTCCTGCCCAGAAATGAATATTTTAGCTAGATATTCCAAAGCGTGATGATAGCATATTGTTATTTTTTTTAAAAAGCATTAAATATCTATTCAGAGCTTTCATAACTATTGATAAAACAATAATAGAATGGGTTAACTAACATCACTATGCAATAAGCAGGGGTTAAGCAGTGTTGAGACTTCAGGCTCATGTATATTAAGCATGCCAAGATCCTGTCTAAAAAAATAATCAATAATGTATCTAAGTAGCTAGCCAACAACAGCCACAATGTTCCAGCATACCAATACTTAACCTGTAACTGAAACACTGAGATAGAGCAGTTGGGGTCTAGGACAATAAATGATATCGGATCAGCTGAGGTGCTTTAAGTCAGCCATTCCAAAGGCTAAACAGGTAATCAATTTAAGCCGCTCTTAATTTGTGAATGACAGTGTCTGGTCAAACAAGAGAAATTAAACACAGCCTACTTGTAATAAGTTCACTATAAAGCCTTAGAGATGCCCAGGCACACAGAAAGG
Organism: Gopherus flavomarginatus; assembly: GCF_025201925.1. NCBI lineage: Eukaryota > Metazoa > Chordata > Testudines > Testudinidae > Gopherus > Gopherus flavomarginatus. Next base: position 41,076,098 of record NC_066628.1, on the reverse strand, counting down.
AAAACAAATGTATTAATCTTGTGCCCAGACTAAGTGACCTACAACAAATCACAACTGGCTTTTTGCCTTAAAGATTAATATTATACAACCTGCTGTTTTCTCTCCCCCTTTCAGATGAATAAGTCTTTAATTATCCATACTGGCTGAGAGAAGCCCAAGTGAGAATGAATACAAAAAAAGAAACCACCTGCTAAGGCAGATGTGAAAAGATTATGAAGACTTTGAGCTTCCTCCGTCATCGCTTCTTTACAAAACAAAAACAGATTGCTTTGGCAACACAACAAATGCACAGCTACCTAGGGTGGCTTTGTGGCTGTCTGTCGCTATGCAGCTCACTATGGTCATTCAACAGCAGGGATAGAACTTATAGATTCCTGTTCTAAAAACACAGTCCCCTGCCCCTTATGATAATGGAGACTAGATGATAATAGCGTGGGCAAGGCTCTTTGTTTTCAGTTTTTGCAGATTTTTACTGAAAAACGTCTGGCTTTTACAGAAGCTATTGTTTGGTTTTTGTCACTCTTCATCTACATTTTGGACCACACAAGTACATGAAAATGCTGATTGTGTTTTGAAAATCCAATGCAATTCATTGGATAGCTGTGTTTATGTTAATAATGAAGTGTAGATGAGAGGCTGTCTGTTAGAGGAAGGCAGTATGGTGCAAGATACTCATACACCCAAGTGTGCATGTAGCTGTGTTCAACCCTGCTCGAGTCCTACAAAAAGAAGGGTATGAATGCCCTAGACCTGACTCCCCACTGTAGGGGTTTCCCAGGTAATCAAGCTGCCATATCTCCTTCTAGAGTGGCCCCCAGAAGCACAAGAGGTGGAGGAGGCAGGCAGCAGGGTGCCCTTGCCTCTTCTATCTCTTCTGCTGCCAGGCTCACTTCGAAAGGCTAGATGGCACCATCTCTCCTTCTGGAGCAGGGAGTCAGATCAGAAGTACTCTTTCTTTCAGTGGGGCTGGAACAGTTTTTGGAGTGGGGATGCTGAGCTGCACCCCCGTTACCCCGTCCCCTCCCCGTACCACTCCCTAGAGCTGGGGCCAGGAGCAGGGCCGTGGCTCCAGGAGGGGGGGATGCAGACAGGGGTAAGGCAGCAGAGGGTGGGGCCAAGCTAGGGGCAGATGCAGAGCCCCAGGCATGGGACTGGCGGCCGGATGGTATCCTGGGGATGGCAGCAGAGCCCCTGGGTGCAGGGCCAGTGGCCGAGCAGGACCGGCAGCCAAGCCCCCAGGCAGCAGTGTGGCACGGGTGCAAAACCTGGTGATGCTGCAGAACCCCCTGCACCCTTACTTCCCATGACTATGCTTCCTTTTCTTCATTTGTTCTTTTTAGTCTGTCCTCCCATGCCCTAATATTAACTCTGACATTTATGCAGGAAACTCTGAAGTTCATTTTTTGCCTCAATTTTCATACTTAAAAAAAAATTGTACCAAAAAAACCAAACTTGATAAATTCCTGGGAAATTTTAAACAAAATAGAAAACAAAAGCGAAGGCCATAAGCCTGGGACACACAGGTGAGCAACATGAGACATCATATTACAATGATGCTACTAAAGTTAAGCTCCTAATCCACATTTAAATGTCTTTATTATTATTGTTAATAATTAATAATAATAATAATTATTATTATTATTATTATTAAAGTGGCCTTTCACAGGTACAGCTCCCAGTGACTTCTCTGGGCAATGAAGGAGCTGAGCACCTTTGAAAAAAATCAGGCCCATTGAACTCCTAAATGTCAAAGGGATGCATATAGTAAAAGTCAAGGACAAGTCATGGGACATGAATTTTTGTTTACTGCCTGTGACCTTTCCATGACTTTTACTAAAAATACCCATGACTAAAATGTATCCTTACTAATTATTTATTGTCTTGAAAGGGACATGCTAAAAAAATAAGTATCCTACACATCAAGTGCTGGCTCCTTCTACCTAGTAAATTCACAAGAGTCCACATCAAAAACATATTCACCTAATTCAGTCTTCCTTGCTTCTGGTTTGGCATGAAGCATGAGAGGAAAAAAGACACAGAATTGCTGATCTTTGTCTATTGACTACAATGCGGCCTACCAAATACATGCCTATTCTTGGATGTATAAGAGGGGAAAATTAGCATATCAGCTGAGTATAAGGCATAAAGGAATGTGGATAAGATACATAAAATAGGTACTATTTATAAAACGTGTGTCACACCCCTCTCTAGAGTCTATTTCACATTGAGGATAGCAGCTTACTATTGCTGCCAGCTAGTGGAACTATTCCTTTAATTTGAGTGATAGAAATCTGTGGTGAAGCTCCCAGTTCTTACAAACAGTGATCAGCAATTTTAGAACTACAGATTTTCTGCAGCTGCCCATATATAAATCAAGTAAGAAAAATGGGATTCCGTATGTCTCCCCTATGAGAAAAGCATATGACTTGGTTTAGAACAGGACTGCCCATTAGCAATAATTTTAGGAGTCAATGTGTGATGCTCAAGTTACCTAATTTCTGTAGTTCTGCATGGCATCAAATTATGATGAAATAGGTGCAGCCAGTGGACATTTCTCTCTGCCTCTTTTAGCTCGCTCTCTATTTGTATCTGTTTCCCTCTCTATCATGTAGATGTTGTTATAATGCTTAAAATATATGTTTATAGGGGTCAGCTATTACAAGTCCCATTAGACCATTAACTTCAAAATTCATAAAATCCAATTTCCTGACGTTAGTAGTGAATTGTTTGAAACCCTGCTAACTTACCTCGTCATTGATTTACTGCAGAAAAATGAAACTGGAATTTTGCAAAATATTTACCAACCTTAAAAAATAAGAATATCATGCCTCCCCTTAATAATATTCCTTTACAGTTTATCACAAAGTGTAATATTCCAGCAAGACAAACTTCAAAGAGGAAGGAAGGCATTCGATAATTTCGTGAGGAGTCTAATTGCATTCTTACAGCCCATTGCCTTGTCTTGGAAAGTGTACAAAAGAAAATCTTTTAAAAACACAACAAAGAAAATCAGCAGTCCCTTACTAGGATACACAACGACTGAATTCGAAACACAAGAGGACATTCAATGAGAGTGAAAAGTCTCAGAATTAAAACTGATCAATGGAATTATTTTTACGTATCACATCACTAGAGCCACTGAGATCAAGAGATGGTAGGATTAAAGAAAAGCAATTAGATATGTATATGAAAAGTGAGGCAAGAATATACAGAGTTATAATAGTAAGTACTTTAACAAAAAATAATCCAAAAGTTTTGGGAGGGATAAAAACATGGACAGACTAATGGGTACAGAATTAATCCCTTAAAGAAACATTCAAAAAAAAACATGAGAAAACAAATGGTTCTTTCATAAATTTGATGATATAATATACTGACGGTCATGTGCTTAAATTGTCTATTACGGTATTTGCCAGAAAACAGTGTGAAAAGGATACATAACAGAGTATCCACCTGAATTTAGAGTTCCAATGAACTTGCTGGTGTGTTTCCTTTGCATTCTCATTGTTTCTAAAACATTTTTGGTGTATACATTGCAAACACAGTTATGTTCTAGATGGAGGCAGGGCAATTATGCCCTTGAGCAATTTTGCAATTTTATATTTAGCCTTCTGAAATTCACTCTTTAGTTTAACAAATCGTCTCTAAATTGCCAATCAAATCAGCTCCTGGAAATGAAGCTCTCTGTCTCACAGACTCGCAAGAAGTAATTTAGCAATTAAAGCCAAAGAGGTAGTTACAAGAATAGGAAGGATTTTTGAATGCTTTATTGAAATATATTTTTAAATATGTATGCAAAATAGAGCAAGAAATTACATGATTATTATCAGCTGAAGCTACTGTTAGAATTACACATAAACTATGTTAAAAGAACATTATTAAGGTTGTAAAGTCAAGCACTCAAAGGTCAGGAAATAGCAGAATTAAGATTGAGCCACAGACAGACTGCTGAACCAGGACTGTGAAGCATACAACTCAGAGTGTGACCCCTATGCTTGTCCCTGGGCCAGGCTGCCTCCAAGGAACCGAATATGCAGAAATAGCATTTCCTTTATATGCTTTACTTAAAAAAAGGTAGCAGTAGGGAATGTAAACCCCAATTGACTAAGGCTGAAACAGGCATTAGCCTCAGCACCTGTGTTGGTTCAGCCTGACTATTCACAACCATTGATGTTGAAACCAACTGCGACAGAAATAGCACTGGTAGCTGCTTTAGGTCAGCACAAGAATCAGATCTCACATCTCAGCTATTAACTCCTATGGAACAGAAATATTCTTGGAATAAGAAACATATGTTGAATACATTTTGGGCTGTTCAGCATTTTGTTTATATTGTGGGACTGTCGTCCTTGATTATCAATACTCCACACTCCCCAGTGCAATTCTTGTTGTTGCCCAGGTATTAAGGACAATAATCAAGAAGCTGGAAATCACACTATAGCTAAGGAGATAATGTACAATGGAATGGGCGCACACACACACACAGAGTTCATAAATATTCAAAAAGCTTTAAAAGATATCCAAACAGGGAAAATACCTAACCTTACTCCCAACAAATATTTGCTGGATTGGTCTAGGAATGAAACACAATGAGTCACAGAAATGTATATCCTCCATTGTAGCTATGGCAACATGTAACCTCTTGATTACAGTTACTGTACAAACGACTTGCAAGTCTATTTTTCACATTCCCTGACAATAATTAAAAAATAAAACAGACATTTATGAAGAGGAAGTACATGTTGTTCACTCAGTAGAGGTCCTCAAAGACTCCATTTTTAAGGAATGTGACCAGGTATCTCAGATTCTGGAAGACACTCACATGGATGGTGGAAAGCACCCCTTCTGCACTGCCAGAAGGATCTGCCGATGTGATGCCCTAAAGGCCATGCAATGCATCTGTGGTATAGATCATAGTAATGAGACAGAAATCCAAGAAAGAACTCATCTCATCTGCCCAGTATAGCTGAGTACCTCAAATGGACATCAATTATGTGCCACATATGTGGGAAATGGAGAATACTGTGCAGTCATAGAACAGTTAAATACAATTATACCCAATTAACCAGTTCAGCTGGTGTTTTACCCCTACATTCAAAACTATAATTGAATCAGTCTAATTTGTACCTATAACCAAATTAGTTGATCCAGTTAAAAAAAAAAAAGGTCGAACAAGCTTTGGTTCTGAGGCAATGCAATTACTCTAACTTTACATTACCGGCTGCAAAATTAAATCTGCATTTGAAGTCTTTGTTAAAACAAAGACACAAATCATTTGATTCACTTGCAAGAAAAACTAAGTACAGTAAATAATCAAATAGAACACGTGTGAAAACCAGACATCTGATGGGATCAAATGAATGCAGTCGGGGATCATGCAGCTGGGACATTTAGTTTTCAGATATTGTTGTGGATACAAGTCTTGATAATTGCAGTAAGGCTTATAATGTGTTGTAAAATAAGGTGTATAGTAAAGATTTGGCAAAAGAAACAAGAAAGAAAACAAGCATTGGAGTATGCTACTTTACTCTGTCATGTAAAGTAAGCAATACCCTTGAGAACGGTGTGTTTTCCATAATTCCCTCCCTTCCGTATCTGTTAAGGGTGTATGATGCTATACACAATTGAATATGATACTGAAATATAAAAAGGAAGAATTCTTAAATGGCAAGGGTAAAAGCTTTAATAGCTATACGTTAATAATTTATAATTATGGATAGGGAATGAGTTTAAATGAAGTAACTCTTAGGCCAAGGCTTTGCGGGCATTAGTGTGGTTTTGCCAGTTGTTCTTTTATGTAGAATTGCTGATTTGCTTAAAATGATATTGCTGACAGAGCAAAGATAACATATTGTGCTGGAAGTTTTAAGACAAAAAACATACAAACCTGTAACAACAAGACGACTTTTTCTGGGAAGACCCAGGAACAGGGTGACACAAAACAACATGACATAAAAACTGCATAAACATCAAAAATGGAGAAGTTGGGTAAATTGAAGCTTGCACATGCGTATTCTATGGGTTACATAAAATAACAAATAAGGCATGTGCTAAAAGCTGACTTGAGAAAGGTCAAGTAATATGGAATGTGGAAATGTATAAAAGATTCAAGTGAACAAGAGCCAAATTGAAGAAACCCAAGACAAGAAACTGAAGGAATGGGAGTGAAGGAGCAGATCAACCAATCAGAGGACACAATGACCATTATGGAAGATGGAAGAACTTCCCTGTGCCCCAGAGTGAGGTAACTTTGGCCCATTTACCTATTCCATCTTGTCTTTTATTATTGTCTGGCATAAAGTTATGTTCAGACACGTGTGTCAATAATTCTATCTAAAATTGTCTAAATAAAGGAAAACATTGATTAAGCCTAAATTGGGTGGACTTGTGACTCAGTTTCCCAACAATTTACACACACACACCCCAACAATCCTGTACACTGAATAAGATAGGAGTCCTGTAGAAAAAACAGTATGTGATCATGTAATTAAAGACCCTAAATCTGGACCACAGAATGCAGTGACATACCCAATGCTGCATGCAGAGGCAATGGCAGAATGAGACCAGAACTCAAGAGTTCTTGGCTCCTGGCCCTATACTTAGGGAAAGACAATGCTGCTTCTAAAACCAAGCTAAAAATAACATCATCTCCCGATATTACATTTTCTCTGTAAAGGAAAATAGGGCCAGAACTAGCAGCATTGTCCTTTAGCAGTATATGCCCAAAGGCACTACTTATCTCATCCTTCAAGAGGGACTCTCTCACCTCTTACCGTTTGCAGACCACTCGTCATGCTGTGCCAGCCAATGACTGAACAAATCAAAGGGGCAGGGCAGAGCAGTAAGCAATGCAGCCCATGTAGTGGCACTATGAGACTGAGAATGTAGTGATGGCTCTTTTGTGAGAGAGATGTATATTTAAAAGAAAATTTCAGAATACCTCCTTACTGGGGTGCAGGTTGATTGCTGGTATCATATGGATATATCTCACTTGATCAGTTTCCTGCCATCGCAGGGGCCTTGGGCTCTGGAGCACCTTGGTCCCTCCTCTTCTTTGCCTGAGGCACATAGCAGTTTGGTCTCTTGAAGACTGAAATACTTCAGTGCAATTTCAGTTGTCAGGTTGTCTGGTGGTCTCTCCCAGCCTTAAATTCTATGACTCTGTGATTGCCATTAGGCATGTTTTCATATCATTGCTTGGTGCTGCTTATTCTGGTACTTCAGGGGTTCACTTGGCTGATCTGTTGCAAAAAATAAAAGGAGACATAAAAAATGTGAAAAACAAGGTTTGGTGGCTCTGAAGTCTCAGCCAAAACTTCTTACATTATCATGTGTATTTATCATGTGCATGAAGTGTGTAGGGGGGAAGAATGCTGTGTTTAGGTATGTCTTGTTTATTATATATTATCTTTTCGTATATCGGGCCAGACTATAGTTACTATTAAAATATATTATTCCTATTGTCTAGAAGCCCCAGTCATGGACCACGACTAGATGCTCTATAAACTAAGAACAAAGACAGTTCCTCCCAAAGATCTTCCATTCTAAGCATATGACAAGAGACAACAAGTGAAGACAAAGAGGAGCAAAGCAAAACAATGAAATAATATTGGTCAGAACGATAAGCAGTGTCACAGCACATCAGCTGCCTAACTAGTGTCAAAATGTTTACAGGCATCAAGTCATTTGCAACTCCCTGATTCTCTCCCCCAAACCCTGGCCCCAGTTAGGGAAACTTGGGAGCTGCTCTAACTTGCATCATCTGGTAGTGGCCTTCGAGGGACCATCTGTTGTCTTGAGATAGTTGTAACATATCACAGTGCCTGCAAAAAACATGCCAGGGAATGTGGTGAGGAGTCATAGAAGCTGGCTACATTGACTCTGCATATCTTGGGAATTTCACAGTTCAAGCAATTCAGGGCAAATGCCACTCCCTTTGAACTGCTCAGCTGAGAGAGTGGAATGGACCAAAAAAAATGGCCCTCCATATCATTGCTAATCTTGGGGGAGTGAAGCTAATGTTCTTATTCTCCACTCCATTTCAGGCAGCCTAAACACAGACCAGTGATTATGGTTCCTGCCATTCAGAACTACTGCAAGTCATGCTGTTCAACAGCAAGAGTTCCCAAGAAACCTGGACAGCTTGAGGGGCATCACGAGGTTAAAACTACTACTGCATCAAGAAATCCTTTACCGGGCCAAGAAAGATCCTCACCTGACTCTAGCTAAAGCATTCAGCCACTATTCATGAAGTGTACCAGCAAGAAGAAAGCTCTTAGTTTAATATCACTTAAAGTGGTGTTTAGCTAAAGTTAGTGTTATCAATATTGCTCTTAGTCTTTTCATCACTGTTGTCTAGTTGCTATTGCCAGTAACTGCAGCATTCTTCTGGCTAGGTCGCTTAGACAACAGACTGGAAATGCATACAATGAGATTTAAAGGGATACTAAGTTAAAGGCAGCCATCTTTAAAAAAAAATGTACCAAAGCTTTCTGTGCCCAACTACAGCTATTTAATTACAAATCATGATCATTAAAGCTACTGAAATAGCACATGCCTCTCACAGACAGATGAAATTAAAGCACTATCTGGAGACTGCAGAGAGGACTAACACTCAAAGTGCCAACACTCATTCTCTTCATGTATATAACCTTTGGGGGATTCTATATATACACAACTCCCCACAGACTAAGCCTATAAAAGGGCTTTGACAAACGCCCATTTTGATTGAAAAGGGCAGCTTGACAGAACATGCTGGATCATCATAATTCTTCCATATCTGCAGTGGCTTGAGAAAATGGAGGGTCAACATTTATAGAAAGAGACTTACTGGCTAGAGACATCACATATTTTATCTGCAAAGGCCTGACAGCTTTTCAAGTATTTATACAGGTACAGTTTATAGGTTATACCACATGACATTATCAATGTATTCTGTTCTTTCAAAGAACTCTTCCTTATTTTTACAATTTAATATTCACTACTGAGCTGTCCTTGCTTGTACAGGAGTGACAGGTTCAAATGTAGAATTAGATGATCCAAGACAACCTGTCTCTGGTGAATATAAATTTTAAAACACTGAAATCTCCAGAAGAGTAATGAAGATGCCAATGCCGTATTTGCCCCAAACTATTATCAACTATATTTCACAGTGTTATCTAACTGCAGGCGATATATACAGAGGCTTTCCACTCTGATCTTAAAAGGGAGAAGGAAGCTATGCATGAACTTGTTAAATTCTTTGTGAGTCACAGCATTAATTTATTAAAAATTAGGAGGCAATACAAATCCCAGAGTTGGAAAAATTTGTTGCAAATCATATCTCATAACAAAATCCCAAACTAATTCTTCAGTGGAGTTGTCGTGGGCAGCTGAAGGTTCTGAGCCAAATACGTTTCTGGCTAAGGAAGTAGTTGGAGAAACAAAACTGTGCAAAATAGATTAAATGCCATGGTGAGGTACTGAGTTCCAGTTACACGGAGGGCATGTCTACACTGCAATTGGAGGTGTGACTGCAGCTCCTGGAAATACACCCAAGCAAGCTAGTTTGCAAGCCACAGCAGCACAGTCTGTACAAACCTACCTAGGACCTTGGGTATGCACTGGAGTGGCTATCCTGTACTGCCACTACTTCACTGCTACTGTTATCGAATCTAACTGGATCACAGCTAGGTCAGGTAAGTCAACAGGTGGTGCAGTCTCAACTGGTGGAGATATACCTTAAGCTTAAGGCCCCTTTTCTCTGCACTGGCAGTACACTCTGCACTCACTTTGTGAGTGTGTAAATAAAAACACAAATTTCAGCTCAGTGGACTGTCAGTCTTTTAGGCTTTGTCTTCACTGCAAAGAAAAGGTAGAACTCAAATTAGCTATCTCAGTGCTAAATTCTAGTGGAAACAGGGCGCCATAGTCTTTACCCTGATGTAGCTAGTTGAGGTAAATCCTAAGTGGGTTGTATAGTGTTGACCTTGATGGTCTACATCAAGGTAAGAACTACCCGTGCCTTACCGCCACTAGGATTGTGCGCTGAGTTAGCTATCTCAAGTTAACTCTTTCAGTGTAAAAACACAACTTCTTTTGCAATGAAGACAGACTTCTTTTGAATCCCTGATTTCCCAATATACATAGTTCCAGTCTGGTGCCTTTTATTCTCAGTCTCTTTCATTATTAGACTTTATGCCTTACTAATCTCCTCTTAGCAGCATAATAGGCATTGGGGGAAGAAGGGAAAAGATGTTTTACTGTATTTTTTTCCTGCTAGTAGATTCTTCCCTCTGAAATGGGGTTTGCAAACCTCGTCCAGAAGAGGCAAAAAAGAGAGGAGATCCTTTCCTGCTCACAGGCAATGAAGTTGATGAAACCCCAGCATAGCTGCCAGAACTGCCAATCATCGAGACTTCCACCCACAGCTGTGACCTATAAGGAAAACAAGCCCACTTATAAAGAAAGGAGAACAGAGAGAGAAGGGGAGGCAGAAGGGCCTGGGAGGACAGTGGGGCAATAGTCCTCATGCCAGGCTGCCTCCAAGGAACCGATAGGGTGATAGAGGAAGATTGCAAGCCTTGGAGTTTAAGGACTAATTTTAGCTGAATAGAGGAGAACCAGCTCAATGAAAGTGGAGCCTCCAAAAAGGCTGCACACAGAACCACTGACACTCTCTCCTTCTGCTAAAGGACGGAGTGAATGTTAGGTTAACAATGAATTGGAAGGATTTCTAGTGCAAGTTTGTCTCATCCAAAGCTTTCAACCAAATATGTACTTCATTGACTCACACTGGGTTAGACAGGGGAGCAGAGCAGCCACAGGCAGAGGTCCATTCACTGCTTGGATTCCAGACTGGAACACATGCACGAACACTTGCATGGGCTAATACAAAGGGGCAGATCCTCAGCTGGTGTAAATTGGCATCACTCCACTCTAAGCAATGGAGCTATGCCAATATACACCAGATGAAGTTCTGGCTGCAAATTCAGTTTACATAAAAATACAGTAGGTGAGATTCTCACCCGCACTCCGGCACCTTTAGACCAGAGAAACGGGCCAGAGCAGCATGCTGTGGAAACAGGCAGAAGGTTCCTAAAAGTGCAGCACAGAATTTCACCCATCTCTGGGGTTTTAAAATTCACTTGCAGCAAACGTCCAAGCTAGTGAAAAGTAATTACTGAAAAGGTCACAAAAAGTGAACACCAAAAGGACATGAACAAGACCAAAGCCACCACTTCATAATGCAGGCAGTTGAAGTAAATAGAGGAAGGATCAGACCCCTAGAAATTCTATTCTCTTCAGGTTTTTTATACCACATCCATCACCATATTACTTGGTCATGTAGAAAAGCCAACCCAGCTTCGTGGAACTATATTTATTTTTGTTTTGCACTGTTCCCTCACTTCTGTTTTAATCTAAACATACAGTCAATATGTAAATGTATTTGTGATGATTGGTAAAATTTGGAACTTAAAAAAAAAATGGGTCGAGAATAAGCCATATGGAATTAAATAGCTACTGTGAATTGCTTTGATTTTTAAACTACAAAGAACAAAAAGGATCTGGGGAAAAAGAAAACTACACAACCCAAACATAAAGTGACTGTTAAATAAACTTTAAGAACATCTCAACAGTAAGAAGTCATTAAAGATAGTTCAAGTACAGAATAAGACCTGGAAGCTCATTAAGACACTGCTGTAATTCATCTAATGCTTCTTAAGCCTTTACATTCTTACTTATTAAAGAGAATAAGTGTGCCATAAATTATATATGTTTAGGGAAATTTTAATTACAATTGCCAATGGCTTTCCCCACATAAGATCATTTAACATTTCAACAAACATCTAGAAAATTGTAGGAACAATCACAAACTCTCATTTGATCACAGCTAACGCTATTTCACTTGTAAAGATTCAGGGTATTTTGGTTTTTATGGCATTCTGCACTCAGACCCATTAGTCTCTGTTTCCCCCGTAACACTCATTTATTCGATCCTACATAATTTATACTGTTGTTAAGTATTTATTGACTGGTATTCCTTCCTGCCAAAGAAGAATCACATCATCAACACAAAAGAGTTCAACATCCTCAGAGCAATAGCAAAGAATAAAGTTAATGCACTGGAAAAATGCTCAGGAAATATACATCTCTTCTATACCATCACTGTTTTCAAGAAGTGTTCTTTATTAACCATCATCCAATAAACTTCAGCTCACAGATTCGGTATCACAAAGAGGCTGCACCCTATGGCATCTTTTGAATTTTTACGGTTATTCCCCTCCTCTCTTGCATTTCTTTAAATCTATGTTCCCATTTATTTTCTCACATGCTTTATACAAGTCATCCATGTCACTCTTCCCATTTTTTTAACTCAGTCCAGTCTGTCCTCACGGTACTGAAGATCTTGTCCAACTCTTGTCAATGACAATGGATTAATCCCCCCAAAAGTCACTTCTTCCTGGTGTTAGGATTTTGATAAATCATACAAATCAGGCTACTTCACAATGACTAATTCAAAGCCGCAAAAAAAAAAGAAAAAAGACAACTGATTGGTGGGACGCAGAGGCAGAAAGAAAATGGAAGTGTTAACTACTAAAAAAAGATCTACACCACTGGTTTTTCCACTTGCCCTCCAACTAAGCTTTGTTAGCAATGCAGAAGCGAGAAAACATTTCCCGAGAAGGAATTACCTCTTCATTGAAAACTGCCCTACTGTTCCCCTTAAAAAGGAACTATAATAAAAAATACAGACGTTTGCTCCTTAAAACTGTCACTCATATTTAAAAAAAATGCTCTGGAAATAGCAAAAACCCACAATCTATAAACAATTTAGATAAAAAAATATACTAATCAATACACACACAGCACTGAGTTGCTTGCAGGAAATCAATGTAAATTGCAGTACAACATCTAGTTCTATTGCCATGACCAACTGCATTGTACACACCAGAGGCAGAGATGGGATTGAGTTATAAAGTGGAGATCCAGAGAGGAATATGAAGTTTGCCATAGTTTGAGGACATTCAGGTCTGGGATTCTGGGTCAGAACCATCTCTAGTTATAGGATACTTGTTATCCATGATACTGGCTGAAGAAAGGCTTTACTATTAGCCAACTGATGTCCAGGAGCAACACTCTAGTATCACACAGAAAAGCACAATGCTGAAATTTGCCTAACAACTTGCCCACAATAATCTGTATTTATGGCAGAGGGGAAGAAGTGGCAAGAGACACTCAGACATCATTGTGTTGATTGCCCATTGCCCCAGGAGTAATCACTATGGGGTTGCTCCAGGTATCAAAGATCATTCCTGTAGCAGCTTGTACACCCTCCTCCACGTACTAGCACAGGAAGAATGACTGGAGAAAAGGGAATATGGCCAGGGAATCCCCAATGCCCTGGTGAACTGTGGCTACGAGAACACCCCTTTGGAGCCACAGGCAGCTAGATTAAATTAGAGCCACTCTGGGGCTTTTCTATTTTACACCTGGGACTAGCCCTGCTGCCAGATGTCCCTAAGATTGGTGGGGGATGCAAAGGTAGCCTCAAGTTAATTGTCTACAAACATCTCATTCTGATCTGTAGTGATCACAACTAGGTGCCATGCAATATCTGGGCATCTTCTAGGGTACTTGTTCACTCCCTCCCCCAAAGCCACTTCTCATTCCTTACAGTAACATTGTTGGAGAGGGGAGATTGTTCCATAGCAAGCTTTTTATATTTGGTGGTGGGGTGTGTTTGTTGTTTGTTGGTGTTTTTTTGTTTGGTTTATTTGTTTATTTGTTTTTGTTACTGTGATGTCAACACGAGCATGTGGCAATCCACAGTGGGCTGGCAGCTCTTTTTAAAGTGAGAGGTCTTTAGTAATCATAACTGAGACTTCACACTGGTGCATCACATTGGTCGCACTCATCCCTTGTAATTTACATATGTGAATTGCATGTCTTTTAAACACTCCCCATTTGTATGTTAAACATACACAAGAGTAACCTGGACCTGCTAAACTGACTTTCCATAGCAAAGTCCCTCCAAGGTTTTGATATGATTTTTAAGTGTTGAAATTGTGAAGTCCTTGGGTTCTGTTATGCTGCTGGTGAATGCTATGTTTTTTTTCCATAGACACAAAGGAGACCATATACTATCAGCCTGAATTACCTTCATTTTAGATTAAGTAAAAAAAACAAAAACAACAAGCCTGGGGGGAGGGATAGCTCAGTGGTTTGAGCATTGGCCTGCTAAACCCAGGGTTGTAAATTCAATGCTTGAGGGGGCCATTTAGGCATTTGGGACAAAAATCTGTATAGGGAGTGGTCCTGCTTTGAGCAGGGGGTTGGACTAGATGACCTCCTGAGTTCCCTTCCAACCTTGATATTCTATGAAAACCAGTCTTCATTATGTTAGCCCAAAACAGATATAACTGTGGCCTACAGAAGTCAGAAGATAGGTTGTCTGCAGATCCTACCCACTCCCATATCAATCATTGGGTAAGCTATTAAGACTGAGGCAGAATAAGGTGTAATGCACAAAACATTTATTCAACAACTAAGCAGGGCCGCCTTCAGGCAACAACAAAAGGTAAGCAAAACACACATGGTTGTTAACAGGTACCAGATCGTGAAGCTCAGAGCCCTTAGACCCCTTAAGCTATGGGGGTAAAACAGAAAAACCACAGTGGGTATTACAATACCACATCCAGTGACAGGAACACAATGACAAAGACTCAGAATACTGACAGACACAATGGTGATAATTAGGGGCGCTGGACATCAAACAGGAACTCAGGATTAGGTAGTCTTCTCCCTCTGGATGGGTCCTTTAGGCAGGTCTTCTCCTCTCAAATGGGTCTTCTGTGCTTGCTCTCACAGTCTCTGCTTAACCTTGCAGTCCAGTGTGTGTGTGTGTGCTCATTAATGGGGTGTAATAGCTGAGTGCAAGTGTGTTATTAGAGACTGAGAATCCAAAGTCCTATGAGTCCTGGTCCCTGTGGGGCTCTTCGCAGATAGCTGAACCATGTGGGGCACTTGCTGCCACTCAGATGGACAGCCCTGAGTGACAGGTGCACCATTCATAAATAACTTATGGTTACTAGGTAGACTACCGCTGTTACATGACTAACTGGAAGAGCGACAAATCATCTGAGGAGACAGGTTTCCAAGATGGAGGCTTAGCTGTCCTTTTACAAATACAAGATGGACATTACACAAACCAGGTCAGAAACAGATTTTACCCAACTATGAGTGCATTCAGGGTGTGCCCTCTCTGTAACAGTTTGCACTGAGCTGAACACAAAATGGCTGCTTGTCTCAGTAGCCAGAGAAGTCTTTAAAAATTTAGAGCCAGACTATGGTGTGCTACTAAACTACATAGTGCAGAGGCTGGACAGGATGTGTGCAATTGTTTAAATCTTTTTGGCACTGCTCTGATTCTAATGCAGCTCTGCTCTGGCTGGTTCCTTACTATGGTGGAGCAGGGCTTCTCTAGCTTATATTGGGATCCAAAACCACAACCAAGGAACAACATACCAAAAAGGCACTCTGGCCAAGTTCATTTTTTCCCCAGCTACAGTGGTGAAAGGTCTGGAGAGCAACACAAGAGCCACTACACTTCTGTTCTCTGCCATTAGAGACCACTGTTACACTGGGGTGAATCTCCCTCAGATGATTAAACCAGCTTGAGGTAAAGATTATGCCAGTGGTATGGCAGCAAAGTGGTCAGAAGCTATTCAGTGATGTGGCCCTTATGTCGTAATACACAGTAACCAAGACGGCATCTACACTATGAGCTACAGGTGTAACACGGGCAGCAGCAGCACGTGCTAGTAGACCCAAGTATCTACCCCAGGGTTCAGGTGGGTTTGTATTCTGGGTGGCTAGCCCATGCCACCCAGGCTGCCACTACCCTTGCTACCATAGTTACATTACTATTTTTAGCATGCTAGCTCAAATAAGATAGCACAAGTATGTCTATGCAAGCTGGAAATCACACCCCTAGCTCATAGCCCAGGGCACAGCATTTACATAGCTACATAAATGACAGTGGATGCAGACATTGTGAATGTACTGAGCGAGTTTCTCCGAAGGTACATGTTTCCATTTCAGAATAACACCGCTGGTATAATATTAATCATATACTTATTTTCTATCATACTCTTTTGTATGCATTTCCCAGCACAGTTCCAGTGTTCCTCCTTTTTATTGTAGCTCTACTGCAGTCTCTAAAACTTTCTGCCAGGTCTGCAAAATACAAGTTAGCTCACTTCTGCGACAAAAGAATTTTCCACACATATACACCATCAAGTATCAGAGCTTTCGTGGGTGATGAAGTGGGTATTCACCCACAAAAGCTCATGCTCCAAAACGTCTGTTAGTCTATAAGGTGCCACAGGATTCTTTGCTGCTTTTACATATGCACTGGTTTCTCTTCAGAGCAGTGTGGCCTAGTAGATAGAATGTTAGACTGGGACTTTAGAAACCTGGGCTCTATGCCACGCTCTGCTGGAGACTTTGAGTAAGTCACTTCTCCCTCTCTGTACCTCAGTTTTGTCATCTGTAAAATGGGATAATGTTTAGAACTGGTTGGAGAAACTTTGATGGAACCATATTCCATAGGTACATGTTATTACTTTGAGATCTAAACACTTGATAAAATTGGGTCTATTTCAGCTGAATATTGTTTCAGAAAAAAAAAAGTTCTGACATTTTGATATTATCAGGGTGAGACATTTAGATTTCTCATTTTTACACAACTTTTCCTTTTTATTTTCATTACAGTAAATATTACACACTGTGACAAAAAAAATTGAAAAAAAAAAAAGACTGTCAAAATGAAATGTTTCAATTGACCAAAAAAAAGCATTTTTTTCTCCCCGGAATTTTCCTTCAAAGAGAATTCTGAATATTTCAGTCTTTGTTTCCATTTGGAACAAAGCCAAATTTCAAAATATCAAAATCCTTTGCAAAATGAAACCCCTTTTTCTGCACACCTCAAATGATACTATGTCCTTCGTAAAGCACTTCAAGTCCAACCGATGAAAACCACTAGAACTGCTAGTTATTATCAAGTATTATTAATCTGATAAATTGAGCTATTTTTTATTCTTGTGCTTAAAGAACAATTAAATGTTGTGTGTGTCAAAAAGCAACATATGATTTGAAGGTGAAGTTCTGAACATACATTTTAAAATTGAGGGAGGCATTCAACTGAGGTCCAAACCGAACTCAGAACCCTATGTCAACAAAACACTACACTGCACTCACAATTCTCCCCCAGGGAGAAGATGAAAGACTGAACAAACCACACATTACAGATTTTAGTCCTGTTGCTTAATGCACTTCTGTTAAGCAGATACTTTAGTGATGAGAAGGGTATAAGAATCTAAATAGTGGAAATTCTATTTTATTCTATCTTTAAATATAACCACAGTTTAACTTAAACATCTTTTCTTATGAAAAAATAAATCTTCATCCTAAACTTTTAATACCTCCCAAATCAAGAAGAACAAGGGTTTTAAGAAGATTAGTCAATTAATCACATGCATTTTCATGATGCTCATCTCAAAGGACTCCAGAGCAAGACACAAATCAGCCAGCTCTTTCATTATATTTAAATGTTGCCTAAGGCCATGTCTACATCTAAAATTTTGCAGCGCTGGTTGTTACAGCTGTATTAGTACAGCTGTATAGGGCCAGCGCTGCAGAGTGGCCACACTTACAGCAAACAGCGCTGCAAGTGGTGTTAGATGTGGCCACACTGCAGCGCTGTTGGGCGGCTTTAAGGGGTTTCGGGGAACGCGAGAGCAAACCGGGGAAGGAGACCAGCTTCGCCGCGGTTTGCTCTCGCGTTCCGCGAACCACCCTGCAAACCGCAGGGAAGGAGACCTGCTTGCTCGGGTTCGGGGAACGCGAGAGCAAACCGGGAAAGGAGACCAGCTTCGCCGCGGTTTGCTCTCGCGTTCCGCGAACCACCCTGCAAACCGCAGGGAAGGAGACCTGCTTGCTCGGGTTCGGGGAACGCGAGAGCAAACCGGGAAAGGAGACCAGCTTCGCCGCGGTTTGCTCTCGCGTTCCGCCAACCACCGTGCAAACCGCAGGGAAGGAGACCTGCTTGTTCGGGGAACGCGAGAGCAAACCGCGGCGAAGCTGGTCTCCTTCCCCGGTTTGCTCTCGCGTTCCCCGAACCGCCGAGCAAGCAGGTCTCCTTCCCTGCGGTTTGCAGGGTGGTTCGCGGAACGCGAGAGCAAAGCGCGGCGAAGCTGGTCTCCTTCCCCGGTTTGCTCTCGCGTTCCCGGAACCACCCTGCAAACCGCAGGGACGGAGACCTGCTTGCTCGGGGTTCGGGGAACGCGAGAGCAAGCCGGGGAAGGAGACCAGCTTGATTACCAGAGGCTTCCTCAGGTATGCTGGGATACCTGCTTATTCCACGGAGGTCAAGAAAAGCGCTGGTAAGTGTCTATACTTGATTACCAGCGCTGGATCACCAGCGCTGGATCCTCTACACCCGAGACAAAACGGGAGTACGGCCAGCGCTGCAAACAGGGAGTTGCAGCGCTGGTGGTGCCCTGCAGATGTGTACACCTCCTAAGTTGCAGCGCTGTAACTCCCTCACCAGCGCTGCAACTTTCTGATGTAGACAAGCCCTAAGTCTCAGGGAGTCTAATCCACAGAGGTGCAAAACTCCCAGAACAATGAGCAGAATACACCAAATACTTTTCCCTTAACACATTACCATCCTAATATGTGATGCTCAACAAATTCTTAAGAGCTGGGGGACATCGCTTGCCCAGGGCATGAAGGGAGAAAGACGCTCCAAAGAGTAGCACCATACAGAACTTCGTGTGTAAGAATTTAAATTTTAAAATAGATCTGCTCTCTCACAAAGAAGCAGTAGAGCTCCATCAGCACATATATAAAATGCTCCAGGCTCTAGATTGTAACAAGAGGGAGTCCAGCAGAATAGTGAATCAGAGAACCAGTACTGTGTTAAGAAAGCCAAGACTCTGACCTGGAGATCTTTCTGAGGTACTGGATGTGCTCTAAGTTAAAAGCAATAGCAAGGATACATGTTTTCTTTCAGAACAATTGTATTATAGCCAGCAGGCTTTACAGGAGAGAAGCGCTAAGATTTTCCTTTTCTGAAACTACTGTTCGCTCTGATATTATGACTGATGTATTCTGCCCCGGAGCTGGCTGTCTTTGGTGCTGGCTAAAATGAAATGAATTCAACATTAAATGTGTAGTGCAGGGCTCCCTAATGGTATCATCCATTCTGGGCTGTGGCAAGGAGCAAAGAGAATATAAAGTTCAGACTAAATGGGTCAAACTCAGGGGGAGATGGGTCTGAATTAGACACCTCCCGCCCTAGCATCCTCATCCTCATCCTCAAACCATATTGCAAACCTGCGAATCTGGGGAAGTGAACCAGCTGGTGTACTCTTTATGCTACAGTGCAAGGCAGGAGAAGCACCTGCATTTTTCACCAGCTCAGGGACTGCTATTGGGTGCTTTTCAAGGGCACAAAGGGGAGGAAGGCTCCCTGCTTTCTCCCACACTTCCCATTGCGCACCTATGCTTCAGGCTGGCACAATCTTCTGGTCCTGACTCTTGAGTGCGGGGACAGAGGAGGGAATCTCTGGGTTTCATGCCCTAAGCAATCCTGTTTTCAGTTTCAGACCATGGGTCAGCATGGACAGTCTCCCAAGAGAAAAAGCATCTTGTTTATGCAAAGGTTCTTGTAAGTTATAGGACATTTATCACTCTGCAGCTTTTTCTGTGAAACCAAGTAAAACTCAGTGGTTTCAACTTTTGGAGGTTTTAGACCCAGTTCACCCGTAGCCCTTCTCCTCATGTGCTCACTCACACCACTGGAAAGTGGGTGCTACCATTCTTATTGCAGCGTTTCACACCCACTGCGCATCAGTGTGAATGACTGCACAAGTTGCAATGTGATGACCTCAGAGTTCATTCAAAGCTAATAATTTGGGTTTGATCTTTGGGAATATGCAAGCCCAAAGAAAAATGCTGGCCCTTGAGCAATGAAACCACTAAGGTTAACAGGATTCTTCCCATAACTACTTCATCTCTGCTTGGTATTATGCTTTCCCAGGAAGCAAATGGGAAATCTGAGCAAGACTTTCCGCTGGAACATGTAAAAGAAAATCATTCTGGCCGCCAGACAGAGGGAGAACTGGAGGAAGAGAAGACTACTATTCCTTGTGCTAAAATAAAGAAAGTAAATACATGTGGAGGGGAGATCAGGAGAAAAGTGGTGTTCTTTTTTTCTATGTTTACATTCAAGCCCTGCTCAGATGTATTGATTTTATGCTGGAACAATTTAAAACAAATAGCCTAAAAGGTAATGGTTGCAAAATAATGGTCAGTCGGGAACAGACTAGCCGGCTGGATACAAATGAAAAGTTATCAGCCAGATCCCAGCTGGTGTAAATTGGGATAGCTCCATTGCCTTCAAGAGAGCTAGGCCAATTTAAGCCAGCTAAGGATCTGGACATGCATCTGTTGGAAAACCAAAAGGAATGTTTCATCAGTACTGTGTCAGCAGACAGAAGTGGGAAGCATCCAGATTTCTTTGTCATATTTGTATTATCTGAGGCAACAAAACATATGTGCTGTGTAACATAAGACAAAAATATATAAATAGATCGTAATGTAAAACTCGGTGAAACCATCTGGTCATTAATAACAATGTTTAATTTTAGCTGGTGCCCCTTAAAGGAACTATATAAATATGTTACTTAGTATTTGAGCAAATAAAAATCAAGTAAAAGACACGGGGCATGATTGCTGGTTGCACTACAATCCCTTTCTGCCAGCTCAGAGGTGCAAAGTTGCTATAAAACAGGTAGATCTGACCAGCAGAGAATTCTTCTGGCAAAGGAGGTATTCCCACGTGTGTAGGAAAAACCTAAAATCTCTAGGCCAGTTTCCCTTGCTTTCCATGGACTAAGGAGCAAGGTCAGAGTGTGTCTATATTCTGGCTACTCCGAGCTCCTGGAATAGTCCTTTGGAGCCATATATAGAGGGGTGAATGTTAGAACAACTCTTGGCTGTGGTAACTTAAGCTGAGAGCTGGTGTGGGGCAGAAAGGGATCATTTTAAATTGTTGGACCCCACATAATATTTAGTTGAGAGAAAGAAGAAATGGTCAGCCAACTTTTGCTAATTGTTTCTCTTGCTGCCAAATCACTATTTTAGGAAAAGAGGTTATTTTATATACCATGGGGGACAACACAAATAAAACCAAGCAAAATAATCACAGTTATTCACCCTGGTTATTTTATTATTAAAGAAAGGGAAAGAAAACATTAAACAAATCACCACAAATGACAGAACCCACTTGATAAACTGGTTATTTCTGTATCTCTCTCTGTGGAGACCTTTTAACAGAAATTATAGCTTTGAGAGTGGGCAGGGCCAACACATGTAGCATATACCTTTCCTTTCAGTATGTTACTTAATTGCCGATCCCACGGTACACTATCTACTGTTTTCGCTGCCTTCCATGTACACTGAGTCCTTCTTTTCAGTTCTCCAGAACTCTCTCCAGTATCACAAAGTGTACCTTCCTGGGGTCTTTAAAATGAGCTGATTGTGTTTATGTTAACATTATTGTGACTATCCTAGTAATGAACATACCAGGAAACAAAGCCGTTTAAGAGAGTGGTAAAGGCCAGGAAGCTGTTAGAGGTTGACTTGCGTCAGAGGGGCATGCTTTCATAAGGCATTCAGCTGACGGAGAAAATGCAGTTAGACCAGCCTTGTCATGTAGGAAGCATTATACATCTCTTTCAAGCAAGTGTGAAATCTGTTGTTGCTGCTGCCAGCCAACTAAAATTTATACAACAATTTCTGGAGCGCCTTACCGGCTCCCACAGATTTAAAAACACAATACAGCTCTCTCCTGGCAGATGGTCCCACTGACTTTTCAATTGAAAACACTAACAGCTAAAATCCTATGCAAGAAATCAATTCATTTGCAATGCCTCTGCATACTATTTGTTGACTGTGGGCTCAGCGGCTTGCTATGCTGCCAGAGAGAATAGTGATGTAGCTGCAAGGTAAAGCTAATGCAGCT
Organism: Gopherus flavomarginatus; assembly: GCF_025201925.1. NCBI lineage: Eukaryota > Metazoa > Chordata > Testudines > Testudinidae > Gopherus > Gopherus flavomarginatus. The sequence goes on along the minus strand of NC_066628.1, from coordinate 41,054,026 downwards.
ACATAGATTTGTGCATTTTAAGGTGAAATGGAACCATATTGTGCTGTAATCTGACCTCATGCATAACAGAGGCCATAGAATTCCATCCCGTCTTTCCCACAATGAGCCCAATAACTTATTGCTACAAATACACCCTTACTGGGCCAGATGGGATTTGAATTTATAATCCCTATTTTAGGAGGCCAGTGCCTTAGCTATTAGGCCACTGGGAGCTGAGTTTACACTTGTACTATGTATTGCTGATGGTACATTTTCAAATTCCCCAGAAGATCATCATCACTCTCTCTGGGAAAGAAATAGAGGAGCTTTTTTTAATGGCTTTCTTTCCTTCTCCCACAATCCTTTCTCTCTTTTGTTCCCCTGCGATATGAAGATTCAAATCCCTAAGAAACAATAGTATGGCAATATATCTCTGAGCTTCAGTTCTTCCTTAGCTTTTTGCTGCAAGCACGCCTGTTCTAGTTTCAGTCTCCTTTAACTATTGATCTATCGCATTTTGTTGGCTAGTACATGCCTTCAGAAAAAAAACTACCCTAAACACAAGGATATTTGACTATCCAGGGAAGGGTTAAAGCTTACATTTGTGCAATCACAACCAAAACCATTGCTTTCTTAAACCATTTAAATACATTTGGCTAAGTCATTGATTTAATGAATGCAGAGATGTACAGAATATTAACAGTGTGGTGAAGGTTAATTCCATGGACGTGTCGGTGTTAACTACCCATTTGAACTCTTAGGTAGCTTAGCACATCTCTCTCTCTCTAATGGTAGGTTGTTATTGTTCATTTGATTTAAGTAAGAGGAATTATAAATTCGCATGCCTCTCTCTTTGCTTTTAGTCACAATTTTAACAGCCAATACGAGGTGCCAAATTGTCACTAATTGAAAATTGATTTTCGATTCAGTTAAATGGTTGGCACAGGAAACCAGTGTATATGCAGAAGTCTCATCAGATGGCTCCCTTGTAAGCATTGGTCCTGAATTTAACTGTCATGATCAGTGCCTCTAGCATCAGCATTAACAGTAATACCTAATGCCTAAAGAATATAGGCAACTAAAGCTGCAGCATTAAATTCTCAAGAACAAAAGGTATGGCCACATGATCTTACATGTCATGCCATGTCTGTTGTGACAGTAAGGACCTATGACAGTCAGAAGCACTTTCTCAACCATGGTTTCAGGACCAGACCCAAAAGCTATTGCTGGGCTATAGACTCAGGTTATGTCTACACACACATCATTTCAGTATAATTTATATCACTCAGGGGTGTGAATAATCCCAGCCCTAAGTGATGTAAGTTATACCAAACTAAGCATCATTGTAGACAGCACTCTGGCGGCGTGTTTCTTCCACCAATGTAGCTACCTCCTCGCGCAGAAATAGGAGTTATTAACCTGATGAGAGAGTTCTCTCCCATCAGCTTAGAGCGTCTTCATCAGAAGCACTACAGCAGTGCAGCGCATCAGGGCAACTGTGCCACTGTAAATGCTGTAGTGTAGACACAGCTTCAAAGGCTGAAAGAAGGAACACTATTATTATTCCAGGAAGCAAAGTTAATCTTTTCAAATATTGATCATTGTTCTCACCTGTCCTGTTACAATAACCCCTTCAAAAGGAAAACTGTGCAATAAGCAATTACTGCAAGGCATGATTTTCAGAGATGCTGAGCTCTTATAGGTCTGATTGACTTCCTCTGGAGTTACATGTATAACCAGGACTTGTCAACTTAAATGTAGCCAGTAGTTACTGCAAATGATATAGCACCAGACAGCTAAGTACTCCTTTCTGTAGAAGTGTTTATGGAGGGGAGTAAAAGTTTAATTCATACTTCTGTTTGGTGCCCTTAATCTTTATGTATGAATTTTATTGCCAGACTACATTTTCGGTAATGCACCATGGGAGCTCAGCAAAGGAGAGACTGCAGTGCATCATGGGAGATGTAGTCCAGGCAGGACTCCAGCCCATAAAGGAGCCAAAAGTTATCATTTTTTGATTTCTTTTGCCAAAAATGTGAAGTTTTTCATTTCTGAAAAAAAAAGAGAGCAGAAAAAAAATTCCAGCCAGCTCTATTTTTCATGCTATAATGAAATACATAGATGCCCTACTGTGAAAAGCTGGATAGGTAGATTACAGTAAGGAAGTCATATGTGAACCTATACAGATGACAGGCCCATTCCACAATGGGCCAAATTATAATCTGTCCCTAACCAGATTCATTTCACAATGACTATGGTTGCAAAGGTGTAAGGGGGTAGCGGGGAGATACTGATATAATTGGTATTCTGGAGCACAAAGACTTCACATACTGTCCAATAGCTAATGTTCAGATGTTGAACCTACTGCCTTAATGTTCAGGGATGGTAGTTAAATACATTTAGTTCAGTAATAGTGCAAATAAGAATTTTCCACAGCACCGCTTTCACTAACAACTTTCCAATTCAAGACAACTAGTCCCCTATGTGAAATGGTTAAGAAAGGCGTAAGGATGAAGGCTGACAAGTCTTGTTTATCTGTGTAAGGGCTGCTGGCTTGAAAAACATCAAGATATCTGTGCTATTCTAGTATGCAGCAGGAGCAGCACTCCCTTGTGGCCCCACCCCCCAGACATCCTGATGCAGCCATGGGTCTCTCCAAGGGGAAAAAGAGTCTTCACTTCCAGTGCCCACTGTAGCAGGCTCCAGCCCACCAGCTAATTGACCCTTCAGTTTTATCCCAATGGTGGTGGTGGTAGTGGGGATTGGTTTGGAGAGGCTCAGCCTTAAAAGTTCAAAAGCAGACCCAACTCAATATTGGCCCATCCCCCAGTCTTCCAATGGAGCACCCCATTCTTCCCTTCACGCTTATCTCCCAAACAGTCTCTTACTCTGGTGTTCTCACTCCTGGGGTCTAACTGCTCCTCCTCAGAGGCCGCTCCAGCTAGCCAGCTCATCTCTCCACAACTGCAGACAAAGCTCTCTCCAGGCAGAGCTCCATCCTCATTCCTGGCCAGCCATCCCTCAGCTGGGCCAGTCTCTCTCCTTTTATCTCCCACTCCAGGCTTACCACTGTCTGCAGGTACAGTGAGGTGGGGCTAACTGGGTCCATAGGCTCTCTTTAACCCCTTCTCTGCTGGTGTGGGGCCTTACTGTCCCATCACAGCTATATATAAAAAAAAAAATATCTTAAGAGTAGTTTACATTGTCCATACCTTAGTATCAGTCATATATATTCTATTAGGAGTGTTCTAATGGGGGGAGGGGAAATTGATGCCACAGGAACCATTTAAAAAGGCTATATTGTGTTTTTAGTGCCTTGGCTGCAGCGTAGCTAGTACAACCCTCCGCACCCAGTGATTTATATAAACCAACAGTGTGCAACACAGTGCAGATGTAGGGAAAAACAGTGGGTTAAATGTTCTGTTGGTGTAAATGGTCTCATCTCCATTGACATCAATGGCAGTTTCACACATTTATGCCAAGGAATCATTTGGCCCCGTAAGCATGACACTGACTGTGAAATGCAATTGATTAATCACCACATTCTAATGTGTTATTTGTCTGAGGGAGCTTATGAGTCATCTTTTAATAAAACTACACAAAGCTATTGTATATTCTCTTTAGTAAAACTGCTTGTAACATTATAAGTCTTCATTATACATTATTTCATCAGCTGCACTCAGTAGCTCTATTGTGAAAAAATGGATTTGGCCTATGGCCTAAAATAAGTAATTGAAAATGCTGTAATAGTATTTATTCTTGAAGATGTGAAATGAAGCTAACATAAGGATCTCTTTAGGCACATAAACGTATATGCAAATAAATATTCTTATGAAGAAAAGCCAACTTGGAAACTGAGACTTCGGACTTAGTCTAAAATCAAGACCTTCTAACACTGGGATAGAAGCTGTCATTTATAAATAATAGCTTTGGTGGCGTAAGGAAGGTTAAGGCACAGGTCTGGCACTCAGGATACTGAGGTTTGATTCCTGGCTGAGCAACAGACTCTGTGATCTTGGGCAAGTCCATGGGATTGTTAAGGTTGCTGAAAGAAAGCTAAGCCTTCTTTGAAAATCCCAGACCTAGTCTCTCTTTTCTTTGGTTTCCAATCTTCTCCCACCCTTTTTCTGTTTTATCTGTTTATACTGTAAGCTCTTTAGTGAAGGAACTGCCTTTTATTATGTGTTTGTACAAGAGCTAGCACAGTGGAGTCTTAATATTGCCTGGGGTGTCCAGGTGCTACTGGAATATAAATATTTCAGGGCAGGGCAAAGGGGCCAGAATACAAAGGAGAATCCGCCCAAGGTATCTCTAAGAGACACAGTGAGAATCAGATTGCAAACAAAATAAGGTGATTGAAAAATAGAGATGCATATGCATAACCTTGCACTTAACAAATCCACTGAGCCAACTTATTATTGAATCATTCATTCTCCTCCAAGACAATGAAGCTAGCGGAGTTGAAGAAAGAATCGTGAGCCACTTCAGGCTCTGTAGTGGGAGCCCTTGACAGCACCTGGTCAAGCTCCTCATAGATGAGGCATGTATGACACGCCCTCCTGGAGTGACCATTCAAGTCTTTGGTCTTCCTGTGCAGGAGCCTCAAGTGCTTGATTTATTCTTGGCCCTGGGCTGGAGTCCACTCAATGCCTGCCTGCTCCAGTGTCCATGAAATTTCCCAGTCCAAGTGTATGTTTCTGCCACTCTGGGAGAAGTCAAGGACAAAGGTGTACTCTGACCACACATTGATCAGCAACCAGTTGTGGTTGGTGGGCCAAGCAGCTACTCTTGGAGCTGGATCCATTTTCACCTATATTGATCTGTAAAAAGCGCAGTAGAAGGCTGTTCTGATGTTGTCAGTGCAGCTTGGTACTACCAATGAAAACAGGGGGACAGGGACCTTTATAGATTGGGTAAGGGTCAGGAAGAAAAGGGTTCAGTGCATTGAGGGAATAGGACTATTGGAACTTGAACCTGGTACATGCTATTTACCCCCATCCAGACTACAAACTGGCATGGGTATAGGGCTGTGCCACAGATAAGATGTGTATTTACCCTGGTGTATTTTCAGGGGTGCTAGTGTATTTGCCCTCTACTCAGCTTTACACACACATGCTTCTGGGTTTTAGATGTGGACAATAGGGGATTATGCACAACCACGCATATATACACACACACACGTATAGTCACTAGTGTAGACATACCATAAATGTAGGTCATTAGTGATGTTCAAATACCAAGTTTTCCACATAGTCACACCTGTGCATTCTCTTCAACCAGGTTCATTTTGCACATTACCAGAATCAATAAATATAACAAAGGCTGGCTACAGATTCTTATGTTCCAAGTGAGTTTCAGATAGATACTTTACTAAACAGGCAGGCTCTGCATTTGTAACCAATGTATGTTGGATGTTGCTGCTTTAAAAATGAGTGTGAAAGAAATCAATGTCTGTTTGTTCAGTAACAGGATAAACGAGAGGAGAACACGTTTACAAACAGCAGGTGAGGATTTCAATTTGAAAAGCAATCAGCTTGTTTGCAGTCTGCCTTCAAGGACAGTGCTCATAACCACATCACTGAAAGTGGGAATGATCAAACTACAGAACTTTTTTAGTTTGAGATTTAGACATTAAAGGCCCCAGTTCTGGACCCCTTTTATTCACTGAGTAGTACTTTACCTTGTGAGTTGTTCCACTGATTTTTCTCAGTAAAAGCAGCAAAGAATCCTGTGGCACCTTATAGACTAACAGAGGTTTTGGAGCATGAGCTTTCGTGGGTGAATACCCACTTCCTCAGATGCATCTGAGGAAGTGGGTATTCACCCACGAAAGCTCATGCTCCAAAACCTCTGTTAGTCTATAAGGTGCCACAGGATTCTTTGCTGCTTTTACAGATCCAGACTAACACGGCTACCCTCTGATACTTGATTTTTCTCAGAGTCTTATGTAGGATACTCATTTATGAATTCAGAGGACTGCACTGAGGCCCTAGACCTGAAAGTTTCTCCAAACAAGTAGTCCTTCAGGCCTATACTGAGCCCCACTGATGTCAAGTGAACTCCACACAGGGACCATCTACTCAGAAGAGTGTGCAGGATCTGGCCCTAAATATTGTACTTAAAGATCATTTTTACTTTAAAAACATGGGGAGGGAACATTACTTCAAAAACTAAAATGACAATGTAGCTGAATGAACTCTATTACTTGCCTACTTGAAACTCATTTTTCCTGGTATAGAGGCTAGGCCATTTCAATCTGTGAGCAGCAGTGGAATATTTATATGTGTAACACAACATGAACTGTAATTTTACAGAGGAAAAGGGTTCTTTCGTGTCAGCATCAAAGGCCCACTCTTAAGCATAGAATGTTTCTTGTCAGTATGAAAGCTGGATCAAAGCACCTTTAAAAAGAGGTGCATCAGTTCAAAGTCTCAACTAAGTGGAGGAAGAAGAAAGTGGCTGAAATTACTAAATAAAGGAATAAGGTTTCATTACGTTATAGATTTTGAATAATGAAAGGCAGAGTATTCACATGTACGCAGTGGATGAATGCGTGATATGACATGATACAGTATCCTACTATTAATGTTTTATTCCTTTGCTTCTCACACACCCATCTCCATGATGCCCCCATACAAAGTATTGTCTCCCCATTTCAGCTCAGCAAGGGCCTGATCAAAAGTTGATTTAAGTCAATTGGAATGTTTCTGTTGACTTAGATGGGCTTTGGATCACATATCAAATCACCCCCATTCCTCCATTCAAGTCCAGGCTAATGGCACTTCTTCCATCATACCCATACAAATTGGACCAAACGCCAAGTTATTTCTTCATCTGAGCTTCCCATTACATCCTCTCTTTTCTATTCCCAGCTGTTAGGCCCCAATCCACCTCCCATTCAAGTTAACTGTGAAACTCCTGTTAACTTCAATGATGCAAGGAATCAGGCACTTACACCAATCTTGCAAAGACTAGTGCTTAACTTTAGGCATTATGTTCCCAAAAGGCTATTCCCTAGCTTTCTTATAGGCCATCTGATTGGGAGTCGCCCTGCTCAGAGCATGCCACAGGAGCAAGCCTGCTTCCTGTAGATCCCCTCCCTCAGCTAAGTTCTTTCATCCTTGATAGGAATCATCTGACTCTTTCCTTAATAGTCTAATAATCCTCTCTTCCAGGCCCAAACACTTGCTTTTAAAGGATCTCTGATTCAGAACAGGTCTGGCTGGCCCCAAGCTCCTGAGCTTTTAAAAGGACAGACCACCTTGTTTCATTGACACCATGACCACCGAACCATGACCTTCTGAATATCAATGAACTGTATCTACAGAACTGAAAAATAAAGGATAATGCCAAGAGAGGAAAAAATATATATGGAGGTTGGGAAAATTAGGAAAAAATGTTTAAGAAATGCAAAGCACATATTGAGGAATACTACTTTAATGAAAGGGAGGTGGGAACTTTTTAAGTCCCTTTTAATAAGATATCTGAAAGCAAAGGTGGAATTAACATACCTCCTTGTCTTTCCAATGTTTCTTACTGTAGAAGTAAAGTCTGACAAGATGACTTGGTCAGGAGCCAAAAGGAAATTGGTTTAATCACAGAACTCACATGTAATTTTGGTTGAAAATCAACAAAACACAGAGGAGATTGACTCTACAATTTTAAAAGGCAGATGTAGGTCAGTTACCAGGAACTTCAAACATTCATTCCTATTGAGAGTGGCATATCTTATTCGCCGTGGGTCTAATCCATAAGGCCCTGTGGGCGAGCTCAATTTCACAAGATATGGCTCTAGGCATTGTATTTGCCATCAGAGAAATTTATATGCAAGCATTAAAATGATTACAGTTCTACTGAAAAAACAACAACAAAATATAATCATAAGAAATACCCATGGTCACATGCCCGCAATAGCTAAGTAGGACCAGCTTAAAAATTACCTTGTTTACATAATTTTCCATCAAAATACATGGGAAGCCAGATGAGGGAAAAGATGCCTACTCCTGTTATTGCATACAGAAGAGAAATCCAACAGCAAATTTCAGAAGTTTTGACAGGGTATAGTATGGCAAGAATTCAGGAACATCATCACTAGACACACAAAACAAGGTGCAGAAAGCAAAGAAAAGTTGACGGTAAGGAAAGATGCAAGTGAAGGAGAATTGGGAAAGCTGATTGATGTAGGCTGGGATTGGGTACAATTCACTGCAAAGGGTGATAAAATAGTGAAGAAAGAAGCCAGCATGGAGAATTCTCAGCACAGTGGCAAATCAGAAAAATAAATACATTGGAAGAACTGGGTTCTGCTTCCCTTCCCTGCTCCCCAGCAGAAGTAGCCAGCTCTGCTCTGAAAATAGACTGCATGGGGACGACAAACAGTCAGCACATGGTTATGATCAAATTAATGCATCCCTGGCAAGAGAGATTTGAAGAGATATAGAAATTGAAAAGGAAAAGTAGTACGCTTTCTGACAGGGTGAAGCAACACTGGATAGGAGAGAGCACAGTTCCTTCCAATAAATATGAATTGTAAAGGACTGAGAGCACGATCACTTAGTAACAAGAACAATGAGTACTCTTAGCGTGGCAGGTAATGAAATCTGGATGGCATTATGATCAGTCAGAAGATGAACATTAAGTAATATGATATAGTACAAGAAGTCTAGCATATACTGTGAGATATTTTTGGAGGGAGTGAGGGGGCAGGACAGAGTGTATGTTCTCTTTGGTGCCTTGGTATCACACAAATAGTACATATGGAGCTGAATAACCTCAATGTTCCATGAAATTAGAGGGGAGCATGAAGGGGAAAATGTGTGATGTGACAGTGTTTGTCTGGGAGGAGGTTGTATTCAGCCTCTCCCATACTGATGCTCTGGGGACAGGGAAAGAGCAGGCTCTATGGAGCCACTATTCTCTTGCTGTGGACAGGCTGGTCAGGGAGTGGGTGGAACCCTGGTTCTGTCCCACAATGCATCAGCCAGCTCAGCAGGGAAAATGATCTGCAACTAGTAAAGGCCAACCCTACAACCCTACTCTTATTAGGTTTTTTGTTTTGTTTTGTTTTTTAAAAAAAGAGCACCTCAATTTTTCCCAGATATACTGAGCACCACTCTGCTCTCCCATTATTAGAAGATCTTGTTTGAGCAACTGATTTTTAGAATTCCCTTGAGAAGTCGCTTTTGACAGACCACTTTCACTAAATGACCAACCACTTTTAGTTGACCTCTCCCATGAGGTATTCCCAATGCTAAAATTAGAAGATATTAATCAGCCTGGCGGAAATGTTCAGTAACTGGCAGGATTGGCGTCCATGAAAATGAAAAACTTGGTAAGAAGAGGAATTTAATTTTCTAACTTTTGAATGCATGTTAGAAAAAAAGAGAGTAGAAACAAAATTAAAAACCAAGCAAAAAGTACTTGCAATATCCTGAAGTATTAGAACTACTTACTTTCTTTGCAGAAATAAAATAAAATACTGGGGAAGCCAGTACAGCATTGACTATTGTATATTCGGTGGAGTGTGCCATTTTGTGATAAGCTCGTTTTAAAAAAGAGCAAATGACTGATTTTCAAGATTAAAATGTGCCTTCAGAAAGATGATTTAAAAGCATGGAATAGTGGATCTGAAACAGACATGTGTCTTAATGTTATACCCCAGAGTGGTGCTCTCATGCCACAAGACAAAATTGATTGAAGTAATCACAAAACTTCTCTGGAAATATTGTACTGAGATAATTTAGCAAGTGCTCTTCACTTTTCCAGGTAATTTAATAGCTAAACAGCACATCAATATGGTCTTACCTGAACTACTGCTATATGAGGAAATATGGATATTTAATGATATTATGTTTTAAAGTCTGTGGCCGAACGGAGGGAAACAGGTTCCCTCCCAGTCAAGAGAGAGGGCAGCTCTTTACCTGCCTTCTATGTAAATTAAGCATGGTAGAACCAAAACAATGGAAGACCCATTTACACACAGGAGAATGGGACGCCCACAGGATGAGAGGAACAATATGAAGTCATCCCGCCCCTTGAAACTAAGTTATTGAACTTTGGAAGATATAAGCAAAGATAGAAGCCATCTTTGGCGTCCATCATTAAATGGACACAAAGGAACAGAGCTCTTGAAAACTGAGAAAGCTAGGTCCTTCAACTTTGGTGGGGGAGGTGAACTGGGGACTAAATATAGGTGTGAAAAAAATATCTTGAACAAAGCCTACACCTGGCTAGATTAAGTTTTAGACTTTTAGAACCATATTTTGTTTTACTTGTAATTTGCTATCTTCATTCCCTATAATAGATTCACTTAATCCTATGTATAGTTGGAAATAAATTTGTTTTATTTTTTACTATAAACCAATGGTTTTCAAACTGGAGTATAAGAACCTCTAGGGGTTTGGGGGTTCTCATCAGAGGATACATGAGAAAAATCCTGTAATGGAGGACAACACATTTTACTTAGTAAGACTTGGCAATCCAATCAACGTTTAATCTTCTTTCAATTAAAACTGCCGCCACATTAATGTATGTTTCCTTTCTGCTGTGCAACACAGAATCAGAGGTTTTTGAACTGTGGGGCACGTCCCCCAAGAGGGGCATGAAGGAACACTCAGGGGGATGAGCAGCAATGCCATCGAACCTGTGTTGTGGTGGTGCAACCAAAAATTTTAACTCCAAGGGGGGAAACTCAGCTCAAAGTTTGAAAGCCACCTCGAGTTGTCACTCACCCCTCTGAATGTTCCTCCATGCCCCCATGGGGGGGGCACACCCCACAGTTTGAAAACCTCTAGAAGCTGTTGCTAAGTGGAAGGCAGAAATCTGGGTGGGGCATGTGACCCCAGGCACCGCTCCCTATGTGTCACCTCTGTCTGTCTATCTCAGATAGGGATACGTGGTAGACCGGTAGTTCTCAACTGGGGAACTGGGGTCCTCTAGGGGGCCACAAGCAGGTTTCATGGGGTCCACCAAGCATGGCTGGTGTTAGACTCGCTAGAGCCCAGGACAGAAAGCCCAAGTCCTGCCGCAAGAAACTGCAGCCCGGGGCCCCAAGCTCCTCCACCCGGGGCTGAAGCCAAAGCCTGAGCAACTTAGCTTCACAGTGCCCCCTGGGGCATGAGGCCTCTGGGCAATTGCCCTGCTTGCCACCCCCTAGTGCTGGCCCTGGCTTTTATATGCAGAAAAACAGTTGTTGTAGCACAGCTGGGCCACACAGTTTTTATAGTATGGCTGGGGGGGCTCAGAAAAAAAAAAGTTTGAGAAGCCCTGAGTTAGACTACATTATTTGGAAAGTGGTACGCAGCCTAAAAAGCTTGAAAACCACTGCTATAAGCCAATTCCAGGCTTTCTTTAAAGGGAAGCTTGTATTCACCCCAGCTAAGCTGTGATGTGTTTTTTGTACCTTTAGAGGAACAAACAAATCTTATTATTTCTCTGACCTGTCCAAGAGAGGGCAGGACATTACAAAGCTCATGATTTGGGGAAAATTAGGAACTGGGAGTTTGTTGGGGTCACCTTGCTGGTTGTTATCCAGACTGATGGAAGTTAGAGTGAGGCCAGAGAGCCACAGACAGACTCCTGAACCAGGACAGTGAACGACAGAACGCAGAGTGTGACCTGTATGCTTCTGGGCTGGCTGTGAGCATCCCAGGCAGGGAGCTACAGCATTAAAGTATTATAAGAAACCCAGGTCACATGGTGACACAGCCCCTCACTGATCTGGATTTGCTCTCAAGTCCTCTCACAGCTTCACAGTGATGTTTTTCCCTTGAATAATCTATTTTTGATGAGGAGCCAGACAAGATAATAAAAACTGGCTTCTTGAAACAATGGGTCTGCTCATATGCAGTTCATTCCCACTTCGAAAAACAACATCTGTAACTGTCTGCTTTTCAGTCAAACAGCTAAAACACTGAACTAACATCAAAAACTGTTTGCAATATTAAAACAGTGTATTTACTGGGAGCATCACCTCTCATTTAAAATTCATGGTTCAAATTTGACTAACAAGACTGAAAACTGAAATGCCATTTTTGCATATTGCACTTTTTACAAAGTTGTCCATAACAAATGTTATGCAGACACTGTCCCCAATTCTGCAGTCTGATCTACTTGAACAGACCTTTGTGCCCATGCACAGCCCGTATGATTTCAGTGAGGCTCCATGTGGGTACAAGAACCCACTCAGGTCGATCCAGTTGCAGGATCAGGGCCATTGTTGGGTCTACAGCCCACACTAAATCATAGCCACAGCTGTGGGTTCTTGGCACTAAGATTGCAAGTGTGGTAGTTATCATAGTAGTAACTGAACTATTAAAGAAGTGCCAGTGATAATGGGATAAATTCTATGGTGACATAAAAGAAGATATAAACTAAATCTGTTTAAGGTACTTATATGGCCCCCAGTACTATACATTCTGAGCTCCTCACAATCTTAATGTACACCCCTGTGAAAAGCTTTTACTCCATTTTGCAGATGGAGGAAATAAAGTCATAAAAGACTGGCCAAGGTCACACAGGAAGACTGAGGCAGAATGGGGAACTGAATCCAGGTCTCCCAAGTCCCAGACTAGTGTCCTAAGCACTGGATCATCCTTCCTCTTCATCCTAATCTCACTTATACCAGTTCACTCAGGTAGGACTCCAATGCCTTTAGTAGCATTATTCCAGATTTACAGAGGTGAATAAGAGGAGAATAAGGCTGACCAAATATAGGTCCATCAAAAAATCAGGTTCAGATGGTTCTAAGTAGTGAAATGTAATGCACCAATTTTGGAAGAGCATTTCATCTATTTTAGACAGCAGGGCACAACTGCAGAAATTGATTGTTTCTCGGGCATGTGAATATGTACAGAATCATTTAAACTATATGAACAATTTGTCCAAGGTTGATGTAGATTGTGAACTCTGGAGTAACGCTCCCCTGCAGTGCCTGCTCACCATTTGTTCTAAAGGAAATTGTTCCGGCTGCAATAGCAGCTCGTCTAACCTGCGTGCATGACTGAACTTCCTCGGCAGTCTTGTTATTGCATGTACCATCTCTGACTGTGAGCTGTGATCTTGAATCAAGTCAGGAATGTTGAAATAAACTAATACCACAATAACAGGAGTTGCAATCTCTCCTTCACCTTCTCTGGGGAGTTCCTGTCCTGCAAGTTAATTGTATTAAATATTATGTTATGGAGAAAAAAAACACATAAAGGCTGAGATATTCAACACTGTTTAAAGGTATTTACCATTAAAATTAATGAGAGTCAGACATCTAAATCCCTGTTAGACAGCTTTTAAATTTTCAGCTTAAATATGTAAAAATGACATTCCCTTTCTGCAAATGGGAACAATATGAGAGGATGTTACTAATAGAAGTTATGCGTTTCTCGTGGTTTAAAAAAATAAATAAATAAATAACCTCTAGGCTATCTAGCTGCTGCCTTATACCAAGGTATCACCAACATCAGCCAATCTACTACCTCCAGGTACAATCAACTGGTTTCCAAGCACTGTGCCGGGGAACTAATCAGATCACTCTCCCTAAAGATGAACAGCAGCAAGTTATGTATGAATTTTAATAGCCTTCAGTTCAAACGTAGTTGCTTGTAATATTTGTGTGCCAACTTGGAATGAAATGCATTTAGGAGGAGAAAGTGTTTTTGCAGGTGGTATGTAATATAAGGGATAAGAGTATTTATGTTATTAATTGTACAGGATTATGTCATGATACTTTCAAATATGGACAGAAGATGCTGGCCCAACTATTCTGACATTTTCAAGGAGGTTGGTTTCTGTGCCTTCAGATGTTGAATCTGTACCTAGATGTCTTTTTCCACAGCTTTCCCTCTAAGCTATAGACTGTATGTATATCATGGCCACCACGATTCTTCAGAGGGGAGGTTTGTCACTGTCACTAAGGGGAAGCCCTGGGAGGCCTGAGAAGATAATAGGGTAGCCTCTCTGCCCATGTGTTGCAATAAAATGGAGTCAGTCAGTCCACTTTAAACATAGCAGCATGGTCCATGCTGGGCTCCCGTCCGCTGGCTGGTCTGAACTCTTATGGAAGGTCTCTCTCACCCTTTGAAAAAAGGGATTTTTCTTTCAAAAACTGATGATGATTCTTTCTCATCATCTCCACGCCTCCAAGAAAGATGATTAGGACAAAGCACACCAAGCACAGAGTTAAACACTCCAATGAGGTTCTGTCCCAGATTGCAGCTGAGGACAATGCACCATAGCTCTGGAGGGTGTGTGCACAACGTCCACCTTTGCCCACTCCAAGTTCTGGGCCTGCTGTGCATGAGGTCATTCTCCAAGCCCAGATCAGACTGGCCTGAAGAATGAGCTAACTTACATCAGCACGGGAAAGCCCTGTTCATAGTTTGTTTATTCCAGAGTTGCTCCCTCTCCCAGCACTCATGAGAGGGGTGGCATAAGATCTGCTCAATCCATTCTATACCATTGGAGAACACAGTCATTTTGGGCTACTTTGACTTTAAATACTGAATCGACCTGCAATGCAGCACAAAGGAGTGTTACAGCACCAGAGGAGCTTGGCAACAGATGTCAAGAAAACACAGTGGAATATGACTATTAAGCTCCCCCAAAAGCACATACAGTAAGTTACTCCACCCAAAGAAAGAGAAGCAGCACAAATTAATTATTCAAAACTAATTAAAGAAGTAAATAATTGTGGTGATATACCCTAAGCCAAGGAGATAACAAATAATGCAGCAGGAAACAAGAAATAGAAGGTCTTTGATTAATTAAACTACATTTCTAAAGGTAGGTAGCACTATAAAATGTCATACATCATATTAATGCAGAGTATGTTTATTAGAAAAATAAATTATATAGTTTAATACAAATTAGATTAAATGTTTGTTTTCCATAATCAATGCCATTGTGCTTTGCAGAGACTAATTGCTATAGCACACTTTCTGTGGAATAAAATTTTCCTTGACTAAGGAGAGGATACGGATAGCACTCCCAACAGATGGTGGTGAGAGAGAGGTTCAATGGAATCCACACTCAGGGACAGTACATAAGTTCACATGAATCTGTCAAATAATCCTCTGTCAATTGCTCTCAGTGGTCAGACTCAATGGGCCAGGCTGCACCCATCCTTGCACAGAAGAGGAGCTTGTGGGAAAGAGTCAAAGTCCATCCCAACTTGTTCCCTCACAGAAGAATAGAACACAACACAACACACCTTTGCAATCTCCCACATGTACAGACTTCTCTTGGCTAGGCCTGCCGCCTGCCCTATGGCCATGGCAAGTTCACTCCCTTGCGCATGTGCGCACGCGCACACACACACACACACACACACACACACACACACACACACACGAGAAGATTTGGCCAAGCTTAATGGCCAGAGGGCACTATATCTGAGGCACAAAACCTTCCAGAACTCCAGCTGAAGTGCCCTCACATCATCCCAATATGGCACTATGCCTGGGCCAAAATTAAGCCCCATATTAGAAGCTTCCTTAGGAGAAAACACTGATAAGATGGCGTTAAAGTTACATGTGATATACGTATCAATAATTCAATGGAGAAGGAAACCTTAAAAGAGCTATGAAATTAAAGTTAAGGACACACTTTTTTAAAGTGTTTTAAAGTACAGAAATGAAGAGTTAAGATACTTCAAGCAATGCTAACAGTCTTACCTCTTATCTTAACTATATGCCCATCCATATTCACAAGACAAGCTTACAAATGTGCAAACTCCCTCACCCCACCAAGCCTCCTGTAAGCATGTAGGAACACATAGCCAGCCCTTACTGTCCATCTCCGTGGGCAGCCACACCTCTGCTGTCATGCACCTGGAATGGCAGTCTGTAGAAGGGGAAAATCTGCTGTCTCAAGCAGGGTAGGAGAGTGAATAGCTCAGAGGCCCAGGCCCTCAGGCAAGAAGGAGGCACCAAGCAGTCTAGAGCTCCAGGCCTCAAGCAGAGTAGAACAGGTAAGAGTTTAGGAGTCCAGCCTTCAGACAGGGATGAGCACCAAACACAGTCTAGTGTCCTAGCTCGGTGTACAGTAGACTGACACAGGCCTCCTGGCCTATGGTGGGGAGCTTCCACCCCAGCGGTGGGATGGCAGAGGGTAGGGGAATATGTACCTGCCCAACTCCTCTGCATCCCAGCGCAGGGCCCTAACAGACTCATAGTGTCTAGTTTCCCTGGGCTACTTCCTACATCCCTGGGGTTTGGTACCTCTACATTGTAGTTGTCCTCCATCTCCCCCAGTGGCAGCCCCAGTGGCTTCTGGGTATCTTGGTTAACTGGTGGCTCTGGGAGCTCTGGCCAGTCCTCAAGTGGCAGCTCCTTGGTGTCTCTGTCAGCTGGCGGCCCTGGGAGTGCTCACCAGTCCTCAGTACAGCCAGCGTCTTCTTCAGGCTCCAGCAGCAAGTGGGATGTATCTGTCTCCCCTGACGGCTCCAGGCCAACTAAGCTACAAGGAGAGCCTTGTATACTTCCTGTTCCTGTCCTGCTCCTCTGCTTCTGGCGTGGTGAGCATGGCCTCCCTGGTTCCGCCCACCTTGGGCATCTGGCCGTCCCTTGCTGTCAATCTCTGAGGGTGGTCATGCCTCTTTGCTGCACCTCCAGACAAACTTTCTGAAAGTCAAAGCAAACCTCAGGTGGTGCAAACCCTGATGAATTGAACCCATTCTATTCAAAACTGTTGGGATTTTGCACCGCTTTAATCATCGCTTAGTATTATTACTTCTATTGTTGTAGGGCTGAAAGCCCAAGTCAAAAATCAAAGTGTTAGGTGTGGTATGAACACATAACTAAAGAAAGGTTCCTGCTCTAAAGATTTTACAGGGTAAGTATTTCAGTTAACAATCCAAAGGTGAAATCCTGGTTCACAAGAAGTCACTGGTAAAGCAGGGTATGACATCTGCTAAGCCTGGCCATAGGTCTCGAGGCAACAAGGATTTCTCTCTAAGAATCTAATATACAAGGATTGCCCTTACCTTCATTATCTGGCTATGACTTACTTGTAAAGCAGCAACCCTGGCTAAGTAGTGCCTTGAAGCAAATAGCCTAAAATGATTCACATTACTAAAATTAGGCTCTCTGGTTTGAATATTGTCTGAGTTTCTGTCAGTTTCTGTCCCTCATCTTAATGGTGAGGCTCTGCTTTCACCATTCCTGGCTTCAAATTCCTCTTGCTCCTCACGTGACATATTTCTCTGTAATGATGTTTCATCTCCTTGTGACTGTGAATCAGACAGTTCATTATCTGATGATCAAGTTGATAAACACTGCTTCATCCTCTTACTTCATTAAGCTGGTCTGATTTGCTCCTGATTTATTTCAAGCCTGCCTGAGATTTCACCTGCAACTCTCTGGTCTCAAGCTTTCGGAATTGCTTTGCAAACATGCCATATCATGTCTTTGGGTTTCCTAGTTGGAACCTGTGTTGTCTCCTTGAATTTGTGTTGCTGTCTGTTTAAATTCTGGAAAGAAAATGTGGGTGCGAACTATTTAATAGCAGAAATCTGATTGTTTTGATTGATTCATTTTGGCAGCATGAGGCCCATGCCAGATGGCTAATTAAGTACACAAATACTTTGGACTTACAAAAATACGCAATAAAAAAAGTCTGTTTACATCTTGATCCCATCAAAAAATCATTTAAGACCAAATTCTGGCCTCAGCTGACTGCATAAATTCAAGAAAAATTATGCTGGAAGACTCAGCTGATTGCAACTTTGTTTGTTCTTTTCAGCTAAGTCTTATTGTCATGGTTAGTGTTTTTAATAAGACGGCAAATAAGTTAGTATCACGTTGGCCCAAATGTAATGAATTTCTCCTTCCACCAGTTCTCTAAATTCATCCCTAAGTGGTTTCTCTGTAGCATAGCAGGACTGTTTGTATATTCTCCTCTTAAATGGCTTAAACTCAGCAATTGGGGACCAATCCAAAGCCCACTGAAGTTAATGGAGGCACTCCCACTGATTTCAATGGGTTTTGGATTAACTCTTTCATGGTTTTCTTGTGGCTCGGCGGACCCATGCTGGTTGTGTCCTATTATATGATTGTGAGATGTTCTTAGGAGTCCTGGTAGAGTGAATTCTTGGATTTTCCATTGTGCACTCCTCTCCAGTCATCACCATCCAGATTCCAGTGCTTATGTGCAATCTCCAAGCCTCAGTCCACTGCATACTCCCATTGTGACATCCATCAGTCTCAGAATTCAGGCAAGATTCCTGAGTTAGCAACTAGGGTGAAAACCCAGCCCTAACGAAAACTGTGGCAAAATTTCAACCCAGATCCTTAAAAAGACGACAAAGTATAGTAGGTTCTGTCTAGTTTTACAGCAAGCACTGGATAGTAAGAGGAAGTACAGTAGTGCAAAGGAAATTAAAATAATTCCCACACAAGCTGTAACATTTGTGACTGCATCAACTTTCCTGGGACAACAACAGGCTGGGTAGAGGAGCTTCTTCTGATTCTCATGACCGGCCTAGTCAGCAGCTTTAGGGTGCTAAGCTAGGTGGACCAGGACCCTAAGTTTGTAATGAGCTAAATAATATCAATTAAATGTATTTAGAAATTGGTATCAGCACTGGTCAAAAAACTAGGAGAAATACATAGATGAAAGTCAGGAGATAAGGATACTGCAATATCATTAGAAATATTCAGCAAATGACATTTTTTGCAGTTCGTTGCAGATAAACATTTCTAACAATTTTTTACTCACAAAATACAGTAAATCATATTTGCAGTGATTAGAGCTGAGCAAATAATTGGTAATGAATACTTTCCTTTAAAAGTTTAAACACTTTCTCTCTTTTGTTTTAGCTGTGGATGAATAGATAATGATTTTCTCAAATGCACTGGTTATTCAAAATTATATGTCAAATAATTCCTGTGGGTAATTCTTGGTCTAGAGCTTGTTCACCAACACTTTGCTGCAGTCAATGGAGTTACACCAGATTTTCACCTAGGTAAACAAGAGCAGAATATGGCCCTCTACTGCACACTTTCAAAATCTGATGCGACGGAACAGAGAATCAGGTTTATAATACATATTGCAATCAGCAGAGTTAACCCAGATTCATGCCAATATAACTAAAAGCAGAATCTTGTACACACCCATGATGATATCATACAATGTCAGAGTTGGAAGAGACCTCAGGAGGTCATCTAGTCCAACCCCCTACTTGAAGCAGGACCAATCCCCAGACAGATTTTTGTCCCAAATCCCTAAATGGCCCCATCAAAGATTGAACTCACAACCCTGGGTTTAGCAGGTCAATACTCAAACCACAGAGTTATCCCTCCTCCACAGCCTAAATCTAGCCATCCATCCAACCATACAGACCAAGTCTTGGGGAAGTGCAGACTCCTATCTGGAACTCAACTGCTCAGCCTAACCCAATTTCTGATATTAACTCCTGTACCTACCCACACAATCTTTCAGTATGAAATATCAGTACTAAAACTTGGAAAATACTACAAAATCTGTATCATGATTAACACCCCCAAATCTCTGACTGCTTTTGTGTGCCCTTTTTGTTTACTTTGAGGTAATATGCTAGCAAGCGTGCATCCAGGATACTCATTGAAATAGCAAAATTTTAGGAAATCCTGCAGACTGTTAGTGGGATCTGACATTGTGATGATAATCATGAATGTTTGCCCTGGAAAGCTGAAGCATGAGTGTAGCAGGCAGAATCAGGAACAGAAATGTAATGACTAACAAGTTATTTACAGTGGAATTACTCAGATTTACACAGTTGTAAATGCGGACAAAAAGCTATGCGTCTGAAGAACAAAGTTAGGATCTGGGCCTTAACTTCCCCAAAGGAGCTGATTTTAATTTGATCCTTTATATCTGACAACAGGATCAACTCTTAAAATGAATTGTTTTCCAGCAATGAGAAAAAAGATTATAAAAACTACTACTCTACCAAGCAACGAAAAAGAATAGAAATGATCAGAAAAGAATAGAAATTGAAACAAGAAAGGACAAAAGAAATCCCACTGTAGTGAAAATATCAGAGAAGCAAATTTATCCAGTAAAAACCTCAAAACAAGTATGGTAATTTATCAGAGAACATCTGTTTGGCCGACCAATATCTGTGCTAGTGTAGCCTGACCCACATACTTATAGAAAGAAACAGAATAAAATGCTGCTGGAAGCATCTCTTGCTATGCAATTGTGCATATGAGTGAATATATTCCACGTGTGGCTGTTAGGTGGAACCTCTGAACTTCAGCCTAATTTCATAATCCACATGGGTCTTTCCTCTCATCTGGATTCCTGCCCTTTACCCCCACACTCACACCTGCCTTTATCCTTTCAGAAACCATCACCATACTCACATTTACAGATTACTTGTAGATCCGAACGAGAGGAATTCTGACTACTGATGCTTTACTTAAGCCTCCTGGGCCCAAGTGTGGACTCTTTTAGTCACACTCATGAGCCTGTTGGTAGTTTAGTCCCATTTACAACCATATTGGCTAAGTGTGGCACTCCTGATTTATCCTTTAGAGCAGTCGGGCCCCTTGCATATGAAGATGCCCAATACATATCCAGCACCAGATTAGGCTAGAATTGCCTGCAGAGGTAGGTACCTGGACCATTCAGTGCCTCTTTAAAAGTTTCCAGAGGAGAATGGGGGAGTCAGAGGCAAAAGGGAAGAAGCTGGGTGAAGGGATCCAGCTGTGGGGACATAGAAGAAACACGTTGTAGTAGGAACAGGGCATTTTGTGACCCAGAGTTCTGATTGAGGTCTCTTGTATACAGCTGAGTGAATACCTGCTTTTGTGTTTCAATAGCACTTTTGACAAGTTGAAAAAAATCCATGTCAGGTCACACTGAAAAGGAAAATTTGGGGCAAATAAAAAAAATAAAAATGTAAAACAAATGTTTTATTTTGACAAAAATTAAAAAGAGTTTCATTTTGTTTTGTGTTCGACACAGTAAATGTTTTTGAATATTTTAAAATAAAAGGAAATTTTGGAAGAAAAACATTTCATTGTGAAAAATGTAAAAACAAAACATTTCAAATTTTTCAGAATTTTCTCCTAACTGAAAAATTCCATGAAAGTAACACATTTACAGACATTTTGAAGTCATTGATGTGCACTTTTCACCCAAAAAGAGTTTAACTTGAAAAACAGGGTTCAGCTCAACTCTTGAGTCTCCTTATCAAAATATTAATAGATGTTTAGGTTTGTTTTGAACCAAAACCTAAAATCCACTTGGAAGAATAAAATAACTTTCCAAGTTCAGTGAGCTTTAACTTGGGTTTACTTTTAAATGACTTGATTCAGCAAAACACCTGGGGTAAATTTTTCAAAAGCACCTAAGTGACTTAGGAGCCTAAATCTCATTGACTGTTAGTTAGACTTAGGTTTCTCTGAAATTGGAACTTAGAAAATTTTACCCTTCAACACATACTTTAGTTTATCATCAAGCCACTGGGACTTCAGAAAATGTTTAAGTGCTTTGTTAAATAGGAATTTACCTGAGATCTTTGGCAGGAATGAGTAATGTAAGTGCACACTGCCATAAACTGTGAGAAAATCCAACAATGTGTGCATGCGTGATTTTATATTACAGATGGGCCAAATTCAAACCCCTCACAATTTCCAAACACACCCAGAAGGTTCTGGGTCAGATTCACAATCTGAAGGATCCTATTTTCCAGTTCTTACTTGGATATAGTCAGAATCTTACTAAACTGACCACGCTTCAAGATTTAATCCTAAATGGATGGAAATCTCATGAGATCAGATGATTGCACTGGATTTCCACCATTTGGGTTTTCAATTTCACCGTAACAACTAACTAGATTCAGGTGCTATTGAATCCAAACCCAAACCTCAGCCTCAGTATGCCTTCTGACCCCCAAAGCCTAGCCTGAACCTGCTTCAGGTCTGATCACACCACACTTCCCAGCCCAACTCTATTTAAAACCCTTTAACTTTCATTTCCAAATTAAGTCATTCTTGACTAGCTATTTCCTAGTGATGCCATTAAAAATGCATGCAGGAACTGAATGAAATAAATAAAATATTTATATAAGAAACAGAACTGAATCAATCACACATTCAGTTCTTTAATCCAAAATGACTAATATTTTTGCAACAACAGGCAGGTAAGTGAAAAACATATCTTCCTGCTGTCAGAGTTGTTTAAGGTGAGTAATCTAGAGAGATTTCCACTTGCAGTAATAACATGACCTAAAATAAACTGAAGCTTCCCTCTGAGTTCATTGCAAAAAAAAAGCAAAGTTAAATAAAATGGGCCACATTCCCCTCTCCCTTACTGTAAATTAGTGCCTCCATGACTTCAAGAATGAATGTAGAGGAGGAAAATTTGGCTTAATGATTCAAGAACTTTCATTCTCACCAGTCCTATGATTTTTTTATCCTCTCCTCAGCCCAGCTATTATTTCCTCACTCACTCATTGTATGCTTTAGTTAGCATACGGTCCCATTATTTTCATCCAAATACAATGGCCTTTAAAAATCCCTGTTTTCTAAGAAGAGTCATCAAACTAGATTGCAGAGGTGTTTCTTCTGCTTTACCATTTTAATAGGTATTGGCTTTGGTCCCTGTCCTCCGACCTGCGGGGTTTAAACCTCACATAGTTTTTCAGCATGGGGTAGGGTGGTCAAGATTGTTGTCAGTTGCCTAAAACTATCTGTATACGAGAGCTAGTTTGAAAATTTTTACATACACCCTCCAACCCTCTTCTGAAAATTTTGACTCTTTAGTGAAAAGTCTAAAACTAAGAATTTTCAGCCGAAAACTTTTAGCTGAAATCTTCAATTCAGAAATGTTGCCATGGTGTCTCATATGAGCTGTAGTTCAAGCATTTCATAACCTCATTCTCCTCTAGGGGCAAGACTATATATCTAATGATGCACCACTATCTCCCCTCTTCTTGAGCCACATGGTACATCAAGGGGTTTCTGGCCATGGAACGTCAAGAGAGGTATAGTCCACTTGGGGACCCTGGCTCATAGAGAAGTATTTGGTTTTGACATTTTGTAAACACATTTCAATTTTCTTGTTTCAAAATGACATTTTGTTTCAAAATTTCCTTTAATTTTCTTTAAAAACCAATCGGAAGTGGGGTTTTTTTAAATGGTCAAAATCAAAACAGAATACTTCAAGTTCGTCAAAACAAAACATTTTGTTCAACCCAAACAAAATTGCTTTCAACTTTTCAATTCACTGAAAATTGCAGAAAATGCTATTTTCCATTGACCCTAAATTATTTTTTCCTATTTTTTAGCTTTTCCAATTAAAAAAAAAACAAACAACCTTTTATTCAGATAGCTCCCATGGATAGTGTCTCATCGAGGTATATGCTGTTCTCCTTTCATCCTCTTTACTGTGTATGTAAAGCCACATGTAGAGATAGTGAGACAACGTGGGCTATACTGCTAACAAAACACTGATGACACCCTTATGATGACATTATAAGGACAACTCAATATCTTCGAAATATTGGCTTCTTGATGAAGAGCACCTAGCTTCAAATAAGCCTGGGTAAAACCAAAATGGTGCTGGTCAGTAAGGGAGGAAAGCTTTTAAGAACTAGCCAAACCAACAACCTCCCCTTCCATTGAAAGCATCTCCAAACCTCTGGGTTCCTGACTGATTGCTGAAAAAGCTTAGCATTCAGCTTGCTAGGGAATTTTGCCCTTATTCACAAACAAGGCCATGGGAACTTTCAAATCCAGACATTGTTTGACTCCCCTGAAATTTAAAGTGTTCAAACTTGAAGTTCCAGTTAACACCCATCTCTAATTTGAAGATGTCCTTGAACTCACTTAAACATCTAGCTTCTCTTTCCTTAAACACATATATACCTCTACCCCGATAGAACACGACTCAATATAACACAAATTCGGATAGAATGCGGTAAAGCAGCGGGGATTCCCGAGCCCTTTAAAGCGCCACTCGAGACCCACTGCTTTACTGCATTATATCCGAATGTGTGGAGCCCCAGGCCCTTTAAATCACAGCCCCAGCCCCAGTGCCAGAGCTCCAGCAGTGATTTAAAGGGACCGGGTCTCCACGCAGTGGCTGGAGCACCAGGCTCTTTAAATCATTGCCGGGGAAGCCGGTCCAGTCCAGCACAGCATACTGGCTCTTGCCAGTACACTGTACCAGACAGGGCTGGTGCAACCATTTAGGCGACCTAGGCGGTTGCCTAGGGCACTGGGATTTGGGGGGCACCATTTTCTTCAGCAGCGACTGTGGCGGCCAGATCTTCAGCCTCCTCGGTCACCACCGGCATTTAGGTGGAGGGAGCTGGGGCAGGGAAGTGCGGGGAGGGCCGCCTGCAGCAAGTAATGGGAGGCGGCACGCAGGGGAACTCCTCGATCCAGCTCACCCCTGCCCTGCCTCCTCCCCGAGCACGCCGTCGCTGCTTCACTTCTTCTGCTTCCCAAGCTTGCAGCGCCTAAACTGCTTGGCGCTGCAAGTCTGGGAGGTGAGAGAAGTGAAGTAGCGATGGCATGCTCGGGGTGCTCGTGCATGGAGCAGGGGTGAGCTGGGGCAGGGGAGGAGGCTCAGGGCAGAGAGGGGTAGCTGCTGTGGGGGGAGTGCCTCAGAGTGGGGACGCGAGGAGAGGCGCAAGGTGGAAGTTTCGCCTAGAGTGCGAAACATCCTTGCACCAGCCCTGGTACCAGACCAAACCTGATATAACGCGGTCTCACCTATAAGGCAGTGAGATTTTTTGGCTCTTGAGGACCACGTTATATCGGGGTAGAGGTGTAGTTAAATTGTTTCAGCCTGCTACAAAATCCTATGAATCATATCAACAGCTGAGTCATTAAATTTATGAACAGGCCTCACTTTTAATCAGACTTTTATATACTTTGCCCTCAGTATAATTATTTTTTATTGGTAGCTTTAAAATACAGACCCATCTTAGATGATGTTTTATCACCTCTTTAACATCTTAAATCAAAAAAAAATTTATTGCATCACATTTTTTGGATATTATGCAAAGTAAGAAAAAAAAATTTCTTCCCATGTGTAAATGAACTTACTTTCTGCCAGTACTTGGAAGTTACACAGTATTATGTTATTAGGGCTGTTGATTAAGCACAGTTAACTCACGCAATTAACTAAAAAAAAAAATTGAGATTAAAAAAAATAAATCACGATTAATCACAGTTTTAATCACACTGTTAAACAATACAATACCAAATGAAATTTTAGATATTTTGAATATTTTTCTACATTTACAAATATATAGATTTCAATTACAACACAGAACACAAAGTGTACAGTACTCACTTCATATTTTTACAAATATTTGCACTGTAAAAATGATAAAAGAAATAGTATTTTTCATTTCACCTCATACAAGTACTGTAGTGCAATCTCGCAGTCCACTCAGTCCCACTTCTCGCTCAGCCAATCACGAAGAGAAACAAGTTTGTTTACATTTACGGGAGATAATACCACCCACTTCTTATTTACAATGTCACCTGAAAGTGAGAACAGATGTTGACATGGCACTTTTGTAGCCACCATTGCAAGGTATTTATGTGCCAGATATGGTGAACATTCATATATCCCTTCATGCTTTGGCCACCAATCTAAAGGACATGCTTCCATGCTGATGACACTCATTTAAAAAAATAATAAAATAAAAGAAATCTCCTGCTCTGTGTTTTAGCCTCATTCTGCCATATATTTCATGTTATAGCAATCTTAAAATGATGACCCAGCATGTTGTCCATTTAAGAATAATTTCACTGCAGATATGATAAAACGCAAAGAAGATACCAATGTGAGATTTCTAAAGATAGCTACAGCACTCAACTGAAGATTTAAAAGTCTGAAGTGCCTTCCAAAATCTGAGTGGGATGAGGTGTGGAGCATGCTTTCAGAAATCTTAAAAGAGTAACACTCCGATGTGAAAACTATAGAGCCCGAACCACCAAAAAAGAAAATCAACCTTCTGCTGGTGGCATCTGACTCAGATGATGAAAATAAACATGCATTGGTTTGCACTGCTTTAGACTGTTATTGAGCAGAACCCATCACCAGCATGGTGTCAAGTATCAGAGGGGTAGCCGTGTTAGTCTGGGTCTGTAAAAGCAGCAAAGAATCCTGTGGCACTTTATAGACTAACAGACGTTTTGGAGCATGAGCTTTCGTGGGTGAATACCCACTTCGTCAGATGTATGTAGTGGAAATTTCCAAGGGCAGGTATATATATGCAGGCAAGCTAGAGATAATGAGGTAGTTCAATCAGGGAGGATGAGGCCCTGTTCTAGCAGTTGAGGTGTGAAAACCAAGGGAGGAGAAACTGGTTTTGTAATTGGCAAGCCATTCACAGTCTTTGTTTAATCCTGAGCTGATGGTGTCAATTCTGATCCTTCTCAATTTCATATACAGCTTGTTTGGTATAATGCTGGGGGTTTTTTATTATTATTTGTGCCGAGTCTCTGCCCCTCTTATAATGGAGTACATGGCGGAAATGGAGCATTGGTCTCCATTTCAGAAGAAGCTGCAGAACCTTAAAACCTCATGGACTTCTTTCTTAGATTATGCAGCAGAACATTCCCAAGCTCTTCAGGAGAGAAGAAAGAGATGGACAATTTAAACTGAAACTGCACTAATTTTATCTTAATTAATTATAGATGGTAAAGAATTTGTGAGTATCAAGTGCCAATGGCGTGCAGTGATGAATTCTTCTTCAGATGTATGAATATTTCCTAACGCCCAGTACTAACGCTGAGTATTAGAAAATGGGATTGATAGTATTGCATTATTTAACCTCTTAGAGCCTATGCTTAGTTATTTGATATTCTGAGTTTTATTTAAGCCCTTTATGAAAAATACTATAAGTCTTGAAACATTTTCTTTATGGGATGGTATCTTTTATGTTTTCCACACTAATGAGTATGTGTTCAATTAAAAACTCTTTTTAAATAACATTTTTATTTTCATCATTAATAAAACTTGGCATATTCTTGATTCACTTTCAAGTTCATCTTTCACAAAAAGAAAAGAAAATGTTAAGTGGTGTCCAGCTTTTGTTATGGGCATCAATATGTAAGATACCAAAAAAAGCAATTACCAAATCTTAATGCTCATGAGGAAAAGGCTATAGCCCTTCTTTCGTGTCTCTGAATCTGCTTAACCAGTTTGTTTATTTAAAGTATTAATTTTCTATTAAGGATTTTTCTATGTGGCTATTAAAGTGACCATTAAATACAAAACAAATGGCAAATCTTTCATTACATTAAACACTACTCAGCCCACCAACCAACTCTTTTAAAGGCACATTGGGCGAAGTTTAGCCCTGAAATAAGCAGCTGAAGTCAATAGGGTTACCCCCGCTATGCATTCAGCCCATTCTTCACAAGAGATACCTTTACATTTATTTGCACTGTAGCACAAAGTGAAATGTTGCAATTATGACTCACCTCAAAACAAATTAAGTTGAAATCTGCAAGGATCAAGGAATAACCAAAATGATCTCGTGTACTTTAACAGCATGCCACATCGAGTCACTTACTGTAGTATTGTTAACAAAAAGATACTGCCTTAAGGGGGGAAAAAAAGAGGCACCATGTATTCATGAGTAGAGGCTATGCTGCTTTTTTGTATCTATTCTGTGGATGCTTCTCCTTTCCCACTGCCCTTCAGAAGCCCCTCTTTGGGACTCCACAGTGTTCTAATGCCACAATGATAGAAGGTATGGGTTGGGAGGAAGAGCACAAACTAACTAGGCTTCTCTGGGTACTAACCCAGCAGGAACACCGCCACACACTGTCTTCATTTGTGTGTGGAATCCCCTTTAGAGTTCGTTCAAGGTGTGGTGCACATAAGATCTTTATTTCTTGGCCCATGTCATATGACATGGCTCAGGGCTGCCCTATGGAAGCATGGCCGCTGCAAGAGACTTGTTTACAGGGTATGGGAGTAGCTGGTGAAGCAAAGGGCAGAGCAGAGACAAGGAGCATCCTCATAGACATGTACAAAAGAATGATGCACCATTGCCAAATCCACCAAAAAGAAACAACTTATTTTTTCCCCCAGAGCAATTCCACTGTAGATGAAAAACTCACATGCCACATTTAGGGATTGTGTCAGTTACATGTTTGCATCTAAGTAGTGTGATGTTCTAATGTAACTATTTTGTCAGAGTAAACCAGTTCTGATAAAACAAGAACTAACATTATCCAAAACTCCTACCTAACCTAAACCCTAACTTTTTACAGTTTGAATAAGTTTAATTAATTTTATTGCTCCTACCCAACATCATTTTCTCGTGCCCAGAAACTTTTTGGTTCATGCCAGGCCTAGACGCAAAAATGTGGTACAATCAAGCATGGGCCTAAATCAAAGCCCAGGACACAACATCCCTGAACTTTGATTATAGGATCTGGATCCAGATCCACATGCAAATCTAGGTCTGAACATCATGTCTCCTTCTCTCCATAACAAGCTGAGCCAGAAACCCAAATCTGAACTCCCAAGAAATTTAGGGAAACTTGAACTTTATAGGTAGGCTGAATATCAGACCAAAATAGTATGAGAGCACCAATTTGAAACATGTTTATATATTAAGAAGCTGATTTTGGTATCACATGCAGTCAAAAAACCCATTTTTCCCCTCTTTGTTTTTGCCTCATAAATAGTGTCAAATCAATGCTGTGGAGCAGATTATGCTTTTATTTACCCTGATGTAAATCCAGTTCAGCTCCTCTAAATTGATATTTACAGTGGAGTACGTGAAAGGTGAATTTAGCTCTGTAAACTTTGTTTGCACTGCAATTTAAGGAAGTCACTCTAGCTGTAACAACTCTTGTGGACACACTGCTGTATTGTATCCATTAAGAGTAGATCTCTTGTTCCTCATTAACTGCCAAAACACATGAGAATGTCAGAGTTCAACAGGAGTTTTGCTGATATAGGGACTGAGAGAATTGGGACCCAAATTGTGCGACCTCATAAAGATAGATTTCTGACTGCAATTTCCAATTTTTGTGCAACCAGGAATTCAGATATGTGCAATAAGTGGCATTTCATGGCAGAACTGCATCTTGGCTTTATTACATTTTTAATCGCAGTGTTTTTATATGTGTTACGTATTTATCTGTTAGTATTTCAACTACTAAGTATCCACTAGTCTAGGCTTCTAAATAATGCATCTCACAAACAAGAGTTCATTATAGTTTATTTATAAGCCAATCACATGATAAATAAGTGTCTATGATCAGAGCCCTAGCCATACAATATCCTAGTGCAAAATGTTTTACTTGAATCACAAAGTAGAAAAACTGAAATGCAATAAATCTGCTAAGGAATTGGACATGATGAGAAGGCTTTTTGGGAAGTTTCTAATTGCAAACCACTGCAGGCGTCAGCACTCTGAAAGAGGGAGAAAAATTCCTATATCCATTTTACATTTTTTTAAGTGATTCAGTACTAATAATATGTTACAACTTGGCAGCAACATCCCTGAGATTTGATACAACAACATACAATAATAATGTACAATAATGGGAGAACAGGATAGATCAAGGATTTGAGCAATGGCCTGCTAAACCCAGGGTTGTGAGCTCAATCCTTGAGGGGGCCATTTAGGGAATAGGGGTAAATATGCATCTGGGGATTGGTCTTGCTTTGAGCAGGGGGTTGAACTAGATGACCTCCTGAGGTCCCTTCCAACCCTGATATTTTATGATACAATGGTAATAGCTATCATTAATATAACGCCTATCCTCAATGAGAAGGGATGTCTTCTCAGGATCAGGCCATAAACTAATCAAATCATGGGCCTCATCTTGCAGCTCTTACTCAAATTACATTATAGAACTCTTACTGTTTGTACTATAGAGAGAATCATTTTAACAACTGAATCCAGTCATCACCAGAGTGGTACATAATTAACAGTACATAATCACGTTATATAATACATCAGGATAGGATGTGACTAAGTTATGTAGTTGATATAGCAGGGCAAATTTAGCTGTGCAGTATTTATTTATTATAGTTGTGTGACAGGGTTGGGACTCACCACTGCAGCGCCTCCCGCTGGTTACCTCCAGGAATTAGCTCAGTTCATGGGGAGCACCCTCTGCTGGTGGTGTCCCATCCATTGTCTATTCCTCACTGGTGTCTGGATCCACATTGCTCCCCGTTCAGCAACGTCCTCTTCAGGCCACTGCCCTCTGGCAGTGCCCCTAGTCCACCCTCAGTCCCTTCCAGGGTGGGGGGGTAGCAACAGTCCTTGCACTGGCCTCAGTGGCCAACTATAACCTCCAAAGTCTAGCCCCTTGTCTCAAGGGCTGGTTGCAGTTTGTTTCAGCCACCCTACTGCATGGCCAGGTGCAGTATAAAGAGGAAGGAGGGGACCAGGCCTGCCACTACTCTGGGTCCCAACCCAGGGACCTTTTAGTGGCAACCTCCCTGCCCTCCTTCTCTCCCCTTGTCCAACTGTCCCTGGGCCACTTCTCCTCTGGCTCCTGACACCCTCTAGGCCCTTTCTATCAGGGCCCGCAGTCTGGCAGGTATTGGGCCAGGGCTCTACTATGCTCCCCCTGAGTCCACCCAGCACTGCTCTGTCCAAAGTGCAGGTCTCCTACTCTGGACACAGACCTTCACCCATGAAGGTCTAGGACAGACTACCTACTGCTCTCCTGGGCAGCCATTATATAGGGCCAAGCTGAGCCCTGATTGGCTGTCTCCAGTCTCGGCCTTGATTGGCTCTCAGTAAGCCCTTTCCTGGCCTACTCTAGCCCCCTCTCAAATGGGGGTGGGGCGGCCACCCCACCACAAACTGGTAACAAATGAAGGAAAATACCTTACAGGCAAATATATAAGGCATAAATCCATCATTTCCTACAAATATTTTCTGGAAATTATATTTTATTTTACAGTTAAGAGACTTCCAGAAAATTTCTCAGCTGTTTCATCCCAGCCGATACTACAACTGATTGGACTTGGGTACATGTACAATTTACCAACTGCATTAAAGTGGATATGTTGGTCCATTAAGTCAGTGCAGGTTTTTGCCATTGATGTCAGTGGGAGGAGGATCTGATCCCCTGTGGTACCATCGACAATTGGATACTTTAACAGTAACATGCCCCTTACCTATTATGGGTGAAGAAAAAAACCAAGGAATAAGCCATATTATCTTTTGACTCCTTAAGGGTCAGGTTTTGAAAAGTACTAGGCACCTGAAGATGCAGAGAGGTGCCTACTGGTATTTTCAAATTGCTTAGCTGCCTTGCTCCCATCAATGAGTTTTTATTTTTCATTTTGAAAAAAAAATTCAAAACCAAAAGTATAGCAAAACATGTTGAATGACTGAAATGAAAATGTTTTGGGAATTTTTCTTCATAGACGATTTAAAAATTTTGGAGTTTTTCTTCTCCATTTGGAACAAAGCCAAACTTCAAACCCTGCAAAGCCTTCACAGAATGGAAACATCCATTCTCTGCCCTCTGACGTCACTTACGTGATTTTGAAAAAGATTACATTCAGGCCACTGAGTGTGCAAGTCACTTTAGAACATGAGATTTAGGTTCCCCACTCACCTGTCACTCACATCTCCACAGCATTTTGGAGCCCAGGCTGGATCTCTGGCTCTGAAGCCTACCCGTCTCCCTAGTCCCCAGAGTCCAAGCTTCAGCCCAACCTGCAACTACAAAGTCCTGTCTACACAGCTATTTTCAGAGTGCTACCATGAGCCCTGCCAGCCAAAGTCTGTCAACTGGGATGGGAGGCTCACTCCCGGGGGCTCCAAAACACTGTGTAGACATAGGACACATCTACGTTAGCGACTTTACAGTGATGCAGCTGTATCAATGCAGCTGCACCACTGTAAGATCTCCCGTATAGCCACTCGATGACAACGGGAGACCATCTCCTGCCAACAGAGCACTGTCCACACTGGTGCTTCTGTGGGTGTAACTTACATTGCTCAAAGGGGTATTTTTCCATGCCCCTGAGCGACATTCGCTATACTGACAAAAGTGCTAGTGTAAACAGATCCATACTCTCAGGCACTTCTGACAATTTTACCCTCGGTGCTTTAACCTGGCTGTGTCAAAGGGTCAGTTTTTCCTTTTGTCCTGCATCTTCTCTAATCATTTGCACAGTGCGACGTGGGTGTGAAATGTTACAGACGGGTAACCATGATGGAAATGAGTGCACATGGTGCAGGGCAACAGAAAATCTACTCCAAACTGTCTTAGAGCATGTACGTTCTGTGGGCAGACACTCCATAAAAGTGAATGAGGGTTTGTTGTTTCTTTTATATGGCAGGATGGCAGGATTAGTCTGATTATCCTCTGCCATCTGTGCACAGATCTCTCCTATTCTTACTACAAAATTTTAACTACCTATCATAAAACTGTGACTCAGCTGATAATTCCTGCTTTGTAGTTTTATTGAATAAAGTGAACATTTTTTTTCTGTTCACATTTAATGGGGACAAATCTATAATACAATAAAATAAAGATATTATCCTTTCTCTTTTTTTAATACAAAGCACACATGGGTAGTCTTTTGTGAGGATTTCAAGTTGATATTATATGAGGGGAAAAGGAAATAAATGTAATATTAAGACATGCAAAGATGGAAGTTATAGGTTAACTGTACAACTGAACCAAAGCCCACTGAAGTCAATGGGATTTGGATTATGTCCTTTATTTCTGAAACAAACTAGAAATACATCTTTATCACACTTACTAAATAAAAACACCAGTATTGTCTAGACATTAAAGCAGGGCAAATGGAGCCAGGACAGCTGGGTTCTGTTCCCAGTTTTGCCACTATCTTATTGTGCAACCTTGAGCTAGTTATTCCATTTCCCTGTGCCACAGTTTACATGTATTTAAAACACGGATGCTAATAGTCTACTTAAAAGGAATACTAGCAGGAGTTAATTTGGGTTTGAAAAGCACTTTGAGAATGTCATTTTATGAGATTTTTCCCAAGCAAAGGAAATGTTGATGTGTTAATTAAGTGACATGTGGAGGCAGAGTTGTCATCATTACAAAGAAGTTCTGCTGCAGTTGTATTTGCATACAGGGCTTGATCCCGAAAGCATTTGCACTCACAGCTTCCAGAATCAGGCCTATATGCACCAAATCATTTCCACTGGATTGTTGAACAAGAGGAAGCAAAATGTACCCTTCACTTGTTCATACAGTAAATAAGGATAAAAGACCCTGTAAAAATGTTAAAAGTTGATAAAGTGTAGTGGAAAGAATATTTGAAAAATATGAGCACAAGTAGATCAGTTGTTCTGGATGTTATTCTTTTACAGCATTAACGGAAGTAGGTACAAAATGTCCTATACCTCTGAAAACAATTTTGAAAATAATCAACAACTGGGATGAAATGGAGAAATAAACACATTACTGATTTTCAAACAAATGTGGAGAAAAAAAATCAAGACAATCTTGGCAATTCCCATGCCATCTCCCTAAACATCCCTACCTAGTCAAATAATAGAAAAAGTAGTCCTAGAAAAAATATCAGGGGTAAGATTTTCAAAAGCACCCAAGTCACTAAGAATCCTTAGTCCCATTTTCAAAAGTGACTTCGGAGTCTAATACACTAAATTTGCATAAATCAAAGAACTCTGATAACATCCAACATTGAGGGCAGAATCTGGCATAGATTCTGGCAGAGGATGGCTGGCAGCAGAAATTCTGCTATGGGGATATTTGACCCTCCCTCTGCAGCAAGGGTCATTCTGGCCCATCATTTGCTTCGCTATATTTATCTAGCTCCTGTGGTATATTATTAGCAAGCTGGTGAGGGTGAGCCAGCTGGTTGTCTGGTTTTGCTTCCTTTGGAGGAGCTTTGTCAGAGTTGCCTTTACACATCAAGAAAGAATGTGATGCATTAGACTTTTTCAGGAAATCCTCATTGGCTATTTGAAACGTCTCCTAAATGAATGGGGTTCATGCATAGCTGATTTTTGTTACTATATTGTTTTAACCATAACTCATGTCTAGGCTCCAACACATTATCCTGTACATTTATGGGGGAGATTTTGCAAAGGCATAAATGGCAGTTAAGCACCTTACTCTCCTAAAAAAGCCAGGAGGAGGTTAGGCACCATTTATCCCTTCCAGCCAAGAGTCTCAATTAGGCTTAACTAGAACATTGTAGCATCACAATCTGAGCACCATCAAGAGAAATCTAGTTGGACTATTGTCATTCCGACATATGGTTGCTAGTTTGTTGATGATTCATTCCATTGGCAAGAGCAGTCATATTCTGATAGCATGTCAGGAAATCACTATATATCAGTGGGTACTTCTGGATCTGACATGCAAGGTAACTTCCAGTACATTCTTCACTTTTTACCCAAAAAACTGGGCATGAGTCAACCCAAAATCTATTTAAAAGTATGATTCGGAACAGCTCAGAAAAAAGAGAAACACTGGAAACCATGCTTCTGGTTCAGTCCCACAGTTTTTCGTGTGGTATTGCCTGGCTTCAATTTTTTTCTCCTGATTAAATCTGCAATGCATGCATCATGGCAAACATGAAAAGTTCAAGATCTTTGTGGTTCAGCAAGTTTTTTATCTGGCCCAATTGGAGATTAACTAGAATAAGAAGGCACTTATGCCTACTTACCCCTTTCACCTTCACACAGAAAATTTGTGAGAGTTTGAAGAGAAGGGGGGAAATTAGTAGAAAATGCTCCCTTTTGGCTTGAAAAACTCTCTGAATTTGTGTCATGTGTGTGACAGGAGCAATGGCCCACCTGAGAATATAAAAGATCAAATTTCATCC
The DNA here is from genome assembly GCF_025201925.1 of Gopherus flavomarginatus. Classification (NCBI taxonomy): domain Eukaryota; kingdom Metazoa; phylum Chordata; order Testudines; family Testudinidae; genus Gopherus; species Gopherus flavomarginatus. The sequence continues at coordinate 41,019,274 of NC_066628.1, read as the reverse complement.
ATTTTCTTGATGAATCACCAGTAATTGGAAAGTCAAAGTCAGAGACTGTGCTTGCATTAAATCAAGTTGTAAGGACATTACAAGACTTAGGTCTCACCATAAATCAGGAAAAAAATTCTTCCCTTGCTCCAACTTATATTTGTATTTACACAGGAGCCACAATTAGTGAAAGAGCTGACCTGTTTCCCCGCTCCCCACACACACACAAGAAGATAAAATGTCAGTCCTCTACCAACAGATGCTGAAGTTCAAAGCAGGGATTTTACTACTTGGAAAAGTTATGGGTATTATGCCAACCTTAGTGAAAACTAGGCTAGGTTAGGCTGAAAGTAAAACTAATTCAGTTGTTCTTCCAGCAAAAAACTTTCTGCTGTCAAACCAAACTAATAACAGCCCCCCATTTTATCTTTTGAAACTGAATTGGTGGATATAGCAAGATGAACTTTGCACGGGAATTATTTAATCAGAAGTGAAAAACAAAAAGACAGAAAAAGAGTTCAGTTTGGCTTTATTCTGGATTAGAAAGCATACTATCTGAATTTGTCCTTCAAACAAAACCCTTCTATTTATGCACCTGAACATGAGGACCTGCTTCCTGCTTATGCTCCTGCTAAGGGTAGGTATCCTGTAGCCTACATTTTCCAAACTGTCCACTAATTATGGGTGCCAAACTTGACATATCTAGGGACTGATTTTCAGAATTGCTGAATTTCCATAACTGCAGTGAAGTCAATGGAAGTCCCATGTCATCTCCATTTTCCCAGTTACAGTTAAAACTGAATTTCAGACTACAGAAAATGTGGAAATTAGTAAAACAGGTAGAGTACCCCATAGGCTGGGTTGATTAAATAAATACAGGCCTCAGTCAATCAAATTCACAAGTGTGAAGTCTTGTACAATTATTATTGTAACACCAGTGCTCCCAAATGGGACGCTAGTAGCAGGAATCAAACCTAGGATTTCTGGATCTTAATGCATGAGCTTCTAATGCCTAAGCCAAAAGACACAGCTGTCTTACCAAAGGCTGTAGCAGAATCCTAAAGTTCTAGTTAACCTCACCACCACTAGAAGCAGAGTAAAACGTCAGGTCTGCATAGCTTACACTATCATTTATTATTTGCAGCTACAACCAAGCCTAGGTCCCATTGTGCAAGGCAGTAAACAGACATAGTAAGAGAGGGTCCCAGTCCCAAACAGCTTATGATCTACATTGACAAGGCAGACAAAGGATGGCAGGGAGGACAGAGGGGAAGTGAATTGCCCAAGATCACACAACAGAATAATGATAGAGCCTGGAATAGAGCCAACATTCCCTGAGCCCCCTCTAGCGTGCTGCCTCTTGGACCACACTGGAATTTCAGTTTAACAGAGGGATATTTTTGTGCAATATTTTTTCCATGGTCTAGCTTCAAAGAAGTCCTGAAGATTCAAAGCCAGGTAAATTCCAGTGCACAATATGTGCTCGTGATAAACATTTTGCCCATCAGTGACTGGGACCTTTCTATTTTCCTATTTAGGAGGTGTGTCAGTTAAGACAATCCTCCTGTAAAGTTAGATCCCAGAAATTACTCCTGGAGATTCATCATTGCTGTGGTTTACAGGAAAGATTTTCACAGGCATTGTCCTTTCACCATTTCAGCCATGTTGAGATTCAATCATACTCGCTGGGAAATTCATTCAGTTTCCACAGCTTTTATTTTTTATTATTATTCTTAACCATTGGAATGGGCTGGATGAATGGACTATAAGGTGGATAGAAAGCTGGCTAGATCATCAGGCTCAACACGTAGTGATCAGTGGCTCCATGTCTAGCTGGCAGCCCGTATCAAGCTGAGTGGCCCAACGGTTGGTCTTGGGGCCGGTTTTGTTCAGTATCTTCATTAATGATCTGGAGGATGGTGCGGACTGCACCCTCAGCAAGTTTGCAGATTACAGTAAACTGGGAGAAGTGGTAGATATGCCGGAGGGAAGGGATAGGATACAGAGGGACCTAGACAAATTAGAGGATTGGGCCAAAAGAAACCTGATGAGATTCAACAAGGACAAGTGCACAGTCCTGCACTTAGGACGGAAGAATCCCATGCACTGCTACAGACTAGGGACCGAATGGCTAGGAAGCAGTTCTGCAGAAAAAGACCTAGGGGTTACAGTGGACGAGAAGCTGGATATGAGTCAACAGTGTGTCCTTGTTGCCAAGAAGGCTAACAGCATTTTGGGCTGTATAAGTAGGGACATTGCCAGCAGATTGAGGGACGTGATCATTCCCCTCTATTTGGCATTGGTGAGGCCTCATCTGGAGTACTGTGTCCAGTTTTGGGCCCCACACTACAAGAAGGATGTGGAAAAATTGGAAAGAGTCCAGTGGAGGGCAACAAAAATAATTAGGGGGCTGGAGCACATGATTTATGAGAAGCAGCTGAGGAAACTGGGATTGTTTAGTCTGCAGACCAGAAGAATTAGGGGAGATTTGATAGCTGCTTTCAACTACCTAAAAGGCGGTTCCAAAGAGGATGGATCTAGACTGTTCTCAGTGGTACCAGATGACAGACCAAGGAGCAATGGTCTCAAGTTGCAGTGAGGGAGGTTTAGGTTGGATATTAGGAAAAAAGTTTTCACTAGGAGGGTGGTGAAGCACTGGAATGGGTTACCTAGGGAGGTGGTAGAATCTCCTTCCTTAGAGGTTATTAAGGTCAGACTTGACAAAGCCCTGACTGTGATGATTTAGTTGGAGATTGGTCCTGCTTTGAGCAGGGAGTTGGACTAGATGACCTCCTGAGGTCCCTTCTAACCCTTATAATTCTATGATTCTCTGATTCTATGAAAGCATGAGGGCAAACTGTTCATTTGTCAGAGCACAGTTACCTTTGCACTACTGAACTGCCACTTGTTCAGAAAAAATATATATATATAAAATTTTCCCCTCAAACACAAAAACACCAGGCTGACTCATTTTTCTTTGACTGTCATTTAGAAACACCAAAAGGGCTGAATGACAACCATTACAAGCTCCTGATCCACCAGATTTTGACAGCATTTTCATAATAGCTTCCCCTGAATCACACCTTGTGGTAAAACGTGAATGCATTCTGACATTTGCTCCTCTATTCTGATCCCACTGCACCAGCTGCCAAGCCTGCTTTGCATCCTTTATGTCTCTTGCACATCTACATACATCAGTGTAAGGGAGTAGCTCGCTAGATGGAATGCATCATGGCCGGGGTAGGGTGGAGTGTAGGCTCCTTAAAAGACCTTTAGTTCCAATCACATAAGATTCGTCACATGAGATAGGCTGTAATCTCGCTGTTGGAATCTGTTTGGAGGCTTCAGTATGAAACTTTAAGAGACACTCAGGAACTTCAGATGTCCAAACGCACCTTTCTACATCTGGCCCAGAAGCCCTGCTTAACCCATTGCTGTGAGGGCCGCTGCGTATGGCCCTATGGGGAAAGGCTGTGCTGGAGAAGCACCCATCTTAGCCCAAGAAAGCTTCTACTTGCACTGATTCTGCCCCCAGCACCGGGTTTTTTAGTGTGCCAGGTGCAGAAGGTGCTACTATCCTTTTCCAACTGTGCAGGCTGCAGGACAATCATGAATTAGTCTCCCAATAACCATTGCCCTGTCTCCAAACAACAGCTGTAAAGCAGAGTCTAGCTGCTATTAAAAAAACCACAGGCACTAGATATAGACACACTATGAATTACATGAGGTAAGAAAGTGCAGCTATTGTGAGTAACAGCCAGATTCTATACTAATCACATCCAGAATAACTCACCTAACTCCTGTAGTTCTTTCACATTTAGACTGGAGTAAGGACGATCAGAATCTAGCCAAGCCTATCCAATTCTAAGCCATCATTAGTAGCCTCTCTTACATCAGTACTGGAAAGTCACAGTTCAACAGTGCTTGCCTAAGTAGTCTCATTGACTTCAACATTTAACTTTTCCTTCATTGCTAAGAAACTCATAGGAGATTTCAGTATTTTTTTTTTTAAATTGGATTAGGAACCCAAACACTGGAATACTTTCTGGAAAGGTCTAATGCATAAAATGGCTGATTTCACTGTGACGACTCATATGACTAAGGGCAGCAGGACTGGGTTTCTTGTAGTCATGGTTAAAAATTAATGAGCAAAGTATGCAGTATTGATAGATATGCCTTTCCTTTTTTCCCCCTCTCTCTCTACAGTTAAAGACATCTAAAATAAGTACTTCCTGTTAATTATCTTTATTCTGTCATTTCCTGGAAGAAGAAAAATTAATAAGGACACAATGAATTTCACATACACAAAGGCTGCTTGTTAAACCTCAGGGCATCCCACAGCTATTGTGTAAATAGTGACAGAAGTCATAAAAACAAATTAGAATACTCATAACCCTAGAGCCTGGGTAATAACAAACAAAACAAATGTGCAGAGAGGCACAGCAGACTAGCTTTCCCATTTATAACATTTACCTCCTGATTATAGATGTAAAGATTATGCCAGAAAAACCTTTGTCATGGATGGTCTGGGTATACTTAGTCCTGCCTCAGTGGGAGGATCAACTAGATGACCTCCTGGGGTCCCTTCCAGCTGCACATTTCTATTATTCTGTGACCTATAAGCAATGAGCTATATACTTCAAATCAGGGTCCTTGACACTTTGGTCTGGCAGACTGGTATTTCAGTGGCACCTTCTTCAAATTAAAAAAAAAAAAAGAGGGGGGGTGAACAGCCATCACTCTGTTATTTATTTTGTTGTATAATTCCCCACCTGGGAAGCCATCAGTAACTGTTTGGGATTGTGGATAAGAACATTAACTAGATTTCAGTGGGATTTGGGAACCTAGCTCCCTTAGGTTTCTTTGAAAAAAATCAACTCCCAGCATAAAATTGTTTAGGTGTCTATATCAGCTAACTTATTGGGTCATTATTTGCTATGCTCTGGGTTAATATAATTTGTTCATGAAAAACATGTCCTATCCTTTGAGAGGCAGCATGTTCTAATAGATTGGGCCTTGGACTAGGAGACAGGAAACCAGGGTTCCGGTCCCAGTTCTGGCACTGACCTACTGTGTAAACTTGGGCATGTCACTTCACCTCCTTCTAGCGGTTTCCACTTGCACTATTAGTCTGCTATGCTATGCAGATTGTACATTCTTGGGAGGAGGGATTCTCTCTTACTACATGTTTATTCAGTGCGCCTCACCATTCTCAGTTGGGGCTTCCAGGTTTTACGGTAACACAAATCATATTGAACTTTACAAAAACAATTGTATCTTGTGGGAGTTGTGGGGTTTCACGTTATAGCTGCAACAATAAACCTAGAAACTATCAGGTTAAAACTTTCATTGTTAGAAGTACATTATGTTCTCCAAGTAAAGCTATACATATGTCGCCACTGAGCCAAAGTCATCCTTTGCAGTAAGGAAGTCAATAGCCCAATGGTGAAATTCACCTCTGTCTAGTGGGTCAGCCAAGACTTATGACCTAATAAATCTTAATCAAGCCTGTGAAGTGGGATCACTTCAGCTCAGTGACCTGCCTGCATCCTTCCTCTCTCTAGAGAAAAGAGAATGCAACATTTTCGTTCACTTCTGTCTTTTTCAAAATCTTTGACACAGATTTTTTTCCCTGAGTTTAATTAAAATTGTCTTTGGTGTTTAAATACCTTGTACTTATGTCATTAAAAGCAGCAAACGAAATAGATGCCTTGCAGGCAAAGCAATTACTTCTGCCCATTATGTTTCAAGAAACCCAAATTATTTCCCTTTATAGAAACTGGTTTGGCTAATAGTTTCACATTTTTGACAGTAACTTTTTGAAGCAAAAAATAATCTCAAATACATTATGCACCACATATGGCTTGAATTTGTTTTCTGTATCTCTAAATGTCACTCTTCCGGTGTATTACTCTGGCTGTTCTATTCTCTTCCCCAATGCATTTCTATTTAAATAAAAATAAAAAACCAAAATAATTCAATTTAATTTCTCTTTTCATTCCCCAGCCAGTCCCCAGTTACCCTCAAAGGTTTACAGAATTTCCATCATCTGTGTAATCCTACATGCCCTTACTCACACAAGCACTGGTTACTTGCTTGCTGAGTCACAAGACCGTCCAATTTAGGGTTAATCAATTTTCATCTTTATTTATACTATTTCAGACACACTTATGGTGTCTGGGCACACATTTACACCAAACAAATAATGACAAGATAGAATTGGTAAATTGGCCCAATTTAGCACATTCCAGGGCACCTAGGAGTTCTTCCATTTTCCATGATAGTTGTCGCTTTCTCTGATCCCTTGCTCTGGTCCTTTAGTCCCATATTCAGTGTTAGTCCAGTTTGGTTTACAGAATTTCCATCGTCTGTGTAATCCTACATGCCCTTACTCACACAAACACTGGTTACTTGCTTGCTGAGTCACAAGTCCATCCAATTTAGGGTTAATCAATTTTCACCTTTATTTATACTATTTCAGACACACTTATGGTGTCTGGGCACACATGGTGTCTGGGCACACATTTACACCAAACAAATAATGGGCACACATGGTGTCTGGGCACACATTTACACCAAACAAATAATGACAAGATAGAATTGGAAAAATGGCCCAATTTAGCACATTCCGGGGCTCCTAGGAGTTCTTCCATTTTAAATGATAGTTGTCGCTTTCTCTGATCCCTTGCTGTGGTCCTTCAGTCCCATTATTCAGTGTTACTCCAGTTTGGGCCCATGTTTATGTAGGTCTTTTATACATTTGTACATTACAGATTACTTAATCTTTATTCAATCAACTTTTAGCACATTGACCCTTTGGATTGTAGGTAACTTGTACATTTCACATGTGCAAAGTTCATTTACCCAACTTCTGTATTTTTCCTGCTGGTTTTCAAGTTTCTGGGTCTCCTCAGTAAATGGGCAGGGGAGGGTTATTTATCCTTTCATGGTTGTATATCTCTTACTTAAATCTTCCAATACAACATGTTATCTTTGTTCTGTCAGCAGTACCATTTTAAGCAAGTTAGCAATTCTATGTAAAAGAATTGGCAAAAATCACTTATACCTGCAGAGCATGTTAAGATTTTAATTACAAATCATTAAAAATATAGGTATCAAACCACTTCATCTTATCATTAACCATTCTTCATTTTATATTTCAGTGTTAAAAGTCAGTATATGTTATTCTGTCCTACCCTTAATCTATTAGAAATGTGAGGGGAGTTATGGAAACCATGAAGATACTTTAACGCCAACATTTTTATCCTCTGTAAACATTCAAAGTTTTTCATTCAAAGTTCAGTTTTGTTTGTGAATCATTACAAAGAAATTCCATTAGATTTCCTGTGAATGCTTTTTGAGGGGTGTCTCCATTTTAGGCCTTTGATATTTAGTTGCTTTTAATGGTACCCCAGCACTTGCACTTCAGTGGGACTCCTGTGAATGAGGGAAGCAGGATTCAGCTGAGGCCCCCAAGACGAGGATAACCTTGCAGTCTCCCTAGAATGATGACACAGGCATGACCAGAGTAACAACATAACATGCATCTATTAGCGGAAGAAGGTGTTTTATGTTTTGTTGTGTCTGGGTCATCAGCCATAAAAGATCTCACTTTGACACAGTGTTAATTAACTCACTCCAGCTTTATTACAGCTGCTTCCAGCATTACTTCTTCAGCCCTCTGGCTTCTTATACAGCTCCTCAGGAGCTTCCAAGGAATTTCCCCCACAAAACAGTATGCTGCCGGAAAGTGTCTGCTAGCATTTTCTATTGTAGTCAAGTATAGTGTAGTCCTGCCCCTGGAAATTTCCACTACATGCATCTGACAAAGTGGGTATTCACCCACGAAAGCTCATACTCCAAAACATCTGTTAGTCTATAAGGTGCCACAGGACTATTCGCTGCTTCTGTTGTAGTAATACATTTGTCTTTCTTGTTGGTTTCTCCATAGTTTGCCAAGTGAAACACCTGCGTACCCAAGCTCTAACAACCTACTGATTATTGGCAATAGTGTCTTCATTCTCCAGCTCACGGATCTTTGGGCTGGACTAGAATTAGGCCTTGTGAAGTAGTATCCCTGTAATCTGGTAGTGCTAAGTATGGGTCAATCCTCTGCAGTTTTTGCATTTTTCAAGAATTTCTTAGCAGTTTTCGCTGCTGATTCCACTTTGCTGTTGCTCTGAGGATACCCCAATGAAGATGTTATGTGATCAAAATCCCCGTCCTTATTGAACTTCCAGAACTCTCCTGAAACAAACTGTAGTTCATTATTGGAACACACAATATCTAGTATTACAATATCTGCTTTCATCTTCAGTATGACTGTTCTGGATCCTGTGTCTGGTAAATAGTCGGTCTCCCAGAAACTGGAAAAATAGTCTACAATGATCATGTATCCTTTGTCTCCGAAGGTAAACAAATCCACTCCCGCCTTTGCCCAGGGTCTTTCTGGAACTTTGTGTTGCCACAGGGTCTCTTTTGGCTGACAGTCTTCCCAGGATGTGCATGCATCATACTTTTCCATGAATGTCCGTAATTGCTCATTCATTTCTGGCCAGTATTTAGTCTCTCTGGTTCTCCTTAAGCAACATTAAATTCCCAGATGTGATAAACAAACTTTATGCATAATCTCATTCCCAAGAGCTGCTGAAATAACTGCTCTTTTTCCCTAAAATAATTGTGTTATCTCTGTAGGTGCTTGGTCTTTTGTTGCTGGCCATCCTTGTAGGATCATGAGTTTCAATGTCTGCAGCATTCTGCCTTGCTCCATACCTCTCTTAGCCTTTCTTCCAAGATACGTAAGTATTGTACCATATTTATTATCTCCACCTTAGCCTTCATGGATCCCTCCTTGCTGGTTCTGGCGGGTATGCATGGCTTAAGGTGTCTGCCAACAACAATTCTCTGCCTGGGCAATACTTGAGCCATATATCATACCTCTACAGTTGCATTATCATCTGCTGTAAGTGCTTTGGTGCACTGAATAATGGCTTTCTCCAAATGCTTTTGAGAGGTTTATGGTCAGATTGTATATCCACAATGTGACCTTACACATACGGGTGAATTTTTTTCCATTCCAAAGAGTATTGCTAACAACTCTTTTTGAAAATGAGCATAACCTTTCTCTGCCACGCACAATGTTCTGCTTAAGAACGCAACAGGCTGTCCCTCTTGCAGCATGGTAGCCCCTGATTGGGATGCATTAGATTGCAGCACCAGGGGTTCCTCTGCACTGTAATGTTTCAAAATAGAAGCCTTCCAAATCATCTCTTATTTTCCAGAATACTTGCTTGTGTTGGTCCATCCATTCCCATAAGGTGTCTCGATATCTCAGAATCTTCCAGCTCTCAGACAGATGGCTGCAAAACATTGCTAAACAACTGATCATTCCCAGGAACCTTTGGACTCCTTTAACATCACTGGGTCTTGGCATTTCTCTAATTGCCCTCATTTTCTCTGGCTCTACCTTCAGGTCTTTGGAGGTCAACAAACGTCCAGTGCATGGCACTTCAGTTACTCTCAACCTGAGCTTATCTAAGTTCAATTTAATATTATTTTCTCTGCATTTCTGTAAAAATTGGAGTAATTTGTAGTCATGATCTCGTTGTTCTTGTTCTGAATCGTTACCCTCTCCCTCTATCAGTATATCATCTGTTACTGTCTGGATTCCCATCAGACCCTCCAATGCTTGGGTCAGTCTGCTCTGGGATACCTCTGATGCCAGACTGATTCCCATTGGCATCCTTTACCATCAGTTGTCAAGGAACTGTATTCTTCATCCAATTCGACATGCCAAAATCCATTCTTTTACACCATATACTGTAAAATAAAATTGCTTTAGACAGATCTGGTGCTATATCCTCAATTGTGGGCAGAAAGAATTGGTTCTGTTTCAAAGCTTTATTTAAAGGTTTTATGTCTGTGCATATTCTCAATTTTCTTGATGGTTTTCTTACCACCACAAGACAGCTTATCCAGTCTGTGTTATTTCCTACAGGCTGTATCCACGATTGTGTAGGTGCTGCAGTTCATCTTTCTGTGGTCGCAGTAATGCAATGGGTACTTTTCTTTTTGGCAATGTAACTGGCTTCACACTGGTGTCAATCCCTATTTTAAAACACTGTCTAGCCATCCACCTCCATGAAACGTATCTCTATACTCCCTCTGCATTAACTCCTGGTCCCAGGTATTACCATCCAAGGTATCTTCAGTTGCCCCACTATCCACTATGTTCTGCAACTATACTTTCATCCAGTTCATGGCTTGGGTGACCTTGCTATCCAGAAGTGGTATTGCTGTCCCATCATCTAGGACCACAAAGTCCAGGCTGTATTTCTTTTTGTTCCTTGGATTTCTTAATTTAAATTTTATATTTCTCCATGAGCTGTAATGTAGTGTGGTTGTACATTGTTAACAGCCACTTAGTCTCTTCCAACTGATTGGGATAATGATACAACCTCAGTCACAATCTAACTGAAATTATCTCTCTTTCTTACCAAGTAACATGGCTGCATACAACTCTTTCGGGTGCTTACTAGGGTCTTCTTGCATTGTGTTTATCAGCTGTTCAGTCATTCACATAATATTCTCATACTCACTGTTGCTCTCTTCAGTTACTGTATGTACCTTGGATTTGTTTTTCCTCCTTCTGGACAAACACTTGGCTGCAAAATGATTAAATTTGTCACAGATATGGCATTTTTGCCCATAAGCCGGACACTTTTCTTTCTGTCTTACGTGTTTTCTTTCACAGTATTTTCACGTCTCTGCACTGCTGTCGTCTACTGAAGTTGTATCTGGTTCTGATTTCTCTTTCTTATGTACTGCATGGACAGTTCCAGTTGGCTGGCTTCCCAGGGTTCTCATCATCTCTTTGGATAGCGTTGAAGCCCTGCATATCTCCAATCTTTTCCCAAAAGTTGAGTCAGCTTCCCTAAGCAACCACTGTCATACTTACACGTCTCGTATCCCACACGCTATCTGGTCTTTTATCAATGAATCTTTAATATTTCCAGAATTGCAATTGGCTGGTAGTACTTTTAAATCAGTGTTGTACTCATCTATGCTCTCCCCAGCTGCTTGCTCTCAAGTAAAGAAATTATATCCTTCCATGGTTTCATTTTTCCTGGGGTTACAGTGAGTATCAAAACAGCCCATTACTGCTTCTCAGGTGTTCTGAGCTTGGGGAATTTCCATGCACAGAGTTCTCATTTAGTTCTCTCCCCCTTTCTCTAATCAGGTAACAAAAGAGATTTATTTTCACAGCATCCTCTTTATCTGCCATAGCAATATCTACACAGAGGTTATGTTCTCTTGCCAGCTCTTCTGTGCCTGAGCTAAATTCTAAGCTTGCAGGTTTAATGTCCATGGAGGCTTCAGCCCCTCTATTTTTTGTTATCAGCCTTGTCTTTTAAAACAAACTGTGTACTCAGAGAAGCATTCTGCTCTTGACAGTGCAGCTCTGAATGGTTTCTCCTGCTGTCCAGGACTCTATTACCACTGCCACCATGTTTTATGCTTTGTTGTGTCTGGATCATCCACTATATCAGACCTCATTCTGACCCAGGGTCAATTAACTCAGTCCAACTCTATTGTGGCTGTTTACAACATGGCTTCTCAGACAGTTCCCCAGGACGTGTGGCTTCCAAACAGTTTCCTCACAGAAAACCGTATGCTGCCTGAAAGTGTCTGCTAGAACTTTCCTATTGTTACAGAGGGAACAGAGTCTAAAACCAGTTTTGCTTTCCTCAGACAAGAAGCATCCCCTGTCCTGCCCTTCCTGCTGAGTCAAGGGTCTTTCCCTGTCTGAGAGGAGCCGCACCCTTGAGGTGCTGTTTCCGTCTGTAGCTATGCCACCCCTAGACCCAGTCAGCACAGTAACTCGGTTACAGTATCATGTTTTTACTAGTTGTTCAGTTGCCCTTAGGCTTCTGAGACCCTCTGAGGGGCAGTGACCCACATCAATCAGGACAAAAGTGGATGGTTTGTACAGCACCTAGCACAACAGGATCCTGCTCGGTGACCAGAGCGCCGAGGTGCTACGATAATACTAAGAAACAGCAGCACAAAAACAGGCATTATGAGTTTGATCTCAAATCCTGCTTCAAAGGGCTCTACATCAGGTCCTAAGGAACTTCAGTCTCCATTTATAGGGACCAGTAGACCCAGAATCATGGAAGCACAAAGATAACTTAAAGCAACCTTTGCAAATCTACCTCCTGAACTGTGCTCCGTGCTCCACAACTGCAACTAAGCACCTACACCATCTAATGGCACTTACCTTTATAAATGAAGTTCTGCTGAGAGACTGGTGACATTTCCCTGCAAAAAATGAAGATTCTTCTTTATGTAAATTTACCCCCAAAACAATCATAATTTTTCCCACAGAGGAATTTTACTGCAAAAAATGTGTTTGTTGGAAAACAATGAAATATGTAACCCAATATTTTATCCTACTCACATTCTCCAAAACAAACTAGGCCTAAATTTTCCAAAGCAACTAATGGTTTTGGGCGCCTAACTTGAAGCTCCTTACAAAGGGGCTGATTTTCAGGAAGTGCTGAGCCTCTGCACCTCCCTTAAGGTGTGCTAAGTTGAGTACCCAAAAATGAAGATTATCAAATCTCTAATCTGTTTTTAAAAATTAGACTCTATTTGAGAGGCAGTGCTAATAAACAGGGCACTGGACAGGAGACATAGGGAGAAATCCTGGACCCAGGAACTCAGTGGCAAAACTCCCACTGACTTCAGCAGCACAGGATTTCACTTCTAGATTCTACTCCTTGTTCTACCACTCACTTGCTATGTGACCTTGGGCAAATCACTAAACCGCCCTGTACCTCAGTCTCCCCTCTCACATTTTCTCTTGCCTATTCAGATTGCAAGTGTTATGAGGCAGCAACTGGCTCCTATTATGCAACCAAACAGTGTATTTCACAATGAGGCCTTGACTTCAGCTGAGGTTTCTAGGTACTACTATAATAAAAAAAAAAAAATTAAACATTTAAATGGCAGTGATGTGACAGTAACCTTGCTTCCGAAGGCCTAATAGAGAATTAATTGAATGGAATGCTATAGTATAGAAAATATTCTATGAATTATAACTAAGCACATCAAGTCATCAAACTAAGCAGTAATCAGATTAGGATGAGTGCACTGAGGAGTACTGTACAGATACCTAAGTGGAAAACTACAAGAGAAAAGGGGAATGCACTTAGTGTTACACAAAGTTTAGTGAGCCTGACCAAGCTGTACTATAGAAGAGACAGGACATTCTGAAGAGAAGGAAGATTTAAATGTAAATAGAGAAAAATGGTCCATATTTATGGCACATCTCTGCAATCTAAAGAAAGTTGTGGTGGTCATTAGGGCTTCTGCACACAAAAAAAAGTATGTAGTATAAATAGTGCCCGCTGTTTGCAATGTTGTTTTAACTGTGTTGGTCCCAGGATATTAGAGAGACAAGGTGGGTGAGATAATATCTTTAACCGGATCAATTTCTGGTGAAAGAGACAAGCTTTCAAGCTTACATGGAGCATTGGTCCAATAAAAGATATCGCCTCACCCACCTTATCTCTATAGCATAAATACACAGTTTCTTAAGCCGATAGAAAAAATGGGCAAAATATTCTAATTTCTTTTATTACTATTCTAGGAAGAATGCTCCCTAATGCAATTAATTATGTTTGTAATGTACCAGAGACAAACAATGGTACATTGAAAAAAATCCAATTAAATTAGCGGATCACAAAGGACACCTCAAATTACACATGAATGAAGTATAAAACATGCTAAAGTAAGTCAGTGAATGCTACTAGCTACAGTAGCTCTGAAGGAACAACAGAAGTGGGATACATTATTCTGCACCTCATCAGGGGGCTGCATATTGGTTGAGCGGGAAGGACGGATAACCTTGTGGTTAAGGCATTTGTTTGGTACTCAGGACAGAGCGCTGGGCTCAGGTCCCAGATCTGCCAGACTTCCTCTGAGATATTGGGCAAGTTATTTAATCTCTTTTCTGCATCTGTATAACAGGAATAGTAATAATACATTCTCTGTCTGTATGCTTAGATTGTAAGCTTCCCCAGGAAGAGATTCTCTCTTACTAAGTGCAGTGTCTACCACAAAGGGGACCTGATGTTGTTGAGGCCTGCACACACTATGGTAAATACAAATTTGTTTATTTTTGTTTTACATAAGAAGTGAAGCTTGGTGAAGGATTTTCTTTAGCAGTAGTACAAAGATTTGCAAATGCTGGGCTATTTTCTGCATCCTGTGAGTGCCAGTTCATGTTCAGAGGTTGATCACTTTAGGATCTAGACAGTGAAAATGTTTGATATATTTGGCAACAGACAGTTATTGGGCCAGGTTCACTGGATTTTACCTAGTGAGGTCCCTATAAATATGCAAAGAGATTCATCCAGCAGGTGTTGTTACCACTGTTGTCCTCCTGTGGAATTTCTGCAGGTGAACAACTCTAGTTTAGAGACTATACAAATGGTACCAGCAGAGTTTTAATTGGAGGTGCCAGTTCTGAGCCTTCCTTAGCCACCCTGACCAATCCTCATCCCTGCCAACTTTTTTTGCCTAATATTATCCCTTTATCAGCACCCATATTGCACCCTCTTAGTGCAACTGAGTTTGACGTTGGATTGTCACTTCAACTCCCTCTCCTAGCAGACTTTCTGCTGCCAGGACCCTATACCAGGAACTAAGCTGCATTGAATCTGGTTCATTGTTTTCTTCCTGTCAGTGCCAGCCCTTTATTACCCACTCTGTCTCACATACCTCTAACTATATGCCAACTACATCCCCATTGTCACATGTTGGTGAGAGTTTATTTCATATATTTGTTTGTACAAGACACTCACTCACATAACATTTTAATATCAGCGTTCCCTTCAGCAGTAGTCCTCCCAGTAATTGTTCAAACAGAGCCAATAAAACATCTGCTAAGTTTCCGTACACACAGTGCCCTAAATGGATGTTCCATGCTTTCTGACTCAGAACATGGGCCGACCCCTACACCCAGACCACCTTTATCTCCAAAGGATTCTATTACCACTGGTTGCCCAGATCCACAGCTGCTGTAAAATTACGTGGTGGAAGTCAGTTAAAGTCAATAGAATTATATGCTCAGTCTGAGAAAGTACTAATTGCTAGTGTGATAATCATTAATTACATAGGAACATACTGGAGTAGGACTTTTATTAGTCATCTTTAAAAAAATTAGAGACAGATTCCTTATTTTGACCTTATTATTAAAGTCTCCTAAAAGTACATCTAAGAAACAAAAAAATTATGATTGTGAAACTATCTCTGCAGAGCAACTTTAAAGTCACCCAGATCCCAATTGTTTCTAGCATGGGATGATCATCTGTATGGTTTGACAATATACTTTGTTGTTACGCAGGAAACTGTCAGATACAAATCTATCCTTATGTGAGCCTTTAGGAGTCTAACAATCCATGCCTGCACCTGCAGACACCACATACAACCGGGCAAAATTTTGGGATGAATAATTCATTCACACACATAAAAGGCAATTGTGGCAGAAAAAAAAGGGGGGGGGGGATTGAAAAAGTGGAAGCATTTCATTTTGAAGTCAACAGAAAATCTTGTTTCAAACTTTTGCTAGTTTCCCCCCCACCCCAAACAACAAAGGAGTCAACTGGAACTTTGGTTTGACCCAAAACAAAAATTTTATGTTTTTTTTTTCATGAAGAAAAAAATCCTTTTGGGTTGACCATAAATATTTATTATTAATTACTTAATTATTATTCAGTTTGGTTATGACCCAGAACAATCGATTATTCACTCAGCTCTAACACCACAGTTACTGGATAAATGTATACATGTGCCCCTTTGGGACCCAGACAAAGGACAGTGTGCAGTGACAACATAGAGCTCTCTCTTGGGCTACAGGAGACTCAGTATTTTCAGTAGTATTAAGATTTTATCTTCTTTCAAGAGTAGCAGCTAGAGGGCAACACAATCAAACACAAAAGTACAAGCACCCTATGAATCTGATCTTCTAAATTACACACGCACACACAACTGGACTCCTAATTTATGTGTCCTTACTGCAACTGCATGAGAAAAAAAAATATTTGCTCTTGCAAATAAGCTTTTATCTGACCATTTACCAATGCAAATAACCAGTCTGCACATGTAGTCATGATAACTGAATGTGCAACTTCCACAATTATTTTGGACACATTGAGATCACTTACGGAAGGAAAACCAGTTATAGAAGAAAGATAGAATTGTCAAAAGCAGCTGGAGTGATTTAAGATTCCTAGTCTCATAGATTTTCAATGGGATTTGGGGGATTTTGAAATTTTTAACCCAAATCAAAACTGGTGTAAAATGTGAGAACTTTGAGTTCATCTGTGATAGTTTACACCCAGATGAATCTTCAGTACCTTTACTCATTATTTTCATTCCGTACTATATGTCTTATCATCCCACTTCTATATTCATGTGGATGCACACAGGAATAGAGATCTGATCTATAGCAAATTGAAGTCAATGAAAAATTTCCCTTGACTTCAATGGACTTTGGATCAGGTCTCAAAAGGGCATAGATTTCTTTAAGAGTGGGTTGGGGACTTCTGTTCCTATGGCAAGTATATCTCTTTACTTGGTTGGCAGTAGTTTAGTTATGTTCTCCTTTTGCTGTCAGGTACTGGAGTAATAAAATAAGACAAAGTGATAAAGATTTCTCATTCTTGAAATAAAGTGCACCTGCACATCATATTCTATTTAGTATGTTTACTTGACAAACTCTAGCAGACTAGCTTTTATTTACTGTTTGCCACTGTGTATCAGCCATGCCCGCTGTATTTAAGCAGTGGTGGTGCTACCTTGATTTCATTTAAATATTTGGATTTGTGATGCACTTAGGATCTTTTTACCATCATAACAATCTGGCTGTGTTGGAACACATCCATTGCAAGCATAATCAGAAAATGGGTCTGCATTTTCTGAGCATCTTTGTTGCTAGGAAGTAATTTTCTCTAATAGAGTGGAAATGGTTTGCATAGTTACTATTGTAAGCAAAGCATCTTAGCAGACAACTTGAAATTAATCAAATAAGTAGTTTTCAGAGGCATTTCTGTGCCAATGAGAAGTTACTTTGCTTTGTAAAATAAACTACAATCTGACTACCATCACCATGCATTAAAACAGGAGTTGCACATGGAAATGGCTTGTTAAGTAAGAAGTTTATTGGAAATCAGATTCATCAACTCTAATCATTACTTGATTTACAAATCTATTGTATAATCTCTTTTTAGAAAGAGGAAAAATTCTGTGGCTCTTAAACCATATTTTCCCCATCCTTTACTTAGGCAAACACCCATGGACTTTGAGGGCCTAATCCCACACCCATTGTAGTCAGCTGGAGATTCACCATTGACTACAGTGGGTGCAAGATTGAGCTCTGAGAAAAGCCCTTAATATTTGGTCAGATTTTTCAGGAGTGCTGAGCACCCACCATCCATGAACTGGAAAACTCACCCAAAAAATTTAAAAAAACAACAATAAAAATACCCCTGAAAATACACTAACATGACATTGACAATGCATTACACGTGGTTCACTCTGCTTGATTGTTATATCCCTTTCCACTATCTTCTGTCTGTCTTGGTTATTTAGATTGTTAGTTCCTGGGTACAGGAACTTTCTATGACTCTACATTGGTATAGGGCCAACATAAGGACTCACAATCTCATTAGCCCTTAGGCATTACCATAATGAGCATGATAAATAATAATAATAATAATAGTCATGGGTGCACATCGTCTTTAGATAGCAGGCAGCCTATGTAGGTTTTATCAAATAGTATAATGGCAAGGATAATTGGCATGGAGTTGAGAATAGTTAGAATTTCTAGGTGCTCTGGAAGTACTTAAGGATGTAACATACCATGCCAAAATTTACCAGCATGTATTAAACTACTATACTTACCGAATGTTAATCTTTTTCCTCTTCTTGAGAGATGTTGGGGGGACTCCTGGGGGGAGGGGAATCAACATGAGACTATGTTTTCTCTTATGCTGTTTATTGCTGTCTTGCTACTTGAAACAAAAACTATTCAGACGATAGGTTGATGAAGTGTTTTTTGTTTCACCTAGCACCAGAGCAAAATATTCTCTTAAGTGTCTTTTTAATGAGTTGAGTGAAAATAGCTTTTGTGAGTTTAATTTAACAAGATAAGTTGTGAAATATTCACTGAAAATATAAAAGGTGATGCTCTCAGAAAAAAGGGGACTTTAACACTCAGCATTACAACAAGATTTATTTTTTAAAAATCTAAAGCTTGGCTTCCCTTAATATAAATCTGCAGAACAATGAATTCATCCTAGCTTCTTCCATTACAATTGCGTTTATATGGGAAAATTTAAGTTGCATTCTAATCAGATTGTGTAGAAGCCTGCAGTCATACTACCCTGTATAATCTTGTCAGGTCTTATAATCTAAGGAGGATCAGAGATTTGTGATCCAGTATGTGGAACTCTTACGGTGTGCCCAACATGGAATGTACTGATATTGGAGCTATCATCTTTTGCATGACAAGACAGAGGGCCTGACAACATGATATTTCCTTTGCTATCTCTGACAAGCACTAACTATCTGTGGATAATTATATTCTGTCTAGAACAATTCCCCTTGCATTTTCAATTGGATACAACATTCTTCTTCACTTCCTGTCTTAAACTCTTACACAGTGCTTTTGTACAGCTGCTGTATAGTGGTGGGCAAAGTGGTTTCTGTGCAGCTAAAATGATTTTCCCCTATTGCAACACTGACTATGCCACATTGCCCCAAAAAGTGTCTTCACTGTCTCCTTGTCTCTTTCTCCATTAAGTTCAAACTTATCTTCACCATTAAGACTTTGCACAACTGTGCTCTATCTACAGCTATTCATTCACTGATTGCCAAGTAGTCCCCTGCACTCTGCCCACTTTTTGCAACCTGCCGCTCCATTCATCTATTTCTCCCACGCTCAATATTCCTCTGCCAGAGTGTCAAGCATCATTGCTCTTCTTCTTAAAACCCATTTATTTTGCTTACTTTCCTCCACTGACTCCACTTCTGTGCTGTCAACATTTTGTCTCTTGCAAAGTCTTATTCTCTGCTTAAAATCATCAGAACATATGAGAATCATTTGCTATAAATTGTGACTCATTTTATTCTTTATTTGCTTTAACTCACCTCTCTCTAACATCTTTCTTTTTTGTTTGGATAGTGTGTACTGATGCTTCAGGAGTCATGGAACAAACCATCTAGGCTGAAAGGACCCTACTCAAATTAGTCTCCACAAAAAAAGCCTGTTCCCTCTCCTTTCACTACACTTAGCCATTACAAGCAGGAGTTAAAACAAGTGGGATTTGTTTGGAAGGTGGAACTTAGCCTGCCACTTAAAAGCTATGTAAACCTGCTTACCTTACCCAGATCGAGGACTGCAAAGTGGCTCAGAGTATGTCTTCACTGCAATAAAACATCCCGCACTGGTTGGCCCATGTCAGCTGACTTGGATTTTCAGGGTTCAGGCTAAAGGGTTATAAATTGCATTGTAGACGTTTGGGTTCAGGCTGGAACCCTGGTTCTGGGTCCCCTTGAGGGAGAAGGGTCCCTGAGCCTGAATGTCTAAACTGCAATTTTATAGGCCCCCAGCCCAAACCAGCGGACACAGGCCAGCCAAGGATGTTTTACTGCAGTGTAGACATGCCCTCAGAGACCAGCCACAAGAAAGGAATCTGGTCCAGAGAGCTGTGAAGAGCAACAATCCTGTGCTTGGACTATTCACAGTCAGGTACTTTTCATATGAGTGCTGCTGTTACAAAAACAAAGTGTTAAGTAGTGGGTCTGGAAAGAGGCCTCTGATGGGTTCTATGATTTTGTTTTGGGTTTGTTTTTTCTGCACAAAACAGCACCTCAGGGAGTGAGAAAGCTCTTTCTTGGAGTCATTCCATTGTCTTCAACGTGCTTTGGATCAAGTGGTATTTAATAGTCACCTTATTTCCACAGAAGTCAATAGCAAATTCCCACCCAACTACTGTAGAATGACTGAGCCAAAAGCCTGAGAAGTGCTTTAGGAACCAAGATACTTCATAAAAGATAAGATCCACCATTGTTTAATAATAATAGTGATGTTAAGCTTGCTCCAGGTTGAAAGCATGTCTCTTTTTTTCAGTTCACCTCCCTATAAATACAGCCCCACGGTGCTACATATCACTGCAATGTTGACTCTGCAGAAAGAATTATTTTGTTCATTCCCCTCTTCTACCCCCTCTCCTCCCAGGCTCAGTGTCAAGAAGAAGCTGGGTTCTAGGTAGGAGACCAAAATCATGTGGGTAATTCCACATCCAGACTGGGAGGTTCACGTCATTCAAGGGGTAGATATGGAAAAATTTGACATGCCACACTAGGCAACCACAGGGCACCAGCAGGAGAAAACCTGTCCCACAAACTGTATCCGCTCTCCAAAAGCCAAAACCTGTAGGTTCCTCTTCTGTTTCTACTTCATCCTTGCTCAGGCAAAATCTCACTGGGCTAGATAGACCCTGGCCAGCTCCACCTGGTTGTGCGTCTTGCAGAAAGAGAGGAAGAGTCCCGTCTCCCTTTACAAGCCATGTACAAGTCAATCAAAACATCCACATCGTAGAAAGCAGAAGGATGATAGTGGGATTCTCCCCTAGGGCTCCTGGTGCCCTTCAGAGAGCAAGTATAGGCATAAAGCACACAAAGCCAAAGGAGCAGGGGTGAGCATGGATATCCTTAAAAGGGTGGAGAAGTTTTTGTGCTAATTCACTGGAGAACTCCAGCAGGCATTCTGAGACACAGTGCCTTCTGGGAGCCAAGCCCCTGCCTGGATGGGAGTTCAGCATTATCGGTTTAGGGATGAGTCAAACGGGTAGAAATGAGCGTATAACTTCAGTGGAAGTTTGCCTAAGTAAAAACACAGCAGGGACCCTTTAGGATTTGGTCCAGCCCTTCTGCTCTGAGCATAGCACTCCTATCAGTTGAAAAATATATATTGCAGAAGCTATTGCTTTATCCATCGTGTCCTTTCCTGTGCTTTGGGAGAACTGGGGACCAAGCCAGTTGTTATACACACACACACACACATACTTATACTGTGGTTCAGTTACAAAAAAAGGCCATAAAAGAGAGGTTGTTTTGGGGAGATGTCTTTGGTGTTGTCATAAACAGACAGCTAAGGGTTAATGTCTCTTTCACCTATAAAGGGTTAACAAACAGTGACCTGCAACACCTGACCAGAGGACCAATCAGGAGACAAAATACTTTCAAATCTGGGTGGAGGGAAGTTTGGGTGTGAGTTCTTTGTTCTTCTCTCGGAGGGTCTGAGAGAGACCAGACATTACTACAGGCTCTCTAAGTTTCTTTTCATATAGTAAGTAAAACAGGCGGTTTAGGCTTTTTAATTGTTTTACTCTATTTGCATTTGTGGATCTGGCTGGTTAACTTTTATATGTGTAGTTGCTGGGAATATTTTGATTTGTATTGGTAGTGGGGGGAAGGTCTCTTTCTGGTGTCTGTAAGCTATAGGACCCTGTAATAGTTACATCTTGAAGTTACAGAGATAATTCTTTACTTTTTCCTTTCTTTTATAAAAAGATTTCTTTTTAGAGAACCTGATTGATTGATTTTTTTTTGCCACTTAAATGCATTTGGCTCCAATTTCCCCCGCCTCGATTACCATTTTGGGTTTCCCATCTAGGATGTACCTCTCTATTTCCTCAGGAATACCATCTAAGAACTGCTCCATTTGTATCAGGAGGTGCAGCTCATCCAGATTGTTAACCTTTGTTTCTGATATCCAGGCTTCATAATTCTTTGCAATGTGGTAGGCATGTCGGGGGAATGTCACATCTGGTTTCCATTTCTGGTTTCTGAACCGCCGACGGGCATGTTCAGGTTTTATCCCCATTCTGTATCTGGCCTTGGTTTGAAAAAGTTTATAATCGTTCATTTTCTCCTTAGGCATTTCAGCCACCACCTCTGCTAAGGGTCCACTGAGCAGTGGCCTCAATTCTACCATGTACTGGTCTTCAGAGATGCTGTACCCAAGGCAGGCTCTTTCAAAATTTTCCAAGAAGGCCTCAGTGTCATCACCTGCCTTGTAGGTGGGAAATTTCTTGTGCTGCGGAACAATTATTGGCAAAGGGTTGTTAGGATTGTCTGTGTTCTGTTGCCTAGCCTGTTCTAATTCCAGGGCCTGTCGGTGGGCCTCCCTTTGGAGTTCTATCTGTCTTCTGTGAGCTGCATCTTCTTCTTCTTGTTTCCTTCTGTGGGCCACCTCTTCTCCTTGTTGCTGTCTTTGGTGGGCTGCCTCTTCTTCTTGTTGTTTTCTTTTGTGGGCTGCCTCTTCCTTTGCTAGTTCTGCATTAATTAGTTCCATCCATCTCCTATGTTCATTTTCTTTGTCTATGCCTTGTTGCCGTGCTCGTTCCTGTCTCAGGCTTTCCTTGGAACTCATGGTTCCTGCTTTCTTGTGCTGAGGCGCCCTCTGGTGTTTACTGCCTGAAATGCAGGTTCTCTGTTGGCTTCCTGGGGTTGCTTAGCAACAGAGTCCTTTTAACTTCCTAGCCTCTCCTGAAAGAGTTAAAAAGCAAAAGAAACTGTCTTTCATTTACAAATGTGTTCTGGCTGGAGTGCATTGCTGACCACTTAAGGCTGTTTTGTTTAACAAACGACCATCGTTAAACCTTAATAGCCCTCCCTATGCACAGCTAAAGGGAGCAAGAAAAAAAATTCTCTGGTTGCAGTTTAAAAAAATAAACTCCTACCCTCTGCTTATAACCAGCTAGCAGAGAAGCAAATTAATAATCTTACTGGCTTTTGGATTCTTATCTATCCCAGCGCTGCCACCATGTCCTAGCATTCCTTCTCAAATCTGAACCTTAGAGTCCAGAAAATGAGATACTAGCATGAATTTCCCTAAGCTTAATTACCAGCTTAGATCTGATAGGCTGCCACCACCCAAAAATATAGTGTTTTGGGGCACTCTGACCTACCCAACCTTCCCTGGGGACCCCAAGAACCCAGATCCCTTGGGTTCTTAGAACAAGGAGAAATAAACCATTCCCCCACCTTTCCTCCTCCCAGAACTTCCCTCCCTGGGCTATCCTGAGATACTGATCTAACTTCTTAAATCACCATACAGGGAAGCATCTCCCTTCCCTTTCACAAAGAGGCAAACAGATTCAAGGAAAACAGAGAGAGATTTTTTCTCTCTCTCCTCCTGTCTCCCCCACCCATCCTGGTGAGTTATCCCAATCCCCTGGGATAAAACAAGGGAAACAGAGAAAAAACAATCAATCAGGTTCTCTAAAAAGAAATCTTTTAATAAAAGAAAGGAAAAAGTAAAGAATTATCTCTGTAACTTCAAGATGTAACTATTACAGGGTCCTATAGCTTACAAACACCAGAAAGAGATCTTCCCCCCAGTACCAATACAAATCAAAATATTCCCAGCAACTACACATATAAAAGTTAACCAGCCAGATCCACAAATGCAAATAGAGTAAAACAATTAAAAAGCCTAAACCACCTGTTTTACTTACTATATGAAAAGAAACTTAGAGAGCCTGTAGTAATGTCTGGTCTCTCTCAGACCCTCGGAGAGAAGAGCAAAGAACTCACACCCAAACTTCCCTCCACTCAGATTTGAAAGTATTTTGTCTCTTGATTGGTCCTCTGGTCAGGTGTTGCAGGTCACTGTTTGTTAACCCTTTATAGGTGAAAGAGACATTAACCCTTAGCTATCTGTTTATGACAGGTGTAGTTTTTACAAAGAAAACAGCAATAGGAGTCTCTCTCCCGATGACAGCAGCAAAAAAAGCAAAGTGGCAGAAAAATACAGAAAAGCACTTTTAAGAGATCTGATTGAATTTGTCCTATCACAGGGACTCTGTCGGTAGCAGAGTGCTTGTTCCAATCACTTCCCCTCTGTAAAAGTACTTTCCTCCTAAAGAGGCATCAAAGAATTTGTTTAAAATTCTCATCTCTAAATTTGCAGGTATACAACTAAGCAGGCATGGGCAGGAGGAAGAAACACTGAAGAGATGTGTTAAGCAAATCTAGTGAACTTAAAACAAACCACACACAAAGCCAATGCATTTCTTAAGAAGTGGTGGTTAGGAGAAAGTCACTGTTTTTAAAATAGTTTTTGAACACATGTCTTAAACCAGGTTGTCAGGAAACAAGTTTTTAGAATACCACCCCCACCCCACTTTTATGAAAGTAGGCTAGATGCTTTGCGTTTGAGCAGAGCAGCGTGGGCTGGTGAGAGTATTTCCTCTATGAAATCTTTCTAAGGTGTGTGACTACGTTCAAACATAGACTTAGTGAAAATGAGTAACACTAAAGGGTGCATTTAGGCAGAGCTGTGAGCTAGGGATGTGGAGTAAGATGCACCGTCTCAGCAGCCATGCAGGAACGCTGTGATTCAGAGGCAGGCCTTTAAGTCACATTTCCCCTCACTTTCCCTCCTTGCTCCCCAGGAACAGTGACTTGTACTACCTCTCCCCTCTAGCACCTCCATGAGTCAAGAGAGGTGCCAGGGTACTTCCACTTAGTCCTGCAGACCCAGATCCAAGGTAGCCAGCAAAGGGATGTAAAGCAAAAGGGGCCAGAAAGGGAGTATTCATCCTCCCATGGGTGGGTGTGCAATCCACATCCCTATCTAGCCCAAAACTAGGTATCAAGAAGTACAACTGAAGCAAAACTCGTGCATGGGAACCAAAGGAATGATACCATCTACCACTGCTTCTAGAGATGGGTAGATCACGACTGTGAGGAGCTCAATGAGATCATTCAAGGAAATGAAAGGTAGCCGCTCCTCATCTATCCCACAAAAACATCCTCTAGCCCATTCGTGATCATTTATGACTTGATTGTCAAAAGGGATGCTAAAAGCACCACCTGACTAGTGCCTTACTATGCTTCATTCCCTCCTTTCCCACCCTACACTTCCCCTATTAAAATAAACATAATCAAATGGGACATAAGACAAAGTACCAGTAGCCCTTGTGTGCTACGCAGCAAGCCAAACTTCAGCACAGACGAGAATGCAGGCTCCTAAAAGGTGCTACAAAAGACTGGGATATTTGTCAATGGAGCACAGCAGTAAGTCTCAAGCTGCTCCATTACTCCCAGCTACAGGCTTGTCTGAAGAAACACTGGCTCAGTCTTGATCTTTAGTGTGCATGAGGCAGTTAGGTACCAGCTTCTTTCTTTGGCCTTGTCCCTACTAATAGGTGGAAGTAACCTGGTGACCATGAGGGTTAGCTCTCACTAACACAGGATCAATATTCCACATCTCAACTGTGCTGGATTAATCCCTGTGTGTCTGGTTATATAAGGGCCAGGAAAGTTAAAGCAGTTCAGTTTCTCTCTGGTACCATGACATTTGTTTTCAGGCCATTTCTCCTCACACATATATTGTGCCTTAAGCTGACATGACACATCATTCATCACCGTATTAGCGTCAACCCAAATCAGAGTGCACAGAAGCAGCAGCAGCATCTTCTAGACGAAAATTATGCTCAAGTTGCTTTAAGAAACATTTTTAACATACTTGTTATTCATACCCTTGCTCATCAACTAGTAGCCATTCACATGGGGATTGAAAATGTGTTCTGATTATATGCTAGATGAAAAACCACTTCATATTGGAACTATAGTCAAGGCAGGACCTGTTTTTCATTGCAGGATGCAGTAGATGGTATCTTCCCCAACATGCCAGTATTTTATTATCTTTTAAGTAGATTTCCATCTTAAATTAACCACAATTACCATAGCAGTCCTTTTTCCCTTGGGCTTTTATAACAAATCTGTATTTATCACCAGGGCCGGCTCCAGGCACCGGCTAAAGGAGCAGGTGCTTTGGGCGGCCAATACCAAGGGACGATCCTCCAGCCGCTATTGGGGTGGCACATCCAAGTCTTTGGCGGCAATTCGATGTCGGGTCCCTCAGTCCCTCCTGGAGCAAAGGACCAGCCGCCAAATTGCTGCCGAAGAGTGGAGCAGCGCGATTGCACTGCGGCCTATTTTGTTTGTTTGTTGGTTTGGCACCGTGGGGCGGCAGAAAACCTAGAGCTTATCAGAGCCACAAACTGAGGCAGGTGGTGCAGGAAGCAATGAGAAAATCTGAAGGAGGTGGATAGCTTATTTGAATTCTTCCTACCCAAGTCACCCCCCACTGGTAACCTGCAAGCAGGGCCGGCTCCAGGCCCCAGCGCACCAAACGCATGCTTGGGGTGGCATGCCGCGGGGGGCGCTCTGCTAGTTGCCTGGAGGGCGGCGGGTCTGCACGCCTGCAGGAGGTCCACCGGAGCCACGGGACCAGCAGACCCTCCGCAGGGACGCCTGCAGGAGGTCCACCAGAGCCGCTGGACCAGCGAGCGGCAGAGCGCTCCCCGCGATGTGCAGCCATGCTTGAGGCGGCGAAATGGCTAAAGCCGGCCCTGCCTGCAAGTTCCTTATCATCCTCAGACTGTGCTTAATGGGCCATCAGGCTAGCAACATCTCTCTTTATATTTCTCCAGATTATTAACATTAATGCAAAATGAGACCTTATATTGTTATTCTTAAAAATGAAGCAAATAGGTTGCAACGGAATAGTTCCATGTCTAAAATTAATGTGTGTTGCAGATGTGCAAAATAAAACATGCACTGACCTCACAGGAGGAGCAGCAGTGTTGACCTAACCTTGATCTAACATTTTTCTGGGCGTCTCTCTGATGTGTAGATGTTTGCCCATCCCCCACCAACCACCATCACCTTTAATAGCTCAGGCGAGAGGCAGAATCTTGAGTAGGCAAGGCAGAGTAGTCTAATAGTTAAAGCGGTGGATGTTAAGTCAAGATTCCTTGGTTCTGTCTGCTGTGATGGACATATTGAGTAACCTTAGGTAATGCACTTAAAGCCAAATTTTCAAAACAGAGACTTCCTTGTGTACACAGAAAATGCATTGCCATATTTGCTTGCACAGTCACCACAATTACAGAGCAAACTGGGCAACCTCATGAATTTCAAATCCATATTTGTGCATCCTGTAATTCTCCAAGATTTTCACAGGTCTGTTCCAGGTGACAGAAAGGAGAAAGGGAGAGTTGGCTTTTGTAAGCCTTTGCCAGGCTATAAAAAGGATTTCACAGCTAAGAAAATTATGCCAGCAGATTTCGATAATGTACCAAATATGGCACCAGTGTTGATTTTTCCACCTCTTGCTGTGCTTATAACATTGGCTCAAATGGCCATTACAACAATATTAAACCACATACTTTTTTGTCTTTGAAGATTCAGCAACAGCGTGGCTGGTGTTTGATAGTTCCAGAGCCATCACCAGATAGTAGCAGAGGGTTTCTGGAATTGCACAGAGTGAGCCAGCCGAGTGCCTCATTTATCTAGCTCTCTCATTTGTAGATCACCTCACAAAACCAAACAGTTCTGCAGCCAGCTCATAATTCCTTGTTAACTTTTTGCATTCAATGATCCTTTAGGAATAAATGCAAACTTACACAACATTTCTAACACTGTTAAAACATTTCTAATACTGTTAAAACATGTATATATAGATGGCTGACAAATGCATACTGGAAAAAGTTATTTGCTTTTCTCTTCAATGGTGTATAATTGCCATCTGGCTGCATTCTCCCTTCTCGTTACAACTTAACCAGTCAAGTTGTAAAAAGCAATCTAGGCATTAGTGACAAACCTCTTCTCATGAAGTCCTGGATTTTACATCATCAAGCAACACAGTCATGACTGAAAAGACACCTAGGCAACCTCAATGAGAAGTTTTATTTTCATACACTTTTTGCTGCAGCAATTCCACAAAGTCAGAAAGCTCTACAAATGTTAATTAGGAAGAAATCTTCTGGAACATATGAAAGTTCTATCACACTTTCTAGGGCTTGACCCTGTTACAGCACAGAGAATCCCATCTGCCAAGAACCTTGGAATATGAAAAAAATAACTAGTGGTGAAATCAATTATTTTTCTGTCTTTTTTAAATGGCAAGGCACCTTTCTAGTTAGAGGTAGCATGCCGCAGTAACTAATATATTGCACTGGTAATTTGGAGACTTTTTTTTATTACCTGCTCTCCCACTGACTGCTGTTTGACCCTGCTAAGTAATGTCACCTTCCTGAACCTCAGTTTCACCATCTGTAAAATGGGGATAATGATATCCACTCTTCTTTGCAGAGTGCTTTGATATCTATGGGCAAAAGTAAATATGTAAGCACTGTATAAGAGCAAAGTGTCATTAACCGTTGAGATATAATCTTTTTCATTCATGTTCTTCTAATTTAAAATATAAATTAGCCAATACATTGTGTTACTCAAGAAATATTTTGATCTCATTACATAAACTTGTTTTATAAACTCCTAAATTTTAGTAGTATTTTGTATTTGCTTTTCTCTTTTTTCCCCTGGAATCAAAGCTAAATCTACTGTTTATTTAGATTGTAAGCAGGAAATGGTTGGGTTTTTTTGGTTTGGAGTTTGTACAACACCTTGTATAACAGGGTCCTTGTCCATAACTGGAACCCCTAGACACTACAATAATACAAATAAATAATACATTAATAATAATAAATAGGTTTGATAGATCCTCAACTTTGTCTCAGTGCAAAGATGTCTTTCCATCCATGAGCCAGACATGGACTTTGTGCAGGAGGCAGCAAGATCCATTCTTTGAGCTCTGCTTGCACCCTAGATAGATAAAAGCATTAATGCTGTACATGATACTAGACCCCAAATTGCACCAAGGGCTCCAGGGTTCTGCACCTTGGTCTTCTACCAGGAGACATTCAACACCATGGTGTGGATGGCATCTTGGAGCCCTTGAAGGGTGAGGCTGAAATTCTCTGACTTTTCCACAAGCAGGGCAGCAGCAGCAGCAGCCTTGTTTCAGTTGATGAACACTTCTTGATCAACCTTGATTCCAAGGTGTGGAGTGGCAAGTCCTAATAGCCAGTCAATAGCTTGACAGAATAGCAAAGAGGCAAGAATGCATTACTGCCGCATACCTGAGGCTGTGTAGAAACACAGGGAAAGCTGTGACTCATTGCATACTCTCACACCAGTACCAGTGTGAAGATCACACACCAGATTTAGCTGACTATATGGAATGCCAGCTCCTATCAATGCTAACTGAATTGCTGACCTGTCAACCAAATCAAAACCTGCTTTGATGTTGACATATAACATGTGAAGCGGACAATTCAGTTCTCAGTCTCAGAAGGCTGAGATTCAGTCCCATAAAGCCTGGGAATGGTGGTTGAAAGAAAGGAGGGAAGCTAGACTCCTTGGGAAATGAAGATCTGGGGGGGGGGCCTGTTTAAAACTGGTGTAAAGATGGGGTTTTGGGGGCTATCAGGGAAGAGACACCATTGTGATCCATTCATGACTGACTTTGTTGCCAGCTTGAATGGAACTGGTGAAGGGCAAATCAAAGGTGACGAACAGCAAAAGACCCAGAAGGAGGGCCGTGGGGTTCCATTAGTCAAGATGGGAAGGGTTTGGGGCCTAGAGGGCCACTGGAGACTGTCCGCAAGATTAAATAAACTAGATCCCATCCAGAAGGGGTATTTTTGTTTGAAATATACTGTGAACTGTACCGTTCTTAAGAGGCCCTGAAGAGGAGGAAACAAAGGCAGGGTGCTGCAGAGTGGCCGCTGGCCAGAAGGAGGCAATCAGGAGGCTGGCCCTGTTACAGTCCCCTTTGACAATAGTCTGCATAACAGTAATTTTCCCAGTTCACCAGCTGATTCACAGAGGTGTGATATTTGCCAATATGAACTCAGAATATTTCGCATCCAGATCGTGTTTGCTTCAACAGCTCCTCCTATCTTTTAACCCTGAAAAGGATCACATGGTTGCATCATGTTTTTCTCAGGTCAAATTGAGTGGAATACCAACTTCATTGTTGTTAGCATCATAACAATGCTACATGAAGGCATTGCAAAATAGCCTGATTGTTGATGGGACTCTCTCAGTGTTAAAGCCCAATAATATAAAGCATTTAAAAAAAAATTTAAATTTAAAACAAAGTTAAAGAAAAACAACACTGTCAGAAAATGATTTCAGTTTAGGAAGCCAGTTGATCAGGGACTTTGGGCCATATGATTTTGATTATGAGTTCATCAATTAGCAGCAATTCAGTTTGGGGCCAGATTCTATTTCCACATATGCTGCTGTAAATACAAAAAGAGCCCATTGAAGCCAGTAGAACTAGTCTAGCTTCACACTAGTGTATGTCAGTACAGAATCTGGCTCTTTGCCTACCAGTATTTTAAATTATATTGCCAAAATGCCCATAAATACCCCTGTAAATGAGGGTTTGACTTTCAAACATATGCTATTTTTTCCAAGTGTTACATACTTTACTACTATCTTAGTAAAGAATATTTAATAGGCTAAAATTAAAGTATCTCATTCAATTAACATATATTTAGGAAGATCAATATTTAGTGTAAAAAAATACCTAGAAGAACAAAGTTGATAAGTACTTTTAACCCACATCAACAACTGTCATTCTTACTAAATACAAGAGACCAAAAAGGCTCCCTAAATATAAATGTTGGTATTTTACCAAAAGGAAATCTTCTCTAGATATATCTTATCATCTGCATATTCATACGGTATTAACATCAGCACCCTCTACACTGTGCCTCATCAGTTCATTGACAAATAGATGTAAAAGATGGCTGAACAATGCTATTGAAAATAAAGATGTTTTGGTAGACAGCCAGCACGTCATTTGATTTTACATGCTTGGCTTTTCTCTGACATTCTTCATTTCTAGTACAGGTTATGAATTTTCAGAAGCAGACACAGGCAATTTAGACTAAACATACAATTACTGCCTGGGCTGGTTGCTTAAATTGATACTACCATACATTTCAAAAATACTGCAATATATATTCCTTTATTTCCATTTGCCGTAGGAAGTAAACCTCTCCATAAATTTTCCTTCCCCTCTAATTTAAGATAAATATGACTAAAAAAACCTTGGTTAGAACTGGTACTGACTGAATGGTACCAAAAAAAGAGTGATTCGGTAATAATTTTATGATTAAAGGTGGTGAATTCACTGCTTTTATTCATGGAGTCATATTACTCATTGCAAGTGTTCAGTCAGCTACCAAGCTATTCATGAAGAGTGTGTGCAAATCGAAGAAGTTTCATTCATTTTAATGTATTATGCATTGAAAAATTTGCTTCAGAAAGTGCATTATGCACAAGATGCCATCTAAAATTTAAGTCATCCAATCAGGGAGCAGAAACAATATCAGATGTCTTAGGCAGCAAATCACACAGAGACAAAGCTAACAGTTCACAAAATACTAGGATGCAATTTCTTAACTGAAAGTATTTAACAAATACTTGCAAATTATAAATACATTAGTAAAAAACAGGATCAGTTCACAAGAAAACCATGCTAACTATCCCAGGTGAACTTTTGAGGGACATGTCTATCATGGCATAATGGGGATGCAATTGGAGACTGTGGTAGAGCAGGGAGTTGAACCCAGATCTCCCAAATCATAGGCTAACCATTGGACCATACTTCCTCTCCTGGCTTTGGCTCCAGTTGAAATGGAAATGAACATGAACAAAACAACCACTGATTTCTAGTTCATCTCCCAAATTAAAAAAGCTTGGATATGCATACCAACTTTGGAATATATCCCTGACCCGAGTTCCCTCAATCACTCTTTATGACCTGTAGTTACTACAAACCAAAGAAGACAATATGTGTCTAGCAGTATAGTATGTAAATACATAACAAGCCGAGCAAAGGAACAAAGCAAATGTGACTCTCTCTGTTACTTGAAAATGTCTCTAGCAATAATAAAAAAATACCAGGACTTCAATATCGCTACCTTTATTTGGATTGGTGACAGAAGGCAGTATGGTCAGGTGGAGAGTGTGCTGGAACGGGAGTCAGGAAACCTGAATTTTGTTCACATCTCTGCCACTAAACTGCTATGTGACCAGAGGGAAGTTACCTAATCTGTCTGTGCTTCTTTCTTCTTCTCCCACCCATTATCTGTCCTTTCTATTGTAATGTAAGCACTTCAGGAAAGGGACTGTCTCTTACTTATTTGTTTTTGTACAGTGCAATGGGACCCTGATTTCAGCCAGGGCCTACAGATGCTACTACAATATAAACAATAATAATAATGAAGTGATAGAAACTTTAAAACAATAAGAAAATAATTATCTTATGGTTCATTGCCTGATTTTAATTATGCCATTATCCATGAAAATTAAAATTTTATGCAACTTAAAAAAAAAACCTGAATCAAACAGTGATGAGCTTTTTTTTGAAGGTAAAATAAAAGTAGCCATCTCATTCCAGATTATACATGTAAAGCAGATGCAGTTCACTTTTGTGGGGGGTTTATTTCTATTGTTCATAACTGCTAAATGGATTTTTAAATTCTGATTTCAGTTACATGTTATTTATAATGCAGCCAAGTATGGAAGTAGCTTGTTTAATATTTAACTTTATGTAGGTACTGAAGAGTCACAATGCCAAGGTGAGGTAAATAGTATTAGAGCCGGGGTTAACTGAGGCACACACTGGGTAGGTGATATCTATTGATCCTCTATATTAAAGAGGGTCAGTTGCCACACTGACTAGGCATTAAGGTCTTGATTTTCACAAACATACATTATAAGGGATAGTTACATAGAAACAGGTATATTATCTGAAGACTAAGATTTCCACTATCCCACTTTCATTTTTGTGCTGCTTATTGGTGTGAAACTGAAAAAGGAGCATTAAAGAGGAAGAATGGTCCAGACGGGGAAAAAAAAGTGATCCCGCCAGGCTCTTACCAATGACCCAGACAGAGAAAAGATGAGGGTATTCTTTCAATGCGCTTAGGAAGATCAGTTTAATTTGAGAACCTGAAGTAGCACTAACTGTCTGGTGCCCATATTAGACCTTCTTATCATTGATGCAAAAGAATACAGTAGTATCTTATTCAGAAATAGCCCCACTGAAGTAAATAGGACTGTACATGGGGTAGGGTGCTAATCAAAGTGAGTGAGGGTATCACAAGCTGGCCCACAATGATTAGTTTGATCCAACACTTCAAGGTACAGATTATTTCCCACACACGTGTTAAGTATCATCAGTTCCACAGATTTCATATGATCAGATTTTTACAATAAACAACATCATTGGGTAACAGACTGTGGGTAAATAAGACTGTGATGATTTGTTAAGTTATTATTTGTATTAATAATGGCACGTAAAGGCTTCAATTTACATTGAAGTCCCATTGTGTTAAGCACTGTACAAAACACTAAAAGGAGAGAGAATCCCTGCCATAAAGAGAGAGTTTACAATCTAAAAAGACAGAGGGGATTGGGGCGGAAAAAAGTGGCACAGAAAGGTGATGTGACTTACACAAAGTGACACAACCAGGAATAAAAAGTCTCTTGACTCACATCAATGCTCAGGCACCAACTACACTGTTTCTCAAAACAGATTCTAATAATGAAGAGGTAATTTCAATGAATAATGAATCATCATTTTTAAGAGTAACTTCACAAATGGCCATCACATGCATAAAACATACAGATATGACAGATTAGAAAAAATAGATTAGATAGTTATACTCAAGCAAGTAATTATATATGTGTTATACTGATTTGAGCGGAGACTACAATTAGAGATAGTTGTGCTGGCGGAGGAAGAATGACTCCTTAAAAGAAAATACTTCTCATATGGGATATAAATCTGATGTCTGTCTAAGCATCCTGACTTCCAGACTTATCCAGACCAACCCTTTTGATGTTTGCTAATCACTATAGTACAGTACTGTGTTGATTGAAAATGTGATCAGCAGTGGAATATAATACATGATGCATCAAACTGAGGACATCAGTGGATTCAGTCCCAATGGGAAATAACATTAATTATTGATCATGGCAGCTAGAAATTCTCTCCTGTGAATTTGCATTATGTTCTAGTCTTTTGAAGACTTATACAAGTCCATTTCCTGACTGAGAACATGTGAAGAGATCATTGCCTATGAGCTGTCCTGCACTGCAGAAAGATTTGTTCATACTATAAAAATGGAAATATGAAGATATTTTATGACTTTATAACACCCAAAGCTATAGGGATATGTTACAAACTCTGGACTTATCATTACGATTACTATCACTCCTTGAGAATGAGACCTGAAGTTATAAATATGAGGGCTTGGAAATGACTTTCAGGAAATCGCTTTCAAAAGAGAAATTATGTGCTAATTAAACCAAACTTTAAAAATTAAAAAGTGAGAGGCAGAGATGTATCTACTTTGAACAAAAGTTTACCTATACTAGTGCTTCTGTATCACGTTACCACAGAGGTCTAGAATATTGTGAGAGAAATCACTTGAAAGGTTTCTGCTCTACCACCCGTCCATCCCCTATGCCCCAAAAAATGGAGTGGGGTTTTCAAAAACAATTAAGAGACTTAGGAGCACAATTTCCATTTCATTTAATTTGCAGTGGCACTTGTGCAGCTAAGTTACTTAAGCACATCAAAAATCCTACCCATGTTAAATGGCAAGTACCACTAGCTTGAGAAAGATAGTTGACAACAATAAAAAAAAAAGTAGGGAAGGAAAATTCATTGCAACAAAATGTGCTCTCATTTATATATGTAACCTCATTACAGTTAATGGAATAACACCAGCAACTGACAAGAGAATTTCTCCCTTAGGCTTCAGGGTCAACATTTTCAAAAATAGGAGACTAAAGTTAAACTCCTAAATTCATATCCATGTCCCTGAGGGTGAGATTTTCAACTCTTCCTAAATGGCTTAGGAACGATGTCCCATTGATTTTCAATAGGACATATTTTCCTAAGTCTCTTAGGCACTTTAATATTTTTGAAAATCTCACCTGTAAAACTCTAAACAGATATCTAGTAGCACAATTCCTCTGTTATTGGCTTATTTGGTTAAGGGTGTTTGTGTGTGTGTAATTGGAAGGGGAGATGACTGTTTTGTTTGTTTGAAAGAAGAAGTTTTCAGTAGAGGAGAAAAATGTAACTTTTGGTCTAGTGCAAAGTATTTTTAAAATACCAGAAGACAATTTCACACACAATTTCTTTTTATAAGTTATAGAAATGCAGACATTTATATCTTCAAAAATTCTATACTTTATTAGAAATAATGAAGGATTCTATGGAAAGGAAGAACTTACAGATGTTATTAGAAAATTACATGCTTTATAGCAAGATTAAAAAAACAATCACAGGATTTTATAGCACAAATGTACTGATGAAATAGTTAATTACATTTTTGAATGATGCCAAATACATTTAAAAAGTTTTTTTCTACTAAATTCTACTGGAGTTTTTCATAAGGCCACACAAATTCTCCAGTGGAAGACTGAAGAGCCACAAGCAAAGCCAATGCCTCCTGACTTCCGGACCAGTGTCCTATATACTGGACAAAGGAAATTGAAAAATGTATCTACTTCATTTAGTTTTCCCAAATATGACCAATATATTGTAAAATGTTTCATTTTCATTTGTGCACCAAAGAAAAAAAAAAAGATAATACTAGACAATTATATACACAACTCTCTGAAGTAATTCTGATAATGTATTCCCACTTATAAATTAAATTAGCTAGAAACATCTACCCGTCCAGCTTGAATGAGTCCAGCTTGTCTGAAATACGGTACCCACGAGATGCTGAGCAGTTACATTGGAGGACTGATAAAAGAAGTCGAACTGTAGTATGCAAAGCTCAATATTATGCAATAAGTGGAGGCACACTATAAGTTATACATTATGCAGTAGGCGTGGCGTGGACAGTTTTACAATTTTGGTATATGCCTTAACATGAAAAATATATTTTAGCATCAGGGATCAATATTTTTCACTGCAATTTTTTAAAAAATCATATGTATATGGAAATAATTAAATTAAATACCATCTAGCAGTTCTATAGATATCCATTTAATCTAATGTGCATTAGTAATGATGAGCATACTAGCAAAGATTTGAAGGCCTGGTTCAGAGAGCCACCCAAAAGTCTGGAAGTTTATTAAAACTTATTCAAACTTCTGGAGTTAACTTTTGGTGTGACTTAGGAGACTAAGTTCATAAGCCACTTCTGAAAATTGGTCTAAGGCTAAGTCACTTTAGGTGCTTTTGAAAATGTAGCAGTAATAATTATAGTGGCCCCTTCTTGCCTTAAAAATCTATGAATGATTTAGTTACATCTCCGGTAGCTCTTACTTGCACTTAGGCCAGAACCGGAAAGCACTGAGGAATCTGGAAACTTTTTTTTCAAAAAAATAATATGAAGAAATACCTATTTCAAACCTAAAACAATCAACAATACACCCCTTTGGTTCAGCAGCAATTCAAAGTTTGGTCCAAAAGTTCAACAGGTTTTCTTATTTTATCCAAGTTGGTGTATCTGTTCCACATATTATACAAATAGTAAATGCAGCTCTCAAGGCAACAATAACATTATTAGAGAAGATAGTAGTTCCTGGGACTTTGTTATGTTGTCCAGAACTACTGAAGATTACAGGCAGTCCTTGACTTTACGATATTCAACTTACAATGAATGTTACTTATGACACTTCTAGACTGATACCCTGATTCGACTTATGACCATTGTTTTTGACTTTACGATGCTTGGTCCCGCAATGGAGTGGATTGTGGTTCCGAGATACGATATTTTGACTTACAATTGGTTCCTGAAAATTGTGTTGCGTCATAAGCCCAAGGACTGCCTGTATATACCAAGCTTAAAGAAACTATTTTCACAGTAGAACAACTGTTTTAACCAACAGACAAATGCAGCGACATTTGCTTGAATTTTAACATGCTGAAGTCTTCATGAGCATAAAGACTTCTATAAAGAAACTCGGCGCAGAAGCTCTGTCTGAAAATTTCCCATTGGAATAAGCAAGCACAACCCAGCTGAAGCAAATTGAATCATATCACCTTATGACAGCGAGCAAACTGGCTCATTTATGCTTCAGAGATAGCACATATAAATCTAGCTCTCCTGATCTTCTATCCAATGGAAGAGGCTGCCTTTTCTTTTGGTTTCTGTCAGTTCATTTTAGCAGGGAGACACCACAGGAACCATTCAATTTCTCTTCCTCATAATAAATATAGGAAAGGCAGGGTTTTTCTTCATCGGGTGGAAGATTCATGGGTACTAGATACCACAGTATCCAGATATTTTTTTAAGGGTGTCCACATAAGATGTCATCCACAACTGTGTCAGGTGTAGGGGTGGGATTTTCACCACTGGTCTAACTCTGCTTCCATTGAAATCTCTCAGAGTTTAAATTATTTACTTCAATGGAATCAGTTAGGCCAATGTGAGTTTTGAAAAATCTCACCCAGAATATTTCCTCCACTATGTGTTATTGGTTGCTTAAAAGAACAAATAGCACACATCTCATTTGTGGTGTCATAGCGTATTTCACCAATTCAAATTGGTTATAAAATGTGAAGGTGTGGGTGTGCAGATTTAGATGGGGTAATGAGCTAAGGTTCCACTTCCCTTTCTGCAAGCACAATTTGCACCTGCAGATTTGCCACCTGCTTTTCACTTACAAAATCAACTGTGGGTACAACTCAGAGCACATATACCCTCTAAAAACCTAATTTCCACTTGCAGTAAGGTAGATACTCAGACTTGTGCTTTCAATTCAGTTGTATGGGGGATGTTTTAGGGGTGCATGCTGCCCTTGCAAACAGAGATCAGGTAGCCGAAAATGGTCCTGGCAATGGGTTCTGAAATACACATTAAATATCTCATCATATTCACTGTAATGCCAGACAAGGAGTTGCCTCATGGATCCAGAACTGATTGCCTTTAATAAGAGGTGTAAGAAAAAAGTGAAAATTGCCTGCAGATATTACTGCTGCAGCTCAATGCCAGCAAATATCTGCTGCAGTTGGTTAAGGAATAGGTGAAAAATGAGAAAATAAAATCACATTTCACACATTTAGGCATTAATACAGCATAGTACCTAATGCCACAGGAGTGCAACAGGTTAAAGGTTGAGTTTCTCTTGATAGGTAGTTATAAAAAAAACAAAAAAAAAAAAACATACACATGATCCAGAGCAAAAGCACAAAGCACTTAAGACTGACACAAATAGGGTCACCGAGAAATGAGAAATTACAAGTTAGACTATCTCCTTGATTTACAATTAAATTCTAATTGTGGCTGTCAAAATGCAGGGGATAAAAAATAGTAAAATAATTTGGGAACACTGAGAAAATATACTTCATTGTTGTTTCAATGGGGCCATATTCTGCTCTCTTTGCCAACCAGTGCAATTCCACCTGTGTTCATTACACTGGTGCACCTCCAGTGTATCTCTAGGAAAACCAGGCTCTGAATACACCACGTCTCAATAAGTATTGCTTTGTAACTGAAGTCAAAGGAGCTATGAAAATCTGCCCCAGTATATATTCCTTCATTACAAGGAAAAGGAAAAATACAGTAACTACGGTTATTTCATGAAATATTTGTCTTCAGTGCTCTTACGATAATTTACACCAGCTGAGGATCTGTCTTACTATGTTTTGTTATATCATTGTCTGAAAACGGTAATTTTTCAATTATTCTAGGCATGGAGAAATGTTTCAGCTATCTTGTGTAGGCGAACCTACTGCTCAGCATCAATACTGCTGCTGAGGAAGACTGAGCAATAGCCTAGGTATATCTTAGTGAGGGCCTCATGTATCCTGTGATTCCAGAGGCTCAGAACACAAACATTCCATTGCTTTCCGCACAATTGTATTCCACAATCCAAACTTCCAACTGACAGTCAAAAAATTGAGTTCTTTTATGATACATTCAGATTTACTGCATAGACTTCTCCCATTTGAGATAAGGGTGGAGCTGATAGCAATAGTAGGTTGTCATCCTGACCAGTACTATTTGGGGATGAGACACACTAATTTTGCTAGTGGGTTTCAGCAAAGGAATGGTGAGACTCAGGAATCTTAGTTTCCATTC
The DNA here is from genome assembly GCF_025201925.1 of Gopherus flavomarginatus. NCBI lineage: Eukaryota > Metazoa > Chordata > Testudines > Testudinidae > Gopherus > Gopherus flavomarginatus. The sequence continues at coordinate 40,980,230 of NC_066628.1, read as the reverse complement.
AATACTCTGGAGGGGAGTGTTACCTGCTGGTCACAGATCCTGCACCTGTTCCCCCCTAGCCTGATCAAATAAAGAAAATATAATTTTTCATACTTTATATAAATAATTAGACTCTTATAATATCCATTGATTAACACAGATTCTTTCCCACAAAAAATATTTTCTAAGAAATGTTTCTCTTTCATTTCAGGATTGACCTGATTTGTGTGTGAGCTATATGTATTCAATTCCACCCTTATAAATAAACCATATAATTCCACTCATCAGTAAGACCAAATAGAGAAAATCCTAACACACAGCAAATACTTTGAAGCTGTAAGATATCATAGAAAATGTACAACAATTAGAAGATGCATACATAGTCAGTAGAGCACCGCAGGAGGACACAAATCAATTGATTCCAATTCAAGAGTCCAAGGAACCTGAAAATTATGGAACTAGATTGAATCTTTTATATCTCTTCTTTAAACAACTTATTGGATACACAACCATATTTAAGCAATTTCCTTGACTATAACAAGATCAATACCTGCCTGTTATCATATATGACACTCTCGATGTCTATGATAATGCCACTAATAATTACTATTAATCAACTATGTCAAACCTTTCTCAATTCCTATATGTTAGGGCGGCTATTATTCACAGAAAACTGTCTTTGATAAATGGATGCAATGTTAAATGGATATTCAGGCAACACACTGTCACCTTTAATTACGCTCAAACAGGATATCTTTGTCTGATACATTTCTGTCACTGCAAAGACAACTTCATTACCATACTAGATGCCGTTAGAGTATATTAAAGTATAGCCTATTTTATTGAACTCCAAAGTGGAGTGTAATTCAACAATAATCTAGATGTGCATTAGGTCAACGTTTTAATGTTTTATTGTTACTCTGTAGCTAAGACCTTTTCTTAGTATGGGCAATGAAGCTGCAAGCTCCTGAACATCTGCAGGTCAGTGGCATATTAGGGGGCAAGCAGGGGAACACCAATAATTGGGTTATTAGGCTTTGCTATAGTCAAAAGTCTATTGTATTAGTTGTGAAGCCTGTGGACATAATTCTGCTAAATGCAAAGTTTTAGTTAAAAGATCGCAGGCCCAAGAAGTTAGCCCCACTCATGAATTCTGCACTCTCATTTTGAGAGACAGTGACAAGCATACAGTACACCACAGTATTACAAAAGTAATTCTGCCATAAAGGTGTTTGGAGGGCTTTGGCAATTGGCATTTGGCAATTTGTAATACTGTGGTGTATACATCTGAAGAAGTGGGTATTCACCCACGAAAGCTCATGCTCCAAAACGTCTGTTAGTCTATAAGGTGCCACAGGATTCTTTGCTACTTTTACAGATCCAGACTAACACGGCTACCCCTCTGATACCTAATAACCCAATTATCGGTGTTCCCCTGCTTGCAGCTTCATTGCCCATACTAAGAGTAACAATAAAACATTAAAACGTTGCCCTAATGCACATCTGGATTATTGTTGAACTACATTCCACTTTGGAGTTCAATAAAATAGGCTATACTTTAATATACTCTAACGGCATCTGGTATGGTAATGAAGTTGTCTTTGCAGTGACAGAAATGTATCAGACAAAGATATTCTGTTTGAGCGTAATTAAAGGTGACAGTGTGTTGCCTGAATATCCATTTAACATTGCATCCATTTATTAAAGACAATTTTCTGTGAATAATAAAGCGTGATGAACCACCTAAAGAAAAGCTGAACCATCTGTCTGCCTCCTTAGTCATTAACATTCACCTTCAATAAATGCTTGGCTTGTTTTGTAACTGCTTGAGTGACAGGAGAATTAGTTCATTCCCATGGTTTTTTCCCCATAAACTTTATTTTTTTCTATCATCTATTCATACGTTTGTTAAACAGAAAGAGAGAGGGAAAAACGTGAAGTCTAAACTAATTAAAGACACGGTAGCATAGTTACAGCTTGCAGATGTCGTGGTGTTTGCATTTTACATACTCATAGAAATAGTTTTCTTCTTCGGGAGTGATGAAAATGCATTTTCAGGCTGCCTCTGAATCACAGTAACATCCTGATGTTCTACACATTTTAAAGATGTTCTTTGCTTACATGGCAATTAGGGTTTCAACTCTATGGATTGGCTTGTATGCACATACATGGAGCCCGTCAATGTGTTTGTTGCAGGGTTCTACACATACGGATGTTGTTTTAAAATTGAGATCCAATCATTTATATACAGAATTCGCAAATGTAGGTCAAATAACTGTCCATGAATACTGCCCCACATACTGTTCAAGGTGAGGTCTTAGCAAAGCAGTAGACGTCAGGAGTTCTGACTATGGGGTATTTGGCTTATCATCATCCTCAAGAAATTTTACAGCATTGCAAATCTACATGGCATTGTTAGAAACAGAATATGACTCATTACCTGACACAAACAGTTGAAAATCTAAAGACGACAAGACAAGGCAAAGACAGTTTAGATTGAGTGAGAGTAATAGTGACTAGAAATGGCCCTAAATCACCTCGACACTTTTGCAAGTTTTACCTAAAGCCAAGATCTCAAATGGAACTTCCTTGAAAATTGTAAGTAATAAATTCTGGGATTATTGATTTGGATGCATCTGTAATAGGAAAGAAAACATGATAGGAAGCATTCTTGAAATAAATATGTTTTAAGGAGGATATTTAATAAAAAGCATAATATATGCTGTAGATATTTAGGGCCTGATGCAAAGCCTATTAAATTCAATAGCTGCAGTAAGTGAGTTGATCTAATGTTGACAAAGACAGCTGTATTCCTATGCTTTCCTCCAGCTACCTCCTTCTCTTCATCTGTCGTATGTGTAACATTTTCTTTTCACTAGTGACTAGCCAAGATCATCCTTTAGGGTACAACTTTGGAAGGAGCTCTGTTTTACCTTTAGACATTAGATTGTTAATAACTTAATGTTGAGTCTCATATGTGAACGTGATATGGGCTAGGAGTTTTAAAGGTGCTTGGTTCAAAGTTCAACTATCCACAGGGAGTTTACTGCAAAACTATTTTTACTGAAATTCACAGCATTCTACCTAGAACCTCTAGAATGTCTACTATGTTCTACTTGCAACTTCTTCATGTGACTCATCAAAACTCACTGAATTTGAAGTTAAACTAAAAAATGAGCCAGCTTGTTACTAACTTACAGAACAGATCTACTTACAGATTCGACATCTAACCTAAAAAAATTTTCTGAGAGAATTACTGTTCGAAAGCAGCAGGACTGACTCTGAAACCCAATTACTTGGCTCTATTGAATGAAGTAAAAGAATACAGATTAAAATTAATGTACTAAACGATACATTGAAGTGCTATATTGTATTGTTCAGAGTGTTCAGTCATAATGCATCTGTAGATGTTGACAGCAAGAAGAATTATAGTATCGATGACTAAAGGGACAGATGTAGCTTCTGATCATTTGGGTAGAGTTCTCCAACTCTGGCAACTCTTATGCCAAGTTTCACCTGGTCTTCTCAGATACCCTGATGAAGATTTAAATTAACCATAGTACAATCAGACTGAACCAACAGAGTCACATAACTGAGTCATATTCAATAATAGTGCTTATTAATTGTTTTTTTAAATTCCTCTGCTCTAGAATTGAAAACAACAGACTTGCTGATAATTTAAATAATTTAAAAAAAATCCTTTCAGGTCAAATGAAATGTTTTGTTCATCCCAAAATGAAAGATTTCATTTTATTGCACGTTAAGTGTTTATATACTTAAAATAAAAGGATCACATACAATACATATGCTATGGAAGAGGATGCTGAAACAAAAAACATACTACACAAATGTTCATTGCTAGGAAAAATATTGGACTTTATCTGATCTTGAGAGCAAAAGTCATTTGTATGCATGTGCTGAATGTGGGGCTTTGTATCTTTGGACAGAGACCAATCTTATTGATAGTGATATACTGAACTGCCTGAAAAACATCATAGCCAAAGATGCCTTCCTGAATATTGCTGGATATTTTTTTATGATACAAATATGTGAAGTGACAATGGTATTCACTGAATTGTGTGTGTACACGCATGCGGATGGTACTGCGCCTCTGATGCCAGCTGCGCTGCTTGTGCCCAGCAAGCTGCCCGCTGTGCTGCTGGGCGTGCTCTTCTGGCACAGCCAGGGCTTCCATGTGCCCGCCCGGCTGCCTTTGCCGCTGCCAGTACTACCCCACACACAGCCTGCTCGGATGATTTAAAAGGGTCCAGGGCACCCAGCTGCTGCTGCCGCCACTACCACAGCAGCTGCTGGGGGCCCCTGGGCCCTTTTACATTGTCTGGGCCTCTGGGCAATTGCCCCCTTTGCCCCCCGCTGTTGGCAGACCTGCTCCCCCTCCTTTAAATCCACAATGGGCATGTCACACAACCTGTTCTGCCCTGTGACTGCATGTGCTTCCTTTCAAGCAGGCGAGTAGACCCTCTGAAATCAATGGGAATACTCCTATGCATGAAGTGAAGCACATGCTAAGGCTGTATAGAATCAGAGCCTTGCATGTGGTCTCCCACAGTATTCTTGCCAGCAAGTTAAAGAAGTATGGGCTGGATGATTGGACTATAAGATGGACAGAAAGTTGGCTAGATTGTCGGGCTCAGCGGGTAGTGATCAATGGCTCCATGTCTAGTTGGCAGCCAGTTTCTGGTGGAGTGCCCCAAGGGTCGGTCCTGGAGCCGGTTTTGTTCAATATCTTCATTAATAATCTGGAGGATGGCGTGAACTGCACTCTCAGCAAGTTTTCAGATGACACTAAACTGGGAGGAGCCGTAGATACGCTGGAGGGTAGGGATAGGATACAGAGAGACCTAGAGAAATTAGAGGACTGCGCCAAAAGAAACCTGATGAGGTTCAACAAGGACAAGTGCAGAGTCCTGCACTTAGGACGGAAGAATCCCATGCATTGCTACAGACTAGGGACCAAGTGGCTAGGCAGCAGTTCTGCAGAAAAGGACCTAGGGGTTACAGTGGACGAGAAGCTGGATATGAGTCAACAGTGTGCCCTTGTTGCCAAGAAGGCTAACAGCATTTTGGACTGTATAAGTAGGGGCATTGCAAGCAGATCGAGCGATGTGATCATTCCTCTCTATTCGACATTGGTAAGGCCTCATCTGGAGTACTGTGTCCAGTTTTGGGCCCCACACTACAAGAAGGATGTGGAAAAATTGGAAAGAGTCCAGCGGAGGGCAACAAAAATGATTAGGGGGCTGGAGCACATGACTTATGAGGAGAGGCTGAGCGAACTGAGATTGTTTAGTCTGCGGAAGAGAAGAATGAGGGGGGATTTGATAGCTGCTTTCAACTACCTGAAAGGGGATTCCAAAGAGGATGGATCTAAACTGTTCTCAGTGGTAGCAGATGACAGAACAAGGAGTAATGGTCTCAAGTTGCAGTGGGAGAGGTTTAAGTTGGATATTAGGAAAAACTTTTTCACTCAGAGAGTGGTGAAGCACTGGAATGGGTTACCTAGGGAGGTGGTGGAATCTCCTTCCTTAGACGTTTTTAAGTTCAGGCTTGACAAAGCCCTGGCTGGGATGATTTAGTTGGCAATTGGTCCTGCTTTGAGCAGGGGGTTGGACTACATGACCTCCTGGGGTCCCTTCGAACTCTGATATTCTATGCTTTACCTTACACACCACATGAACTTTAGCAAGAGAGCCATAATAAAAAAAAGAAATAACAAAAATTGTCTGTGCTATGAGAAGTAAGATTTTGCTAGCATGAAATACTCTTTTATGCTACCTTTAAGGAAAGGTACTGGAATGTAAGACATCAGTGTAACAAGCCACAGCTATTTAAGGAGAAGCTATTAGCAAGTTTAAACATCTTTCCTTTCCCTTTCACGTTCTTAAATAATCTGATTTATTTTAATTTCCATCTTCTCCCTCTGTATTTATTGTAAGTAATCTCTCCCCTCGTGACTGGCTGCTATAGAGACTCCTGTGTATTCAGTATAGCTCCATCTCTAATTTAATTACTCCCCCAAATACATGTCTATTCTCTTATCCATTCACTTAGCATCCTATTGTACCTGTACATGCCCCACCAAACTAAAGCTTTCCTGTCTGTATCAATTCTTCAGTCACAGTCAGAATAGTACTCAGCTATTATTTGCTGGTTTCCCAGGTTGGTGTTGGTATAATTTCAGACACGGTTCATGTCCTCCTTTTAGTCTTGTCTTCAGCTTACTTCCAAATCCCTTGCTCTAACTCCAGCCAGCCCTGGTGACCACATGGGAGAGTGGCAAGAAGGCATCACATCCATGCTTTGCATATTAAAATCCAGACCAATTTTGACTCCAGTTCAAAGTTTTGTGCTTGAAAAGTGTACTGTCTGCCTTGTTTGGAGTTGCACACTATGGTCTTAACCCTACCCATCACTGTACATGATTTTTACATGGCAGTTTCGCTTACTGACTCCCAGACATCAGCCTCCAATGATATTCTGATGAATTAACCATCTTTGCCTTATACCACTTTGTCATCATGGACAAGCGCACATCACACACAGCATTTCCCATCTCCATTTAACATTTGTCATCACCCTTACCCCGTAGATAGTCGACTGCTATCTGACAGTATCTCTGGAAGGCTTTTCATCTTAATTGGATATCAGCCCTTCCTTTTCCTCTTTTACTTATGTTAACCCAGTTACCCAGCTGCTTCTCAAGCAGCTACACACTGTCCACTCCTGATTTTCCTGCTGTTGGCATTTCAACTTCTGCAAATGTTTTAAATGTGTATAGATTTTCCTTGCATCTTCATGAAGGTTTGTAGCGAGGAGGTGTGGCCTCCATCAAAGGGGAGGCCACAAGCTGCCTTGTGGGTGGAACCAGAAGGGCCATGCACCACACGCCAGAAGCAGAAGGGCGAGATGGGAAGAGGAAGTATAAAAGGCCAGTCCAGCAGCTCAGTTATGAGGGACCTGCCGAAGGAGACAGATGCTTCTTCCCCGCTGCTGGAGTGGAATGCCAAGGAGAACCACCACTGCCCTGAGAACCAGCCTGAGTTTCCAGAGAGTCCTGCTACTCCTTACGCTGAGGAACTGCTACCCCTACTGTTGACAGAGTAGCCTAGGGAGACTGAGACCAACAGCAAGATTCTAGTGAGGATTCAGGTTTGGGTCCAGTCATTCCCCCTCACTTTCCACCCCCCCCCCCCACACCTTATGGTATTCAAATCCATAATATGAATCTTTATCTACTTAGAACATTTACATACACACCCCAAAACATGAATAGGAAACCAGAGGTACTGAAAAGCAAATGCAAATTCATCCCCAAATTTGTCAGCAACCCTCTCCGACTCTACACACAAGGAACACCAGTTTTAGCATCTGCATTAAAAATTGTTTAAACTCAGTTTGCAGGTGTCAGCAAGACTGACTAGCATAATGCCACACTTCCTTGTCGGGCTCATTAAAAAGCATGCACATGTAAAATAGGGGGATTGTTCCGTACTCAGCTATATTTCTGTTAATCCATAGTCTCTCTGAATGAAGCATAGCTTTGTATATCTTCTGTGCTGTCATCTTTTCTCTTCTGCAATATGGTGTCTAAAAAGTAGCATGTAATTAGTTTTAAGGAGCCTAATGCAGCTAGTTTAATGCCTTTTTTGTGTATTTATTTTTCTCATTTTGTTGTAAAGAACCCACTAAAGATCCATAATTACCAGAAATCTCTGTTGTTTTTAGTATAGAGGAGAATCAAAAAGCACTATGGGGTAACTGTTAGCAAATGCTGAGTTTCTTTTCCCAAAGCAATCAGTTTTACTTGGATATTAACATCTAATTTATGAAGTATGTGTAAAGTGCTAGAGGTGGGCACTGTGCCTTGCTGACAAAGAAGAACCGTCCTATCACAATTACAAACTAAGGTCCCACTTCTGCAATCAGCTTTTTCCTGCACCCTCTTGGAGCGGTCTGCTCATGCAGAGCAGCTCACAGAATCAGGGACTGTATCACAGTACAGTATTGTACTACAGCAAATTGTTCATATTTCAATGCTCCAGTTTGACCTAGCCTTACATTTCCTGCAACCAGAGAACAGTGATAAATGTGTGTCATGGCCCATGAACAAAGTTATAAAATATCTAGAGGATCGGATACGAATGATAAGTCAGAGATAAAGCATTTTAATGCCAGCATCTAGTCCTCCTAAATATCTCCTCAAAACATATCTCTGCCATGATGCCTACAAATCACACCTGTCTGGCAGTGTTTAGGACAATGACTAACTGTGATTTCTGCTCTTCCTCTAAACTCTGCAGGTTTTCTCTGAACCTTTCTGCACCCAATTAGTTTCATCCACCAGTTGCATCCTTTTGTCCTTAAACCAGTGGTTCTCAGCCTGTGGTCTGCAGGCTCCTGGGAGTCTGCAGACTATGTCTAAGGGGTCTGTGAAAGACAGACTGAAAACTGACTGAACAGAATTCAACTATCTATACAGACAATAGATTTCCAAAGGGGTTCACACCACCATTCAAAAATGTTTAGGGGTCCACAAATGAAAAAAGGTTGAAAACCACTGTTAAAGTTTAGACTGTGTTCTCTGGAGCATTCCAGGTGAAGGGACTGTCTTCTTTGTTATATATCTGTACAGCACCTGGCACAATGAAACCCTCATCCTTAGCTGGAATTCTTGCAAGCTACCATAATCCAAATAACCAAACCATAACAGTGTCTAACCAATTTTTTCACAAGTATTAACATTCCAACACCCCAGCAGGAAACAGAAAAATTGTCATTTTAGGATTTCACATTCCCTTTTTCCCCTCTCTCCTCACATTTCAGAGTAGCAGCCATATTAGTCTGTATCCGCAAAAAGAACAGGAGTACTTGTGGCACCTTAAAGACTAACAAATTTATTTGAGCATAAGCTTTTGTGGGCTACAGCCCACTTCTTCGGATGCATAGAATGGAACATATAGTGAGGAGATATATATACACATACAGAGAGCATGAAAGGGTGGGAGTTGTCCTACCAACTCTGAGAGGTCAATTAAGTAAGAGAAAAACTTTTGAAGTGATAATCAAGATAGCCCAGCCTCTCAGAGTTGGTAAGACAACTCCCACCTTTTCATATATATCTATATCTATAGATATAGATATATATATCCTCACTATATGTTCCATTCTATGCATCCGAAGAAGTGGGCTGTAGTCCACGAAAGCTTATGCTCAAATAAATTTTTTAGTCTCTAAGGTGACAAGTACTCCTGCGCTTTCTCCTCACATTGTTTTTACTCCCGAGGATGATACATTTTATGCTTAGTTTCTGTGCATTTGTTGTAGGGAGAATGAGATGGAGAGACTTTTCACAATACAAAGGTACATTTTTATTGCTTCACCTTCTCCCCCTCTTTCACTTTCCATCTCTCATTCTCTTTTTCTCTTCTGGAGACCTGGGAAAAACCATAATTAGCAACAAGATGAATTTGTGTAGAAGCAATGTTAGTTTTGTCTCAAGTCCCTCATGTCCAAACCTTTATTTCCCTTCTGTTTGCTTTGTAGCTTCAATGCCATTTTCTTTACCACCTTCTCAATATCACCAGTCTCCAAAGAATAAACACCAGTGAAGGGCTACGTTGTTCTCAGTTACACCAATGTCAAAGATAGAGTAAACTGATTGGTTCAAGTCGATCCATTCTAGTTTTACACTGATGTAACTGAGAGCAGAATTTGGCCCTGTATATTGAAGAATATGCTCCAGGACCTTTCTTCTTGAAGAACTTGTACTAGGAGTTATTACTTCAAGACCCAAGAAAACTAAATATTGTTTACAGTACTGTATATGCTGTCTGCATGTTTGTACTGAATAAATAGCATTTACCGTGTGTTTTATTAATACACTACACATTATTCCCTACAGGTGACTATATCTTTAAATCTACTTCTAGCACATATATAACACAGAGACACATTTACATATACATACAGCACACATGCAGATACTGTTTGAAGGAGAAACCAAAACCCTTAGCATAGATGTACATGATCTTCAACAAATCCCTGTAGCTGTATACTATATAGGATGTCAACAATAATTATCAAGGTTAGCTCCAAAAAAACGTCAGGTTCATTGGAGCATTTCATGCTTCTTGGAAAGAAAAATAATGCTGATGCATTTTAAAAACTTATGGTACCCTGAATGTTCTGGAGAAACAGGTAGTTTTCATAGCATCTTTGTAATGGCTTCTCATCTCAACCCGCACTACTACTTAGTTCTGCTGCAGAGATTTTTTTTTTAAATTACATCTAAGGTAGAAATGGATGAAAAATCTTGTTTGTCTTTCCCCAAAATATTTTGTAGCAAAATGCCAACAACAAAAGAAGGCCCACATTTTCAAACATTCCTAGTTTTGGTTGCCCGGCTCATGAGGGCCTGATTTTCATAGGTGCTGCATCAAACGGGGGTCTCAGGTTTTCAGCACCTCTGTAAAAACTGGATTTTCTAACGTGCTCAGTGTTGGCCAAACTGCCCCCATCACAGTTAATGGTAACGCCGCCAGGGACATCAACAAGAGCAGAGTGATGCCATTTTGAGTGCTTTTGAGAAACGCCAGATTAAGTGTCAAAAATGGAAGCACCCAAAATTTGTTTTCACATTTGACAATGTGAGCATGCTCAAAAATTAATTTCTGGGCATTCTAATGTCTGTTTACTAATAACAGACAGGAAATAATAAACTGATTTTTTGTCAGCAAAAAAGATACCTCAAATGGCACATTATGGTGATGAACAAGAATACATATACAGTATCGCTAAAAAAAAAAAGTGTGTTGTGCAACCTTTTTGTCTGTTTATTGGACGTTTAATGCAAATGGGCACAACTTCAAGATAAATGGGCATGACAAAGTTTTCCCTCTGCCGGAAAGGCAGGGAAAAGATCTACTTGCCTGTGTGAGGATTCTTATTTTATGGTTGTTATTTTGTGCTGATGAGACTGAACATCCAAAACTTTTACCAATTGCTTTTTTTTTTTAATTAAACTAAACAATCTATTATTCCCCTTTGGAGGAAAATTTCAAAAGACAAAAAGCGTAGTTTAGCACCCAGCTCCCATCATACTTTAACTGCCCTTCATACCTTTGAAAATAAATTTCCCTTGGAGTACATCGTGGGGATGTACTTTGCTTTGTTAATACTGAATGGAAAATAAACCCTAAGAATATATTATCTGGTATATGAAAATACAGGGAGTATTCCAACTTTGAAAAGTTCTTAATTCTTTTCCACATTGATGGATCAGTTAATTATTACACAGTGATTTGAATAAGCAAAGTGGTGTCTTCAATACATTGCTCAAGTCTATACTCACACTGGATCTTGGAGCTGGAGGACAGGCTCTTACTTCTCCCCACGGGAAGCTCTGATGGAAGAAAGCAATCATTAGAAGGACTACCCAGCTCCAGCTGCAGGCCTCTTCTGTGACCCCTGCCAAGGCAGGTCGCTGCTTTGAGAGGAGCTGTATGGAGGTAAGGGTGAGAATGAAGACAAGGAAACAACAGGATTAAAGCAGTACAATTTAAAACCTAACCATGTACGTTTAGGCTAATGGAACTAAAAGACTGTAATCCCGAAAAGTAATAGAATGTGACTGAGAATGCAGCTACTGTATTTGAAATTCAATTAACCATTATGTTTCCCAAAAGACTGGTGGGGAGGGTGTTATGTTTTTTCATTAACTATAATTTGTTTTTTATTAAGCTTAATATTTAAAAAATGTAATAGACATTTCTCTAATGAAACGTATCACCTCAAATCCACTCTAAAATCTCCCACAGCAGCCACATGTGGGATATTTCATCAGGTGCAGACTCACTTAGCGGAGTCCCACTAAAAGCCACAATTCCCTGAAACCAATATAATGACACAAATTTAGTCTCCTGCATTCACTCTGACTGGACATGCTCAACAACTAGACCTAAGCAATCTACCACACATATTAAAGTCAGCACCAATGTAGCACTGAGCTGCGGTTCTAACTGATGCTAAAAAGGAAAATAAATTACAGCAACACACAAAACAGGTGAACCGGAGAAATGTGAAGGTTGCTGTTACTGATGCAAATGAATATTCTCTTAACCGCAATAAATCACAGACTTATTAAGTTCTCTGTGGTGAATAAGGAAAACAGTGTGATAAAACAAGCTACAGAACTTTTTTCTATTTTATTTATCAAATAAAAGCAATTACGCCATATCTTAATTGCTTGGTATTTATTTTAAAAGAATGTCCAAATTAGACCACGGGGCACCTTAAAATAGAGAAGTACAAATAAATGAACTGATCATGATAAGGAGACAGCGAGAGAAAGAGAGTAGGGACTTTCTGAACACAGAATTAAGGATGGAGAGTCTCTCTTGGCTCCCCTGATGCACTCAGCCAAGATATCAAATCTCAAGTTATCACAGTTTCTGGACATATAAACTCCCAGACCAAACACTTAAGGCATCAAAAAAAAATATCATCCCTATTTCTCACCCCAGTTTCTTTCCCTTCTCTAAACTTTAGTGCCGAAAAGGGCCCACTCCTGGCACTCTCCTACCTGGTCATCAGGATCGCTGTGCTTGTGCAATGGAGAAAACATAAATCTGCTGCTGGCGGTAAGAGTGGCAGGATTCAGTGAGTTCACACAGGGACATCTGTGCCCCAGGCAAGCTACAGAGCTCTGCTACATAGCATTGTTCCTACATAGGTGTCCACAGGCAGAGGTGGGGCAGCAGATGCACCTGTCTTTGACTTCCCAACCCAGCCCCCATGGAGTACAGGATCACTGAGGGCTACTGTAGTCTCGGGATTCCACTATTACATAATCTGAGAGGGAAGCATTTCTCCCCTCAGTCCATCACCCCACTGTGCCAAACCCAGTTTCAGTACTCACGGTATGGCCATGAAAACGCTGGACCTCAGTGAATGAAATATTACAAGGGCAGAGCATTGTTTCCTTGGATGTATTTTCCTACTTATTTATGAGTATGGAGACCAAGCCTCCACAAACTTCATGCCACTGGAGGGGAGTGGCAGCAGTGGATTTGGGACCCTTCCAAAAAAAAAAAAAAAAAAAAAACCACTCTCCCCTCAGCACAGCCCCAGGGCTGGAGGAGTTCTCGCTCCCTCTCACAGCCCCGGGACCACAGAAGGGTCTCAGAACTTTTCTGGGCTCAGGACTGCAGTGGGGGCAGGAGAGAAGGGGTGAAAGGAGCAAGCTGGGGGAAGGGCCACAGGGAAGGGGCAGAACGGGATAGGGGCTTGGAGCTTCAGCCAGGCCTTCTTGCAGCAGTCCCAGCTGAGGCTGAGAGCTCAACCCCAGCCCACACTGAGCTCTCAGCCCCCCACCACTCCCCTCATGGTCACAACTGAGCCCTCACACAAACACACACACACACAATCATGGGAGACTGAGAAGGGGCATGGCCTCAGCCAGAAAAGGTGGAGCAGGGAGCTAGCCTCCTTAAGAGGAAGATTCATTTGCCACCCATGAACATCAGCTTTGCTTGCAGAACAACTAACTTCGAGATGGAATTTGAAAAAAACCCACCTATGATAAGCATAGCCATCATTTGCTATAGTTTCAATTACTGCAACTTCTGTAACCCTTCCACCAGCTGTTGTCAGCAGCAAAAATGACCACTTTGCTGGGCTATCACGCTCTTCATGCACATTTGGTTCAGTTCTCTTGCCTTTTCATTTCCCAAACAGAAATAATATTTTATTACTCACAGGCTTAAAATGTGACAATGTTAGTCAAAATTCAGTTACATGAACACAAATAAGGCCTATACCATTCACTCATCTGTCACGGAGTCACCGGGCGATGCTCTGGAACTGCTCCCCACCAAGCCAGTCAGGACTTTGGGGAGCCTCCTCTCCCTTGGAGCAGACTTGTTCAGGGCAAGAAGCTCACACAGCTTCACCTCCTGGGTCTCTCCTTGGAGCATTCAGCATCCTCTGCCCCTCCGTGCGCTTCCCAGAGCGAGTCCACCCCAGCGGGGTCCTGGGGAAGCCACCGGGTCCTGCACCCCCCACTTTGCAGTCAGACGTGACTCTCAGCCAGCCAGTAACACAGAGGTTTATTCGATGACAGGAACAAGGTCTAAAACAGAGCTTGTAGATACAGCGAACCGGACCCCTCAGCTGGGTCCATTCTGGGGGGCAGTGAGCCAGACCCCCAGGTCTGCCCTCCACCCTTGAACCCAGCCAGCTCCAGACTAACCATGCCTCCCAGCCCCTCCTCTCTCCTCAGCCCCTTTCCCGGGCCAGGAGGTCACCTGATCTCTTTGTCTCCAACACCTTCAGTTGGCACCTTTGCAGGGGAGGGGCCCAGGCCATCAGTTGCTAGGAGACAGAGTGCCAGGCATTTAGGTGCACTGGCCCTTTGCTCTGCCAGATACTTAAGAACTGCCATGGGGACACTGAGGCACCAACACAGTACTCAGAGAAAACATTAAGAACTTTCCCAGTTTGTCACATCATCTCCCCTCACCTATCCACAAACACCAGGAGAGAGGTCCCTCACCCATGGAGCTGCTGTCCCTCTGGAGTTCTCAATTAGCTCTGGGCTGCTTTTCTCCCTGTTTGCCAAGAGAGGTCAATAGCAAGTTCCCAGTTCTCTAGGACTTCAGGACACAGGGCTTGCACATCCAGCCACAAAATTATATCACTGCAGAAAGCTAGGTTCTCCTGTGCACTCACTCCACTTAACTGGAGAGGAGAAGGGATTGCAAATAACCAAGTACCAAAAAATAAACACATATGAGTCTAAAAATGGTTTGTAGCTTCAAAAATTATGGTTCATATTGCAAGCTTCATCCGCCAGGGACTGGAAATAGAGCTCCAAGTTTTTTAAAGGGATCACTCAGTACAACTCAAACAAAAAGCTCTGCTCACAGTATTGTAGGCAGGGGACTTGCTGCTTTTTTTTCCCCAACAAAGTGAGGGAAAACGTCCACTAAACACAGCAGGAAGTAATGGAGGAGGGGTGAAACAATATTCCACCCCACAATACTGTGGATAACCGAGTTAACTTGATTATGGCTAATTTATCACACCAAGCCTTAACTCCTTTAAGGTCCTTTCCTCAGGCCTTGTTTATTATCTACCTAATAATCACAAAAATATAATCAAGTGAAAAACACTGAGCAATATTTAATTCCTTCACAGCTTTATCCAGTCAGTAGAGGGAACGACACAGTACTGCCTTTTGACCTAGTTTCCCCTTCCTTTTATACTGTGCCCACACAGCCATATGACGAGCCAGGATTACAAGCTCCAATTCCTTTACTTTGGTCACACAGATGATTAGTGCATGAAAAGGCCACTGAAAAGGCTCTATCTGGTGTAAAATATGGTAGCCCATGTGTTGTTTAACACAGGATTCCAGTATCATATCATGCAATGTCATTCAGTCAGTATACTGCCTCTCTATTTTCTATTATATTGCATTGAAGACACTGGTCTGTATCTTTAAAGCCCTCATTCAGCTGATCCTGGGCCATAAGAATCCATGTTCAGACTGTTTCTAGGGTCAGCTATTAAAACGGTGAATGTGGTATAAATGCCTGGATAGATTAGATTAGGTCTAAACCTACTTCATAGCCTATCCTTTCCATAGTACTACAACAGAAAGAAAACACTGCATTCACTCTCTGTTGGTGGAGAGAAGAGATAGGAAGATCAGTATTTCTTTGTTTGTTTGTAACTCGCTTCTCAGTGCATGTTGTGTGCTCTCTGCTGTGCCCAATCCACAAAGGATGTAAATCTTACCAGTCTTAATTCAACAGGCTCTCTCTTCAGCTCAAGCTATAGCAACTCCTACTTTTAGCACTGACGGTCTCCAGTTCAATGCACAGTGTCTGCCTAAATGATAATCCATCATATGTTCACTTTATAATCTGGGGGAGATGTTCAGCTACCATGGTGATGAGTGCTATATATGAGACTAGACAGGCAGTTAGAGAGATAGAGCTAAGTACAGTTCTCTTGAATCCATCACTGCCTTCTTTTGGCAAATGATGGTGCAGTCAAGAACTTTACCTTTAACAAAAGGGAAGAATTCAGAAATGAAACATTCTTCGTGACCTATAATCTATGCTCTCACAAGTACAAAGATTTTTTGTTTGTTTATTGAGATGTTGCAGCACATTCCCTGACCTCAGTGATAACAAGAGACATTTCTCCAGGGAATTAGGTAGCTCAGGAGATTAAGCCCATTACCAAAGAGACTTTCAGTTCCAGAATACTGGTCCAAATGCAGCCCTAGATAGCAATTTCTGAAACTTGTTGCTCTCTGATAAAGGTTTGGTGATCTACATGGAATGAATTTGATGTTCAAGAAGAACTACTCACATGCTTAAAATTAAGCACATGCCGGATCAGAGCATTAATGTGCATGGAAAGCAAATCATCCCTAAAGTAAGAGATGGTCCTCACAGAACAGTGTGTAGTCACACAGGACCAGATCCTGATCTCAGTTAAGTAGTGTGAATTTTGAAGTTAAGTCTGCTGATTGGAGTTACACCGGTGTAAATGAAACACCCTACCACTGTCCTCATCCAACTCTGTCCTGTGACAAAAGATGTTAGCCTGGTAATTGACAAACAATAAATTCACACACACACCTTTATAAGGACACACTGATTTTTAAGAGACTTCTATTAATACTCACTAATTTTATAAACTTATCAAGTAACAGCCCTTTGCTTTAGATCTCTGATTAACAGGATTACAGAAAACACAAAAACCAGTTCCAGCTGTTATTCTAAATAAGCAGAGCCCAGCTAATCAGAAGGGGGTTTTTTTTATTGGATGCTGAGAGCTATAGAACAAAACACACCTAGAATTTTCCAGAAAGCCACCACACATTTTGTTTTCAGCTTCTAATGTTTGTTTCAGAGGCTTTCTATGGAGAAAGTCAAAGGTATGTTCACGTGCCATATGAACATGGCTTTGTTCATACAGTTACCTAACTGAACTCAAAACTCACTAGCCATTAGCTCTTCAAAAAACAAGCTGAAATTCACTTCTGAAAAATATCTATATGGTCAAAAATATATCTGGACCACACATGGTCCAAAGCTAGAATTTACTAGTCCCTCAACAAAGTCCACCAAAGATGTTCAAGAAAAGGATCTATTGTGAAATGTGGGCAATTCAGCTGCATAACAAAATGAACGACTACAAGCATGTTAGGAGCCCAAGAGTGTTAGTGAAATCTGGAAACTAATTTTAAATAAGATCACAACCTCTAAATTAAATAATAGATGTAGCCTGAATGCTGCATCATCAAATTTTAATTAGATTCTTTACAGCTGTATGTCTTTGATCTTAGCTAAATCAATCATAGATGCATTGTGGGATTGTTGGGTGTTTTGCGGAGGAGTATATGTCATGCTAAGCTCACACATAAAACAGAATAATGTGCTTCAGTCACATTGCTGCAATTATGGAAAAAGAGGGTAATCCCTGTGAAATATCACCTATTGCACTGGACTACCTTACTATTCACATTTATCCCCATCACAGGAAAACAGCCAGGCTCTTCAAAATAAGATAAGTATCATGTTTGATTTTGGCAACAGCATATTACAACAATCACATTATTGGGGTTCATATAGTAGAAGATATAGGCAAAGATTTTAAAAGGAGGGCAAGGGTTTTTTGGTGCCAAACATTTTAAATCCCTAGGTGCTTAATTCCTTTGTGCTTATTTGAAAATCCCAGTCTTAATTATCTAACTATATTATGTAAATGGCCTGGATCACAGAAGCTGAATCTGGTAGCCTTACACTGCTTGGAACATTATACCACAAGTAGTTTCACTGAAGTTAATGGGAGAACTCATTTTATTTTTATTTTGTTGTTTTGACCATAACAATTCGCCAGAATTAACACATATTTGCAAAGTGTTTCAGTCAGCTTGAATCTGGGTTTTTTTGGTCCACAGGGGGGAAAAAAAAGGTTGTCCAAAAAACTTCACCTATTTCTGCTTTAAAACCTGAGACTTTATCTCAGTCAATAGTTACATGGCCAATAGTTCTGCTTGCCGGCTAGCAGGGCAAAAGTGCATGACTGTTTTTGGTGACTCGGTAGTTAATACTCTTTCATCTGAGTCAGTTCTGAAGCAATGCCACAGAATCCTGTTAGCAGAGAGTGTGCTTCTGGAGGTGCTGCCTTGCTTTTTAATGAAGCATACAACAGAGATCTTGACCACATGGGGTCATTAAAGACCTCGTTGCTCTTTTCATTAAAGAAGAGGTCAAATTTCACCTTAGGAAATTAAATGCTGCCCAAATATACTTTCTTCAATTTCAGTCAGGTGTGGCATCTTCACTTCCTGTCATCAACTTGGTGTTGCATTGCTACGTGCTGTTTCATGGCTGTCACATTCTATCCTGCAGGTAGCAGTTTAAGGACTGATGTCTGTCATTCACCTATTCTGAGGCTTAACTCATAGTGCTTTGCAAAGGTTTGCGATCCCACAGTGAGCAGTGCATGGTGCATTTTTCTGATCCACAGTAGTACATGAAAGCAATACAAAATGTAAACAAATAAGTAGAGATGCTTATTAAAAAGAGTAATCTCTGTTCTAAGGCGGCTGGATAATGGTGTGTAAAATGTACTGCAATTTTTTGATCATAGGATATGGGCTGTTGCACAAAAGGAAGAATTTTAAATCGCATGACATCTGCTTATCGCTTGTCTTAAAACCTTCATAGTTGGGGCAGGATTTATTGTTCTGCCCAGTCTGATTTTTTTTTTGTTGTTTTTTAAACAAAGCATTTTGCATAGCAAAATATCATCTTGGTTACCTACTCCTGTATGGTTGGCGGGAGGGAGGGAGTCTGACAGCATTTTAAGCAATAATAATGCAACCAAGTCATCTTGTACTCAATAGATTTATTATCTTCCCGCCTCTACTAGTTTGCCTTGAATTACCAAGGCACAGAATAGAGTTTAAAAATGTGTAATGAATTCCATTACTTTCTTCATCATATCAAGGCCTTTTCTGGCAAAGAAACTGTACTGTGCATTATACAATACAGTGTATTTATTTTACCTTTTGTTATGCCTTTATAGCTAGTTAATGGCTGTAATGTGTTACTTAGCTTTCATTTAGTTTAACAACATTATTTTTTTTGTAAAAGTGCTTCCAAATCAGCTGAAAATAAGAAATTTATAAAAATGCTTTCAACTTACCTAAGAAAATAGCTTAATTTTTTTTAAAGTGACTTTGAACTGATTTGGGTGCTCAACTACATCATTTTAAAAGGGCATCATCAACTTCTGAAAATTCAGACGCCTTTAGCATGACATGTTGAGCATTCAAAAATCACTGGTCAATGCTGAAAATTTGGGCAAATACTACATTTTGGTGAGATTTTCAAAAGGAGCCTAAGGGAGGGGGATACCAAAATCCTTTAGGTTCGTTTGAAAATTCCATTCTTTATTTTGATATAGCATCTTCCATACCATTTGTATAGAACTGAGTGATTAATTCATAGTAGGTCTGAAAAGATTTACCTCCCTCTTTGCTTAGAGAATATCCATGGGAATGATGATCTTTAAGCAGTTCCTGGGATCTTTTTGTTTGAATTTGTTCAATTTAAAGAAGGAAATAAAACCTATTATAATATATATTGTATTGATAAGAGTTTTCTCCAAACACATAATATGCAAACTTCAAACTCAGTTACTTTCTCCTGATTAAGTCACTTGGTATTGTTTCTGCTCCTTGATTAGCTGAACGTGCCAGAACATCCACCATGAACTTCTGTACATGTGAATATAAAATGTTTCTTCAACTATGTGTGCATACAATTTTGAAAAATGCTTTTTATCATGATTTTTGTGGGTCAATCCCTCAAATATTTGAGAAAGGGGGCACAAAAGGAGTGTGAGCATAGCCAAAACAAATTCTTGGGTTATTCCTTCGAATCAGTGAATATGCATAAACCACTAACATATGCTATATATCAGTAGCTCTCAAACTGTTTTACTGGTGACCCCTTTCACATAGCAAACCTCTGAGTATGACCCCTCCTTATAAATTAAAAACACATTTTAATATATTTAAACAATTATAAATGCTGGAGGCAAAGCGGGGTTTGGAGTGGAGGTTGGGGTGGAGGCGACCCGCCATATAATAACTTTGCGACACCTTGAGGGGTCTCGAGCCCCTGTTTGAGAACCCCTGCTAAATATGCATCAATATATGCAACAGTGGGGAGGTACCTCATAAATGTTTGTTATGATAAAAGAAATTCCAAAACTATTCCTCAGGGAAAAAAAGTCACTGCCATCAGAGTACTGTTTAGCACTATGCGGGAGATATAGCAGTGGTCATAGTACAACTCCTAGTAGAAAGCACTCCAAATCACAAAACTATCTAAATAGCTGCCACTACATGGCATCCCTGCTGACAGTCCAAGACTGAAGGACTGAGCGTGAGACTGGTGTCTATCCTGCATGCAAACACTAGGTGCCCCTTCATTCCCTTGTGCTAGTGCATCATACAGCTGTTCCCTGGAGGTTGGGGAGAGCTGGCTCTGCCAAGCCTCTACAGCTCCCGCTTCCATAGGTAGGTGGGAAGAGACTGGATGGGATGAGGAGAAGAGAAAAGATGATCCAGTGGTTAGGGTGCTAGCCTAGAATACAAAGGTTCAAATCCCTACTCTGCCATAGACTGCCTGTGTGACCTTGTGAAAGTCACTTAGTCTCTCTCTTGCTTGGTGACAGGTTTCAGAGTGGTAGCCGTGTTAGTCTATATCAGCAAAAAGAACAAGAGTACTTGTGGCACCTTAGAGACTAACAAATGTATTTGGTCATAGTCTCTAAGGTGCCACAAATACTCCTCATTCTTTTTAGTCTCTCTCTGTTTTGGATCTCCATTGGTAAAATGGAGGAAACAGACCTTCCTTACCTCAGAGGTGCTGTGAGGATAAATAGATTAAAGACTGTGAGGTGCGTGGGTATTATGGTAATGGTGGCCACCTTAGCTAGATATTGGAGCCTTAACTCTGCCCCAATATTCCCAGATGCTGGCATATCAGGGGGCGTACCCTGCAACAGGCCTGTTGCAGTTTACTCCTTCTCCAGAGCAATAGAGGTGATATGGAGTGACTGTGACTTGTTGAGCCACAGTGTTCCTCTGGAGCTGCTTAGAGAGAGCTGTGCTTTTATGCCCCTTTCTAATGGCTAAAATGGAAATGCACAAGCAAGTCCTGAATACTTATTAAGATCTAAATATCAAAGCAGATTTAAAAAAAACCTCCCTTTGGAAAAACGGCACATTTTTTAGGTAGTGGGCAGTTTTCATCCTTACAATAAAGGATTGAAAATTTTCAATGAAAGCAGATATTATCCTTGACAAATGTTCATTCTGCATGCAGTGTAGATGCAGCCATGTTGGTCCCAAGATATTAGAGACACAATTTGGGTGAGGTAATCTCTTTTACTGCACCAACCTCTGTTGGTAAGAAAGACACACTTTTGAGCCACACAGAACTGAAGAAGAGTTCTGTGTGACTCAAAAGCCTGTCTCTCTCACCAACAGAAGTCTGCCTGACAGCCCTCTGACAAAGGGGCCTTCTGTAAAGCAAGAAGGAAAGTTTGTGCAAATTATAAATTGCTTTGAGATCCTAGGATGAAGAGTATTCCAAAAAAAGAGCTAAGTAAATTATTATCCACCAGACTAGTGGACCAGCTGCTATGGTGGTGTGCCCGCCAGAAATGCACACATAATCATAGCCAGTATTAAAGATGCACCACAGTACAAGAACCCGTAAATCTCCTCTGCCATTGTGCATATCTGCCTTTGATACTTAGATGGCCCTGTTACCTTTACTATCTGAGGCCTGGTCCACACTACACAGTTAAATCGATTTAAACAGCGTTAAATCGATTTAACTCTGTACCCGTCCACACTACAAGGCACTTTAAATAGATTTTAAGGGCTCTTAAAATCGATTTCTGTACTCCTCCCCAACAAGAGGAGTAACCCTAAAATCGATATTACTATATCGATTTAGGTTTAGTGTGGACGGAAATCTAAGTTATTGGTCTCATTCCTTTAATGTAGCTACCCAGAATGCACCGCTCCAGAAATCGATGGTAGACTACGACCATGGAGGCACACCACCGAATTAATGTGCCCTAATGTGGATGCATAAAATCAATTTTATAATATCGGTTTTATAAAACCGGTTTTAGTAATTTCGATTTTATGCTGTAGTGTAGACGTAGCCTGCGTGTCTGACAATCCTTAATGTATTTATCTTCACAACACCCATGTGAGATAGGGATCTGCTGTTATTTTACAGTAGGAGAACTGAGGCCCAGAGGGTCCAAAGCCATGCAGAAAGTCTGTGGCAGAGAAGAGAATTCATCGATTATAAATAGAGTCCTACCAAATTCACATTCCATTTTGGTTAAGTTCACAGTTATAGGATTTTAAAAATTGTAAATTTCATGATTTCAGCTATTTAAATCTGAAGTTTCACAGTGTTGTAATTCTAGGGATTGTCACCCAAAAAGGAGTTGTGGAGGGGGGTCACAAGGTTATTGTGGGTGGGGGAGGTTGTAGTACTGCTACCCTTACTTCTGCGCTGCTGTTGGTGGCGGCGCTGCCTTCAGAGCCGGGCAGCTGGAAAGTGGTGGCTGCTGGCTGGGAGCAAAGCTGTGAAGGCAGAGCTGCCGCCAGCAGCAGTGCAGAAGTAAGGGTGGCATGGTATGGTA
This sequence comes from Gopherus flavomarginatus, assembly GCF_025201925.1. Classification (NCBI taxonomy): domain Eukaryota; kingdom Metazoa; phylum Chordata; order Testudines; family Testudinidae; genus Gopherus; species Gopherus flavomarginatus. Next base: position 40,957,463 of record NC_066628.1, on the reverse strand, counting down.
TTGCCACCCTTACGTCTGTGCTGCTGGTGGTGGGGTGCTTCCTTCGGAGCTGGGCACCTGGCCAACAGCTGCCTGTCTGCTGCCATCCAGGTCTGAAGGCAGCAGTGTAAAAGTAAAGCTCGCAATACCGTGACCTCGCCCCAAAAAAAATAACATTGCAACCCCCTTGCAACTCCCTTTTGGGCCAGGACCCCCAATTTGAGAAACACTGGGCTCCTCCATGAAATCTGTATAGTATATTGTAAAAGCACACAAAAGACCAGATTTCACAGAGGGAAGCCATATTTCACGGTCCATGATGTGTTTTTCATGGCTATGAATTTGGTAGGGTCCTAATTATAAAGCTGGAAAGGACCACTGTGATCATGTAGTCTGACCTCCTGTATAACACAAGCCATAGAACTTCCCCAGAATGAATTCCTTTTTGGATGTTTATCCAACAGATATGCTCTAGTTCAATGTTGATTTTAAAATTTCCAGGGCTGGATAATCCTCCACAAACCTTGATAAATTGTTCCATTGATTACTTACCCTCACTCTTAAAAATGAGCACCTTCCTTGTAGTCTGAACTTGTCTAGCTTCAATTTCCAGCCATTGGATCTTGTTATACCATTGTATGTTTGGAAGAAAACAAGTCCTCACTCTGCGTTTGTTAGCAACAAGTCAGAGAGTTTATTTTGAGCAATTGCAAGTGAAGACTGTGGTCGGACAGTCCCCACCCCCACCTCCCGACCTTAGGCAGATCTTCCCCCTACAGGCAGTATAAGACAAGCATTTATACCTTCCGGTTACATACAACAACGGCCAACAGTTATCCCTCCAGACACTACCTTATCTCAAGGTTTCTGCTTAAATCAGCATTCCATCCTTATCAACTAAAAGCGAGGCAGAGAAGCAAGCTGAGAGAAGCGAAGTGAGAAACAGTACCTCTTACAACTCTCGCATTGTTAGGGTTAGGGCTACCTTTCATTCTATCCTTAAATTGACTAAAACATTTACCCTGCTTTTAATTCTGCTTCCACATATGCTAAATTGAAAAGCCCTTAATTATTAAATTTCTGTACCCCAGATACATTATTTTGTTCCCAGATATGTGACTTTTACTTCATGCATCTGAAGAAGTGTTTTTTTTTTTAACCCACGAAAGCTTATGCCCAAATAAATCTGTTAGTTTTTAAGGTGCCACCAGACTCCTTGTTGTTTTTGTGGATACAGACTAACATGGCTACCCCCGATACTTTTTTTGTGGTGGCATTAAAACACATTTTGTTTGCTTCCATCCATTTTACCAAATGATCTAGATCACTCTGTATCAGCAACCTGTCCTCGTCATTAATCACCCCACCAGGGTTTGGGTCATCTGCAAACTTTATGAGTGATGATTTTATAGTTTCTTTTATTGATAACAATGTTAAATAGTGTAGGGTCAGGAACAGATCCCTTTGGGACCCACTAGAAACACCCCCAATCAATGATGATTCCCTGTTTACAATTACATTTTGGGGCCTGTCGATCAATCAGTTTTTGATCCATTTAATGTGTACCACATTGATTTTGGATCATTCTAGTTTCTTAATCAAAATGTTTGCAGTACTAACTCAAATGCCTTACAGAAGTCTAAATATATTATATCAACACTATTACATTTATCAACCAAACTTGTCAACTAATAAAAAAAAATGAACCTGCATCCAGACTAGTACCCTAACCACTGGACTACTCTTCTCCCCTTCCGTGCCCCAAACTAGAGGGACCCTATAACTGTGAAAGCGGCATGTATCTCTGCTTAGATCTTGGTGCTTAGATTGCTGACAAGATTTCCTCAAGATTTGTCCCAGATAATCCTGAAGAATTTTAGTTAATTTGATCAGAGTTTCAAGTTCGCAACAAAAACTGAAACCAGGCAAGTACTGCAGAGTTTCAGGGTTTATGGGGAAAATGTCACATGAGGAGACCACCACTAGATGTGCTCACAACAGCTACACACTATCATCATGGGCTAGCTCTGCGTCCATTAAAGCAAAAGGGAATTTGGCCTCTGACTTAGGAGCAAGTTTAAGCCCCATATTGTTACATTCTCACACATTTCAACTTCACTTCCCACTGAAGTTACTGTGAGTAGTGAACATTCAGAACTTCTCAGAAACAGGCCCATAGCATGGCACCTGAGGCTTTTATAGGATTTCAAAGTGCTGCAAATTGATCCTGTATTTAGCAGTGTGACAGATAATACCCTTGCGGGGGGAAGGGGTGGGATTTCAGTTTCCTCGTAATCAAGATGAACAACAGCACTTAACTGAATGCATGCAACTGCCATACTCAGATAGGGCATATCATAACAACATGAAATTTGAAAATGCGTGATTGCTGAAACCAGCAGCTAACAATAGCTTTCTAAAAATAACCATGCTTTTGATTTTGCTTTGTTTTAAGGAAAGGTAATGTAGCCACAATAAGTTTATCTTCCATACCCACTAATATTGTAGAGAACCTGATACCTGCACCTTACACCAGCGCTGAGCAGGGTAAATAAATGTTACCAGTCTCACTTGAAATTGTTTCAAGCCCCAAGAATTTTCAACTCAGAGAAAGGCAGAATTTTTTTTCTTTAACATATATGCTGGTTTTGTTTTTAAACACTGGGAAAAAGTTTATCATCATCATCATTAGACTTACTAAATGAGCTACTTTTATAAATAGGGGATCTGGCAGAACATTGATATCAGGCTTTGAAATCGTGGTTTAGAAGTACGTGGTAAGTTACATTTAATTACATTGACTAAATATCATTCATATCAATGCTAGTTCATGTGGGCAAAACAAAAAAAATGAATGAGCTAATGTGAATCCTTCATTCACTATCATTCATAGATGCTATGAATCCACTGAGCTTTTGTTAAATATAATTTAATTTAATTACATAATTCATCAGCCTAGCTGTCACCTTCATTCTGATTTAGACAAATTTTGTAACATTATTATATTTGCCATGAATTATTTACTGCCTGAATTAACTGCAAACAAAATGAGGCTCACTGGGAAAAAAAGTTAATTCTGAAATGGTGATCAACAACGTCCATATTGATCTACATCACTTTCCGCTGCTCAGCTGCAGCAAAATTTCCCAAAAAAAAAAATTAAGCTGATAGTTCTGGAACTGTAATGGTTTGATCCTTTCCAAAGGAAGTGATGAGAAGACTTCAGGCATCATGATCTGGAGACCATTACCCTGCTCTAAAAGTCAAGAGGCCTGCGTTCTGTTCCTGGGTGTTTGAATTGGGCAAGCCAGTTCAACAGTATAACACATGTGCATCAGTATAACATGGATACTGATACATACCTTCCTCCCATTACACAGTGTTTTGAAATCTACAGATGACACACACACACTATGCAAGAGCTAAGTGTTATTAACTAATTTAAATATAGCCCACATCTCTTCCCATCTTCCCCCACCTCAGACAAACTTCCTCCTTTACAAAACAAGATTTTTAAAATTTGCCTAGTGCTTATAAAGAATATTATGGACAAACTTCGATCATACTGTAATTCCCATGCACTTGAATCTCCTCAGGTAAATGGGAGTTTGGGGGAGGGCACATGTAACAGCCTCCTCCCTCCCCCCCATGGGGTGAACAAGGATTGAAAGTGTGATCAATACCAAAACCACTAGCCTCTACTAAAATGGCAAAGAGTTCTGTGGCACCTTATAGACTAACCAACATATTGGAGCATGAGCTTTCGTGGGTGAATACCCACTTCGTCAGATGCATGCAGTGGAAATTTCCAAAGGCAGGTATGAATACGCAAGCAAGAATCAGGCTAGAGATAACAAGGTTAGTTCAATCAGGGAGGATGAGGCCTTCTAGCAGTTGAATCATCCCTGATTGAACTATCAAAACTTGGAAAACCTGATACATATGCCAAAAAAGTGCTTCACTTTTTAGGAGATAGTATCATACAGAGTGAAAACACTCCAAGACACTGTACGTAGAGAACCACAGAGAAAATGATTATATTGATCCTTGTGTATGAATTGTTTACAGAATTTTCACTTTGTCTTTTAAATACGCTTACATTTCTTTATAATTCCAAGTTAATATTCCAATTTCAATTAACTTGCACTTTTCAGCTCACTAAGCTCAAGATGAACTCTTTCCTAAATACAATTTTAATCTATTTAAGATTTTTCTAAAGGTTCTGCACTATATGTCATGGGGCAAATTAGCAGAAGCTGAATGATTTTTTTTTTAAAAAAGCAAGCTACTTCTACCTTAAAATTCTGTTTCTTCTGAGATCCTCATACAGAAAATTACAAGCTGAAAAAGCCACTAAATTTCCACTCTGTTTTCCCCCAAAGGATACCTTCCTACTGTAAAATCTTTAGGATTTTTAATATTTTGTACATTGCTCCCTTTACAGCTCTGTGGAAGTATTATTTAGAAATATTAATCAAAATTAATAACATTTTCTGCTATTCTTCAAAGGCTTTTCTTGCATCAGAGAAGGTGGCTTTGGTTTCTCTCTCTCTCTCTCACAAGTGAATATATTTAATATCTGAGAAATATGAAAGTAAATCCATCAACATGAGTGGATGGCTCAGAGGCTTGGTAAAATGATATTGAGCCTTTCACCCCTAGGTCACTGTTTCAGATGTAACCTTGGCCAACAGTGGCTGAAACTCATTAGCATTAGAAGGCTGTTCAGTGGTCTAAAAGCCTGGATCCTTAAAATTCAACCTCTTGCATAGAAATCTTCTGCCTTGTGGAGAGAATTACATTTAATAATGACTAGATACTGTGAAGAAGCTAATACATTCTTCACTCATGGCAAGAGGAAGGCTGTATATCAATACAGTTGCTGATTCTCACTCCAGTTCCTAGGCCATGAGCTTCCACGGAACAAAAATCACCACTCCCATTAGCTACTAGCTGACCCCTTTGGCAGTCTAGAAAGGGCTAGAATTGAATGAGCATGGAGACTGAACTACTTTCTTGCCCCTTGAGAAGGTCCCAACTGAAACAGTACTGTGGCACTTTGACAGACGTGTAGGGCTGTATCTATTCTATGGATAAACCGAGAATTTCAGTCTCCAGGGCTGTTGACCCCAATACCTTTCACAATCATTGAATTAATTTATATAAGAGTACAAGTTAGTATATTTAATATATAATTAGGGCAAAGAGTCTAATTATTTTTAAATAGCGTTATACCCTGATCTTGAACTCATTGAAGACAATGGATGCAGTGCCATTGACTTCAGTGGAAACAGGGTCCAGGCCTTAGTAAATGGCAGATTTAGCAGTTATAGAAAAGCAGGTCAACCGTGAAAAAATCCTTTCAGCTCTGTGATGGGTTATACCAGGATTTTCATGACAGCCTGCTGAAGGACCTGCGATCCTACTACATGCCATCCCAGGAAAAGAGCAGCAAAAGTGGGCTCTCCAGGGCTGTCTCAAGAGGCTACATGGAAGCAGCCCAACAGAGCCCAGCAGGCTCAGATAAAAGGAACTGCAAGGTCGTAGCATATGAGTTCCTGGCTGGGACCAGAGGGGCACGGAAGGGAGTTTGGTTCTGGCTGCATTTGCTTGGGATGGGAGAGAGAGGAACTCCCAATTTTAACCCTGAGGTTAGGGCTGAAGATAAAGGGGCCAGATGGGAAAAGGGTCAGGGAAGTAACCGTAAAAATTGAAGTGGTGGGTGGCTGCTGGTTTTATGTCCCTGGGTTGGAACCCAGAGTAGCGAGCATGCCCAGGTTCCCCCACTGGCCAGCAGTGAAGTGGTTTTAAACACATGCCTTGTTCAGCCTGAGTAAAGGGCCCAGAACCAGGGCTGAAGACCCTGGGGAGGACAGACAGACAGTTTTGTTGGACTCTTTGCTATCCCAGAAAGGTTTCATTTTTTACCGTGACCCAGCAGGAGGGCCGAGCCACTAAAGATCTGCCAAGCGAGGTTAACAACCTACAAGGGTCATAAGAAGCAGGAAAAGGATTGCAGTACTGCAGGCAGCAGTAGGAGGAGCTCAAGAAATGAACGTCCCCTGTCACTTACTCATTAAACATCTGCTAATGGAATGTCAGAGTAGTCCCAATGGAATTACACTGATGCCGCTATTTTATCATCATCATCTTCTTCTCTAAAGTGACAGCCATATTCACATCTCTTCCCTGGTGCTTTTCTAAATATCTTGAGTTTGCTACTTTATGGAATTTGAGAATTATTCATTATCCAGCTTCCTGAACTAATCTCTCTGTTGCTCCTACAACATCAGAAGTCTCCATTACCAAGGGGCACTGGCTTCAGTGAGTGCTGAGGCAGTTTATTTTCCCTCAGGATCAAGCCCTCTAGTTATACAATCACAGAGAGAGGTCAAGCTGATAGTCATTCAATGAAGTGAAATAAGCACTGGTGCATCATACTGAATGCATTCTAGTTCTACAAATACGTGGCTATCATTCTGAAGAGAGTTCCCTGCCCACTAGAGAACATCCTGTAACACATATAGCAGCTCTCTGGAATAAATGTTTCTGAACAATTCCTGGAACTACCAACTCTCTGTGGAAGAGAGAAAAAAGACCTGTCTCAAATACCAACTAGATTTCTTGCGTACAAGCCTTATTTAAAGCCTTTGCTTAAATAAAATATGATGATCTAATTCCTTGGGCAATTCATAACCATACCATCATGGCTGGCTAGAAACTATTAAGAGGCATGTAGCAGAGGAATAATAAATCCAATAAACGAGGCTAAGCATTTGTAAATTAAGTTAATTAAAATGTGGCTAATTAACATACTGATAGAAGTCAAGCAATTTTTATTGTAAAATGCACTTACTTATAGTTTAGACTTAAATAGCAGTTAAGGACAATTCATGAATTATGTTCAAAAAGTACCTACTACTGAATATGCAAGTGGTGGGAAAACACTCACTTGGACAGATGACACTTATCCAGGAAGCAACTCCAAATAGATCCACATCACAAGTCTATTACTAAGTAATACTCCCTCTTACCTATGGATGATGATGATGATAACCTACTTCCTGCCCAATGTTCTCTGAACAGATTTGACCTGCTAAAACCTTTACATTTGTAAGGCTAGGGTGCAGTTCTGCCATATGCATTAAGTGTATGTTTCATCATCTGATAAGGGCATCAAAATGTACACAAGATTCAACCTCTTGATCATGCAGATGAAGTTTTTGTAGTTTGAGCTTCTATATTAATTCTCTTTCATGTGGTCAGTATAATAAGGGCCAGATTCTCAGCTGCTGTTCACCAATGTAGCTATTTAACAAAACCAGACCAATTTACATTAGCTGGGGATTTAGCCTTCTTTATCCCAATGTAAGTGCATTTTTGTATCTTTTACCATTGGTCATTCTCTGTTCCAGTCTAGTATTGCCTTACTAGAGATGGATTCATGTTGTCCTCTCACTTCCCATCAGGTGCCGCTATAACAGACCATAAGACCATACATGTATATACTACCTTTCATTGCAAAGAATCCCACATTCTTTACAAACCATATCTTGTGGAATCCCTTTGCTCACCACTAAAAATACCCATCTCTGGAAGCAAATGCATGTAGTGGTGTTATACTCTGCGATGTAAGAGAGGAAGAAGCACACTCTATCGACCTGAATTTGGAGCAGAATGCAGTTACTCAGAGATTTGTCCAGGATAGTGTTGCTCTGTTTATCAAGGTATTAGTAAGGCCCCCATTACTATGGAGAGAAGACATTATTGTGGCCCAGTCAGGGTCACCTTAGCACCGTCTGGACTCAGAAATATGTAAGGAACACCGACACTCTGAGAGCACTAGGTGACATGCAGTCTCATCCTGTGTGCCCCCCACCTGCTTTGTGAAAGAAACTACAGGGAGGAGCCAGCCAGACTGAGGCTGGCACAGCAGCTGCAGAAAGGAGCAATTAAAGCAGATATCACAGCATAGGGAATACGAGGTAAAATAGAGCCTGGGTGGGCCACCCCTTATGAACCAAGAAGTAAAACTCCTTTTCAGGGGACACTAGGAGCTTGTGGCATTGCCCCCTACCAAGTGGGTGTAGGCAAAGAGATCACAGGGAAAAGCTGTCACAGCAGCTGCAGCAGCAGTTCAAACAGGGCCTGATGGAAACTGATGATGTCATCAAAGTGCTTTCTGCAGTGTTCATTCTACTGTTTCTCTCATCTGCGCTGATTGGCTATTTGCTCCAACTCCCATAATTTAATCTCAAAGTCTGATACAAGCACCTTGAACATGGAACTACCTAAAACATTAAAAACATATTTCCATAAAGCTTTGAAAAATACTACGGCTTAGGCGCTATTAGGGCTTGATATTTAAAAGAGTTTTGATTGGGCCTCTTAAATGTGTTTAATTTGAGAGCTCCATTATTTGCATATGCTAAATTGCACCCCTAGAAAAGGAAACTGAAAAATCTGGCCCTTGATCTTCAAGGTGCTGCGTGATCATTACCCAGTTAAGTATCAGAGGGTAGCCGTGTTAGTCTGGATCTGTAAAAGCAGCAAAGAATCCTGTGGCACCTTATAGACTAACAGCCGTTGCTCCAAAACGTCTGTTAGTCTATAAGGTGCCACAGGATTCTTTGCTGCTATTACCCAGTTAGTACACTTCTTTGTAATGGGTGGATTATCATTCTTATTTATTTGATTTTGCTGTTTGTCAAACTGCCAGCTGTTTCAAACAGCAGTAGATAAACGTGCACCATAGAACTTTCAGTGCAGAGCAGCAGGTCCATATGGTCGTGTAGTGCCTGGAAGACTGGAGCATTAAATTTATACCCCAGCCTGACATGCACTAAATTGCCTTCCAGACAAGTCCCCAGGAAGTCTTCTTCAAAGACAGAGCCAGCCATTGTCAGATTAGATTCAGGAATGACTGCTAGTCCTATTACCACAGCACTCATTTCTTTTTTCTTTTTTCTTTTTTTTCTTTTTTTCTTAAAGGGGTAGTTCTACTCAAGGAACATAAGTAGGTTTTGAAGGAGCTCCGCATTACCCTGCTGTACAGATGGCATTCTCTGTATAACTATCATTCTGCCCAATGTTTTGCGAAGACCACCCACGCAGCACAGCTTCAGACTGTACAAATTGTTGCAGTAAATAATAAGACTAATGAATTAATTGCAGTCTTCTGTCTATAGTGATGTGAAGGTGGCAAGGGGGAGGAGATTATGTGCTGAGAGAAATAGAATAAGTGCCTTGCTGGTGTCTAGTAAAAATGTTTGAATAATTAAATGAACAACAAGCTAGCTTCTGCACGATTTTCAAAAACTATTTATGTTGAGCGCAAAAAGAGGCCCCAAGCAACAACCAAATTCAGAGGAGATTCAAGGTGGAGGGCTGTAATGGCTGAATTAATTTTGCTAAGCAAGGGCCCTATTCAGCAGCAATTTGATAGTCCCTATGTGCCAACCACAAAGGCCTTGCAGCTGTAATGCCTAATCCAGATTTAGTGAACAAATACTTCTACTGCAGATATCTTTTTCTTGGATTTGGCTATGCCACACAACAGGAGGCGCGTATTTGGCAGGTGGGTCATGGGTGTGACTTTTTAATGGCTGCATTGTACTAAGAAATGTACAGTACACACATGCTCAGAGGGAAAGGTTCTCAAGTGTACACCATAGGCAAGCACACTGCTTTCCAGTCTGTGTCCATTAGGAAAGAATTTCCAGGCTCAGGCTCACTAAAATCTCACCTGAGTAGGACACATGCCTCGACAAGTGGCATTAACTCTTGTTTTGGCAATACAAGGGACCAATTATGCTCCCACTAGAGTCAACCTAACCCTTGGCATTGACTTCAGTGGGAAAAAACATGGGTACTTTCAAGTCATCTATTCATAACTGTGCTTCTCACCACACAGTTATTTTATTCTATGTAAGAGGCATCTTGCATTTCTGTGCCATCATTCAGTCCTAATAATCACCACATGCTTTATCATGTCACAAACTGGAGAATGAACTTTACACCAGACTCACTCACCCCAGCTCTGAGGTGAAAGATTACCATTGTTTAATAGCACTGTACAACAATTTAGGGGCACCTGGACTCAAGACAAAGACCATGCCTTAGGCCATTGGCCTCATCCCAAGATAAAGATGTGCAGGAATTCCCATGAGGAGAGGTGTTGATGGATAGGGCTCCCATATGCTCCTTTGAAAATCTCAAACTATATATATTTGTATTGACTATGGAGAGATTCAGTCATGCTCCACACTCAAGGCTGTTGAACTGAACTTTCAGGCACTAAATATAAAAACTATACTCAATTTCCCCATGCAACTGTATGTCTCCTGTTCTAATGCATTCCCTTACATTCAGTGAAGCTGACCTAATATTGTTTCCCATCGCGTGGTTAGATCATTAGCTTTTAGATGCTGTTTATGCCTAAGATTGCAAATACTTTGCCAACGGCAATTCATAACTGTGCCATGGCTTCAGCTTTCCTATCCTCCAGACCTATTTGACCTGGAAAAGCTGTGGCCACTGTACTCAAGTGGTTAATTCTATCATTTTTATACAAGTGACTCAAGGTGTATTTCTTCTCGCTGCCTGAATTAGTTTTTCTTGCATCTAATTGACTCTGACCTTCCTCAGGCCTTGCATCAAGTCCCAATCTGTTTTCCCCACATATGACATTGGAACCCCTTTAAGGCCTGGTCTACACTACCAGGGTAAGTTGACCTAAGTTACACAACTCCAGCTACATGAATAACGTAGCTGGAGTCAACATAGCATAGGATGACTTACCGCGGTGTCTACACCATGCTGCATTGACAGGAGATGCTCTCCCATCGACTTACCTTACTCCTCTCGTTCTGGTGTAGTGCCGGAGTCGACAGGAGAGCAATCTGCAGTCGATTTAGCAGGTCTTCACTGGACCTGCTAAATCAACCCCTGGTGCATTGATTGCCACAGCGTCGATTCCCAGTAAGTGTAGACATCTCCTAAGAAACAAATCATGCTCCCTGAGCCAAGCTTCCATGTACTTAGTAAACCACCCATCACCCATAGTTCCATCTTCATCCCCAGCACTACATATAGGTGGTACAAGTAGGATACAGATCATTGTAATCCAATACTATTTGCCTTTGCTTTTGACTGTATAGCATATAGTTGGCTATGATACATGTGTATGAAATACTTGTGACAGATTGCTGGGCAACATCAGCTGTACCAGCACTCTGATTACCAATTAAATTGCCCCACAGTCAACTAGGATAAAGCTGTACCTAATTGGTTGATTCGGGAGGAGCTGGAGAGAGCTACAAAGTTAATTAACCCATTAGTCCAGAAAGTAGAAAATGGCGCAGGAAGAACCTACATGGGGCATGCTGGCAGGTTTTTCAGGATCAGAGCCAGGACAATTCTCTAGACGGAAACTACCTTCTGTCTCTCCCACACCCTGGATGAGTGAGCTAAGTGTATGCTGGTGTAAATATAGGGTTGCATAAGTTTGTAAAGGTGGAGAAGAGAAAATAGTAAATAAATTGCACAAGGTGTTTGATCATATCCAGAAGGTTTCTGAGCAGTTTGTGGCTAGCAAAGAGACACGAGTGGGAAAGTGCACTGTCACAATGCTATGTAAAAATAAATATTTTGGTATATATGATGTTTTTATTTGATTTGACTACATTTTGGAGCATTTCTCCAGAGACTTCAAAAGAATTGTTTCCTTTTAATATACTGCTCTATTCACTGACATTTCCAACACTGGGAGCCTGTTTTATTGTTTATTAGACCTGCTATAATGAAAGTTTGCCACCTGATTAATTTTAATAGTTTAGCTGGGAACCTGGGGATAACGTAAAATGGCTGCCAGGCTATCAATAAATTTTGTCCATTTGGTTGCAAAGATTTTGCAAGAAATAAGATCTGCCCTTTGCAGAAAAAGCTACTGTAGAGAGATGTTTTGTTGGACTAAGGGTTTTTTTCTGAGACAGAGGCTGTTTCATCTTTCTAGCAGGACATTAATGTATTAGATTTTGATGGTGTCCCTGGGCCCAATTCTGGTATCACTTACATCAGTATTACTTATTCTGGTACCCCTGGGCCTGATTCTCTAACCATCAGTAACTCCATTGAAGTCAATGGAAATGCAGTGGTGTAGAATAGCTAAGTGACAGCAGAATGCTCATCTACTAGATTCATAAGAGTGATGTAAAAACAAAACAAAAAAAAGGCAGAACAGATCCAGCCTCCTTTCTGATCTACACTAGAGTGACCTAGATCTGTGCACACCTTTTCTAATAGTTGGTTCCAGTAGAATTTTAAAAGCCTTCAGAGATAGGTTGGAGAAACTAGCTGCAGGTGGAAGTATTGGCTAATTGGCTCTGGAGAACCATGCTGAACAAGAGAATTTCATATTGAACTGTCACTCTCAGATCTTTTGTAAGTTACTTGCGTCCTGAGGTGATTTATTTTGTGTGCATCATTTTTTAAAAAGAGCAGGAAAAAATCCCTTTGTTTCTTTCTATTTTGTACTAGCATAGGCCTGGATCCTTCAAAGTCATTAGGACAGGTAAAATTTTACTAACCATTAAATCTTTGTGGGATCTGGCCCCTAGACTACAATTTCTGCTTTTATTAGGGATATTTTGAATTCCTTATCTGTAGTTCATTCACTTAATGTTTGAGAACCACTCTAAGAAAAGATCAGTGCCCTGTGTATTTTTACTAGGAAGAGTTACAACACACAGTCTCATAAAAACAGATATCTCAGGTACTGGTAAGAAATAATCTATTTCCTGCTTTTTTCAAATCTCAATGCTTAATTTGGAATATGAACATTTTTTAATGTAAAGCAGTTGCCCATTTCAATACTAAATTTGCAAGGTAATGTGTAGTCCATTGTGTAGCATAACAGAAGCAGAATCTTAGACCTTTGATTCTGCAAGCTTATATGCTCAGGTGAATGCCTGAAACGTAATGGAAACAATCTGGAGTCGACCCATACAGATCAGCTATAAGGACTGGGACCATAATGTATCCATCTCTATTTTAGAATTGTATACTTCTGCCCATCACTGTAGTATCTGGTCTTCTTCCATGTAAAATCATTAGCAATGCCCTTAAGAGATTTTATAGAAATGCACACCATTTTATATTTTGAGAAACATATATTTGTGTGGGGTTTTGGTTTGTTAAATGAAAAGGCCTTTCTTACAGTTCTGTGAAGTTTTCAGTTTCTCTTTAGGTAATTTTCTCAAAGCTGTCAAAGATTCTTTGCACTGCTATTTTCCCCACTTTTGTAAATTTATTATTTCTTAGACCCTGATCCTGCAAACACTTGTGTCTATAGGTAACCATACATGTTTATACATTAGTAATGTCTATAGAATACTATGGTGCAAGTCTCTGTTCAGTTCTATAGAACTCTATTGTGGGAACTAATAAAGTGCTCATATATCACAGTGAGGGGCATGATATAAATAGCTGGGGAAAATAAGAGATAGTGTAGAAACATGAGTCAGGACCATAAGAGGGGGAAGAAAGAAAGTTTGCCATTGGCTTCAATGGAAATAGAATTAGGCATTTAAAAAACAGAATTATGTCAATCTTCTATAGTCATACATACTGTCTTTTGAAAGGAACATGCATCTGGGATTGTACTAACAAACTGCAGCCACAAAATGTATAGTACTTCAATAAGTAAATAAAAAAATCTTAATAGCTATGCAGAAAAAGTATATTGGTACACATCCAATTCTCACTAGACCAACTAAATACACTTATTTCCTGGGCATGTGTTTTAAGAAAATAGGCTCATTAAAGAAGTGTCAAGGGAGCAGGTCAGAGAAAGGAGAATGTAGAACAGAACAACACAGCAAACCAACTTAATGGAAGACAAGCAATAATTCATCAAAAAGCAATTCATTTCAATGACGAGCACCGAACAAAAAATATATAAGGCAATTTATGTATTCTCTTCAGAAAAGATAAACTAGATCAAACACAAATATCTTCATATCTACTTTCTGGTTTTGCTGCAAACCAAACACTGGACTCTTATTCTTGCACCTGAACTCAAATTTGAGCAAATGCCCTTCCTATCCGTACAAGTTCCAGGGAGGAAGTAATAGTTTTAAGGCCAAAACCAGACAAAATATGGTGGCTGCAGCTGAGTTGCCTTGAGTTTCCAGCTCATCCAAACCTGAAACTCAGATCAAAACCCATGGGGAGAGGAACACAAAGAAACAATTGAGGAAATCTCCTGAAAACTGACGCTTCTCCTACACCCCCTCCATTCCATACTACTCCGTATTAAAAAAAAAAAAAAAAAAAAAAAAAAACCCACCACATGCCAGTAGCTGCTAATTTATTTCCAACATACACACAGTGCAGTCAACACTGCTGGGAGGACTCAACTTCTCAGAGTTTGTTAGTCGCAATCACTTCTTATTCCTTGACAGTTACAGACAAATCCCAGACTGAATATTTTTGCTCAGCTGACATGGAAACCAGGTCCCTAAAGCTCAGGAAAGGACAAACAGTATGGACCATGCTTCATTATCTCTTCTTTCACAGCAGCCTTACTGCTTTAAAAATGTCATTAAAAATAAATATTTACTTTTTTCAGTAGTCCCAACAGGTTTGGAAAAATGAAATTATTTTCATAAGAAATGAGACAGTGGCATAATTTTCTCTCTATCACAAGAGAAAGGATGATTCATAAGTTGTCTATAGCCAGGATAGAGCCAACTCTTAATCAAAAGTACTCAAAACAAAATCAGGTTCGTTCCATAATTAAAGGTGGTTTCTCAGAAGGACCTAGTGTAGTAATGCATGAAATCACTAGTCAAAAAAATCCCTGTACACTAACCAATTACCCAATTAAATATCTGGCAAAGACATTGACAGAAATGTTTTATAGCTCATTCTCATCTACCGAATATGTGTTAGTATAAAAAGACTTTATACTGTAGATCTATATTTTTCATTGGCACATTGGGATAAAGTTTATCCTCACCAACTTTTCTTTCACCCATAATTCTTTAACCTGAGGCTACATAAACACCAATGGAATAAAACCTACTTGACTTTTCTGATATTATTTTTTAGTATTATTTAAATATTATGTCCAACCATCCAGTAGTCTGGACAGGCTCGGTAAAGAAAGACCCGCTAAATGATAATCTGAGAGTCATTACTTATGTGAGAGTCCTTATCCATGTGATTAGTCCCCCTGGCCTTTGTGTGAAGCAATTTTCATTGCTGTTTCACACTGGGGGAAAGGGAGGCTGCTGAGATCACAAATCATCTTCCATTTTGGAAGGTGGGATTCTAGACTGCAGGGACAGATTAAGGAACGGCAGACTGCAGCAGACTCTGGTTACTGTGTTTGAATAATGGAGCAATATAATTGTTAACACTCCTGTTGTTTTAATGGAAAGATCGTACAGCCTCAATGAGACAGCATGCAGGCTCAGGGGATCTCAGTGCAGGATGGCACCCTAAAGCTGCACATTTCCAATCTTTACTGCAATCTACAGCAGGATAAAAAAAAAAAAGCTTTGCCATTTTCCAGTTTCATTACAATCTTTGTCTCTAGAATGACCTATCAGCAATGAAATGCCTAATGTATTTGGTGAAATATAGTACAGCTCTGTGCTAAAGTGACCTTTTTAGTATTCTGCATTTTGTATTTTGATTAGCAGTGTACTGGAAGGAAATCCCCTCCCTACCTGTAGGTAACAGAACTACCTTCTAACAGAACTACCACGCTTGAAGAAAGTAGAATATTATAAGAATAATGGATTCTAACCATTTTGTAGCAGCAGTAGCTCAGATCCAGATCCAAACTTTTCCAAAGTCTGGGGACTGTTTATAGATCAGACTTTGGTACAACCCATTAGAAATAGGGCCAGTGCATGGAATCACGTGTCACAAACTCTCAGCTCCTGCAATCAGTTTTAAAAACCTATCATATTGTTCTCTTCAAAGAGTATCTTTTCATTCGACTCAGCACAAACTGCTTGCAGTTTTGTATGCCTAAAGAAGTGTTGAGCTCAGACTTAAGCATTTGAATCTCTCACTACCAGTTTTGTGAGAGGACTTATAAAATGGGGGTAGAGTTTTGTGGATGTGAATTGTACCCTCAAAACGGTAGGACACCCACCTGAAGACTACCCCTAAATGTCTAGGTTTTGGTGATAAGGGTTAAGATTATGGAACATATTCATCCCTGATATAAGCAACATAGAACCAATGAAGGGTTAAGAGAGTGCATAAAAGAAGGGGTAAAAAAGTACATGAAAGATCCAATTGAATTATGCTTGTATCCATCCAGGATGAATTAGTGACACATTTTTGATCTATGCATCTTAGATATTAATTTTAAATCTCCATTTTCAGCAATAAAACTGCTTAATTATTGTAATTAGGAGAAAAATCAGAGTATTCATTTGAAACCCACGTTTATATCAAATGCAAAAGAAAAAAAACTAAAAATAAAACATAACAGCATTTCCACAAATTGACAGAAGACAGTGAATTCAGAAAAAATGCAATTCTGTTGCTGAAGGTATCTGAGAAGGTTTTTGCAAGAAATAGAAAAAACTGTTTACTAGTCCAAATCAGTAACAGACAGCATATAGGGTATGTGCAGACTTGAAAATTACAAACACATTCACACAAACAAAATATTTGACAATAAGTGCCCCTTATTTACATGCCAAGAGCTTGAGTTCAGGATTCTGATCAAATTTTAGTAACTCAACTTTACTAAAAATGTCCTGATATCAGAGTTGCTGGACATCCACAGCTCCTCGTGACTTTAATGGGAATTTGTGGGTGCCCAGCACATCGCCCTCTGGGTCCTAAGCGGAGGTGCGACTAGGCGTGATGGCTCGCCTGCAGGTGCCACCCCCGCAGCTCCCATTGGCCATGCTTCCTGCCACTGAGAGCTACAGAGCTGGTGCTCATGGTGGGGACAGCATGCAGAGCCCCCCTGGCCGAGATGTCGCCACTTCCGGGGAACTGAGTGGAGCCGAGCAGGTATGGAGCCTGCCAGCCCAGTGACAACCAAAGGCCTGGCAACCCTACAATCTCTGGACAAATGGCATCCTGATCATACATCAGCTGGGTCATGGGACAAAGAATTAAATATCAGGACAATCCCCATTTTATCGGGACATCTGGTTACCCTACAAAGCAACTCCCACTAGCCTCTGAATACCTACTCCTCCTTTTTCCTCACTGGGTCAGCTTTCCTGCTCTCGTATTTCCCTGTCAACAAAACACTCAAATTTAACATAGTTTTAAAGATGTTTCTAGGATATAAATGTCACTGCACATGACATAAGCCAACACCAATACTGAAAACTTTGCTTCATTCTTCTTACAGCCATACACAAAAACTGCCAGACCGCATCAAACCAGATCAGAGCAAATCCGGTCTCCAAGAGTGGCCAGCACCAGCTCACTCAAAAGGAAGGTGCAGGAAACCAGCAGTATGCAGTTGTGGAATAACCTGCCACAAGGAAAAATTCTTCGAATCCCCTTTATTACAGGATGGCTTAGATTTTGAAGCTTGAAGATTTATATCCCTCCAAAAACTCCTAGGTTGGTTTTGTTTTTATTATTTATCTAAAGCCATTACTATTATATTCCTAGATATTCTTGGTATTCCTATAAATTTCTCATCTGTTTATTAATCTTGCTAAGCTCTTGGTATCAAAGAATAGCTTGTGGAACTCATTTCCACAAGGTAATCTGTACACCATTAAGGTTATGAATTCAAATATTAGAACAATTTACCAACTACTGGAATAATTTACCTAGGAATATGGTAGATGCTCCCCCATCTACAATCATTAAATCAAGATTGGATGTCTTTCTAAAAGATAAGCTCAACCTCAATCAGAGTTTATGGGCTTGACATGGGAACTACTGGATGAAATTCTACTTCCTGTGGTATACAGGAGGTCAAACTAGATGGCCTCAAGATCTATGACAATATGCAACCTAACTGACTCTTTTTCTTTGAGAAGCATCAACATTTTCATATTCCAATTGGTGTGCATTTGAATTCAGAGCCTTTACATGGTGTTAATAGAATTTGCACGTTTAATTATATGTAATGCACCAACATAAGCATAGATTCTTATGTACCGTCACGTACTTAAACACAGGGGTGTAAACATTGCATTAATACCAGAAGAAATTCTAATATTGGAATAAAAAGCCTTCCTTATCTAACACGAGGCTACATTATGAAGCCACAATTTTATTATTTAGTTTTATTGTTTTAAATTAAATAGAACAAAGTGGCTATTTCATCTTGCTGATTTAATAGGTTAATAAAGTCTATTGCCAAACATATATTTGATATACTGCAGAGTACAATAGCTCCTTCTCAAGTTGAGTAAAGTATTAAAAAAAATTCTTCCTCGAAGATGTTTTCTCCTGTCCTGTGCCTGATGAAGCCAATATTTAGTGAATTAAACTGTGACTTATCTGGCACACGCCTTTTCTTTCAATTTACTTGTGCTTTCAAGACTTACTCTATAGTTATATGTCTCTCAAACCCTATAGCAACTTCCCATTAATAACTTGCTCAGCTTTGCTTAATTTTCAACAACCTAATTTCTTTATTATGCATTCCCCACAAATCAGGGAGGTAGAGCTGTTGGGGGAGGAAGGGGAGAGGTTGTTTTTTTCTCCTTTCCATAACTTGCAGGTATTCTACAAGGAAGAACCTGCAATGGGAAGAAAACGGTGTGTCGCTAACACCACTGCTACACCTACCTACACCTCTGTGGGCCCCCACCTGACTCTGGAGTAGGGTGACCAGATGAGAGATGTGAAATATCAGGACGTGGGGGTGGGGGGTGCCAGCAGAGCAACAACAACCAAAAAAAAATCCCAAGAGCCGGGGGTGGAGGAAAAAAACAAAAAACACTACCACCACCAAGAGCCGCCGGAGCACAGGAAAAATTGCGGGGGGCTGAGCACCCACTAGCAGCTCCACGCCCTGCCCCCCTGCACCAGCTCGCCTTCGCTCTGCCTACACCTCCCCTCAGCTGGCTGCCACGTCCTGCTTCTCCCCCCTCCCTCCAGCGCTTGCGCCGCCATACAGCTGACTAGCGCAAGCCTGCGAGGGAGGGGTAAGGAGGAGGAGGAATGCGGCGTGCTTGAGGAAGAGGAGGGGTCAGGGTGGGGATTTGGCTAGGGATCCAATAGGGCAGTGAGGGGGCAGGGCTGGGGGGCAGGGCCAGGGCAGGAATTTGGGGAGGGATCCAATGGAGGAGGGAGGGGCAGAGTTGGAGTGGGACCGGGGTGAAGTTGGGGTGGGGAGCGCAAGCTCCCTCCGCCTGTGCTCCGGAGGGCAAAATATCGGGACAATTCACATCCCGACCAAATATCTGTCAGGACGCAGGACAAACAAGTAAATATCAGGACTGTTCCGATAAAATCGGGAAGTCTGGTCACTCTACCCCGGAGTCTTACACCCAGACCCTTGTATTGGCCTGCATGTCCCCCGATGAAAGCCAGGCAGGGGTAACCACCCTGAGTGAGAGATGTCTGTTGGTGGAGTCCCTCAGGAAACAAGTAAGAGAGCTGCAGAAGGAGGTAGCTCACCTGGGCAGCATTCAGGAGCATGAGTACTTCTTTAACAGGACACCCATGGGACAGAGGATGCCTACAGCAGCAGCAAAGGAGAATCTACTGCTCTATGGGGAGGAGACTGGCTGTTGCCACCTTGAGCAGTAACAAGTGCTCCACTCCCAACCACCACAGTTAAAGACCCGTATGCTGCACTGGCAACAGGAGGTGAGGAGCAGAACCCAATGGCTGAGAAGGAGGTCCCACCTGTTCCCAGGGCCGGAAGGTTCATAGCCACCACACCCAAAAAAGGAGATGTAAGGTGACGGTGATTAGGAACTCCCTTCTGAGGGGGATAGAGGCATCCATGACATGACTCCCAGGAGGTATGCTGCCTGCCTGCAGCCCATGCCTGAGACATTATGAAAAGACTGCTGAAGCTCTTCTGACCATTACTGCATACTGCGCATTCACATGAACACCAGTGATATTGCCAGGTCTGACCCTGAGCAGATCAGCAGCAACTCTAGGGGCTCTGGGAGCTAGCATGAGGGGGTCAAGGGGTCCGCTTCCTTGATCAGGTGATGCTGTTTCAGGAAGAAGATCTGCTAGGAAGAAATGGGAAAGAGCATCTTCATGTACCAACTCGCCAACCCAGGGAAGTGGGACTTAAACTAGGATCACGAGGGACAGGTGACAAAAGCCCACAAGTAAGCATGGAAAAAAGCAACCTTTACAGAGAGCCAGATGTTGAAGGAAAAATTGAAAAATAAAAGGTCATAAGAGCAAGAAAAATGAAATCAGTGAGGGAACCTGCTTAAAATCTTCTTTCTCTATACACGAATGCAAAGAGTGTGGGGAATAAATAGTAAGAACTGGAAATATTAGTACATAAGCTGAATTATGACTTGATTGGCATCACAGAGACTTGGGATAAATCTCATGACTGGAATATTGGTATAGAGGGGTATAGTTTGTTCAGGAAGGATAGGCGGGGGGTGGGTGGAAAGGGAGAAGTTGTTGCATTATACATTAAGAATATTGTTATTCTGGTCCAGACATAGGTGAGAGGCAAACCGTTGAAAGTCTCTAAGCAAAGATAAAAGGGGAAAAAGGAAAGAGTGATATCATGGTAGACATCTACTACAGATCACCAAATCAAGAAGAGGAGGTAAAAGTGGGTTTTCTAGAACAAAACATAAATATCCAAAACATAAGACCTAGTAGTAATGGAGGACGTTAACAAGCTCATTGAGACTACTCATGTGAATGAAGTTATTCATGGGTGTTTCCAAGATCAGAACGTAAATGAGTTAATTATATAGCCCTGGTCTATACTACAGAGATAAGTCGACACAAAGCGGCTTACATTGACCTAACTCTGTAAGCATCATACTAAAACGTAGCTCCCACCGAAGTCACTCTCCCATGACACCGACTTAATAACACCACCTCCGTGAAAGGTGCAGGGCTTAGGATGATGCAGTTAGGTTGACGCAGTATCAGTGTAGATACTGTGTTGCTTACCATTTACTGCTGCCGCCATTGAGAAGTCATCCAAAATGCCTCACATTGACAGTTAAATTGGTGCAAAAGTGATTTAATTACTGCGGTGGCTGTAGGTCAACGTAACTTAGGTCAGTTTAATTTTATAGTGTAGACTTGCCCATACATACACTGTACCGCTATGTTACATACATTCATCTAAGCTGTTCCAGTGGAATAGTACCTAAGATAGAAATCTTGTCACGCCATCAGTCCCCGCCCGGCAAGATTTGAAAGCATAGTTTAGAGCAGTGCTTCTCAAAGCCGGTCCGCCACTTATTCAAGGAAAGCCCCCGGCCGGTTTGTTTACCGGGCCGGTTCGCCGCTCTAGGCCAATGGGGGCTGCAGGAAGGGTGGCCAGCACATCCCTCAGCCCACGCCACTTCCCACAGCCCCCGTTGGCCCAGAGCAGAGAACTGTAGCCAGTGGGAGCCGCAATCGGCCAAACCTGCGAATGCGGCAAGCAGGACCAGCGCCAGTGTTTTTGGCGCCCTAGACGCACGGCCATTTCGCCGCCCTGTGCACTGCTCCCACAGCTCCAGTGGACCTGCCACAGGCGTTCCTGCGGAGGGTCCGCTGGTCCCGCGGCTCTGGTGGAGCTGCTGGAGAAGTGACTGCGGCAGGTCCACCAGAGCCGCGGGACCAGCGGACCCTCCACAGGCACGCCTGCAGCAGGTCAGCCGGAGCTGCCTGTCACACCCCCCCCCCGGCAAAATGCCGCTCCCAATAATCCTGGAGCCCTAGGCGATTGCCTAGGTCACCTAAATGGAAGCGCCGGCCCTGGCGGCAGGTAAACAAACCAGCCCGGACCGCCAGGGTCTTTCCCTGAACAAGCAGCAGCCCAACTTTGAGAAGCACTGGTTTAGAGCATATAGTATAAATATTTACAAATATTTCAGTGTGTAAAATGATCCTGACTTGCCAATGATTAAGTCATCTTTCACTCCCACTAAAAGGAACATCAGTTGTTAAATCGTTTGTCTTCCACAGATCAGAAACCCTTCAAAAACATGCATTTTGTTTTGAACTGTTATCAAAACACCAACACAAGCTAAGAATCTAGAAAAACTTTTGGGAGACCATCTGTCATAAGATACTGTGGTAGTCAAGTGCCTGGTGAACTTTTTTAGAGAGAATAGTTTTCCACTATAAATTATATTTAAAAATTCTATTAGCTTTCCGTGCAGTTTTCTTCCATACAATACAGGTTGCTCTGAACATGGTCTGCACAGCTTAACAAGAAGACCACCTTGGCTTGCACAGCTACAACTGCTCTTAAAAATAAGTGTTTAAAATTAGAGGAAGTGGATAATGGAGGATTAAAAGAAAATTAGAAGACAAAACTGTATTCGGTTATTTCGATTGCTCAATTAAGATGGAAATAAATATTAGATTGGATCCTACTCCTCTGCAGATTAGGTAATGTATATTGGTCCATGACCACTTGGGACATTGGGCCTAATCCTGAGAAGGCTGAGCTCCCTCATGTCCTATTAGCTCTAGTGGAAGTGGAAAGTGCTGAGCACCTCACAGGAAGCACTCAGCACCATAAAGGCCCTTTCTTGATCTTGCAAATTAATGCTGAATGGCTTGAGCCAACAGGAATTGAAAGTCACTCAGCACCTCACAGCACTCAGCCTAAAAAGTGACGTGAGATAGACGAAGAGAAAATAGAAATGGACAGGCTCATAAAGCCGCACAGGGAAATTAAGACCTGACTGGATATGAGTGAAAGTCAATTAGAGGAAAGATAATCAGAGAGAATTTGAAACGGGAGCTTTCATTTTCCCTGACGTTGGTTTCAAAGTCTTGAAGGGAAGAGCACAGTTTTAATGAATGTTATGTCAAAATAATTAACATCTCACCATACACCAAGCCAGAGAAAGAAAAACATTACAGGCTTGGATGTATTTCCTTTGCTCTCTGTAGTGCAGCCATTGATGTGATGGAGCTGGGAAGAAACACCATATATATTGGTGTGGGATATTTAATAACACATTCCTAAATGTTCCATAAAATAAAGATTCCTAATTTTAGCTGAGATAGCTTTGAAGCTAACTTTTGATTTTACAGTACAGTAACAGTCATAGGACTTTATCTGCGCCACAACCTAGCTTGGAAGAAATGCAATTTTGCAGAGGTAATTTTATGCACATACACTAATTAATTTCTATAACAGCATTGACATTAGAGACCGACCAAAATTGAAGCACTTGCTATGAGCTATTCAACCCACCAATTAACTATGAAAATTGGACTTGGGTATTTTCCACTCAAAATGTTGGGGTTGGATATTGGCTCATCAACACCACTCAAAAAGCAGAGATGCAGGGGTTTGCACTAACATTTCCCTTTGCAAGCCACTTCGCCACTGTTCAGCTGTTTTGCCGATATTATAATGACAGATGCACTAAAAATACCTATACTGACTGTAGGGTAGACACAGTATGGGACAATTCAAGAGGTTATTTGCAGGTATCCTTGAGAAACTGGAACTCCAGCCCAGGTGAAGCAAACAGAAAGAAATACAAGCAAAGGCAAGTAAAACATGTAATAGAAATTAGGAAGTTTAAAAGGAAAATTAGAGTGAGGAACCTAAGATTTGATAACAAGCATTAAGAAATTCTTTACATACATCAAAACCAGAAAGTCCAATAAAGAATTAGTGGATCCACTGGTCTACCAGTGACTGAAGGGAGCAGTTAAGGATGGTGAGGGCTATATCGGGTCTAAAATAGACAGACCATTCTTCTAACTCACTCATAGCTGATAACTACTGAGAGTAAGGCCTATTTTGTCCAATACCCACTGAAGTCCATGGGTGCTTTTCCACTGGATTTTTATGGGCTTTGGATCAAGCCCACAGTGCTGTGTCAGGCTGTAGCTATGCCTATTAACTTTCTTTGTTACACAAATTTTTACTTTTTTCGTTTCCATTATGTCTGAGATACTTCATTCCACATGAGTAATTATGGAAATGAGCTAGGGAGATGAGATTTTAGATTTCAGAATGAGCTCCCATTTATGCACAAAGCCTTCCTCTTCTCAGTGAAGATATCACATGAGGCTCCCCGTGGAGTAACTGCCAGTTATGAAGAGACCAGACACTGAATGAGAAATCTGTTTATAGCAGTCATTGTAGTCCCTTACCAGGCCACAGGTGAAATTCACCCCTGCGGAGAGAGTCCAGAGCACCCCTTGAGTGCCACATGAGCCCTTAATGCAGAAGGCCTTACCCAAGCCCTCTGATCGGGGCAGATTTCATGCTAAATGCCTTAAACACCAGCCAGCATTTGACTACATGTATACGTAAGTAAACAGAAACCCTGTGGCCAGACAGCAGAAATTGCCCCCCTCCCTCTGGATCACTATGGAGAGCTCATGGTGTAGTTCTTCTGTGGCATGAACATCTCCTCCTCCATGGTATACAAGAACCATGGTTCAGATATCTATGTACATATTATGCTCAGATTAGACAATGATCTTTATGCACAGCCTCACACCCAAATTACTTCTATTCTTAACAGGAATAGAAAACCCTAGGGATCTGTATAAAGGGCTGGTTTCCAGCAGAATATAGGTTTGTATTAATGCCATCTCTCAATGCTTACATACAGCTGTTTAGGGTGATTCACACCATATTCCCCACATTAACTAGAATTTAGCTTCAATTATACAGTGAGGCCCCAGTTCAGCAAAGCATTTAAGCACATGCTGAAGTCTGTAGCTATTCAGCCAAGTGCTTAAACACAGCTGTATTCTTCTTCTTGACTACAATGAGACGTAAGCACGTTTAATATTAAGCATTTGCTTCCGTGCTGTGCTGAATTGGGGCCTTTCTGTGCAAGAACTCAAGATT
Organism: Gopherus flavomarginatus; assembly: GCF_025201925.1. NCBI lineage: Eukaryota > Metazoa > Chordata > Testudines > Testudinidae > Gopherus > Gopherus flavomarginatus. The sequence continues at coordinate 40,932,484 of NC_066628.1, read as the reverse complement.
TACTATGAGATCTGTTAAAACACTGTTGTCCTGTTGATTAAATTACAATAGGACCGTATGTTTTCATTTTTGTTCTATTCCGTTGGAAAGCTGTAATAATTTTATATGAAATAAAAGAATTGCAGTTATCAATTGCAGTTAATACATGTGATTAACATGAAACAAATTAACTAGAAAAAACTGTCGTGATTAATCGCAGTTTTAGTTGCACTGTTAAACAATAGAATATCAAATAAATGTATTATAAATATTCTGGATGTTTTTCTGCATTTTCAAATATTGATTTCAATTACAACAGTGCTCACTTTATATTATTATTGTTATTACAAATATTTGCACTGTAAAAAAGATAAAAGAAATAGTATTTTTCAGTTCACCTCATACAAGGCCGCTCAGTCCTACTTCTTGTTCAATTGCTAAGACAAACAAGTGTGTTTACATTTATGGGAGACAATGCTGCCCGTTTCCTATTTACAATGTCACATGAAAGTGAGAACAGAAGTTTGCATGACACTGTCATGGCTGGATTAACTCTCCTGTGGGTCCGGGCCTATTAGATTTTGTGAGGCCCCTCTATACAAATCTTTTTCCTAATTTAAAACAAAATGATCACAATTATGGCATTGAGGCTATTAACGCTATACTAAACTTGCCTTTTAATTAACATAAAGCTGTTCTGTGGTTACATTTCAGTCTTAAAACATGTAGAATATAGTTAGGTTAATTCAAAAGAGCTTATTTCTTACCGTAGAATAGCTGTTACATTAGTTTATTTCTGAGAAGGAGTTTGGGTGCAGGAGGGGACTCCAGGCTGGGGCAGAGTGTTGGGGTGCTGGAGAGGGTGAGGGGTGCAGCCTCTGGGAGGAAGTTGGGTGCAGGAGGGGGTTCAGAGCTGGGGCAGGAGGTTGGGGTACAGGAGGGGGTGTGAAGTGCAGGCTCCAGCCAGGAGGCGCTTACCACAGGTTGCTCCCAGCCAGCTGTGCAGCAGGGCTCAGGCAGGCTACCTGCATGCCGTGGCTCCACGCCACTCCCAGAAGGGGCCGGCTGTTGCCTCGTCTCTGCGCGCCGCTTGGGGGAGGGGGACAGCATGTCTCCGTGCACTGTTTGCGCCTGCAAGTGCTACCCACACAGCTCCCATTCGCCAGGAACTGGCCAATGGGAGCTGCAGGGACAGTGCTGGGGGGTGGCAGCGCACAGAGAGGCCTCCCCTCCCTCGCCCCACTAGGGGCCACAAAGACCTGCCTGCAGCCAGCCACTGCCGGGAGCAGCATGGGGACATGACCTGCAGGCAGCCTGCCTGAGCCGTGCTGCACTGGGACCCTGGGCTGCAGTCCCTAAAGTCCCTGTATTAACCTGCCCCTGGGCACTGTTGTAGCCAGCGTTGCAAGGTATTTATGTGCACAATATGCTAAACATTCATATGTCCCTTCATGCTTCAACTTGTAGGCTCTAAAGTTTTACACTTTTTGTTTCAGTGCAGTTATGCAAAAAGTAATAATTCTACGTTTCTAAATGACACTTTCACGATAGAGATTGTACTACAGTACTTGTCTGAGGGGAATTGAAAAATACTATTTATTTCTTTTGTTTCTTCTTTGCAATGTAATCAAAAAAAGTGAGCACTCTACACTTTGTATTCTGTATTGCTGTTGAAATCAATATATTTGAAAATGTAGAAAAACATCCAAAAATATTTATAATAAACTTCAGTTGGTATTCTGTTGTTGTTTAACAATGCAATTAAAACTGCAATTAATTGTGACTTTTTTTACTCTTGGAATTGTGATTTTTTTTTTAATCATTTGAAAGCCCTAAAAAAAATGAAGTGAAACCCAAAGTACCAGACCTCTCATTAAATGGAAATACAACCTAAACAAACAGCTATATAGCAATAAACTACAATATAGCGTGTGGGAAATAAGACAAGTATAATATAATGCAACCTGTGAGGGATTGAGGGAGGAGGGAACTACATCATTGTAAAATTTAGGGTCCAATGTACTGACAACAGATATTGGTTATAATTATTACAGATTCTATCAATTTTATTGTTAAAAATATAGGTTCTGTCTAGGATCCCATTTCAGAGCAGGTGGATAATACATAGTGACAGATTTCTAGGGACTATAACAAGTAGCAATATTTCATTCTGTTACAGTACTTTGAAGGAATGACACCTTGAGATCAGAGAGAATACAGAATATCCCAGCATATTTAAAGGAGATGACCCAGAAAATAAGTGAGGCTATGTCTGATATTATATGTGGGGACTAAAATAAGATAAATTAAATAAAATACGATACATCAAAGTGAATGATGATTTAGGAGCACAGTACAGGTGGTACTGGAAATGTTCTCATCTAAGTCATCCGCTTAAATCAATTCTATTAAATTAGCATATTGTATGTAGTTTTTAAAGGTACCTCATCAACCAACCTGCTCCTGGATAGCATATCTCATATGATACTTGCAGACTGATAAACTTAAATCTTCAATTACTTCAGAATATTTTTGTTGGTTATATATATATATACATACGGGGGCGGGCGGGATCTACCAACATTTGAGCTGCGCGAATCTTAAGTTTCCTATTGCAAAAGTCTTCCTTCACTTGTTTCAGTCCATGTGGCTTTTCACCTACCAGGTTTTGCAGTTAGTTCTGAGACAGAGAAATGCAAAATCTCCTGATAAAACAGAATCAAAACTGTCACTTTGCCAATGTCAAAGCCATGTGAAACTATGAGTTTGATGGAAAAACCACACATTTCCCAAGAGTTTGCCAAAAACCAGCTCCAAATTCATTGAAAGGGTTTATGACTAGAATGGGTTGGAAATAACATATTTTCTGTCCGGCAGAATTGTTTCAAGTTTTCTAAGGGTTTTTTTTTTCCCATCCTGAATCAAGCCAAAATGCCAAAATTTTTCGTGAAAAAAAAAGTTTCAGATCACTTGGAACATGTGTTTTGATAAATTTAAAATATTTTGGTTAGATTTTGACCCTTTATTTTGTTGATATACAATAAAGTACCTTTCTCAACAAAACAAATCAAACTTCTTCATTCAAAGCATATCAGACAGAAGATGGTGGCATTTTTTAAATGTTTTCTCAAAAAGAAATGTAATCATAATCAATATGACTTCATACACAAGACAATCAGTTTTCTGTAAATGGCATTTTCCAAGAGAAACCTGTTTCAACTAACATTTTCCAACCAGCTCTATTTCTGAACCTTGGCAAATTTTTCAAACAAAGTTTCGAGTTCAGAATGAAACTGAGTGAACTTAATATGGTATTTGCTTGGTTGCATGCTATGAATTCATTGTAGACATTTCATAGAGCTTTATGTAGCTTATGCTTTATTTTAGTGTTGCTTAATGTTACAGATCTCAGTTTCCAAGCCTTTAGCTTTTGTTCCAACTCCTGATAGTAAAACAATGGAAGCAACATTAAGTGATATTTTTTCTGAACTCTTACCCACAAGTTGTTGGCATGGTATGACAAGCCTCAAAATAATAAACAATACTTCACCAGTGAAATAGATCAGTAATATGAGTGGCCTGGACAACAGATTTTCTTCTCCTCCTCAACCAATACTAACCTGTAAAAGATACACAGCATGATTTACCAGTGTCCTGAACTTTGTGCTGTTACTTAGACCAGTGAAAATTGAAATCAAAGTGCTACCTAATCAAAATGATAATAGTTTGCACCCACTTTGTACTGGCATTAATAACTGCACAAGGTGCAGGCCAATGGACCACTAGGTTCATAGTCTTGACATTCCCAACTTTGTCATATTCAACGGGAATCAGAATTACAGGATTAGAAGAGACTACAAGAGTCATCTAGTATAGGATAGAAAGAAATATACTGAATTTAAATGATTTTTACTGATTCCTTCCATGGTAAGTTGATTTTATTCGCATCATTTACCAAAAAAAAAAAAAAAAAAAAAAAAAACCACTAGAAACAAAACAAAACTTTGTTGAATGATTAAAGAACAATAAGGTTGTGGGAGGAGATAACAGATTGAGGAACAGAACAGAAAGGAGAAAAAGTTATTAATGGAAGCCTATTCCAGCCAAAAGGCCAACCTAGGCAAATATGTAAAAAGGCTTTTTTTTTAAGCTTTTAAGTTATATACATTCACTGGGTTTACTAATCTAAGACAAGCTTTAAATAAAGTCATTGCAGAAAATGTTAAGTAAGGTGCTATCCTGTGGCTTTTAAAAGCTTAAATTTTTCAAGAGATAGAATTCTGGATGGAGGGAATGGTCTTTTTGTGTTACATTTGAAGCAGATACTTGCTGGGCAGTAAAAATCTAATGAGAGACCATAAGATTAGTACCATTTATCAGAGAGACAGAGATAACTAGGCACTGAAATGAAGGTGTGGTAAAGTGACAGGGAAATTAGAGAAATGAAAATATATTTGGGGAACCATAAGAAACATTGGACAAACATGAAAGGAGGAGAGATGTTTGAAGAGGATATTAACAAATAATCAAAAATAAAACTAAGATCTGAATCTGTAAAGCAATTTGAGGGTCCTATTGGCTAGAATGAGAGTCGGGGTGCTCACCGTTTCACAGAATCAGGTCCTATGTTTTGGTTGACTGGAGGAGTTTAGATAGCAGAAGTAGAGCTGTAAAGGGAATAGATGAGAGATAATTTTTGAATCAATACAATGGACTGGTCAGTTGCCTGGAAACACCGACCGTTGCCATCTCTAAAGCAATAGGAGAGTTACATTACAATTTCTGTAGAACTTGCTTTTGGCAGCCTCAAGGCACTCTTCTCTCACCATCTGTTCATATACAGTAGAGTTAAAAATGTTTCATGGGTTTAGAGCTGATAGGGGTGACTATAAGAGGGTGGCTTACTCTTAATGGCCCAGGCTAGCCAGATTACAGAATGAGACACACCTGGTTTGGATCAGATAGTTGTCAGTAAAGAGCAATGGGTGGCTATAGTGTCTGCAGAGAGTAAGGAAAAGGCTCCTGGCAGGAAAGACCTGAGATCATGGGAGTAGTACCAGGCAGGGAGGCCTGGCAGAGATTCTGTCCAAGCAAAGAAGGGACAGCAAAGGCCCTAGGCAAGAAGACATGGGAGGAAGAAAACCTCGTGTTGTGTGGACTTGGACTGGACTTTGGTTTTGGAATTTTGAATTTTATTTGCAGTTTTTTATTTTCATAAACCTAGCCCCCAAGGAGGGCTATTTTTGACCAAGAAAAACCCTGAAGGCAAGTTTTATTTGAACAGTCCAAGAAGGAAAAATGAGCAGGCTGCCTATACCGTGACCTTAGGCCATGCGGGGATATAAGGGAAGGGACCAGCTGACTACAGTTAATCAAAACTCAGCCTTGATTCACCAAAGAAGTCATGTTCTTCTGAGATTGGCTGGGTATGACTCAAAATAAACCTGGGCACAAAAGCCAACAAAAGTTGGCTGATCTGTACATGTATGTCGGAGCTTAATTTGTAATGAAAAAGGTGCCGAGGCTCAAAGAATTAGGTGCTGGTGCTCAAGCAGTTTTCTTACTTCCATAACTGATGCAGTAAGAGGTGCCAGGGCTATGAACTGACAAGCCTTGTGTTGCTAGGAATCAGCCTGGCAACCCGTGGGACAAATTAAGCATGGTTCTGTTCCAACTATGCAAACCGCCAAATTAGAATTTTATATAGCAACTACCACCATGAAACCTAAACCCTTAATTCAATAGGGTACTGTCATTAACAGATAGTTAAGGGTTTATGTCTCTTTTACCTGTAAAGGGTTAACAAGCTCAGTGAACCTGGCTGACACCTGACCAAAGGGCCAATCGGGGGACAAGATACTTTCAAATCTTGGTGGAGGGAAGTCTTAGTTTTGTGCTTTTTGGGTTGTTCTTTGTTCTCTCTTGGAACTAAGAGGGACCAGACATGCAACCAGATCTGTCTCCATTCTTTCAAACAGTCTCTCATGTTCAGAATAGTAAGTACTGGCTAGAAAAGGCGACTTAGTTTTATGTTTGTTTTCTTTATTTGCAAATGTGTATTTTGCTGGAAGGATATTTTTTCCTGTGTTTGCTGAACTTATATCTTAGGCTAGGGGGGAGGGATTCCCTCTAGTCTATATAAGCTGAAGACCCTGAAAACATTTTCCATCTTGGGTTTACAGAGATAGTTTTTACTTTTTCTTTCTTTAATTAAAAGCTTTTTTTTTTAAGAAGATTGATTGATTTTTTTCTTGTGTAAGACTCAAGGAGATTGGGTCTAAACTCACCAGGGAGTGGTGGGGGAGAGAAGGGGGGGAAAGGTTAATTCCTTTCTGTTTTAGGATCCAAGGAGTTTGGATCAGTGTATCTCTCAGGGAAAATCTGGGAGGGGGAAGGAGGGGGAATGGTTTATTCCTCTTTGTTTTAAGACCCAAGGGATTTGTTTCCTGGGTTCCCCAGGGAAGGTTTTTGGGGGACAGAAAGTGTACCAAAACACCATATTTTTGGTTGGTGGCAGTGTTATCAGATCTAAGCTAGGAATTGAGCTTAGAGGGGTACATGCAGGTCCCCACTTTCTGGACGCTAAAGTTCAAAGTAGGAATAAGACCTTGACAGCTACATCCTTTAATTGCAAAAGGAGATGAAACAGAGAACTTTCAACTGGCTAAAACTCAAGATGTTAAAGGCCCGATTCAAAGCCCATTGAAGCCAATGTTTTTTCCCCATTGACTCCAATGAGTTTTGGAGCATATAAAGGCATGTGAACCTATGTGAATTGAAAATGAAAGTTTACACAAGCCTCTGCGAAAACTACAACCACTTAGTTTTATGGAACACTGCAGCCTAATAATACCAGTTCTGGATGTATTTAAATATTTTTAAAGCACTCCCATTCCATTACTCAGAAGTAATTTACATTGCTACAGGTTTAGTTTTCTCATGTGCTTCTTTTCTGTGGGAAGTCTGCCTTTCACAAAGATTATTACTTTACTCATGTCAACTTGAGACAAATTTCTGCAGTGAACATCTGCCTCCTGTCAGAGGAAGAGCAGTAATGAATATCTGCCTTCCAAAGAAAAGTTGGTCAGAATATTATGTTTCCCCAAGTGTGTGACAGTAGGGGGAAATCCAAAAGGCCTTCAATATAAATACAGTACCTGAAAGATGACAGTGAGAAGATTTTAGCTTATTAGGTACTTGTCAATAAGGGGAAAATGCACCTTATACAGTTGGCAGCAGGGAAAAAAAGATGACTTTAATATTTCTCATCTCCCAAAAGCAATCCAGTTAGTCAGGGAACAGAAGTATCAAAGTGAGCAGTACTATTACTCATTAAGTTGGCCTTCAACTAACTTAAATTTTCTATTATAATGCGGATTTTCTGATAGTATAGCCAGGCAGTTACCATGCTTACAAGTGTAAGTGGGCACTCAACTATAACTAATTACTCTGTGTGCACACAGTTAACCTGTGCAATCATCAATGCAAGCACAAATTAGGTGCATCACCATATTGACATTTTGCATGGAAAATTGTAAGCCTAAGATATAAAAACCTGGCCCTATCATATAAAAGACAGAAGTTCTGAATGCACTTGAAAGTGTATTTGACAACTATGTTCAGGGCAACTTTTGTTGTTGTATTTTTTATAATAGGAAAGGTCAGTTTGACACTACTTTTGCATCCTTTGTCTTGACTCCTCTATGATTTCAATGGACTCCAGCCATTCTTGTCTATAAACCGACTGTGCGATACACATTGCAGAGGCAATGGTCAGGTATTTCGTTCCTTCCAATTTCCTGCAAAAGGTCTTGCTAAGCACACTTTTACTTCTTCACTGTATGTTCCATTTCAATAGCTCTCTTCATTTCTTCTTTACCTGTCTCTCTCTCTTTGATCAGGACTGGCCCTAGGCACCAGCAAACCAAGCACGTGCTTGGTTTGGTACAATTTCAGGGGTAGCATTACGGGTGCTCTCAGAGGTTTTTTGCTTCGGCAGTTGTGGGTTTGGGGGGGGGTTGGTTTTTTTTGGCTTGGGGCAGCAAAAAAACCTAGAGCCGGCCCTGTCTTTGATGTTCCACAGGTTTCACAGAAAAGGAAGAGTTCTCTCGCTCTCTCTTTTTTATAAAGCATTAATTTTATTAATGGACCTAAGCTAAATGGGCCATTGTAAAGAATAAAATATGAAGACCTAGAAATAGCAACATTTGGGCTTAATTTTGGTCCTCTAATTGTAGCAATTTAAAATATGGCTATTTATAAAAAGAGCTGTGTTAATAACTAAAGAGTTGAATAAAAGGGTTTTAATTTCAAGCATTTAACTTTCTTTAAAATAAAAATGAAGGATATTTCAAAATGACGTCACTTCAAATGGAAAAAACTAAATGCTTCATTTCAAACAAGTTAAAACAGAATTTTATTTTTCAGACTGTTTGTTGTGTATAGACACATGACTGATTGAAACTGACACAATTTGCAAAACCTTTTGGTGTTGCCAAATCTGCATTTTTTGCAAAAAAAAGTTTTGGCTGAAAAATTCCATCTAGAGCTATTTTTAAACTACGTTTGAGTAAAATTCAGTATGTGAAAAAGTAGGTGAATTATTAATAAGATTGAACTATTTGAATCTGAGTCACCTTGAACTTCAGTGGAGTCACTCCTAATTTACACCTGTGGAACTCAATAGGGCTACACAAGGCGGTTGCTAGTCACCTTGCTTAAATGTGCTACTGTAAGGCACTCAGATATTACAGTGATAAGAGAGTATAACATATATAGAACAGACTACTACAGTTGTAAATGAAAAAATCAAGCCCTCTGTCTTATTCCGCACATTTAAATATACGTATTGATTTCAGTATTAAAGAATATTTCACATCTACTCAACCTTTATATAAATTTGAGACAATAAAAAAACCCCAATAATACTGTCTTTTTGGTTGATCCATTTCTAAGAAGATACACCATAAAAGAAAGTGATGCTTTCCAAATGGGTTATATGATAATGGAATTTGGAGATAATGTTTAGTAAAGGAGAAATGAGATGAGAACTATTCCTATAATATTTATTTTTTTTGCTTTTCATCTTAGTGACTGCATTTCATTTCTTCTCATTCTGTGTCCAAAGTCAGCATTTGGAATTATACAAAGCTCTTTGCATATGATCTTGCTCAGACTCAGTTTAATTTCTCTGTCTCCATTTTCTCTCTTGCTCTTCCTCCTGCTGCTAATTAAGATAAATATGTCAAAAATGTTATTGCTGAATGGAATGATGTAGCGAGTGTCGTCAGTCTCTATGATATTTTCCATTTCGCCATGAACTGTCACCAGTGATTTAGGACTGAGTGCTAGAGATTATATTAATCCTGATGAAATTAAGTGAGTGTTTTCTGATGTTGACATCGCTCAGTGTCCAGTGAGGACATTCTTCTGGCTTGCCCATTAACATTGCTGGAACACCCTCTGCCTTTCCTAGAGGATTAAAATGAATGTTCTCTGGGGAGACAAATTCTGGCCTCATCTACAATAAGAATTTGCTTTCTATTCCAGTCAGCAATCGGACTTCAGTAGTGAAAACATGGGACAAATTCATATTTGGTATAAAATCAACATCGCTCCAATGGAGCTAGGTCAATTTTATACTAGCTGAGTGATTGCCACTCCTATTCAGGGTCAGGTCCAGGCACTAGCACAGAAAGCAGATGCTTGGGGCAGCCAATGGAAAGGGGTGGCACATCTGGGTCTTCAGCAGCAAGTCCTTCAGTCTCTCTTGGATGGAAGGACTGGACGCCGAATTGCTGCCAAAAAATGAAGCGGTGCAGTAGAGCTGCCGCCGAAGTGCCGCCGATTGCGGCTCCCCCCATTCGCCGCTGGGGTGGCGAAGAAGTTGGAACCAGCCCTGCCCCTACCCACCCTTCTGCAATGTCAAGTTTACTCCAGCAACCCATAGTTTTCCATATCTACTTTTGGATATTAGGTCAGTGCAGTTGCATCAGCGGAAGGCCATAGATTGTTATAATCTGGGCAAATTCCCGACATATTCAAGTACCCAGGAACTCAAAGTGGTACAAAGGTATGTATGTAACTAGTTCATCACTTTTAAAGTAAATTTTGACTGGCTATCAAGATAACTTTTGGGTAGGGAGCTCACTTTGAGGGTAGAATAATGTTTCAAGGGATGTGGAGGAGTCCCATTGTTTGGGTCGTTTAATGTAAGACTGAAAAAGACGTTAAAATTAGACTCAAGGGAGCAATCTTATACTGGTGGCAGGATGGATAAGATGGCCTAATAGTTCTTTTCCATCTCTTATTTCTATTTCCTTGAGTCAAATCCTAAAGTCCTTATTCACGCTTTACTTATACAGAACTCTCGCAGATACCCATTAGACTACTGCTTGAATAAGAACTTCAGAATTTGGTCCATTGATTCTATTGCCAACATCATCCTTAGTGATTAACTGTCACAACGGTTAAAAGCTGAAAGAATAAGTGGGAAGGTATACGAGTGGAGGGGAGGCACTCTTGTTGTATGGTCAGGAGAGCAGGGACATGGAATTATAGGAGAGTGTGATTTATATGGTGCATAAAAATACGGAGTCAAGAAGCAGCTTTCCAAAGAAATCTTCACTTACTGTCTTTAGATCCTAGTACCTTAAAGCAAAGTTCAAGAGTACAGAGCACCTGATAGATTAACAAACAGTTCTACTCTTGTTGATGAAGGACCAAAGATCAGCGTGGTAGCTGGAATGTGATGAACATTAGAAAAAATATGGATTCAGACTAAATAGGAGGACTTGTTTACATTTACAGCACTTCAGCGCTTAGTGAAGATGCTAGCAATGCCAACAGGAGAGCTTTTCCCATCAGCACAGAAACTCCACTTCTGAGAGGCAGTACCTACATCAATAGGAGAAGCTCCAAGAGTAAGGACGTTTAGAAAGGAAAAGAGGGAATAGAATATTCAATGGGTGTGTATCCAAATTACAGTAGCTCAATGGCCTGCTTTAGATGGCTGTTACCACTGCTTGGGTAGGCTAATGGGTTACCATTTCTGGGAAGACTAAAGATAATGGGGTGGGGGAAGAAGAATGGAAAAAAATTGATCCAGACTGAAACTTGGACTTCCTGTCTTCTATCTAAAGTAGGAAGTGCCAGAACAGAGATCTGTCTAGTGTCTGCCTAGTGCCTGATTGACTACACTTCCTGATTGGTGGAAGGATGGACCTAATCATTATTTAACCCAGAAACGTCCAGAGCTCACTGGATGTTCCACATGTTCCTTACCTGCTCCTACTACTGACTTGCATCCTTCACTCTGTCTCAGTTTACAATCCTAGTTGACCTTCCAGTTCTGGCATTTGGTTTATGATCACTAACCCCATAGCCTTCCAGACCAGTCTCCAGCTCACCCATTGCCTCTGGCATTCAGCTTCTGATCACTGGCTCTGATTCTCAACTCAGTTCTCAACTACATCCCCAGGTGTCCCAAGGCCCTGATCCTTCTCTCTAGCTTGGATCTGCTCTAACCTTCAGGCCTGACTACCCCCTGGCTCTAACCATTAAACTCAACTGCCCACATCCCAGTCATGTCTCATAGACTCATAGACTCTAGGACTGGAAGGGACCTCGAGAGGTCATCGAGTCCAGTCCCCTGCCCTCATGGCAGGACCAAATACTGTCCAGACCATCCCTAATAGACATTTATCTAACCTACTCTTAAATATCTCCAGAGATGGAGATTCCACAACTTCCCTAGGCAATCTATTCCAATGTTTAACTACCCTGACAGTTAGGAACTTTTTCCTAATGTCCAACCTAAATCTCCCTTGCTGCAATTTAAGCCCATTGCTTCTTGTTCTATCATTGGAGGCTAAGGTGAACAAGTTTTCTCCCTCCTCCTGATGACACCCTTTTAGATATCTGAAAACTGCTATCATGTCCCCTCTCAGTCTTCTCTTTTCCAAACTAAATAAACCCAATTCCTTCAGCCTTCCTTCATAGGTCATGTTCTCAAGACCTTTAATCATTCTTGTTGCTCTTCTCTGGACCCTCTCCAATTTCTCCACATCTTTCTTGAAATGCGGTGCCCAGAACTGGACACAATACTCCAGTTGAGGCCTAACCAGTGCAGAGTAAAGCGGAAGAATGACTTCTCGTGTCTTGTTTACAACACACCTGTTAATGCATCCCAGAATCACGTTTGCTTTTTTTGCAACAGTATCACACTGTTGACTCATATTAAGCTTGTGGTCCACTATGACCCCTAGATCTCTTTCTGCCCTATTCCTTCCTAGACAGTCTCTTCCCATTCTGTATGTGTGAAACTGATTGTTCCTTCCTAAGTGGAGCACTTTGCATTTATCTTTATTGAACTTCATCCTGTTTACCTAGATGTCCTTGACATCTAGTCTAGTATCCTGTCTCTGGAACCAGATGGTTCTAAGGAAGGAGCTAGGAAAAAAACTCTTTAATGGATGTTTATGTAAGAAATTGAGCCCATTGAAATATTGGATCAAAACATTACCCCTCCCCTCCAAAAAATAGTTGTTTGTTGAGAAACTGGAAAATATCCATGACATTTTGGGGGGAAAGTGAAAATTTTAATTTTTCATAATTTTTGGTGCAAAATGTTTACTTAATTTTCTGACTAGCTGTAGCCATAAAGCAGTATAGAGGAAGCATAACCAACCATAATAAAAGGCCCAATCCTTCCAGGTGATGAGCAGCTCCAGGGAAGTAATGTGATCATTCAACTCCTACTTATTTAGGCTTTTAAAACTGATCTCAAGAGGCAGTGAGGGTGCTGAGTGCATCCTTGGAGTCATTCAGCATCTCACAGGATAAGGCCCCAGGCTCTTAGCAGTTCATTGTAGATTTATCTATTGAACGGAGTTATGTGAAGCCTTGCTGATCAGTTTATTAATCAAAGATCATCACAAACAGGGAGGTTCACATACTACTGATTTCAGGGGGAACAGTTTGGCAGCAGTTCAGTCTCTCCCAAAGTGTGAACTTAATTTGACTTATATTTATAGTCCACTCGTTTATGACAAGTAGAAGATTAATACACCTGGCTGTCTTTTTCTTATCTAGTTTCATACCTATTTTTTTAGGATACACAGACATCTGTACCAATCAGACACAATACCATTCCAGATGTTAGTAAACCATAAATTACAAATATCATTAGACCATAGAGACATGAGCTGTTTTGTACTAACAGTACCCAACACAAAATTTATGTACAACTGTCCTTAAGAGAACATATATCCTACTTCTGACAGATTCTGAACATATAAAGAACATGGAGTGGAACACTTTAACTATTAGTAAACTTCCACAATAAAAAGAAGCACGAGTACAAAGCATTCTGGGAATCCAATTGTTATACAACTTAGCCTAAGGACAAACCATTTGTGAAATACTATATAGATTTAGACTAACAAAGTCAATCAAAAATTGTGTTTAAGATTCTTCTAACCTGATTTTGTTTTACTGAGAAGCAGCTTGTTAAGATAACATTGACTCTGTTAGGAGAGGCAGCATTGCTAGAAAGTAATCTCTCATTTGTAATAAGTGGAAGAACTATTACTGAATTCTTACAGGACACATGGCTCCAGAAATGACCCTTTTAAAAACATTGGTAATTAAGGTTGTTTGGGTTCTTACCAACATTTCATAACCCACACTAAAAACCCCACCACTTTTAACCACATTTAGAGTACAAAATGTTAAATATATATCAGCAAGTATCTAACTATTTAGACTAGTAGAATACTCTTATTTTCTCTTGGCCCCAATTCAGTCATTCATCCTCATTCAGATAAGCATGTGATTAAGTGCTTAACTGAATAGGGTTGGATTTAAGTATGAGTTTAAATACTTTGCTGAACTGGGTCCCTAGGGCCAGATTTTTAAATGTATTTAGGTGCCTAACTCTTTCAGTGGGTGTTAGATCGTTTAAGTACAGAGACACATGATATTTAATTATACGCTCAATATAGGCACAGAAATATTAGTTCCCCAAGATGGCTACCAAACAGTGAAGTAACATTTATAGTTAACTAATTAAAATTTAACAATGGGAGGTTTTCACCAGTCACTTGGTGCTAGCAGGAGAACATCTGCCAACTAGACAGGTGTGTGCACATGAATGGCATCAAGGGAAATCTGCCTGCCAAATTAATATCTATAGGAATGATCCATATTCCATGAAAAAAGTCCACAGGCAAAAAGTGTACTTGCCAAGGGAATAATGTACCACAAAGAAGGTGGTCAGTTGACCCAAACTTTGGCATGTATAAAGTTTTACACTATGGAAAAGCATATCGAGAGGATAAGAAAAGAACTGCCACTATACATTTTGGCAAAATTAGATTGTGTCAAGTCATTTATATGTTGCATAGTTTCTAGATAAGTTTGTCATAAACTTAATCTGTCAGAACAAGATTTCTGTTGTCTGTGGCCCAGATTCAGTAAATTCTCTCTGTTCCAGAAGGGCACTTGAGCACGTGGTAAGTCCCATTGATGTCAATAGGCTTTAAGCAGCACTTAACGCTAAACATTTTCTCAAGGGCTTTCCTGAATAGTGCTGGACATAAACATGTGATTAAGTGCTTTCCTTAGTCTAGCCTATCAAACACACACAGCCTAAACTCAGCATATTTATCTAAGTAACATAAAGGTCATAGGTTTGTTCTTGCTAGGGTTCACTAATAGCATATTTTTCCTGTTCCTACAGTGTAGCTACTTTTCTTTTGAAACAGGAAGAAACACTCTATATAGGCAACCATCAACAAACTGTATGCAGTCCTGGATACCCCATCTGAAAAAAGATATTAGAATTAGAAAAGGTAAAGAGAAGGGTAACAAAAATGATTAGGAGAGAGATTTCAAAGACTAGGGCTGTTCAGCTTAGAAAAGAGATGACTAAGGGGGGAATAAAATAGTCTATAAAATCATGAATGGTGTGGGAGGGGGGAAAATGTTATTTACCCCTTCATATAACACAAGAACCAGGGATCACCCAATGAAATTAATAGGCAGCAGTAAAATATTTCTCCACACAACACATAGTCAACAGGTGGAACTCATTGCCAAGGGATGTTGTGAAGGCCAAAAGCATTACTGAATTAAAAAAAAAGTAAATTCATGGACGACAAGTCCATCAATGGCTATTAGCCAAGATGGTCAGGTATGCAATAGTATGTTCTGGACATCACTAAGCCACTGGCTGCTATATGATGGAACTGGATGAATCACCTGATAATTGCCTTGTTCTGGTTATTCCCTCTGAAGCACCTGACAGTAGCCAATGCCAGAACACAGGATACTGGGCTAGATGGACCATTGGTCTGACCCAATATGGTCATTTTTATGTCAAACTACATGAAACAACAGAAATGTGGTTTAGAAGTAGCTACCACTATTTGGGCCCTCTCCAAATCAGCAGAAGTCACCCCAGAACCTTCATCACAAGAGCCATTGAGGAACTTCTCTAGAGTGGGGCCAGCTCACATGATCTGCTTGTTGGTGCCCAACATTCCTTTCTAACAGTCCCAATGCATATTACTTCTGCTTCTTGCAAGATTAATTCGGGAGACTGCAGGAACTGGTGCCGGTAAATATGGCCCCCCAAAACAGTGAGATCTTTTCATAGTATATTCAGTGACAATTTTGCTCATGCTTCCTGCATTAGGCCTGAAGTTTGGAATGTGGTTGACAAGTGACTGGATTCCAGCAGAGTTTTTGTTTCAGTGAACCTGACCCTGGGAGGTACCGAGAGTGCTCAGCCCCCATTGAGTTGAGGGTACCCAGCTTCTTTCAGGATTACGTCCTGCTCCTACAATGAGCTCATGACTTCACTGGGGCTTCACGTGAGTCTATTTGAGCATGGAAGTTTGCAGGATCAGGACTTTAGGCTATATCTACCCTGTAGTTAAAACACCCACTGCTTGCCTACGTCAGCTGCTTGGGCTCGCAGCGTTTGGAATATGGGGCTGTTTAACTGTGGGGTCCCAGTGCCCAGGCCGCAGCCCATGTCTGAACGTCTATGCCATAAATTAAATGACCACTGTGAGCCCAAGTCAGTGGACACGGGCCAGCTGCAAGTGTTTAATTGCAGGGTAGACATACCTTTGCGGTGATAAAGAATCTTAACTTACATAGTATACAGTAGTTACTGAAGTTCACAGATATGCTGCTGCTGAGCAGGAAACTCTTTTCTGCAAGGTGGAAGGCATCAGCACATAGATTTACACTTGGATAGCTGTATCTTCTTAACAGAAAGTGCTAGAAAGTCATTTTTTTAAATGAAAGCTTAAAAAGTCTGTGGGAGAGTGAACAATGTAGCAAAAATTGCAGACACCCCTTAAAAAAAAAATCACAGCATTTGTGATTACATTTACATTCGGGATTTTCATCAGCCCTTTTCTCACTGCAAAATGAACTCTGCATTTTGTCACCAATCTGCGACTGAAGTCCACCACACATTTCTATTAAAAAGAAAAATTAGGAGTCTACTATCACACTCACTTACTGTTGCAGCTATCTCCTCTTTGCTAGCAACTGTACAGAACTCTTTTCAGCTTCACATCTTCAGAAAACAGCCTTGAATTTTTTGAAGCACTTAAAAATAAATCAAATATTAAAATGCTTATTTTTATAAATTTCCATACACAGCTATAGCGGACCATAGTCCCTCATAAAGCTTCAAGGTATTTGTTAACAGCTTGAATTCGTGTATCATTTAAGTTGATTTTTTTCTTTTCTATTCAGATACCTTCCTTTTTGAGTTTCAGCTTGTATTTTGTTACAGAATAGGACGATAAAATTCAGCTCAATGACATTTAAATTGTCTTTATTGTAAAGGACTGTATTATGATACCCTTATTCACACTGGGTACTACATTGCACCCATGAACACCCCCTTTGACTTAAATTAGACATCTCATGGTGTAAGATACTCGTGTTGAATGGTAAGTCTATCATCTTCTAATCCAAACAGTCTACCAACCATCTTGGCTAGCTACTCTTAAGTAACAACAGTTGCATGTCATACATATAACTGTTCATTAAAATAAAATATATCCCACCATCTTTTTAATGTTGTGTCTGCTATAAGGATGTTGCTTTTGGAACCTTAATATATTAAAACCCAGTGCTGATTGTTCTCACTAGCACTGCTGCTTTAACACAAAGGAACTGTTCTAAATTTTGCGTAACTATAGGGGAGAAACATGCAGACAAAACAAGAGTTCAGGGACATTCATATCCAAAGTTACATGCACACATTAGGATTTAAACTGAAGTTAAATGTACATATGTCTTAATACAGTGGTTCTCAACAAGGGGTCCGGGGCTCCCTGGGTGGCCACGAGCAGGTTTTAGGGGGGTCTACCAAGCAGGACCAGTTTTAGACTCACTGGGGCCCAGGGCAGAAAGCCTAAGCTCTGTGGCTCAGGGCTGAAGCCCAGGGCCCCAGAGCCGCCACGGGGGGCAAGTGAGGCAATTTGCCCCAGGCCCTGCAGGGGCCCCACGAGCCCTGGCCCAGTCGCGGTCTGGGTCTTAGGCGGCAGGGGGCCCTTCAGTGCTGCCAAAGATGCGGAGTGACTGAAGGGCCCTCGCCGCCGAAATGCCGAAGACCTGGACCACCGCCAGGTGAGTACAAGCGCCGCAGCTCCCTCTCTTTGCCCCAGGCCCCCTGAATCCTCTGGGCGGCCCTGCAGGGCCCTGAGCTCCACCACCCGGGGCTGAAGCAGAAGCCTGAGCAATTTAGCTTCATGGGGGCCCCGTGACGTGGGTCCCTAGGCAGTTTCCCTGCTTGCTACCCCCTAACGCTGGCCCTGGCTTTTATATGCAGAAAACAGTTGTGGCACAGGTGGGCCATGAAGTTTTTATAGCATGTTGGGAGGCCTCAGAAAGAAAAAGATGTCTTAAGATATATACACAGATCTGTTGGAAAGCAGGGCTATCCTGCTGTCACACTTTTCTCAATTTCAACGAGAGTTTCTATAAGTCATGGTCAAATACGGATGAAACTAAATAATTTTCTAAGTGACATGTACAGTGGGACAAATTCCAGCAACTGCAGAAAATAGCTAGTAGCCTGAAAGCCCTCAGGAGAAGCCAGTTAGGAGAAGCATAAAATGGAAGCTGTCTGTCCCTACTCAATCTCTCCACAGAGCCTATGAAGAGGCCTCTCCACAAATTCTCCACCCCTACAGTGAAATATATGTAGTTACATCAGATACAACAGGAGGGATTCAAGGTCCACCTCCAATCATGTTCCCAGTTCAGCCCAAGAACAAGGTGCTCCAGAATGTGAAATACAGAGGGACTTGGCAGGAAGATATGCTGCGAAAGGGACAAAAACATTTTTTTCCCTTCTTAGAAAGAACAAGGGAAGTCACAATGCAGGAAAAGAGAAGAGACTTACTGTACCTGACGTTGGGAGGGGAAAGATCCAATATGGGTTTTTGAATAGCCTGGGAAGAGGCATAGTGACTCAGTCATGGGACTGGTAAATGTGCAACAAGGAAAGTGTTTGGGGCTAGAAAGTGAAAGCCCGAAAAAAAACAAGAGCTGTTAATGGGTCTTCACCGAAATACTATAGAAGAAGGTGGGATGAAGGACTGCTTGTCAGCCCCTGGACTAAGGTCGAACTTTATATTGAGAAATGAAGGCTGTTGGACTTTCATTGGACTACATTTTGGGGCTCTTGTTTACCCTGGAAAGAGAGAAATTTTAGGATGTGGCTGAAAGGCTAAATTACCCAAGCGGTGGGAGAAAAACAGACGCAGTAGTTGTATGTTGCAAAGAGGAGGAAAGCCACTGCTATGCTGGAGTAACATGAAAGCGTAAATGAGATCAGAATTGGGCCTTGTTTCTTTTTTCACATTCCCCAAAAGAGAGACCAGGCAGTGCTACTGAACCAAAAATAACTAAATAAAAAAAATCTCCTCATTCCAGTAACTGAGCAGCACCACATAATTAACTAACTTTTTGGAGGGGAAAATTAAAAAAACAGAAATTCTTGAGGACTATGAACCTACACAATGGGGGTGGGGGAGAGAGAGAGAAAAGAACAAACAAGTGACTGGGAGAAAAATTGCACTAAGCAGAACAAATAAATTCCCTCCTCCTGAGGAAAAGCCTTTCATCTAATCTTCTCGCTGCTGTTGCTGTAGCAATCATGTCAGATGGTACATGTACAGATGCAAGGGTAGATGTAAAAGCAAGACAGCAGCTGCAGAGGCAAGTAGTCGCATCTTCTTCACTCCCTGATTAGACTTCACTGACCTGGGTAGCAGCTAATCCTTCAGCTTTCTGAAGAGAAGTCACTTTTCATTCTAGTAATTCACACCCGCAGCAGCTTGATGAGCCATCTCTTTCTCCTATTAGTTTGCAGCAAGTACCACTGCATTGCCAGGAGCACACAATTCACCTAGCAGGATCAATAATATTGACTGCTTATTTAGGGGGTGCATCAACAATCAGTCCCAATGAGACCAAATCCACCTCATCACTACAGCAGCAACACCAGATCATTATGAATAGAGCACGTATTTTTTTGGTGCTGCAGGCACAGCATGAGTAGATCTGAATATTGTTAGGTGAGGACAGAATCAAAACAGACTATTACACAGGCATTCCAAATCACTGCAGTGTTAGCAAGAGAGACTTAAAACAATAGGTAATATCACTTGATGCCAAATCAAGGACAACTTATAGTTTTAATGAAGCTGGGGGCTTTTGCAGTCTTGAGAACAATTCGCTTTTTAATATAATGAAAACATTGATGTCTGCTTGGTTTGAATCCATTAGGAGCAGTTCTATATACAAGTTTTCAAAACTCAAGCCAGGCCAAAAATAAATAAATAAATAAATAACCTAAAAATTAGCTACCTGATGAATTGGACCTGGAATCTAGAGAGAATCTTGAGCTAAGTTCTGGTCTCAACTACAGCAAAGTAGAGGAGAGTTTGGATACGGAATTTGGTTCACCTGTTACAAAGAAATGGGAATTAGATGGAAAGTTCTGATCTAGACTTTCCCCAAAGTTCTGGTTCCACTTTGTTAAATGCCAGAGCTATGGCTTTGGTTTGGATCCATCTCAGCTAGCAAGAGAGCTATGTTTCTGTAGGAGTTTGGAAGAATAAAATATCTTCCTCAAAACAAGCTTTGCTAGATACAAATGCTGCAAATCTGAAATAATCTAAAAAAAAAGGTACACAACTATTGCATGAACTGATAGAAGAGAATTTCACAAGGTGTAAATTAAAGTGGTTTTAAATATGTTTATGGAAAAGAAAAATGAAGACAGAAAATAGAATGAGTAGGAGATGATGTGGTTAAAGCACGTGGCTTTGACCAAAGGGATCCATGTTTAATAGCAAAAAATATATACCAAAAGAGTTATTACTACCAGTCTTTCTGGATAGACACATTTCCATCCCACACATCTTCCAGAAAGCCATGATAAGATTGTAGGAACTGTAAGGTTTCATGTTGCATGCAATGGCTGTGACTTACCCTGGAGGTGGCTACCCTCTTATCCAAGTTATTCTGTGCCAGTAAATTATTAAATTCTTCTCAAAATAGATTGAAATGCACTTTGCAAATGCAAGAAGACAGAAGTAAATCACACAGCCTTAAAAAAAAAAAGTAATCTTGATTGTGAAAAGGATAAGAAAGAAAAAAATCCAATAATGTACTGCCAGGAATGCTGACTAGTAAATGGATGTTTGCAATTTGGGAACACAATGCAATTTTTACAGGTCTGAACTGTGCCAATTATTCCACAGAAACACACACAAAACCTATATTACAGACAGACTGACCAAGCCTCTCAGAACACCTCTTCATCCAAGGCACATGGGCCAAGCAAAATATGGAGTTTACACTCAAGAAGTGCAAGGTGTCTGCTACTAACCTTGAAAAGGGATGTCAAGGAGGTAGGAGAATGGCCCCATCCTATTCACTGGAGCTGGTTGGTCACTGGATGGAATTGCATAGTCCAGCTTCTTTAAGGTTGACAAAGCAGTTGTGCTCCCTGGCTCCATACCACTTCCAAGGAGGGGCTGTGGCTATATGCCACAATATAACCTCACACTGACCTAGTGTATGTGTCCATGTAAAGGCCTGGCACCCACCTCATGCAAGCACCCCCTTCTGATCAGGTGTGTCTGCACTTCTCTTGGTTTCCTGTGACCACTTCTGGCAGTTTCTCTGGTTGTTTTTAGTGATTCAGCCCTCTGGCCGAGTCACTCACAGTCTGTAGAAAACACAACTCAAATAGCCATATTCTGGGGTATTAGCCCAACAAAATCTTTAAGAACTTCTGGTAAGGGACCATGCCCCCAGGACTTTCTCCTTGGAGATTCTTCACCGACTCTGGTCTGCTGTGGCCCCAGCTCTCCAGCTAGGCCACTTAAAAGTTCAGATCCCCTTCCAGAGTGTTATTGCTGTCCAATTGTTGGCCACTTCCCCACTGGCTTATGGAGGGGACACAGGCCCACCCACTACTCCAAGTCCCATCCCAGGGACCCTAAATAGCAACCATGCACCACCACGTCTCTTTAGCTAAACTGCTTTCAGTTCCCTGGGTCACTTCCCCACAACCCCAGCCTTCACCAATGCTTCACCTTTACCTCAGGGCTCCTTTATGTTCAGACCCAGCAGCCCGCCAGGAGCTCTCTTTCATTCCCCCAGTCTCCACTAACGCTGAGCTGCCCATAGTGCTACTGTCCCTTTGACCAGCCAGGAAGACCATTTGCATTCCTCAGGCTTCAGCAAGGAACTGACTCTGGTCAGCACTGCAGCTCTGTTATACTAGCCTGCAACCCTCTGATTAGTTAGCCTTGTGCAGTCCTCCTGATTGCCTGCTTCCTGCGCAGTCTCTCTAGGCAGCTTGAAGGACTTAGCTTTACTACTCCTTTCCTGGGATGGGTGTGGCAGGACCCTAAGGCCTCCAGAAGGGGGCTTCTGGGCCTAATCCACTTTGTCAGAGTCCATTTAAAATAAAGTTGAACACGATATCTGTTATACTAACAATTCTGTGAGGTGTAGTAAATTATCTCTGAGGTATCTCATACCCATTTCCCCTGTAGTTTCAGGTATAACTTTGAGAAGAGTTATTGGTATAGAACTAACGAAAAAACTTTCTAAATATTACAGGAATACGTTTGTCCATGGAAACCACGATTCTTGAGTTTCTAAATCTGTAACACTGGATATTCCACAGAAATAATTTTGTACAGTCATCAGCAAAAGCAAAAAGAAAGAGGAAAACCTGTTCATTCTGCAAAGAAAAGAAACCCTAGACTGAAAAGAAACCCTAGACTGTAATGGGCAGCTGTATAGCAGTGACATGAACAACATATTGAGAAACTAGAGTACACAACATGGCTATTCACAGTAATGCTCCTGCATTATCTTACAATAACAAATTAGCTTTAAGTCTCTTTTCTATCTGTGACACCTGCATGATGACAATTCCTGAGGAATCTCTGGGAACTTTAATTACTTAAATTTAGTGTTTATCAAGTGCATTAGTGAAATATCATGGACCTCCCTCTGATCCATTTAGAAAGCATCTCTACGCAAGTCAATCTCAGAGAACAAAATCTGTCCCTGCTTTTGCACTGAGAACTGCCTCTGCTTTAGTTTTGTGGGGTTTTCCGCTCATAAGACTCTGCTATAAAATAAAAATTATGAAGGATTTTCAAAGTAACACTTCAAATTCCTTTAAAAATATTTTCTTAATTAAAAAGTCAATTCACTGATTGAATATGCCATATGCTTACTAGTCATTTACAGGTGGCAAAAGTTGGTTATTCTAATTCTGATGTCTTCTGGAAAAGCCTATAGACCGACTGCTCTCTGGTCCTTCACAACTGACTTTAAGGAGAGGCATAACAGGACACAACCATGGGAGAAATAGGTGCAGTTGAGATGAAGATGTTCATCTTCATATGTAGCCAGATCAAGCAATGGGGACTGATTCTTTACTGATTTTCCTTTCACCTGTGCAATGTAACTACACAAAAGTTAGTGCAAAACACTGCCATTCTGATTTCATAGCATTTAACATTCATTCTGTACAGCTAGACTGCACAGGGTGCAATGCAATCGAGAATCACAATTACAGTCTCTGGACTGATTGCATCAGGATAACTCTTAGAATCAGGTTTCTGGTGTAAATAATCTTTCTTACAAGATTGAAATTTGCTTCCCAGGAATATTTTCAAATATTTATTAGAAATTGCTTGTTTCCTGTGCAAATTCATGCTAATAAGCTTGTTCACTGGAATATGCTTGGAAAGCAAATACAGTCCAAGCATTTTCAGATTTTTCATTTGAGCTAATGTTCACCAAAACAAATGAAGGTATTTGCTCAGCAATAATCCATAGAGTTTTACAATGGGTATAACAATAATTATTCACCTTCTACACAAGAATGTTTAGAAGTGACACAAGGTGTACTATGCCTTCTCTGCCCATATGCTGGAGGCTTTGCCGCCCTGAGACACCCACTAGGAAAGAGGGGCAGTGAGTTTAAACCACTGAGCAGTGCCTAGAGAAGCCACACAGGCTTTGATCCTGGTGGAACCAACAAGAGTTGGTCCTCCACTGCCAGAAGCAAAGGGAGGAGGCAGTAGCAAATCAGGACCCACCAGGAAAGAGAAGAAATCTTGCCTTCTTTTTATAAGGGTGGGTGCTGACTCAGGCATGGGTCAGGGCCTAACAATCTGACACACCTTAAGCGAAAGCATGTGACAGACTATTTATTTTGTTGTGGAGTTTAAAAGCCCAGGCAGGCATTTGTGTGTTACATTTCAAACAAGTTACAGGAGCAGCAAGGTGCTCACTGCAGGAGATACCTTGCTCCAGCCTCCAGGCAGGCTTTGACAGGAAAACTAAGGTCCTAATCCTGCAATTGATAGCATGCAAGCAGAGTCAGACTGCACATAGGCACAGATTGGAGCTAAATTGCTTATGTTGGTAAAGAGTTTTAGAGGGGGAACACAAAATAGATAAGGGCCACATATCATTACAGAAGATATGAAAGTTTAAATTAATGATCTTTTTAGTCAGCCATTAAAATGAAGAAAAAAAGTTTGGTTTTCTGTATTTGCTATACAAATTAGACTAATATCTGAAAACCATGGCAAACTCTTCCCTGGTGCTAATGTGCATCACTGTATTTCAGGTGTCACTTTAAATAAATGGCTTGCCAGTCATCACAGCTCTCTCAGTGGTTGGCCCAAGACCATGGAATAAGCTCTCACAGGATCAAAGAAACCTCACCACCTTCAGTTCCAAGTAAAAGGTGCATTTCTTTGACTTGCCATCACTAACAAAAAATTAACACTGCAAAAAATAAATATTTCAATTAGCATGCACATTTCCTCCATGTAGAGGGAGAGAGAGAGAGAAAGAAGGAATGAACTATGCGCTAATGAAAGGTGCTCAGTGATTGGTTAGTGGTGATTGGCTATGGCATAAGAATCTAAAAAAAATTAATCAAATCATTCTGTCACTCAGATAACACATGAGAAGAATGGCATTCTAATCTGTCTGTTACAAAAATATTTGATCTGAAGAAAACTTTGAAGGGATGTCACTAATTGTACAAAGATTAAAGCTCATCAGAAATCAAAGTTCCATTCTGTGGGAAATTTCAAATTGAACTTTCATATTAGAATGAAAAGTTCCAGTTTGGAACCATGGAAACGTTCCATTTTCATAATGTCAAAAAACAAAAAGGTGTTTTGTTTCAGTAATGTCTAAACAATATATTATATATTATAATGTAAAATAAAATACAATGAAAAAAGTCTAAACTAATCATTTCAACCTTCTACCATTAAAAGTTTCACTGAAATTGACACATTTCCACTAAATATTTCAATGTTGATGATACTATGGTTTTTTCAGACAGAAGACTGTTCCACTGAAAAATTTTCAACCATCTCTAACAAATATGTTCTCTGCTATTAAGTTACTTACTTGGATTTTATAAGGAGAGAGAGAGACACGTAGTATCATTTAACATAGATAATTATTTAAACTGGAGAGTTTTAAAATTTAAATTGGTGTGCCATACTCCATTCTAAGGAATATCTTGCAGCTTACTCTCATGAATACCATTCAGTTTGCCATTCATTTTAAAGTCACTATCAGCCACTTAACATACCACTCAGATTATGCTGAAATTTCAATTCATTTTACCATTCAGGCTTCTATTGAAATGTTCCATTCATTTACTGTCCAGATCATCATTTTAAAAGCCATTCAATTTATCACAGAGAAGACTGCTGGAGGCCTTGCCTTCTTATATTGAGAATACCATTAATGTTCCACTGAGCATTATTAATTACTGAATTAGTAATAGTAATTACTATTGATAACCAGTGAAAAAGATTTCATAAAGTTATTGAATTTTGCTTTTTTGAAAGTCTAATGATGACAATAATGCTTTAAAGGGGTATGCTATTATGCATCTGTATAAGGGGAGGGAAATTGCTCTATTCTTCTCTGCTCCAGAAAAATTGAAATGGGAGTCTGACATTCAGCAACACAATAATACAGCATATGCAGCTACCATGCCCAGAACAAAACAACTATTTTGAAAGGGTTTTATAGTCTTCTTATGTGGCATCTCCATTACTAGAGATTTGCAACCAGGGTAGCCCATTCTGTACAATTCTCTGCTAATCTTTGTGGATAATAGTCCTTTTGATCCCCCAGGATACCACATCACCCATCCAAGATCTTTTTCTGTCTTATGTTCTTCTGTCAACTTTTCTTCTAGTGCCAGTAAATATGCATCATCTTACAATGTGCCTGGCAAATCAAATCTTTCCTTTCATGAGATCTATGACCAGCATTTGCTGAGTTCCAGTAATCTTCAGTACTTTTTCATTGGTTATGTGGTCTATCCAGAATATTCTCTATTAGGGCACTGATAAAGTTACTTGTGTTAAACAGCCTCTGAAGAGTGGGCTTTATGCATGGTTTTGACATTTAGGAAATGAGCTGAAAACTCTTTGTTTAAAAAACAAACAAAACTGATGTTACCAAAAGTGACAGAAAAATAGAGAGACAATACATGACAAAGATACACAGATAAGATACACTTGAGAAGCTTGGAGAAAGAAGCATTTGTCTGAATGACATCAGTGATATCACTTTGTCACTCTCTGAAAGAAAATAGTTTCTGAAAAAGAATACTTAGCTGGTGCTTCTCACAGTAATTGGAAGAAGCAGCCTGGCCTCTTCCCTATTGTTGCTGACCAGCTGGTAGAATTAGTCAACTCTTGGATAGCCATTGCTTACAGATTAAAATCCACCTTGAACCTATGCCATTTAAACACAACCTGATCTAAAGTGCATGGAAGTAAATTGAAATACTCCCTTATTGACTTCACTGGGATTTTAATCAGGCCCATGTAAATGGAGGTCCTAAACCACGTAAGCAATGGGATTTCATGCACAGAGGGTTTGCAGATCAGGTCCTTAGTATCTGAACATTAACAGTTTGATAGACGAAAGCCACACAGGAAGTTTTATCTGAATAAAGTAGCTATCTTAGATTGGGCACATTTAACTCTTACCAGCTGAGCGCTGCCACCAGAAAACCAAAACTGAAACTGGGCCAGAACCACACCTGTAAAAGTTGGGCTTCAGCCCAGGGATTCCAAGTTGAAAATTCAGGGGAAGCTCATAGCAAAGTTCAATCTAGTCTCATTCCGAATAAAACAACATCTTGCTATCATAACACCTTTCATATGAGGTTCTCAAAACAACAAACAATTAGCAAATAATCTAGCCTCACTATACCCCCGAGGAGTAGGTAAAGTACTATTATACCCACTATACAGAAGAATTAAGTAACTTAACCAAGGTCACACAACAAGTCAGTGATAGAGATTGGATCAGAACCCAAGTCCAACTCCTGTACAACAAACAAAAATGTCTATTTGGAAGCTGTAGTACATCCCTCCTAAATTATTTTTAGGTAGTGACCTTGTTTACTCAATGCAGAGATGTATTTGGAAATTGATACAAAGAATCTGTGGATGTGTACCTAGATCTGGATTGATTAAAATTAGAAAGAAAATAAAACACTATCCTCTGCCCAGCTGCTGAAGATTTTGTCTCAGTAATATTGGGTTTACACTGATGTAACTCAATTGACCTAAATGAAGTCACTCCTCTTATCACACACTGGTTTAAATCAGTAGCAGGTCTGTTGCTGCCATTATTTGACATCAGATGCATGTGAGTGCAAACATTTGGAAATTAAACTTGAGGGAAATAAAGAATTAGAGACTAAGAGTAAGAGTTTCTTTAATGGCAAAAGGTTGGTAAAATAAATGTAGTGTTTACACCTTTTACTCAGAGTCCTCCATTGACCAGATTACATAGAGAAGGGTTCAAACTGAAATCCCAGATCTGGAAGCTTCTAAACTTTGGGAATATTCAGAGATTCAGAGCTAAACCTAGTAGACCTTCTATAACGGGCCAAACCCCTCAGTTCTCACACACACACCCCAAATTTATAACCCCTTGAAAATCACAGTGATGAATATATTACAAATGCTTAGAGTAGAACACATGGCAGAAACATTCAAAGATTAAATCAGAATCCAAACTTGATAATGCATGACCATGTCAACAGTAATACAAGTTTTACCGCCATCAATTTCTGCTTTCTTATTGCCATAGAGGCATTGGCACATGTAACTAATAATGATTATATGTTCTTGTCACAATGCAAGAAATACAACAGCTGGATGGCTGGCAGCATCAGCAATGAGAAATGTATGAGCTTAAAAAAACAGAAAAACAACCTCTTGTCCCACAAGTAGCAGTTCATACCTAACAGGCAAAACTACAGTAATAAGGACTATTATTCAAACACTGCCTGGCTGAATAAGGGATGGATACTCTAAGAAGAGACCTAGCAAGTATAGGATATAATGTATAATGCAGTGCACTTAGCGGTCGGAGGCTCTCTGTGTTGAATAAATAAAGAGTCCCTGTAGTATTGATGCATCCACTGTATTCCTACCACTGCTCCTGAACTGGCAAAGTTTCAGATTCTAACCTAGATTAAATAAAGAAAAAACACACAATCTACTGTTTAATTACAAGGACTTCAGGATATTAATCCAAAAACCAGACATGGAAAATGTCCATTGGAAAAAAGACAAGCGATTTTTTTTTTTTTTTTTTTTTTTTTTGCATTTCAATTTTGGGAGAGGGAATTACAGCCCGAGAAATACTACAATCTAACAAGGGACCTATCCACATTTATGGGTGGTACCTTGTGGAATGTTGACTATCTTTTTATAGCAAATGCACTTTAAATCACAGTGTGCCACCTACCAAATCTTTTTTTTTTTTTTCAAAAGGATGTTTCAGCATAGTCTGTCTAAAACTAATATAAAATGTATTATATGTTGACACTGTACTGAGAAGCAGCTACACAAGTGTACTGTGGAATGGATGCAGTAGAAATATAGAGGTATTAATATATCACTCCCCATCACACTGTTGGCTCCTGATGAGGTCTTTAGTACACAGATTGCCAATGCAAATCATTATAGTAAGGAAGGCTGCCATATTTGAAACTAGGCTTGAATCTTTAGTACACACTTTTTTTTGCATGTATCTTCCTCCCTACTTTAATGCAGCCTGTTAAGATTATAGAATTATTTCACCAGTATTATATCTTTTATACTGAAGCCACAAAAAATAATGCAAACACAAAACCACCCCACCACGGCCAGCTGTTGGACATCCTGCAAATGTTCAAAGTGGATTAGCTTTAAGTTCTTCTTCACAGGTGTTTCTGTAATTATGCTAATGATGCACTGAAAAATATACATTCTGTTGCCCTCTAACTCACTTTAACACCTGTGTTTTTCACTGTGATGCAATATAAATTACTGTGTAAGCAGGCTGGCTCCTTCAAGGAGTCACACATTTTGGGGCTGATCAAATACTATTCTGGGTGATGGGAAAGGAGTTAGATGGGGAGGGATAGGTATGAGTATGGAGGTGACATGGGGAATTATATTAATTTAAAGGAAAGGGTAAATAGAAAACATGTAAAAATACTCATCTAAATTCTCCTCACATCGGTTTTACACTAGTGTAACTCCACTAGCTATAAAATTATTGCTTCTGATTTACAGTTCTGTAAGAGAAGAATCGGGCCCCTGGTCTGTAGGTGACTGCTCATTCCTCATTTTTCTATATTTTCCTCAAGGTGGTGGTGTTAATATTAACTATATATATTTTAAAACCTTGGACAAAATTGTGGAAAAGCACTAACATACATTATTGTTTTGATTTTGCCTATCATCCACTGCAATCAAATTCATAACCAACACTAAAAAGGCAACATGGTTACAGGGCAACATAGTCTAGTGGATAATAGGGCAGATGGCCAGGGTTCTATTCCTGGCTCTGCTGCTTACCTGCAGCAGGACTTTTGGTCACATAATTACTCTATGCCTCTCTTTCCCTTCTTGCCCTTCATCTGTCTCGTCTGCTTAGACCATAAGCTGTTCAGAGCAGAAACTGTCTCTCGCTCTATGTTTGAATGGTGCCTAGCCCACAGCAAACATCTTCTGTTTCTCTTTACAAATACCGTCTATCCAGGTGTGTCTATTGGTACCCATCACTGGAATAGCTGAAGGCTTCCCAAGAGAGAAACCTGACAATAGCAGTCTGTCCGATGTGTGTAAATTTTAACAGAATAAATATCTTCTTGTGGGAAAATTTAGCCAAAGAACCACCCACTGTGCTTATGCTATATTTTCCTGGCCTGTTTCTAGCATGGTTGTGGTATTTCAGCACACCCTGCAAGAACTCCAGCCTTTTAAATAATAAAATTAGTTTTGTGTTCCCCTGCTCCTTTTTTTTTGTGCCTTTAAATAATAAACATTTCTTCATGCAATAGAGACTGTAAGTTTTAAGACCACCATGAATAACGCAACCTGATAATTATCTCCTTTAACTGAACACAACTGAGCTTTGTTGCAAAATTAAGCACAGCAACTATCCCATTAGCAGTTAATTAACAGGTTATTTCCTCTTAAGCATAGTTTTTTGTAGATCAAGAAAATCCAAGGTCAATATCAAATCAAGGCAAAAATTCTCAGAAAAGGAAAGAAGTGAAGAGATGTTTGTTGGCCTCTTAGGGAAAACAGGAAATACACACAATTTCTGGCCTTGAACATTTAACCATTTACATCATAATACAACTATAGTCACAACGACACCAAGACAGGACTAGATTGAGAGATGTTTCCCCATTCACCATGTTAGTTCTTCAACATGGTTTCAGAGCCAAGACATGTTCATGTATTTTCTTTAGATGGGTATCAGGAACGGGCGTGGAGGGGGGAGTTGTGAGCGAGGAACATACATTATTTGAGAGAAGTCGGACTTATCGCTTTACTCTGCTTCCAATGTGTAAATCTTTTTCAACATATAAATTTACCATGTGAGTGTTCAGTGGGGCAGCCTGCCCAATGCTTCATTGAGTGGTGATATTGTGTTTCATCGAATATACAATAAGACTAATACTTTTAAGCTTAGTTGTCTCACGTTAGACACCTGAATCTATATTTTAGGCATCTAAATAAAAGTGGTCTGATTTATTAGAACTGCTGAGTACCTGGCAGCTTCCACTGAAGTCAATATATCCGTCCCTCTGAAAAATCAGGACATTTATTTAAATGGCTAACTTCAGGCATCCAAGTTTTTAGACATTTAGACATTTTTAGACACTTTAGACACTTTTCTCCTAGTCCTTTAAAAATATAGCATCTAAGAGCAAAATGTAATACCCTGAAAGTGTAAAGATGTCTACATAGGCAATATTACCTCCTCCCCCCCTCCAAGATTTAGTCAGGGGTATAAGTCATGGACAGATCATGGGTAATAAACAAAAATTCAAGGCCTGTGACCTGTCCATGACTTTTATTAAAAATACCCTTGACTAAATTATAGCCTTATGTATTAGGGATATGAAATGCACACAAACTATAGAGGCTAAAAGGTTTGATGAAATTTTGAAATTAAAAATATCTGGAAAAATGGAATTTGTGTGAAATACTTGCCCCCATTTTTTCAACTAATTATACAGCTCGCCTAAATTTTTCAAGTTTCAAATTTTGTATTACATTTTTCATATTATGGATTAAAAAAATAAATAAAAAAAGAGAGGCCAGTGGGATTTGAAATAAATGCAATTCCCCTGATACCAGCAGCCCTAGTATTTATTTTTTCATTAGAATTTTTCTGTGTTCCTTCCACTCCCACAAATCTGTATATGTTTCACACTCTGCTCTAGTGTCTAATCTTCATTTTCTTCCCATTGGCTTTTTCCCCACATGCACAAAATATGAACAATCCAATAGGAGTCAAAATTTCAACCCTAAAGAAAATGAGTTCATTGGTTCCTTATTATCCAAGCAACCAAACTAGACCTGCAAAGCTAATAACTAGAATTACTACGACTATTTATTGTGGTAATTTCTTTTTGTACCATCTAGGGCACCTTCACATTAAGAAAATCATATAAACTCATAACCCACCCTTGTGGTTTGCTTATTGTACACTGACGGTTATGAAAAGGAGTCCATATTTCTTACTCCTTCTCCCAGTCATATTGATTATTTAATGCTGCCATTGACTGGCCCTCATATGCCTGCACCCCACAACCACCTTCTCATGGAGCAGACAATGGAGAGTGAAAATAAGAAGTGCTTCTAATAGTTCAATTTATGTTGGATTTCCAGGAGCCTGGCTACCACCTGCTTTTTAGTTCTCTCACGCCCAACATACCCACTATCTAATAAATTAAGGCCAGAAGGAACCATCATACCATCGAGTCTGACTTCCTATAAAACACAGCCCGTAAGCTTTAGCTTTGATTAAATTCTATCTTCTAAAAAGTCATCCAGTCTTGATTTGAAGACTTCAAGAGATGGAGAATCCACCACTTCCCCTGGTAGTTGGTTCCAATGATTAATCACCTTCACCGTTAATTTGTGGTTTATTTCTAATTTGAAGTAGTCTGGCTACAAATTCCAGAAGTAAATTCCTATTATGCCTTTCCTGCTAGATTAAAGAAGCTTTTAATGCCAAATATTTTCTTTCTGTGAACGTACTAGTAACAGACTGTGAACTCCATTTTGGTTAATGTGCTCAACACACATCTAACCTTTCCCAGAACAAGCCTATTGAAATGTATTCCAGATAGTCTACCTGCCCAGTAAAAGGGGCTTGAGCCCTAATTGAAGGACCATCATGGAGAAGCCATCAGAACTACTGTTGAGTTTATCGACATTAAATGAATCTCAACTACTGATCTATCCCCATGACACAATGGGCTTTCTGCACAGGCACCCAAATGGGAGAAGGGTCTGAAGCTTTTCAGCTGAGCTAATGGAAAAGGGGACAGAGTCTGGAATACAATTCAAAAGGGGGGCATTGCTTGTCTAACGTGTTCTATTTTCTCAGCAGTGAGGTGAACGAAAGCATACACCAAAAAAAACCTACATAAACATACAACAATGGCAAGTGGGATTTAAAATGGTAATTAAACCAGAAGGAAAGGTGTGACCTGTTTTATTGTATCCCTTGTGTTTTGCTGAATGGATTACGATTTTATGTTCACTTTCCCCACTTGATATAACAAATAGCTGAACATTAAGTCAGGGCCAAACCTTTTTTTAAAAATCCCCAAGTCTGAACAATGGAAGGTTGTGAGGCTTTTAAAAAAAATATTAGTATCAGGTGATGACATTCGGGCTGCAGAATTGGAAGGTGTCAATCCTCTGCTGATTGTTTGGCTTCTGTCATCATCACGGTGTCACCAAGTCACCATGGCTCTCCTGCAGGAGAGGACACTGCAGACAAAGAGATTTGGGCTTTTGCAAGAAAAAAAAATGACTTAACCTTAAAGGAGCAAGTGTGGAGGAAATCCTGAATTCTGACAGCCAGAGGTTAGCTGGCACAGTGTGAAGCAACTGAAATTTCCGTCACTTCGGTACATTTGTTCCCATTTTCCCCACTTTCTTTTGCAATGGAAAACTTTGCTTTGGAATAGCAATCTCGGATACATCTTCTCCAGGGTGACTGTGCCTGCTTTGCAGTCAAGTGGACTTGATAGAATGAGCCACTTCTAACTACTGTGGTCTGATCTGACACAAAAGACGGTGCAGAGCGGCTAGAAAGCTCAGGGAAAGGGAGGCTCACATCAAATATGCAGAGACGCATCTTTAGCTAAGGATGAGTGCTTTTATTCCGTTTAACTCAAAGCAGCAAGGACTTATGCAAGTGATGCACATCAGGTGGACTAATCCTGTAGTCACTCCAATTTCAGTATACAGAGCAGATAAAGGACCACGGGGTCTGAATCCTCCCAGGTATCTCCACTGAAGTTATATTCGGGACAGAATTTACCCCCTATGGTCAGGGCAAGCTGTCAGTTTGTGCTACATTCCTGCTCTTGTGCACATTAACTAACTGCCTCCTTGGACAACCTCTGTTTATTCTAGAACTTCATATTCACATCAGGGATTGGGATACAAGAGTGGGAAACTGAGCTGTGAATTTAGCAAGTCAAATATATTCCTGTTCATAGCATGTCCCGTTTCCAATGTTAAATAACTGTAGCAAAAAATTTCCATATGAACAACCCTTCAAAAATATCAGTAGGTGGGAGACACCCCTCAGTGTGACACATCCAGTAAGGAAAGAGGCAGGAGAAACAATCTTACATGTCCCAACTGAGTTCTGCCAGACCTGCTCAGAAGACCAGTGCTTTTGGTATTTACATTCACATTTGCTAAGAGACATGCTACTGAAGCAGTCATATGACTCTTGTGCACTGCAAGTGATGTTATAACCTACAGGACTCAATTTTTCAGAAGGGTTGAGCAGCTCTCACTGGAGTCACTGGCTGCTCAGCACCTCTGGAAAACGGGCTTACATTGTCTTCAATACTGAGTTACTAACTTACCTGTTGCTCCTTATCAAGGCAGTGGCTACATTGGAAGACTCCAGAGCAGTGGTTCTGAGGCTCGGTATTAACTGTGAGTTTGTGCTCATTGAAAATATGTTCCTGTTGAACACATTCTTGTTTGAAGTTTGGTCCCACAGGTAAGGGCCATGGTGGGTTAAAACTGATTTTCTGATATGCGTGTCTGTTCAGCCAGTTTCATTCTCTCTCTCTTGCTTAAGAGCTTTCATTCAGGTACTCTGCAACGTGCTCCAGCAGTATACGGATTGAGGCTATACAACAGCATCATGTTAAGGAATATAATATTGTCTACAGTTCCCCAACCTGCTGGGAGCTGTTTTATGCTGTGAATACCACAAGCTACCTGTGCTTTGCTGGTGGGCTGTTTAGTACATTATGGCTACCTCCTAGTTTTGTATAAGAAGAAGTCAGTGAGATTAATTGAATATATGAAAGTAAAACCTTGGTTAGTCACTTCTTGCCCACCCCACCCTTCAAACAGATTCCCCTCCGCCCCACCCTCCTTTCTTCCCAATTTTCAAATAATGTAAACCCTGATCATCGCTTTAACTTTGTGCTCTTGGGAAGATTTTTAACTCTGGATTTCTAATCGAATGAGCCAAACCCATCCCAGAGCCTTAGTGCAGGATGATGCTAAAACAAACAGCACGATTCAATTATATCACTGTCTCAGGGGACTAGCAATGTAACACCAACTTTCACCGCTAAGTCAAGTTAAAATCTAGCTCGGGTCATGAGAGTCCAAAAAAAAAAAAAAAAGTACAATGGCTGCTTGCAGTTACCATTAAAATAGTTAGGATTTTCCAATAGTTAGCACATAATAATCAGAAAGCAATAAGTGCCTGTAGGTAAATGTTGGCTTTTCCATTGGCGATCACTGCATTGTTCATAGAGGTCCTCAGTTCATAGAGTTACATGGCCTACATCAATCGACACCCTATTCTCTATTGATCTCAGCAGCTGGACAAAGGACTGAACGACTATGGAGGATTTACTACTCCTTCATGCGGAGAAGCATTTCCCTTCAAGTCAAAGTGGAGGCACATTGATCAGGCAGCCTACGGAAGCTCTCAAGGCTGCTGCCTCTCCTGTATCTAGTAGAGGACTTCAGTCTCCAGAAATATCAGCACAGCACATTTTACATGTCTTGAATTCACTCTTCAAACATCATCAATATTTGGCAAGGATTTCATAGTTTAATTAACAATCTCTCACTTTAAAGGCCGATATGTTCTTTTCATGAGACAAGCAGCCCTGCTGCTTTGAAGACTACAGAGCAAGATGAAGCCTGGTACCTACTGATAATGCTAAGAAGCCTCATTGCACCTCCTTTGCAGTGTGGTTCAAAAGCCTGATTTCATTCCACTTTCTCATCACCATCTTACTTGTGCTGCTTTCAGGGTTTGCCTTTCAAGCTATAATACACATTTTGCTTTTTGATGATGCAACAAAGAAACTGATGTAAATAAACAAAAGGTGATGGTTTTAGAAACTATACTTTTTAAGAGGAGGAAAAAAATCGCTTTGTAGAAAACTGCTTAGAGAGTCTATAAACCATATTAAGGCATGTTTTTATAATGGCACTGAAGACATTTATAACATCATAAATAAAGACCTCAAAAAGTGTAAAATCATTTGTAGAACATGATCAACCAAAAATTGTTGTGCAAGATTATGTGGCAATTTTATTCTTTTTCCTTTTTAGAAAATAATTTAGAAGTGCCAAAAAAAACAAAAACCCTTCTTCCTTACTTTATTCATCAGCACAATTATCTCTGGTCCTGAATACAGCTTGTTTGGCAGAAACTCGGAAGCAGGAATGATGAGTTACCTGAATTTAATATCAGAAAAAGGTCTCAAAAAACCAACAGCAGCCAGACAAAAATGTATTATGACTGAAGTAAAATAGATGTGGGGTATTAAGAAACCAAGGCCAGATACTCTGAGGTGCTTAGTACCTCACAGAGCTGGACTAATAGGGCCTGATGGAAAATTCAGTTGGCTTTGGATCAGGGACCTAATTAACAAATGCAATGAGAGGAATTATTAAAATCCATAGCCTGGAGAAAAGACTTAGACTAATGCATTGTCTACAATACAATCATAACCATGTTAGGGAACTCTTACCACATTCTCATGTCCTACCACTTCGGTTTGCCTTCCTATACCAAAACATTAGAATGACGTTAAGGAAATCATACTATAGAGTTATATACTCTTCATTCTGGAAACTATTCCCCTCACCAGCTGCCAAAAACCCCTGGGTGGAATTCAAGATGCTAGCTATCAAAGCCCTAAATAATTTATGCCAAGGTTAGCATCTCCATTTCTAATCCACATTACAACAAGCGCTTGGCCTGAATACTAGAATTTAACTGTCCCAAGGATAGAATTCAGAGTCCTGGCACTTTCTCAAGTGGTTCCATGCTTCTGAAATTTATTCTCTCTAGAGAAAAAAAACAAAACACCTATTTAAGCATGAACTTGGCCACTTTCAGGAAGAACTGCAAGATATTTCTTATGTTTGTGAACTATGAAATCCTGGCCATTTATTTGATAGATCACTTATGCTTTCAACCTGTGTCTTGAGAGTTATTCTTAGTATATACATTTATTAAGCACCCATAACTGGGCACTTTATAAATACATGTACTAACAGCCATTCATATCAAGAGAAATTTCATCTAGGAGATAATTTAGTAGAAACAAAAATCAGATTGCAGAAAAGGAAAGTCTGAGCACTGGAGCCCAGATTACTGTTTAAAGGGCAGTCTGCTAGAGCAAATACAAAGGGAGATGAGGATGCTCAGAATATTTGCAGGATCAAAGTCAATCTTGCAATCCTTACTGAGGATCTAGCAGGAGCTTTGGCTGAGTAAGGATTGAGTAAAAACCACATGAGGATTTCAGGATTGGGCCCTGCCCAAACTAGAGCTTTGCTCACACGTTACTATATTCAGCATGTTTAACAAAAGCTTTTTGAACCATTCTGCCAAAGTGGGAGAGAACAGTTCCCTTCTCTGCGCATCTTGTTGTCAGGGAAAAGCAGTTCTTGCCCCTAAAGGCTGCTTTGTGCTTCACATAACTGAAAGCTGGATAATACAATGGCAAGATCTAGATTCAAAGGCATGAAGTCACGTTACTTGGTGGTAAATCTGAAATTTACCATCTCAGCTGTCAGATAAAGGGCCTGATCCTGACGGGTGTTCAACACCCTCAACTCTCAATGCTAGTGGGAGATTAGGATGTTCAGCATCCCACAGGATCAACCCCTTAGTTACCAAAATGGAGGACATTGGGAAAATATGGTTACACCTGTCTAAGATATACACAAAGGGCTATGGCTCACCCAATCAGTTGCCTGACTTTAAACATGTAACTTGTCCCAGTGAAGTCAATGTACCTACTCAAATGCTTGAAGTCAGGCATGTTCTTAACTACACTGCTCTCATTAAGAGTCTAAAAGAAGTCCTCCGTATATAGTTTTGTAAATTCTTCCACACCATAGTAAAGTGTTTTATGTTCATAGCGTTCTCTTGTTGTACAACCATCTGCTGTGTCCAAAAAGGTAAATAAAACACACTGAACACCACGTAAAAAGCACATCCAGAAAACAAAATTGAACTGCAAGTCACAATACTAGCAGCTGTATGCCTGCAGCTCAAATACCTCAACCATGCCCTATGTTTAATGGTTGTCTCCAGATGACTGCTGCCTCTCCAAACACAAAGTCTCTATTTATTAAAAGATCTGCCCTAGAGAGATAACAGTTCTGAAGTCAATTTGAATAGAAGCCCAGACTTTCCAAACTATTTCCCAAGATTGTGCTGTCCTAACCAAGCTCCCTTACAGTCAGAAAAGTACCCATGGGGCTATTTTTTTTAAACTTATCAGTCCATCTCTGCATACAGAATATGAAAAAATAACCACAATAAAACAAAGACTCTCGGTTGATTAGCTACAGCACATACAACATGCTAACTTTAATTGTGCTCAGGTGATTTCAGGTCTTCATGTTCATGTGTGCGTGTACACGTACGCACCAAAAAATACTGCTACTTCAGCTCA
Source organism: Gopherus flavomarginatus (assembly GCF_025201925.1). NCBI lineage: Eukaryota > Metazoa > Chordata > Testudines > Testudinidae > Gopherus > Gopherus flavomarginatus. The sequence goes on along the minus strand of NC_066628.1, from coordinate 40,894,365 downwards.
GAAACAGAGAGCCTCTAGCTCTGTATATGTCCAGTCCAGAAAATAGTAATAAAAATAAATAAGTTACCAAAAGTTCTGTGGAAACTGCAACCATAAAAATGGTTAGCCTCAATTTATGAGAGCAATAGACTATGTGAATAGAACAGGCCTCTTGATATCTTCAGATAGAGGGTCAACATCATCAAGACACAAGTGTCTCTAACAGCACAGGGACACCTACATCAAAAATTTTTCTGTCCAGAAAGGAAGAAGCTTTCCAGAAAGGAGCAGCAAGATACCTTTAGCAGAAGGATCTTTGTTCTTAAAAAACAAACAAACAAACAACATTCCTCTTTGCTGCTGAATTTACAAACTTCAGTGTTACCCAGAGTACAAATTTGGGGCATTTGGCAGCTCTGCCCTTAAAAACCTCACATGTAGTGCAAGAATAGAATTCATCACTTACTTCAAAGTAACTCTGAAAGGTCTTGGCACATTTTTCTTACTGTAGGAAGAAAGGGACCAGGAAGAGGACTGTGTGTAGTACAGTTTAACCAGCTGTAAAACGGGGATAATAAAACTTTACTCCTTTTTGAAGTGCCTCAAGATCTACTGATGAAAAGCACTATAAGAGGTAGTAGTTGTAGTGGAACTACATCTATAGAAATCTGTACTATATTATCCACATGGCAGGCCTGGGTCCTGCAATCCAGCCCCATAGCTACCCACCGAGCAGTCCATTTCCTGTAGATTATATCCATATAAATGCTAACTGCTGCTCAGTTTCAATTATGCTATAGCGCATAAACTGAAATGCCTTTGGTCACACTGGGAAGCTCAGAGCTACAGGTTGGTCATGAAAAGCATGGAGTGGCGGGGGGAGAAGAGAGAATATTCACCCTATTAGCCCAAAGCGTTTGAAGTGAAAGTGGATTTCACTTAGCACTCTGAGTTATAGTAATACAAGAATATACCCAACAGGCAATTTGATACGAGGGAAGGAGAGTTTAAACTGATGCTCTTTCGCTCTCTCATTGCTAAATCTGCTAATTCACCATATTTTCTCCCTATGGGTATTTACTTTGCAGTCCAATGACGTCAGGTCACAGGTCTGTTACTAATGCTCCATGGAACATTTACCATGAGATTGCTAATTAAATTAAACTACTTACAAATCCTCACTCCTCAGTTCTCAACCTGAACACGAAGGCAAAGAAGAGAAAGAGAAATTAACTTCGGAACAAATGGTTCATAATTAAATTTTAATTTTAATAAACATTAAGAAAATTAACAGCCTTTCCTATCCCAACTTGGGAAGATAGTCTCTTTGGTTCATGCATGAACGTACTACCCATCAATGTTTAATGTTAACGCGATGTTTAGAGCTTTCATATGCAACGATCTGCCATCCCTCTAAACATTGCCAGTTCCAGCTTGTTCCCTTCTGCAAACATTCAATAATGCTTTATATACAGTTTTACATTTGACAGATAATGAGAAAAAAATATCTAACAAGGCTCAAAGTTGAGCTGAGCTAATATGGCATAAAACTGTTTTAAAACAAGTCTGCATTGTCTGCATTTCTATCCCTTTTATGTTCACTTTCCACAAATGTTTTTCATGAACACAGCCCTAACTAATAGGCAAGACTACAATGCTAAGCCTGGCAGAGCTCCTACTGAATTGATATTGACTTTTGACTCTAACAATGAAGCTAGAAGTGTTTTGGTTGCAGGAACATACCTATGGAGGGTTGGAGTCTCCTCTCACTCAGGTAAGTCAGAAGTAACTCCCTTAAATTCAACGGAGTTACCCCAGCATAAAGCGAGTGTATGTGAAAGGAGGAGAAAATCTACTGAGTGCAGCCACAAAAAGAAAGATTCAGTTAATTAGTTAAATCCCACTCTAGCATCCAGATAAGCATTGTCTCTGGCATGGTAGGGCATCTGCAGACAATATGTACCGCTTGCTTTCAGCATCAGAGTCACAGTAATGTTACCGTGACAAGGCTTAAGAGAAAGTAATGGATGACATTTAACAGAATATTTTGAAAACATAGATTTTGACAGAAGTCAATGGGACTATTTGCATGAGTAAGAGGAGCAAGATTTGGATGTCACGACCCCTCTGAGCATCAGTTTTCCAAGCAGTGTTTTTATGATGAATAATCAAGGTTTCTGAAGCGTTTTGAGAGCCTCCCTAGGTTTTTAGACTGCACTTATCAGTATATTACCTAAGCAACATCATAAGAAAGATGGTAAAAGAAAAAAAAAAGCAACACACAGTATTATCAATAAGTTTAATTCTCATAAATGAAAGTTTACCAAAAAAAGAGGGCCGGGGGGAGGGGAGAGATCAGGCACGAAAAATGGGTAGAAGTAATCTCGTACATAAACCATTTGTACTGAACCCTGTAAACATAGTTCATTGTGTGTATTTAATGCTATGCCACTAGGTGCCAACACTGTGGCAGGTTCACTGATCTCCATGTATGACCCAAACATCACTAGAGGGGGATTCAGCGCCATTGAGGGGTGTGGATTACATTTGTAGCGCCATCTATAACAAAATGACAGCAAGGCACAACCCCAGCAACAGAACCTCAGCTGCAGTAAACTGATAGAGCTCCATTGAAGTCAATGGACTTGAGCCAATTTAGACCAGCTAAGGATCTGGCTCACGTTATTTTGCACCTCTGGAACACACAGGGATGAGTTAGGAGATAATTTTCTCTGCTGTAAGTGTTCCATGCAGTCGTCTGTCTTCATCTCTACTACAGCTACCTGCCTTGATGGAATTCTGCACAAGTTTCTACTGAAAAAATAATGGAGATAGAGAAATGGACGGGGGCGGGGGGGGGTGGTTAATGCAAGTGGAAATTCAGAGTCGGTGTTTTAAAATTTATGAAAAGAAGCAGTAATTTATCTTGCAATGGGAGCAATTTTATTCCCATTTCAACTAATGCTAATGTTTAAATTTTAGTTATTAAATTAATCTGCTTCAATTATAGTAAAATCAGTGGAATTGTGCTCTGCTGTATTGATGGATAAGAGCAAAAAATGCTAAGCGTGACTTTGTGATCTGTACCCACTGGAAGCATCAATACCACCACCAAGGCATAAATAGAAAGCAAAAAGCCATGAAAAATTAATAGCAAATAATATACCAAAAGAAACTTTTTTTCTCCACTTCAGCTGGTTACGTGGTATGATCACACCCTTTGTAACTAATCTCACATTCCTAGGTGTATTGAAACCTTGCCAGATGTAAGACTTCATCTTCTGCTAAGTTCTCCAGTGTTCACCTCAGACACAGAGCTCATCAAATTCCAGCCTGTACTTCCCTTACCAAGGGTAAATGGGAAAGAATCAGACTGTGTTTTCTCACTGCCACTTGAGGACCAGCGTCTGCAGTGCTGCAAGGAGGCAGAGCTTTCCCTCTGCAGCTCAGTGTACGGTAAAGGCCCTTTCATTATCGCTATGAAATGATACTTGAAAAATGACTTCACTCTCTCAGTAATCTTTAAAAAGCCTCGACTGATCTCATTTACAAAGGGCTCACATGGAACCTATTTTATTTTAGTTAAGACCAAGGCAGAATTGATGAAAAGCGTCATGGCTAATGTCTATATAATACTACAATATTGCAACCGCTTGCAGTCTACTTTAGATTTATCATGAGTGACTGTTATTCTTTGAGCCAGTTCAGATCACTTTATCTTCCACACCTCTCTCCCTGGGTTTTTTTTTAATCCATTTATTGAATAATCAGAAGGCTTCTGCTATTACCCAGAAGAGGAATGGGTCATTAAGTACCTGTGTATCAGGGCAAATCCAACCTCCACCCTCTTCTCCATGGCCACAGAGACACCCTTTCAGTTCTTCTGTGCGAGAGGACTGAATATGCAGGAAGGACCAAACAAGGGACTTGTATCCTTTTGTGAAACAAGGATGTTCAGGCTGCATAACCAGGCACAGGTAGTGGGAGAGGGCAGGGCATATACAGGCTGAGCACCCACCTCAATTGTATCCTTCTACCCTGCTCCTGCAGTGGAGCCATTGTAAAGCGCATGGTGGCTACTTCAATCATTGGGTAAAAGTTGTCTCTCAGGAGCTGCAGCTCCTCACCTGTTCCCATCCACAGCTTGAGGTTGATTTCATTCCCTCTCCCCACTTTTTCCAGCCTGGAAGTTCTGATCTAGCCTCATTGTGTGGCTCATATTGCAGTAGTACATTAGAACCAAGAGGAAAGCAATGTAGACAGGCAGAGATATAATATAGCATTAATGATATTGTTGAGAACATGCTCACAACTGTAGAATACTTGTAGTTGTATAACAGCTCTAGCGCAGATCTGCACAGCCCAGCCCTGCAGTTACTAGCCAGTATGCAGGAGAGAGGCTGATGGTTATATCTGCCTCCATCATATGACATAACCCTGTGACAAATGGCTGGGCACCAGCTGCTGATCTGGCACTCTGCTCACTGCAACTGTAATTGCTCTAGGGTAGACTTGATTAAGAAGAGCTGTGCCTGATTGATGGATTGGGATGGGGCTGAAGAGAGCTACGCCCATTAGACAGAAGAGACACAGGAAGGAAGTGGGGGGAAGGGAGAAAGTTTTTTTTCAGAGTCAGATCCTAATGGGATTTTCTCAGGGAAGAGCGGTTCCATCTTCCCCCTCCTTGATCAAGGGAGCTAAGGATCGTGTGATAGTATCAATTTGGGGCTGCACAAGCCTATAAAGGTGGAAGGGAAGGACACTGAAATAAGCCACGTGAGGTGCTTACCAGAAGAGGGCCTGAGCTGGTTGTCATGTAAAAATAGGCAGGAGTGTGACCCAGCCCTTTCACAACAAATCCCTCATGCAGTGTAAGTGTTACTGGCACCCTCCTGGCTCAACTCTCCACCACTCAGGAAGCTTCATTGAAAAGAGTCACATGAGCAAGGCAAGCAGGATGTGGCCCACAATCATTTCCTTTGCACAACAAGAGGATCGAACCCACAGCCACTGGATCCAACAGCACAAGCCTCTGCTACCTGTGCTTAAAGACCCAGCTCTGCTAGCTCCCAGCCAGTAGCAGACTCAAAGCCCTTTGTGGTCTAATCATTAGTACCGGGGGATACAGAGCCACACTGTGAGACAAAGTGAGTATTCACCCACGAAAGCTCATGCTCCAGTACGTCTGTTAGTCTATAAGGTGCCACAGGACCCTTTGCTGCTTTTACAGACACTGCGAGAGTGTGAGTTACTGGTACACGCATCACACAATTAAGTATTCATATAGCGTTAAAAATGTTCACAGTGGTTTACAAAACACAGTCCTTGCCCTGCAACATAGGTGAGACAAGAGCCAGGATAACAGTGAAAAATAAATTATGGACTATATGACTGATTTAGAATTGGACCTGATTTATTTACATGCACCGACAAACTGAGACAGCAGACTAACTTGAAAGGGAAAGTTTCAGAGGATAGTAAAATGCAGTGTAGCAATCTTTGAAAGCAATGTAATATTTTAAATCAAAGAGGCTCATAAATATGCAACTTGTTTTTAAGCAATTCAAGTCCCTAAAGATGAGAAAAGAGCTGCTAAAATGCAAGCGCCCCCTTTGAAATTATAGTTACTAGTGCTGAGCTATCAGATATGATAAATTATGCCAGTCCTGAAGTCCACATTTACTTCTGTATTTTTTCTGCCCTTTACTGCTTCACGACAGCTTTAGAAGAGTTCTATTTAGGGTTATGGTGTTACATTTTGAACTAATGCAAGTCTTTGCTAGCACTGACATTAAGTCACAGTTTGAATTATGGGCCATTCCTGTAATGTTGAATAGTCAAAAGATATAGGGGTCAAAATGAGATTTTCTGAGAGCTAATGCTTATGATATGCTAAACTGCATATGAAATTTAACAGCTACCTTCTTGCCACTATACAATTCTTTTGGTCATCTTTGGACAGGACAAAATCTAGTCAATGATACGGGGGGAGGAGAGGGAGGTTGCCACACAAGAGGTTACTTTAAAGAAGTAGACAGCTTTTGAAAGTATGTTAGGATGAGTTGTACATTTCAAAATGGACCTTAAAGATTTTGGTGTTGCTTTTAAAAATAATACTTATGAATTTTTATTTGTATATTACTAAAGACTTATTTTGAATACCTGGAGTCATCTTCTCTTTTGGAGCCAGCAGAATAGCAGAAAGGGCAAAAGTGGAGTGGAATAAATAAATACATTTTTTAAAAAAAAGGGATTAACTTTCAAAGATGGAAGCTACTAAATGTTTTTGTTTGTATTTGTGTCAATACATCATGCATGATTATGTATGGACAACATCTGTCATATCCTGGGCCTGGCATTTCACACTGATCTCTACTTTGAGCAGTCTTACTAATTCAAGCTTTAGAAGAAGTCTGCTTCAGGGGCTACCAAATACAAACTAATGACAGCTTAATTACAGCTGTAATTAAGCATCAAATTCTCATCACATAAACTGAAGCTCAGCTGAAGTTCCTCAGCTGAGTTTGAGTTGAAGGTACACAGAACCTTGCAGGATCCATTCCTGAGAGGGATGCACATATACAGGAGAAGTGCTAAGAGCACAGAAGAGTTGCTTGCTCACACTCACCATTCCTTTAAAAAAGAGCTGGGGTGTGCAGTGTTATTTTTTTGAACAGGCAAATGACTTTCAAGATTGTATTGCACATCAAGGGCCTGATCCTGGGAAGTCAATGGGAACTGTGGGTTTTCAGCCCCTCGTGGGATTTGAAAAAACACACACACACACACACGCAGGGAAGAAGGTTGACTTTTTAAATAATCCGCATCACAATTGCTTCCCATATACCAGCATCCTAGGCATCTCCATGACAACTGAGCTGGATTGCTTTCGAAGGTGACTATTAAAAAACAGCAGTCCACAATCATGAATTAAGCACATTGAAGAAACCCATTTATGTGAAATTTCCAGCCTATCTTTCTTTGGGCAGATGGTTACAAAGCAGATGTTTTGGTAACCAGGGACTCTAAAAAAATTATTGGTTTATTAATATGTTTATGGATTTTTTTCAGTAATAAACACAGCATATGTATGCTCCAGAAGGATAAAACAATGTTATTACAGAACCACCAGGGTCGGAATAAAAATCCCTGATAGTAACCAGAGATTATTATTAATTACTTATAACTTTGATCCAACTAATATGCAGAAATGGCACTTTGCAATCAATTAAAAGCAACAATTCTTTTACAACCTAAAATAGACCTAACACAGTAAAGAGTGACATGAAATTGATATGGGGAAAAGGGTTGATAACAGTTACAAAAATGAGGGAATGAGGAAGGCTTATTGTTATGCACATGCAATATTATGTATACAGAATAGTGTCTGCACACAATATTATGTATTTGCGTATGAATGAGTGGGGGCATTTAGCAATTATATATTATTGCAGTGTTTTTAACTATGTACGATTTGGAGAATAGTGGCCTTGAACTTACCATCTGATGCATGTGAGTAGACCCAACATTGTGTTCCACAGGCACCAGGGAGGCTTGATGCACGTGCAAGGTTCTGCCAGCCTGCATCTGATTGAAGGATCAGGGCTGGTGATTCCTCAGTGTTGGTATGCTCTATAGCAGCCCCCAATCTCCTGGTTTAAAGGAGTCTGAACCATCCCATTTCTATTTTTTACTGCAGAGACTCCAATGCACGAGACAATCCTGTTTTAAGAGACCACCCTTAATGCATCAAAGACAGTTCTGCCCCATTTTTACCTGAAGACCACATCTACCAATTTGAGGCTGTGTGGAGGTACGCAAGGAAAGGTTAAATGAGTATAGAAAGCACTGAGGAGATTCTGAAGGAGAATTCTGCTGCATAATTGCAACAGACCAAGTGGATCTCTCCAGTGGTGAGCTGGAGCCGGTTCCCACCAGTTCGCAGGAACCGGTTGTTAAATTTAGAAGCCTATTAGAACCGGTTGTCCCACGAGAGACAACTGGTTCAAAAAGGGCTTTTAAATTTAACAAAAGCACCAGCATCTCCCTGCCCTTCCCCTGGACCCAGCTCACCTCTTTCTGCCTCTGCCTCCTCCCTTGAACGATCCCGAGGCTTCTCCTCTGGCTCCCCAGCTTCCCACAAATCAGCTGTTCATGCAGGAAGCATGGGAGAGCTGAGAAGGAAGCAGCGGCTTCCCGCAGGTGAGCTGGGGCAGGGGGGCAGGGGTGGGAGGAGGGCTCCAGGTGCCGCACAGCTCCGATCCGGACCCCAGCCCCAGGCTGCGCGGCTCCGGCCCAGCCCCGGCCAGCTGAACGCCCCGACTCTGGCCCCAACCGAGCGCCCCGGCTCCGGTCCCAACCACAGCCGAGCAGCCCAGCCCAGCCCTGGCCCAGCCCCAATCTCCAGGCAGTGCGGTAAGGGGGCAGGGAGCATGGAGGGAGTGTTGGATAGAGGCCATGGGAGTTGGGGGGGGAGTGGATTAGTGTTGGGGCAGTCAGAGGGCAGGAAACACGGGGATTGAATGGGGGCAAGGATACCGGGGGGCAGTCAGGAAGGAGAAGAGGTTGGATGGGGCGGCAGGGGGCAGTCAGGGGACAGGGAAAGGGGGTAGATGTGGCAGGGATCTGGGGAGGGGGGCTGTCAAGCAACATGAGGGGTTGAATGGGGCAGGAGTCCCAAGGGGGCATGACCCCCTCATGCAGTGAGGAGGAGGGAACCGGTTGTTAATATTTTGGCAGCTCATCACTGCCCATAGGAACCCTAATCCTAGCTTAAAGTGCTCTACCCTTAGGAACCATAACCCCTAAGGCGGGAAGCCCTACCCATAGGAACCCTAACCCTAGCTTCAAATGCCCTGCCCTTAGGAAACCTAAACCTAGGGCAGGAAACCCTACGCATAGTAAACCTACACCTAGCAACAAATGCCCTACCCTTAGGAACCCTAACCCTAGGGCTGGAAGCCATACCCATAGGACCCCTAACCCTAGCTCCAAGTGCCATACCGATAGGAACCCTAACCCTAGGGCGGGAAGCACTACCAATAGGAACCCTAACCCTAGCTCCTAGTAGCCTACCTCTAGGAACCCTAAACCTAGCTCCAAGTACCCTACCCATAGGAACCCTAACCCTAGAACCAAGTGCCATACCCTTGGGAACCCTAACCCTAGGGCGGAAAACTCTACCCATAGGAACACTAACCCTAGCTCCAAGTGCCCTACATTTAGGAAACCTAAGCCACAGCCGGGAAGCCCTACACATAGGAACTCTAACCCTAGCTCCAAGTGCCCTAGCCTTAGGAACCCTAACCTTAGGGAGAGAACTCCTACCCATAGGAACCCTAATCCTAGCTTCAAGTGCCCTACCCATAGGAACCCTAACCCTAGGGAGGGAAGCCCTACCCATAGGAACCCAAACGACAGCTCCAAGTGCCACACCTAGAGGAACCCGAACCCTAGGATGGGAAGACCTACCCATGGGAACCCTAACCCTGCCTCCAAGTGCCTACCCTTAGGAACCCTAACCCTAAGTTAGGGTGCCCTACCCATAGGAAACCTAACCCTAGCTCCAAGTGCGCTTCCCTTAGGAACTCGAATCCTAGGGCAGGAAGCCCTACCCATCGGAACCCAAACCTAGCTCCAAGTGCCCTACCTATAGGAACCCTAACCCTAGCTCCAATGCCCTACCCATAAGAACCCTAACCCTAGATCCAAGTCTCCTACCATTAGGAACCCTAACCCTATCTCCAAGTGCCCTATCCATAGGAACCCTAACCCTAGCACCAAGTGCCCTACCCTTCGGAACCCTAACCCTAGGGTGGGAAGCTCTACTCATAGGAATGCTAACCCTAGCTCCAAGTGCCTTACCCAAAGGAATCCTGTCCCTAGCTCCAAGTGCCCTACCCTTAGGAACCCTAACCCTAGGGCGAGAATCCCAACACACTGGAACCTTAACCCTAGCTCCACATCCCCTATCCATTGGAACCCTAATCCTAAGGAGGAAAGGCCTACCAAAAGGAAATTTAGCCATAGCTCCAAGTCCCCTATCCATAGGAACCCTAACCCTAGTTCCAAATGCCCTACCTATAGAAACCCTAACCCTACCTCTAAGTGCCCTACCCTTAGAAACCCTAACCCTAGCTCCAAATACCTTTCATGTACGAACCCTAAGCCTAGGGCGGGGTGCAATACCCATAGGAAGCCTAACCCTAGTTCCAAGTGCCCTACCCATAATCCTAGGGTATGGCGCCCTACCTATAGGATCCGAAATCATAGCTCGAAGTGCCATACCCTTAGAAACCCTAACCCTATGGCAGGAAGTCCTATCCATAGGAACACTAACCCTGCCTCGAAGTGCCCTACCCTTAGGAAACCTTATCCTGGGGCAGGAAGCCCTACATATAGGATCCCTAACCCTAGCTCCAAGTGGCCTACCCATAGGAACCCTAACTCCAGATCCAGGTGCACTACACTTAGGAACCCTAAATCTAGGCCGAGAAGCCTTACCCATAGGATCCCTAAGCCTAGCTCCAAGTGACCTTCCAATAGGAGCCTTAACCATAGCTCCAATTGCCCTACCCTTAGGAACTCTAACCTTAGGGCAGAAAGCCCTATCCATAGGGACTCTAACCCTAGCTCCAAGTGCCCTACACATAGGAACCCTAACCCTAGCACCAAGTGCCCTTGCCTTAGGAACCCTAACCCTAGGGAGGGAACTCCTACCCATAGGAAGGCTAACCCTAGCTCCAAGTGCCCTACCTATAGGAACCCGAACACTAGCTCCTAGAGCCCAATCCTTAGGAACCCTAACCCTAGAGCAGGAAGCCCTACTCATAGGATCCCTAACCCTACCTCGAAATGCCCTACACTTAGTAACCCTTATCCTAGGGCGGAAGCCCTACCTATCGGAACCCTAACACTAGCTCCAAGCGGCCTACCCTTGGGAACCCTAACCTTAGGGCAGGAAGCCCTACCCATAGGAACCCTAACCCTAGCTCCAAGTGCCCTACCATTAGGAACACTAACCTTAGGGTGAGAACCCCTACCCATGGGAACTCTAACCCTAGGTCCAAGTGCCCTACCCTTAGAAACCCTAACTCTAGTTCCAAGTGCCCTACCCATAGGACCACGAACACTAGCTCCTAGTGCCCTACCCTTAGGAACCCTAACCCTAGGGCAATATGCCCTACCCATAGGAATCCTAACCCTAGCTCCAAGTGACCTACCCATTGGAACCCTAACCCTAGGGTGGGAAGACCTACCAATAGGAACTCTAACCCTAAATCTAAGTGCCCGACTCATAGTAACCTTAACCCTAGCTCCAAGTGCCCTACCTATTTGAACCCTAACCCTAGCTCCAAGTGCCCTACCCTCAGGAACCATAACCCTAGGGCGGGATGCCCTTCCCATAGCAACCCTAACTCTAGCTCTAAGTGTACTACCCTTAGGAATGCTAACCCTAGCTACAAGTGCCCTACCCAGAGGAATCATAACCCAAAGGTGTGGACTCCTATCCATATTAACTCTAACCCTAGTTCCCAGTGCCCTACCCATAGGAACCATAACCCTAGGGAGTGGTACACTACCCATAGGATCCCTAACCCCAGTTCCAAGTGTCCTAACCTTAGAAATCATAACCTTAGGGCAGGGTGCCCTACCCATGGGAACCCTAACCCTAGCTCCAAGTGCCCTACTTATAGGAACCCTGACCCTAGCACCAAACCCCTTACCTTTAGGAAGCCTAACCCTAGGGCGGGGTGCCCTACCCATAGGAACCCTAACCCTAGAGTGGGAAGCCCTACCCATAGGAACCCTAACCCTAGCTCCAAGTGCCGTGCCCTGAGGAATCCTAACCCTTGTTCCAAGCTCCCTACCCATGGGAACCATAATCCCAGGTTGTGGTGCCCTACCCATAGGAACCCAAACCCTAGCTCAGAGTGCCCTGGCCTTAGTAATCCCAACCCTAGGGCGGGAAGCCCTACCCATGGGAACCCTAACCCTAGCTCCAAGTGCCCTACTCATAGGAACCCTAACCCTAGCTCCAAATACCCTACCCTTAAGAACCTTTACCCTATGTGGGAAGCCCTACCCATAGGAATCCTAACCGTGGCCCAAGTGCCCTGTCCTTAGGAGCCCTAACCCAAGGGCGGAAAGCCCTACCCGTAAGAACCCTACCCTAGCTCCAAGTGCCTTACCCAAAGGAACCCTAACCTTAGGGCGCAGCGCCCTATCCATAGGAACCCTAAAACAAGGGTGGGGTGCCCTACCCATAGGAACCCTAACCCTAGTTTCAAGTTCCCTACCCCTAGGAGCCCTAACCCAAGGGCGGAAAACCCTATTTATAGGAACCCTAACCCTAGCTTCAAGTGGCCTACCCATAGGATCCCTAACCCCAGCTCCAAGTGTTCTACCCTTCAGAACCCTAACCCTAGGGCAGGAAGCCCTACCCATAGGAACCCTAACCCTGGCTCCAAGTGCCCTACCCTTATTAACCCTAACCCTAGGGCATGAAGCTGTATCCATAGGAACCCTACCCGAGCTCCAAGTGCCCTACCCTTAGTAACCCTCACCGTAGGGCGAGAAGCCCTACCCATAGCTACCCTAACCCTAGCTCCAAGTGCCCTACCCTTAGGAACCCTAACCCTATGGTGCGAAGCCCTACCCACAGGAACACTAACCTTAGCTCAAAGAGCCCTACCCTTAGTTACCCTTATCCTATGGCGGGGTTCCCTACCCATAGGAACCCTAACCCTAGCTCTAAATGTCCTACCCGTATTAACCCTAACCCCAGGGCGGGAAGCCCTACCCATAGGAACCCTAACCCTAGCTCCAAGTGCCCTACCCTTAGAAACCCTAATCCTAGCTTCAAGTGCCCTAACTTTAGGAACCCTAGCCCTAGGGCTGGAAGCCCTACCCATAGGAACCCTAACCCTAGCTCTAAATGTCCTACCCGTATTAACCCTAACCCCAAGGCGGGAAGCCCTACCCATAGGAACCCTAACCCTAGCTCTAAATGTCCTACCCGTATTAACCCTAACCCCAGGGTGGGAAGCCCTACCCATAGGAACCCTAACCCTAGCTCCAAGTGCCCTACCCTTAGGAACCCTAACCCTAGGGTGGGAAGCCCTACCTATAGGAACCTTAACCTTAGGTCCAAGTACTTTTATTTTAGTAATTTAGGACAAATCCTAGAAGTTTCTGAGCACACTCAATAGAGAAGATAATTAACCATTAGAACATCTTGCCAAGGGATGTTGTGGATTGTCTATCAATGGATGCCTTTAAATAGGGTTTGATATAGATTTGGCAGAATTTTAAAGGATTAGAAGCATTGGACTCTACAACCTATCCAAACCTCATGAAATTGGCTCTGAAATTTTTTGTACATAAATATTTTTGCCCTATTCTGGCACAAAAACATTTTTAAATTTTTGATGAGATTAAAGTTATATATATTTGACATCAAGTAGTTTTGACCAAGAAGAATCCAGGCCCTGATTCTATAAAGCACTTAAGTACAAGCTTAACGTTAAGCATGATAGAACTATTAACTACTAACTCAGCTACATTAGCCCATAACACTATCCTTTCCTTTTGAGGAGAAGGGTAGTCTAGGGGTTAGGGTACTAGTTTAAGACGAAGCAGACTTGGGTTAAATACTCTGTTCCATCACAGATTTCCTCTGGGAGAAGTCTCTTAGTCTCTCTGTGCCTCAGTTCCCCATCTGTAAAATGGGGCTACTTCCCTATCTCACAGAGATGTTGTGGGGTTAGATCTAGTTGTGGGGCTAAATCTAGTAAACAGTGTGAGGTGCTCAGATTCTCTGGTAACAGGGGGCCACGAAAGTACCTAAGCTATATAGATTCCTTAGTAAGACAAACTCTGAAGTTAATGGGAGTTTCCCTGATTATGGATTTCAGGATTTGGTACTTAAAAATGGGGACAGATCCTCATTTGGTGTATGTTGTCATAGGTCCATTGACTTCAATTAGTCTATGACAATTTACACCAGCTGAGGATCTGTCCTATGATATCCTGACAGACTTCTAGAATGCATCATTATAATACGAAAAACGACTCCACACGAAAAGAGGATATTTCACATAGTAATTGTACATTCATGAACAAAGAAACAGGTGGTTACTGGAAAACTCTGAAAGATTATAGTGGTTGCAGGATTTCATACGTTATTAAATGTACATTTAACATGGATCTTAATTTTCCTCATGTAGCCTGATCTATAGATTATGAATAAAAAATCCCAGTTATCACTTTGAGGGTTGGCCCAGTATTATTAAAATTATTATATAGTTGGGAACCCCAATGTGCACAATTGCAACATTCACACTATAGGAACTATTTTAGATTTACAAATAAATTGATTAATACATTTAGCAAAGTCACACACACTCTACCTCAGTAAGGTAGATAGAGATAATAGAGAAGTACATCTGAATATCCACACTCATGCCATCCCTCGCAGAACAACCTGAAATGTTATCCGCTATCTTCCTCATCACCATCACCTTCCTCATCTTCCCCACTGGCCATCATTCTGACCCCTTCCAAGGGCTACATCTCTCTCCCTACCACCCTGGGATGCCACTTTTATAATATGTTACACTGACATTACCATGCCTCATGCATATTCAATAAGGGTTTCTCCACTCTTCCTTATATGCATTTCCTCCCCTTACCAATGTTAAGATTTCTTTCTTCTATAGGTTAGTGTATTTATGATTTTGCCCCATTATATATGTCAATTCGTTGCCATGGTATTCTTGCGGTTGGATGCTCTGTCCAAAACCTTCCAGAAGCTGGTGTCAGTTCATGTTCTGTGATTGGCTGATGTCATTATGGACAAAATTGCCCCCCTACGCTCTACTTCCAGTTTCCCCAAAACCCATGAGTTACCTAAGTTTATCTGTGCCAGTATTCGCAGGCCTCAAGCCTCATGCTAACTGCTGAAGCCAATGTCTTAGAGGACACAAGCCTCTAGTTTCCTTGCATTACTGCTGAATATAATAAAGCCGAACGTAATGCAAAGCAGTGAATAGAACAGAGGTAAGCTGGCCCACTGGGCCACACTCACCATTAAACATTGGTGAAAAACTACCATAGGCATCCTGTCAAGACCAGGAAACTGGGATTATGGCAGTTGCTTTTTTTTTTTCCCCCAAAAGCAAAATAGTTCATGGATTATGCAGATACCCCATCTATAAAAAACTCCTTCGTCCTGGGTGGCAGATCTCTCTTTTTATAGAACTGTTAAGAAAAGAAAGAAAGACAGACAGACTTCAGCTGAGCTGAAGGACAAGGCTGGCTATTGGGACTTGTAGCCCATTTGCATCATATTAAGTTGTTACATCCCTATGTACACAAGACACTGGAAGGGAGGAGGGGAGAAGCAAGTGGAGAGTTAGGAATTGTTAGCCAAGTTATAGATGCTGCATGTTCACCATCAATAAAATCCATTTCTTCCTGCACCTTTTCCCTCGTTGACTTCAACAGAGAGATGTGCTTTAAAGAGGGGAAAGCACAACACATTTATTAGCTAGAGGCACAGTGCGATTTCAATGAGATTAGGAATTCAATGGGAGTTTGGGGAGTTACCCAAAAACTCTAGATTGCCCTTTGAACTCTATCTGACCCATGATAAGACCAAGGGTAAAATATATAAAAACATCAAAGTGGACTTAATTGCCCAAGTCACATTTTGAAAAGTGATTTAGGCATTTGGGAGCCAAGTCTCAATGAAAGTCAATGGGACTTAGGAACCTAAGTCAGCTCTGAATATGAGACTTGGTCTCCTAAGTAATTTTGGCACTTGTGAAAACTTTATCCCATGGTGGGCTATAGAAAATAAGCTGATAATCTCATTCAGTGTCCTTACGGATAAACAGCCACACCAAAATTGTGAAACAATTAAAGAGATAGTCCCTCCTGTACAGAGTGAAGGCACATTGGTGGGACAGTATGGAGAAGCCTGCATTATTGCCGTACATATCGTGTAAAAAGAATGACTCCACCACTGTCACTCCAGTGCCTTTCATGAGCCCTAAATTAAGTTAAGAAAATAAAGTCATATGTTTTATATCTAAAAATCCTGCTGAGAAGTAATTCCTAGATGTTAGAAGGTTAGTACAAGTTACATATTTCATCATTGTTTCCAGCTAAAATTATATGAAAAATAAAAAAGTCTACCTTGTATAATATCTATGACCCAGATGCTGCAACCTTTCCTCTCACAAACTAGCACCTTACTCCATGAGGACGACAGTGGAAAGCACTACTTGATGAGCAAGGTATTACTCAGAAAGAAGGTGGAAAAATCTGATCCTAAATTTACACAGAGAAGGACCCTCAATTTCTATTCAGAATTGTCAGAAAAGCCTACATGTTTCTTCTAGACTATAACTTAATGGTCAGCTGACAGTTGTTATCAATTAATTTGTCTTAGCTCCTGGCAGTTTTTATATATTAATTTAATGGTGTCAATTCCATAGAGCGATGGCCCATGCATGATTCAGCTTTTAAAATTAGATTCTTTCAAAATGTGTTAGCAATACCTGTCACTTTTTAAACTTACATTCTACTGTCCAGGGGGATTCACATATAATATTGATTTATTCAAACATTCGCTGCTGTGACTTATTCCCACAGGTGTCCTAGAGCCATAAACAGTAGAACACTTCATCGACACCTAACACAGTTGCTTCATAAAGTCTGCCTTCCAATCCTGTTCAGCCGGAATTATAGAGCTCAGGTAGGCTTGCATGGAAAATGTCATCTTTATTTATTTTTAAGCATTTTTAATTAAACATTAGGGTGTGAAAAATGTCAAAGCCACTTTTCCATAAATTTCTGGGAACAGGTGTGGTTAAACTGACGATATATTTATTTAACCATCAGTGCAGCCTCAGAGTTGCAGCAGGAGGCAACACACAGGGTTCATGCTAAATATGGATGCATCACTGTCACATTTCTCACGGATGCTTCTACCAGTCTCTGTCTGCTATGTAAGAACACAAAGAGCAAGAAATAAAGAAATTGGGGATCAGCAGTTGGAGTTGACTGGGTCACAGTCATTTTTCTGTGGGTGGTGCCATTTTTGTTTTCCAAAATCTAAGCTTTCATGGAAATCAATTTAGTTTCTCGCTTCTATGGTTTCATGTAGTGAACCAAATGCAAATTGATGCAGCTATGACTGCTTGAGTCTGCTGGCAACCTGAAACAATAGTTCCGAAATGTCTGAACTGGCCCATCCATCACAAGGAGGAGTTAACGCTAAAGCCCAAGATGGAAATTTAAGTGTCAGTGTTAATTAATTCATAGTAGTTCAGGGAAATAAGTAGGACAATAGAATGAGAATGTGGAGTTTCATTCAGACTCACAAGTGGGCAGAGCTTGATAGTGTTTCACAGACCCAGTAATTATTTAACTTGCATAGGTAACAAGAATATTTCATTAGCAATAAGTGATGAAGCAGGCAGGCAGAGTTGTAGCATAGAAATCCTTACTATGTATGCTTAGAGGACAGTGTTACATGCAGAAAGCCTATATTTGTCTGGTAACAAGCTGGCCTCCACTTTGTAGTCTTGTCACACTAAGCTGGGTCCCTCCTGAAACCTGACACTTTTTCTCCAGTTTCACTAGTAATGCTACAAAGAAGTAGTAAATATATGAAGTGATCAAGTGATTCAGGTGCTCTTATATTTTCTCTAACAAAAACTTGCATTGTATCCAGGCTACCTCAGTCACTTAAAAACATCTAGAGCTGTAACATTTTTACCTTAACTGAACAATGAGACCTAAATTACTGTAGAATTCTTGATAGTGTTAGCTCTATTTCAAATAAGTCTATCATAATTAATGTCAGTGCCATAAATGCCAAAGTCATTAATAGTGATTAGCGGCTGATTGTTTTGCCCATCGTGTTCATTCTGTTAACATGCAAAAAAAAACTTGCCTTATGAAAGCACGTTTTTAAATCTCCACCATTAGTCTGTAAATCCATATATTGTATTTTTCTAGGATCAGGGAGTCTGTGAAAAGCACTGTGCCGTTCTCATACAAACAAACAAACAGGGTGTCATTATATCATTGAAGCAGATTATCAATTAAAAAGATGGAAGGACTCTATTGACTCCAGATTTAATGCCTTGAATTTGGCTATAATCCTAATAAAAAAAGCTGATGATGGATATCTCCATGGAACTAATCTGGGTGCCATCCTCCTGCTGTTCCATCCTCTTTCCACGAATACAGGAAACAAACATACTTGGAGATGGATCAGACAACAGGGGAGATTTTCAAAAGTGCAAACTTAGAGGTCAGTGGGACTTGTGCTATTAACCTCTTGGGTGCTTCTGAAATCTGCCCCAGACACTCTATTCAGACCAAGTTCTGTTCCTACACAGGATACAGACTCCTACCTACAGGTGGCAGGAAGTTACCGTTGTTCATCCTGACAGAAGCAATGGTAATTGAAAGATATGAATGCATTTTAAAAGTCTGATTTAGGACTAAATCCAGCATTCTGGTGTGCTGGAAGGTGATATGTAGAGGACATAAGATGCCTTCTTCCTATTTCCATTGGGAAAAATACCAGTACCAAAATTTTACTGCAAATTTATTGATGAACAAGTCTAAGGTTGGCTTACAAACTCTTCTGCCAGGAATGTAGTTCGTCCGCTCCTTCAGGCTGCAGGGTCTGCGGAACTGGCAGAAGTTTTGACTCTGAAAAGGATTTCCCTTTTGTCTTGGTAAATTGCAAGGTAGGCAAGAGGGTCAATAGCAGTGACCGAAACCCAGAGCTCATGTCTGCACAGCACAGCACAGCACAGCCTTTTAGAAATGATCTCTCTCTTACCCAGCAGTTGCTACTTTACTACTTCCCCACCCCCAAAACTGGGTAACCAACTCAGGAGGAGAAACCAACAAAGAACACTGTTTGCTGAGAGAATTACTCAGGCTACGTCCAGACTACCCGCAGTATCGGCGGGTTAAAATCGATTGCTCGGGGATCGATATATCGCGTCTCATCTAGACGCGATATATCGATCCCCGAGCGCGCTTATATAGATTCCGGAACTCCATCAATCCCAACGGAGTTGCGGAATCGACAGGGAGAGCCGCGAACATCGATCCCGCGCGGTGAGGACGGGTGAGTAATCCGATCTTAGATATTCGACTTCAGCTACGTTATTCACGTAGCTGAAGTTGCGTATCTAAGATTGATTTCCCCCCGTAGTGTGGACCAGCCCTCAGTCTCAATACCGAAGACCAAGGTCTTCGGGCTTAATTCACCCCTGCTCATTTAGATAGGTACAAATTGCTCTCACTGTGCACCAGCAAAGAAGCTGCTTACCAGGGGAGCCTTACACCTGGAGGCTGCTAAGGAGGGTAGCTTTAAGCTGTAGCAAGGGAGGCAGAGACTGCCCTTGATAGATTCCCTACCCCAACAAGCACCACCCACTTCTGGAGCTACACTAGCTTGCTACAGACCTCAGACAGTAGATCCTGGGTTGCAGATGCCTCCCAATTCCCCTGCCCACTGACTTTCTGCAGCTTGAGGACACTATGCTCTGTGTTTACAGCAGAAGAAGCCAGTCGGGAATATCACAGGTTAAATGGAGTCTTTCTAGCCTTATTATAACAGTTGTTCCAAACACTGTTTGCACAGGAGTGCTTGGATAACTGATTTTTCAGTTTGCTGCCAATTCTGCAAAGGTGAAAAAAAGAACTGTTTAGCTCAAAACCAAGAATGAAATGGTTGGCAAATCAAAAAGTCAGAAACAAATTTCAGGTCAAGCCAAATGTTTCATTTGACCCTGCTCCTCTCACAAACATGCACATTTCATTTTGACTGGGCTTTTTCTTTGTGTTAATTGTATAAATAAAATTGAAAAAATGTCAAAATGAAAAGACCTTTCAAATCAAAACATTGTGTTTCCAAAAATGAAAAACTAAGCCATTGTGAGTTTTTTTCAGAATTTAAGGGAGTCTTCCCCCCCTACACACACACACACCCAACCAAAACAAACTGGCAAATCTGACATGAATTCACAAAATGTTTGTTGACCCAAATCTGTATGTTTTGCTGAAAAAAAGGGGTTTTGGTTGAAAAATTTCACCCTGCTGTTTTAAGAGCTAACCTGATGCATGTGTTGTAAAGGACAACAAGCACTGCCATTTTTACTGGGGAATTAAAATACGGTCAACATAAACATGAATCACATCTTGCTTACTCTTGGATTCAGTTTCCTCTAGGTTGGCATATGTACAAATCTGCATATAAGCAGGTTTTTATCCTACCTGTGATATCACACTTACACATGGATATTGTGCACAGAATAAGATCTGAAATGTCTGTACCCACAAGAGTTAACAATATTTGAGCTTATGTACCCTAGCAGGGCACAACTGAATGAGGAAACATATTCTAAGCTTGCCTTTCCACTATCCTCCTTGGCTCCTAAATAACAACTTCACCTTGGCGACTTGGATTTTTCAGCTTGGAAAAGAAGTGATTAAGAGGAGATATGATAGGAGTCTATAAAAATCTTGACTGAGGTGGAGAAAGTGAATTAAGGAAATGTTATTTACTCCTTCACATAACACGAGAATTAGGGGTCACACAATGAAATTTATAGGCAGCAGTCTTAAAAACAAACAGAAGGAAGTATTTCGTCACAGAATACACAGTCAACCTGTGGAACTCGTTGCCAGGGAATGTTGAGAAGGCCAAAACTACCACAGAGTTCAAAAAAGAACTAGATAAGTTCATGAAGGATAGGTCCATCACTGGCTATTAGCCAAGATGGGCAGGGATGGTGTCCCTAGCCTCTGTTTGCCAAAAGCTGGGAGTGCAATGATTGTCTGTTCTGTTCTTTCCCTCTGAAGTACCTGGCATTGACCACTATTGGAAGACAGGACACTGGGCTTGATGAACTATTGGTCTGACCAGTATGGCCATTCTTATGTGTAACAAAGGAAGTGCAAAGTAATTATATATATATATATATATATATATATATATATACACGCTCATTTTTACCCATTTTTCCTTTTAATAAAGAGCATATATATAATCTACTGAATCACAAATTATAGACAAAGCATGGAGTCTTCCATTCCGGTAGCTGTATTATGTAATTTTGTATCTATAGGGAGTCCTCTAAAGTTAGGAGCCTGATACCCAGTAAATTATAGCTCAGCAATCTTAGCTGTAAAGAGGGAATAAATATCTGCTGGTGTATGAACACATTTCAGCATGAAAAAGAAAGGCAGAGCATCCACATTCAGTCTATTACTCAATTTAGCTTCTATAGAATACAGCATAAAAAGAAGTAGCTCCATGAAGAATTTTTGCAACAGGGAACAAGTTGCAGTACAAGACCTTTCATTACCATATAGCCAGGGGTCATTAACACAGAAGTCTCAGGCTAGTGCATTAATTTCCCCAGTTAAGAGTGAACCATGTACAAAAATAAGCTTTTCATTTACATTTTAACTATTTTGAAGTCTGTATTTATTATTATTCCAGCAGATTACAACAGGCCTTTTATCTCTCCTGCACTCTGACAGGCTGTCGGTGTTAACATGGAAGGATGTTGAACTAGTTCTTTGACACTATTCAAGCTTGGAATTCCCTGAGCAGAACAAACCTTAAGCAGTATTCCTCTCATAAAAACCTAATACCAATATACAGAGCTACAGGTGTGCACAGAACTTTGCAGTCATGGCGCTACAAATTATGGTTACGGTACTTGTATTGGCAAAAGGTGCCTATGTTCTTATGCACTTTATTAAAAGGAAAAATGGGTAAACAATGAGGTGGCAAAATTTGAAAATGATACAAAAACTAATCAAGACTGTGAAGAGTTACAAAGGGATCTCACAAAACTGGGTGACTGGGCAACAAAATGACAGATGAAATTCAATGCTGATAAATGCAAAGTAGTGCACGTTGGAAAACAAAATCCCAATGATACATATAAGGTGATGGGGTCTAAATTAACTCAGTAAAGAGATCTTGGCATCATTGTGGATAGTTCTCTGAAAACATCTACTCAGTGTGCAGTGGCAGTCAAAAAAGCTGTTGGGACTCAATAGAAAAGGGATAGATAATCCAGAAAATTTCATATTGCCTCTATATAAATCCAAGGTACGGCTACATCTTGAATACCAGATGCTAATCTGGTTGCCCCATCTTAAATAAGATATATTGGAATTGGAAAAAAAAGTACAAAAAAAGGGCAACAAAAATGATTAGGGGTATGGAACAGCTTCCATATGTGGAGACCAAGACTTTTCAGCTTCAAAAAGAGAAGACTAAGGGGAGATATGATAGATGTCTATAAAATCATGACTGGTGTGGAGAAAGAGTAAATAACACTTTCTTAATTCATTTTCTCATAACACAAGAACTAGGGGTCACCCAATGAAATTAATGGGGAGCAGGTTTTAAACAAACAAAAGGAAGTATTTCTTCACACAACACACAGTCAACCTATGGAACTTGTTTCCAGGGAATGTTGTGAAGGCCAAAACGACCACAGGGTTCAAAGAAGAACTAGATAAACTCATGCAGGGTAGATCCATCAATGCCTATTAGCCAGGATGGGCAGCTATGAAAAACAAGGTTCTGAAGTGTCCCTGGTCTGTTTGCCAGAAGCTGGGAATGGGCGACAAGGAATGGATCACTTAGAGTCATAGAATATCAGGGTTGGAAGGGACCTCAGGAGGTCATCTAGTCCAATCCCCTGCTCAAAGCAGGACCAATCCCCAACTATATTATATATATCCCCAAGTACATACTTGATGATTATCTGTTTTGTTTATTCCCTCTGGGGCACCTGGCATTGACCACTGTCAGAAGACAAGATACTGGGCTAGATGAACCTTTGGTCTGACCCAGTATGGCCATTCTTACGTAAAAATCTTGCTCACATCTGACCCATATGAACATGGCTTACATAGCTCTCCATATGAAGACACTTCTTTCTCTTTATCAATAACTCTCTTCACCTGCACTCTGCTCAGTGCTCCATTTCCACCAAAATGTCTTCTAACATTTCAAATATATATGCAGGTTCTAGCAGTCTCCATTTAAAAAAAATATATAGCCAGAGAAAATTTTCCCATTTCCCCCATAATGTGGAATTTTCCCCAAAATTACATGAGTCTGAGATGTAAAATAATCAGGATTGAATCCTGCCTCCATGGTAGATTTAAGGTCTGATATCTTACAACCTGTGAAATATTCCAGTGGTGTATCAAACCCATTGCAAAGACGAGATTTATCCAGCTTTTCAATGGATTCACTCAAAATTTGCCTCTATTCTTGGAAAGTTCAAAGGTATCAGATTTAAAATTATAACATCATTAGGTATGGAACAGTTATTTTAGGTGAAAAGATGGGGCAATATGGAATGTACCAAGGGCCCACTGTTGACTCCAATCAGTATTTTTTTGTCAGGATAACAATTGGACTTCACCTTGTGCCTACACTGTAATATGCGATACAGTCATATGACATTCCAAAGTATTAAATCTAACAATATGAATTAAATTGAATTAATTGGAGTGGACTGGAAGGAACATTGGAATAATCAATTTTTAAAAAGCTGCATTCACTAATGTGAAAAAATAAAAGTTCACATGCCAGGATGCGTAACTGTAGAATATGAGACTACGAAAATCATCAGGTTATGTAGTTTCCAGCCAACTCCTATGGATAATATTAGGTTCACTTATGGGTTTTACATTTAGTTAAAAAAATAAAGATTTGGTACAATTTGAAAATACCACATAAAGTTGGTGAGTGAGAGGTAAGGGTGAAAGCTTCACCTGTGGAGAGCAAAACTAAGTAGTTTAATTTGTTGAGAAGAACTCCTTTGTCAGTAGTTGCAGCAGAAAACTGGGATTCAAGGTGTCTTAGTTGTTCTGTTCTATAGATTTTTGCTTTGACTTCAGTCTAGTCACTTAATCTCTCTCGGCCTCAGTGTCATCATCAATACATTAAATTTTACCACCAATTTCACAACACTGTTGCTCCCCTCAAATTGTGGTCTAATCCAAAGCCCACTGAAGCCTGTGCAAAGATTCCCACTGATTTCAGTGCTCTTTAGATTAGGGGTGTGGGTGAAGGCACAGAGGGCACCACCAGCTGGGCAAAGCAATGCAGACATGGGGGCCTCTCAATGAGAAGGAAACATCTTTTCTCAGTGGAAACCCAGGGTTTGGGGCATTGGAGCCCATGTCTTCTCATTTTAACATGTCCACTCACATACCCACTCACACACACACACACCCCTTTTGCCCTGGTGTATGTGGGAGCAGAAGGGTTGTTTTGCAGAAGCTGCATCAGATAAGTTTCAGATATTTCTGGGGCCTCCGTCTCTGTCCTCTGAAGGAGTCCCTTAATGGCCATGGGAGACTTCCCATTGATTTCAGGGAGCACTGGAACAAGCATTGTATCATCAAAAGCCGTTACTATAACAATGAGAGGACTGGATGCAACAGACACAAAGAAGAGGGAACATTTTTTTAAAGTATACCGGGACTCATGAAGGTGCAAGAAGGCCTACAAATCAAGCTGGTTTGTCAGGGAAAGTAGTGAGAAAAGACTTTTTATTTTTACCTAGGAGAAGTTGTGTTGAAATAACTGCCTTCAAATACCAAAAATCTGCAGAGCTAATCAAACCAATCTTTTCAAGCTACCCATCTTCGAAGAAACTTCCTAAGTATGTGAAATCCTCCAGAGGAAAATCCCACTACCATTTACTGTTCTTCAGAAATATCCATTCAGAGATGAGATACTTAATCAAGCCAGGTCCTACTACCTGCAGAGAAAAATCAGTAGGGTGAGCCAGTCAGACTTTCCATGAGAACCAGTATGGAATCCTCCCACAAATCACCACGCAGCATTTGGATATCAAACCTTTTGGGGAATGTAAATGTAGGCATTGCCATTTCTCTCATACTGTAGATTAAGGGATGGCCCAAGACTCTGATCACCGCCATATTTACACACACACACGTCCAAGTGTTAGTTCACCAATACCCAAAGCCATGACTACTACTTTAACCACAGTTTTGGAAAATCATTGACTTTCCAATGTCTGCATGTATTTCCTGTGATCTCATCTAATTCATCAGACTGCCATAACTTAGGCACCTAAATAAAAGTAGCCTGCTTGTCAAAGGTGCTGTGCAACTATAACGCCCACTAAAATAAACTTTTGGGGGAGAGGAAGGGAACATAACTATGGTTCATGATGCCCTGTCAAAATGAAACAACCATCTGCAACCTGATCAGATAATTATTTGTAGGTGATTTTATCACATTTAAATAATTTTTATTTAGATTTTCTTTGAGAGACAAATTTCAGTGGCATTTTGAATGTGTTGCACAATCAAGTGGGTTAGCAAAATAAAGACAGATGGCAACAGATTAACCCAAATGTTTCTTTATGGGAACAGAGCCATTAAAGACCTCCAGCACATTGTCTCTAAGATCATACCTAGCTTAATTTCTCCATAACTCACATGCCATCTAGGGACCTACCAAGGATTTGCAACTTATCATTTATTAACAATGCATAAATCAGGCATTACAGTGAACTCACTTATTAGAATCTTCCTGCTCTTTATCACACTGTAATGAATTTAGGGGTTGGAGGGAACAATCAACTTATTGCTGAAGGGTTTGATCCTGAATGGTGCTGAGCAACTGTTAGGAGCTACTATTAACTCACACGAGCCAATGAAGTCAGTGGAAATTGAGGGTTTGCATCATCTTACAGGATAATGCAATATTTTCAACAGTTCTAACCTTAATAAAGCAAAACAGCCCTATAAGTGTTCACCTTTCCCTGCTTCTGCCTAGTATCTACTGGTTCACAGACATACAAGCTTTGTAAGACTGGCCTCAGGAAAGATTGCTTACCCACCAGCCTATTCATGGGTAATGTAAAAATGATCTAAGGCCTCTATTCTTCATGAAGATACCAAAAGTGGTACTTGCAGGGAGGACATTCCTGCGCCAGCCAATCAGCATGCCCAATGTGAGCGTCGTGATGGCTGGAAGAATTGCTGTTGGGAACTGTACTTCCATTGGGAGCACATAAAACAGCGTTGCACTGCAGTTTGGTGGGACAGAACAAGCAAGAGTAGTACCTGGGTAGTACCTTATTTATAGGTGTATGCACAGCTGCATGCTCAGGAAGAAATGAAGTTTCCCAAATTAGTTAAGCCCATCACCTGGAAGGCCAAAATTAAATAGCAGCTATCCAAGTAAAGTGTTTGGGAACAGGAACTCCTAATGTAATTCGGTGAAAACAGATTCACAGAACAATGACAGTACACCTAGATTTTCCCAGTGCCATCCCATCAGCACTATTATCATTTGTATTACCGTAGTGCCATGGGCTAGGCACTGTACACACACACACACACACACACACACACACACACAGTCACTGCCCCAAAGAGCTTACAATCTAAGTCAGACCTATGAGGGACTGCTGGGCTTTGGGATGTAAAACCTTGTCCACTGAACTGAGACCACTGAATTCATTTCCTATAAGACAAAAAGCCATCAGATGACGGTACCTTGTAGCGGCTCATTAGAGACCGGGGCTGGATTTGAACCTAGAGATGAAAGGTTTCATTTGTACATTACCAAGCTTCTAAGTCAGCCCGACCCCCTCACCCCATTAGTATAAATCGTAACTCCGTATCACCACATTGCAAATTCTGTCATCCTGGCTACAGTCAGGCAGGAAACACAAAAGGCAACTGCCAGTAAGTGCAATTTCTAGAACCCTAAGTCCTGTTGGCACCTTCTGGAAACAGACCTTTATAAAAAAAAATATATTGAAAAAGGTATGAAGATTACACTTGGCTCTCTACAACAATTTCACCTTAAGCCCATAAACACTCTGGGACAGGGCCCATTTTGTTGTTCTGTGTTTGTACAGTGCCTAGCACAATGGGATCCTTGTCCATGCATAATAAATGCACGCCGGCTTCACAGTAACCCACTTACATTCCCGCTATACCCTCATTGGCCTGCTTTTCCCCTTGCTTTCCCACAAAGACTGTATTCTAGCTACGGGATTTGTTGTAAGTGATGCAAACCTCGGCTGATGGTGCTACTGCATCAGCCTTCAGTTCTTTTAAAAAAGCATTCATTCATTTTAACAGCACATCTGCACACAGCATCCTCTTCAAAGTTCCTTCATCAAAATGCCTCTTGCTATGTTCAGGCTGCATCTAATCCTTTCATTTGACTCTCCTTTTTAACTAGTGAGCATCCCCGAGACACTAATATGAAGTTTTATGGGGAAAGTAGCCTTTTGTCAAAACTGGTACAAAACAATGAAATTAAAAATCCCAACATTTCAATTTGTTTTGCATTTCACTAGGATTATTCTGTAAATGTCTCCATTCCAACCACGGGGTGCTATTTGAACACATTTCTTCAGAGGGTGCTAATTCAACAGGCACTCTTGTTAGCAGGTATACCCAGTTTGGCCATCTCTGCTATAGATGACTGCTCTAAATTCATCACTCTCCGTTACAGTTATGGTATAAATCTACTCCTGTATTAAGGATTTGCTACTAAAAAATTAAGAAGTCTTATTCCTCTTTTCTGTCATATGACTGAGCACTGGGATCCATTAGCCTAGATAATTAACATCTCAGTATAAATCTTATATTTTGTCAATTCGTTTGATTCGTTCTCCGGTGCTCATTATCTCATGATGCAGGAATTTCAAAGTAAAATGTCAATTAAACAGTATTTTTTAAAAAGTTATGAAAAAGAGTAAAGATCCAAAAAGACATTGGAATTACATCTATTTTTTCTTACAGAACTATTTTAAAGCCTCTGAGCCTTTGGGGGCATGCAAACTTTAATAAGGAACAACAACTGTGCAGCTGTTATATGCAACACACAAAATGTTTTCCTTTGACAAGATTAATGCTATGGTTGAGACTTTCATATAACAACTATAAAGTTTATAGCATGGTTTTTGGGCCAAGATAAAGTGTAGAACAGCTTAATATCTGAAACATTCCCTACCTGGCACTGTGACCACAATCCTGCTAGATGAATTTTCCACTATCCTTGACATCAATGGAAATGGAGGGCACACAGCAGCTCTCCCAAGTTGCTCAGAATCTTGCAGGATCAGGATCCATACCCTGCAATTGCAAAGTTACACATCCATTTATAACTACCCTGACCTTATGCTGTGGCATCACAAGCTGCTTTACCATTAAATCTGTAATTTAAACTATTTTGCAATTAATAATTAGATCAAATCAATCTGAAGTCACTGAAAACAAATGTGTTTTAAGATTAATCTTAAGTGAGGGGGAATCTCTGGTGGCAATATGGAAGATGATAATGGTTAAAACAGAGACCAACAGAGTGACACCTGTCAGTCCTGAAGATCCAAAGAAATTTATTTTGTTTGGCCTCAGTTTAGGGACAGAGTCCAAACTATCAAGGCATGTAAACATATGAATAGTCCCATTGACTTAAACGGACTCCTGATAAATTTAAAATGAACCATATGTGTAAGGGGGTTCTCGGAGATGAGCCCAAACTAAAGCTTAGATCTCAGCACCTCCAAAGTCTGGAGAAGTTCATATGAAATTTCAGATTCAAACTTTGTGGCTTGAACCTATCTCAAGGAGAAATTTAAAGTTGCTTTATTTACCATGTGCAGCTCAGCTTTGACTCCTCAAACATTATTCTTGATCACTGCATTATACAAAACACTTCATAAAGCTTCATAATCCCCTTAAAGCAGTCCATACTCATTTAAATATTAAAAATCACTATTGTTTCCATTATCCTTTTAATTGGGTGATAGCATGACTAATAGACAATGTCAGAATCAATTATTTAATCACACACAATCATCTTATTTTTCATTTTGTCCCTGTCAGGTATTTCAAATCTATTTCAGATTTTATACTATTAATTTCATGAATTGTACAATATTTCATTTGCATGTTATTTATCAACTAACAAAACAATAAAACACAAACTATTAGTGTAATATACCTTAAGAGTGAAATGCACAACAATTGCATGATGGACACTTGATGCTGGAAATATTTAGGGTCAGATTATTGCAATCCCTTTTTGTGGGTGTGTAAATGGAGGGACATGGTGCAAAGAGCCCTTTCCATATCACTTGGGTCCATTGTGCAGGAGCCAGCCCTGAAATGGCTGGATATCCCAGGCATATTTTCATCTTATCTCTGTAAAGGAAGAGGAATAAGGGTGGAGCAATGGCTAGGGCCTTGATTCAGCAAAGCAATTAAAAATCTGCTTAACTTTAAGTACATGCTTAAGTTCTATTGAAGTCAGTTGAACTTAATCACCTGCTGAAAAGTGATGCAGGCATTTAAGTATTTTCTTGAGTTAGGGCCCCAGTGATGTAATGATTAAAAAGGTATCATAGCTCCCCTGCTTCCTCAGTATTGCAGCATTGTGTCCCAAGGCACAATCTAGGCTTTCTTTGTTTACAGATTTCATTATACAACTGACTAGATGAGCATCATAAAGCAATCATCAGCATAAGAAGGGGTCATGCGCTGTAGCAGGCAGAATTGCTAAAAGCTAGAGCAACAGTTACACAGGTACTTCCCAAGCAATTCTGAAGTCAGATAAAAGACTAGAAATAGCTCATGAGATCAAATTTCTTGTCTGTCCCTGTTTCTGGAGAATCTCAACCCACCCTAACTTTTTCCCTTTTGGTATCAACTTGTATGTTGTTTTCCACATGGTAAAATTTGCATGGATTGTAATTTATGCAAAGGAAGCAGTTTAAGTAGAGGCCTTCCACAGATGCTATACTAAGTCTATAGAGGACTTGTTCTTCAGATACTCAGCTTTTAGAAAAAGACTCCAACATTTAATATATAGAATCAAGTTTCAGGCAGTTGAATACAGTCTAGAACAGTGGTTTTCAACCTGTGGTCCGCAGACTATGTCTAAGATTTCCAAAGAGGTCCGCATCTCCATTTGAAATTTTTTAGGGGTCCGAAAATGGGCGGGAAAAAGTTGAAAATCACTGGTTTAAAAAAAGGAATATTTTTCATAATAGGAGTGAAAATAAGTTGCATACAATTGAAATTGTAAAGCCATTAAAGAAAGCAGTGGTTATTAATGGCTGTATAATACAGTCATTTAAAAAAATCACTTGTAATTGTCTGAGCTGTAAAATTCAAATCAAGCTACAGAGTAGTCAGGAGAAGTCAATTCTCTCCTAAATCAAAAAACTGCCACCTACAAAACAGCTATTAGACCACCTCAGATGTGTGGAATTGGAACATTTAAAACGAAGTGAGGGATGGGGCCCGGGACCGATAGCCTGTCTTTCAGCAGTCTTATCTCACAGATGAGGGGAAATATAATTTCCCAAAGAGCGATAAGAGGCTAAGCGTGATTAGAACTACCAGTTCATAGGAAATACAGGAAAAGCACAAGGCTAAAAATTAATGGATTGTTTAGCTGTAGCTACCACTTAACAAAAGGAGGTTTTAAATGCTGATTGGATTATGGAAACTTAAAAACACATTTCCAGAAGAGGCAGTGTTCTTTGTTGCAGCACAACATGGAGCATTTAGTTTATTTTTGCTGGCCTTTGTAAAGTTTAATGAGAGAATAGCTTGGTGGAGTAATACTGCTGATCGTACTTTGCATGTAAGAGACCAACAGTTGATACTGGAGGATCTCTTGCAGAAGTTATGATGTCTGTTGCACATTTTTTATGCTCTAGTTCACCTAGAAGTGATAGGCTTAAGGCAACAATCACGGGGTAAAGTTCAATGGCCTCTGTTCTGCATGAGGTCAGTCTAGATGATTGTAATAGTCCCTTCTGGCTTTCAAAAAATGAGTAGAGGGAAATGGCAAAGGCTAATAGGATGCTGAAATCCAGATTTTTCCCTGAGATAAATGTGCAGCATTGCACATTGTCACACAAGGACAGAATGTGGGCCCACATGTTATCGTTCATATTCCCATAGCTGCCTGTACAGAAGGCTGCAAGAGTGAGAGAGAGAGAGGTTTTTAAAGAACAGTTCTGCTAAACATGAGACAAAACTCCCATCATCTTTAATAGCAGCAAGATTCATCCCTTGGTTAATACTGTTTAACAGAAGACAGTGCAGGAAAGTCCCAAGTTTATAGAATAGGCCTCAACAATGAATCAGATCTTCCTGTTGCTCTGAATTTATTTCTGAGCAGCTTTCCAACCTGATCTTTCTCCTTTACTACCCTCCAAAACATGCTGACATAGGAAAGTAAGTGGACAGCGTGTTGTATGAAAGAACCATAGCATGCAGGCCTCTCTCCTGGACTACTGTAACCATTTTCTCGCTGGCCTCCACCATCTCCCCACTTTCTGTCTGCCACATTCAACATTCAGTGGCTAAAATCATAGAACCGTATGACTGGAAGGGACCATCTAGTCCAGTCCCCTGCGCTCATGGCAGGATTAAGTATTATCTAGATCAGTGGTTCTCAAAGCTGTTCTGCTGCTTGTGCAGGGAAAGCCCCTGGCGGGCCGGGCCTGTTTGTGTACCTGCCGTGTCCACAGGTTCATTCGATCGCAGCTCCCAGTGGCTGTGGTTCACTGCTCCAGGCCAATGGAAGCTGCTAGAAGTGACGTGGGCTGAGGGACATACTGGCCGCCTCTTCCAGCAGCTCCAATTGGCCTGGAACAACGAACCATGGCCAGTGGGAGCCACGATCAGCCGAACCTGCGGACGTGGCAGGTACACAAACTGGCCTGGTCTGTCAGGGGCTTTCCCTGAACAAGCAGCAGAACAACTTTGGGAACCACTCATCCCTGATATGTGTTTGTCTAACCTGCTCTTAAAAATCTTCAGTGATGGAGATAGGGTGACCAGATGTCCCGATTTTATAGGGATAGTCCCGATTTTGAGGGCTTTTTCTTATATTGGCAACTATTACCCCCTACCCTCTGACCCGACTTTTCACACTTGCTGTCTGGTCACCCTAGATGGAGATTCCACAACCTTCCTAGGCAATTTATTCCAGTGCTTAACTACCCTGACAGGAAGTTTTTCCTAATGTCCAACCTAAACCATTCTCAGAGCTCCCCAGCTCTGATCCAATCACAACTGATACAGAATTATATGAGGTCACAGTTAAGGGTTTGCATTAGAGAGCAAGCTGGATGAAGGTCGGGGTACGTATTGATTTTGGATCTCTTTTGGAGATAGATGTGAGATTGTTATGGACAAATAGAACATTAGCTTTACTGACAATGTTGTAGGCAATATGCTGGTAGAAAGGAATGCAGAAGCCTTTCCCCTCAAAAGTTCAGAAATAAGAAGCTGAGGTATTTTGGGGATGGGAGCTAGGGGAGATGACGGGCATCCTGCCTCATCCTTGACTGCTACTAACCGTAGTTTTTGTTTGCTAATTTGATCTGATGCATATGCTGTTTTGCAAGACATAAAAAGTGTTTTGATAGATTCTATGACTCTAAGTAAGGATCCATCAAGATTTTCTCTTCCCCACACCGATGCCCTTTTACAGCCCTGCATGAGCTTACCAGAATCATTTTACATTAATCAATGTCTACTGCACAATAATATCACCACATGTTGTTGGTTAAAAGTATCATTTAATTCTTCCCTTCCTATCCCAATCTTTCTAGAATTTTATAGCTCTCTCATCACCATGCTATTGCAGCCATTTCAGATCACATCTGGCTGAAATTTGATTGCTGTTGCAGAGGCAAGTTTTCCTATAAGTAACTTTTGTAAATCAATTACAGCATTTTTTAAACAAAAAACAGATGGAGCCTCTAGTTTGAGACTTTTTTGTCGAGTAATTTAAGTGTATTTATTAAAAAAAAATGAAATTTTGCAGTCTGCACCAGAGAAGTTTTTACTTTGCAAAGTCTGTTGAAATGAATAATTGAACCGATTTCAATAGAACTGTGTGCAGAGAAAAAAAACAGTACTGTTAGAGTGACACAAACAATTAAAGGGAAACAGACCAAAACGTATTCTAAGTATGGTAAACAAGCACAGAAATCAAGCCTCTCCCAACATGAAAAATTCATGTAAATTTTTAGCAGAAAAACTTGAATGTCTATTTTTGCATAACATAAAGGTAGCGCTGAACAAAGAAGGTAGTTACCATTTCAACAACAACGGTAACTTAAGAAGCAGTGACAGTGAACAGACTCCTCTCTTTTCATTTAATTTTAAAGTGGATCTAGGGCTCAAGCATGGTGCTGGATTGACAGCTCCAGAAAGTGACATGCTAACAGACTATCCAGGCTCCACCTCTCTGGGGTCTGAGCATTCTATCAATCTACCATAAGTATCCTAAGGGACACCTAACAGGTATGTAAGGGCCTGAATCTGACTCTCCATTAGACAGTCTTGGGGAAAGTGCACAGATTAGGACTCCAGAACTCCTGAGCTAATTCTCAACTTTGGCACAAACTTCCTGGGTGACCTTGACAAGACATTTAGTTACACAGAGCTCTTCTTCAGGTCTGGCCCAGCTCTGTGCAACATGAAAGCTTGTCTCGATCATTAACAGAAGTAAGTCCAGTAAACGATATTATTAACCCCGGTGTATCTCTAATAATCTGGGACCTGCATGGATATAACAATACTGCAAACTTACTAGATCAGAGCAGTAACCCATCTAATAATCCAATATCCTGACCTTGACATCACCTAAGGTTGCCAACTTTCTAATTGCACAAAACCAGACACTCTGCCCCGTCTCCTCCCCTCCCCAAAACCCCACCCTGCCCCATCCCCACTCACTCCATCCGCCATCTCTCACTTACTCTCCAGTTTCGGCTGCAGGGTCCCAGCAGTGCATATCACAGATCCCAGAAAGCAGCCACCAACTCCCAGAAGCCCCTTGACACATGAGTGGCCAGGGAGGCTCTGTGTGCTGCCCTCGTGCCCGCAGGCACCACCCCCACAGCTCCCCTTGACTGTGGTTCCCAGCCAATGGGAGCTGCGGAGCTGGATCTTGGGGTGGGGGCAGCATGTGGAGCCTCTCTGGCGACCTATACATCTAAGGGCTGCAGGGACCTGCCAGCCACTTCCAGGAGCCATGTGGAGCTAGTGCAGTCAGGAAGCCTGCCTTAGCCCCAGGCCCTCAGGGTATCTTTTCGTTTCACTCGAAAACCGGATGCTTGGCAACCCTAACATCGCCCAATACCAGATTTTCTGTTTCCAGGCCCAATAGTACTGTCAATGAACAACAGGCCTGATCAGCTGCCTGATACACAGATAGTGGGAATGTCTCAACTTGAAGTGGGGCAATACGAGGAATGGCTGCCTGCCTATCAGAGTGTGTCGACACTGCATCATCAAAGCCTGCTATTGTGTTAAGACATTCACAACTATAGATGACAAGCAGGGCTTGGTTTTCAGCCAAGTCTCAACCTAGACATCAAAAATTTGGACACAATTATTTGCGGGCAGAGTTAAATTAGCAAAAGATGAGGTGCACAGATTACACCACCAAGTCTTGCTGGGGTCTTCTCTATTATACTGCTGCCTCCTAAGGGTGTTTCATGTTGGTGTCATGCAGTATCCTTGCTTATTGATCACGTCGTTTTATTTTGTCTGTAAAGTGCAAAGCTCACTTACAGCACTATAAAAATAATCATAAAGTAAAATCCTTCCTTTTCTAATAGTTTCCTGTTTGATTGTTCACTCCCTCGTTTTCCTTGTGTCTTGACTTGTAGCTCCTTCATTTAAAGGTCTGACAGGTTGTGGGAATATTTGGTTTCTGGCCATAATTATGTTCTCCATCAAAACTAAAGGGGCACAGGATCATACCCGATATTAGTAAGGCATATTAAATTGCCCTAAAGAGCACTGGCTAGCGAGCTCTGTGAGAGCTTTTGGATTCACAATGATACAGTGGAACGTGAGCCTGTCCTAACTGCTACAGCGAAATCTGGTTTCTTTATTTATGCCTTTTAAACTTTAATTTCATTGGCATTTTTAATACCCTGTAACATAGTGCAGTAGGAGCACGCCAAAGCACATAATCATCACGCAATTATTCCTAGTACTTGCTTCTACAAATAGCCTTTGTAAAAACCACTGAAACCCAAGTGGAAAGGGAGGTAAGCCTGGCCCTTAGGTGCTACAAGTGTAGCATAGGGGCAGTTCTTATCTCTCTCTAATAGAGAGAGACAGAAAAGATACTCAGGCTGGGATTGTTGAAGATGCCTTGGGAAGTTAGGCACTAACTCCAATTCAAAGTCCAAGGGAGTTAAACACCTGTCTCTTTAAAGTTCCTTTGAAAATTCCAGCCTGAAATACAAAGGGACCTGACTTTGAGCAGCACTGACCACTCACTGTTTCTACTGATCTTAATTGGAATGGTGGGTGCTCAGTACCTCATGTCGATGAAAATGGTAGGAATACACAGAAAGAAAATACTGAACCAGCCTGCAAGCCAGCTTGAGGAAATCACAACACAGACACATGATGAAAATACCAAATTGAGTCTCCAGTTAAAACAACAAAGTAACCAGACAAGAGCGTGGGTGGGTGGCAGAACTCTCTGTCAAGTCTGGCTGGATTCCTAAGGGGAACCTGAATTATCAAGAATTGTTTAAAATTAAGAAAAACAAAAAGAAAAAGAAAAATTGGCTTGGCCACTTATTGGCAATTTTTAAAAATCCTTTTAACAAACAAACAAAAAGCAACCTCATAACAGCTCTATCGTATTTTTCATCCTCATGGATTCCAAATATCTGTATGCAGTATATGAATCACATCACTTACCAGTAAATGCAGCCACCTTTGAAACAAAATGTGACAGCTGGTTGCTAATACACTACACGCTTTATGGCAAGAAATGAAGACAATAACATCCCATTGAAACCGGAGGGCAGAGAGAAGGTAGAATTTAGGTGGACACAGTGCTGTTACCCAAATATTTTCATCACCACAGAGGCGCTATGAAACATTTAAGGAAACAGGAAGAGTTCCTGTTCTGTTCTTAACATAGTACATGCACATCAATATCATGTAAACTTACCCTCTCTCTGAGGGTCAGCTTTATTATTAACTTAAACAACACAGACCTCCATCTGAGCTTCTCTATCAGCTCGGCTTTTCCTAGGATCCCTCCCTGCAGAACCTCCTCTGTCCCTAATTCCCTTTGCTCTAGAGACTGTCTCTCAATCTTTTAATGTGCCTGAATTGGCACAAATAAGATCCGCCTGTTGTGGTAACCAGGGTGGGTCAAACAGAAACTGCATCCTCTGTGCAAGCTCTTTGCACCTGATAAATAGGGTCAGGACATCCCTTCCAAAAAGCAGAGAAAGTATCACATGGCCTACATCAGAAGACATGGGTTCTAATTCTGTTTGCACTGTAAAGTTAATAGCAACACTCCCAATGAATTCAGTAGAAACAGGATTGGGTCCATTTTGTTTTTTTCCCCGAGCTGCTGCAGTCTGTCCATGGTACATGTCACCACTTGTATTGGTTTTCCTATAGCTCCTATTAAACAACAGCGGGTGGCATGTTGAAAGTAAGCAAAGCCATTTGCTTGGGAGAAGCCAAGCTTATGGCACAGTTTCTGCCAAGCTGAAAAGGCTGGTTTTACTATGCAAATTGTAATTGCAGCAATCTTTAAAGAAAAGTTGTTGACAAGCTTTAGGTTAGGTAAAAAGGAAGCAATTAATGTATTATTTTCCTCTGTGAGGAACAATGTATAGTAATAGTCCATTGTGGACGTGAATAATACTGAAGCTGCAACCATTACCGTATAATTTTAACATCCTACTGCCTTTTTTAATCAATCTTATTGATGTTCATCACATCCATAAAGTGCTGAGGAATGGTTTAGTGAATTTAAGGAAAATATAAGATCTCATTTTGTTCCCCTCAGTTTCTTTGTTATGATGCTATAATGGCACCATGGTAATATATTCTCCCTGGCCCATCTTTTACCACTGTTTTAATGTTCTTTTTTTGATTCCACTGTGATGGTATCTGCTTCCTTCAAGCAGCGACATGAGTTATGAACATTGCTTTAACTCCACTACTCACATCCAGAAAAGGATGGTGCTGTGCTGTGAGGACAAAATTACCTGCCGTAGAAATGGGAAGTTAATAGCAGAGGTTTACTGAGAAGCAAAATATATCATGATTGACTCAGGTACTCTCCTAGAAGATAGGTGGAATATGAACATGGAGAGCAATAGTTGGGGGTGGAGGAAAATGGACCTGTACAACTTCTTAATTCCACATGAAGGATTTAGCCAAAGAGGTTAGTCAGTTTAGCAGGGAGGTTGCACTCTTTTGCAGTTTTGGGGAGGAGGAATAGCTCAGTGGTTTGAGCATTAGCCTACTAAACCCAGGGTTATGAGCTCAATCCTTGAGGGGACCATTTAGGGATCTGGGGCAAAAATTTGTCAGGTATGGTACTTGGTGATGCTGTGAAGGCAGGGGACTGCACTTGATGCAATTCAATGACCTTTCAAGGTCCCTTCCAGTTCTATGAAATAGGTATATCTCCATATAATCAAAAAAGAAGTCCATGAGCTAAATTATGGCTCTGAGAACCAGTGAAACTCTAGAGGCAGTGAAGGCAGGTAGCTGTTAAGGACTGAGTAGTGGTGAAAGAACACATTATGCCTTCATAAGAGGGGGGCCACAATGGTCCAGTAGACAGTGCTATGTAAGGCCACACAGAGAACTTCCTAGA
The DNA here is from genome assembly GCF_025201925.1 of Gopherus flavomarginatus. Classification (NCBI taxonomy): domain Eukaryota; kingdom Metazoa; phylum Chordata; order Testudines; family Testudinidae; genus Gopherus; species Gopherus flavomarginatus. The sequence goes on along the minus strand of NC_066628.1, from coordinate 40,856,615 downwards.
ATATAGCAGTCTATAATGGCAGCACTGGCTACCATGGGGCAGAACTAAATAAGTGATTAATTGGTGTTTTCAGTAGATACCAGAAAGGTCCCCTCTCTTGATTAATTCTTGTCATGACTCACTTGTGTGCTTTTTTTTAAAAGCAGTAACATTTAGCAAAAAATAAGATTTGTTGAATGCTGGGAACGTATTCTCTTCCATTACCTCCAATTTGAGCCTCATTTTGGATCAACTAAGAGGAGTGTTTTCTAATATCTAGATCAAAAGGCTCAGTCATGAGTTGAGTTCTAATCCAGGCTCTGCCAATGGCTGCTCTAAGACACTGCAGCAAGACTTGTAACCTCTGTGCCTCAGTTTCACTGTCTACAAAATGTGCATTAGAGGTAAGATACCTTTTCAAATACAAGCTTTCTAAGTCCAGCCTACTTTTCTGTACTTTAGCAAAATTCCTCAGTGTGAGAAGCAGCAACAAATGGTGGAAAATAAGCTTTAAAAATCTAGATTCTTCCAAAGGTGGATAGAAGAAATCAAATAGCTTACAATTCTATGGCAACTTTTAAGGAATGTTAAGATTAAGTTCTTTTTGGGTACTACTTACTCAGAATTTATATGAATGTTCAAAGGCCTGATTTACCTAATAAATATACCACCTGCAAAATTTCACCTCAATGAAGGAAGAAGTAATCACTGAACAAATATTGAGACAATTTAATTGAGAGAGCTACAATATTGGATTTGGTGGGGTTTTTTTAATTTCAGAGGAGGAATGTATTAAAGTAATTCAAAAGCTTTCTGGATAGTCAAACTGTCTATTGATTCATAATTAGAGGTTTTTTAGACTTTCCCCTCCTTCTACCAGCAATAAGAGAATAGCAATGCAAAAAAAAATTGTTGAGCTGGTTGTTTCTGTGTTTTACTTGAAAAGTTTGTGTTTTATCTGAAAAGTTTTCAAAGTCATCACTGAACTTCAATGAAATTATTCAGAAATTGTTTGTTACCACATACTTGCCCTCAATCTGCCTCAAATCATCTTGTAATTCCTTAGAGAGAGAGAGAATGACACTTTTTTCCCCCCCAACAGAAAACAATTACTGGGACCCACGCCAATTTCCTATTAAAAATGAGTATCTATACCCAACTAGATTTGTGCAGGCAAAAATCTGTGAACATATAATTCCAAGCACAATATTATACAAATATATTCAGCAATGTGCCTTTCTTAGGAGGGAAATAGAACCTGCTTATGAAAATAAAACCTGTGTGAAGCATTCAAACTGTATCCTGATACATTTTTTTCTGTGATGTGTTTAAAACCAGTGGTAAAGATTACACTTATACAATTGATTTTATAATGATGCTGAGAGATGAGAATCTACAGGACATAAAAGGGCATGTGATACCTAATAAAACTATAGAAATAGTCACCAAAAATTAGGCACACATCTGAGCAGTTTAAGTAATCTGCTATAAGCCTCTTCAAGGTTAATTTTCTTCCACAGTAGTTAACTTAATCTCTCTTTAAATGTTAAAATTATTTTACCACTGGAAGATAGCAAATTTTGAATAAATTGATATAAAAACTTCAATCTGTTTTTCACTTTATAAATGTATTCATTAATTCATGTAATTTTAGTCAAACTTCCAGCTGAACGGCAATTTACAACAAAACCTTAATGTAGATCTTTTTTAAAAGTAGATTTGTAGGAATTCCAAACCTTCTGTATTATGTGTTTGGTCATTTTATAAGGTAATCTTCTTCACCTCAGATATGTGCACCCAAGATGATCCAATGCTTTTAATCTGATTGACATAAATACATGTATCAATAACAAGAAAATTATACTACATTTTCAAATCCGCACGGGCCACAGCTGAACCTTATCAAAGTCCCTAAAGAGACATCTATTGATTGGCTCAAGCCCGAACCTATCAGGATGCAGTCTGAAAGCTTCACAATGTTCTTCAGTCTAGTGAATCACTCAGTACTCAAGTTACTTCATCAACACCTGTGCACTAGACAGAAAGGAGGAAGCTGTATAAACTTGGGGAAACTGAATGGAAGTCTGTGGGGCCCCTGGTAGCCTCCAACATAAACCGATGCCCCAGGAGTTTGCTGGCAAGGGGAGATAATCTACATGTATCAGAGAGAGTGAATGCCTACTTTTTGGCACTGCAGCATAAAGACTGTATGGACACATCTCAAAACACTCCGCATTTATTAGAATCTATGTTAAAATTCTTGTATTAAAGATAGTCAGTGTTTTGTTTAAAAAAAAAATCTACCATTTCACTCTCCATAAAAAAATCAAAAGTCATATCGGCAGCATAAAACTTTTGTTTTGACAACGCAGTCATTAGCTACAGTCTGACAGACCATTGTATGCTGCACTGCAAAGCATTTCTTTGACTAGAACAGAGATTTAATATCCTGTGAATCAAAGTGCAATGCACTGGATTGTCTTCACTTACAAAGCAGAGCTCTATCGCTAATACAGAGCAGTGATTAGCAGAAGTCTCTAGCGCATACCACAGAGTCACAGCTACAATGATGGATGGAGGCAGAGGTGGAAGAGCTCATGACAGTGATCTAGGTATCAGGCAGCATACATTTAACAGCCATGTTATGAGGCCTGTTTGGTATAGGGCAATGTATAAAGAGAATGGATACAGTTATGACTGTACATGTGTAAGGTGAGTGCCATATAAGGGATCGGGTAAAGCTCCCCTATGCAGGGGCTCTGAGAAGCAGTGCAGCTCACCACCACCAGTGCTGAGGGCTGTAATAACTTGCATCCCTGCTTCAGTAGCCCCTATGGATCACAGCAAGGGTGCAGAATTGCTAAGTTGCTGGTCTGCTCCAGCCACACCCTTTCTACTCCAATGCACCCCACACACATCTTCACCCTGCTGTGCCCTAGCCCATCCTAAATGCTGCCCTGAGCCTAGGGCTGAACTGGAGGCAATGCAGAGCCATTCTGTGCCTGGCATACAGAGTCCTCATGTCAGGGGTTCTCAGTGGAGGGGAGGGGACTCATGCTGATCTTTGCATCAGCTCAGCTGGCTCAAAGAGCCCTAGGGTGCACCTAAAACAGGTCCCCAGAACATGAACATTCTTTATTAGTTTGACTATTTTCCTTAGCTGGCACTGAAATGTAATACAGGTGTGGTATTCAACAGCAAAACCCAGTGCCCTACAGCCAAAGAAGGTGAGTGGTTAGCCATCCATATGCAATCAAAGATGGTTTTGCTCTGCAGCATTAAGTGAATGCAGGAACTGGGCTGCCACCCTTGCCGTATTCATAACCAGCATGTACAGAGTCATCTATTTCCATGATTCAATCGTGATAGCTTTCATTATCATTATTGGACGGCTGCACTTGCCGTAAGATTTTTCATCAGTAAGAAAAGCACTGGTCTGAACAGCATCATGTGCATGAATAAAATCTCCAGTAGTATCATTTGCCACGTCAGGAAGAGTACACAGCATATCAGAGGTTGATCTAATGACTCCTGACAGTTGTGAGTGATTAAATGCTTCACCCCTCCATTTTAGTTTCATTCACAATTGATGCAGGAAGAACGTCACAATGTTGCCAACAGCTAACAACTGCAGAAGAGGTAACCAGTCTCTAACTGTCATCTATGAAATATAGTACAGACCAGGGATACTATTTAGTTCAGGTAGTTTAAGGCAGCCAACAACAGCTGATGGCAGCAGTGCAGTGCCTTACAATTTTAAGTTATTTTTCCTCTAGTGACTCATGCCTTATTTGTTAGCACCTATACTTAACATTTCTAAGCTGTGCTACACAGATGCAAAGATGCATAAAAAAGCACATAAATTACCTTGCATTTTAGGATATGCACAAAGCAAACTCTTGTAAGCAGCCCTTGAGAACCACAGGAGGTTTCGTTAGCATATTGCACCAATCCAACCTTCAGATTAAAATCTGTTCCCAAAAACGTAGTCTGGGTGACGGCTTTCATCCTCTGTTGTGTAGCACGTCACATGGGGCCCAAATCTGCTACTAGAGGTAAGAGTTAATAGGAACAGAATGAGCCCACAAAATGCCAGAGCTGGTTGGTAACATTGCATTAAATTCCATTCCTTAAAATACATCTAGCCATGTTTAGGGAAAAAAAGAAAACAAAACAAAACACAAAAAGCAGGTTGTTTCATGGGCCCCAATTCTATAAGCAGCTGCAGGTGGATTTAGGGCCCCACTGAAGTCAACAGCGCTCCACTTGGGCTCAGGATCCACCTGCAGGGAGATGTTTTGGGGTTTTAGTGCATGTTTTGACCCATAGACCCACAAGTATGGCTTTGCGCAAGTTCTAGCCCACTGGCAGAGCAGCTCCAATGAAGTGGGCTGTGGCCACCCTCCCCCCCACCCACTCAAGGCTTTACAGAAGGGGAGAGACATGGGGTAGTACCTTATCTCCACAGGGCCAGATGGGTATATGTGTTCTCCACCCACATGCATACACACCCCCGAATGGATCCCCAAACCAATACAGTATGTTCTTGGGAGAGAGGGCTCTGTAGAGGCAGCTGACTCTTTCCACACAGAAGGTCTGTGACCCTCCATGAAGGCTCTTTAGAGCATAATCACATCCCCAGATTTTATAAACATATATGCGTCAAAGTTTTACCTGGAAAAACTTGAACAAGATCACTCTAGGAAGCTGCTGGATTTGTTCAGGATTTTATTTAAAATTGCTTGATAAATGTAATAGCCTCTTTTCAGGAAAAAAAAAGTAGTTCTGTCCAATCTCCCTTGTGCACCTGCTCTGCACATGACATTTTAGAGTATTTTAAGGCTCCGGACTATGGACACCAAGCTCTCATAACACTGCTTTACAGCCAAAATGCTTCTGAAATAAATGTAGTCCAACTTTACTAATTCTGGGTCACTGAGAATGAAAATGATGCTTAAAATTGTTGATTGGCTCTACTTTTCAAGATATGCTATTGGGTCAGTATATATGACCCTTGACTTGGGAATGGCGGAGGGTAAGTGAGTTATAAAGGGAAGGGATCTCAATTTAAACCAGAAATGACTAAAATACATCTTTGACTGGATCTATGAATAAATCTATGACTGGGTTTGGACAGTACTTGCTTTTTAGGCAAAACAATGAATGATGCAATCTGAAGCTGGTATTGCGTCATACATGATATGAATTGCATCATGTTATTCCTAGAAGTCATGGATGATGCAATTATAACGAAGCTTACATCACTCTGCTGAACAAATTGCCCTATATCAGCTCTAGAAATCATACAGTGTCATGCTCTCTTATTGGTCAGTGTTTGATTTTGCAAAGGGACACATTTCTGTTTAGCCAAAGTGAGCAGAGATGCCTCGTACTTGTGTGAGCAGCGCAGATAACTTCTGCTATGTTTGTGGTGAAGTGACTTTTGCATCACAAAAGCGCAGTATAACCACCATGGTTAAGAAAGCCTATCAGCTTTATTTTGGCTGCAAAATTGGAGATCAGGACAAGAGGTGGGCCCTACACATATGCTGCAACGCTTGTGCAATAAATCTTCGCCAGTGGTTGAACAGGAAAAGGAAATCTATGCCTTTTGCAGTGCCAATGATTTGGAGAGAGCCAACAGATCGTACCAGCAATTGTTACTTCTGCATGGTGCCTCCAGTTGGGAAAGGTGTGTCAAAGAAGAAAAAGTGGGCTGTGCATTATCCAAACATTCCATCAGCTGTACGCCCAGTACCCCACGGAGAAGGACTGCCGGTTCCTGATGTACCAGAATCATTCTCACTTGAGTCAGATGAGGAAGAGGAAGAGGAAGAAACTTCTGGTCCTGAACCATCAATGTCACAGGACCCACATTTTCTCCCATCCTCCTCCTCTGAACCACACCTCATAACACAAGGTGAACTGAATGACCTTGTCAGGGATTTGGAACTACCCAAGAGTAAGGCAGAGCTGTTGGCTCCAGACTACAGCAGTGGAATCTCCTGGCAGGCTATCAGGGCAAATGGAGCCCATCAATGCTCGCAGACTATTGCTGGACAGTGACAAGAGATGCTCCATTTAATGAATACAAGAGACAAGCCAGGAAGCGCCGAGTAGACACTGAATAGGACTAAACTATGTACATAATAGTTTTTTGCCTTTTGTTTCATAATACATTTTATTTATATAACCCTTTTGCTGATTTTTAAAGTGTTACATAAACAGGACAGGTGAAATATCATGTAAAGCAACCATAAACACATGAAAAGACCTAGGTTTACAATTTATGATTAAAACTCTACTATCTACACAATATACATAGACATAAAATGTAAAAACTTAAATATCTTAGAAACAGTAGCCAATTAGTTGTTTTAATTGTCATATTTGAATTCAGCACATCAAAATACATAATAAATATCACATTTTATCTCTGAAGCAGACGACTTCTCAAAAATTGTAGACCAGTGTAATCAAACTGGATGCATAAAAGTCTTCATTGGCAGAATGATGACAGCTAAAAGGATACCCCCATTAACTAGAACTGAAGCAGGAGACAGTTGAAAACCCCTACGTTGCACACCCAGCAAGATGGTTTATAGCAGGATGACACACAGAAGCTTAGGAGGCTAATTGCCCATAAATCATTTAATCACACAGAACCACCAGGACAGAAGAATAGTCATAATCTGGAACAATTCTTACCAAAAAAAAAAAAAAGCTCTACTTCATTAGCAATGTTCTTAATTCGTTCATATGCGAGGCCTTGAAATTGAATTCACTATGTATTACAGAAACCTTCGCCACACTCAATATTCAAACAATTCATCTGTCCCTATACAAGCAATCACTGATAAATGCATTCAGGTTATTCTTAACAGGAGATCTATTAAAAAAGAGTGACAAATATTAGATACAACATGGCAAACACTAATATTTTATTCCATTACAATAGCTGTATCTGAGTAGGAATTAACTAAAATATTAATGTATTCATCTTTGTTTTAAAGATGATATAAAGATAGCATTTATAATACTGCTGATTACTGGCCCTGTAGTGTGTAAGTTCCCTGCCACAATTATAGGATGCTTTCTTTAGTATAAAACTCCATATCATGTCGTACTATTTGATCTGCTTTGGCTAATATTAAATATATTCATGAGTATTTAACACAAATGGAGAAAAGTATATGAACACAGCTGCATCTGACTATTATAATGCATGCTGCACAGTAAGTATTAATAGGAAGCCTTTGGTTATTAATATTACTGGAACACCGTTTAAAAGAAGTGTTGTTAACCCCAGCGTCCTGGCCAAGTTCCAGCTCTGGTAATTACATTCTGCATACCAGAGTTCTCCCTGCATTTAGAGACAGGACCTCTGGCTCTCAACAAATGCTGTAAGCTAAAGCACTAGCTTATCAGAGGAACTGCCATATGTTAGCAAAGTTATTACATTCCAACAGAAGGCAGTGGTACAAGCCACTATACTGTGTGTTGCAAAGATCAGAAGCCTCTAAATTGCTTTTAGAGGAGTCAGTTAACAATGTATTGCAAGGATAAAGAGCATCTTTAGTTTTCAGAAACATTTGCCCTTAATATTTCTGCTGCCTGTTCTGTAGCCGCAACGTGGAATGTACTATTAAAGCAGACTAACACCAACAGAGAAGGACTTGACGAAACATGCAACTCCTAGGTGCTTAGCCAGACTCTCTCCCTGCATAGGTCATGTTGATTTGTAGGATCCTGATTAGTTTAGTTTCAGTGCAGAGGAGGAAGAATCAAAGTCAAAAGAAAAAGATTTGACATGGCTTGAGACGATTCCATATTCTCCTTCAAGCCCTTCTCTGTATCTCCTTCTTTTTCAATTTTAAAAGTCAGGGATGAAAGGAATCTTGTCATACTTCGTGGGGATTTAGACAGCAAACTCCATAAGTTTCAGAAGTGATATGCCCTGGTGATTTTTGTTATATGAGTTAAAGTTCTTCAAAACATGCTAAAGTAAATACACTAAAATCTAAATAAGATGGAGAATACATTGTAGGGCCAGATCTTCAGCCAGTGTAAATTGGTTTAACTTCAGCACGACTATGCTAATTTACACCAGCTGAGGATCCAGCCTAGAATTAAGGGCAGAGGCCACCTCTCACTCTGCACAGTACAAGGGAGCCCTGATCATCGTGTAGGGTGCTGCTAAAATAAAGAACCAATAAAGGTTTTGTTTTCCTTTATGAAAGGAAGAGTATTCAGCCACAGTATGCCACATAGTAACGCACACCACTGGAACAAGTGATTCTCCAGTCAGAGAATCACAAGGACATGTTCTGAATCCAGCATCTCACTCCACCTGTGGTTCTACTGACTATGAGAATCTGGTCCATAGAAATTAGGAATGAGAAAGACCTATTAAGTCATTTACACCACACTATCCAGTTCATCTACTTAGCAGGGTAGGATGACACCATGCAGTACATTTTCTAATGTTTCATCCAGGCTCATCTTAAGTTACGGAGTGTGACTTCCACATCTTCCCTTGCAATGCTATTCCACAGCTTTATACAGGAAAAGGGTTTCCCGATATTCAGCCTAAATGTTCTGTGTCCGTTTATTCCCCCCTAATTATACACTTGTGTATCTTCAAATAATCTCTCTCCCTCCCTGGCATTTGCTTAAGCTTCCCTAATGTTTTAGGCAGGCTAGTTTTAAGTGTCTTAACCAGGATTCAATTCATCAGTTCATGTTTGTCCACCCATTGGGTTCACATCAAGGTTACCTGCTGTTAATATTGTGTTCCCACTTCAGTTGAGTGCAACTGCTGACATATTCATTTAACTTGCATAGATGGGCCCATGCAGAAGCAGTGAGAGTTCTCACAACTCCATCCATCATGCCCGCTAGTTTGTCTTCCCCCTTTCTTCCTCCCTGTGCCCCCCCCACCTCCAATTTTAAGTAGAAGTGGTTGTCTGTAGAATCAATCAAGGCAGCTTGATACTGAAGTCCACACTTATGCAAAGCTTCCATTACAGCTAAGGAGGGTTTTCCTAGAGAATCGCACCTAGGATATTATGTAGCTATGCACAGAGGAAATAGACTGTCTATTGGCTGTTGTGCTGGATTCTACAGTCACAGAATTCTCCTCTGGAATCCTGTATGTATGTATGTATGTATGTATGTTTTTTAGATGAATCATTTTTAATTGTGGACCTATGCAGTAGCTTTTCCATTTTCCTACTACTATTACATTTAATGAGGAACTGCAAGCATTAAGATAATCATCTTTTACAGGAGACTAACTCTGACACTCATGAGTGATTCTCAAACCCCTACAACAGTAAGCTACTAAGAAACCCACACATCAGTTACAGCCATGTTACCACCAGGAAAACATCTCATTTAACAAGTTGGATTCTTGTACTTAGATACACATTTACTTATTGTCTCTTGTCATAAACAGATAGTTAAGAGTTAATGCGTCTTTTACCTGTAAAGGGTTAAGAAGTTCACCTAGCCTAGCTGACACCTGACCAGAGGAACCAATGGGGGAACAAGATGTTTCAAAAGGAAGGAGGGAAGTTTTCCTTTGTTTAGAGTCTCAGTTTCAGCTGGAGTGAAGAAGATCGAGGAACCAGCCTCTTACCAGAATAGTAAGTTTTAGAAAGGGATAAATAAGTTTATGTTTATTTTCTTTGTAACTTGTCTTGGTACCATTAAGGGAATTATCAAAACTGGGTATTTGGGTATTTTTTTGTGTAACTAAATTTGTGCCCAGGGGAACATCCTCTGTGTTTTGAATCTGTTGTCTGTGAGAGTAGCTGGTATGCTAATCTCTTCCAGGAGGGTTTCTTTTACCTTTCTTTTCTTTAATTAAAAGCCTTTTTCTTAATACCTGATTGATTTTTCCTTGTTTTTAGATCCAAGGGGATTGGATCTGGACTCACCAGGAATTGGTGGGGGAAAGGAGGGGGGATGGTTGGATTCTCCTTGTGTTAAGATCCAAGGGGTTTGGATCTGTGTTCACCAGGGAATTGGTGAAGTCCCTCAAACCTACCCAGGGAAAAAGGTAGTACTTGGATGGTGGCAGCGATACCAGATCTAAGCTAGTAATTAAGCTTAGAAGTGTCCACGCAGGTTCCCACATCTGTACCTTAAAGTTCAGAGTGGGGAAGGAACCATGACATCTCTGGTTACCTCAGGAGCAATCCACAGGCAGAGCACAGTAAATCCAAAAGAGTACAGGTTTCAGTGAGATCACAATATAACAAAAAAAATTGCTATTTGTTATAACAAACAGCCCCAGCACACAACAAAAGGCACTGAGTAAACAGTGTATCCCACCTTTATCCTCTTCACTTCTCTAACCCTCAAGCCATGCCTAAGTCCAAATAAACTTCTTTACCTGATTGTCACCCAGTATTCTGCTGGGTTTCCATCTGTGGTCCATCAGGCAACACTGCCCCAGGTATTTAACTCTACATCTGCCAGCCTAGTCATAACTAAGTTTTCTTGGTGCTTAAATTTCTGCCTCTGGGCACATGCACACTTGTCCCATTGTAAGCATTTGTACACCTCTCTCTCACCTAAGCCCCAGAGCAATCCATGAACCAAAGGAAGATAGGCGTTCGCCTGCCTATCTGACAGGCATGCTCAGAGGCTGCTTACTGCATTGAATCCCTGGCTGGAGGAGGATGTGGTACCATACACCTCAGGAGGTGGTCACCCACCTCTCAGGAGAATGCTCTACGGAGCTATGGGATATTCTGATGTGGGCCGCCCTCAATGTCTCCTTTTGATGCTGTCCCACTGTTTATAAATACTTAGTCAGTGGGCCAGAGAGAGAATGACTCAGTAGCCTGATAGGGCACAAAGGTGGGAAACCCAAGGTCTGATCCCCCGCTCTAATAACTTTATTTGTACACAGTTCATGGGTGGCAGGTATCACATGCTGGAGGAGGATAAGCCGCCCAAAACAGCCCGCATGGCCCCACCCACAATCCACCCCCAGACCTTCTTTGGCTTCCTACTCTTCCTCCCGCATGGGGCTAAAACGGCTGGGATTTGGGGCTGCTGGGGCCAGTGCTCACACTGCATGGCGCTCCAGGGCTGGACGTGCTGGGGCTGTGGTGCCAGCTCAGTGCTCCGGGGTTGGGGGTGCCAGGGCTTTGCCACCCACCCAGCGCTCCGGAGGTAGGAGCACTCTGGTAGTGAGGGGGCTGGAGTCCATGGGGGGTGGCGCTGATGGGGGAGGAGTTGGGCCTCAGACAGAAGGGACAGGGCTGGGGGCTAGCCTCCCTAGAGAGCAGTTCACACAATGTCCATGACGCAGCTAAACAGCTTTAACAGGAGAGATTAAGTGAGCCCCCATAACCTGTGGGCTACGGGAGAGCCTGGTAACACCTGCCCAAAGAGAGAGAGACCCTTATTTAAATCCCTTTTCCCCCCCTCAGGGAGAGAGAGATTGAACCTAACACTGCTACATCAAAGATAAGTGCTTTAACCACTTCCTCCTCCAGCCATTTTGTGCTGAGCAAGGCAGGCACCTAACTCATTTCTTGTAAGAAACAACTTAGGCACCTAAGCCGCCTGACTCCAGAGGATGGGTTCCCAGTGATAGGCACCTAACTCCCTGAAAGGGGTGGGGTTTAGCTAGGGTGACCACACAGCATGTGTGAAAAATCAGGACGGGGTGAGTGGTAATAGGAGCCTACATAAGAAAAGGACCCAAAAATCGGGACTGTCCTTATAAAATCGGGACATCTGGTCACCCTAGGTTTAGCACACATCCCTGTTGTCAGCATCTCCCAGTAACTAGTTAGACAGTTCCCTGCCTAGCATGCTGGCTTTTGTGGGTCGCTCTCTAAGGCACTTATCTGTCCCCATGCAATGTATAGGGAGTATAGGTGCCCAACTCAAGCTTTGTGGAAATGTAGTGGTGTTGTTCTTCTGATTTTCTAAGTGCTTAAACATTAGGCATTGCAAAGTTCAGCACTGCAGCACCTAAGTCCCTTTGTGGGTCAGAACCAAAATAATTTGTACAAAAGATCCACCCATTTTCCACATTGCAGAAATGCAACAAAGCTGTGAATTCTCCTCAAAAAGCAGGTTACTTCAGATCCTAGGGCACTTTCCTTGGTTTTGTTTTGGGAGAGGGGTTTTACAGAACGCTGCAATGTAATCGGTTGACTATCTGCTTTCCCTCTAGCAAGCATTAGTCCTGCCATGCAGCAAGACGCAGAAGTCATGGACGACGACTCCCCCTCTAATCATGACAGTATCAAAGACCTAGATCCTCAGAGGTATTTAGGCTCCTAACTTCCACTGATTTTAGTGGAAGGTTCAGTTAAGAGGAGAGGAAAAGATGGCTTTAAACCACAGTTGTGTCCATTTGCTTGTAGGCTACTGGGGGGGCCTTGTCCCGCACACACACAGTAAAGCAGAGCTGTCAGAAGTGGCTCTAACTAATAGCCTGTTTGTCTGGCAGTCCAGTGCAATCCCCCAGAACAGCTTATGCCATGGGGACTCCCCTTTCCAACACCACCTGATCCAAATCTTGCAAAGGGCTCTATGGCTGTATTACACATTGCCTGAACTGGAGGAATTCTCCTCCAACTGGTTAAGTGCCTTTTGCAGGCCCTGCAACATACCATGGTCCCAGTCAAAGGAAATACCTCTCCCTAAGTATTCATCATCCTGAGGAAATCTGCATCTGAAGAAATGGTAGCCAGCTCTTCTTCCTTGTTATTAACCTCCTCGCTTCTGTCCACCTAATTCTAAAGTTAAATGAGACTGATATGTAGAACTGGTCAATACTGAAATGGTTTTTACTCTGTCAGGATTCCAGTCATCCTGGGTTGGATGCTCACTAATGGGCAGTCTGGCAAACGGAAGACCTGGAAAACAAACAAGGTGGGAAATGTAAGCAAGTCTTACTCCAAAACTTCATACTTTACAAATATTAAAAATCTATTATAGTAGAGGGGCCTATATTTTCAAATGGTTACAGCATTTCATTTTCTATTCCCAGTTATCTTTAAATAAGGCAAAGGATGAGACTTGGGGCCCCGCAAAATGAAGGTAATTTGGTGCCTAAAGATGCAGGCAGGCACCTCAGCAAATTAGGTACCTAACTCCTTTTGACAGTCAATGACAGTTAGATGCCTACATAACTTAGACGTTTTTGAAAATTCCACTAGGCATCTCCCAACATCTTCAGGTACTGAAATACTCTGTAAATCTGGCCCTTAGTGCAGAGCAGAAAAGTAAAAACACTAAAAAATTTGCATGCACCATGCAAGTGAGGTCAGGCCAGCCAATACCATTCCTGCAGGTATCAGAATGTCTGGTGTTCTGAGAACACATGAGTGGCTACCCTACACACAGAGGTTAAAAGGCTTGCTCAAGGGCACACAAGAAGTCTGTGCCAGAGGTAGGAATGGAACACAGTATCCTCTGACACCCATCCTTGGGCTTCGTAAAATACTGACAACATTAACTCGCCTTCGCAACAGTTAGAGTGCCTTGTAAATAGTTACACTGGCCTGTGCATGTCTCTGGGATCCTTGCAGAGGGACCCTCAGTGTTCAGGTCACACACACGTATTGCCTCAGCTACTTCTGCAGCAGCCACCCACCCACAGGTTACTTGGAGGACGCTGCCTGGTCCAACATCCAAACAGGGGAGAGAGGCAGGAGGTGGACAGGGAACAGTGGGTGGGCTGAAGCCATGAGAGATGCATCTCACCCCCTCCAGCAGCCCTGTAGAAATCCAGGTGAAAAGACAGAGTCAAAATGTTGTATTATTTTTTTTCCAATCAGGCAATGTCTCTAGTGGAGATTCTCCTTTAAATGAGGCCCTCAGGGCAGCTGTATTGCTAGGGAGCAAGGTGGCATCTTTGAAGGCAGTGAGGAAGCACAGAGCGGGTTTTGAGTCCTTGTTGCTCATTCTGCACAAGGGGGAAAACACACCCACTGCAAAATCATGAGGCCCCAGAAGGTCACCTGGTTCACATAACAGTATTAGTAGAGATAAGGCAGCCTTAAGCACCACTGCCCCAGCTCTCCTCTCACCCCGAGTCACATGGGGCCCACCCTTAACCCTTCTCCCAATGATCTAGTCCAGCTGCTGACAGTAATCTGGCCCCACCATAACACTGCACAGATCTCAGCTTTCCCCTTTCATCTATCAACCCCATAAAAAGAGCAGGGCTCTGCCCACATTTGTTATAACAGGCTCTCAATGCTAGATCTACAGAGAGCTTTTGGCACCTGATGGGCACCTCAAGTGGAAAAGTCTAACATTTAGGCACCTCCATTCAGCTCAAAACCTCCATGCAGCTGTTACCTAACCCTGGAGGTGCCTAAATTCCCTAGGACCCAAAGTTACACCAGGTAAAGTGCCCATGATGCCTACGTTTCTCAGGGTGAGCATGCACAAAAGGTACATAAGTCCTGACAACACTAAAAGGGATCCGCACCCTAGCCCATGCCTAAGCCTTGGTGTGGTTCTCAGACTTGGCATTCCCCCAGTGATTACACTGCAGGGCCTGGTCCTGTAGGCATTCTCAGAGTGCACCTAACAGTTCAGGTTGTGCATGAAAGACACCCACTGATGACCAGATCAGGGATTTGGCGGGGGGGGTTGGCTATGGTGTATGTACCAGAATAACCAGTAGTTCGTGGTACTTACCTGGGAGGTGGGAGATGTGTTTTCCAATTCCCCACTCTTATTTGAAGTAGGGACTTAAACCCAGGTTTTCCACATATTAGGTGAGCACCCTAACCACCAGGCAATCAGGGCTAGTACTTTCTCAGTCTCTCCTGTTGAAACTGTTCCACTTCGTATAAATAATTAAAATATTCCTTGGGCCAAAATAAGACAGAGCGACTCTACAGCCCAGTGTTTAGAGCTCTCAGCTAGCATGAAGTCCTGCTCAGAAGACACCCATGTTCAAGTCCCTGCTCCAATGAATAACTATTTATACAAGGTGGCACCCCTCAGTACTGCCTCAGACCCAGCCACATACAGGAAGTGCAAAGCCGTATAGCAATGTTCAAAATCCAAACTTTACAGGTCTTTAAGGGAGCTTTGAGTCCATTCTCCTTTTATCCAAACTGGCTGACCCAGCCTTGCATCCCAGCTCTCTAGCTCCTGGCTGTACTCCTGAGAGACTCACCATTTTTATGGCTTTTTAAACAATTATAATATATAAGTGGCAAGACAGTAACTGCCAAAACCCAAACTACTATCCTGCTCTTAATAAGACAACAAAAAGAGTCGTCTTATTTTCTGATTTCAAAAAAAACCTATAGGCTGCTGACAATATGCTTCTGCTATTATCATGTCACATTGAAAGTTACCATGGCCACCAGTGTAATCATATTTTCCAAACAACACAGAAGATATGCACCTTTTCCATGAACTTCCAGACCTACTATTTGTTAGCTGCACTACGTCTAATACCATAGAACTATATTGATATTAGGTGGTTAGTTCAAATTGAATAAAAACATTTTGTCTTACAAAGATAACACATGGAGGGTTTGTACCTAAACACATGCTTAAATCCCACTGAAGTCAACAGAACTTAAGCACATGCTTAAGTGCTTTGTCAAATAGAGATGGGATTACTCATGTCCTTAAAGTCAAACATGGCCTCCAGTACTTTGATAAATTGAAGTCTAGCTGAATAATGTGTAACATTCAACAGCCTCAGCCCATCCTCCAACATTGATTCTAATGGATTTTAGTAAGCTGTATTGACTTATATATCATTGGCTGCATGTATTCGAAGCACAAAATGACTAGAAGATATGGATCCAATTCAGCAACATTAATTTCCATGAATAATTCTATTGACTTGAGTAGATCTGACATTCCATCCAGTAGGCAGCAGAGAAGAACAAATACATTAGCCAGTAAGTCACATATGTAAAGTTTAAATTAGCACTCACACTTACAAAGATTTAAGACAGGTTTCAGTGCCAAAGAGAAATTCATTCCTATGGAGAGAGACAACGCAAGTCTCACATACAACCTAAATTCCACTTAATTAATTTTTCCGCATGGGAACTGGATATGGGAAGCAGACTGATCATATCGTGTATGAAAGTGAATTGGGAGATGGACAATTAGCTAATAACTTATGCTCAAAACCAAACCAAACCTTTTATTTATGAAAACTTTCACATAATTTAATATCCTAGCAATCATAATGATATTGTTATTGTCATAGCAGCAGCACTGTTTTTCATAAATGCTGATAATTTCATGAGCAGATTTTTTAAATGAATGGTATCTATCCCCATTGGTTTACTTTTGCTTTGTTTAGTTCACAGCTCTTAGCCTACTTCAGTAAGTTACTTAATTGGTACAAAATACTGAGGGACTTATTGGCCCATAAACATTGTTCTTGATAAGAGCATCTTAAGCTTTGCCTGAAAGGGTAATATGAACGATTTGTTTACCTGTCATGGTTGAAGAGCAATATTTTTACCTATGTGTAGAATGGACAACAGTAGATATAAAACAGAAAATTTTCCTCAAGTTGGACTGCAAAATGTACTCAGTAAGATCAATAGAGCCATTCTATTCGGTCTCATACAGATGGGAGATTTCAGCCTTCATACCACCTTCAAATACCACTGTATGTTCCTTTTATCACTTCATAATTCAAAGAGGACATCCTTTAGTCTCTAGAGACTTCCAGGATGACAATAGATGTTAGTTAGCGAGGGTTCTGTATGTTTTATTACAAAAGTCAAATGCTGCTTTAGCCGTAATTTTCTAAAACTCATTAATGATTGTTCTGTATTCCAGATAGGATAAAGTAGCACTTTAAATTTGTAAACCTATTTCCACTGCTACATGGAATCTATTGCCATCTGTACTTACAATATATGACAAAAGAACACCTTGGGGTTGAGTCTGTTCAAATGCAGATAAGGTGTCCTGCAATGAGTCACTGTCCTTCGGATGTGAGTTGCTTGCTAATAAAAGGTCAAAGATCATAGCATCACTATTTCTCTAGCAGAGATAGAAGCAGTGGCTGGATTCCCCATTCCCAGTGTAAGAACTGGTATCTACTCTTGTTCCTGCAGTATCTCATTTGTAGATGGGCACTGTGTTAGCCTTTGTTTTTTAAGCACCACAGTCACCTAGCTTATTCTTAACAAGCTAGGATAGCTGAAGCACTGAACTGTATAAAGTTCAGATTCTTCAGCAGAATGTTTCAGTTTAACTTTCATTGTTAAGAACATACATCCTGTACTTTACTTGGTAACACCTTTTTAAAAATTAAGCTAATTCTGAACGGAGCTCCTTGGAGCTCATTTCTAATTGGGAATTGTCCCGCAGGCTTGGCACTAAAGGGAGGTTCATTTCTCCTAATTCCCACTGCATTTTCTGAATGCAAATAAAGAGAATGAAAATTTCTAGATAACTTACCAGTTTATATGTAGCAATCAAAGTTATGTTTCTATTTGAAACTTGTTTCATCTTAGGCCTCAATTCAGCAAAGCACTTAAGCACACAGCTTTAAGTGCATGCATCAGTGCTATGCAAACTGGGGCCTGAGTGAGTGCATCTTGAAGCAGGGGTGGTTTTACAGGCGGAATTGACAAAGAGCATTAGGCAGAACCAGGCTTTTGCTTCCAAATAGATTTATATTTGGGCACAAGTCTGGGAGCTGCCCCAAATGCTCAGATGCATTTGTATCTCGAGTGCTTCACCTAGTGAAGTCTGGAGTTTAAAACTCTAGGAAAGAATAGTCCCATAACTAGAGCTGAATTGATGGGAGACTAAGGCCTCTGAACATGTTTTGTTATTTAAAAGGCCAGTGTCAGCTTAAAAATCATGGGCCCAATTCTCCGTTCTTATATAACCACATTGCACCAACAAAGCTACATCTATCCACTTGGGAATTCTCCAGGGAGGAGGAATTTGTGTGGCCTGAAGCAGGCACACGTTAGTCAGACATGCAAGGGGAGATTTTGGTCCCAGGTTTTTAAAAACACAAACAGACATTTTCACTAATTGATCTACAAGCAACTTGTCTGCTGAAGTCAACTGAATAAGTATAAGATCCTCTCTGAGAAAACCTGTCATTCAACAGAAAGAGGGAGATCTAGAAATGTTAGTATTCTGAGTAAAGCTGCTGGTCAGTGTTTAATGGATTGTATCAACAGTGAAGGATTGGATTTCCTTAACCCACACAGAAGCAGCCAAAGCTATTTACCTGAGCATACCAATACATTTTACACTGCACTGGGTTTGTATAATTTGTGACTGTTTCCACAATAGCCATAGGAGTTGTGAAACATTGCACAGAGCAAGTCCACATCTGCATTTTATTGTGGAACAGAAAATGACAAAAGGAAAATCTTGAAAGGTCGCTTCTCCCATTTGCCTTTCAGTGTCCTTGTCAGAAATTTTCATTCTATCCCCAGCTTCTCTGACCTCAGCCAATCCCCGGAGAGCTCCTTTGATTTTAAAATGTAGCTCTCTGAGATAGTCATATTTATTATGTAAGCTGAGAACATGCTCTGCATGGTATTCAATATTTTTGATGTTTAAGAACTGCTGCCACAGAAGGCCAGCTGTTCATTCAAACGGGAATGTACAAGAAGAACTCTTATAAAAGCAGCCTTCAAACCTCCCCATGGCTCAAACTGCTGCTATGAATTGATTCTGCCAATGTGATAGTCATTGGCTCTTTTGATGGCTTTGCAGAAACAAACATGCAACCATAACTCCGAATGGGAAAGGATGCATTTTCTACTACAAGAATCATCAGCACTTGTGCAGAGGGACACCAACAAAATATGAAATATCAAGTCCTGCAAGGACAGATATAATTTTGGAGCTAATGAGGGATATTATTAGACTTAATGATCTAAGTTAAGAAAATGCATGTAAAATTTCTGAAACTTTCTATGGCTGCATCATTTTGCAAACCATTGGAACAAAATGATCAAAGCTCCTTATCTTAAGAAATAAAGACATCTTTCAGTCTCAACATGTGAGAGCATTCTTAGGGTCATTCTGAGATTGAGACATTCCCAGGGCTTAGCCACAAACCCTGTTGACAGAATTCCAGAGATCATGGAACTCAACTGACAGATGACTACAGAACAGGGGATTAAAGTTATGACATACATGGAAGCTGTGCAAGGAAGGCCTGATTTATCTGTTTGGTGCCCAATTCTGCTCTCATTTGCAATTCTTTCTAACTTCAATGGTAATGCACAGATATAAGTGAGGGTGGATTTTTGCCTCAGATATTTTGCAAGGGGAGAAGGTTTAACTTGCCTGGTTGCAATGTTTCTTTTTGCTTATGAGTTGTTGAGTTCTCCCCAGGATCCACGACTTTCCTCTGAACTGATTTACATCTTATGTGAGCCCACTGGAGTCAATGGGTCTGATTCTCCTTGAATAGCCACTTATACACGGACAAAGTGGGTAGTATAAAATACTAGCATTCCAATTTAGCCGTATTCCACACCAGCTTTCACAGGTTTCCATGACTGCATGAGGTGCAAGGAAGTGGAACTATGTCCAATTGGTTTACATGAGAGGTAAAGCAGAACAGAATTAAACCCTACAGAACTGCACATCTTCCATGGAGTTGTGAGATATCTCTTCTCTTTTCTGCTTGAAGTTTTATTATGCATTTGGAACTAAGAGGAACCTACAATTGGCTTAATATTGAGCCTGATTCTCAATTATACTAAGCCTCGTTTATTCTACTGTGCCAGTTTAAAAGGGCCCTAAAAAAAGGAGTAACTGCAGTTACACACATTTTAGGGCCCCGTTACTCTGCCAGCATGGTATAAGGAGGCCTTGGTATAAGTGAG
This sequence comes from Gopherus flavomarginatus, assembly GCF_025201925.1. NCBI lineage: Eukaryota > Metazoa > Chordata > Testudines > Testudinidae > Gopherus > Gopherus flavomarginatus. The sequence continues at coordinate 40,836,786 of NC_066628.1, read as the reverse complement.
AATCAGGCCTATTTATTTTTTAATACAGCATCTTTAATTTGGCTGTATTTTATCTTCACTTATATTTATGCATCTCAGGCTTTTGTGTTTTAATGTATTATTTCTATTGCTTGATACTGCACTCATTCTTCCTGTGCAATAGCATTGTCTTTTCAATAAAATATGAAAAAGAAAAGTGTGAGGAAGAGCTGTTAATTCAAGTCACAGACTGAGTACAGGGCAGGAGAATGGGGGCCTGTGTGTTTTAAACTTCTGTCTTTTTCATTCTTCAGATGTGCCTGTGGCTCAGCACTGACAACAGACCTGTTTCTACAACTTTTATTCACCACCAGCTATTGTCATCTCACTGCAGAGCAGAAATGTTCACGTAGCTCCTGTGACTTTATTGTTTCAAACTTATTTGGGGTTGAGTTTTTTGTTTTGGTGTGATTTTTTGAAGGTATTATTTTCCACTTTCACAGCCATGAGACAAAAATCATTTCATTGCCTTTTTAAGGTGTTTTCTCAAACAAATCATAGGTGTTCCAGCATTTTGTCTTGCACTTTGTGAAATCTTTGCATTTGTTTAAGTTATTATTCCTTTCTCTTCACTGCATTTCCAAGAATGTAAGCAGCTATTTCTAGCTTGTCTCATCTGTTTCATTCCTTCCCAGTTACAATTTATTACTAACAATAATTTATATTGTGGTAGCACTTATGAACTCTAGTCGTGGCCCATTTGCTACACACTATACAAACAGAGAACCGAACGTCATTCCCTGCCCCAAAGAGTTTCATATTTCTCAAGCCCACTCTTTACCCCTCAGACTTAACTGTTTCCTGTCTCACAATTTAATTTCTCATATATTTTCCTATGGAATAGTCTTGTTTTGTCAACAGTTTCTCTAGACTCTCATAAAAATAAATTTAATTAATAATCATTTTGGAAGGGATAAATAAACATCATGCTTCAGAGCTTAAGCAAATCTTTTACAGACCAGCATGAAACTTAATGTGGGGAAGAGATTATGCCATATCTGCCTACTGTGGGATTCTTCCACCTTCCTGGCCACTGCCAGAGACAGAATACCAGAGCAGATGGACTGCGAGTCTGATTCAGTGTCCTCCATCCTATGATTCTCACTTTTTGTCAGTTTGCTCTAGAAAGACTCACACCTTCAGAAGCCATACAGGATTCTCATCAGTATTAGGGGTGGCTTAGGGATACCCAATAAGTTCAGAGCTCCATCAGTTATGGGAGGGGTTCTCAAACTTCCTTGTGCCACAACTCCCTTCTGACAACAAAAATTACTACATGACCCTGAGGTGTGTGTGCAAGGCCTGCGTCCACCTAAGCCCTGCCACCTGAGGGGGCCAAAACTGAACCCCAAGAGCTGAACCCCAAAGCTGAACCCAAAGCCCAGGGGGAGGCTATAACCTGAGCCCCACCCCCAGGGGTGGAAGCCTGAGCCCTACTATCCGGGCTCAGGCTTCAGCCCCAGGCCCCAGCAAGTCCAACACCAGCCTTGGCAACCCCATTAAAATGGGTCCTGACCCACTGTTTGAGAATCACTGAGTTATGGGCATGGTTCCATACCTCCATCTCCAACATACCACTCTAGAACCCTTCTCTCTGTAACAAAGTGTCAATGGCCACCATCATGATTTTCATAAAGCTGACAATCTTGATACAGAACCTTGCTGAAAATTTGAATAGCCTCCATTATAATCTTTCAGTTGGTTTCTATTCATTTCTACACACCTCTTGTTTTCATTTGAGGGTCCAGACATCTCCTGAAATGACCTCAATAGCCAGTGTTGTTTGTTCCAACGCCTCATTGCTAACAAGGACTCTTAGGTGTCAGCTGAAACTTTTCAGATGGAATTTCCATTAAGAAATACAAGTTTGCAAGGACAGATATGGTTGTCTCAGGCAAAGTGCATTCATGTACTGGGGGCAAACACAAGGCTTAAGAAGATTTTTGTTCTGCTATAACAGACCTTTTAGGGTGTAATGGTTTTTTAAAACCTAAATAGTCATACCGGTACAACCCTCCTAATATATATACAGTTATATCACTATAAAGGTGCCTTACACTAGTATAGTTTATTCCCCATCCTTGTATCCACATTAGGAGGACTGTGACAGTAGAACTATGCCTTGAATGGTTTAAACCATTCAACTTTTGCATTTAGCCAAGACCTTGGACACTACCCAAGACCTGAAAATAAAGCTTAAGGGGGACATGAATTCATAGACCTTGTGCTATAGGGTGAATTTCACTGCAACTGCGTATCTCTGCTCGGTATCATTTTTGTTTTTCCTTCACTTGTGGTTCCAGAGGTGGGGTATTCTGCCAACAAAGGCAAGATAATGTCAATGGTGGAGTTATTAAACAATGTCAGTGTCAGAAATAATGCAACATTTGATGGGGAAATACTTCCTGGTTTTGATACTAATAGGGTTACTCCCCCAACCCCATAGGTACTGTAACACTAAGCGTACTGGACACATACCAAACTGCTACCTGGAAGGGGACTATCAAATGCAGGAGGAGAGAAAGACAGAACTAATAAATCTCTCAATATGTTCTTTTGCATGAAAAAAGGAGTGAGGGGGAACAAATCCCTTTAATTGAACAGCATTCAAAAACAAAACACCAGTGGACCATGATCCCTTGAAACATTTTACCAAGTAGGGGAAGTGGAACACAGTTTGATATAAGTATTTCCTTTCATGTCAAGATAATTTTGCTTTGTTTTTCATAATGCCATTAATCCAGGAAGATTTTAGCCAATTCTAAATGTACATTGGAGTGCCTCAACCTGTTTAATGTGGTTGAGTGTGGTGAGCACTCCTTACCATTAGCACAAATCTTCTTTACTCTGGTTCATGGGAGGATTCGTTGGAAAGTGACAGCTGGAGACATATAATGTTGATGTTCCCCACCACAATGATAACTGCAGACATTTGTCTAAAAGGCTGGGTCCAGTGCTCATTGAAGTCCGTAGCCAAACTCCCATTGACTTAAATGATATAAATGGATTTTCATGACAGGCCTTCACTGAGGAAGATCCCAAAGCACTGCATATACTTTGGAAGCCACTTACTTACCATGGGTCAGATTCTGCCCTTTGGACATGTTTGTGGAGCTCCTACTGAAGCCAGTTATGCAACTTTGGTGTTGCTGCTGGATGGGTAGAAGGGAACTGCTGTGGTTATGTGCCAACAAAGTCCTTATCTCATATTAGGTGTGGGATACCGGGAGGTTTGACTGGTCCCGGGACCTTCGCTACAGTGACACAGCTGCTGCTGAATTGTTCCCTTCTAGAGAATGAGGGAAAGTTTCCACTCTAAACCATTCTAAACCACTCCACCCCTCCCCTATTGTTCATACTAAAGAAAGAGTTTCCCCTAATATGCACCCCCACCACATACTGAGCTCAATTCAGTGCCTGAATTCTCAGTTACGCTAAGGCCTCTTTACATCAATCTGTTGACCCCTGAAAGTGGGTCTCTAACTATAATTTGCAAAAGACTTAAAGGCCCTTTCAGTCTACCCGACAGTACAAAATGGCCTTTGAGTAACTGAGAATCAGACCCAATGTTTTTATATGTGAACATGTTAAGCAATCAGCTATTACTACTAGCTCTATCAGATTACCTCTGCTCATAAACTTCATAGTGGATCCACTGACCATTCTTTTTCTCCCTTGTTAAGAGAATTGTGAAGACCAAGAAAATCTTCCTTAGCCATAATAGTAGCTGGAGATAGGCAACACATGATCTGCCAAGGCAGTGGCCCCCAGACTGTGGGGTACACCTTCCCTTCCAAAGGGCAATAAAGGAATGCTCAGGTGGTTATGCAGCAGGGTCCTGGCCAGCTGCGCAGACCTGCTCTGCCCCCAACCCATCTCCAATCCCAGCCACAGCTCCCCTCCACCCCCTGCTGTGACCCCAGCCACAGCTCCAGACTCTGGTGCCTGTTCTGCCCCCAGTCCAGCTCCACCTTCATTCCCTCTCCAGCCGCAGCTCAGCTCTGCCCCCATCCTCAGTTCTGCCCCCAGCTCCGCCTTCAGCCCAGGCTCCTCTGCTGAGCCATCTGTACAATAAAGGGGGAGGGGGATGGATGGATTCCATTACTGGTGGGGAGCAGGGTGGAGGCACATCAGAGGAAAATTTGGGGCACCACTGCTCCAGGGTCTTCTGCAAGAGTCTACATACAGCTCTTTCTCACCTGTGCTGCTTGTTGCCCTTTTATCATCTCATCCCCTTGGAAATTGCTGAAGAGTCACAGGCAGGAGCTAAGCCCCACTCCTTAAAAGGCCAGCCTGCCCTATGACAAAGTGGTTCTTGACCTTTTCCCTACTGGGACCCCACTCTGCAGCAGAAAGAGGAGATAGAGGGTGTGGGAGAACCTAACCCTTAGAAAATGGAGAGAAATTGTGATCCTTAAAAGGGAACCCCACGAACTAAGGGAGCATTGCTGGCCAGGGACTGTTCACAATTGTATAACTTCATCTTGAGAACAGAGTCTTCTAGAGGACCAGAGCACCACTTATGACATGAACATGTCAGGAGGCAAGTCATAGGCAGTCAGGCCTAGTGGTTTAAGCAGGAGTCAGGCCTGAGGTCAGAATTTAAATACCAGAGTCAAGCGTTAAGACAGAGTCAGAGCCAAGAATCAGAACCAGATTACCTGGAATCAGGAAAGGCTGGTAGCAAGGCTGGTACAGGACTAGAATAAGGACAGGTACAACAAAGGGTCAACACTGGAGCAAGGCAAGCACAGAGAGGCAGAGAATCCACAAAAACATATATCCAGCAACGACTGATATGTTACAGCTGCTGGGCTTAAGAGCAAGCCACCTGACTGCCTTAGCCAATCAGGTGGTTCTGCTGTGGCCCAGCTGTGCTCATTGGCTATCTGAGTGGGCAGGCACAGCGGCAAGTCCTCATTCCGGACAGTACACACAGTATGAAACAGTTCTCTTAATAATTTCAACACCCCGCTTGGGAGCAAACAGGTGAGAAAAACCAGTGAAATACACTGTAGTGCAGTGGGCTGGCTCACGAACTAAGCGTTTATGCTGATGTCTTAGGTAGGACTTAGAGAGTGTTTAGACCAGTCCTGATTTCTTCACAGGAGATGGTTTTCACTCTATGCTCTCATTAGTGGGAGTCCAGTCTGCAGCCCTGAAACCAGAATCTAGCATTGTATGTGGTAGTTGTATGCAAATGAACATCCCCCATATCCTTCTCCCTTTTAATCTTGTTTCTTGCACTTTGCTCATGTCTCAGGGTGTTCCTATTATTTAGGTTTCAACATCCTGCCAAGAACTTCTTTTAGGAGTGGAAGGATATCTTGAAAATAACATTTAAAATATAAGAATGTTATTAAAAATTTACTAAGCCGTCTTAAAAGATTAATAATAGTCTCTGGTCCACATAGCCAAAAAGATGGAGATTTTTCTTTCGGGTCATGAAAGCACTCAGCCTTCGGCCTAATTTCTTCTAATTGATTTTAAGTTCCTTCCATTTGTGAAATAAGCAAAAAGATTTAACAGCCCTTGTGTTTCTGACCATAGTGTACTCTGGGGGTAGATGGCAGGATGCAAAAGGCCAAAGGGTACATTTTCAAAGTGGTGGGCTTTGGAGTTAGATGCATGGGTGTTAATGGGAGTGGAAATCCCTGTGCACTGCTGTAAAAATTTGCCCAGAGTTTCTCACCTAGCCCACAAATACAATATTCAGTTAAAAGGTATTGAATGGAGCATTTTATGCTATAGCAGCATAACACTTACACGTAAAAAAGATACAGTTTGATCATGCACCACTTAGAGTGACAAAGCCCACACAAAGCCTATACAGGCTGATGTACAACTTAAGTTCTAAAAACGGGGCTTAAGTGGTTCATGAGCATTGTTTTGAGATTTCTGAACATGGTGATTTTCACCATAGTGAACATTGTTCATGTTATGGCATAACTGATAGCACAGCAGATACCTCCAGTCATGGTCAGAGTTCAACACCATAGATATTTTTTCATAAAACTTAGGATAAGAGAAAAAAAACAAATTTTAAAATTTATTCCATAGTGTTAAAATATATCACAAGCAATCAGTGTTGTGAACTTTTGCCAAGAATAGGGATACCTCTTCTGTGCCTTCCATCCATACATGGCATAGTGCATCTAAAAAGGTGACAACCTTATATATACTTTTCACCGCTACAATAATTCCATGGCCCAGATTTCAAGTGTCCCTGCCCTTGAGAAATGTAATTCCAAGTAATGCTACAGTCTTGTATGCTCTATTAGAGTAGATTTTTTTTAAAGTAACACTCGGGGCCGGTGCTTCCATTTAGGCGACCCAGGCTGTCACCTAGGGCGCCAGGATTTGGGGGGGGGGGCGGCAATTAGGCAGCAGGGGGTCCTTCCGCGCTCCGTGTCTTCAGCGGCAGTTCGGCGGCGGGTCCTTCACTCGCTCCGGGACCCGCTGCTGAAGTGCCCCGAAGACCAGGAGCGCGGAACGACCCCCCTGCCACCGAATTGCCGCCGACGGGGAGCACAGAAGGACCCCTGCCTAGGGCGCCAAAAACCCTGGCGCCGCTCCTGGTAACACTCCATACAACAGTTGGTTGCATTCAGATATAAACTGTCATATTTGGCTTTGATTGTCTTATACAGCATGTACTTCCTACAACTGTTGTGATCTCATTTAGTCTGGATCTTTCTCATTCAGATCAAACGCATAAATCAAAGAGGGCTCTTGTATTTTGCCAGTTAAGAGTTGCACTCACTGCTTGCTCTGCTAGTATCTTTGTAACGTTCTTTGTGTCAGAGAGGGAAAATGATAATATTAATGTCTGTGATCACTGAGTGAAAATGTTTGACATTTATCTAAAAACTCCAAATAATCCGTTATTCCATTACTTCTCGGTGACTCTTTCTGATGAAAACTCAACTTATTGCTAAATTGACTGGAAAACTTCATTCATATATATATATATATATATATATATATATATATATATATAGTCTTTGATTCAGGACATTTAATCTAAGACACAGGATTGCAGCTTTGGCCATTCTGACTCAGCTACTTTTAATGGAGATCAGCATCACCTAATAGTATTTGATGTTAAATGTCCTGTTTTTCCTGCAGATTTTGTGATTACAGGCTCACACTTCAGTGCAATCATATCTATACATTATGGTCTTAGCCACATTTATATCTCCAAAGTGTGCACTTAATTATTCTTCCTACTCTTCCTTCCTTCTGTCTTACTACCAGCTGTAGAACATATTCAATAAAGAAACCAAGCTAAACACAGGATCAGAGAAGTTATTGGGAATACTGAGGCATTTAAATTGTTCAGAGATTTGGGAGGAGGCAGTCTATTATGATAATCACAGTAGTTTATACTTCCATTGCACCTTTCAGCCAAAGATCTCAAAATGCTTTCAAAACTTTATTTCATATTCAAAATGCCCTGACCTTGTCATATCTATTTTAGAGATGAGTGAAGTATGACAGACGTTAAATGATTTTCTGTGGTTCACAGAGCCAAAAAGAGCACAGGAGTCTAAGTTCCAGTCCCCTTCTCTAACCACAGACTGCAATCCCTGCCTTTTAAATAGCAGCTCTCTTCATTGCTTAGCAGGTGGGCCAAAGTTTCAGTTAACTTTGTGACTTCTGTCTTGTAACATAATACTCTGAGTATTTTGCATACAGAGATATTAGTAATCACTACTTAATGGTTTTTAGGTCTACATTATATCATACATATTCTATTTGGTTAAGAATTGCAGCCTGAAGAATAGTCATTTCAGTTAAATATTAGTGCTCTGATTTGTGGAAGTGGCCTCCGATTTTTCAATCACTATGGGTCAGATCTGGATACTCTTGCTGAGTTGTACCTCACTCCTTATATATTCCCATTGAGCTCCAGCTGACTACCTGCAATGTAAGAAACAACTTATTGTGAATGTAGATGGCAGAATCAGCCCCCAAATAATCAAAGCTGTAATTCTGCATGCACAAATCATTGTGGGAGCATTTATTTAGTAATTCAAGGACTCATTATAAGGTCGTTGGTGAAAGGACCATCCTTTACTATATGTTTGTACAGAATCTAACACAAGGGGGCCATTACCTGGTTGAGAACACTATGTGCTACCACAATATAAATGAGAAATAATATTAATAAACTAGGTAGTTAGACATCTAACTGCTACAAAATACACTTCCATATATTCGTATCACCTACAGTTACCATTGGGTGCATATTTGGAGACCAGTCTAGAAAATCTGGGCCTAGAGATTCAAAATTTCCCCAAGAAACAAATTTTTGAGCTTTCCGTTGCATGCAGTGCTATTATGAGAAGAGTGATGTTCAGTGACAGTTCCTTTCACAGTCCCACGGTCACTCGATGAGCTATCACACGCACACTGATGGGTTCTGGGAGAATCAGAGTAGCTATAAAGCAGAGGTATTAAAATTGGAGATGGGGCCTTTGAAGATCCATTTCTAAACCTTGAGTCTTGAGCTCAAATTCAGAGGAGCTCAGAGCCAGGCATTTGTAACTGATTGGGGTTGTTTGATTTTTTTTCCAGTATTATATGAGTCATAGGGATTGAGACTTGAATCTAAAACTCTCCAAAGTTCCTATCTCGTGTTTCAACTCAGGCCAATTCGACTCAATTCTGATTTAATTCAAATATAAGGAAGAGCTCTAGAGCTGAGGAAAATCTTGGTTTGGAAGGAAAGAGGAACAAAGAAAATGGCCATGCAGAAGAAACACCAGGACATGGAGCGAAATTGTAGAGAATCTGCTGAGGGAGTGAAAGATGAATGGAGATATAGTGCTGAAGGATGAAGGGAAACTGTGAGCAGGAACAGTGTTCTGGGGTTTATCCTTCAGGCTTAATGCAGAAATTATTGGGTGAGGTTCTTCGGTCTGTGTTATGTTGGGGGTCAGACTAAATGATCATAATAGACCTGTCTGGCCTTAAAATCTTTGGCAGCAAAAGAACCTAATCAATAAAACCTAATAGATAGAATGAACCTGAAGGTCAGTGGATTGTTTAGATCTTAGATGCTATGGTCAAATGTGTGATATAAGTACCCTCACAGTCATGTCTGTTCCTGCAATGGAAAGGAATGGATTGAGAGTTAAACTGAAAATTCAGGAAGAAAGTCAGATACAAGTATTGGCAGAGAGTATTCATCAGTTAGATTTCTGAAGGCCACAATGAAGATAAGCTAATGGAAGCTGAACTTGTGAATAGTGTATATTGTTTAATAGGATGCTATTATGTTTCATGTATATGCTTTATTTAAAGAAGTACTTTTACGTGCAATGAAATCAGAAAGTGAAAGTAAAGCATTAGGAGTGGCCTTGAGGCTATCAAAAGTAGTGCTAACTGGTTGGTTTGTAAATATGCTTATTGGTTTGGGTTTTTTTAAAAAATACACTTAAATAGAAGTATCTGTCTACATGTGACGTCTGATGTGTATATTTTATACATATGAACAAACAAATATAAAGAAAACATAATCTAGTAGCTTCTCACAGGGCGAGTGGACCCATGAGGTGGGTTGGGGCTCAGCCTCACTTGTGCCAGGCTTTGACCATCTCTCCAGGGGCAGGGAATGAATACTGGAGTCAGGTGATAGGAGTATGTATCTCAGATCAGGTGATAGGAGTATGTATCTCAGATCCAGGTTTGCTGTGAGGCAAGAACAGCCTGATGTCTGTGAGGGAGAGTCTCACAGGTTCAGGACGGCAGTGAGGAGGACACCATGCAGAAGGGCTGGGCAAATCTTGTAGTAGCCTTCTAGAATGAAAGCCTCAGCAGAGGCAAGAAAGGCTAAACACTCTGCACCAAGAGATTGAGCCTGTTGCATAGGGCTGGATAGAAGATTTGGGTTGTTCTGAACTTTATCTTAATAAACCTGATTCCTAGAAGGGCATCCTGAAGATGGGTGGACTTCTGCATTCATCAGGAGCCCCACTGACCCCAATTTGGCTCTCCAGGTGCTGAGGTCTGCCTGTGCAGATCAGCTTTTGCAAGATTGGAGTCTTATTGGGTATGATCCCAGCCTTCAGAGGCCTGAGCCAAAACTTCAAAGTTCTGTCTATACAACCATTTTCAGAGCACTAGCATGAGCTCCGCTAGCTCAAGTCTGTCAACCTAGGCTGGGAGACTTCCTCCAAAATGCCATGTAGACATACATGCCCAATGATGCTCCTGATGAAAGGTTCCATGTAAGGAAACAGTGGGCTTGATTGTCTGTTGTCCTTCCCAGTGCTAAGTGAGTAAAATGTTACCAGATCTGAAATGGAGCAATTTTAGACTCACTTTGCATTGGTGAAGTGACCACGCAGTGTGCAGGCCACCAGGAAACTAAGCTGCCCATCTCCATTAGATATCTGCACCAGTGCAGCTGCAAGTAAGGAAGACGTGGAGCATGAAAGGGAGTGAAAGAAGAATATAATCAAAACATCTTGTTACATAAGTAAAAGTCTCAATAGAACATCCTGTCTAATGAGCCTCTGAGGATGGTGACATTTCTTCTGTTGTGGTGGGTGCGGATGGCTAAAATAATTCTCAGGGGTTTTGCAGTCAGAGCTCAGATTTATATCTGGACTTAATTTCTACATTCAGTAAAGGACATTATGCGTTCTCTTCCTACCACTTTAAATAATAAATTAATATAATGCATTACAAACGTAGCTTGGACAGAGGAGATGCAGAGGGATAGGCTAGATCTGTTCACAAATCTTCTATGCCTTTTACTAGCTTAATTATTAACATTTATTGATACAAGACATTTTAAAAACTAAAACAAAGCTTTTATATACCTCCAAATGCAGCCGGGGGGATTCCCCAACCCAAACTGACAGTGATAGTTTGGAAGGAGCAGTAGGGCACTGTGTATTCCTGCAAATTTTTGCTGTAGGATCACCACAATTTTTAAGTAATGATTGCACAAGCAAAGTCTTCAAACGGTGTATTCTTCATAGCCCTATATTTTCCAGGCAGTGGAGAGTTATGCAAAAGAAACCTCTCTCCTATTCCTTGCTTGGCCATATATGTTAGGTTATATCTTGATGGCAAAATACTGGGTAGAGTGACCACGTTTGAACCACAGAGAAGATAAAAAGAATCAGATGCGCAACTTGAAAAGTTATAATAGTGACCTATTAGTTAAAGCCCTGTCCACGTTGAGATCAGACTCAAAGGGTGAAATTATTCAAGGGCTTGTGATACAGAGAATGTGAGAATAGATCTAATGGTCCCTTCTGGCCTTAAACTCTGAAAAAAACAACCCCAAAATGAGTTAGCAACAACTATGCCTCCCAGAATCCCTCTCTTTCCCTACAAGAGAAGCCCTTTTGCAAGCGTTCTGCAGAGTTAAAGTTTTATGTTGTGTTAACTTGGGCCCTGTCCTGTCTGAACTGTGGAAACCCCCTTTTTAGAGGCAGTTCTGTGTCAGTCCCAGTAGCGGAAGCCCATAGAAACACCACTCTTTTTCATCCCCTCAGGAGAGGTGCTCCCAGGAGTCAGCGGGAGTTAATGAGACCAGGAGCAAAAGCAAAGTACATCTGACCAGATGCCGCATACATATCTGAGATCTTTGCGCATATCTGAGATCTCTGTAGTTGTCAGAGACTTGCATGCGAAAGGAGTGAAACCTCCAAATTAATTCCTGGAAGTAGTATGTATTATTAATCAGGTTTATTACAGTAGTACCTAGGGGCCAAGCAAAAGTAGGACCCAGCTGTGCTAGGCACTGTACAAAGAGTCCTTCCCTGCCCCCAAGACCTTAGACCCAGATCCACAAAGGTATTTAGGCTCCTAACTTCCATTCATCTCAATGGGCGTTAGGAGCCTAATTACCTGTGATGTGCCATGTGTGTGCGCACAACACATGCATTGCATGCCCCAGGACTGGCTGTGCCCACAAGATAATTTCATCCAGCCCCCGAACATCCATGGAGGGTGCCATTTTGTAGAACAAAATGGTGTCCTCAGCACAGCATGACCTCACACACAGCACATGTATAGGGTCACATGATGCAGAGGATGCCATTTTGCATGCAAGTGTAGAATTGCATGCCCGACTGAAAATATCACAGCACTCCACTGCTAATTACCTTTGTGGAGCTGGACCTTACAGTCTAAATATAGTGACAAAGGGTAGGAGACAAGAACGTCACATACAAGCATAGCAAACAATGACATTGCCATAAAAGTCCGTTAGTTTTGTGAGTAGAAGGAGCAAATTCCTCCTATTCACAGGAAATTGAAAATTCCTTCTCCCCTACTTGATATTCCTTTTTGAGGAGAATAGGATTCTGTGCTAGAAGCCTGCTAGCAACAACCATGCTGAAATGTAACTGTAGTTGACTGGGTTCTAATTCTGGTGTGGGCAGGGCATGAATCAATCAGGGAAATTAATCAGGAATATACTTTTTATAATGTAAATATAATAGCTCATTGAAAAGCGTCACTCTCAATAGCATCTTAGGTTTCATACCTGACAATTATCTAAAGAATCAGGCAACTATTTATCACCCTGCAAAATGTCTGAATGGTCCCCCTCTTCTGAAGTGTCTTTATGTGGGGATTTCCAGCTTTGTACTCCTGCCACTATGAAAATGGTTTCCAACATTGCCATGGATATCCAACCTTAAAATTAAAGCCTGAGGGGAAACATTTTGTTGAGGAGGGACCAGAGTTTAGAAGAGTCTTCAGGGTAAACTGCAGTATAAGTAGAAAGCACATAAATACTAGCACAGAGCAAATATCTTTACTGTATCCTGGTTCACTATGAGTATCCTTTGCCAAAGCTTTGCTTTTAATATTCTGCTAACAATTTTTCCCCACTCTCTTGATTTATTTCCCCTTAGATGTAGCTGCTCACACAACTATATCTAAAAAGCCACCTCACTTCAGAGAGATTACTAGTAACTGGTAAGATATAAGATTGATTACATATTTATACCATTTTAGGAGTAGGAAAATTAGACCTCAGGGTGAGCAGCCTCACGGAAATATCTCTGCTTTTCAGAGGCTGGTGTTTTTTCATCCTAATTGGCCTTGTGACTCACAGTGCATTGAAAGTATCCATATGCTATATGACTTTACATGCAAATATTCTAATAATACACACTCCATGAAGCATGTTCAGGCAATCATCTAGTGAGGCACAACTGGCAAAAAAATAAAAATTTAAAAAAAATCTGAAAAAGAATAGCTCTGTTCCAATTTATCTCTATTCAAGTCAGTTTCAATTTCATATTTTTGAGGTGAATGAAAAGGTTTATGCGAGATATGTAATCAGACAGATTAACAGCCATCCTCCACTTTTGTACACCCATTTTTGTGTGCCCAAGTCTTGTATTTGTATGTGGAAAGTGAGTTATAACAACAACAGTGTATAATAATGGGGCTGATACAACTACTGATACAGCTCCTTCTGGCCAAGGATCTTAAAGTGCTTTATAAAGCTGGGTAAGTATTCTCCTCATTTTATATCAGAGTAAACTTAGGCACAAGGAGGTTAAGTGACTTGCCCCAGCTCACAGAATGAGTCAGTGGCAGAGTGGGAAAATACAACCCAGATCTCCCACTTCTCAGGCCCTATTCTAATTATTAGGCTATACAGACTTCCATGTGTGTCTTCATTTGCTGAATCAGTTAATTACTGCACAAAACTGAAGGACAGAGCTGAAAATCTTGCCTTAGGGGTCTTCTGCCATCTGCACAAATATTGGCCTTTGTAGTTCTCTCCTAGAGTTTCAGTAGATGGGGAAACAGTGGATCACTATTTCCAAGAAGCTTTAAATGTTTTTGATTATAACACTCTATTTTGCAACAGAAAGATGGTCCATTGTTCTTGTGCAATATACTTTTATTTCTGGAAATCTGGGTTCAGCTCACAGGTCAAAAGTGGAAATGAGTTTAGCAGTCACATGGGCCTAGATCCTCATAAGGTATTTAGGTGCCTAACTCCCTTTGAAATCAAGAGAAGTTAAGCATCAGGTACTTTTACGGATCTGGGTCATAGCACGGAGCAGACATTGTCCAACTCATTAAACCACTTCTCAACATTGTCAAGTCTTCTATGACAGGGCCAAACTCCAGTGGAGTAACTTTCCAAGTAAACCTGAAATAATTTAAGGAATATCCATCATTTTGACAGCACAGAAGTCTAAGGTGGAAAGACATTGCGGACCAAGAAGTCCAGAATCAGGACATAGGTCCCCATCTGGCATTTTTATGCATGCAAAACTCCCCTTGAAATTAATGGGAGCTTGGGCTTTGCAAACAGTACAGGGTCAAGCCCACCATTCCTAGCAAGGCAAAGAACATGAAATGTGATAATATTCGTGATTATAGACAACAGTACTATTGGAGTCAATTCTTGCTGATGCTAATGAGAATTTTGTCTGAGAATCAAGTCTTTTAATTGTAGAGTTTGTTGGTCCAAGAAAGAGGTCTATCACCATAACTTGTCCATTTCCAGGTAAACTACTTAACCTGTCAATCAAGGACTGCTGTCAAAGATTTTTATGCCAGTGGTCATAAGTCCTGGCATAGTCAGAAAGAGTTGCTCTATTTGGTTCAACTCTTTAAATACAAATTCGGCAAAGAAAATGTGCCAACAGTTCTCTTTTTCCATCAAAAGTAAGAATAATCTAGGAGGATGACTCCTAGGTTTACTGAGCCACTGCATCTGCTAGACATTTCATTCCAAGAGTACAGAATGAAGATAGGACTGCTGAGTCAGAAGGAAAGGATTTGGATGCATGAATGTTATTGAAAAAAATTGTTTCCATTATGGATACTAAATCCACTACTGGCTGTGGTTTGTGTGTGTGTGCTTTTTGAACAGGCTAAATATAGTTAGTGTTGTAACTTACTGCAGTGCTGTTAATGTGCACGACTTGACTAGGAACATGCTATTCCTCTTCTTAGCGTCATGTTTGTCCTTTTCCTTGCCAATTTTTGTTATTACAGCTCAGTTCAAATTTTATGGTGCCTACCCCTGGAATATTATGATTTCAATGCAATAATGTCTGACTCCAATTTTAAACTACCAAAACACTGCACAGCACGCTGCCAGATCTCAGAGGAGAATTAACTGGTGAGACTATGTAATAAGGCTTTGCACACAGGGAAAATGACTAAGCAAATAGATGCAACCTAGACTTCTTGGTCAAGTCTATTTTGTTTTCTGGGTCTGAACTGTTGATTTCAACTTGGGATAGCGCTATGCAGAGAACTTTCAGAAGACTAACTACTGGATGTCTTTATAAATTATCTTTTTCTGCTCTTCAAGTTGTTGTTGTTGTTTTTTTGCTTGTTTATCGATAAAGTGACTTGCCTTGTGATTAAGAGCCTCAAATGGATAACTATTGTGTGATTTGCAAGCAGTGCAGAGTATATTATTTCATGAAGTGATATTGCCATAAAAACATAACCTGTGTGCTGTGTCAGCTTATTGAGCACCTTGAGAGCAATATTCCTGTTAGTTTTATGGTGCACTAAGTCTCTTTTTGGAATAAATTGGGTTTATACAAGTGGGACTGGTTACGTCCAAATAAAAGAGTCAACAAAACTCGATAGCTGAAAAGAGATAAAATGAAGAGTAGGGGAGGGGAATTTTAAACTAATGGAGATGAGGTGATAGAATAAGAGGCAGGGCCGGCTCTAGCAATTTTGCCGCCCCAAGCACGGCGGCACACCGCGGGGGGCGCTCTGCCACTCGCCGGTCCCGCGGCTCCGGTGGACCTCCCACAGGCGTGCCTGCGGATGCTCCACCAGAGCCGCGAGACCACCAGACCCTCTCAGGCACGCCTGTGGGAGGTCCACCGGAGCCGCCTGCCGCCCTCCCAGCAACCAGCAGAGCGGCCCCCGCGGCATGCCGCCCCAAGCATGAGCTTGGCGTGCTGTGGCCTGGAGCCAACCCTGACAAGAGGTGCCATACATAAGCCAAGGAAAGTATCTGTAATAAATAAATTGGACAGCAGAGCACAAAGTAATATTCAGCTGTGATGCAGCAAGGCTTTAAAAGAAAAAAAGGCACAAAAGAAAGGAGGACCCAGTTCAGGAAAGCATCAATATTCAGGCTAGTACTGAAGCATATGCTTGAATTCCACTGAAGTCCATGGGACTTGACCACATGCTTAAAGTTAAATATGTCCTTAAGTACCATCCTGCATAGCGGGAGGGATATATGCACATATTTAAGTAGTTTCCCTGAATAGTCTCAGGAGAAGGGAAAAATTTCCAGACAACAACAACATGGTTTGTCAGAGGAAATTCCTAAAGGGCCTATAGTAAATACAAACAAGAGACACATGGGAAAAGACAGAGAAGCACAAAGTATATGCAAATACAGGATTATGACCGTGATAATGGCTTGAATGAAATGCAATGGAAAATGAAAATCATTGGAAGATAAAGACTGAACCTTGCAGCTGTTCAGAAAATGACTGAGTTATGAATCAGGAAGTGAGGGAGTACCATTATAGATAAGGGAGAGTCTGAGTCACAGCATGGATTCCAAAAGACCCATGGATGAGGGAAAGATGTTTCCGTGGACATTTTTGAAGACAAAAAATAAATAAGTGTGTCAGCCTCTGAATTCACGATGGGCAGAACAAGGTGAAAAGATGGTAGTGGAAAGCAACAAAGTTATGCAGACTGGTTTTGGTAAAGGAATTGGTGATCTCCTTTCAGGTTCGACTGAACAGGCAAACTAATTTTTTTTCATACAATAAAGAAATTAAGAGATACTTTTATTCTGTTCAAATGATATGCATTAACATCCCACTTTTTCCCAAACACACACACAAAAAAATTTTTAAACCATCATTATCAGTTTGGCTTTCAGGAATACCAAAAAAAACAAAAAGAAGTGCAAGGCAGTAATTTAGTAATCCCAAATAAAACCAATTTTAAGAATAATTAGCTGCTGCATAAAGGTACATTAAACTTTCAGCATTGTATGTCAGACACCTGTTAATACAGGTTTACATAGATAGGGCCAGCTTCCACTCTCAGTAAATGCCAGTGTAAATCTACTGAACATGAATGGAGTTACATCATATCTAGCCCACCTTTTTCAGATGAGTAGCGCCAGTGAAGTTCCACGGCAGTCTTCATTCAGGCAACATTTCTAATGGGAGTTTTGCCTGAACAAGGATTGCATGAGCCATGGCTTTCCAGAACTTAATCAAAGCATTAATTTTAAGGGGAAGGAAAAGTCACCCTATATTAAAATCTGTAATCCAAATAAATTAAAAGATCATTCAAAAATTACAGACTGGTGTGTAGCCTGACTAAATTGTTGAAATCTAGTCTAAAATTGCAAGTCATTAATAATTAGTATTACAGAACTTATTACAACCTAGATTGGGGAGAAATGGATTGAGGCTAGTATTACATTATTCAATTAGATCTAATTCTATTTGCTATGTATTTTACTTTATTTTAAATTTAATCAGTAAAACAATCATGGTAGCATCAGTCTAAAATGTCAATTAATCTCTATATAGTGCAAATAGCAGGTGTAATAATTCATCATATGCTGTCCATCAGCAGAGGCACAAAAGTGCTGCGAGACTCACCATGGTTAATTAGATTTCTTTATGCATTATACAGCACTGTTACAGAGAGTTATGTATAAATAACTTTATTATAAGTACCCATGACATTCATATAATGAAAGACTGTAAAACCTTGTTGCTTAAATGTATGTTTATGTTCTCACCTTGGTATACTTTGAGTGCATCTTCACTAGGAAAAAAGGTGTGTTCTTAAGTTAACTAACACAAGGTAAAAGCCAAGAAAAGACAAGGCAGTTTCTAGTTTTCTCACTTGTTAGCAGATCAAGTTTAAGAGCATATCAACAATTGCCATTTAAAGTGGAAAAAGTCCTTTTTTTGCACAAAAACCATGGGAGCGTCTACACTTGCCAATGACTTTTTGCACTGAAACTCAGACGTTTCATCACAAAAAGAAAACTGCCTCCATGAGAGGCATACAACATCTACTAGTCCTGTTTACACAGCTTTTAGCCTACAGAGGATATCCCACAGTGCCTAGGTGACCACTCTCGCCAGCAGCTCTGCTGCTGGATAAACAGACATCCATCCCTTTCCCTGTAAAGCCCCAGGAACTTTGATATCCTCTTCCTGTTTTCTTGGCAACTACTCACTTATCTGGCCAGGTGAGAATGCCTGCTCCAGGGAGCAAAGGATCCCCTGCTTGGAGCAATGCTGAGTTACTGGAGCTTATCAGTGTTTGGGAAGAGGAGGCTGTGCAGAGACCCAGGATGCCCCGTGATCACCTCTCCCCCCAATTCCTTCTCACAAAACTCATCTTCAAACTGGAGAGAGCTGCACTGTGGGATGGTTGCCCTGGAGCGCTGCTCTCATATGCGATGGAAGTGCTGCTAATGTAAACACTCTGACACCTGAGGAATTAAGTGAGAACACAAACCAGCACTTTGCTTTCTCCGGTCCCCTATTACCGGTGAAAGTTACAGCACAAAAACTCTGCAAGTGTAGACATACCCTAACTCCTTAGACTTCAACCTGACCTGCTAACTGATGTAAAAACTACAAACTGCCTTGTCTTCCCTTGGATTTTACCTTGTTTAAGTTAACTTGAGTTAAGAACACATCTTTTTCCCCTTATGAAGGCACAGCCATGGAGTGAGATTATCTGGCGTGCTGCACTTATCCAGTGACTTACACCAGTGCAAATGTACAGCTTGTCTACACTTGAAAGTTAATTTGGATGAAAATGGGGTGTAAAATAGAAGCACAATAGGCATTCCTGATAAACTCCATGTGTGGACGCTTTTATTCTAGAACAAGAATGCATTGTTCCTGTTTATGTTAACTCACTTTCAAAGAATAGCTATAGCAATTCCAGAATAACTCCAGGTGTAGACAAGCCTTTAGTACAAAGTGAGTGAAAAATACTTCTATATTGGAATGGTGACATTTTATATCTACTTTGCACAGCTGTGCATGACTAAATGAGGTACAGGGCACTGGAGAAGCTAGTTCCAAATTTGCCGTAATGAAGTAAGAGCTGCCCAATCTGTTCAAAAAAAGGCTTGTAAGAAAATATTGTTGATTTACATAATACACTAACTGATTGGGGATAGGAAGAGGAATATAGAGAAGGAAAAAGGAGCTACAGAGAAATATGGGGGTAGGGGAAAAGACGCAAAATTTCCTCCTATAATGGTCCTGCCCTCAGCTGGTTTAAATCAACATCAAAGCTACACTGCAACTGATTAAGAACTTGACCAATGAAGGATAATGGTGTTATGCCAATTTACACCAGCTCAGGACCAAGTTTAGTTCCTGATCCAATGTCTATTTAAGTCAATGGCAAGACTCATTGAATTCAAATGGTGCTGGATAGGGGCCTTTTTTCTGAAGTCCACACACTTCTCATTTGTTCTACTGTGAGATAGTAGGTGAGTTGTTACTCACCTGAAAAAGGTGGGCTCCATCTGATGTAACTTCATTGATGTTCAGTGATATTACTCTGGATTTACACTAGTGTAACTGACAGCAGAATCTGGCCCTGTCTCTGTAGACTATCAGATACTTGCTAATACCATGCTGAAGATTTAATGTAGCTCCTGTACTACGCAATAGCTAATTATTTTTAAAATTGGTTTTACTGGGGATTACTAAATTTCTATTCTGCATCTCATTTTTCGTATTCCTGAAACCCAAAGTGATTTTTTTTTCTTCCTGTATTTTTGAAAAAAATATATATTGCATATCATTAAATAGAATAAATGCAGCTCTTATTTTCTTTAGTGTGTGGGGGGAAATGAATTTGCATACAATATTTCTTATCATGGTTAGTATTCACTACTCAAAACATATCCTGCAAAATGTTCTCTTGCATTGGGCAAACATCCTGCTTGCCAGAGGATTTTATAAATAGTCCATTTGCTTTCCATGAATAGTTACATTTAAAGTCATCAGGATTTGGTCTGAAACATAAACCCCTTTTTTATTTTTAATGGGGAAGGCAGCATATCAAATCTTGAGATAAGAAGGTATAATATCTGTGGGGATTTTGTTGGCAAATTTAGATTGAGCCAGAATGATAAAGCAGTCACTACACACAAGAAAATAGTTAGGCCTCAACTCAGCAAGGTACTTAAATATGTGTCCAGTTTAAACCACATGATTAGTCCCCTTGACTTCAGTAAACTGATTAGTTGGGTACATGCTTAATTCAGATTAACTCTTTGAGCTTGGAAACATTTTTCTTCCTATTTGGACAGCCCCTAGCACAACAGGGTGCAGGTCCATGATTGAGGCTCCTAGGTTCCACTGCAAGTAAATTAACTCTCTAACTGCAGGCACAAATTAGGTAATCAGAGTCATTATTACTGTCACAAATTCAAAGCCAAGAAAGGACCACTGCGATCATCTAGTCTGACCTCCTGCCCAATCCAGGCACACAGCACATCCCTGAATACATTCTTGCTTCAAGTACAATAGCTGCAGTTGAATTAGAGTTCATCATTCAGAAAAAAAAATCCAATCTTTATTTTAAAATATCAAACAATGTTAAATCACCACAGCCCTTAGTAAGTTGTTCCAGTGGTTAATTATCCTTACTTAAAACACTGTTCTTTATTTCTAGTCTGAATTTGCCTCGTTTCAACTTCCAGTCATTGGGTCTTGTCATATCTTTTGTTTACTAGATTGAGGAGCCCTCTATTAACAAATTTCTGTTCCATATATAGATACTTACGTGTAACCAAGTTGCAGATAAATATTACACCCACACCAAAGGGGGAAGGAAAATCTCAACCCACTTGAAAATGTTTACCCCAGTATGTTTTCTTTTGACCTACTCTTGCTTCCATTGGGCTTTTTAATGATCTTGTGCAGGGGTGGCCAACCTGTGGCTCTGGAGCCACATGTGGCTCTTCAGAAGCTAATACATGGCTCCTTGTATAGGCACCAAATTCGGGGCTGGAGCTACAGGAGCCAACTTTCCAGTGTGCCGGGGGCTGCTCACTGCTCAACCCCTGACTCTGCCACAGGCCCTGCCCCCACTCCATCCCTTTCCAACCTCTCCCCTGAGCCTACTGTGCCCTCATTCCTCCCCCTTCCCTCCCCAGAGCCTCCTACAAACCACAAAAGTTGATTAGGAGGTGTGAGGATAGAGGGGGGAGGTGCTGATCAGTGAGACTGCTGGTGGGCAGAAGGCACTGGCAGCGCAGGGGGGACTTGAGGGGCGACTGCTAACATATTACTGTGGCTCTTTGACAATGTACATTGGTAAATTCTGGCTCCTTCTCAGGCTCAAGTTGGCCACCCCTGATCTTGTGAATACCAACAAGGGGCGATAAGAGCAGGGGAGAGAAAGAGCTCGCACAAATCATGCTACAAGATTAAGACTGTATTTAAAAAAAATAAGGCCCTGATCTGGCAAACACTTGTGTACATGCTTAACTTTGCTATTACAAGTAACCCCACTGATTTCAACAGGACTACTCTGAGTAATAGTTAAGCACATCTATAAGAGTTTTCAGGATCAGGCCCTAAGCTGTCAAATCCTACTCTGACATACATTCCATGCAAACTCACTGATTTTAACAGTGTGGCAAACAGAGCACAGCTTTGATTCAGCAGAGCACAGACACACAAGCTTAGCTTTGTCTCCAGTGGGACCTAAGGACGTGCTTTAGTGATGGGCTAAACAGGGATGGATGTAAGCACCTGCCTAAGAGCACTCTTCCGTGAATCAGGGCCTAAAGAGGGGCAGAATTTAGTCCTTAGATCTCAGTGAATTCTCAACAAATAGTTTAGCACACCATTTATTTATATATTAAATGGAGAAGATTTCACAGCTGTTAAAATGATCGATGAAAATTATAAATGGATTGTGCAGTTTTTCCAAACACATTTAGTTGCGTTTGTCTCCGCACAGCATGGCTGAATTTTTAGACCCTATGTGTGATGGAATGACATTAAATGTGTATTTTTGTCAGTCATGCTAGATACATGGGCAAAAAGCAAGCGCTGGGGCAAGTGATATAAATTATGATCAATTCATGAAGGAGTTAAAACATTCATCAACAGGAGTACTTGGAAACTACAGAAAGTTGTGATCCATCACTTAGCTATAGGTTTATGTGACACTTATAACAACTGTGTACATTCTGCGATAGTTGACAATGACATCTTTATGTCTTTGTTATCAAAACTTCCATCTGACAACTCCCTTTGGTTCCAGGTATTGTTAACAACATTCTAGGGTTACGGCTGTTCAAACCTTCTCTCTTTTAAGAGGTACAATGTGCAGAGAAGAGCTAAGTCTTGATTCCTTCAAGGTATTTGACACCAACACTAAATGACGTTTATAAAGATTTCTAAAAGTAATAATAGAGCTGAATTTTCTGCCGGAAGGTTTTGTTCTCACACTTATAATTGTGCTAGATACCAACTCCCACACTTTTTCTAGAAAGATACATTTAAGTTTCACTGGTCCTGTAATTCTGCTGATAACACTTACAGACTGACTGTCTGGCACAAATTTCTTTTTTTTCAGTAGCAGCAATTCTTAGCAGTTAAGTAGTACTTCATGTCTTCAGAGAACTTTGCAAACATTTGCTGATTTAGTCTTCTGTCCCCAATGAGAAGCAATCAGCTAAGTATTATCCCCATTTTGCAGGGGAATCTAAGGGGAAAAAGAGCCAGGGCCCATTTAACACCCAAGCTTCCACTTTAAGTAACTCAGTGCTTGAGACGCACGTAGGAGAAAGGAGGAGAGGAATCTTCTCTCAGCTGTTGAGTGGGAGAGGAGATTCTGTGCTGCTTTGTAATTGTAAGGTTGGGTTGGGGTTTAGCTGGGGAAAGGAAGATGGGTCTGCAACTACTCCAAGAGCCACAACCAACCATGTTGCCTCTATGCTGTGAGTGGTACAAGATATGACACTGCAGGTCATTTCCTGAGCCCACACAATATTAAGTACATGAATAATTCCACTGACTTTAATGGAAGTACACATCCTTAAAGTTCAAGAGGTGTATAAATGCTCTGCTGGATCAGGGGTGACTTCAATGGTAGCAGGTTCAGCCCATGATCAGCGCTTTATGGACTGCTTGTTTGAGAAGAGTAGAAAGAATTTCTGAATGCTGAGAACAAGCTTCTTAATCGCAGCTAGGTTCAGATTCGGCTTCTATGGGCTGACTTTGCCTAAATAACTATACGAGCAAAGGATCTGCCTGCACAAGTCACCATGGTTAAAGAAAGCCTTGAGTGCAAATGTAAAATATATATATATATATATCTGAAGACAGACAAGAATGATGCTACTCAGCAACTCAATTTCCTTTTTAAAATTCTATTAATCATTTCAGAAAAATGGCAATAAATTCCCTAGAGAAGATAAGAGAATGTTTCACATCCATATTATCAAATCAATTTTATGTTGTCTTTATCATCCTAAGAAAATAGAAATAGAAAGCAGTAAAAAAATTGTCCTTTGCCTTTCTCATGCACATAGGAAAGTTGGCAGGCATGAGCACTTCTTTCT
This sequence comes from Gopherus flavomarginatus, assembly GCF_025201925.1. Classification (NCBI taxonomy): domain Eukaryota; kingdom Metazoa; phylum Chordata; order Testudines; family Testudinidae; genus Gopherus; species Gopherus flavomarginatus. The sequence continues at coordinate 40,813,190 of NC_066628.1, read as the reverse complement.
CTTAGATTGGCCAGATATCTGGCACGTCCCAGCAGAGAACGGGAAATGGCAACCGCTGGAGCAGTTACTCTCCCTACATACATGGGCATGCAGGTGTCAGGAATAGACAGACCTGGAGTCCACTCCTCACCCACCCAATGCACAGACAGTACACCTTAGCCAGCATACAGGGGGAAGGAACCCGCTACTGGATATATGACTTCTCCCCTGGAGCATGGGATTACATGGCAGAGAAGCGTCAATCACAATTCCTACCCTTATCTGAAATTTAGTATATAGTCCCTAATAATCACATATGCATAATAGAGTAATATTAATCTGATATAGCAATTACTAACTGCCATAGGAAGCTATGTTAAATAGTCACCAGGTGAAGATTGACAGTCATACTGTAATAAGGAATCAATTAGATCCCCATCAGAACCATTTTCAAGATTAGCAGCATGATCTCCTCTGCTTTTAATATGAGACGTTAAGAAATCATCACACTCAAAATAGTCTATTGCTTTTGATCTTTAATTAATCTCAGCTTGGACGGGGAAAGGATGGAGACAGAAAAAAAACCAAGAGCAGCAAATTCTGTTTTGAGTAAAAGCAGTATCTTGCAGCTACGGTGAGTAACTTTGGAAATTTGCCAGATCCTGGGATGCAATAGGACAGCTTCATGGCTCTCTTCCTGCACAAAGTTGCTGTGAATGTGGCAAAAGTGGCTCTGGGAGGAACTTGGGTGGGTCAGAAGTGCTGAGGCATCTCCTAGACAATCCCACTCCCCATAGTTGGTGCCAGTGTGTGGCGAGAGGAAAGAAGGCATGGAAGAGGCACCAGTGTGCCCCATCTATCTCTGGTAGCTGGAATGTCTCCTTCTGGTCATTGGCAGCTGGTGTAACTTAGAGCAGCCCTCAGGTTGCTCTAAATTGCTCAAGAGGATCAGCTTGGTCCGGACTCTGGATCACAGGAGTGGAAAATTTCTTAAAGCCCTCTTTGTATCTCCTCTCCTTACCCAAAGCACACTTCGACTCAGGCCATAATATTTCAATTTTTCTTTTTACAGGAAAATTGTTGGATACGTTTCCTATCTCACAGAGATGTAAATTCAAATTTATCTGGACACTGATACTAACTGCAAACCAGTTTTCTTCTCCATATGTCCTATTCAGTAAGGCCTCCTCCCACAGTCTGTAAGCAGCCAAAATTCCCATCCAAGTCACATAGGGACTGCAGGACAATGAAATGCTTTAAAAACATTTGGATTCTCTAATATCTTACTTCTGAAAAATCTAAATGACACTAAAAGACATTGTCTTTTTGAATTAAAAGAATGTTATTTCACATACATATTTGATGTCTTAACACTATTTATTGGTCTTCAGACATGAAAGAGTAAATTGGCCTGACAATATGCCTTTATGATAACTTGCAGACTACAACAGGGAAAACAAAAAAAACATTGATTGACAACTGCTAAGTCAATCAGCTTCCTTGTTCCCTTAATTCAAGCAATGTTTTAACTTGCAAATAAATTGATTTACCAGTAAAATATACATTCCATCTCAGTTTTGATAAAGACCACCAAGAGAGGAAGAGAATTGCCTTAACATACTTTCTATTGATGGCTTCTTAGAAGTTGCTTTTTTTAAAATGGCAATTATGTTGATTTTTTTTTCAGTTTCCTTAGTGAGAGTATGGCACTATTTACAAACATTTAAGTTATTATCAGAAAAGATAAGACTTTATGGTAGTAGCAATATATACGATATAGTGAATATAATATATACTATATAGCGTAAGTGCAGTTATTTTAGTCTAAATCATTGTATGCCAGTATAGTCTACTATGCTTTGCTGAACTAGAATAAACTATACTGGTATAACCACACATAAGCACTATGGGGATTTTGCCACTTTAACTATATTGGCACAATTAAAGCAACAAAACCTTACATGTAGATGTGGCCTAAGGGAGTTAGGTGCCTAATTCCCATCAATGGGATCTAGATACCCTTAGACTCCTGTGAAAATCAAAACCTTGGTGTCTCCGTGGTGAAATCCTCATATTTAAAAATATATAAAGATACTTGGGACCGCTCCTAAAAACACTGAATACTCACCTCTGTCTCTAGACGTGTGACTTCAATTGGATTGAAAGACTGGCATAATTAGGTCTTAGTTTCCTCAAGTCTGGACAACCACACAAATATGATGGAATTTTAATAACTAAATCATCCATTTTAGTGAGTTATAGCAGGCATTTTGGATGGAACCTCATTCAAGAAAACATTGATACTGCAGCCAACGTTTTAATCTATTTTCAACTTAAAACTAAACGATAGTACACAAGAAAGCTATCCTCTTCTCCTAGCACTCTTTCCTCCTAACCTAAATATGCTGTACTGATCTGTTTTCTTTTAGATCAAAAATATTGTGATCAGTTCTGCAGTTAGAGCCTGATCCAAATCTCACTGAAGTCAGCAGAAAGATGCCCACTGATTTCAGTGGGATTTGGATTAGACCTATATTTATAGCAATTCAGCATTACAGAAGCAATCTCTAGTGGAGCTGTGCCACTTATGTCAGGAGCCAATACGGCGGAAATGACTTCAAAACCAGCCTTTAAGGCTAGTAGCAGTCAGCAGAGTTGCAGTAGGGTAAATAAGGGCAGATTGTGGCCTGAAATGTCTGTCTAGATAAAATGACAACGTATCCCATTTCTTTTGTCCTTCCTTGAAATCACAGAAGAGGCAACTCTCCATTTTCCTCAATATCCTGCTATACTGGTATACAAGTCTATCTATTGCAGAACCAGAGAAATTGCCCCTGTGCATCAGAGGAACATTGATCCATCTAATCTAGTATGCTGTCTCTGACAGAGGACAGTGCCACCTGTCAACCACAGTTGTATGTGCCTACCTCTCTGTCTCATCAGCTCTTCAACTGAAAATCTCTTGTCAAGCTTGTGTATTCCTCTTCATGTCTCTTTCTCTGCAATTATTTTTACTTGCCTCTGTAGCCCCATTTAACTCAGCAATGCAGATTACATGAAAGACACTATAATTAGTAAAATTGTATTTGCCTAACTAGAAAATCCACCCTTGATGGATGTACATGCATACGGTTCCCTAGAGTTGGCCAGAAAATGGTTTCAAATTTTCAGAGATTTTTCCCCTAAAAGTTTAATTTTTAAAAAATATCAGCTACCTCCATCCATAGTTTACAATTCAGGAGGTGATGAATGATTATTAAATAACGTGTACCAAAAGGCCACAAGTTAGGCTGAGACCCAAGCAGTCTATTAACATATCATAAGTTACAATCCCTGTCCCAGTGTGCATGTCCATCATCCATTGCACAATTTTAAACATTTCTGGTTCTTCTGCAAGTCCTGCTTCCCTGCTAGCATGAAATACTATGTCCCCCTATTTCCCTACAACCTTTCTTAGCTGGTCAGCCAAACAACAAGACAAAATTATGGCTCAATTATTGAGTGAAGGGGATAAATAAAGTTCAGGCAGTTTCTCCTGACAAACAATTAGTTTGATCCTGATGTTCTTACTCAGGAAAAATTCCCTGATGGATATTTTGCATGAGCATGAGGAGTGGGCTCAGGTCTTTAATATTTGTATTCCAATGTGCCTTGGAAAATACATTACAACCACTTGGTAGTCCAATTATAGCAACTCACATGAATAGAATCCCATGACAGAAGGCGTCACTGCTGCCTAACTGAGTCACAAAGGGCAGTGATGGAGATTTTCTGTGGCAGCTAGTCAGAGGGAAATATGAGAGAAGATTTTTTGGGGGAAAGGAGAGGGACTGAGGAGAAATGACAACTTAGAAAATCTTTGTGTTTGACTATTTTCTTGTTTGTTGTCTACCCTCTGTGTTTGTCCTTCTTTTAGATTGTTTAGTTCTTCTGGGCAGGGAGATTCTTGTTGATTTAGTGACTAGTACTGTGGGGCCTCAAAGCTGGTTAGAGGTTTGAGGCCCTGCTGGAATAACACCACCATAAACAAAAAAAGGCAGTAAACCAAAAATCTGAGATAACTGGAGCAGCCAGTCAAGGAGATACAGCTAGAGATGTTCACTACTAAGGCTATCTACAAACATGGCACCAATCGTTACAATATATGGTGACTTCACAAATGTGGGACTCTATCCTCCCTGCACCCTTATGAGAGAGAGAAGTGTTAACATTCCCATTTGACAGCTGGGAAGCTGAGGCATAGAAAGATTAAAAGACTCATCCAAACTCCCACAGGAAGTGCATGGTAGAGGCAGGAACTGAATCCAGCCCCACCACGTTCAAAGCCTTAAACACAAGATGGGCTTCAGGGAGCCTAGTCTCACATCACATGGAAGTTTTCAACAGAGATTTCTTAGTTTTATTTATGCCTGAAAACACCCTAAACTGTTTTGGGAGCAGCTCAATGTACTGAATATAGCCCCTAGTAAGAGTCAACCCCTGGGGAGAAATATCCACAAAAGTGTTGTTGTTACTCTTGTAATCTCAAGAACCTAAAAGCAGAGTTTGATAGGTGAATAGAAGTACCCAGTGCCTTGTTTTTGAGGGGAGTTAATGACTGACAGTAGAGAGAAAGGATGGTGCAGTGGTTAGGGCACAAGCCTAAGAAATAGAAGATCTGGGTTCAACTCCCTACTGTGTTATGGGCTTCCTGTATAACTTTGGGCAAGTCACTTAGCTTCAGTTCCCCATTTTTAAAAGGAGCCTTGGGTTGAGGTGGCAGGGAGTCTAGGTGCCTAACCAAGCCAAGAAACTGGCCATGTTAGTCTGATGCAAGTTAATGTCCTGTTTAAGGGTCTTCTGATAAGTCAACTCATTGTAATCCTTGTGGATCTTCATACACAGAAAGCGGTGACTTATTAAAAAACTCTGGCTTTGAACACTGAGGCACGTTCCAAGAAATTATTTTGTTCTGAACCTGGATGACATTGTAAGAAATGAACAAGGGAAGCCCAAAAGGAGGTCAAGAGCCAAATCTAAAGAAGATAAACATTGATCTGAATGAACCTTCATATTAGAGGACTGTGGAAACACCTCTGAACAAAGGTTCATAGCAGAGGAAAGGGGGAATATTTGCTGAGTTTCTCCTAAGACATTCATAAACATGACCAGCATAGCAAAATAGACAGAGGATGATACTTTCCCATTACAGTTCAACTTTAAGTGATTTTTCTTGGCAGTAAAACCAAAACTTTAAATAGGATGCAACATTTTCTGGTGTACTGAAGACAGAACAAACACAACGTATTTTGTAAACTCAGGTTCAAAACCCCTTAATTCTTACTTTTTCCTGGTGTGTCTTCAGCAAAGTAATGCCAGAAGGATGAACTTCAAAGGCTCCTGCCTTCTTTAAAAAGGCATGATACAGATACAGGAATAATTTTTCTTACTCTAGAAAGAATATAGACCAATTTTTTCCCCCATGTTTGTGGGTATTACAAACCTCTTAACACATGAAGACATAATGACACAAATTATGTGTGTCTTCACGGATGATGCCTCACTTCACCAAATCCTAGGAATTTTCAAAGTGACAAAAATATTTTATTAAAAAATCACCAGGAATTAAGTTATATATTCAACCTTTATCCAGTGTTTGTCAATCACCTTAAAGAGAAAATGGCCCCCTTTTACACAGCTGCACTATTTAGTGAAAATCCATTGCAAAACGATTAGAATTCCTTTAAACCAACTCATGACTCTAATGACATGAGAGAGAGAGGGGTCCCCCTTTGAAAAAGGACAGGTGTTGGCAACTAATTTGTTGGTTTATGTAAGGCTCAGTTTTAACGTCAGCCAAGTTGCTGTCGTCTCAGGAGCAGTTAGACTCATAAGAACTAGCAAAATGAATGTGAACTATAAAATTAGACACCAGATTAATTCATTCTAATGTTTCCGATTCGTCCCCTCTATTTCTTTTAAAGCAAAGAATCCAGAGACCTGCACGCAATAAACCAGCTATATCGCTATTGAACGCAAACAAGGGGACTCTGAATTGCTCAGTCTTGCCTGATTAAGAGCCTATGCAAGAAACCTCCGCAGCCTACCTGAGCTTTGGAAGCTCTCAGTCTGGCCTAAAGACACCACCCTACCCCAGTCTGGGATCTAGCCATGCTCAGTCTGCTACTCGAACGCGAGCAAAGATCCGTTTTACAGCTAGGCTCTGCGCTTGGAGCTCTATTTATAACCTCCACCCTATGCTCCATCTATTATGCATGGCGCCTCGGCTGAAATATTTGCAATATCACCTCTGCACACCTGCCCCAATTTAGGATTTCTAACTCAAAGCTGCCAGCCCCTTCTCTTTCCCCCTTTCTATTATCTCTATATAAGCATCCCCAGCTGGAGCTTTTGCAATATCACCTCTGCGCATCTGCCCTGAGCTGGGATTTTCTGTTTATCACCTAAAGTCCACTTCCTTCCCTCATCCTATGATCAATCCATCATGCGTACATCAAAGGTAGGCGGAAGCCTCATGCACTATCACTCCTGCGCACCTGCCCTTTATTTGCCGCTTCATATATAACCCAAACACCGCCTCACCCATCCCCAGTCTCCCGGAATCTATATTAAATTGTCGTCCATCCTCTCCCCCTGATCTTTAACACTGCCTCCATTTCCCGCCCTGCCCCTCCCCAATAAAGCACGGTGACACTATTATTCGTGTAGTTATTTATTTTGCAACATCAGCTAGTACATATTTTAAAATAAAGTGGGAAGAAGGGTTTGGACTGTGCCGTACAAAAAGCCGAGGTGGCAGCAGTGATGATCTCCTACCGCTTTTCTTCCTCACCCCCCCTAAAAAGGCCGCGGAGCTATTCCAGTCCCAGCTGCTAACCCGACGCGCCCTCCTCTGCAGCTGCGGCTGCTTTCTCGCGCGCCGCCTACCCCGGGGAACGCTGCCTGCCTCACCCGCCAGCTCGCGCCTGTGCGCGCGCGCTGCCTCGCCAAGCTCCTGTGAGCTCTGCTGAGAGCATCCTGGAGCCCACAGCAAAAGATTCCCCTCCGTGGGAAGGTGTCCCAGCCCTAAGAGCAGCGTGATTGTGCTGTAAGTTCTCCCCAGGGATCTGGGTGGCTGCAGCAAGCTGCTTGGAGCTTGACCTCTTTTGGGGACTACAGGCAGGAGTGCCAATCCCCCGTGAGCTGAGGTGGGGGGAAAAGACGGACGTTTTTGCGGGGTAAGTAAAAGGTTGCACTAAAATAGTGTGTGTATTTGTATAAGGGAGGGGGAGGATCAATTGCCTAGAAGTAATGTGGGTTCAGGGAAGCAATTGGAGACCCACTGCAATGCAACTACTTTTTTGCTAACTCTTGGCTGTATCCTCTTGTCACATATCCGCACCCCAACCTGTGCAAACTTGTTTTTTTTTAAAGTAAGTTTTAAAATACAGTCGCATATTTCGCATTGCACCTTGGCACCCTATTAACCGGCCAGGTCACTGCACGCAGCTGCACCCCACCGCTGCTTGCCCTTTCACCACTGAGACCTAAAGAGCAGGTTTTCGTTTGGGGCGCGCATATGCATTGAAAATAAATTGAAACCCTACCAAGGTATGTTGTTTCTTCGTTTGGTGCTTCGGAGGTTTCATTAACCCGAACAGTGCAAATCAGAGATTGGAGGCGAACCCCACCACTCTTTTTTTTTCTCCCCCCTACGTGATTTCCCCTCTAACTTGGATACAAGGCGAGGGGAAATCCGTAGACGTGGGAAGAACGACCCCTGCAGTTGCATTGCGGAAAATCTCGTTTGCTCGAAGGGGAATTACAGGAGCCAAAGCGTTTTTAGAAGGAGAACTGGGTTATGATACTGTGTTTTCTAGTTCGTGTTATGTACGTGAAATAACACGCATGGGGGTCTCATCGGTAGCAACGTGTATTAATCACCTTCCGATCACTTTGTAGAAGCAGGAGAGGAAACCCACCCTCCTCCCCCGGCATGGGGCTTTGTGGCAGTGCCCCGGTGAGTCGTGCAGAGTTCAGGGGTAACTTGCAGCTGGCTGCCCTGGAATAGAGACTCTCCGGACCGGATCAGCTGGCGTTTGTTGTCTATGTCTTGTTGGGAGAGCTGGTGGATTTTTGTCTCACTTCTGGAGGAAGACCCCAGGGCTGGTGGTTGCCGCCTTCTTGGTCTCTTTTGGAGAGTGAAAGAAGGGAAGGGATCTCGCTTGAGCCGTGCAGAGAGAGAGCTTGGACATGTGTTGTCAGCAGATCTGGGGAATACAGTCTGCAAGTCCGAAAGGAGATTTGCTGGGATCGTTCAAACTGCGATATTGATCTTTATTTCTTTTCGCCGAGGGATGCACTTGGCATGAGACTCGGAGGATGGAAATTGTTTGGGAGGTGCTTTTTCTTCTGCAAGCCAATTTCATCGTTTGCATTTCAGGTACGCAGCGAACATGTAAGGGGGGAAATACCATGCAGTGTATTCGGGTTTCGCTGTCCATAGAAGTGCGAGAAATAAAAAAATAAGATAAAAAATAGCAGTGCTAATCGTGGCTAAATTAGTTTTAAGAGATTCATCAGGTGCCTTTGCCCCATTCTTTACTCTGATAGCAGTGCATTAATTACGGTGCATTGGTTACAATAATTAATTGCAGTGATTTGGTAGCACATTGGTAGTCGTTCCTAACACACAAGTGATTGCAATAATTAATTGCTACATTGCAGTAATCCCAGCATGTCATGGCTTTTACAGAGCTAAAACTCGGTTGATCTGGGGGTTTTAAAAGGATTGCAGTTCACTGGCACAGTTCTCATGTTCTGGTGTGCCATGTTTTTTAGGGGTTGCAAAAAATGGAATGGTAGTGAGCTGTGTGTGTGTGTGTGTGTGTGTGTGTGTGTGTGTGTGTGTGGTAAAAGGATTTAAAAAAAGAAATCCCAAACATTGTGGCTGGGAATCCTGTTTCAGACTCTTTCCTTTCAAGGTTGCAGAGATCTCTACCATTCAGCAGAAATCAGGTAATTTCAGTTGTCACCAGAGCCTGTCCAGTTAATGAGTAGGCATGGCAGGGTATCTAGTGTTAAAGATTAGAGCAATTTATTCTTGGGGAAAACACTCTTTTCTACTTAAAGAGCCCTGGCTAGCTCCTTAATTAGTCAGGCTAGTCATGCTGGAATAATGATATTGCAGGAGCAACTGTGCGGGAGCCAGCCAGTTTTCTAGTCTGGGATGGCACCAAGTGGATCCAAGCTGCCTGATCTGCTTCTCTTCCCTGCAGGCTACCTCTGCCCTGGAGTCATTGCATAAACCAGTGAATGGGAACTCTGACAGCATCGGCTATTCCATTGTAGGGAGGGGGATCCCACTGGGCCTTAGTGTAGAGCCAGGAGCTCTTAGCAAAACTTGCAGCTCCCCAGTGACCATAAACATCTGCACCAATTCACACTACCAATCCTTGTACCAACTGGCACTCCCTGCACCAGTCCCTGGTCTAATCTGGCTTCTCAACTACTGGATTGTCACCACCTCTCCTCCTCACATTGGCAGTATCTACATCATTTTGCATGATCTGCACCTGCCTCACGTCTCCTCTTGCCTGGTAGTGCCTACCTCAGTCTCCTGAGTAATCCAACCCCTTTTCCTTGCATTCATATCACTGACATTTAGATTGGCACCCTCTGCACCTGGATGATGCATCCTCTTATACTGGCAGCATCTCAGGCTGCCCTTGTGCTAATCCACTCTCATATGTGCCACCTGGGTAACTCACTCTCTCACTCCTTAGAATGGCATGACACCCCCCCCCCCCCCGCCAGCCTCTTTTATCCAAGCCTCACACTTTGCTGTCTAACCTAGTGTGATTCACCAGCTGTCTAGCACTTTTCAAATTAGACATCATCTTTAAAAATAACAGCAATAGAATAATGAATTCCTTGGTGTGAGCATGAGAAGGAGGAATATACTTGTCACTTTGAAGATTAACGTCTTGAGATGGTCACAGGATAGTATCTCCTGATCTCAGCACCACCCGTTGCCACCCAACCAAAACCCTGCTTCTGAAACTGAGTGGGATAAGTCCTGCAGGGGCTCTTTTGGCTCTCCATCTCCCTCTAGCACTGAGAACAGTGTGATATCCATCCTTTTATTTTTTAAGAAATACAGTGAACTACTGGCTGCTTTTTGCTGTGTGGCCTCGGATAGTTTGCTTTAACCTCATACAGGATGTTTACATACATTTAGCCTTCAGTTCCTTATTTTCCCCAGGAATCCTCCTTTTTCATGGATTCTTAGTACTTGTCATTTCAGAAAGAGGGATTAAGATCTGCCTGTATCTGCTTGGCACTAATGCTTCATTTCTCTCCCTGCCCCGTGCCTTTTTGTATGCAGTATGCTGTATTAGGGAAGCATATACAGTGATCATTTGATAATGCTTGAGGTTCAAGAAGGCTTTGAATCCTGTGGAGACTTGTCCCAAATTAACATGTATTCCAGAACTTTATATTCCAGGTTATTCCAGAACCTTGTATATGTAGCCTGTCATGCAGTCAGCATGGTAATCACAAAAAAGAAACAGGAAAGTGCTCTAGTAATACATTTCTTGTGAATTACAAAAGTAAATTTTTTTAATCAGTTATTTTAGTAATGGAGTATAAGATTGTGCTTTTTCTATTGGTGTTGTATACATGTATCTTTCACTTGCACTTATTAAGGGCCTGATTCAAAGTCCATTTAAGTCTGTGTGTGTCTTTCCATTAACTTCAGTGAGTGTTGGATTGGGCCCTGTTTAACATAGTTGATACGTAATCAGAAGCTACAATTCAAAGTGACAACATTGATTCTCAGATGAATATGGAAAACTAGGTTTCCTTACCCCATCTGTTGACTGGTTTATATTAATAAACATAATAAATGTTTGGATAGAAATGTATGAAACATTATTTCAGGCAGTCTTTTGTGTGTGTATCAAAATATAACTTGTGGTGAATATAGCTTCTTACCCCGTTATGCATTTCTGTTTCATCTTTCACATGAAGATTGCAGTCTTAACACATGCTTGCCACTTTCTGATGTCATAACCTCCGCCCTCCCATGTGACGGTTTGAATATATTGGGAAAGGAAGACTAATAGGAAAGATCATTTATACCTCAAATATTGTGACACGCAGCTTTAATTTTGGTAGCATGTTAATAGTGTTCCAGATAAGGAAACAGTTTCATTTACTAAAAGAAGTACCGATACTTTTTTTTTTTTTTTTTTTTTTTTTTTTTTTTTTTTTTTTGAAGGATGAATTCTTATTGCATCATCAGGCACCTTCCACCTAATGTTCCTCATTCATCAGTGCCTCAGTTAATGATATGTTGGGTTGGTCTGGGAAGAATGGTACTGGAATGCAGAAGTAAAACAATTGTGGTTTTATATACATTTGATTTAGTGACATTTATTTCAAAACAAGTATATTTTGTTTGCACATGTTCTTAAACTAGATGTTTTTATTTTCTGCAAATACTGAATTAGGATTTTGGCAGCTTGAAGCTATTTAAAAAGAGAACCAAGCTTTGATTGCGTGAATGATAAATAAGAACAGGCTTATTGGAAAAAGAAAATCATTTTAACTCTATAGAAGGGAATGAAAACCCTCTTTAAAAAAATACGCTGGTGCATATCTGATGCTTTTTGTAAATAGTGTCTGTATCTGATTCAAATGATCTTATAGGTTCATGTCCTTTAATGATGCTTTAGCATGGCATTGACAGAATGTTGTGCCAATGGAGATGTCGTCGTCCTTTAGACAGAATGTTAAAATAAGATCCCTTCTGGCTGCTGTTTCAAGGGAGTTGCAGATAATCCTGACACTGAGTAAAAGACGAGGGGATTATGGTCTGTGCTATCATGGCCAAAATTCCCTTCCTGTGTAATACCACCGTAGATTAATTAGCTGCAACGTTCACAGCTATGGATGGGATATTGCTGCTCACATAATGGCTACCACATTTGCTTCTACAGTCACTTACATAAACCTTGTGTAATGTTCTCATGATCTTAGACATTTGCCAACCAAGTGTAATAGAAGATGCTCATTTCAAACCTTTGCAGTATGTTACATTTTAAAATAAAAGTTTAAGTTGTCACGTGCATTACTGTTCCAGTTTCTGTTAAACAAGTTCTCTTTGGATCCATTCAATAGAAGAGTTTGTGGAACTTGGATGCTCAGGTTCTTAGTGGCATACTGCAATTGTGGTACAGTGCCTCATAATGTCCTTGATTGATGAGAAGCTCATATAAATGAAATGCATGAAGTCCCCCAGAACTCTTACCTGAGAATAGTCTCTTTCTGGTTAGGAGTTTGCTGTTGTCCAGACACACACAGCCCCTTTCCACCAATTCAGCAGACAGCTAAGGCTTCCCACATGGAGGAATTTCTTGGTGGTCTAAAACTGATATAACCTGCCCTGGTATTGAGGGGAGGTGAGAGAGGATGTGTTGGAGCACTGCTGCATGCCATCTGATCTTTAACTGGGGTTATGGTCTCTTGGGGGCGGTGACCAGCTGGCATAATGCAGAATAGCTTTTAAGGTGCTCTGAATTGTGCTGCGGGTTAAATTAGCTCCTGGATAGCTCCAGGATTTGAGAAGCACAAAGAGAACACAAAACCTACTTGGTTCACCCCATCTCCAGGCCTGTATTTGAGCACCTGAAGTTGTAGGACCTGATATTGCTGTCCCACACCAGTATACTGCAGAAGTAAGTCAGTTGTAGTCAGTAGAGTTTCAATGTTGTAGATGTGAGGTAGGTGAGAGGAGAGAGTTCTGTCTAGTAGTTGCTATTGCTGTACTGTACATGAATAGTTCAGGATCAAAAACTATAGTAATTTAATTAGATATTTCTAGAAAAGTGGACTTTTCTCATGATTTTGGTGATGGTAGAAAGCTACGGATATGTAAACTGTGTGTAAGGTTCCAGGGGAAAGAACTATGCATATATGAGAGTATATGCAACTGATGTGCCATCATTAGACATAATGATATATGGGAATATACAGCCAATAGTTTGGTATGATAAACGGCTTAGAGCTTTTGGCATCCTGTGTATGATGGCCTCTTGTCCTCTTGGGTCCCAGTCCTGTAAACCAAAGTGTGTGGGCAGGCCCTTAGCCTTGTACGGAATCCACTGAAGTTAGTGGGAAATCTGCATTGACTTGGGGCCTTCAGTTTATATCAGACTGAAGGATCGAGGCCAGACGTTTGCAGGGATTAGGAAGGGCTTTCAGTTCCTAAGACTTTCAAGTTGGACCTAGTTGTATGATTTGACTGCTCTTCCTCTGGTGCTCTGAATGTTTTGAATGCCGCCTCATGTTGGAAGTGCCACAGATGTTTCATCTCTTTCAAAGGGTGTTAAGTTGCTCCTGGTTTTTAAATGCTACTGAAATGGCCTTGTCTGTTATAAATATTTTCATGTCCTTTTTATATTTTCAGCTATCCTATTTGTTTCATTACCTTGCCAGCTACAATACGTGACCAGATAGGTGGTAAAATTATGTACTTATTTTTTGCTGGTGAGAGTATATGGGAAAAGGAAGTTTATGAATAATCTTGCAGATGTTATAACGAACTGTTTTCTATTGGACAAATAAACCTGAAGGGAGAGAGCTGTAATCTCTGCTATTGTTTCACAAACAACTATGATTAAAATCTGCTATTCCTAAAGCTGTATCTGTCTTTTGGCCTTGCTATGTAGTCTCATTGTTAATGAATCTGAACTAGACTCCAAGCATGCAAGACAAAATTAAAATAATAATCAGTACTTCCCAGTTGGAGGGCCTGAAAGTAATCATAGATGTAGAAGACACTCATGACTCTAAGATACAGTTGTCTTCAAATTCAACTAACGCTAGTTTCTCTAGTTTTGTTCTTGAGAGTCTACAAACGGTTTTAGTCATATCTTTAGCAAACAACCTAGATGTTAAATCAAGGATTTAAATGATGGATAGGTTTGCTTTTGCATAATTAATATTCCCTGTACAAGAGTGAACAGGGAGTACATGCTTACCATAAAACTAGTGTTTTGAATACTCCCATGTGATTGGCAAAGTGTTGTTGTACATTACTGCTGCTTAAAGGTTGGAGAACGGATGCTTTTTGTAGTTTAAGCTATGCATCATTGCTGACCCGCAGATGACTAACATTCTTTTGGCAGGAAGTGAACCTCTTTCATGGTGTAAATGGAAATAGCAGGCCACCATGTTAGAGTTCTCGTCCAAAAAGGGAAAAAAAAAAAAATCTCGAGTCCTTTTGTTTGTCAGGATTTTAATAATCTAAATTCTTCTCTTTGGATATCACAGATTAAGCCTGCTTGCATTTGTGTCTTGTAATCAGAGCTGTACTTCTCTTGGCTCTTTGGATCCCATGCTAATAGTTTTTTAGATGGCCTTGCAATCACTGGAGTGTCCAGGCCTTACAGTATCTTTAGAACATGTCAGCTGATAGAAAATTCTTAAGTATATGATAAAACAAATATATACTACAACCTTGTGCCATGGTCATAGCTGGGTCAGAGTCATAGTTATGACGACCCTTTGACATATGGGGATAAATTTGATTATCTTGTTCCCATCCCTTTTTTATTCTATTTACAGTCCACATTTGGAGGAGTAGAAAGTAGAAATAAAGGATTTAAATGGACTGTTCAGATTCGTTGTTTCTGCTTTTAGTGTAGTTATGTTTGCATTGCTTGATGGCATTACAGTGCAAACATAACCCATCCTCAATTAGACTTCTTTATGTGGATTGGAGCATTCCAAGATCCATTATCCTTTAAGTGTTTCTTGATTAGGGACTTAATTTCAACATTCCTTTCTCCAGGAACTGACCAAATGCTCTGCTACGGTTATTTAGAAATCAAGCTGATACACAGCCAACATTCATAACATCGAATACAAAAATGATACATACATTCAGTAGATCATATTTGCATGCATTAATCCTAACCTTTACGGAGATATGTTGCATGGCATACGTAGCATAAAACACATTCTAAGCATATTTCAATAGAGCCTTATGGGAGGTACCGTCACAATATAGAATGACATTCACACCCACTTTATAAAGCCCCTTGGCACTGCTATAATGATGGAAAGTGGTTTTGGGGTAAATGAGAAACCGGCCCATACCTGGCAAGCTGCTGTGCATGGCAGAGCCCTGCGCTGCTTCTAACTTCAGTGGAGCGCCATCTAGGTATAAAGGGGTCCACCCACACAGTCTTGGGGCACTACTAGACTTTACGCTATTGGTTTAGTATTTGCCTTTTACTCAGCTTGAAAAATGGAAAGAAACTAGCAGTTTGTGGTTTCTAGGCTCTAACACAATGGTTCAGTGATAGAGTAAGGAGAATGCTTAAAACTAAAACAAGTAGCTGTTGTCATTGGGTTTCCCCCTTTAAATTCCATACAAAAATACATTTTCTGTGTATAGAGGTCTTGTAAATCTTTTTTCATAATAAAATGTTGAACATAAATTCCCAGGCAGTATCACCTATTGTAACATAAATATTTGACAGTAAAATACCGTTGTAGTTTTATTTTGCAAATAACTCACTAAAAGATGATAAAACCTTTGAAAAATGGAGGATTAAAATAGACATCATAGTGTAACAAATAATGGTCAGACCTGTCTGACCCTGCTAGATGTGGAGCACTCTCAATAATCATTGCCCATTTGCCCTTCTTCCGTGGGAGTTCAAGATAATCAGCACTTTGCAAGAGGTGTCAGCAGATTACATGATCAACCCCTGGTGTGTGGTATATTTATCCTGATATGGGATCATGTTGTCAAACTTTTGGGTGTGGAGTGGATGAAAAAGTTTGTGGTTATTGGCCCAAAGTGCCCATTAAGCACATGCAGGAAGGAAGAGGAAACTGAACAGCATTATTCTTCCTTTCCTCTGAAGCCACCTTGTATCGGTAGCTTTTGGGATCACTGTCTGTCCATGGGGATAGATTGAGCCACCTTATGTGACATCTTCCTCCTTGCAGATTTACAGGCAATTTCTTGCTGAATTTCTTGCTGACTCTTCCCCCTATGAACTTTCACAGTATCCTGCTTCGCTCCAGCAAACCCCCTCAAAACCCCCTCCAGTCTTATGTCGAGAGACTAGGATAACAGGGCTTTTTTAGCACCTGTCATACCAGTGCGGGGAGAGAGGGCCTAACCCCCTGGATGCATGAGTATGTGGACAGCTGTGGGATTTGAAGTAGAGGTGGAATGGGCATGCCTTTGGCAAACCATACCTGCACTCCCAACAAGTTATTTACGAGAGTAACTGAAGGAATTTCCTGACGTAGAGTCACTCCTTTGGCGAGGTAGCATGATCTGGCCACTGGAGAGAGAATTGATCTGTGCTTGCTACACATGATGGCAAAAGGAAATAGATTGTTCTCTATGCTCTCTGAAGAGCAAGGGTGTTTTTGCACACACATATGGACTAGGAAAAATACATTTTATCACAGAGCCACCTGCAAATGAGGTTTGGTGACAGTGAGTCATTTGTCCTTGTGAGAGAGAATCCATCCCCTCTGCAGGTGAATTATATTATTTATTACGTGGGAAACTGTAGTTTTAAATTACAGAAGGGAGAAGTGTAGTTGCCAAGAGGAAGAGATTCTGAATGACTGAAGTCTCAAAACACATAGGTCCTAATCTTTCCCTGAAGAGGGAAGTCTGAGGAACTCTCTGTGATTTCTGCATGATTTTTGTCTGAACCATAAGATATGGGTTCGTCAACACTGTGTTATTTTAGTTAAGTTATGAACAAAAGAAGCCTTGTATTGATAAATACTTAGCTCTCATGTAAACTTTTCTCCTTAGATTTCAAAGCACTAAACAAGGAAGGTAAGGATCAGTTTCCCCATCTGCAGAATGGGAGACAATAAGGCCCAGAGGTGTAATGACTTGCCCAAGGTCACCCAACAGGGATGTTAGGCGTTAATCCTTAAATGTTGTTAAACTGTTGTCCATTTTCTCTCTCTTCAGCTTCTCCTACCCATTCCAATTAGCCTTGGGCCCTGATTCTGATGCTGACTGTGCACAGACACAGCCCTGTTGAATTCAGCGGCTCTTCACACAGATACAGAGAGTTTGCCCAGCCACTGTCAGGGTCAGAATTGGGTCCGAAGCCCAAACCGATATATTTGCTCTTTAACACCCTCATGAAAATGGTTTCAGAGAATTACAGGCCCTAGTCCTTAGTTTGTATTTCTTTGTTTTTGTGAGTGGAGGGGAGTCTGCACTCCAGGAACTGATTGGTGATGGCATGGAATCTGGGAGAGCATTACTATTGAGGAGTGAAAAGGGTGGAGGTGAAATCTGCAGGGCAAAATAATGCTAGTTACTGTCAAGTGAACCTGCAGTAATTTGTGCAGCTTCCCGCACCACCCTATGATATACCCCCTCGCTCCAGGGAGGATTTGGGGCAGCCAACAGCTGAGGAGCCTCTTGCAGTACAGGGACTGAAGGAGCTAAGCTGTCAAGAGGACTCAGAAAGCCAAGGCACCTGGCCTGTGCTGTGGCAAAGAGCCCTCATCTTCTAGTGGAGTCCCTGAAATCTGCAGGTTAGCAGACTTAATTTTGGCCTCTGTAGCATGAGGCAAACTGCATGCCTGTGATGGAAGGCTTGTAGGGCCACTGCCCTGTGCAGGGACAGCTTACATAGACAAGCAGAAGGCCCTGAACTCCTTGGCCTTGCTGCTTACCAAAACATGGTGCCTTTTAAAGCTTTCAGCGCTTGATGCCTAACGGGGAAATTTGAATATGTGATCGCATTCCTTCCTCTTGCTCTTAGCCTCTGGCCTCTCCATAGGTTTACTGGAGCTTGATTTATTACTCAAGCCTTATTACTCGCTAAATATCATTTGCTCTCTTTTGTTTGTGCCTTGTGTTAAACTACTAATTCCAAAGGCTTATGAGAACCTGGAACAGATCAAATAGATGATAAATCTGACTCTATTAGGTTGACCTTCAAATTAGTCTCCGTTTGCTAGAATTCATCCCTTTGTCTTGTGCACCACATAGTTGGGTTAAACTCTCTCATTATATTGGGCTTTGTGAAGGGACAGGCTCTCGCTCTGGTGGTGAGGAGACTAATGAGCTCTTCTGGGCCAGTTCAGCACTAATGAGGTGCACCTGTAAGGCTTGTTCTGTGGGGATGGTGCGGGATTGTTTAAAAAAGAAAAAACCTGCCACAGGAAGGGTTGGTGAATGGTAGAAGGACTGCTCCACCTCAGAGACTGCTGACAGCAGACACAGGTCAGCCAAGAGGAAAACCATCACAGGCCTCACCA
The DNA here is from genome assembly GCF_025201925.1 of Gopherus flavomarginatus. NCBI lineage: Eukaryota > Metazoa > Chordata > Testudines > Testudinidae > Gopherus > Gopherus flavomarginatus. Next base: position 40,794,899 of record NC_066628.1, on the reverse strand, counting down.
CTCCTGAAGTGGCACAGACCAGCTGCAAAGCAGCATACCCAAAGAGGAGGGTGTGACGAAGTGGGAATGTTCTTAATGTTTTCCCTGAATACTATGTGGGTGCTTCCATTTCCCCTATGCCTTTCTTAAGTATCTAGGTGGAGGGATAAGGGGGTGTGATTGTTGCAGAGCCTTTGAGGGCCAGTGTGATGCTGTCTGCATAGAGAATGGCCGACACTCTGTCTCATGGCAACTGATGGCCTGGGCCCTTCCCCTGCAAAGGTGCCAACTGAAGGTGTTGGGGAACAAAGAGATCATCAAGTGGCCTCCTGGCCCGGGAAAGAGACAAAGTCCAGAGGAGGGGCTGGAGGGGGTTTCACTTTGGAGCTGGCTGGGGAAAGAGAGGGAGGCCCAGACCCAGGGCCTGGCCTCCCTGCCCCAAAGATGGACCTGACTTAGGGGTCCTGTTTCCTGTACCTACAAACTCTGTTTTGTACTGTGTTCCTGTCGTCTAATACACCTTCTGTTTTACTGGCTGGCTGAGAGTCATGTCTCATTACGGAGTTGGGGTGCAGGGCCCACTGGCTTCCCCAAGAGCCTCGCCTGTGCGGACTCGCTGTTGGAAGTGCACGGTGTGAGAAGGGGATGCTGAATGCTCCGAGGTCAGACCCGAGAAGCTCGAAGCTGTGTAAGCTTCTTGCCCTGGAAACAGTATGCTCAGAGAGAGGAGGCTCCCCCAGAGTCCTGAGTGGCTTCGTATGGAATAGTTCCAGAGCGTTGCCCGGTGACTCCGTGACAGAGGGGCTGGAGGTAGACCCCACTAAAAGACAATGGACCCATTGATAGACTGAGCCCACAGGGCCGAATCCAGAAAGACTGCTTGAAACACAAGCCACCTTTGTCTGTCTTTTTCACTCACATTTCCCACTCTCCTAAGGGAACGAGAGGCTCTTTCATTTGTCTGTTTTGCTCCGAGATCCCCTCGTGCTAGGAACTGTGGGAGAGGACACGATAAATGACTAGAAATGGGGTCTGGAGGGGACTCTGGGGAACCTCTGCCCCCTAAAGTCCTGAAGGTCACTCTCACCTTTTTCCTGAATTTCCATTGTCTTGTACCTAGGCGGTATAGTGCCAAGTGGGTATAAAGAGCTCCCAGAACAGTGGCAGGTTGCTCTGTTTTGTACAGGTGTGAGTGACTGCACAAGGTGCAAGGTAATGGGGAGTGAGGGCTATTATCTTCTATCTCAGATCTCATTCCCATCTCCCTTTCTTTCCTCTGCACTGAAATGTACATTTTGTCTATTACAGCTGAATGAATCTGCCCATTCTGCTCGGTGAAAAATAATACCTGAGCTTCTCGAAAATCATTTAGAAAAGCACCTTGTCAGAATGCAGTATAGAAATCATGAGGGAATATGACTGTCTCTTGGGAATGGAAAACCCCACCGTTAAAACAGGTCTCATATCGCACAAATTGCAGTCATTAGAGCTTGATTCTTCTCTCTGTTACACCAGTTTATACTGACGTCAATTAAGTTACCCTAATGTAGGGCTGAAGTATCAGAAGTATGATATTAGGCCCATTAATATTTGATTTATCTTGATTTTGATTCCCCTGATCAGTGGTGGCTGTAACTGGGGAAATCATCCTCAGATATGCACTCATAGGCAGAGCGGAAGGGGACAAAAGGGGCAGTTTACCCCAAGTGGGCTCACAAAATGATGCTGGGGCACTATGAGAAGCCTGAAGATAGCTGGGTGTGGGAAGAAGCACTCCTGCTGAGAGGGAATGCCAAGCTTGGCCAGCACCTGGGTCCTGCTTCATCTGCTGGAACCAGGGCAGCTGTGCTGGGGACCACTGCAAAGCCTTGAGCCAGCAGGGAGGGGTAATGATTGGGGGTGGAGTAAGCCGGGCTGTTCTCCTTGTCTGATGTGCAGGGAGCTGTGGTGCGAGTGAACAATCAGGTTGAGGGGGAGCCTGTGCCACTGCAGTTGGGGCAGATCAGCCTGGTCTGTGGGCTCCTGCCCACTCCAGGTTGCGATGGCATCTCCTTCCCAGGGATTCAGAGTGGTTGTGGGACAGAGACGGAAAGACCCTAAAATCCTTCGCCCAGCCCCAGAAACCATGAGCTGGTAGGAAGAGGGAAGGAATGGGGTGAGAGGAAGAAGTGTGGGGTCAGTGCACCCATTGAATTGGGAGGCTACATCCGCCTCTGCCCCCTGATGTACACCAAGAGCTATTAAGGTGACATTCACTCCTGTTGGGGGCGTGGGGAGCATGGACAAAGTTTATGCATCATTTAAAATTCCATTTAAGCCATTACCATTCAGATTTGGTAGTGTTTGACTCTTCCTTTGCACTGGTGTAAAGGACAGCAGAGTGTACAGGATTGTAGAGAATCAACCCTTAAATTATTCTCTTCCAGTCTTTGTTCCATTAACGTTGTACCTGCTGACTAACAGATTCCCATAGATATTGATAAACTTGCAGGATGTTCCATGCGCATTAATGTGAATTAATATTCCGGGCTGAAATGCTGATCACCTTGAAGCCAATGGTATTCGGAGTTTTTGCCCATTGACTTCGCTTTAGCCTGGATTTCACCCATGATATCTGCATTTCCTAGTAGCCAGTTTCCAGTATATTCATCTAATTTTCCTTTTGAATAACTCCTCCTATAATCTTCACACTTTTTAAGAGAAATTTCTCATTGTTTTAATATGTTTTCATTCCTACTGGAAAACAGAGTGATCTACAAGGACTCCACAGACTTCTCCACTCTGCTCAGATCAACCGGAGGGTGCCATGTGGCAGTTAGTAATTGCAGATAGAATTTAAGTTACCTGCAGGTGCATATTTTTTATCCTCAGTACCCTTCTGGCACTCTCCTTGCTAGTTGTTAGCAATACATTTTTGCCAGTCTAGACTTCTCATGTAATTGTGCCCTTGCCCTAGAGTCACAGGTATTTAACTTGGTGAGGAATGGGATGCAAATAGAGTAATAAATAATGTGATTTATTTTTAATAGGTAGCCTGGAGTGAGTTTTTCATGCTAGCATCCTAAAAACAGTTATCTTCATCTACCTTCTATTGTGCCTGCACTAACTTCCAGAAACAGCAGAAGCAGCAAAGAATCCTGTGGCACCTTATAGACTAACAGACGTTTTGGAGCATGAGCTTTCGTGGGTGAATACCCACTTCGTCAGATGCATGTAGTGGAAATTTCCAGGGGCAGGTATATATATGCAGGCAAGCTAGAGATAATGAGGTAGTTCAATCAGGGAGGATGAGGCCCTGTTCTAGCAGTTGAGGTGTGAAAACCAAGGGAGGAGAAACTGGTTTTGTAATTGGCAAACCATTCACAGTCTTTGTTTAATCCTGAGCTGACAGTGTCAAATTTGCAGATGAACTGAAGCTCAGCAGTTTCTCTTTGAAGTCTGGTCCTGAAGTTTTTTTTGCTGCAGGATGGCCACCTTAAGGTCTCTTATAGTGTGGCCAGGGAAGTTGAAGTGTTCTCTTACAGGTTTTTATATATTGCCATTCCTAATATCTGATTTGTGTCCGTTTATCCTTTTCCGTAGCGACTATCCAGTTTGGCCGATGTACATAGCAGAGGGGCATTGCTGGCATATATTACATTGGTGGACGTGCAGGTGAATGAACCGGTGATGGTGTGGCTGATCTGGTTAGGTCCTGTGATGGTGTCACTGGTGTAGATATGTGGGCAGAGTTGGCATCGAGGTTTGTTGCATGGATTAGTTCCTGAGCTAGAGTTACTGGCTATTTTAAAATCAAGATAGAATGTTCTTCTAAAAGATCTGTTCTAGGAATTATTTTGGGGAAGTTCTATGGTCTGTGATACAGGAGATCATACTAAATGATCACAATGGTCCCTTCTGGTCTTGAAATCTATGTCTAGAAACAGGAGAGAGATTCTTCTCTCTTCAGCTGGATACCGAGCACTTGATTTTAGTCCCTGGAGGTTCCAGGATGTATGACCTAGAACATTATAATATGTTTAAAAAATCTTCTAGGAAAGTTTAAGGAGTTTCAGAAACATATTGTTTTCATTTTTTCTCTCCTTCAGTGGCCCATGCAATGGTTTCATGGTAACTAAGGGGGCATGACTTTCTAGACAAGGTATACATAACACAGGATCTTTTGCGTTTTTAAAAAGCTCTGTACTATTTCCAATATGTCTGTACTGCAGTTGAGAGGCTTCATTGCACCACCTGTAGACATGCTAGTCCTGCCTACCCAGAACTGAGGGTACGTAGTGGAAAAGCTGCTGCTCATGTTGAGCTTTTGCTGCTATTGTTGTTCGAGCTAGCTTTGATTTGGCTCAGTGTTTCCCAAACTTGGGATGCCGCTTGTTTAGGGAAAGCCCCTGGCAGATTTGTTTACCTGCTACGTCCGAATGTCCAGGTGATTGTGGCTTCCTCTGGCTGCGGTTCGCTGCTCCAGCCCAATGGGGGCGGCGGGAGGCGGTGGCCAGCACATCCCTCGGCCTGTGCCGCTTCCAGCAGCTCTCATTGGCCTGGAGCAGCGATCCGTGGCCAATGGGAGCTGCAATGGGCCAGACCTGCGGACGTGGTAGGTAAACAAACTGGCCCGGCCTGCCAGGGGCTTTCCCTACGCAAGCGGCGTCCCAAGTTTGGGAAACACTGATCCAGCTGCATGTGCTACAGTCACACCTTCTGATGGCAGTGTAGACCTACCCATAGCTTTTGTGTACACTGTAGTATGTGCAGAATACCTGATTTTAGATTTTATAGGCACTTGTTTGGAAAGAGACACACACATTTGATGTACATTTATTTGGAATCCTGTTTTCTCTATGTAACACTATGGATTCATTTTCCCTAAATGAAATGTGTGTTGGGTGTTCAGTCAGGGAAACAAATTAAGCTTTGTGAACAGAAACTGAAATGAAATTTAAAACAACCACCTCCCAAATCAGACCTTAGTTGACAGCGATAGGATTAAAACTAGGCAAGACAATACTCTGCCAGACCTTATTGGCCCCAGGTTTGCTAGGTAGTGGGCAGAAAAGGAAGATGAGCTTTTTGTGAATAGTGTTATTAAACTGTGACCTCAACTGCAGGGATTCAGGTAGGCTAGAGAACACTGTTCAGGAGCTTTTTCTGGTCACATGGTTAGAATGATTTTCAATCAGTTTGCTCATGGCTGGATTAAAATTGAGGATGCAGAGATTAATGGCCTGTTGTGACTAATCCACTAAACCACGGCTCCCAGTACTCTGAAACTGACTGAACCTATAGATAGTTAAGAAGCACTAGGCAAGTTGATATCGTGTCTCAGTGACTTTACAATCTGTGTTAATATTTGATATGGCCAATAACTCATTATATACAAATCTTTTTGTACTCCTGATCTGCTGAGACATCTTTGTGTGCAAGTGAAACTTATTTTTACATTTTTCCCTTTTATACTCCTTCTATGGGAGAATCAAAGTGGGTATTATTTTAAACCCTGGAGGGGGAAAAAAGGCATACTGTATTGGGACACAAGTTGGCATTGGGACAGGGTTTAGGCAAGCATAAAGAAGAAAATAAGCATGAATAATTGAAATAGCGTTTGAAATGCCTGATCGGGTTGCATGCGTGGAGCGAACTTGAATTTATGTGGAGCTAGTGTTTGTAGGATGAGATTAGCCAGACACGATTTATTTGACAAGCATGACTAATCATAGAGGGCCAATCTCTGCCAGCTTTTGCAAACTGGGCAGGCCCCTGGTGATGGAAAATGTCTGAAGTAGGCTGTGGTTTCTGGGGCCCATTCAACCAGTACAAACATCTCCCCTATTAGAGAGCACCAGCTGGGAAGGAGTGTTACTTGGGCAGATGTGTACTGCATTGAATTCAGTGCATCGCTGCTACTGTCCTTTGTCCCGTCTCCTGTGGAGTTCCAGCAGAGATTAAAGCGGTCTTCCCTGGTTGGAATTTCCAAAAGGAAAGAGGTCACCCTTGGGAGTGAAACTCTCTCAACTCTCTGTGTGCAGCAGCCAAGGCTGATGGTGGGAGGCAAAGTTTGCCGCTTTCAGAGGGGAAAAAACTAGCCCATTTTGTGAAGCTGAAGTGGTGGCATTGTCCCTACCAATCAGAATACAGGGGTTTTGCAGCTACTGACCCAAGAAATAGTTCAGTTAGGCCCTTCCTTGCATACTGGTTGAGAGGCGTCTAAGTTACCGAAGCCTGCATCCACAAGAGACCTGGGTGCTCAATGCGCTTTCAGGCGCCTAGAGAATCACAGCCCTGCTATCCACAAAGCCTGACTGAGGCGCGTAGGGTCCCTACACAAATGTATGGGGAGAGATAGGTGCTTTAGAATGTAATCCACAAAAGTCAGCACAGTAGGTGCCTCCCTGCATAAGCTAGCCAACGGGAAATGCTGATGAGTGTGGTGTGTGATAAGTTTCGCCCATCTCACGGAGATGGGCGTCAAAATATAGGCTTCAGGGAGGTGCCTAGCTCTGCTTAGTGATCCACAAATGGGAACCTCTGAGTCAGGTGGCTTAGGTGCCTAAGTTGTTTGTTGCGGGATGAGTTAGGTGCCGACCTCACTCGACACAAAGGGGGGAAGAGGTCAGGGTGGTAGGCATTTTATAACAACTTCTGTTGAAGCTAAATAATGTAAGAGTGACTGGAGCAGGGAAACTGGACCATTGGTCTCCCATCTCCTAAGTGGATGCCCTGAGTACTGGACTACAAAGTCATTCTCTCTCTCTGGCCTATTGGTTGTTTCACTGTGGCTAAATACTTAAGTAGTTATTGGGGCAGAAAGAGAGTGAGCAACTCTGTAACCCTCTTGTTAATGGCACCCAGCTGGGAGGTTGGAGACCTTGGGTCCAGTCTCCTTGCATCAGTCACTCTTCCATTCTTTATCTACAGTGGTACAACTTCAACAGGAGAGACTGAGGAAGCTCTGTATCAGAGTAACCTATAGCTAAGTGATGAGAGAACTCTCGTGAGAGGTGGGAGACCACTGTTCAAATCCTTTCTCTCCCTTCAGCACAGAGCGGGAGGGGGGAAATTCTTGGTCTTCCAGATCCCAGGTGAGTTCTCTAATCACTGGGCTAAAGTTACAAGATGGACACTTCTTCTGTCTGAGTGGGACTGATCCATGAGGCAGCCGCTGAGCACATCTACTGGATAGGTCCCACATATGACTTGGACAGACCAACATCTGTCTTCCCCTGGTTTGTGAATTGCTCTGGGGCTTAGATAGAAAATAGGTGTCTGGAGGCATAGAGTGAGGTGGCGGTAAATATGCCCAGAAACAGGAACTTAGGCTCTGCGAGACTGTTCATCCTGAAAACTTAGGTGGTGAGTGAGGTTTAGGTACCTATGGGATTCATTGAGAGTTTTGAGGATCACAGTGGAGCCTAAAACTGGGACTTAGGTTCCTAAACTCAAGACATAGGCACCTAAGTAATGTATCTTTGTGGATGGTGACCCAAGTGACTGCTGTTGAGATCCCTCTACTCTGCTTCAAGTAGGGGCTAAGTCTTCCTCAAATACTGTAGAGGAAGGGCGAGTAGGCTGTTGGGAAGAGTGGGGATAGAGTGATGAGGAAGGGATCAGAAGCTGATTACACCATGTTTTCTGTTGGCATATGGCTGGAAGAGTTGTGAGAGTAGTTAACCAGTCAGAGTAGAGGAATTTATAGTAGCTAGCCAAGTGACAGAGCAGTCATATAGATATTGCAGTATATTTAAGGTTGCAAGCCAGGAACCACTGTTTATTTTGTGAAACATTTACCTTTTGGGCAGATATTTTCCATGCTTGCTGTCTGACCAAAAGTGGTTATTTTTTTCCTTTCCAAAAGTATGATGATTAGTTTCTCTCTACAGTTTTTTGGGTTAGAGGAGATGTTGCCAAAGCCCTGTTAAACAACAGCTGAGACATGAAAGTTGCAGTTTTGATGAATATTGTTATTGATGTTAAAGGTAGGCAACTTTCTTTTCTGCTTGTGAATTCACCATAGGAAATGCAGAATTTTTCAAGTATAGGTGAGAGGGAGCTTTCACTCTCAACCTGCTACAGTAGTCTATACATGTGTTTGCATTACTCTGGTCAGCACAGTGGAAACAACGTTGATGGCTCGTACGTGAATTTTTAGGATTATTAGCCTAAAGCTTATTTAATAAATACTACCGTCTTGTTTAACTTTCAGCATAGTGATGTTAATGAGATAACCTTATAATTTGCTCATTATTCTATTAATGGGTTCTAGTAACATAAACCAGTAGAATAAATAAACCTTTTTTATTATGTAGCCATTTCTGTTTCTGACCCTCAATGATTTGGGCAATTCTTTGCCTGCTGGTTATCTCAATGATAGTACCTGTGATTAACAATACAGACAGCGTTTACAGCTCTCCTTGTTGTAGAGATGCCTAGGCCAAACTGTTGCCAAAGATAATTTAACCTACATCTCTCATACTGGCCTGCTATGGACCACCAATTATTTGTGTTTTGTGGGATTTAATTGTGCATTCCAGTGAGAGCTAGACCTCAAAAAAAAATCTTTGCTTTTGCGCCCCCCCCCCCCAAAAAAAAAAAAAAAACTTTTTCCACAATATCTCAAAACACGGTGGAGGGAAACAAGAACAGTTACTTAAGACTGCAGTATATGTGACCCAATGTGGTTGAGAAAGGTAGGGTCTTGTCCTAAGGCATTATTACACTGCCGGCTCTTAGGAAATGTAATCCTCCCCCTCTGGGAAAACAGAGGTTGCCACAGGGCTGAAACAACCATTTCAGTTACTGAGGTAGTTAATTTTAAGAAGACCAATGAGAAGAGCTACATCTGGGAGGGGAGTGACCTCTTTCCCCTTAAACACTAATGTTACCAGGTAGCAACCAGACTGAAAATCATAGCACCACAGGGACTGTCCTGAGGCTGTTTTATACATAAAAACTTTTCTGTGAAAGCCATGGAATCATTAAAAACCTCAGTCCAACATAAGGTGTTAGGTATGAGGTTGTAGTTTCTGAAGCTGCAAACATATTGCAGTTGCATGCGGCCACATTTTTGAGAGAGCCCTCTCTTGCGGGTGCTAACAACAGACCTTGAAGTATCCGATTTGTGTGAATGATCCGTTCATTAGCTGTCTACATTATTTTATATGTACCTATAAGAGGTTTGTGCTTGTGAAGTAGTGAGTGCAGATAAACAGAGGTGGCCTGGTGTTGGTATGGCTTTAGAGACCAGGTTGGGTCAAATTTGACCCGATATGGCTCAAAGTAAGGGTACATCTGCCCTGCAGTTGGGAGGTGTGATTCCCAGTGTGGTTAGATGTATGCATGCTAGCTGTGCTCAAGCTAGTATGCTATAAATAGCAGTGTGGATGTGGTGGCACAGGCCAGATCCTCAGCTGGTACAAATTGACATCGCTCCATTGAAGTCAATGGATGTAGCCCTAGGTATAAGGCAATGATTAATCAGAGTCTGTGATTTGTCACTTTAGTGAGCCTGCCTGTCAGCACATTGGCTTTATTAGCCCAAATGCATAAACTGGCACAACTATTCTAATTCAGTTTTAAGACTTACTTAAATATCATAATAGTTGCCAAATAAATAAGTTGCCTGCTTCCCCCACACCTCCTCGATATCTGCAAAATCATTCGCTTGCTGGTCCATTTTAAAAGCCTCTGCCATCTCCTGCACTGTGGGTATTGCAGGTTTTGTAGTTGCTCTTAAAGGCATTATTGACAGATGGTATGTGCTGCTCATTAAATCCAAATCTACACCTCTCCAATGACTGTAAGGATGTTGGGAAACTGACCTTTTCACTGTAGTAAGCACCTAGAAACACAGAGCTTATTGTGCTTTGTGTGTATGTGTGTTTCTAATGCCATGGCAGTGCAATTATAGACCTTTCAGTGCAATGTTTCTAATGCCATCCATAGCCAGGTACCTGGTATTTGTTAGGAAATTGCTTAAGCTGTTTTCCCCCCCTCAGACTTTCTTTTCTGTAGCATTAAAGTAGATAGCCCCTCATTTTAACACGTCCTGCTGTCAGTGCTGAGAACAAGGCCATGATTCTTTATGTAAATAAGGATAATTAATGTTTTATTGTTATCACTTTTGAGAGTATAGTGGTATGTCTACCCTGCAATGAAACACCCAGGGCTGGTCTGTGTCAGCTGACTCAGACTCGTGGAGCTTGGGCTGCTGGGCTGTAAAATTGCAGTGAAGATGTTTGGGCTTAGGCTGGGCTCAGGGATCCCATGAGAGGGCAGTGTCCCAGAGCCCGGGTTCAGCCCGAGGCCAAATGTCTGCACTGCAATTTTATAATCTGCAACCTGAGCTCCACGAGTCTGAATCGGCTACATGGGCCGACTGTGGGTGTTTTATTGCAGTGTAGATGTAGCCGTAGAGACCTGCCCTTTCAGATCATCTATTTTCTTTGAAGGGAAATGGAAACTTTCCCAACTTTGGCACCTTCAGTTGTCTATCAGCCCCCAAGCAGCACTTGGGTAGGTTTGTACCTTCTCTTCCACTGAGAAGCAGCAGTTTTACAGAATCATAGAATATCAGGGTTGAAAGGGACCTCAGGAGATCCTCTAGTCCAACCCCCTGCTTAAAGCAGGACCAGTTTCCAGAAAGATTTTTGCCCCAGATCCCTAAATGGCCCCCTCAAGGATTGAACTCACAACCCTGGGATAAGCAGCAGGGCTGGCTCCAGGCACTACCGAAGGAAGCAGGTGCCTGGAGTGGCCAATAGAAAGGGGTGGCAGTCTGTCCATTGTTGGGGTGGCATATCTGGGTTGGCAGTGGTGGCAGCTCAGTCGGCCTTCTTCAGTCTTCGGCGGCAATTCAGCGCGTTCTTCACTCCCTGTTTTCCTCTTCAGTGGCACTTTGGTGGCAGCTCAATTGGGTTTTTCTTTTTTTCTTTTTTTCGCCGCTTAGGGCAGCAAAAAAGCTGGAGCTGGCCCTGTTTAGCAGGCCAGTGCTCAAACCACTGAGCTATCCCTCCATCTGTGCCATGGGTTCTTTTCTTTTTCTCAGTTTCCTTTTCCTTTCACAAGACACAGAAGTAGCAGTGTCTCCCCGGGTTTCATTTTTACACTGACTTTCATGGTAACCCAAACGCCTGGGAAGGCTGAAAAATACCTGCAGTACAAAATGCCTGCCTTTGTCTAATGCCCCAATCCTTCCTTGTAAAGTGCCTAGGATAACTAGGTCTTCCTGGTACTAATGCAATATATAAAAATAACTCATAATAAAGCTGAAGTTGCTAAATCTGTTCATTTTTGAGAAACTTCAGAATGGAGTTATCCCTAGTCCATGATTCAGGTTTTGGGGCCCTTTGGATTTTATATTATGGCAACATGGATCCCATAGTGCTAGGTATTGTACAAACACCGAACAAAAGGATGGTCCCTGCCCTAAAGAACTTGCATTCAAAGTAGTTGGTGTAGGTCCTGCTTTGAGCAGGGGGTTGGACTAGATGACCTCTTGAGGTCTCTTCCTATCCTAATCTTCTGTGAGTCTATTTTAGCATGGCTATTGTGGTATTGTGAACCTCCCCAATGCCTGTTTTCATGTGCCCATATACAAGTGTCACCAGCAATAACTGTTTGTCCTTGAGACCCCTTCATCTACAGTCCTGTGCCTTTCCTTTCTCCTGACTACAATGAACCAGAGTTCCTGCCACCCCCCATTAGATAGATTAGATATGTAGACATTACTTCTAGGCACACTAAACTGAATATGTTTCCCTCTGCAGATGCAGCCTTTTGACATGCGAGTCCAAATGTCAGTCTGCCAGAGTGGAATTCAGATTCCGGGTGTTTCAGAGTGGTGGTGAGAGATGCAGAAATCCAACTAGTGGATAAGAATTCTCATTTCAGCTCCTTTATTACTGTGATTTGGAACTGATGGGATCTGAGTAGCAATCCCAAACGCATCAATACAACCAGATATAAGGTGCTCCTAACTTATTTCTCTTAAATCTCTATTTTTAGTCAGCGTTAGAGCAGAAAGGTTAAGTTGCTGTTGGTTTTATGGTTCATGGAAGGTTTAGGATTTAACTTGCATTTTTTTTTTATTGTTGACCTGCCATGGATATGCTGATAGGGATGAAGAGGTCACAGCAGGGATGGTATACACAGTGGGAATGATTGGTGCTCCTGCCAGTTGAGATGGAAAGTGGCATTTCAACCCTTTCAGTGTTTGAGCTGCTTCAGATTGGTGTAATAAGTGGAAATTCAATAATTGTCCTAATAGCTCACATTTATGTTTACTATTTCGGATTGGCTAGAGTGCTAGGGATCTCTTTTATGTTCCAAGAGCTGGTCTATATGCAAAGTTGCACCAGTATTTGGTTAAACAGGTGCAAAAGGCCGTGTGGACACCCTTAATTGATGTAAATCTGGTGTATATCAATTCAGGTTAAGTTGATTAGGACCAGGGTTAAACTAAACCTCAATAAACTGCTCTCAAACTGAAGTAAGTGTGTCTGCACAGGCTTGTGCACCAGTTTAACTCAGTATGTTTAAAAATATAGTTAAATTAAACAGGGTCTTTTTGCAGAAGAGTACCACTTGCCTCATTTCTGCATTCTACCCTCTTTGGTATTTTGTTTTAATAGAATCTCTCCTGTGTTTTTCCCATCTTCCTTGCCACAGATTGTATTTTAAGATCTAAAAAACCTCTCATCTCTGTTTTAAAGTGATCACTAAGAAAAACCAACATGATCCTTGTGGGTCCTATTTCACAAGCTTTGAAAGGCAATAGGTCCCTGCCGATGACTCATCCACTGCTGGTGGATTTGCACAATGGAGGGACCATGTAAAGTAGGATGAGCAAAGTTGGAGATGCTTGAAATCCACTGCTTGATAAAAAAGGACTGTAATGCAATAGGGCGAGTGGGACAAGACTTTTCACTATGTGCAATTGGTAGAACAGGGCCTCTAACTATGCAAATACTTTATCACAATATAATTAACGTAACACAATAATCAGTAGCCTGTGTGAGACTACTGGACTCTTGAATAATATTTCTGAAAGCACCCAGATACCACAATGATTGGCCTTCTATAAGAACTTGAGTAGACTAGACCAATGTAAGGGATTAGGGCAGGCAGTCTGGCCTAGTGGTCACTGCTGGGCTGGCATCAGAGTGTCAAGGGTGTCCACAAGCAGAGGCCAGTAGGCAAGGGTCAGGGTCGGGCTGGGGTCCGAGGCTGGAGATCAGGAATAGTTACCAGGATGAAGTCAGGAGGGAAGAGTCAGGCTGGGGCTGGAGACTAGAGTTTGGAAAGCAAGGCCAGGCCTGGAGCTATGGCAAGCCAGAAGTCTGTGTGGTTGCCTGGTGCACCCTCTAGGGTTAAACATGAGCCAGTCAAAGGGCTATCATGCTGTCTGTCTGGCCCCTTTGGGTGGTACTTCCTGCATCATCTACCCTTCATAGTGCTTCTTGGAGGTGGCTCTGCATAGCCTCCAGGTGGTGATGTAGGGACAGGCTGCACCAGGCTCCACAGCCATTAGTGTTTCACATATTCATGCAGCCACACTGTATGAATTTTCTGAATGGAGCAAGTTTGATTGAATTAAAGGCAATTAAGCAGGAGAGACTCTTCTGTTATGAATTGCTGAGTATCTTGATCAGGTTAGCATGTCTCCCACAGATCAAAGTTGCCTTATGTGTTTTAAAATATTGGTAGAAGGGAGGATGAGGAATATTGTTTACCAGCAGTTACGAAAGAAATTCTATCCCCAGTATTGAATATAATTTTCTTCTTCTATAGGAAAGTGCAAAAGTGGCAGAAATTATTTCCTTTTTTTCTAAAATACTTTTAACTACAAATGGAGTTGGTAAGCAAATCACAGTGTGTTTTTTATCTAAAGATGTCAGGCTAGTTTTTAAACAGTAATTTAATTCAACAAGATGTTTACAGAATGTGAGCATTGTAAAATCTTGAACTATCTATAATAGTGAATCCTCTTTAGCTAGAACTCTAAAATTGCTGTTTGATTGCTTATTTTCTATTTGCTTTTAGACTAGGCAGCAAATTCTATAGAAAGGTAATCCTTGAGGACTGAGGCTCCCAAATTCAGAGGCAGATTCATGAGGTGTTTGGTTTTTTTCCTCCCTGTTCTTGGTGGGGACAGGTTTTTAGAGACATAGGACTGGTCTATACTGGGGGGTAGGATTGATCTAAGATATGCAACTTCTGCTACTAGAATAGCGTAGCTGAAGTCGACGTATCTTAGATGGACTTAGAATCACTTACTTTGTGTTCTTGCAGTGCAGGATCGATGGCCGCCGCTCTTCCGTCAACTTTGCTTCCGTGTCTCGCCGAGCTGGAGTTCAGCAGTCAACAGGAGAGCCATCGGGGATCGATTTATCATGTCTACACTACACGTGATAAATTGATCCCTGATAGATCGATAGCGATCCGGCGGGTAGTGTAGACGTACCCATACATTCCATAGAAGTTAATCCAGTTTAGGGAAGCTTGTTTGACTGTTAAGTAACACTCGGAAGTGAGCCACCAACTAACAAATGACTTGCCGTTCCACGTCCCGTATTCCTGTAAAATGCGCACATTTAAGAATTAACGGACTGGTTTTGGAAGGCTGCTGAAAGATTTGCAGAGAGCCAAACACCACTGCTCTGTGCCTATATATATTTCCACATAATACAGAGAAATGTGCACAGGGCTCAGCAGTATGATCAGACCTACACCATGCACTCACTTTTGTGAGCAAGGGTTGAATATTACAGGAGTTGGACAGGAGACCGGTGCATAACTGCAATCCAGATGAATACAAACAATAAATGAGTTCAGAATCTGCCCTATACTTGTGCAAAGTTGCAGTAACTCCATTAAGTTACTACAGATTTACATCGGAACAAATGAGATCTATATGTACTCTCCTGTGCATGGTAACAGTTTTTAAAATTTCTGTTATTCCTAGCTCCAACCAGAGGTCTGATCTTGTTCCCATTAAAGTCACTGGGAGTTCTGCCATTGACTTCTATGGGAGCAGAATTTCATCGTAGGCTGCGTGAGTGTGTTTGAGCTTCACCTAGCAAAATGTGAAAGCCAGAGTGTGTGGGAACCCCTTCCCCCCCCCCCCCCCCGAAAGTCATGAAGTGTGTGTTTCGAATGAAGGAGAAAAGGGTGGGAAAATGAGAGGAAAATAGTGAGTGGTGGTGAGGATGTGCTAAAGAATGTGGCATTTGGAATGAATTAAGAGGGAGGGGATGAATCAATGAAGGGGTTAATATAATGAGGGAATGGAACTGGGTGTGACTGCAGAACTGGGTTTTAAATATGGACAGCTGGAAAAAGGAACATTAGTGATAATCCCACTTCACTAATTCCTTTGGATTCAGTTGTGTTCCTATTGGGCTGGTCTACACTACCGCAGTAAATCGATCTAACTTACGCAACTTTAGTTACGTGAATAACGTAACTGAAGTTGACATAGTTAGATCCACTTACCGCAGTGGCTACACTGCGCTGTGTCAAGGGGAGAGCATCTCCTGTAGATTTCCCTTACCCGTCTCGAGGAGGTAGAGTACACAAATCGATGGGAGCAGTGCCGATCTACTGGTAAGTGTAGACGTGCCCATCAGTGTCAACAGGAATTTGCAATCAATAGGAAGAAGTCTTGAGATCCTTGTATGAACTACTGAAGAGTCAGGGCTGTTAGAGCAGGGGTGGGCAAACTTTTTGGCCTGAGGGTCACATCTGGGAATAGAAATTGTATGGCGGGCCATGAATGCTCACAAAATTGGGATTGCGGTGTAGGAGGGGCCGAGGGCTCTGGTTAGGGGTGCAGGCTCTGGGGTGGGGCTGGGGATGAGGAGTTTGGGGTGTAGGAGGGTGCTCTGGACTGGGACTGAGGGGTTCAGAGGGCAGGAGGGGGATCAGGGCCTGGGCAGGGATGCAGGTTCCGGCTGGGAGTGCGGGCTCTGAGGTGGGGCAGGGATGAGAGGTTTGGGGTGCCGGAGGGTGCTCCGGACTGGGACTGAGGGGCTCGGAGGGGGATCAGGGTGGGGCAGAGGTGCAGGTTCCAGCTGGGAGTGCAGGCTCTGGGGTGGGGCTGGGGCTAAGAGGTTTAGGGTGCAGGAGGATGCTCCATGCTTGGACCAAGAGGTTTGGAAAGCGGGAGGGGGATCCGGGCTGGGGCAGGGGGTTGGGGCATGGGGAGAGGCTATGGGGTGCAGACTTTGAGTGGCGCTTACCTCAAACAGTTCTCGGAAACAGTAGTATGTCTGTCCTATGGCTCCTACGCAGAGGTGCGGCCAGGCAGCTCTGCACGCTGCCCCATCTGCAGGCACTGCCCTTGCAGCTCACATTGGAGCATGTAGGTGCCGGAGTGGGGCCGAGCCATGTGGTGTGGCCCCCGCCCCAGCACTCTGCTCCCCAGAGGGAGCTCGCAGGTCAGGCCGTAGTTTGCCCACCCCTGTCTTAGAGTATTATAGACTGACTGGTCAGAATCTTAGCCTGCAAATCTCAGGTTGGCTGCAGAGGCCTTTAACTGAAAGACAAAGTTTTTTAATAACTAAAGTGGTCCGAAGTTCTTCACTACATAATTGTTCACCTTTGGGGGAGGTCATTGTTTACTTGGATTATTGAATTTGGGTTTGCACAGTGCCTTTCTGCCAAAAAGTCAATCTGCTTTTCCATTGCATGGTTTTGTTCGTCCTGAAGGTCTCCAGCTGTGGAATAAAATCCATTTATAGCAGGGAGTTGGTGGAGTTGGAAGCTTTCCAACCACAACCTTCCCAGATTAAACGGATGCTGAAGCATAACAAGTGTTTTTACGCAGTCTACTCCCCCTTGTACTTTACCTAACAAAGCTGTTCCTGAAGGAGGGCAACAACTAGCTGTATTTTTCATGACCCTCAAAAAGTCTTTGTGTTTGTTATTTATAAGATGGTGGAATTTCTACATCATTTTGTACTTGGAAGCTCACTTGTTTGTCTTTGGTCAATCTTTGAATGATTTTTGTTGACACTTTTGATAGTCGCAATGACCACTCTTGTAGTGCTGAGCAGAGTTCTTACGTGAAGGATGGTGCAAGTCACTGGTGCTGTTATTAAGGGCATGGGCTTTCAATGATAAGAATTCATTAGAGGGGTACTCAGAAGATGAATCCGTTATTGGGTAAGTGCCTCAGAATATACCAGACAGCCCGACAGATCTAAGAAACCTGCGATGTTGAGGTTACACCTTTCTAGCAGTGTTATGCTGTGTGTTTGTTATAATAACTGGTTAACAGTGATTTGGAAAATGATGTGTGTCTGTCAAAATAGAACTTACTTTCCCTCCTCCTCCATCTATTTCTTCTGCTCTCAATTCTTTTGTATGTAATTTCTAAAGAATTAATTTATTTGAGGTAATACTGTGTTAGTTGCACTGTTCATCTTTTGTTGACGGTATTTTTCTTTGAATGCTTCGAGGCAGGACCTGTTTTTTTTATGTAATTTGTAGACATGTAGGGTGGCATTGTAGTAGCTTAAACACTTGATTTCTGATTCAGGGAAGAAGCTCAATACTGTAGTGATGGGGCCTATCGAGAGCAAGCAACCCGTGTTCTACCATCAACAAACATATCGGGTGTATTCTTTTATTTAGTAACATAACGTGGTAGCTTACACAGAGACATCTTTTATTTAGGTCTGCAGTCACATACTCTGAATTGTGTAGGATTCAGTCCTTCTTAATATTAATAAGAAGATTGATTTAACACCTTCAAAAATGTTTACTCCAGAGTTAATATTTTTAAGGTATTGTGGGTTCAAAAACACTAAAGTGACTTTGGAGCGTAAGTTCCATTTTCAGACGTAAATTGGGCATTGAAAGTCAAAGCATTTTATGCCTGATGAGGGGGAAAAATGAACATAATACAAAAGAAAAGCTATCTAGAACAGATACACAGCAAAATAAGCAAATCTGGCAGACCAATAAGCACTAGGCCACCTGCAAAAGACTTTCCAGTTGATACTGGTAGGGTGACCTATAGCAACTATGAAAAAACGGGATGGAGTGGGGGGTAATAGGTGCCTATATAAGAAAAAGTCCCAAAAAACAAGACTGTCCCTGTAAAAACGGGACATCTGGTCACCCTAGATACTGGGAGGGAAGAGGAAGGAAAAGATAACAGATGTACAATACATCCCTGTCTCTACCCCACCTCCAAAAAAGGGAGCAAAGTGTGTGTGGGAGTCTAACATATCATCCAAAATAAATGGATGGAGCTAGTAGCATTTCTAAAGGCAGTGAAAGGTTCACTGAACCAAAGAGGAGAGAGCAAATTTGCTGTGGTGAACTGCAACTGACAAGCCTATCAAGTAATTACTGGCTGGATGATGAAGGTATGTATTATATACTAATATTTGACTTTGAATTATATCCTTTGATATATTGGCTGCTACTGCACTTCACAGGTGATGGGAGTAACGAACTCCCTTGTTCCAGACTGATGGAGCAAACAAACAGCTGCATTTTGCAGATATTGTAGTTTCTGGATCTGTTTCAAAGAGAGACCAATTAGAAGCATACGAAAGTAGCCTAGCATGGATCTTTGAGATGGACTGTGTGACCCTAGGTGTTCATACAGCACCTGGCAGTACAGAATTCTGATCCTAATTAGGGCTCGTGGGTGCTACCATAATGTAAATATGATGACATGACAAAGCCATGAGGTTACATCCTTAGCTGGTGTAAATCAGCATAGCTTTATTGACTTCAGTAGAGCGAGATTGATTTACGCTAGCTGACTATCTGGACTCATGAGCTGCAACTTCCTCAGTGATAGGCCCGTGGGCCTGATTCTTCTCTACATTTAATCACTGAGGTTACAATAGTGTGAGTGAGTCAGGCCCTATGTCTTGCTTCTCTCTCCAGGCACACCTCTTTCACACCAATGTGGCTGCAGGGACTATGTATATATGTACTAGAAATTAATAGTAGTGAAATATTGGAGTCAGCATTTGAGAGGACAGCAGACTTTCTGGATAAGCTTGAAATATAACAGGCCCAAAAGACTGTCATAATAAAGTAAAATGCTTTGGCTGGATTCTGTTATGAGTTACACTAGTTATAAATCCAGAGTAACTCCATTTATTTTGGAGTAATTGGGACCAGAATTTGGTCCTTGAAATCATTCTGCCTATTGCATTCCCTTTTCCGTCAAGTTGCCTCTTGGAATGTTCTTTATTGTAGACATGGCTGCTAGTACCACCTATTATTAAGTTTGCTTAATGGGCATGTCCCAGTGCTAGATTCCATTCTCAGTTGAGTATGAGCTTCACTTATTTGGGATGAAATCTGCCATGCTGTGCATGTGCATCAGGCTGAAATTTACTGGAAAATTTCAATCAAAACAGTTTCAGTTGTTTCTGAAAACAAGGCTCAGGAAAAATGTGTTGTACTCATGGTAAAAAATATTGGTGATCTTGTATTTGAACAGCTCTTGTACCCCCGTACTTTGGAGCAGGAACTTAAAATTTGGCAGAGGTGAAGGAGTGGCCTGTGTGTCACAATGTACCTCTTTTGCCATCCCTGAGAAAAATCTTCTCAAATAATGATTGAGTTATGAGGCTTTGAACAATTGTAATTCACCCATGCTCACCAGAGATGACTTAGACTTTAGCAGTCAGGTGTCCCAAAGATTTTTGTCCCCACTGGGCGGCTCCATCCTGGGGCTGAGCTGGACTTTGCCTGCAATTGCAACTCTGACCTGCTTTGGCCATGTTGGATCTGAGTCTGGGCACATGAACTGAGAGCATAATTTTTAAAAAAAATTGTTTTCCTTTTACAAGATTCAAGACTTAAGTGAGTGGTTTTCCACTATTTTGTTAGTTATTTATTGGAATAACTAGATGCAGTACACATAGTAAATAAGACAACAAACAAATCTACCTTAAATGTTTATTTTGGGGGAGGTGCCAAAGAAGTCATGTCTTCTACATGACTATGGTGAAAGTTTTTTTAAAGGATATTTTGACACAGTATCAAAGAGAGACTGTGTGTACCCACCCCACCAGATTTCTGAGCTTTGCACTGTTAGATATTTATCTACACAGAGTAGTTTTTTTCCTTGCGGCACACTGTTTCCAATGTTGTTTATGTACCTGATTCTGCGCAGGAGTAACTTTGCAGACATGAGTGCTGTCCGTGAGTTCCATGGGACTACTTGCAACGGTACTCCTTGGTGAGTTGCTTGGAGGGATTGACCTCTACATCTAAATGCACGTGCCTCTACTGATTGAGATAAATTGGTAGTTTTCAGGCAGGAGCAGATTCATTAGCATATATATATGGTCTAGATTCTAGCGAGGGACCAAGTACAATCTATTTATAGATGCTGGAAGAATCAGGGCCTATTTTTGTTTATAAAGTATGAACCTGATCCTCCTCTCAGAAGGTGTAAATCAGGAGTAACTTTGCTTAAGTTAATGAAGTTACATTGTTGTGTATAAAAGCAAAATTAGGCCCTATATTATTTAAAATGAATACAGACCTTTGCCAGTGATTTCAAGTCAATAAAGAGGCTGTAACAGACCCAGGCCAGTGCGGTGCAGGAGTCTGGTAGAGGGAAAATATACTGGTCACTGGGTGAGTAGTTTTCTATTCCCTGAGTGACCAGAGCAGGGCCTGCACTAGAGTAGTCAGGAACCTGCTAGAACCAATTAAGACAGACAGGCTGATTAGATCACCTGCAGCCAATCAAGGCAGGCTAATCAGGGCACCTGGGTTTAAAAAGGAGCTCACTCCAGTCAGGCAGGGGGGAGCCAGAGGAGAGGAAGTGCGTGTGAGGAGCTGGGAGCAAGAGGCACAAGAAGCTGAGAGTGAGAGAGTGTACTGCTGGAGGATTGAGGAGTACAAGTGTTATCAGACACCAGGAGGAAGGCCCTGTGGTGAGGAGAAAGAAGGTGTTTGGAGGAGGCCATGGGGAAGTAGCCCAGGGAGTTGTAGCTGCCATGCAGCTGTTACAGAAGGCACTATAGATAGCTGCAATCCACAGGGCCCTGGGCTGGAACCCGGAGTAGAGGGTGGGCCCGGGTTCCCCCCAAACCTCCCAACTCCTGATCAGATACAGGAGGAGCTGATCCAGACTGTGGGGGGAGATCACTGAGGTGAGCAAAGCTGCCAATAAGCGCAGGACCCACGAAGGTAGAGGAGGATCTTTTGTCACAAGGCAGAGAGATTTGTATTTATTCAGCTTGATGTATATGTAGTTAACATGTACCTAATCTGTACAGTAGAACCACCCTTCTTAGGAACTTGTGATGTTAAAATGCAATTCCTCTTCACGGTACTCATCAAAAATTTATTTTATAGATAAGCTAAGCTGAATGACTATGGGAGAGAACATTAAGATGGACTTGTCAGATATTTGTCATCTTGTTGTAGCCTAGACAGGAAACTGGTAATGATAAAGTATATAATATACTCCTACATTGTGTGTGTGTGTGTGTGTGTGTGTGTGTGTGTCTGTCTGTCTGTCTGTCTGTCTGTGAGAGAGAGAGGGAGAAAACATACATTTCTAATTTACTACAGGATGTATAGAACAGATGGCATTTAAAAAGTCAGTATGTGCTAACAGTAATCAGTATTTGGTGACTAATGACATATTTTGATGGTAGTAAATTAGAAATAAGGTTTACTGAGACTCTGGGTATGTCTACATCTACAATTTTGCAGCGCTGGTTGTTACAGCTGTATTAGTACAGCTGTATAGGGCCAGCGCTGCAGAGTGGCCACACTTACAGCAACCAGCGCTGCAAGTGGTGTTAGATGTGGCCACACTGCAGCGCTGTTGGGCGGCTTCAAGGGGGGTTCGGGGAACGCGAGAGCAAACCGCGGGGAAGCAGGTCTCCTTCCCCGGTTTGCTCCAGTGTTCCCCGAACCCCCGAGCAAGCAGGTCTCCTTCCCCGCGGTTTGCTCTCGTGTTCCCCGAACCCCCCTGCAAACCGCGGGGAAGGAGACCTGCTTGCTCGGGGGTTCGGGGAACGCGAGAGCAAACCGGGGAAGGAGACCTGCTTGCACGGGGGTTCGGGGAACGCGAGAGCAAACCGGGGAAGGAGACCTGCTTCCCCGCGGTTTGCTCTCGCGTTCCCCGAACCCCCCTGCAAACCGCGGGGAAGGAGACCTGCTTGATTACCAGAGAGGCTTCCTCAGGTATGCTGGGATACCTGCTTATTCCACGGAGGTCAAGAAAAGCGCTGGTAAGTGTCTACACTTGATTACCAGCGCTGGATCACCAGCGCTGGATCCTCTACACCCGAGACAAAACGGGAGTACGGCCAGCGCTGCTAACAGGGAGTTGCAGCGCTGGTGATGCCCTGCAGATGTGTACACCTCCTAAGTTGCAGCGCTGTAACCCCCTCACCAGCGCTGCAACTTTGTGATGTAGACAAGCCCTCTGTTTCAGCAGGTTCTTGAATAATTGTTGGTGTGCACTTGTGGCTAAATTCTGCTCCGTTGAAGTCAATTTGAATTTCTCCATTAACTTCAGTGGGAGCAGGACTAAGCCTTTGAAAAGCAGGTGCTTTTGATATCTGTAGAACAGGGGTTCTCAAACTGGGGGTCGGGACCCCTCACGGGTTGTAATGTAATTACATGAGTGGGTCGCAAGCTGTCTGCCTCCACCCCAAACCCCGCTTTGCCTGCAGCATTTATAATGGTGTTAAATATATTAAAAAAGTGTTTTTAAATTTAAAATGGGATGTCGCATTCAAAGGCTTGCTATGTGAAAGCACCAGTGCAAAGATTTGAGAATCACCGCTATAGAACAAGCACATCTTTGCATCACTAGCAGTCTTCCTGTCCTCTGTGGTGTAGGATATATGACGATAATCATAGGAATGTCTGTTGTGATGTATGAAGGAGTGTTATAAGAAATTATAAATCAGCTTGCAGCAAAAGACACAAAGTTGTGTAGATGCTGCAGTGAAAAGAGCTGGTGTTCTAATCCATTTTAGCAAAGTTTGCAGGTTTTATTTTAAATGCAGCTGAAACACAATAAATGGGGGTGGGGAACCCAACACCAAAACAGCATTTTATATTTTATAGTACCTTTTATGTAAGGAGCTCAGAGTGTTTTACAGTAATTATTGTATAGAAGAAAAGAGAGAGCTTCTCTACTCGCACAACTCCCATCACGTGTGAGGAGTGCTTGCTTGTCTGTAAAGAACCCTGCCAAATCCAATTGGTAGTATTTTGCTCTCACTTTGCACAGAGATAATAAATGACTATGCAGTTTGCAAGGCAATGGGTGTCTTACAGGATCCAGGTCTAAATTTCACATCATTCTTATTGGTGAGTGGGCGTGGTTCTATGTATAAAATTCAGTGAGCTCCAGTGGATAGAGCAGAAGACTGGAAGGATACCGGGGTTCTGTTCTTGCCCCTGCCGCTGGTTCTTTGTGTCTGTGGGTGAGTTGTACTCAAGGGAATTTTCAGAGGGCCCCCATCTGGGTGGTCTGCAGATGATTTGGGAACCTGGTTTTGGGCACTTGGACAACAGAGTTTCCAAACCAAATGTCAGTGATGCTTGTGGAAATTCCATTCCCTGTATTGAATGTCCAAACTTTCTTTATGTTTCCCGCTCAGAGTGCCATACACTGTGACTTTCACAAGTTCACTGTGATGTGCTGTGCTCTGCATCCCAGCTACCTTCCCTGTTTTAGGTAGGAGTGCTTTCCCGCACTCCCCAAGGTAATTGAAAACTCTGTGTCAATCCTCTTCTGTGACACCTGTAGCCTGCTTACAGAAAAAGATGGAAGGGTAGTCGGGGGACAGCTTTTCATAGTCTCTTCTCTCAGATCCTCTCTGGTCACATAAAGTAGAGACTATAGGCTTTGGAGGTGAGTCCAGTAAATGCTGAAGGAGTAGGGTAGAGGGGCAGTTGTAGGACATGAGGATCTTGTTATGGTTCTTGACACCACAGTTGTGAACACCAGCTATACATCCTGTACAACCATCATGTTTATGGAATAGCTGTTTCCTGTTTCCATAGTCTGTATTGTCTATCCGTGTTGCCATCAGCAATGCCCAGTAGAAATGGACAGTTCAACAGGGCATTTGTTTGTGCACTAATGGGTGTGGGGTATGCTTGTCAAATGGGTATCTAATGGGGTCTATAATCCAGAGTTGCATAGCATTTAGGAATTCCTACACAGCAGCCACAAACTGATGCTGCCAGTGGTCTCCCCAATGGTTCTTAGAAAAGACTCAATGTTAATGATGCTGAATATAATGATGACCGTGGTTGGGAAGGAGAGAACAAAGCTGCTCTGAGTTGGCCTAGATTTGAGGAGCTTTTTGTTTTTTAACCTCAGACATTTAAAAAGGGGGTGGGCAGGGTTGGGAATTACATTCAGAGGATTTAAGCATGTGAGTTGTCTGTCTTACTGGCAGTTGTTTATATAGCATAGTTTTACTACATTTCAGTTATGTTTGGGTAGTAATTTTGTTGAATGGCCAACTTGAGAGGGCTTTAGAGTGCATGGGTAGAGATGCTGTTTGTTGGCATTTGTATAAATCTAAATACATAGGCAATAAGTTACTTTTGATGGACAGCTTTTTCTGTATTGGGGTCACATTCAGCAGTGCACACAATAGCTGGTACTAGGGCAGTCTTAAGATCTGTCTGTCATGGGCTGAGCCTATGGAAAGAACTCGTCTGTTACTTGGCAGCCAAAGTTGTTCTCCCATGGAGCGTGCAGTAGGTGGGGCTTTCAGAGCTCCTGATGTTCTGTGGAGATAATTTCTGCTTGAAGTCACTCTGGCTGCAGGGTGTAAGTACGGTGTATCGTTGATTAGTACTGTAATTTATTTGGCTTTGGGAAGGAAGTGCTTTAACAGAATTTCAAATTTCCCTCCGTGTGCCTGGCTTCTTGACTGACAGCATCAAAAATAGCCAAAAGAGGTAAGAAAACAGGCATAAATTCAAGAGGATGTTTGACTTGACGTGCTCTGCTGCCATCCCTATAGCAAAGGGGAGGAATATTTTATTTGCAGGCAGGGAGGTCTAGAGGCAGGTAAGAATAAATACCGGGGAGCAGCAATGTCTAAGGTCAGCCTCCTCTGTAATGGAACATGATAACAAGGCTTCTGCCATGGGATAGAAGCAATCAGTAATAAAAGCTGGAGGTGAAGCACAGCAAGCTGTCACCACCTTCAATAACAAGTGCAAAATGCCCTGTCCTATTTATAATCCATGTCCAGTTTTCAAAGGGGATTGAAAGGTGCCACACGTCTTTGCGGTAGGTATTAGCTAGCTGTTAAGAGCAAATCTGGAACGTGGAAATATATAACACACATTTAAATTCTGCAATTGCAGTTTCCACGCTGGTGTCAGTTGTACCTTTGCTAATGGCAATTCTTTTCTTCCCTTCATCTTCCCATGACAGCTGCAGCCTCCAGTGAGAGCGCAATCTGTCTGTCCAAAACTTCAGTGGATTCGGATATAGATGAAGCACTGGGACCACATACATAAAAGGAAGGAAAATCTTTGCAGGGGCATATTTCTTCATCTGGCTCCCTGGAGCCCACCCCCCAAAAAATATCGAAGGAGCACAAAATAATAAAATATCCTTTTTTTTTCTTTCCTTTTTTTTTTTTTTTTTAAAGAAAGGAATTTATCTGTGTCCAGAAGCTCATCTCTCAAAGAAGGAGAGCTCTGAACAACAGGGGAAGAATATCCAGGTTAAGGTTTTTCAACGTGGAAACTTTGAACCAATTATTAAGAAAACGATTAAGATCCTAGAACAGTCAGAGCCAATGCAGCAAATGGGAAATACTCTCCAGCTTGTTTAAAAAAAAAAAACAAAAGAGCGAAAGAGATTGAAAAGGAGCCTGTCATTGCCTTGAATAATGGCTGCAGACAGGGCTGTGTGAGAGGAGAATGGGCACACCTTTGCAAACGCTGCAGGGAAACAGGCAAGCCAAGAAATATAGTAAGGTTCAGAAGAATAAGCTGCTCTCTATGTAGTCTCCCAAGATAGTCAGAACTGTGCCAGCTTTAGCCAAGGATACTGTTGACCATCGGTAGGGGATGATTGTTAATTTTGGGGGGGCATGGAAAATGCCTCTCAAATAACAGAATAGCTGCAGAGCACCAGAATAACGCTGCCATCTCAGATAGGGGAAAGGGTATCCATTGTTCAAGCTCAGTGGATAAACACAACTATGGACAGATGGATGATAGAAGTAATCTCTGAGGGATATTCAACAGAACTGTGGAGAGGAGGGAGGAGTGTGTTATCCCTTTGCCAACTTCTCAGGAACCATGAAAGCAGAGGACTTGCTGCTTCCAGTCTTTGAGACAAATGAGATAAATCAAGAGCTCTCCCAGATCAGGAGAACTTTTAGGGAGTGCTCTCCCTTTAAAAAAACAAAACAAAAAACCAGAACAGCATTATTTTCTCTTATGGTATCTCTATGGCCCTCATCACAGTAGCTATACTTTAATGAA
This sequence comes from Gopherus flavomarginatus, assembly GCF_025201925.1. Lineage (NCBI taxonomy): Eukaryota > Metazoa > Chordata > Testudines > Testudinidae > Gopherus > Gopherus flavomarginatus. Next base: position 40,768,442 of record NC_066628.1, on the reverse strand, counting down.
TTTTATCCTCAGTACACCTGTGAGATAGATAAATATTATCTCCATTTTACAGATGGGGAACTGAGGAACAGCATAAACTGGGCAAGTCATTTAATTTAACACAGGAAGTCTGTGTCTGACTAGGGAATTTGAATCCAAGTCTCTTGAGTTGCAATTGAGCTCCCTGTCCATTAGACCATCCTTTCCATTTAGAACTAAGAGCTGTTTGGCTGGCTTAGACTCATTTAGAAGAGCATCTTTTACATCAGCATCTCCTGAACTGAAATCCGTCCTACAGCTGCTAATGTGACTGACCTGGAGGCAAAAGAAATTTTACACCAGATTAGATGTTGCATGTTCTTTTTCATCTGTCAAGCAGGCAAATGGTGGCTGATCTAGACAGAACTGTTTTCCCTCTTTCTGCTGCTCCTCTCTTCCCTGGCAGTCTGCTTTCCTGGGTATCATCCTTCTTCATTAGCTTTAGATCTGTCTTTTCTGAACAGAGATGGGCCATCATCCCTTCCATATTCCTCCCTCCAACTCCACTGTGTTTTACGGTCATTTATAGCGAAATGCATTGTTTAGTACTTGGGACTTGATCTGGCATTATTCAAGTCAATGGAAGTTGTTCTATCAACTAGAATGGGAACAATCAAGCCCTTGATGGGAATATTTGGCTTGATTCTCCACTGCCCTGTTCTTTTTCTCCCCACTTACAGATAACATATGTTGATGAAAAGTGTGTGCATACTGCTACTGAAGCAGAATGTGTTCATGTTTTTCAGGTGGCCTGTGTAAGTTTTATGGTGTCCTTAACTATTTGCTTCCTATTGCTTGAACTTAATGAAGTGACTTGTGAGTACATTGTTACTGCTTTCCAACACTACCTCATTTGTGAGTCCCAGGGCCAGAATATTTGCTGGTTCCAGCTTCTGTTCAGGGCTGTCTAGGAGTTATTTACTCTGGAGGGTTGCTCTAACCTGCCTCCAGGAGCACTGTTTGCCAGCTGGAGATAGTCAGAGCACAATGAACTCTGTTCACTCTTCTTCCCCACCACCAATAATATACCTCTGCTCTCCTCAGTTCTTGAAATGATTGAAGCAAAGGAAACCAATGTGATTTTGATAGTGCTAAATTGGCCACGTAGACCTTCAGTTTTAGTCATAGAGGAATTGTTAGCCAGGCCACCAGTCACATAGTTCCATGGTCCAATTAGTGCACCTAAATCCTGTAGTGCTGAAACCCAGTGGGCCTCATTCTCATTTGTGTTGAGGGCCCTTTATACCACACTGGCAGAAGGGGATCTTCAATTGAGTAACTGTAATTTATTTCCACTTTAAGGACCCTTCACACTGCCAGAATGGTATAAAGGGCCCTTAGTGTTAAAGAGAATCCAGGACCAACATCTTGGCTTTTGAAAGGTCGTCACAACATGAGAAATGTAATTTTGTCTCACTTGAGCGCTATTCTTAGTATTAAAGGCGTTTCTAGTAACAGCAGTGCTGATTTCCTGGATAGGCTCTTTTAAAGGACCATATAGTTGATACCCTTGCTCTCACATAGTAGTACTTCACTCCACAAACACTCCAATTAAACCAGATTTTTCCAGTGTATTGAAGTCATGTCCACCTGTCCTTTCAACAAGGGAGTGATTAGCACTAAGAAACTACAATAAAGGAGAACAAAGAGTTACTGCAGCTATGTTGATAACATTCCCTTCACAAATTTTGATGGTTCCAATTTTCTGTCTCTACACCAGCTCCTGAACTAATTCCGTATCTTGGCTTCTTCTCTGAAATTAGGTTTCTTTATGAAGCTAGCAAAGCTGGTATTACTTGGTCAGAATAATGGTGATTTTTGTTTTGGCGGTCTTAAAGAAAGCCAGGACATAAGCTTTAAGTGCTGGAGGATTTAGGAAGTCTGTTGGACCGTGAGATGATTTGGATTGGTGCCATGAGTGTCAGATGTAGTATGACTAAAAGCCCAGGCCTATCTAACTAATTCATTATGATCAAAATTATTTTTCCACCTCTGTACTCTAACCTTTTGAGGGATTTCGTTGTTATATGGTTTTGTTGGCATATAGATTACTTTTCGTATTCTGAGACAGTGCATTTTTTTGCATTAGTTACAGTTAGTAAAACATAGACAATAATTACCATCTTCTCTTTATAGTTGTCAGTATTTCATTAGGTATGCTGCCATTATTACTATTTAAGTGTTTCTGGTAACATTACTTAAATATCATTTTTACAGTGCTAGGTAGGTCTTTTCTGTAGAGTCAGCGCATAGTAGTTCTTAAGAATGCTTGCTTGTGAGTAGAACCCTGCAAATCTGCAGATATCTGGTTTATATCCAAAGAGTATGTTTGTGGGCCATAGATGGATGCGGACCCAAATTTTATATCTAGAGCCTTGCAAATCTGCATCCGTGGACCATGTCTTAAGATCGTGGATCAGATGCGGATACAAATTGTATGGCCGCGTGGGGCTCTACTTATGAGCTAAGCTGGTCCACAAATATTTGTGGGGATGGGTGGACATGCTATTGACTTCTGCCATGGGTTTTGAGGGCACTTAGTACCTTGCATGAGGCATTCAGCTGTTCATGGGATTGGGCGCCTAATTTTGATGCCATAATATTGAGATTAACCCTGAGACTTGTTTTTTTTTTCTGGAGTTTTCCCAAGCAGTGATAGATACATGGATCCTATGTATAAGATTATAGGACAGCTGAAGAAACCCTCGACATTCACTGTGGCTGAAGAGATTGGAAAAAGAAAGAAAATGCATGTCAGTGACACATGATGGGACACACTTCTGCTTGTATGGAAGGCTGCAATAGGCCATTGATGATTAACTTCCCGTTGAAAAAGATATTCTCTGTCAAGGAAAGAACAAAAGCAGAGCGGAACTCTGACAAGAAGTCAATAGCTCATGTGCCCTCTCAGGCAGGAACTTAAAATGGTTTCCTTGTAAAGGAAGTCCTATTAATTAGCATTAATAATTTATTGAACTATGAAGTCTCAAGGATATTGAGGCCATTTCTTTGAAGTGCTGAGTGCTCCCAGCCTTTATTGAAATGAATGGGAGTTGAGGGCGCTCAGCACCCTGTAAGGTCAGGCGTGTTGTGAAGTTGATACCAAAACATGCCTAGCTTTCTTTTCTAGCATCATGTTAGAAAGCTTTTCAGACAGTAAATCTAGGCACGATTGAATAAATTCTCATTAGCTAGGCATTACCCCTCCTTACACAACACAAGGTGGCCTATTGTAGTGATGTATGAAGACACTGCCACCACAGATAGGAGGGGTAAACCTGTTGAAGTGAATCTTAGAGCCCGAATCTACAGAGTCGGGCTCATGGGGCTCATACTATGGTGCTAAAAATAGCTGAATAGACATTCAGGCTTGGGCTGAAGTTCAGGTTCTGAAGCCTTGGTTAAAGTACTTCGCTAAATTTTTTAAAATGTCTGCAAGTGACATTTACACAAACTTTTGTATCATCACCATGTTACCCAAATACTATTATTTGGAGTGGATAGAACTGCTATTTTCTGTGTTGTTACCTGTATTTGTCAGCCTTGTTAAAAGGAAAGTGGCTTTATGGCAATGTTTGATGTTTTATTGATGGACTTACGAATAGTATGCAAGATTTCTTATTAAATTGATGCAGTGACATAAAATGGTGCACCCCGCCGTGTAAACCGTCCTTTACTTCAGTAGTGTGCTTCAGCACTCAGAGAACTGGTTCCAAAGCATTTTTAGCTTTCTCCAGCTAAAAGCTCAATTGAAGAATTTTGGCTTTATTCATTAATAATAGTTCCGACACAGAATTTACGTTGATGTGGCACATATCTTTTAAGCATGAGTAAAAGTACTTATTACCAGTTGTGACCAACCAGACCAAACAAGTGCATGTGTGCAGTTTCTAGTAGTAATAAGCCAGCGCTGTACAGTTCTATAGAACTGTCCATCGAAGGATCTGACTCTTTTTATTAACATTAATGAGCATGATTGTCATTTACACTCAGGCCCATTTAACACACACAGGCAGTGTAAAGCAACCTGAAATCAGGTGCAGTTGTGATTGACACTCATTTTAAAGGCCCCTTGTATTCTGTCTGGATGGTGTAAAGGGACATGAGTGTAAATAAGAATAAAGTTCCAATGACTGTAGCCTTGCAGCACTTGTCTAAAATAAAGTATGATTATGGCCGTATCAGGTGGTTATGGGCAAATATAATTTTATAAATTATAATAGATTCACAGCTTTGGTTGAACATCTGCCACAAGAGCATAGGGAGCAATTCCACTTCATCATCTCAGGGGACCAACTGGTGGCCAGAACTGCTCTTCAAGCATCCTTAGATGCTGCAGACACTACTGCCCAGTCCATCTGCCTGGCAGTGGTTCTGTGCAGGGCATCACAGCTACATCTTTTGGGGTTTTGGAGAGAAGTACAGTACACCATGGAGGACCTCCCCTTCAACAGTCATATACTGTTCTCGGAAACCATGGGATGAGTCTTTGCACACTCTAAAGGACTCTAGGGCTACTTTATGGTCTCTGGGCATATCTAAACCTACAAATGAGAAAAGGTTTAGTAGGTCACTGACTGACCAGATATAACACCCTGCTCAGTTTTCCACGTTACATAGATCCACTGAACCTTCCCAGAAAAAGACATGGATTTCAGAGAAAGAGAGTTGTCTAACCATCCTCCATGATCACCCAGTCACCTTCAAAGCAACAGTTGTGATAGGTTGGTCCAGAGTTTGAATTCTGTCACACCTCTGGATTTACAACTGTTTCCATTAGCTCTCCTCTCCGTCTTGGGAAACCGCTTTGCCTATTTCCAGCATTCTTGAAGATGGATTGCTACAGACATGTGGGTCATAGAGGTGATGACATTGGGTTATGCCATCCCTTTTATGTCACTCTCTTTCCCCATCCATCTTCAGGGATCTCTCTTGGGCTTTTATTGAGACGATAAGTGAACTCTCCTTCAGTTAGAAGCTTCAGAACCAGTTGCTGCTCCTCCCAAGGGCAAGGGATTTTACTCAAAGTATTTCCTTGTCTCAAAGAAAGATGGAGGGTGGAGACTGATCTAAGACTTCTAAGCAAGTTTGTGAAGTCTCAAAAGTTCAGGATGCTAACTCTGGCAGCTATAATTCCTTCACTACAGAAAGGAGATGGATTTTTCAGCCCTGGACCTACAAAATGCCTATTTCCATATAGTAAAACGCCCATTGCACAGGAAATACCCACGCTTCACTATAGGTCAGGATCATTTCCATTACCCGGGGCTTCCCTTTAGCCTTTCATTGACCCCAGAGGCATTCTCAAAAGTCCTGGCAGTAGTGGCTGCTTACATCAGACAAGAAATGATCCTAGTCTTCCTGTACCAGAATGACTGGCTCCTCTAGGGCTGTTCCTATGAAGCAATGCTCTCTTTTACCTAGACAGCCCTTGCTCTGTTCTGGGAGTTGGGTCTGCAGCAGCTGAATGTAAAAAACTCCACAGGAACCCACATGAAGATACAGTTTATAGGGCCATATCTGGACTTGCTGGAAGCTAGAGCCTACCTTCTCTTAAAGAGATGTGTAACCTTGTCAGGTCTGGTATGGACGATTCAAGGAAGCCCTTGAACCACAATAAAGAATTCTGTTTGGTTCCTGGGACACATGGCAGCTTGCACCTTTGTGACAGATCATGCGAGGCTGTCTCTCCACAGCTTCCAGAGTTGGCTCAGAATGACTTATTCTTCCCTCAAATACACCTTGGACAGACTGGAAACAGTTCCTCTACATGTGAGAGACTCGTGGAAGGATCGACTCAGTGTTCCTTTCTGTCACACAGCCACATCAGTGACTTTAACTACAGCTGCATCACTCTTGGAATGGAGAGCCCATCTCAGTATCCTCACGGCCAATGGACAGCTCAAGAAACCACTGTTTGTCATCTGACACAGAATGCAGGTTGTGTACTTCATTCGAGCCTAGTAGTTCTCCACCTCAGGGCATGGTTCCTTCATGGTTCACAGGTTTAGAAACCTCGCTCCACAGAAGTACAAATGGTGTTACTGAATAGTAAGGGATCAACCCACACGACTTACCTGCAGAAATTCTTCCTTTGGTGGTGGTAGTCACTGCCTCCTACTTGATTTAGTGCCACTTTCAGTCATTCTGGATTATCTGTTGGACCTAAATAAATCAGGGTTATCAGTTAGTTCAAGTAAAGTCCATTTGGCTGCAGTAGTAGCCTTTTATATTCTGGTAGAAGGATTCTCCGTATTTGCTCACTTGTTATCCTTTAGGCTTATTAAAGGTTTGGGGAATCTCTATCCACAGATTAGAAACCTTACTCGAACCTGGGACATAACCTGATACTTAGTTACCTTATGAGAGCTCCACTCAAATGAAACAGGGAACAGGTTCCCATTGGTTTATCTATGAAGACAGCCTTTTTGGTAGCTATCGCATTGGCACATAGGGTCAGGGAGATGGGAGCCTTGAAGACAGATTCCCCCACTTTATGGTATTCTTTAAAGAGAGTGGCTCTTTACATCCACACCCTAAATTCTTACCTAAGGTTCTTTTGGTGTTCCACCTCAATCAATCTCATCATCTACCAATGTTTTTCCCCAAACCATATAGTTCTCTACAGGAGTCCTGTTTACATACTCTGTATATTAGAAGGGTGTTGGCCTTCTACTTAAATAGGGCCAAGCTATTTAAGAAGTCATCTAGGCTCTTCATTTCCTTCATGGATAGATCCATAGGATCCTTGATCTCTACTCAGAGACTATTGAGATGAATAACTGGATGTATTATCAGTTGTTATAATGCTGTGGGCATTCATTTCCCCCCCTCCCCAAAGGGTGATAATACATTCAACCAGATCACAGGCTACATATATGGTGTTACTGAAGAATGTGCCAGCATTTGAAATGGATAGGGCTGCTACATGGGTTTCAGATGTTCTGCCCGATCCAAGCTGTCAGATCTGATGCAGTACTTTGTATTCAGTTCTGGACTCTCTTTTAAAGCTCCCTCCTCCATCTGGGGTACTGCTTGGAAGTCACCTGAAGTGAAACACCACAGGGATACTACTTGAAGAAGAAGAGGTTACTCGCTTTCTGTGGTAGCTGCAGTTCTTTGAGATGTGTCCCCTTTATGAGTGGTCCACTACCAACCCTCCTTCCCCTCTGCTTTGGACTGTTCCTTAGGGGATGTTTGGGTGGAGAAGGAATTGATGGTGGGTTGCCCATGCAACATACCTTTTTTACTCCAAAATGAGATGCATCTGCAGTTGTCTGATAAAATGAAAGGCACAGCTATGTCATATCTCTTCTGTATAAATATCCTACTTCTGCACTGCTGCATTGAAAGGGGTCTGGCAGGATACCAACACAGCTTTTTATGTTCAGAGACCACTGATGTCAAGACTGAGAAAGAGAGGGAGCTTTGTGGCAAATGGAGATCATTGCAAGATCCTGTCACCCTTAAAGGGAAACAGGAATGTAGCACTTTGGATTGCATCTGCAAATGGCATTTACAGATGACAGTGCTAGTGCTAGCAGCGCTCTTGGGAAAATACTTCTGTGCATGGTCTGTTCCTAGGGCCAAGTAGTCTCTTCTAATTGCCAGTAGCTTTTATGGTGGACTCTCAGATTCAGTGATGCTTCCTGGGAAGGGGGGAGTTCTAACAGTTCTGTACAATATACTGATTTAAGTATTTTGAATTGAGTCATCAGATCTGTGAGCAGATCAGAAATGAAAAGTAGATTTTTAACTTTTCTCACAAATAATCTCCTTCTAAACTTTTTCCCACATCATCATTTTTATGGTGTAGGTAATACCACAAAGAAGCTATGCTCAAAGTGTGTAATACAATCCTACAGTGGATAAAACAGACACAACTATTAATTACAGTAATCTGAAATTTAGATAGAAAATCAATTTAAATTTTGCTTTCATCAGTGAGCACTGAGGAGGAAATCTATTAACACCTTATCACATGGCTTCAGCTAGCTCAGTATGTTGCATCAAAGGTACTGGGCTTCAAGCAGACAGCTCAAACATGACCTCATCCAGTTCTTAAATTGGGCACGTTCTGCGGAGTCGCCTAAGGATATAGTCTATATGGCTTGAAGAACTCAGTGTAATGAACTAAGGTTGGGAAAGGGGAATAACTTAGTCCATAATTTCAGTACTTTGATTTAATTTAATAAAATTGAGCATTTATTATGTAAGTACGAGACAGGGATTGCACAAGGGATATTTTGTATTGCTGCGATGGTGGTCACATCCATATTCCCCACTGTTAAAAGATAGCTTTTTTTGTTTGGAGGAGTTGGAAAGTTGATTGAATGATGTTTTGACCAAAGTAAGGCTAATAATTAACAATTAGGGTGGATGGAGGAATTTCTGGAAATAAAATACAGATATGGCAGAAATATAAACTAGTGGCCAGAACTGTGCCAAGCTTTGTCATTCCAGACAGTCTCATCTTCTTTCATCTCCTTCCTTTATTCTTAAACCCATCTTGGACTTGTATGTTAATTTCATGTATCCATAATTTGAATGTGTGGATTGATTCCTTTGAACTGTGCCGTTTTTCATTTTGTTTTTTAATGTTTTCACATAATGTATATATGCAGTATGTGTGCCCATGAATAAATAAAAATAGGTGTGTGTGTGTGTGTGTGTGTGTGTGTATATATATATATATATTTTGTATAGGGTGGGATCCTGAGTTACTACAGAGAATTCTTTCCTGGGTACTGGCTAGTGAGTCTTGCCCACATGCTCAGGATTTAACTGATCGCCATATTTGGGGTTGGGAAGGAATGTTCCTCCAGGGCAGATTGGCAGAGGCCCTGGAGGTTTTTCGCCTTCCTCTGTAGCATGGGGCACGGGTCACTTGCTGGAGGATTCTCTGCACTTTGAGGTCTTCAAACCACACTTTGAGGACTTCAGTAACTCAGACATAGGTTAGGGGTTTGTTACAGGAGTGGGTGGGTGAGATTCTGTGGCCTGCATTGTGCAGGAGGTCAGACTAGATGATCATAATGGTCCCTTCTGACCTTAAAGTCTATGTGTCTATAAATAGTGCAAAATTGGGGGATGGAACCTGGGACCATCAGTGGCAACACCTTTAATTATGAGTAAGTAACAGTCCTTTATCCTTCATAAGGGCCAGCCACTGGGGCGAGACGTGATCACATGCATTTAAGCAGTGTATGAAATTAAGTGCCTAATTACTATGGCAATGGAAACATAGAAATACCTAAATAAATAAAACCCAGTTGTCTCATTTAGGTGACACAGCAGTGTAGGAGTTGCAATAAAGTATAGGGGGTTGTACATTTCCGTTGTTCCTTCAAGTGGATTAAAAGAGGCATGCTGAGGGAATTTTGCTATTTGCAGCATCATGTAGGCTACAGATGTAAAAAGCCTCATTCCTTGGACGTAATCTCTAAACTATAAAGTCAGATCTGTTTCTGTGCAGCGTAAGGCCATCATGTCAGATGGGCATGACTTTAGGTAGCATAGAGACAACATACTGGGTGTGCATCAGGTGTAAGAATCACAGATAGGATTCCCAGCAAGGAGTGTCCGTATGCTGGTTCATCTTTATTTTACAGTCCTGTGTTTACGGCACAGTTCCATTACTAATCCAGCTTTGGGTGTGATTAAATTCCAAAAATAAAGAACAGATTCCTTGCTTATCAAATAAGACCTTCGGCTTCATGCTGATTCGCACGTTGGGTTAGGAGGGAAGGGTTTTGGAACACTTCCCACCCCACCCCCCCTTCATTCTGTGAAATGAAGGCTTCATGAGTCTGTTTTTTTCCATTCCGTTGCAAGTCCCTGTAGGATCTGTCAAAATAGGTCTCTGGCATCAGGGCTTACTTGAGCTGCACAGCGGAGTGCAAAGTCATGTTCAGTGACTCTGCACAATTTTTGCATGATGTTTTGCCTGAACGGGTATTAAATGTTGAGGTTTCAGGGTTCAAGGAAGAACATGGCGCTGGGGATTGTCTCCCTAGCTGCCCTCTGACAGCAACACCACTGTCTTCCACTTGATTTCCTCAGTGGCTGCAGACTGCCATAATACAACAATGGCCCCAGCAGTGCTCTTGCCTTATCTCGGATGTTTTAAATGGCTGTAAGACGGTATCTCAACGTACTTAGCTTCCTTAACTACTTTTTATACGTGTAATTTTCATGTGTGCTGAACTGATAAAGATCTGATATCTCTGGAATGCACGGAGTGATGCCAGGTCATGCCCTTCTACTGTAGCTGAAACAGTTGCACAGACATTCAATTATTTAGTACAAAGCCTTGATAAGCTAGTTTTCTTGTTCATTTCACACAGCTGAGAATGATGGCTTTCCATGCTAATGCAGAAAAGTTTAAAAGGATGGCAAATATCTTACTTTTTCTGATATTAGTTTTATGAAATGGAAGGGAGGATATGACATGGCACAACAGAATCAGTGTGTTTGTGTGTTTTTGGTACATTAGTTTTATGGTATTGATGAGTCTATTAAACAATTACTCTTCCCCGCCCCCCCCCGATGGTCTGAAATAGATCACCGCGTACAATTTTGGAGTTGGCTATAAAATGGGTAAGATTGGTGGTTTCTCTGTTCTATGTACATATATTGGTTATAATAAATAATTTGCATTTATATAGTGCCCTTCATCCCAAAGATCTTTGAGAGGGGTGTGTGTGTGTGTGTGTGTAATCACTTCATCCATTACTGAAATTCAACCACCTATGGGCAACTGTATATAATAATGCTACGGTGACACTTCAGCATCATTTTAAACTGCAGTGGGATTTTAAATAAACAGAATAATTCCTAGATTTGATTTGGAACTTCCTCTACTCTTGCTGAAGCATCAAGGAATTTTTAATAATGGTCAATACCATGCTATTAGATCTTCTCCGAAAGGCATTATCAATAGCAGTTCTCAGAGCCCCTTAGTACTAATGGGGAGAACTGTTCTGTGCTGACTTGGAGGCAAGAACATCTCCTAATGGACCGTGTCTCTAGCTTCTTGTAGCTGCTGTGAATTTATGGAGGTCTTCATCCAAATAGTCACGTAGCTTGACCATAGTGAGATATCTGTCCTGCAATCTGATATACATAGCTCAGAACCCTGTGCCTATATGGACCTCCACTTCAGATCTTCTGGAATACACAGGCATAGGGGTTGTCCTGTACAGATCAGACTGCAGGATCAGGGATAACATTTATGATCTGAATACTTGATATCCAGATAGTGCCTGCCCCAATGAGCTCGCAAGTGTACTGTCATTGTCTATATGTATATACAGTGCCTAACACAATGAAGCCCCACCTGGTTTGATGTCACTCAAATAGAGATGTTGAATTCAACATCGATAGAGATGTTGAATAATGATGATCTATAAAATGTAAAGAGTGCCCAGTGGAATAGCAATTCCAGTTAAATGTTTCCTGTCTTATTGACACAGCCCCAGTACTGAAAGCACCCTGGGTCCCCACACAACTCCTATGCTATCGTGGCTGTGCGTTGGTTTCTCATAACCAGAAGGTTTCTGTCTTTCTCAGTATCATTAACTGAGTTCGGTTTTACTCTTGTTTCTGTTGTTTGCAATCAGTCACTTAAATCGTCAAGAGAAACCAAATAAATACCGCTTATATGACTGACAGAACAATGTGTAACGATCCTCGTGTTCTATCCTTTTTAGACAGATGTTATGACCTTTTTGTAATTTTTAATCAACAAAGGTACTGCCATTAGATTCTTGGAATTTTCTCAGGGGTAATTGAGATTCTTGTATAAAATAGCTGACCTCAAGATGAAATTATAACAGAAAGCTGCTAACTCCAGCATTTCTTTGTGACTGCATGTTTACTTTCAGAAGTTATCACTCACAGTGCAACGGCTTCAGAAAAACTATATACAGCAAAATGTACGCTAGTGGTATGCTGGATAGCTGAGGTTTCCATAATACTCTGAGCATATGAAAATACTTAAGGTCAGAAACACGTAAATGTTTGGCTTCAACTTTTGGAAACCTATTGAAATGAAATGCAAGTTTGTTTTCTGTACCTGTCCATGCAGTTTGGACATTTTCTTTTTTAGTTGAGAGGCTTCACACTGTGGTGATAAACTTTGGTGCAATTCTAATTTGCTTTAAGACTAAGGAGTAATGGGCTTGTGGTTAAGACACTGAACTAGGGCTCTGGAGGTTTCAGTTCCTGGCTCTGCCGCTCAGTTCCACTGTGACTTCAGACCAGCCACTAAAGCCAAAGTTTTCACACATGGCTGCCTCAATTTCAGCTCCTAAATGCATATTTAAACAGCTAATTACAAGAGGCCTGATTTTCAGAAGTGTTGAACATGCATAAATCCCATTGAACTCCGCTGGACCTGCCGGTGTTCAGCATTTTTGAAAATCAGACCAGTTTTATTTAGGAGCATAACCTTTTGCATCCAGGTTTGAAAATTTTGGCCATCATAGCTCTGTCTTTTGGTTTAACTATGTATAAAATTCATAACTGTATTGTTGAGGTTTCTAAGGGCTCTAGTCATGGACGAGGGCTGCATTGTGCAAGGCACTGTACAAATGCATAGCAAAAAGACAGTCTGTGGCCCCAAAATGATTACAGTCTAAGTAATGGGAATAATGAAACTCCTGTGCTGTACTTCATGTTTGTGATGCCATTAGATACCGTGGTGTTGTGGGTACGTAGACATCCCTATCACCACAGTACCTTGATTGAATTCAACGAGAGATGGGGCTGCTCCACGCTGCACAGATGAAGGCCCAGGACAGTTGTACCAAAAATTATATTTCTGTCTTTTCCCCATGTACCTTTTAATAGTTTAACTAAATCTTGTATGTTAAAATTGGTTCCAGCCAAAGAATCACGTTGGTCAAAAATTGTTGCTCTCTGGGTAGTATTTGTTCTCACCATTGGATAAATAGGGCAAGTGCCATCAAGCATTAAAGCAAATTAAAAACAAAGAGTGGAGGCTAGTCCAAAAAACAAAAAAACCCCAAAACCCTGGAGTGCTTTTGTGCATGCTGATAGAGTGCATGGTATTGAGGAGCTCCTAGGGAATTGCTCTTACTGTACGACTCCTGCCCCCCACCCTTTGGCTCAAAACCATTCTCCAGTGATACTGGATCTGTTGCAGCCTTTGTCTGTAGCTGACCAAGAGCTTTGAACTAGTTCTTCAGAGACCGCTTCCGTAGACAGTGATTTATGGAATCCGTTGTGTCCCCACCTCATGTTCGACAGAATCTGAAGCAAACTGTGACAAGGATCTTTGCATCTACTGCATACTCCCCGCCTCCCAAAAAGAGGGGCAGTACATCGGAATCTCTTGCAACCACAGCTAACAAAGCTGAAGCAATATACATGAACTGAAATATCTGATGACTGCAGATCATGAATGATACTCCTTTACTAATTTGATGGAGGAGATTTAGGCTCCAATCCTGCCAAAGAGTTATGCCCATGCTTAACTTTGTTCACATAAGTAGTCCTATTGGCTTTGGTGGGACTACGTCATATGCTTGAGTCAAGTATAGATGTAAGTGTTGGCAGGGTTGGGGCCTATGTTAGAAAGAAAAGGTGGGACAATTTAAAAAAATCGTTCTTATGACTAGGTATGGTTAGTTATCTGAGTGGAGGAGTCTGTGTTGCCATCATAGACTAATTCTAGACTGATTAATATATGTTAATGAATTGTGTTTTCATTTGTACATGTGATAAGAGCCAATGATGGGGTGCATCATTATACTTTTGTATGACACTCCAGCCTATCGGACCAGAAGCAGCCAAAGCAGGGACTGCTACACTGGTCCAGGGTTGGGAGTGGTGTAAAGTTGGGCCCAGCTGGGACCACCCTTCCCCCAGCACCCAGAACTGTGTAGGGGAAATCTGCACACACTCTGGCAGCACAAGGACCCAGCTGCTGCCTTCCCTACCTCTGCGCGCGCTCACATGCACACACCCACACCGTGTGGCTTTGTGGACAGCAGCAACCAGGAGCCAGGCAGAGACTTGAGCCTGTAAGCCCCACAAGCAGCTTGGGCGCTCAGGACATTCTTGTCAAAACAGTAAAATGTTCTCTGACTTCCTTTGCCCTGTGCTGATAGTTTGCTCCAACTGTCCCTCTTCCTCTCCCTCACAATCTTTTCACCTCAGCATCACTTCACACCTCTGTCTTCCACTGCCCTGTTGTTCTCACTCTTTTTCCCTTTTCTTTCCATTTAGCTGATTTCTCCCCCCCCCACCACCACCACCCCGACTAACCCCCACCTTGCAAAATTGTGGAACAAACATGACGTTTGCTGCCATCCCATTGTTTTAAATTAAAACCGGATGTTTGATACAAATTACTTTTTGGCGCTACGAACATGTGAAAACTGTTTCAAATGGTATAACACTTCTCAGAATGATTAACTGAAAAGTCCTGGAGGTTTCTGAACATAACAGACATATCTATACAGAGACAACTGGCCATTCTTTAATGATTTTTCTTGACTTATAGTTGTCCATTGTGCAATGCAGTGTTCCGTGCCCTTCCCCCCCCCACACACATTGCTTCCCTCCAGCCCAGAAGAGGCTGCATTTTGGTGGTTCTGTATGAAGCAATACACGTGCGTGAAACACTTCGAAATTCTTCAAGATGTAATATTGTAATGAACTAGATAGAGTAGTGTGGATGTGGGTATATATAAAATTCATCAGTTGTGTTCAATAGACTCAGTGTGTTGCTAACAGAGATCCTCTGTTAGCTTAGGTGGTAGGGATCTGAACAGGACAATCTGAGTTTTAGCTGCTGCCATGAAGTTCTGAGTGTCCATCATATGCAGCATAATGGCTGCTGTGGTGTCTTAGATCACTATAGATTTGTGATTTTTTTTTTGAGTTTTGAAATTGCTTGTATTATTGAGGTTTTCTTAATGTTTTATGATTTCTTTGGTTGTTTCCTTCTAGCTCAACAGAATTCACCAAAAATCCATGAGGGCTGGTGGGCCTATAAAGAGGTGGTCCAGGGAAGCTTTGTTCCAGGTAAGTGCAATTTTAAAGTCCTAGCTTTTAATATATGGTTTTGTTTTTACATTACACAGTGCACAAATACATCTGTACACACCAAGGCATTAGAATGAATGATGTGACGGTTTTATTGGTGTGTCAGCTGAAGAACATTGCTCTCTTCTTCAGCAGAAGGTGCACAGTTCCTGATGCCATTGTTATCTCTTGGTGGTGACTGTGCACGGTTCCTGATACCATTTTTATCTCTTGGTGGTGACTGTTCTCCTGCGACTTATCCCAAAATTCACATTCAGCTCATTTGTGAAGAAAAGAGGGGACTGGTAAGTCTGACTGTCAATTGGCTGAATTTAGCTTATGGATACGAGACTGTGTTAGGCAAAGCAATTTCTACACACCTAATAATAAACTAATAAAAACAAAGTGAGGAAAACATAACCCTAACATGTAAGCGTCTACTATTTTATTATGCAAGTGTCTTTTATTTCAGTAAAAAAAGAATAACGTGGAAAAGGAATGTGTAGTAAGGCAGTTCCGCGAAGTGATTACATTAGTTATTAGTAAACAATCAATGTGAGTGTAGAACAGGCTAGATGGATCTAAGCAAGTAGCACCTTGGGAATATAGGCAAAAGTAGAATTCAAATCAGTTGAGTCCAAGTATAAGCAAAACATAAAAGTAACCCAGAAACACAGAGGTACAGGGTAGTCAGAATAACGGGATACGGCTTCAGTGGAGGCCCCAGTGGTAAGATACCATAAGTAGAAAAATTCTCATCTTTAAGCTTAAGCTTTCTCCTAACTTTGTTATTTATGTAGAAATACATACGACATGTTGTGGGCTGTTCAGTGGTTGACGTGTGCATGATAACTAGGTGGGAAGGTGAGAGTGAAAATCGCAGGATGTATCTCTGTTAACAAGTGAGACAATTTTAACCTGTATTTCACGCAACGACCTCAGGAAATGTTTACCTCAAAACAGCTAGAACTCCCTGTAATGACTGGCGCTTAACTAATGATGCTCCTGATGGAACAGTCTGACAATGTGCTGCTTCTGTAGTTGTTAGTTAAGAAGGACTGGAGACTTGAGAGTAAGGTAAGATAAATGGTTCATGGAGCAGGGGTGTTGGTTATGGTCTGGTTTTTTAACCTCCTGCTATCACCATGGCCAAAGGTATGAAGTAGATGGCTAAAATGCCAGCTGTTACCATTATTATTACTATATTTATTTTAAGTGTCTGTTTGTTTTTTTTAATATGATTGAAATATATGTCTGCCCACATTTTTGCTGATGGAATCAGGTCTCAGCAGGGACAGTGTTTTATGTCACTATCACAGGACCAAAACTTCCACATATACCTTTTCCTCAGAGATCTAGAAAATCTCGGGTTGTGCAAGGCTTGTTTTTTCCTTTTCACAAGAATCTGCACTTGATCAGGTATTAGATTTCTCCATTGTTACGGCAACAGCTGTGATTTGAGGATCAGATTAGAAATAACATCCCAAGAGTGCTAAATTAGCTTGATGTAAGTGATAGTATAAATGAAACACAACCTATTAAACCAGGGATTTATGGACATGAAATCCATGCACCATACAAAGAGCAGCATCTGCAGATTTTAAACTTAATTACATACTGATGTGATGTAAAGCAACTTCTCAGAGTTCTTGGAAGTTTTTTCTGGACCGTCAAATACCTGGAACTATACTGTTATGCATACTCAGATGCTAAGGTCAGTAATGGAAAACAACTTGGAAGTTATAACAGCCTGTATTCAGCAGGGAACTTCAACTTTGCTTTCCCTACTATGCAGATTGCCTAGCAGGTCCATAATAGATCTAGGATGGTTCTCTTCCCGGTAGGTATGCGGGAATCGTTAAGAATGAGACTCTGCCATTCTGTAGTTTCTAAGCATTCCAGTTTAGCTTCTCTGAATTGAAATAGTTTAATTGCTAATAAACTAATTCATGTATAGAAACCAGTTTGATCTGATGCCAAATAATGCTGTTACACACTGGTGAGGTTTCAGTCTTCAAGAGCTCAAAATATCTAATCTAGAGAGCTTTCCAATTACCCATTGCCGAATCAGGAGGAGATGGCCATAGCTGGAGACATAAAGAGTTAAGACCTGCCAGAACAGCATGGAGAGAGACATGTGTCTGGAAGTCTTGGCCTATTTAACATATCCCCTAAATATTCAAAGAATGTTGAATATTGAACTTAATGAAGAATATGTCACCAGAAAAAATAAATTTGGCCCGGAAACACAAATATGAACTGTTACGTTTAATGGCTCATTGAAATAGCATGCTGGAAAGTAAAGCAGCACAGATCACTTAGGTGCACTGGTTATGGAGAGGCTGTCAGGTTTCTTCATGAAACTTGACACCTCTGAGAAGGTCAGGCTGCAAAATCGTATTGGGGGTTCCAGAAAAAAGGCTGGGATCAAATTTTCAAATGTATCCAAGTTCCATTTTCCAAAGTGACTTAGGAACTTAAATCCCATTGATTTTTTCAGTGGGATTTAGGATCATAAGTGTCTGTGGCTTTCGAACATAGCGGACTTAGGCTGCTCTGTCACTTAGTATCTCTTGAAAATGTTACCTGGCATCATACTTTGTCACATACTGTATTTATTATTAACCAGCATCAGTCAGAGACATCCAGGTAATTATGTCCATGATTTCAAATGTTGATGTCTAACAATGGGCTTTTTAAATGCATATTTAGGTGCCTGATTTGAAATTAGAGGCCTGATTTTCAGATACACTAAGCACTGAAAAACTTTGCCTCTGATATCTATTTAGGTACCTAAATATGCATTTAGGAGACTAACATGAAACCACTCAAGTTAGAATATTCTAGTCCTAGATCTTTCAATGTGATATTCTGTTTCAGATGTGGACATAATTACTTGGATGTCTCTGACTGATGCTGGTTAATAATAAATGCAGTATGTCACAAAGTATGATGCCGGGTAACATTTTCAAGAGATACGAAGTGACAGAGCAGCCTAAGTCTGCCATGTTTCAGATGTGTTTAAGTAGAACCCTGTTTTAGTACAGTAGATAGTCTGCATTCATGCTCCAGCTCTTACAGTTTTATCTTTGGTGAGAACTTTTTAAAATTGAACCCTATTTTATAATCCATTTTTGGTGTTGCTTAAGAGGATTACAGACCATCCCACAGAAGGCAACTTTTTTTTCCTCTCCACTAAAAACAAAAAATCAGTTGGGATTTTAAAAAAAGGCAAACAAAATAGAAAGCAAGAAATGCTCTGAAATTTAACTTATTTCAAGAGCTAAAGTACATTCAACTTTAAAGAATGTGCAGGAATGCAGAAGTAGAGGAGACTTTTCTTTATGCCTGGGGTATTTGCATAATAATCCACATTACGCATTTTTGATTGATGTTACATGCTGGAAAGAGTCACGAATGCAAAGTAAACTTTGTAACATAAGTTTATGGTGTAAACACTCATGATAATATTTGTGGTTTGGTTTTGCGGCTATTATGAATTCATCCCACAGCACTAAAATAGCACAAGCAACTCTGGTTTAGCAGAAACTCTAATGAATATCTTTGAGCCAAATCCTGCCCCACCTCCTTCAGTCCAGATCCAGAAGGCCGTAAGCACAGCAGAACCTTTATGCTACCCTGTGTGTGTGGTGCATGGATTCTGCTCACTCTGGTCTCCACTGCAGCTTTCTCACAGCTCTGTGCAAAAGGGTTTGGGTAAGGATGAGCCACAGAGTAGGTCAGTCTCAGTGACTATGGGTTTGAGATTGTGATGATTCACTTGCCAAAATCCCTGCCTTGTGCTGCAGCTTCTATTAGATTATGAGGGCTGTACTAATAGCACAGGTGCTTTTTTTTTTTTTAACCAGTTGGAGGGTTCTCTGCAGAGTTATGTTGCACAGTGGTGAGGAAACTAGCCTAGGACAAGGGACACCTGGGTTCGAGACCCTGCTCTGCCAGTCTTCCTATGTGACATAGGACTAGTCACTTAATCTCTCCACGCCTCAACTTCTCCATCTGTACAATGGGGACAATAGCACTCCTACGTCACAGAGATGTTGTGAGGATAAATGCACTAAAGACTGTAAGGAACTCAGATAATACAGAAATGTGGGTCATATAAGTACATTAGATATCTAGAAGATACATGGACATGGACTTCGCTTGGGAATCCAGGATCTAGTCCCTTCTGGAAAAGAAGGTAATACCAGAATATTGACAGTTTTCCTCCTTTTTCAAGGACCTAGATACATAAAAAAAAGAATTCTCTTCTTCAGTTGCCAGTTTCTCCATTGCTTCCTCTCTAGAAGTACGCTCCGCTTGAACACAATGTTCAGGACCACTGTTACCTTTATATGGGGGTAGGAAAAAGTTCATGTAGCTGCCTACCAGTGAGCTTTGCTTACGTGCCATGTTCTTTTCCTTTCTTATGCTGTACTGCAGTTTAGGTGGCAACGCAGGTTTATGAATGTGTGCCATTACATTTAACACCAAACTGTACAAAGTCTGTCGCTATTATACTGTATGTGTCAAATGGCATCTTTAGGAAAAGATAGTTAATTTGGTTATGTGAATCTTGAAGACTTCACTTCAGATCACTTGGTAATGAGACACTTTTTTCCCTCTCGATTTTGTAAGAAAAATTTGTCAACAAGTGACCTTTTCAGAGAAGGGGCATGTGTAGAGGTGAGAATGAGAGTAAATGTTCTTGTGCTCATGAAAATGCAACTGCTCTTCAAAATATCAGTGAAAGCAAATACACTCTGGGCAGATACCTGTTGCCAGTGCACACCTTTAGTCCTAGCTCAGAATTATATCATCTGATTTTTTTTTCTGAGGAATAAATTCATGTTGAAAACAGGCAAAACAGAAATCTGGGCATTTCTAATTGGCCCAGCTGACAGAGGATAGTCTTTTGTTTAGAGTAGAGGGGTGTAAAAATTGTGGATTTCTCCATAGTGCATTCATTTAAAAACACTATCTGACTGAGCCAACACATATCAACAGTTGTGTCTGCAACCATGCTTTAGTTGCTTCATTCATAAATTGATATTAGTTTGTAAACGGTATTTACATAGAACACTGGGTTGGGTCTATGGTGGCAGTGGCAAGAGTTCACACATCTTCTTGTATGATGGTGATAGTGGGAAAGCCTGAAGGCGTGTTTGTTTATAGAGCTGTCTGGTGGTTAGTTGTGAAAATTTCAGCTGCAGGTCACATGACTACTCAATGGCACCACCATCAAATAAACAGTGCTCACCATCAGCAAACAGGCCAGATGGGATTGTAATTGGCCATGTGAGGAAACTTTAAATTGGAATTTTGGGGGTGTTACCTCTGATTTGAAAATTGGATTTGGAGATAGAATTTGAGTATTCTGAGTTTTACTAAAAATAGAGTTCCTACATGCACCACCTCATCCAGGTGCAAGGTTTTGCTGTTAAAAAAGCCAGTGGCTGCACAGTGAGATCTGAAATATCACTGTTTTCCTCTGTAATTACAATAAGGAGTGAACATAATTTCTTAGGTTCCACTTCATGGTCACTAATAAAGTGTTGACTTTTTAATAGCAACCACTATATCTGTTCTCTTTTGTGAGAATTATGTTAAATGGGGGAGGAGAGACTTCTGTGGGAGTTTTTCTTGTACAAGGGCTGCAAAATAAGGCCCTGTGGCTTTTTCTTTGTAATGGATGGATGCAGCAGAGTCAGAGTGGTTTTTTGAGCCATTTCAAGATACCTTGTTCCTCATTGAATTATTGGAGAATTAATTTTCTTTATTTACAAGACAGCACAGCAGGCAGTGCAGGCTGAAATTCTTTTTTCAGACTTCTGCAAGAAGCAATCAGACCAGACTACCATTCTTGGGTGAAATTCCTGGCTGTAATAGTAACTTAAGTAGAAATATCGACTAGATATCTGTAGGTTATATGTGATTAGGCTAGTCCACAAAGAGGTAAACAGATACTTTCCTAAATTCATTATTTCTAGAGATCAGAATCTATTTTTTGGCTCTCTTTCTCCCGGTGCAAGTGTAAAACCCAGTCTGCTTCACCATTGGTTGGGACGTTAATTCAGTATATGACCTCACACAGGCTTCAGCCTACCAAGTAAAGAAGGTATCCATTCATCTTGATTACCGATGGTAGAAATAACTTGAGCAAACTTATTTTTGAGCCTTGTTTTACTGTAGAAGAGAACTTTACTTGCTTCTACAGTAAAATATCAGTGCTGGCGTTACTCACGGATAATGCCAGCACTGATACTAGATTCCTGAGAGATGGTAGAACTATGGCCTGTTGCTTCTCTGCACCATTCAGCAAAGCTACACTCAGACCAACGGTGGAACTTTGGACATGTCTTGTTGGCTCTTGCTGGCATTGTGCTTGCCTGAGGTATAGTGCCCCACTGGAGCATTGGGACTCCCCGTTGTTCTCTGCTAAGGACTCTGGTACTGTACAGCAATTGAGCTTCGCATATTCTTCTGCAAAGAGAGTGTCCACCGACCCTTATTCCTGAGTCATCTCTGTATAGAGAAAACATCATCTGGTGGTTAAAACACAAGACTGGGTCGGAAGATCTGGGTCTTTCGCTTCACTGTGCCACTGACTTACTCTGTTTCTCTTGGGGAAAGTTTCCTTCATGCTTCAGCTTCCTGTCTGTGAAAGGGATATTGGTTACCTGTCTCGTGGTGGAAGTTGTGAGGTGTGAAGTACTTTGAGATACTCAGAGAGGACAAGGTGCACAAAGTTGGTAATTATTTCCCAGGGAAAGGTTAAAAATTGTTAGTCCTGGGCCCAGTTTCCAAAGCCCCACTTACAGCCGTCCTAGTGCATCCATGTGTTCTGTGTTCAGACAGCCAGTCCAAGTGTTCTTGATTTCGCCTTTGGAGACTTTATTTTACAGTATTCTTGAGTTGCCAATGAATGTCTTTATATAGATGTGTGAAACTGACCCCTGTGTCAAGGTACAGCTTGAGGCCCATGTCTCACTTAAGCCTTGTCTTGACTAATTAAACCAAAATGCTAGATCTGAACACCCCACACACTTTCTGAAAGGGTGAACATGGTGCTTATGCCGGCCTGTTCTCTAAAGGCTGCATTTCATCGCCAGAAGCAACCATTAGATCATCTAGTCTGACCACCTGCATAATGCAGGCCATAGAATTCCTTACAGTTGTCATGTGATGAACCTGCTTCTGTTTGGCAATAGCATATCTGCCAGAAAGACATCCAGTCTTGATTTGAAGCCTTCAAGAAGTGGAGAGTGTTCACTTTCTCATGCATTTGTTGTCAGTACAAACAAGTGCTCTCTGATCAACAGTAGTTTTTGAAATAATCTGCACATGCTCTTCAGAATTAAGAAGACTGAGAAGTTTTGAAGAATTAATCATCCTGACTGCCACTTACGTATATAATTATTTAGTGGAACGCTAATAGTGCTATTTTTTAGAAGCTTATATAATGGAACACTCTGTGATGCAGTACAGTTTCTGGAAATCATTCACTTATCATTTGGTGCTTTGGGTAATATGTATAAATAATCTTTCAGTTTTGCTTGTCACTTAAAGGTAGCTTGGAGGAACTGAATTTTACAGCAAAAGTTTGTGGGGTTTTTTTGTAACTAATTCTTCAGACACAAACAACAGGACTGGGGAGGAAATCCAAGCCAATTTGTTTTAAAAAGAAAATGATCCACACAGAGATAAATGCACATTTGTAATAAGTGAAAAATCAGCAACCCATTTTTCAAAAGAATTATAGTCACAGTTCCTTATTTCAGAGCAGTACAGAACAAGAGGAGACTTTTGAAGAGGAAAGGAAATTAAGTGTGAGATGGCATGTTGCAGGCTCAGTTCTAACCTTAGATATGAAGGTAGTTGTTTTATATCTTCTTAAAGAGCTGAACCAAAAATTCAGATCTTAATCAAGGATGCCAAAATGCAGTCCTCCTTTATGTGAGCCATCCCACTGCCCTTGGTGACATTCAAGTTATAAAATTCTGCAGGATTGGGAACTGGGAACAAACCTTTCATAACGTGTCCAGACACAGAGATTTGATTCAACCTGCTCACAGATGAGGGTCCCCCACAAATGTCAGACTCATACCTAAACTTTCCCAAGTTTTGGAGCTTCTGGATCTGAGGGTTTGTTCAAGTCCTGTTTCTCATTTTAAATTCACTATTGTACATGCATGAGCAAGTGCTGTTGTATGGGATGCACTTTGGGCCACATACATGGTTAATACATCATCTAACTAAACTGAGGCCTGGTCTTCACTAGTTTGTTATTTCGGAAATAGCCGAGTTATCTTAAAAAAAAGATTCTGTCCACACGACCAAACCGTTTTTCGATTTAAAGGACTCTTTAATCCAATTTCTGTACTCCACCTTGGCAAGTGGAGTAGCGCTTAAATCGAGATCGCAATCCCAGGTTAAAGGTATTGTGGACGCAATTCAATGTTGTTGGCCTCCGGGAGCTATCCCAGAATGCTCCATTGTGACCGCTCTGGACAACACTGTCAACTCCGATGCACTAGCCAGGTGGGCAGGAAAAGCCCTGGGAACTTTTGAATTTCATTTCCTGTTTGGTCACCATCAGCACAGTTCACTATCACAGGCTACCATCAGCACAGTTCACCATCACAGGA
Organism: Gopherus flavomarginatus; assembly: GCF_025201925.1. Classification (NCBI taxonomy): domain Eukaryota; kingdom Metazoa; phylum Chordata; order Testudines; family Testudinidae; genus Gopherus; species Gopherus flavomarginatus. The sequence continues at coordinate 40,744,722 of NC_066628.1, read as the reverse complement.
GATCACGCAGTCCCAGATTCGCAGACAAGCTCCAGCCTGGTCCGAACGAGAGGTACTGGATCTTTTCACATTTTGGGGAGACAGTTCTGCCATAACAGACTTATGTTCCAAATAAAGGAACGCAAATACATACGCTAAAGTCTCCAGGGCCATGACAGAAAGAGGCTACTCCAAGAACACAGAGCAGTGTCATACAAAAATCAAGGAGCTCAGGCAAGCGTACCAAAAGCCAGGGAGGTGAATGGGTGCTCTAGGTCACAGCCCCATACATTTCACTTCTACTGTGAGCTGCATGCAATTATGGAGGGTGATGCCACCATTACCCAACCACTGTCCGTGGACACCTGCAAGGGGAGAGTTGCACGGAGTGAGGAGGAAGAGTCATTGGAGGATGAAGAGGAGGAGGAGGAAGAGGACAGTGCACAGGCGGCAAGTGGGGAATCCGTTACCCCCCCTAGCCAGGAACGATTCTTAATGCCAGAGCCAATAGCCTCCCCTCACTCCCAAGGCAGGCTCCTGGACCATGACCCTGCAGAAGGTACTTCTGGTGAGTGAGAGCCTGATTGGAGCCACATGGTGGAAGGCAGGGGGGAACCCAGCCGCGCTGGACTGTTCGCGTTTAGTTTAAAGGGCTCATCCCTGCCCAGAGCCTCATCGGAGCCATGCGGGGAGTGAGTGGGTGTGAAACGATCATCCCAGAGAGTCCGCAGGCCCTCCTTTTATATGGCAAACCCACCAGGTATTGCTTGCTATGGGAAAGGGGGCCCAGCGGTTTGAAAGCATTGAAATGAATGTAGAAGAAACACAACTCCACATGTCCCTAGGCTGCCTGCAAGCTGAATTCTGTTGCCTGGCCGTGTGTGATGGTTTACTCACACCAAAGTGTCCCCTTTTGTTCTCTGAAATGTCTTTTAAAATACTACCCTCCCTTTTTCTCCTCCTGCAGGTGCAAATGTTTCGACGCGTCCCCTATCTACTCCATCCCAGAGGCTGGTCCAGATTAGAAGGCAGAAAAAACAAACTTGGGACAAAATTTGCCGAGCTCATGCAGTCCTCCCACACTGATAGGGCCCAGCTGAATGCGTGGAGGCAAACAATTGCGGAGTCCCGTAAAGCATTACAGGAACATGGAGAGGAGGGACACGCATGGTGAGAGCAGGCAGGATGCATGGTGAGAGCAGGCTATGATCAAGCTCATGGGGGAGCAAACTGACCTGCTCCACTATATGGTGGATCTAATGCAAGAAAGGCAGCAAGACCACAGACTGCCGCTGTAGCCCCTGTATAACTGCCCTCCCTCCTCCCCAAGTTCCATACTCTCCTCACCCAGATGGCCAAAGACACAAGGGGGAGGCTATGGGGACCCACACACTCAACCCCAGAGGATCGCCCAAGCAGCAGAAAGCTGGCATATGCAAACTTTTGATTTGGTTTCTGGACATGTCCTTCTCTCCTCCTCCAGCCCCTTAACTCAATACCCCCATCCCCCGGTCTACCTTTGGATTTCTCTCAATGTGTTGTGCAACAAATAATAAAGAACAGTTTTTAAACAGTTTTGACTTTATTTCCTTTCATTTATATAGGGGGCAGGTAACTTCAAGAGAAACAACTGTCATGCCGTACCCTGGCCAGTCATGAAACTGGCTTTCAAAGCTTCTCTGATGTGCAGCGCGCCCTGCTGTGCTCTTCTAATCGCCCTGTTGTCTGGCTGTGCGAAATTGGCCACCAAGTGAGTTGCCTCAACCTCCCACCCCGCCATAAATGTCTCCCCCTTACTTTCACAGATATTGTGGAGCACACAAGAAGCAGCAGTTACAGTTGGAATATTGGTTGTGCTGAGATCTAACCGAGTCAGTAAACTGCACCAGCGCACTTTCAAACATCCAAAGCACATTCCACCACCATTCTGCACTTGCTCAGCCTATAGTTGAACTGCTCCTTACTACTGTCCAGCGTGCCTGTATACGGCTTCATGAGCCATGACATTAAGGGATAGGCTGGGTCCCTGAGGATTAGGATAGGCATTTCAACATCCCCAACAGTAATTTTCTGGTCTAGGAAGTAAGTCGCTTCCTGCAGCTATTGAAAGAGACCAGAGTTCCTGAAGATGTGAGCATCATGCACCTTTCCTGGCCATCCCACGTTGATGTCGGTGAAACGTTCCTTGTGATCCACCAGTGCGTGCAGCACCATGGGAAAGTACCCCTTGCAGTTTATGTACTGGCCACCCCGGTGTGCCAGGGCCACAATAGGGATATGCATTCCATCTATTGCCCCGCTGCAGTTAGGGAACCCCAGCGCATTAAAGCCATCCACAGTGGTCTGGACATTTCCAAAAGTCACTACCCTTGATAGCAGCTGGTCAATGATTGCGTTGGCTACTTGCAGAACAGCAGCCCCACAGCAGTAGGTTTGCCAACTCCCAGATGATTCCCTATTGACCGGTAGCTGTCGGGCATTGCAAGCTTCCACAATGCTATGGCCACTCACTTCTCAACTGTGAGGGCTTCTCTCATTTTGGTGTCTTTGCGCTTCAAGGCAGGGGACAGCAAGTCACAAAGTTCCATGAAAATGGCCCTATGCATACGAAAGTTTTGCAGCTACTGGGAATCATCCTAGACCTGCTTCTCTGTGCGGTCCCACCAGTCTGTGCTTGTTTCCCGGGCCCAGAATCAGCGTTCCGTGGCATGAACCTGGCCCAATGCCACCATGATCTCCCAATCGCCACATGCTGTGCCTCTAGGAACGTCTGTGTCCATGTCCTCATCAGTATAGTAATTGCCCTGTCGTCGCCTCCTCGCCCGGTTTTGCAGGTACTGCACATACTGCTGGATAATGCGCGAGGTATTTACAATGGTCAAAACTGCCTCAGAGATCTGAGCAGGCTCCAGTTTGCCGCACTATGGCGCCTGCATGGGTAATCCTAGAAAAAGGACGTGAAATGTAGGAGGCCTATTTGGTTCAAGATGTCTGCTAAAAGGTGGTAAATAGTTGTCTTCTGTAGCTTTCATGGAGTCAGGAAGCTCGCTAGAGCTGCAAGAGTGGGAAAGCAGAGTTTGCGGTGGAAGCTGTGCAGCTCAGGTCACGATGGCCGAAAAACGGCAGGGAATTGTTGCCATCTGTAGCTTCCACGGGAGCCCAGGACTGACAACGTGGAAAAAGTGGCGGAAGCTGTGCAGCTCAGTTCATGACGGCCGAAAAATGGTGGGGAATTGTTGCTGTCTGCTTCCACAGGATCCCAGGAGTGACAACATGGAAAAATTAGCTAGCGATGGAAGAGCAGGAGAGCAGCATTTGTGGCGGAAGCTGTGCTGCTCAGTTCATGGTAGCCGAAAAAAGGCGGGAAATGGTTAGATGAAAGAGTAGATAGAAAGATGAGAGGACATGGGAGGTGGATTCATAGTACCAGGAGACAGGTGGTGCACCGTACAGTATGGCGTCTGCCGTAGCTTTCACGGAGGGAGGAGCGAGTGACAGCACACACCCAGAAACACTCATGAGAATGTTTTTGCCCAATCATGCACTGGGAACTTAACCCACAATTCCAATGGGTGGCGGGGACTGCAGGAACTGTGGGATAGCTTCCCACAGTGCACCACTCCGACATTCGATGCTAGCCTCGGTACTGTGGACGCACTCCGCCGAATTCATTGCACTTTAGTGGGAATACACAACACCCAATGTATAAAATCACTTCCGAAAATTTGAATACAACAAGTTCGAATTAATTTCGTACTGTAGACCTACCCTCAGTTGTACGCAGGTCAGTGAACTAATTCTGAATCAGAGGTTGGTGGGATTTTTCCCAGAGCAAGGAGTATAGGTTTTAGCCTTGTCTTTCTAAGCCCCACAATACCATTATGAGGGAGGTATGCCCATTTCAGAGCTAAATAACTAAGGCACAGAGAGGATAAGTGACTTGCCTGATATCGCATAACAAAGTGGTGATAGATCTGGTAACCACAGTGCACTGCAATACAGGGAGAAGTATATTTTATTATTGACTCTGTCCACTGCTTTCAGCACTCCACCTAAAGGATTTTGAACATATGTTACTATTTGAAGTTGTTTTCTATATTTACCTGTTTTCAAAATATAAATCTAAATGTGTGATTTAATGAACAGATGGGAATATAACTCAATAATAGAACATTTTTTATAATGAGCCTGACCTTTTGAGATATCCCCAAAGTAATCTGCTGCCTAGTATTTATGCTATCTGTTTTACTTCAATTGACAATAAAGTGAAACTCAGTGTTACAGTTATTAGGCAGATCTCCTACTGAAGACCATAAAGAATGCAAGATCATGTCTGGAAAAAACAGACAATTATATTAAAAAGATAAATCTGTAAGTCTTCTTCCTTATCAATTCCCATTTTTTTAAAAAAAGCAATCAAATACAGACAACTCTAAGTGTTAGCCTACATCCAAGCCTCTCATCAGTGTTTTAAGATTTAAAAATGGAGCTTAATATTCATTGCTGAGAAGTGAGCCTGAAATGAGAATAATTTTACTCTGAGTTGAGTGATTCCTTAATTAAAGCCTAAAGCAATCAACATGGTGCATGTTTCTTTCTTGTAGACTGTCAAGAGAAACCCACTGGGATGCTTTGCAGAGTGAAAAGGTCTGGAGGAGATTTGCTAGAAATGAACCTACAAAATGGAGTGAATATTTAAAATAAAACACGCGTAATTTTTTATTAAAAAGAAGTCGCAAATTCAGGCTATAATGGACAGCTGGGGGGGGTGTCGGAGGTGAGTGCTATAACTCAGGGACCCTCATCAAGAGCACTGCTTGCCGTTGTCAAGAATTCAAACGCAATAGAAAAGTCTCACCTGATCTGAGCAATCACAATAGTACATGGGATCAAAAAGGCAATTTCTCTGGTAGCAAGATTAGGTTGCTGACTTGCAGACCAATTCTGAGCTGTTGAGGCCTGATCCTGGTAGATTAATTTAACTGACTTGGTGGGAGTTGAAAGTGCTCAGCAGTTTGCTGGACTTATGCAGGAGTAAATCAGTGATTTACTTTATAGTTTAATTAGTGTTTACACAGACGTAGACTGAAGTCACTGATGTAAAACCAGAATGTTTGGGATCAGAATCACATTCGTGTTTTCTGATTTAGGACTCTTCTCTGCTGAGTGAATAAAAAGAAGGTCCATGTCAAAATTTCCTCGTATTTTATTGCGACCTAATGCTTTAGGCCCATAGTCCATTTGATTGCTTTCTGTGACTGCAATAATATTGATTTGGTAGGAAACCATAAATGCAATATGAAATGTTGAAAGAGTTACTGAGGATTCTCATTTCACTTGTCTGAAAAGCCCCTTGTACTATAGCCCTGTTACCCAAAAATGGAGTCAGGTTCAATATTTGCATTGAACTTCGCTACCTCCAAAACATAAAGGAAGCTGGCTTCCCTGGTGAGTGATTATTACATGCAAATAACATGCTGTTGTAATGCATGATATGTTGTTGTTTGAAAGCTGTGTAGTTAGTACAGCAGACCTTGTATTACTGCGCAGTTTTGTAATCTCTTCACATGTCTTGATGTAGCTCAGGTGATGGGGGAGCTGTGGGAATGGAGCAGCTGTTCTTATCCCTTTAAAAACTTCATGCATCACATTTTTAGAGCACAGAGCCCACCGCCTAGCTCTGGGCTTGAGAATTTTACCTTGTTAACTATGATGGAATTTCTGTTTTGTAGCAGTAGGACAGCAACCCTTGATATTTTTTCTATAATATTGTCTGGCAACTACAATAACAGAGGAAACAGCAGTTTGTTACCAGGACAGCAATATCAGAACTGATTTTTAAAAGGGAAATCACACTTGTAAGAAATAGGATTTGTATATTTAAAAAACCACACAGAAGACAAAACCCAGTATAACTGCAAGTTGCTGCCAAACACAGTAGCACTACAGGCATTTCAACCATCTTACGAGCATGTTCTCACTGAGTACCATGTAAATGAGCCCTGATTCGCAGAAGATATATTTTTACATCAGACTGTAGCCAGCTGTTTTGGGGGTTTTTTTTGCTAGTTGGCAATACTCAGCACTTCAGCAAAATTTATAATCCAACCCTTTTTATCTTAAATGATTGTGTAACAATCCTCACCATGGATTGTTGAACTTCCAGCTTTCATGTACATTATTAAAATGTAGAAGCACAGAACACTTGGCTAAAGGGATAGTCCTGTTAGCTGCCAGGACTACTAGGCTGTTTCCTTTTATATTGACTACCCCCTAGAGAGAGACGGCAGCATAGACTTTACTGGTGTGTTATAGGTGTGCTGCTTTTTGATCCAATGCTAGCTACTAGGATGCTAATTTTTCTTCCCCTGCTCCTCTGTCTCTGCAATGGCTCCTCCCATAGCACAGTGGACCTTCTTGCTCCTGCTACTCAGTGTCCAACTATCTTTATATTACCTTGAAAGAGTCCCCCCACCAAGCAGCTTTATCAGAGCATCATTCCCTTGATCAGCTCTGTAGTTTTCCCCAGGCTGCTGTATGGAGGAGGCTGCAAGTAGTGGGATGTGTATGGCAGCTGTGGCCTCCCATGCACCCTGCATCAGTTTTTAGACTAAGAGGGCTTCCTAGCTGAGCGCCTCGCTGGAGTCTTTTGCTCTCGCTGCTTTACAATGGTGTCCTAACCCCAGAGGTGCAAGAGGTAGAGAGGAGAAATTTTGGACTAGGACTACAACAGCATTTAAAAGAGAACTGGATAAATTCATGGTAGTTAAGTCCATAAATGGCTATTAGCCAGGATGGGTAAGGAATGGTGTCCCTAGCCTCTGTTTGTCGGAGGATGGAGGTGTATGACAGGAGACAGATCACTTGATCATTGCCTGTTAGGTTCACTCCCCCTGGGGCACCTGGTATTGGCACTGTCGGTAGACAGATACTGGGCTAGATGGACCTTTAGTCTGACCCGGTATGGCTGTTCTTATGGATAAAATGGGAGTAATAACACTAAGTGTAAATGATACACAGAAAGATTGTGTGTGTGTTGATGGGGGAAAGGAGGTGCATAGTTGCATTGTCTCAATCAAATGGCTGTTACATGTAGTAAATATCTCTCTGTGCATGATCCTTTCGGCAGAATCGTTTGCTCATTGTAAGCTTTCCCATTGCTTGGCACATGCGCCTTTGAGGATACCGTGGTGTTCTAAGCTGAGGATTTGTGTTTATAGGCAGGGTCACAGAACTGATCTTCTCTGGGTGTTCTATGGTTTTTAACACTGCGTGAAATGATTATAGTGGCGAATAAAGTTCTTATTTAGAAAAGTAACTTTTACTTTTATCACCCCACGTTGCTGAGAAACTAGCCTCATTTAGCACTAAAAGAGGGTATAGTGTAGCTGCAAAAGGCAAAGTTGAGGGGACGCAGCCAACCTGTGCAACGGTTCTGGAAGGCATTCTGCGTGCAGAGGACATCTGCAGGCATAGTACCTCCAGGGAAAGCCTTAGTGAGTCCTACAGGAGTCGCATGTTCTGACAGGTAACATGGTGCAGAATGTCCTCCCCCATTCAGTGTCTCCAAACCACTAGCTTGTGCAGAAGTGGGAGACTGAGGCCAGGGCCTCATCTACTTTATTGTCTCTAGTTCCATGAGTAGCTATGTGACTATTCCCCATCCACTCACCACTTGATCAAGGAATGCAGGATTCTGGATGTCCCCTTTGCAGGTGCTGTGGATGGAGGTGTGGGAGTGGAGAAGCTCCCATGCATGAGCAGTCAGGATCTAACTTGTAAAGTGACCGTGCTGGCTGCAAGCATTTGTTGCCCATTAGGGATGTCTCAGCTCTGCCTCTGAGACACAAGCATTTTCTTCAGTCATCCTAAAAATTTATTTTTTTAGCCCTACCCCCTTCAAATATCATGTTCTCCAAATATAGCTACAGTTTTTATTTTTTAAATGTTATTCCAGCTCTGTTGGAACTCACAGGTAGGAATGAAAGGACAACAAGCCCTGCTGTATGATCTTTAAAAGGTGGTTCATGTCAAGATGAATGCATCCTCTTAAGTCTTCATTTAAAGGCCAGGTTCACTCATACATTTCTGTGTGCAGGTAATGACCTCGTGATTATTATCACTGATATCACCTGCAACTGTAAAGGTCTGGTTTGTGCTAAAAATAAATATATCTGTATGGCTGGGAATCTTTTGATGTTTTTTTCTCTAGCCTTTATTTTAGGTTATGATGCTGAAGCAGTTCTTGTGCATGTAACTGAAAAATACAAGAAAAAGTCTCTCCCCTGCTTCATCAGATCAGGCTGTTATAGATAAAAAGAAGCTGAAATTTTGGCTCTGGACTGAGTCATCAATACGTAGGAACTGGCTAATTTATATAGTATTGGCGGGATTGCTGGGGGATAGCATATCCGGCAGCCAGCACTGTTGGCGGGGGGGGGGGGTGAGAGGAGTGAAATAGACCAGAATCTTAAGTGGAGCAAGGCCCATTCCATCCCTTGCTACTTCCATATTATTTGAGGACTTCATAACAGCTCTTGAAGGTAGGGGCATGTTGTTATCCATATCTTATACAGAAAAATCAAGTGATTTGCTGAGGTTAGACAAGGATGTCTGTGGTGGAGCCACAAACCGAACTCAGGTCCCTTGAGCCCCAATCCACTGTCTTAACCACCTGACCATCCTTCTTCTTTGAGTTCAGGTATACCAGTATAAATCCAGAGAGACTGCTCCAGTGTATTATCATTGTAATGATACTGATAGTACGAACTGAGCAATGTGATTTGTGGAGTTACAGTGCAGAACAAATTCACCGCCTTAACAAAAGCGTGAAGATGAACTGAATTTTGAAAACTTGGCCAAAGTAGATTTTTACTGGAATTTGAACACTGCTGAGCAGAGCATGCAGCTTGCCTTCTGTTATTGAGCTACTTTTACTGACAAATTACTCACGAGGGGATGCTACATAGATCCGTGTCTCTCGCTTTGATTCAGCTGTTTTGTCTCGGAGGCCCAACGAGCTTTTCTATGCTAATAACCCAAAATGAACTTCAATCATAGCATCTGCCATAGTTCTGCATGTGGGATGGAACTTGATTGGAATATTGGCTCTTACATTAATTATCTGAGATCAGTGCTCTGCTGTGACACCTCTATCCTTTTGATTCAGAGTTTTGTGTGTGAGATGGATGGTTGCAGTAATTGCTCCCCCAGTGCTATAACATACTGTGCTATAAAGTGAGTTTGCATTTCAGGCTGTAATTTGAGTCTCAGTTCCCCCACAGTGATGGATGAAACAATGGACAAATAGCACTGAGGACTAGCATTCTTATTTTCCAGTAATATCCTACTGCAAGGCCCATGGATTTGAGGTTTGGGTAGCTCTTAGCAACAATACTGAAAAGCCCATTCTGATTTCTACATCTAGGACAGCTTGAACAAATCAAACGGTATTCCTGTAAGACCGAAGAGGATTTAGGATGCAGCCTGTTCTGAGCACTCTCCTGACCACTATTCAAGGGGTGATCTGATTGTGTAGGAAAAGGGGTACTGAGCTTCAATATGATCTGATAAAAGTGATGGCACACTCATACGTGCTTCTCCCAAAGAGAGAGGGAGCCCTTGTGCCATGAGATATAGGCATGGCCTAGTGGTTGGAGTACTGGTCTGGGACTCAGGGACCCAAGTTCTGTTCCCAGCTCTGCCACTGGCCTGCTGAGTGACCTTGGGCAAGTCACTTCAGGGCTCTCTGCTTCAGTTTCCCTATCTATAAATAGTGAGAATGCTGACTTGCAGTGAGGATCTGCTGATGAAAAGCACTATATAAGTGTTAGATATTATTATTATGCTTGCCACATACCATTTAATATCATTGGAGTTGAGTTTGGTGGGGGTAATGCAGAGGAGCAGGCCAAACAGAAAAGGAAATCAGACTGTTGTGTAAATGAAGACGACATGAAACATTATGCTCATACTCTTCTTAGAGCCCATTATGGTTTATTTTGTAAATATGGAGCACTAGGTTTTTTTATAACTAGCCTGCAAAAGCTATTACTGAATATGTACTTTTGGAGTATAGTAGTATACATGTTGTGTTTATTATTTTAAGTATGAGATTTTGGAGGTAAAATACGTGGATGGAAATGAGAGAGTGGTTTGAAACTAAGGACGCCATGAAGACCCATTATGTTGCTATGAGCTACCCTAGAATGTTGATTTTATAGTAGTTGGAGGAGGACGACTGCTGGAGGAGAGTAGAGAGTTGGTAGCTGTGGATGGTTTGGGCCAGGCTTGCTGCAGTTGCCAAGAAGGGTCTCTTTAGGGACTGGTCCATCAGGGATGATAAAGGCCCAGGCTGCTGAGAGCATGGGGATGAGAGCATAGGACTGTGCGGTTTATGAAAAGGAAGCCTGAGATGGGGCTTGAAAAGGATGGTGGGCTCTTTCAGTTGATCATACCAGAGTTCATTCACAGGTTTTAATTGTAAATAGTAAATTATAAGTTCAGTAATTGAGTCTGGACTGGAGCAGCCTATGAAGAGCATTTATCATGCCTATCAGGGGTCTCTGCTCCTAGGGTGAGGGTCCTTATAACAAGGGATCAGAGGGAGGTGGGCCAGGAGGTAATATTTTCCAAGTGAGAAGCTTAGTGGTGGCAGCAGGTATCTGAAACCTGGCCTAGGAAAACCAGCATTGTGACAGATTCGTAACAGTACTTAATTATGGTTTATCACCACGCAGCTTACTTAGACTCCTTCATAATTGTATCTCTATTGATCTAACAGCCTGAAATTGCTCACTGTAACTTTTGAAAATGTCGCTGTAAGAGGACACACCTGTCTAAATGGTCAATTTTGAATTCAAATATAATTAAATATGATGATCATTAGAGCTAGTCAGAAAAGCTCTGTCCAAGTCTTTTGTTGGAATTTGCTGATTCCTTGGAGAGGTTCAGATTTGATGAAGTTTCTTTGAAAAATAGACAGGATTATGGCAGAACCCTGCCTGCCGGCAGGTTTCAAATTCTATCTTGTTTCCTACCAGCTCATTTGCCTGGCTCTTTAGCTTCCTGGGACTTGAGCACTCAGGGCTAGGGTGGCCTTCCAGGTAGATTTGCCTCACAGCTGGGGACCCAAGGCCATGGGTCCATGGCTCCAGGGTAGCATGCCTGGTGAGCTGATGAGGAGCCAGGCGCTTCGAAGCACCTGTTCTGCAGTTCCCCATTCCATTGGGGATTCCAGTTCCCAACTTTTCAGTCCACCAGGTGGAATTTTGGTTTGAAATTATCAAAACAAAATGTTTTCCCGCCCAACTCTTTTTTTCTTTTAGCTTTGTTTCACAGAGAATTTCATAATTATATTTCTGATTGGGAGCAAAAACAGATTTCAAAAGCTTGAAATCCTCAATGAAATGGAAACTACCTTCTCCACTTGGCTTTAATGATTGTATTGGGACAAAATAGATGCTCGGCATTTACTGTGTTTCTTTATGCTTAAAAGTAAATGGAATTATTGTTTAGTAGACACTTTATTGCATCTGCATACTGACCTGTGGTTGAAATACTCTGGTGGTTTTAGCTAACATCACTTCCCTGTCACTGCATTATGCTACTTATCACCACCCGCTGTTTGCAGTGATGTAATGAGAAGTGCAATCACAGGCTGTGAGAGATTTAGTGCCTCCTGCAAAGAAACTCTCACTGCTGAGTGCAGCCACCTGCTGACCTGACCAGTGATATAAATTGCATTGCAGTCAAACTATCAAGCTGGCCGGATGGGATAGCTCCCTGCACATTGATTGTTTTTCCTAGTGACGAGACTATTTAGCTGAAATTGTCACTTTTTTGGTCTTGAATAGAGAATGTGAGTTTATTTTTTTGTATTTATAAAACCAACAGTTCCATAAGTATTTCCAAACCAAGCAGTGACCAGCTTTATACTGAGGACAGAAAGCCCTGAAAATGTGTAAAATCATAATGGGAAAAGTGATAGATCATTAACTACAGCTGTCCAAATGGCACTGCCATAAGTCACAAGCACATGTACATAACACAGCCTGCAAGATAGTGAGAGCCAGTAAGAGACAAATGTGCACAATACTGTACCAGATCACACAGCAAGTTGCTCAGTGCTGACCCAGAATGCGGAAATTTTTCCTTAGAATGACCATCTGCTGGACCCACGGATTTTCAGAATGGCACCCCTTTGCTCTCCCTTTGTCTGCATGGACGTTTAATTTGTAGCAGGCTGGGGTGCAAATCTGCACTAGCCCCTGCTATACACCAACAGTTCCCTAGTGCACTTTTGATTTCTTCCCGTTTTAAAGTGGGGTACATCAAAGCGTACTAGGAAACTGTTAACACAGAACAAAGACAGTCCCTGCCTCAAAAAGCTTATGTTCTAAGTACAAATATACAGACAGATGTAGGAACACAAGGAAACAATACTAGGTGGCATGATAGGCAGTGGTCTTAGCACAACACCTGCCTCTCCATTGTTAAATTCTTTTGATAGGTGTGACTGGGCTCTTCAAGTGGCAGTGGGCCTCATAAACTACTGTCTTGTCAGCTGCTTCCTAATTGGGTTTTGAGAGGCCACTCTAGGCTGTATAAATGAATAGCCTGCGGGTCAGTCAAGAGATTATTAGGTGAGATCTGCCAGAGATGAGGGGACTTGAGGAGGTCTCTGGGGGAAGCTGCTGAGAGCAGAAAGCTTTGTAGGCTTTCCCTGGGAATAGGGAGGAATTGTCAGGAAACCAGTAGGGGGGCTAGCCTGCAGACCCCCTGAGAGCCACAGGGCTGAAGACTAGGAGACCAAAGGAGGTCGTAGCCTCTTGACATTCCTGAGCAAGAGAGCCATGGAGAAGAAAAGGCTGGAGAGGGCTGAAAGTAGAGAGCAGCAGTGGAAGATGTCTTCTGGCTCTTTGAGCTGAAGAGGGCTGGGAGGAGGGGGTGAGACATGCTGGAGGTTTGAGCGTAGAGACATGGGAGCTGTACTGGGGAGTCTGAGGATAGTGAGAGATACTGGTGCTGTACCTGGTGTGTTGATGGACTGTTGGGACTTAGAGATTTAATGTCCTGTTTGGACTTGCAGGGGAATTCTGCATTGTAGTTGTGGGGCCTTTGTTATTGTTTATGTGCACAGGGTTTTCTTTTATATTAAATTGTCCCCACAAGGGAAGATACATATTTGGGAAGTCTTTGTGGACTATTTCCATGGGCCAACAGAAAGGGAAACTGAGGCAGGTGCCCCGTCATTCAACAGCCTGCTGTTGAAGGGTGCTCTAGGAAGGGCAGCATTGTGCCAATAGGCTTCACAGCAAAAGAGTGTTTTAAGGAGGGATTTGAAGCAGGTGGCCTTGCAAAGATGCTTGTTTGAAAATGTAAGATGAAGGTCATGGAAGTTTGTGAACTTTTTAGCTCCTTTTATACGATATTTCATCTATAGTGTGTTTTGATATGCCTGCAGAAAAATTTGAAGTGGTGTTAAGATTCTGAGTGAAATTTCAGCATTATCCTGATACCTAGGCAATAAAAAATTAACGATATTTGAGAGGAAGGAGAGAGAGACTGGATATCTGCAAACTCTAAACAGGCACACTCCTTTTGACCTTGCCTTGCCTGTCATAAACCCATAGCAGCTTACAATTAAAAGACCAACAAACAAACATATAACCCCCTTACCAAAATGAAACAATACATTTCACATACAGCTCTTCCTCTGGGGAGCAGATGAGAGAGAATGAACCACACATGACAAATATTACTCATGTTTCTTAATGCACTTCTGGAAGACACAAAGCTACTGTGGTGAAGAGAAGAATCTCTGAACCTGAATAGAACAGGCAATGCTAAAAGCTTGTCTCCCACCCTTCTGGGTTGCTTTGGAAGTGATTGCTCCCAAGAGTGAACTGATGGTTTGGAGCAGAGATTATGCCCCCAAAACAATAGTGTCTGTCTTCTTTCCAAAGACTTGAGTCTAGCCATAAGGAACTGTGATGCTGAAGGCTGCATCCAGCTACAATGCAAGACTGGGAAACGAGATTTACATCATTTCAAAATACGATGCCAAGCATGGATTTGAACCCATAAAAGGTTGTGCTTTCTTCTTAGCATTGTAACTAGAATTGGTACAAAGGCAAAATTCTTTTCCAAAACTGGTGAGAGACAAGGACAAATATAGTCCTGGAGAATTGGCCTTAATTTTTGATTGTACATTCACTTCTCAAAGAAGGCAAGTCCATGCAAGCTAAAATGGATGAACTTGACTGTGTAGCAAGAATGTGACATCTGAGAATTGTGGGAATATTTGAAAACGTCAGAGGGGAAATTAGAGAGCTCATATAAGTAAATGATTCATTAATGTGAGAGGAGAAATGGGGAGGACCAAGTTCACTCATTTCTGATAGGTTATCCATATGGAGGGAAAGAGATTACTGACTCCAGTCTTTGTAGGTTGGGAATCCATAGCAATTTGGTGTAGTATTTTAATTGGTTAGATTGTGTCTAGATTTGAGTTGTGAATTACTCTGGAACCTTTATGATATGGCTGGCCAAGGTTTGCTGGTTTAAAACAACAGTGAGATCTAAGTCTTAAATTCAGAACATTTAATCTAACAAAGGTGAGAATTCTTTTCATTTTGTAGATTTTTGTTGTCAAAGTGTGGGGATGTGGAGATCTTTATTAAGCCAGGAAACCTGAGCGTCTTACCCAGGGACTCAGAACCAGTTCATGACAAACCCATGCTGAACACACACTGACTCGTATTTACTTAGTTTTTATATATAGGAGACATTGCATAGTAGTTCTAAATGGTTGTTACGGACTCTTCCAGGCATTCTGTTTAAATTTCGTGTGGTTTGTTAGAGGTCTGTTCTTTCTCATTCATGGGGGTTATAAAAGAGAGAAGACATTTCCTGGACATAATGTGGTATGCAACTGGAGGGCCTATTAGATGCAAATGGAAAGACTCTTGGTACAGAAGAACAACAAAGAAGAAGATAAGCAGAATGTTTTCAGGTTGTTTTAAATAGACCATGCCTGAGTGAATTATTAGAAATATGTGGTGAAGACCTACCGCTAAAGGTTGATATCGATTTAGGAAATATTACAATGGAAGAAGTTAGAAAAGTCATCAGTACATTTAAAAAATGGGAAAGCAACTGGAGAGGATAACGTTACTGGTGACATGCTTAAAGCAAGTGACAAAACAGCCCTTCAGACTTCCTTCTCTTTTTACATAGAATATGGAATGAAGAAAATAAGCCAACCCAGTGTAAGAGAGGCCTTATAATAAAATTGCTAGAGAAGGATGACCTTACCAACTGCAATAAGTGGAGAGGAATCACTGTCTGAGAAATATGTGTGTAAAATCTTGGACTGTATCAAGAAACAAGTAGATCTTCAATTTAGAGGTTGTGACAAAGTTCCTCCTCTACCTTGGTGGGTCCTGCGCTTATTGGTGGATTTGCTCACCTCAGTGATCTTCCCCACAATCTGGATCAGCTCCTCCTGTGTCTGATCAGGAGTTGGGAGGTTTGGGGGGAACCTGGGCCCGCCCTCTACTCCGGGTTCCAGCCCAGGGCTCTGTGGATTGCAGCTGTCTATAGTGCCTCTTGTAACAGCTGCATGACAGCTACAACTCCCTGGGCTACTTCCCCATGGCCTCCTCCAAACACCTTCTTTCTCCTCACCACAGGACCTTCCTCCTGGTGTCTGATAACACTTGTACTCCTTAGTCCTCCAGCAGCACACCCTCTCAGTCTCAGTTCCTTGTGCCTCTTTCTCCCAGCTCCTCACACGCACTTCCTCTCCTCTGGCTTCTCCTCGCCTGAGTGGAGTGAGCTCCTTTTTAAACTCAGATGCCCTGATTAGCCTGCCTTGATTGGCTGCAGGTGATCTAATCAGCCTGTCTTAATTGGTTCTAGCAGGTTCCTGATTACTCTAGTGCAGTCCCTGTCTGGTCACTCAGGAAACAGAAAACTACTCATCCAATGACCAGTATATTTGCCATCTACCAGACTCCTGTACCCTACTGGTTTGGATCTGTCACAAGAGGAACAAGCAGGTTTTAGGACACTCAGATCATGTTCAAACCATATTATTCTCAGACCTATTATAGAACAAACTGTGGAGTGAGAACACCTCTTCTGTTAACTTTTTTAGATTTCTAGAAGGCTTTTGACAGTGTATGCAGAGACCATCTTTGGAAAATTATGGCATAGTACAGAAAACAGCAAAAATAGTTAGAAGGATCTATATGTTAATACCAAAGGATCTATATGTTAATACCAAATGTGCAGTCAGAAATGGTGACATCGCCACCCAATGGTTTGCAGAAACATCTGGAGTCAGGAAAGGGTGTGTTATGTCCCCACTATTGTTTGCACAGGCCTTTGACTGTATCATGAGACAAGTAACCACAGAAGGCAACTGAGGAATTTTATGTACAAATGATAAAGCACAATTGGATCACTTCATTTTTGCTGGTGACACTGTCCTGTTTAGTTAACACATTGCTTAAAGGAAGAAAAGACTGAGCTTTTGATAGATACTGCAAAACAGGTAAGTTGGTTCATCAACAAAGGGAAGACAAAATACATGGCTGTCCCCAAGGTAACCATTACAGTGTATGGGATTAGTCTGAATTTACATTGGTGCAATTGAAATTTGGCCCACCAAATCCTTGTAAGAAAAGTCCAGATTCTGCCACTCTTATACATCTGTATGTATAAGAGGATGTTAGTGGGAACAAGCCCACAAAGGGATTTAAATATATGAGGAGCAGTCTTGAAATGGTTTCTGAAATTAATGGAGAGCCAGTGGAGTTGTTTAAGGATGTGCTGTGGCTGTAATTCTTTGTACGTTTGTGTAAAAAAAATAAAAATAAAAATGTGCAGGAGTATTCTGTGTGTATGGTAGAGTCTGCAGAACTCGATGAGTAATTTACAACAGCTCCAGAGCACAGGCTTTATAATGTCATGATGCAAATGGAAACCGTTAATTCAGGCTCAGCTTTGTAAACAGGACTTTTTTTCCTGCCTCAGCAAATTCATTTAAAGTGATTTGGGGTCAGACTTTCAAAAGTGCTCAAGTCCCATTTTCAAACTGACTTAGGAAGCTGAGTCCCATTGACTTTCAGTGAGATTTAGGAATAGATTTACAAAGGTGCCTAAACAGGGAGATGGACACTTTTGTAAATCCCAGTAGGCACCTATCTGCATGTGTAGGCACCTAAAATCCTTTGTAAATCTGGTCCTAAGTCTCACTGAAAGTCAGTGGGACATAGGCTTCTGTAAGGAACCATATAGGTCAGCACTCCTAGCTATCTTCAAGACACCACTGACTTCCTGAGGAAACTACAGTCCATTGGTGATCTTCCAGAAAACACCATTCTGGCCATGAGGGATGTAGAAGCCCTCTACACCAACATTCCACACAAAGATGGACTACAAGCCATCAGGAACAGTACCCCCGATAATGTCATGGTAAACCTGGTGACTGAACATTGTGACTTTGTCCTCACTGTTTCACATTTGGGAACAATGTTTACCTTCAAGTCAGCGGCACTGCTATGGATACCCACATGGCCCCACAGTATGCCAACTTTTTTTATGGCTGATTTAGGGGACGAGAGCTGAGGAAGTGTTCTAATGCCCCTACTCGCGCTACATTGATGACATCTTCATCATCTGGACCCATGGAAAAGAAGCCCTTGAGGAATTCCACCATGATTTCAACAATTTCCATCCCACCATCAACCTCAGCCTGGACCAGTCCACACAAGAGATCCACTTCCTGGACACTACAGTGCTAATAAGCGATGGTCACATAACCACCACCCTGTATCAAAAACCTGCTGACTGCTATACTTACCTACATGCCTCCACCTTCCATCCAGACCACACCACATGATCCATTGTCTACAGCCAAGCTCTAAGATACAACCACATTTGCTCCAACCCCTCAGACAGAGACAAACACTTACAGGATCTCTGTCAAGCATTCTTACAACTACAATACTCACCTGCTGAAGTGAAGAAACAGATTGACAGAGCAAGAAGAGTACCCAGAAGTCACCTACTACAGGACAGGCCCAACAAAGAAAGTAACAGTAAGCCACTAGCCATCACCTTCAGCCCCCAGCTAAAACCTCTCCAGCGCATCATCAAGAATCGACAACCTATCCTGAAGGACGATCCCTCACTCTCACAGATCTTGGGAGACAGGCCAGTCCTCGCTTATAGACAGCCTCCCAACCCGATGCAAATACTCACCAGCAACCACACACCTCGCAACAAAAACACTAACCCACGAACCTATCCTTGCAACAAAGCCCATTGCCAACTCTGTCCACATATCTATTCAAGGGACACCATCATAGGACCTAATCACAAAAGCCACACTATCAGAGGCTCGTTCACCTGCACATCTACCAATGTGATAGATGCCATCATGTGCCAGTAATGCCCGTCTGCCGTGTACTTTGGCCAAACTGGACAGTCTCTACGCAGAAGAATAAATGGACACAAATCAGCCGTCAAGAATTATAACATTCAAAAACCAATCAGAACACTTCAGCCTCTCTGGTCACTTGATTACAGACCTCAGAGTTGCAATACTCCAAAAAAAAAACCAAACAAACTTCAAAAACAAATCCCAACGAGAAAATGCAGAATTGGAATTAATGTGCAAACTTGACACCATTAAATTAGGCTTGAATAAAGACTGGGAGTGGAGGAGTCATTACACAAAGTAAAAACCTATTTCCCCATGCTAATTTTTTCCCCTACTGTCACTCACACCTTCTTGTCAACTGTTGGAAATGGGCCATCCTGATTCACTACAAAGTTTTTTTTTCTTCTGCTGCTAATAGCCCACCTTAACTGATTACCCTTGTTGAAAAAATGGATGTTGCATGTCCTCTGTGTATATATATCTTCCTACTGTATTTTCCACTGCATGCATCTGATGAAGTGGGTTTTAGTCCCACTAAACTCAAATAAATTTGTTAGCCTCTAAGGGTACATCCAGACTACCCGCCGGATTGGCAGGTAGTGATCGATCTATCGGGGATCGATATATCGTGTCTCATCTAAACGTGATACATCAGTCCCTGAACGCGCTCCCATAGACTCCGTAACTCCACCAGGGTGAACGGCAGAAGTGGAGTCGACGGGGGAGCCACGGCCATCAATCCCGCACTATGAGGACGGGAGGTAAGTCGAAATAAGATACGTTGACTTCAGCTATGCTATTTCCCCCCTCCCCCCGCAGTGTAGCCCAGCCCTAAGGTACCACAAATATGCCTCGTTCTTTTTAGTATTGAAAGTGGAACTTAGGCTCCATTGTCATTTAAGCACTTCTGAAAATATGACCCTTAACCCCTAGAGCAGCATTCCCTGCTCCTTTGATTTTTTGTATTAAGTATTGGTTTAAAAATGTTAAAAGGATACCCAGAGAATGTTGAATGTCATAGAAAGTATGATGAAATGAATAAAAGTGAATGACGTTCCTCTGTGTGTGTGTGTGTGTGTGTGTGTGTGTGTGTGTGTGTGTGTGTATAAACTGGGAAGATTTCTGGCAAACTGTTTTCTCAAGAAGCAGCAAAGAATCCTGTGGCACCTTATAGACTAACAGACGTTTTGGAGCATGAGCTTTCGTGGGTGAATACCCACTTCCTCAGATGCATGTAATGGAAATATCCAGGGGCAGGTATATATATGCTAGCAAGCAAGCTAGAGATAACGAGGTCAGTTCAATCAGGGAGGATGAGGCCCTGTTCTAGCAGTTGAGGTGTGAAAACCAAGGGAGGAGAAACTGGTTCTGTAATTGGCAAGCCATTCACAGTCTTTGTTCAATCCTGAGCATCAATCATGCATCTGAGGAAGTGGGTATTCACCCACGAAAGCTCATGCTCCAAAACGTCTGTTAGTCTATAAGGTGCCACAGGATTCTTTGCTGCTTTTACAGATCCAGACTAACACGGCTACCCCTCTGATACTTGTTTTATCAAGTGCCCTTCAGAAAACAGCTAATGTAATACTGTCATTTAATTTTCAGTTTCCTGCTTGACCTTGTTATGCAACGTGAGCTGTATTGGTGTTCACATATAATGTACATAAAGACACCTTTCACTAGTTAGTTCATGCTGCTGTTGCTAGGCTGTGTATTTAGAGCAAGAGATTTTTGGAGCATGCTGTTCATAATTGGAGAAGAGGGGGTTCTTAGCTTTTCATTTAGAAGCAAGCAACTATCAGAATGTCAGCTAGTTTTGATACATTTTCATCAGTGTTTGAACATTTTTTCTCTTATCTACTGCACCCTTACAGTTAGATTTCCTGAACTATAGTGTATTGTGCTATATTATCAAGTGCATTGTTTCTGTGGCTTAACAGACAATGGGCCAGATCCTGGAGTCTAATGAATCTGCAAATAGGACATGCCTGTGAAGCTGAAGAGAAAAGGGGTGTAAAGCCTATCTTTGTGTACTGTGTGATCCTGGGGGTTCTGTGAACAGAATCAGTTCCCTCACATAAATTAAAGCAGTCTGGGAGCAGCTGTCATTTACGCTAGCTGTTAAGTCCCAGGAGAGCAAAGCTATAGCCATGGATTGGTGCAGCATATGGGCATGTTGGTTACACCTCTTTCTATGCTGGAAGCAAGAGGATCTAACATAGGAGTGTCTCGGCTCTGTGCCAATGGAGATCCCTCTCCTTCCCCTCAATTTTATTAGACTTTTGATACAGTCCCACATGACATTCTCATAAGCAAACTAGGGAAGTGTGGCCCAAGTTAAATTGCCATAAGGTGGGTGCCCAACTGGTTGAAAGACTGTACTCAAAGAATAGTTATCAATGTTTCATGTCAAACTGGGAGGGAATATCTAGTGAAGTCCCTGAGGGGTCACTCCCAACCCCAGTACTATTCAGTGTTTTCATTAATGACTTTGGATGATGGAGCGGAGAGAATGCTTATAAAATTTACAGATGATACCAAGCTGTGAAGAGTTGAAAGCACTTTGGAGAACAGAATTACAATTCAAAAGGACCTTGATAAATTGATCTGAATTCATCAAGATGAAATTCGGTAAAACAAAGTATAATGTATTTCACTTAGGAAGGAAAAATCAAATGCACAGCTACAAAATGGGAAATAACTGGCTAGGTGGTAGTACTGCAGAACAGGGCCCAGATCTTATAAATGGATCACAAATTGAATATGAGTCGACAATGTGATGCAGTTGTAAAAAAGGCTAGTATAATTCTGGGCTGTATTAACAAGAGTGTTGTATGTAAAACTTGGGGGGTAATTGTCTTGACATTCCCCTGATGTTATCTGGACTGGTGACTCCAATCCTTGATTCTGGGAGCCAGGCTTACCCTGCTCTGTTGTGAGAACCCTCACTCCTGGGCTGTTCACGCACAGCATCTGACATGTAAGCTGCTCCTTGGATTGTGCAACCAAGTGACACTAGTCAATATCTCCAGTCCCAGACACAACTCTAGGAACTTCCATCTTGCAGTGTCCAGTTATGCCCGCTGGACATTGCAACCTGATATGAGTGCATCAGTTTAACAAAGAAATTATGTACCAGGCTTGTTATCCCAAGGGAGTCTGATGTGCTTCAAACCAAATGCACTGCTTTAGATAGAATAATCAAACACATTTATTAACCAGAAAGATAGATTTTAAGTGATTATAAGTCAAAACACAAGAAGTCAGATTTGGTCAAATTAAATAAAAGCAAAAACGCATTCTAAGCTGATCTTAACACTTTCGGTGCCCTTATAAACTTAGATACTTCTCATGACAGGCTGGCTGGTTGCCGTTCAGCCTGGCTCTCCCCTTTGATCAGCGCTTCAGACACTTGGTGGTGTCTATAGATGTAGGTGGAAGAGAGAGGAAGAGCATGGCAAACGTCTCTCCCTTTTATCATGTTCTTTCTTGGCTTTGCTCCCCTCCTTCAGAGTCAGGTAAGCATTACCTCATCGCAGTCCCAAATTTACCAAAGGAAGGGAGTGACTCACTCGAGAGTTCAACAGATCCTTTGTTGTTGCCTAGGCAAGTGTCCTTTGTTCCTGTGAGGCTGGGCTGGGTTTGTCCCATACATGCTCTGATGAGGTGTTGAACTGCCCCTCTGCTTTTGGAGGGTTTTTTGCCTGGGCTTGGTTTAAGCCATGAAGATACATTTTCAACCTCATAACTAGATACATGAAATTATAACTTATCATTACTATAACATCACTATAACAACCATGCTCAGTGCATCATGAGCCTTCCGAAGACATGACAGACTTTCAGGTATCAGAGGGTAGCCGTGTTAGTCTGGGTCTGTAAAAGCAGCAAAGAATCCTGTGGCACCTTATAGACTAACCAAAACGTCTGTTAGTCTATAAGGTGCCACAGGATTCTTTGCTGCTATGACAGACTTTGCATTGGATACCACACAGTCATTTTATAAGGATGAACATAAGGGTGCTGGGTATTCCCCCAAGGTAATCATATTGTCCCACTCTGCTCAGCCCTGATGAGGCCTCAGCTCAGTACTGTGTCCAATTCAGGGTGCCACACTTTAGGAAAAATGTGGACAAATTAGAGTCCAGAGGAGAGCTACAAAAATAATAAAAGGTTTAGAATACCTGACCTAGGGACAAAAGTTAAAAATGCTGGGCATGCTTAGCCTTGAGAAAACACTGTGTTGGGACCTGATAACAGTCTTCAAATACAGTAACTCCTCGCTTAATGCTGTAGTTATGTTCCTGAAAAATGCAACTTTAAGCGAAATGATGTTAAATGAATCCAATTCCATAAGAATTAATGTAAATAGGCGGAGTCTAGGTTCCAGGGAAATTTCTTTCACCAGACAAAAGACATTATATATATTTTACTTACGCGCGCGCACACACTCACACACTCTCTCTCTCTCTCTCTCTGTAAGTTTTAAACAAACAATTTAATACTCTACACAGCAATGATGATTGTGAAGCTTGGTTGAGGTGGTGATGTCAGAGGGTGGGATATTTCCCAAGGAATGCCTTACTGCTGTTGATGAACCAGAACTCGGCTGAGCCCTCAAGAGTTAACACGTTGTTAATGGAGACTCTCACTCTACAAGGCAGCTCAAATAGAGGGAGGGGAGACAGCATGGCAGACAGACACACTGTGTGTGTGTGTGTGTGTGTGTGTGTGTGTGTGTGTGTGTGTGTGTGTGTGTGTGTGTGTGTGTGTGTGTGTGAGTGAGAGAGAGAGAGAGAGAGAGAGAGGGAGAGAGATGCGCATTTCCCCTTTAAGTACACTGACCCCACTCTAAGTAGATCAGCAAGTTGAGACAGCAGCTGCTGGCAGCAAGCTCCCTCCATCCTGAGCCCTGTCATGTGTCCTCCCCCCACCCCCAGCTCTATGGAGATGAAGTAAGCAGGGGGCAGGAGCAAGGAGGCGGGGAACACCCTGACATTAGCCTTCTTCCCCCCGCACAGCAAGCAGGAGGCTCCCGGGAGCAGCTCCAAGGCAGAAGGCAGGAGCAGCACATGGCAGTGGGGGGAGGGATAGCTGAACTGCCAGCAACTGATAGCCTGCTGGGTGGCTACTGCACAGGGAACTTAGGGGAGTAGGGAGCTGATAGCGGGGCTGCCAGTCCACACTGGTTCCAAGCCCCCATCAGCTAGCTCCAGCGGGCTGTTCTTTCTGCAAGCAGTGGACAAAGCAGGCAGCTGCCAAACAATGTTATAAGGGAACATTGCGCAACTTTAAACGAGCATGTTCTCTAATTAATAAGCAATGTAACAACGAAACAACTTTAACCGGGATGACTTTAAGTGAGGAGTTACTGTATGTTAAAGTCTGTTATAAAGAGGAGAGTATTCAATTGTTTTCCATGTCCACTGAAGGTAGAAAAAGAAGGAATAGAGTTAATCTGCTGTGTGGAAGATTTAGGTTAGATATAAGGAAGGACTTTCTAGCTATACGGGTAGTTAAACATTGGAATAGATTTCCAAGGGAGGTTGTAGAATCCCTGTTATCGGAAGTTTTTAAGAACAGATTGGACAAACGCCTGTCAGAGATGGTCCAAGTGTACTTGGTCCTGCCTTAGCGTGGGGGGGCTGGACTAGATGACTTCTCAAGGACCCTTCCAGCCCCACATGTCTGTGATTCAATGATAGTCCATTGACCAATGTAGTTTGTGGGAGAAATACTGCATTTCAGGGGAAATAGAAATATTTCTTGGGTATTTTAAAAAAGAAAATGGCAGCAGTTTCAAGTTGCAGAGAGTTGTGGTAGCTTAGAATAAGTTCTGGGGCAAATAGGCTGGCAGGCACAATGCAGGTAATATGGTTACAGATTAATCGTAAATGCAGTTTATTACATGGCTCGGCAATTTATGACATGAATGTTGATGCCATATATATATATCTATAAATTGTATTTAAACATTTAGTTTTGTACTCTATAATCTATGGGTTACCTAGGGAGGTTTTTAAGGTCAGGTTTAACAAAACCCTGGCTGGGAATTGGTCCTGCATTGAGCAGCGGGTTGGACTAGATGACCTCCGAAGTCCCTTCCAACCCTGATATTCTATAATTCTACAATTCTAAAGCGTATTTATCAGTAATTTTCATTTTGTGAAACTTACAGCTGAGGGATAATACAGGGGAAATGGTATACCTATGATTGGACTTCAGTAGTTGAAAAACAGGAGATGTAAATTATAGTACAAGAGGAAGCATAACTCCAGTGAATTTATATGATGTGTGAGGATGGGTATATTGCATTGTGAATGATAAACGACACTTCTGCATTTAGATGTACAAATAAATCATCATAAGTAGATTCTCTGATTTATTTATGTAAGAGGGGAAAGGACCCTTGAAATGCATATCTTATTTCCAGCATTGTCCTGGCAAGATACTGTCAACTTGTTTACATTTTGTTTTATGTTTTTCCATGAGTAACTACTGTGAGTATCTTTCTGAAAGGATTTAGCCTTTCAGAAATGAGTTTCCTAGAAATGAGCTGCAGGAAAAAGGGAAAATAAGCTAACGTGATGAGTTTATACAAGGCTATGTTAATGTCAGCCAACAACTCATCAACAAAAAAACCTTGTCCTAATTTTTTTTATTTGTATTGCAGGGTGGGGATTGTGCTTTCACTAAATCTTTGTTTCCTGTCTGCATATTTGTACTTCATTTCTTCTTATGCATTTCAGAATAACTCCTATGCCAGATTAACTCATTTTTTTCAGTTTCTTTACCCCTTTGTGTGGGGGCTGTGTGTGTGGTACATGACTGGAATTAATCTGTC
Organism: Gopherus flavomarginatus; assembly: GCF_025201925.1. Lineage (NCBI taxonomy): Eukaryota > Metazoa > Chordata > Testudines > Testudinidae > Gopherus > Gopherus flavomarginatus. The sequence continues at coordinate 40,719,445 of NC_066628.1, read as the reverse complement.
AGTGTTTACATGGCTCATGAGATGTCCATGCAGCATCAGAGACAAGATTGCTTCTGCCTTTCTGTCCATATGCAGCCCCATCCACAGTCCAAGGAGGGTGCCTTAGAAATTGAATGTATTTTTCAGTTAAATATTCCCCTCATGGATCTTTTTCTAGGGCAGAATGATTGGGACCAACGTGTCCAACTCAGAGAGCATTGTGTCATACAGTTGTTTTGGGTGTTGATGGATACAGAAAGTCAAATTCCCATCTTGGTTACAGTCAGTGGAGTTATTCAAGATGTGCATTTTTCTATAGCAAATGGCATTTGGTCCAATAACTCCAAATTAAAGTTGAGTAACTTTTGCTGTAATTGAGCAAAGTATTAGAGATCACTAAAATTTCATTTTTACACTTTAAATTGTAGGACTTCAGCATTTTGCCAATAATTTAAAAAAACCCTCAAGCTGAAAACTTGTAACTCTAGAAATACGTTTTAATATTATTTTTCCACATAAGCAATTGTTGTAACAGCCATTGGGATGCTATATTATTGTGTACAGGATGACAAGGGGTATGCACACACATAACTGGGATGGTGGGGTCCCAGTCTCTTATGGTTAGATAATTCAACTTGTACAAAAATGTGATCTAGAGTATTGTGTTGAAATAACAAAAATTGGAATTTTTGAGGTAAAACTAGGTGAAAATTGAGGGTTTTGAGAATTTGCATTAATGAGGAATTTGAAACTCAAAGCAAAACTCTGAATCCTTATGGATTGGAATCAAAGAAAACATTCTCATGAGCCCCTATGAACCTAAACCACCACAAGTCTAGATTTGTGTGCATTTTTCTTTCTTATGGGAACTTGAAAAGCAACATTAGAGGTCGACATCCAGGTTTGTCATCCACTATACAATGGTGGAATGATTTGCTACATTTCATGGTTTGGATGTCTTGTCCTTATTCACATATCAGTCTCTCTTTCATCTTCCATTCCTGTAGTAGGTAACTGCAACATCCATGTGCGATTCTGATGCTGTTTTCTGTGATCTGTATCTTACCTAGCACAATGAAGCCAGGTAGTTGGTCTGTAGGATCTATGATCAGGTCTTGATTCTTGATCTCGCTGTTCTACCACAGCCTCTGCCACTTGCCTTTTGGTGATGGTCCCCAGGTTTTGAGAGCTTTGGCTGCAAACCAGAAAGTATTCCTGGACTTGAGGTGGCATCTTGGGGTGCGGGGAGGGCTTGGAGATCTTCATTATGTGTGCAGTAGAAGAAACATTCAATACATTGCTAGTGAAAGAAGAGAGATCAAAGAGATGTACACGCTTGATGTCAACATGCTGGCTGGCTCACAAGCCATGGAGAAAGCATAATTCTATTCTGTAACTGAAGTAAGTTGATTAAAAGTCAATAATTTTCACCAAGCTAAAATTAAATGACTCCCTATGATTTTTAATAACAGAATGTTCCAATGGAATGGTTTAAATAAAGGCTTATTGAAAGATATTTTAGAGAGTAAAAACAAATATTCTATGTATCAAGCAAGAAGTGGTTTCAAGGGAATTCTCAGTGAAGACGATAGTGACATAGATGAAAAGTGTTTTTTAGTTGATGATGACAATAAATGGGGAAGAAGAAAAGATCATAGGAGTGAGGAAGATGGAGTATATTTAAATTTGTTTTTAAAATTATCCTCTTTGGGTTTTGTGGTATAAGGAATTCACAGGGACAGACATTAAAAGAAAGTGGTGTTGAATCTACTGAAGATTATTCATTTGATAAAAGATCATAGGAAGCTGAATATTTGCATCTCTTGTTTAAAATGGAACTGGCAGTACACAGTATTCCTGTGCAGGCAGAATTAAGAGCAGTGATGCTGATCAAAAGGAGGAGTTAGCGGTCTTGGCGGGTATAGGAGCAACATATCCATATTGTGCAGAAGATGGCAAGGGAAAGGAGAAAAGTTGCACATTTTGGCTCTGATTCAGTAAGATATTTAAGCATGTGCCTATCCTTAAGCATATAAGGTAGTCTAAGCATAAAAAGTAGGTGTATGCTTAACTAGTTTGTTTAAATCAGACCCTTTCTAAGGAGGGATAGCGTCCCACACAGCAGTGTAGGAAGGTCAACAGTAGAAGGATTTCCAGTTGCTGTTCCTCTGGGGGCAGCGGGGAGTTGTCCAAGGAAAATGCAGTTTTCTGCAGACTACTTTTTGCTTTCACAGAATTAATGGAAAATTTGTTCTGGTTAATTAAAGGAAAAACCACAGAAATCTTGAACTCTCACAGAACTGGCATGTAGATCCAGGAGCATATGCCTGATTTGCTATGCAAGCAAGAGATTTCTGTACATCTCTAAAAATAAATTGTGTTGTGTGTTTTCAGAAGGTGGAGGCAACCTTTTAGAGATATATGAGCTTTCGGAAATACAATTCTGAAATAGGAAATGAATCAGCTATTGCAGCCTACATTGTTCCTTATTCCTTATGCTAAATGTAGGGTCTGTGGGCCTGATTCTCCTCTCACATCAGTTTTAAAGTGGTGTAACTCCATTGCTTTCAATGGAGTTACTCCAGATTAACACGGAGGTAAATGAGAGGAGAATCAGGGCCTGTGTTTGGGATACTACAACAGTCTAAATATATTTAATAATAATGCAAAGATAACAGTGATTTCCATTGTGATCTCCCTTTTCCAGCTGATCGTAAATTTCTCCAAAAAAACAACCAAACAAAAAAAATCTTTTGTAACTGAAAAAGTCCACACTTGGTCTCAGCCCAATGGTAAATTTATATTTAAACATTTGAACTAATTAGTTTCCTTTGTCTGTAACATCTTCTAATCATTTTGATTCAACGGCTTTATTAAAGACAAAACTTTAGTAGTTATTTAGACTACCACTGACTTAAGCATATAAGCACTTAGTTGCTGGTTTAGTAATTGAGTTCACAGTAATATTGCAGCACTGTCAGCAACCCTACTTCAAAAAGCATTACAGTTCTTGACCTCTAGTTTTCCAGTTTACTATTTGTCCTTCAGACTCTTTAATAGACTATTGTAATTGATTTGCAGATAACTGCAGCTACTTAGATGTCTGTCTGCTGCATAACTGCTTGTGTTGGGGCCCTCTGCTGGTTTAGACAAATCTATTCTGTTCTAGTGCATGTTTCTCTTTGCTGGTTCATGAGTGGAGAAGGGGAGAAAAGCCAAAGGTAGCCCTGGTAAGCAGGCATCATTTATTTCAGCGAAGATGTATCAGGTCTGAATATGACTACAAGACTAGAAAATAAAGTGGGTTTTTATTCAATTTAAAGAGAGAGCATAGAACATCCCTAGAACAAACCTTAAATTTTATTTTAAAGGAAAAAATTAACACATGGAAATTAGACTCCAGAATTTGAAGTAAACACTGTGACTATATTAAGACCAAGTTTAGCATGTTTTGTCACTTAGATCCTCAGTTTTCTATGCATCTCCTGGCCAAAAAGGCTATCTGCTTAATACTTCACATTTTTATGATAAATATGGTAGGTTTTTCTTTAAACTGTGTGACAAATTTTAGGTGTTGTGGGAGGCAATCTAGGTCATTTCCTGTCTTTCTTTCTGAATGGCTTGTGAACACCAGAGCAGAAAGCACCCCTTCGGTACAATGACAAAAGCTGAAATGCCCCCATGCTACTTCACAAGAGTAATTGTTCTCTAACCGAAAGGGATAAGGTGAGACAGATGTGCTGATCACATGGTTTTCCAGGGAAATATGCTGTTTTCATCTCTCTCTCTCTCTCTCTCTCTCTCTCTCTCATATGTTCCCCTAATCCGATGTGCTGGTGGCTTTGTGGTGTTGCTGCAGTCGGGGTAGGAATTGGCTGCAATTTTAATGAGGTGCACAAACTATATACTGGTTCCATTTATAATTTATTTCTGTATTGCTCTCCTGGATATGTTTTTCAGTGGTGTGAAGGAGCCAGTGTGTGTGCAGCTCAAACTCTATTAGCATAATCTGGGATTTGTGTATGTATCTCCTGTGAATGGTTCTGGAAATGCTTTTCATTAAGCCAAAACAGGTTATTAAGTATGTACGAGCCTATGCTGTAGCTTATTTCTTTGTTCTCTAGACACTTGTCCATCAGCCTTATATTTTTAAGTTCTAATCATCAGAGTCTATAAAAAAAGTTGCTTAAAAAAAGAAGTGTAGTACTATGGAGGGATGAGTTAAGGCCTTCCAACTTCTGTCCCTTTGCATCCCTGCTCATGTGATATTTGTTTTAATAGTTTATAAAAATTCACTGTAACTTGAAATAAGAAAAATACCAAACATGGCATTTTCCATGTCATATTAGGAAGTGACTTAATTACTACTAATAAATTATGCTTTTGTAGAGTAAAAGGTGTCATTGCAGCTTGAAAAGAGAGGCATAGTTACATGGTTTGATCAGAAGACTACAACACCGCTTTCCTGCCCTCTCATAAACTCCTTTCAAGGTCTTAGGCAACTCACTTACTTGCCCCACTGTAAAATGAGGAAATACTTGTCTCCCTCAGACAGGGAAATGTAAGGAGTAATTAATGCTTGTGAAGCAATATCAAAATGAAATTAAAAGGTTGGAATTGCAAAGAATGAGTGATTTTTTTCTGATATGCTTGATTGTGAGAGTATATAGGTCACTCTTGTATTACTACTTTTCTGAAGAGATTCCAGTAAAAATGAAAAACTAAAAGGCAACTGGAAAAGCTAGTCTTATGAATGCACATGCCCTTTGAGACCTAGATTTCAGCTAAAATAGTCTTCTCCCAGTTTGGATTGACGTTCAATATTTATTGATTAGATATGCACAATCATGTCTCTCCCTACGGTGGAAGGTGTTGCAAAAATGTATGACAACTGTGTGGAGAATGATTAATCTGCTATTTGTTTCTTTTGGAGGTTTTATAGTAGTTTTTAATGTTGAAATCTGTACTGGACAGCATCTTTAACATGCTAACCAAGTCTTACACATAAGAGAGAGTCTCTGCACTGAAGTCTAAATAGAAATGATGCACAATATGAAGGTAGATGGGAGGAAGAGAGAAGTAATTTGCTCAAGGTCACTCAGTATGTCAGTGGCAGAGCTTGAAAGAGAATCCAGGTCTCTGGACTCCTAGTGCAGTGCTTATCCACTCTCCTGCCTCTCTAGGATGCATGATACTAGTGTATTGGTCATTAATTTGCATTTTCTTTTGGAACTGATCTTATGTCATATATCAGGGGTTGGCAACCTTTCAGAAGTTGTGTGCCGAGTCTTCATTTATTCACTCTGATTTAAGGTTTCGCGTGCCAGTAATACATTTTAACATTTTTAGAAGGTCTTTTTCTGTAAGTCTATAATATATAACTAAACTATTGTTGTATGTAAAGCCAGAAAGCTCATCCCAGGAATATTCCTGTTGAACAAGAGTCAGTTATAGCCAGAACAATAAGAGGCCAATACTGCAAAGTGCTCAGTGCCCTCAACTCCCATTGAATTTGGTGTTCCCCACACACTAACAGAAAGTGGTGCAAAGGTTTGCTCAGTATTCCACCAAACAATAAAAGGTGGTTTTGTGCAGCTCCTAGTGCAGTGCAGTTTTAACAATGGTGGTTGATGCTATTCACTTTCTGCATCTTGTATATTACCATTCATGATTCTGTACTATGCTAGTTGTGCTATATTTCATACTAAGGACATTTCTGTTTCCATGCTCCTGGCTTTGACGTGTTTTAAAAATTCATAGCAACCCTTTGTGAAGGATCAAAGACCATGTTCAATGTCCGAATCTGACCATGTGCTAGTATAGATCAGTAATATCTCCACTGAAGTCAATGGAGTTGCACTGATGTAAGTAGGATCAGAATCGACCCCATGCCTTGAAATTAATAATGCATATAATCTTTTAAAAGACAAGTTAACTTCAGGGATCAGAGTTCTTTTGGATCATTCACAAAGATCTGCTAACTCCAGGTTGCAGAAGATAGGTGGTCCTTCTGGTGAAGACACTGAACAAGTGTTTGAGAGATACAGGTTTATTTTGTGTGTGTGCTACAAACTTCCTGTGTGACCTCAGGTGACTGAATTCCTCTGGGCCTCAGTCCCCCATTAATACGTCTTCCTTTCTCTCGCTCATTGTGTGTCTTGTCTGCTTAAACTGTAAGCAATCTCTTCATGGTGTCATGTGTTTGAACAGCATCTAGTACAGCGAGCCTTCAAACTATATTAAAACAAACGTTAAAATCAACAACAAATGTATTCTCAAATGCTGTTGCACTTTATTCATAAGATGACACCTGTCCAAAATGTGCTAGTCTGTATTATTTATCTCCTACTTTTACATTGAGTGGGAAAATGTTTTGTGTTGGAAAGTTCCGTTAAAGATTTCTGTAAAGTGTATACAGTATGTTCTGTGGGGGAATAAAAGTTTTCTGACATCACACAGACATTTGGGAATGACAGCAGAAGTTCTCAAAAGCCAGTGAGTGCCAGCACAATATGACAGGAGTTACTAGTGGTACATAGGCAACCAGGATGGTTGAACAGATGGTAAAAATCAAAGGGCATGGTTGAGAAAAGGTCCCTCTGACATTCAGTGTTGGAGACAATTGTGGCTGTTAATAAAGCAGGGCTAATTCTATAGCAAGAAGTGAAATATTATTTAATCAGCAGTACTTCATACATAATTGAATTAACTGCCTTCACTCATCAGTATTAACGAGAGCTGGAGCTTGGATTAATGTGCTAGAGCTTCATAAAGGAGCTCCCAGCCTACATAAATGCTGCCAAAACGTAATAAAATACTGCCAATCAAATTACAGTATCTGGGCCCAGTGCATCAATGCGCTGATATTACAAATTATCCTATGCTCTCATCATTGTTTGCTAATTTTTTAATTATGCTGATCTCTGCACTAAAATGTTTAATTAGTGTGCAATGGTACAGCAAGTAAGCTTGCCTACTGCTTTCTTGACTATCTGTATTTCGCATCAAGTAAGCAAAAGAACTTTTAGTGCAAATAATTTTAAAAGATGAATTCAGCTGTTTTTATATATCATTTAAATCTGGACATTAATTAGAAGGTTTGCATTAAATTAGGACTGCCACAAGGGGATTTCTGTTACTGGGGTAACTGAGACCACCACATTCATTTGCTTGTGTTCTAAAAGACATTTTCGGTCAGGCTTGTGCTTTCCTACTTTAGATACGCCTTAGTTCAGAGTGCAGGGCTCTCAGTTGAATAATAGGAGAAGGGATAAAAGTCTCACAAAAGGATTGCAACCTCTCCACTGCCATTGGGGCATCTATGCTGTTAGTGGAATCCCACAAGTAGATGATACTGACCAAATAGTGATAGAGGCTGGGACAGCTGGGGAATATGTCAGTTCAGTACATCCCCTGCTCAGCTTCCTTTATGGGGCTTCTGTGGAGTCCAGTTATAACCTAACAGAACTGCTAAGGGGTGGCAGCTGTCTACAATGTAGCACTTGCCTGCCCTTCCTTCTACTGGAGTAAATCTTCACTGCCATGCAGGGACATACAAATGGTATCTCCCTTTTTAGGCTAGGGTAAATCAAGCCCAGGGATTTGATGTGCCCTTGGCTACATTTTCCTGGAGAGTAAAATGCAGTGCTGGAAGGTCCTTTGAACAGATAATCTCTGGAAGTGTTAACAGTCTGTCAAGAGACTGAGGATGATATAAATGATTTCATAATTCCTCACGGGGAAGTGTAAGGAAATTGGCAGAGATTTTATAGTCTTGTTTATTCCAAGGACAAGGGAAGGAAAGGAGAAGTCAAAGGAATCTCATTTTCTATACTCAAAAAATGCCAGGATCCCAAATGCTGGTTTGAGAAGAAGGTATTGGAAAACGAATCCAGAACTATAGATCATTTAGTATCATGCATGTCGAGGGATGCCCCTGTGTGAGACATGCACAGGTTCAAGTCATACTTGGCTGGAGCTGAGCCTTTAGTTAGTGACTACTTTTATTGGACTTGTATGCAATCCAAAGAAAGGAAAAGATGCCAAAACCCAGGATAAAAGAGCAATAGCTCCCTCAATTCAGAGGAGAAATCATCAGCCAGTGCTGAACCTATACACCAGTGTAACTCATTGACAACAATGGATGAACTTGGCCTTGTTTCTGAGGAGGACAAGTAAGGATTGTGAAATACTGGACAAGTTTTAAAGGCAAAGAGGCTACCATATATAGTCTCAGCAAAGAAGAAGAATTGACAAACTTGATCTTGAAGTTATTGAGTCGGAAAGAAAGGTATTTTGCTAGAGGAGGAGCAAAAGGGTCCATCTGATTTATCTTGGAGGTCATCCAGAATGTAAGGTGTGCTTAAGGCTAAATTTGATATATCTGAAAACCAGTGAGAAGATTAAAAAGTGGTAGGACCAGATCCTTATTCGATATAAAACAGCACAGCACCATTGACTTCAATGGAGCCTACTAACTACGCTACAGCAATTTAGAACTTGGTCCACAGTGTTAGTGTTCCTCCTCTACTATACTGAGTCTTATTAGGCAATGGCTCCCTGAAGTTTTTTGGAGCAGAAAATAGAACTTAAAATGAGCTTAAGAATTTTCTGATTTGCTAAGAAGTACTGTATTATTTTTCACTATTGAAACCCCAAAGCGTTAAAAGCTTGAGTAAGTCCCTTCCCCATGTCCCATTCTCCCAAAAACCCATGAGATTTTCTTAAGTCATACATTGTTTGCAATGTTATAGCCATCTAGGTCCCAGGATATTAGACACACAAGGTGGGTCAGGTAGTATCATTTATTGGACCAACTTCTGTTGATGAAAGAGACAAGCTTTCAAGCTACACAGAACTTTTGCACCAACAGAAGTTGGTCCAATAAACGATATTACATCACTCACCTTGTCCCTTTAAAAGTCATAAGCATATAAATCACAGGTAGGCTCCTTATGCTATGCATGCCAAAGGCGGCACGCAAACTGATTTTCAGTGGCACTCAGAGTACCCAGGTCCTGGCCACCAGTTCGGAGGGCTCTGCATTTTAATTTAATTTTAAATGAAGCTGCTTAAACATTTTAAAAACCTTGTTTACTTTACATACAACAATAGTTTAGTTGTATATTATAGACTTCTAGAAAGAGACCTTCTAAAAATGTTAAAATGTATTACTGGCAGAACCTTAAATTAAAGTGAATAAATGAAGACTCAGCACACCACTTCTGAAAGGCTGCCGACCCCTGATATAAATAATTATCAATCATGCTCAGCACCCACAATTGGGGCATATTTGTCTAAAGAGCTAAACTTCAATCTAGAGCCCCAAAATGAAATTGCCAGATTTTCAAAAGCAGACCCCACTCTTCTCAGTGGGGAGTTGCTGGGTGCTAAGATTTTTTTGAAAAGTGCCTACATAGGTGCTAAGGACTTTTGAAAATCTGGCTCTCATCTTGAGTAATGCACATCTAGAGGTTGAATCTTGCTCTTTTTTGTCTTTTACATAAGATTTAAAAATTAATTAAATATAAATAACCACAAGAGAAGAAAATATCAGTGTTACAAATAACACTAGGCTTAGATTCATATAAAAGGATTGTTCAAACAGGCTTTGAGTTACTTAAGCAGAATACATCACTGAATTCATTAGAGAAAGAAGAAACTTTCCAGTGAATATGATGTATCTGAGTTTCAGAAACTTTTAATAATGTACAACATAAAAAATTGATCAGCAAAATCTGCAGGCATGGTCCAAGAGAGAACATGTGTTAAATTTAATTCAAACTTTGCCTGAGGACAGAAAGAGGAAGGTGTCAGTGGGGAAAGTAGTATTTTAGAGGGAAAACAAAAGATTTGGCTATGGATACCCTCATTCAGAATGCTTTCAATAGTGGTTACCTTTGCTGATGACATGAAAACTGGCAGCAAAGACAGACTCTCAGATTACAAATCATCTAGATAATTTTGGTTTAAAAAGTGGATAAATGACTCATACAGTTCAGCATAGCAAAAGAGGACATGACACTTGGAATGAAGGGGAGCCTGGGAGGTTATTTCTAAAAGAGTACAGTGCAAAACACAGGGAGACGAGACAATGCTACAAAAACACTTCAGAACATCAGCATTCTAGATAATAAAGGAACTGATCATACTGGGGTTGTTGGTACCAGTCTTTCCTTTTAAAGGGGAAACAATGTGAGCCTGATACTGGAGCCTTAATCAGTCAGAGCTTTCACTGCAGGTTTACAGTCAGAGATTTCAAGGCCAGACATTTAGTCTAACTTCCTGTATCATTCAGTCCATAGATTTTTCACTCAGTTACCCCTGTCTTGACTAAACCATATCTTCCAGAAAGCCATCCAGTCTGATTTGAAGAGATCAAGAAGTGGAGAATTCAACACTTACTTGATAGTTTGTTCCAATGGTTAATCACCGTCTCTGTTAAAAAATTGAGCTTTATTTCTCATATGAATTTTTCTGGCTTTAATTTCCAGGCATTGATTCTAGTTACATTTTTCTCTGCTAGATTAAAGAGCCCTTTAGAAACTGGTCTTTTCTCTCTGTGAAGGTACTTGTTACACCATAATCAAATAATCTCTTGATCAGTGAAAGCAAAGTTTGAATGCAAGGACTGTAGGATTTATTTGTCTGTTGTTTGCATTTACATTGAAATGTGTGTTGTTCTCCAATAGGATGTATATCACATTTTCCTCTAAAGTGTGAATTTTTCTAATCTCCTAATTGCTGAGTAGTTAAAGTAATTTAGCTGTATATTTAGCTGACACTCTGAGTACCTTTTTCAGACCTGAAGTAGAGCTCTGTATAGCTCGAAAGCTTGTCTTTCTCTCCCCATCAGAAGTTGGTCCAATAAAAGATATTACCTCACCCACCTTGTTTGTCTCTCCAGTTACAGGAACAGGAGTTACAGGTTTGTGTACGTTCGAGTATTATAGAATATGTTAGAAAGGATTTTTAATATATTAGTGCTGTGTGTAAAGGAAATAACAAACAGATGTGAATTATTGTGCTATAATTACATGGAAGAATGGGTTGGGGGATTCTATTTATATCAGAAACCACGTGAAGTAACTTCAAATGCTTATATAATTATCGAAGCTTAGGATGCAGTTATATACTTCTAATTCTTTCATATTTTTAACGATTGATTTACTTTCCTCCTCTAGTGAGATGAGACAGAGGAAAATCACAATGAAGTATAAAAAAAACACACGGTATTGGTTATTAGGAGCCCAGTCCTGAAGTCAGGGAGTGTTTTGCTTGGTAAAAACCAAGCAACCTGCTGAATTTGGCTTCAGGGGGCTTAACTGTGTTGGTAAAAGTTCAACTTGGTAATCAAAACAGAAGGTGTCTTAATTTCATGTCTATTCTAATGTTCAGTCCGAGACTGAAATGTTGATATCTTTACATTATAAATGAGTATAAAGGAGCTTACAGAATCCCTGGTCTATTTACTATGCCTGGTGCCACCTGCTGCCATCCATGCAGTGGCTGGAGCAATAGCTGCCAAATTCAGACCCCTGTGGAATTTGCCCCCAGATTCAGAATTTAAGAATAAGGTTTTCTTAGATTTTAAAAGAATAAAGTAGTTATGTAGAAGTGATAACGAGAACCAGGAAAAGGACAATAGAGAAAGTAGGAGAAGGATAATGAGGATTTATTAAGAAACCCATTTTGGCAATCTTGAGGAATTTCAGTTATTTTCATTAGTTAGACCTCATTTATCATAAAATGCGAGAAGGAAGAGAAGGTAAATACATTCATGAATGTCAACACCTTTTTGTCTTGAGAAACTTTTTCTTTGTGTGCTGTGTGACAAAGTTTCTCCTCTACCTTAGTGGGTCCTGCGCTTATTGGCGGATTTGCTCACCTCAGTGATCTTCCCCTCTGGTGGAACCCAAAGTCTGGGTCAACTCCTGTGTCTGATCAGGAGTTGCGAGATTTAGGGGGAACCTGGGCCCACCCTCTACTCCAGGTTCCAGCCCAGGGCCCTGTGGATTGCAGCTGTCTATAGTGCCTCCTTGTACAGCTGCACGACAGCTACAACTCCCTGGGCTACTTCCCCATGGCCTCCTCCAAACACCTTCTTTATCCTCACCACAGGACCTTCTTCCTGGTGTCTGATAATGCTTGATTGTCTGATAATTCCTCAGTCCTCCAGCAGCACACCCTCTCACTCTCAGCTCCTTGTGCCTCTTTCTCCCAGCTCCTCACATGCGCTTCCTCTCCTCTGGCTCCTCCCTGCCTGACTGGAGTGAGCTCCTTTTTAAACCCAGGTGCCCTGATTAGCCTGCCTTGATTGGTGGCAGGTGTTCTAATCAATGTAGCTATCTCCACTGCCTTCTAGAAAGATCTTAATTGGCCCCAGGTGCCTTGATTAACCTGGAGCAACTGCCATTTGGTTACCACGGTACTAGGGATTTGTTTAGCCTGGGGCTAACATACCTGTTCCTCAGTACTTTACTGTAGCCATCTGGCCTTGCCCCATCACAGGTGGTATTTTATTTTATATATATATATATATATATATATATATATATATATATATATATATATATATATATATATATATATATATAATATTATCCACAGAACAGTGTGTCTTATACTACTTAAACTGAAGAAACAGCTGTTCAAAGATCACCTTGAGAGGGTGTAGCTTAGAGACAGGGAAGAGAGAGTTGCAAGCTATTTATCAGCATTCAGTTGACTTATCAGTGTCATGCATCAAAAAGCTGAAATTGCCTGTTGTGTTTTTATGTATCTATCATAAGGGAAATGGGATTTAAGGAGTCTAGCTGTCTTAAAATAGGACTAAATGTAGTTGATTCCTGGATATCATGTAGTATTATGGATTTTGTGGGACGGTCCCAGGGAGAGTGCTGTCCATAGTGCTGAACGGCTGCTTCATAGGTGCCTTTTGAGATAGCTGTAACAGGAAGTTGTTGAAGTATCTTAAGCTGAGGGGAATTTCCTGTTCCAGTATTCACCACTGTATGGGTACCCACTTCCCTCCTAATGCTCTTGAAATTACCATCCATACTTCGGCTTTGTCTGTGGCTGGCCAAAGGAGTGGGGGTAGAGGACTTTGGGAGAACAACTCCTTCCACCTCTGCCCAGGGACAGCAGCAATGTCCCTGGAGAATACAGGCCCAGGCTAGCCATCCGAACTCATCAGGCGTGGAGGAGTAATGCACACTGCCCCCTTTCCTAGGGTTAGGGAGCTGCTTCTGTAACATGAATATACAATAACCCCTTGAAGGAGTTCAGCCTCAGTCCACTGGAATTCTGTCTGTGAGCCTCCAATGCATCATCCACACCCACTTCTAATGTTGGCTGTGGCTTAAACCCTGCAGTGTAACCCTTTAAGAATTGCTGTTTCTGCTGGGAACTGACTTTTTTCATGTTCAGACTGATGAAAACAAGGTTACTCTTCTTAATGAAGTACAGAGGGACTGCAAGGAATACGTGGGATATGACCTCTAAAACATTTCGGGAAAACTTCCAGGTGTTAACATAAGAAATTACTTAATGAAACTGAACTGTCAAAACATTGCTCTTCCCATTAGTCAGAGGAATTTCTAGAGTTAGAGATTTTGTAATCACTAGGGACTGCAGAAAATTAGAGGATGTCTAGTGATAACTATTGTTGCCTTATACATTAGGTAATCCATGTGAACTGCTTTATCCAGAAACATTTCATAGGGACTTCTGATTTGAAATCTATCACAAAAACCCTAGGTCGCCAATAACAGCAATAAGCAATCTCAGATCATTCCAGAGAGTAAAACATTTCTCAGAGATTAGAGCCTGTGAAGTTTTTAAGCCTGTAGATTAAAGCATATTCTTAGGGGAGGGAAAATGCAGAAGGACAATAATTGGAAGGTGAAAACAAAATTCCAGGAATAGTAGAAGTAACAAAATAGGAAAACTTAGCATTTCTCAGATTTTGTTTAAATCAGAAACTTAATGTAATTATAGTATTCTTATTGCAACTTTTTTCTTTTTTTTTTAAAAAGTCACAGAGTATGTCAACACTGTATTTTTGGGAGAGCCTCCCAGCCCAGGTCCACAGGCTTATGTTTGCGTGGCTCACTTTAGCGCACTAAAAATAGATGTATAAACACTGCCTCTCAGGCTAGAGCTCAAACTCTTAAGCCTCCATGTCTATACAGGTCTTTGTAGTGGCTAGTGTGAACCCCACTTGCACAAATCTGTGGACCTGCGCTGGGAGCAGGACCGGCGCTAGTATTTTTAGCACCCTAGGTGCACGGCCATTTCGCCGCCCCCCGCGCTGGTCCCGCGGCTCCGGTGGAGCTGCCACAGGCATTTCTGCGGATGGTCCGCTGCTCCCGTGGCTCCAATGGACCTGCCGTAGTCCTGCCTGTGGCAGCTCCACTGGAGCTGCGGACCAGGGGACCCTCCACAGGCACGGCTGCGGCAGCTCCACTGGAGCCGCCTGCCCCCCCCCCCCCCCCCGCAAAATGCTGCCCCCTCCATAATCCTGGCACCCTAGGCGACTGCCTAAATGCAAGCGCCAGCCCTGGCTGGGAGGCTTACTCCCCAGTGCGGTGTAGATGTACCTATTGGTTCATAATGTTGCCTTTTGAAGTTGCTCTGTTTTTCACTGGAAGAGCAAGAAATGCTGCCATTGAAATCACAGTGGGATGACAATAGAATGAGTGTGATTTGTCCATTGTGACCAAGTCACTTCTCTACCTTGGTTGGTCCTGTACTTATTGGTGGATTTGCTCGCCTCAGAGATCTTCCCCTCTTGGGGAAACCACAGTCTGGGTCAACTCCTCCTGTGTCTGATCAGGAGTTGGGAGGTTTGGGGGAACCCAGGCCTGCCCTCTGCTCTGGGTTCCAGCCCAGGGCCCTGTGGATTGCAGCTGTCTATAGTGCCTCCTGTAACAGCTGCATGACAGCTACAACTCCCTGGGCTACTTCCTCATGGCCTCCTCCAAACACCTTTTTTATCCTCACCACAGGACCTTCCTCCTGGTGTCTGATAACACTTGTACTCCTCAGTCCTCCAGCAGCACAGCCTCTCAGTCTCAGCTCCTTGTGTCTCTTGCTCCCAGCTCCTCACACAGGCACCTCACTGACTAACTGGGAAGCTTTTAACTAGTTCCAGCCAGCCCTTGATTGGCTTCAGGTGTCCCAATCAATGTAGCTGTCTCCACTGCCTTCTAGAAGGATCTTAATTGGCCCTAGGTGTCTTGATTAACCTGGAGCAACTGCCATTTGGTTACCATGGTACCAGGGATTTGTTTAGCCTGGGGCTAATATACCTGTTCCTTGCTACTTTACTGTAGCCATCTGGCCTTGCCCCATCACACCATTTAATATCATAGTAGATCATTGGCATAACAATAATTTACTGCACTGGGCGAGTAGCCACTTTCTATGGTATTTAAGTATCTTCCAGGTTTAAATGAAAAAGCAATAAAAGCAGTTAATCCAAAGTATGGTATAAGACTGTGAAGAAAATCACTGGGCCAAGTCCTGGAAGATGATGGGGGAGCCCATTTGCTTAAGGAATTGTCTGAAGTTATGCTACAAAAATACATTAACGGCCCTTTGTACACTTGCAGTAAGTGTCCAGAGGTTGTCATTTTATCAGCTCGGCTTGCTTCCTTCAATAGTGTAATAAGATATATCAGCCATTGCAGTTGACAACAACTAATCCTGTGGAACAAAGGAAAGGCATAATTCTCAATGAAAGTGAAGCTACCCACTGACAGCTCCCTAACCAGGAGACTCAAAGGAGTGGCATGTTTCTCGTGGAATGCAGTTTAAATGGCCAGGTGTGAGAGTGCCAATCTTAATAGGATAGAGAAAATTTGGTTTGATTACTCTGGCCAGTAAAAGTCCAGAACACAGGAGATGGGGTTGCTAATGATGTTTCAATTTTTTCCTTCTTTTTCTTCTTGTTTACTTAATTCTCCTGTTCACTTCTGTTTAGCTTTATAAAAAGGTCAGATGGACAGGCATGAGTTTAGCCACTACACATGGCTGAAGTCACTGAACCGCTATTGACATTTTTCCTGAAGTTAAATCCAAACTCAAGTGAGAAACAAGAAAAGTTTTCCACACACCGGCAGTACAAAGAGTTTTCCATGGCTCTTTGAACAGTATGCTAAGGACTGAATTGTTTTGATTACTGAATTGTCCTCCTTCAAGCTCAGAGAGACAGTCATTACATGTATTGCTGTGATAGATCAAGATAGAACCTTTGATTATTTTTATTAAGCTTTGTATTCACCAGTCTGAGTTATAAAAATTCATTCCTTTCTGTATATGGTGAAAAAAGAAAAAGAAGACTTATTTCTGTAAACAGGGAATAAAATAAGACTTTGCTGGTGTTTTCTTTCCTTTATTCAGACAATGCATATACTGCAGAAACAAATTGAGAATGAAACACTTTAGATACTGTGAAGAGGTATTTGTAGTGATTTGTTGTTTTAATTGGATTTATAGGTCTGTCGCATCTTACACGCATTTAACATGCACGATTTCAGCTTTACGCGGTCTGCAAAAACAACAAAAAAGAGAGAAATAACAATTTTAATACTGTACCTGTAGTGCGGGCAATTCCGCTCACCATTACACTCAATGTAATTTTGACTATACATGATTTTTGCTTTACGTGCTGACTGTGGAATGTAACCCCAGTGTAAGATGCGATAGACCTGTAATATGTTTACTGATTTAGCTTTGACAGCTTTGTATTAAAGAAAGTTTAAATAGAGACAAGAACACTAAAGATACTAATCTTTACTTAATAAGCCTTCTGAAAGCTGTTTGTACAAAAGTGCTTAGGTAATACTAAGGCACATTACCATATATCTAACTAATATATTGGGCTTTTTATTCCTTTGTATAATGAATCAGTTAGTTTTAACGTGAGCATGTTTTGATAAACTTACTTTTTGTTATGTATCTAGCACATATAGCTTTATTTAACTAATAACATTTTAAATGCTGTTTTTGTGCATTTTTAATTCCAATTTTCATGCAAATGTAGCTTGACACACATTATGAGTCCGTTGTTTAGTAAATAAGAAATGCATCACTTGCCATTTTATAACATAAAATGAAAATGAAGAATCTGAATAACTGTATGTTAAGCTATATGTAATGCTTAAATAAATGTGTATAGCTAGAGTGTATCGTCCTGGTTAGCAAAACAAAGTACCAAATTAAACCAACTAATGGAAACTATACTTCCTGTAGGAAAATAGCTAAAAAATACAAATGCAAAACTAGATTAAAATTGATTATTTAAATAATGATTTAAGTAGTGATTTAAATTGCTTTGATTTAAATCAGTCCATCCTGGTGCATTGAGTTTTGCCACTTCTGTTTCTCAATGGCCACTTGCTGCTTAATAGTGTTGGTTTTGTGCACAAATTGTGTATTCTGGATTGGACTCGCCCTATATCTCTTGTTGGAGCATACAGCCAAATTATTTTGAATTTCTTTCTTTTGATGTGATCTGTTGCTCTAACATGGGCTTTTCCAGAAAGCAGCAGTGAAAATTCAGAGGTAAAAATGACTTGAAGAAATTAAGGGAGTGAACCAAAGCCCGTCGAAATTGATCAGACTCTGAAAGAAACAGTTTTTAGAAAACTGATGCTTTCCAAGTTTCAAAAGGCCAGTATTCAACATCTTGCTTAGATGTGGTTTGTGGTCAACTCTGTCCTGTGTTTTTGATACCAATATATATTATTTTGTGTGCTTTATACTAGTTGCTTTTCATAGAAAACCCTAAGGAAAGGTAATATTTTGGAGTAAATCTTCCACCAAGCACACTGGGAGAAACTCTCATAACTTCTGTTATTGTTGTAGGGAATTGGGAGTGCAGCCTTCAATTCAGAATGTGGAGACTTGGAATCTTTTTATTTGAACTCCAACAGTAAACAAAACTTAATTGGTCATATTTTATCATTACAACATCTCTTTTCCTCCTGTGTTAGAGTTGTAATAATTTAACAGATTTTATTAATATTAACAAGTAAATATCTTTAAAAGAATAATTATTAAGTGTTTCTCCTGTAAACTTTGTCACAAATACAGAAAAAGCATTATCAGCTGCTTCCACATCTTCCACTGTGCAGGTTACCCTAATAGGAACAACAATTGGGTTGATTTTCAAAGTTATATCATGTCACCGTGCACTGGTATAAATATGCAGAGTGCGCCAAAAGATTCCCTTTATGATTTATCTGCTATTGAGGCTACAGCAAAATAAATTGTATCTGTTCTTCCTAAGTTTAGTAGTAACAATATTTACCACTTTTCCAGTGCTTTCCATCTTTAAAACACTTCATAAATATTAGTTTCTTAGATATCCCTTCACTGTTGAGAGTTAGAGAAACTTTCATTCTCATTTTACAGATAAGCAAATTGAGGCAGAGAGCTTATGTGGCCCAGACAAGGCCAGAGATCCAAGTGTTAGACCCAAAAGGTGAATTGGGGAATTTCACACATTCCACTCACAAAGCCTGGCAAACTATTAAGAAGCTAAGCAGAGATTGTAGTCAGGGCAAGAGAAGATACCTAGTCACAGCAAACTCCATCACATCCCAGTTGGTGGCTAATGGCAGAGCTCCTAATCAAGACAAAGCTTTCAATCAAGCATTTAAAATGATGGTTGCTGAGACATGGCAGACTCCAAGTGTAGACATGAATCTGATTGCTCCTTTCACTGATTAAGAACTTGACCTGGCTATACATCAGCTGCAGCTTAACAAGGCTCCTGGATAATAAGTTCATCTTTGACTTTTGACCAGTCACCAAATACTGGCTGCTTTGATCTCCGAATCATTGTAACCAGGATTGCTGCATCCCAAAAACCTGGTGAAGAGCAAAGTTCATAGTTGTTAACAAGCCAGGGAAACCACTGACAGACTCAAAGCACTACCGACAGATTTCTCTGTTGTTACCTATAAATTGATGGAAAGCTAATTCTGATACAGATTAATAAAATAACTGAATCTCAGTTGCCTCACCTTCAGGCTCAATTCAAGAAGGGATGATGCACCAAAGATCAGTTTCTTCGCCTGACTCAAGACAGAGGAAACACATTTGAGTCAGGAAAGAAAGTTGGCACAGTCCTTGTTGTTCTGATGGCAACCGCTGTAATTATGTGGCAAGTTGGGCTGACTGCCAAGTTGCTACAAGTTACTTGTAGGCTGGTGGTGAAGTTAGTCCAAGAAATGAGCAGTCCTATGATTTTATGATGAGAAACTAAAGCATCATCCTGCAAGTCAGGGAGAAAATGAGTTTCCTTAAATGTCTTTGCAGTGGCAAGCCAAGAAATGTGTGAGCTGATGACATCTGCACTGGACATCTATATCCTGGAAATGATTTCTACAAGATTGAACAAAATCTCAACCAAGACATGGAAACTTTTGACTACTTCCAAGTTTGGAGATGACTTCCCAATAAAACCAAGGAAGTGGCAACTACTTTCCATTTAAACAGTTATCTTGCCAATCAATCCATCTTCATCCATGTTCAAGGATGTCCTCTGCTATGCCATCCAGTTGTCTCATACTTGGGAGTAAAACTCAACCATAGCCTGGCATACAGGAACACCTGGAAACAAAGATCTCTTCCCACATCCTCTTGATATGAAAACTATCATGAACCTTCTGGGGAGAAGACTCTTCTTTCCCTTGTACATCTGTACTGTCCTGGTGTTTGCTCCAGCTGAATACTGCTCTGTAATCTGGGGCACAGCTGCCACACTCAGCTTGTCAGCATGGAGCTGAGTTTGTCCCCTCGTATTATTTAGTGGCTGTTTGAACTGTATGTCGACCTCCTGTCTATATGTGCAAGCGCACATAGGTCTGTCTGACTTTCTTTGACATGTCATTACTCTTAAGTCTCCTTGGAGAGCTGTGTCAGAGTATTACAACCTATTACATCCCCAGTTGACTCATTCCCCATCGTCAGACAGGAAATAACATGCTGCGCCAACTCAAAGATCTGCTCGTATTCATGGGAGGAATCCCATTCTGTGGTCCAGAATGACACACTGGGGCTAATCTTTCAACACTCCTTGCTATGACAGTTAATATACTCTTCGACAAGTGTGCTGCTTGTCCTTTACCATGACATGGATGATCAGCACAACCAGGGAGCTGAAAATTATGTCCTTACAGAGTGGATGCATCAGTGAGAAAGAGAAGCCAACACACTAAGTAAATTCAGGAGTCCATCACTGCATCTGCTGTTCACTTGATCATAGAGTCTGGTCCAGGCTCAATAGCCTACTTTCTGGGTTGACCAGAGTTATCGCAGACATTAACCTAGGTGGCCTGGTATTCTACCCATGCAGCGACTGTGGGGAAGCATTGCAGAAAACAAATGTGATAGAGTGCCCCACCTGACATCTGGAGGGCGGTCTACAACGTCTTGCCTCCCTTCATGATGAGTCCATCCTCTGGTTGTGGAACGTACTCATCGAGCTCTGTCGTCTGCCTGCAAGAGTTTGAGTCTGGTGCTCAGACCATTTGTCTTCGTTTCTTTAGTGGTTGTTAATGCCTATTCAGGCTTGTTTCTGATTAAAAGTAAATGCAGGAAAGGAATATTCTCATGGGTATTTGTTTCTATTTCTTTTCTCCTTGCTTCCTGTCTGTAGCCAGCGGATGGACTGAAGAGCAAGAACCTGTATTATAGTTGTCATTGAAGCTCTCCTTTGTAAACTTAGCATCATACAGGAACATGAGCTACAGCATAACGGAACCCATACAAGGATAAAAGGAATAGGGCATTTTTGTCAGTGTTACAGTATAAAAAGCATGTCCTTTCTCCTTTCCCCCTCACGAGCTAACTCTGTCTTCTGACATGCAACAGCAGCAACTCATTATGCTAACGTTTTTGGATATTTCAGAACGTGATTATTTTGTCTGAAGAAATTAGGGAGAAAAAATCTTGAGGTCACTTCTTTCTTTTTGCCGTTTTGTAGGAACACTGAAAATTCAGAAGTGAATTTTTATTTTTTGTGAATTTTTTTCACTGTAGAACAGTCAAGAATATACATTTTTGATGCCATTATGAGTAGGACTCAGCCCATTTCTCAGTTCCTGTATTTTATATGTGATCTCTCCCTAATGCACCAAGCTCTATCATACCTGAGAACCAATATCTGGTAACAAAGGACATGTCTACACTATGACTTTTGTTGGTATAACTTACGTCTCTAAGGGGTGTGAAAAAACACCCGAGTGATATAAGTTACACTGACAGAAGTGCCGGTGTGGACAATGCTATTAGGTGGGAGAGCTTCTCCCACCATCATAGCTACTGCCACTCATGAAGGTAGTTTTATTATATTGATAGAAAAGCTCTCTGCCGTCATCTTAGAGTGGCTACACAAGCAATCTTACAGTGGCTCAGCTGCATCAGTACAGCTGTGCCACTGTAAACTGGCTAGTGTACATGTGGCAAATGTTGCCAGATTACTCTTTGCTTTCATCTCCCTCCTCCCTGCAAGTGTAAAGACAAAACCAGGGCCAGCAAGACCTCTTGTGAGCTTGAGGAGTTGGAAGCTCTTGTCTTCTGTCTTTTTATGTATCAGTTCTCTGGATTTGGTCAGGCTCATTAACAGAGAAGACCCAGTTTGCCTCACAGTTAAAATTTCAGCTACATTAGTCATTAAAGAGCACAAGTGCCCTTCTGACCTCCACTAGATCTTGGAGAACTTCTTACTCCAGAGAGGAAGACCTCCAATAGATTTTCTCTAGGGTTATACATCCGTTACAAATAATTTTTACCAAGCACAACCCACATTCAGCTAGATGTGGTATCCCACTGTCTGGATCTTGTCTCTTTCAGGAACACTTGTGGCTGACACATCTCTCATGACAAAAGATATGTATTGCAGTTGCGCTTTTTTGGACTTGTGGATTTACGCTGTCTCCTATATTGCTGCTAGCTAGAGAGGTATGGAGAGCCAAGAAACTAGACTGAAACCATCTTGATTGCGTTATGCCTGGCTTCACAAATCACCATCTCATTTGTTGGTTGTATTTATCAGCCACCCATGGTAAATCCCCATCAAACGGGAACTTAGCTATTCAGATCTGAGTAGACCAGGATTAACTTCAATTAGAATAATTTGCTAATGTTTGTTTGCATAGTGCTTTTGAACCTGAAGCATGCTATGAAAGTGTCTGAATAGTAGTAATATTTATTAGCTACATGGTGCCAGAATCAAGCTGGAGTCTGTTTCATAGAAAACCATGGTTCAATGGTGTAATTATTGTAACAAAGACCACTGAAGTTTTTTCCAGGAGATGTACTTATTTAAGACCACCTTCTTGCATAATAAACCTAATAGTCTCAGGGCACAGGTTTTGGTAGTGGATGCTTCAGCTGTCACAATTCCAGGATTTTCTAGGTTCATATCCTTCCATATCACCTTCCTAGAAGCAGTGACAAAGCTATAATACAGAAGTCAGTTGAAAATATTGACCACTTCTGAGACCATTTGGCTTTTAGGGGATGTATTGTTGCATTGTTACATTATCCAATTAATCTTTTTAATCTTCAAAATATCTGCAAAAGAATTTTTTATGATTTAGGAGTCTGGATGCATTAGGGGAAGCTTTATTCCATTTTTCCACATGGACGTCATCTTGAAATCTTGTCTCTATAGGTAGCCATAAATTTCCCATTCCATTTGGACCAAATCATTTCATTTTTCCCCCTAATCCTTTCTTTCCCAAGGAGTGTACATTTTTTATTCTCAGGGTATGAGGAAGGCCATCAAATACTATATCCACTGGCTAGAATAATTCAAAAATAAGATGTATTCTGTTCTGTTTGAAGGTCACAAGTAATACAGCCTTCCAGGCACTATCTCCTGGTGAATTTTTGCTGCCGAAAAGGTAACATACATTATCTTTTACATGTCTCCCCTGGAAGCGATGGATGTTCATTCCATCTGAGCTGTAATAGTCTCAGACAGAGAGAAATGGACTGTCGTGAAAGTTCTTGAGCTACAAGACAAACCACTAGAAAGTAGGTTATGGACTACATGCATGTGAGAGATGTTGTGTATGCTGTGCATTGCATCTTTAAATGCAAGGAGCCCCTCTGCAACTTGGCTACAGGTAGGAAGGTGTTGCTGTGTCACCATTCCAGGTGGAGCTGAGAGATCTTGCCAGGAGCGACATACACCCTCTGCTTCCTTTTGTGCAGAGATAGCATATTTGTTCTCTTTTGTTATTTTCCTTAAACTAGAATAAGTCATTTTGCATAGGGAACATAGCGTAGGTGTTGCCCTATCAACTTCTTCCATCCTTGCTTGTTGGGTCAGACGAACTGCAGTATATACGTTGGATAATTTGTGTTGTGCTGGGTGAAGGGGTGAGTAGTACAGGAAATGAGAACTTATCTATAATTCAAGAATATGTAGTGAGCTCAGGAAAGCTTCTGGGTTTCATTTGATCTCATGCAACATCATCTGTTGTACTGATTGACCCTGACACATCAGTCAGAAGAAATACAATCTTGTGATTAAGGCACTGGACTAAGGCTTAAGAGATCTGGGTTTGGTTGTTGGCTCTGCCACACATTTCCTGAGTGATCCTGGAAAGTCACCCAGTCTTTATGTGCATTTGAACTGTGCAGTCAGGTACCATCCGAATACAAATAACAATAAGAGCATGTTAAAATGACACAAAGAGAGACACCTGAATGTTGCTTGCATTGTTCACCTCTGTAGCACTACAGGCAAAATTAAAAACATATGCCATCATCTACTCTGTAGTGGCTAATTTTTATATGAATATTCAGAGTAGCTGACGAGACTGTCTTTGATTTAGTCACTAGTTCTAGTATTGGAGGATTTTCCTCCTCTTTTTATAATAAAATGAAAAAAAAATTAGTATGTAAAAGAAACAAGCTAGATACATAGCCCTATATAGTTTAATACTTTGGTATCAAATTTCAGATTTTCAATCTTTTTATATTTACTTATTGTCTGTTAGTGGCATTGAAAACAACAGAGGATGAAAATAACATGACAATGGAGTTCAAATTCTGTGCTCTGTGCCAAGCTCCTTCTAAAAACAGGTGCAGGATTTTTCTCTGAGACTTAAAGGAGAAGGAGCACTCCTGTCACTATCTCCCACTTAATCTATAGCTGCTATCCCAGCTTCAGAGCTGAACTAGCACTCATGAGTTACATGCAATGTGAAGGGTGGACAAGAGACTCTTGTCTGCCAGCCTCCCTGTTTTGTACCCAAGCACTATATTTGCACACTCCACTACTGGATTGCTTTTGCAGGCGCCAGCCATTCTGTGTGCCCCTGTGCCATAAAATGCATGCGTTCTATGTCCAGCGTGCTACATGCTCACTAAGGAAGTGGGGGAAGGAGAAGGATTCCCCACTAGGATTTTCCACAGATGTAAGCAAGAAAAAAAGGGAATATTTGGTAGCTTGTTGGTATATTTTCTGTTTTGGTCAGCTTTACTGTACACAGAAGAGGCAGTCTTGAGAAACTTACCAATTACTCTCTTTCTTCCTTGAGTTTCAGAGAACATATTTCAATGTTTTGACTAGCTGCTCTGGAATCTTCAAATGAGAGAACACTTATACTATTAAATATAGCAGTAGATGGGTATTTTAAACATTGCCCTAGCATCATGAGAGAGCCAATATATTTGCAGAATGTTTCCTTATTGGCAGAAGAACTCAGCAGTTTCTGTTGCTGTTTCTCTCCAAAAGCAGCGTCAGCAACTTCAGCAAGGTTGCCCTAAAGCTCAGATTCACATCTGGGTACAAAACCTGCTCATCAAAGCACAGTCCCTTTGGTGGATTAGAACAAATATAAATGTGTGAAATATAATCCTGTAGGTGTCAGTTCTCTGGTATATTTGAGAAAGATGCTTGTGGAAATTAAAATATAAAAGATCTGGGAGGACAGGGGAGGCTTCCTTGCAGTGACCACAGTAAGTTTTCTAAAGATGAAGAAAACCAGGAGACGTGCTTGACTGATAATTAAAAACGTGTTTGTGCCAACATGTGGAGGTTTCACTTGCATAAAAAGTATCCATATATGGTGCAAAAGTCATCAAGACTTTGGAGTATTTTGCTGAATAAGAGTCCAAGGCGCACAAACTGATGCAGCCTTGCTTTTAACCCGTTCGCGTGCCATATGAAAAAAAACGTTTCCAAGGTATGATGCTTTTTTCTGTTGTCTGGTTTTTGGGTTTTTTTTTTCGGTTTCGGGAGTTGAGGCATAATACAGAACTTCAGGGCTGCCATTTTGAACTGGTAGCTCCTGTGATTACAGAAGCTAACATCAGTATTCAACGATGAACTCATATCTCTGTGTATTTTCTTATCTGTACCTTCTGAGAGAGAGATGGCAAGTCAGCAGAGCCAGGAAATGTATGCGTTGCTTGATGTCAGTAGCCCTTAGAGTCTCATGGGAAACTAAAATAGCATATAGCTACCAGTGATTCTCATGAGGACTCTATTGGAAACTTTTTCTACTAATTGTTCTGGAGCACAAGACAGATTAACACATACTGTTTCATATAATCTTTCGCTGCCACTTGGAGAGAATCCTCACCCGATTATGCTAAAACCAGTGATCTAGCAGGGCCTGCCTTGTGCAGGTTGACTCCTTGTAAGCTCCTACAGTCTCATGAGTGAAAGGTTCATGCCATTATTGCTAATGGAAAGATACATCAGTAAATTCAGGTTGGGCTACGAACAGTTAATTTCCTTTTTTAAACTGCTCAGGAAGGGCTTTTTATATTACTAACACAGTTGTTGTTGCCCTGAGAAGCTTTGGTATCAGAACATAGTAGTTTAATAAGTGTGCTTAGCAGAATAAATTCACTCCTTTCATTTATATTCTTCAGCTAAAGGAACAATAGTATCCCAAATACATTAGAATAAAGCTGAACCTACAGAACAATGCTTGAGCTGTCTGCCAGATAAGCAATCTTCCTCTTTTCCTTAAACAACAAAGGGCTCATGTTACTCGGTCTCTACAGCTCCTCTCTATTTATTCTTGATCTCTCTCGTCTATCTAGATTTTTTCTGTGCACACAGCCCATGCCTCTTTTACAAAAAATTTACTCATTTACTTTGCCACATGTTTCTATTGTTAGTCCTGTTGTAGAAGTGACCAGATGCCCCAGCTGAGACTTCCTCCCCCAAAAAACTTACCGTGTAATCAGAGAAAGGGTGAAAGAGGAAATAAAGCAGTGAAGTGATTTGCTAAAACTCTGATTGGAAGTCAGTGGAAGGGCAGGAAATAGAAACCAGGTCTCCTGAGTCCTAATCCAGTGCTTTATTCACCAGACCATGCTGCCTCCCCATGTCTTTTCCACGTCTTCTCTTTCCCTTCCCAACCTACTTTTCATGCCAACTACCTCTTCTCACCCTCTTTCCTCCTATCCCCTCCCCTTAAATTGAATGGCAGGCAAACGTATTCTGTGTGATTGTCAGCTTGTTGTTTGGCTCTTACAAGGAGATTCTGTTGAGCTGCAAAATCAATTATTTGCTCATTCTGATCGCTGTCAGTGATCGATGGCTGAGTGGGTGACCATACTTGTTTAGAAACCACCAGTTGACTATCAAGTCATTGATCTGTCTAGTTACTAGTTCAAGCATCCTAGGCACTGGCAGACATACTAAGGGAGTCTAATGTGTGACTGGCTAGAGAATTGAGATATGGTCCAGATTTTTTTTTTCTTTTTTTTCTCTTTTCTTTTTTCTTTTTCTTTTTCTGTTGAACCCTAGAGGGTTTTTCCACCAGTGATTGACTCTCTGATGAACAGTCTGTGCTAGTTGCACTGAACATCTCAGTTACTTTTTTAATCTTTAAATCAAATTTTTTCTTTAATCTTTTCCCATCAAGAACTGGAATTTTCCTAGTGGGATTTCACCTTCTCACAATGGATGTGATAAAACCATCAGCAATGAGTATAAGACGACTCCCCAAGGAGATAGTTACATTTGCACTCCGATTAATATTTTTTTAATTGGAATGAGAGAGAAGTACATTACAAATATCAAAGCAGTAGCAATGGCAGCCCTAAAAGAGAGATTATTAGCAAAGTTATTTAAGACTGGATCTGAACATGATT
Organism: Gopherus flavomarginatus; assembly: GCF_025201925.1. Taxonomy (NCBI): domain Eukaryota; kingdom Metazoa; phylum Chordata; order Testudines; family Testudinidae; genus Gopherus; species Gopherus flavomarginatus. The sequence goes on along the minus strand of NC_066628.1, from coordinate 40,692,322 downwards.
CTATTAGTGGGAAAATCCCCCAGCACGTGGCATATCAGGCAGTAGTGTACAGAGAAAATGTATAATAGATGGCTCTTCCATATAGCTGTTTTGACAAGCTCCTCTGAATAAAAAGCAAGTAAATTTGAATCAATCACCCTAAATTGTTGGAATTCACTGAAGTAATCTTTCAACATGAAGGTTAGCATTTGTGTTAAATCTAATCATATTGAGGCACAGGCAATCTAATTACATGCAATTGTGTAACTGCTTTTTTTCTTCTTCCATGATTAGCACAATTTATAAAGGGAAATTAGTCTTTTTCAATCAAAGTAATGGAAGAAATGCTTCTGTCTGTGATCTGCATTGGTAGTCTCAATGTGTAGGTGAAAACAAACTCTTTTCCAAGGCCAAAGATCACTAATTGTGATTATTAAATATTTTCCCAGGTAATACTCTTAACTGAAAAATACTTAATTATAGCTACCATTTCTGTATGATTAAAAGTTAAAGTCAAGAGGACGTTCCAGTGCGTGTGTATTCCATACACAGCAGAGAATGAGCGTATTTTTTTGTGTACAATTCCAGGCTGTTGATGGAAAAATGTTTCTCCTTTCTGTTTTCTCCATTCTTCTCCCCCTATTTTTCTCTTTCTATTTTCCGCTCCCATTTCTAAGTTAGAGAAACATAGTCATAGACCTGTATCTGGCACTAAGATTTCCTTGTGGTAAAGAATCGGAGAGAGCAGCTTAGAGCAGAGGAAACAGAGTCTGGAAATGTATAAATTCTGAATTTGGATCCTGGTTCTGTTCCTGACTTTAATACAGATTTGTTGTGTGATGTTGGACCAAAACAATGTTTACATTCATTCCTTATCTATCTCCCATAGGTATCTATAAATTTGTTTGTAAATCTCCTAAAAATCCTTTGATAAATGGTACCATAGATTAGTGAAGTTTTATTATATTATTATAATAAATATGATGCTAGGAATAAATGGCATTTTGAATCAAACCTAGGCTGCCTCTTGTTTTCTTTATGTGCCAAGTAACTGTTCCATGCAGGGATTCACGTTCCTTTGCCAGTCGCCTAGCAGCACTCTCCAGCAAGGTTTTATCTCTGCAAGGTATTTGTGTCTCTTTCACAAACTGCCCTGCTGCCATCTCTTAAATGCAATGCTAATTTTGTTCCTCATTTTTTTTTAAAAAGTTGATTAAAATTGTTCCTCCTCCTATTCTGCCCATCTCGCCCAGCTCATCTAAAAAAAAATTAACTATTTTTTTGCATAAATTTGAACTTAAATATTTTTACCAGGCTGATTGAAAGCAAAATCCAAACAGTTAGGACTATGAAAACAGCAATATACAATATGGTGCAGCTGTAGTGGTACAGATATTCCCCCTTTGGGTTTGTTGCAAGATACAGAGGTGAAAAAGGGCCGGTAGCTTTAATCACCTGTGAGTAGTGATAGTTCACGTTGTTGTTATATTTTCTGGGCTGTGTTTCATTTTATCAATTCTTGGACTGTTACAAAGGAATCAGACTAGCTTCTCTTAGTTCTCTGATTTCCTAGTTACTGTGAGTACTGTCTAGTCTTGCCATACACTGGAGATTTCTATAACCAGTTACTTCCGTGAATGCCATTCTACAGTCTGTAGTTTCTTTGGTGCCCTGATTTAAGGCTGTCTTGACTTTACACTTAGATTTTATGTAAAAGCAGAGCAGGTCATGTGCTTATCCAAACACATTAGCATGGTAATTTTCTTCAAGTTGAGTAGGTGGAAATAATTAATGGACTGCTTTATTGATCTACATAGCTGCTTCTCTCTCTGGTTTCAATTCCCGGCTTCAATAATCTAGTCTGAGATTTTATCTAAGGGACCAATAATTACATGGGGCAAGAATAATTGCTACATAAATACAATCTGATTGTGTTTTATACCATTGCTAGGGCCAATTTTAGAGATTAAATATACTAACAAGGATCTGTTGCATGAATAAATCAACTGGTTTTTATTTCAACTCATGTACTCCAAAAAGAGTTACTTATATTGGGGGGAAAAATGTGTTCTTGAAAGTTAGGTAACAAATTTCCATTAAGAATCATAGAATATTGGGGTTGGAAGAGACCTCAGGAGGTCATATCGTCCAATCCCCTGCTCAAAGCAGGACCAACACCAACTAAATCATCCCAGCCAGGGCTTTGTCAGGCTTGGCCTTAAAAACCTCTAAGGATGGAAATGCCACCGCCTCCTTAGGTAACCCATTCCAGTACTTCACCACCCGCCTAGTGAAATAGTGTTTCCTAATATCCAACCTAGATCTCCCCCCGCTGCAACTTGAGACCACTGCTTCTTATTCTATCATCTGCCACCACTGAGAACAGCCTAGCTCCATCCTCTTTGGAACCCTCCTTCAGGTAGTTGAAGGCTGCTATCAAATCCTCCCTTACTCTTCTCTTCTGCAGACTAAATAACCCCAGTTCCCTCAGCCTCTCCTCGTAAGTCATGTGCCCCAGCCCCCTAATCATTTTCATTACCCTCTGTTGGACTCTCTCCATTTTGTCCACATCCCTTCTGTAGTGCGGGGACCAAAACTGGACACAATACTCCAGGGGTGGCCTCACCAGTGCCGAAGAGAGGGGAATAATCACTTCCCTCGATCTGCTGGCAATGCTCCTACTAACACAGCTGAATATGCCGTTGGCCTTCTTGGCAACAAGGGCACATGCTGACTCATATCTAGTTTCTTGTCCACTGTAATCCTCAGGTCCTTTTCTGCCGAACTGCTGCTCAACCAGGCGGTCCCCAGCCTGTAGCAGTACATGGGATTCTTCCTTTCAAAGTGCAGGACTCTGCACTTGTCCATGTTGAACCTCATCAGATTTCTTTTGGCCCAATTCTCCAATTTGTCTAGGTCACTTTGGACCTTATCCCTATCCTCTGCGTATCTACCTCTTCTCCCAGTTTGGTGTCATCTGTGAACTTGCTGAGGGTGCAATTAATCCCATCATCCAGATCATTAATAAAGATCTTGAACAAAACTGGCCCCAGGGCTGACCCCTGGGGCACTCCGCTTGATACCGGCTGCCAACTAGACATTGAGCCGTTGATCACTACCCGTTGAACCTGACAATCTAGCCAGCTTTCTATCCACCTTATAGTCCATTCATCCAATCCATACTACTTTAACTTGCTGGCAAGGATTCTGTGGGAGACCATATGAAAAGCTTTGCTAAAGTCAAGATATATAGGTCAAGACAGATCGATAACTTCAGTGCATGTCAGTTTTGCTTTCACAAACTGTTTTATTGTTTCTGTCAGTCCTATTCTACAGTGATCCTTATTGAAAAGTCATCAGTTATCAGCAGTTACCCGATAGTAGAAAATAAGATACTGCAGTCATTTCCTATTCTTTGTATAGTTCTAGAGCCTTCAATCCCGCATGTCTTTTCTACAGGAAGTAAATGTTATTAAAGGGAATTTCATCTGTAGGGGAAGCATGGGAGGAATGGAATGTTCTTTCTTTGTAGAGCTGAATAACTGCAGTATATCAGTTATCACTGTGTAGTAACTATTGGCAGATATTGACTTTTAATCCCAAAACTTTTGATACACTAAAAAATATTAACTCAGGAAAATACATTACTAGATATTGTTCTCCAGCAAGTGCCAAATTTTTGCAATCTGATACATGCATGTAACGCCTACAGATTTCATTGCTGGGGTCAGAATTTGGCCAATTGTAAATAAGATGCCTAAACCCCCATGTCAGTTAGTGAAGTTTATACGCTTGTGCTCAACATTTCCCTTGAAAAAGTCAATCTCCTCCTTCTTCTTTCAACCTTTGCCTTATCTTCTCTTTCTAATTTCTGTTCCTTCTCTTTTGTGTCTCTGCTCCAAGCTTCCACATAGTTTACGCTCTCTCCTTGGCACACTGCTATTACCTGTCACACTGACAGCTGCAAAACCACCTCATCAAGCTCCTATACTGAAATCATTCTGTATGTTGCAGTCTCTGGAATGTAATTAATTGTAGCCATCGTGGAACATATCTAGGGTGACCAGATGTCCCGATTTTATAGGGACAGTCCCGATATTTGGGGCTTTTTTTTTTTATATGAGCTCCTATTACCTCCCCACCCCCGTCCCGATTTTTCACACTTGCTATCTGGTCTCCCTGAACATATCTCCCTCCCCTCCCTTGAGTTGGGTCTCTTTTCTCCCTTCTCTTGCTGCAGTTTTGGTTTGTAGAATTAGGGAGAAGGGAAGGGAGGGCTGGAGAAGTTGATACTAGCATTCAGACCAGGCAGTAATTGCAATATGGAGAAGTCAAACTTGGAGCACATGGCCTGATTCCAGAACTAGGCTAGATAGTTGCTGCTGGGAGTTCCCAACTGCCAGTATAAACAATAATAAAACATAGGTGCTTGCTGCATTGGCAGCAGGGTGGGAAACACACCAAGACCTGTAGTCCAAGTTCATCCCCTTTTCTGGGGGGGTTGCCTTTATGTAACATTGCCCAGAGGTTGGACGGTACTTATAAACACAAACCTTAGGCTGAGCTGGCTGTCCCAAGGGTTTCTCCAAACAGGGCTTTCTTGTCCAGCCAATGTCAAAGTTACTCTTGGCTGTTTATACTCCTGAGCTGTAGCTATTGAGATCCCTTTGATTTGCTTACCAGAGTGAGTCAGCAATAATAGTTCTGAGTCTCTATAGTTCTAGGAACCTATAGCCTGACACCTGGTCACAGATGAGGAGAAATAAAACTTAGGCTATTGATCCAAGGGGTTTCCCTAATTAAGAAAGCATCTCATCAAAGGTTTGATAAAATATCCTGAGAGATCATTAGAGGTAATGAACAAAATCCTACAGTCTCTCACAATGCTCTTGGTCCTTTCAGTGCATGAGTAAGAACTGCAGAATGTAGCCCAAAAATATGCAGTTGTGAATTTGACAACAGAAGGAAACCTGAGCATGCCAAAAAGACAGATGAAGCCTTGGTAATGCACTAGTTACATTTCCACTTTTGTACCTGGTGAGGTTGAGAGAAGAGTCTGCTGTACTATTTTCCAAAAACCTCAGTCTTTCTACAGCAGCAAACTAGCAGAGACAAGAGAAGACACAACACATCTCTATGTTGAGGAATTCAATATTAGTGCTTAGTGTTCAGTTTAGATGTTGCTTTGTTGTGCACATGGCAACACTGATCTGTTCATAGTGAAGATGATGGAAGGTTCATTTATCTCACATCCTCAAGGCAGGCTGGAAGGCAGTACCTCCCACTGAAATTCAGCTGTCTCTGGAGCGACATTAAGAAAAAGTTTTAGACAGGAAGAGGAAGGATGATCCAGTGGTTATGGTATTAGCCTGGGACTCAGAAGACCAGAGCTCATTTCCCTGCTGTGCCACAGATGTCCTGTGTGACCTTGGGCAAGTCATTTAGTTCTTCTGTGCCTTGGTTCCCCACCTGTAAAATGGGGATAATAGCACTTCCTTAACTTGCAGGAAGAATGTTACCATCTAATTAGTCATTCAAGACTACATACATGTGCACTGGCGCTGAGCGTGTTAGGTATTGATCCTCTGTATTCACACTGAAGAATGCAGTGCCTCAACAGAAGCCTATCTATCAAAACAAGAACGAGTATTTTTCAGGATAACTAGTATCCTTAAACTCTCTTTAGGCTTAGAAATTGAGAGCTTGAGCCATATGGTCCCTCCCATGAGCAGAGGGGAGCCAAAAGCCATGGATCCATGTTAGAGGAGAATGGGAGAGTGACTGGTCCCACTTATGTGGTAAACCTTCACAAAATGAAAACTGGAAATTTTGCACTGCTCCAATTGGAGAATGAGCTCCTGTAATCTTGCTGTCAACCCCAAAATTCATTTTCTTTTTAACACTCTGACACAGGGAGATGGAAGTATCTGATCAATGAGTTACATGGGATTTCCGTACCGAGATGAATGACAACAGAGACTCTGTCCTACTGAGGGCACTTTAGGTTGCTGTCACAGTACTGAACAGTTTTTCTGTGTCTTTCCACCTTATAGAATGTTCCATCCATATCCATCTATCCAATGAGTTGTCTTCTCTGCAGAGTAAACCTGGCGTTCTTATTCGATCATTGTCCTAACTTGAGTCCTGTCCACATACAAAAACACTTAATGTGAGCATGGGGCTGCTTTTACCTCAGAGTGGCTGGCTTGTCGGGGAGTACATAAGCTGGAGTTTGAGGCAGCCTAACTAGTCAGCTACTGAATCACTCTGCTGCTCATCCAGTCACTCTGTAGCTCATGTTCTTTCACAGTGTGACTTCTCTCACTAAAACTAAGCTGATGCAAGAGGAGTCAACTGGAGTTAACTTTGCAGGGAGGACATAGCTATAGGTATTTACATGGCCCTCTTCACCATAGTGCTTCACAATTGTCATGTACTTACTTCACCAACACCCTTGTGAAATAGGGCAGTGCTGTTATTCCCGCTTTTTTACAGATAGGAAACAGAGGCACAGAGTGACTAAGTGACTTGCCTAGCATCACGCCGGAAGCTTGCCGTGGAAAAGGGACTCGAAGCCAGGTCTTCAAGTCCTACGCTAGCACCTTAACAAATGGACTATCCTTCCTCTCACAGCATCATGTTCCTTTGTTCTCACTATAAACTTCCCTCTCCCTGTGCTATTTACCTCACTAGCTGTCTCACTGAAACCTGTAAAGCACTGTGAAAAGCAGTCTTCGTGAAAGATGCCATTTTACCTCACATAAAACGGTGTTGAACTGTGAGCTTGGCAGCAACTTTGGGAGATCTTGGGGTACACCTCTACCCCAATATAAAACGACCCGATATAACATGAATTTGGATATAACATGGTAAAGTAGCGTTCGGGGGTGGGGCTGTGCACTCCGGTGGATCAAAGCAAGTTCGATATAACACGATTTCACCTATAATACAATAAGATTTTTTTTGGCTCCCGAGGACAACGTTATATTGGGGCAGAGGTGTATTTTGTAGATATTATGTAATTATGCTGTACTGGGATTGAGACATCATTTGCACAGCATGCATTTATTAGGAGATCCAATGCCTTGCTGCTTCCTTGCTGGCTAATGTACCCCTCTTTTTTGCTATCGTGTACAAGGTTCATCACTTCTGAAATGTTATTGAGAGAGAGAGAGCATTTGTGGGAGTTGTAAAAGAGGTCAGTCGCAGAGCAAGAGTGAAAGGGTTAATAAAATTGTAAACTGAAGTGGGACTGGAAACAGGAAAGGCTGTGAATCTGTGAGCAGTGAGATGTAACATTAAGGGAGGGAACATTAGGGTTCTTTTTAGATTTTAAACATATTAATAATGTCTACTAAGAGGTATTAATCATGGCTGAGAATTGAGAATGGGGCCGTAAATCAGCAGAAGGGAGGGGAAGAGAGTTGGGATTTTAATTTTAAATAAAGACTTGTATGTTTTATGGCTCAGAAGTGAAGATTACATAGTTGGTGCAGAATCTCCGCAGAGCAGCATCTCACCAACTGCAGGCATATTTCAAAGTAACTGCAAATATCTTTAAGCTCTCCATAGTTTGTGAAGTTGAGAGTTTTGCGTTTGGAAGGTGATAGGGTGATGCTTTCTTATCAGGTATAGTGCGTTCTTCCAGGCTTTCACAGCAAGTGCAGACTATGAACACATATATTTAGAGCCTGAATATAACAGACAAATGTAGTCCACAGTTGGAATTGGGATAGGGTGCACTGTCCCATTGTGAGCTCTGGGGGGAGCTGTCCTTGGAACAGGGTATGCAAGGGGAACATGCCAGAGAATCCATTCCCCTCTGTGTCAGGTCACTCTTGGAGATTGAAATGGATATTGTGTGGCACAAATCCATGGTTATGCTTCAAATACTTTCTTGGATTCACCGGGCCAAATTCTGGCTGTAGACTGCCCATAGGTATGCTCTAAAAATAGTAGCTGGGTGGAGAGGCACAGGGTGGAAGTGTTGTGCCCTTATTCTGGCTTCTGCAAATTTCATGGAGAAACTTTCTGTAAATTCTCCACAGCTGCAGAGGAGCATTCTGGAACTGGGTTTAGGGGTCTGAAATCATCTGTGACCTGGACATTTGAGACCCCACTTCAGCAAAGTACTTAACCATTTTCTTAGTCTTATTGAAATCAGCCAGGTTTAAACATGTGCTTAAAGCTAAGCAAATACTTTAATATTTTGCGTAATCAGGGCCCAAACATGTATACCTCTGAACCCACATAGCCTTTTCCACAGAGGAATTCCCTGAAGGGAGGAAAAGGGGCAGCCAGAACGTAGGCACAGTGTTGTATGTGTGTTATCAATATGTAGCTGTTTTGTGGCCATACCTAAAGTGGGCCAGAAACTTAGACCAGTATATTTAGCTCACTATTTGGTATGGCTACAAAAAGGGCAGGAGTACCTGACTCTGTTCCCTCCCTGCCGTTTGGTGAGGGGAGAAGCATTGCTTAGCCAGTTTTTCTTCATGTATCACTAGCAGAGTAGCAATCCATCCTTTATTTAGTATTCTGGACACTGATATTTCACTGTTATTATGTTTACATTTGGAAAAATGCATCAGAATTCTTAATTCTACTGTGGGATGCTGATAAGAGTGTTTCATTACACCTCAGTGTAATATGCTATCCACAAATTGATCAAAATAGCAGCAGCAATGTGACACAGGCCATGAATAAGTGTCTCAGGCATCTTTGCATATACCTAATAAAGATGATTCCCCACTTTCATCCAGTATTCAGATAAGGCTGTCAAAATCATCAGCAGTTGTCTTTGATGTGCCAATGTTAAACGTTTAACTTCTCCATTTTATTCCCCTGATTCTGAGAAATGGATATACTTTGAGCTGGCCAGTGTCCTGCATTGGAAAAGCAAATAACATATTATGCATACCTGGCATGTTTCTGTGGCAAACTGGATCCTTAGCAAAGGGAATTTACTGGGATTTATAGCTGATGGCAGGGATGACATGACTGGGATACCGAAACTTTTGGCAGAATGACCAGTGTCTGGAAAACCTTGTTTAAATAAGATTGCAGTGTCTGTGTAGACTGCATGCAAATTAGCTTGAAAGAGTAGCTTTTGCAAAGTAGGGTGTTGTGTGCTCCAAGGTGTTGAGCATGATAGATTTAAAATATTTTCATATAAAGATGGTCATGTAAATTGGTTTACTTGAGCTATGCAATTTTTTCTCCATTACATACTGTTGATAAACTACGAAATTAGTTCATTAGTGAAACGCGATAACTTGATTTGTGTGCAAAACCTACTTGTCTGTTTGGCTTATGTTTTTTCATATTGTATATAGCCTGATAAATCCTGTCAATTATTCTAATTTTTTTTAACTACACTAGTAATCTGTGATCGATTGATTAAAGTTTTGTTGGTACTATAAGAAACTGATGACCACCTTGGACATTGCTGTCATGGTGCTTAATGTAGTGTGGATTGACTGCTTCTCCAGCACCTTCTTACTGCTGTATGGTCTTCTCCGTCCACGAACCTGATTCTCCTACATCAAACCTGTAAATAGTTTATGTGAGCCTAAACTGCAAAGGACAGACAACCATCCCATGCATCGTCAGTACCAACATATGCTTCTGAGACGACATAGGAAGATATACAAGAAGACTCCTCATGAGCCCACAAATATGCCACTTCAGAGGACATTACCATCCTCCCAGATCTGGACTCTCCCATCCTATCAGAACCGATTCTTACAAAGGTGTTCATGACTCCATGAAAGAAGCCAGGCTCCTATTCTCTCTACTAATCAGGTTATTTTCTCATCGATGATTCTGACAGTTCTGAGGGCACTAACTTTGGAGAGGGAGTCCACATTTTCTTCTTAGGGTGATTCTGATATGGGAGGACGGTTGTCATCTCCTCCAAGAGCCATCAGCACTGATAGATGTTCTAGAATCTTCTGGGGCCTGACATAACCATGTAAGATGGGGTATTCCTTTCCCTGGGACTCATGGTACCGTATACCTTGGGGGTTCACCTAAACCCCTACTGGACCCATCTCACTGTTTGTAGTGGGCACTGTGGAACATTATCCTGAATCTGCATGGTCTCACTGAGACGCTCACCATCCCTTTCCATTGAGGGACCAGCCTGAACTGTTTATGGAGCCCATAGGGGAAGAAGAAAAAGAGGCAGATCTAGCGGATCCATCAAGCATATAGCCTTCCATTCCTGACGGAAAAAGTTGCTACAGCATTACATTTGCTGCTGGACAATCACAAACAGTTTCAGGGGTTAAGAAGGATTGTTGAAGCCCCCCAGATTCCCCTGGAAGAAATCCAGGAATTATTTTTAAAAAAACCTCCTGGATGTTTTGCAGAATAAAGGGCCTACTAGAGTAGCACTCTGAGTCAACAAAGCTATCCTACAGCAAGCCAATGTGGTGTGGCATGCCTCAGTATCAAGTTCACCCACTCCCGGGGGGAAGAAGTACTTTGTTCTCACAAAGGAGCAGTCTGTCTTCACACAACTGTTCCCAACTCCCTGCTTGTTCAGGCTGCTACAGAAAGGAGTAGACAACATACAAGATCTGTCCCTTCAGATGAGGAGGCCAAATGCTTGGACTATGTGGAGAGAGAAGTATTTACATAAACCTGCTATTCAGAATTGTAGGCTGGTACATCAGGTGCTACTTGCTGATGAGGTCATACTTTGCTACTCTGTTTTTTTAATTTAGGGACAAACTCCCTCAGAAGGACAGAGTACTGTTCTAAACCCTTATAGATGAAGATCGTCTGATAGCTAGATCATCTCTTCAAGTTGCAGTAGACACAGATAATACAGCCTCTAGATCAGTGGTTTTCAGCCTGTGGTCTACAGAGCCCTGGGGATCCACAGACTAAGATTTGCAAAGGGGTCTGCACCTCCTTTTGAAATTTTTTAGCAGTCCACAAATGAAAAAAGGTTGAAAACCACTACTGTAGATCAATGGCCACTACTGTCATTATGCACAGGGAGTCCCAGCTCCATTCCTAGTGTTTATCTTGTGAAGTACAGTCCAGTGTGGAGGATCTGCCCTTTGAGAAGGACAACTTGTTCAGTTAAAAGACTGTCATTGTACTCATTAAAGCACTCCAGGGCAACCCTCCATTCCCTGGGAATATACATGAAGACGCTGCAATGGTAAATGAAATAGACAGAGGAAGCTATATACATACACCTGTGTGGCTCTTTGGAGTGAACTGTCTTGGCAGTAAAAATAAATAAATAAATAAAATCAAAGATTGCAGGACAGATTTAATGTCATGGTGACGCACACAATCTTTGTTGAGCACCATCCTAATGTAAAGACTATCTTCTTGGAAATCATAGTGTGCTGCTGTGACAGGCAGCATTCAAGATGCAATGTTGCCCTGTCAAAATCAGAAAGAACCTAATAAAACAAGTGCTTACGGCAGCCATTTTCAGAGAGCCTCCATGCTCTTTTTTTTTCTGGATGTTCCTAGTTTCATCAATAATTCTTGAAATAATTGGCCATTGTGAAAGTCACCATTTCTGTACTTTACTCGGTATTCTTTACTGCATTATCCATCATCATCTATAAAATGTCTTTTTATAAATCGTGCAAAAAATTGTACAGTATTCACTGTATTCTTTAATCCCTTTAGCAAATGCATTTCTCCCATCAGAAATCTCAGTAACTCTGGGAAGCCATTCAAATAGCTACAACCTCCTAATGAATATTCCACCTCTTTGAAGTTATAGGTCTGAAGTCCCACCATTAGTACTAATGCATTTTGCATTAGCACTTGGTAATGCAAAAAAATTTTTTTAGTTGCCATAGTTTTAGAATATATCAAGGAGAATTTGGCTAAACTTGAACACCTATAACCCACATGAAAAAAAAACTGTTTTCTCCCAGGCTCCCGGACAACATTAAATAGAATAGTGAGGTCTTGTGGTACTAAAACGTCACTTTTTAGAAAATATGCTACAATGCATTTAGTAGCAAATCAGGAAGTACATCATCTAATTTAAAACTAAGCTACAATTGACAAAATACATACGCAAAAGTACATTTTGTTCCCGCTTTGCTATTTTGTAAAATGCACTCTTTTGCAGCAGCCCTCTCAATCATTAGTGTAATTTGGAGAAGTTCTTCTGTGGCATATAAACCTCAGGTAGATGGGCAGACACAGAAAGGGCAGAGAGATATTGCGCTTCCAAGAGGGAGATGATGCACTTTTTCTTCTCATTTTCAGGGAGCATTGGTGGACCCAACCCCAGCCCAAGCATGTTTATAAACTTATTTGGGGAGATTTTTCAAACCAGTTAGAAACAGGACCTCCCTGCCTCTGGGCTGAGCTTCTCTGAGGAAGAAAATTACAAATAATAGGCCACCTTATTTCCTTGAATGGGTTTCATGGAATTGGAAACTCATTTAGTGTTTGTTCACAGTCTTCTCCTGATTCCCACGTCAAGAGTGGTGGGGAGCAGAGTTGTCCTCTTCACAGAAATGGCAAGAGGGTCAACTCTCTCTAAACCAAACATCCCAACACTGACTGAAGGCAGAACATCTATGAGCCAGCCTAAGGCCTCAGTGTGGCTTCCTTAGCTCCTCTCTTAATCATGGCAGCAAAGCTTCCATAGTACCCATTCTGTGTCGTGACCTTCTGTCAGCCATTGTACCAGACACTATTCCAACCAGGTGATAGTGGATAGTTTGGATGAGAGTCTCCCGGAATTGGGCTTGATCTCCCGCCACTGAAGCCAATCCAGGAGATTTTAGGCTGATTTAGGAGATTTAGCTGAAAGTCCGGCAGCACAGCAGGGCTAAGGCGGGCTACCTACCTGACCTGGCTCCGTGCCACTCCCGGAAGTGGTGACATGTTCGGCAGTGGTTCCTAGGAGGCGAGGCCAGGGGGTCTCTGCCTGCTGCCCCCACCCTGAGCACCAACTTTGCAGCTCCCGTTGGCTGGGAACGGGGAACCATGGCCAATGGGAGGTGCGAGGGGCAGTGCTTGCAGGCCGGGGCAGTGTGCAGAGCCACCTGTGAGCCTAAGAGCCACTGCCAGACATGCTGCTGCTTCCAGGAGCCACCCAAGGTACGCGCCTCCCGGCTGGAGCCTGCACCCCAGGTCCCTTGCTGCACCCAAACTTCCTCCCAAACACCCACACCCTCTCCCACATCCCAACCCCTTGCCCCAGCCCTGATCCCCTTCCTACACCCAAACTCTCTCCCAGAGTCTGCACCCCAACCCCTTCTCCCAGGCTTAGCCTAGAGTCCCCTCCCACACTCCGAACCCCTCTGCCCCACCCTCCAGCCCATAGCCCACATCCCAACTCTCTGCCCCAGCCCTGTGAAAGTGAGTGAGGATGGGGGAGACTGAGCAATGGAGGGGAGAGGGCTGGAGTGAGCAGGGGCGAGGCCTTAGAAAAGGGGCAGGGCTGTGGCCTTAGGACAGGGCAAGGGTATTTGGGTCTGTGTGAGTAGACAGTTGGCAACTCTAACCCTGATCCTTGGTGTGGCTTCTGAGTCTAACTCTGGATTGACCCTTTGCATGGCTTTGGACCCTGACTCTGACCTTTAGCGTGACTTCTGATGGGTATCTATGAAACTGGAAATCAGTGTACTAGGAGGAGATGCATGTTTGTTACAGCTGTTCTTCTACTTCAATCTCTTCATAATTTCTGAGCTCACCCACCTCTTATATCAGCACAACATCAAAGAGTTAACAGAAGGAGAAAAAAAGAGACCCTGGAAATTGAATTTTCTGTTATTACTCTCAGCTCCACTGGTTTTCTGTATCTGTGGCTGATATATTTCATAACACTGCAGGAATGGGAAAATACTCAACAGCTGCAAAACATTTTCCCCTCAAGTTCTGTGTATATTTGTGTTTACTTTGTGCTGCACCAAAAAAAAAAGTCATTCTAGTTTTGTATAAAGTTTTCTAGGTGAAATCAAATACTGAGGCCCAAACCAAAATCCTACATCTAAACAACCCTAAACTTTGGGGTAGTTTGTAGCTCTGAAATAGCTGTGTAGGGTTTGTGACTGGTATAATGATAAGCACAGTCTAGAGTAACAATGAACAGGGTAGCAATATATTATCAGCATCTACGAAAATGCAGCATAGTATGTTATCGACACAGAAAAAAAGGTCATACAAATGTTACAGTTGCATGAAAAACACTCTGGAAATGGAGTACCAGAGACTGGAAACACAAACTTAACTCTGTCCCTTTCCATCCATTATGATACATTCTTTAATCACAGGGGCACGTGCTATTTGTCAAATAAAATACAATATCATGCACATTTTCTTTCAGCAACAGTACAGGGGCAGAGTTAAGGTTGAGCATCATCTCCCAACTTCCTTCCAATCCAGGTTAGCTATGCAGTGTGGCTCAGGTTACATGAGGAGTATTGTATATTCCTTCCCATCCGACACACTTTTCTTCCACCTCCTTATGAGGCCATACCACCCTCCAGAGTAACTCAACACCAGTCTGAGTACTAGTCACAAATCACTGATTTCTCTTAATCCACTGAAAGGACTAAAAACACTCTCTCTGATAAGTCTCAAAATGTAATTGTAAGCAGGAATTCTCATTGAGTGTGTGTGTGTTTCCAATGGAATCCTGTAGGGATTGGTTCTTGGCCCTTGCACTATTCAACATTTTTATCAAGGGGGTGTGTGTGAAATCTGTGAATCAAAAAGAGATGAACAGATCATGTCTATAGAATATTAATATTCTGTGGAATAGTGATATGTCCATGTCTTTTCTAATAATACATTATCCTTATTTTCAACGTGTAGGAAATATTGAAACGCGTTTTAATTTTCTTTGAGTGGCTGTGTTGGCCTCAGTCCAAGGAATAAGTGCAGTGTATGCATGTAAAATGAGCTTAAAAACATGAGATATTCAAGTACCTGTTGAGAAAAAGCAAACATTCTATACCCGTAATAGTGGATGAGCTAGTAACAGCTAAATCGGGAATGATTAAATCCAGATAGCTTACGAGGGGCCAAAAAAAAATCTCCTTTGTTGATATTAAAACATCTCATTATCTCAGATTTGGGTGTCTGTGTATTATGCATTAAAATTCAGTTACTTGATTAATTTTCTTGAGTTGTTGATTATATTGTGAGCACAGACACTACAAGAAGCAATTTAATTGTTTCCACATCTGTTTTGTGTGGATTTTTCTTCCTCCCTCCAGATTCTTTCTTAAATATGTATCTTTTTCTCCCTTTATAGTTCCTTCCTTTTGGGGATTGGTAAACTCAGCCTGGAATCTTTGCGCTGTTGGAAAAAGGCAATCGCCTGTCAATATAGAAACCAGCCATATGATCTTCGACCCTTTCCTAACTCCACTTCGCATAAATACAGGAGGCAGAAAGGTAAGTTTTTTGACATGTCTTGGTATAAAAACCAAGAGTTAATAGATGAAAAATATGTGACACTTTCTGTATTTATGAAGTATTTTCACCTTGTAATGCCAATAAGCTCTTAGGCAGAATAGTAACAAATGTAATGCTGTGCAAATTGCACATTGTTACCTCCCCTGCAGTGATCAAAACCGTACACTTTTAGGTATCCTGAAGCACTTCTTAATTGCCATACAGTACTGGTTCCTTTAAACTCAGCTGTGAGTAGAATAAGGGTATGTCTACATCTACAATTTTGCAGCGCTGGTTGTTACAGCTGTATTAGTACAGCTGTATAGGGCCAGCGCTGCAGAGTGGCCACACTTACAGCAACCAGCGCTGCAAGTGGTGTTAGATGTGGCCACACTGCAACGCTGTTGGGCGGCTTCAAGGGGGGTTCGGGGAACGCGAGAGCAAACCGGGGAAGGAGACCAGCTTCCCCGCGGTTTGCTCTCGCATTCCCCGAACCCCCCTGCAAACCGCAGGGAAGGAGACCTGCTTGCTCGGGGGTTCGGGGAACACGAGAGCAAACCGGGGAAGGAGACCAGCTTCCCCGCGGTTTGCTCTCGCGTTCCCCGAACCCCCCTGCAAACCGCAGGGAAGGAGACCTGCTTGCTCGGGGGTTCGGGGAACGCGAGAGCAAACTGCAGGGAAGGAGACCTGCTTGCTCGGGGGTTCGGGGAACGTGAGAGCAAACCGGGGAAGGAGACCAGCTTCCCCGCGGTTTGCTCTCGCGTTCCTCGGACTCCCCTGCAAACCGCAGGGAAGGAGACCTGCTTGCTCGGGGGTTCGGGGAACGCGAGAGCAAACTGCAGGGAAGGAGACCTGCTTGCTCGGGGGTTCGGGGAACGCGAGAGCAAACCGGGGAAGGAGACCAGCTTCCCCGCGGTTTGCTCTCGCGTTCCTCGGACTCCCCTGCAAACCGCAGGGAAAGAGACCTGCTTGAGGGAGAGGCTTCCTCAGGTATGCTGGGATACCTGCTTATTCCACGGAGGTCAAGAAAAGCGCTGGTAAGTGTCTACACTTGATTACCAGCGCTGGATCACCAGCGCTGGATCCTCTACACCCGAGACAAAACGGGAGTACGGCCAGCGCTGCAAACAGGGAGTTGCAGCGCTGGTGATGCCCTGCAGATGTGTACACCTCCTAAGTTGCAGCGCTGTAACCCCCTCACCAGCGCTGCAACTTTGTGATGTAGACAAGCTCTAAGTGTCATTTACAAAAACTCATGGCTAATCAGTGGTATTTGTCCTGAAAGACAGGTAGGATTTTAAAGCCTCAGGAATGCAAATGTTGTCTCAGAGGGCTTGATTCTCCTCTTTCGCTGGTTTAAATTGGGAGTAACCTCTCTGAAATCAGTGCAGTAACATTTGCTGTAAATAGAGAGTAAAGAAGATTCATGTCCAGAATGTTATGAAATGGAGGATTTAATTGGCTCACTCTGGAAGCTGGAGAGAGAGAGGCAGGCTCATAAAAATCTGTTCAGAAAACCGTCTGGTCTCCTAATTACTCTAGAGATTATCAGTACTTGTGCTCCTAAAACCAAGTTACGCTGAAGCAAAGCGCCTCTGCCATGCATTAATTAGAAAGAATACAAAAATGTTTATAATCAGTAAGTCTTTGGACACATTAGATCAGATGGAAATGATGGGTCAAAGACGATTTATCTTACTTGAGCTCAAGAAGACTACACGATGATTAAGGTGAGCACGATTTGGCCCATTGGCATATTTGCAGTGTAATTAGAACTGCTTGGTTTTTTAACCTAAATCTGCAAATCTCTATTAATTTATAATATTTTTTCCAAAAACAATACTAACCCCCCCACACACACACTCCCAAACAATTACATGGAAAATTCAGGTGCCTTCGGAAATATTTATTGTGCCAATTTAGAGGCTACATCCTATTTTACTGAAGTATGAAACAGGAGGCATTTTAGTCCTGTTTTAAGTGCATATTTTAATGTAACCTTAACTACAGAGTTACTAGCGAAAATTCCATAAAAAGGGTTGTATGTTCTAGTAATGTGGGTCACCTTCTGACCTTTTTAATTGTTGCCTTATAGTCTTCTGTATTATTACCTTTTGATTTATTTTGTATGATTAGATATTATGGAAAGGGCAGAGCCATGAGAAAACTCTATTTATTTACAAATTATTTAAATACTGTGAATTTAAGAAGATTTTAAAGGATTTGCCATACTCACAAGAATATATTGTTAAAATTACTTTCCCCTCAATTTAAATATTAAAAAGTTAAGGAAAACATGTTTTGTCAGAGGCAATTGATAAATAACAATATCAAGGTATTTCATTGTGTTTGCTATCGTCTGTGAAGGGTAGTTACGCAATCTATTATTAATAAACTGCAGCTTTTACGTTGCACACATTTTAGAAACTATAGACCTGATTCTCCATTCAAACCTTATATGCTTAATTGAGGGATTGTTGAATTTTATTATTATTAGTTTTGTTTATAATGATCAGGTTGGTTTGTCTTTTTTGACTGTTGATTGTTTAATATAAGCCAGTTTGTTTTTCCTAAAGAGGATCATTATTCCTTGTCCTCTTCAATCCCCTTCCCCTCACATTTGAGGAGTGTTCTTCCTCTGTTGAGGAGGTATGCCAGGGTCACTGGGATTCAAAGTTGTTTCGCTTGCCAAGAGGCTATTCCAATCAGCAACAGTCATTCCTCATGCATTCGTTGCCTGGGGCGTGTGCACATCTCTCAGAAGTGCAATTTTCATTCAACCCTTAAGAGCAGGGCCAGTAAGAACCAGGAGATTAGGCTCAAACGCCTTATGATGGAGAGATCTCTTTCCCAGGCCTCAGACCCAGGTCAGGAGGACTTCCCTTATGCATCAGTCTCTGAGCATAGTGCACTGTCTACCTCAGCACTGCGTTCACCCAGACCTTGTGAGGGAAAAGTTGGAAAGTACTCAGTCTCCAAGAAGTGGTGTGCTAGTTTTCCTCACAAAAAGCCTTTCTGGCCTTGGACTGTATATGAGCTTGAAGTTTGTGAGTCATCCCATTGAAGTTCCTAACATAAGTACATAAATTAACTTTAAACACATGCTTAAGGGCCTTGTGGAATTGAGCCCCATGTCTTCATACACAAAATACACCTGAAATTATTTAATTGTGCAGGGTGTTAGGAAAATATGTATAGTGTATACATATTTGTGTTTAGCAAACAAAAGATCTTATAAATACATATCCTTAGGTCATATATGGCCCAAAATTTGTTTTTACTGAACCAAGGACCAATAGATGTGTTTCCAATTCTTTAATTAAAAATTGCACTGGAAAGTTTCATGTTAACAAATGTTTCTCTGTGATGTTTGCAACACAAAATTCATAGCATTATACTAATGTTTTAAAACTTAGAAGTAAAATTGTCCAGAAATTATTCATGGTTTTAGTTCAGTAAAATACTTAAGCATGTGCACAAATGCTTGCTGAACCCAGTCCTTTAAGGAGAAATTAAATTATTTTACGTGCAATGTACAAAATGAGAAATGCAGAAAATGAAAAGAAAATTAGACTTAAAGCATAATTTCTAAGGACTTCTTAATTACATGATTTTTAAAGTAATAGTGTTCCTTCAGTTCTAGGCAGAGCTCATGCATTATCTCACCTTTCTATTTATATTTTTAAAAGAATAATAACAAATATACATCAATTTCCAAAAAAAAAGCTGCAAATGGGAACAAACGCGTTTAAAAATGAATAGATGATGTCTGACTTATATTCAACTCATTTCTAAAAATGTCATTTTATTAAAATTGCCATTCAAATGGAAGTAGTTATTTGAAAACATATTTCAAGGAGGAACTGATCCTAATGATTGCTTTGAATGAATTATTGCTAACAAAGGTGTATTTGGCATAAAAGTTTAAGAAGAACACAGGAAATAACCAGAGGTCTCAACTGTATTTATTCAAATGCAGGCATGGTATTTTTCAACTCTAATATTAATTTTAAAATAAAATATATTGATCTGGTGAAACCTGTTACCAATCACAGAAATAATGTATTCTTTCATAACATTTTATCTCTTAACAGGAAAGTGCTTCAAATTATATTTTAATATTTCATGACTTACATCTATATAGCAGTTCTCTTGTTTTATTCAGTCCTTTAGTGACATGGAATAATATGGATGAATAGATAATGTGAGGTAACAGGATAACCAAGAACATAGAGGACAGGGACTCTTTTAACAAAAGGTGTAGATATTCCAAAGTGATTTATCTTCATCTGTTGTCCTGAGCAATGAGCTTTCTTTTGTGCATTGCTGTTGGAAACGATATGAGACATGTGAAATTTGTCCTAATATATTTCCATAGAGACTCTGAATTTTTATATAGACAGAACTGAGAATCAGTTTAATCTGTGGCGCAGAATTTGAGAAAATGCATTATTCAGTTATGTTAATTCTATTAATTAGAGCTGGTCAGTAATTCTCCATTGGAATACTTTTCCATTGAAAAATGCTGATTTGACAAAAGTGAGCGTTTCACAGAATGCATTGATTTTATCAACATTTTCTATGGTAAATTATGAAAAAATTTCATTTGTTAGGTCAAAACATTTCATGTTTACTTTATTGTTCTGACTTTTATATTTTGTTATTTGTAACATAATAGTCAAAAAAATTAAATCTAAATTAAATGTTTTGATAATACTGAAACAAAATATTTCATTTAACGAAAAACTCCAAGATTTCTACGTTTCATCCTGATTCATGACAATACAAAATTTGGAAATCTCAGCAGTTCCCACAGGATGGGAATTCCATTTTTTGACCAACTCTGCTACTAATAAAACACAGGCAGGGAAGGAGTGCCATGGAGACGTTATATCAGTGGGCCAAATCCTGCTTGCCTCATGCACATGAGAACATGTGCTCCTCCCCTGGATGAGATGATCAGCCTTTGGCCTATACGTGTGAGTTAACCCCCTATACAAAAGATTTCGAAAACTGATCAATAAGGGTCAAATGGTAAAGATAGAAAAGAAACTCCAGTCTCGGGGTCACATTGTGACTGTCAGGTCCCACGGTATGGAAGTCCTCTCACATGGGGCAGGAAGGGGAGGTGGGGCCATAGACCCACAGCCATGAACTGATCAACAGAGCAAAACTACATGTCTGGGAGAGGAAGCATGTGGCAATGGCCATGTTTGTCTGACTCTTCACTGACCAGCTCATTATCGTGTGAAGTACAATGAGGGCAGCTTGGGTACAAAAAGTGATTCACAGAATTCATGGTTTCATTTCATGACACCAGGTATAGCAATCCAATGTAGCTTCAAATTTTGGGAAACTTGATTACTTTCAAGAAGTTGCCTTGGAAATTACAGCACTTCCTTAGCGTAGCTGCTACTTTAGCAGCACTGCAGTTGATATCTAGGGAAGTAGGTCAGGCCTTTGAATTTGAGAATTAGCTCTTGAAGTATGTTAGATCAAGGTGGGTTGTGGAGTTCTACTACTGAAATTCTACAAAGGGATTTAATCCTTGTCAGAAGCTTCTAAAATTCAAGCTGGAAATGTTTGCATTTTCCATTGCAGTGCAATAGCAGAGATATATAACATACTTTTCTGATGTGGTGCTGTCCAAATGTGAAACCGGAGTACTCTCAGTGCATTCATTTTTCATGTGTATTGGCTTGGGTTACTGTTTCTGGAGCTGGGAATAACATCTGTTCTTAACGATTGATATGTTTTGCATTAATTGTTGTTGCTTGTGGGAGCCCAGATTGATCTAAATGTTGAGAAGGGGAATAACAAATAGCCCTTTTTGATTAAGCTTGGGGAAAAAATCCAGACATTTTCCTGAACATCTCTCCACTTTGTTCACTGAATCGATTGTCATTGCTCTAAGCTGAGTGGTGGTGGCTTTATCTTTCATGGTGTGTATTTCAACAGATTTTCTTACATTCTTCATTTGTTGCTAAACCTTGTTGGTCCTTTCACACTGAGGATTTGGTTTAGCAGGAGCCATATTTATATTTTTTTTCATGTTGAAAAAGGAGGTGACTTTTATGTGGGTTGAGGCACTTGAGTTTTCAGGGCTATTAACCAATTGATACAGCAGCCAGGGAATTGCTTTGACAACACTTAACTGTGGTTATCACATTATACAGTAAGGGATTTTATGGAATTGATACTAAGAAAATTAAGTGCAAATAACAAGAGGCTGTAAATAGGATTTCTTGTAGTTTCACCCACAAGTTAAGATAAAGAAGCACTAGTGAAGATACATAGTAGTGAGCCAGAAAACCTACTAGTTGTGCAGTGAAATGAAAATCTTCATTAAATACATGTTTAAAAACTGATTGATTCCTGTACATGAGTGCAGATGGGCAGGGAAAGGTTATGTTAAGTTATCAATTCTTGTAACAGGAACATAGAATCTTGAACCCAGGTCTTGTGCAGGTATGTAAAGGGGGAACTGATTTTCTTGTACTTAGATTTTAACAGTAATATTTTTAATAGGACTTTTTAAATTCAGTACGACTACCCTAGGCCTAAAAAGTCTATAGGCACGCAGCCCTGTTCAAGGGAGGTTTAAGCAGGTGACCTTCAGGAAGGGGCTGCTTCTTGGTGGTGCATATCACTGCCATGTCATTCTATAAGTTTTACCCTTTTTCAGTTGGGCCTTGATCCTGCAACATGCTGACTTCATTGGGAGTTGACTTCCATTTCTGCTGATTTCAGTGGGAGTTGAAGGTATTCAGAACCTCATGGGTCTGAGCTTTTAGTGCCAATGTTGAATTAAAACGTCAAGTGCTTGATATCACACCGCAGAAATCAATTGGGAATTTGCCATAGCCTTCAATGGGAACACAACCCAAGTCCCACTTTTGCAGCAGTCCCAGTAACATATTTGACCATCCTGTTACTATTTCCTCAAGCCTTCCGTTGTTAATTGCAAATTCAGTTTGTTCACGGAGCCATCTAAACTACATACCTGTTGATTTCTGATTCAGCAGCATGAAACCATAATGGCTCTAAAATATTACCATTAAATTCTCTTTAGGACTAAAGGCTTGTTTAGATGAACAGTTAGTGCATGGCGAGCCGAAGTGTAAAGCTACAGTGCGCTAGTATGCTGCATATTAAACTGTCTGGCTGGACCCTGCTACTGAACACTAGGAAACTTTTAGTGAGCAGTAGCATGGTTCACGCAGTTAGTTAGTGTGTGGCATGCCAGTGCGCTGTTTTAGCTTTTAACTCCAGCTTGCCAGGCACTAGCTGTTCATCTAGACAAACCTAAGAAAATCACCTTTACACAAAATAGTTCCACTCCGAGTCTCCTCCTAACAGTCTCTGTCCTTTCAATATTAATGGAGGAACCTAAGGAATTTTAGGCTTCGAAAACATTGTTTCAGACTTTTTCAAAAACTTTGTAGAGCTTTTGAACAAACACATTGAGCTAAGTTCCTCCCAGGGATAACTCCACAGAAGTCAGTGAAAAAATCTGGTCCATTGTTTGTCTGGAGTGCGGTACAATCACTTTTTAGCTACAATTCTGATCTATTTATTTTGTAACTGGAAAAATCAATAGAAGACTAAAATGTTGGAGTTGTAGAGCCCCTAACTGAACTTTGAGCCAAAAAGCATGGGATTTCTCACCCCAGGATCTCTGCCTCCTCCGGTGCTTTGTTGGCTCAGACTTTGTATTAGAGCTGGTCAAAATGTTTCCATATTTTAAACAACCAAAAAAAGTGTGAAAATATTTCTGAAAGTTTTTCATTAAAAAAATTCTCACCATTTTCCAACCCTCTTCGCTTTGTATATGTCCAGACATTTCCCTCCTGCCCCAGGCACACTCTGCACTTAGGATTTCTGTCCTATCCTAGCTTCTCTTTGGGGCATACAACGCATGTGCTAATGAGTATGACAGCTCAATCAGCATCTGTGGACTTTCCTTTTCATCCTGTAATGGTCTGTCTCATCGAGATAACTCTCCTGTTCTTAAATAAAAGGAATGGCCTGAGGGGAGACTGGAGGAACATCATCCCTCTTGTCCTCCCCAGCATTCAGCAAGGGGTGAAGAGGGAGATGCCTGTGAGATACAGATCATGCTAGAACGTTAATGGTCCTTGTGTCTATAAAATCTCTGAATAAATTAAAGAGGGTATGGGAGAAGGAACATCTTCACATTGATTCCCTCCCAGCAGCCAGGAGTCAATGGGATGTGTCATGAGTGATCAAAGGGAGGAAAGATATTCCAAAAATGAATTTGGACCCTTGTTTCAAATGGTATTCATGAGCCACAAAAGAACCATTATGTGGTGTCATAGAATCATAGAAGATTAGGGTTGGAAGAGACCTCAGGAGGTCATCTAGTCCAACCCCCTGCTCAAAGCAGGACCAACCCGAACTAAATCATCCCAGCCAGGGCTTTCTCAAGCCAGGCCGTAAAAACCTCTAAGGATGGGGATTCCACCACTGCCTTAGGTAACCCATTCCAGTGCTTCACCACCCTCCTACTGAAAGCGTTTCCTAATATCCAACCTAGACCTCCCCCACTGCAACTTGAGACCATTGCTCCTTGTTCTGCCATCTGTCACCACTGAGAACAGCCTATCTCCATCCTCTTTGGAACCCTCCTTCAGGCAGTTGAAAGCAGCTATTAAATCCCCCCTCACTCTTCTCTTCTGCAGACTAAACAAGCCCAGTTCCCTCAGTGTCCTGCCATTGCAGTGCAGTGTTGCAGTAGTCCATGAGGACACTGTTTCGCGACCATGCAAGTCATGACGTGGACACCTCAAGGTGGTGTTACAGCACCAACTTTGCAGTTATTCTGTCTCTCTCTGCTACTCCATTTCATGGCAAGGCGGGTCTCCAGTGCCACAAGGCTGCATATCACTGGTACAGATAATTGGATTCCAAGTTCCAGAATTTCAGCTTGAGTTGCTCAATGAGTTTACATGCAGATGAATTCCCCAGTAAGAATGCTGCTATTGAGAACACTCCACATGCTGCAATTCTTCGCAGTCCTGGCTTTGTCTCTTGATTATCAATTTTAGTAAAATTTAACACACAGCCCTTTGAAGATTAAAAAAATCAGTTTTAATAGACAATCCAAGCTCTTATTAAATACACGGTGCACTCCTCCACTCGTCTGCAAACAAATATGATTTCACTTGTAGTTTCTCTCTATGTTCACTCCACATAAGCACCACAGCAATCAGCAAAAGAACAAAATAATTTTACTGAGAGGCTAATGTAATCTGGGGTCACTCATGCAACAATCTCTGTGGACCACAATCTCTAAAGTAGCCACAAAATCTCATTAAAACAGAATGACCCACTGTAACAGGGTGGCAGCCTGGCTGAACCACCCATCCCTATTAACAGGAAATGAGATGGCTTAAAAGTGAGCGAGAGTAGCCCTTAAGAGAGGTGACATTTTCCAATCTATGTTATGCAGCAGGTCTGACTACATAATTATAATGGTTCCTTCTGGCTTCAAAAATCGATGAATCTCAGACCTGGTAAGAGGGTTTGGTCTCTTGCTATCAGTGGAACCCTGCCGGAGAAGACATTGGGGTGCTTGGATATATTTTGTGGTGTTAAACGAGACCCAGGAGGAGCTCAAGTTTTTTGAAATCGGATGATTAAATAGTTCTTGCTCATGCCAACTAAATCAAAAACTTTGATCTTTCTGAAACTAGGAAGTGGTAGCCAATTTTACCAGCAGTGGTTTTCCTCGTTTCTTAAATAGTTTCTTAAGTTGAAAATGTATTCCTTTTATTCAAAAGTGTTTATCATGGCATTGCTTCCCAAAGTTTGCAAATTGTGGAGTTCAAAAGGAAAGGCTGCTGCTGCTTACAGCAGTTTGGGAGTCAAATCTCAAACAGGTGCCTTCAAAACCTTCACATGACAACACACCATCATCTATTTTGTTTAGGCCATTTTTAGAGAGAGGTTACTTTCGAATATTGTGAAAGAAAAATACTATTAGTGGAATTTCGATTATCTAGGTAATTTTTCACTAAATCAGAGTTGCCTGTATTTTAAGACATGATATTTTAAGACATGATATCTTGCAGCTTGCCAGGACTAGAAACAAGTGCACAGTTGCCCTGTACCAAGAGAAATACAAACAGAGCTTGATCCGTAGCTTTTAGGCAAGTGGGCTCAGAGCCTTGGTTCTAGTGCATATTCAAACATCTACAATGCTATTTTATAGCCCCCCAGCCTGAGCTCTGTGAGCCCGTGTCAGCTGACCCAAGCCCTGACTCGGTGCCATGGGATTTGTATCAGTGTAGCTATATCCTGAGTCCACAAGCCAGTCCCACAGATCCCAGTTTACACTGCAGACGTACCCACTAGGATTAACATGTTTTGAAATTATACCTTTTCCCTTAGTTTTTGCAGTGCCAGGCTGAGCAGCAAATGAGCATTGTGTGATGGGGTTTAAGATCTATTATTATGAGTGTTACTATAACACCTGGGAGCCCAAGTCATGGACCAGACCCCACTGTGCCAGGTGCTATACCAGCACAGAATGAAAAGACAGTTCCTGCCCCAAGGAGATTAGAATCTAAGTATAAAATGAGGTTACTGATTGTTCATCCCTGTCTGGCTGTATCTATGAGACAGTACTGGGGATAGAGAGTGGTCACACTAGCAACCTAACCATTGAGTTAGAGGGGTGTGGTCCATACATTGTAATACACACCCTCAAACTGCTTCTGGTCCCTGTTCTCACTCCTCCACTTCAATTTCTTATTTCCTGGCATTTGAAATTGTGTGGGTAGTTTGTCCTTCATAGTACTAATTGTGCTCATTTTCAAGAACTCCTTGTTACCCTGATGTGCTTTTAATTTTGGATGATATCCATAATGATATAGAACATCAATATTGTGTTTTGCCAAGTATTGAAATTACTATTTGCCATCCTTCTTTTTTTTTCCCTAGTAACATGTTAGAGTAATGGTAATAACATGATAGAGTAACAGTATTTACAGTACTTTAGACACAGTGAATCCTGACCAATTAATTAAACCTTGGCAGTTTGGTGATGCCATATGTTGTTAGTCATTTTAGATCATGCTTAAAGACTTAACTTGCTTTTAAAGGCATGTAGCAGTCTGTTGCAAATTACCCTCTTTTTATGATCACTAAAACTACTCTACCTGATTTTGATCTATTGGGAATGAACAAATCAGTGTACACTGGCCAGGAACTGTTATATAAACTCTGTAGTGCAATGTGTGTAAATGAAAATGATTCAGTATCAGAAAATGCCTTACATCTTTCCTTTCATATGGAACTTTAATAAATGCATTTGTATATTATTTAAATTAATGTCTTTATAAATAATTGGTTCATTTGGCACATGCTACAAAATAATGATATTGTTTAGCAGTTTTCTAACCTAAAATAGGGTGGGGGCGAGAGAAAAATTGTGACTAGAAATCAGTGAAATGGTTTCTCTGCCAGCTGGTTCTGATTCCATGCTGTTCAATCAATTCTGAGTATTAGTAGCATTTTTCTCAAGAGCGTAATATATGGCAACTGCCAAGTTTTGCTTTGGTGATTACTGAAAGGACAGATACTGTTGTGAACCATGTTTCAGCACTGCAGAAATATTAAAAAATGAACTGTTAGAAATGGTCCGGGGGGAATGAATAGCAATAAGACATCAATGTCATCTGTAAACTGATTTGTGTGAATTTTAGAGGACTTAATAATATGATGCTTTGATGTATAGTGTGATCGGAAAGTTAATAAGTCTGATACAACTGTCAGAAAGTTTAATGAATAAAAAATGTAAATGATATACTATCACTAGTTAAAAGAAGAATGTATCTTCCCTAATACACCTAGGGCACTCTATTAGTAAGAGAGTATAAAATGCATTTACAGGAGAGTAAGACATTTTTAAACTCACTGCTACTTGTAGATTCTGCTATTTGTAAAATATATGTGAAAATGTGAAAAATGCACTTTAAAGGAATATTTGTGAGCATTCACTTGAGGTTCTATTTTTTTTTCTCTTAAATGATCCTTAACTGAGATTTAAGTGAGTTGGAGGATTTGTGTAACACACAGTAACACAAATCCTTTTCTGGAAATGCCAGGAATTTCTGAGAATTTGTCAGCTTCAGGAGGATTTGTGAAACCTAGAAAAGGAAGGTGACCTGATGAAACCCATTCAAAAGTAAAGAAATCTGTTCCTGAGAATTTTGCCTGCCTAAGAGCTTGCAGGATCAGCCTCTTTGGAATCATAGAATATCATAGTTGGAAGGGACCTCAGGAGGTCATCTAGTCTAAACCCCTGCTCAAAGCAGGACCAATCCCCAAACAGATTTTTGCCCCCGATCCCTAAATGTCCTCCTCAAGGATTGAACTCACAACCCTAGCTTTAGCAGGCCAGTGCTCAAACCACTGAGCTATCCCTAAATATCCTGTTTAGGTACACAATCTTCTTGGGATTAGTGCCCGTGTAAGAATAAGCATCATTCTCTCTGAAGTAAATGCAAGGATAGCCATAGTATATTTACCTTACAGTGTGTAACATCCTCCAGTTACTTGTCTTGTTACCCCACAATTACAGCCTCGTGACATATACATTATACCAGTTTTGCTCCCTTCACTGAATATGACCTCCTAATATAAATGAATTTATGGAAGGAAACAAGTAACAGAGAGTCCTGTGGCACCTTTAAGACTAACAGATGTATTGGAGCATAAGCTTTCGTGGGTGAATACCCACTTCGTCAGACGCATGTCTGTTTGTAGTGATGATCTCCTTCAAATCAAATGTGAAACTAGTGTCTTGGCTGCTACATTGGAGGAATTAAAAGTGCTATGGGACTTTTTGGAAAAAGTTGGTATGTTCATCCTGATGCCATATTCAGAACTGAATAATTAAAATTTCACCTGAATAATATGCCCCTAGAGTTTCAGTTGGATAAAATATTGTCCACATTCTTTCCTGAAAGGTGTGCACATTTAAACAGCTGCCACTTGTTATCTCATTGATGAAAAAAGCTATCATCATGTCCTCACATCCAGGTTATCTCTAAATCTTGCAGATTCTTTCTGCATAACATGTCTAAAATACTGCCTTTCCTATCCATCCACATAGTTAAAACTCTCTCACTCGGGCTCTCATCATCTCCCGTTTTCATTATTGTAACGTCCTTTTCTCTGACCTTGACAAAGGCAATTTTGCTCCACTCGTATCCATTCAGAATATTGCAGCAAAGATCATTTTCCTAGCCTGTTGCTTTGACCATTTCACCTCTTTCTTTGCATCTCTCCACTGGCTCCCTCTGGTTTGTTGTATCAGTTAAAAGCTACTTGTCTACGCTTTCAAAGTCCTTCATGACCCGTCCCTGCTCTACCTATCATCCCTCATTCAGTATCAGAAAGTCGGCTCCCATGTTGCTGGCCTCCACTGGCCACTTGTTACATTTTGGAAGAAGCACCTTCTTGCTTTCTTCCATGCTGTCTTTTGCTCTTGAGAGATGCTCCCCATAAACTCCCTCAAAACTAACTCATTATCCTCCTTCAGAACTCTTCACTACCAAGAGGTCTCTTAAAAAAACACAGCTTGGCAGTGGTTACACAGCTCATATACTGAGACCAGAGCCTATCATGGTGACCAATATTGTCCCATTATTTCCTTATGCTGCCCTATCAGTCAGTCTGTGTCTATTGTTTATCTCTTGTCTTGCACTTAGATTGCAAATTCTTTGGGGCAGCGACTGTCTTTGTGTTCTGTGTATGTACAGCACCTAACATAATGGAGTCCCTGTCCATGACTGGGGCTTTTATGTGCTCTGATAATACAAATATTAATATATACGCATGCACCAGTTCAGGGCCAAATCTGTACTAAATGTTAAAGTCTCAGTAGCTCTGTTGAAGTGACTTATATTGATAGGCAGAAGTTTTGCCCATCTGTACTGATCAGTTTGTAATTTTCATAGAATGTTTGAGACTGTTGGTTGCAAGGTACCATATAAAATGTCAGTTGTTAGGTCATTTGAAATGAGGGCGACATATTACTGTGTGGCTTGGGCAAGGGATCCCCTGGAAGGTGAGGAAGCCCATATCAACTTGAAAATATGTCTCGTCCTAAACTGGCGTAAATCAGCATAGCCCTATTGACTTCAGTGAAGCAATGCTGATTCACATCAGCTGTGGATCAACCCCTTTTTTTCCCGTCCCTGGTTGTTCCTCTGTTTGTCATGATATTGTTTTGCTGTACTTGATGAAGATGTTGCTCTAGCCGTCCTTCTAATATCAATGAGAAAAAATTGTGATGCAATTCCATGCAATCATGTTTGGGTAAATTTAACAAAAAAAGATTGATGACAGTTCTCATTTCTGAGTACTGAATTGTTTGAAATATTCAAATGGGTATAAAAAAGATCTATTGTGTGATTGTTTTTAATGCCCTTTTTCTGTGTAGCGACACACATAGTGCAGTATTTTGATAATATGCTTTTTGGGTTTATTCCATCCTGCTTTAAATCTGTGCACAAGTCCAGATTTTTATGTTAACACTCACAGATGTAAAATCTGTTTGTTTTTATTTTCATTTGATTCTGTGTGAGTGAATATATCTGAGGATGGGAGAAGATTGAGGATTTTTTTCTCATAGATTCTGATCTCACAATAAGAGTGACTAGGTCTCTGGCAGTGTATGGTTCAAATAGAATTATAATTTGTGTTTCACATTCATTAAAATATACTTCATGGGTTTCAGAT
The DNA here is from genome assembly GCF_025201925.1 of Gopherus flavomarginatus. Taxonomy (NCBI): domain Eukaryota; kingdom Metazoa; phylum Chordata; order Testudines; family Testudinidae; genus Gopherus; species Gopherus flavomarginatus. Next base: position 40,662,169 of record NC_066628.1, on the reverse strand, counting down.
GGATATTTCGTTCATTACAAAGGATGAAAGTATACTGTGCTGTATGGGAGTATAGTAGAGCTTAGTAAAATATGATGATTTTTTTTTGCATGCTGATCTCTTGGGTTCAGTATTGAGGAAACGTTTTATACAGATGCCTGCCATTACAGATGAAAATATTCTGTCATTTCATACAGGGCAGCAGTTGGCAAAAGGCTGAGTTGAAAAGCAAATTTAAGATTTCAAACAGACTTTTTTATGATCTTTGACTGAATTTTGGTGAAATGTTTTGTTTGAAGAAGGCAAATTTCAGATACCTATTAATTTCAAATATCAGTGACATTGTGGTGATTGGAATGAAGCAGTTGTCCTTTGAGAGGATGGCACATTGCGGACAATAAATAAGATACAATGCAAATATGAAAATAGCTGATTCCATAGTTGTTACAAGCCAACGTTTTAACAGCTGCACAAACATTTAGTAATAATAATGTTACTTGTGTCTTTTTCACCACAGTCTTAGTTTATTGTGGTAACTCAACTGTTTGAATTGATGTACGCCGTGTCCTTGTTAGCAGGTGAAGGATGTAGCATAGAAGAGCAGCAAAGAATCCTGTGGCACCTTATAGACTAACAGACATTTTGGAGCATGAGCTTTCGTGGGTGAATACCCACTTCCTCAGATGCATGTAATGAAAATTTCCAGGGGCAGGTATATATATGCTAGCAAGCAAGCTAGAGATAACGAGGTCAGTTCAATCAGGGACGATGAGGCCCTGTTCTAGCAGTTGTAGCATAGTGTGTAGGATAGTGCCTGTAATAGTATATAGACTTGATCCGGCGATAAAACTCCCACTGACTTCAGTGGTAGAGAATCAGGCCTTACGGCCCCAGTTGTGCAAACAGTTATGCACATGCTTATCTTTACACACGTGATTAGTTCCATTCACCTCAGTGGAGGTACTTGTGTGTGAAATCAAACGTGGATCTAGGACCTAAGAGGCAAGGTGGATTTTGGGTCTCCAGCTCTACATATTGCTGCTTTCTTAGTCAGGGCTCCTACTTCTATTTTGCTCTATTTGTGACAAGAAATCACATTGTATTTGTCAGGGCTTTTTTCGTGTTCTGCAACTAGAATGCTTTACTTGATAATGAACATGTGTCAATTCTGCTAGAACTAGCTGGGGATAAATTCCACAGTTGGCAGTGTGGAATACAAATTGCTGTAGTAGTGGAATGTGCCATTCAATATTGTTAATAACATCTCGGTATTAGAAAGAACTGCAAGTCTGTTGCCTTTCTTCCCTCTCCTGTTAATCACAGGTTTCAGAGGGGAGAGACAGGGCATTTTTATAGACAGAATTAAACTATGTATTTGGGATTAGAAACTAGAAAGGAGCTTAAGGATAAAACTGAAGAGGTGGTCAATGTACTGCTTCTAATAGGCAAAAACAAATCCCAGATCTGTGGATCAGCAGCTCCCCATCGAGTCTGAGATCCTGGTGGTAAAATGATGCCGTATTTGAGCTCAGTGTCACTCCGGAATTGAAGACGAAACTTCAACAGATAACAAATATGGGAAGAACCTGATTATAATTTGGGGATGACAAACTGATCCTAGAGAGCGGGATGGTGTATCCTGCAGTGAGGCTGCAGGAGTAAGAGTTACAAGGAGTTTGGAAGGAGAACACAAGTTGAATTCCTAGCCTGTTCTGAAGATATGCTTTTTTATTGTGGGTATGTTCTTGTTATTCAAATAATGTGACAGAAAACCATGTATCATCCTCGTATTGATTAGTTGTATGCCAGCCCTATCTGTCGGTTGCATGAGTGCCTGATTTATAACCATTGTTCACTGTGGATAACTTTCAACTGAACATAATTATGTTTTCAACTCACACCCCTTCCCCCATGCTTGCTGTTTTCAATGGGGCTCTGTGTGCGTGCAGGAGACTGCCTGCCTGAAGCAGGTTGCAGAGTCAGGACCTGATCATGTGTATCCTATAAATACAAGCAGTTCTAAGGCCCAGTCTGTCACTTGCTACTCAGACAAAAACCTCCTGTTGGATGTACTGCCACAGGCTTCCTCACTGCCTCACCTCTCAGAGAAGCCATTGATCAGGAGTGAGCATTGCGTTGAACACCACTATCTTACATGGCATCTTGCCACATAACTTCGGTTAGTTTGCATGGGAGTTTGCATTGTATAGTGACTGTTCCCTACCTCTCCTTAACCCCTTCTTCCCCCCATCCCTATAATAGATGCAATCTAAATCAGGTGATGTTACGGCAGAGAAGGGTCTTTTAGCTGCTAAGTGAGGTGGATGGTGCAGGGACACACTATTAAAGTCCATTTTGCAGCCTCCTGCCCAGTCTCCAATTTCAATGGGCTTCACATACATTGCTCTCCTCCATATGTGGTTGCAGAAGTGTGCATCTGACCCTATGGCCTTTCTTTAGGTGGGTTATTCTCATTAGAGTAATGGAGGCAAAAATACCAGGTGAAATATTCTTCAGTTGCTAGAAAAGAGAGGTTAAAGAATAGCCACCTCGGCATGTAAAGACCCACTCAGAAAGTGAGCAGCCTTATTAGGGAACCCAAGTAGTAAAAACCTGATTCCTATGCTAATCTCAATAGCAGGATATCCAATGCATACTTTTAGAAACCTCCCTTTAGAAGTGTGTGTTCTTTCTTGAAGATATTAGAAAATTATATGCTGTATCTCATCTCTGCACTATAATTTTATTCTTGCAAAATTTTTTATTGTTTTTCTCCAAATCCTATTGTCTGTTTACATAAGTAGGAGAAATAGCATGCCTTCAAGCTTTCCTCCAGTTCTAATTAGAGCTCTTATGCTTTCACTTGCTTTCACTGGATAATCTGCCTTTAAAAATATAGTAAACACTACATATAATGGTTGTGAATATGGCAGATGATAAATGTGCTCTGTTGCAGATGCTTGAAAAAAGATAATTTACTGTTTTTGGTAAAACAAACTTGATCTGAATATACCAAACATGGAGTAAGACTTTGTGGATAAGTACATATTTAAAGAGCAAAGGAAGAAGATTAAACATTATTTTCAGGATTTTCCTAGGCAGAAGTGAGGAATAAATACATAAAGTCAGGTAAATTCAAAACTGAGGCTGTGATGTAGGCTGCATTTTGATTCTTGTTAACATGAACAAGAGATACCAAAACTATTAAATTTATATTTTATCTGACCTGCCTGTTTGAAAATAGTTTCACATTTTTAACATATGCCCATAAGATAACAAAGCTAGCAAATAATGCTGGGCCCAGTAACCCCTTATCCGCACCAATAGTCCCACTGGAGCATGAATAAAGATTGCAATATTGATATTCTGTGGTGTGTAACTGAATAATGATCTCCTGGGTATAAAACGAGATAAAGCCAAGGCATTCATAGAACATAAGGTTTGAGGTGAAGCCAAGACATTTATTTTGGGAAGCTAGAGAACTGTTTCCAATTAAAATGTTCTATTCTAATGAAATCAGTACAGAAAATTAACAGAATCACAGCTTCATCCTCTCCCCTGCAGGATGAATGTCTAATATTATATACTGTGTCAAATGATTTTTGTTAATTGATTAAGTAGGTTGATGGAAGAATGAAGCTTCCTGAAGGAAAACAGTCTTCTGGTCAGCATTTGAGGCAGAATGGACGACAAGATCATCCAGTCTGACCTCCTGTGTCAACACCACCACCACCCAGCACCTAAACCCAACAACCGTAATTAGACTGAAGTATTATAGCCCACAGGAGACTAGACTGTATATGCCACAGGGAGAGAACGGGAGGGACCGAGGTGCACTAGGGCCTGAGGCCCTCTCAGTGGCAGGGAAATAAGCCCAAAGCACAGACATAGCCCATCTGAAAATGGTTTAATGTGCAGTGTGTGGATTTAAATCAAAACGAAACTCCAAGTCAAAGGATACACTCCCAGGGCTCTGGACACCCTGGACATACATTCAAAGACTGAGTAGCATAGGAACTGTAACAAAGAAGGTCAAGCTCAGGGGCACGTTCTGATTGCAGCATGGCTTGGGGGAAGAGATGTGATCTCAGATAGGTAAGTCCTAAGCTCCCTAGGGATTTATAGGTCAAAACCAACACCTTACCCTTAGTTTCTGGGTGGAGTTTATGTCTACACTATGAAATTAAGTCGATTTTATAGAAGTTGATTTTTAGAAATCAATTTTATACAGTTGATTGCGTACATCCACACTAAGCACATTAAGACGGCAGAGTGCATCCTCACTACCATGGCTAGCATCGACTTACAGAGCGGTGCACTGTGGGTAGCTATCCCACAGTTCCCGCAGTCTTCGCCGCCCATTGGAATTCTGGGTTAAGCTCCCAATGCCTGATGGGGCAAAAACATTGCCGCGGGTGTCTTCAGGTATGTGTCGTCAGTCTCCTCTCTCTCCGTGAAAGCAACATCAGTCAGTCATTTCTCACCTTTTTTCCTGGATTACCTGTGCAGACGCCAGAGCCTGCTCAGCTTACCATCACCACTGCTGTTGCGAACTGGAGGCTTCTGCCTCAGGCTGCTCTCCCAGCTGGCAGCACCACACAGTCACACCTACCCCAGCCTACCCCTTGCTTCCATGGCTTATGAAGCATGTACAGAGTAAGGAGCAGTTCAACTATAGGCTGAGCAAGTGCAGAATGGTGGTAGATGTGCCGTTGGATGTTTAAAAGCTCGTTGGTGCTGTTGGTCAGACCTCAGCACAACCAACATTCCTATTGTTATTGCTGCTTGCTGTGTGCTCCGTAATATCTGTGAGAGTAAGGGGGAGATGTTTATGGCAGGGTAGGAGAATGAGGCAAATTGCCTGGCATCTGATTTTGAGCAGCCAGACACCAGGGCAATTAGAAGAGCACAGCAAGGCATGCTGCGCGTCAGAGGCTTTGAAAACCAGTTTCATGACTGGCCAGGCTTCGGTGTGACAGTTGTGTGTGTTTCTCCTTGATGCAAACCCACCCCCTTTGTTGTTTTTAATTCCCTGTAAGCCAACCACCCTCTCCCCTTTGAAATAAAGTAACTATTGTTTTGAAACCATGCATTCTTTTTTTCTTTATTACAAAAAAATGAGATAATGGACAAGGTAGCCTGAGTGGGGTAAGGGAGGAGGGAAGGACAAGCCAACATTGCTTATTGTAGCCACACTAAAAATCAAACTTTGAATGACTTCTGTTGCTTGGGCCATCCTCTGGAGTGGAGTGGCTGGATGCCCAGAGCCTCACCCACCCCGCCCTGCGTTATTAGGTGTCTGAGTGAGGAGGCAATAGAACATGAGGAGGAGGGTAGGCAGTTATACAGTTTATGCAGCGGGGGTCTGTGCTCTTGTCGGCTTTCCTGCAGCTCTAACAGATGTTTCATCATGTCAGTTTGCTCCCCCAACAGATGCTTCATCATGTCTGTTTGCTCCCATATTAGCCTCAGCATCACGTCCTGCCTCCGCTCTTCACGCTAATTTAATTCTTTCCTGGCCTCTGCCACTGAATGCCTCCATACATTAAGCTGTACCCTATCAGTGCAGGAGGACTTCATGAGCTCAGAAAACATGTTATGGCGAGTGTGTTTTTTTCGCCTTCTAATCTGTGATAACCTCATGGACGGAGATGATGGGAGCGTAGAAACATTCTATGGTCTATGATTCTGGGGGGACTTTATGGTCACATGTGCTGCTGAGTTCGCCGTGCTGACTAAACAGGAAATGAAATTCAAAAGTTCCTGGGGCTTTTCTTGTGTACCTGGCTAGTGCATCAGAGTTCAAAGTGCTGTCCAGAGCTGTCACAATGGAACACTCTGGCATAGCTCCCAGAGGCCAATACTGTAGATTTGCAAGTGCGCTATCCCAAATTTGACCCAGCAAGGTTGATTTTAGTGCTTCTCCCCTTGCCGAGGAGGAGTATAGAAGTTGATCGTAAGAGCCCTTTAGCCTGAAGGAATGGGGTTGATTGTGCGGACGCAGTCATTTTTAAATGGACCTAACGCGGCTAAATTCAACCTAACCCTATAGTGTAGATCAGGGCTAAGGGATTGACAGTGCAGATCATGGAACACTGGCAAGATATGTTACCACAGGGAGGCTCTGCTTAACTGTAGTAGTAGAAAAAAAAATCAAACTGCTTTTAAAAAAAAAAATGACCTTGCACCTTTTGTGTATTGTGCCTGCTGTCTTATGCATAGCCCAACTTGCTGTACTGTGCAGCACTTACAAATGATATAGCCTAATAATTCTCTAGCTAAGCTAGCTCTATCCTCGTTGAAGCTGAGTACAAGTTTACTTAATATTATTAAGGCTTTGAATATTGCAAGCACTTTGGTGCTGAGCAGCAGGGAGTACAAAGTTGTACTTCAGCACAAGTGTAAGGAGAGGCTGTGAGTGAGTGCAGATGGGCTTAAGCAAGCAGGAGAATCCTTTGCACTGAGGGTATGTCCGCATTTTGAGCAGGAGGTGTCATTTCCAGCTTGAGCAAACATACTCACACTATCTCTGTTCAAGCTGGTGCCCTAAAAATAGAAGTGTAGCCTCTACGGTGGGCAGGGTTAACTGCCTTGAGTACATGCCGTGGATCTCAGTTGGGATTGTATTTGGAGTGGCGAACCCCTCCTGCCACTGGTGCTAAACTTCTGTTTTTTAGTGTGCTAGCTCAGTCAGAACTAATGTGGTATGTCTACTCGAGCCAGAAATTACACCTCCAACTCTAAGTGTAGAATGAACCGAGTGGCAGTAACTCTGAAGCCCTTTGCGTGCCTGCTCCTTTACACTGAAGGTTTCAGAGGATGTGTATGTTGATATCTACATATAAAAAGGTGTGGACAGAGGAACATGGTGTTACATTACCATACTGAAGATTGCATTTATCGTGTTAGCTGCCGTCTCCATTCTTCAGCCTCCTGCTTGATATTGGACAGAAGTAACTTTGCACTCTTAACTAGGTTCTCCTGCTCTCTCTGTCCTACTCTATAACTTTTCTGTTTCAGCTCCCCGTGTGACACTCCTTCCTTCCACTGTGCAGGATCAAGCCCCAAATATAGGGTAGCCCTCCAGCAACCTGATAGACTGATGCCAGTTCCAGGTGGTGCGGTAAAGGAGAGGATTGAGAAGTGTCTGAAATACAAATGAAGGATAAGGAGAGCTGAAGCTTATCAGTAGGTTTCAGCGGGGTTCACAGACTTCATAACTAAATCTGTTCTAGTAGCCAGGAGCTGTCAGGATGATAAATAGACTAGTCTGTAATATCAGTTTCCATACTAGGGCAGCAGAAAAGAAGAAATAATTCACATTCCAAAATCTGTTAAAATAACATTATTTGATTTAAAACGGCAAAAGCGAGACAATCCAGAGGTAAAATAGAAACACAAACCTTAATTCATCTAATATTGCAGATATTATAGGCAAATAATGGCTTTTCTGAAGCCCCTAAGTCAGTGTTGATACACAATAATTATCCACTTACCTGTTAGATCTCCTAAGCTTCACCCCACATTTTGCTGTAGCCTTATTTTGTCAGACTGAAATAGTTGTCTCAGTAAATCTCATTTCTGAAATAATTTTATTTTATTATACCTCCCATAATAATTATACTATGACTAGGCGTGAAAAGCATCAGGGAAATAACTATTTAATAATATTTTGCATTTATTATATCTTTATCTGAGCATCTCATAGTGTTTTGCAAACTGTGCATGTTCAAGAGATTTTGATGTGCATCCTATCTCAAAGATCCGCGTTGTTCAATATAAATCCTTTTGACTAGCCCAGAGCCATATACTTGCAGAATGGTGTGCCCTTTTTATGTGTAACTTTTGGTGCTCTCATTTCAATTATCTCCTCTTCTGATTGTGATACACAGAGGCCACTAGTAGCAAAGTTTCATTTGAGGTCTGAACTCACTTAAAGTTTAAGGATGAGTCAGCCCATTATAGAGGTAAGCATCTCAAACGGCAGATTCTAGATCTGTAGTCATTCGTGAATGTCTCCAAAATTGGGGGATTTTCAGATCCAGAGTTTTGATTCAGAACCCTCTGTCTATATTAAACTTTACTTGAACACTTTTTGTGAGAAAGGTGCAGAAAGAAAGAGGGTGCAAGTATAAGGATAATGCAGGCCCATTTACTCCCCATGCTTTCTCCAGGGAAGGTGGAGGAGAGGACTGGACAGAGGTTGTGCTCCATCACCCAGTAGTGTACCAGCCAGCACAGCAGTGCCACACATGCACACTCACCCACCATGGCAGGAATTGTGCCTCAGAGTTGCATCTGTGCCACCCAGTGCTACCGCTGGAGTCACACAGTTTACACATAGTGCCTTGCTGAGAGCTGTGCTCTAAAGGCATCAGTTAGCCATGAATAAGAATTTTGCCCAGCATTCTGATTATTAGTGTAAATCGGTGTTTACCCAGTGTTCTGTTTTAGTCTATCATGCAACTACTTGTTTGAACAAAATTTTATAACATACACTTTTCTCATCGCATAGATGTCCTGGCTCCTTCAGACTCCTTCACAGCTCTTCTGTGTAAACATGTTTGTGTCTGGTTTCTTAAGGCATGTTATATCTCTGGTGGACACTAATAGCATCTTCTGAGCCATCACAGCTTTTGATATGAATACGCATTTATGGTCTTTATACAAATATGTGTTATTAAAAATGATAGCCCTGTTAGGACTCGACCAGCACCATGACAGACTGTCAGGTAAATCCCCATTTGACCTGTTTGGCGCACTCTCTAGTTTTTGTGTCAGTTAGAAGTACAGAAATGTTGTTTAGTGGATCTCTTGACACAATGACACCTTATGGCTCATGCTGCTGGGCAGAGATTTTTTCAGCACTTTATTCTTCTGATGTAATTTGCCAGTTAGATTGTAGATGATGCTCTATTGGTCTAAGCCTCAGTTTACAGTATCTAGACTGCCTGGAGCTGCGGGTTCAAGTGTCGACAGAGTCAACTCAGCCCTTTATCCCCTCTGTCTATAATATGGTCAATGCAATCTGTCCCCTGCTCATCAGCAGGATATCTGTTGCATCCTTATCTAAGGTACATATACTGAATTCTTCTGCATGGGCATTTTAAAAAAAACCCACAGTATATTTTTGAAAGAGTAGGAGTGTGCATCAGCATGCTTGGTCATCATTCAGACCCACCAATCCTAAAATGTTACGCAGCATACTATGCAAAACTCCTTCCTGTTTATCACCCAGATTTTCCTCAGTCGAGAGGTGGCTGCATTTCAGTGGTAAGTGATTCCTGTATCTACTTTGCGACACTTTGGGGGAACCTTTGGAATGGAAAAATCTGTATTAACAAAAGTGACTATTATGATTATGAATGTTAGTTATTTGTAGCATCTTTTATCATGGGCATCTTTCATCTCAAGTAATGAGTTCCTAGAGAAGCAGGAGCCTTAGAGGAGAGAGTTTGATGTACAGAACATGGAATTGCAAAGGTAGACATATATTAAAGATTAAGGTTGCTATTACAGAAAGAAATTTGCCATGCTTATATGCAAATATGTCCTGTAGGTTTCAACAGTACCATAGTTCTGCATTTGAATGTTTGTCTGCTCCCTTCGCCAGCAGAAATTTACCATTTTTAGTATCTTTGGGAGACAGGAATACTGAAAATTCAGTATCATAAGCAAATAGTTCTGTAAAACTGATAAGCATGTTAGAATGTTGGCTCCTAAACAAAATAGAATATAAAACCTGCATCTCTGCAAATTATTTTTTTGGTAGCTTGTGGAAGTGCTGGCAGGATTTGAACATAAATATACTGCTGTCATGTGAAGAGTGTGATGAACTCAGATTGGAGAATGTGCATTGTGAAATCTCCTGATCGGCTTTGCAAACTGAAGTGTGAGGACACATGTAATCATAAGGGTTAATACAATATACAGTGTAATATACAATATATTATACAGGCCTATTTTGAGGTAGACTGTAGCTAAGCTTCTCTTACACCTCTGGAGTGAGTGTCTTAGGTGGTATCAGGGCATTTCAGTAGACTAATATTTTTCAAATGCAAAGTTCTTTAAACTGTTTAAAGTGAGGTTTCACTTCATGCCTCTTGGAATACGTCAAATGCCACCTAGCATCTCTGTATTCCAAGTGGATTATCACGTTCCATTCCTGCTTTACCCTAAGCAATGCAATGGAAGAGGAGAAATTACACAGCAGGCCTGTCTTGTTGCGAATGCTTCTCACTGGAAGTGGGGGCATGAACCTTGACAGGAAGAAACCACCCATTTGGGTGAGGAGAGTACTTCAGTTTCCATGTGTGTTTGGGTCATGGCATCTCTGCTGAGCATGCAGACAAAAATACAGATTGTGAATGTGCTTCCTCCTCAAAATGAGTCCCTGTTTAATAGAAACTATATATAGATACTGTGATGGTGGGTACCTGCATAGAACTGCAAGATGCATATTCATGGGAGTGCAGAGTTTTTCTCCAGAACTCGGAAAGCACTCCAAATTAGGAAGCATTCAGGTTCTCTTATATTCCATGAACATTAGTCCTGATCCACTAACATTTGCCAATCTAAGATGATGATGCTTAGATCAGCCACCTCTCTGTCCTCTGGCCAACCCCATACTAAGGATTATGAAGCATCCTAGCTTGCACATTGTTGCTACTGCCTTCCCTCTCCTCCTCCTGTTCCTAGAAGCATTTCAGCTATAAAGAGCATATCCCAATCTGTTCGTTTATTCTCTATTGTACCCATTTGAGCATATAAGATCATGCATGCTGAGACTCTTCTGTGCATTTGACACAAGGTCACCCATTTTCTAGTTCTGTGTGCATTTATGGCCTTGTATAAATAATTATCCTCACTAAAGGTGGGCATACTCTAAGATGCATACAGAAAAAAAGAGTGATTACTGAGGAAGAATAAAAGAAAATTTGCATTTCTTTATGCATCTGACAGATACAATCTTTTATCCTTAGCATGTTTGTTGGGAATAATATTGAGGTTATTGCTGGAGAGGGGTCTGCATTTTTGAATCACATGCCAGTTCCACATTACATGAAAGTATGTCGCAGCCTCTAACTGAACGCTCCATATATAAATTAGGAACAATATTATGGCATCTGTTGTATTTAATGGGGGAATATAACAGCTGTGCAATATGAAATATTGACTCTATCAAATGATTACAACAAATTTCATAAATATTCCTGTTAGTTTGGCTGCAATTGTTTGATAGGATGAGAAGGTGGTGGTGGGGTGGTGGGGAGCAGTTCGGCAGATCAAAAGTGGTACAATAAAAAGTGTGAATTAATGCACCCGGGTTTTGTCTAGCAGCTAGATCTCCAGAAGTAGCAGAGAGAGGGTGCCCTGTTCAACCAAAAATCAGCCTTGCCTGTTAGTAATGATAAAGCTGTCAGACACTTTATTCCTGAGATTTCTTTGATTACTGTGAAGGATGTGATGATGGGTAAAGTCTTTGCAATATAAAAATCCTTCATTTTACACCTTACAGAGCCTTTGGTATCAGTTCGGTAAAGGTTCCTTGAGAAGGCTGGTAGAAGAGAAAATTATCTTAATGTTGGTGTAGCAAAGTGAAATATACAATTACTGGAGCATTTACGTATGCGTAGAACTCAGAAATAGAATAGTAGTAATAATAATACATCATGGTTATATAGCAATTTTCATCCAAAAATGCTTTACACAATGAGATGCAAATGATACACTGGGATTACTTCTTCCATCACTGCAGTGCGTTTCACCCTAGAGGTGGCTGCAGCAGGTGTTAAACAGCTCCCAACACAAGAGTTTAGGTTATTAGACCAGAGACTAGGCCATATATGAGTTGGTGTATATACTGTTCCTGATCTCTCATTTACTTAAGAGGGGCAAGATATAATCTTATACAGGTGTAATCTTATATTTTATACAGATATAAGAATGTCCATACACAAACTTTCTCTCACATGCATCTGACGAAGTAGGTATTCACCCACGAAAGCTCATGCTCCAAAACGTCTGTTAGTCTATAAGGTGCCACAGGATTCTTTGCTGCTTTTACAGATCCAGACTAACATGGCTACCCCTCTGATTCTCTCTCTCTCTCTCTCTCTCTCTCTCTCTCTCTCCAGTTTAACTAAATTAGTGCAGCATCACTCCTTTAGTCAAATAGTCCCACGCTGTGTGCAAACCAGGCCTTAAAGTTAAACTGAGGGTCGACAGTCCCATTCAGCTTTTACTTTACCTAGCTCCATTTGCTCTTAAGGCTTTTGCTCACTGGTCTGTCCAGCAATTTAGCATTTTACATCTTCCTTTCTTTTCCAATAACCATCCATCTCCCACTCCAAGGGCCAACCTGGGGAATGGCCCTTGGGAACAGAAACTGCAAGGTTCTCCTTGTGGATTTCCCAAATCATCCCACTGGGGAGAGAATGGGGGGTAAGTGGGTGCGAGTAGTCCCTGCAGAAGAAATAGCAGGGTTAGTTGTGCATCAGCCAAGGTCCACCAATATGTGTCCATTGCAAGGCCCTGTTCTTCATACTCGGGGACCTGCTGCCCCCACTTCTGGTTCCCCTGACATCTTGAATCCTCTTCCCATGGCTAAGAGGGTGTGTGTGTCTGTCTCTCTCTTCCCATGGCTGACAGAGTGGGGGGTGAGGGGGTGTTGGAGAGGGCATTGCACATTAACTTTTTGAAGATTTTACAACTGATGTTGGGGGATGATACTGTCCCACCATTTCCACATGAGCCATGGGGTATCCTAACATGAGGAAAGCAGCAAATCGTAGGGGATAATCGCCCCCTACCTGCAGATCAGCAGCTTATTTTATCTTTTCTTCCTTAAACTTTTAAAGGGGCACTTACAGATGTGTATTGGTAGAAACATTTTTTTTTTTTTTGTAAAATCAGAACCTGAGCAAATGGAAATATTGCTGTGAATTGGTTTTTAAACATTCCCACATGGTGTTTTTTTTTAAACATTGCCTTGCAGTCTTTGCAACCCAGGCATTACAGTATTGTGCATGAGAACCAGAAAATGAGACCCAACAGAAACTGAAAGAGAAACTGAAAAATAACATAAAGAATGAGAAGTAGACATGGCACAGTTCTTCCCTGCCCCCCTTGGAAATGTTAAAGGCAACTCCAGAGTAGCACGAGGACTGCGACTGTGTCCTGCCTTTATCCTGGTGACATAAGTTCCAGGGACAATGCTCCTTGCGCACCCACACAGCAGCTAGATGTAAATCTTGTGCTTTAAATGGAATGTGTTTGTTCAGTGGAGGCAGGAGGACTCTTGTGCCCTTCTATTACAGAGGATTATGTAGAGACATTTAGTAAGGCGTTAAGTGTTTCAGCTACATTTCATTAGTTTTTTGTTGTTATTTTGATTCCAATCAATAAGTTTTATAATCTTACTCCTCCACTGGCTCATTGCAGATACGTTAACTATCAGTTCTCTGTCATGATATGCTATAGCTGGACAATTATAGCTGGACACCTTGTGTGAAAACTGATCCTTCTATGTGAAATGTAATTGTTTCCAGGTTATTCAGCGCCTATTGAATTAGTATTGAAAAGATAATTTCATGCTTAGTTAAGTGATAAATTCAATTCATTTCTAGTTAGACAAAGTAACAAATGTGACTTTAACAGTATTAATTTATAAGCAAAGAAGAAAATAAATACAGTGCAGCTAACGAGCAAAAGTAAATTAACCAGGCATTTCTGTTTGTCAGCTGCCTATTCTTTTATCACTGCTGATGGATTTTAAAAGAGCAAGCAAAATCCCTTGAGTCCAGGTGAGGTCAGTTCTGATGAAAGGCTGTAGCTGGCTGATGACTGTTCAATGATCTGTGTGAAATGAATCTTATGGGCAAGTCCTTATCCTGATAGACAAGATTTAGTGCCCCAGAAACCATTATCACAATTGAACCCATGTTTTGGCAGTCTTAGTATAGGAGCTAGGGGTCATGCAAGCCCCAGAAGACTGGCCTCCCCAAAACATGCCTCGAGTGAGGCGATCTCTCCAGCTCTCAGCTGAGGCATGCTGGCATGCAGTGGTTGAGGAAAAGGTGGCACTGCCACTGGCCATGCTCTGCCTGGCTTGTGGCTAATCACAGGACTTCAGTACTTAGGGCTATCACTCTGTCATCTCACTCCAGCTTTAAATGTATGCACCTGTGTGCAATATTATTAGAAGTACAACCAAAAGGCCACACCAGTAAGGTCCTTGCTCCATCCTTAGTCAGAATGGAATCAGTGGGAGCTTGCCTGAATAAAGATGGAGTACAAGGGCAGCTGGGGCTGTTTCCCATCACCATCTCTCCAGGCGGTGCACAGAAACCCTGTGAGGGGCATTAAAAACTACCGCTTACTCTACAGTTGCATTTTCTGCAGGGAACCAGCAGGGGGCTCCTTTCATCAACACCCTGCCCACCTGAGGTCTCCGGAAGAGAGAGAGTACGGTAACAAGCCGTGTTATGCCTCACAGTTGTGGCCAGAAATTGAGTCATTTGTTCTTCTCCCTTAGTACTCCCCATGATCATCTCTGCCTGCATTAGAAGGCATTACCTTAGCTGAGCAGAATTCTGATGCTTGTTCTTTGCTGCATTCCACTCCTGACTTCTCAATCGAAATATTTCTCTGCAGTCAAAACACTTCAGACTGTTGGACATATTTGAATCAGAATTAGACTGTTTCAAATAAAACTGCGTTTAAGAACAATGTACAACAGATGGAGATAAAAATTCAGTGAGTTTGATAAGATTAAGCATTCCTTCACAAAGAATAGTAACAATTCCAGATCTGACTGGAGCTCTCATCACCATAGAGTAGGATTTACGAAAAACCTTATTTAATATGGAGTTACTCAGACTTTGAGTATTTCTGACACTAATCGTTAAAGTTCCATTGTTAGCTTGCTGATTGCAACTGATGCTCTTGTAAACATAGCAAAACTGTATTATAGACCCTTAAAAATTCCTTCCCTGGGTTCAGCCTTTCCCTGCTGCCTTTCCCCCGGCCAGATCCTTTCCTCACTGCAGTGAAAGGCTCCAGCAGCCAGGCGGTGGTAGGGAAATTATGAAGCTTTTCCTCGCTGTCTCCCCCTGCCAGACCTTGTCACTGACATGTGCAACTGGACAGCAGGCTTTTCACTGCAGCATGTAGCTACACATACCCTATGTGCTGCTGCCAGAGGAGCAGAGCAGATATAGCCTATGGTGATATCCTTTGTAGACTTTCCATTAGGATTGACTATAATTTCCTTTATTTTGTTCTCCGTTTGAATGGACCCTGGATCCTTATTGCATCCCGTTGAAGCCAATGGGTAAATCTACCATGCAGCTTGGAAGGTGCCCCTCAGCCTGAGTAGGCAGCACACTCTGCTCAAGCTAGCACACTAAAAATAGCAGTGTGGGCATCATGACACGGTGAGCAGATCTGGCTAGCCGCCCAAGCTTGAACCCAAGGAGTCAGGTGGGCATGGAATTTGGCAGCTGGCCCATGCCACCACCCATGCCAAATCATCTCTGCTGCTATTTTTTAGCTCGCTAGCTCAAGCAGAGCTAGACATCTCTGTCTACCTGGGCTGGGAAGCATGCTCCAAGCTGCACTGTAGACGTTCCCAGTGGGACTCTATCCAGAGCCCAGGGGTCTGTGTCAGCAGATCATGATGCATGATTGAAAAGTAAGGTCAGTTTGCAAGGTTTGGAGTATCCTCAACTCCTAGTGAAGCTCCATTAATATGAGGAAGTTGAGTACCTTGTAGGATCAGATCTTAATTTCTCAACAGCCAAATCCTGCTTGATTTTCTCTAAAATTAATCCATTGAAGTCAATGGGATTGCTATTGGAAATGAAAGTGCGGGGGAGGGACTGTTTGCATGAGGAAGATAAGTGCTTTTTGGCCCCAAATAGCTACAAGTTCACATGTAAAGCAGTGGAGACATCTGTGGTGAGGAAATCAGGACTGGAAAATCTATTCTGTAGAATAAGTGCTTTTGAAGAGAAAAGAGAAGTTGCTTGGTTCATGAAAAGTGAGGGTATTGGGCACATTTCAAAACATAAAAGGTGACATAAAACGTGTGCTACTACAACTTTTAGCCATTGAAATTATGATTCTGTGGCACCCTCAAGCTTTAGCTCATAGAACGACTAAGGAATGGTTGGTCAGTTAGGAAGGAAACCCTGGTTTAAATAAAAATGTCTGATAATTAGCAAAAACAATGAGAGCTTGAGAAGAGTAACTGGAAAGTATGAAAATATATATTAAATAGGGAATAGATTAGAGTTTAGGGTATAGAGTTTATTTGGCCTAGATGTTCTATTTGGAAGGCAAAGTGATATATCAAAACTACTGGTTTGCTGGTGTTGTGAAGCATCTCTGCTCGGGAACTTTGCAATATGCAAGAGACAAGGAAAGACCATTTGGCCCAACAATGTTGTCCCAATCCCACCTTCCATCTTTCTCATCACACTTATTCTGTCCCCTTCCTCTTAAAATATGGCCGGATCTTGACCCCAGTGAAGTCGGTCAGTTTGACTAGAATTTGTTAGAGCTGGGATTTAGACACATTTATGTGACTGCATGTAGATCTCAGTTGCCTTCTCTGACATTATACTGGTCACTCTCTTTTTATTTCTTATTTAACTGGATTATTCTAGCATTTTGGGGCCTGGTCATGCTTCCATTGAAGTCAGTGACTAGATTTTCATTAAATTTAGTGGGAGATGGATCGTGCTGTTAATTGTTAGAGGTCAACATGCCCCTTAATTTTTCTTTTTTATTTCTTACCCAGAGTCATCAACATTCCTTAACCAAATTAATCTGCTTTGTAACTTTGAAAACACTGAGCTGACTCCAACAATCATTTCCCTTCCCCCTCTCCCTTCCCTTCCACCATGAAGGAATTAAGCCCAACTTCTTTAGCCTTTACTTAGAACAGGGAACTGTCTTTTTGATGTGTTTGTGTCCTGTCTGACACAACAGGAGGGTGTTAGCCTCCTTAGGATAGGTTTCCTATAGCTGTGCACAGTACTCCTCAGTGGATCTAACCAGTGTTTGGTATAATATCACCTTTTTTATTTATATTCTCAGTCTCTCTACTCCAGCATCTTTGTGTCCTGCTTTACTCCTGGGGGAATTCTGTGCATGCATAATTAATGAGCCGTGCATATTTTTTCATTTTTTGCCTAGAAAAAGCTTCTGCTGAAAAGTTGCTGCAGTTCCGCCTTTTGCCCACCAGAGGATGCTGTGGCAATAGGACACAGCAGCCATTCCCCGACAGCTAGGGAGGAGAGAGAGCCTGGCATCTGTGCGGAGCATGTCAGGCCAGGTCAGGAGACGAGCTGTGGGAAGATACAGCGTGGAGTGCTGGGGGAGTCAGATGGGAGCTCGTAAGGGCTACTGAGGGAGGACAGACTGGGGCAGGGGTGAATGAGAGTAGAGGCACAGGGCCACAAGGGAGAAGGAGGTACAGGGCCACATGGTGATGGGGAGGAGGTGCAGGGCCACATAGGGACGGGGAGTAGCTGAATGGGGGCACAGAAATACATGGGGATGGGAGGATGCAAGGACCCATGTGGATGGGGGGGAGTGGGTGTCTGACTGGGAGTAGGAGGACACATGTGCCTGAGTGAATGGGAGAGGCTAGGGGGTCAGTCAGGGTCTGCATGGGGGAAGTCCCCTAACAGTCCTTTCCCACCCCTGCAAAAAACGGTTCTGTATTTTTCCCTCCAAGTTCAGACCCAGGCTCCTTCCTAGCCGTTATTTCCCTCTCCCTCACCTCCTCTGTTACTCCTGACTCCCCCCAGCCATTGCACTGCTTCTGGGGGATGCGGGAAATATGGTTCTGTATTGAGTAATCATTCATTTAAGCTACGGAGTTCTTTATTAATATGCCTAGTAAGGAATCTATTTGTCAAAAAAACATTTCCTGAATCTCTTTTGTTGTCTCTATTGTTAGAGACATAGTTGCTGACAGGTATTTTAAAATACACGACCAAAAATAATGGTAATTGAAAAATATTTGAAACTGGTGTGATTATATGATGTTGTTTTGATAAAGAAAATATGCAGAATTTTGCAGTATTTGAAAATATTGTGCACGTAATTTTTTGTAGCAGAATTTTGAATTTTTTGGCACAGAATTCCCCCAGGAGTATTGTTTGCAGTTGTTGTTTTAAACAATGTGAACTGAAGGTCCCAACCTTTTTTTTCATTTTTTTTCCCCCATGCAAACTTTTCTAGATCTATCTTTCATGACCCTTTATGGCTCTCTCCTTGAACATATACTTCTTATTTTGTTTGATTCATTGGAAGTTGTCACTGTCTTTCATCAAACAAGCTGGTGTGTATTTTAATAGCTAAGTAGAATACGAGAGCAGCGTGCCTCGGAAAGCACTCCATTGTATTACTGTTGCTTATCTTTCTACTTCCATGAGAAATAGGGAATGCATTTTATGATCTGCAGTCCTAGGATAGGTATGCTATATTTGTGCTTGCACATAGCTGCAGTGGTGCCTGGTACCCGTACATCATTTGGCCCACCTTTGTCCAGGCTTTACACATCATGCTTAATACATAAGGGATAATGTTCATGGTGGGGGAGTACATGAGGCAATGGACAGCTTTTGCAGGCAATTAATCACACTGAAGCAAAGCCCAGGCATTTGAGAAACCCCAAAACTGTTTGTTGTAACTATAGCCCAGTGTCACAAGGAGAAGCCTCACTCAACAAGACAAGCATTAAATAAAAAGCAAAGAATCCTGTGGCACCTTATAGACTAACAGACATTTTGGAGCATGAGCTTTCGTGGGTGAATACCCACTTCGTCGGGATGCATGTAGTGGAAATTTCCAGGGGCAGGTATATATATGCAGGCAAGCTAGAGATAATGAGGTTAGCTCAATCAGGGAGGATGAGGCCCTGTTCTAGCAGTTGAAGTGTGAAAACCAAGGGAGGAGAAACTGGTTTTGTAGTTGGCAAGCAATTCACAGTCTTTGTTAAATCCTGAGCTGATGGTGTCAAATTTGCAGATGAACTGAAGCTCAGCAGTTTCTCTTTGAAGTCTGGTCCTGAAGTTTTTTTGCTGCAGGATGGCCACCTTAAGGTCTGCTATAGTGTTACCGAAATATCGGGTCTGCCTAGCTGAGAGCCAATTAACAGTCTGACAGGGATAAGGAAAAATGCTTTATTCTGCAGAAAAAGGAGAGCCTGTAGCTTAGTACAAAAGACTCTGTCTTACACAAATTTCACAAACCTTTTATACACATTTAGACAAAGTCCCTTGCGTGTTAATACTTGATTGGTAAGTGTAAAATCTCATGTTCCCCTTATCTAAGTAGAACTAACTGGTTTGGAGCAGGATCTTCTTGCCTTGAGGCAGAGGAAAAGAGAGAGTGCAAAAATGCAAGCTACTGTGTCCATGAGCAGTACTTACTCCCCCCCCCCACCTACTGGCCGCTTGTAATCTATTAAAGGGGGTCAGCCAGCTTTCACAATCCCCCCTTCGGGCCTGGCAAGCCCAGATTGCCAGGCCCGTAGCGTAATTTACGATCAAGCTGAAGAGACAGGTACTGAGTTGTTTTACGGACAGCGGAACCTCTGATTACAGCATTATATAGACATTTTGCGCATTGTATTACTATTCAAACAATACGTAGGAAAAACAAACAGAAAAGAATCCATTTAACAATTGTACGGAAAAGGCCTGTAAACCATGACCCAAGGTCTGGGAGAAGGTCCTCAAAATTAAAGGTACAATCAAAAGATACAGCATGAAAAACAACAGCCGCATTCTTAATAGCCCGTAAATCCTGTTCAGTTAAGCCGGAGTGATTAACATAAAAGCAGCATTTTTCCCCAATGCGAGCACAAGCCCCCTCTATTTCAGCATTTATAGCATCTAGCACACGTCTACTTTGCAAAGCCACTTTTGCTACTTCATCAATCTCTTTGTGTAACTTTTGAAAAGCGTCTATTAATGCATTAGCTGCTTTTCTTAAGCCCTGCAGAACTATTTACAACTGCTCTCTCTAGTTCAGCTACCCCCAACTCAGGAATGATTGCACGGACAAAAGAATGGAATCCTGTTTGTCTGACAACTAAGGGATTGGGGCACTGACTATAAATCAGTTAGCTATATCAGGTGGTCTAATTTCCCAGATGTCTTGGTGAATAATCCAGCCCCACATGCATCCTCTTCATGGACCCATCAGGATTTGGTATGTGGAAGCGCACACACCCCCAACTGGTCCAAATGCTTGGAAGAAGCACTGTGAATGTCCACACTTCCACTCAGAAAGTGTCCAAATATGTGTCCATGAGCACAGATCAGATGGTACTCCTGATGTGTCTGTAAGGGCAGTGGGCCAAGTCTGGTGCTCAAGATCACTCCGAATGGCCATCAGCTGGTCATTCAGGAAATCCTGAATTCCTAAACATACTAGATCCCACTGCAATGCCTTCCCAGCCTCGGTGATATTTAATACCATCTCTGTTAGTAACTTCTGGGTCATAGCACTAAGGGTGGAAATAACATCTAACTCACCAACTCCAGCCTGTACTTGGGTTAGCGGAGCTCCAGAGATAAGGCTAGTGGCCTTTTCTATTTGGACCGATTTCTTATCATGTTCTTGGCTTTTAATAATATTTCAAATAGCTGCTGCGCTATTGGCCCCATCCCATAGGGATCCGGTCAGGTCCCTCTTCTTCCAGAGGAAATAACCCAGGCCCTCTGTTGTGCTAATCTAATGGCAGCCCCTAGTGTTGTATTAATCACAGTCCATTGATATCCTAATACATATCTCTTTGGTGTAGTACTATATCACATCTGTCGGTTGTATACCTTTAACTAATCTCAGGTACTTTCAAGAGGCATTGACATTAATAGCCTAGGAGGGGGCGTATTACAGAGTAACAGGGGAGTTGGCAGGGGCAACAAGGTGCCTGTGGTACCTGTCATTTTATATCCAATTAGGGAGAGCAATACATACTGAAGGATTTATCCAGAACACAGGGCGCAGCCTGTAGAACAAACCCCAAAATCCAATTAATATCACAATCCCAAGCAAGGGTCCCACAAATTTTTCTGCCAGTGTGTGATTCTTTGTTTCTTCACCAGGGTCAGTTTTTAATGTCCTTTCTAGTCAGGAATCCCTGGACTTTGGCAATTTTAGTGGAGTGAGTGTTTCTTCTTCTTCCCCGAAACAGTCATGGTTCAGTGTCCTACAGGGAAGAGGTTACCAGCACATTACCCTGCAATGGTTTTGATTCTTCTAGAAAAATTTAAAGGCACAGTAGATCTGTCAGTGGACAAGGGAGAGGTTACTAGCACTTCACCTTGTACTTTTTCCCTGTGTCCAGAAGGCACAGTGGAGCTAGAAGGAGAAATGGCTAATCATCAGTAGGAGAATTCTCCCGATGTGGAGGGGTCTTTTTGCAGTGAGAATCATGGGTCCAAGCAGTCAGTCTTTGGCACTTCACAAGTGTTGGTAGTTAGCAGGACTTTCCAGTGTGGAGCCAGAGCAGTCTTCGTTGGTGGACCTTTACATTGATCCAGTCTCCTGATTTCAAGGAGTGGCAGGGCTGCTAGTGTCTTTGGGTAGCACTTCTTTACCTGTGAGAAAAGAAACCTAAAACATTTCATTAGTGCCTGGCAGTGTTTTGCAGATCTTAGAGCTGCTTGGGCACATTCAAGCCCCACTCCCTTTTCTTGGTTATTAGCCAAGTCTTAGCTGTGAGCAGTGTCCTTGAATGGAGCCAGTGTCTTATCTACAGTCTGCTAGCTATTTTTTTTTCTTTCCAGTTAACTCATTCTGTTTTTTTTTCCTTCTCCCTTTTTGGCTTCTTTTAACCTACAAAGGAAACTTTCACTCTTCACTCATACACCTTTTCCCAACAACGAAAACATAAACATTGCCATTATACAGTACATTAGTCTTATTATTTAATGTATGCCACATATACCCTTCCACTAAAATAACTTTATTACAGAGGTTTGGAGCAACAAGCCAGGACAAGCACACCCACTTTGAGGAGTTCATTCAGCACAACCTTTAGTCCAATAGCTTCCCACCATGCCCAGCCCTCTGGCTAGAAATCTGAGGTAGCCAGAAGGATCCCATGTACAATATGGGGAGTGGGTTAACCTTTCATGTCCTTGCTCCCAAAAACTGTTGGTATGCAAATTTTAGTATATCACATTTTCCTGATTTATCCAAACACTTTGTATTCCAAGTTGAATAAAACAAGTATCTGCATTCCAATCCAACCCCTCTGCCTGATTCCAAACCAGACCGTCCCATGAAAACATTAAACACAACAATTCTGGCCAGGAGACAAACACCACAAGACAGAACATAGAACACAAAACATAATTTCTATTGTGCCAGTAAATGCATGATATGTTGAATGCTGTTCAGCTGGCATCAGTTTTCTTTGATTATCTGAAAGACAAAAAACAGAGGTCTACCCCTTCTGGGCCAGTCAATCATCACTTAAATATACAAATACCCTTGTTGATTTCAGGCAAAACAGAGGAATTATCCCATATTTTTTTGTATTAGTTTCATAGGCAGCCCAGGTTTCAGCGTCTTCTACCTTATCAGTTAGATAATTCGCATTAATACAGATGCTTTCTGGCTTGCTTTTGGATCCAAAGCTATCCACAGCTTAATGATTCTTACCTTAAAAGGGACACAATTAACTTTATCAGAATTTTGATTGCTTTTTTACTTTTAACTCCTGCTTTCAAACACTGAAAGAAAACATCACCACTTATAGTGCCCCTTAGAGCCTAATAAAATTTCAATTACATAGCACTATATATATTTCTTTAGCTAATTCAACTGAATTGTTCATAGCCAAATGATTGCAATTTAATAATTTCTTTGCCTGAATTTATTTACAAACATTTCAAAGACACCAAGAACTTTCCTCTTTAGCATTTTACAAAGTTCAACTGCTGTTCCCTCCAGCAACTACAGAGTTAACTTCTCACTCTTCCTTAAATCACTTGCTTGTCTCCCAACAGCCACTTTTATCAACTCAAATCACCATTTCAAGATATTGTCCTGGGTATTTGAAATCCTCATGCTTACACTTACTTACTCCTTCCTTCCACTATACCCTCAGAATTTCCAACCTGTTTTCCAATCTCTGTCTGTTGCCTGCCCGCCTGGGCCCGAACCTGCTTTTCTCGCTGAACCACCCCTTCCATGGGCACCAACTTGTTCCACTACCAGTTTAGCTAGGAGGATGGGCTTCTCAACTAGCCCCCAACCTTCCTGGTCTCTTCCCTTAAACATTCTTACTCACAAGACTACCCGAGTCCTCACTTGTGAGTCTTGCCACCTGGGCAAAAACGCATAGTCCATTGGCATTTAACTATTCAGAGATCCAGAGACCCACCAATCTGTCTGCTGACACTCAAACAGAAAAGAGAATTACACAAACAGCAGAAGGAATTACAGTCTAATCCAGGTTTTCCTACTTCTATTACACTGACCGGTACAGGGGACGGGATAGAAGGATCTCAATACAACCTCAGAGCTTCCTCGCACGCATGGCTTCCACTCCAAGGAATTACGAACGAGAGGTTCAGTTCCGCCCACACTCCTAACGCCCAAATGTATACAGAGCAGAAAAACAACAGTAACCGGTTAAACAGAACAGAACCAGAACCAGATAGTGCACCAGAACCAGATAACCAGATAAGAGGCCCGCCTCTAACCAGAACCAGATAGTATTTCCTTATCCTATTAGGGCTCACCTTATTGGATCACGAACCCCAGGGGCTGCGGAGAAGTGAGGAAGAGGGGTTAAGCACCCCAGTGGCGCCGCCCCTAGTTCGCCGCAGCCTTCCGGAGTCCAATGTCCGAGCTAGCAGAGTCCCGTCTGGAGTGGCCAGAAACTGTTACCGGAATATCGGGTCTGCCTAGCTGAGAGCCAATTAACAGTCTGACAAGGATAAGGAAAAATGCTTTATTCTGCAGAAAAAGGAGAGCCTGTAGCTTAGTACAAAAGACTCTGTCTTACACAAATTTCACAAACCTTTTATACACATTTAGACAAAGACCCTTGCGTGTTAATACTTGATTGGTAAGTGTAAAATCTTATGTTCCCCTTATCTAAGTAGAACTAACTGGTTTGGAGCAGGATCTTCTTGCCTTGAGGCAGAGGAAAAGAGAGAGTGCAAAAATGCAAGCTACTGTGTCCATGAGCAGTACTTACTCCCCCTCCCCACCTACTGGCCGCTTGTAATCTATTAAGGGGGGTCAGCCAGCTTTCACTGGACAGTCGCTACGGAAAAGGATAAACAGACACAGATCAGATATTAGGAATGGCAATATACAAAAACCTGTAGGAGAACACTTCAACCTCCTTGGCCACATTATAGCACACCTTAAGGTGGCCATCCTGCAGCAAAAAAACATCAGGACCAGACTTCAAAGAGAAACTGCTGAGCTTCAGTTCATCTGCAAATTTGACACCATCAGCTCAGGATTAAACAAAGACTGTGAATGGCTTGCCAACTACAAAACCAGTTTCTCCTCCCTTGGTTTTCGCACCTCAACTGCTAGAACAGGGCCTCATCCTCCCTGATTGAACTAACCTAATTATCTCTAGCTTGCCTGCATATATATACCTGCCCCTGGAAATTTCCACTACATGCATCTGACGAAGTGGGTATTCACCCACGAAAGCTCATGCTCCAAAACATCTGTTAGTCTATAAGGTGCCACAGGAATCTTCGCTGCTTTTACAGATCCAGACTAACACGGCTACCCCTCTGATATTAAATAAAAAGCTTTTCCTTTGCTTGGCCTTGCGAGGGCTGGAAAGTTCTGCAGTGCTGCCTTTTAATACATTCCTTCAACTGAGTGAATAAATCTTTCCTTCTTTTTTTAAATAGAGTGGATATTTTACACACTGTCACTTCTGGTGGAGCAAGAGAATAGTTCCTGTGTAATTGCTCTGGATAAAAGGAGTGAAACCTCTTTCTTTAAATCAATATGGAGGTTCATGACAGTCATTTTTTCCGTCCACAAGTGGCCCCTTTGCTTTTTCTTACCGTATCTTTGCCTCTACTTTTTTCAGCACTTCAAAGTTTTATTAACAAGAATGCTTGAGCCTGAGGCATTCAGACATGACATGAATAAGTTGGAGACAGGAGTGGTTATGAATCACAACACTTTTCTTATTTTGAGGCCTTTGTTTATACAAGTTCCACTGCTTTTGTAACTTCACTCATCTCTGACCTAAGAGCAACCTTTTCTTTTTATGGGCGTGGTCATTTTTTCCTTGAATGTGCAGACTAAGGGTCTGATTTTACTCCCAATGAAATCAGTTGAAAAACTGTTGTTGGTTTTCAATGGGAGGTGGAAATGAAAAGTGGTCTCTGTCTGTAGGTGCAGTGTTGTGCTCTCACTTATTTATGGGCACAAATACTAGCACTCAAGCGGCTGCACAATTATTCCTGCAAGTCAGATAGCTTAGACACTAACGTGATATTAATTGTGCCCACAATTAGTTGTTAGTACAAAACTAGATACCAGGTTAAGGCCCTTTACAAAATCGGGTCCTAATTTTCTATTGATATGAATGGAAGTTTTACAACCAAGAAAAGAGGGAATCCTTAATATTTCATAGTGCTTCAGAAATAGAAAGCATTTCTGCTGTATAGCTCTTTTGAATATAGTATAGAGCTTCTTGTTTATAGATCAGTCATTTGGATTATATCTTCTATCAAAAGCAAATACGAAAGGAGTAATAGAAGTTTCTCAGCTAGAGTGGATGGATATCTTCAAACCATATATTGTAAAACATCATTCATCAGATCAAGTTATAGTCTGAATAAAAGACTGGTCGGAGATTCAAAATGGTGATCAGCTGTATTGCTTTCTTTCATCTTGTTGTTTTATTTATTATAGTTGTTTTTATGGCAGCAATATATTTTGCACAGACTAATATACAACAGTGCATACGTAAGCCTCTCTAATAGAATCACTAAAACATTGTGGGTCATTCTTGTCTCAATTTAGCTGGTGTAAATCTGGTACTTGAGTATGTGTATAATTATCCATTATGCCTGGTTAACCTCAGCTATTGAGCCTGATCCAGAACTGTTGGAATCAAGCACAATCAAGCTGAAAGGTGTGTATATATACACACAGACTAAGGATATTCCTACACCTCAGCGGGAAGGTGTTATTCCCAGTTCAGTCAGACATACGAGCACTGGCTGTGCTCATGCTAGGTTGCTTAAAAACAGCAGTTTGGCTGCTGTGGTGTGGACAACAGCTCAAACTAGTCACCCTAGTGTGTTATCTATGGGGGTCAGGCAGGGTTATACACGGGTGCTAGCTTGAGCAGAGCTAGCATGTATCTATCAACTTGTGCTTGGAACTACCTCACAACTGCTGTGTAGATGTACCCTAAGTTGGTAGGCCTCAGCGGTGTCAGCAATGAAGTTATGTTGGTTTATACTAGCTGAGGATCTGTCCCTCTGCCCAAAATGGGTGTTGAGGACAGAAGCGTACAGCTATCTGTGCATTTCAATAACATACTGTGCTTTGTCGATGAAGCTTCTACTTCTACTTTTGCCCAACCTGAGCCATTTCACACTCCCTGTTATGATCAGAGATGTTTCCCTCAAGAGGCTTGCACAGATTCTGGGTCAGAAGTTCCATTTTTCATGAGGAGTTTCACCTGCTGATAGAAATATGGGAAAAGTCGGAAGAAAATGGCACTTTACACACACCTCTCCAGGGTGATACTTTTTTCATTATATGGAACCGTGTGTTCAGCTTTGACAAAGTGATTAGTCATTGTGATCAATGCACTTTTTGGCCTGTCATACATTTCATTGATTCTAGAAACGACAGACAACTTTCCAACTGCACAGTTCTATGTATCTTTATAGAAGCATGTGTTTTATGGATCTGATGAGTAGGTAACAGAACCTGGCTTAAACATGTAGGTAGAGAGTAAAAGCAGCAAAGGGTCGTGTGGCACCTTATAGACTAACAGACGTTTTGGAGCATGAGCTTTCGTGGGTGAATACCCACTTCATCAGATGCATGCATCTGACGAAGTGGGTATTCACCCACGAAAGCTCATGCTCCAAAACGTCTGTTAGTCTATAAGGTGCCACACGACGCTTTGCTGCTTTTACAGATCCAGACTAACACAGCTACCCCTCTGATAGGTAGAGAGTATTCTTCTTTGTCTTCTTTGTGATCCCTTTCACGAACTATTCGGTGTGTTCAGCTGACCATCTCTAAAAGTGTGGGGAAAGTATAACCTAGCTAATCTAGGTGAGGATATGTCTTCAAAAATGTCACACTGTAGCACTCCTACAGGTCATTTTAGGAATAATGTTGCACGTCTATAGCCTTGCCTGCCTTTTCAGCTGCCAGGAGCATGTGACCAAAGGGAAAGATAGGCATGAGATAATATGACCCACAAAAACGCCAACCCAGAATGTGAAGATGAAGTGAACCCTTCCAAATGTGAATTGTGCTAGATGAAATCCCAACATTACTTTCTCTTGAGGTCATTGTTCCACTAGAGTGAGGAGAGTAGTGCTTTCTAAATTCTGCCCTATTCCCCTCACCCACTACATAATGACAGAGTGAAAAATAAACCAAAACGCCTTGGGGGGGGGTGTTTTTTGTTTAATTGCTGTTCCTCTGTAGGGGAGTTACGGTTTATTTTTGGTATCAATGGAAAGTCCCATTGTCCCAAGATTTTATTAGGATTTTGAACAGGATTATGCATAGAAGGAAAGGTTCTTGTTATGAAAATATGGGCCTCTGTATAGCAAATTGTGTTCTGCTGGCAGACAAAGGTCTTTAATTAAATTCTGTTGCTTTGGTTTCTTTACCCCAAGTTCCTAGTTTAGCAGTGACCTTCCTAGCTTAATTGCCACCTCTGACACACTTCCAGTCTTCCACATTTAACCTTTGTATAGCTTCACCAGCATGGACTAATGCATGTAGGCATTGTCTGTGTACTGGTAGTCCACCCTTATCTCCCTTCCTTTCTTGGCTGATGCTTGTAGAGAACAGAAAAAGATGTGAAATGCATTTTCTTGTTTGATATCAAATAGCAGCAACATTGCTGAGGTGCCTGTCTGTGTTGTTGTTCCTCACCTTGCCAACAGCTGCTCTGAGAGAATGATACTGGCTGAGAAAGATGCTT
This sequence comes from Gopherus flavomarginatus, assembly GCF_025201925.1. NCBI lineage: Eukaryota > Metazoa > Chordata > Testudines > Testudinidae > Gopherus > Gopherus flavomarginatus. The sequence goes on along the minus strand of NC_066628.1, from coordinate 40,633,977 downwards.
TTAATTGCAGATACAATATTAATGTGTGGCTTTTTCCTGTTGCTTTTGAGGATATTCTCATGTTGTCTCCTTGTTTGCCGCTACCTCCTTCTCTCTCCTGTCTTGAACTCTTGATCACTTGGTACAACTGACCAAAACATCGCTGCTTAGATAGAAGTAGTGATTGCAAAAAGACCTTGTCCAGCAAGGTGCTGAGCACTCTTATCACCTGTCGGTTCCAAGGGCCTTTTACTCTCTCTCCTTTCAGCAAATGTTCCTATTTGCTTTCTCACTGATAGCCTCTCTTACGCTGAACTGTAAAATTCCCATTGGTTTTAGCTTGCCATGGACCAGTGCTGTAAAGTTTGGATCTGAATCCAAAGTTTGGCAGCGTTAAGCTGTGGGGGTTTGTTCTAGGCTTGTCTCTAAGGCAGTGGTTTTAAAACTTCTCTCTGGTGACCCAGTTGAAGAAGATCATTGGTGCCCAGTAGAGCTGTGAATGAGGGGCTCAGGGAAGAGGGAAAGGGTTGGGCTGCAGGGTGAGGCTGTGAATGAGGTGTTCAGTGTGTGGAAGGGGGTTCTGGGGTGGGGGTTGGGGTGCAGGAGGGGGTCAGAGCTCTGGGCTGGGGGTGCAGGCCCTGGGGTGGGGCCAGGGATGAGGGGTTTGGAGTGCAGGAAAGTGCTCCAGGTTTGGGGGGCTCAGGGCTGGGCAGGAGATTGGGGCGCAGTGTTGGGGCATGGGCTTACCTTGGGCGACTCCTCGTCAGTGGTGCAGCATGGGTGCTAAGGCAGGTTTCCTGCCTGTCCTGGCACCGTGAACTGCGCTGCCCCCTGGAAGTGGCCAGCAGCAGGTCCAGCTCCTAGGTAGAGGTGTGCAAGCGGCTCCACGTGGCTCTTACCCACAGGCACCTCTCCCTTCAGCCAATGGGAGTGCAGAGCCAGTGCTCGGAGTTGGGGCAGCACATGGAGCCCCATGGCACCTCCCGCCTAGGAGCCGGACCTGCTGCTGGTCACTTCCAGGGCATAGCATGGTGTTGGAACAGGCAGAAACTAGCCTGCCTTAGCCGGGCAGCACCACTGATGGGACTTTTAATGGGCCAGTTAGTGGTGCTGACTAGAGCCACTGCGACGCAATGCATTATATTCCACGAACCAGTACTGGGTCGCGACGCACAGTTTGAAAACCGCTGCCCTAAGGTGCTTTGATGCAGTGCTATGATTATATAAATGCAGTGTATCCAGATAGACGTAGTCTGACATTTCAAGGAAGGAAATAAAAGTCAATGTAGCTTGTTGCTAGAGGTGTCTAGTGGTAATTTTCATATAGTTTTTTGTGCTAGGGAAAACCACCATTATCCTCTCTCCTGCATACAGTACTGATATAAATGCACTTTAGTAGTGTTTGATTGAAAAATGTTATATAATTATTAGTTCAGAAATGCTTTCTCTTTTTGCTGATGCAGTAAAGTTAAGGTGATGCCAAATAGCATGGACTGGGAGTGAAGAGTACATGGTAATGAATACTTTGCAGCTTTATAGCAATTATCTGTCCATGGATCTCAAAGCACTTTAGAGAAATATATGAATTAAGCCTCAGAAGTCTGTTTTACGTATAGAGAAACTGAGGCACAGAAAGACATGGGTATATTTACATAGCAAAAAAAACAACAACCCAGCAACGAGGCTCAGAGCCCAGGTCAGCTGACTCAGGCACATGCTGTGGGGATAGAAGTGCAAACTTTTGGGCTCAGGCTGCTGCTTGGGCTCCATAATCCTCCTAGCTCTCCAGGTTTCAGAGCCTGGGCTCCAACCCAAGCTCAAATATCTACACTGCTATTTTTAGCCCCACCATGTGAGCCCAGCGAGCTCAAGTCAGTTGACCTGGGCTCTGAGACTCACTGCCATGGGTCTTTTTTAGCTGTGTAGTCATACCCTAGGTAACTTGCCTACAGTCTGCAGCAGAGCCAGGAATAGGATATGAATTTCCTGACAATTCATACTGTACATGAATACTTTATAAGATCATAGTTGTTGAGGCCTCAAATGTCTTATGATGTACTGAAACATAAATACATGTTTGTGAAGAGGGAAAAGGAAAAAATGCATGTATCGTTCACCCCTTCTCCGTTTCGCAGGTACTGCTTTAATTTGTCAAAGGCTGTATTTCTCTTCATTCTTTCTTTGTTTATATATATCGATATAAATGTCTGCAGTTGTTCACAAAATGAAAATACAAGGATCCTACTTCTACTAGTGTAAGTCAGAAGTGACCCCATTGAAATCTGTAGTTATACTTGTATATGAGAAATCAGAATCAGACCCAGAATGCTTGCAATATAACTTCATCATTATAGGAAACACAGGACAACGGGGGCGATTAGGTGCACAGATTTCATTACTGGAAGGAGAGCCATGGGGAAGGGCTACCCCCGGCTCCAGGCTTCAGAGCCTGAGCTCCCAGCCCAGCCTGAATATTTACATAGCTGTCTGTAGCACCATAATGTGATTCTGAGTTTGTAGATCCAAGCTCTGAGTCTTGTCACCACGGGTTTTAAAACTCACTGTAGATGGAAACATAGGCTGCATGTGAGAGAGCTTTTTGAAAGAAATCCTTATATTGTGAGAATTCTAATGTACAGGAGCCAGATGCCTATTGTCCCTTGCCCACATCTGTTGATATTTATGTGCCAAAATAAAGTGTTTGGTCCCTAGAGAGGAGGAACACGAACACATGGAGTTCTTAGCCTCACAGGGCAGCTGCTGGTAGAGTTTACATTGTATCAGCCTTCTGGGAAAAAATTTTAAGACCCAGTGAAGGTTGAATTGCATGTACAGACTATGATGAGGGGGAGGGATGGGATAGCTCAGTGGTTTGAGCATTGGCCTGCTAAACCCAGGGTTGTGAGCTCAATCCTTGAGGGGCCATTTGGGGAACTGGGGTAAAAATCTGGGGATTGGTCCTGCTTTGAGCAGGGGGTTGGACTAGATGACCTTCTGAGGTTCCTTCCAATCCTATGATTCTATGACTCTTTGAGAAGGCAAATCCATGACAGATAGTGGCACTGCAGGGCAGGAGCATGTAGCAAAGAGCGATACAATTTCACTTTTAGCCACTGGTACCCATTCAAAAGTAACTGCTCAGCCACAAACTCTGCAGCACCCTATTAGGATAAATTCAAGGAGACCATGCACGTATTTGTTCTGTGAACGAAGTCCTTAGATGTGTAGGACAGAGAGATTGGAGTGCAGAAGAAGGAGACAATTTAAAGTCTCTGACTGTGGCAGGAAGCAAACTGCCGAAGAATGGTGTGTGGGGTGATGGTGGTGGGGTGAGGGTTTTACACATAGACTCAGAAATAGGAATTAATAGTAAAAGGAAAAAGTACTACTGTGGATTTTAATTTACATTTGACATACTCATTCTCCTTTAGGAAAAACATGGATCTTTAGTTTATTCCTGCCTCAGGTTCTAAAAGACATTTCTACAGAGTAGTCTAATTTTTTTCCTTTCTAAGGTTCACCTTCAGACTTTATACTGCTGCTCTGAAGTGATTTTGCTAGAGCACTGAACTGACCATGTAACAAGCACGTTTAAATAGCTTTAGTAAATATAATCCTTAAATAATCTTAAAATAATGCGAACTGCTAGTTTTAGGGTTTGGGGGAACAACTCTGTGATGTCCTGAATTAACCTCAATTGCTTTATTGTTTTTATGCCAGTGATGTAGCATTTTCCATGCCTAAAATTAGAATGGCTAATAAAACGTGCCTAAGTGCTGTGTTTAAGAGGTACTTGAATGCCCATCACTTTTAAGTCAGTTCGTATTGTTTTTTCTACATCATAGAATCATAGCAATGCAGAAATTATGTTAAAAGATTACTAATTATTATATTACTATTATTGTTATAATCTTGCCCCATTGACTAGCACAGTTCCTTTTCCCTGATCTTAAATGAAAGTTAGATTAACATTGTGGTAATTTTATTTTTACTAGTGAGCAATTTGGCCTGGGAAGCAAAAATGCAACAAAAGAGTAACACTGTCTCCAACACACTTAATTATTAGGAGGAGGGAAATCATAATCAGCTTTATTAATAAAGGATCATATATGAAGGGCTTCAAAGAGCTGATATAAATGGAAATAGAGTTCTGTAAGGAGATTTGATTAACAAATGCTCTAATCAGCTACACCTACCTTCTAACGTTATAATCATTAGAACAATTATGTGTGCATGTAACAGCTTGAAAGAGAATTTAAATACAAGAGCAGGGTGAGAATAATTAAATTCAACAATTTCACTAAATATGGCTGCATAGATGACCCTTGAAAAGGTATTAAAGTGATGACAGCAGCAGCTGGAGACCTTGCAACAAGAGTGGAAATTGAGAGTTGAGCACAATACTGAAGAGCAAGGGGAATGATTCTAAATATCTCACACATTTTTGTGCTTCCAGCTTGATTATTAATGGAAGGCCCCTGGCACATTTACGTGGACCCTTGATTTGCTGAACTGCAGTGTGCGTGTGTTCTGTTGGGTATCTGCCCAATAACCTGCTCTTTGAAGGGCTTTCCTAAAATTGTATTTACACAGATCTTGCCTAAGAATGGCCATCCTGCGTCAGACCACCAATGCTCCATCTAGCCCAGTATACTGTCTTCCAACAGTGGCCAATTCTGGGTGTTTCAGAGGGAACGCACAAAACAGGCATTTATCAAGCGATCTATCCACTGTCATCCACTCCCAGAGTATGAGGTTATATCCTGAACATTTTGGGTAATAGCCATCGATGGACCTATCTTCCATGAACTTATCTAGTTCTTTTTTGAACCCTGTTATAGTTTTGGCATTCACAATATCTTCAATCAAAAAATGTTATACCCAAAAGCCTTGCTAGGAGGTGTGTATGCTATCCCTTCCCTTGCCCAAGTTCCATCTGTGAGTGTTTTGTATACAGTACCGGCTGTTAGTGGTGTCACAATAATCTCATGATAGCCCAGAAAGGAAAATAACGATATTAAGGTTTACATGCAATCAGAATCTCTGAAGAGGGTTAAGAGGTTGGAAAACTGAAGAGCCGCTTTTCAAAACATGTACTGAACATTCCTGAATGCAGATCTTTGTATCATCTTACTCTCCATAACAGAAACTTTCACTGCCATTATTCGTTTGCTAAGAAAAATTGATAATAGAAAAATATATATGCAAAAAGTACAGGAGATCTAAAACCCAGGTACCTTGGAGTCAAGAATAAATTTTATAGTAAGCTGACAAAAAGCAGAGAAATAGTTGTGGAGCGTGAACCCAATTCTTTTTTAAAACACCATTGCATGGAGCTACTCCAAACTTATACTGGTGCGAGTAGACTTTGTCTCCATAGTGCCAAAGAAATCTAAAAGATCTTGCTGCCATTTTAATCACAAAGGACAAAGCGGTGAAATATAGCATGCCTGCAGCTGAAAATAAACTCTGCACCCAAAATAATCAAGTTGTAAACATACCATAACACACTGGAAAGAAGAATCCAACTTTAAAAAAAAAAAATCTCTAGATCCTCTGACATAGACAACAATTTACTATACGTGGCAAAATGTTTTCCAATCCCAGCAAGAAAAGAACAATTTAAACAATACATTTTTAAAGAGGTAGAACATTGTGTGGAACTTCGGAAACAAAGACTTGAGTAACGGTAGTGGTACAAAAATAATACAATTCCCATTAAATTTGAGGCACCTATTCCCAGATACAACCAAAGGTAGTGTGGATATCATCCGCCTAATGTGTGGAGTAAAATATATACAGATGAATTTTTCAAGAACTCTTGGGCCTGAGAAGCTACTTCCAAAGTTCCACAAACTCCAGCTTGTTCGACTGAAATCCTAGACATACCTCTCACTTCTTCAAGGCTCAACTATTGGATGTGATATGTATCAAAGGCCCAAAGTTAGGAACACACAAAACTGCTCATATAGGAAACTCAAAATGCTGTGAGATCAAACCTTTAGTGTATGTAACTTTCTTTAACCTCTGGTTTGTTTTTTTTTATTTCTAGTGATTCTTTTTTTTTCTAATCTAAATAAATTTCAGCAGTACAACTGTGGAACATTGGTGACTTTGGGTCTAAAATGAACTATGCCCTTTGAAATGAGATATACTTGAGAGGTAAGTCATAGGGTGCTATATACCTAACAGAAGGTCTGTAAATCAGGTAATTAGAAGACTGATGTGCATTTTTCAGAGCAGAGTGCAATCCACCTAGTCATCTTTGCATTCCTCCCACTTATACGGCCCCATCATTTCTAGATAATGTTAGACAACATGGTGACCATCTTCTATATACACAAACAAGGCAAGGTGAAGTCTCTTCCATTATGCATAGAAGTGGTCAACTTATGGAACTGGTGCGTCAGGAACCATATCACGCTCTCAGCAATATACCTACCAGATGTACAGAACTGCCTGGCAGACAATCTCAGCAGTCTCTTCTCCACTGAGTTCCACAATTCCATCCTAGATTAAATCCCCACCCAGTGGGGAATGCCATCCTGGGACTTGTTTCTCAGACAAAGAAGTTGTTCAACCTATACTGCTCAGAGCAGCATTGGGTGGGGACACCAGAGGCAACACCCTTCAGTTCTCCTGGACAGACCACCTGAGATATGCCTTTCTTCCCATCTCACTGTTACCCCAGGTCCTGCAAAAGATTTGTCACAAGAAAGCTCAGTTAGTCTCCTTGCATCCAACTGGCCCAAACAGTTCTGGTTTCTGGACTTCTTACAAATGTCAGCCCATCCTCATACTATCATCTGTCCCTTCCTGGATCTGTTAACTCAGGTGACTGTCAAGATCAAACATCCCAGCCTGGATGCTCTTGACCTCATGGCATAGTGTTTGGATGGGCATCAGACTAGAATGTTCCTACTCAGAGGCTGTTCAAAGACTTCATCAGAAAATGTTATCTAGCCAAATGGAGACATTTGTCTAACATATCCTCATCTTCAAGATATTGGGGCTTTCCATTAGCTCTCTGAGGGTCCACCTAGCAGCAATCAGTGCTTTCCCTCCTCTGTTGAGGGTTATTCTATTTTTACTCCTCCAACAACAGTCAGAAACCTGGAAGGTCTCATTAAGATGTTTCCACTGGTGGTTAAATCAACACAACAATGGGACTTCAATCTTGTGCTCTCAATACTTACCAGACTCCCTTTGAACCTCTGACCATGTATTCCATGTCCCATCTATCCATGAAGGTCACTTTCCTATTCACCATCATAACAGCCAGAAGGTTGAGTGAACTGGGAGCACTCCTGGCTGACCCACCATACACCATGTTTCATAAGGAGAAGATCTCCCTGAGCTTCACCCGAAATTCATCCCGAAGGTGATTTCCAAGTTTCACTTAAATCAGCCTATTCGCTTACTGGTATTCTTTCAAAAACCTCATGCTTCCAAAGGAGAAGAGACTTAGCTCTCTTGACATCAGATGAATATTAGCTTTCTGTTTGCAAAGAACAAAATCTGTTAGGAAAAGACTTTTTTGTTACTATGGTAGGGAACAAGCATTATCTGCTCAGAGACTCTCTAAGTGGATCTTCAACCGTATCCTCCTTTATCAACTGGTGAGTATTTCTCCCTTGGACAAAGTGCAGGCCCCTTCCACTAGAGCATAGGCAATCTCTGTAGCATCTCTGAGATGCACTGAACATTTGTAAAGCAACTAACTGGAACTCTACTCATACATTCGTGAAGCATTATGCCCTGTTCCACGGCTCTTCTGCAGATGCAGATGTTGTCGGAACAGCAGTATTACAGACATCTATACCTATTACAACCTTGCCTTCCCCTCCTCCCCCACTTCGAATCCTGCTTGCCATTCACCCACATGTGAAAAATATAAAGTGACCAGAAGTCAAAGAAGAAAGAGGCATTACTTACTTGTAAGTAACTGGAGGTTCTTCAAGATGTCTGGTCCTTATCTCTATTCAATTACCCACTTTCCTTTCCTTCTGCTTCAGATCTTTCTGATTTGCAGTAAGATAGAACCTAGAGAGATGTCGGTCCGTGCTGCACCATATACCTTTGGAGGGGAGCAACTGCACAGGTGCAGACCAGCAGACGCTACTTGCTAGAAGTCTCCAGTCTCAAGTGCATGAAGCACATGACTACCCAGGTGTGGCATACAGATAGGGACCACACATCTCAAAGAACCTCCAGTTATAGGTAAGTAACTTTCATTTCCTGCAAAAACATTTCTTTTGGGAGAACAAGCCTATTTTCCATCAAAAATGTTTTGAAAAGAAAATTTGTCATTAGTTCTAGTCTTTTTTATGAAGTACTTTATCATTGATGACAGTTTTAGCCTCCACTAAATTATGTAGCGTTCTTTTATTACAGTAAATATTTTTTTCATGTAAATATTTTCTTCATTCTTCATTTTCTTCCCTTGTAGTTTCACCTGCGCTGTACTCACCACAGTTAATATGAAATGCACAGTGGTTTGAAATTGATGCATGAAAGGAAGATTGATTTATTTCATATAGTTTATAGTCTATTTTATTATTCACATCAAGCACTCATCTGTTCCCTCTGCATCCATATTTTACAGCATTTTAACTGATTGATTTGATTTGACCCACCACTTCAATGGACCCCTTGCCACGGAGGGCACACGTGCACACTCCACTAATCATTTACTTGATTTGTTTCAAAATTGTTTAGCTTACCCTTATGTTATTGTTATGAACTTACGGTCTTTTGATTTTGATCAGATTAACCAAGCACGTGTGTTGTTGTCTGCGAGTCCCAACCCCACACAGATGAAAGCTTAGTGTACTAACTCATTGCTCCCATCTTTTTTTACAGTGTTTATACAGTCTGCGTCAAATCCTTCTATCCATATTCAGGTTAAATTCGTATAGACTGAGGAAGAGCCCCAGGGTTCAGTCCTATATACTTGTAATGAACCTTGTACAGATGCTTCTAAATGGGATGAAGTATCCTATTCTGTGTCAATTGGAGAGGCAGATGGTGTTGCTACTGGTGGTTGAGTCAGGACTGAGGCCCAGAAGGGGTCTTGTACTTGCATTGGTACCTGAGGTTGGTAAGGATGTTGAGTTGGTACTGACTGGAATTGTATCTGTGTACCCACAAAGAGTACAGAGGAGCAAGAGCTACCTGCAGAAGAAACATCATGTTATCTTATGCTGATGATTTCAAGGCCTTTAAGGACCCTATGAAACATACAGCTAAGACTCTATATATTCTGTTGGAGGAGATACAGGATACTCCTTGTTGGACATTTTCCATACATCTCCTCAAGGCAAAACTGCTTTGCCCATAAGTGATGCTCTGCTGGCTCCTGCATGTTTTATGTGGCAAACCCCAGCTACTATATCACCTATATGTAAATAGGCAGATATAAAACACCACCTCCTACCCAAATGATCGGAATGTTTCTATTCTCATCCTGCATCCAACTCACTTGTCGTAGAGGTAGTCAGTGACCGGAACAGACAACGCCAGTTCTGTTCTACGCCATCCAATAAAGAAGTAAACACACTGGATCTTATGGGATGAAATAGCTACTCTTTGGCCACATTGCAGTTCACAGTAGCCAGTTACCAAGCCCTGATGCCTAAATATATTTTTAAGACTATTCCAGATTCTCGAATTTATTGAACACCTGCCACAGGATCAGAGGGAGCAATTTCAGGCCCTTATAACAGAAGGCTAGACTATCTCCAAGGCCTCACTAGATGCTGCTGACACATCTGCTCACTCCATGGTTCTGGCAGTAGCCATGCACCAAGCTGTTTGGTTGTGGTCCTCTGGTCTGCCTCAGGAGTTACAAAATATTGTCAAAGAAGTTCCCTTTGAGGGACCTGCGTTATTCAGTGATGCTATGGATGGATCCCTTCACTGTCCTAAAAACTCCTGGGTGACACTGCAATCTCTTGGCACCCATACACTAAGGCAAAGAAAAAATGTAGTAGATTCCAAATGGCTCGGTTGTCTCATCCGCTACACTTGCAGCCCACTAGAATGACTAACACTACCAAGAAGAAAGGACTATCCTCTGCTGCAATCTCTGTTGGCGACATCCTCAAAACAACCATTTCAACCCTCTGGTTGAGGGTCACGATCTCTCTCGTGCTCTGGATTTTAAGCTGTACATATACCCCCCTCCACCCGCGTGGGGACTGTCTTTACCATTTTCTACTTTCTTGGGAGCTCATTACTTCAGACAGACAGATGCTGAAAGTGATTGATATCTACAGGTTACTCCATGGAGTTTCCCTTTGCTCATCCTCCCCCCCCCCCCACTCACAAGAGTCTCTTGAGGCAGAAGGTACAATCCCTTCTAACAACGGCGACGATCAAACTTATCCCATCAAATTTCACTGGGAAAGGATTCTATAATAGGTATTTCCTGGTCTGAAAGAAAAACAAGGGGGTGGAGACCTCAGGACACTAAACACCTTTGTCCGCATTCAGTGATTCTGAGCAGTGACTCTAGCAACTATAATTCCCTTTCTGATCCAGGAGATGGGTTTGTGTGTCTCGACCTCTAGAACACTTATTTCCATATAGCCATGTATCCTTTGCACAGACGTTTCCTGTGTTTTGTGGTGGGCAGAGACCACTACCAGTATCCTGTCCTGCCTTTCAGCTGCTCCAAGGGTGTTTACAAAAGTCCTGTCAGCTGCCACAGCCCATCTTTCTCACATGGGAATATTGTTTTTCCCTACTTGGATGATTGGCACCTGAATGCTTGGTCATTTCTCAAAGCTCATTTAGCAGCCAGCAAGACCACTTACTAGGCCTCTGCCTCAGTGTGGAAAAGTCTGCTCTCGCACACACTCAAGGAACAGACTTCATTGGGGCCATTCTGGACTCTTCTACTGCCAGAGCATACTTGCCCAGGGATTGATTCAACTCTGAGTTCAGCTTCATCTCAACAATATAATAGAGCCCGTGGACCACAACAAAGGCTTACCTACAACTTCTGGGCCATAGGGAAGCCTGTACATTTGTGATACCTTTAGCTAGACTGCACTGATGACTTCAGAACCATCTACAGTTCCAACAGACACAGCCTATCCAAGTGGCTGTCTGCACCCTGAAGGGTTCTCAATTCTCTAAATTGGTGGAAGGCTCTGCAGAAGGTCTGTTTAGGAGTTCTGTTCTTACAGCCCATTCCGTTAAGGATCATCACCACAGATGTCTCCCTGATAGGCACACTGTTTCAAAACTTCACAGCTCAGTGAAAGTGGACCCCTCAGGAGGCTATTTTCCATATCAATGTACTAGAGCTCAGAATGGTTCATTATGCTTCCCAGCATTTTCTTTCACACATCAGGGACCATTCAATCAGAATAAACCTAGACAATAGAGCAGCAGTGTATGATATCAGCCGACAAGGAGGAGCAAGATACCTTATAAGCTGAATCCATAAAACTGTGGAAATGGTGCATGTCACACTGCTTCTAGATCTCAGCAATTTATCTACCAAGGTTACAGAACACAGTCGCAGAATCCCTCAGCAGATATCTCAGCATCAACCATGAGTGGGAACAGAACAACAGGGTGTGCCGGGAGATATGTTTTACCTGGGGCCATCGACAGATAAATCTCTTAAAATTCCATCCAATGTGAAGTGCAGATGATTCTGCTCAAGGGGAGGGCACAGCTGCACCTGAGTGGGAGATGCCCTAATCATTCCTTGGCCTCACACAGTGCTATGCTTATCTCGCAACTCCCCTACTGCTCAAGGTTCTGAACAAACGAGGCAAGGAAAATTAAAAGCCATCCTCATGGCACATTATGGCGGAGACAAGTGTGGTTCCCAGAGCTGGTTTACGTGTCTGTGACCATCTCTCTTCCTTCTCCTGACAGTGAATCTTCTCACGCAGGAGTCCAGATCTATCACCCACTCAAACCTTTCAGTGCATCACCTCAAGGCAGGTTACTAGGTGGCTTTCTGGTATAGAACTAGATTGCTCCCTAGAAGTACTGACAGGGCTGCTTCATAGCAAGAAACCTGCAATGAGAAAAATGTATCTGCTTCCAGACTTAGTGCTGTCACTGATCTGTGCTTCCTCTCAAGCCTCACGTAACACATACACCCAATTACCTATTCAGTTTTTTAAATCACAGATGATCCCTGAGTTCAGAGTTCGCCTAGCTGCTATCACTGCTTTTCATTCCCTCATTGAGGGGTTTTCTGTTTTTACCCACCCAACTCTGACGAGGTTTCTCAAAGGCCTCTTCCCTCCAGCTAAAGAACTAGTTCCATTGTGAGATTCCAACTCAGTCCTCAGTGTGCTGGGGAAACCACCGTTTGAACCTATGGTGAACTGTTCCTCCATCTCTCTCTTAAAATCTCATAGCCATTACCTGGGCCAGGAAGGGAGGGGAGCAGAGATTGGGGCATTGATGGCTCACCTGCCATACAGTGTTCTATTGTGCCAAGATGACACTACGTTCACCCTTCTCTTCCTTCCTAAGGTTTCCTCAGAATTCCACATCAGCCAAGAGATTCACCTTCTTGTATTTTATCCCAAGCCTCACTCTTCGAGAGAAGAAAACAGCCTTCATACACTAGATGTAAGAAGAGCTCTTGCCGAGGCAGAACTAGGTCCATTAAGGGCATCACCCAGACTTTTTATCTGAATTGCAGAATGCATACTCCACATTGGAAGGAACAATCAGTTGCACGCATACAAAATGGGAAATGTCTGCTTAAGAAACAGTACGGCTGAAAGGCATCGGGGGGGGTCATACTGGATCACAAGCTAAATATGAGTTAGGTAGGGTAGTGCAATTAACCGCACTTTACAGATGGAGAACTGAGGCACTGAGAGACTAATTCATTTGCCTAGAGTGTCTGTGGTGGAGCAGGAATTCAACCCAGGTGTCTCACCTCCCAGGATAGTTCTGTAACATTTGGACGACCCTTGGTTTGTATCTAAATGTGAAGTAAGTTTGATTTATTTTATTTAAAAAATGCCAGGACAAATGCAGAGGCTTGGTCACAACAGTGGGGCTGGAAAGCGAGCCTGCCCTGCATTCACTCAGCTGCAGCAGCTCCTGCGGCTCCTGTCTTGTGGGGCAGCATCCGGGTTCCAGCTTCAGGCATCGTGACCTGTTGTCATGAAAGATGGACCAAACCTGAGCAATGCTGCAACCCCGTGCACCAGGTTGCAATAATACTCAGACTTGGCCTGTCTGCCCTCCCCATCCCTGGTCACAGTACAGGTGCAGTTGGGTCAAACCTGAATGACATTGCCACCCCATGCTCCAGGTGACGATGCCTTGAGTGGGGGAAGCAGGCTTACAAGGTGGGAGCAGCTGCTGTGGGGTGAGTTTATACCAATCAGTGAGAGAGGCAATTCACAGACAAACAGAACAATCATGGTACCCACCATGACAAACTTGCAGCCCTACTTACAGCCACTTTATGAAGGCATAGACTCCTCACTAGAGCGCCTCCTTGTGGCCCAGCATGAGGGGAGAAGCTCTCTCGCATTGGCTTAGAGCGTCTTCATTAAAGTGCATTTTAAGTGTAGACCTGTCCATCTGGCCACTTTTTGGGTATTGTGTATGCTATCAACCTTGGCTTCATTGGTTTTTTTGTCATCTTTGGCCCCAGTCCTGCAAACCCTTTAACGTATGAATGGAGAGTGGGAGTGCATACATGAGAAAAACTACAGAGTTTGGCCCTTGAGTAGTCCCTGAGTTTTTGCTGCTTTCCAGGGTTTTAGACCTCTTCTCTAGTTGGAAGAATTGCTTCTGGAAAGCTTTTTGCATGTCAAAGTCTGGCTGCTGCGATCTCTTTCTCTTACAAACTGCATTCTAGGTGCTTCTTCCAACAGAATGGCCAACCGCTGTGCCTTCTAAGCTATTTCTAATAGCTGATGGTACAACAAACTCTGAAGTGACACTTGCTCAATGGGACAGTTCTGCTGACCTGCACATCAGAACCACTATTCCATGCTCTTTCATTCTGGGGACTAACTCCCATAGTCCATACCTGTGTCAAATTTCTATTCACTTCAAAGTATGTCTCACCTGATTCTTTCTTTCCATTCTCAAGCTAGGATCTGGCAAAAAGTAAACATTAGAAAAACTGTGGTGGCTACTATTATTTTGAAATGTTCCAATTTACAACCAACTTGGATTAACTTTAGTTTTGGTGGGAAAACTGCTTCTGTTGGCAAGCCTCACTACTGATCAGATTACAAGTTGAGTTCTGGCTACACAAGGAAAGGGGCAAGAAACTTAGTCTGTTAATAACTGAAGTTTAGTCAGTCATCTGACACTTAATCTTAAACCCGTTGGAGCCGATGTTCCGTATTTACATTACTATTTAAATTCCTGATAACTTCAAATTAGAATTTAGACTTTAATTAACTAATCTTTGATTTTGGGCACGAGATTTCAATCAGGAGAAAAGAACAAATTATTTTTTTTCTCTTTTTTTAAGAAAGTAGCAAAAAAAAGTTAGCCTTTTTGAATTCTGGTGAATAGTTCTAATTTTAGGGTGTCATAATTCAGACTCCCTAGTTCAAATTGATTTCAAATTTGGGAGAAAAGTTCTTCCTCGGTACCAGAGCTCACTTATCAGTTTTGAGGCCAATATCCTTTTCTTTGTGGATTCTAGTGAGGGCAAAAATTGGTCTTATAATGGAAATTCAGATAAAATCTTAGTCCCTGATTCATGTAAGTACTTAAGTGTGTGTTTAAATCCATCCGTGTTCAAGACTTAATTTATGCACATGTTTAACTTCAAGTCAACAGGTACTAGTAGGAAAACTTCCCTGAATTGGAACCTTAGCTATAGAGTGGGTATCATATCCCCAGACTGCTACTATTTCTTTTTCTCTAAATAGAGAGATATTTTCTTTAATTTAAATATTTAAATGGTTTCTCCGCTCAGTTGTTTTAAATCACAAGACTCTGAACCCAATTATAACTTTCTGACAACTTTCTGAATTCCCTTTTCATACTTCCATTTACTTTTAACATTTCATTTCACTTTGTGTTTACAAATAGACTGAAATTATTTTAAACCTCATTAGAGGGTAATATAAAGATCGTAAATAATAGATTGCAATTTTATTAACCTTTTGTGCTGGATGTATTAATGGTTCATGACTTATTTGCTGTTATACATGGGTGCTTTCAATTTCTTTTTCTTACAACAACAAAGGTCTTTGCTGAAATGGTCATCTTGGGTTATGACGGAAACTATGCTGCTGTTAGGTTTACAGTACAGTGTATGTCAAAAAACAGTCAAAGTAATTTGAGCATCACGGGAAATAATATGAGAGATTCTAGTGCTTTCTGTAGAAACCTTCAAATTCCCATTTCATTAAAAATTCCATTCTGCAGCTGGTAGCAGAGATTACTGTGTTTCACCATCTGTGCAGATTAATGTTTACTAAAAGAGAGCGGGTACAACAGATGAAATGGCTGGCTTTGCAGATAAAGCAAAAAAACTCGAAGTAGAATATCTTTTCTTGACTTTTGCATCTTATACCTGTTTCCTTTTAATCGCATGGCTAAATTGTTTAAGGGAAACAATTCCAGCTTTATAAAAAGCTGATTAATTTGGAAATTTCAGATCATCAAGCTGTTTTTGGACTTATAATTGCATGCTGTTAGTAATGGGAATATTTGGACTTCATTAGGAATTAGTTGAACACCTTGTATTATACCTTCTTCTGCTAATCTCTGAATATGATTTCTTTACCCAAGCACCCACAATGACACCAATTTGTGATATTGGAGAATAACACCAGATGTGCTATAGACTAGATTACCAGTGACCAGCTAGCGTTTGGAAACTAAATTGCTTGAAGCCCATGCTACTGTTTTTATTTCCATGCCCTTCTTCTCTGGGAGCCTTTACTAATCATTCCAGAGGGCACCCACCTTGTTTACTGAACTGCATTTTTAATCATTTGATGTCACTACATATCCTACAGTGTTGTAATTTTCAAATTACATTAGCCTCATTTTTATCCAAATGCATAACAGAGAACAAAGGAAATATAGTGTCACCTTCTTACAGCACATCAAACAATGAAACAAATTGTTGGCAATGATCATTGTACTGGGATTCATCACTAAAATTAATGGCTTTGCCAGGAAATGGGATAATTACTTTGATTATTTCTTGAGAGCAAGTGGAAGGCAAAAAAGGCAATTAAGATAACCTTGAATGTCAGCATTGCACTGCACCTCGGACCAGAGGGCCATTTTATGCTTTTATGGCATGTGGGAAGAAAAGTGTGTCCATTCAGGGCTTCCTCCCATCAGGATAAAAGGTATTTTGTTGTGTTTTTAAACTCATTAGCTAACACATTTTAACCATCTAGTGGAGAACAGGGCAAGTTGTTCTGTAATTAGAGCGGCTGGTTTTCAGTTTACCCGATAAACACTGATAAAACACTCCCCATACAAAATAAATAAATAAAATTAAAATAATAAAAAACAAAGTAGGTGCTGTTCCAATAAACACCAGAAGAACTCCAGAAATGGTTACCGGTACGTACGTAAGGGCTTGTCTACACAGAGTTGTAATGCAGACTATGAGGCTGTGATTTCTAAAGTGCACTGAAGTCCGAGGCATTAGTTGGTCTGCATAGACATTGCTGGGGTACACTAAAAGGTCCCTAATGCACATTAACATTGTGTTGTTTGAAACAGTACTACATGAAAGCGCACTAGGTTAGTCATCACAGTGTATACAAAGGGAGAGCCTGGAAAATCCCCAATGTTTGGGCATCTACATAAAACTCAAAAATTGCTTAAAAATAAAAAACTGAAAAATTAAATTAATAAATCTGCTAAGCCAGAAGCCCTAATTTTAGTACATGTTGGCTGGTCAAAGGTGAAACTAACCAGGGGAGCCCAGGATCTCTTTGTTTTTACTTCTATTCATTGCACCCCTTTGTTCAGGCTGTTTTCACTGCTCTGTTGTTAGCTGTAATTTGTGCAGTTCTTCCACTAGTTTGTCTTAATTATTCCGAAGGAGTAACAAACAAGCCAGCAAATAGTTTGGGGCTATTGTTTCAGTAATATGTAATAAACATATATTGCTGAGAACTCCAAAGCTTCTCTGTTTCGGAGCATGCCTCTTCAGAGTCATTACTCTCTAGATATATTTCAGATAGTCAGTTTCAGCTGGTGCATAAGTGTAAGAAGTATAAATATTGGCTCTAGTTTCTCTATTGATTGCATAGTATTTTGTAACTTTACCAGCTTGAGGAGTGCATAACTCTAATTGTTCTTCTAGTCTCTTGTTGTGTTTTCTCATTTTCATCTCTTGATTTATATGAATGTTTTCCTGATAGAAGCTCTGCTTAGGAAAGAGAGCTTCTGCTTAGGAAGAAAAATAAAAAATCTTAACTGAGAGTCAGTCCTTTTGCGATGCATCTTGCATATTCGTGTTGCTTTGTCGTATCTTAAAATATTTGGAACGACAACACAAGTAGAATAGTCTCCATGGTTTTAGATCCGACTAATAATATTTATTAGTGTCATGATGAGTTAGGTGCTCTAGTAACATTGTTAAGGGAGGAACAATTTAGAATGAAAGGGATTAAAATATATTGCTGATACAAAGGTGCAGTTGTGTGGAAATTGAATTTCCATCTCATGGAAAATTCAGATGCGTTTACTTTATTTTCATCCTAAAATTCAATGAAAACTTGAAATTGATCCAAAACATTTTTCAGAAAGAAAAATTCTCAAAAATTTCTTTTCCGAAATGTATAAACCTGATATTTCTAATAGAAACAAAACACTTTGAAATAAAGTTTCCTATAAACATTTTGAAAAATTTCTTTGAAAAATTCCCACAATTTTTTTTTAATTTGACCAGACACCATATTTTGGGGCAAATTTTTCAGTTTTTAAAAAATTTTCCTCCCACTCTAATGATTTGCAATTTCTTCTTAGCTGAAACATTCTATCATGCACATTTCACTTTAAAGTGGAGCAGGTGGGAGCTCAGCTAAAAAGGGTGGGGAGCAGCCCTTCATCTCCCTGCGTTTGCTGAACAGCACTTCCCAGTAATGTCATCTCTTGCCCGGCTGGTGCAGTGAGAGTTCTGGCTCCAGTTTGTCTGTTTAAACCACCGATCCCGTCCTGTGGAGATGGTTGGCTGCTCTTTTTGGCTTTTAAGGTAACAAGTTATCTCTTGAAGATAACTTTTGCCTATGGGACTTTAACCTGCAAGGACATATGTGTCCCATGTGTAATGAAAATGACTAGGCGGAATGTTCTTCTATAATGAAAATATTTGATTGAAGGTTATACTATTAGCATAATGTGTTATGAAATCCAGAGGAGTTGCGTGGTCAGTAGCCATGACTAGTTGAAATTTCTTTCCTTACCTGGAAGTTACTGTATCTTTTTGTTGTTTATCTAAGTGACACAAAACTGTAGGGAAGATAAAATCAAACTACAAAAATGAATGAGACAGGGGTAATGATGGCTAGTAGATGCAATGAGAAAACACCTTTATCCAAGAAAATAATACCATAACCCTTAGCACAGTACTCGTTTTCAGGACAAACAAATGCTCTCAAAACACCTGGTGTGGTAAGTAAATACAATATTATCACTATTTTACGGTACAGGATGCTAAGTGAGTTGCCAAGACCACATAGTGACTCATTGGCAGAGTTAGGATTATACCCCTGGGGTTCCTGATGCACAGCCCAGAGCACAATCCACTAAACCATGCTGTTTCTCAGCATGGAGTTTATAATGGAAACTCAGCACAGTGGTGCCAGCAGCCCCCGTTATAATTATAGCAGGAACTTTTTGAGGAGTAGCAGGTCTGTTCAGTCTTTGCAAACCAACTGCTTTTTTTGTGTGTAGTCCACAGTTCATTTTAATATAGCTTTCTGCCAAGCAAATAGTTTATGAAGCTCATTAAAGCACTTTCAAAGGAATAAAAGTCAGATTTTCAGGGAAAAGCAGAAGAAAAATCAGCTCTTTTAATATGAATTTTTTGGTGTTTGATCTTTCACTTTTTCTGTATATAACTTTGAAGTGGTTAGCAGTATACGGTATGGCTTAAAACAATTAATGTTTTATTCTGCTTTTTATTTTACTTATAAGTGTCCATTGTTCATTTTAGATTTGTTTTATGTAAATTGCGTCCCCTGACATGAACCAAATAAAACAGTTAGATTAATTGGCTAATTTTCAAAGACTCATTCTGTGTTGATGGTAATATTTTCATGAATTTTTGTATTATTCTCTTGTTTAGTATGTCATTGATTTTCTCTGAAAAGATAGTATGTGAGTTTTTATGAATATTTTGGAGTGGTGGACCAAATTCAGCTTTGGCATAAGCAGGCAGTAACTTCCATTGATGTGAATTGGAATTTCACCTACCTTCTATTTTTTTTTACTTTATAAAAGTAGTGCAATCCAGATTTTCTCCCACAATGTTTGGAAAATGGAGGAGCTAGCAAAGAACAGTGCAAGCTGCTGGGTTCTGACCGCTTCTGAAAAGCTGGCTTCTTATTTAGGTGACTAGGAAATGCTGGGGCTTTTGCTGGTCAGGTCAGTGATTAGTATGGAAGAGGTTTCTCCAAGCTAGTGGAGTTTCTGCTGTTACTCAATATTTGTATCTGTTTTGTTTTTTTAATTTGCTTCTGTGGAACTGTTTGTGAGAGTAAAGCTTTGCAGGGTTGGGCGTTCAATTAATATAAATTTGATTGATCAGTTGTACTGTATATTTTCATTTGCAGAAAGTGAATGAACATATGCTGTTAGATCCAAATCCTATTTGTCTTATTCACGCAAGTAGTCACATTGATTTCAGTGGACTTCTCAAATGAGCAACCAGGTCAGAGTTTGGCATTTAGTGGTACCTAAATATCTTGTTGGAAACCATCAATAGTGTTCAACTACCCCTTTAATGCTGTATCAGAGTTTTTCAAGAGCATGAATTTTTGCTGTGCTACACTCAAATTAAGTGTTTTCACTGGATCTTGATACAAGCTGTTTCAGCAGATCATGCCTTCAGCTGTTACTAGCCCCTTTTTAGTATGAGTAAAGAAATCAATAGTTGTGCAGTCAGTGGAGGGTGAATATAAATTAAATATTTGAGAAGAAATTATGGGTTAGTTCTGCTTGATGCTTCATAAATTAAAGAGCTGAATCTGTCTGTCTTGCTGATCATCATCCAGATTCACAATCAATTTCACATGTCTGAAATTCAGGGAGATGGTTATTTGAAATAGAGTGCCTGTTTATGTTAGAAGAATTTGTCCCAGTACAACTACAGGAGGTGGAGGCCGCTTTGCCGCCCGCTGCTCGGGCCTACCTCGATCGGGTCCTGCGAGAGGGCACGCCCCACCACCCCGAGCTCTCCAGACCTATTCATTGGGCCCCTGCCCGTGGACCCGACCGCCGCCCCCCCCCCCCTTTCTCCGCAAGCCGGCTGCACGATCTGCAGCCGGTCCGCTTCCAAACCACGCCAAGGAAGCATCTCTACATGCTTGTGCTCCACACCCTCCACTTCCTCACCCTCGTGTCCCGCCCCGACACAAAGTGGCGGGACCTCTTGCCACCTCTGGAGGGTGAGGAGCCCCGGTGGACCAGCCTCTACTCTACCCTGGTCCCGAGGCCCGATGGGGATATCAGTTGGCAGCTCCTCCATGGGGCCATGAGCATGGGCGTGTATTTGGTGCAGTTTACCCTTGTCCCAGACACCTGCCCCTTCTGCAGCATGAGGGAGACCCTGGCGCACGTTTACTTAGAGTGCACCAGGCTGCAGCCCCTGTACCGGCTCCTCACCAATGTCCTGTTACATTTCTGGCTGCACTTTTCCCCTCACCTCCTCCTCTATGCACTCCCTATCCATAGCCCCACAAAGTTACGGGACCTCCTGGTCAGTCTCCTCCTCGCCCTGGCTAAAATGGCCATCTATGCAACCAGGAAGAGGAGGTTGGCCAGTTGAGACTCCTGTGACTGCGAGGCTTGTTTCCGATCCTTAGTCCGTTCACATATCCAGGCGGAGTTCCTCTGAGCAGTATCCACTGGCTCCCTTGACACCTTCGAGGAGCAGTGGGCGCTATCCGGGGTTCTCTGCTCAGTGTCCCCGTCAGGCTCCCTTCTTATGACCCTTTGACCGCACTCCTGTCCCTTTTCTTTTATTAGTTGTCCCCCAGAATCAGTTGGGTTCTGAGGTCCTGTAGATCCTCCCCTTTGGTTGGGGCGGGATCCTTTAGCAGTGGGCGGCTTCCGCCCGCCCACTTCCCATATACCCAATAGGTACAACTTCATGAATATAGTTACCTATTAAATCCCTAATGTAAGTGCACTCTACTGATGTAAAGTGATGATTACATGGATTCACTTTACTCTGGCAACTTGCATTAGCAGTTTGTATCATTAGCTACACAAGTGCAAATCTTCAATAATTTTCCTAATGTAGACAGGTTCAGAGCAGTGAGGATAGTTCTGGTGGCTCACGTTGCCAATTATTCAGGTGAATTAGCATACCCCAGCTTTTGACACATGTTCACTAAACCAAACCTTTGTTTAGATCCTTCTCTAATACTGGAAACCCTTCCTCTTCCAATGCACTGCTATTGAAATACTACTTCTCTGATCTATTCTGCTTCCCACTGCTTGGGTTGTCTCCGTATTTTTAGTAGATAACTCACCAATTAGCTCCCTGAATCAGAGAAATTCTTCTAACTATGGCTTCTAGAAACTGCAGGCATTAATAAAATAGCATATTCAGTAAATTTTCTGGTTTAAAAAGTGCAGTCCCAATGGTTGAGGTCAGTGACAGATCATCCATTAAAATTAAGCATGCTGTTTAGGAAGACTCTACCCATCCAGATGTGAAACTTCTTGGAGTGTCCAGTGGAAATACTCCAGAATAGAGGAGAAAAAGCAGAAGTGAGAGGAGGAATCCATGGCCTAGTTGACAGCACATCTGGGTGGGTTAAGGGAAAAAGGACAGAAGGGAGATAGTGCAGAGAAATGCAGAAAGAAGAAAGGAGAGAATAGATGGTCGTCACGTAAATGCAGAGAAATGTGTTTTAATTTGGCACACTAACAAAAAAATGATTTTTTAATGGAGCTGATCTGCTCACCTAAATGAAGAAGAATTAGGGCTGTCTCTTAAGAGAGGAGATTGGCTGATAAACGTGGTTTCTTGTACAGCCTTTATGCGTATATAGCTATTCTGCTCCGCCTATACAAAATATATATGTATTTAGCCTTTACAAGAGACCATCCTTATAAGCCAAAATCCATTAGAAGGGGACTTGCATAAGGGAGAAGTAGAGCTCCATATGAAAACACACGTGACACAAACAGTACATTGATAGAGCAGAACATGCACCCCCAGAAGAGTAACCCAAATAAATAAGCATACCACAAAGTAATGAGTAACAACACTCAACTGTTATCCTGTAATTACATTATCGCTACAAATAGGACTCTGCCCCCAGCTGCTAAGACAGACCACCCCAGGTGCTGCTAGCTTGGAGCTAAGCTACCATGTCCTGCCTGCAAACCTTGCAGCCGGTTCTCGCTCCCCGATATGATGTCTAAATAAAGGATTATTGGCTCCCACGTCTGAGAAGTGAGCACCATCCAAATAAGAGTCCAGGGCAATAATCGAGAATCCTCTTGTACTATTCCTAGCTGAAAGAGTGGAAGTTCTCTTTGCTCAGATAAAATCCTTCCATGTCCTCTCTGCTGCCATTGGTCTGTGAGTGCTTTCCCAACCCTGTTGTCATAGCTGCTAAGACCATACTAGCATGGTCAACTGAAAAAACTCCCCTATTGCAGCACATAATTCCTCTTGACCCAGTTGAGCAGCTCCATGCCTTTCTTCCCAACCAAACTGTTGAACCACCTCGAGGTACTATCTGTGGGGAAGAATTCTGTTGCCACAACCCATAAATCAGAACATTTCATGATGGTTGGGCCCCAAGAAACATAACTGATTCCATACAAAGCCTTAACTGAGATCCTTGCAGATGACTCACTACCCCCGTGTAGGCATGCCACATAATGAAATGGCAGGTCCCTGAATTGAGAAAGATCTGCCACTTCAGTCCTGTCCTGTTCTACCCATGGGAAAAGCTATAAAATCAAAGCCATGAGGTTATATATAAACAAGTGCCCCATCACAAGGGATGGGGAGGAGGATAGGTGAGTCCTGGGAAGGAAAACAGAGCTCAGGATTGTTGGATACTTCACAGGGTGCAGCAGAAGGAGGCCAGCTTCTACCAATCACCACCTTTTATGGGTGGCACTGCAGCCCACTGATCAGTTCTACCACTTCTTAGGGTATATCTACACCGCACAGTTAAACCAGGCTCTTACACAGGTTTTAGCCTTAATTCTCCTGACATGTGTTTGGCTGTGTTTCAAGCCTTGGTTAGCTGGCCTGGGTGTGTGTGTGCATGTTAGACCTTGCACTATGGTTTAACTATACGGCTAGAACCCACCCATTTTGCAGTGAGGATTCAGGCAAAATCGCTCAAGTGCTAATAGTCCCCCAATTCTCTTACCACAGTTTCCCCTGAAGGACAGACAAGTTTTCCCATAATTCATACAGTTGACTGGGAAAGGATCCATAAAGTGCCTCTGCACAAAGAACCATGGGGTAGGCCCCCAAACACATGAGCAATTGCAGAATCAGTGGGGACACAGGCATATGGTGGGGCCTTGCAATGGGGATGCTCACATCTGGTCCAGGCTAACCTGAGTGCCAATCACCTGAATTATCTGTGTGGCGTAGACATAGCCGCAGAGGCAGTGGGCCACTCATATGGGGTGCTGCTATTGGCTGAGGCTCATTGCTGTGCCATCCAGAGCTTAGCCCACCCTTCTGGCCGTGCCCTGCATTCCAACATTGGCCGAGCCCTCACTTCTGTATATTTGGGGACCTAATTCCTTCTAGCATAATGAACAACAGAATTAATTAGATTTCTCTATGTGTTGGAGGGAGATTGTCAACAGCCTGATTCATCTATCAGCCTGCCATACAAATTGTCATATTTTCTGAATGAAGCAGAAGGTGTGAAATCTTTAGCTATTGCCGCCCTTCCAGTTATATCTGAAAATGTGTCAGCTGTTTCATGATGTGCTCTCCAAATATCTAAAGAGGTGTTTACAAAGGCACACTGCATTTCAAAACAGTGGTTTGAAGAGCTGCTTGCCATTCCTTCTGCCTGCAGCATCAGTTATTTATTGTATATACACACACACACATCTTTATCACTGCATCCTCAGAAATGTAATATATTCTGCCACATTATTATGCAGCACATGCTTATACAGGGATATTGTCCTCTAGGTTTGTACAGGCAGAATATTTGCGTATATTCATAGAGATTAAGTATTAAAATAAAAGCCATAAAAAAAACCCACAACAATTGTTGGGCTAAACTATTATCTCGGTTATCGTATTGCTTTAAATCTATCGTAGCTTAATTGGCAGAGATCTGATGGGTTTAAAAACAAAAAGAGAGTAGCATAGTTATGTCCCCAAAGCATTACGCTAAGGGTCAGATCCTGCTGTCATTCACATTAGTGTTAATCTGGAGTAAATCCAGTTAAAACAAAGGATTTACTCCCTGTTTTATATTGCTGTAAGTAAAACCAGAATTTTGCCCTGTGATGGAGCCCCACAACCCAGTCCCCATGAGCCTAAGTCTGTTGACCTGGGCTCTGAGACTCAGTGCCATGGGTTTTTCTTGGCAGTGTAGACATATCCTAAGTGGTCAGCTAAGGGTCAGGTTGCCCTGTTCTGAACACACGTGGCTGTCTAGGGGTGGTGAAGCAAGAGGAAAAGCCAGCAAAGGTTCTCTTCATGGAGTTTTCCCTGGTCCGTCTGTCATAGAATATACAGGAGGGCTTGACCCCCAAGCTCTGTGGAATTGCAAAGCTTGCAAGTGAGTGGGTCTGAGATTTTATTTCAGGGCCGTCTGTAATGGGAACTGCATTTCCAGGCAGTTGGAATTACCTTCATGGTCTAATCATCTTCAACACGTGCCCTGAGTCCCTGGAATTGGAGGTGTTTCAGCTTCCTGCAAAGATTTAAACAGAGCCAAATAATCCCCACCTTTGTCACCACCTCTTCCTCATCCCAAAAATGCGAAGCAAACTAGATGAGAAAGCCCAACAAAGCAGCAAAACCTCTGCCTTTCCCAGATAAATAAGCTGAATTATTTCCAGGCGACTCCCGCTCTGCTGTATTGTAAACCATGAGCATCCAAACAGTAATACTGTCACCTTGGCTTTGCTATGGTGAACAGTGCCAGCGCCTGATGAAAGCTCTTTTTGTACCTCACGAAAGGGAGGCGGCGGGGGAGGCATATGTCAGAGTGTGTACTGAGTGTGTTTGTGGCTTTCAGACTTGCTGTTATAGTCGCAGGCAGAGTTGACTGTATAGTTTCATGGGGAGCAGAAAAACTCTAGGGTCAAGACGTTTTGTTTGGAAATAAATTGTTGATGAAGCAGGTGGTTTTGAACTAATTACAGTTTGATAAGTAGCTAAGAGTGTTTTGTCTGTCTGAATCCATCATTTTTTCTCTGTGAGCACGTACTGTGGTTTAGAAAATGGCCCAAATCAGAATGCTGGATCTAAATATCCCAAAACTCTGGAGGAGTTTGCATAATAATACTAGTACTTAGTTCATATATAGCACTTTTTTATCAGTAGATCTCAGAGTTTTTGAAAGGAGGCCAGTATTACTATCCCCAAATTACAGATGGGAAAACTAAGGCATAGAACTTGAAGTGACTTCGCCATGGCCACCCAGCAAGCCAGTAGCAGAGCCAGAAATGGAACCCAGGTCTCCTGAGACTTAGTCCAGTGCCCTGTGACCTAGGCCACAGAATCAAACTATGTAGCATTGATTAATAAAAAAAAAATTGTTGGCTTCTAGTTTAACAAGGATTTCTTTTAGTTTCTGAGGGTTGGGTTTTACTTTTTTGCTTTGGTTCATTTTTATTCTTGAGGTACTTTCTTCAGCATGTCTGAATAACGAATGCTTGCACCCTTCAGTGGAAGGAGGTTCAACTTCAATGAATAAAGTGCTAGAGATCCCTCATAAGTTTCATGCTAGATCAAAAATTTTAGGCCTGAGAACAGCAGACCAGATTTTGATTTTTATTTACTAATATAGAGATGTGCAATAATAACTAATCTAGTATCCTACTAGGGAATAATCCATTGTGCAAGAAAAGAATAAAAATGCGAGTGTTTTGTGAGGGTCAGTGAGACAGATGTGACACTATAAAATCGCTTTATCTACTAGTGAAACCGGCCAGTGCAACCGTGTGCCTGGCAGTGCAGAAATTCCACAGCAGTATATTAGCTTTGCAAAAGAGCCTTTTCTGCCATTTGTTCATTTTTAATGCCTTACTAGTAAACCTCACTGGCAGAATGAATAATTACTACCATTCTGGTTTTGTGTTTATTTCCTTACAGTCCCAATCTATTCTGCAACATTGATATGAGATTCAAGCACATATAATAAATTAGACTAGCTGCCACAGCAGTGTGCTTACTGCTACAGATTTGCATCAGTTGACACTAGATAAATTGCCAAAAAAAAAAAAAAAAAAGAGGAGAAAAATGCATGCATTAAAACCATGGAGTGTTTTAAAAACTTTGAGGCCCAGAAGTTTGATTCCAATGCTGATTTAGATCCCAAGTCAAATTAAAATGCGAATGGTCTACATTATGCCATCAGAATGCCTCCAAGCACCACTGTTCAGTTTCTGGTTCTACCATGCTTCCCAGCAGCTCTGCAAAGAGGAGCTGGGGTATAATTTAGCCCTGAATGTGTATTGCAACATAAAGGTCAAGCTACCTATGGGCAAAGTTATGGAGACAAGATGGCAGATCCTGTCCTCAGGAGAATATCCTTACTCAAAGGAGTAATACAGAAAAGGTTATCCTGCCTCAGGTAACAATCTCAGCAAATCGAAATGTCTTCTCTTTTTGGGTAGGCAACTTGAGTATTTCCTTGGGTGAATTCTGCAGGCTCTTAATTATGGTGAGGCAGTAAAATTGTGTAAGGGAAGTCCAGAGCTGTGATACTGCGTTGTACTGTAGGAGTATTGGTGCCACATAACCAGAAGTCATGGGAAGAAATTAAAAGAAAATTGAGGCTGAATATCAGGAAAAACTTTCTGATAGTGAGATCTACTAGACTGTGAGAGAGTTCCCCGAGGGAGAGTAGTGGAAACTCTATCACCTGATACACTTAAAACATAACTGGACAAAGCAATGGCTGTTGAGTATGCTATAAGGAACAGCCCTGCATTGGCTTAGAGCTGATCCTGCTATCCTTGTGTATCCAAAACTTTCCTCTTCAGTGGGAGTATTAAATGAACAAAGAGTGCAGGACTGGGATCTTGATACATGACCCCTATTTTCCATCTCTCCCCCCCCCCCCGAAAATATTTTACACCATTTTTAAATAAATCAGAAAATCCTAGAGTTTGATCAATTAAAGTGATTAATTGCTATGTTCTCATGTCAGATTATCACTAACTAAAGCAAGTGCCCATAGCTGGGCTGGTACATGTGGGTGCCCTATATACATTTATTTGTCAATTAGAAATTTTCCTCTCTGCTCCTTTGTTCACAGTCCCTGGTAAGCAGAACACACCTGCTAACAGGTGATGAACTTTTGAACTCAGGAGGTTTGAGTGGGTTTTAAATTAGGCTAAGCAAGCTCACCCATCCCTAGTATTATTTATTACATACATTTGTTTTTATTAGCAATGTTCCAAAAAGTGCGTATTTCCATCCTGATGTGCGTACATTTCTTTAAACTCCCCTTTCTTGTAGATCTAGTCTACATACCATATGATGTGACAGTTCCTACTGTGGCTTTATTTGTATTGCCAAATACAAGTGTCTGTGGGTATTATCTGTGGGTATTATTGCTGACCTGCAGCTCTGGTAGTGTGGTTTTTTTTTTATCCCTGTGTCTTTTTAATGATTATATGTATCTATCCTCTAAATTCTTCTTCTGCTTTTTGCTGGGGTTCTCTCTCATTCCAAGTGAAGTGCTCATTGACTTCCTGAGTGGTGACCAGTGCATAAGAAGGAAACATGATTTGATTATTTAAATCATATGGACATAGATAATAGGATACTATGTACGCAGTCAGATCAGAAAAACATGCACAGCTGGATTCTCTCACTGGTACAAATTATAAGTACCTCCATGGAAATCAGTGGAATTATACAAGTGTAAACCCCAGTGTAAGTGACAGCAAAATCAGTGTATTGAGTCTGTAGTAAAAAGAGACACTGCCAATTTAAAACCACATTCCAGTCTGAAAAATGTCTGCCTATAATTGTTTCAAGTAAAGCCAAAGGTAACTACAACTGAAAAAGGGATGACAATTTTTTTCTAATTTGTTTTCTTTATACCTTTTGACAACATTTTGCTTGTAATCAATTTCACTCTTTCCCCTGTATATTCAACTAGTTTCCTGTTTAGTTTGTGTGGGTCTTTCTTGCAGCAACGAGAGAGAGAAGCAATTGTAAAAATAGGGCCATGTGTGTATAATACCATACAATTTGACAGGGGATTCAGGAGATGTTTCAATACCTGAAACAGTTTTAAAACTCATCTTACAAAATGTCAGCTTTCAAGGTGGTGATACTATTTTACGGGTTAGACTCAGCTTTGTCAAACCAGCATCAATCTGGGGTAACTCCACTGACGTTGTTGTAGATTTACACCACTATAACTGAGATCATGATCTGACCCCTGTATCCTAAATGAACCGTGAAAACAATTGAAACAGAACAAATTTGAGAGCATTTTTCCCAAGTCTATGCTTTTCTTCACCCATCTTTGACTTCTAAACTTTATTATTCTATTATTTAACTACCTCCAGAAATGTGCACAGTGCTGTACAATAGGATGATTGTTCCAAACAAATAACAGGCTCCTGCTTTCAGAGCTCGCTGCATGGGCATGTCTGGAGACAATACAGTGCAGAACCAATACAGCCTGACATATGGTCACTTTAGCAGAGTGCTGCGCAGATAGAATGCTTTTCTGAGCTTTACTTGTGAGCTGGTGGGTGCTTGTGTTACTATACAGATTCTATTTTTAAACCTGACACAGAAACATCTATGATGGCATCATGGAACTGGATGAAAGGGTTTTTTTTAAATGATCTGGGTTCTGTTTATTAATAATTTTATGTTACTGCTGAATAACAGTGCAACCCAGATGAGGACACGCTGTTTCTTTTGGTTTCCCCGGGGGTATCCCAAGAAAAAGAAGGATTGCAGTGGGATTCATCTGATTATATTTGTGTGGTTTAAGAGATTTTTCAATTTTATCTATTTATAAAAGTACTTGGAGCTGAGGATTAAAGAGGAAGGTTTAATGCAGGAAAGCTGATTTAAGACTGAGGATCTTTCTTAGCAGCATCCATTTAAAGTTAATCTTTGATCATCTGTGAAGCTGATTACCTAACATATAAAACCTATAAAAAATCCTCTTTTATTATGCAACAGAAATTTTTTTGTTCTTCCAAATTCAGTTGATCACACCAGCAAATTCATGAAATCATTTAATGAAGTACAGTCATAACTGTTACACTGAAATACAGCCAGCCCTGGGGGAAAGCAAAAAAAGAGAGAGAGAGAGATTGTGGGATTGCATTATTGTTGCTCTCAGTAGTGAAATAGGATAATAGGATCTTAGAGAGAGATGGAAGGGAACTCTAAGATCATCAAGTCCATCCCCTTGTAAGGAATGGATATAGTCCATCCAGCAGAGGATGTATCCGTGGATATGCTTGATCTTAGCCAAAAGACTTACCATTTAAATATGCTTGAAACAGTGCATGCTAGTGCTCTCCTTGGTTCCAGGCTGGCTTGTGTAGCTCTGCCAGAGATTCATTGCTACATTAAAACTAGCATGGGTATGTCTGTATGAACTAAAGTCACACCACATGATTGCAATGTGCTATGTGCGCAGTTCGGGGGTTTTTTGTGTGGTTCTCTTGACCATTGTCTCTTGGAATTGCACTCAATTTGAGGGGTTCCACAGCAAGCCGGAGAAGCCCTCACACATTACAGACTCAGACTTCATAAAAATTGAGTTAATCTAATCCGTGGATCAAGCAGGAAGATTCGGGAGGCAGCGTCCCAGTGTCTCACCCTTGGTTCATTTGTCATCTCTCCTTCATAGATCTGGATCGTCACTAGACTCCTGCACAAGGGCTTCCATGAGTTTAACCGTCAGGGAAGAAGAGTGAGAAAATTAGGTGACGGTAGCTCTCCTGTCCACCCAGTCTTCTTGAGAGCTAGTTCTACAGGTTTTAGCTCACCTTATCTCTCTCAGTGTGTGGTGGGAGAATTGAGGTCCCAAATACTGTGTGGCGGAGGCTGGGTTGTGACTACCTGTACACATCAGTGTTTATGGAGAAAGTACCATTGTTGCCATTTTACAGAGGGATACGGAGATGTTAGGAGACTTGCCAAAAGCTATGCGGCCACTCTGTAAATTAGTTGCAGAGGTAGGAATAGAACCCACATCCCAAGCAATGGCCTGTATGTCTTATCTTTTAATATTAGCATACTAAAGAGAAACTGCCTTCACTACAGCTAAGCCAAATTGTACAGAAACCCCAGAATCGTTGGCTGGGCCCCACCTGTTGCACTTCAGGAACACATGCTAGACAACCACCGTCCTTTTTATAGCAACAGCCAGCAAGCAACTCAGTCAAGTGGGTGACCTAAAGATTGTTCAGTAAAATATTAGGCTGCTGCCTTACCTTGCAACAAACTGACACTTTCCCTGGCTAACTGGGTGGGAGGTGGGATGTTGTTAATGATCGTAACTTATTTTCCTTTGGAAAAGACTCTTCTCCAAAGTAAAATGATTGATAGTTTGTCGTCAGTGGGAAATAGACCACAGGGGCACATGTTGGTTTGGTGTCAAGTTGGATGTTCCTAGCACTGACGTTTTCATTTTCCACCTGCTAGCAACTGGTTTTTGTGGCTGTAGGGACAAATTGAGCCACCCAGTGACGCAACTGGGTTGGACACTGAGGAGCTCTGCAGGGGACAAACCAGAAGGAATTCTCATACCACCCCTAGCCCGCTGCCTGGCTGCTGATTACTTTTATCTGGATATCTCAGACCAACAGTATCCCAAAATGCCCCAACATAGCCCTGTTGTGTGGGAAGGAGCAAAGGCTCCATACATGCTAGATGGCTCAAACTCTGGCCTTGTGGGCCTTGTACATGTGTACCCCCCCCCCACACACACACACATGTATGCCTGGCTCCTCCCCTTAAACAATAGAGCCACGATAATTCCGCTTTCAAGGGACAACTGCCACAGCCAAAGTGGTTGGAGGTGGATTTGTCCCATAATGATTGTGATTACTTTGTGCCAGGAGGAACTTCCGGCCTTCATCTTGTTTGATACCTGCAGTCAGCCACGTACTCGTGTGAGCTCATCGTGGTTATCTGCCTATGTATTCAATGCTTCCTTATGAAATAACCACACTGTATGTGGTTGCTGCTGTGTAAGAGAATCATAACAACTTCTTTCCCTGAATAAATCTCCATTAGCGATTTGCTCTGTCAAGTTGTCATTTCACATGTCCTCATAATATCTTGGCAGGGGTCCATGTCAATATTTCATTTTCGGCAGGGCTTTATAATCAGATGGATTTATTTATGAAAAATTGATGAGTTCTAAAAAGAGGAGACTGTGATGAGGGGTGTGGTGCTTAGTTACAATCAAGTACTTTGCTGTTAAGAGCTACCTCTGTGGGGACAGGTAGCAGACACAATCTGCTGTAGAAGAGAAGATGTAGCAATACCAGTTGAAGAAAATGGTGATAAATTGCTGAAAGAAAACATTTTCAAAGCCTGACAAATCCAACTGGAACTTAAACAAAGATTTAAAAAAATCAAATTTAAAAAATCATGACACCTCCCATCATCTATGGAAAGTAGGTATTGTCCCCAATTTACAGAAGAATAAACTGAGTCATGTAAAAGTTAAATGACTTGCTTGTTCCGGGATCTGAACCAAATCCTCTTCCCTGTTTATCTTCATATTCACTCTGTTTTCCCATGGGAAAAACCATAAACACATCTTATTAATTGAAGAGTAAAAGAAAACAATGCTGCCCATTGTCCTTGTAACCCTAGCTATTTCCAACCACTATTTGATCTGCAGTGAGGAGCTTGATTTTAGCAATCGTGTTGTGTCCCTCCTCAGTCAATACACACACTGATGTCAGTGGCAGTTTTGATGGGTGATGGGACGAAGACTTACCTTTCAGCAGGAAACACAATTTGTGTCATGGTAATGGGGAAAGACAAGTCTGTCAAGTAACCCAAAGCAGATCAGCAAATTGCAATGACTCAGAGCGAGGTCCTGACATCCTTATTTCTTACATTCGTTAATTTGTCTGATTAAGGACCAAACAAGAACTGGGTCCCAATGCTGCTCTCCACCTCCTGGAGTAGGAAGTAACAAAAGCCTATGGCTCTGGCAAGGGGAAGCATGAGAAGGGAAAGAACTTGTGCAGCATTTCCCCACAGCCCTGCAGATGCCCCTTTGCAGAAATCCACATCTTCAGGAGTAAGTGGGGCTACAGGCCCAGATTATGGATGCGCAGAGTCTGCAGGAACTTGTGTATGCTTTCTTCCCTTTTTATGGACTTTTTAAGCCATTATTTGTTCTGGGGGACGTGTTGGTTGGGAGAGCTTCAGGCAACACAGCTCCTGCAGGAGCCATGCTGTCAAGGACCAGAGCCAGGAGCCACTGCAGAGGCAAAAGCATTCTGCATGGATGCCCCTTGCCTCGGGTGAGGCAAAGGAGATTGGGGGGAACCGAGCCCTCACTCTTTTCTGTGAGAAGAGGATGGCCATAACCCTGCACATCCCCAGAAGAAAACTGAGAGAAAATTCTGCAACTGCAAACCTGCAGCGTTTCCACACTTTATTGCCAGTTATTCTCAGGAAGTGGTAGGGGGCATGGGGATTAGTCTAATGACCTCAGGATCAAGCCCAATATTAATAAGAACTAAGATTTGCTTCTCAGTGTTTGAATGACTCGGTGTCATACATCTCCCTGATATGTAATGCATTAAAGAAAAAAGATTGTAGGCACATTTGAAACAGGTTTGTTTTTGTTCAAATAAAATAAATCAGTCTTGTTTTTTAATTCTCTTGCCATACCTCCACTCCTCCCCTCAAAAAAAACCCCATACGATTAACAGTTCAAAGTGCCAGCTGAAAGTGAATTTGGAAAGGTCTTGGGTTGTTAGGAAAGCTGATGGCACATCCTCTTTCTATACCTTCAAAGCCCTTTATCTGCGGTTTTTACATACAAAATGAGACATAATACATAAAATCCCAGGCTTATACTTACTTTAGCTGGAAAAAATCTTGCTTCTCACAAATCAAGACTTTACATTATCTAGACATGAAACCTTTTCAGCTGATTACGAGCGTATCTGTATTACACGGCAATAAGGGGTTTGTTATGCCTTCTGCCACACAGGCCCATTACACTTGAGATTTATGTTTCATGTCTATACTATAAGCCCTCCAGCTTGAAATGCAGGGTCATGTCTAATTAGTTTTATACTGGGGGAGACAGAGCAAAGCTCGCATGAAAAGAATTAAATATTTTGGGAATATAAAAATGATTCTAGTTTTGAGGTGCTCCTGGTTAGAAATGTGTCATGGGCAGGTCTGTATTACCGCTAGCAAAAGCTTTTCTTGTTTTCTCTGATGCAGCTGTTCAGACAATTCAGGATGTAGACACACTTGGCTTACTAGGCGCATATTTGGTGGCACAGAGAATCTTTTTGAAGAACAGGGATCCACCCACGCAGACGCCAGGTGAAATGAATGGGGCTCTGTGTTAATGTAAGGTTCCAACCAGGCCCAATCCAATCACAAGATTGGGCCTCAATGTGCTGTATATAGTACATAATCCATGGTAAACCCAGAAAGGGAGCAGTTTCCAAATGGAATCTTAGTGTCATATCTTCAGAACATGAATGCTTCAGTTCAGTAAGTGACTGATGCTGTTTGTTCTTTGTTTCTGTACAATTTAGGCAGCTTGGCTTTGGTAAGTATTAAATTGAATTTCAGAGGCTTTGTAAGAATTATTTTTTGTCATAAAAATGCTACTAAATACATCGAGTCACTGGCACATCCATAGATATAATATATTGTCACTAAAAATAAGGGATTTTTATGTTTTCAAAATGATTTGGACTGTTTAAAAGCTCACATTTTAATCATCCCAAATAATACAATTTTGGTACCTTAAAGCAATAAAATAATCTCATTTACAGTAATTAGAACACATTGGGCTGATTAAAAATGCTCCACTGTATTTGTATTTAATGGCTAGCAGCTTTATTGCTCTGTCGATATCAGTGCAAATTGAGAAAGCTGTGCTCTATGCCAGTCAAATAGGCACGTTATTTGAATCGGAAGTTGGAAATGAAAAAGGTACATTATAATTTATTTTTATGAATGACAGTTTTTTCACTGTTGTACTTGTTTGGAGAGCCAAGCAGACTTTTGAGGATGGAAGTAACATGCTTGTTTGAGCCTCAGAGGACTGGCAGTATACATGTGCTGTGAGCCACAGCTCGAGGAAGACTCCCAACGATGGTACTTAACTTGAAACAAAACAACCAAAAGATTCAGTAAAGCCTATAAGAACAGGAGTATTTGTGGCACGTTAGAGACTAACAAATTTATCTGAGCATAAGCTTTCGTGGGCTACAGCCCACTTCGTTGGACGCATAGAATGGAACATACAGTGAGGATATATATACATACACATTTACAGAAAAAATGAAAAGGTGGGAGTTGCCCAACCAACTCTAAGAGGCTAATTAATTAAGATGAACTGTTGTCAGCAAGAGGGGAAAAAACTTTTGTAGTGATAATCAAGATAGCCCATTTGATTATCACTACAAAAGTTTTTTTTCTCCTGCTTACAACAGTTTGTCTTAATTAATTAGCCTCTTAGAGTTGGTTGGGCAACTCCCACCTTTTCACGTTCTCTGTATATATAGCTCCTCACTATATGTTCCATTCTATGCATCCGATGAAGTGGGCTGTAGCGCACGAAAACTTATGCTCAAATAAATGTGTTAGTCTCTAAGGTGCCACAAGTACTTCTGTTCTTTTTGCGGCTACAAACTAACACGGCTGCTACTCTGAAACCAGTAAAGACTAAATTTGCCAAATACAGTCCTGGTATAACTCTACTGATGTCAATGGAGTTTCAGCGTGGATGAATTTAACTGACTATCTTATAACTACTCCACCACCCCATGCCAGGATGTTAAGTAGATTAGCAGCAAATTTTTCTAAAATACCTAAGTCCCATTTTCAAAAGAGATGTATAGTTGGGTATTTAAAGGTATGTGGGCACCTAACTCTGCTTGATTTCAATGGAAGTTGGATTCCTAGTATCTTTAACAATCTGGCGTTCAGGAGCCAGTGTTATTGAAAGTCAATGCAATTTAGCTTAAATGCCTAAGTCCCTTTTGAAAATGGAATGTTAGCTCCTGCTTCACTTAGGTGTCTTTGAAAATTTTGCCCTAAAACAGCAGCTCATTGCAAGTGAATAGGACTAGTCATACTTATATACGTGTGTGTGTGTATGTACCGAGTATGTGTGTAACCTGACTAGTTATGGTCACTAAAGAAGTGATTGCACTTTCAAGAAAAGGAGGGCTGTTAACTCGTGTCCTAGCCAAAATTCTAATTTTGATGATCATGTTCTGCTGATATAAATTCTTTCTGTAACTTAAAGCACAGAAGTTATTTTTCTCTCCTCATTGCTGTTGCGTGGTGTTATTGTAGCAGAATAACTATGGCGTTCCACAGAGGACCAAGTTCTGTTATATTACATCCTTGCAGCAACCTCATCGAAGCAGTAGGATTACAAGGATATAAGACTAGAATTTGGCTTACCACCTAATAAAGTACTTTAGGATCTGTCTAGGGGAAAGATGGCAAAAGTAAGGTTTTTTAATTACATAGGTGTTAGCTGTTAGCTGTACTATTTATTCTCTCCTGTGTCTGAGTCATTTATCAGATGAACAAAGCATCGTGAATGATTTCAAAAATCATTGGTAACAACCAATATGATGATTTCCTAGGTTTGGCGTGTAACTGTTCTTCACTCTCACAAATGCTGCCTTAAAAGCAAAGCACCTTACAGTATAGGGAACTCATTGCTTTATGCTTGTGGTTACACTGAGAACAAAGGAAAGCACTGTGTATCATTTTGTACCTTATGAATTTGAAGCATATTGAATATAAATCATTCTCATGCATCATATGCTACTTTAAAAACCAAAATATGCATTATAAAGATTTATTCAATCTTAAGGCTGCCTTCTAGCATCAAAGATCAATGTGTAGTCTGATTAAGTTGTGCTCTATAGATTTCTGCAGTCAAGTTCATCAAAGAACCCATTTTTCTTCCACTAATGATGCTGAACCTAAAGTTCTTCTCTGAAGTACTTTAATTTTTACTTGGTCATTACAAGAAGATAGTGACTTAATGAACTGCAAATAGAAGACGAAAGTAACATAAATCATTTTTGCATCCTGTTTTTGTGGTATTAGCATAGCTGTTCTTTCATCATTATAATGCCTCCAGTGATTTTTTCCTGTATGATGGTGAAAATTAAATTATGCTGCATCTTCTGTAGTTCAATGCACCAATAAAAATATAAAATCATTACAATAAATAAGACAAATTAATGTTAGGAAAGTATATTATTATTTTACATTGTGCTAAAATTACTGTTGCACAGATGATTCCTGTTAGGATAAATAGTCACTAGACATTTATCATAAATAATCAGTCTGAAATTTGTAAACTCTTCTTCAATGAAAGAGCTTGTTCTTGTCATTCTTTCATGGTTTTTTTCCTTGTCCTCCATAAAACAATTGCTTTTAAAAATATAAGCTAATGGTTTCCTGCTTGGAACACATTTCTGCTCCATGTAATAGAAAGTAGCATTGGATACTAATTTAAGAAATAGTTTTCCTCTAGTGATTTTTTTTTTTTTGCTAAGCATTATGCTTCATTTTGTATAACTATTAAAAAAAACATACTGTCACAGTTCCGGGCAGCTGCACCTATATTCCTCCTCTATGATGCACTAAGGCTTTCCAGACATCAACTCTTCTGGGCAGAGACATGCATCTTTCCCCCTCCTGACAGGGATATTTCCAGGCTACTCAGTTCCCTGCCTACCCTGTGAATTCCTCAGCAAGTGAGACTGCCTAAGCAGGCCAGCTTTTCCTTCTCCTCAGAGGCTATAATAGTGTAATTGTCCTCAGGATACCACACAGCTCTTCCTAAGCAAGCGCATTTATTCTTAAGATGAAAGCTTTACCGAGAAAACATATTAAAAACAGTGAGCACCTGTACACATGCTAATTAGCTTGATCACCCCATCTCCACACGGGCTCTTGTTGGTGTCAGTCCTTCCAACCCTCCCCTAATAATTGGGGCCCTCCCCTAATAATTGGGGCCCTCCCCTTGGACAGAAGGTCCTGTCCATTGTTTGGATCAGAAAGCAGGCCCTGGTGCAGTTTAAACTTAGGCTATTTATCCAGTAGACCATTCTTAGTCTGTTGGCCTCTGGAGAATCCAGCTGAACTTGTATAGGTGAATCTCTCCACGTGCTGGCACCTCTTGCCTAATCACTTTTGAATTTGTCTAATCACTCCCCACTGTTCTTAGTTCCTGGAGGGGCTGTTGTCATCCCTTCTCCCATGGAATTAAATCCAATCACTAGCCCACAATGATGCATAAACTTAGTATAGTAAGATCTTCCAAAGATATTGCTGGAAATTGCCATATCTGTCACACATACTACTAGTATATTTTACCATAGGTAGAATGGTAAATCAGCTGTGAGAAGAGTAAAACTCCCAAGGATTAAAAAAAAAACAAAATACTATACATCAAATGACTGTTGCAAAGTAAACTGATGGGGCCAAATTCATCCCTAGTATAATTCCATTGAGTTTTGTGCAGTTGGATCAAATTTAGTTCATCACATGTATAATTTGGGAACAAGAAGTGAGACTAGCAAATGATTTGTCTTTTTTTCACCATGACAAACTATGGACAGTCTGATATACTGTCAGAGCAGATCTAGATAGATATAGTAAATGAACTTCCAGAATTAATATTTGAACTTACTCTTCTAAATTCTTATTTATGTGACTTTGGGTAAAAAAAAATTTGAAAATTGAAGTGACTTAGGAGCCTGAGTTCCATTTTCAAAAGTAACTTAGACACGTAACTCCCATTGACTTTCAGTGAGACTTTAGCCCAGATCCTCAGCGGTGTTAGGTGCCTAACTCCGATTTATTTCAGTAGGAATAAAACACCTAGATACTTATGCTCGTAAATAAGTTAGATGTAGCAACGTCTAAGAACCTTTAAAAATTGGGACCTTAGGCACTTTTGAAAATTTCACTTGGCACCTATTTGCATCTTTAGGTGCCTAAGTACCTTTAAAAATCTGACTCTACAGTGCTTTTGTAAATAGGGCTTATGCTTCTAAGTCCCTGAGACATTTCTTAAATTTTTACCCTTAAGCTTTATAGGGCTCGCTTTGGTCTTGATAAGTGCATGCAATCCACATTAATGCAGATGCGGAAAGGAAAAAAGGTGACTATTTTACAGTTATGCTACCATACAAATTTACATTGCTGCCAAATAGTCTGGAAGAATGCTCTCAGCTAAAGGAATATTGTCAAGATTGGTACAGAAGATCTAACTCTTGGCCTACACATACCATGACTGTGACCTCACCTTGAAAATCTATGCTTTTACCTATACCTCTTATGATTGGGAATGATGATGGACTTACTAAGAATAAGCACACTGGTGCTTGGACTCACTGAAGGAGTGTGCATATAACATAGTTTTTGTCCTACCATTGTCACACTGTATTTACTGTTTAAAATCTATGTACATACTTTAGAGGGCAACAACCTCCAGATGCTGCACTGTTTGTTTTTAGGTCTGCGATCTTTGGAATTTCCTTCTTCCTCACCTCAAAATTTGTGGTTGCAGCTTTCACATGTGCCAGCAGCTAGAGGCCAAGCCTGGTTTGCCTTACTCACATGAGTAATGCCACTTCCTGCAAGCAGAGCCAGACTTAGCTTGAGGCTTGCATTAAGAACTTAATCTAAAGACACTTTTTCTTCTGTATTAAAAATTGTATTTGATTTTAAGAGTTCATTTTCTATTTACATATTAAGCTATATGGATGGACTGGACTCCTCATAAGTCCTTAGTTAGGCAGAACTTTCACTGACTAAATGGAGCTGTGACTGAGTGACAGCTTCAAGATTTGATCCTATGAAATCATATTTTAAGAAACAAAATCTAGAGTCCCCAAGATACTTAGTTTTCCAATGTCTGCTCCAACCTGTGCTGTTACCTGCAGCTTCCACTGAGCCTGTTTGTAGTCGTTGAAAAAGCAACATCTCCAATAAAGCTGCTCAGCTCAAAAACCAGGATTTGGGAAAGGAAAATGTATATTAGCTAGTCACACCCAGGTTTTGAAGAAAATGGGGTTAGGAAGACATCAAAAAAACCCTTTATGGCTTTGAAACACAATTTTGTCTACAGAGATGAAAAGCTGGTTCAGTTAACCCTCTGTACCAACTAGTCCTCTGTTTGGAACTTGATCAGTTTTGCAGCAGACGTTGGGGAAAACTGATAGATTATCTAGGATCCGCACAGGGGATCCCTGAAATCTGATCTGATTGAAGGCAGAACCCATTTTAGAAAGCGAACGTCAGCAGAGTCCCTTTAATTTAGCAAGAGTCACTTCTGGGATGCTCATCAAGGGTTCATTGTGCTGAGTTTAAGACCAGTAGCAAAGCAACCCCTTCAAATAGTGCAGGATTGTGTCTTAGAACCAGGGGGAAAAAATAGACAGAGACAAATAATGACTATTTGAAAGTGTGCTGTTAGTAACAGTAGAAGTTGTTAATGTATAAACTTTCCAAAAACAGTGGTTTCCAGTAATACACTGTATTTAAAAGTAATGAACAAGTGCCGTGGTCACCCTTTAAACCCTTCTTGTTTTGTCTTGGATAATTGGATAGCGTTACTAAATTATAGGCCTTGTCCAGTGGTCATTTAAATCAGTAAGAGTCTTGACTTCAGTGACACCAAATCAGTACTATTTGCAATATTCCCTATGTTTAGGACATGGAGTCCTTGCACTTTTGAGGTAACGTTATCAAGTTATCCAAGATAATTGAAAAGTTTTTATGAGGCATCCCTGTATGCAGAAAAGAAACACAAAGTAAGAGATACCGAATTATCCCAGCAAAGGAATAAACACACATTTATGGTCATTCCTGACTATAGTATGATTTTTTTTTATCATTGGTGATAGTGCAACACTGAATCTCAGCATGAAGATATAGTGTATTTTCTTGTTCATATGACTCTATAATTTAACATCTGTGTATTGTAACATAATATGCCAGATTCTCAGGCCTAGTTTTATTATTCTTATTTATTATTTGTATTGTCATATAGCCTATGGAGCCCCATTATGGATCAGGACCCCCTTGTGCTAGGTGTGGCACAAACATGGACAGAAAAAAAGACCCCGTCCCAAAGAGATTACAGTCTACATTCTGTGTCCTTCGCATTCGTTAGGCAGTGGAGAGCTAGGTAGTCTGGCCACAGCTCACCAGCTGAGAATCCCATGATGGAAAGGAATTTTAATCCAGCATAAAGCTGGCAGAGTTGACTCCACCAATCTCACACTGTAGTGATGGTATGACAGAAGTGGGGTGGAGGCAGAGCCAAACTTCACTCTCCTGGCACTATTCAGTTGGTCGACTCCACCAATCTCACACTGTAGTGATGGTATGACAGAAGTGGGGTGGAGGCAGAGCCAAACTTCACTCTCCTGGCACTATTCAGTTGGTCTCTGAGGGATCATGATCAGCTTTTGTAAGTTAGAGCAGCCCTTAAATTGTTCTAACTTGTCAGAGCCAGAGCAGCCTGAGAATCAGGGAGCTGTAACTGGCTACTTTACTTTATTCTTCTGACTTGCACCAAGTGCATCTCGTCACAGATGAGAATCTGATCCCCTTTCCGTTCTTTTCTACCTATGTTGTCACATCCATTCACATCAAATACCTTTGTACTGGCGAATAGCTATTAGGTTATAGAAACTCCATGAAATAGCCATCTGTCGAAGTATTTAAATGCTTCATGCTCTCATTTGTAAGCTCATACTGTGATAAACATAAAATCATTTTTATCACTGGGCAGAATATTGCTTGTTTCCTTCATTTTGCGTTCTTATTGGCTTTATTTCTATAACCTCTCCTTTAATTTATAAAAAAAAATGTTTTAACAAGATTAAAGTGTGTATTTTCTGTATCAGTGAAGTGAGTTATTGCTTGCTTCCAATCTGCAATGCCACTCGCAGACAGTTGGGTCTAGATACAACTCTGTGTTCTGGAAAGGCATCTAATGTACTGCACTTGTGTATAATGAATGTTTATAGCCACTGAGGGCTGTAAACTTTAAAAAATAATTATTATATCCCTTAAAAAATTAAAGGGAAAAGCTGCAAGGTGTTGCAGATTAATGCTCCAAAATTGCCACATCCATTCTTGGGCAGCACTGTTTGAATAATGTTAATATTTTCAGCGCATGCATTTTGTTACTGAAAACTGAAATCAGTGACTAAACAAGTCTATAAAGATATTTTTGGATCCTTTTCTGCAAATTAAGAGGTTTTTTAACTTGGCACAGCTATAGTTCTGTTCATCAGAACAGCATATTCTTGCAGCACTAAAGTTCCACTAATACCATCAGGGGGTAAATTTCCACAGCAGTAGCTTGAAATTATGTGTATAAGCCCTGTACAGTGCTTTGCAGATAGGATCCCTGGTGGGTTTTAGCATTCATTATTAAACACACACAAACATATTAGGTATCAGCAACACAGTCCCAGAAATGCATCTTTAAATATAACGTAGCATTATGGAACAAAAGTAAGGTTACAGGACCTTCAGGTTCAGCTTCATCAAATCTCTACTGAATGCACCTTAAAGCAGCTCTTTACTGGATTTCACAGATACAAAGGGCCAAATCCGGCTCCTCTTGAAGTCATTGGGAGTGTGGCCTGATTACTGGCTGGGAGGAAGAGGGAAAGAAGAATTCTACCCTCAGTTACTATGTGCAGTCCCAAGGCAATGGGGTTCCATGGTGTAGCTGAACGCAGAATTCAATCAAATAGATCCAGAGAAAGAACTTGATTTTATATTGATCCTGTTGTGAATTTAGTGAAAAAGATAATATTCCTTGTAGCTGCTGTACCCTTTAGGCCAGAGGTCTCAAACAGGCGGTGGAGTTATTTCCTGCAGTCTGCCAAGCCCCCCTCACCTCCCCGAGTGTGCTGCGTCCTTGTTCCACTGACCTCCCAGCGCTTCTCACCGCCAAACAGCTGTTTGGCAGCACTTAGGACTTTCCAGGAGGGAAGGGGGAGGAGCAGGGACACGGCGTCTTCAGGGGAGGAGGTGGGGATTTGGGGAAGAGGTTGAAATAGGGGCAGGGAGGGGGCGAAGTTGGGGCAGGGACTTTGGGGAAGGGATTGGAATGGGAGCTGGAAAGGGATGGGAAGAGACAGGGCAGGGGTGGGGCCTCATGGCAGGGGTAGAGTGGGGTTTTTTTGCAGGTGTAAATCGACACAGCTCCCATCACAACACACATTTGCCCACCCTCACTTATGCTTACCATAAACTTGAGTGGCTACGTGGCAAGTTCTTTGCTAGTAAGCATATATTGGGCTACTGTGATAACGCAATAAAAGTCAGTAGAAAAATCACTGTAAGATGCTATACAATTTAAGGATGTAGAAAAAAGATATATGAGAAACAGTATGTGCCCCTGTAATTAAAAGATTACATGATAACATATAGTCTCAAAGGGGCAGAGAAAAAGTTGTGTGTGCAACCCTAATTTTGGCACGTGTGCTTAACTGTGCAG
This sequence comes from Gopherus flavomarginatus, assembly GCF_025201925.1. Classification (NCBI taxonomy): domain Eukaryota; kingdom Metazoa; phylum Chordata; order Testudines; family Testudinidae; genus Gopherus; species Gopherus flavomarginatus. The sequence continues at coordinate 40,590,880 of NC_066628.1, read as the reverse complement.
GCATAACATTCTCTTAGTGTCATTTTTTTGTATGGAATGTGGTACAATTTGCAAGCCATACTGAGACTGGTTTCGTCTCAGGATATCAAACCTAATACTGATGCTCTGGTTGATGCAAAACACTGCCAGTTAAGTGGCCAAAAATGAAATGACTGTCAAAATTAGCACTGACTTTTCACATTACAGTTTTTAAAAAGTTAATGCATTGACTTTTAATAGCATACTATATTACTCTTCCTTTTTTCATTTTTGACTGTACTTTTGTATCATTGTATGAAAAGGTATCAGTGGTGCAGCCCTCAGCCAATGAACTAGTCCTCATATGGCCCTCATGGTGATTTGAGTTTGAGATCCCTGCTTTAGGGCCTCAATTTTGCAATCTCTTACACACACGAATAATTTTGCACATGTACATAGATGCTCTTTGCTCAACAAAACTGCTCGTACTCTTAAAGATAAACTCGTGTGTGTTTGCTGGATGGGTGTCTAATTCCCTTGCTTCAGTCTATGTGTGCTTTAAAGTGAGGTTCGTCTCTGAAAAGTGACTGTAAAAGTGGCATTGTAAGGTTCCATGCTTACTGTGTCTCACTGATTCCATATCAGTTTTAATTAATCTACCAATATAAAGATTTTTTATTCTAACTATAGGCGCCAACTTTCCCCAGCGCCAGAGGGTGCTCACGCCCCCACCCCAGCCCCATTCCAACCCCTTCCCCAAAGTCGCTGCCCAACTCCGCCCCCTCCCTGCCCCTATTGAACCCCTTCCCCAAATCCCCGCCCCGGCCCTGCCTCTTCCCCGAGCGCACTGTGTTCCCCCTCCTCCCTCCTAGCCACATGAAACAGCTGTTTCACAGAGCAAGCACTGGGAGCTGGGGGGGGAAGCAGGCATGTGACGTGCTCGGGGGAGGAGGCGGAGGTGAGCTGGGGCAGGGCGGGGAACTGCCAGTGGGTGCTGAACACCCACCAATTTTTCCCCATCGGTGCTCCAGCCCTGGAGCATCCATGGAGTCGGCGCCTATGAGTCTAACTGCCACTCCTGGAGACTTAACATGGGTTGTGACAGTCGAGCTGGTTTCTTGCCTTTTCATACATAGCAACCAGTAACATAAATATACTGCAGACACACAGAATTACTCCTCTGCCACTGAACTGAGAGCTAACAATGTTGTGTGGCTATAACACAGGTTATAATTTCAGGAAAATGAGTTGTACATGTGTAACTGAAGATACAGTTTGTCATTCAATATCTTTAGTATTTGTAATTATGTGGAAGGAAAAAAGAATCCAGCTGAGGTCTTAGATCCCAAATTAGGTGTTCAGGGCTGGCATTTACTAAAAACTTCTTCTTATTTGTAGACTGAGCAAATCTTAGATGAAGTTAGTAAGATGCAATGAGTACAGAACTCCAAGCAGTCCAATGTGATTTTTTTTTATAAATGTTAAGATTTGTAAGGGGTGCTTGTCTTCTGTGTTGTATAAATTTAAATAAATAAAACGTACTTTTACTGTCACATTTCAGAGCACCATCTCACTGTACAGCCCTGTCAGTATGCGCTCAGCAGAGCTATGAGGAACTGTTCAGAAAATACCTAACTAGGGTCCTTAGGGAAGGGAACAAACCTCTCTTTATGCTTGTGTGTGTTCCCCAATCCCCATCAATATGACTCCTATAGGAGCCAACCTGCCAGACATTCTGCATCAATGCAAAAAAAACAAAAACAAAAAAACCCACCCTCCTAGCCTGTCGGAGATGTGGGTAGAGAGTTTGCATTAATTGCTGCTTCATTTTAGGCATGGAAATCCTGTCTGAAATCAGACAGTAACGGAAATCTTGCCCTCCAAAAAGCGACAGCTGCTCTCATAAGAATTCCAGACTAGGAGGAATGAAATAGAGAAAATATGCTATGAGGTACATGCAGAATTGTTTCCAAATAAAATATTCTCAAACTCCCTTTGGGAGCACAATAAATAAAGGCATCTGTTCCATCTCTCTGCAGGTCCATGTGAATGAGCACATTAAAAAGTCTCCAGCACTAATAGAGGTACCTGCAGGATGTAGAACAGTTGACTATTGTTTCTGGTCTTATTGAGTTAGTCGGGGCAATTTCAAAGGAACCAAATGGAGTTAGGTGCCCTCTTCTTAATTGAAATTCAGTGGGAGCTGAGTTCCTGGCTTCTTTGGAAATCCCAGCCTTGGTTCAATGGTGTTGAAATAAATGAATAGCAACAATTCTAAAAGCAAAACATCTGTCCATGTGTCTCATGCTGCTGTTCATCATTGTAGTATCTGGGAGCCAGATTGTTGAAGGTATTTAGACACCTAACTTCCATTGGTTTCAGTATGAAGTAGACACTTGATTACCTTTTTAAAATCTACCCTTTGGTGCCTTCCACCTAAAATAAATAACAATTGCAAAGTCCCTAGTGGACTTGGTGGGATCTCTGGCATGTCTTCATTATGGGAGTCAAAATTCTGCTTGAGGTAGAGTCATTTTTCTTTCTTTTTTAGAGCTTATTTCCTCTCTTCTTTTTGTTGGTTGGTAGGGGTTTAGGGATAGAAAGGGATGCCTGTATTTTGTCATCTTATGGTGGAAAGGCTTTTATGAAGAGGGCAACATTCACTGAGAAACACATAAGCAAAAACCAACAAGTTTTGATGTTATATTTAAAAATAAATTATGCCTGCTGTATTTTAATTATGGATGTGTAAACCTCCAAACTTATGGTCCAAGAGAGTGAAAACCTCCCCACACCTGTCTAGAGAGAGTAAATTTACAACGTTCAAGTCTCCTCTGACCTTGAGCAGCAATAGCAAAAATTTTATACAAACTCGTGACACATGATATTTTCAGATTCTCATGTTTAAATCCTGACCACTGAGAAACACCTCATTAAATCTCATAGGAAACAGTTCAATCTAGATTTATCCCCAAAGGAGGACTACACAAGGAAATTATGAGGTAAGACCTCTAGTTAAAATGTTGTGAGATGGTTTACAGAACTATAGGACAGTACTGGTAGTGCCTGGCTGTGTTTCCAACTCTGCAAAGGATTGAAAATGTAATGCTATTCAGGGCAGATAATACAAATTTCTCCTTGTGGAGAAAATACTAGTGTGATACGAAGAAATATTTTTCAAGCTAGACTTACAAAACTAAACACTGCAAACACAAAATTCACAACAAAAATGGCATGGTATTGGGAACTTTATATCTTAGGTGAATGTCCATTGAAGGTCACCTGCACTGTTGCAGGAATATTTGATGCAAGATATTTCAGGGATATATATCTCCTAAATCCATATTTTTATGGTGTAAGGGAAAATGTATAGGCATTACAATAAAAATTCGCCACTGAAATTAAATGAGTTGGGTGCCTAACTACCTTAGGCTCTTTTCTAAATCTAAGCTTTAACCTCTGTGATTGCAAAACCACTTAACCTGTGCAGAACAATGGAAGATTAAAAGCGATGCAACATCTGACAACTGTGTTAGGTTAGCACCAGGGAATATTCAGGAAAAGATGGAACAAGTGAATTAAACTCATTGGAACAAATGACTGACTGTAGAAATACTCTATATCAACTCTGCTGTACTCTCATACAATGTATATATAGAGATGACACACTCTCATTTACAAGGTGTGTTATCAACCGTTCTGTTTACCTTTTATAAAATGTTAATAATGAAAATGAGTGAGTCTCTCTTAAGAAGTTGTCTGCATTCACCCAGATATAAGGCTGTGTTCATGTACCAGCTGGTGTGCACCTTCACCGATGCATAGGTGACCTGCCACAATGACTTCAGATTGGTAGTGTGCATAAAGCTATATAAAAACTCTGTTTTGTGCAGGAAACTTGTCCACTGTGATAGATTGGAGCCTCATGCAGCTTGACACTTGCTCAAACTTTAGGATGTTTTTGTGCCAAAATAGAAGGAAGGCACTGCATATTCTAGCTTCAATTGGCTGCCAAAGAAACATGTTGCATTTAAAGCTGTGCAACCACATCCCAAGTTTGACTTGAATAGGTTTTGCAAATAAAGATGAGAGAACCAGTTCATGTGGGTTCGGAAGACCTGCGGGTGAAATCTTGGCTTCTTTGAAATCCGTAACAAAACTCTCAGGGCCTTTGGTGTGGCCAAGATTTCACCTCTGAACTTTGAAAAGGTTGAACTAACCCACTTGCCTGTTGTCAGATCTTGTGGATGAGGACTGGGGTTATGCCTGTTTTCAGAGGCCCCCCCAGAAATGGCAGAGATCAGTCCTCAACTCAGCTACAAAAGCAGAGCACTGATCTCAAGCAATGCCATTTCCCTTTGTAAAACTGGCTAATGACAAAAAATAAGATTGCTCTCAGTATGGAGTGGTATTACAAAATGAAGCTCTACCTAGAATACTAGGCCTCGCGTCTCTCAGAAAACTTATCTTGAGGAAACTTTCCAGTGTAAATCTTGGATATAATCGTGTGAACCAAAATTTAGAATAAATAATGGCAGGTTCCTTTAAAGAGAGAATTTACAGCACACTGGGCCAGTGCCAGTGTCAAAGAGGGCAAGGGTGTTCATCCAATTTGCAATGAAGTCCATAGTCCACTGACTTCAGTGGCAGTAAGACCGAGTTCTTGTTCACTGAAAGACTACAGAAGGAGCTGGTAGCAAAGGCAAGATTAGAATTTGGAAGTTCCTGGTGGGCAGTCCCAGGTGCAGTTCACTAGACTACTCTACTGCTGGATAATGGTGTCCACCTTCAGACCCTGTGCCCACAGGGTAACACAGCTCTGCGCTCAGTTCTGTCACTGTTGGCCACCTGGTGCATGTGTACATTGTGTGGGTGGGTGTTTGTTTTCATTTGTCCCTAAAGTCCCCTCCGTAAGCAACTGTGGAAGTACAGGATGAGCAGCCCCCAGATATGAAGAGCTTGAAAGACCTACCTTTAGATTAGAATGACATCTGTTAAATATTAAGGGCAAAATCCTGCCCTCTATATTAGTGAGGGTAGAAAGCATAAGGAGCCTCTTATCCTCACATACCAGCAGATGAAGATTGCAGTGTTGCACCTGAGGATGCTAGGATAGGAGAATGGACAGCAGAGATTGTCAACAGCAGAAACGTGAGTTCGGCACACAATTTCTATTGAAAGTCAATGTGCCTCTTGAAAATTTCCCCTTCCGTGTCCAAGGGGATGTGGTGTACAGGCTAGAAGGTATGGTCAGCCTTTGGACCACTGGCATATGTGATATACAGTTGGCAGCCTACCCACTGTGCTCCCCTAATGCTTGACAGTCCCTGCTTCCACTCAGGCAGTCTGCTTAGGCCTGGCAGAATAACTGTCATGCAGGATGCACCATCTGTACTTGCTCACCTGCCTCTTCTGCACAAATAACGTCAGTAATTTTGCACTGGGTGTGTTGTTATATTAAGGCTAATGACCGTTTTATCATCCGTGATAATTTGATATATATATATTTTTTTAAATTTGTTTGGTTTTCTTTTATCACAACCAAATTCCTTCCTGAGAGAAAAAACACTCTGGAACCTGATGCTGTCAGTGCAATTGACAGACATTTAATTTAACTACAAGATTTCTCATAAGTTTAAATAGTTTGTGATTAATTTCTTTCTGCAGAGAGAGAGAGGCTAATACCGTACTGAAAGGAAAATATTAAAACTACATTTTTTAATGATAATCCAAGAGATTTAAACTCTCAGTGATTTTCCCTGATGCCATTGTTTAATTGTAGGAATTAAACACCACTACACTATCGGGAGTGGTTTAAAGCATAATACATGTTTTGCTTTCTGGTGGTTCTTCATAAACAGTATATAAGATGGTATTAAAGCATGTAACATGGGCTCTAAATAGAACCATCCATTGCCACCTTTAATCCCTTGTTTATAAAGATTTGTACTATTTGATAATTGTTTCCAGTGCCATGTGATCTTTTTATATGGTTGCAAGGACTAGTTCACATTGATGGCTGATGCTGATTGGAGGAAGCAAATAAGCTGTAGAGAATTAAAACACTGCATTGAGCAAACAGACACAGAAATGAAATTCTCAGGATGCTGAGCACCCACAACTCTGCTCAACTTCAACAGGAGCTGCAAGAGTTCAGCAGCCTTTGAAAACCAGACCCAGAACTCTAAAGTGCAAGGCTATCTTTTTCTTTTCCTTTTCTTGGCCAGTTTTGAACATGCCTCAGCTTCAGAATTTTACTGTCTAATCTGCTGACCTCCCTACAGCATTCCTAGAGCAACTATTAGCTTGGTATCCAAGGCCTCAACTTCAGCGTGATACTTAATAATGTACGTAACTGTAAGCAGGTGAGAGTTCCTAGAGATGTCACTGAGGCTACTTGTTCGCTTAAGGTTAATCACATACTTAAATACCTTGCTGTATCAAGGTCAAAATGCAGAAGTCCTTTCCATGGAATATTTAGGCACATTCTCTCTTCTCTGGCATTCTTTGATAACATATCCCCAATGCTGAAGCTCACTTAAAATTGGTCAACTTGTGCAGAACCAGTAATGAAGGGGCACTTTGTTATAATAGGCTGTCCTCATCTGTGATCCCACAGCATTTTTGCTGACATGCCCTTCTCAGCTTTAATATTAAGGTCCATATACACAAAGCCTAGACACAGCCTACCTAAGTCGCTGTTAGTGACACGTCCTCATCTGTGATCCCACAACATTTTTGCTGACATGCCCTTCTCAGCTTTAATATTAAGGTCCATATACACAAAGCCTAGACACAGCCTACCTAAGTCGCTGTTAGTGACACAACCTCAGTATTTGATTTGTATTGTCACTGCCTCCTCAGGTTACATTTCAGTTATATAAACCTTGAAGGAGGAATTACTCCTAACTGTAATAACTCTTTTGGGCTATCTGAGTAGAAGCCCTCAAAATGATGATTGATTTGAACGATGCAAAAGGATGGTATGATTTTAAATCACCAAGAACAATAATGGAAATTGAGCCTAGGCTACATGCATGGATTGAATATCTGGGAATAATTAGGTGCAAATAAATTATCTGTGGTGGACGTGTATTCAGCTGAGTTGTGCAGAAAGAGAAAACCCGTTTAAATCACAATTCAGAATATACTGGAACGCAGAAGTTCTAGTGAAATTGACTTGAAACACAGTATCAGAAACAATTATTTCCCTCACTCACCACCCTCTTTCTCAAATGTAAAACATTATTTTAAGGGCACACTCCTCCCAAGTTGACACACACCAGCTGTGTTTCAGTTTTAACCATCAGTTTTATTAGTAGCAGTCTGTATAGAATTTATTGTTCCCTATTCCCATTATAATTTTGACAAAGTTGTTTAACTTCCATGATAAATGGAAAAGTTAAAAATATACAGAAGACACAATGAGTCCTATTAATGAATTCACTGAAGTTCAGGTAAGGATGACTTTGGCCTGTCACTGTTACTTGGGATGTGAGTTATTGTGAAAGCAGGAAGAAAGCAGTTTAAAATCCCATTTATAGTATAATTCTGTGTGACTGAATGCTCTTGGGAGGCGTGATGTAAATCTGCCTTCACTGGCGCAATTGTTGACGTACAGCAATGCAACAGAGAACAGTCCAAAGTGACTAGAGAGGGGTAAAAAATGTCCATACCAACATATTTTTAGAATCCATAAGGCATAATTCAGCCATAATACAGTTGTGCTAATGATATTGATGCTACAAGGTAATTATAATCTAAGAAATCTTGTAACACTGTGATGCAAAGCTTGATTCTTTCACCGCAGAGTCTGCGTAACTTCCATTTACTCTTGCAATGGGAGAATCGGCCACCGTATCCAAAGCAGAATTCACTCTCATTATCATGGTTTCTCCGCGTGCCCACCCAATGCACAGTTTACAACTGTTGGTATTAATCATTTTTCCAGTAACTGCCACCTTGTACTCAGAGACTGATTTGATAAATGCTTTACATACAAAATCATTGATTGGATGATGTATGTTAGATCTATTTAGTAAGCCAAAATATATCTATTTGGAGAGGACAGAGAAGTGTATTTTTCCAGGTCTTGTCAGTTTTGCTTGTAACTCTTGTACAGCATCCAGCTATTTGGCGACTGTAACAATTGTTAACTAAAATAAGTAATTTTCTTACTATGTATGGAGCCTGATCCTTCACTCCCCATGCACCCAAAACTCTTCTGAGGTAACATGGAAGACAGGGTTGGACTGAAAATTAGTAAATAACCTTTTATGTTGAATTTAATAGGGTTCTTCCTTGGGGATGATGCTTCCCTTGTGAATATTAGGGGAGTGCCAAAATTAAAAGCTGAAACTCATATTCATAATACTAGTGTACAGCAGGGCTGAAGTGTAAATTATAAGTCTTTCAGCTACATGATATCAGTTATGCTAATTTATATTAGCAATGCACACTGCAATTGGACTGCTGTCCACAAGGAGTCCATTTCACTTAGGCATGAAGACTGGCTTGAATCAGAGTTTCCAGGCCTCTACCTATGAAAAGTGAATTATTTTCCATATATAGATATCCTCAGTGTAGGTGTTTCATTATTCTAAAGCATTCGTGCTGTTTGTCATCCTTAACTTTGTGAATCTGAACAGCTAAGCAATGACCAGAACTTGCCTATAAAAGGTTTCTAAAAGTACAGAAATTGTTATTACAGTAATATATAAATTGTATGCTGTAATATTATAATTGTGTATAATATAGTGCTTGTCAATCAGGAGTATTTTTAATCTTGAAATGTGCAGACACTTAAATACTGATAACATTTCTTTAGTCTAATAGTATGCAGTTCAGATGTGCAGTTACACATCTGCATGTAACAATAAAAGGATAGTAGTATACATGCTTGCTGTTGTTAAAAAAATTGGACACGTATTTCTGTGTAGAGAGACCCTGCAGACAGTATGTTAAAAGAAGACTGAGTCATCGAGATCAGATGTAGCGTTATCTGTGTGCTGTCCATATTACTAAGAAGTATCACGTCATTCTTGCATTCTTTTTACTCAGGTGGGCCCATATTTTACATTACTAAGAATGCATTGGCAGCTGTTTGGAGAAATGCAAATGTCAAAGCTAAATGAATAATTTGGGTAACTGGCACACCCTCTTTGGAGAATGAATCATTAGAATTTTCAACCACCTGAGCAAACCAGCTTGCCGCACACACCTGTAGGTGCTTTAAGACTGAGATTTTCAATTTGCATAAATCTCTTTAATTGTAATGGGAACTAGGCTTCCAAATCACTTTAGGTGACTGAAAATCTCAGCCTCAATTATAAAACTAGTATAACATACCCTACTGATAAATTGTGCAGTTGTCTTGTTTTTGGCCTACTGCATATGAGCACAATCTTGCAACCATACATACGTTGATATAAGTTGCCCTTAAATGCATAGGTATTTACAGTAGGGTTAGAGCCTGTATCTTCAATGCTACTAGTTACAATTGAAATTTATTGTTCACTCAACTCCTGAAAAATAATCTAATTCTTTTCAAGCCAAAACAAAATTGTGTGAATTATTCACCAGGGTCCACTATTATGAAATAGTTTATGGTGACACCAGAGAAGTCATTGTAACATATTGGATCATCTTATATCAAATGTATGCTCTTTTATCTTTTTGTAGATGTCTTCAGACTGTAATGTAAGTCTTGACTCATCCATTGCAAATTGCCAAACCATGATAAATTGCCATATTATCACTATTATGGTGTTTCTCTCAAAACTCTCTTAGCTTTTATTTTAGAAATGGTTTTGATATGATTTTTTTAAGTGCCTCACTTCATCATAAAGTTGTATATCCTGCATAAAGTTTAGATACATGTGGAACCAAAAGTAGGACTGTAGCCTTCTGCCTTTGAAAGACAATGCGTTAAAATTAACACACCCCATTAAAATGGGAGGGAAGTCTCATTTGCTTGTCTGAAATGACCCAGCAGAGGGAGTGTTTGATGATATATCCCTGTAACAAATTTATGGGTGAAATTATAACTTCACCAGTCAGACTTTGGGAGGATCGATTTAAAGGTTATATGAGAAGGTGTTTTTTAAGTACCATACCAAACTTTTGCTTCTGGAGTTGTAGCTGAACTTCAGCCAGGGACACTTAGAAACAAGTCAAGTTTCCAACTCTTTGTCAACAGGAGCAATCTTTATCCGGTTTGTTATTACACTGGTAAGTATTTTAGCACAGCATGTCATTCTATCCTTAGCTAAAGATAGTTGTCAGTGAGTATAAAGCATGAATGATCTGGCGCCACCAGAGAAGAGGTTCCCATCATATCAGAGTTCACATTGTTACCACACATCTCTGAAGTAATAAATGCTGTGCTGTCACTCAGATCTATAGAGATTAAGAGATGACTTGGATTGACACGTAGCATGCACTGTAAAGAGGTGTTGCTGACTTACTGTTTATAGTTGATTAGCATTGGCCTTTTCAGGTCATGTTTATGTGGGCAAAGTTAAAACATGCATATGCATCTTATGAGTGTTAGAAAATAGCTTGCACCACAATAGTCATTTCCCCTGAGCAAATGTTTCTCAGCCTCTCTCTGCTGGAACCCATCCTTGTGTTGGATTAGCAGATGAATCCCCCACCAACCCCACGTGGCCTAGAATATGAGAGGTTACTGGTTCAAACTCCATAAAAGGCCCTTTTGCTAAAGTGAAGATCTTTTCAGGTCAGAGTAGATAATCACAAGAGTCTCTGGATAAATCTTGCCCCTATTAAAATCTATGGAGTTTCCTTTGTCTTCAACAGAGCCAGGATTTCACCTTCAGAAGCTATGTGCCTTCATGTTACACCCCACCACAATTAACAGTACACTTTCCTGCCCTTTTCCTCCTCTCTCCTTTTCTGCCTCTTCTCTCTCTCCCCTTTATTTCTTCTAGATTTTTCTCTGTATTTTTTTAACTGTGTAAACTTCTTTTTTTGTTTGTTTGTTGTTTGAATTTTCCTGACGTGCTGTGAAGAGCGGAGGTGCCCTCTGGCAGCTCCACGGAGTTGAGTCACGCATTGCACCTTAGCTGAGAGTATGGTTGGGCCTGTGGGCTGCTGCCTTGAGACTAGGTTGTGCTTTCTTGTTCAAGAGTCTTCTGGGTGGTGTGGCACTGCACCACCCCTGAAGGAGCTGTTCGAGTACATGGGATGCAATCTAGGTGGAATACCACGCACCATCTATGCAGGAGGAGGCAGGGCCCTGTGTCCATACCCCTTAGCAGGCAATTTGCTAGCTGGATAGAGTAAGGACTGAGCAGCCTCTGCTCCTAGGAACTGCAGTGATGTCTAGGCTGTGCAGGGAGAGGGGTTCTGTGGCCTGCCTTGTGCAGGAGGTCAGACTAGATGATCATATTGGTCCCTTCTGACCTATGAGTCTATAACTGGGAGCACTGAAAAATCATGAGTCAGCCCCCCAAAAGTCACGGGATTTTAAAAAATAATAGCTTTTGGCATTGTTTGTTTCCCCTCAGGTTTAAAAAAATGTCCTCACTTGACACAGGAAATTGTTTAAAGAGGCTAAGCCCTCTGCTTGGGAAATGATTTTTAAGTCAGAGAAGTTGTAAGAAGAGAATTTGGCACATTCCATAGTTGGGAACTCTTTATTATGACCAAACCTTTATATCATATTAAAACACAGACATTTCTATATTGTTCAAAAATAGATGGTTTATTTTATGGTGGTTTTGGACAGTACTACGTAGCCCATGTTGATATGCATATTTTATACTGCAGGCTGTTGATATAGTGAAGTAGAATGCATAGGCAGTGAATGCAATGGATTGTGTGCTGAAAAAGAATAAAAAGGCATCGTGTGTCTCATTAGCATGGTGAGCCAAATGGTGTGTTCATTTATACCTGTGCTAATCCAGGGTAGCACCTTTAAATCAATGTTGTTCTGGCTTTACACCAGCGTACTTGAGAGCACAATCTGGCAAACCATCAGCACTTCAGCTGTGTGTGAACTAAGCATTCTGAAAACAAAAGTCACAGGACAGAAATAAGAGCAGAGTTAGGTTAATATTAGAAAGGCAAAAGATTTTTGTGCAGTAAATTATGAGGTGATGTCTTGGTGTTTTAGTCTCTGAGGCATGTTGAAATTGTAGCTTTATGTTCTGTATTGACAGGTTCATGTAAAATTCAGTACAGCCTGTTACCCCTTGGCAGCTATTCTCTGCAAGAATGGATGTGTCAGCCCTCATCAGCAGAGGTGGTGGCCAATAGAAGCCTTGCCTCAATGCTTCTGGAGTTTCCTCTTTAACAGGCTGCTGTGTGGGCGCTTTAACATTGTTGTCAGACAGGCAGGCAGCTGTTCTGGGTGAAAAGGCCTTCCCCTTGGTGCTAAAACTGGCAGATGTTTTTAGTGTTCCTCACAACATAGTGACAGTTTAACTGAAACAGGCTGCACAGTAAGCAGTGAAATGCACTCTTGGATACCTATGCAGATGATCTTGCAGGTCTTGCTTAGTTACCTTCTTTCGACAGCATCTTTAGGTACAGTATATTCTGTAAAATCAATACTTGTCCTGACAGAACAGAAAGGAATCTGTACAGCACAGATCAGCCTGTTTTCACGGCTGCTAACGCTATAGTCTCATTTACTGATGGAACTCTGAAGTGTGAATTGGGAGAACAAGACATTTAAATGTTCTTTTTAAGATTTCCTCCTTGGGAACTGAAAACTCTTTAAAGGGTCCATGCCCTCTACTTGTGAATTATTTTTTAAAGATGGAGTAAAAATATCTGACAACTCCAGTTATCTTCCAGAAGTCAATAGAAAGAAAACAAACTACTGTTTCTTTCTCTTCTGTCTGTGCAATTGTGGTTTCAATGAAGTAAAATCACTCCATAGTTCATTAGATTAAAAAAACAGAATAGCTTCTGCATCATTCCCATGGTATTTCTCTACCTCCCAAACATTTAAAATCCATTTCCTGGGAATGAAGCATTTATGTAGGGAGATTTACTAACCCACAGGTGAAATAGCTGATCACGTGACAGGCCCTAGAGTGTAAAATTAGGAATTTCACCCAATTCTAACTGGAGCCATTAACAAGGATCATCACAGCCTTTCCTGAGTGAGGTTGAAGACTAGGGAGCAATGAACTCTGTTAATAAAACAATTACTCGGAAAAGTACATCAGGATTCCTGCTATGATGAATTTTCTTTGTGATGCTGTAGGGGAGGAACACCTTACTTTTTCACTCTAGAAGCTCTTTGTCCTTCTTTTAATTACATGTCAGTGTGGATCTCGCTGTAGCTGTGTATGTGCCTCATGTGCACAAGATAGGATCTTTTTGAGTAGCAGTGTCTATTGGGGCCACACATGCCTGTGACTCTTTGTGCGCCCATGCAAGGGGGTAAAGGGCAGAGCAGCCATGACCCTCCCTTAGTTCCCTCCTAGCACCTGTAGCAGCAAGACGGAGCCCTTCTAGTTTCCAAACCCTCTTCTGATTTTTCTATCTTACTACTTACATTCTCAATGAAGAAACTTCTGCTCATCCGCCCCTTCTCTTTAGATTTGGTCATTCTTAGAGACACCCTCCTGGACAGCAGGGTAAGGCGCTTCACGCGAACCAACATGCAGGACTCCATATCCTCTGGGTTTAACTCTGCCCAACTTGTTATAGACTCACTCCCCTCATCTCTGGACATAACCACATGTCAAGTGCCACATCCCAGATCAGCGTTCAGTGTGTAAATCCTTCTGCCTGAGAACTCATAAATCTAGGGATGCGTGACTGAATCTGTATCTGCTCAAACAATTGATGCCTATCACTTCAGACCCAGAGGAGGCAAACACCTCCAGAGAATGACTGAAAAGGGTCATCATCAATAAGTACTCCCTTGAACACACACCACAACATCCAGGGGTCCAGCAAAAGGAAGGCAAAAAAGAAGACATCAAAATTGGCACTGTGTTGAGACTGCCTCAGTGCTGCTCATCTCAGCGCTGACACCGGCAACAACAGTCTCTGCATCATCCTTTGTTTGGTCCAATGTCACTTTGGAGAAATAGGGGTTGGACATAGTTGCTTAAGTCTATCCCATTCACTTCCGCACCCTCTCTCTCTCTGCCCCCTTCATCTTTATGGCTTGCATAGTAGAACAGGGTACATATGCAGCCCTGATGGACATAGCTATTTAAAAAAATCCAATCTCACTTGCATGAAGCTCATGCACACTTGCAGCAGGATCCACACTGAGTACCAACGTCTCAAAGAACCCCAGTTATTGTAGGGTAAGTAACTGTTCTTTTTCTCTCTTCTCTTTAATCATCTCGTCCTACTCTATGGCACTTTCCCTCTAGATAGAGGACTCATAGAATATTAGGGTTGGAAGAGACCTCCTTCAGGTAGTTGAAGGCTGCTATCAAATCCCCCCTCACTCTTCTCTTCTGCAGGCTAAACAAGCCCAAAACACCTGTATCCCTCTGAGGCTACATTCAGTGCGGCTTCATACATCATCCAGCAGGAGAAGCTTTGGAGAGAGGATATCGTGTGCCCTTCACTTCTGGCTGGGAATGTGGGGTTCCGGAGTTTTCACCCCAGGGGGTCCTATATTGCTAGTCTCAGTGTTGTGCTGCCAATATTTTGAAAAGGGTCTCCCACAACACTTTCCCTCTTAGCTTGTGAGAAACCACTTGTAAGTGGGGAGCCTGTGGGCTGCAGACAGAAGTGGTGAAGGACATTTGCTGGAAATATTTATACTTTGTTCCACCCAAAAGTCGTTTAAGAAATAGCATTATTGTATTCAAATACTGAAGTGTGGAGTTGGAAAGTGAAGAGCTCATAAGGGACCTTAAGAAACCTCCCTGGGAAGTTTCATTAAAATACCTGCCATTTTCTGCAGTCTAGTGCATTCCAAAGGCAGAACGTTTGCTCTTCAGACATACTTAAATCTCCAGAGAGGTCTTCTCTGGCAGGGTTGATTGAATAATATCTGGAATGGCAGTGACCCCATCAGAGTGAGGGAAATCCACCTAACCTTCCCTTCAGTTTGGTAGTAGAATTTTTACAAGGCATTTTCCTTCCAGCAGATCACTGGCTGAGCTTCACACAACTGGGAATCAAACAGATCAGTAGCAGATTTGTGCATGGTAGAACCAGGTTCATCTCTCAGTAAATCACATAACTGCAGGGGGAACTGCACAGGATTTACCACGGAGTAACTTGAGATCAGAGTCTCACCTTGGATCATTGCTTTTCCAAGACAGCATGATATTTATAAACAGAAACCTAGGCAAACAACTGCTAATTGAATTTCGCTGTTTGACTATAGGCTGTTTCCCCCCTCAAAGAACCAGACGTTATCATTAATTAACACTACTTAATCGAGATATTTTCCTTTGCAATTATTTGAATGAAAGAATGTTAGCATTTACCTAGGATGATTTCAGAAGCCATTTCTGTATCCTCATGTTTCACTTTAAATGTAAGATATAGTCATTAGTCCTTTTTCCTTCATCCTTTGGTTTAATTTCCTTCTCTGGAGTGTTTTGCTTTGTTTTGTTTTTTAAATCAGAGCTGTGCATGACTATTCAAGATTTTTTTTCCACTCTGCTTTATTGCAATGTTGGTATGAACACCATGAATTAATTATTCCCATTCTGTACCAAATGTTTATAAAACATGATTAAATTTGTAATGAATATTTTTCTTCATAATATTTGTATTAAAGTTTTAAATTTTTCCTGTTCTTTGGTTAGTCCTGTATTCCAAGGGCCTGATTTTTAGAGGTGCTATTCCTGTGTTTCCAATTCTTGTGTTTTTATTAGGGCAGTCCATTTAAAAAAAATAGTCACAAGTAATGGTGAAATAAAAAGTTGCAGTTAATTGCAGTTTGAATCACACTGTTAAACAATAACAGAAAACCAATTTAAATTTTTTTGGATGTTTTTCTACATTTTCAAATATATTGATTTCAATTACAATACAGAATACAAAGGGTAGACTGTTCACTTTATAATATTTATATTACAAATATTTACACTGTAAAAAAGAAAAGAAATGTGTGAGCTGAATTGAAAAAATACTAAGTACTGTAGTGCAATCTCTTTGTCGTGAAAGTACAACTTACAAATGTAGAATTATTTTTTACAGAACTGTGCTCAAAAACAAAACTGTGTAAAACTTAGTGCTGCCAAGTCCATTCAGTCCTACTTCCTGTGCAGTGAATCATTAAGACAAATAAGTTTGTTTACATTTGCGGGAGATGCTGCTGCTATTGTAATGTTTGTTGCTTGCGATATACATTTCCATCCATTCACCTAAAGTGCTCAGTAAAGAAGTTTGCATGCATGTACAGTAGCATATTTCAACCTAGTTTATGAAACCAATCAGTTCATGCAAGTTCATCTTTCATTTTCTAAGTATAATAGCTGTGTGTGGTGGGGTGATTGGCAGGTGAAAGCATGGGATAGGAAGGTACATACACCTGGATAGGAAACCAAGAAAATCAAAATATAAAAATAGATTGTGGTTCTGATATCATTCAGATCTTTGTTTCTCTTTCATTCCATTCCTTAAGCCTCCAGCAGACTTACCAGAGCCTGCCTTGCCCCTCTCAGGAACTCCCCCGCTCCCAAAGCTATCTGTCTGTACTGTGCTGTGAGGTGTGAGCGATCTCTGACTCTGATGGGCCCAGCTGAGCCCATCTGCTGAAATCATGTTCTCTTCAAGGCATCTTTGAGTTTTACAAGCTTCAGACTTCACAAAAGAAAAGTGTCCCCTCCCCCTCCACCCACTCACAGGCACAACTGGAAAATTCATAGATTCCAAAGCTAGAAGAAACCTTTGTGATCATGTATCATTAAAATGGATGACCCGGGGGCCACATCCTGTTCCCATTGACCCCACTGGGCACAGGACTGGGTCCTGTACTTGCTTACGTTTAAAAAATAAATATATAAATATCATCATGGAGTTTAGACCAAACATGAAAAGTTTCAGCCCCAAAAGAATTTGAGAAACAAGAATGCTTGTTAGTGGTGAAGGCTGTACAATATATTGGCATAAGCTCATGCATACACACCCATTTTACTCTTTCCATCACCCACCTCTCCTGGGTATAACGGTATTGTACAAACAATTCCATGTTTATAGGCTGCACTAATGTTGTTGCTCCTCTTGTATTCCTCTGCTCATAAGACTAATTAACAGCTATCGGTCAATTTGCTCATGATTTGATCATAATTAACAATATACTTACGTAATGATTTTGCATATCTCTAGCAACCAAAGCCAAACTTGTCAAACTATTGCTTCCAGTAATTCAATTCTTCCTCTTTATTTAGGGGAATTAAATTACTCTAATGCAGTTAGTCCTACAGCCATTTGTTGTCTGTTTTCTTCTGGTGCCTGAATATTTCTGCACTATTGACTGAGTTACTGTAATTCATTGCCTAGGGAGTGTGTAACCAAAGTACAATACCTTTTTAATTGTCGTGTACATGACTCTCTTACAAAAACTCTACACCTCTAACTATAGTGTCATGATTTGGGGAAAGAGATCAACAAAATCTGAACAGTTTCTTCTACAAAACTCTCTTCCTCTCCAATATCTTGTTACAGATAGGAAAAAACAGAAGGTCCAAATAGCCATCATGATTTGTATGGTCTTATGCTGTTCGGGCTTCCAAGGGCCAGATTCGCCCCTAGTGTCATGCCAGTTCTGCCAGGATGAGAAGTCCTTGGCAGTGAGAAGTCTCCAGAGGGATATTACAATAGTAGAAAGTGGCCACAGCGTCCCATCTGTGGAGAGCAGTGTTGGCTGGGAAGAGGGCATGGCCGAGGGCTGTGCTGCTTCAGTATACACAGTCCATCAGTGATAGCAGATTAAACCTGCTATCCCCTGGCCCAAGCCTTGCAGGATGGCAGCAGCAGGAATCCTGCCTTACCTCCAAAGATGCTTGGTGTTGCTGACTGCACCTGCATGTGCCAAATGGGGCAAAATAAGCCCCAGGTTCATGTTACCTGATGCTACAGCATCTCAGCCACAGAAAAATACATTGCAAACGGGCACAAACTGAAGGGCTCACAGTGCAGGTCCATAAATCTCTAAGAAAAATGTCTACAGGACAGTCCAAAAATGTCCTGTTTTATTTCCACTCCTGCCTTACTCTAAAACAACAGGGGAACTCAAGGAATCTGGCTATGCAACTGTTTTAAATGATCAGGCTTAATATATAGTAAATAAATTGCAAAACCATTAATGTTTAGTCACTTTTTGTGATTTTTTGCTCTGAAGGTTTGATATTTGTATAATTAGTATCATGATGGGTTTTCTTCCTAAGCCAGTGGGTTCCCAAGCCTACATGATTTATGGTGAATTAAGGCATAACAGTATCATCAGCCCCTGGGGCAACAGTATTGTGAAGAAAAGCATTGGTTGGTCATGTAGAGTTTTTTTCAAGGAGCTCTAATCTGAATGCTTCTCGGGCTAATTTGTACACCTGTCTATTTTAGAAGTTTTCCAGTTTTATCCCTTGCAGGAAAAGGTAATTTGCTAATTGGAGCTGAAAACACCTGTTTTTAAATCAGTATTAATTCATTTTGCTGTCTTAGAAATCCCAATAATTAGTTTTGCTATGCAGTGCAAACAAAGCTACATACAGTAAATACCTACTGATCTGCAGTACTGCCACCTCAGACTGTGATCTTGATAGATCTTAGGCAATGGATAGCACAGAGCTAAGCTGGGTTAAGCCTGGTTAACGCATGCAAGGGAGACCATCTAGAAGCCAGGAAATCGTGTTTGTGTTTCAGAAGGTGAAACTCTTTCCTCAGCATCAATAAAGTATCAGTGTCCTGCAGGGTGTTATCATTCAAAGGTAATAAAACCAAGATCCTATCACTTTCTATTTTTAAAGTAGGATTTCTATCTTGTTATGTAGGATACCAGTCATTTTAGTGTCTAGGTGCAGAGGAAGACTCTGAGATTGCATGCTGTACCATTTTGCAGTTGAGTAACTGATGCACCTCAGTTACTGGTAAAATTATGTTTTTGTCCAGTTTTTTTCAAAATATTTCTGTCTTGCCTGGTTTAAGTGTCAGACAGTTGTTCATCTAGGTTCTGGTGTCTTTCAGGGTCCTGGAAGGATTGCCAGTGACACTACCTGTGTTTGTCGTAGAAGCCCAAGGCATCTGTAGAGGTTTAACATATAAATTGAATAAGCTAGAGCATAGGAAAGTATTTTGTGGGACTCCACATGCAAAAGTTCTCTCTATAGGGCAGCAGCTTCTTGTCACAGGCCTCTGCCATCAGTCTGAGTGAGTCTTCTGGTCCACATGGGGTAAGTCCATCCACTCCCACTAGGACTCACCAGCAGCTCAGCAACAGCTTGTTTTACCCAATAGGGAGGCAAGGGGACGGCATTTCATGAGTGGCTAAACCTTGTGAGAACTCACATGGCAAATTAAATTACTGCATACACTACCACTTTTGTAAACAAACAAAAAGTGAAATCCATTAAATCACAGATGACGCTCCCATTCATTTCAATACGGCCCTGGAATCTTAGGGCCTAATAGTCATAAATCTGGCTGATACTGATTTAGCTCAAGTTGATTGCTGACCAGTTTAAAGTAAATCAATATAAAATTAAATTAATTAGAGTGCCCGCACACAGGAGGCTTGCATGGTTTAACTAATCAATTTAAAAACACACCTTTAGTAAAACCAGACCACCTTGTGACATAGATGAGGCCTTTGAACCTCCATGCATTCAAAAAATCATGAATCCGCCCCCCCCCCAAAAGATTTTTACCAAATTAAAAAAATATTAGGTGCATTTGGGTTTTCAAGCTGTTCTCCCCACAACTGAGGGCTAGAAACTTACTTTTGATGTCTGTTTATTTGTTTATAAATGAAAGCTGAGACTCTCGAATATCACCAGAATCAGGAAGGAATACCAAATATCAGGAAACTTGGCAACAATTAATACTATTGGTTGCGTACAGGGACAAAATGAGAATGGTTTGTTTTACCCATCTTTTGTATGCTGCAATCTTCTTCCACATAAGATAAACCTAGAAATAAGAACAGATACGTTTATAAAGTATATTTCATTTGTTAGACTCTGGATAGTGGTGTCCTGTTCCCCAGGAAACTCCTTTTCCCACTCCAGGTGTCCTGCCAAGCTGGCTCTTTGTTCTTTTCTCTACTGCACAGCAGGAAGCAGACTTCATTTCTGCTTCTCACTGATGAGTGGCTGGCAGGAGCAGCAAGTCTGTGCTGTTGGTCAACAAGAGAGGTACAAAGTGTCAGAGATGGGGGAACAGTTTGTCCTTAAAGCAGGTAGGGGGAGAAGAAGAGACAATTATAACTTTCTTGCATTATGTTGAAAAAAAGCTAGTTCGGTGTCAATTTGAATGAGCTTTTAACAGAAGTAGTGTGTTTCCATTGTGAAAGGTGGAGTTTGGACGTTTCAGTTCCTAGTCATTGTAGTCATGTAGTAGGATGCGTCTAAACAGCTAATATTAAAGGTATCACATAGAGGTTAGGTGAAATGGTGCTGCTTCCCAAGGCAGAAGCTGGAGGGGGTCTGCTTTGAGAGAGAGTGCTCAGAAATCACTGTGCTTCAGAAGTGACTGACATACATCCTCTTAGTGACTGCCTAAAATATGTAAGGACTGTAAAGGAGACAGCTGAAAGGACAGATCTCTACCAACGTCACAGGGATAAGCTTTGATTTGCTCTGCACTGTAAGTGACTACTGAACTTCTAAGAAAAAGGGAGAAGAAACAAAGGGAAAGAGAAGACAAAAGAATGGCATGCCAAAGAGAGAGAGATGGAGATGATCACTAGAGAGGTGTTAGGAAGATAAGAAAGATGAGTGCTAAATGGAAAGTACATGGAGAAGAAGGGAAAAAAACCAACACAGAAGAAGTTTTGAATTAAGGAGAGATGCGTAGGCTGGGGAAAATCAGACTGTTGAAAGGGACTGCTTTCACTCTGGCAGTGAGTGTTGACGAGATGATACATGGTGTAGTACTAGATAAGCATTCAAGGATAAATTCACTAGAGATGGAGTAGTTTTTTTTAGAAGGCACCATGAAAAGCAATTTACCAGACCACTGCCAATACTGTCATGTTACCCACAGATTGAATGGCACAAAACAATGTCACTGTGAGTCCAATGGAGATGGCATTTTGTTATAAAGGTGACATGTCACTTAATCTACAGAAAGATGTTCTTGTTTCAAACCTGAACACAATCACTTCATTAATGTAACACGGGTTGGACTGAGAGGTGTGGGGGCATGCATAGCCTTCCTTGAAAATGTTAATATTAACTGTGTTATGGGTTAGTGGAATAGAACTTCTTGCAATCTAGACCCTTTGGGCTATAGCCAGGAAGTGCATAGGACTCTTTTGAAGTTACACTTTTTGGACGGTGTAACCTGATGTCTTTGCATTACCTCACCTGGTCCTTCGCAGCATTTTGGATCCTCTTCCTTTTCTAGACCAATAAAAAACTCAAAGGGGGCTGGGGCAGCAGGGTTCCCCTCTCCCCATGCATTTTAGAAACCTATTTCAATGGCAGTAATTGATGCCAACTAATCTCACTCAGATTTGGAGCCCAGCTAAACCTACCAAAGGATGAACTACACATGAATTAGCTTACTGCCATTAAGACATTGCACAGAACTGTAAAGCCCACTGTTGTGGGAGTAATCGTTGAATCTCTCAGGCTGATTGCTTTCCATAAACATTCCAGAATTCCCTGGTAAGTTATTAGGAGATGAAATGTCAAACTGATTCCATCAAATAACATGAATCCCAGCAAATATGCAAATCAGCATATTTTAATACAATGGATTATTATTTCCTTTGAAAAACATCTCCAGATATAGGATCGAATTTCCAAATGGCCCCCACAGTTTTCACGTATGTGTATTTGCATATGCAAATGACAACGTTAGGCACATGACCACCTGAGCTGTATATGTAAGTGCAGAAGTTTACTATGGTTAGAGAGAGAGAGATCCACAATTCCTTAGCCATGGTAGCTGAGGCAGACTGAAATTTTACCTCAAACCTGACTCTTCACATATTTTCACTTTTAATATTTGATAAACTTGGTTTAGACTAGCCTGCCACAAATGATCATTGAATAAGTGTTCAAAATAGGAAACAAAGTGAAATATCCTGTTCAAAAGAATGATTGCTTGGCTTTGGAAGGCATGTTTAACTATGCTTATTGAGCACATTGTCTTTTCAATGGCCATTTTAAAATACACCATTAAAATACACCAAATTTGAGTATGATTTCCCTCTGACATGTAAATCCAGTCCGACTGAACAATGGATCAGTCTCCAGTTGACATCCAATAGAGAAAGGAACAGACTCCAGCTGTGTGCAAACAAACAGCACAAACATCCTGGAGTCTCTTCCACTTAGAAGTTATTTGATAAATGTACTTTAATGACTCCCTTTCCAGATGTGTCATTTTCACCTGATGTGTATATGATAATTCCCACAAACTTGTTTACTGCATGAAACATGAGGTACGGTGCTATAGTCACCTGTACGTATGTGTGAGAACAGGAGGTAGGGTGTACCACAGAGTGAAAATGTACAGTTTGAGATTTCCACATGGCATCTTTAAACATTAGCTTCAAGATTTAAACAAGCTGAGTAGCTCTGATGATAAAGAAGAAACATAAATGTAATTAAAATTAAAGATAAATTAATAACATACGTTCTTTTTATTTATACACAACATAAGTGCTACATAACAGTCAAAAGACTGCAATATGACAGCTGCTAGGTGTATTTTCCATGATAAATAAGGTGGTCACAGGCAGTTAAATCTTGTAGTAAAGCGATACTGGATTTGAATCATTTCTTGTATTTAAAATACATTATTTTGGGTATCATTAGCCATTCCTTAAATTATCACTTTGCATATAGTTTGCCTAATAATTTTATTCCACTTTAAAAGTGTCTGGATTCTCATAGGCCTGTGAAATAGCTAAGAATGTAGATTTCTGCTTCTAAGAAAGATAATGCAGACAAGTATCTAGTTACCAGTTGCCCATTCAAAGCATTGCACAGAGCCCGCAAATATTTCTGATAATACAGTTCTCAGCAAAAAGCACTATATAAAAACATTTTAAAGAGCAGCCTTCCTGCATGTCCACACCTTGTTATGTTTTTATTTATTTTTGTAACTGACTATAACATGCCATCTCATTCTATGGGCTTGGTATTCACCTGTACCATTACTCTGCCTCCATTAATGTATCTGGAATTTTGTACCTGCAAATAATTGGGCCTACACTTCTGCCCACAATGAATTTGCAAGTGCAAAATATTAATTAGGGGCCTGATTTTCAAAGGTGTTGCTAATCTATAGCTTCTGCTGATTTCAGTAGCATTTGATGGCTCTCAGCATCTCTAGAAATCAGGCCACTGGTTGTCTGTCTAGTTGATTTGTGGGCATACAGCTGTAGCATATTGACAGTATAATTCTTAACAGATACAGAAGAAGATTCTAAGTAAAGTGTATTGGCCCCTTATGCATGAAACACCTGTCCCATACTAGTCTTGTGAGGTCCTTCAAATCCCTACAAGACTCACTCCTACCATGTGTTACCCAATTGTTCATGAGTCTTCAGCGTGCCTTTGTACAGAATTCATACAAATATTGTACTTATTTTGATATCCTTCCCCTACCTATGTCTCCTTTTCTGGGGCTAAAGGGGAAAAAAAAACAGCTGTAATTACCAAAACAAATGCCTGTCATGCCCCTGTTACCTATTCGTAGATTCTAGGACTGGAAGGGACCTCGAGAGGTCATCGAGTCCAGTCCCCTGCCCTCATGGCAGGACCAAATACTGTCTAGACCATCCCTGATAGACATTTATCTAACCTACTCTTAAATATCTCCAGAGATGGAGATTCCACAACCTCCCTAGGCAATTTATTGTCAGTATGTTGTATTCCATTTATCCTCCCTTCATTTTTTAAAAAAATTCATAGGTCTTGATCCATGTGGTTGACCTAAGTGTGGTCAAACCACACTGAAGAAAATGGGTGATGGATCATCCACTCAGAGCAACTTGCAGGATCAGGGTATTAGACACTATGGTCTTCAGGGTAGGAGCAGTTTCTTCCTTTGTGCAGTGCCTAGCAGAGTGATCATGTTTTGAGAATCTTGATCAATATCCACAACAAAACCTTCTTCTTCAAGTAGGGTCCCTGTGGGTACTTCGCTTCAGGTACCTATGCATCCCCATGTGTCTTTGATCAGAGATTTTTGGTAGCATTCTGCTTTCAGTCCACATCTGCACCCTACACATCCTTGGGCCCTGTAATGAGGATAAATAGGGTTGCGCTGGCAAACCATTTTTAGTTAGTTCTCAGCTGCCTTCATCCTGAAACGGAGCATTGAGTGTGTCTGTTTCACTTATATTTAGATAGATAGTTTAGCTTAGTTGTAAATACTAGTTTTGGGGTCTGTTGTTTCCTCTTTCCCCAACTGAGGGGTTCCTCTGGCCTTTTTTCATTTTCTAGGGTATGCTGGGATCTCCAGGCTATAAGTGCTGCCTTTCCTTGCTGGCAAACCATCCTGGTTAGTGACAGACACTCTCTGTGTCTCCATTGTTTGGGAGACCCTATGTATCAGCCCAGTGTAAGATCTGCTCTTTCTTCAAGAGCAGATCTCGTAAAAACAGTGCTTAAAGTGGCCTGAAAAAAACAGGATTGTCTATCATAATCTGAGATCAACAGCTTTGGCAAGACAGTGCTTGAAAGTGCACCCCTCAGCAACCTGGCTCAGTTAAAAGAATTTGTTGACACGTCTCCAACCCCTTGTGACAGCCTATGCACACGCAATTTGAGCACTGGCTCCACCCAGGTGGACCCCCTGCAGAACAGTTTTTCCAAATAGGGCATTGCATGGGGTAGAGTGGAGTTTTCTAGAATGTAAGTCATATGGTTTTCAAATTAATTTTTTTCCTAGGAACAAAAATGCAGAACATCTCTATATGCTGGACAGGTACCATAAGCTGCTAAATGCTCCCACAACTATCTTGAGAAGTAATCCAGTTGTTCTTCGTTTATATTTATACTGTAACTTTAGGAGATATTAAGGAACCCACGTTGTATAAAAATGTATATTCCCCCTTCTCTAGCTGTTACAAGCTGGAGAGGTGATAAGTATGGGCTCAATGGTGATTTTTGGCAATTGTTCCCCTCTCCCCCCCGGTTAAGGTTAGTATGGAGTTGCACTGCCTCAACAGGGTAATGCCTTCTCAAGGTGGGAAGCCAACTCCCTGTTACATTCCTTAAGCGATGCAGCAGAGGCAGTCGGCCCCCTTTGTTGAGGCCAGTACTGGTAGCAGTATTAGCCCCACACGGTCTTTGTCCTCATTTGTGCCTAGGACTGCAGTTGTTCCACTGAGTGTTACAACACATCTAATGGATGCAGCTGTCAGCTTCAGGATATTAGAGAGACAAGTGGGTGAAGTAATATCTTTTATTGAACCAACTTCTGTTGGAGAGAGAGACCAGCTTTCGAGCCATGCAGAACTCTTCTTCAGGTCTGAGAAAGGTGAATGCTTTGTGTGGCTCAAAAACCTGCCTCTCTTATCAACAGAAGTCGGTCCAATAAAAGATATTACCTCACCCACCCCGTCTCTCTAACTTATCTGATCATCAAGAACTAGAAAATACACCCCAAATATCCAACCAGTAGAGTGGAAAGAGTGATAAGCGTCTGCAGAGTTTGCACTTTGAAAGATCACTAACAAAATTTCATTAAATATCAGAGGGGTAGCTGTGTTAGTCTGGATCTGTAAATGCAGCAAAGAGTCCTGTGGCACTTTATAGACTAACAGACCTTCTGGAGCATGAGCTTTCGTGGGTGAATACCCACTTCGTCTGGATGCATGTAGTGGAAATTTCCAGAGGCAGGTATATATATATGCAAGCAAGCTAGAGATAACGAGGTTAGTTCAATCAGGGAGGATGAGGCCCTGTTCTAGCAGTTGAGGTGTGAAAACCAAGGGAGGAGAAACTGGTTTTGTAGTTGGCAAGCCATTCACAGTCTTTGTTTAATCCTGAGCTGACGGTGTCAAATTTGCAGATGAACTGAAGCTCAGCAGTTTCTCTTTGAAGTCTGGTCCTGAAGTTTTTTTGCTGCAGGATGGCCACCTTAAGGTCTGCTATAGTGTGGCCAGGGAGGTTGAAGTGTTCTCCTACAGGTTTTTGTATATTGCCATTCCTAATATCTGATTTGTGTCCATTTATCCTTTTCCGTAGCGACTGTCCAGTTTGGCCGATGTACATAGCAGAAGGGCATTGCTGACATATGATGGCGTATATTACATTGGTGGACGTGCAGGTGAATGAACTGGTGATGGTGTGGCTGATCTGGTTAGGTCCTGTGATGGTGTCGCTGGTGTAGATATGTGGGCAGAGTTGGCATCGAGGTTTGTTGCATGGATTGATTCCTGAGCTAGAGTTAGTATGGTGCGGTGTGCAGTTACTGGTGAGAATATGTTTCAGGTTGGCAGTTTGTCTGTGGGCGTGGACTGGCCTGCCACCCAAGGCCTGTGAAAGTGTGGGATCATTGTCCAGGATGGGTTGTAGATCCCTGATGATGCACTGGAGGGGTTTTAGCTGGGGACTGTATGTGATGGCCAGTGGAGTCCTGTTGGTTTCTTTCTTGTGTTTGTCTTGCAGTAGGAGGCTCTGGGTACACGTCTGGCTCTGTTGATCTATTATCTTATTTCCTCGTGCGGGTATTGTAGTTTGGAGAATGCTTGGGGGTTGATTTTGTAGGTGTTGGTCTCTGTCTGAGGAGTTAGAGCAGATGCGGTTGTACTTCAGTGCTTGGCTGTAGACAATGGATCGTGTGATGTGCCCGGGATGGAAGCTGGAGGCATGAAGGCAGGCATAGCGGTCGGTAGGTTTTCAGTATAAGGTGGTGTTAATGTGACCATCGCTTATTTGCACCATAGTGTCTAGGAAGTGGACCTCCCGTGTAGATTGGTCCAGGCTGAGGTTGATGGTGGGGTGGAAGCTGTTGAAATCGTGGTGGAATTTTTCCACAGTCTCCTTCCCATGGGTCCAGATGATGAAGATATCATCAATGTAGAGTAGGTAGAGAAGAGGCGTGAGTGGACAAGAGCTGAGGAAGCGTTGTTCCAGGTCGGCCATAAAAATATTGGCATATTGTGGGGCCATGTGAGTGCCCATAGCAGTGCCATTGACTGGAGATATATATTGTCATCAAATTTGAAATAGTTGTGTGTGAGGATAAAGGCACAGAGCTCAGCAGCCAGTTGTGCTGCGGCATCATCAGGGATACTGTTCCTGACAGCCTGTATTCCATCTGTGTGGGGGATGTTTGTGTAGAGGGCCTCTACATCCATGGTGGCTAGGATGGTGTTTTCTGGAAGGTCACCAATGCATTGTAGTTTCCTCAGAAAATCAGTGGTGTCACGGAGATAGCTGGGAGTGCTGGTGGCATAGGGTCTGAGTAGAGAGTCCACATATCCAGACAGTCCTTCAGTGAGAGTGCCAATGCCCGAGATGGTGGGGCGTCCAGGATTTCCAGGTTTGTGGATCTTGGGTAGTAGATAGAATAACCCTGGTCGGGGCTCTAAGGGTATGTTGATTTGTTCCGGTGTTAGTGTAGGGAGTGTTCTGAGTAGATGGTGCAGTTTCTTAGTGTATTCCTCAGTGGGATCTAAGGGAAGTGGCCTGTAGAATTTGGTATTGGAGAGTTGTCTGGTGGGTTCCTTTTGGTAGTCAGACCTGTTCATGATGACAGCAGCACCTCCTTTATCAACCTCTTTCATGATAATGTCAGGGTGGTTTGTGAGGCTGTGGATGGCATTGCGTTCTGCACGACTTAGGTTATGAAGCAGGCAATGTTGTTTTTCCACAATTTCTGCCTGTGCATGTCGGCAGAAGCATTCAATGTATAGGTCCAGACTGTCATTTCGACCCTCAGGAGGAGTCCATGTGGAGTAGTTCTTCTTGTGCTGTTGGTGGGAGGGTACCTGTGTATCAGTGCGCTGTTCAGTGTTGTCCTGAAAGTATTCTTTGAGCCGGAGACGGCGAAAGTAGGCTTCCAGATCGCTGCAGAACTGTATCATGTTGGTGGGGGTGGCAGGGCAGAAAGAGAGTCCCCGAAATAGGACAGACTTTTCTTCTGGGCTGAGTGTGTAGTTGGATAGATTGACGATATTGCTGGGTGGGTTAGGGGTACCACGGTTGTGGCCCCATGTGGCAGGTAGGAGTTTAGACAGCTGACTCATAGACTCATAGACTCTAGGACTGGAAGGGACCTCGAGAGGTCATCGAGTCCAGTCCCCTGCCCTCATGGCAGGACCAAATACTGTCTAGACCATCCCTGATAGACATTTATCTAACCTACTCTTAAATATCTCCAGAGATGGAGATTCCACAACTTCCCTAGGCAATCTATTCCAGTGTTTAACTACCCTGACAGTTAGGAACTTTTTCCTAATGTCCAACCTAAATCTCCCTTGCTGCAGTTTAAGCCCATTGCTTCTTGTTCTATCATTGGAGGCTAAGGTGAACAAGTTTTCTCCCTCCTCCTGATGACACCCTTTTAGATACCTGAAAACTGCTATCATGTCCCCTCTCAGTCTTCTCTTTTCCAAACTAAACAAACCCAATTCCTTCAGCCTTCCTTCATAGGTCATGTTCTCAAGACCTTTAATCATTCTTGTTGCTCTTCTCTGGACCCTCTCCAATTTCTCCACATCTTTCTTGAAATGCGGTGCCCAGAACTGGACACAATACTCCAGTTGAGGCCTAACCAGCGCAGAGTAAAGCGGAAGAATGACTTCTCGTGTCTTGTTTACAACACACCTGTTAATGCATCCCAGAATCACGTTTGCTTTTTTTGCAACAGTATCACACTGTTGACTCATATTAAGCTTGTGGTCCACTATGACCCCTAGATCTCTTTCTGCCATACTCCTTCCTAGACAGTCTCCTCCCATTCTGTATGTGTGAAACTGATTGTTCCTTCCTAAGTGGAGCACTTTGCATTTATCTTTATTGAACTTCATCCTGTTTACCTCAGACCATTTCTCCAACTTGTCCAGATCATTTTGAATTTTGACCCTGTCCTCCAAAGCAGTTGCAATCCCTCCCAGTTTGGTATCATCTGCAAACGTAATAAGCGTACTTTCTATGCCAACATCTAAATCGTTGATGAAGATATTGAACAGAACCGGTCCCAAAACAGAACCCTGCGGAACCCCACTTGTTATACCTTTCCAGCAGGATTGGGAGCCATTAACAACTACTCTCTGAGTACGGTTATCCAGCCAGTTATGCACCCACCTTATAGTAGCCCCATCTAAATTGTACTTTCCTAGCTTATCTATAAGAATATCATGCGAGACTGTATCAAATGCCTTACTGAAGTCTAGATATATCACATCCACCGCTTCACCCTTATCCACAAGGCTCGTTATCCTATCAAAGAATGTTATCAGAATAGTTTGACATGATTTGTTCTTTACAAATCCATGCTGGCTATTCCCTATCACCTTACCACCTTCCAAGTGTTTGCAGATGATTTCTTTGATTACCTGCTCCATTATCTTCCCTGGCACAGAAGTTAAACTAACTGGTCTGTAGTTTCCTGGGTTGTTTTTATTTCCCTTTTTATAGATGGGCACTATATTTGCCCCCTTCCAGTCTTCTGGAATCTCCCCCGTCTCCCATGATTTCCCAAAGATAATAGCTAGAGGCTCAGATACCTCTTCTATTAACTCCTTCAGTATTCTAGGATGCATTTCATCAGGCCCTGGTGACTTGCAGGCATCTAACTTTTCTAAGTGATTTTTTACTTGCTCTTTGCTTATTTTCTCTTCTAAATCTACCCTCTTCCCGTAAGCATTCACTATACTAGACATTCCTTCAGACTTCTCAGTGAAGACCGAAACAAAGAAGTCATTAAGCATCTCTGCCATTTCCAAGTCTCCCGTTACTGTTACCCCCTCCTCATTGAGCAGTGGGCCTACCCTGTCCTTAGTCTTCCTCTTGCTTCGAATGTATTGATAAAAAGTCTTCTTGTTTCCCTTTATTCCCATAGCTAGTTTGAGTTCATTTTGTGCCTTTGCTTTTCTAATCTTGCCTCTGCATTCCTGTGTTATTTGCCTATATTCATCCTTCGTGATCTGCCCTAGTTTCCATTTTTTATATGACGCCTTTTTATTTTGTAGGTCACGCAAGATCTCAAGGGTAAGCCAAGGTGGTCTTTTGCCACATTTTCTATCTTTCCTAACCATTGGAATAACTTGCTTTTGGGCCCTTAATAGCGTCCCTTTGAAAAACTGCCAACTTTCCTCAGTTGTTTTTCCCCTCAGTCTTAATTCCCATGGGACCTTGCCTATCAGCTCTCTGAGCTTACCAAAATCCGCCTTCCTGAAATCCATTGTCTCTATTCTGCTGTACTCCCTTCTACCCTTACTTAGAATTGCAAATTCTATGATTTCATGATCACTTTCACCCAAGCTTCCTTCTACTTTCAAATTCTCAACAAGTTCCTCCCTATTTGTTAAAATCAAGTCTAGAACAGCTTCCCCCCTAGTAGCTTTTTCAACTTTCTGAAATAAAAAGTTGTCTGCAATGCAGTCCAGGAACTTATTGGATAGTCTGTGCCCCGCGGTGTTATTGTCCCAACATATATCTGGATAGTTGAAGTCCCCCATCACCACCAAATCTTGGGCTTTGGATGATTTTGTTAGTTGTTTGAAAAAAGCCTCATCCACCTCTTCCGCCTGATTAGGTGGCCTGTAGTAGACTCCCAGCACGACATCACCTGTGTTTTTTACCCCTTTTAGCCTAACCCAGAGACTCTCCACCCTTCCGTCTCCTATGTCCATCTCCACCTCAGTCCAAGTGTGTACATTTTTAATATATAAGGCAACACCTCCTCCCTTTTTCCCCTGTCTATCCTTCCTGAGCAAACTATACCCATCCACACCAACATTCCAGTCGTGTGTATTATCCCACCAAGTTTCAGTAATGCCAATAATGTCATAGTTGTATTTGTTTATTAGCACTTCCAGTTCTTCCTGCTTATTACCCATACTTCTTGCATTTGTATAAAGGCATCTAAGATACTGGTTTGATTTTGCCTCCCAGCTTTGCCCTGACCCTCCTTCCTCTCTGCCATTATAGCCCGTGCTCCCTCCTGCTTCCAACCCATCTCCCAGGTCTTTTTCCCCACTTTCCTGTGGGCTTTGCTCACCTGTCCCCGTCGAACCTAGTTTAAAGCCCTCCTTACCAGGTTAGCCAGTCTGTGCGCGAATAAGGCCTTTCCTCTCTTCGAAAGGTGAACGCCATCTGTTCCTAGCAGTCCTTCCTCAAGTAGCATCCCGTGGTCGAGGAAGCCAAAGCCCTCCTGGCGACACCATCTTCGCAGCCAGGCATTCACCTCCACAATGCATCTGTCTCTGCCCGGACCCCTACCTTCAACAGGAAGAATCGAAGAGAATACCACCTGCGCTCCAAACTCCTTAACCCGTACTCCCAGAGCCCTGTAGTCACTCTTGATCTGCTCAGTCCCAGATTTGGACCTTAGCGTCCAAAATATGGGGGTTAGCATGAAAACCTCCAAGCTTAGTTACCAGCTTGGACCTGGTACCTGCTGCCACCACCCAAAAAATTAGAGTGTTTTGGGGCACTCTGGTCCCTCTGAAAAACCTTCCCTGGGGACCCCAAGACCCAAATCCCTTGAGTCTCACAACAAAGGGAAATAATCCTTTTTCCCTTCCCCCCTCCAGATGCTCCTGGAGAGATACACAGACACAAGCTCTGTGAAACTACACAGAGTGACTCCCCCTCTCTGCTTCCAGTCCTGGAAACAAAAAGTACTTTCCTATTCCCCCAGAGGGAATGCAAAGTCAGGCTAGCAATCCAACACACAAATCTCCCCTTGATTTCTTCCTCCCACCAATTCCCTGGTGAGTACAGACTCAATTTCCCTGAAGTAAAGAAAAACTCCAACAGGTCTTAAAAGAAAGCTTTATATAAAAAGAAAGAAAAATAAGTACAAATGTTCTCTCTGTATTAGATGATACAACACAGGGTCAATTGCTTAAAAGAATATTGAATAAACAGCCTTATTCAAAAAGAATACAAATCAAAGCACTCCAGCACTTATATTCATGCAAATACCAAAGAAAAGAAACCATATAACTTACTATCTGATCTCTTTGTCCTTACACTTAGAAACAGAAGACTAGAAAATAGAACTACTTCTCCAAAGCTCAGAGAAAGCAGGCAGACGGAAAACAAAGACAAAGACACTCAATTCCCTCCACCCAAAGTTGAAAAAATCCGGTTTCCTGATTGGTCCTCTGGTCAGGTGCTTCAGGTGAAAGAGACATTAACCCTTAGCTATCTGTTTATGACACGCCCCCCAAATTGCAGACAGTGGGGAAGCTCACTGGCGGCGATTTCCTTCTAGAACTTGAAAATAAACAGATTAATACAACACATACACCTTTACATATACTCCTAAGTATATAACTAATAGACTTCTACATTTTAAGAACACTTTTTAACTACTGGATTCTGGGAAACTCTCACGGGAGAGTGCATCAGCAACTTTATTAGAAGCTCCTGTGATGTGTTGAATTTCAAAATCAAAATCTTGGAGAGCTAAACTCCAACGAAGAAGTTTCTTGTTGTTCCCCTTGGCAGTATGAAGCCACTTTAGTGCAGCATGGTCAGTTTGTAGTTGGAACCGCCGTCCCCAAACATATGGGCGTAGCTTTTCCAGGGCGTACACAATGGCATAGCATTCCTTTTCACTGACTGACCAGTGACTTTCCCTCTCAGACAGTTTCTTGCTGAGAAACACGACAGGATGGAAGTTGTGATCTGTTGCTTCCTGCATGAGCACCGCTCCGATACCACGCTCAGATGCATCTGTGGTTACTAGGAATGGCTTGTCAAAGTCCGGGGCCCTGAGCACAGGGTCAGACATGAGCGTTGCCTTAAGTTGGGTAAAGGCCTTTTGACACTCATTAGTCCACTTAACTGCATTTGGCTGGGTCTTTTTGGTCAGGTCGGTCAGTGGGGCAGCGATTTGGCTGTAGTGTGGTACAAATCGCCTGTAGTATCCGGCCAAGCCTAAGAAGGATTGGACCTGCTTCTTTGACTTTGGGACAGGGCACTTTTGGATAGCATCCACCTTGGCCTGTAGGGGGTTTATGGTTCCTCGACCCACCTGGTGCCCCAGGTAAGTCACTCTGTTTTGGCCCATTTGACACTTTTTGGCCTTAACAGTTAGTCCGGCCTGCCTGATGCGCTCAAAGACCTTTTCCAGGTGTAGTAGGTGTTCGGGCCAGGAGTCTGAAAAAATGGCCACATCATCGAGGTAGGCAACTGCAAATTCTCCCAGTCCAGCTAGTAGACCATCTACCAGCCTCTGGAAGGTGGCGGGTGCATTTCGAAGGCCGAAAGGAAGGACATTGAATTCATACACCCCCGCATGGGTGACGAATGCTGACCTCTCCTTGGCAGGTTCATCTAGTGGTACTTGCCAGTACCCCTTGGTTAAGTCTATTGTAGAGATGA
This sequence comes from Gopherus flavomarginatus, assembly GCF_025201925.1. NCBI lineage: Eukaryota > Metazoa > Chordata > Testudines > Testudinidae > Gopherus > Gopherus flavomarginatus. The sequence goes on along the minus strand of NC_066628.1, from coordinate 40,557,275 downwards.
AATGGGCACGTCCCAACTTTTCCAATAGCTCATCGGTACGTGGCATTGGATAGTTGTCCGGACGAGTTACAGCATTTAGCTTACGGTAGTCCACGCAAAAGCGTATTTCCCCATCTGGTTTGGGTACCAGAACCACTGGAGATGCCCATGCACTAGTAGATGAGCGGATTATACCCATCTGTAGCATGTTCTGGATCTCCCGTTCTATAGCAGCTTGGGCATGAGGAGACACTCGGTAGGGTGGGGTTCTGATTGGGTGAGCATTACCTGTATCAATGGAGTGGTATGCCCGTTCAGTCCGTCCTGGGGTGGCTGAGAACAATGGGGCGAAGCTAGTGCACAGCTCCTTGATTTGTTGCCGTTGCAGACGTTCCAGGGTGGTTGAGAGGTTCACCTCTTCCACGCCACCGTCTTTTTTCCCGTCGTAGTAGACACCGTCAGGCCACTCAGCATCCTCTCCCTGGACTGTAAACTGACAAACCTGTAAGTCTCTGGAATAGAAAGGCTTGAGAGAATTAACATGGTACACTTTAGGCTTTAGTGAGGAATTGGGAAATGCTATGAGGTAGTTTACAGCTCCCAGGCGCTCTTGGACCGTGAATGGCCCTTCCCATGATGCTTCCATCTTATGGGCCTGTTGCGCCTTCAAGACCATAACCTGGTCTCCTACCTTGAAGGAACGTTCTCTGGCATGTCTGTCATACCAGGCCTTTTGCTCTTCTTGAGCATCCTTTAGGTTCTCTCTAGCAAGGGCTAAAGAGTGTCGGAGGGTGCTTTGTAGGTTGCTTACAAAGTCCAGAATGTTAGTTCCTGGAGAAGGCGTAAACCCCTCCCATTGCTGCTTCACCAACTGTAATGGCCCCTTAACCTCGTGACCATACACAAGTTCAAATGGTGAAAACCCTAAACTGGGATGTGGTACAGCCCTGTAGGCAAACAGCAACTGCTGCAACACTAGGTCCCAATTATTGGAGAATTCGTTGATGAATTTTCGTATCATGGCCCCCAAAGTTCCATTGAACCTTTCAACCAGGCCATTGGTTTGATGGTGGTACGGGGTGGCAACCAAGTGATTCACCCCATGAGTTTCCCACAGTTTTTCCATGGTCCCTGCCAGGAAATTAGACCCTGAATCTGTAAGGATGTCAGAGGGCCAACCTACCCTGGCAAAGATGTCTGTTAGGGCCAGGCACACAGTGTTAGCCCTGGTGTTGCCTAGAGCTACTGCTTCTGGCCATCGGGTAGCAAAGTCCACTAAAGTCAGTACGTACTGCTTTCCTCTGGGCGTCTTTTTTGGGAAAGGGCCCAGAATATCCACAGCTACTCGCTGAAATGGGACCTCAATTATGGGGAGTGGCTGGAGAGGGGCCTTGACCTGGTCTTGAGGCTTACCCACGCTTTGGCATACCTCACAAGACCGGACATACTTGGCAACGTCCTTGCCCATCCCCTCCCAGTGGAAGGACTTCCCCAACCGGTCCTTGGTTCTGTTCACCCCAGCATGGCCACTGGGATGATCATGGGCTAAGCTTAAGAGCTTCTCCCGGTACTTAGTTGGAACCACCAACTGTTTTTGCGGCTGCCATTCTTCCCGGTGTCCACCAGAAAGAATTTCCTTGTATAAAAGTCCTTGGTCTATAACAAACCGGGATCGATTAGAAGAGCTGAGAGGCGGTGGGGTGCTCCGTGCCGCCGCCCAAGCTTTCTGAAGGCTGTCATCTGCTTCCTGCTCAGTCTGGAACTGTTCCCTTGAGGCTGGGGTCACCAGTTCTTCCTCAGACTGTGGACTTGGGCTTGGTCCCTCTGGAAGCGATGTAGGTGATGGGGTTGTTTTCGTTGCTGGTGAACCGCTCTCCGCTGGTGCACCTGAGGGTATTTCAGGCTCTGGCCGAGCCTTTTGGGTATGGCTGTCTGTGGCTTCTGCCAGTTTTGGCTCGCTGGCGCCCTCTGGCGTTGAGTTTGAAGATGTAGTTGCACTTGTTGGTGCTGGTTGCTGTTCCAGTTCCGGGCCTGGGACTGGAGATGCTGTGGCTGTTTCAGTGGTAGGCATGGAATCCGGGTCCACTACCTCTGTCTGGGTCTCTGGTAACACAGACGGGGCCTCTGTGGACGGTTCAGGAACAGGAATGGGTCTGGAAGCTTGCCTGGTTTGGCTACGTGTAACCATTCCCACTCTCTTGGCCCGCCTCACCTGGTTGGCCAAGTCTTCCCCCAGTAGCATGGGGATAGGATAATTGTCATAGACTGCAAAAGTCCACATTCCTGACCAGCCTTTGTACTGGACAGGCAGTTGAGCTGTAGGCAAGTCTACAGCTTGTGACATGAAGGGGTAAATTGTAACTTTGGCCTTTGGGTTGATGAATTTGGGGTCAACGAAGGATTGGTGGATAGCTGACACTTGTGCCCCCGTGTCTCTCCACGCAGTAACCTTCTTTCCGCCCACTCTCAAATTTTCCCTTCGCTCCAAGGGTATTTGAGAGGCATCCGGGCCTGGGGATCTTTGGTGTGATGGTGGTGTAATGAATTGCACTCGCATGGTGTTCTTGGGACACTTGGCCTTGATATGTCCCAGTTCATTACACTTAAAGCATCTTCCATCTGATGGGTCACTGGGCCGAGGTGAGTTACTGGAGACTGGTGAGGTTGAAGGGTAGGGTATCTGTGGCTTTACTTGGGTGGTATGTGGGGTCTTTGGCTGTCCTCGGTTGTAGGGTTTATGGTCTGTGTGCCCCCTGGGGTAATCGTTCCCCTTGACAGTAGCTTTCTTGCTTTCTGCCAGTTCCATCCATTTGGCTCCAATCTCCCCCGCCTCAGCGATATTCTTGGGGTTTCCATCTTGTATGTACCGTGTGATGTCTTCAGGAACACCATCCAAGAACTGCTCCATTTGTATGAGGAGGTTCAGTTCTTCCAAGGTTTGAATGTTGTTTCCTGTTAGCCAGGCCTCATAGTTTTTTGCAATGTAGTAGGCGTGTTTGGGAAATGACACCTCTGGTTTCCACTTTTGGGTTCTGAAGCGCCGACGGGCATGATCTGGGGTTATCCCCATCCTGTATCTGGCCTTGGTTAGAAAAAGTTTATAGTCATTCATTTGGTGCTTAGGCATTTCAGCTGCCAGCTCTGCTAAAGGTCCACTGAGCTGTGACCTCAATTCTATCATGTACTGGTCTTCGGGAATGCTGTACCCAAGACAGGCTCTTTCAAAATTTTCCAAGAAGGCCTCGGTGTCATCACCTGCCTTGTAGGTGGGAAATTTCCTGTGCTGTGGAGCAATATTTGGCGCCGGGTTGTTAGGGTTGGCTGGCACATGCAGCCCAGCTTTTGCCAACTCCAGTTCATGTTTTCTCTGTTTTTCCTTCTCTTCATTTTCTTTTTGTTGTTTTTCCATTTCTTTTTGGTGCTTTTCCATTTCTCGGCGGTGGGCCGCCTCTCTTTCTCTTTCTCTTATTTCCATCTCTGTTTGTTTTATTTCCAGTTGTCGCCTGTGTTCAGCTTCTCTGACTTGCTCTTGGGCCTCAATTTTTGCCTTAGAAGTCATGATTCCTGTTTTCTTGTGTTGGGGTGCCCTCCGGTGTTTATCTTCTGAACTGCAGGCTCTGTTCCCTCCTGGAGTCTGCCTAGCAACAGTGCTTTTTTCCTTTTCTCTCTCTAGCTAATGTTCAATGAAGGGAAACCAGAAAAACCACTTTATTTGCATGCCTATAAGTGCTGGTATGACTCTCAATGGGAGTGCTATTGTGTGACAAAAGACTGTTAATAGTCCTTAACGACTTCTGCTTAACATGCAAGCCACAAACTGCGAGAGAGAGCAGAAAAAAAAATTCTCTCTGGTTCCCTTTTAAAACCAACTGCTTCTCTCTGCTAAAAAGCCCTTAGCAGAGAAAAGAAAAATACAATATTTCTACTGGCTTCTGGATTCTGTCTATCTCCCACCAGCTGCCGCCATGTAATAACCTTAGTCCCAGATTTGGACCTTAGCGTCCAAAATATGGGGGTTAGCATGAAAACCTCCAAGCTTAGTTACCAGCTTGGACCTGGTACCTGCTGCCACCACCCAAAAAATTAGAGTGTTTTGGGGCACTCTGGTCCCTCTGAAAAACCTTCCCTGGGGACCCCAAGACCCAAATCCCTTGAGTCTCACAACAAAGGGAAATAATCCTTTTTCCCTTCCCCCCTCCAGATGCTCCTGGAGAGATACACAGACACAAGCTCTGTGAAACTACACAGAGTGACTCCCCCTCTCTGCTTCCAGTCCTGGAAACAAAAAGTACTTTCCTATTCCCCCAGAGGGAATGCAAAGTCAGGCTAGCAATCCAACACACAAATCTCCCCTTGATTTCTTCCTCCCACCAATTCCCTGGTGAGTACAGACTCAATTTCCCTGAAGTAAAGAAAAACTCCAACAGGTCTTAAAAGAAAGCTTTATATAAAAAGAAAGAAAAATAAGTACAAATGTTCTCTCTGTATTAGATGATACAACACAGGGTCAATTGCTTAAAAGAATATTGAATAAACAGCCTTATTCAAAAAGAATACAAATCAAAGCACTCCAGCACTTATATTCATGCAAATACCAAAGAAAAGAAACCATATAACTTACTATCTGATCTCTTTGTCCTTACACTTAGAAACAGAAGACTAGAAAATAGAACTACTTCTCCAAAGCTCAGAGAAAGCAGGCAGACGGAAAACAAAGACAAAGACACTCAATTCCCTCCACCCAAAGTTGAAAAAATCCGGTTTCCTGATTGGTCCTCTGGTCAGGTGCTTCAGGTGAAAGAGACATTAACCCTTAGCTATCTGTTTATGACAGCAGCAGTGGTGGAGCACTGCCCGCTGCTAGAAGTAACCAGCTGGCTGTGTCCACCCTGAGCCGCCTCCTCCACTGGTGTGTCAGGTACACCCTGAGGCATCTCCTCTTCCACTGCAGTGTCAGTAGTCCCGTCAACTGGGACAGCACCATCAGCTGTCTCCACATGGATACTGTCCAGGAATTGCTCATGGACATAGATGTTCCTCAGCCAGGCCACCTCCTCCTGTAGCTCTCCCACCTGCTGCCTGAGAGATTCCACCAGTAGGCACCTTTCACATTGGATGCCACCCCCAGCCTGGATATCAGTAAGTGGAAATTGCAAATTACAGTCTTTGCAAGCCCACACCAGAATCTGGGTAAAAGCATCCATGCTTTGGTGCTCTGTCTGGCTACAGGCGCAGGTGGAGGAGACAGAAGCAGTGCTGGCACAGGTGTTACGGGTCCTCCTCACCATTTTAAGCCTCCCTCTGTCAAAGTCTCAAATTCCTGTCTACAGCTCTCTGTCCGCTCCTCTTTGCCCACAGATGCTGTCTGTGCTCCTCCTTCACCTGGAGAACTCCCTTGCAAAACTCCCTGTTAGCAGCTCCTGTTCGCTAAGCTCCCTGGTCGCTTGTGCGCAGCTTTATAAAGCCCTGGCCTGAGTGAATGCCCCGCCCACTGGTTAAGGCTCAGCCAATTACCAGAGGCTTCTAGCTTTCAAACCTTCCTAGTAGCTCCACCTCCAACTGCCAGCTACAGCACACGGTCCTTCAGACAAACAAACCAAACAGACTGACAAACACAAGCTCAGCACACAGCAAGTAACCCCCAAACACACACACAAACCCAAACACTGCAGACAGTCACTTACCCCACAGATGCTGTCTGTGCTCCTCCTTCACCTGGAGAACTCCCTAGCAAAACTCCCTTACAGTCCTTTTTCCTTTGTAGAGAGATGAAGTGAGTAATGTAGCTCTCCTGTCTTATTTTAGTGAAGTCCGTTTGTATGGAAGTTTGGTTGTTAATGAGAGTCTCCAGGTTTGAGAGCTCTTTTTTGATGTTTTCCTGTTTGCTGTATTGGATGCTGATCAGGTGGTTCCTCAGTTTCTTTGACAGAGTATGGCATAATCTCTCACTGTGGTCTATGTAGTATGTAGATAGCAGTGGATTTTTTACCTTTAGTCCATTTGGTATGATGTCCATCCGTTTGCATTTGGAAAGGAAGATGATACCTGTCTGTATTTGTGCAAGTTTCTTCATGAGGTTGATGGATTTCCACTCCGTACAGCTAAATGCAGTGCCTTGCATGGTGTCAAGTATCAGAGGGGTAGCCGTGTTAGTCTGGATCTGTAAAAGCAGCAAAGAATCCTGTGGCACCTTATAGACTAACAGACGTTTGGAGACCCTGGTCACAGATTAAAAGGATATTCGGAAACATGAAGGAGCTTCTTAATTGATTTCTAATCCTTTTAATCTTCCTTTTTGTAGTAAGGTCTGGCATCACATGCTCTCTATACACATGCTTTGTACATGATGTATATTGTGTCTCAGATCTATGATTTGTTAGAAACAGCATGTCAGCTATTACTAAAAATATAGTTGCAAATCCAATCCAAGACACAAAATTAGTGTGGTATGAAGACTATTACCGTTATGTAGAAGTCCTATAGACATAAATAGGAAATTGTAACTTTATTATGAGGGTTTTTTAAATCATCCTATACAATTCAATTCAAGAATAGAAATTTATTTTACATTATCTTGGATGGTTGAAAAATACCTAGGATAGACTTCCATCCCTGCTACAGAATTATACAGAATGGTTCAGAAGTCCTGTAGAAAGGGTATCATTGTCTATTAAACTCTGTAATTATTTACAGTAATCATTGATTCTAAGGCTGGAAGGGATCATGATCATCTAGTCTGACCTCCTGTACAGTATGGGCCATAGAACTTCCACACAACAATTCCTAGAATGGATCTTTTAGAAAAATGTCCAAGCTTGATTTAAAAATTGCCAGTGATGAAGAATCTCGCACAAAGCCCAAACCTTGGTAAATTGTTCCAGTGATTGATTACTCTCGCTGTTAAAAATATACATCTTATTTCCAGTCTGAATTTGTCTAGCTCCAGCTTCAGCCATTGGATCATGTTATACCTTTCTTTGCTAAATTGAAGAGCCCATTATCAAATATTTGTTCCCCATAGAGGTACTTATAGACTGTAATCCAGTCACCCTTTTATCTTCTCTTTGTTATGCTAAATTAATTATAATGCCAAGAATGCTATAGGAACCCTATTGGTTTTGTCCCTGTTAAATTCTATAGGAGTTTTCCATAGGGTATTTTATAAGCAGAGTAAGTTTATCTAGCACTATATAGACAGCTACTACCTGATTTTGTTTCCATTAACTCACTGGGAGCAGAATCAGGCCCACAGTTGAGTATATGTACAGTGCAATATGCTCGTCCATTTAAACTCAGAAGCAAAGCTAGCTGACCATGCCATATATGCTGTGCAGCACCATCAGATCCACATCCTTAAAACAGAAGATTTTGTTATCTGTTCTGCTGCTTCAGTCAGTGTAGAGATTTGTTGGTGTGTTTGGCTTAAGCACTGTCATAGCTCCAGGTGGTTAATTTAGAGCAAGTACTCTTATCAGAGTGTGTGTGGGCATTCAGACTGCAGGGAAACTGAGTTCAGGGAAACTCCTACAGATGTCACACAAAATGCGGAAACAATTCACATAAATACAACTAAAACTGGCATTATGTCGAAGACCAGAAAATTCCATAAAATCACTAGGGACATCATCATACAAATGTAATTTGCCTGAAAAGTGGATGGGCACCATGGTCCTTAGTGCAGTAAAAATCACTAACATGACTGACTGATAAATATAACTATGCTGACTGTACATTTATAGAAAACAGCAACAAGGAAGCTAAACAAATTACAGTAACTTTAGGGTAAAGGAAAAACCACCACACAAATCACGGAGTTAGAGATTCTGAAATGTTCATACCTAAGCTTCTAAAGGCAGGCATCTAGATGAGTGGTATGATTTACAGAGTTGTGGCTGCTCAGCATCTCTTAAAATCAGGCCACTTCTATTAAGGTGCCTCACTGTGAAAATGTTGACCTAGACTCTCTGTCTAACAAGATATGGAAGTTTTTTAGAGGGGAGTGGGCTGGGGGGGTTGTGGGTTTAGATGGGATTTTTTTAAAGAAATACTCATATTTTTACATATAAATTAAAGAAAAAAACAAGAATATTTGGGTCAAAGGTGGTTTTGGATGTAAGATTTTGATTCAGGCCCTTCTTTGTCTGCATTACTATTCTTTAGGAAAACCCATTATTTTTAATTGCATGTCTCTGCTGTATAGAGTGCAACAAGTGACTTCAGCTCACTGCAGTTACACGTGCAGAGAAAGAAAAGGCAGGTGCGTGTATCCTAACCAACCATAACTTATAGGAAAACAGGTGAAAAATACAACTCCATAATGTTTAATATCAAACTCATTGTGAATGAAGATTAATTGAATACGTTCTCGCCAATCAGCTGCTTTATCCTGGGCAGCCACAACTTCCATTGACTTGAGATTTGCTTGAGTCTAAAACTGATCTAGTTTAAAAATATAGAACCATTCTGCTTAAGGAAACAAGATTGCATTTTTCAGAGGGGTAGCCATATTAGTCTCTGATACTTGGTACCATGCAAGGCACTAAATTTAGCCATATGAAGTGGAAATCCATCAACTTCATGAAAAAACTTGCACAGATACAGACACAAGGTGCCACCGGACTCCTCGTCGTTTTTGAAGATTGCGTTTATAAACTTCTGTTCACTGCCATGTTGTCAAGTTGTCAGTCTCTTATAAAAAGTGCTTACCATTAACTTCAGTGGGAGTTATGGGTAGATGAATCGGAAAATTAATTTCTTCAATTTATTCTGTAAGCACAGCATTTTGCTGAGAAGTCATTAGATGGGTCCATTATTTTAATTTTACATGCTTTTGCCCATATAAAGTTAAGTTGCAAGTCATTTTGTGTTGGGGGAACACTGGTCAGTGGACAGAAACAAAGGACTGAATTTCCAAGAGAGTATTCCATACGTGTACGTACACCTACTTTATCATGCAAATGGACATTTGGATATTGGATAATTGTTCATGGTTTGCACATATGCAATTGTCCATTTTGTATGCAAATATAGATTTTTTTCAGTACACCTGTTGCATTAATTTCTGAAACTCTAGCCCAGAAGTGCAAAAACTACCATTTTTTCTCAAGTTAAAGCTTTTATACATGTTACCATCACATGTATGTGATGATAGTCCAATATCTGCACAGGCATCTTAGTGTTTTCAGTATAAATGTTTGCTTTACTAGTACCCAGGTTGTTATAATATAAGCCTTCTGTCCATTTAATCAAGGAATGATCTAAATAATCATTCAAGCACTGATTTCTCTTTGAGTCACATCAGGAAGAGTATGAACAGATGGCATCTGAAGACCATTTAACATTCTATAAAATGTGTCAATGTTTCTTACATTGACAGAAAAGCAAAATGATCCAACACAATACCTAAACTGTTGTTGAAATGATAAATGATTGCTTCTTAACTCTTATGTCTATATATCATCTGTTCTTTAATCAGCCTTTTTCATTTAAGTAATGTGATGAACCATAAAAAATAATTTGGAAATTTTACACATGTTCTGTATCTAAATACTCTGTGCCAGAGGTAAAAATATTTCTCCCTGTTATACATTATGGATGTTTCCAGTGATTCCTTCACATTGGAAGGGAACAATTATTGGAGAATATGTGTTTGTAACTCAGGAAAATAGGATGCTCCTCCTGTTTCCACAATTGCAAGCTCTGTGAATTGAAAGTAAATACGCTCTCCCTCCCAAGTGTAAAGCACCTGTGAAAACTCACTTAGGGGCCTACTGCAAGCTCCTTATTCACTTCTTACCCTGGCAAAGCTCCCATTGCAGTCATAACAGTGTGAGCCTATTCAGCAGGGTACTTAGGTGTGTGCCTACATTTAGCATGTGAGTTATTTCACAGAAGTCAGTGGGACTACACAGGTGCTTAACCTCGCTGACTTGGGGCCTAGTGAATAAGGAGTTGTGGGTTGGACCTTCATTCAACTGATCAATTATTTTTAAGATACTGAATCTCCTTTTTTTTAATGGAACTATCACTGTCACAATTGCCGTTGGGCCATATTTTGTAATTGAAATGATTGGGAGTTTTGCTGAACTAAGTACAGCAGAATTTGGACTGTTGACTTCATTCCACAAGAATGTCAACAACAAAAGGATTACAGATTACCATTTTAGTAAAAACTAGTCTTGTCAATTCAGCTACGTAGTCAATCAGTGTCCTACTTTCAGGATTGTCATAGCAAACAATTCTACATAGTCTCTGCTTATTAAAAACATAGTGCCAAGATCAATATAGCAGTATTTTGTAGGAGAAAATTCAGTTTATCAAACAAGTTTGACATTTTAAAGATGATTAAATGTCTTGTTTATTGGGCATCATAGAATCTTTGGGAATATTTGAAGTGGAACATGAACCATAACAAACTTTCAGGCCTTTAAATCACATCAGAAAGTGGATACTACTTTTTTTTTTAAGTGAATCTAAAAGTCTAAATCCTGCTATCCCAAGTTATACTAAATTATATATTGATTAAATTGTTGTTGCTGCTCCTGCTGCTATTGGCTTCAATGGTCCAGGATCAAAACCTATAATCTAAATACTCAAGAAATTGTTCCAGTTGGCAAATTGGCAGATTTGTGTGATTTCATAATTTATTTTTAAGATTTACCTATGTCTGGTCTGTAGGAGTTCGTATTTCAAAGCTCTGATGCAGGAAAGACTTAAATACATTCATAAGTGCTGTCCTGGATAAAGAAATTTTCCTAAATTATGCTGCAGATTGGCTCCCATTAAATAACGTTGAGTTCTTGTTTTAAAAAAAATAGATACATACTGCCTACCTGCAGGACAGGTAAAATTTTCACATTCCAAGACTGTACATTAATAAGAATAATATAATGTACATCTTCTAGGGCAGTGTTTCTCATCCTTTTCAGTTTGATACTCATTCAAAGTCTATATGTTTTCACAATCCCCTTTACATTTATCATAAAAGTAAGAAGAGAAAATTGTATCAGTGATGATGATGACAAACCTGCATACTCTGTGTGTGTGTTGAAAAGTACAAGAATATGGGGATAGGAGAGGGCAAGATTTTCTTTGCATTAGATTGTAATAAAATTTTCAACTCCTCCTGACATGCTCCCCCCGAATGCCTTCTGTGGTTCCTTAGCTGACAAACATTTCTATAGTGTAACTTTAAAAGGATGTTTTTTTCAATCCTGGTTTATCTAGCACTCATCACAATGGAGAGGGTAGATATAATCTCAAAAGGTGTTTAAAGAAAAAGAGGAGGAGGAGAAAGGAGCTTGTTAGCAGAGGAGTTGCTGAGTCGTGACTAACTAGTATACACAACTTAAAGAGATTTTTCCTGAGAAGTGGACCCTGAACTTGTCAATATTATAGTGTCAATAAGATGAAATGTTCTGCAACTTTCCTCAGTTTATATCATTAAATATTCCAGGTGGACAAACTTGCCTTTTGTCTTGGGAAACCTAAATTCATATCCGGTCTGGGCTCTTGTCCCATGTAGGAAAGGCATTTGGTCATCGTATTCTAGTTCCTAGCAGACGTACATTTGTTGTACAACCCTATCACACAGTAGTGATAAGCTCCCTCTTCTCAAGAGCTTCTTCACTGCAACAGAAGGGAAAGATGATAAAACATCTAATAAGGAAAGTGCCGGAATGACAGACATTGTCGTGGCTGCATGGGGAAACTTGCATACCACTTCCCCAACATTTTCCTAGTTCCTAGCTCTCTTTTAGGATACTCAAATGTATTCAGAAATGGAATTCCTTCCTTCTCTAACATACTAGTCATAGGACTTTTTTAAACTGTAAACATATCACTGGGTGACAAAATGTCCATGTGGCTCTCATTTGAATTCTCTTATTTCCCTCTTTTTGTGTAATATTGGTGTCGTGTAACAAAAGAGCAGTCTTTACTAAATCTGTCTGATTATACTGAGTTCCCCTGCAAGGCTCCAGAGTCCTAGAAAACCTAATGCTGTTGCAGAACCTTCTACACCAGTGGATTTGTCTTTGGGACTAGAAATGTACTTCCTTCACCTTGACATGGAAAATTTCAAAATGCACTTATTTACAACTAAATGAGGCTCCATTCCTCACAAAAGTGTTTTAGGCATCTCAAAATTCTATGTCATTCAGTCTGTTCCTTGTTCAATGTAGGATTGTTTCCTATTTCTTTTTCAGTCTAAGTTTAAATACCCCAGGTGCTGGGGCTTTCACCAGTTTCATTGGGAGACTATTCCACAGCCTAACACATCTCTCATTTAGAAAGTGTTTTCTTATAACTTAATTTTTCCCCTTTCTTAAAATACTCCCTTGCACTACCCTAAATAACTCCTCTTCATACTTAGTGTTTATACATTTCTGTTATTAGCTGTATCCTCAGCCTCCCTCATTCCCCAATTCTTCTCTTAGCTTTTTCACATGGTTTCTTTTATATTTCCCCATACACATTCATTCCTCCAACTCTCTGCTTCATTTTTATTGCTCTTCTCTGAACTTCCTCTTTGTTAATATCTTTCTTACCGTGTGTGGCAGAAAACTGTCAACTAAATAAAAGACACAGTAAGAGCACATGTTAGTGCTGCAGTCTTTGCTATCGTTGGGATGTTAAGCATGTGGGTGTTACTTCTTAGTTGATGAATAAGAGGGAGAGTCTGGTGTGTGTTAAAAGTTGTACAATTATTTTTTACTGACTTCCCTGAAATCCATATGTTCAGACAAAGTTGATCCAACTCATTCCAGATACTATCTGGTGCTCATGCAATGTCTTTATTTCATTGTTTCTGAATGTGGTGCACACATTTAATGCATATGCCTTCCTGAGAATGAAAACTATCCCTGTATAGATGAGATGCCGGTCCATTGTTTTCTCTGTGTACAAGTTTGCAAATAATTTGTTAGTACCATAGATATTTGAGTGATGCTCTGTCATCCAGAGCCCCTCTAGCTGATTTGGGATCATCCAGATAGCCCTTGCTCTTGGTCCCAAAGTCTTGAGCTGACTAGAAGCAGGGTTGTGTAGGTCAAAGACCTAGTCAGTTGAATCCCATCATCCCTAATGACACTTCCATGTCCCTCAACTGACTCTAAAGCTACAATACATGGCTGAACTCAAAGCTTGGTGCAAGACCATCTAATTCAGGTCAGTCCATAAGAGACCATTTTAATCCTCAAAGTCCCTTTCCTTAAATAGTCTTAGGGTGGCTCTCTTCAGCTTTACCAGTTTTTCTTTTCATAAGAATGAGAGGTATTTCTGTGGCCCCTCTGACTCTAATTATTGCGCCCTGTGCTGTGACTCAGATGTTTTAAAGAAGGGACATTTTATTCTATTATTTCAGTAAAAGTGAGAGTGAACTGGAAATGCAGTTTTTAAGGACTTATCCTTAAACTGAGAGAAAGGGTCAGTTTCCCAAATAGATGAAAATGAAAACAACACACTCTCAAATGATCGATCTTGCAAGTTAAGCATGAAAATAACATGGAGGAAATTCTAAAGCAACAAAGCTGTCTGGAATATTTTTAAGTAGCTCCATTCTTCATCTAAATATCTTGAAAAGCTTAAGAACAATCTGTGTTCTGGTCAAATATGTTGACCATAAAAGAGAGATGCAAACTGACATAACATGAAAATATCTTTCCTGAGGCCTTTGTCAGATAGTTACATATGGTACCTTTGATTGTCTAATTGTAAGAATCTTTAAAATATGTTCCCCAGAAAATCAGCACCTATATATTGTGTGTGCAGGTGAAAAAAGTCTTTGTTCCTCTCTGTTTGGAGAGACATGCTTGGAATGGCTTAAGATAAGAAACAGCATCTTGGTATACTAGGCTTCCACTTCAGTTGATTACTTAGACATTTGTTATTTACACAGCACTGTGTATGGAGTTGTACAGTAGGTTAGGGGACAGAACAAACAATTTTTTCCCCAAGGACCTGGCAATCTAAAGCCACAGTGGATAATATACACTAGAATCAAACACAGAATAGTTTTGAGCATGTTGTAGCTGGGATGGTTCACAGAACTGGGAGTCTTCAGCAATTTTCTGTTAGAGGGAGGAGAGAACTGTGTGTATTCATTTAGTAAGAGGATACTACACATTTATGGCACCAAGTTCAACAGGAGCAGAGGTGATAAAGGGAATGATCAGAAGAGACAGGTGGACAGCCCGAAGGGAAGATGGCACTAATATATGCATATGCATGCATGCAGAATGGCTTTGAAGAAGAGAAGCCAGCATAGAGAATGAAATAAGTTGTGGTGTTGACAGGCTTTTAGTGGTGGAAAAGGGAATATAATCTAGATGATTACATTGTGGGAGTGAGGAAGGTATGGAGACCACCAAAGTGTTAGCTGCACTAGTGAAGACAAATTTACAGAGAATAGACTAAAGAGAAAACAGCATACCATTTGTTTCTCTAAAAGATTTCTGAATCCCCATGTGAGTATAAAAACAGGAAAGGACTTAATGTTTGTGGTATTAGAGAAGAGGGAAAGAGGAGAGGGCTTGGGGGAAAGATTGATATTGTGTTTCAGTTAAATTGACTAGGGCTGATCAAAAAATATTTTGTTTAGTCTAAGGAAAACTGTTTATCAAAATTACTTCTCTGTGTCTGTTTTCCTTGAAAAATTGTCATTTTGGCTTTATGACAAAAGAATTGTTTTGTTTTCAGCCAAAATTTTTCAGTTGCTGAAAAATGTTTTCAACAATTTTTGGAGGGGAGAGGGGGGAGTATGGAACCATTTTCTAGCCAGCTGTACTACTGAGTCTGTAGTGATTATGAAATACCCAAGAAATGGGCAGAGATGCAAGGGAGAGAAGTCAGGGACTGAGATGTATTTAGGAATTAAGTCTAAAGATATCAAAATTGAGGGGAACTGGTGAGATTGTACAGGGGGCATGCACATGTGGATGTACAGAAGAAGCTGAAGAGAGGAACCAGGAGGGTGCTGTGGAAGACTCCATGAGAGAACAGGAAAGATAGTATTAGGTGTTTGTAATCTCAGAAAGATTTGTATTTTATTTTTAAGGCACCTATCTCCACTGAGTATATGGTTTATGCATGCTAAATTAAACCATGTTTTAGTCTTTCCTCTTCATTTAATATTTTTTTCTTTTGCAGTTTTTCAAAGTAATAGGAAAAGCTTTTAAATATCCCTTCCACAGCCATCTAGTGTGGATAAGCTTTCCAAAGATCTGTTTCAGATGGATGGAGGCATTGGAATTTGGAGGAAAGCAAAAAAAAAGTTCAAAATAGGGAAATTGCTTGTTCAACCTCATGTATACTGGAATTCCCCTATTTTCTCAGAATAAAAGGTGCATGAATGCTTTTGAAGTAGATAAAATGAAAACAATCCCGCTGCCCCCCAAATAGGCAGGATCTCAAATGTTTGTGATTATAGGCTTTCACCTTGTTTAAAGAACTAGAAAAAAGCCAGGCCATATTAAACTGCTCTCTCTCCCCACTAAGAGAACACTGAAACATGCTGATAGGCAGAATAGCTCGTGATTTTTGCATTCAACAAAAGGTTTGTCTTGACACAAAATGAATTTTATTGAAGTCAAATTTCAAATTTGCTAAGCGCTAGTTTACCTCCAGCCATAAAGGATCAGGAAATTATTTTGAGCTAGCTATGCATTTTTTGTTCCATGACAGTAGCATTGAAGCACAGCTTGATATCAGCTGTGTAATTGGCACTCAGCATAATATTTCACAATTTTTTCTCTGCATGGGGCAGCTTTTGTCACTGAGCAAAATTCATACATTTTCAAAAATGCTTAGCATAAATAAGAGTGACTTATAAAAAATTTGACTTATGAATAATGTATTGCAAATGGATCGCTATCAGAAACATGCAGTAGTTTTACTAGAGCATTTTTGCTCCCAGACAAAATTTAGCAAGCTGAGTTTTACAGGTTTTTTTCTATTAATTCCCTCATCCCTATTTTCAGGAAAGGGCTAGTATGCTTATCTTGCTGGAACTTGGATGATATGGCTCATATTGTGGTGTGTGTAGTGGGGTTTCCTGTAGGGGATTCAATACATTTTACTTGTCTGGGTCTGTTTTTGTGGCCATAGTGGTTAGATACTTTCAGAAAGTAGCAGCCTACCCATCACATAATTATTTTAGAGTGCTTATGAAAACTTAATATGCAAAAACATCCAGGCAGCATAATATTCTAAGAGAGAACTAAATAAAACAAACATTCTGTTTTGTCACATTTTATACAATTGTATCAGTCTTAACCATGTTAGTTTTTGATTGCATCACTAAAGGAAAGAAATTTGTATTCACATCCCTTACCTTAGTCGGGTAGCTATATGCTCATTAATTATTCAGTCATATCTAATACTCTAGTAACAAAACAGCAGGATGGTTTTGCCATCTTAGTATAGTGGGGAGGGGTGTAGACAGAAATCTTTTTCTTTCCACAAGAGTGTATTAACCTGCAACAATACTTTTTATTATCCTGCATGTAACATGCACTCCTACAACATTGATTGCATCACTGTTTAGAGTTTAAAAGATGCTACTCCGTGGTTAGGAAAGTATAAAAAAAGAATTTTATTATCCTTGGAAGTCAGCATGTAGCATATAAACACTATGGGGCATATAAACACTGTGGCCCAGGAACAGTTTCATACCTTTAATTCCTGTGTGATTTACCTCTTAATAAGGAAGACCTTGAGGTTCCTCTCAAAATTATATTTTTGTTACTAGAATAGAATATACATCATTGAAGCACATTATTTTGATCACTGAAAACTGACAGACTGTGCTTGTTAGCCAGGAAGTTAGAATTTTTAATTTGAGATTTGTTCCAAGTTTTCTCACAGATCAATCATTTAGGGAAATAAACAGCCAAAAGCACACTGTAATGAATGGGAAAGATTCTTAACGCAAATGTTGCTTTAAAAAAAAATGCTGAAACATGATGCATTTCATTTGGCAGGTAAGTGGTTTAATTTTTCTCATTAATATCATTTCCTTTTTGAAAACCTTCAAACCAAACAGATGAAAAGATTATTTAAAACCTTGCATTTATCTTTCCTATTAATTTTTCACACAGCCCTTTTTAAATCAAATATTGATGCTGCTGCCTGTTGTTCTTCAAAGCTAAGCAATTATATTGGCACTCCCTCCCAGTAAGTGGCAGTTTTAATGTTTTGTTGAGGGGTGGTTTTTTCCCTCACAAACACAGCAGAAGATCTACTGGATTCTTGCCAGGAAAGGAACTCTGGGTAGACCATTTATCCGATGGCCTTCAAGCAACCTGCTGAGGCTGCACCCTGAAAACACACAGCTGCGGGCTAGTAATGTGTATGATGTGAGTCAGAATTCACTATGGTCTCAGCGATACCACCACCTAAGAAACTGCAAGCCCCAGATTTTAGTAGTGTCACTTACCCAAAACGATTTGCTTTAATTTCTTTCTTGGCTGCAGAAGTAAGGATGGTATATGTATAATGGCAGTATGTAATGGGTCCACAGTGCTCTCTGCTGGATTCAATTAAAAGTTGCAGGTATCATATCTGAAATGAGCCTAAACAGTGTGTAATTATACAAAGTGGGAAATCATTTGAATATATACATTTATTTCAATTGCTGAGCTCAATAAGACTGAGAGCCAAAGATACTGTAAATCATACTTTTCAATATCTGAAGTAGATGGTGTTGATTAGAATATTTTTTCTATATCACTTTTCATACTAGTTGTATCCCAAAATGCTCATTCTTAAGGATGGTTAAGAAAATCTATAGAAAAGTTACTGTTTTCTCTGTAAGTCTGCTAGTTTTTTTCCATGTGTTAAATGGTTAAGATTCTTTAACATTTTTTTAAAAGACAGTTTTTAAAAAATGTCTAATTGTTTTCCTATGGAATTCAGAAAATTGACAAGTTCAGCCATTTATATGAACTGAGAGTCTAGCACCATGTCTCAGGCGCACATCACTAAATCATCTAGGATCCTATTCTGAAATCCTAATTCAAGCATGGCTCCGAATGAAAGCAGTGCCTAGATCCCCAGAAACTATGCAACCTGCTTTTACAGGGTCCCACCATCCCACTGGCAATGGGGAGGAGCAGGTTCCCACCCTAAGGATAGACAGGCACCCAGGAAGAGACTGTGTGGGTTGTGCAGCCTTGTATAACTATTGCTTTGACATTAGGAAATGTTGCACAAAGCTGAGCAATGGACATTTGTGTGTTACATTTGAGACATCAGTTGTTATGATGTTTAGTTGCTATTCCCAAAGTCAGATTTCAGCTGTTGAAGGCTTCCATGAAAGCCTATATAAGGCATAAAACCTTCAAGCAGTCCACACTTTGTATATGAAGGACCGTTACAGTACAATTAATTCAGATTGACTAGCATCTGAGTATTGCAATCTGAACTAAAATCTTGCTGAGAGGCTATAAACAAAAGGTAGTGAATAAAAAAATGATAAATGGTCCAGGGTGCTAGCCTGGAATCTGAGTTCAAGTCCCTGCTTCTCCCCAAACTTCCTGTGTGACCGCAGCCATGTCTCTGTGCCTTTGCTTCTCATCTGTAAAATGGAGATACATCCTACCTTGCAGGGATGTTAAGAGAAATACGTTAGAGATTGAGAGAAATGCAGGTACTTCAGAAAAGGGAGCCAGGTAAGTCCCTTAGGTGGATGGCTGGAACAATAGTCATACAGAGTTGTGAGGTGATACAGTACGGTGCTGCAGAAATCTGGGTTAGACATGAGTTCTTTTAATTAGCATTTGTAAAATACAGTAATCTGAATAAATGCTTAACTGGAAGGTGATGTTCACACCAACAAAGACAAAAAAAACCAAAAGACATAAAGAAGCCTAGAGAAATATAAACAGGTGTTAGCACAATGAGATGCAGCTTAATATAATAAGGTAAAAATCTGAGCAGGAGATACTTGGAAAGTAATATTTCTGGATAAGAAGTGAAAATGAATAGCAAATTGAATATAAGCTTCTGGTGTGAACTGGTGACTGAAAACAGTCATTGCAATATGTTGGCAGAAGTCCCATGTCACAGTCCACCTGGAAGGGGAAAATTTCTTGCTGTACTGCAGTGCATCTGGAACACATGGTACAGATCTGGGATCTGATTCAGCAGAGTACTTAAGTACTTTGTAACACAGTTTGGCTAAGAGGAGATATAACCGCTTACAAGTATGTATATACCGGGGAAGAAAAGGATTGAGTTGGGGTGATCCAAGGAGTAATTGGATGAAATTTAGCACTGGACAATCTAACCTGAATATGAGGAAGAAAATTAAAAACTACATAATTATATTTACCTACTTTGGGGTGGAGGGGAATGAGTCTTAATTGTTTTAATCTTGCAAAGCAATTTGAGACTGCCCCCAGATGGAAGGACCCAGCTTTATATTAAATTAAATTAAAGCTATAATTTTAATAGTAAAATACTATCTGAATCACCTCACAAATCCCATTAGGTGCAGCATTAGGTCCTGCTCCAGCATCAGGTTGCAGAATGCTCTCCATTCTTAGTATCTTACTGATGGTATTCAACACTTTGCCAGATCAAGTGCCCAGTAAAGAATATGGTGGAGGCAGGGAAATAGCCAGTCAAACAGTAACAAAACCCAGAGTTTTCTTTAAATTGCTGAGTAGTTGGAGATGCCTGGAATGCCAAGACAATTTCTAGCTAGTACTGCCTGGGGTATGGTCTATGCTTGAAAAATACCCAACTAGGTGTGATGCTGATCTGCTCCTGTGGTCTACTTCAACACAGAAAAACTGAGTTCAGCTCCAGTCTTGGAACAATATCCTCTCTTCCATGCAAAAATGTATAGGAAGGGGAAAGTCACACAGAAACTTCTACATGGAGATCCGGGGTCATCAACATTTGGGTAGAAGAGCAGTAGGCATAGCCACCTAATTGCATAGAGCCCTGAAAATCCACAGGTAAGCCCATTTGCAGTGGATCTCAAGGCTTCCATGCAGAATGCCAGCCCTTGCATTCATCTCCCAGACCCACTGCTAGAATAGTAAATACATAAAATATTAAGGTCACTCATGATCCATGCTGCCATCAGTGGGCCAGCTGCTGCTGTTATTCACTTCCCCCTCTTCGCGCCCCTCCCCACCCCGGGGTGTACTGGCAGAAACCAAAATTAATGATGCTCTAAGTATCATTAATAGTTTAGATGCTGTTAACTGGTGATAAAAGACTTTTACACCCTAGACAGGCATTGCTGGTTCCTTTTAGTACTGGAGTGTAGAAGACAGAGAGGAAAGAGCGAGCAACAAGGTGGCAGGAGATAGAAAAGTGGGGCTTTACCAAACCTCCAATGGACTTGTCAGTTCTTGGTAGTCTGCTTCCATATGCAGCCTTGGATTTCTCTTGGTCCTTTGCATTTTCAGCCTCTAAAGGAGAAAGTCATCTGATCTTGCAGCTAAGAGCCAAAGACATCACAGCAGGCAGGCATACACAATTGATTGTCCTGGTTCCTTATATTGACTACTGTTCCACGGCAGGCATTGATACTAGATAAGAAATGCTATTGGAAACTGATCTGGAGCTGTCTGCCTGAATAAATTCAGAATTTCGATGGAACCACCATTCTTGTCTTTTGTAAATGTTCCTGGAGAGCAGAGAGCATGTATTGGACCTTGAAGAAGGGTCACAGAGGATGGCGAGATAGGGAATCTTACTTATTTTTTTTTCTATTCGCCACCTCCCCCCTTTCTTTTTCTCTTCTCCTTTTCTTTCCTCACACTCCGAGCTTCAAGTTGTTAAAACTGTTATACCTTGGAGCTGGCAGATTGTTTCTCTAGGACAGTATATTTATGCTGCTAAGCTTTTTGAAAGCTTACTATTCTTTCATTGTCTAAAGCGTGAGGACTAAGCTTTTAGAAAAAGTTACTGAAAAAATCTAGTTCAGGACAGGTAAGGAGGGGAAGTATGTCCTTACAGAATTTTTAATCCCTTAGAGGTAACTTGTAACTGCTGATAGTGGTTCTGGTGATAAGCAGTGAGGTACAGGGCGGGTACTCATGAGACAAAGGAGTTTTGATTTCTGGAGCTACTTTTGATGTCATGTTTTACAATACTGTGTAATAGCAGATAGAGACTGTTCTAAATGAGAGCTACACTTGAAAAAGCTGCATTATATCAGTTTGAAGAACAGAGATATTTGTTAACCAGCCCTTTGATATCTTTTAGAGCTCTTGTGATAATATCAGCACCCAATAATTATGTCAGGAATAAGTTCTAATATAACCACATAAAATTATTTCCCCTCTCCATTTGAATCTGCTCTCTCTTCTGGGTTTACAAGAGGACATTGGCTTTCTTGGGCATCACAAGTACCAAAAAGCTCACACTAACCCTCTTGCTGACTATGATTGTCTTTTCTGGTATCTATAGTATCACTGAATGATGCATATGGTGCATCATTACCAAACCTGTGAAAACAGATTTCATGGCAAGAGGATAGTGGTTTGAAAGAATTTTTGGAAAGTAAATTAAAACAGATTCTATGTTATGCTCGATCTCCTGTGCCCAGCCCAGTTAGCAGGGATGTTCAACTCACATTTCTGAGCTTGCCTACAATTCCATTTTGTCTTATAACTAGAAATGGATCCAAACCACTCAGAAACATGAGGAAGATCAGATCTGGATCCAGATTTCAGTTTCATGGCTCAGGTTTATTTTTATGATGGGGCGGTTCAGTACTCCAGATCTCAACATTCTTCTGAAGTGGCTTGGGCTTGGATCTGAAGTTTAGGAACCTGAATTTGGATCAAAGCTTCACATCTGACCCACTTTTGCTATTAACATTACAAAGTTGAAAATAGCATGGCTTTGCAGTTTTTAATTATTTATTACAATATATTCTGACATTAAGCCCCTAATCCAGCAAACTCATAAGCATATGTGTAATCCCACTAAAATCAATGGAAATACTCAAGGACTTGGATTTACGCACGGTTAAGTACTCCGCTGGATTAGGGCCTTTAGAAAAAATGAAATTAAATATTGTCACAGTTTCAAGGGAACTGCACTTGTATTCCCCTCCTACCTGTGCATTGAGGCTGGCCCCCACTGCCTTCTCCAACCTCCCCAGTCCCCTCTGCCACCCTCCATCCATTGTCCCAAGCTCCTTTCTGCAGCCTCACACACATCTCAGGCAGGCTCCACTGTTGAGCTGTGGTAACTGTGGCTGCTTCCAACCAGGTCTCACTTTCTTGCTCCCACTACCACCTGGTGGGGGGTTTAGCAGGAGTGCTCCATGCTGGTGCCTTTCTCAGGCATGTTCCCCTCCTCTGTGCTTAGCCCAACTCGCATGCCCCTAGAATAAGGAAGAAACACTTTCAGAACTGCTAAATCATGGAACTATTGGGGGTGGGGGAAGTTGTACAGCAAGATAAAGATAGCAAAATATTTATTGAATTTTTCTGTAATGGCCATAAAGAGCTGTCAAAACTTTACATGCATCTGCTGAAGTGGGCATTCACCCACGAAAGCTTATGCTCCAAAACATCTGTTAGTCTTTAAGGTGCCACAGGACTCTCTGTTGCCCCAACTTTAGCTACAACTGTGGATCAAATGCTAATCGTGTACTGCTTATGTATCTCCACTGACTTCATTTGTGCTGCACGCTTATAACTAAGAGCAGAATTTGGACCTTTTGTGACTACCCAGATGCTGTATGTGTATTAAAGCTTTATTTACAAAATGGCAGCATGTGCTAACGCTACTGTGTCGCCTCCAGAGGTATGTGCACAAAGCTCTGTGAAGCAAGAAATAAATTGAATGAGATTAAATAAAAAATAACTATCAGGAAAATGTTAATAATTTAATTAAAACCAATCAGAGCTGGGATACGTCACAATTAAGGTTGCAATCCCCTAGAGATGCTCCAGTGTGCCTGGGGATTTTATCACATGTAAAATTACGCCAGTAGGGAAACACTTTGCAATATCTAAATGAGGTGAATTGAAAATGTAGTTTTCTCTTCAACTTTGAAGTTACTGGATTGAGATTTTTTTGCCATCTTATTATTGATTTTTTTTATTTATTACAGACTTATACAAAGGACATACAAGAGATGCAGGTATTCATTCCATTGAGGAAGTGGTACTCTTCTTTCCTAAGGGCAATTAGTACATATGTATTTTTATACAACTCTGTTGAAGTCAAATAGGAAAGCACAAAATAAAATAATTTTGTTCTATAATATGCCATGAAGTAACACCAAGGCCATGACTGCAGTTGTGAGAGAGAGAATGTTATCTTACGTTGTATGTGGTATTAGTCCCAAGACATTAGAGGGACAAGGTGGAGTTTTTTGTTAAACCAACTTCTGTTGGTGGGAAGTGGGCTTTTGAGCTTGCTGAGAGTTTTTCTTCGAGTCTGGGCTGTGTGCAAGATGGAACAGATCACGAAAAGCAGTCACTCTATATTTGATCACTGTCGTCATCCTCAAAAGGAAACTGCACATGTCCAAAAGATAGCCTGTGAGCTTAAATTCATAATTTTGTTAGATATTAAAAATCATGGACTGAATAGAGAGAGCAGCAAAGAATCCTGTGGCACCTTATAGACTAACAGACGTTTTGGAGCATGAGCTTTCGTGGGTGAATACCCACTTCCTCAGATTCACCCACGAAAGCTCATGCTCCAAAACGTCTGTTAGTCTATAAGGTGCCACAGGATTCTTTGCTGCTTTTACAGATCCAGACTAACACGGCTACCCTCTGATACTTGAATAGAGAGACCGAATTTATGGCTTATTACAACAATCTACACTCCATTAAAATCCCCTCATCTTTTTTTTTTTCTCCCTCCCTATGACTGGAGAGGTCTTAACAGGCCACTTCACCTTGAATGATCCCTTGAAATATGTGTTTACTACTTATGCTACACTATCTGCTCCACCTTGTATTTAGCTGTGACACTCTGACTACATTTCCCAGACTTGAAGAACAACTCTGTGTAAGCTAGAAAAGCTTGCGTCTCTCACCGAGAGAATTTGGTCCAATAAAAGATTTTACCTCACCTACCTTGTGTCTCATACTAAGATGTCACTTTTCTCCGTCCTGTGGGGGAAAATGTGTGTCTTACATTATTATTGTAACTTGGTTGTGAATTTAGTAATGCGTGTGACTTTGCCTTCCACAAAACAATAGCTCAGTGTGTGAAGTGCTAAAATGAGCCAGTCAGCTTTTACAGTCACTCACTGTTCAAAGGCTGAATCTCAACAATTGCTGAGCTCCTTCATTTTCTAGGCTTCAAATTCATAGTAAATGGGATTAGAGCCTTTTTTATCATAGCAAAATTCTGCTGAAAACACAGCACAAACTAAGTAGATTTCCTCATATCTACAGTCTTCTTTACGGACATTGCAAACCCATTACACTGCAGAGTATTGAGATATGAAACCTAAATTAAAAAATGTTTATGCTAATGATGGTCTTTGCTTACATTCTGTTTTAATCTACAATATAAACTAAATTCTAATGTCAATAGAACAGTATCACTTGGCAATATTCCCAACTATATTAAATACTACAAACAGAAATTATTGTTCTCATAGTGCATATTATGTATACATACAATATACATTTTAAAGGATGTAACACCCACAGAATATTACTTGTGGACAGAGGGGGTTTTTTATTTCACAGAATGATAAGCAATGAAGAAAATTATAATTTCAGTGTAAATTTAGTCTTTTTAATCTGCAGAGGTTTTAAATGAAGATTTTATGGTCTATTACACATATTAATAAGAATCTTTATAGGTTGATCATACAAGAAGCTATCTTTATTGGTTTCTTCAGAGCCATTATGAACTACTTTCAGAGTATTCCTCTGAAGCATTAACCAACTGACACAACCCCTTTTGATCCATAAGAACAGCCATAACGGGTCAAACCAAAGGTCCATCCAGCCCAGTATCCTGTCTTCCGCAGTGGCCAGTGCCTGGTGATTCAGGGGAATGAACAGAACAGATAATCATCAAATGATCTATCCCATTGCCCATTCCCAGTTTCTGACATCATATATGCAACTTATTGAGAGGATGAATTTTTTGGCCATTTTGATTTACAACCTAGCTCGAGACCCTCACATTTGAGAAGATGCCTCAAAGCCCCCACCCCTTCCCTCTGTACCCCAGGCTTTTCTATGCTGTGGTCCATGTCAAAATGAAATGGGGGCGGGGGAACTGGATGTTCTATTCTAAGTATATTTCAAACGCCTGTCTTTAAAATGTTGTGAAAAAGGATGTCCAGACAGATGTCTCACCTGATGAAAGGCAATATTTTCATTACCAAAATGATAAATATAAGCATTTTTTTAAAAATAAGATACTCAGTCTTTGCAACAACCCTATGTAGGCAGAATGTTGAAATGAGTTTTAAGATAAGTATTTTAAGCAAGCAAAATGACCCTTCTGCAAGACTATTTTAAATACTTCACACTTTAAGTGTAAACAGAACTGGAGGCTACAAATGCTCATTAATAGTTTCAAACAACTTCGCTCCTGTTCCTGTTTGTTAATTACTGATTTGATTTGTTCACCTCATACAAATGGGCCTAAATACATGCAACTGGTTATTGCTGACTCATCTGCACCAGTCCTGTCTTTAACTTGCCATTTTAGCAGTATGAGTTATTTTAATTTGTGTGTGTACACTAGAAATTCCGTCCTATATGTAGAACTCCACAGTTCATTTCTGCAGCATAAGATGGCAGATACCATCAGCCTCTCTCTCCTCGAACAGCTTCAGCCAGACATTCCTATGGCTAGCTTCAGATTTTGCAACCAGCCACCAATTCTGTGGAGGTTTCTGTGACAAAACCGTGGCCTTTTGTACAGTGGTTAATTTGGGCGGTGGTGAAGGGAATGGGACACCTGGATATTTTTTAACCACTCAATCACTTATCAGATGTGTTCCAGGTCAGTGGTTGAACATAAATTCTCTCTCTCTCTCACCCTATCCAATTGTTGGTGGGCAAATGTCTGCATCAAAAACTCACTTTGAAAGTTAAGAGTAATTGCAGCACTTTCAAGAAAGAGGACAGGGATTAAATAGGTCTGAGGACTTTTGGTTCAACCTGGTTTGGGGGGGGTAAATTTTTTTTTTTAAGTCTCATTTAGGGGCCTACTCACCATTTTCAAAAGGGATTTAAGGAACCTAATCCCACTGAGACTAAGGTTCCAAAGTGCTTCAGTCACTTTTGAAAATCTGATACAGGCGTTTTGGAAATGTTACACACTGCCTGTAAGTGCTACCTCAGTATAAATGCTAACCATAAAAGTATTCCATTGTAACACCCTAGCTTAGTATATCTAGTCACGTCTCCCTCTTGTGTTTGGGCCCAGCAAGGAGAGGGGCCAAACATCCTTAGTAGTTCAAGTGGCAGGAGCATATGTATTTGGAGTTGCAGGTCTCCAGTTCTATCCTTCCTGACAACTGTAACGTTTCTGTGTATGCGTCCATGCAGCAGTTTCCTTAGTTAAGTGTTGATCCTGCCAAGTCAGAACAGAGGCACACTGGAGCATGTAATGAGAGAGGCTTGCTGTGCTTCTGGTACGCTATACCTGTTGTGTGCATAGAGGACTTCTATTCCAAGCACTCATAATGTGGCCTCTTTATAAGTGCTGCATTTCTGAAAGGAGGTAGAGAGAGGAAAAAGGAATATTATCCCTTTTCAGGAGTCTGGCCAGCTTACTTTTTTTGCATATATACTTTAGAGAGTTATTTGAGGCATTTTTACCTTGAGAAAGAGAATGGTGGTAACCTCATTTAAGATTTGTATCAAGCAGAGTAAGAAAATGGATTGTGAATATTTTGTAGTTACTAAAAGTAACTGAATGTTCAATGAAGTGTGAATTTCCAAAATAGAGAACCAGCAAAATGACTTTAAACAATTTTCCCCACCATTTGTATTTGAAACTACACATTACTTGTGATTAGCAATTTTATGTCATTCATATGCAGTGTACTGTAACTGGATTCAATAAAATTGACCTGCTTCCAAATATTAAACTAAACTTGATATTTAATTACTGTACGTGCTAAAGTTAAACCAGAAAACTAGGACATATTAAAAATTCCAATCATGTTGAATGTGAAATAAATAGCAGTATTCACATTTACTGCTTTGCATGAGAAATGTATTTTCTTCCCTGTTCTAAATTGAAATAACACCAAATAACTGTAGAACACCTGTATCAAAATAAAAATACCAGAAACTATTTTATGTGACCCATTTAGTTCTGTCGCACAGTTTGTATAATGTAACTTTTTACAGCATACTGTGCAACAAAACATGTCATTTAAACAATAATTAGTATTACAGATAAAATGTCACTGCAGTATGTTAATTACTAGAGTACCAATGTACTATAGGATATAATACATAATTGTCAAGCCTATAATTTTAAATTAAAGTGCAGCAAAGCATACCATTGCTACACTTCCTTCTAATTAATATTAATTAAATGTACTGTTTACATCCCTGCAGAATTTGTCCCATTCTGTACTCAAACGAATGTGTTTTTCCCTACAATAGCATAAATTAAAGGCTGTTCTTACACTATTTTTCATATAATTAATAAATTTACAGTATATTTTTCATTATTTAAAATTAAACACTTTTTTCTGCACTAATTTTTTTCCCTTCCATTGTGTACTAACTGGGTTTTTATTTTAGGGTCACTTTTGTTTATATTTTATTTTACAAACAAAGCATATCTTTCCATTCTTTTTTAATAAAATAAAGATTAATTTTAAAAGGAGATAGGACATAACCTTAACAAAGGTTAATTCTGTATCGATATAACTAATGTATGTGGGACATAAAATACAGAACATTCTTGTCAAAATATGGAGCCTTATAACTGAGATCAATGCAGGTTTTACCATTGATTCCAATGGGAGCAGAAGGCTTTTGTAGCATCTCTGCTTTGAGACAATTTTCTTATAAATTTTTCAGTAAGAAAAATGAGTTAAATTTCTGATTTGTTTAAATATACTGTGAATTATTTATACAGCAGTTGAAATGTTCCCCTTTTGCAGTGCAGAAATTCTGTAATGAAGTCATTATTCAGGTCTTGCATAAAGAATGTTCATATATATACCTATTTAGAAGTATAATAATCACATTCATTGTGTTGGCCACATGCCTGTGGCTAAAATATGTACATAGGGATTTAGCAAAATATTTGAATATAAAGTATAATATTTAAAAGCAGAACTTGAAATACATCCTTCAGTTGGGTATTTAATCTCTGATCTTTTTAAAGATTTATGGGTGGATTAATCTGAAGGTGTTGAAGTAGAAAAAGCTCTAAGTCTGTATCATTATTTTCTAGGACTCACCACTGGTTTAGAAAAACTTAATTTTAAATTGTTTGTTCATTTTCTTTAGGTCAGTGGGACAATGTATAATACAGGGAGACATGTTTCTCTACGATTAGACAAAGAGCATTTGGTGAACATCTCTGGAGGGCCCATGACCTACAGTCACCGCTTGGAAGAGATCCGGCTACACTTCGGAAGTGAAGATAGCCAGGGATCAGAACATCTACTTAACGGACAAGCTTTTTCTGGAGAGGTACGTCAATGTACTTGGAGTTCAAAATGAACCAGTATGAAATACCTGCTCTCCATTTCTGCCTAAAGGTAGTGTCAAACTAATGGCTGCTCATGAAAAACGATCTCCTTTTCTCTATTTTAAAAAGAAGGGAATTTTTTTTTTTCAATTGTGCATTGTAATACATGTGTATCATATCAAACACAGCATGTTCACTGCCAGGTGTGTGGTGAAATATAGGGATTGTTGTGTTAGATACATGCTACTCACATGTTGAAATAACCAAATTGCAGCTGGGGATTTGGTTTTTCAGGCTGGAGTTTTCAAGGAGACTAAGGAAATTAAGGATGAAATTCTGGGTTACTGAAGTCAGTGGCAAAACTCCCAATAGCTTAATAGGGCCAAGATTTCACCTTCAGTGCTTAAATCTTATTGAATTTCAGTAGGTTCGGGGCACCTACCTTTCTTAAATTGGGATTTTCAAAGGAATTGGATAGCTAGTTAATATTCTATTCCAAGAACATTCTGAAATTGCAGCACAATATTTTTCATTCTTTATGCTGCTGATTCTAAAATTTACTTTTCTGTTTTAAAGACTGTAAAAGCTTCCTGTAAATTAGACCCAGACAAAATGCAGGTAGAACGTGAAACACTCAGATTTTTACCATTCAGATCAGTTTGTTACAGAAAAAGAATCTGAATGCAGTGCATTTGCCATCTCTGTGGTTATCCATGACAAGTATCATTAGGTTAGTCCATCATATTCCTAAGAAAACTTAAAACTAATTATCCAATTCTAATATTAACGGGGTAGTTGTTTCTAAAAAAAATTCTACCTTTATTGCTTACCATTGTCCAACATTTCTACTGTACACCGTAATCCTGTGAAGAATATGCAGAGCTTAATTCTACTTATGGTGAATAGTCTCATTGAAGTCAGTGGGCCTGCTCAAGGGACAGAGAGTTAACCACACAAGTTATATCTTTGCAGTATCAGGGCCTGATTTAGAGACCAGATAATAGCGGGTAAAGGAGATACTGTAAAGTAGTGATCCTGCCCTCTGATACATGGTTCTCATTAGTCTCTCAGGCTATGTCTACACTAGAGACCTAACAGCAGCACAGCTATACCAATGCAGCCACTCTATGCCGACTGGAAAGAAATCTCTTGCTGGCATAATTAAACCACCCCCAACAAGTGGCGGTAGCGCATCGCCTGCTGACATAGTGCTGGCCATGTCGGCGCTTCTGTTTGTGTAATTTATGTCGGTTGGAGGGTGGGGGTGTTTTTTCACACCCCTGAGTGACAAAAGTACTAGTTAGACAGTGCTTTCAGCAGTTTAGGAGTACATGCATTGGTAGCAAGTTTTTCAGGATACATGGTAATGCTGACAGACTATGGCCAGGACTGAGCTCAAAGAGGACAATCATTCAGTCGCTTTGTATACAGAAGGGATTCAAGAGTTTGTCTACTATCTTTATTTTTTGTTGTATCCAGCGGTGCTGGAACAGGGCAGCATAGTCCCACCACTTTTTACCAGGCTGTAAGGGTGACAGTGAGGGGCGGGGCAGGGGTTCCCCCCACTTTTAGGAAGCTTTCGCCACTCCTGGCTGTACCCATCTCCCATTAGCTTGTTTCCGGTCTGTGAAGCACCTTGCACGCTACAAATTCTAAGTAAATAATTAAAATAATGCTTCAGAAGAACTGCATCTCACTACAGGTATATTAGAGTTACCTTCAAAGACATCTTGAGTACCCTGTTGTCATTCTTTTAGAAGACCAAAAGGAATAGTTTCCAGCAACAAAGCACTTATTTATTTTGTTGAAGATGAGTAATCATATTACCATCTGTACCATCTATCACAGACTCTGGTGATGAGTAAATTAATGCATGGCATTTTCTTTGGCATAGTGCAACAACAGTTATCTCAAGAACAGCAGATTAATTGCAGGCTTGTCAAATGATGTTATTATAATTGATGGTAATAATTTGCTTTGTTTTGTATAAAGCTATGTAGCTGTATAATATAGTCAGCGGCAGTGTTTTCATAAAATTATTCATGTCTTACATAACTGACTAGTGGATACCTTGTTTAAATTCTGTGATGGACACGTACATTGGATCCAATGTTTAACTCGTAAATGAACATGGAGTGTTTTAATAAATACAACCTTGCTTTGTTAATCACATCTAAGAGTGATATTCAATACACAATAGTTTGCTTTAACAAAGAAGCAAGAAATACGGCTGAAATATAGCCCTGCATTCGATTTGGCATATCAGCATTGTTTCAGAAAGTCACAGGAGAGATTGATGGATTAGAAATATATCAGCCATAAATTTTTTGTGTTGAAGGAAAAGTCACACAGAGTATAGATTGTAATGAAAGGTGAAAACATACAGCACTGCAGCCCCAATATTTAATACCATGCAGCAAAAGCAAAAGAAGGTGATTAAAAAAAAAACCAGCATCTTTGACAAAATAAGAGAGAGCTGGAGGACAGAATACAGCTGACAGTTGAGAGAGGGAAAGTAAATTAGGGGGGACTTGGGAGATGGAGCAGTTGGAGAGAGAAACAAATGAACACTTCTGACAGGTTAAAAATAACAACCAGAATTGACGAGTATGAGAACCAGAAAACAACACATGAAACGGAGGGAGGTGAACTGAAAGGGCATGGAAGGAGTGGCCAAGGGTCCAGAACTTTTTTTTAAGCTTTGAAACAGGGTTGTCCTGTTATGTCTATCTTAGTACATAGGTCGCCAATATTTGTCAACGGATACGACACCTCTTTCCCAAGTAAAAGAAGAAAACTGCTGGCAAAAGTGGTGACCACTGTCAGTCATTATGAATGACAGGAAATATAATACAGGAACTAGACATGGGGCTGAACCTTTTGAGATTTGGAAGTGCTTGGAGCTGGCACTTTGCCCATCTCTTATGTAAAATATCTATTACTGAATTGCTGTGTCACATTCCCACATACTGTGCTGTACCCATAATACAAAGAGAGGGCCAACTGGACCCTGCTGTATAGAGTTGGTACAACTCCTCAGCAAAGAACTAGCTTTTACACCACAGCTGAATTTGGCCTGAGGAGTATAATTCCATCCAGCAAGCTCCACTTTTAACAACAGGGTGATTTTAGATAAGCTCTCAGGTCTGGGAAGGGTTACTTACAATGTTTACAATTCCCAGCAGTAGTACTAAGGAAATGATACACTAGTTCAGGCCTGCACAACTCGTAAAGCAGCGAGGGCCACATTACTCCAAAGAAAACAGCTGAGGGCCGAAACCCCCCGGCCCCGTGGAAACAAATCCTACTTCCCCAGCACTGCCCCACCAAAACAGCTGTGGGCCAAAAAGGAAGGTTGGGGGTGGGGAGGTGATACTTGATTTTAAATCAACCAGGGGCTCCCAGCTGAAGGGGTGGCTGGGAGCCCTCAGGGGCAAATTAAAGGGCCTGGGGCTCCAGCAGCTGGGGGAACCCGGAGCTTTGTGGGGCTGGGGCAGGGATTTAAAGGACCCAGAGCTCCTGCCGCTGAGGGGAGCCCGAGCCCTTTAAATCCCAGCCCCAGCCCATCCTCTGGAGCCGCAGCCAGGCTTCAAAGGGCTCTGGGCTGCCCATGGCAACGGGGAGCCCTGAGCCCTTTAAATCTCAGCCACAGCCAGGAATCTCTGCGGGCAGTCCAGAGCCCTTTGAATCCCAACCGCGGCTGAGATTTAAAGGGCTCTGGGCTCCCCGCCGCAGCGGGAAGCCCACACCCTTTTGAATCTCGGGCACGGCTGGGATTTAAAGGGCTCTAGGTCCCCACAGCTGCGGGCAGCTCAGGTCCTTTGAATCCTGGCTGTGGCTGAGATTTAAAGAGCTCTGGGCTCCCCGCTGCTTGCCCAGAGCCCTTTGATTCCCCGCCGCAGGCCACACAGTGAGCCTCCGCAGGCCGCATGTTGTGCAGGCCTGCACTAGTTAATTGCTAGCTGACTTTATGGAGTAACATATGCTTTCAGGCCTGCTACTGCCCATAGCTGTCGCTATAGTGATAGGATAATATTGGTCAAAGGAGAAAGAATAAGGAAAAATACAGTACAAGTATAAATATAAAATGCACTTAAAATATTTGCAAAACACCTCAGTTAAGAGAAAATAAATACAAGTCTAGGACCTGATCATCAAGAGCATTCCATGGTGCCCAAATGCAATCCCAGTGAAATCATCTTGACTCCTCCGAGAATCAGGGTGAAGGACTGGCGCCAGAATTGATACATATGAGCCCATATAAAGGAATTACGGTAACTATTTGCCATGAATTTCAAGTCCTTTTGCACCTTGTTTGTACTAATAGTTTATGAGCATCTTTCCCACCATTGGTCTAGCAGTGCTGGGAGTTTTAGTATAAATTGGATACAGGCATGATTCTCAAATCTACACGCACCCTTCCTGAGCTACACCAATGCTAGGGAAAAGTTTGAAAATCCCTAGTGTGCTAAGGACATTTTTAAAACATTTTCCACCATTATTAACACTCGCAGAGTTGAATCTGTGTGGCAATAGGGAGATTTTTTTTTTTTTGGCAAAATTTC
This sequence comes from Gopherus flavomarginatus, assembly GCF_025201925.1. NCBI lineage: Eukaryota > Metazoa > Chordata > Testudines > Testudinidae > Gopherus > Gopherus flavomarginatus. Next base: position 40,524,105 of record NC_066628.1, on the reverse strand, counting down.
TCCAGACCTCGATGTAGAGAGTTGCTGATTATTATTGTCTATATTGCAGGAGCACTTAAGAGCCCTAGTCATGGATCAGGCCCCGCACTGTGCAAGGTGCCATACAACCATAGAACAAAGACTGACATTGTCCCAAGGAGTTTACTGTCTAAGGCCTGATTTACGCTTAGATATTTTGCTGGTGTATCTGTATTGGTTATTAGTGTGTTTTGTTTGTTTTTGCCAACATAGCTATGCCAGCAAGAGCCCTACTGTAGGTGCAGTTATATAGTCTGTTTTGCTCAGGGAACTGATAAAAGCTATCCTGACAAAAGGACTCTTGCTGGTATAAACTGCATCTATGCTAGAAGCATAGACCACCACATAATAGCAAATCTTTCAAGTCTAGAGAAGGCTTGGTCTGCATTAGCAATTTATGTCAGTGTAACTACATCACTCAGCAATGTGGAAAATCCAGTTATGTCAACCTAACTCCCAGTGTAGACAGTGCTATGTCAATAGGAGGGCTTCTCCTGTCAACATAGCTACCGCGTCTCGGGAAGGTGGAGTACCCACACGAGGTAGCATTTTCACTGAAGCACTGCAGCAGCGCAGCTGCAGCCATTTTAGTGTAGACAAGTCCTGAGATGCTTGAGCTCCCACCGAATGTGGTATAAGAGTGCTTTACGCACTAGGGAAAAATTTGTGTTCTTACCACATGGTCCAGAAACATCTATTTTTCTAGTCAAGACAACATACAAGTGGGCAAAGACTTAAGGCAAGCTTGACAGCAACAGGATGGTGCAAAATTGTGAAGACAGAACCCAGTAATGCCAAACTGTTTTAAAATATATTAGGGTCTGAACACCACTAGGGATTTGTAATGGGTGGCCTAATTCGGTGTTAAAGGATGTCGAAAGAGAGAGAGAAATCTCTAAAGTAATCTGGTTACCTTTTAGCACTTAATTATCACTTCACAGTGGACTCTGGGCAGATAATTGAGAATTGTAATGCTTAAAGGTCTTGTAACAAGCGGAAGCTTTTAAAAATATATATAAAATTATTCTATGACGAATGTGTTTGACTGTTTCCAGCAACATGGAATAAGAAAGGATTTGAAATATGAGTCAGTTAAGCAGTTGATTCTTCATCTGGTATGTAATTAAGTGGGCTCAACACACTTTTCACAGATTAAAGCATTTAATTGTACTATGAACATTAAAAGAGGATCTCAAAATCAAGGTATGGTGTACACTTAAAAATTAGATTGATGTAGTACATCACTCGGGCGTGGAAATTTTTGCACCCTAAGCACCGTAATTAGGTTCACCTAACCCACAGTCAAGGTGCAGCTATGTTAGAAGAATTCTTCTGTCATCGACCTAGCTACTGTCTCTTGAAGAGGAGGATTAACTGGAAAAAACCCTTCTGTTGATGTAGAAAGCATCTACACTATGGCAGGACAGTGCCATAGATGCGCCACCATAGTGTAGGCCCAAGTGAAGTCCCAGACTAAGACCATGTCTACGCTACCACTTAGGTCAGCAAAACTCACATCGCTCAGGGGTGTGGGAAAAAAGTCATTTTTCAGGCCCTTTGATTGTGTCACTTTCTTCTTTGAATCCCTCATCCCTGTCACCACCACCTACAAAGCTCTATGCAGCCCTGCCATTCACATGAAGAACTTGGAGCACATGGTCCTGGCTACAGATTTTTCCTCAGGAAGGGAGAATTAAATAAGTGAGAGCAATGAGCATAGGCCTGCTGCCTCCCATCTAAACATCTTCAGGAGACTAAAATCTTCTTCTTTCAGACATAGGATCATTGTGTGAAGCAGAGAAGAATGCAAGCAATAATTAGCAGTCTGTTTATACTGTAATGGGTTAAGTATTTAGGCTTATGTAGCTAAAGAGCCAGCTTGTGCCTTCACTCCTGTAAGAGTAGCTGAAGAGGGCTGCAGAGCTAGAGAGCCCAAGCAGAGGTATTCTGAGACTTTACACCTGTGGAGAGCAGACACAGGCAGAATGCCTCTGCTATCTGTGTGGGATAGCACACCTGCTGGGGAAAGAAGGTGTAACATGCGTTCCTCCAGCATCTCCTACAAGACACTAGTAGGCATGCTGAGGGAGAGGGGCTCTGATCCTGCTTCTTGGTTCTGTGGCATCCAGTTAGGCTTGCTAGCTAGCCAACCTGCCCCTAGGAAGCAGGGAGCATTACCATCAGCATTGTGCCTGGGTCCTGCACAGCTCTATGGGAGTGGGGGAGGATATGTCTCTCCTTTGTTCCCCCATAGGGCACCCATGCAGGACAATTCAGCACTTGGCCAGAAGGCTATATAGTAATATGTGTATAATACTGTAAAAAACAAAGTATAAAATATCCATAAATGTCATAACACACAAACTATATCCCAGCTATGTCCAATATTAAAGCTCTAAATGGTGTGTTTTGTTTCCCAAATTTCTCTGATTAATTTGCTTTGACATATCTATAAACCTTTTTCCTAAAAACAAAGTGAATCATCTGAGAAGCACAGATTTAATTGCTAGTCTGTTGGTGGATAATAAACAGGTCTGCAGATTAAAATATGAACTAATTACTGTACTCAATTCCATTTACTTGATTTCATGTTACATTAAATTTTGGTGTCATTTGTTGTGGGAGGTTTTAGATTTATTTGCCCTGTAATGAGTTATGCTAGAGGGTTGCAGAGGGATAGATTCCTTCAAATTGGAAGGTAAAAATGAGTGGTATTCGCTGCAGTAAGTGAACTGTCTAAATATCTATCAATATGTGACAGTAATAACAATCCCAAAACAATGTGTTGAAATCCAAATGTTCTACAAAAGGGCAAATATTTAAATAGTGCCCAAAGTCATTGTTTCTGAATAAGGCAAATTTTGCTTTTAAGCTTATTGTGTTGTATTAAGAGGAGCTTTTATGTACTTACTTTCCTGGAAATTGGGACAGGAACATTTTGCCATAGAGCAATATGAAATATTATACAGTACAGCAAACTTCTTATGCTGTCTGATTGTAAAGAACTGCATTTTAGTGTCCAATAATATTAGGAAGTGGGATTTTGTTTTTAATATCTTTTTAAAAATGAGATGTTTGGATTCTAACTTAAGTTCCCTCTTACATTCTTTGGCTGAATAGTCGCCTTCTACTGATTGATAGGATAGCGTACTCAAATAACCCAACTCCAGAAATCGATAGCTGTGAGAAATCATATGGTAAAAGTTAAGATGTAATCACTGCATGTCACTGACTATCTTCTCGTCTTCATTCTCCCCTCCCCTCATTTATTTATAAACAGCAAGTCTAAATCTTTTTTACAACTGGTTTTACAGTTTAAGCCGTGCCAGTGTCATCTTGCTGTCAGGGTCTTACATTTAATGCTGTTGTGGTCACACTGCCACTTTAGAGGGGAAATTAGATTTTATAACTAGCTTCCTTCATCCCTTCTAAGGTAAAAGCCTTAATTCTACTAATCAAATTATGTAATGTCCAAGCTTTAAACTGAAACTTAAGAATTTTACCTCATGTATAATCAGTTTCTAATATTATTATTTTTACCTCTCCAAAAGCTGTAGTAGTAGAGAAGAAACAAATGAGAATTTTGTACTAGTAAGAAATATGTTTCATACTGCAGGACTAAGTGTATATTTTATGGTAGAGCTCACGAAACTAGGAAAGGCTTATAACTTCAGTTGTAGCAAATCAAAATGGTACATTTTGCTCAGCCCTTGGTATAAACATAGTCTAGGATCATGTTTTTAGTCCAAAGAGCCACTTATTTATTTGTTGCATGAATAAGGAGTCAGGATTTAATCTAGTTGAAACTTTGGATCTGTGTCACCAGGGATATAAAGTTAAGGGAGTCGGGGGAGAATAGTGGATTTAGCACTGTTGGTGCTAAGACTAATAATAACACACACAATTGGAAAGAACGGTCATTTAACTTTACAATCCTGGACTCTCATTCTGTAACATCTTGATTTTGAAAGATGGCTCAGAGTCAGAACAACTAAAAAGCTGTTAAAGGGCTTACAGAATTTTAGACAACGGAATTGGATTTCTAACTCTGTTTTGGGTTTGCTCCTTTATAGAATTTTTGATGTGCACGTGTAGTCAGAACAGCGGGAAAATCCATTACTACACTGAATGAAGGCAGCCCCCTCTGAGCACCATTTATCTATTTCCTCATCCTGATTATTCAGACCTGATGCAGTTACCTGTAATAAGTTGCTTGTGTCTTCAGTGCCTCTAAAGACAGAAGCATGACCTCCAGGAAAGGAATGAGATGCCCAAGAAAGTTTTACATTAGATGCTGCTGAACCCATTGGACAAAGTTTTTAGTCCTGGTGTAACTTCATTGACTTCAGTGGGAGTTACACCAAGGAATACTATGGCATAGAATCATAGAAATGTAGGAATGGAAGGGACCTTGAGAGGTCATCTAGTTCAGTCCCCTATACTCAAGGCAAGACTATGTAATAACTAGGCCATTCCTGACAGGTGTTTGTCTGACGTATTCTTAAAAACCTTCAACAACAGAGATTCCACAACCTCCCTAGGCAACTTGTTCCAGTGCTTAAGTACTCTGACACTTAGGAAGTTTCGTTTTGACTAAAGGAAAAAACTAAGAGCCTGTGGATACGCTCCTGTTGTCATTTTTCTGCCTTTTTGGAACAATTGTTTAGTATATCATCTTGGGCTAAGTTATAGCATATAAAAAACGCACCAGAACTACTTACTATAGGCTGTTTGGTGTGGATATTTCTGGAGCATGTGTTACTGTAGTGTCTTTACACTTAGGATGAGATTTCGGAGCATGGGGGAGATTTTCCAAGAGCAATACATGGCAGTTAGGCACCTAACTCCCTTTGAAAATTCATTGGCACTAGGAGACCAAATGCCATTTGTGTTGTTGAAAATCCCCTTACAAGTCCCATTGACACACAATAGGATTTGCACTCCTAAATCACTTAGACCTCTTCTATACATGGAGTTACTCAGCAACAGCTATTTCTGGATAACTGCATGTGTGGCCACTGTTATTCTAGAACAAGAATGCCATCCCTGAGTAACTATGTCTAGACAAACCCTAACACACCTTGAAAACCCCACCCTTTGTGTATCCTTTTATCCATATATTTGGGGTAGAGGGGCAGATATACACTAAACATCCAAGGATGGACTTTGCCACCTGACTACAACAAACTCTACCTTCATACACAATTTAAAGTTAATTGAAACATTCTCCTAACTCTGAAAGGGTAAGCAAAGCGGTATTTTAGTTAGGTATTTTCCCCCACTTGCTTCACAACTGATAAATAGACTGGTGTTCTCTGCTGCAGAACTTTCTTCTGTGTAGACTACTCCCCCAGACTCTCATGGGAGTATTAGCCCTTCCATTAGCAGGATTGGGATTAATACACTGGAAAGCAGTACCAATGAACATAGTGCTCGTGTATGAAACTGCAAAATGCCCTTGAATGGAACAAAAGCTGTTGCATTTACTATTTTGAGTGAATTAGAACAATTCAGTAATAAGCATTTTTTCTATACCTATATTTTTCAGTAACCAACTGTTCTTTGGGGGTGGGGGCAAGCAAACCAGTGAGAACAGGACTGTCACAGAATATAATCTAAATTCCTTTTGGTGCCTGAATTTTTAACTCCATCATCATAAAGCAACAAGGTACAGTTTTTCTGCTCAGAGAAGTAGCTGTGTAGGATTTGCTCTTTTAAACCTTTGGAGCATTAAAACATTCAATATGCTAAACCTCTAGTGTCACTTATGAAGTATTCATTTCACCTGATTTTAGATTTTCATTTGCTTAAGGGTGACTTGACTTGCTGTGGGGTGATGCATCTTCAATTAAACAGCCAAGTTAGCTCCACAGGCAGAAGACTTTGTTCATTTTTACCTCGTTTTTAAGTAACTGGTAATGATTTTTCCATAAGTTGTTCTATGAGTTTTAACTTTTTCCTAAGTGCCTTTAACATAACGTTCCAGGGGAAAGGAGAAATCTTTACAGCTAACAGAAGGTAAATAATGCAGTAGTGAGCACACACATACTTGATCATCTTTTTGCATAAACAAAACCAAACAAACGGTGTACCAAATCTGGAAGTCCTTTACCCAGGCTAAACTACCATGAAAATCAATGGAGTTTTGACTGAGTGATTTGTCATTTAAATACTAACTAGTTAATTATTACTGCTAAAATTGTAGATCCCTCTTAACTCGGTAACCTTTAACTGATTCTACGCAGGGACCATCAGGTTCAATTCTGTCAATCAGACCACTGGCACTGGACTCCAGACTCAGGTAGTGGCTAGTACCTGACACTTCAGAGAAAGCCCAATCCATTTCCAGAAATCCCATTTACACACCACCCTGCAATGAATCTAATCAATCATGTAATCTGCTGATGGCACAGGAACTTCCTTAGTGACCCTCCATAGATAATTAGTTTGCATCCTGATGAATTAACTTTGATTTCCCATGTCATCTTAACGTGCATGGCTACGAATGTTATTACCAGGCTGTAGAGCAGGTCAAAATTTTCATGCCAAAAAATGGGGTTTCACTGAAAAAAGTTTTCAAGGGGAAAATTTCATTTTCTACAGAAAATAAACTAAAAAAATCTTAACAAAAAAATTCCTTTTCACATTGAAATTTTTGTTGTTAATCCTTTTCTGCCACTGAACACAAGAGAATGATTGTGGCTAGAGTTTGGGGCAGGGCCGGCTCCAGGCCACAGCGCGCCAAGCGTGTGCTTGGGGCGGCATGCCGTGGGGGGCGCTCTGCCGGTTGCTGGGAGGGCGGCAGGCGGCTCCAGTGGAGCTGCTGCAGGCGTGGCTGCGGACGGTCCGCTGCTCCCGCGGCTCCGGTGGACCTCCCGCAGACACGCCTGCAGCAGCTCCACCGGAGCCGCGGGACCGGTGAGCAGCAGAGCACCCCCCACGGCATGCCACCGTGGTTGGGGCGGCAAAATTGCTAGAGCCGACCCTGGTTCGGGGGGAGGGCAGGTGCGAGGTTACCACTTATTCCTTTCTTTATTCCATTTTTCCACTCTAACTTTTCCAAAGTTCCTCATCTTTTGAAAAGTTACACTCTGAGAAAAGGAAACACTGTACCTTTGCCACGCTATAACTTTTCTAAATTTTGGGACGTTCAAAAGAGTCACTGAATGGAAAAAGGATATGTGTTGGGCAGGGGTGGAAATCTGGACATTATTAATTATGTGGCACTATGGGGGAGAATGAGAATTCAAAACTTTTCCAAAAAGAATTACAAAAATATTTGAATGGAAATAACTTTGAAATGTTACACAACATTGTTGCTAGTCTGTTGCATTATTTGTCTCAAGGACCTGCAGTAGTGAAATCTGTTGGCTACATGCTGCATTGAGCAGTGTTTCCATCACTCGGGCCAAATTTCCTCTGCTCTGGATAATAGCTTTCTTGCTATGAGAAAACAAAACCTAGACACTGTTTGCAGTTAAGGACATATATTTTAATATTCTATCTAACACTGGTGTTTCCCTTCATTCAAGTATCCTATGTCTGCTTTTAAACTGCTATTGTGATGCTTCATCAAAGGTGAGCTTCAAAGAACAGAAAAAATTGGGCTTTTGTGATATATAAAAAAGTCCTGAAAAGTTTTTTAATCCTCCTCCCTCACATGGTTTGTTTTTTAGATTAGTAATTCATGTCTTGTCTGCATTGGAAAACTAGTGAAATGGTGATATTGCCAAGTCATGGGAGTGGAAGTTGAGCAATTGACTGTTTAAAATTATTTTACTAATACATTATTTTGGATAAAGGAAACCTTTGTCAAAGGCTGTAAACCATTTTCTTGCCCCTTAATTTAAAGATGTTACAGCCCCAAGAGATCCTCCAAAAAATTCTGTCTAAGTAAGGTACTTATGATCACATTGTCTGACCACCTTGCCATTTTTAATTATTTATCTGCACAACTTCCCTATGAAGTTGGAAAGGGCTGTTATCCCCATTTTACAGATAGGGAACTGAGGCACTGACAAGTTAAATAACTAGCCCAAGTCTCAGAAGAAGTGTATGGCAGAGCACAGGCATGAACCCAGGTCTCTCAAATGCTAGGCTAGTGCCCTAACCATCAGACCATCGTTCCTCCCTCTGGGAAAAGACCAGACTTTAATCTTTGCAAATATTATACTTCATAAAGTGGACATCAGAAAAGGGAACAAGCCCAAATTAAAAAAAGAAAATCTCTATAGTTTTTCTATAGTGACTCATTTTTTCAAGAAAAATAAATAAGAAAAGTTAGAATTATTTTTGCTAGTTACTACATGCCATGTAAACCGCTCTATTCTCTGAAGTGTTTAAATACATCCAGAATTACTAGCAAAAACTTTTTAAAATCAGTCAACCCCATGATCTCCTCATCTACTTCCTCCTCCAGATTATAATTATTTACTAATAAATGGAAGCCTAGCTTTCGACCCTTACTGTTAACTCTCTAACCTTCAATTTATTTCAAAAGCATTACATTGGTCTTTGTCCCTTACCTTGTGTTTAATAGTTTCTTCTGAGAGATTTTATTAGCGTATTAAAAAGCCAAGTAAATCATGTCAGCTGCATCTTCCTTTTCATTACATTTGTCGGAGAACTCTCTCAAGTTACAGAGTTACCATTTTTTTTATACAGAAGCTGTGCTTGTTTGACCCTACTCAGGCTAGACTTATCCAAGTGTTGTTGTGCTCCTCTCTCAATTAAAATCATACAGATACCACATACCATAAAGTCAATATACTTGTAACTTCAAGGCATTTTTATTTTACAACCCAGTTCACTTTTATTGATACTTTCTGCAAACTAAAAAGGAAAGGGTTTTTTTTGATGCTCAGTTTCTTTAGGCAAAAATTGTCGTAAAAGATTATGGATTAATAAATTCTTTACACCAATAAAGAGGAGCAAATCTGAGTTTTGGCTAACATACAAGAATAAAATCTATCTAAAATTATTACAATAAAGGATCAGTTTTTCAAGATATTCATGCCTTAAAAGAAACAAGCGTCACAATGATAACACTATAAAAGGATTAGAGTTGACTAGGATAGAACAAATTTCTTCCAAATCACTTTTTTTCCATTTCTCTCTTAATATCACATCCTTTTGTCTGTCTACACTCTTCTCTCTCTATAAACTAGTGGAAATTAATACACACATCTGCCAAGATTTGCTGGATTAAAAGCAAAGGTAGGCAGGACTGGACTGAGAGTCACTCTTTAATACATATCCTTATTTAAAATTCCAACGACAAAAAAAGTTCTCTGAGAGATGGTTTACTATGGGCACATGAAAAGGATTATATACTTATTACTTGGAAAGTTCTATCAAAGGCAAATGAAGTTCTACCTTTTAGCTAGAAAGGGGAAACCCATCAATATCAATTTCCTTCTGTCACCCTCTGTTATTTATTTTTTCTATCTAAGGCATGGAAACACCAATACTAACCCATCCTGATAAGCCTCTCCCAGTGACAGAATCAATAACTCATATTTGAGCTATTCTCCTACATAGTGCTGGTCAGAACCAGCTCTAATCACAGTTACGGTGATATTCCCTCAAGTGTACGCAGTGTTGTTGTAACCTTGTCAGTCCTGGGATATTAGAGAGACAAGCTGGATGACATAACTATTACTACACCAACTTCTCTCTCACCAACATAAGTTGGTCCAGTAAAAGATATTACCTCCCCCACCGTACCTTCAAGTGGATATTTCTCAGGTTAGGCTTTGCTGTACCCATTTTTTTAAAAATCAGATACAGCATGATTGTTATCCACTGGGCATTCCTTTATAAGGTCAGTTTTGCCCTATTCAGTAAAATCCCCCATTCACTCCCCAACACTAATGGCAAGCTAAGCAGAAAATCCAAGGACTGAGGAATCACTCCTGCAAGCGGCCAAGCACTCTCTTCTCAATCCAGCAAGAATTTAAGTACATGCTTAACTTTAAGCATGTGGGTAAATGCGAGTTTAGAGGTGAGGAGAGGGGCAGCTCAGTCTTCTTGCTTAATCAGGACTTGATCCTGGAGCATTTATTGTCATGAAACTAAGCTAACCCTCACCTCTAGACTTCTCTTCCCTATAGGACAGGAGTGACACACCTTTGCAGATCTCTTGTGGAAGAAGGCTTGTACGGTTGCATCAGTCTCTCAGCCAGTCACTACAGAACCTTTTCCCCAGCACTAAAACTCATTTTTTTAAAAAGGAGGGGAGCAGGTTTCCAGATTCAGTTTTGATCCCATGATTTGTGCCACCGCATTCTCCAGCAAAGCAAGAGTCAAACTCTTATTTTTCTTTTTAAATAAGAGAGCAAATTTAAAAAAAAGTCTCTGGCAGTATGTATAAATGATGACTTGCTGCCCTTGTCTGAAAGAAAGAACTCTGATTTAGAAGAAGATAAAAGGCTCACCAATACCAAGAACACAGTGACTAACAAGCGGGTTCAGGAGAGACTTCCTGACATATAATTCTACTCTTCTTCTCAGCAAGGAAAAGGAAGGGTCAGTAAAGTTTCATTCAAAGTTCCTTATGGTACTAAAAAAGTGCAATAATTATAGTTATTTACAGAAGTACAAAGCAACACAACATATGTGATTTACAGTCACTCAGGTCACAGGTTGCTCTACCAAGACACATCCATGCCCGAAGGTCTAGGACACATCCCAGAGTTGTACCTTTTATGGTACAGTTCCTAGCTTGTCTCAATAGGTTCATTTAAACGTATTCATCTTAGTGTATCGTTTACAGGAAAGGCTTCATCTATTCTAGGACTGGTGATGGGAGCCACTACTGCTTACAAGAACTATAGCATTTTGTTGCACATCATACCAATTAGCAGACTACAGATGGTTGGTTTTTACTTCTTAATACTATAAAACTTATTTTTAAGGAAGTTCTCTCACTATGTGGACTAATATTGGTTTAAAAATACTGGGGGGAAGGCAGAATACATCATGAACAAGGACAAAACTTTCAGCCAAAAGGTTATCAAGAGGATGAACTCTCGACTTTCAGATCCATGGCATGCACCAATGTGGCTAAAGGAATAATTATCATCCTTTATCTAGACAAGTCACTAAGGGAGAACTGATGAGCTTTGCAAATGTGCAACACAGCTCTTTGCCCAAAGAGCAGTGGAATGTTGCAGATCAGGAATCCTGGGTTCTCGTCATGGCTCTGTCAAGTGAATATGCTCCACTGGTTAGCCTAACCCACAGATTTGGCCTATTAATTTAGAAAAGCAAAGTAGCTCAGTGGATGAGACTTGGGTTTGCTATATGAGAGATCTAAAGTCTGTTCCTAGCTCTGTTTGAAGTGACCTTATGCAACTTCTAAGTTATTTCTAAAATAGGAGAATGACACTTCACTGTCCTTCTAAGGCAGAGTATAAGGTCTTGCTCCGTGAGGGCTCTTTAAGTGCAGAGAAATAGAGAGGAGACCAGAACTTCTGGCTCCTAGTACTGTGTACTTCCCCTATGCTTCTGGGATTTGGATAGGGAGTCTCTCTCTGCAGAATATTGCCTGATTTAGCTAACAAGCAGATCATCCCACAAAACCTTGTGCTTTTGAAAGCTCTACTAGAACCATGTCTACCCTAGTTCTTGCAGTGTTGTTGCCTCCAGAAAAACTAATCCACCAGTGACAGCAGTGAGACAGTTTCAGCAGAAGAACTACTGTAGACACCCTGGAAATTATTTTAATCTGCGTTTGGGAATTTGCATTGTAGGCCTTTTTCTGCCCTGGTGCCAGAACATCCTGGGATCCCTGCAGAGCGTAGTTCATGTAAAGCCCAAGGATGTGCTTAGTTAAGAGAACTTGCATCCTTTGATTTGCAATTTACAGACTGGTTTCAGAGTGGTAACCGTGTTAGTCTGTATCAGCAAAAACAACGAGGAGTCCTTGTGGCACCTTATAAACTAAAATTTATTTGGGTATAAGCTTTCGTGGGCTAGATACATCTGATGAAGTGGGCTCTAGCCCACAAAAGCTTATGTCCAAATAAATTTGTTAGAATTTACAGACTGAGTGCCTCCAATTCCTCAGCTGCCCAAGGCCCAGTAGAGAAACTATTCTTCCACCTAACTGGTAAATTCCTCAAGGCCCCTAATTTTAAAAATCTACCCATTTGCTCCCAGATTCTAATTAGCAGCTATTCCAATCTCACAGGATTTCTAAAAAAGGAAGCAAGATGATAAAAGGAAAAAATTACAGGGGGTGAAATCAGTATCTAAACTTCCAAGGATCCTTTATCCTATGGCCTATTTGAAATATAGATGTGTTTGAAATATTTTAGATCTCCAGCCCTGGGTTTGTATTTAAAGAGAGAGAATTACATTGAAAGATTTCAAACTGAGCAAGTTTCCAATAAGCCAATTTAGGGCTCGTTTCCACAAATCTAACAGCCCTACTGAAATGAGTAAAGGTTTGCAGGAAGAGGCTTTTTTTTAGCAAACTGGTTTTCCTGCTGTGTTACAGTAATCATTCTAGAAAGGAATTGAACTGAGGGCGTCCACTGCAGCATAGCCAGGCATTAATGGTGGTGATGTTAAAACATGCTGCTCCTGAACCATGTACAGATTTAGGTCAATTTTAAACAGAATTAGAAGCAGACAGACCAAACAAACAGCTTGTATCTACCATGTCACACTCATAATATGGCTGCTGCTCCCAGCATGTCTTTCAATGATTATATCCTCTAACCGTAAGATCGACGGGATTATATTAAACCAGTAGACAGCTCTATATGCTGAATATGGTTATAACACACTATAGCTTTATACTGTCACACAATTTTCAAGCACAAAGAATACATCTCACTGCAAGTTGCTGCAATCACTTGCCATTGCCTCCTATGGATAGTCATTCTCATTTACACAGGCCACCAGATTTCAGGATGATGTGATGACCATAAAACTAATGTGGGCTGTCCCTGTCTGTCTCTGACACCAGTGCAGGCTTGATTGTTAAAAAGCCGCTGACTGTTACTGGTTTCCCAATTTCAGGTTACTCTTTGTAAGCATAGATTATATGAAGTAAAGGAACCCTGCATTCATAAAGCCTGAGGTTCTGGTAACAAAATCAGTACAAGTTTTGCTCTTGTGACCTCATCAGAACATCCTAAAAGGTAGCATTCATTGTAAGGCAGACAGCTTCTGCAAGCCCTTTTGCTGTACTTAAGCTGTTGGGGCAAATGCATCCCTAGTGTAAATACTCTAAGACTTTTGTCTTAAGTCATTCAAATCGTATTAGGGATACATTTTACCATTAACTGAATTTAAATTGAGTTTATGTGGAGCTGGCGCATTCCCTCCACACTGGAGGGAGTTATACCCAATGTGTATTCTGTATTTAGTGGGATACATCATTTGCTATTGTCCATTTCTACCCTGGCTGCAGGTGAGTAGTGTAATGGGATTTGCAATTACAGCAGAACCTTGTTATTCCCCAAACCCCAATAATTTTACTTCACTGCTTGACAGAGACCTAATAGTAGAGCATGGTACCGAAGTCTCTTGGTACTAAAACTGATAACTTTACAGAATGTACTAAAGCACATTTACGAGCATAATATGAATTATTATAAATAATTCACACTGAACTACACTTGTCAAAAAGAAGTACATCTGATGATGGATGGAGTAGCCTTGATTTCTAATAGTATTCCCTACCACCATTACCATATACTATTTTTGCAATCTGCAGAAAGTTTCCCATTCATTAGTGAATGCTTTAGAGGTTCTACTCCTTGATGAATTTTGAGAAGATGCATTTCAGTGTGTTACAATTAAAAACCTAGATATTTACCATTTTAAGTAGTTCCATTTATTGTGATATTTGTGTATTTCCTATTCTAAGTATAAGCAATAAACAAATTTTGTTGTATACAGTGCTGTGAACATCCATTTTTTAATGAGACGAAGGGTGTAAAATCTGGGATTACATTATAACCACATTTATAAATGCTCACGTTATAAGTACTTTTCTTCAAAGTGCTTTACAGTCAATAACACACTCATTGTCATAACTAGCAGTTACCCTGCATGGTAATTATTACACCCATTTTCAAAATACATAGACTGAGTCACAGAAGTTAAGTGATTTGACTGAGGTTAACAACAGAAATCAGTATTATAGGCCTGATTAGCGCTCATGACTTCCTGTCTTCCCTTAGTGTGCTCAACACAGTAGACTTTGATCAAGTAGTTACTCCAAAACTTTTCCATGTGGATCTATAAAGAGAACTTACATGTGTAACTCTGTGGTCATTCCTTCTGTTGCAAAAATTATATTGTATGTGCGCGCGCGCACACACACACACAGTGTAGTACTATGTGAGTACACACAGCTTCATAGAAAATATTCTTATAAATGACACACACACACAAAGATAAACATATACTAAATACACTAATTTTATGCTGTCCAGAAAATCTTGTGTTGTTAATATCTGAACCTGTGCCACAGGTGAATGGTATTTTTAACATAATACATAACCTTTGAATAATACATAACCTAGAAAACACGTTTTAAAACAAGAGTTTTAAAGTTCCAAACTTTTCACTCAAATATACCATTATTAATAGAAGCTAGATGCTATTAAACAGGAAAGTCTTAGCATGTCTGGGAAAATATGTTGCATATGCCAAATCAAATGTCATAACTATTACTCAAAATAAAAGTGTTTTATGTAACTTAACAATATTAAATTTGATGGAGCAGGTAGAATACATTGCATGGCTACATTTCTAAGGCTCATGGAATACTGGTACAGTAATTACCTTTTAAAAATGTCTCTAAGCATCCTTTTAATATCTTGCAAATTTTGAGAGGTTATTCTCAAATTTATTGAACCATTTAATTAACTTGGCAATGTTCAAACTTTCAGAGATGTTGACTGAGTCGAATCAGTAGATTCTGCAGCTGTAACAGAAGACTTGTGCGTCAGATCATTGTTAAAGCAAATAAGAAAACAGCAGGCCACATACTTTTTCAGTGCCTAAAATGGAATGTTGGATGCTGAGCTCTTTTGAAAGTCTGCCTCGGTGTTCATAGCTAGCTAGGTTGCAAATATTTTTGCTTTATTGCTTAAGGAGTTGCCAAAAATTGAAACACAGTGTTTCAACTCTTTTCAAATCCTCTAATTCTACTTATGGTCATTTTTCTCTCTAAAAATCCTGTCCAGTCTGAGCTCTCTTGAAACACCTTCTCCTGTAGACAAAATGTGTTTGTGAAAGTATGAGTTTGGAATAGCCACAGGCATTTTTTGCTCTTACTGCCTGTAGGCCATTCCTGAACTCCTGACGAACCTCCTCTACTACCCCCAGAGTGAGGAGTGATTGCACCTCCTGGAGAAGGAGCTACTTGTGAGAAGGGTCCCTAAAGAGGGACAGGGAAGATGGGTGGGAAGGCAAGAGGGAACAGAAATGGATAGAATATCCCTCCCCTATTGTGCTCAGAACCCAGCAATCTGTTGTGATCTGGGGACCAAGCACATTAGAAGTGGGATAGCGAGTTCACAAAGAGTGGGTAAGGATCCAGATTGAGTCCTGGTACTCTGTCCTTGGGCACACCTTCAAAAGTTAGGTTTCAGCCAGCCCTGGGGGCTGTTTGGATGAGCCTGAGGAGGACCGCAACTGGTGCCTCCTATTATTCCTGCCTCTTTTCCTGGCTGAGTCCTGCCTTTGGGGTCCAGAGTAGAAGTGGGAGGGGATTTGAGGGGCTTCCTTTGTGGTGTGGGAGTGTGGATCCCCAGGGACTTCAGTGTCGCCCTCGAGTCTTTCAGACTGTGCAGGTGGAAATCCCTGTTCTCAGCAAACAAGCCTGCATGGTCACAGGGCAGGTTCTGAATGGGCTGCTGGACCTCCGGGGGTATGCCCGAAACCTGTAACCAGGTGCTCCATTTTAGGGTAATCACTATGTCCATGGTCTGAGCTGCATAGTAAGCTAAGGCTAGGGCAGCCTAGAGGGTGACCCTTGACACCACCTGGCCCTCCTCAAGAAACGCTGCAAACTCCAGGCATGAGTCTGATGGGAGCAGTTCCTAGAACTTGGCTAGTGCTATCCAGGAATTGAAGGCAAAGCAGCTGAGCACTGCTTGCTGATTAGCAACGTAAAGCCGGAGCCCCCCAGTCAAGTAGACTTTACGTCCGAAAAGGTCCAGCTCCTTAGCGTCCCATGACTTTGGGGCAGGACCCAGTTGACTATGCTGCTCTTCATGGTTCACCGAATCCACCACTAATGTTCCATGGTGAGGGTGGGTAAAAAGATGTTTGTACCCCTTCTGCGGTACAAGATACCTCCTTTCTACCCCTTTGGCCGTGGGAGGTATGGAGGCTGGGTCTGCCATAGCAGTTTTATGGTGTTTTGTACGGTCTTTATAAGGGGCAAGGCTACCCTAGGATGACCCAATGGGGCAAGAATGTCCACCATTGGGTCCGAGTCTTCTGGCATCTCCTCACCCTGTAGGTGTAAGTTTTGGGCCATCCTCCTATGAAGGTCTTGGTGCGCTCTGTGTCCATTACAGGGTGTGTGGTGGTGGAGGTGCCAGCCACCGCCTCATCTGCCGAATAGAATGATGAGGTCCGTGGGACGGGGTCCTCCTGACCCTCAGGCTCTCTGGAGGCTGGCTCGGGTACATCTGCCCTATTCAGGGCGGACTGTGGCATTAGTACCACATGGGGTGCTGACTCAAGAGTTGCACCCACTTGCAAAGACCCAGGGTCTTTGTCATGTGGGGGGTCTTCAGATGCTGTGGGAATATGGTGCGGCACCAGTGTGGCTGAAGGAGCAGCATGGGGCGCAGACACCACAGACATGGCCCTGGAGCCCTTCCCTTGAGCCTGATGGTGGGCCCAAGGAGTCCAAAAGGGCCACTGTTCAAGCATCTGCCACTGTGGGAGCCAGGATACCACTGGCACCAGCATGTCCCACGATCTGTGTGCCAGGATCAAGACCAGACCAACTATGTCGGGAGGTCAACGAATCATTATCGGAGTCTGACAAATAGTCTAAGCCAGACCATGGAGGGGTGGAGCCCAACGGTGCTGGGGAACGGCACCATAGCATCATTGGCTTGTCCTGGTGTTGAATGAGTGGCCGTTCCGCCATCAGTGCCACAAAAGGTACCGTAGACTGCGCCAGTGCCGTCGCTGGGTCTTGCACTGCCACTTGGACCATTGCTAGTGGTCTCACCTACATCGCCAGGGATTGTGCCGTCATGGCAATAAGGTCCCATGTGGCCTCAAAGTATCCGGCGTGGAGGGGAGATTAATCTCATCCTCCAACTCCTCCCAAGTCAGGGAGTCCATAAGCACTGGACTCGGAGCCCCTAGCAGGGCTGGAGTCGACAGTGCCAGGATCTGAGGGCCAAGCTGGGGGTGCCCCGATATAGGATGCAACCCGCTGAGATCCCTGTGCTGTTTCCTGCCGGGGGACCAAACCCTGTCCACCGCCGCCTTCTTATGTGGCACCAGGGACTGAGAGCAGTGCTACATGCTCAAACCCACTTTGTGAGCCGGGGAGTCGATCCATGCTCCCTGGAGTTTTGTTTTTTTTTTGTGCCAAGGCATCCTGCACCAAAGCCGGTGCGCTGCGTACCGATGTCGCCGGTGCCACTTCCAGTGCCGGCTGAGGGCGAAGAGCTGCCTCCATTAAAAGGAGCTTGAGGCAATCGGCCTACTCCCTCTTCATCCTGGGTCTAAAGGTCCTACACCTGAAGCACTTATCTTTTTGATGGTCCTCACCCAGGCACTTAAGGCACGACACGTGCAGATGGCTCTTGGGCATAGGCTTCCCACAGCTTTCGCAGGATTTAAACCCCTGAGACCGAGGAATACCCCGGTCAGGGGAGCTAGCAGGGGGGAACCCCCCAAAAGAGGCGAACTATAACTACTACTAAACTACAACTTTCAAGAACTATTTACAACTAACTAGAAGGTAACCATTAGGCAGGCACTTGAGAAGCAAGAGACTGAAGGACGCTCCAACAACTGTCACTGGCAGTAAGAAGGAACCGAGCAGGCGGCGGGTCGGCAGTGTCCTATATACACTGCCATGAGGGCACCACTCCAGGGGGCTCCACTGCCGACCCGACGGGTACTGCTAGGGGAAAAATCTTTCAATGATCTTGCACACGGCACGTGCACACACCCATTGGAATGGACACGAGCAAGCACTCTAAGAACCACCATACTTGCAACGCTGCTGCAAAAGTCCTTGGCAGTGGCAGAATTCAGCAACACAGTTAAAGCAAGGTTCAGTCCCATCTGCACAGCCAGAATGATCTATGCTTGAAGCACATCCAGAGCGACTACAGTGTTTTATCAGGATCTCCTGACATGGCAGGAATGAATTACAGTGGAACACAGGACCTAAATTAGAACTCTTTTGCCAACTGTGAAATTGTTTATTCACAGGACTTTCGTTCAACTGAAAACTGTAACTATCCTGATGTGTCAATAAAACAGGCTCCCCTGCACAAAGCTGTGGGTGAGCTATAGCTGAGTGCCTATGCCTACATAATAACTTGTCACTGTTCCACACATGGAACTCTCATTGATGTCAGCAGGAGTTATGTCTGTAGATCTATGCCAAGATATGGCACTGAACACACCATTTGTAAAGTTGACCATGAGCATGAAAAGGTGCAATAACCAAACTCTATTCAATTATATTGTTCTCTGAAACTCTGCAAGTTCCAGCAAAGATAACATTGACATCAGATGATTTAAACAGAACCGCCACAATTGCATGGCTTTTATATTAATTGTTTCAGTCTGGTTAAGGAATGGGTTTGGACTAGCATCTCATTTCTGCTACGTGTTCAATGAAAGCAATTGCTGTGTAAATAGTTTTACTCTTACTTATGCCCCCAGTGCACGTGGCACAGGTATATTGTGTACTTTCTATTACACACAGAAAACTATGTTAAAAGAATATTATTAAGTTAGCAAAGTTAAGCACACAATTGCTAAGAAAAGCCAAAACAAATATTGCCCGTGCCCATGCCAGTCTCCTTGCCCACCCAGCCCCAGCATCTCATCTGATCTCTCTCTTCTACCCTGGCTTCCAGTCAGACCTGTAGCAATTTCCTTGCAAAATCTTAGTGAATTAAGTATCTTTGGAATCCATTGTATTAAATGCAAAGGTTATGTATTATTGATCTATGCAACTCTTCTGCCTCTCCTTCCCTGACACCCTATGGGTTTGACTAGGTCATGGACTCATGCAATGGTGGCAGTGGAGGGGGATTTACTGGAAAGTCTAGTGAAGAACAGGGCATCAGTATGGGACATGTCTAATGGAGTCTGGTCCCTGATATGCACATCTGCTCAGCTAGCCTATGGTCAATTTCACCAACTCAGCTGGCACTTCCATGGAGTGGCCAGAGGCTGTAGAGGGTTAACAAGGACAGGACAAGCCAAGCCCTGATGTTTGTAAAGCTAACAGATACATTCTCAGTTTTCAGGCACATGTTGTTATCATAATCATTGCACGAAAGCATAGGATGAGTGAAGAGGATAATCATGTCTAGTTGAAACAACAAGGGGAAATTTAAGCAGAAAATTCATTATCCAAGTTAGAATTTGACCAGGGTCAACACCGCAGCTTTCAGAAAATGTGCCATGAGATCCTTAATGACCAGAAGTATTAGAAACACAATTTTACATCTCATCCCAGGAGACTTATAGATTCTATCTGGAGTTGTCCTAGAAATCTCATTTCTTTTGTTCAAGCTCACAATTATTTGAACAAACCAATTCCCCCGGTGACCTGCCCTCTTTTCTTCCGGGGTGATTCTCTTCTACTTGACTCCTATTCTACACAAAATAATTTATCATAGAGATGGCTTTTTTTTTTCCTGCTGGAAAGTGTCAGTTTCTGAACTAGATCAAACCACCCTCCTGCTGATCAGTATTGACTCATTTTAATTATTGAACCTTTCTCCCAGAAAAACCTCTTACTGCTGCTTGCTCAGAAACTGGCAGTTTTGAACACAATTTGGAAACTTTTTCCTGGGGAGATCAGAGAACATAACAGATACAAAATTCTATCTCTAAACAGAGCTTACTTCAGTGGAATTTTTAAAAAGTGAAATGAGCTAGCCTTTTCTTCTTTCGTGTTCTTCTGCATCTCCATCTCTTTATATCTGCAGTGATGAACTGGTATTATTAGAGTGGCTACTTTAATTTTCTCTTTGTAAGGACAAGATGATGGTGACATGTATTTTGTTACACAGTAAAGGCTTAAATAAATATAATTAATTAATTACAATTAGTGAATTATATGCTTTGCATGAAAACTACACCAATTAATATCATACCTCCATCAGAAATCAATCTTTTGTTAGACTTCAGTTCAGTGGCATGTTGTTCCCACTTCCATAGGAGTCTTTCTTCACAACAGGCTAGCAAACAGTTGACATTGTTACAGTGTGAATAGAAGATGTATAATGGCTCCATTCATATTATATTTCATACATTATGAGTTCGTTTGTATCATAGATAAATAATTAGATATTTTAATCAAGATAATGGGGCATCTGCACTATTGCTCCATAACTCAAAATGTGTTGTAACAGAAGACAATAGTATCGGAGTTCAAGGAATGACTAATCTAATCCAAGTTTATATACAATCATTACAACCTAGCATGTCTTAACACATGATAACAAATAGAGCAATACACCATAACAAAAGTAAATACCTATGTAATGATGTACACATGATATACTAGGTAATACATACTGTCATCTTAATCTGCAATTTGGCAGTTATTATGGTTAAAGATTATTCTAAATACAACATTTCAATAATCTTGAATTTATCTGCCATAACAATCAGTTCTATTTCATCTGTGTACCAACAAGAATGTTCTCTTTCACTGTACCAAAATACAGTGAAACTGAGTAAGAGAGTTGGAGACAGGTGCAGTATCAAAAACTAATGAAAGGTTCTAACTATAGATGGGTCAAATAATAAAACATTTATTTGTGAATAATAATTGGATATGGGGAAATGCCAAAATCCACAAGAAATATTGTTAGCAACTAATGTTTTCCCTCAGCTCTAAAAACGATATGATATCGTCATTGCTAGTGAATGAAATTGCCAGTGTACTCCAACATATTGATAAATATTTGTCCAGGGCACAATCTCATGAAAGTGGCACAAATTCAGAATTGAACTCTGGCATTAAGTCACAGCCCTACATCAATGTTGTTGCAGAGCTGCACTACCATTTGTGAGTGCAGTGCCTCCCAGGTGAAAGTGTGACCCAGGCCCCAATCGTTAAAAAGAGTGGAGAGCACATTCCCACTGCATTCTGGCCAACAGAAAGGGCTGCTGTGAGGCTGGAAGGGCTGGCCTGGCCTTACCTCCTCCCTGCCCCTCTTCAACACCCTCTTTAGCATGGCTGCTGACCAGCAATGTATTATCGCCTAGGCTGACAAATTTGCAGGGGTGGCTTGCGCTCTCTGAAGTCACCCCCCCCTTCGGCACTTCGGCCCTTCTCAGAGTTTTTTTGTGGGGGGGAGGGTTGCACTTCGGCACTACTCAGAGTTTTTGTTTGTTTGTTTGTTTTTTGCTTTAGGACTTTCGATTTTGAGGTGGCAAAAAACCCTGGGCCTAGGGGTGGCCAAATCATTAATCTGCCACTACTACTGTCTCTAGTGGAATAGTCCTTGTGATCAATAGAGTCAAAAGACTCCCTTTGTGACTGGCTCTAGTCGCATGACTATACCCTCCCATATGCCCACAACAAATGAACGTGCCTCAGCATCTCAGTGTCATGCAGAGAACAAAAGAGGACTCCTTGATTAGGTCTCAAAAATGTACTTATTACACATTTCAGTGTAAAAATTACTGGACAATTCTTCCTGCTAATTCGGTGATTAACTGGGCTAACAAAACAACTCAGCCTTCTGCTTCAATTTGTTTAAATCAGGATACACTTTACCTACTTGTACAACAGGAACCTTCTTGAAATTGTTATTTAAACATTCAAAAATTCTGCTTTACCTTCTTAAAAAACATCAGCATCTCTTCTCTCCCCCAAGATGCTAGATTTCATGAAAGCCAGGGAAAAGCAGAATATAAGACAAACAACCCATACTCAGGCCTGCTTCAAGCCAAGTTGCACCATCCAACATATTTCCATACATATGACTATGTAAGCTATGAGTTTATGAGAGCTGGGAATTGGCAATGAGTTATACTGATGATTTCATCAGAAAAATAAATTGTACTACCTGGCAACCTCAGTGGAGTCCTCCAAGGATTCAATGGATATATAATCTGTCTCTGACTTTGCAGTTCATACTGAACACAGAAAACAGAAGCAATTGGGCCTGACCCTTATTCATTCAGGACTTTCAAAATGAGGACAGCTTCCTTGAACTAGACCTGAAATTCAACTTGCCGTCATTGCAAAGTGTAGAATGCCGGTGAGGTGCATTTCATGCTGTTCTGCTCTCTTCAGAAAGCTAGCTCGTGTGCTATCTCAGGTAAAGAAAGTTTCAGTAGTCTAGTCTCAATGTAAGAAATGCACAAGTTACTTTTGGTAAGTCCACATCTCCATATCCACTCAGTCATTGGTGTCTCTACTGAGATTGGCAGTTAATGCTATTGTATTTTTGTGATGAGGCCTTCGTGCAACTCATTTCCAATCCCCATCCTCTGAACCATCCATTCCACCTCTCCCATTAATTCATAGCTCAGACCTACGTATGTAAATACATCAGATAGCACAACTTTGTTTGAGGAAAACTGAAGTTTTGGTTAGTTTTCATTATTGGTTGCTGGCCCTCTTTCACTGAGCTTTACATCATAGGCGCAAAAGTAGTGACAAAGTACTCCTGATTTTTTTTTAAAGGCAAAAAAATTATTTTTATCCTTCTCAGAGTATTTAGAGGATCATTTCAGGATGGTGCCTGTTTACAAGCATGTAAGTGTATCCTGAGCTAAATAAACTCTGAAGCAGAAGGCTTTGGTGTTTGGTTAGCCAAGGAATCAGTTATCACTGAGTCAGCGGGAAGGTTACTTTTGTACTGAAATGTGTATTAAATCCATTTTTGGAGCCATTATCAGGGAGTTTCTTTGTTATATAGATGAAACTGAAAAGTTGAGGCAACCTCATTATTGGGGGAATATGGAGCAGAGTTCTGAGGGATGATATGAAACAGTCTGCAGGAGTTTGCAACAATACAGTTACTAAAAATTACAGCTACAGCTGTGAGTTAGAATCGATAACAGTATCCTTGTGCTCTGACTGGCTGAGGTGATGCCACTGAAGTATAATTAATTATATTGGGAAGCTTTTGGTAGCAAAATAACCTCCCTCCTGCCCTTTCTTTTTGTAATTAGTAAGATAAAATGTGCAGGTATGTGCTGTAGTGAATGGCTCTTCCCACCTTCTCTCTCAGGTGGTCAAAAGGCATTGTCAGTCCCTTTTGCAGTGAATTCTGAAGCATGTGTTCTTACAATAAGCAAACACTTCTGTATGTTTTATATAGTTTTACTTCCTTTGACTGATACTGTACTGCATTTCTCCAGCAGTGGATACCAACCTCCTACTTCCTTTCTTCACTGAAACTACCTGAAGGCTTTTAGACTCATATGTTTTATTTTTCTTTAAGTGCCAGTTCTCTTCCCTGATCAGTATAATGCAACTCAGTTCATTCAGCAACTGCTCCCCTTCCCCACATTTGGTTCTTTGCTGTAAGACACATTCTAACTTTGCCTACACATTCTGCCTTCAACTAAATTTTCTCATCTGTTATCTCAGGTTCTTAAATGATTCATGTCCATTTGGTTTCATGGTGTTAATTATTTTTTGTGCCTTTGCAATTACTTTCATTCTACAAATTTGCAAATCTCTCTTTTATTCAAAACAATTTATTCAAAAGTTTGTTGCACCTGTAAACTTCTTGTAAACTAGAAAAGATACCATTTAGGGATATCCGTTGTTTTCTGCCCTGTAGGCAGATCTAACCCACTGTGCCATGTCTTCTCTTAATTTCTGACTCTCCACCTTACACACAAAATCCCAATGTGAAATTTTCTCAAACAACTGCCAGACATCTAACTCTGTAATATATTATCTCATCTACCACAATATTAATTCCTAAAGGAACTTCAATAATTTAATAAAACATTCATTCCAGAACGCTGTTGGCTATTTTTAATCAAGCTGTGCTTCAAATGTTTATTCATTGGAGCTCTCAGCCTATTTTCGAAGACTTGATGCTGAAGTCACCAACATTTATATTCATTTCCTATTGTTTCCCACTTTTATTAGCCTTTTAAAAGTTTCCCTATTATTACTCTTCATCTTTTTGAGATCCAAGTGCTCTGCAATGCTGTTGCCCAGGCCATTTATCCTCTGGGGGCCTTGCAACACCTTCAAAACAGACCTTTGCACAACCTAGGAGACACATGCTCTGTGACAGAAGTCAAGACCTTGTAATAGCGGTGGGTGTGCTGTCTATCGTAGGAGCTTGTATGGATCCCCTTTAATGTAGTACCTGCCTGACCACCTCAGTAATCTTTCAAGTATTCATCTTCACAATAACCCCTGTGAGGTGGGTAGTAATATTTATCCCCATTTTACAGACGAGAAACTGAGGCACAGAAACTGAATGACTTGCTGAACATCACACAGGAAATCTGCGGCACAGCAAGGACTGCTAAATCCTAGATTAGTGCCCAAACCACTGGACTATCTGAAGAGTAAAGCATTTGAGAGAGAGAACCATTGTCAGTAAGCCAAGCAGCAAACATGCATGTGGCTGTATTTCCTAAGTTACACTTTCTCAGTAAAAATCTGCTTTTCAAGGAAGATTTTACCTGTGTTATAGCATCTATAGATTATTAAAATTGGAAGAAATATTTTAATCTAGTATATTTTTCTTTATGCGAGTTTTCTTTTTTACTAGTTTACCTAGGTTGGACAGTGAAAATAAACAGGTCAAGCATTAGTTTCATTTTCCAGTTGTCTCATGCACTAACATTATGGTAATTTAAATTTTGAGAACCTTTACCCATTTATTGCACCTTTTTTTTTGGTCACTGGAAAATATTCTTAATTCAAACATATACTTGTCATAGGCAAAACTGTTGAATTCTTTTCTCCTTTTTTGTTTATTCCTAATTTATCTGACCATCAAGTCAACACTGAGTTTAATGACTTTTTGCAGATTGGTGTAGGGGATTTTTTTTGTCAATGTGAAGGTTTTCACCAGCCTGATTCAATGCCTAATGTCAGTGTGTAAGTCCTCCTCTCATTCTTTTATTCTTTGATCTGTGTTTGCTGTTGTACATCACTTATACTGTACAGGAATATCTTTATATGTTACTTTTCCATTGACAGGGTAAACAGACAGCTACACTGGTTTACACATACTAAGTGAGAGAATGGCATTGTTAATGCAATTCCATCACAAAATGACCAAGCACCAGTCTCCTTTTGAAACAATCTCATGGTAACACAGTGACCACAAAATTACTCCAGGCCATCACTGCATCATTTTTCTTATTTGTAGAAACCATATGTAGCACCTCATGGATTGACAGCTAGCACATGCACAATTCTTCCAGAAAATTAGAGCCCTGTAATGCAACTGGATACATAAAAGCTACATCCTATCTAGACATGGTATCTGAGCACCTAGTGTACTTGACATGAAAGAGTAGTTAAAATTACATGTAGCATTCTTTGGTCAAAAATCCCTGCACATGCTGATGGGAGATGCAGCAATGAGTGTCTCAGGGAGTAACATAAAAAGTTTGTGGTTGATCTTTATCTAAAATACCATGAAACAGCTGTTCCCATTTGTTTGGAACAGATGCACCAGAAAGTTTAAGACACTCACTCACCTTTCATTCGTTTGTCTCAATAGAAGAAGAGTCAATTACTTGCAACCTAAGCAGCAACTGTTAATTAATTGAAAAAGGTCATATGATGAGAGTAACTCATGAGGTTAGCTCCTTGCAGGGGAATCACAGACAAAGCTTACTAGCCATTACTTGGCGGTAATATCACCATTTGGTCATAATGAAGTTTTTTCTATCATCTGCAGCGTAACTATTTTATGTAGGTTTCACAACCAGGTAAGAGTTAATTACTGACTATTGCATTTCATATCAAATACCTTTATATAGGTATCTTTTCACAAGCTAATAAAAGACAGAGCTCATCTTTTAACTGCATTTTCCTAGGCCTATTCTATTTGAAAGGAAAAACTAGAATCCTATATTTTTTTATTTATTTAGGGTAATTGGTGACATACTGTTATGTATTTAGATGATGAGACGACTATTAATCCAGTGTTAATGATGCCAGTACTGTTGGGCTGGTTTTTTCCCCCTCTTTTTTAAGACATACAATAACTGGCTAAAGCAATAAAAAGTAAAAAGCAATTTGTCAGTAGGAGGCTAAACAACTTTATTTTTAATACAGTGAGGGTGCCAAAGGTACTAGAGATTTATAAAATAAAATGATGTGAAACAGATGTTTTTGGCATTCTGCTTCTTTGCTGTATTAAATTTAATTAATCTTTTTAATCTACTTTAATCTTGAAACCACACAGTAGTGTGATAAAATGTTAAGTAAACTGCTGGAAGTCTAGGTGGTCATGTAAAATTTATTTCACCAATATACCAACATATAAAAGCATACCATGCTGTGATTTTAGCAAAATAAAACAACAAAAGACAAGTAGATGTATGGATTAATTAATACGGAGTGTGTGGATAATAGCATCTTGGGCAACATTAATATTTCTTGGTGGATCACCCTGAGAGAGAGAGACAGATGTTTCAGTTTTGCAAAAAGACAACTAACATGCATCATAACTCTTAACTATTTAAAGTGTGTCAGCAATGTTTCCTAGTACCCAATCTTCCAACCTTTAGTCTCCTTGAGAGGAGTGTTTGGAGAGATTGCAGGATTGGACCCCAAGGGTGAAATTCTTGCTCCCCTGAAGTCAGTTTGAGTTTTGCCCTTGGCTTCAATAGAGCCAGGATTTCACCCAATGAGAGTACAAAAATTGCATACACCTTTTTAAAAATAATTTTTTTTTTTTAGTAATAGCAATATTGTTTCATAGCAGGATCAAAAAGAACACAATACAGCACAAAAATACTAGTTAGGGTATAGCTCCAGGCTTTAACAGACTATGGCAAACTATAATCTACCTTCTCCTTTCTGAAGTAGCTCATACTGTTTTGGTAACTTCAGAAAGTATCTTCATCATTTGACAAGGTGCTGCAAGTTGTTCCTTGAGAAACAATTAAGGCTGTTCATTAAGGAGGACCATGGGTCTAAGGTGGAAGAATAATGTATTGGCTAATAGGCTCAAATAATATTTTTGAGAACAGTATAAACAAAGACATTGCTTTTGTGTGTTCTTAAGGACTTGTTGAAGCTTATGTCAACCCAAATGGATTTTTTGATCTAATGGAAAATGCAGCTGAAATATTGTCTCTCTTCTTTTACGTGTCTTCAAAAAGCTAGCTATTTATGATAGTCTAGAGTACAAGTTCTCTTGGGCAAGAACTGTCCTGGTATCTGTGCGTTATGCAGTGCCAAGCACACTGTAAAGAAGAGCTTAACAAAATAATAATTGAGAAGTTGTCCAAAGAATACAGTGCATGAAATAAACTCAAAAAACTTTTAAGACCTGGAATTTACCAATAGTGACTTTGTCTTTTATATAGTAAAGAATAGAGATACAGAGAGACAGACCTATTCTTGTACACACATGGACATCCCTACAGGTGTCAGAAATGCTCAGAGCGTGTGTTCTACTGTAATCTGTAGATCATTTCACCAAATTTTGTTAACAAACATAAGTGACTCAAACTCTGTTTTGAAAAAAATGCACATTTTTAGAAATAAGTGACATCAGCAGTCCCAAATACAGTACTAGCTCAGCTACTGAAACAGCATCTACTGACTTGGACTGCTGTGTTTTTATGTTTTTCAACAGAAGTGCTTTCAGATGGTCATTGTAGACCTGATCCTAAAAGGAAATGAACTGTCCATCTTCACATGTGAAGTGATGGGTGGTACTGGCAAGAAGGAACAACAGCAAGCAAGATCAAATGTGCTAAGAAACTCGATCTATAACTCACAGCAGCCAAATGCCATAAAGTCTTGCAAAACACACACTTTCTTTAACTTATTTAGACCAGCGGTTCTCAAACTGTGGGTCAGTACCCCATTTTAATGGGGTTGCCAGGGCTGGTGTTAGACTTACTGTGACCTGGGACCAAAGCCCAATGGCTTCAGCTGTGAGTGGCAGGGCTCAGATTACAGGCCCCCCTCCTGGGGGCTGAAGCCCTTTGGCTTCGCCCCCTCCACCCCCCCATCTGGGGCAATGGGGCTCAAGCTTTGGCTTTCAATCTCCCCGCCAGAGCGGTGGGCCTTGGATTTTGGTCCCTCCAGCCCAGGCCAGTGGGGCTTAGACTTTGGTTCCCACTCTTGGGACCATGTAGTAATTTTTGTTGTCAAAAGGGGGTTGCGGTACAATGAAGTTTGAGAATCCCTGATTTAGACCATATCTAAAAATGACTTTTTTTTTTTAAAGACAAAGTAGATGTTAATGTCTGTGGACATCACAGAAATTTCAGAATCTCTCTCACAAAGTGAGGACAATAAACTAATTTAAAATCCAGAGAATGAATGTGACAAAAGAATTCTGACCTCTCTCCTCTTCCTGAGCTCTGTTTTAAAAACTGTAGCAACATCTGTATTTTGAGATACGACAGTCAAATACTTTATTTCTTGGTTTTAATTCATTACACTTTCAATACTGAATGGACGGTGACTACATTCAAATTTAAATCTGTTTCTTTAACTATTAATAAACCTTGTATCTATTTTTTCCTTAATGAGATCTTCGTCACTTGCTACAAAGACTTTGCATCAAAACCCTTAACTTGTCTACCAGAGCAATTCAGTTTGCTTCTCCTTTCCCGCTGGGCTGGAAACGTGCTCTGTACTCTATGTTCACTCTAAATCAGGTGTCACAACAGTTTATTGGGCAGCATAGTATAATAAAAAATGTTACCGTTACAGATTAGCTGTTCCCTGCTGTCATTCCCTTCCCTTGAGGTCCTTGTCATTTACAAATCAAGATGGTTATATGCTCAATTATAACACTTGCAGGTAGGACAAGGGTTATTTCCATTACTCCCAACAGCAGTAAGGAGAACGTTCTGTGTAATGGACTGTGGGATTTTAAATGCCATCAGTCTAATAATTCTCCATATCTCAGTGCTAAAGAACCTTGTATTGTCCCCTTGCAGCAATCTAATGTTTATCATGGTATTATGTTGCACACTAGATTAAACAGCCATATTTCCAGGTATTTTTAAAAGATTGCTGAATAGAAGCCATAGAATTTGTGGTCCCCAGGAAAGCTAGCACAGCAGTCTCATCTTACTTGGACAAATGGTTTTGATCAAATGCCACAATGGAAGCATTCCATATGATCAGATATGCAGCATGCTTTATTAGGGCATGGGATCAAGAGAAAATTCAAGTAGAGTATCTCTTGGCATCCAGAAAGAACTGCACCTAACTATGAACATCTGAGCAATGTAATTTAAATATTTCAAGCTGATCTCAGGCAAAATATATGTGCATAATAATTAAGCTTTATAATGATATACACCCGCATATATACATACATGCTTCTTAGGGGAGGGAGTTAAGCCCTTTCCCCCACATTAGCCAGAAACTGTTTTATAATGTCCACATACTGCAGAGAGGAAGCCTAACCAGGGCAGTGCATGTAAACAACTCAATACATGGGATACGGGGTAGTAGACTACTCCTAATATACTGCAGTCAGCTCATACTGATACTCCCAGTGCTGCCAACCTCAGATATCTAAAAACTTGTGTGCGCACTTCTGGTCCAATGCACATTATTGGGAGATAGGGAACAAGAACACATTTTGGATTTCCATTGACTAAAATGAGAGTGATTAATCTTAATACCCTCCCTCTCCCTGAAAAAAAAACCTTCTGTTGCTCAAGGAAAACAAAGAACTATCTGTTGTTCTATGGCAAATTGATCTTAGTGGGAGAATCTTCCAAAGGAAATCAATATCATATAACAAAATTCTATATTGTTTAAGAGCCCTGACACGAAACAGAACTGAAAGGGATTTTCCTCACTATATTGACTGTGAGTTTGTTAAAGAAAAAAGAACAACGCCATAACTTGATAGGTGAGATTTGTCTAAGGAACAAGCTTAACTCTATAGGGCCTAAGCATCACACTTTATGGAAAAGACCTACTGAATATTATAGGGATTAAACCAATAGAGTACAATAGGTATTTCACAAGTTTCTATAGAAGTTACTCTGAAGATTTATAGACTTTATTAAAGAATTATATCTTTTTAAACCATCCTATAGAATTCTATACTGGGATTTTCTACATAGGCCTGCTGCATACGGGATGCTTTGAAAGTGACCACTCTGTATATAGAAACGACCTGTATGCCTAACACTAAAGAACATTCTAATAAATAAATTATATGAAGTTCTTCTGTGGAGAAAACAAAATACTCTTGTAGCACTGCCATGTTCATAGTACTGTGACTTTAAGTGATCGACTGTGCAATTCTTTAATTTATCCACCATTTTGTAATTAATACTTAAATGTATTAATTATATCCCCAAAGTGCTGTACAAATATAAAACATACAACCTAAGGATAAATATCTTTAAGAGAAAAAACAACAGACTAATATGCCACCTATAGGACAACCTACAAAGCTGTTTGTCCATAACACAGAGCGTTACCACAGATAATACAGTCACCTTAAATACGTCACCTCATTCTTCCAGGAAAAGTCCCAGAATATTGATAAGCATTCCAGGTTATCCTGAAGGTTAAAAAAATCTGGGCTCTTTTGGACCAATGGAGAAAAGGATCCCTCCTCAAACAGAAAACACGGCCCTGCCAGAACTCTCCCCAAGGATTTCCACTGGTTACAACTGCAGCAGTAACCATCTATGAGATAATCAATATCAAAACCTTTTTTATGCAGTATGATCTAGCAAGGCAGTGTCTCCACGAACTCCTGGCTGAATCCTTTTGAGATTCTCATTTCAACTGCTAACTTTTTTTTGCTCCTATGGAAAACTTTTCGAGCACTAAGACAATACTATAAAAAGGCCTGGGAGAGGCAGCTGGATCAAGAGGATAGCCAAGATAGTGGAGCCACACAAACTGCACAATACAGAAAGCACATACAAGAAGTTACCTTAAATCCAACTACAATACTGGATAGTAGGAGCCTGCCTACCCTGGGAATTTGGCTTGATTCCAGCCATTAGTGGCCAGCCACATGTATGCAAGCTAACTCCTGCTACTGAGAGGGTAAACTGAAAATTGCACTGGTGGATCTTGCCCCTACTTGAAAGCAAGGCAAACTGCACTGGTAGAAACTGTGCTTTATAGCAGTTTATAGTAGAAGTTTGCACGGGTACAGCTACACTGGTGGATGAGATCGGTACAAATTCGAATCTAGGCAACATCTCTGTTTCAGAGCTGAGTGTCTCTGCAATTCCTCCTCAGACTGAATAATTGAAATGAGCAGACAACAGTATTTCAAAACCAGCTAGCAGCAATAGAACAAAGAAAGCAGCATCTGATTCAGCTCACACGACAAACCCTCATCTGCAGCTGTGGGGAAACAGTTGTTTACACAGGCCTTGGCTACACTGGCACTTTAAAGCGCTGCAACTTTCACGCTCAGGGGTGTGAAAGAACACCCCCTCTGAGCGCTGCAAGATACAGTGCTGTAAAGCCTCAGTGTAATCAGTGCCGCAGCGCTGGGAGTGCAGCTCCCAGCGCTGCAAGCTACACCCGATGAGGTGGTTTACGTGCAGCGCTGGGAGAGCTCTCTCCCAGCGCTGGCGCTCCGACCACACTCACACTTCAGCGCTTTGAAATTTCAAATGTAGCCATACCCTTAGTGGATAAAGCCAAAGATGCTGGAAAATAGAAGCTGAGGAGTCTGTAATCTGAGGACTCTGGGTCTCCCTGAATTAGATTAACAAGCATTTTGTGCCTTCAAAAATTCTATAGAAAGTTTAACGCTCCATATTAAACTCTGTGGGTCTTTTCCTTAAAGGCAAAACCTGCAAAATTAATGCACACTCATTCACTGTCTGGCTCTCTCACCCCGACACACCCCATTTCTTTATGCAATTTTTATGTTTCTGCATATTTGGGGAACAGTTTTCAAAAACTAATTCCTCAACCAGTTTAGTAACCTGTAGGTGAATACCCAATTATTGGAGACAAGCACATTTGGGGATCCTCAACATAAGGCTTCTTTTTACCAAAAGAAAAAAGAAAACACATTTGTAATACAATGAACTTCTTGTGCTGGAATTAAATTGAAGTAGCTGCAATCCCCCATCTGCTCAGTTGATTGAGCCCTCGTCCAGACTAACCCGCGGCATCGGCGGGTTAAAATCGATTGCTCGGGGATCGATATATCGCGTCTAGTCTGGACGCGGTGTATCGATCCCCGAGCGCGCTTACATCGATTCCGGAACTCCATCAATCCGAACGGAGTTCCGGAATCGACGCGGAGAGCCGCGGACATCGATGCCGCGCCGTCCAGACTGGTGAGTACCTCGATTTTAGAAATTCGACTTCAGCTACGTTATTCCCGTAGCTGAAGTTGCGTATCTAAAATCGATTTTAATTCCTAGTCTGGACGTGGCCTAAGAGTAGTTGGGTTGTCGTCATAAATGGAGTTTAATCTAGTTGCCTTAAAAATTAAGCCAATCTGGTTATTAAAATGTCTGATGTAATCAATTAATGTCATGAGAACCGAGATCAGTGTGTCTACTCAATGCCAGTCCCATGGGAGTTTTGCCACTATATGCAATGGGAGCAGAATCAGGGCTATTTAGCAACGCATTTTAACTAATTTATCAGCTTAATTTTGATGGAGGAAATTGCTTGTTTGGAGATTGTATTTGGTGTACATTACCAATATGACTACATATTCAGCAATTACTAACATAAATTGATTCTTGTTGTTAATTAACATGTTATGAACAAAGAGAATGAAATGAACGAAAGCTTTAGAAGGTTTTATTCTTGATCATATACAGTGCTGTTTGGCAGGTCAGACTCATCCAAAGGGACTTTTTGATTAACAGGTAGTTGGAAGGATTTGTTGATATGCAAATTACTTGTTTATAAAATTTAAGTTCCAGGGGGAGGGAGGAGAAGAGAAGGAAGAGTTGATACAATCTGAATTTTTAACTGTTTTTGATGTATTGGTTGCAGTGTTGCTGCAGTGGCCAGAGTTGGTCCCAAGATACAAAAAAGACAGGGTGAGTGAAGTAATATCTGCTATTGGACCAACTTCAGTTGGTGAGAGAGACAAGCTATCAAGCTTCACAGACAAGTGAAGCTCAAAAGCTTGTCACTCACCAACAGAAGCTGGTCCAATAAAAGATATTACCTCACCCACCTTGTCTCTCCCTCGATTTATTAGGTCATTGTTTTCTTTTTGGCCGAGTGACTAATCATGGTACGATGATGATACGAAGCCTAAGTCATTCCCACCATGGCCTCTCACTGTCCATCCTTTTACCTCATTGGAGAGGTGGATTAATCAAGGCCCAATTTAGCAGAGCTGGTCAGAAAAAAATTGAATCTCGGTGTTTTTACTGTGGAAAAAGAAACATTTTTCGGCAACAATTTTCAAAGAAAGAATTTCCCATTTTTCAACCAGCTCTTCTCAGTAACAGTAGCTTATTCCACGCTATGGTAGTTAGCAAGGTTGGAAGTTCAGCCTCAACCTACATTGAAACAGTTTTGTTCTTTTTTTAAGCATACTATTTGGGACTAGCCCTGGAGCAATTTGAGCAGTTGTGGGAGGAGGGATAGTCTGTGTGTGTGCAGGGCTGTCGGAACAGGGAGCTGGGAACAGGCACCAGTTGGACGCACTGGTACAGGTGAGGGAGTTTCAAGCAAATAGTACAAAGAGGGTGACCAGATGTCCCGATACTAGGGGCTTTGTCTTATATAGGCAATTATACCCCCACACTCCCTGCACCGCCCCCCAGAAAAAAGTGTCCCAATTTTTCACACTTGCTGTCTGGTCACCCTAAGTACAAATGTTCCTCTGGATCAGAGTGTATTATAGGAAAGAGAGATTCATTATAGAACAGTGGATAAATTAATAAGTCATCCAATTTCCCATCAGGTCAAGCCTGTTAATTCACACATGCATAGATGCCACTAATCACCTGCAATTTGAGCCCATGCGTTTGGCATGGATTGTAGAGCCCCATTCCAGCATTATGATTTCCCTTCACTCCACCTATTAGTCTTGATCCTACAAATTCTGTCTCTGGAATGGGAGCTGAGTGTTTTCTCACAGTTTCTGCCAGTTGTCCTCAATGAGGATTGCACTTACAAGGAAAGATGAAGTTGTTCTCTTATCTTTACTTTACTCAGTCCAGCCAGTCTTGTACTTACAGTTTGGTTCATTAGATCAACAAAGCTTACCTAGGTAACTGAGGGACTTACTATACAAGAAAATCCCATCTAAAGCAGATTTCATGACCTATTTCCTCACAAATTCACTGATTGACTTTGGCTGCTGGAGTGAATGCTAGTAAATAAAATCAGAATGTATGCTGCTGAGCTTAAAAGTGTCAACAAGGGCACAGTCCCTATGGCTAAGATGTTATAACATCACAAGCTGATGACTAATGAGCTAGAACCTCTGGTTGCACTTTAGCGAAAACTCTCATTAATTCTTTGCAAGACCTTTAGAAGACATGCCACAATAGGCTAGTTAATGCTTCCTCCAACTCTGCTGACTCTCGAAGCTCAGAATATTACTTCATTGCCTACTTTGATATTTTTTCTTCCTGCTTCCAGGTTGTTTTTGTCTTGCTTAAAAATGTCCTACTGTGCCAGTTGTAAAAAGGTCAACTGATAGTTCACAATCCAGCAGAGGAGAAAAATAGTGAAAAATGAACACATTGTCAACCATTTTGACCCTCACAATCAGATTGTTTTGTTTTGGATCGTTAAGTGAGAGTTGTAAAAGGTAAAGCTGAAAGCTAAGGGTCCAGGCCTGCTCAACGTACTAAAGCAAGTATTCTCTTGTGTCCTTCGAGAATTTATAAACTCATCCAATATCCTTGTGGCTGAGCATTATGATGCCTTTATTGAACATGTATGTACAGGTTGGGTGTTTTTCTTTATGAGATTCAGGGCAGCAAAATCAGGCACTTGCACATAACATACCAGATGCATTTTGCAGTCAAGGCACTGTATAGGAAAATACTGAATACTCCCAACGTTTATAAGGCATCATTTATTTCTCAAGTTATGATTAATGAGGCAGTAATCATGTAGGTTATGCTTGATTTAGAAATGTATGCCATAACTTTGATTGCTGCTCACATATTTTGGTGGTAAACAAAGGCCTTAACATTATTATTTTTAATAAATACGTCACAAAAAAGTCAGGTCACTCTTGCTACACCAATTTTTGCTACTGTATCCTTGCACAACTGGGGCACTAAGCATTCCATCTGTTGTAGGGACAGAGTCATTGCGGTTATTAAAACTCATTTTAGCAAGATTGTGCTCCATGACCAAGATCATTTCATAGGAGGAAAGCCTTCTATGGTGCAGCTTCTTTGCTGGCTATAAAAGACTTTAGCCATTTGGAGGGTAAAAGAGAACCTTTGGTCTGATATTTATCTGATGTTGTGAGCTAAGCAGAACATAAACTTCATGAGCTCAAGTAGTATGAATGGAACAAAACTTTTTCAAAGTTTCTTTAAATTCAAATTCCAAGTTTAATTTTGCTAACATTTAATATTAATATACAAAAGTCCATTTGTGTTCTCATTTCAGCTGGTGAAACTCCTTTGACTTTGGTGGAGTCACTCCAGATTTTCACCAGTGTAAAAGACAGCACAATGTAACAAAGTGGTTTTTACTTTTAAGTCTGAATTTAAATCAGCATCCCAAGTTCGGGAAATATTGCCCATTTTCAGTGCTGATCTTAGGTCCAAGTATTCAAATATTCTGAATTCAGATACATACTAAAATGTAAATGGCTAGCTCAGTCCTTTTCCATCTGCCCATGTGGTCTGTAGCTATATGCATATACTACCCAAAGTTCCTACTTTAACTCAACAGTGGCCACTATGATAGTCTGAGATATAGAAGTGCCTAGGGAGAATGCTTCATGGTCTGATGTTGGGGGAGGATCATTTCTCCCAATCACTGGTGAGCTCCCCCTTCATAAATCCCATTTTCTATGGATTTGCAAAAGGAACAGAAACGTAGACCCTAATGAGATGTGACCATTTTTTAAAATCTATTATTATTACATAACATACATGATGCTCTGTACCTGGCATAATATCACACCAATTAGCAAACAGTGAATATCAGTAAGTTCAGTCAGGTTGTAAAAATGCTTTTTATGCCATGAAGGTTGTTTGTTTTTTTGTTTTTTGTTTTTTTTTTTTATTGCCAGTGGGGTTTTTTCCTCCCATTAAGTTTAAATCATGATGACCCTCTGAGGATCTGGGGTTTAAATTCCAAATGCTAGGCTGCTAGGCTTTTAAAAATGCTGAAACAGTGGCACTAATTTTTCAGTCTTGGTTGCCTAAAGCGAGGCACCTCGGTAAGTTGCCTAATTTTCAGAGATGCTGAGTACCCACAGTTCCCTCTGACTACACTGGGAGTAAAGGGCATTCATCACTCCTGAAAAATCAGGCTATTTATTACTATTATTTATATTACAGTCGTATCCAAAGGCCCCAGTCAGATCTGAACCCCTTGTGCTGTGCACTGTACAGACATACAGGAAGAGAAACAATCCCTGCTCCAAGGACCTGACAATCTAAAAGATAGATTTTAAATTAAGATAAGATGCAGCCAAATTGATGCAACAAACAAGCAGGAGGAACAAGGGAAGACAAGCATTAACGACAGGTGCTTAACTCCAGGCAACCAATTTGGAAAATTTTGGCCTATGACATTAGTCTCTTGAATTTTAAACAGCTACAAAGCACAACAACATTTTCTGTCTTATATGTTTGTCAACCCCTGACAGCTCTGAGTTTGAGCTGATGCTGAAGAGTACATATTACTTGATGCCTATGGCAACTGTTGTTGCAGCAGAGAAATTATGCCAACCCCTGCAGTGCACTTCATATGTGGTAAATTCACTTAACAGCAATTTAGAAGATGACACCCTGGTGCTGTGCCAGTTTGAGCCAGATGGTCACTGAGATTATTAAAATAATGCATGTTGCAAAAACCTCTGAAAAATTGCACAGTTACAAAGTTTACTAGCATGGTGGGGATCCTAATAAAAACAATCACGAGATATATCAAAATAGTATTTGCAGACAATACACAGTATGATTCTCCACTGTTTAATGATAATTTCCCCTCCTGCATCTTTTAGGTTCAACTAATCCATTATAACCATGAGTTGTATACAAATGTCACAGAGGCTGCAAAAAGTCCCAATGGCTTGGTGGTAGTTTCTATATTTATGAAAGTAAGTATTTCAATTTCATAAATATTATCTAATGTTTAAATTACTGAGATTTTGCCATGAACAGAATTTTAGAATTAACACAAATCATCATTTGTATTCTGTCAGCGCCTGTTGCTTCAGTCAGAAGTCAGGAGACCCCATTGCACTAGGCAGTGTACCCTCATAATGAAAGATACTGTCCCTGCTCCACAGAGCCTGCAGTCTAATGGGGAAAACATACCAGGTGGGAGAAAAACAGTTTTGTGGGGAGGACAAGGTACAGTTAAATGAACATATTTGATACAATAAACAGCAGCTATAGCAGTTTATAGTTTCATGTTAAAATGCTCAGGGAAGTTGTTAATTCTGCAGATTAGAGGTGTCTGAAGAGATGCAAAAGTGAGTATATAATTAAAATGAACCCCTTTCTCGTGGGGGTGAGGAGAGAGTACAATTGCATTTTAGAGGAATGGTGACTGGTTATAAATCAAGAAATGAGTTTCCTTACCAATGTCATTTAAAACACCTTAGATTATCAAGACTGAAAGAATGTTGAAAATCTAGTTGTCTTTTACTTTTTTGCATTTCACACAGGTAGAAGACCATATGATTATTATCTATTAACCTTCATACCAGACATACGCTCTACCTCTGTCATTAATACTCAGAGCTCACAGTTTATTCAAACACTTAAGAATCCTCTTCTCCTCTTACTGCCTCCTTGCGGCAATACATGTGTTATACCATTCTGTATCCTCCACCTTTCCTTAGTAACTGTTATTGCAAAACATTAGCTGCTCCTTCTAGGGGAACAATGCTCTGATTTACTCTGCACCTCAAAGTATCTAGCCAATGTCCCCAGAAATTAGATAGTCAGTTTTTTAAAAGAAAAAAAAATCCCTTTAGTATACTCTGATCTAAATTTATAGGATCAAGTTTTCTGTCAAAACAGTAACCTCAAAACTAAAATATCTATTTCACCAGTTATCTTGGAAAGTTGGACCTCCTTGCTGCCTTTTGTACAGCTCTAATATTTGAGATATTTGTCAGAAAGATCTTCAGGTTATCTCTTTCTCCCTGATATATTGTGCTTTGAGGCAAGCCCAGTGAGTTAGCTGTAGTTCATGCAAAGGGATACAATTGAAGCATCTTCTGGATACTGCCCACAATTTTCAGTTATGTGTGAATAACTTCATAATTCCTGTGTACTAGTTTAGGTGCACTCCTAATGTAATGAATAACCCAAAGTGTAGAACCTGATTTGCTGTTTCCCTTCACACAGATACTTGGGTCTTTGTCTTCCATATATAGTGACAGTGCATGTTTTGTTTGGAATGTCTGAGTCAGTGTAAATCATTCCCTGAAATAATTATGCATCAAAATAGACAAAATGTTTGATGACCACTGAACATAGCTGTTATGTACTGCCAAATATTTCAGTATGTTTAAATGTTGAGGGATTAGAAAAAAAATTCACAGATAAAAGCGCTGAATGCACCAGATCCTGTTCCATATACCACTTGATCAGTCATGGCCCTGGCCACCTCCTGATATTGGGGGATGAGCTGATTCTGGGGAGAATCCCTGCTTGTTCCATGGGGAGGAGAGAGAACAATATGGGGAAACAACAACAAGGATTTCAGAGGTTTCCTGTCCCTCAAATGGCGAGGATCCAGAACAGAACCTTGGCAATGCTTGGGGGCCATTTGGAGGTGGGATTCTGGTTCAGCCCCATAATGGTTATATTACACATTTTATGACATTTCCAAGCCTCGCAATAAAAGAGTTTTGAAACCTGCATATGTCACAGCAGTATCCATCCAACTGCTAAGAAACATACTGTAACCCAGATAGGACAGGACAGACCAGAGAGAATGATTAGAGCACCAGGAGGCCAGGTACAGAACCAACCAAGCTACATAAATGTGTTGAACACATAGGACTTTAGAGGGCATGGCCGAAGTGACAACACCACTTGTTAGCTCTGCCACTCACAGTGCAATAAAATATCCCAGGATGAATAGCAAAAATAAAATGCTAATACATGTAATATTCTGCATACTACTTTCCACAGTATGCAGTTGACTCAGTCAGACTTCTCTTGCAGGCCGCATAGCCTGTTGTTGGGAATCTCACAGATAACATATAATTCTAAATAAAGATAAAAAGTGACTTGAAATAGATACAACA
This sequence comes from Gopherus flavomarginatus, assembly GCF_025201925.1. Classification (NCBI taxonomy): domain Eukaryota; kingdom Metazoa; phylum Chordata; order Testudines; family Testudinidae; genus Gopherus; species Gopherus flavomarginatus. The sequence continues at coordinate 40,484,299 of NC_066628.1, read as the reverse complement.
GAGAGGAGGAGGTGGTCTGAAATAGGAGATGTAAAAGATGTCACATGATGACACTGAATATTCTGTGACAGAATAACAAGTAGAGTGCTAATCACCCATAAATCCACCCAATTCAACTATGATGAGATCGAGACCCTATTTCACATTTTTAACCATGTGTCAATTTTTCCTTCTATTTTCCATTGAATTTATATTTAGAGGCAAACTTTCTGACCACTTCTGTTAGAGACATACCCATCTATAGTTGATTATGCCTCTCTCTGTAAAAGTCTTGCAAAGCAATCACATATATCTGCCTTTTTTTCCATACTTCTCTCTCTCTCTCTCTCTCTCTCTACACATACATACACACACACACACGCAAGCTATATTTTCCTGAAAGGTGAAGCTTGTAGTAACAAAGTTTTTGACATTATTCATTTTTCTCCTTTAGGTGTCTGAATCATCAAATCCATTTCTAAATCGCATGCTAAACAGAGACACCATAACAAGAATAACGTATAAAAGTAAGTTTCTTTTTATTCACCATGACTATCAGCTGCATGTAGTTAATGTAAAAGTATATATTTAGTGACCCACAGGATGTGAGGGACATCTAGTAATGAACAAAAGCTACAAGGTTTGTATCGCCAGTTATCATTTCCAGCTGACCTGGTGATAAATTTGGGGACATAATATAATCAGAAGAACCTAGTAGAGCCATCAGTCCATATAGTATTAACTCGGAAGTTCAAAGCATATATTGTGTTAGAAAGAGCAGTCAATTAAACTAAATCCAGCAAATATACATATACTATTCTTACATGGGGGAAATGCATTTGTGTTAATAATGGAAGTTACATGTGGAACAGTGTGAATTATATCAAATCAGAACATATTTTAATTCACAAAATATTACTTAGTTCCTTGTTTCATGCTCATGTATTTTAACATGCAAGTGAATATTTCCCATTTTATTCAGTATTAAGCAATGGTTCCTTCTTATTAATTGTGTGTAAAAAGATGCTATTTCTACTGAATTGCTACTGCATATAATGGTAGTAGTATGAAGATGTCATGAAAATAAGTATTGTACATTTGCTGTATGCGGAATGCATTTAAGTGAGAATGTTCAGTAATTCCATACCATTGAATGGAAAACTAAAGCTTAAATGTCAGCTAACAATAAAGGTAACTTTAAGGCAGGAAAATATAAAGATCTTGATTGAGCAAATGAAATCTCGTCTCTTGGAAATCCTAGCCCCATTTTGCTTTTGAAAACTGGGAGCATATGTAGTTCAGTGGTTAGCAAGGGGACTGGCAATCAGGACTCTTCTGTTCTATTCCCAGTTCTGTGACCTTGGGCAAGTTACTTAAGGTATCTGTGCCTCAGTTTACCCATCTATAAAATTGAGTTTACCACCATCTACCTCACAAGGGGTTAGGGTTAATTTTAAATCTTAAAGTCTGGCAAACCTCATTTGCTTTGAACTGAGCCTGAAACTCTCCAAGGCTCTCTGAAAGATCCATTAAACCTTGACAAATTTCATATTTGTAACAAAACTTGCCTGATCTCAGGTTTCTCTGTGAAAGGCTTGGAGAATTTCCTTTAAATACCTATTTACTATATGCATGCTGCCTATTATGGGACAGATCATGCCCTCCTATGCAAACCCGCTTTTTCCCTCCCCTACAGTGGTTGCAACATTGAGAGAAAAAGATAAATATATTACATTTCAGAAAGATGATCATAATGGTCCCTAATCCAGTAGTGGGCAACCTGCGGCCCATCAAGGTAATCTGCTGACGGGCCGCAAGACAGTTTGTTTACATTGACCAGCCGCAGACACGGCCGCCCGCAGCTCCAATTGGCCACGGTTTGCCATTCCCGGCCAATGGGAGCTGTGGGAAGCGGCGGCCAGGGCCGGCTTTAGGCCAATTCAACCAATTCCCCTGAATCGGGCCCCGCCCCTAAGACGGCCTCACACCCAAGCCCCAGTTTGGCGTACAGGCAAGAGCCGGTGCACTGTACCAGGGTGCCTGGCTTCCCTAGGAGGCAATTTGAAGGGCCTGGGGCTCCCAGCAGGGTAGGGCTGCGGGACTCTGGGGGCTATTTAAAAAGTCTGGGGCTCCCGTTGCTTCTACCACCCTGGCCCTTTAAATAGCCACTGGAGCCCCACCGCTTCCCCAGGGCTCTCGCAGCTATTTAAAGGGCCGGGGCAATAGAAGCAGGGGAGCCCCGGGCCCTTTAAATAGCCCCCAGGCTGCTGCTGCTGCTGCTGCTACCCCAGTGGAGGAGGGGAGAGGAGGAGGCGGCACTTACCATACAGGGTGGGCTGTACTCTCTGTACCTGCACACCCTGCCTGCAGCCAGCCCTTGCTGCACCCCGTCCTGCCTGCAGCCAGACCCTCTCCAGCCAACCCCGCACCCGTCTGCAGCCAGCCCCTGCTGCACCCCCTGCCCTGCCTGCAGCCAGCCCCTGCTGCACCCCCTGCCTGCAGCCAGCCCCGCCACCCCTGTCCTGCCTGCAGCCTGCCCCTCTCCAGCCAGTCCCGCACGCCTGTCCTGCCCGCAGCCTGCCCCTCTCCAGCCAGTCCCGCACGCCTGTCCTGCCCGCAGGCAGCCCCTCTCCAGCCAGTCCCGCACCCCTGTCCTGCCCGCAGCCAGCCCCTCTCCAGCCAGTCCCGCACCTCTGTCCTGCCCGCAGCCAGCCCGTCTGCAGCCAGCCCCACACCCCGTGCCCTGCCCGCAGCCAGCCCCTGCCTGCAGCCGGCCCCACACCCCGTGCCCTGCCCGCAGCCAGCCCCTGCCTGCAGCCGGCCCCACACCCCGTGCCCTGCCCGCAGCCAGCCCCTGCCTGCAGCCGGCCCCACACCCCGTGCCCTGCCCGCAGCCAGCCCCTGCCTGCAGCCGGCCCCACACCCCGTGCCCTGCCCGCAGCCAGCCCCTGCCTGCAGCCGGCCCCACACCCCGTGCCCTGCCTGCAGCCAGCTCCTGCCTGCAGCCGGCCCCATGTCCACTAGTGCCCTGTGGTTCCCAGGGCAGTAACCCTGCACACCTGCTTCAATGAGGGGGGCAGGGAGCAGCTGGGACCCACACACGTGCACACCCTAGGGTGACCAGGGTGACAAAAATTGGGACGGGGTGGGGGGGGGGTAATAGGATCCTATATAAGAAAAAGACTCAAAAATCAGGACTGTCCCTATAAAATCAGGACATCTGGTCACCCTAGCAAACACCCAGGGAGTGGCGGAGACCCACATATGTGAAATGGAGCTCATTTCTAGTTCAGACCCATATTTTTAAAAAAGAACTTTAGGTAGGGTTAACATACATCTGTATTTTCCCAGACATGTCAGGCTTTTTGGTTCTTAAATCACCATCCGGAAGAAATGTTTAAAATTTAAAAATTCCTCCCAGGAAAATACAGATTTATGGTAACCAACCCTATTGGTACAAAAAATACATACTGTGGCACATCCCTTAAATCAGAACTTTTTATAGGGAACTGGTGCTAAAAAATAAAAAATAATTTTAAAAAAAAAGCCTTTCAAGTCATCCCTGCCAGGGCCCATCAAAAATGTTCAAATTGGGCCCCGCACTTCCTAAAGCCGACCCTGGTGGTGGCCAGCATGTCCCTGCAGCCTGCGCTGCTTTCCTTAGCTCCCATTAGCCAATAATAGCAAACTGCAGCCACTGTGAGCTGCAGGCAACTGTGCCTGCGGACAGGCAATGTAAACAAACTGTCTTGCAGCCCACCAGCGGATTACTCTGACAGGCCCACCAGTGATCTAATCTGACCTCCTGCTTAGTACAGGCCATAGAACTTCACCCAGTAATTCCTACATCTTAAAATAGCGTATATATTTTAGAACAACATCCAATCTTGATGTAAAGACTTCAACTGCTGGAGAGTTTACCAAATCCCTAGATAAATTGTTCCAATAATTAATGACTCTGTATTAAAAATGTGCAACTTATTTCTTCTCCCAATATAGGTACTTATGAAAAGGAAAGAATCACAGGGCTCCCCTCACAAAACTTTTCCCTCTGATCTTTCCCTCACTGGGTAGGGTTTTCTCCCCACCCTTAGAGAAGTAGTAGGGGTTTGGGCCCAGTTTATAGATGGTCTGCTTTCCTTCCCCCAAATACCCTGACAGACTGCACAGCTTCATGGCAGCTAAATTGCTAGGGTTTCTCTCACCAGCCACTGCCCCTAGAATACCCTGAAGGGATGAATCACAGCACAGTAGTAGTTAAGGTATTAACTTTTCTGAGGATTCCCTGTGGACCGATAAGGAAGAGATGTGTGTTCCCCTTGCTGATTCTCCAAATCCCGAAGTATGGATTCCTGGGCCAGCAAAGTGCTCTTCAGGGGCCAGACAGACAGACATCTGGACTATGCCACAGAGGGAGCTCTTCCTTCTCTGTCCTGCAAAATACTCCGCCCACCCAAATCTATGGGAGGGAAGCTGCTTCTGTCTCGAGTGTAAATACATGTTCTTTAACCTTTCATTTATTGTTTTTCCTTTTCTTTTAAACCAAACCTTGAACTATGAAATCTGTTCCAATCACACTGAATTTAGGTCATGAGATGAGCCATGAATTTAGGCATTAAGGTGAAAATGCAAAATGTAGGTAGTTTTAGATTTCATAGTCAAATGTTATTGGACCCATTTTAAAATTTTAATTATGGTTAACATTGACCCACATAGCTGTTAAAATCAAGCCCTAAATAGATACACACAGTGCACAGTGTGCCACTGCAATACATTGAGCTTACTTTCCGCAGTAACAAGTATTGATTAGAAGTGGTTTTAGTGCAAATTGGGAATGTGAAAAAGTTATTGAAAGTAATTCTAAAGTTGCCTTGGGTGATGGATTATAGTGTCGTTGCTGAAAAAATAATTTTACTTCATCTATTACAAGGATTTCTATACTGCATTTAACGGCTGGGATTTTTTTAAACTTGTGCTTTAGGAATCCTCAGTGAATATTCGGTGGACTCTTAACAAAACAGCCAGTCTCAATTACTTCAGTGAGAGCATGGCCAGAATGACAAGTATAGATTGGGTCCAAAATCAGGCACAGTAAGTAGGGCAATTCAAGTAATGATTAAAAACACAGTAAGAGATGTTTAATCTGTTACATAATAAGCCCAAGGACAAAATGTGTCAAAAAGGGGAATCTGAAATGTAAGAAAATATTAATGGTTAAAATGGACGTAACTCCCCCCTGCCCCCATGGAATTCCAAAGTGGATTTTAAATGCCTGTTGTATTCTTCTGCCAGTGGCTCAGCACAAAGAATTAGATTTGAGCAAGTTGAAATGACTGTTCTTTTAAATAGACTTAGTCAGGAACTATATGAATATCTCTAAAGAAAAATTGCTTTAATATTCATGTTTAAAGTAGGGCAACTGAGGGGCTGAAGGTGGTTCTCTTTTAGTTTAAAACAGCAATATTATTTTTTTAAACTGAAATATGCCACATTAGTTTAAACTTTTGCTGGTAGAGGAGCCCACGCTTCTCTTAATGTTGGATAAAACCAGCACTTTAGTTTCGAAGGAATCTGCAGAAATTTGGGATTCATGTGTTGCACCAGAATTGCTGCCAAGAAGCCATCTGAAAGGCAAAAGATGTTGAATTTTGGACTTACTTCCTTAAATTTAATGCTTAATGCTTAACACTTAACTGCCTCACAGGGGAACGTACGAATAAGTATCCCAATCTCAGATTCGACCAAGAGAATTTATAGCCAAATTTATGGACATAGTCTCAAATTTCAGAGGCTTCCATTTTTGGATGCCCAACTTTAGACATCAAGGACCTGACTATCAGAAGTGCTGAGCTCTCAAAGCTCCAGGCGTAAGCAGTGGGGAGCTATGGATGCTCAGCATCTCTGAAAATCAGGTCCTTGGTGTCTAAAGATGGGCATCCAAAATTAGAGGCCACTTTTCTCAATCTGGACATAAGTAATTGGTCCAAGGCAACAGGTGGAGACAAGCAGAGCTAGAATTAAAACTTGGAACCACTTATTATTCCATATTATGAACCTAGAAGATGCAATCTGATAGTGATATTTTACAGAGAATATAGTGTTTAAAAACTACTCTGTATGTATTTGAACCCTAATTATCCAGACTCAGAAGCCCAGTCCTGCTCCCACTGAAGTCAATGGGAGTTTCCCACTGACAGCACTGGGATTAGGTTCCACCATTTTAGCATGTTGCATTTTTAATTTCAAAAAGGAAAGTATGTGGCTTAAGTAGTTTCTTAAAGAGGGCTAATTTTGTTATGTGTGGTTCTTGCTATGAAGGGGGGGAGGGAGATTAAGAAAATCAGTTAACAAATGCAGAGAAAAGAATGAGAATTTCAACATCTGTAAAGAAAATTGTCAGTCGAGACCTTTAGTAAATTAATGTGAAAGCTAATGAAATGTAATTTGTGTAGAGAAAAGTTCACGAGTTCAGAAATTATCCTGAGACATAGGCAGCTCAAGATAAACAGAATGTGGATTGCAGATAGGAATGATGCTTAGAGTTTATCAAAATCCGAAAATGGTTATTAAAGAAGGATATTGACAAAGGATGCAGAGAAGCCTCACCCAGAATAACTTTGAATATTATGAAGTTTATACCTTCAATAGAAATCATACATTTAAAAAGACATCACATTAAAGGGTGGCAGTCTATTACTATTGAAAATGCAAGATTACAGTTCTACTAGAAAAAAACTTGACTAAGATATGGAAAAATGGGAGTGGGTGGGAAAAGATAGTGGTGGTTCAAGGCAAAGGTTGGTAATAAGGTGCCGCATCCTATAGGCTTTTCTCAGTGTGCCTATTTTCAGTATGAGTTTGGACTAAATAAGGACCCAGCTCAATATTTTCTTCCACCTCTTCATTACCCTTTCCAGGGTCACATTAAGATGGTAAGAGAAACTCTACCTCTTCTGTCATTCCCATGAATTGCTATTTAGGGGGTCTGTAGTATGCAATGTTCACTTTCTTGCCATAAACATGCTCCAGCTGAAAACAGATGCAGTGGACCCAGTTCATCCCAGGTGTGGCTCCATTGCTCAGTGTCTCAAGTGCTAAAAATAGACCACAACTTAAACATAATTCATCCTAAACATCAATGTGGGCAAATAGCTCTCAGATCAGCTGAATACTGGTCAGCCCCAAAGAATCAGATTACATCTTGCGGGGCCCTCAGACTCAAACAAGGTAATATGGGGCCTGATCCAGAGGCCAGTAAAGCCAGTGGGAGTCTTTCCATTGACTTCAATCAGCTTTGCATCAGACTCAAACCCCAAGTCCCCCCCCACCCACCCTCTGGGCCCAACAGCCTGGTAGACGGCTCACTTCTAATCCTGTTTACATGAATTCAGGGTGTCACCCAGGTCAGGCTTCATCTGTGCTGGAGTGTTTAGGCTCTTACTTCCACTCTATATAGAAACTCCATATTCCTACTCACCTCTGTGCCTGGTTTTTGATGGTCTAAACCCAATCCTCACATGCTCAGTTGGTTGCTCTTGCTAATCTCAGCCTTGTGACTTCCACTTAAAGCTCTGTTGTTTATTTCTTGGATGGAATATGCTGAGCACTATTATTTTATAACTGCAGTTCAAATCTGTGGAGTTATTAGTAACCCAAATGGTACTTACTGATTGCATTACATCACAGTAAGCAAACAGGTGAAAGAGAAGCACACCAGGAGATACATTGCAAATGATTTAGGGAATGAATGGTGCTTGACTCCTGCATAGGTACACAAGGGAGGCAGAAAGCCCAGGGATCTTCTGGTCCCCATTCAGAGGTGTATCACAGAGGGAGTCCTTGCACTGAGGAAATGCAATGACTCTACAGCTAGTTCTGCCCTATGCGAAGGGGGCCAGGTCTAGTCCCTACAATCCTACACTGGAGAGGTGAGTAACTGCTGCGCTCTCCCCAAGGGTATTACATCATCAGCCAGGCTCTTCTTGTGTTCCCAGAGGGTCTGCCAGACCTCGCACTAGAGTGGGGGTGCCCCCACAATGGCTCAGTACAGTCATTTGTTACATGCCTCAGTCCTGCCCTGTCTGAGGGGACTGAACAGAGCCACTTAGGTTAAAAATCCACATTAAGAATAATGGGCTAAATTCACCATTGGCATAAACAGGGACAATTCACTGAAACAAGCAGAGTTTCCTGCATTTATACCAACAATGAAGTTGTCTGCATGTCTTCCATGTTATACCTTGCTCTATTGCTTCTACCCCAATTTTCGTAGTGCCCATCTATAGTAGAGCAGGTGAAAGAAAAGAGATGTGACCCAAAAAAAGCCATAAATTATCAACATCCCAGATTTTCACTAATTTCTTAGGTTGGCTTTTAGTCTCCTGGTAGACACGTCAGAGAAAATTCTGCTCTCGTTTAAACAGTTGCAAACCCATTGAAGTTAATATGGATGTCAGTAGGAGAATTTGGCCCTTGGAGTTTGAAAATATCTATTTTTACCAATTCCATGCCATTTAGAATGAACACACCAGGCTCTCTGATTTATAAATAATTAGAAGGATGTTCATGTGGGGAAAAGAGGTGTGTAATGACTCATACAAAACAATCACTGGCATGAAAAAATGCATTCCATGCTCACTAATTCCAGCAAAATTATTGCTGCACTGCCTCTTTTTTTTAATTAATAGGGCTTAGCTGTATTCAGTCTTCTCTAGCTGTTAACATTAACACCATTCTGGCTCAGTAATGCAACAGCAATGGTTTAGCACTTTCATCTGGAACATTTTTTGGCTTGGAAACACATTCAGAATCCCAGACCTTAGGCCAATGGAGGTTGAACACGTTAACAAAGTCGAAAGACTCGGTCACCTAGGTGAGAGTAACAATGTATTCCACTCTATTAGTAAACCCCACAATTGATATATAGAACTGCATTCAGATTGACTTCAAGTACAAAAAGGGGTGGGACTTCAGATTTCTCACAGCCAAGGAAGTACACTGTGACATCTTTCCTGAAATAATGAAGATTAAGCCTGAACAGATTTTAAATAGATAACCTGATTCCTGTGTAACCCACTGGTGAGTGTGTCCAGTCTCTGCTCTGTCACCGGTGGTTATGAATTATATAGTCCCAGCTAGGGGAGACATGACTGCAGAGAATCCTGGAAAATCAGCATTACAGCTTTGAAAGACTTGCAGAAAGCACTGCAGGGTTAGTGTTATGTAACAGCAATAATATATACAATATAGCAAAGGCTGAGCAGCTTCGATGACTCTTAGAAGTTATATCCATTTCTAATTATATGCTGGCACATGTCCACACTCTGCAGTCGTCTACAAAGGGACACCTCATTAATACCAGAGAGGATATGAAAAAAGTGGGAAGCCCAGTAAGTTTCTTTACAGCATATTTTCTCACCTCTGACTTGAACATTTCTGAGTATATACTGCATCCGCTCCCACTGTGCCCACTAAAGGACAGCAGGCTTCATTGAGCAGCTTTATCATCAGACATTAACCTTAACAAGGCAGAACAATCTTTTCTCTCAAACAAGGGTAATTAAGCTTTAACACTCTTGGCCTTCCCAAGGTCTTGTTGAGCAAAAATTGTTCATCACTCCAAAAATATGGTAAGTCGACATTCTCCAAAGACTGCTGCATCCAAATCAAGAAATATAACTTCAACCAGCTTTAAACCCAAATACCTAAAACAAGACCAAATTCTCATTGCAAATGCTTGTGCTAAACTCCTAGTGAAGTCAACAGAACCTGTGAGCAAGCATCTAAGGGCAAAGTTACTATATTAAAATCATAATATCTGTTAACGTCCATGTGTTGAACAATCAATTTGTACAGAGCACAATGTATATTCATTTGACTTTCTATTTCAGTAAAACTAAGGTTGAGGTTGTAGAGTAAAAGAGATGTGCAACGAAGTTTGTCTTGTGAAAATATTGCTTGATCTAGATCATTTTCCCCCTTTATTCTCTAGATGATGCATACTTACTGCAGGGACTTAATATTGAGGAACTTTATCCTGAGACCTCTAGTTTCATTACATATGATGGGTCCATGACCATTCCACCCTGCTATGAAACAGCAAGTTGGATAATAATGAACAAGCCTGTCTACATAACAAGAATGCAGGTAACTAAAATGAACATAATGGATCCAGTAAATATCAGAAGAATAAATATTTTAAATGTATATCTTTGTAGCATCATATTTGAAATTATGTTTTTCCCTTTGGTGTAGTGCAGTACTGTATCTTAAACCATGTTTGTTTTGTAATTCCTACACAAGGAGGTGCTAGAATAACTAAAAAAATACCCATATGCAGAAGCATAATTGGGACCCTCCTACACCAGGTTAGAAAAGACTAAGAACTTTAGAAGAGTGAGAATTGTGGTCTCATGAGGGATTGTGGCAGCCAGTTTATGCAGTGGGACTGGAGCTAGGACAAAGACCCTTTGTGGAAGGCTCCAGTCTACATTGTCTGGCACAGAAAAAAGGTGGCAGGATTGATGCCAGCACATGTGTCAAAAATTTGGAAGATAGGCCTTTGGTTCCAGAGTGACATACTGAGGGCTACTGTTAGGTAGCTGCAGCAGTGAGCAAGCAGTAGGAGCTAGATTCATTCCATTGTGTTGGCCACCTGGGGACCACATTGGTGGAAAAGCCACAACAACGAGGTCTTTGCAGCACAGTTCAGTTGCTTTCAACTCCCACTGAGAGTGTCATAGACAGCAGATCCTCAAGTGTGGGTACCTGGAAAATGGGGCATCAAAGGGTGACACCCTCTGGCAGCAGGCCACAGCACTACCCATGCACCTCTGGCACTTTCCCTTCTCAGGGTAACCCAAGAGCTCCACTTCAGGCTCTCTTGCTTAAATAATATCCCATAGTTCTAATAGTCTGTAACAAAAATCCCAAAACATAGTCCACAGCATCCCCAGTCCACGTTGTCCTTAAAAGCCCATTCTTCCCAGCAGGAAAACCACCAATGCCACACCCAGCCTCTCTGCTTGGAGTGCATCCTCATCATATTCTGGTGTCTTCCACCACACCTAGGCTCCTTGTTGGTCCCCTTCTATCCCTTTGCCAGGACAGCCACCCCAGCCCTCCCAACTCGAGTGCAACCCCTCTTTTCCCAGTGGGAACCCCCACAGCCTCTCCTTAGGAGATCATCCTGGCCAGAGGAGCATCCCTCACTGTCCCAGCCCTCTCAGTGATCCCCTGGACCCAGCTCTCTGGTAATGTCAGTGGTTAAGCACTTATGCTGCACCCCTGCCTTCAGCCCTCTCTGATCCTTTGCATCAGCTCTCTGGCTTAGAGACAGCAGGCACCTCCCTCTGCTCCCTCCTCCTCGCTTTCGCCTTCCAGCCCTGGCTCTCTGGCTTGGAGAGGTCAGTTGGTGAACCCCATTTTCTGCCCTCTTGCCTTTAGTCCCTCCCCCGTCCCGCAGGAAACACCTTCTGACTCTGGCAGCTCTCACTTAGGCAGCTGTGATTCACTGGGTCTTCCTCTCTCAGATTCTGCCTGGTCCTTTCTATCCCCCAGATACTGCCTTGACCACTTAATTGGCCAAATGGGAGCCTATTCTGGCACACAGCACTGGACCTATTTAATTTAGTGGGGCCAGCCACGGGATGCATTGATTCACCTCATCCCCGGTATATCCTCCATTAGTGAGAATCCTAAGAGCCCTAAGCAGATCTTAGAGCCGTTTTCTCACCTCAACCCAGAGTAAAGCAGCTCTAGCTAACACAGTAGAAGTTATCTAGTCCAAGGAATGAAATAAAGGATGAGAAATCAGGGCTCAAAAAAATCACATTGGGGCTTCAAGTCCTGTCATCTTTGTCAATAAGATGCTATAGAAAGCATGCAATGTATTTTAACTGCATTGTATTAATTCTGTCCAACTGTGCATGGGTTTGGGGAATACAGTTTGTTGTTCTATTCTAAATGGGTAGAGTAATTTAGGAGACACAGTTGAGAGAAAACAGGTACATATCATACATACTAAACGTCCCAATGAACGTGCATGTTTTCTACAAGAAATATTTTTGTTACATTATTACAACAATAATGCAAATTGTTTAGTAGAAAATGAAGATTAGAATGTTTCTATAGCCTACACTGGTACTCAAATGACATCATCTCATGATAGCTGCTCCTTGTCAGCCTTTACTGGTTAGATGCGTACTACCATATTAGTACTGCAAATTGATTTAATAGAATACATACTAATTATACAGTATACTCAGAAAGATGGAAGATTTCCCTTGTAGTCATTAGCACTTCTACAACATGCAAAACACACCTATTGGTATAGTTCTCTTCAAAACTCTCCAAGCTCATTAGATTCCCCACTCTTCCACTACTCTAACTAATGAGGTAGCCACCAGAAGGAAATGGATAAATGCCTTTTAACCTTTAGACTGCCACTTCAAAAGACATCATAGCTGTTTGTTTGTTTGCAATCCAGCTGCTAGTGGACATTTGCTCACCCAATAAATACCACCTTCACAATTGGCAATTTTGTTAGTAGTCATGATAGGTAAAGACTCCATAAAGACAGGTTCCAGAGTAGCAGCCATGTTAGTCTGTATTTATTAGTCTCTAAGGTGCCACAAGTTACTTCTGTTCTTTTTGTCCCATAAAGGAGTCCCAGGTCAGGGCCAAAGCCCAGTAGGAGGGCAATGTAGGGATGACTGCACTGGTGTTGACCTAGGTAGATCTTTCAGTGAACAGAGATGATTTCAGTTTCCAAGACTGTCAAGTCCCATGCCTTCCAGAAGCACTAACTTCTTTAAAAATACAGATGTGGTGCCTATCAGTCTCTGCATTCAGATTTCTGTGGCATAACCAGTACTTGGGCACTTTCACCCAGAGCTGTCTTCTCAATAGCAAGCCAGAGTAGTTACTATAACATCTTTGGGCAATTTTCTCTCGTCATTCATCAAATTCCCTTTCTCTGCACCTGCCGCCACGATCTAGTACAATGGATTCCATTTACTTCCTGGTCAGCCAAAGCTCCCTTGTGCCATTTCCATTTATTCTGCACAAAACTGGAGGCTTTGTTTACAACGGGGCTTAGAGAAACAGGATCATGACCACAAAAGGAATGGTTTTGTCTTTACTTAAGGTATCCCAGTTGCCCATGGGTCTAAAACTATGTTTAGTATAGACTAGGGTGACCAGATGTCCTGATTTTATAGGGACAGTCCCGATTTTTGGGTCTCTCTTATATAGGCTTCTATTATCCCTCCCCCACATCCCGATTATTCACATTTGCTGTCTGGTCACCCTAGTATAGACTGAACCTCTGTCAACCCTCCCCAAATTCCAAATCACAAAAATATTGTTAGAATACTTTGCATATGATGATTAATCTAAATAGTTTTCAATATTGTTTACTTAGAGTTTTCAATATTGTTTACTTATTGTTTACTTACTTCTGTGGCCTGCCTTGTGCAGGAGGTCAGACTAGATGATCAGATTGGTCCCTTCTGACCTATGAGTCTATGAGTGAAGAATAATACTACAAGTCCTTGTTTTGTGTTTTGTACAGATGCACTCTTTACGACTGCTAAGCCAGAATCAGCCATCACAGATATTTCTGAGCATGAGTGACAATTTCAGACCAGTCCAGCCTCTCAACAATCGATGTATCCGAACTAATATCAATTTTAGTTTACAGGGTAAAGATTGTCCAAACAACAGAGCACAGAAACTACAGTATAGAGGTAGGTTTTACACAAGGCACTCTCCAGAACAATAATTTCTACACCTATGTAGAGCTCCTTTCCTCTAAGGATCCTTGTTTGATTTACATAATGTTGTTAGTAGCAGTGTACAATGGGACATATATTCAGATCCTATCCCACCTATTTATATATTGATTTGATTTTATAAGTGTCAGATTTCAGCTAGCATGTTTAGAATATCTGAAATCTGAGAAGTTTTACAATGCTACACAGCATCATAACATCTCACTCCAGTTTATGACAATAGGATAATTTGTAGCTGTAAGTTGTTTTCTTGAAAAAGAGGTATGGCAAGTGCAAATAAGAATCAAAACATAATTGTAATAGGAATAGCCCCACACTGCAGATTCTGATATAAAGTAAAATAATAGGCCATATGACAATTGAAGGAAACGTTATAAGGAAATAAAATGTATTTCTACTCTGGAAGGTAACTCCATAAAATTAGTAATGTAAGGTTCCACGCTGATTATCTCTTAGCTATTTCCCGAACACATCTTCTCGCTTCATAATTATGATTTTTCCAGTTGCAAGCTGATGATCTAGCTGGGTTCTCTTTAGTTTTCACAACATCAGCAGATGCTGTGCATTTGAAACCCAGTTAACAATTTCTGTTCCTGCTGTTGCATCCAGAATGGCATCCAACTCTCTCTCCCAGAGCTGTGTTGGCTCCACTGAGATCATGGGAATAAACATTAGTAGAAATGGGATAGTATTGAAAGTGAGGAGGTATGCTTTCACATATACTTAAGCAGCTCAACTGAGCAGTTAGGTGCCATTGTGGAGTTGAATCACACTAAATAATTTGATAAAAACACTATCTGAAAATATCAGGAAGGATGATAGTAGAGCTGGTCAGAAATGGGAAATTCAGGTTTCAGAAAGGAATGATTTCTCGGATATTCCAAATGTTTCAGTTCATACTCCTCCCCCCACCTTTTTTCTCTTTTCCACTGAAAAATGAGTGAAGGAGGGGGAGGAAGGGGTAGAAAGGAATTACAATTGTGAAGAAAGGCAAAAAACATGACTAAATATTTCATTTTCCAATTTAAAAACATTTAATAATTTTCTATTGAAAAAGATATTCTCAACTAAATATTTTTCATTTAAATTTTTTTGACCAACTCTAGTCTAGTGTTAAGACTAAGAGCCACATTCTCAATTCATAATTTTGAAATTACTCAACTATTTTCTACACAATTCAAACACTGAAGGCATTTAATTTTTAAAAACGGCAATTTTATATTTGGTGTTTGGTAAAGTATAACTGTTTTTACTTTTCTTTCAGTAAATGAATGGCTCCTCAAGTAATTAAGACAAACAGGAAAAACTCCTAACCTCAGTGGAATGCTACTACTGTGAATTGACATAATCTAGAATGCACCCAGCCTCATTCACTCTTTGGATTCATTACAGTATGTGCAAACGTGCTGCAAGAAAAAAGCTGCCAAGATGGAAACTTAACTAAAAATTCATTCATATGATTGATCGTACTAAAAAAGAGACAATAACTACAGTAAATGTGATTACAATTTTGATACAGTTTTCCTGAACTAATTTAGCCTCACAAAGAAAGACTTTTCAGCCTTTGTACATATGAAATTCTTTCTTTCCTCCCCTTCAAAAGAAAAAAAAATAAAAAAGAAAGGTGGCTCCGTACAGCATCAAAGTGGAGTTGTGTTCTGTGTGCCAAGTAATCCTTGGAAAGCTCTCATTATATCCCTATCATTAATGGATACTGACAAGACAGAACAAGAAGATTGTAGAGGAAACTTATTTCTAGGTTATGATCCTTCTGTTTATTTAATTAAGAAGGACAGACATTGAGAGATAAGTATTGTAAATATATCACCGCAGAATGTAAAAGAAATTGAAATATATCTCCCTTTGTCACACATCTGTAGTAGGATTTGCCAAGATCAGAAATGATCCATTTTCTGTTTCTTGTTTTACAAAGGTCATACATTGTGTTTGGTTACTGTTAACAACTCAATAAATGTGTTGAACAAATTAATTTAGTACACTCGCTTTGGTTTATTTTTCCTTTCTGAAATGATAAGCCTCTAGCACTTGAGGCTTCTTTTCTTTTCTTTTTTACTTTATTTGTTTGCAGCCAGTTTAACTGAGTTAATGGCAATTAGGAATGTATTTAACAAAGCTAGTGTAACTTTAATTCCATTTTATGGTTCATCATTAAGAAAAATTAGGCTCCAGAAGGCAACTGAAAAATGGGTTAGTTTAAAATTACCATTTCCCCGATTTGAGTCTATTATTGAGACATACAAATTCAACCTTGTAAATTGCTAGAAGGGATATATTTCTTTACAGATGTAGCAGGAGCTGACCAAGTTAAAGCTAATGCCTTTTTTCTTGTTTATAATGGTCATTCACTGTGTTTGGTTACTGTCAAGAACTCAATAAATGTGTTTAACAAGTTCATGTGTGCATATTTTTTTTATATTACCAATGTTAAAGTTGTCAAATCAGTTGGGTCCCAACTAACCAGGAATCATCCCTCTCTCTGTGATCTACCATGACAGCTGTGATTATAATGGGAATGTTGCAGATGATAGATCCAAAGGTGAAACTATCAGGGGCCAAGTATTCTTAGTTGGCTGAAGCTGGGATGTGGAATTATCTATCACCAAAGATCTGGATGAGCCCAATTTTGCAGTCAGGGCACAGTGTAAGTTATCTCTTTACACAGACCTCCTCTCAATAACAACAAGGCAGAACAGCTAGCGGCATTTCTCCTGGAGACAAACAGGCAAGAAAAAAAGCTGCTTTAAGAAAGTATCATAAGTGGTTGAATGATGAGGAGTATGGAGTGGATGGAACGAATGTAATTGTTTATAGTGTGCATGGCACCCAGTTGGTGAAAGGTGCATTATAAATACAGAGGCTAGATACACATTATTGCCTAGCTACTCTCAATTATATGGCGGTCAACATGGTCTCAGCTGTACCTTTGTGTGTATGTTCTTATTCTAAATTGAAAATATACACTACAGTGTCAAAGTTTGAGAGTACTGAAACCAGCTAAAAATGTGAACACCTGGACTCAATGCAACCAAACATCATCACTTTTGCAACCCCACTGACTTTAAATGTGAGAAATTTATTAAATTATCCTGAGGCGGAAAAGGGCAGTGCCAACTGCAAGTGGCATTGGACAGAGAGCTACACACACAGCTGCATGTGGCACTGAGTGGCAGTTTGCCATCATTCCGTAGTTCTACCTATTGTAAGTCACAGGCTGCTGCTGTCAGTACATCTGTGAAATTAATTGAAAGGACACTGTGGAAGTGAATGTTTACTGTTAGTAGTCATGGTCATTAGGAATCCAGCATGGGCTAGATTCTGGTTGCTCTTGAGCAGGAAGCTCTCTCGTCTCCTTGGTACACTTGCACAAAGAGCATCCAGAGTTCTGGTACTTGATATTAGGGGCAGGGAAATCAACCTCAAAGGAGTTGGGGGAGCTGGGCACAATGACACGTGGCATAATAATGGCATGCTCCCTACTTGCAAGGTTAGGGGCAAACAAGAATGACTACCTCATCCAGCTGTTGTTGCCTGATCATCCGTAGCCTATTCAAGTCTATGAGAGTCTTTCTGTCAACTTCCATGTGCTTTGCACCTAGCCACTAATACAAAGACTGATCAATCCACAGTCCAGCCATATAAATGCCAATTAAAGTTAGATTTATACTGTGAATTAATAAGGTCAAGTTCAACTGTTGAAATAAAAGCAAGATTACAGTTTTAGTCCTATGTAATTAGTAGTAATTGACAGTGCAATACAAAGCATAGATAATCTAATGCTGTTTCCTAGGCACTTCACGAAAAGTCACTGCACAGATAGATATCCAATGTCAATGTAAAAACTTTAATGGGATCAGTTTTGTGTTTGCTCTTTGAAGCCTAATCTTGGGACTGTTCTCCAGTTGCGGAGCAAAGTTTCTGAGAGTACAAAGTCCAAAAGGTTTCAATCTATATTTTGGACAAATAGCTGGCAGCTGTTCATCTGAGTTTGTCTGGTGACAGAAGGTAGGAAAGATAAGCCAGGTCTCCCTTATGAAACTTTTAATAAGTAATAAAACCTTTTTGGTATTTCACCGAAAGCTAGTTGAGGGGATTTAAGAAAGAAGGAATGATATGATAGAAAAGGCTGGTCCCAGTGAGGATTCATGCTGTGCTTTGGATTAAGTGAAGCTGGTATACAGAAGCCTTGCAAATAGAGAAATGCAGTAATCACACTGGGATATCGCAAATGCATTTGTCAACATCTCCAAATCCATTTTGCAAACTAATGAATCCCATCTCGGCAAGATTTTTTTTTTAATGACAGAAATGGTAGAGATAAGTCCAAACTATGGCACATGATCATTTGTGAACTTTCATAACTGGATTCAAAAATCAGAGCAGCCCCTTATCAGGAGCCAAATCGAAATACTGAACTCCAATACTCACGAACATTGGGAATATTGCAGCTTCTCTCTCCAAAGTCAAACAGAGCTGAACATAGATACAGAATGTCATTACAGAGGCATAACCTGGCATGGAGTGTAACTCCCAATATCTATGGCCAATCAACAAGACCTGTAGATAGCAGTGCATTCTCAGGCCACGGTGATAAGAGACTGAAAGTGCTACATGAAAAACTGAAATGGCAGAGTGCTAAGCCAAAGCTCTGAGTTATATAAAATAGCCATCCTATGCAGATCAGATGCAGACTTGCTGATAGAACCCACAGGGGAATGCTGAGAGAAGCAGGAATGCGACTTGGGTTGGGAAGCACCATTGCAGGTGAGTCAAGTGGAGTCACTTCATTGGCAGTTCAGCCAAAGGGTCACACACAATCAGCAGTAAAAAAAAACCATCAGCCAGAGTTAGCATCATAGATCTTGGCAAGCACAGTCTCAGTTCTAGAGTATGGACAAGAGTCTGAATGGAACTGTACACATTTTCATAGGATTAGCTTTTCCTCATCAGGATTTTAAAACACAACCCACACAGCTTGGTTTTTCTAGCATTTTGGATGAACAGTGAGGTTTCACACTGGGAGACAGCTGATGTCTTCAATAACATCTGCCAAAGCGGTTCATGCCCACTGTAAACTAAAATGTCTTTATATCCTTCCTGTCCCTGTTAACATAGATAGGGCTCTCTCTGTCCGGAATGCAGTGTCCAAAGTTATTCCCCTTCACATTAATGAGACCTCTCATCAGTGCTGCTTAAATTAAAACTTAATGAAGTCTGTCCCTTTATGTGAGACATAAGACAAGCAGCAATGTCACTCTTATGTAAATCAGAATCATGCCTATGCTGCAAAATTCTAAACATTCCATATTTTGTGAAGGTTTGGATCTGGGGTCTTGGGTGTATCCATTACAGATAATCTAATTTCTCTCTTTTTAAAAATCAGTTTAATCTAATCATGAACCTTAAAAGGCTTTAATCATAACCATACTTTTTTTGTATACCACTACAGGGCAAAGTTACGGTTGTTTAAATGCCTTAACTTTGCATTTCTTACCTTACCTTGCCATGTTTGAATTTATTTTAAGGGTGACTGTTACTTCAGCTTTCCTGGGTTTATAACGGTTGATTTGGGGATAATTACAACATCCCAATAATTTATTTTTACCCATAAATAACTGATCCACTCTTTTACCCTTCCTTCCATCTTAATGTAGTTTTTACGGACATAGATATAAGAGCCAATGGAGACATTCAGCCTTGGATGCCAGTCCGGATTCCAAAGTGAACCAATGTTAAAACCAGGTTTAGATATAGAGATGAGCCTGAGCCAAAACCTCATAATAATTTCAGAGTTAAGTAGCTTGTAAAGCTGAGAAAAAAATGTATAAACTGCAGTTCTTAGACACTATAAACTGTTTTATAAATTTTAAATGCAAGAAAACTACAGAAAAAGTAAGAGCCCAACATTTAGTACAGGGAAAGCGGAGAGCAGAGAACTATATTGAAAGATTAGCAAAGTAATGATGAACTCTGGGAAATTTACATCACAATTGGTCGTAAAGTGTTTGCGTCCTCATTAACAGGAAAGATGAAAGTAATGGGAAAGATACTTAAAACTGAAGTGATATTTCCAAAGCCTAGAGAATGGAGGGGAATCAGAATCCATATGGAAATTTGCTGGTATTGATGTATAAAGTTGGATTTAAAAATCAACAAGCCTAAGGAAGAAAGTGAGATGGTACCATTTATGTCTCAGATCTAAGCAAGATTTTCCTCAGGATTTCTTCATGCAGTTGGTCCATTTGAAAAGGGGAAAGATATGGCCCCCTCGCCCTTTAGCACAAATAGTTTAGATAGCTGGCTTTAAAAACCAAACTCCCCATGCTCCAAAGCCTCCTTGTTAACAGACCAGATTACCTTGGAGAAATAAGAAATTACAAACTGCACATCAGAAAGAGGTGGTCCTGGGCATTTTCATAACCTGGACATCTCTACTGTATAGTCCTAGAGATTAGGTCAACATAAGAAGTTATTGGGAAAATGGCATATTAATTATTTAAATAGTTTTTAAAAAACCTATTTTGAGGATTATATAAAGAAGGAATGAGAAAGAGACAGACGCATGATGGAAAAGAAATGTTTACAAAATACACTAGAGACTGTGATAGAAACAAAGAGAAAGCAAAGCTCTCCCTTTCCCTCTCTCCTGTATTTCTGTTTTAATGACACAGTAATATAGCAGCAAGAGAAGCTGATTTCAGGTCTTGATTTGAAACTTGACAGTAACGAGGAATAACAACATTTGGTGCCAAAGTTTTGCCAGACTGATGGTCCCATTCATTAAACATTTATGCTCTATGCCTGTGTTCCATATACTGAAGACAAAGCCACAGAAATGAAATTTCATCCAAGTGCTGCCCTCGTTCCTTTGATGAAGATGTTCAGTTGAAATGCTTGAATTAAAAACTAAAGTACTGACATTCTGTCAACGGATTTACAAGTGAACATTTCAACAGGGGTGGGTAGAGAGGCAGTTCTGTGAATTCCTCTCTTTAAAGAGTGCAAAATACAATCTCCCTTAAAGGTACCTTTACCAAAGGATAAAGCAGAGTCTGAATCCTGTGGGCAAGGATTTCAGATCGTTCAAATGACAAGCTGCCAGCAGAATCTTGTAATTGGCATTCAAGATTGTTATGCATTTGTTATGCTTTTGCATTACATTTCGCAGGAGGCTCATCTGCACAGACCAATGCCTGGGGCTTCAAGTCTGAAAGAAAACCAAGTCTCTCACAATCAGACTCTGCTTAGCCTGAGGAAACATGCCAACAAATAAAGCTAAGCTAGATGGATAGGCTATTACGATGCCCCAGGTCACCAGACTAAAAACCAGCAAAACAACATGGGCCAGTGAGATTCAGGTCTCACGCTGCTGTAAATCTGGAATAACTTGTCTGACTTCAGTGGGGCTACAGCAGTCAATGAAACTAAGATTAGAATCTGGATCCACATCCTGAAAAAAATTTTGGTGTCCCTGCTGGCTACCAACCTGAAAAAGGCAGTGATACCCATGAAGACCACTTACAAAGGACCCACACTCTCCTTACCTCCTGCACTAAAACTTTAAGACCAAACCCTAATACGAAAATGAAAGACCTGAAAAACTTGCAGAATGTAACAAACTGAACTCCTTAACACTGCAGTACCTCTCTGTGGGCAAAGAGCAACTTTTTGTCATGCTAACAATTTCACCCTCAACATCCTTCCTCTTTTGTTTGGTGCCCTCATGTCCTGCCATGGCACCTGAAACGGATGCTCTAAGCCAAACAGGCACATCATCAGGGAGCTAAGTGAGGGCCAAACAAGTGGGGGGAAGAGAGGCTGGGAGTTGGTGATCCACATAATGAGCAGTGGGTACTGGGAGCATGTTGAAAGGAAAAAGGAGAGACCAGAAGAGTGAGGAAAATGTAGGGACCTGGAGAAGAAAGAGAGCTTAAAATAATTCATATAAGGAGGAACAAAGCACTGAGTAGAAGGGAAGAGAGGAGGACAGAATAACCTGAATTGAGAGGTTTGATAAGACAGAACAGAGAAATCAAAAATACTGAAAAGATGGAAAAGATGTATTGAAATATATATTAGAACGAAAAAGGGTGACGGGAAAGAATGGAAGGGTGAAGAAAGAGGAAGAATAAGCAGCAGCAGATGTAGTGGTTATTCTTGTAGCATTTAGTTGTTTCACAAAGTTTGTTTCCAGAATGTTGCAAAGAATACAGAAATGAGTGATTTTATGGATTCTGATATTTTAAGGCACAATTAGACTGATGCACAAGTTTTTCCCTGCAATTGCTTGTGGGTGCAGTTCTTTGTGACAAAGTTGTATCTGCAAAAATCCAGAGTGCAGTTCACATTCTACACACACACACACCCTATCTACATCAAGAGGTACAAGCATTCTCCAAAACACTCAACGTGACTATGTAGTTGGAAGTAACTTGGGAGACCTTGGGCCAAATTCAGGCCTGGGGTAAAAATATTCAACAGCACCCAAGTTAATGGTGTTGCATCCCTTTCTAACAAGTTTGAACTTGGCCCCTGGTTGTGGCTGAGAAATGGGCATGGAATCTAGTACCCTGGGAAGATACTAGAACAAATTATTAAACAATTGGCTTGTAAGAACCTGATAACAGGGTTATAAGGAATAGCCAGCATGGATTTGTCAAGAACAAATCATGCCAAACTGACTTAATTCCCTTCTTTGATGGAGTTACTGAAGGGGAAGCAGTAGATGTGATGTATCTTGATTTTAGCAAGACTTTTCACAGTCCCATATGACATTTTCACAAGCAAACTAGGGAAATGTGATTTAGATGAAATTACTATAAGATAGATGCACAGCTGATTAAAAGATTGTGCTCAAGAGTTGTTATCAGTGGTTCACTACCAGACTGGAAGGGTGTATCTAGTGGGGTCCTGCAGAGGTCAGTCCAGCAGCTAGTACTGCTCAATATGTTCATTAATGACTTTAATAATGGAGTGGAGAGTATACCTATAAAATTTGCAGATGACATTAGGCTGGGAGGAGTTGTAAGCACCTTGGAGGACAGGATGAGAATTCAAAATAACAAATTAGAGAATTATTATATTTCATATTGTTGATTTCAGAACAAAGACAAGTGCAAAGTTCTTCAATTAAGAAGGAAAATCAAATCCACAACTACAAAATGAAACTGAATATGAGTCAACAATGTGATGCAGTTGCAAGAAAGGCTAATATCATTCTGGGCTGTATCAACAAGAATGTTTATGTAAAACATGGGAAATAATTGTCCGGCCCTACTTGGCACTTGTGAGGCCTGTATCCAATTCTGATCACTATATTTTAGGAAAAAGAGGCCAGAGAAGAGTGACAAATGTAATAAAAATGTTTAGAAAACATGACTTATGAGGGAAGATTAAAAAAACTGGACATATGTTTAGCCTTGAGGAAGACAACTGAGAGGGGCAGTCTTCAAATATGTTAAGGGTGTTTATAAAGAGGATCAATTGTTCTTCATGTCCACTGAAAGTAGGGCAAGTAGTAATGGGCTTAATCTGAAGGGGAGATTTAGAAAAAATGTCTAACTATAAATGCTCAGAAACAGGCTTCCAAGGGAGGTTGTGGAATCCCCATCATGGGAGGGTTTTTGTTTTTGTTTTTAACAGGTTGGACAAACACCTATCAGGGATGTTATGGTTACACTTAGTCCTGTCTCAGTGCAAGAGACTCAGTTTGATGATCTATCGAGGTCTCTTTCAGCCCTACAATTCTATGATTCTATATTTTACTTCCTTTATTTTTTTGAATTTAGTTTTAATATGTCAGATGAAAAATACCAAAGTGCATTTTTAGAACAGCATAGAACCTAACAAATTACACCTCCTTGGGCCATTTTGAAGAAATCTATTTAGTGGAAATTATATTAAAGTAATTCATATAATGTAAACCTTAAGTGTTTACCAAGACAACGGGCTTAAGAAGTAGGGTGCATATTCAATAACACTTCCTTTGAGTTTCCATGGGTAGAAACTTGCACAGAGCCCTCAAAAAACTTCTCAGGGCTTTTCCACAGAGTTTGTTTTCTTTTAACAGAAGTAAGTGATTACAAAATATAGCACAGGATTAATGTTCTTTGCAAGTACTTTCATAAATATTGTAAAATGACTGTCACAACTCAAGCCAACAGCACTTGGGGTCCCTTAAAGGCACCCACTCGAGGCTCCCAGCTGTTCTGTCATGTTTCATGGTAGCGACTTGTGTCTCTCTCCCTCCTGATCATGGTTGTTCCAGGCTGCACAGTTCCCTGCCTATGCTGTGATATATCTAGTAAGCCAGACTGCCTAAAAAGGCCAGGATCTGAGCTTTGCTTTCTCTCCAGAGATTAATTGCCAACAGTTACAAGTTATCACACAGTTCTTTCTAAGCAAGCACATTTATTCTTAAGGTGAAAGCAGTAAAGAGAAAATGTATTTTAAAAAAATACAAAGAACCTATATGCATGCTAATAAGCTTACCAGAGATCACTCCCAACTCCAACAGGTATTGTGCTCAGAGTCCGTTCTTCAAACCCAACCAATGGGTTTTTCTGTGGTAACAAGTTCACAACAGCTTTAGCTCATAACTAACACACCTATGATTAGGCTAATTTTCCCTTTTTGCAGTTTGGGCTTTGATTTTGAGACTCTAGGAACAGGGAATCAGCAGATAATGATCCTCTCCTCAGAGAGAAGCTACAAAAGGCTGGGTTTTTGCATAAGTGTTTGTGTATCTGTGGTGGGGGAGGGGCTGCATTCACCTTCCCCTAGATATATTAATAAACCTTTAGTTTTCAGTTTACTAAAGGACTGGCTACTAGCATGGTTTTTGGATGAAATCTGAAGTATATTTTGATCCGGGGTGTGTGTCTAGTGCTTTAGAACTGGAAGAACCTAATGTGTGTGGTTCTTGGTTCTAATCATTTATCACAGACTTCTGGTTTGTCTGGTTGGTGCATGAGGAGCTACAGTGCCTGAAGGAGACTGACTGTGGCCTCATAATAACTAGTAGAGTGTTTTGGAGGCACACATTTGTTATTGGCTTGGTGAAATCTTACAATAGAATATACCACCAGTTTGGGGTACATGCCCTGTTTTATGGCAGTCTGACCAGTGATTGGCACTTTTAGCTGTGTCCCATACTAGGCAGTGTGACATCTGGATGAAATAAGAGGGGGCTAGTGGAAACCCTCTGGGTAGATATTGAATGAGCATGGAGTTACCCGAACTGTGCACTTTTATCTGTTGAGTAGTCCCAGACATCTAATATTAAGGTTGTGGCCTGATTAAAAACCATATCAAATGTCTCCTGTCCTCCTTTCAGTGTAGCTGGACAATAAAGAGAGGTAAGCAATTGTGAAAGAGTTAGTGAGATAGTAAGATGGTTTAATCATTCCGTTTTAGAGTGGATGCCCACGTGGAAAGTATTCTAAAAATCAGAAAAGATTGACTGCAAATTGTTTTTCATATCTAAACTTTAAAAGTGACAACAGTCATTTCAATGCTAATTTCAACATTATTTGGAACAAGTGGTACCTTGCACCATTCATTAGGGATGTCATAAACATCCCACAACATATGGTGTCTCAAATCCAATTACCTTCCTATTCAAATAATGACCTTGAAGAGTTTCAAAAAACAAAAACACAAAAAGTCTTTTAGCTGCTTTTATGGCTATGTGTTATATTGAAGTAATGGAAGAGATTTATCAAAAGTGGTCCTGGTAACACTTCTTTTATAGATCTAAGCATTCAAATACATTGTATCCTCAAGGTGGGTAAGTATGCTCTTAAATCTTGACCAATTTCATGGTGAAATTCCTCCAGTGCAAAACATCTGGTAAAATACAGGTACTTTGAAAAAAAAAAATCACCCAATACTTTTCCTTAGCAGCTCACCACATACCCAGGCAAGTGAAAATTAGAGAAGGTGCTTTTCTCCTGTAAGCTACAATGCTTGATTTTGTTTTTATCTTCTGCCAGTAGCAGTGCAATGCCTACTTCAGCTCATGGCTGAAATTTATGTACTACATAACTTTGCCTACCTTGCATGTACCCAAACACAAGGTTTGGATCTGACAGCTGTGTTGTTATACTGCTTTCAATTGCATTTCACCACCCCAGAGGCAGCCGCATTTCATTCCCAAGGGGGAGTTTATCTCTATAGCTTATAAAGCATTTTGTGCTCCTTTGAAAAGGAGGATGGCATTTAAATGCAAAATATCACTGGGCTGAGACTGAGTAATTGCAACCCTCAATAGCATAATTGGGCCTAGTCCTCAGGTTTTTCAAATGGAGCAGCAGGTTGTGCTTAGCAGCGTTTTTTTTTTTTATAATTGGAGATATACCAATCTCCTAGAACTGGAACGGACCTTGAAAGGTCATTGAGTCCAGCCCCCTGCCTTCACTAACAGGACCAATTTTTGCCCCAGATTCCAGCTCTCAGGAATAGGTCCATAAAATAGACACAAACACATTACAACAGGTTTCAAACAATGAAAGGACCCGCAGAAACTGGTTACCTTACAAAAATAATCAAACAAAACTTTACAGGGAATGTTTTAGAACAGCCACTAAGAGAAGGCACCTTGATAAAGATCCTAGGAGCAAGTTACATTGGATTTCCCTTTTAATAAATTCCTTAATAAGTAGAGATCCATAGGAGTTACATATTGCTGTAATATTGAAACACACAGCGATTGCAAAGGCCAAGTGGTAATTGCCATGCTGAGCTCAAGAAGAGGTTTATGCAAGCATTACAAACACAATCAATGATGCTCTGCTGTACATACTTCTATATACAAAACCTTACATAAAATACAGGACCAGTAGAGTTGCTGCTATGCAGAAACATAACACAACACAAAAAAACACAACATAAAAATCAACATGGAATGCCCTCCTCCACAAATCCCATTTTGCTAGGTCTTGTGAACTCTCAGCACCCCCTGAGCCAAATTCTGAGCTCCTTAACCACGTGAATTCCCACTGATCTCTGCAGGAACTGAGGGATGTTCAGCACAGTGAAAGATGGGACTCAGATTTTTTTAAAAATTGAAACTCAAAATTTAAAAACCAACCAGGAATGCCAGAGCAGCACTATGGTCTGATTTAAAATCCCCCAGAACCAAGACATTTAAAGTTCAGCCTGTCACTGGAGTCTAGTGAGCAGTGGTTACATTTCTGCATGTCTCTAATATTATGCTTCCACCTGCCTTATATTCAAATTTGCTTCTCAGTTAACTTGTGCTACAGAAAGTACTTTTCCATGACTTTGCATACTATGCTAATGCATAAGATAAGCTGCATTAGCTTATTTCGTTGTTATACTATGCTTTACAGCATTATGCAGAATTTCCCTCTGAAAATTGACCACAGATTCCTCTTAAACCTATGCCAGAGTTGTTATTCACCTATGTATTTATTCGCTTGCAAAGGAACCAGTGTTTTAAGGAGATGCCAACTTCTCCCCCTCCCCCCTGCCACACACACACAAAATCATTATAACACTTTTCATAATGCTAATTACTGTAGTGATGTTTGAAGGGAAAGCATGTGTGGCAGTCACTGATCTTCCTCTAATGGTTAGAAAGATTCATATATCACATCCCTGGCATGCAGATGCTACTGTCTTCATCTTCTGTTTTCAGAGCCCTGAGGAGTTTCATTTTTTTAAACTGATAGGACAATTTCTCATGCTGTCAGTTACAAACACGTATATTGACAAGAATGTCAAGAAACTCCCTTTTGTGCATCTATTTTCTCTCCCCCAGATATTCAAAGTTTTGCAAATAATGAGAAAGATGATTTACCCTTTAAGGTGAAAACAAATTCAAAGGAGACAATGCATTTAAATTCCTGTAATAGTATAATTAGCAGATCTTCTCCACGAAGCTTATTTTTATGGCTCATTGTCATTCAACTAGTATTCAACCTTTAGTTCAGGAACTGGGGAGAGGAAGCTCAATAGATCATTTTATCTGATAGTTGGTGGTGCCGTTCCGAACCAGCATGGCGATAAAAAAAAATCTAATTAGATGCTGTAAAGGGTGCTGAAATGCATTTGTTTATCAATCTCAGCTTTATAGTCTTCATCACAAATATCTTTCCACTATAACAGAAAAGATTTCAGATCAACTGTCAGAGAAGTTAAGACACTTTCATTTCTATCACCTATCTTTCAACATCCAATAAATAAAGAGAAAAAAGTTAAAAAATAAAGCTTCCTACACAATAGGAGCTAGACTCACAAAGGGGACTTAAATGCCTCACTGCCATTTTAGCTACCGTAAATCCAACATTTAGGTGCCACTGACATTCACATTGCTCTGCTGCCAACTAACCCTGGAGGCATCTGAGTTTCCACTAGTAAAAGCCCCGAGGAACCTATATTTCTGCTGGTGAGCATGCACAATGCCATGTAAATCCATGTCAGGCTGCTCAGTGCCTAACTCACAACTAAACCCCAACAGGATTCACAAATTAGGAGTTCCCTCCAAACTCCCCAACAGGGCCCAATCCCAGTAGTCATGCTCAAAGCATGTTTAACCTCCACAAAAGATGGCAAAAGGAAAAGACGGTGCTGGTGCACCCCTCCTTTATATCCAACAGACCAATAACTGGAGCACTCACCAGTGATGTGGGAGACACGGGTTCAAATCCATACGCTGCCTGATTCAGCATGATGACTTGAATTCAGGTCTTCCATTGCCCAGTTGTATGCCATAACCCTTGGGCTATAGGGTATTCTGAGATGGGTCTCTATCAATCTCTCCAGCTGTCGCTGTTCCATGTTGTATGAAATACTTATCTAGTCACTGAGCCATAGAGAGAGGATGACTCCAGGATCTTCCACATCTTGGGTTAGAGTTTAATCAACGCATGATTGAGCATTAAGGAGGCACCATCTCCTCTTCCTCCGGTTTTCCTGAGAAAGGACTGGCTTAGTCATTAACTGTAGGAGAAGGTTCATGGCTTTGAATCCTGAGCAGAGGTAGGTGTCTCACTCCCTTTGAAGTGTGGGACTTCTGTCACACCCCTCTCTCCACATTTCTTACTGGCACATCCCTGCTCAATGTGCTGACTTATGTGAATCCCCTTTTTAGGTGCCTAACTCTCTCCATGCATTGTATAGGGAACCCAGATGCCTCATTTGGGGTGGTGAATACTACTAGTGGGAGGGCTCCCAAAAAGTTAACTGCAACAAAGCTGAGCCTGGCAACACCTAAATTCCACTTCTGAATCTAGCCCTAGAAGCCTGAAATGTAAGAGAGCCTTGTAATGGAATAATCAACCAGAGATGAGCCTCAACCCATTTGATCCCAAACTTTCCCTAAGTTCAGGAGCATATGCATGCAGAGCATTCAGACAGCACAGGAATGGTGCAGTGTAAGAATATGAATGGAAAAGAATATGAGCCAATATCTAACAACCACCATACACTTACAAAATCTCATTCATGTTCAAACATGACTGGACTTTATGAAAACTAAATTTCAATAACCAAGAGTTCTTTTTTTAAATAAAAAAAATTAATTAGTGCTTATCCTGAACCCACAGATTCTTTTCCAGACTCTTGCAATGTTTCAAAGGATAATAAACTAAATAGATTAGTCAGCAGTGAAAAAATTCCACATCTGAGGTGACCCATTAAGTATAAACCAATCTTCCTGTTTCATGGAGAAAACAAAGTCTTTTTTCGTTTGTTTTGGGGGGTTTGTTTGTTAGTTGTTTTTGCTAGCTCAAGCAAAAAGCAATTTCCATAGGATGTTTTGCTCCAACAGCTTTGAACTAAAAATACATCTTCTGCACAAATATTAACTGCAGATTTTACTTTCCTGGACAACCACCAATATTGAAAGTAAGCTTCTGAAAACAGTTACTACCTAATGATAACTGAAATCATCATTGTTTTTGCTCTACATTCAGAATAGAAACTATATGTGTCCCAACTGTTGATAAATGTTGACCCTTTAATGAGCAACCACTACAGACCTATACAAACATTCCTTCACAGATACTAATGCAGATGGTCATGTCTGCAACTAACATCTGCTTATATTGCTGAAGAAATTCCCAATACTTCACACTCCACTGGAAACAGTATTTTTTTTGAGCCACTGTAGCACAGATTGATATATACAATATATAAGCACAATATAAGTTTTATGTTAGTATTATGCACACTCACACTCGCCCCCAAAATAAAAACATTATTGGATCCAATCTTAAAGTCTTTATTTTGTCAAAACTGAAAATATGTTTCGGGAGTTGTCAATAATCTAGTCCCAGATTTGGACCTTAGCGTCCAAAATATGGGGGTTAGCATGAAAACCTCCAAGCTTAGTTACCAGCTTGGACCTGGTACTGCTGCCACCACCCAAAAAATTAGAGTGTTTTGGGGCACTCTGGTCCCCCCAAAAACCTTCCCTGGGGACCCCAAGACCCAAATCCCTTGAGTCTCACAACAAAGGGAAATAAATCTTTTCCCTTCCCCCCCCTCCAGGTGTTCCTGGAGAGATACACAGAAGCAACCTCCGTGAATCTAAACAGAGGGATTCCACCCTCCCCATTCCCAGCCTGGAGAACAGAGTTACCGAGAGTCAATCTCTCTTCCCCCCCCACCCAGAGTGAATGCAAAGTCAGGCTAGTACATCTAACACACACAGGTTTTCCCCTGACTTCTTCCTCCCACCAATTCCCTGGTAAGCTGCAGACTCAATTTCCTGAAGTTTCCCACTAAAGAAAAACTCCAACAGGTCTTAAAAGAAAGCTTCATATAAAAAAGAAAGAAAAATACATACAAATGGTCTCTCTGTATTAAGGTGACAAATACAGGGTCAATTGCTTAAAAGAAATATGAATAAACAGCCTTATTCAAAAGAATACAATTTAAAGCACTCCAGCAACTATAGACATGTAAATACAAAAGAAAAAAAACCATATAACTCACTATTTGATCTCTTTGTACTTACAACTGGGAAACAGAAGATTAGAAAAGCAGGAAATAGAAAAATCCTTCTCTAGCTGAGAGAAATTCAGGCAGAAGACAAAGAACTCAGACACAAACTTCCCTCCACTCAGAGTTGAAAAAATCCGGTTTCCTGATTGGTCCTCTGGTCAGGTGCTTCAGGTTACTTTTTTTTTCAGGTGAAAGAGACATTAACCCTTAGCTATCTGTTTATGACAGGAGTGCACTACCTGAGTAATGACTTCAGGATTGTGCCCACTAATCTTAGTAACCTAAAGAGTATTAAAGTTGGAGGAGGAAAAGGGGGGAGAATGAAAGAGTTAGAAATATAGTCTACAAAAGACATCAATATTTAATGTGCATTTGTTCATACTCACTAGATTTCTCGAGCCTGAACACACTTTAAAAACCATGACCACTACTGTACACTTATATAGTATTTAAACCTGAACGATCCCAATGATCAGCTGCTTCATAGATCACCTCTGGGGTTCGGCTTTCCCAGGGCGCCAGCCCAGCCAGAGGCAGTGGGGGAAGGAAAGAGCCTGCCAGCCAGGCTGTTGGTGAGTTGAGCAATCCGACCAGGGACTGCCCCCTGGTGTCTGTCCGCACTCACCAGCCACCTCAGCTCGCAGCGCGCAGCCAGTGCCTGTCAGAAGGGGGACGAGGGCAGGGCCCTGTTGGCCGAGAGCCGACACGCAGCGGAGGCTGTGCTAACAGACCAGCGGAGGAAGTGGCCAGCCCTGTCTGAGGCATGTTCGCCCCACCACCAGCCTTGCACACCCGCCCCTATCGACTGCCACTGGACCCTCCCCCTCACTGTTGGTGGGCACGCGGCTGGCGAGCAGGGATCCAGTCAGCAGCAGGACCAGCCAGTACTGATTGGAGGAGATAAAAATGAGCAAATTGTTCCGTATTTTCTAAGAAAAAGTCAGGACACCTGCAGGCAGGCTTAAATACAGGACTGTCCCTTTAAAACCAGGATGTCTGTTCACCCTACTTTTGGTTCTAATGAATAGGTTTGAATCAAAATGTTCTCAAGCGTTTAGTCTAAGTCGGCCTGTGGTTTTCATTGCAAATATTTACACAGGATTCTACTTAAAACCATACATCAGTTCAGTTTCACTCATGGGACAATGCCTTCGTTTTATATCTCAGACAAAAAAGTGACACCTCTAGCTAGACTGTTACCCACCACAACCAACAGCCTTGTTACTGAACATGAAAGGCATTAGTTCCATGCAGATTTAGAAGGAGCAATACCATTTACTGGCCCGGACGCCAATTCCTGCAGTACACAGGTGTTTCTTTGTTGTCTCCCATCCAGGTACTGACCTGCGTGTTATCTTTGCACCCACTCTTTGATAATTTATTGTGCCTGTATACAACATAAAAGCCTACAGCAGATATACTATCCTTATTAAGATAAACCATGAAGTTACAAATAGCTAACAATGGAGTTGGAAGAGTAAACTACCCAAGGGTATTAAGACAACAGTTACCTCCTACAGGGAGGTATTAAAACAACATTGACCCAATGGCCAACTTACCATGCATCACTTGATCCAGTGCAGACATCTATTAATATTCAAGCCGAATTCAAGCTGCTGTGAATGCTCATTACAAAGTAAATACCTAGAACAAGAGAAAAATATGAAAAAATGTAGTTTGGGGTTGAGAAAGGTTCGTGCTAGTTTCCCCACGTAGTGTATAGGCATTGGGTAGTAACCCTTTAAAGAGTTTGTGAACCCTCTAATGGCCCTCACTGTCTCATATTTCCATTTGTAGATAGTCTCGGGCTAGGTTGGTCTTGGAGAAATGCCTGCCACGAGCTAAGGAGGCAAATATATCGTCTATTCTGGGTAAAGGATCCAGATCTGGATGTAATGCTGGGTTAATGGTAACCTTGGTCAGTCACCACAGATATGGACATCCCCACACTTTTTCATTACTGGCACTACATCAGCATTCCATTTGCTCCAGTTAACCCTGGATATAATTCCAGAGTCCTTTAAGTGCTCATCGTCTGCCTCCACCTTTGAGGGTATCACAAAAGGTACTGGACAAGCATTGCAAAATTTAGGAATTTTTCTGTTTTGTCTACATGATGCAGATATGCATGCACTGAACTTTGATCAGGTTTCAGAGGTGAAACATACTGCTAGGAAGAGTAATTAAAAATGTAGGATGAGCAACAGATTTGGAATTCATATTCTATGTCTCTCTTTTTAATATAAAATCAGTCCATTAAATCCTTGTCTGTACTGTCATCTTTCACCTTAGAAGGAAGGCATTAATATTTAAAGAAATTTTAAGATTCATTTTAAGGTGTGTGAAGTACTTGAGATTTTCTGGTTATCAATCTGAGCCTAATCTAAAATATCACATAAAAACACAGTGCCATCTGCTGCAATAAATATGCACTCAGAATAACTTTATTGTCACAAGCAGGAAAGATATGCCTCATTCTCAGATAGTATACTACAGTTGGCTCCTTTTTTCTGATACAAATACTGTTCATTTATGTGCTGCCTTTGCATGCTAGCATATTTCTCTTGGAAGTGCATTTCAGCTTTGGTACATTATTCTGCACAACTTTCCTCTAGGGTCCCATGCCCACTGCCCAGATGGCATCAAACTTCTAATTCTGTTTTCCCCTACATGCTTTTACCATGCTAGCTTGGGTCTTCCAGGATTTTCCCTTTTTTTCCACATGAAGCCTATTCCACTGTCGTCTTGTCTCAACACTCAGAGCCTCCTCAATAGCACCAAGTCAATGTTCCCACAGTCAATCCCAATAGCTGTCATCTGTATCAATCTTAAAATATTTATTCTCTCTTCTCTCCCTTTTAGTTCCTCAGGTGCATACTAAATGTGAGCCTAACTGTGCAGCATGCAGCCTTCTAGCCCAGACCATTCTATTCTGATTAACTGTATGCGAGCAGATGACCAGACACTTTTCATCTCTCAGACCATGATTCAGATTTAGATACGTTTTCTATTAATTTTAATGGAAAATTATTCTAATTATGCTAGTCTGCTTTGAAGATGGTCAACCTAGGTATTTATTCTTCCATGAGAAATGCTTGTTTTCCTTAAAAAACGTTTGCCCAGGGAACAATCCTTATTTCATATGCTCCATGAGTTTTACTTACAGGATCATGTGTGTGAAAGAACCTTCCTCACTTTTAGCCATCCATTTAACTTGTGTCTGCTCTCACATATTTGCACTCTATTATATACAACATGAACAACTGTATTTGGATAATTGGAAGCAGTTGTTAAATCCATTTTTGTGCTTTCAGCAACCAGAACCAAAGCCATCGTAACAACAAAGAACAAATCCAGCAAGAATGATCTCATCATCTATATATTAGAACCATTTGTCAGACCTATAAATCTTACATTTGGGAAATCCTTGGCCAAGTTCTGTATTCACTTACAAAGAGCTACCTGTCGACAAATTTGCCAAATATACAACCACATTACAAAATGATGAGGTTATGGGGCTACTGGAAAACTGAGAGAAGAGTTAGTTGAAAGCTAAAATGTACATGCATCTCCACAGGATGTTAAAGAATGGAAATGGCTAATTACACTGCTCTACAGCCAAAATGCTTCTGAAATAAATGTAGTCCAACTTTACTAATTCTGGGTCACTGAGAACAAAAATGATGCTTAAAATTGTTGATTGGCTCTAGTTTTCAAGATATGCTATTGGGTCAGTAAATACAACCCTTGACTTGGGAATGGCGGAGGATAAGTGAGTTATAAAGGGAAGGGATCTCAATTTAAACCAGAAATGACTAAAATACATCTTTGACTGGATCTATGAATAAATCTGTGACTGGGTTTGGACAGTACTCGCTTTTTAGGCAAAACAATGAATAATGCAATCTGAAGCTGGTATTGCGTCATATATGATATGAATTGCATCATGTTATTCCTAGAAGTCATGGATGATGCAATCATAACAAAGCTTACATCACTCTGCTGAACAAATTGCCCTATATCAGCTCTAGAAATCATACAGTGTCCTGCTCTCTTATTTGTCAGTGTTTGATTTTGCAAAGGGACACATTTCTGTTTAGCCAAAGTGAGCAGAGATGCCTCGTACTTGTATGAACAGTGCAGATAACTTCTGCTATGTTTGTGGTGAAGTGACTTTTGCATCACAAAAGCGCAGTATAACCACTATGGTTAAGAAAGCCTATCAGCTTTATTTTGGCTGCAAAATTGGAGATCAGGACAAGAGGTGGGCCCCACACATATGCTGCAACACTTGTGCAACAAATCTTCACCAGTGGTTGAACAGGAAGAGGAAATCTATGCCTTTTGCAGTGCCAATGATTTGGAGAGAGCCAACAGATCATACCAGCAATTGTTACTTCAGCATGGTGCCTCCAGTTGGGAAAGGTGTGTCAAAGAAGAAAAAGTGGACTGTGCATTATCCAAACATTCCATCAACTATACGCCCAGTACCCCACAGAGAAGGACTGCCGGTTCCTGATGCACCAGAATCATTCTCACTTGAGTCAGATGAGGAAGAGGAAGAGGATGGAACTTCTGGTCCTGAACCATCAATGTCACAGGACCCACATTTTCTCCCATCCTCCTCCTCTGAACCACACCTCATAACACAAGGTGAATTGAATGACCTTGTCAGGGATTTGGAACTACCCAAGAGTAAGGCAGACCTGTTGGGCTCCAGACTACAGCAGTGGAATCTCCTGGCAGGCTATCAGGGCAAATGGAACCCATCAATGCTCGCAGACTATTGCTGGACAGTGACAAGAGATGCTCCATTTAATGAATACAAGAGACAAGCCAAGAAGCGCCGAGTAGACACTGAATAGGACTAAACTATGTACATAATAGTTTTTTGCCTTTTGTTTCATAATACATTTTATTTATATAACCCTTTTGCTGATTTTTAAAGTGTTACATAACAGGACAGGTGAAATATTATCATGTAAAGCAACCATAAACACATGAAAAGACCTAGGTTTACAATTTATGATTAAAACTCTACTATCTACACAATATACATAGACATAAAATGTAAAAACTTAAATATCTTAGAAACAGTAGCCAATCAGTTGTTTTAATTGTTATATTTGAATTCAGCACATCAAAATACATAATAAATATCACATTTTATCTCTGAAGCAGACGACTTCTCAAAAATTGTAGACCAATGTTATCTTTGGTGGAAATTTGTGGTTATATCTGGAAACTTTAAACAAAGTAAAAAACAACTTTTTAGTGTAATTCATCTGAAAAACCAGGTCACTGGCCACTTAAGTGGCAATATTACAAGGACCTGGATCAACAACCAGGTGTCCTACAATATGCCATCATTACTAGGGCAGTAAATGAGTTTTCAAAGCTACTGGATAGCAGAAGACAATATGCTACGAAGAGTTTTATATATGTTTTCCAACATAAAAATATTATTCTCTGTAACAGTTGAGTTCATGTACAACAGCTTCCAGCCCAAATAGTAAAAAACCCAATGAAATCCAATGAAATAATATAAAACACAAAAGACAGCAACAGCTCAACAATTTATAGAAAGCACAGTATTCATCCAGCTCTATTCCAGTATGCGTATCATGCATCCCGAACATATGCAAATACTCCACCAAAATGAATTTAACCATGGTGTAAATTTTGGAAAGGCACAAAGTGTTCCTCAAGTGAAACGAAGAGGCTGAATCATAATTTAAGTGAAAAACTAAACATAACCTTAACTGTAGCATCTTCATAATACATATAACACAAAAGAGAAAATTGGATTAGTGGAGGTGACAGCTTTGACTTAAATGGAATTTAACAAAAAGTTGAAGTTTAGAGCCTCTTCCTAGAAAAAAAATGCACATTTGTTTGTCTCCCTTAATCTGAGAATTCATTGTACACCTCCATTAGCAGCAATGCCAGCAGCACTTTTGCTGCAGACCATTTGGTGAAAAGAAATTTACTCAACAATACTCAAATAGCTTTCAGTGTCTGCATTAACACTGTATCTTCTTGATGATGAATACTTTGTCTACACAGAAGCATTTTAAGATTAGGAGCTTAATGAATTATTACCAGAATTCTTGTCCACTCTTCCCCCTCCCCTACCCTTGGAAAATTGATGAGTCTCAAAAATTTTAGCTCCAGGTATTACTCATACACTAAAATTAATGCAAAAAATCTTGGGTGTTTACCATTAGGCACCTAAAGCTGTATTAAGGCACATATAAAATCAGGTCACTTTCATTTAAGACGCTCAGCACTCAGAGGGGCAGGTCTCACTTCACCGTGTTAATGTTTTAGTCTTTCTGCAGATTCATGAAAACAACTCTGTATGTGATCTGATGATGAGAGAGAAAGGACAATCTTCAGATGTTAGTAACATTGTTTAATGCACTACTGAAAGGTGCTTTGATACTATGGTGAGGAAGGTAGTACAAGGATCTACATAGAATAGAATGAAATCACAGCATAAAGAGAAATCGTAAGATCTAACTGTTAATTAAGAAATTGAAGTGGCTGCCTTTAGGTCGGACCTTGCTGTGGTTAAGAAGTGTATCAGTGTTTAAATTTCAAAAATCTGATTTTTTTCTAGATAGGTCAAAAACATTTTTTGTTGCAAAGAAGCCATTTTAAAATAAGCAGTCTCTATAGTGTACCTGACTACAGATTTTGTGTGCTTAATTTCAGCCTGTAGCTAAGACCTCCAAGATGAAGATAGATAAGGAATACAGGATAATTCCTGGAATGTCTTGCACTTTGAAGGCTACATTATGCTTGATATGGTTTTCCTCCACCTCTTTCTGCCAAAGACCATGGAAATCAGAGCTGTTCTTAAGCCTTAGTTGCTGCTCTGTTTTTGCACTGTGTTGCTCTGTGCACTCCATGGGTCACCCCAGCGACCTCAGAAGATCCTTACCAGTACAATGAACACTGCAGTTAGCATGAGGAATTGGGGAGGGTGAAAGAGATGCTACATGCTGATGATGATTGTTTCTGTCCCTTCCAATAAACATGAGTATATGAGAGAGAGCAAACAATTAGTTACTGTATTAATCACCTAGCTGCTATGGAAGAATGTTCTTTTACCATTGTAATAGATTAGATCCAGGTTTTTGCTAATATCCCATGGGTTCAAAAACCTCCCATGGCAGCCTTGTGTAACAATTCCTTTATGGTCTAATTATATATCTGCCATAGAAGTATGACTTTATATTATAACTAAAATAATGGCAGAGTGTTGCCCACAAAAGGAGCAGACACCCCCACCCCACCATTATCTGAACACAGTACAGGAATTAAAAATAAAAGTCACATTTGATTTTAAATAAATCACCTCCAAGTATGGGGTGTTCTTGCTTACAAAAGGCCCCTATTAATACATTTTTTAAAAAGCACAAAATTTGACCCTCATCACATTTTCCTTAGATCACTGTCCAGATTCACACCTTGTAAAATTGTCTTTTATATTTCTATGGTCATTCCAGTAAAAAGTTTTTCTAATCCATGCTTCCCAGCCAGGCCTATGTCCAGAAACCTGTGAA
Organism: Gopherus flavomarginatus; assembly: GCF_025201925.1. Classification (NCBI taxonomy): domain Eukaryota; kingdom Metazoa; phylum Chordata; order Testudines; family Testudinidae; genus Gopherus; species Gopherus flavomarginatus. Next base: position 40,445,967 of record NC_066628.1, on the reverse strand, counting down.
AACTTAGAAAAAAATCACTGCAGAGAAGAAAACGAAAAAGACATATAATCACTCACATCTTTGAGCAGACATACTAAGCATTATGACACACTAACAGCCTATGGAGAGTTAACTAATGTCTTATACACACCTAGAGGACTCTGTGGATCAGGACCTAGGCACATTGATGGAACACAGTGCATATGGGGAGGAGAGGGTGGGACTTGCATTGCCATTGAATAAGTGCTGTATACATGTTCCATGCATAAATGGAGCTTTTCAGGCTGGTACATTTTACCAGCACCTGATGTCTGATCTTGCACCACTGAAGTAAAAGTAAGTGTTGCCATTGGTTTCTATGAGAGGACTGGTCCCTAAATTAACAAACAGTAGGAGGACTGGAAGAAAATTCTCAATAGATTTCCCAAGTCTTGTTTATCTGCTGTAATATTATTTAATTAATATGATCCCTTACTAATAAACAAATTATTCTTAAAATGTACATGAGCAATCCCATTTCTTCTTCATAGTTGTTCCACAAATGATCCATCTTGCTATTTTTATGAACCAAAAATAGTGTCATATTTTTAAAACGTTGTACACTGGTATCCTCTCTTGTTTACCTTCAGCAAAAGTTTGTTTTCCTCCCCTGCTCTTCTGAGCTTTTTTTAAATTCCTTTTTAATAAAACAAAACTTCCCTTGCTACCTCTCCCCTTATCTTTCATATGATAAACAGCAGTTCATTACATCTCTCCTGTCATTTCCTTTTGTGTGTGTTTAACCTCCTGAGTCTATATACACTCCTGTACTTATTCTTCTCAGGTAACTTGCTCTTTCATCAGTTTCAAAAAATTCCCATCTGCTCTCCTGTCTGCTTTCCACAATTCACTATTTTATATTTCAACTGAATTTCGATCATTCAGACTGATTTCCTTTATATTTTTATAACCTATATTTTACTTGCAAAATTTCATTCTAAACTTACTTTTGAGGTCTAACAAACAGGGAAATTTCAGGAAGAAACTATGATTCATGTTCAATAGGTGCTCTAGGTGCAAAATTGAAATCTGGAGTTTAAACATCTCAAGGGCTAGGACAGAACAAATCACGTTTGGCTGGGGTTCATTGCCCAAGAGCAGTGATCAATGCCCAAAGCTCCCTTTCAATGTGCATCTACTCATAGCAAGTCTATGTGGGACTTACATGTCTCACATTGCCATAGTAATTGAGAACCTTGCAAAAATTAATGAAATTTATCCTCACAACTCTGTGAGATGAGGAGCTCAACTAGAGAAAAATTAAGTGACTTGCCCAAGGTCACATGGGAAGTTTGTGTCAGAGCAGGAAACTGTACTCATCTCTCTTGAATCCCTAATCCACTGCTTTGAACAACATGACCATCCTCCTCCCCATGTTTAAGGCTTCAAAAACCAGGTGGGGGGCAGGGGGGAAGTCAAGTCCAAGATTTTCAAAAGTGATCCATGATTTTGAGAGCCTACCCTAAAATGTCTTATAGAGGCCTTATTTTCAGAGGGCAGGAGGATCAGCATTCTATGAAAAATCAGTCTCTTTTAAGGTATCACAAGTTGGGCTTGCAAAATCACAAGTCACTTTTGAAAATCTCAACCAAGGTCTCTGTAAATATAAAATAAACCTGCCTACTGTACTCAAATATTACTCATGATCCATAATCACTCCTTGAGAGATGATGCAGGCTGAGTGCTGCTATTAGAAGCAGAGGCTTAGATTAAATTCTGGCAAAACATTTAGTAGAAGGAAGCAGCCCTCCCTCTCTAGCCTCAAGGTCACAGACATGGAACATATCCCACTGTTCACAAAGGAGTACAGAAACTGACACTGAACAGCAAGAATAAACTTCATCAAAAGAGAAACATATTGGTATCACGCCCTTAAGACATTGGCTCTGAAAGGCTTAAGTGAGGAGATGGATTTCCCACTAAGGCAAAATTGTTTTCTCGAGCAACAAGAAAATATCCTAAAGGCTTCTGTTTTCAGTCATCTGTGACATATATGGCGATATCTCACATCACTAGCATTAAGGAAGGTGGCAGGGTTTGGATCCTGTTATAAAGGAGAAAAGGGGGAAAGATCGGGCAGTTCACCAAATCCAGCATCTGCCAGTATTGTTTTTATTTTTTTAAGGAAATAAAAATCATCCCTTAAAGTTACAGCAGTTGTTGTCTGAGACTCTTGCTATTGTTATGCATTTCTGTGAAAAGGATTGCCATGCTCCCAGTGTCAAGGCAAGTGCAGATGTTTCAATTAAAGCTTTTAAATCTTGTGTCTCCAGAAAAGTTCAATATTGCTGTCACTAATCTCTCTTCTCCAACACACTCCCAGAGCTTGATAGGTCTGACCTTCCTTTGCTTCTCTCACTTTATCTCCTTATGGTTCTGTATATATTAACTTGGGCAAAAGTTCATGTCCTCAATTTCCTCCCGAGATTTGATAGCCATAACTTTCTTCAGCATTACAACTCAGACCTCATCACTGCGATACTTTATATTCCTGGCACTGAATCTCGAGGTTGAATAGCTTTCCCTGGTTTGTTCCAGCGACAGGGCCCTATCCCTGAATGGGACCCAATGGAGCATGTTTCTCGGGGAGGACCATCACCGTAGGGAGGTGATCTCTGGCTTGGGTACCATGAGGATTTTGTCCATCCTCTCCCTGGCCTGGGAGAACTCCGAGGCCAACCAGAACTGGAGGGGCATCATCCTGATTCCGGTGTGACAGACCACATACGTGCATGCCGACATATGACCCAAGAGCTGGAGGCACACTCTGGCTGTTGTCACCGGAAACCATGTGACTGTGTTGATGAGCCCCTTCTGGGTCTTGAACCTCTCCAGTGGGAGGGAGGCTCTGGCCGATGAGGCATCCAGTACCGCACTGATAAACTCTATGCATTGAACCGGGACTAATGTGGACTTCGTGTTGTTTACCAACGGGCACAAAGTGGTGCACGTGGACAGGAGGAGTGCCATGTGATCCCACATCTGCGACCAGGAGCTGCCCTTGACTAACCAGTCATCCAGATAGGGTAAGATCTGGACCCCCAGTACCTGAGGTAGGCCACCACCACCACCAACATACATTTCATGAATACCCTGGGGGCAGTGGACAGGCCAAACGGGAAGATCATGAATTGGTAGTGTTCCTTCCTCATCATGAAACAGAGGAAGCACCTGTGCCCCTCGAATACATGAATGTGGAAGTATGCGTCCTGCAGATGGAGGGCGGCGTGCCAGTCCCCGGGGATCCAGGGAGGGGATAATGGAGGCCAGGGAGACCATGCGGAACTTGAGCTTCACCATGTACTGGTTCAGGCCTCGCAGGTCCAAGATGGGCCTGAGCCCCCCTTTGGCCTTTGGGATAAGCAAATAGCAGGAGTAGGACTCCTTGCCTTTCAACTCCCCAGGTACCGCTTCCACAGCTCCTAGGCCCAGGAGCCGCCCCACATCCTGCTCAAGCAGGGCCTCGTGCAAAGGGTCCCCCAAGAGGGACGGTGGTAGGAGGTGATTGGGTGGGGAGGAAGTAAACTGAAGGGCATAGTCCTGGGAGATGGTGTTGAGGACCCATCGGTCCGAGGTCAGCCACGACCTCTGTGGGAGGAAAGCACAGAACCGATTGGAGAAGGGAAGCTTTACTGAGGGTGGATTCCTGATGAGAACTGGCAGGGCACCCCCAAGTTTATCACGTCAAAACCGCCTTTTCCCTGCTTGCTTGCCGTTGGAGGACCCAGGCTGGGGGGCAGGGCGAGACTGCCTCTGTGGGCACCTCTTATAGTCCCACGACTTCTTATAAGCAGTCTCGTATTTTCATGAGTGACCTGAGCAGGAGTCTGCTGCAGCTTGAACTTGGGTTTAGCCTGAGCCGGAACATAGAGACCTAGAGTCTGGAGATTCGTGCGAGAGTCTTTTAGCCGTGCAGCTTTGTATCCATTTGTTCCACAAACAGAGCTTTGCCGTCTAATGGGAGGTCCTGCGGGGAGGTCTGTGTCTTGCTGGACAGCCCAGAGAGTAGAAGCCCAGAGCCTAATGTCCCTTTCTCTCTTGGTCTGAGGCATAAACAACTTGCAAATCTTGCAGTGATTGCTGAGATGGGTTTCCCCCAAACAGCACAGATAGTTTGTGTGCAGATCACTCAGTAACACAGATCACCTACAAGTGTTGCATGACTTAAAACCTGGGCATGGGGCATGCCCTGGCCCAGGCGCTCTAGCTAAACTAAACTAACTACAGGTGCCATATACTGGACAAACAAACAGTGTTGGGGACAAGCTACAGCAAAGCAGTTCCAAAGCACCTTCACTGGCAGCAAGAAGGAACTGAGGGTAGGGGGAGCGCGCAGCGCTACTTATACCATGCCATGGAGGCGTCACTCCCAGGGTCGCTGGGGCGCTCCTCTACGGGTACTGCTAGGGGAAAAACTTCCAGCACCAGTGCATGTGGCCAGCACCCACACCTATTGTGGAATACACATGAATAATCACTTAAAGAATTTAAAATTGTAAGTAGCAGGCTATGGTGTCCTAAAAGGCAAGCAACGGTTGTACTGTAAATATCATTCATGACTAGTATACTGCCAGCTAAAAAAATCCATGTTTCCAAGTGAACTTCCCTTTCAAATCAGAATATTTTGGCAACTAACCTTCCACCATGTGTTAAAAGAACATGAGTGCTGAAGTGGCAGACCAAATCTTTCTGTTATGTTTGAAAACACCAGGAAGATCAAGTAAAGACTTCCATGGCCTTTTGAGCTTTTAATCTCACATTTAAATCCTTTATCTTTACACCACGTGACACCAAACATACAAAAGCTATACATATCTGTCTTCTTAAACTTAAATTTAACTTATTACAGGTGATTATATTTCTTACAAAACTCCAGCTTCCATGTAAGTGTGAAATATAAATGTCTGTTCTGATCCCAAACAAATATATTGTATACAGAGGTGACAAACTGGGAAATATCAGTATTATTTATGACTATGGTACATGCCTCTGGGTATTTGTTGATGACAAGTTACTTGCTATGAAGTTAGATCAAAAGGCATTGTTAAAGGAACCAAACAGGAAAGGTAAAACAATGGCCTAGATAAAGAACATCCCATAAATACAATAGCCAGGTATGGCTTTTTCTACACTGGAACTTTGTCTGCAAAACTTTGGTAATTGAGGGGTGTTAAAAAAAACCAGAACCCCGAACAACAAAAGTTTTACTGACGAGAAGTGTCGATGTGCACAGTTCTTTGACTGCAGGAGCACTTTCCTGCTGACAAAGCCACTGTGGCACATGGGGGGTAGAAGTTTTTTGTCCGCAGGAGAGCTTTCTCCTGCTGACAAACAGCAGCTACACTGCACGCCTTTTAGCGGCACAGCTGTAGCAGCACAGCCGTGTTTCTAAAAGCTGCATAGTCTGGACAAAGCCTATATAAACATGAAGAGAGGCTCCCGACCCCAAATCTAGTGACATAACTGTTTTGCCAAGACTGAGAAGTGCGAGATCAAAAAGAACACCAAAGCCTCGTCTTCACCTAAAACTTAGGTTGACATAGCTATGTCATTAGGGTGTGAAAAATTCACATCCCTGAGACATGTAGTTAAGCCAACCTAAGCCCTGGTATAGACTTTGCCAGGTGAAGGGAAGAAATCTTCTGCCAGCCTAGCTATTGCCTTTTGAGGAGAGAATTTACTACAGCAACGGGAAAAACCCCTTCCATCACACTAGGAAGTGCCTATGCACTAGTGGTGCCACTGTAGCACCTGTAGTGTAGAAAAGGGAGGGGACTTGGTTAGACAAAGGAAATGCAGTGGATCTAATTTACCTCAATTTCAGTAAGGCATTTGATACGGTTCCACATGTGGAATTATTAGCTAAATTGGAAAAGATGGGGTCCGTATGAAAATTGAAAGGTGGATAAGGAAGTGGTTAAAGGGGAGACTACAACGGGTCATACTGAAAGGTGAACTGTCAGGCTGGAAGGAGGTAACTAATGGAGTTCCTCAGGGATCGGCTTTGGGACCAATCTTGTTTAATCTTTTTATTACTGACCTCGGCACAAAAAGTGGGAATGTGCTAATAAAGTTTGCGGATGACACAAATTGGGAGGTATCGCCCATACAGAGAAGGACCGGGATATCATACAGGAAGATCTGGATGACCTTGTAAACTGGAGTAATAGTAATAGGATTACATTTAATAGTGAAAAGTGCAAGGTCATGCATTTAGGGATTAATAACAAGAATTTTGGTTACAAATTGGGGACGCAGCATTTGGAGGTAACAGAGGAGGAGAAAGACCTTGGAATATTGGTTGATCACAGGATGACTATGAGCTGTCAATATGATATGGATGTTAAAAAAGCTAATGCGGTCTTGGGATGCATCACGTGAGGTATTTCCAGTAGTGATAAGGAGGTGTTAGTACCGTTATACAAGGCACAGGTGAGACCTCATCTGGAATAGTGTGTGCAGTTCTGGTCTCCCATGTTTAAGAAGGATAAATTCAAACTGGAACAGGTACAGAGAAGGGCTACTATGATGATCCGAGGAATAGAAAACCTGTCATATGAAAGGAGACTCCAAGAGCTTGGTTTGTTTAGCCTAACCAAAAGAAGGCTGAGGGGAGATATGATTGCTCTTTATAAATATATCAGAAGGATAAACATCAGGGAGGGAGAGGAATTATTTAAGCTCAGTACCAATGTGGACACAAGAACAAAAGGATATGAACTGGACATTAGGAAGTTTAGACCTGAAATTAGACGAAGGTTTCTAACCATTAGAAGAGTGAAGTTCTGGAACAGCCTTCCAAGGGGAGTAGCGGGGGCAAAAGACATATCTGGCTTCAAGACTAAGCTTGATAAGTTTATGGAGGGGATGGTATGATGGGATAGCCTAATTTTGGCAATTAATTGATCTTTGATTATTAGCGGTAAATATGCCCAATGGTCTGTGATGGGATGTTAGAAGGGGTGGGATCTGAGTTACTACAGATAATTTTTTCCTGGGTCCTGGCTGGTGAGTCTTGCCCACATACTCAGGGTTTAGCTGATTGCCATATTTGGGGTCGGGAAGAAATTTTCCTCCAGGGCAGATTGGCAGAGGCCCTGGAGATTTTTCGCCTTCCTCTGCAGCATGGGGCACGGGTCACTTGCTGGAGGATTCTCTGCACCTTGAGGTCTTTAAACCACGATTTGAGGACTTCAGTAACACAGACATAGGTCAGGGGTTTGTTACAGGAGTGGGTGGGTGAGATTCTGTGGCCTGCATTGTGCAGGAGATCAGACTAGATGATCATAATAGTCCCTTCTGACCTTAAAGTCTATGAGTCTATGAGCTAAAAGAGTTTGCTATGGGAGCATCAGCAAAAGCCGACAGGCTGGCAAAGAGACACGCAGAGACAGAGAATATGCTGTGAGCAGGACAGTCTGTTTCTCCCAGCCAGAGACTGGAGTTAGCTGGGCTGAGGCAAAATTACTTCTTAATCTTTCCTTACCAGTTTTTGTAAAAAAGATTTATGCCTTTTGCTTTATGTGCTTTCTCCTTTGGGGGAGGGGGGGGAAATGTATAAACAATGCTTGTTTTGAACATACTGGGTTTGAGTCACAGCGGGACCAGATTAGACTTTTGGGGGTCCCACTACCTGGACTGTGGCCCCAACCTCCTGCTCAGTCTCTTCTCTTGAAGGCCCCGCCCACCACTCTCACAGGGAGGAAAGGGCAGAGAGCAATGAGCATCAGGCAGACAAGGGGGAGAGGTCAGAGAGGAGCAAGCGGGGGGGGGAAGGGGAGGGAGCAGAGAGGAGCAAGCTGGAGGCAGGGCCTGAGGGAGGGGGAGGAGGAGGAGAGGCTAAGCGGGGGCAGAGTGGAGCAGGAGGACAGGGCCACAGTCTGGGAGCCGGGCCCCTTCTGAGTGTGGGCCCAATGCCACAGCACCATTGTAAATCCAGTACTGAATCTCAGTGATCAACTCACTAGCTGCAGATCCCCAGAGTGAAAGGACTAGGGCGTGTTTCATTAACACAACTGGAAAACGGGGCTGCAGCCCAGAACTAAGTGTGTTTGGACAGCCTGGTTCCATTCAGAGCTCAGTTCAGGAAAAAGCCTTTTACCTAGAGAGTGTACCTGAAGGGGTGTAAGCACAGGTCACTCTAACTGTGACAAATAGTTTCCAAAATGAAACAAAGAAGATACATCTAAAGCAGGGGTTCTCAAACTGGGAGTCAGGACCCCTCAGGGAGTCATGAGGTTATTACACTGGGGGTCGTGAGCTGTCAGCCTCCACCCCAAACCCCACTTTGCCTCCAGCATTTATAATGGTATTAAATATATAAAAAAGTGTTTTTAATGTATGAGGGGTCACAGTCAGAGGCTCGCTGTGTGAAAGGGGTCACCAGTACAAAAGTCTGAGACCCCTTGATCTCAAGGGATATGTGATATTGCCGGAAAGATGTATTCCAGCCTTCCTGAAAATGTTATTTAACTCTTTAGAGACTGCTGACATAAAAGCATTCTCTTCAGCATATGTTGGCTGCCTTTTTTTTCTCTCTCTCTTTTTTTTTTAAACTTTTGTTCCCCATCCAGATAAAATGGGAGGGAAGTGCATAAGTGTACATTTTGACAATATGTCTTTACATTGTGAAAGGGCATGCCTTTATTTCAGGGGAATAAGGGGGAACCCTTAGGATAATCAGGTGGTTATCTAGTTTCTAGACCATCACAGAGTATGGGGACCACTTATATTATACTGGGATTCCCAGAGTCACTCACTAATGGGGGTTAATCTCAAACACCAGAGTTTGTGATTATACAGACCCTAACTCCAAAAGGTGTCCCTGTGTCTTCCAGGTTCAGTGGATCCTGGGCAGAGATAGGCCTGAGCAGCAAAGAGAAGGTCTGTATCTAAACTTCTCTCCAGTATTTGGGGTTTGTGCTTACCCCTAGTTCTGGGGCACAGTTGGGAATTTAAAATACTCAGTGAAGGGAACTGATCAAAAATGGCTGTGCCCTTCTTAAAGGGGAAATTACACATAGAAGAAAATCAGCTGGGTTGCTGAGCTTGGAGTGTTGTTATGGAAAGGGAGTGATGGGAGAGGTAGAGGAAAAGGCACCAAATCCTTTCTCCACTTAGGGAATTAGTATCATCGAGGGCTGCCCTTGTCTGATATATATATCAAGTAGACCTACAACAACTCTTATTCACCTGCATAGCCCATTGAACTCTGTTCAAGGACCTTCTGGGCTAGTGAGAGTTGCAAAATTGAGTCCCCATGCAGGTGTCACATTCCAGTAATTCCAGAACCTGTAATTTGATTCAATGCTTGAGAAGACCACATAACCCCAGTTGGTATGTGCATGCAGTGAGGATAGTTTTAGAGTTAGATGGAGATGCTGGACACAAAACTGTCCCATGCTCACTGCTTAGGCTAAAGCTGTCTTAAAATAATCACAATGCAAACAACAGGGAGTTCAACTATATCTTTGCCGCAGCTGACAGCTCAATATTTTTCCACTGTTGTATGAAAACCACATAGGTCTGAATTCATATACTTTGAATTTGTGACAGAAAATCTTTTATAATTATCTTTTCATTTAAAAAAAATAGCAATGAGATTGCAGGGTAAACGGAGATCTGGGCAATCCCTAGAATGCAGAAAGTGAGTTCACACACATAGCCCTGTTCACCATTTGCTCCCTATGAGAAGGCTGCATTGGTGGCATTTATCATCATACATCTATCCAGCATCTAATCGATGGTAACACAAAATATTTCATTATATTTATCAATTAACTTTCAGATCCTCTGCCTCCCTCAAGTACTGGATGTAATTGGCCTGCTGGACACCAATGTGTGGTAATTCATCTGCTCAACGTGATTTATCACTTCGCCTATATTAGCAAGGAAATGTTGGGGGTCGTGAGCTGTCAGGCTCCACCTCAAACCCCGCTTTGCCTGCCAGAATTCCCAGCAGCCATTATATGCCTATCTACACACCTGGAATGACATCCCAGCCCTATGTGCCCTGTCACCAACCATGAGGAAGTTTCACTTCAGTCACAGCAATGTGATGCTAACTGGCTGAATGCATCCCTGTGATGAAGCACATATGTGCAGTTACTCCTATGTATAATACATGAGGTGACCAAATTTCCCACTACTGGGAGAAAATCCTTCATTATAGAGAATAGCTATCTTTTTGTTTTCCCAGCAGCAGCCCAACAAGAACTGAGAACTTCTAGCTCCCAGGTAAGAAAACAGAAATCTCTTACCCTTAACAGTCATGATGAAAAGCTACCATGCCATATTTCCCAGGATATTTCACTCCTGCTCCTCCTGCAGTCTAGTTTTATACTTGACACTCACAGCACTTTCTATATGAGGATCTCAAACCTTTAGAAATATCAATGAATTAAGGCTTAACACTTCTGCAGCATCCTTAAGTGCATCCTTCCACAAAACAGAGGTTTGATATTACTTTAGCAAGTCAGATAGATGTGAATGTATCTACACGTTATAACAACTAATAAAGCCTCAGACAGCAATTATAGCAATTGGCTACATCAAGTTCTGTCTGGTTTGCCCTAATGCAATGACAACTTAATAAATACTTGTCTGCTATTTTGCAGAACTAAGAGGTAATAAAGATACCTTGAATTCCTTAGATACCCATAATATAATTGGGTATCTAAGGAATTCAAGTTATTCTTGCTATCAGGATACAATTTTTTGCTGATCATACTTCTCTATCCCTGTCTATCTATGAGTTGTTCTCCCTTATATCCAAGTGTCTCAAACTGGACATTCTACTTTTTGTATGGTAGTTGTCATAAACAGATAAGTAAGAGTTAATAGAACAGAAGTACTTCATATCTCTTTTGCCTGTAAAGGATTAACAAGATCAGTGAGCCTGGCTGTCACCTGACCAGCGGACCAATCAGGGGACAGGATACTTTCAAATCTTGAGGGAGGGAAGTTTTTGTGCATGCTGTTAGATTTTTGTTGTTGTTCACTCTGGGGGCTCAGAGGGACCAAACATGCAACCAGGTTTCTCTCCAATCTCTCCGATACAGGCTCTTATAAGTTCAGAATAGTGAGCACTAGGCAGATAAGGCAAGTTAGGCTTATGTTTATTTTCTTTATTTGCAAATGTGTATTTGGCTGGGAGGAGTTCAAATGTGTATTTGACTGAGTCTGGATCCACCAGGGAATTGGTGGAGAGAAAGGAGGGAAGGGGGAGAGAGAGGTTAATTTCTCTCTGTGTTAGGATTACTTTCTCTCTCAGAGAGAGTCTGGGAGGGGGATTGAGAAGGAGGGGAGAAGGTGAATTTTCCTCTCTGTTTTAAGATTCAAGGAGTTTGAATCACAGTGATCTTCCAGGGTAACCCAGGGATGGGAAGCCTGGGAGAGGCAACGGTGAGGGAAAGGGTTTACTCTCCTTGTGTTAAGATCCAGAGGGTCTGGGTCTTGGGGGTCCCCGGGCAAGGTTTTGGGGGGACCAGAGTGTACCAGGCACTAGAATTCCTGGTTGGTGGCAGCGCTACAAGTACTAAGCTGGTAATTGAGCTTAGAGGAATTCATGCTGGTACCCCATCTTTTGGACGCTAAGGTTCAGAGTGGGGAATTATACCATGACAGGAGTGTATTTTGCCCTGCTGCTGTACAACAACAACAACAACAAAACAGATCAGTCAGAAAGGCCCATGACCTGATTTGCAGTCTTTCCTACGTATTTTGACTAATACTGCATGCAGGGTTTGTCACTGCAATCCTGGCTATCATGTGGTATAATAAGCTGGAGCAGGTACTGATCCTGAACAGCTGTTGAGTATTCACTTCTCTTTAAAAACTGTATTTTTACTGAAATAGTGCCAAATACTGCATAGGAAGAATCTGGAGCTTAGAAGGGAAAATAAACCAAGAAAGGCACATGAATGTGAGCTAAAAATATGCGTAGAACTTGTAAGGAATCTCCATGGACAGCATCTTTCATATCAACACATGCTAGGAAAAGACAAGGATTTCTACGAAGTCCTTGTCTAGTATAGTTTTAAGATTGTCATCACATTTCCTGCAGAGAATACTAAAGAACGTTCAAGTGGGATTTCAGTGCTACTTGGCACCATGGAGTCAGTTTTGATACTGGCTGGTGACAGCATACCAAAAAAATCACATGATTCTTTCTAAAGTCTTTTGCTGGCTACTGTAGACCACAGGGGGGAAAATATTTCTAGATCTGGTTGAAAAACAAGAACAATTTAATTAAAAGCATCAGAAATTCAAAGCAGTTTCCCATTTTGCAGCATTCTCTACGGGGGGAGGGGCGGCGTTCAGCACCTCAGGCCCTTGCTGCATGACCTATGGCAAGTCACATGGTTTTATTATGCCTCACCACAGCCACCTTTTAAATGGCTGGAATAAGACATACCTGCCTCACCATGGTGGCCTGAGACTTTATTAATATCTGTACAGTGCTCTGAGCTCTGCAGATGAAACGTATAAGTGCAAAGTAAGCTACCTTTTTCTGGGTTTTGCTATTTGAAGTCATGACCTTTGGGTAACATTTTCAAAGCAATGCCTGAGATTTATTCATAGGATTCCCACTGAGATTACTTCAGGCTAGGCAGCCAAAATCTGTCCCCTTCTCTGAAAGTTTACCATCTGTGTTTTCAATACCTTTGTATGTAAATCCCCTTCCAATGTATTTGTTTAAATATACAATGTACCTAATAGGTGCAAAGAACTGTTTGCTGAGCACACATTGAGATGACAGGGTGGCATGGCTGCTATATTCAGCCCATTCAGAACGGTATTAGTACTGACAAGGAAGTGATGCAGATAGTTAGGCATTAATGCTAGGAGCAGCAAGACGTTTAATAAACTCGAAGTGCTTTCCAGCATCTCGCCCCCTCAGTTTCAGAAACTGTTATTAACACTGAAAAGGCCAAACAGACCTACAATATTAAGTGCCTTTCAACACAGCTAGACTGACTCTTTTCTGTCACTTTGCCCTGGACTTGGCAAATTAGACTTCAAAATGTTACTTCATGCCCCCTATGGAAATCTTAAGACTACTCTGCTAGTGAAGGTGTGAGTGTAGCTTTCATCTAGCTAGAATGGGTAACCTTAGAAGTTCAGATTTGGCACAACAGGGTTCAGCGTAGGATAAGAACTACAGTACACGCCTGCCAGGGAAGCTGGGTATGTACTCTAGTTGGCAGCCCCCGGCACCACATCTACACTATTATTGTTACCCATATTAATGAGATTAAAATTAGTACATGTGTACCTACCTATGCTACAACACCATCTTCACTTGCAGGGTAGACATACCCACAGTATTGAACTACAGTATCATAAAGGTCAAAAGGGATTTACAGTTTTAATTTAACTTTGAATCTCTTTGTTTGGAGGGTTTAAATCCAAATGATACGAGTTTCTTGTAGCTTTCCGGATTAATTTATTTATGTTTTTCTTTATCATTTTTAAAATACATATATTTTCAGGGATTTATTAAGTTCCCCATACACTTGATTTACCAGGATTATCAGGTAAATGCATTTTGTGCCCCTTTAAAACAATATTGGACCTGATTATTTCAGCTATAAGGTCCATAGGAAGATATACTTAACTAACAACATCATGCCTGCCCTCTCACATTCACACATGTACACCAAGCATGAGCCCAACTGTCAAACCCTTCAGCACTATCAACAGCAGTACTGAAGGAGCCTTCACTCTGCAGCATAAAATAGTTGATCAGTCTTGCTGTACAACACACAAGTGGCATAATGGGACACATCAAATGATGGGGGAGGAAAGTTGGGCTGGTAGCTGATAAAGAGCACGTGCTAATAAGGAAAGTGAGGACTGCCATAGAGAAATGCACACAGCTTCTGAGATATTATTTACTGTAGCCAATAAAGGTCTCTCCACATGTATTGACAGCATTCCAACTCCAGTCTGGAAATGTACTAATTTATGAAGCTATTCAGTTCCCTCCTATAGTCAAACACAACTTTCAATGAAGTCCATGGAAGATCTGCATGAGCAAGGATTGATAAGGAGAGCCCTTAAGAGATTTGTGCGCCTCCAAATAGGGCAATATTAAGCCTATTGGGCTTGATTCATGAACTTCTCCCACACAGCCACCCCCCTTTGACTTTGCTTTTATACAATTATAGGGCTATCCCTCCCCCACTGATGAAAATGGCATGAGAGGGAATAAATCTACTGGAAACACCACACGTTTTATCTTGGGGAATTGTTCTTTCTCAAACATGGAGGGATTTCAGACCTCATGGACAGGAGAGCAGTGTAGCTTGTGAACCCAAAACAGCTAGGGCTCAGCAGGGAAAACAGCCTGTTTCATTCCCAAGGGGATTGTGGGTCTTTCCATGGTGCTGCTTCTTGTACCACAGCTCCCTTAAAAGCCATCTGCCATTGGCCTCTGCCCTGCATGTGTGTCCTACCTCTTTTTGGTGAAGTTTAAGAGAAGACAGTACTTTTGAAGCATTTAGTTATGTATACATGCCTCAGATAGATAGATATTAAGTATTCAGTTTGCACACACAAATAGTTGATCTCACACATCTAAGTTTTTGCATATATAAAAATTTACCTATAAAAATTGTGCATGCAAATTTGCAAGTGTGGTTTTAGAGGCTACTTTTATAGTTTGGCCCTAAATGTTGAGGAAGTCCTATCTTGAGAAAGTTCTTTAGAACACTAAATTTTTTATACAATGTATGTACACAAGAGAAGTGCCAAAAAGAGGATAGGTGTTCAGAAATTTGGTCACCTCTTCTGGCATACCTAAAGAAGGAGGTCTCCCCAGCCAGCAAGCCAGAATATTTAGCCAGTTTCTTTAAATATTAATGTAATGGTGAATAAGTAATATACTATGTAGTATATGAGGGATAGCTCAGTGGTTTGAGCATTGGCCTGTTAATCCAGGGTTGTGAGTTCAATCCTTGAGGGGGCCACTTAGGGATCTGGGGCAAAATGAGTACTTGGTCCTGCTAGTGAAGGCAGGAGGGGGCTGGATTCAATAACCTTTAAGAGTTCCTTCCAGTTCTGTGAAATATATATATATTTCCATATATTATTATTATTATATTATGTTAACATTTTATTGTAACTTTGCTTTAATAAAAAAGTTATAAAACAAACCAACCCACTATAAGGTGGCCAACATAATTCCATTATTAAAAGAGGGTTTTGATGGCAAGCCAATGAAGAGCAGCCAGCTTGGAGTGACCAGCAGAGAATATGTTGGGAATTATTTAAAAGAGATCAGATTAAGAAAATGAAGCATTTCATCTGACACTCATCATAAGACTTTTAAAAAGAATTTGAAAATGGAAATGCTATGGATATTATAGCCTGTGCTTGAGTTGGCAAAGAATGTTTGACACAAGGAGTAACATGTAAGGTGTAAAAATCACAAAAGGAAAATTGTATTGTTGGATCAGGAACTGCCTGAGACCCTTGAGGAAAATAACCAAGCCACAACTGGAACTTTCCCAATGTTAGAAATAGCTTAATAGTGGAATTGTACTGATTATGGTGATTACTGCTGGAAACCAAGTTTTTTGTTATTTAAAAGGCTTGGATCTGTATGTCAACAGGAAAATATTCCAATTTTGCCAATAAGAGTGAGCCAGGAGGTGCAGTAAAAAATGCATCTGTAACTCCCCAAAAAGACAAATAAAAGGAAGTAAGGTAACATCAATAACTGTAAAGAAAATCCTACGTGACCTTAATACAAGAGAGCAAGGGAAGTACAGATAGCAGAAAAAAGCACATGGAAATGAGAAGGGGAAACAGCCACTCCCATTGTTACTTTCAGTACAAACTTCTCATTTTCTTGGTTTTAAATTATGTCACATAATAATTACTCGGCTACAAAATTAAAGGTAGGTAACAATTTCTCCCAGGAAGAAATGAATGGGTGAAATGTTGCACTGGGATTACTATTACCAGTAATTTGCTGACTCTCCTTAAGAAATAGCAGAGCAATCACAGTATTTACGTTGGTTCTAATTTTCCATGAATTTGAGTGTTACTACATTATGAACCTATTTTGTAAAGACAGAGACTCTTGGGTGTGCACAGATTTGCACACCTGATCTCTTGTTCCTATCAACTAACTGTCATGCAAACGGATGCCAGTAGTTTATTTGCACATGCAGTTTCCCAAGGTGTATATTCAAAATGCCTGAATAATGAGTGGATGTTTGTCCACATTTCTGCCCATAAATCTTCACTCTTCATAAAAATGTGGTCCTAAAAATATTTATCTTCTACCAGTATCCAGTACAAAAGGAGTGAAAACATAGGTAAGGTAAAAGCTTAATAAGAATTAAATGTAGAGCTCGTTAAAATTTTCAAAATTTCAGCTAAAATCTTTTTGAAGTTTTTCCATGAACAATTTTTGCTGTTTTTGAACTATCTTATACAGTGTCTCATTATTTGATATACAATTGCTATAAAGAACCTGACAACAGTTATATTTTTGAGAGAGAGGGCACCTAATCAATTTCTCACTAAAATTAACAGAAAGACTCCCATGGAAGTCTATTCTATTCTTCAGTGTGTCAGTAAAGGTACAGGAAATAAAGACTGAAACAACTAAAACAAAATTAACATAGTTAACCACTGGAGAACTCTACCCCTCTTAAAAACTTACTTTGCCAAAAAGCAAATATTTACATTTTTGAGTCATCTAAAGAGACCAAAGAGCACAAATTATTCCACCAGACATCAACAAGTTTACACTTACTCTACTGGCTTCAAATCTGATCGTTTCAAGTGGTAGCACAGGAAGAATTTCTATATTTGACTAAATTTTAGCCATCTGTTCATAAACGATTTGCCAATAGGAAGAAACCAAAATTTGTTTAATAAATTACTTTTCATGAGTTGTTCACTCAACTCTGCTGTGGATTCTGCACGACTCTGAGACAAATCCAGCTTGAGACCAGTCTGAAGCAAAATTGGAAATTAATAGGATTCTCACACTTCCTGTACAGAGGACTCCAAGCGAAAACAAAATATATATTAGCAATAATACTAACCTAAAGATTTTATTAAAATTCAGACAAATACTAAGGACTTGATTCGTGCAACACTCTCTAACATTGGGACAAATTGTGACCTCATAACTCACAATGGTGAGGCAGTTACTCATATGAACTACTCAAGAGAAATACTCACATGTATGAGTAAGTAAAGTCTCCATAATCTGGACCACGGAGTAGATTTTTCCTCACCCAAGTACTCTCATTGAACTGAATGAAGGTTTGCAGATTTTGTATTACTTTTTGCATGTGCAGATACAAGAGTGCCAATACACTTTGGCTATGCTAGACTTGCACACGCTCAAGGGGAAAGTAAGGAGTAGCAATAAGAAAAAATAATTTAGAATGTATTGTACAAAAAAGTCTGTTTGAAAATAGTATATCACTGGTCTGCAGTTTTCCTTGTTTCAGTTATTAGAAGTTGCCAAGGTAGGCAAAATAAAATAAAATAAAATAAAATAAGATAAGCCTCTCCAGTGTAAAACATTTTGTCATTTGAAACACGTTGGATAATTTTACAGCAAATTAACATTTAATCACAACATTTTGCCACTGCAGAGTTGCACAATCATTCAAGTTCTTCTGAAATCCCATACAGATCTATCTCCAGCCATAGACTAAATTAGCTGGGTGCTGATTCAAACAGAATAAAAAAAATCCTCAACATTCGCTTCACTCTTTTCTGTGCCTTCAAAGTACATACTGCTGCTTCTCTGGTACAGGCAGATAACAGGCTTCCTGTGTTCCAGGACACCCTGAGTTTCAGCTGTTAAAAGAGAACTGAACAAAGGTCTGAGTTCTTCTGAACAAGAGGATGTTGATGCCCATAAGAAGGGCAAGAATTTTGTTGCCTGCACCAGTACTTACCTAAAGTAAGAAAGGCCATATGTGGTCATCCTTCTTCCAGAACTGTCTCCCTCCTTAGAGAATGTGCATTTCCCACTTATCATCAAAGTCAGTGACTCTCACTATAATTTCTTTCTTGGAAAGTAATGTGGCATATCTGGATATGACATCTGGGAATGAGGCTAACAGGATTGGCCATACGCTCAAATGCACATCTACCACCATTCCCATCCCAAAGAGAGCTTTCCAATGAGTCTCCACTACGCCAGATACAGAAGAAATCTGGATTTTCTCTCATGCTAATCTGTTACACTCTAGTTATACTAGAAAACTGGACAGCTAGTAGGTGAACCAGTTAGACACCACCTTTGTAGGTATCAAGGATGCAGTGCATCCACACTAGCCACTCTGTTGGTTTAAGATTTGCCCTGCATGCACGTTTTTACTAGGCCACACTAAAAATGTAAGTACCAACCTAAAATAGGTGAAAAAATCATCTGAATTTTCAGTGGGGCTTTTGGACTTGGTTTGACAAGTTCAGAGCAAGGTATTTGCATAATTTCCTATTCCACCAGCCCCATACACTTTTGACCTCGTTGGCTTTGAATTGGGCCGGATGAGCTATAGAAGTACGAAGCCAATGTTGTCCTGAGATTTACTGACAGCTGGATATGAGTGTATCCAGTGTGAGCAGCATAGAACTGGATGATCTCCATTTTGTTCTGAATTTTAAGAAATGTCCCAGTCACTAAGAAGAGTTGGAACACTGCTTTTTCTGAGAGTTTTAATAATAGAAATTCACTTTTTGCTAGCTAGTTAATATACTCTTAACCTTCCAAATAGGTATAACACTTCTAGCAGGTCAATATTTCTAAAATGAAACAACACTGGTTACAAAAAGAGTCTTAAATCATAATTCAGCTATGGAACAAATTGTTCAATGTTACCAAAAACTGGATCTAAAAAGGTCCTTTAGGATTTTGGACACAACAACAGACGACTTTCCTCACTCTACTTTATGCTTCTGGTCAGAAAACAGCATAAAGAGCAGCCAGAGAATTTAATGAGTAAATAGGGGAGAGGTTAACATGTTAGAGAAATCCATGCAAAAGAGGGCTGGCAGCTTTAATTATGTTTGCTAAAATTAAAATAATGAGCACTGGTGGTAACTGCCCCCAAAACTTTAGCCAAATGATTCCATTCAAAGCTGTTTGGAGCATCCTTAATTACAATTAATATTTTCAAAAGCCAGATGAAATTAAAATGGACTATTTCTTAATTCAGATGAGGAATTATCTTTTTAACATTCTGGTCAGTTTTTACTGCCATGAATAAAAATTAAGGCACTGCAAGAAGTAAATTTTGCAACATAGAAACGGAATTCAGCTCTTGAGATCTCTGGTATGTTTGTCATTTTACTTTCACCTTATAGCAACACTACCAAACTTCATTATTCTTGAGTACTGAAGAAACAGAAAGCACAGCACCTACTTTAAACTCTTTAACAAAATGCTTAACTTTTACAGAACACGGATGAGAGCATCCCAAACAGCATTCTCAACACCATAGCAAGTAGTACTCTTGGGCAGCAGCTCTCAAAAGCCTCTACAGTTTTGTCTCCATACTAATTAATTGAAAATAGCTGCACTCTAAAACAACCACCTTTTGTCTATCTGAAGGCACCATTAGCCAACAGGAACACAGCAACTCCCATAGACTTATTTAGCCCATATACATACACCAACAGATAATTAACCTTTTACTTACTGAATTAAAGTACTATACAATGCACATATTTAATATTTGTTTCAAAGTTGTAGTCTGAGTGTTGATCATTAAACATCTTGAAGATATAAAGCTCTATAAGTGCTTTGTATGATTCTAATTAAAAAAAAATCTTAACACAATGCAGAACTCCTGACCAAAAAACATTATTGTCCTATGTAATCTGTATGCATGATAATTTGTAATATCCTATATGCTGCCCTCGGGGTGGGGGAGAAGTTAATTCTTTCAACTGATAAAATTCAAGATCTGCTTAATCAGTTACCTTGAAATTTGGTCAAATAAACTGCGCCTACACTGAGACCCTGAAAGATTTAGTCGTGGTGCTGGCTGATGCAATGCCCCATTGCCTCCATGATCCCGGGTACAACAGGACTGAACGTGGCTGATTTGTAGCTCATTGTGAATATTTATCAATGAGCTGCACACCCCTAAAAGAACGGATGTAATACAGCGGCTCAACTTTAATTATGCTATTTAAATATGCACTGCTATTGAAAATGTATTTACATACATGGCTCAGTTCACGTCCTTGGGCTTTGGAATAAAGCACGTAGTGAACATTAATAAGTATTATCCAGAGGACCTATTGTACCCAGATTCAAGTAAAGAAGCGATCCATTACACACAGCTACCTTATGTCAAATTAATATGTTTAGGTAATATGTACACACACACACTCCATTATTTTAAATATACGTTGGCACTTGAATTCAGACAAGTCCCACCAGATGTCACTATGAAATTGCAATAGCAGTCAATGCACCTGTCCTAGCAAGTGAGCAGTAATAGAAAAATAAAAATATGTCCGTAAAAGTTAATTTACTACTAAAGCAAAACTGGGCATTATTTGTCTGTCCATTTTATTCCATGTAGCCGATGAGTCCAACCATTAGCAATGTCTTAATAACTTGAGGTATCCAACTGTGTTGTATCGCGTGGAGCCAAACAACAGGAAACCCAGAGGGATGGGACTAAATGCAGGGAAAGCCAGGTATAAGGTAGCATTTTGCCACCACATTACTGTCTTTGTCCTCTCCATAGCCACAGCTGGATCTCCACAGGATCAAGCAGGACATGGTCAGAGGTAGGAATCTGGTGAACAGCCACCCAAGACGGCATGTTTCTCTCACAGAATAGAACTTCCTTTGCACTCTGCTGAAACAAAATTGCACAGAGTGTGTGGGTGGCTGTGGGGGCAGCCAGTGGCAGCATGGCATGGTGAGGAAAGGTATTGCTGGCAGTGGAGGGACCTAGGGGGAGGGAGAGACCAAGATGCATGAAAAGTGCTCTTATTCCCTAATATCTTGGCCATCTGTAACAACTGTGTGGGCCACTCTGATGCCAGCCCCTCTTTCCAGATCTGGAAAGTTCCCAAATAAAGGTCACAAAATTAGAATGAATTTGGGCATAAGCTTTCGTGATAGCTTATGCCCAAATAAATTTGTTAGTTTCTAAGATGCCACAAAGACTCCTCGTTTTTGCTGATACAGATTAACACGGCTACCACTCTGAAACCTATAACTAGAATGACTGCTCTTTTGTGCAATTTTGTACAGGTAGGGGAACTTTGGGCCCATAGGATGGGGGCAGGGGGTAGAGGAAGATTCAGAATGTCTTACAACCCACATTTCAAATGTCACATTATAAGACAGTAACAACAAGGATAAGATTAAGTGAGAGAAAACAAGGGATGCAACATTTCAATAATGTGGTTCCTCAGTCCAGACATGCATTTGTCTTGGTAGTTTAATAAAGTTTCCATATTTTAATATACAAAATAAGAAAGGTGAAGAGACAAGGAAAGGAATATAGTTTTATATATTGTGGGCATCACAGAAGAAAGCAGACTTAACTAATTTCAAGAATAAAGGAAATGGCTTGATGGAATATAGTAAAGAGGGCACGCTTACATAGAGGGAAACATGAATATTAAAAAAAAGATTTGTAAGAGATACAAAAAGTGCATCTACACCAGGTGTCATTAGCAGAATGAAGAGCACCACAACTGAAGGCAGTATCATCAATTGCTGTAGTCTCAGTGTTTCCTGTAGTATTTTCTATAAAGAACCACCTTGTTTATCTGAATGTAATGGAAACCACTGCATTATTTCAGATAATCAAGGTTTCAGATACATCAGGGAATTTTTTGAAGTAATTAACAGAAGGGGAACACAAGACCCATTTTAGAAAACAGGAAGTTTCTGGATAAATGTGATTTGGTCTATAGATCATGTACGGTATAGACTATCTCCCACAGCATGCTACAAGGACTCCTCATTGTTTTTTTGTGGATACAGACTAACACGGCTACCCCTCTAATACTTGGCACAGAGAGCTAGTGATGATATACCACAGTAAAAGTTCACTGCTGTCTAATGGTGCTCACTGTATATATCAATTTTCCATTAACAATAAATCAGAAACTATCATTAGAGCAAGCAGTTATTGAAAACAATTGAGTGCATCACTTATTAATGTTCTATAAACAAAGAGTGTCCATGCACCATTATCTGATGCATTTATCTAATCCTCTGTCTCAGCTGTCAGATACCCATTGACAGGTATCGAAATGTAAGTCATGTTCAACAAAACGTTAATACTTCCTCCTCTCTCTTTTTATCTGAGTCTCATTCTCCCACAGCTGGAAGGTTGCCATAGTTGCAGAGATATTAACCAAACAACACTTTATTACGTTGGCCCCAGTTGGTCTAAAGAAAGAACTGACTCTCTTCAGACAATGGCAGTGGCAATTATAGAAGAAATGAGGAAATAAAAGAGCAGCTATTTCACACACTCTTGACTAAGCTGGCATCTACTTTATTTTGATTACTGTATTTACCAGGGGTGAATAAGAGGTATGTCTGTGGAATTATTACAACTACTCATTACATGCACATGATTTTAAGTCTCATGTATCTGTAACCTAGATGTATAATTGCTAACAATTTATCAATTAATTATTTTAAACAGTATATGAGCCATTGATGGGAAGACATTTGATGGCTCTGGAGTGCAGGAGCTAGCATGGTGAAGCTACAACATTCTTTAAAAGTTTCTTCCCATGCGTACAACGCAGTAAGTTTTGCAGCATTCTCTGTCCTATTACTCTCTAGAAGTATGTGCAATCTAATTTTCTCCATGATGAAGTGGAAGATACACACCTAATATGATACCTCAATTTCACATATAGTGGTAGCTGTTCATTTGTACTATAATGGTTGTTTTATTATATTTTGTTTTACATACACAATTTTAAAAGTGTATGTATTCATTAAACTTCCGGTTGGTTAGTTCTAGCCATTCGTAAAGTACCAGAAATTTCAGAGACAATAAAACATTCCCATCTTTTCAGATGCCAAACAGGACTACATTGGGCATCTCTCTTATAAGTCAGCAGAATTGCTTAAACACATTTTGCTTTAAATAAAGAAACCCCTTTGCTATAGGAATTATTTTCTGTCTTCTGAAAATAATGGTTTTAAGAAAAAATTTTAGCCCAAGTACTAAATTCTATTGTAAATAAGTTGAAACTGCAATAACATGGCTTCAGTAAATACATATTTTACTAGGGCTTGCATTCAACTAAAATACCAAGTTTTGACATGAAAATGTTCCACAATCAAGTATGTTATAGAATACATGTAACATTTTCTTTTCATAAATTAGAATGTTCAAGTCTTAATTCTGTAGAACTTTAATTAAGGGCCATATTGTTTCATCTATATTTTAAAGAAAACTCACAATTTCAGTGGGCTGGGCAGTTATGCTTAAAAACTGATGTCACTTTGTACAACAGATGTTTAAGAATCAATTTTTATGCGCCACAGAAGGCAGAAATACACTATAGAAGCACAATGCAAGTTCTCACAGCATTGTTACTTCATTAACGTTCATGTTCTCTACTTCTGTCAGAAAGCAACTATTTAGGTCAGCCTTTGGAAAATTGTTTAATCAGAAATTCTTATTGTTCTTTCAACAGGCAAACTAAACAGTTGGTATTATTGCGTGAGCTTTGGAAAAGCAAAAAAGAAATCAGAAGTTTTGGGAGCCTGGGGTGTTTATAGTTAACCTTAACTCATATATATTAGCACTTCATATGTTCAGAGTGCTTTACATACATCAGCTAAATAGTGCGCAGTCACATTTTTGGAGGTAACTAAATATAAAAAAGGATTATCATCTCCACTTTTGAATAGGGAAACTGAGGCAGAAATATGTGACGACGATGAGACAATGACAGGACCACAGAGTGAGTCAGTATCACAGCCAAGATTAGAATCCAGGAGAGCCTGATGCCAAATACAGTGCTGGTTCTTCTAGTCCACATTCCTCAAATTAACTACTGTTGAGGGGACTTGGACAGGATTCAGAAGACTAATATTTTTTCAGGCAGCAAATGCAACTGGAAACATTTTTTTATACTGACACACAAGATTTGTACATGATTACAGCAGACAAATTAACAAGGCTGCCAGTGACTAAGGATGTATAAAGCAATCAAACCTCTATTCCTGTCTGAATTGTATAAACTGTAGCAAGGACTGGTGAATTTGCATAAGCCAGGTTAAATATTTTAAAAATTTCTTTCATCTCCAAATACATAAAATATTAAAGAAGAATTTCATTCCAATACGGCAGTACTCTAAACAACACATTTATACCCCACTTGTTTCACGCCTGTTATTATTTATTGGGTGCCATCAGAACAGGAGGATATGGGTCTCCCTCAGAGATCACAAAAGCCCTTAATAGTTAGCAGTTTCTTTCAAATGATCATAGTGAGACATATGGTTTGGGAAAGAAACACCTGATCTGACACACCATGTTGTAATCAAACTGAGGCCTAAATTCAGGACATCTTTTTTATGATATGGAAGCCCACATAATTCCCTTTGGCAACTTTTGGAAAACAAGCATACATGGCTTTCTGTGGTGTAAACCCTAGATTGTTACAGACCGATGCCCTAACAGCCTTTATGTTCTTGGAACACTGCAGGGAAAGGCTCTGGCAGCAGGAAAAGGCTCAGTCCTTCCCTGTTGCCTCCCCCTACCAGAGACTTTCCTTGCCAGAATGAAAGTTTCTGGTAGCGGTGAGCTGCTGAAGCCTTTCCTCATTGCTTCCCCCCGCTGGAGCCTTTCACTGACCCGTGTCATTACACACTGAATGTGGAACATAGCCTGCTTTTTTCTGCAGCAAGTAGTAAATGGGACTTGGAAGCCAAAGTGCCTACGTCACTTTTGAAAATGCAACAGAGCATTTTTTGAAAATTTTGCCCCTAGTTTTGCTCCGTTTTTGGTTCCTATATGCATATTTCACTAGGAAAAAATAGATTTATCTTCAGTTTTATCTTTAATTGCACCATGAGATTTTGGGCCCTCCTACAGGTAAAATGCTGAATATAATCTTTTTTGTTCCTTCGTGTGCTACCACCATACTGCAAAACTTGTGAGGGGTCTCTTCATAGGGATCTCTTATTTTTGTTAAGTCACCAATTGACATGAAGTGCTTTACAATTTTAGCTATTGTGTGAAGTTATGCTTGTTATCGAGGGTCTACTGTGTGTTCACTTATCTAAATGGGGAAACAGAACATTTCTTGGAGCACAATGGGCTAAATATTGCTCTCAGTAACCCCAAAATAAATTGTAAGTAGCTCCATTGACTGCTGTAGAACTACCTGGCATTTACACCAGTGTCAATGAGGGCAGAATCAGGCCCAGTATCCACTGAAAGGTATGGTTATCCTGGAAATTGACTCAGTGAATGCTCATTTCTATAGTCAAATATTTCTATTGCTTATCTATTATTATTAAAAATAAAAGGAGCCCCCTCCAAGTTAAGTAAATATCCTGGTTTTGAAAACAAATTAGTTTCTTCATTTAAAAATAAAACTCAGCTCTAATTGTCTGCCCAAAGTAGTGGTGCCCAACATTGGTATTTAATAGCATGTATAGGGTGTTTGGATCTGTGGCGTTCGTTCCAGGTAGCATTGCCGCAAAGTTCAATACACCATAGTATTTTCAGCCAATGTTATTAAAAGGGATTTCATGAGATGAAGTGACCTCTCTGAGAAAATAAACCTCACTGCTAAGGCAAGATGATAAATTGTGATGAACCTGGTCAATAAAGAAATATTTACAAAAGGAAAGAATTGAACAGAGTCTCTTTCTCATTAGCTATCATTCCAGTAGATGAGAAATTGGCTTAAGGTTCTTTTCCCCCCTTCATCTGGGCACCATTTAATGAGTTCCATGTTGGATCCCTTTCTCTGTAGATCAGTGAATATCAGAAACATTAATCACTGCACCAGTTACACTAGTTTTCATTTATTTTACTGATCATGTTAAAACCAAAAGGGTGAAAAGATCTCAGATGTCAGTTGGAGAAGGAGAAAGGTACATTTTGCTCTTCTCACTCTCTAATAAAAACTTACTTTTTCTATTTTTTATTGTTAATCCATGAAAGGACATTTAGTGCATCTGGCACGTAAATATCTTGTGATGCCAGCTACAACAGTGCCATGAGAATACCTGTTCTCACTTTCAGGTGACATTGTAAACAAGAAGCAGGCAGCGTTATCTCCTGCACATGTAAACAAACTTGTTTATTTGAGTGATTGACTGAACAAGAAATAGTACTGAGTGGACTTGCAGGCTCTAAAATTTCACAGTTTTATTATTTAATGCAGATTTTTTTGTACATAATTCTACATTTGTAAGTTCAACTTTCATGATAAAGAGACTGCGCTACAGTATGTGTATTAGGTGAATTGAAAAATACTATTTATTTTGTTTTTTTTACAGTGCAAATACTTTTAATCACTAATAAATATAAAGTGAGTCCTGTACAGTTTGTATTCTGTTGTAATTTAAATGAATATATTTGAAAATGTAGATCAAAAAATATTTAAATTGTATTCTACTATTGTTTAACAGTGCGATTAATCACACTATTAATTTTTTAAATCACAATTAGTTTTTTTAATTGCTAAACAGCCCTAGTTATAATACTTTAACTTTTCTGAATTGCAGCATCTACTCTCATTAAATAATTATTGTGTGACCCTCTCAGTTTCCCAATACTGTGAAAATTTAAATTGATAAAAATTGAAAAAAATACTTACAGAAGACAACCTAGATGGTCTAGATCAGTGGTTCTCAAAGCCGGTCCGCTGCTTGTTCAAGAAAAGCCCCTGGCAGGCGAGGCCCTTTTGTTTACCTGCCACATCCGCAGGTTTGGCCAATCATGGCTCCCACTGGCCGCGGTTCGCCGCACCAGGCCAATGGGAGCTGCAGGAAGGGTAGCCAGCACATCTCTTGGCCCGTGCTGCTTCCCACAGCCCCCATTGGCCTAGAGCGGCAAACCGTGGCCAGTGGGAGCCATAATCAGCCAAACCTGCGATTGCAGCAGGTAAACAAACAGTCCCGGTCCGCCAGGGGCTTTCCCTGAACAAGCAGTGGACCGGCTTTGAGAACCACTGATCTAGATAATACTTAGTACTGGTGTGAGCTCAGGAGACCAGACGAGATAACCTCGAGGTCCCTACAATTCTATAATATTTTCCATCAAAATTGACATCTGCCAAGCCTAGTTAAAGCAATGTTGTTGTCTTAATTAGTCAAGTGTAATATAAATTGTTTGAGAAGTTGAGAGAAAAAAGGAGTATAGGACCAGGACACAGAGAAGCGGTTGTGTGTGTGTGTTTTATATCCACTTGTTTAGTTCTACACTGTCTATATTTTATTTTTGGAAAAACCATATGCAAAAAACTAATTAACCGCACACGCACACGGATTGATCCTGTGAAGTGCTGAAACCCTCAACTGCCACTGAGGTCAATAGGAGCCAGGGTCTTCACCATTTAGCAAGAATGGGTCCAGAACCTCAGACAAAATGTCTATGCCACGTGTCCGCATGAGGCAGCTTCCTTTTTACAGCAGAATTACAAACCTATGAGAAACGGGCTATGTAATGAAAACACCCTAGAACGTACCACTTTAATCCTGGAAATTACAACATGCACATAGGGAACCAGTAAAGGTGACTAGTGAGGCTGGGCACAGAGAGTCAGGCAGACACCCATACAAACTAGCCTAGACACCAACAGATTTATTGTGTCATTTTAACAATACTCAATTGGCATTAATTATAGTTAACAGCTTCACTATATTGCAATCATGGCACATTTTACCAGTGACATCGTGACCATAATATATCAGTCACACTACTGTGATGTCTTCGTCACAGATTACTTGTAATACCTGTGCAGTTCTGCCACATCACAGATCAAATTGCCTAATATTCTTATTAGTAATCCAAAGTATTTGCCCAGCATTTTCCTTTGGAATATACAAGAAAAACCTTATTACAAATGTAACTGAGAGCAAGAAATAATCAATAACAGAATTAAGCTAATTGTCACTGACTGGAAGGAAAAGTTATCATTCTTCATTGATTTTATGGTTATATTAAATACAAGGCAGTGAATGAGAAAGCAATGATTCTGTCTGCTGGTTATGCTCAAAGATAAAATGCAGATTTATGCTTGAAAGATACAAGACACTGGCAGAATAATAAGAACATAAGAACGGCTGTACTGGGTCAGACCAAAGGTCCATCTAGCCCAGTATCCTGTCTACTGACAGTGGCCAATACCAGGTGCCCCAGAGGTAGTGAACCTAACGGATAATGATCAAGTGATCTCTCTCCTGCCATCCATCTCCACCCTCTGACAAACAGAGGCTAGGGATACTATTCCTTATCCATCCTGGCTAATAGCCATTAATGGACTTAACCTCCATGAACGTATCCAGTTCTCTTTTAAATGCTGTTATAGTCCTAGCCTTCACAACCTCCTCAGGCAAGTAGTTCCACAAGTTGACTGTGCACTGTGTGAAGAACTTCCTTTTAATTAACATATAATATATAATAATCCATTGTTAATGACTTCACCATTTATTCTAGAGTTACTGTGCATGATGTAGAATAATACTAATTCTTCATGTATGCAAAATTTTTGTAGCCCTGTTGGTCTCAGAATATTAGACAGACAAAGCAGGTGAGGTAATTCCTTGTATTGGACCGACTTCTGTTTGTGAGAAACACAAGCTTTCTAGCTTACAAAGAGCTCTTCTTCAGGTCCTGAAAAAAGCTTGTCACTCTCACCAACAGAAGTTGGTCCAATACAAGATATTACCTCACCCACTCTGACTCTCTAAATTCTTCAGCCATTTGTATTTCAATACTGTATTTATATTACTGTTTCTTTATGTTACAACATAATTGAGATCTGAATAGCCACTGTATATGTCTTCTCATTGATTACTTAAAAAGACTGTACCAATTTTAAAATATTTTGGTTCTCTGACCTTCTTCAATTTTTAAAATTGACATTATGACCTTTTTATTAATTAAATATCTATCATTCATCATATATTTTTACTATGTCATAACCCTTATAGAAAAGCCCTGTGGAATTTTTACATATATATATATATATATATATATATATATATATATATATATATACACATACATACACACCCACCTCTACCCTGATATAACGCAACACAATTTAAGACGGATTTGGATATAATGCGGTAAAGCAGCGCTCCAGGTGGGGCGGGGGGGACTGCACGCTCCAGTGAAGCAAAGCAAGTTCAATATAACGTGCTTTCACCTATAACGCAGTAAGATTTTTTGGCTCCCAAGAACAGCATTATATCGGGGTAGGGATGTATTTTTGGACTAGCCTATAGAATGTATTCAAAGTTAGAACCTCAAAAACATTGCTATATGCAAACCATGAATATTGCTGTATTAGCATTTTAGAATTGGTTCCTATCAAATTCTGATGTTTTAAACTAGCTTGCCATTTCAAAGTATTTCAACAGATTTTTCATTTAAGAGAGATGGATATAGTCCTGTTGCAGGGTTATTTACTCCTTTGTCCTCTTTCTGGTGTCTGAATGTTTTCCCCCCAGGTGACAGACTCTTCCTTTACTTGTCTTCAGGGACCAGAATGTTATGATTCTTCCAGTCCTAGACAGGATCAGGATACACTACCCAATCACTTACCCTACAGGCCTGACTGGGTTTCAGCCCCTGCATTTCTTCCCTTCAGAAACCTCTGACTAATGATATTGAACAAAAGGCTTCTAGCTACTAAATAAAAATATTTTTTCTTTAAGAACGAAGTATTAGAGTAAATGGGATTTTAAAACAGACAGACAGCCTTCACAACTATTTAGCCTCATCTGATCTTAGGGCTGGTCTACACTACAGGGGAAAATCGATCTTAGATACGCAACTTTAGCTACGTGAATAACATAGCTGAAGTCGAAGTATCTAAGATCGAATTACTCACCGTCCTCACGGCGCGGGATCAATGTCCACGGCTCCCCCTGTCGATTCCACAACTCCGTTCAGGTTGGTGGAGTTACGGAATCGATATAAGCGCGTTCGGGGATCGATATATCGCGTCTAGATGAGACGCGATATATCGATCCCCGAGCAATCGATTGTAACCCGCCAATATGGCAGGTAGTGAAGACGTGCCCTCACACTTCCTTACGAACTACATGGGATATGCTTTCCTCTTGAATTACAGGAATGTAACAGAACCACCTTACATTCTCTTAGCATGCCCAGCTCCTCTTGTCTATCTTTGGATATGTCTCCACTAAGAAGTAAATTGGGAGATCAGCACCAAGGTTTGCCATACCTGAGTTATTGTGTCCTCAGTGGTTCTACCCTCATCTGTGGATTTGCTAGGGCTTCTGGAGACATATCCATGGCTTTTTGAGGGGTAATAAACTAAGCCAATTTAGGATTCTTTCCCAGTGAGTTGTGAGGGAACTTGTCTGGCCTTCTGGGTTCATGGGGGAATTGTGGAATGGCACAGGAAGGCTATCAATACTCATTTTAACCCAAAGCGGATAAGTTACCCTTACCAGCCCAGGTAAAAGCAGTACTCAGATTTTAGCCCTAGTCCCAGGCAATCCAGCTAACCAAGGTTAGAAGAATCACTAAACGCAAGCGTGAGGGTTGTGTGCACGCTTGTGGACAGGAAGGGGAGTGGAGCGGAGCCTAGGGGCAACATCCATGTAAAAACCTGAGTAAACTTTGAATTGCAGACATCTCTTTGGGGGTCTCAATCTGGGCTCCTCTTGTTCAAACTGGTTTGGCTGCTCCCCATGAAAGCAGGCTTGAACCATTAAGGCTAATCACTTTGGCACTGTCTCTTAATGACCCTTAAGTCGACTTTTAGGTGACTTTAAAAAGGGCCTTCTCTTCCTTGCCATTGTTGCACAAGCCTTGTTACCCCGACAGACCTCTAGGTGAAATAGCCACCCAATTTATGGTATGCTAGTGACAGATACAGATCCAGTATCAATAATTAAAGCACACCCCCATATTCCTCTGTCGCATCTTTATATTTTATATATCAGAATCAGGCCCACCTCAATGTCAGAAGTGTATGTCAGGGGGGATAAGACTCTTTTTGTAATTGTAAGGTGAAATCCTGGCCCCGCTGAAGTCAATGAAAACTTTGCAGCTGACGTCAATGGGGCCTGAATTTCACCCTTAGAGTTTAGTGACATGTTCTTCTATTCTGAAATCCTTGTAGTCCCTCTTGGCTTCACCTTTGTGATGGCCTAAACCCTCTCAATTAAGAAGTTGAGTGTATTTTCCCCAGTCTGGTTTTCTGTATATACACCTGTACCACACAGTCTCTACATTACTCCCTTTGGAGTTTATTGTTCTCAATACCTGAACTGGAAAGGGGAAAAAGACTCAAAATAATTAAATCTAACGTTAAAGGTTGTTGCACTGAAGAAAGCCATGAGAAAGCATCTATGGCATCCGGAATGAGACATTAAACTCTGAATAATGTGAAAGCAGAGGCAGTGTCAGATTTTTCAACAGTATCTAACAAAACAGGCTGTCTGCCTGAAGACTGACTGAGAGGAATAATTCCCTCCATACAGTAGCAGGAAGCCAGCTAAGCAATACTTCGTCAACTATTCAGGCAACATGCTATCTGCTGTGGGGAAAATGTTCCAGTCAATTGTCTTGGATCAGATATTCTAGATCTTGCATTCTGAATGAAAATCCCTAGTAAAGCAAGCTTTACTAAGATACAGCATGACTAATGAAATATGTAATATTTCTCTGTTACAGGAATTGAAAGGCACTGGGATTCTAATGTGCATCATACTTTATCTGTACCTCATGGATTTCAGAGCAGATTCCAATTCCACTGACCTCAACTACCCTAGCTGCTAGTTGAAATATGTTGTTTAACTGAAGCCCAAACATTTTGCAGAAACGTATGAGTTTCCACAAAACTTTTATTGGGCAAGTTTTTGGGTCCAGGGCAGAGAGAGACTTTATAGCCCAGTGGTTAGGGTACTGGCCTGACATACGGGAGATCCAAATTCAAATCCATGCTCTGCTTGAGTCAGAATGATCCGGGATGAAAAACTGTGCTCTGGATCATGTAAAATAGGGACTTGAGCCTGGGTCTCCCACACCCTGGCCCCATACTAATCACCCACACTACAGAGTATAACATTGACGCAGAAACAAAAATAAATTTCAAAATCTTAAAAGATGCTGCAAGACAGAATTGTCATCCTCTGATCAGCTGACAACTGTGTACAACCGTGAGATTGAATCATTTATGAAAAGTTTTAGGCAGCACGTACCTGATGCTTGAAGTAACAGAAAATCTGAATGCCATCCTAAGTAAGTTCTCTGATAAGACTTCTTATATTTAACCATTCCAAAATCATCTTTAGACTAGCACGCACTTGCGCAAGGGTGAAACTTTGATTGCAAATTATTAAATGATGCCGCACCCTCAGACCTTATTGCACCCAAAGTAGCAACATCCAAGTACCCAAACACTGCACCAAGATTTTCCATGCAGACATGCCAAGGCATTTTCACCCAAGTTTATGTTGTGGCAAATGGAAATAAAGGGGCAAGATATTGACAAGTACATGGGTTAAATCCTTAAGATAGGTACAGTCCTACAAAAAGAGAAGATACATTATTGATAGTGGCTCACACTTTAGCTTTCTCTATCTAGTGTCTGATCCTTCAAGGTGCTGTGCCCCTTTTTGGAGCACTTAACATATTGCAGAAGGCCTGCTGCAACTGACCCATCAGAAGCCTAATATAAAACTTAATAGGCATTTTAGTAGGTTACCATTGCTGATATAAGAAAGATACTTTCAGAGAGTATGTATTTGTGTTTCATTTGGTCTTCTGTTACTCTCTTTACAAGGTTGTCCCCTCCTTATGATCCCAGTGTGTTTTAGGTTGCACACGTCAATTCGTATTTAGTAGAGTGAAACACTGAAAGCCTAAGGAGACACTGGAATCAGGAGATTTTTTTTTTTTAAAACACTGGCTTACGTGGGTTATAATTTGTTTGCGCTTTGGGAATTTATTAGAGTGGACAAAAATCTCATTACATCCCTTTCAAGTTGGAGAATAAGCAGCTAATGGAGTTGGAGACAGAACAAAACATCAAGAGCCAGAACTTTCATTTACACTTTTGCAGCCACGCTGAATTGCATGAGTGTAAATTTGAAAATGGCCTTTAGAGGCAAATCCTTCAGTGCTTACATGAACAATGAAATCAGTGAGAGTTTTCCCTGTGTAAGGATGCAGGATTTGACTGTTACATTTTTAATTAATAGTTAACTGATTAATTCTAGGTTACACTTTCATGGTTAACAGTGATGTGTTCTCAAGTAAAACTATACATTAATAAGTGTACAAGGCTCTCAGTGAAAGCATGCATCCTCCATTCCTACAGGTTTTACTCACTGAAATAATTAAAGTCAATGGGTGTTTTGTTTAAATAAGAACTGCAGTCCTTGTCCCCTGGTAAACATTTCCGTTTGCAGTAGCCATCAATTAAAAAACATGCCTCTGTACCAGAATAAATATTAATAGATCAAGTAAAACAGTAATTTAATTACTGGAAAGCTCTTACTAACAACCATTAAAATAAGTCTTGGAGGGTTTTTTTAGTTTTGAATCTTAGAAAATGGGCAGGTGGGAGGAAGAATTAATCTTCAAAGTAGTGATGCAAATAAATGATAGGAAACTACACTACTACGATAGAGAAGCCACTTAGAAAACACCACTGCTTGTATTCCTCTGGCCTATCTATATTTGCATATAAAAGATAGAAAAAATATATTGAATTGTTTTACCATACAATAGAACATGATCCTGTGCTCAATGAACTAACTAGGAAATGTTCCATTGACTTTAACCATGCAGCAGCAGGGATTTAGAAACTAGTGATAGTGGCTTAGTTTAGATTTCCAGATAAAGCATTCACTATAGACATTAATGATGGAGGAGGGGGGAATTAGTTGTTCAGTGAGAATGCATTTTGATAAAGTATTTGAAGATGTCTGCCTGTCTTTGCAGCTGTAAACTTCTGGGAAAGCCCCAAGATGCTTTGTCAATAGCATCTCAGACAGCTGCAGTGGGATTTATTTTGGAAGATGTCTGCACAAAAAGTAGCACACTAATTAAAATAGAATTCTGGGTCAACACTTTGCATATGGATTAGGAATGGCAATTACTTCGCTATATATATTCTTCTTTGTTCGCTTCATTTTTGCACTAGTTATACAAAATTCTGTACTGTGCTGCCCACAATGTTTTGCTAAAATACAAGTGCAAAAACGGCAATAAGGATAGACAAAGTGCCAGCATTAAATGTAATGCAGTTGGGTCTTCAAAGCTTTGTGTGGAGTTTAACAAAGTTGCTGCTGACGCTGTAGTCTCATTGAATTATATATAGTGTCAGAAATATTCCTGAAAAATAGATTACAGTCTCCTTCGCATATTAAACTTAATAGGAATGCTGCAGAAAAGTAGAGGAAGTTTATGCAGTGACTTTTGATTTATGTAATAACCACGGTGACTGACTAAAGTCTGAAACTTCACTGTTTGACTGGAAGAAAGCCTTAGAAGTTTATAATGCATTGACATTTACAGTCAAGGATGACTGCTACCATTGTCAGTAACTTTAATAAATATGTTAACTTTCCAACTCTTGAAATAATGAGATCTCTTCCCATCTCTGATATTTTGTTATCAGAACTCCATTACCTGTCCTTCCCAGCCCTATATACAATAAAGCATCCACAATGAGACACCTTTTTAAAATGTGATGAAAATTTTAATTCATGGCCTGAATCTGAGCTGTTCAGAGCACCAGAAATTCCCACTGAAGTAAACGCCTAAATTTTCAGGCCTACAGTTCTACCCAATTCTTTACCTCACTGAAGTTGTGTAAGTTACATGGATGTAAATGAGAGCAGAGTTTCAGCCCTATGAGAGTTTTTCCTAAGGGCTGCAGGATTTGATACTTTGTTTTGGGAGGGAGCATGCCGTAGTGGACAGAACACTGAACTGGGACTCGGGACATCTGGGTTCTATTCCTGGCCCTGCCCCTGCCCCTGCCTTACTGGGTGATCACAGGCAAGTCACTTTGCCTCTATTTCTCAGTTTTCCTTTCTGTAAAGTGAGGATAATAATACTAACCTCCTTTATAAATCATTTTGAGATCTCCTGAAGAAAAAGTGCTGTGTAACAGCTAGGTATTATTATTAGAGCTATTTGGGAAATATTCCCACCCACAATCTTTTTTAATTAATATTTTTGTTATACTTTCTTGGATTTTTGTTGAAAAATCCCCAACTTTTCATCCCAAGTCTGACATTAAAATGGAAGTTGCCATGGGAAATTAGAAAACATTTTTCATTGAAAAAACATTTTGACCAACTCTACCGCTAACCCATTTCCCTGATAGAAAAGCTTGTCTCTGACTATGCTGTATCAACATTCATCTCATAGAACCAGGCCTGTCTGGATCACAATTACACTGAAGGGTGATGAATATAAAAAACAGCATCAGCCTGGGACAAGGCCCTTCAGGCCCACCACAGATTAAATGTACAACAATCTTCCGCTGTATATAAATCTGTAACATGGAACTTTGTAAATAATGGACAAATGAATTCATGGCTATTAACCGTACTTTCCTGATGCTTAGAACATTCTGTATTACCTTCATAGATCATAAATAGGTCCCTAACAAATTCACAGCCATGAAAAACACGTCACAGACTGTGAAATCTGGTCTCCCCACATGAAATCTGGTCTTTTGTGTGCTTTTACCCAATACTATGTGGATTTCATGGGGGACACCAGCCTTTCTCAAATTGGGGGCCCTGACCCAAAAGGGAGTTGCATGGGGGTCGCAATGTTCTTTTAGGGGGGTTGCAGTACATTTACTTCTGCATTGCTGCCTTCCCAGCTGGGGAACTAGAGAGTGATGGCTGCTGACTGAGGGCCTAGCTCTGGAATCAGCAGCGCAGAAGTAAATGTGGCCGTACCATACCATGTCATCCTTACTTCTGCACTGCTGCTGGTGGCAGCTCTGCCTTCAGATCTAAGCTCCCAGCCAGCAGCTCCCGCTCTCCAGCTGCCCAGCTCGAAGGGCAGCGCCGATGACGCCTGTAGCAGCGCAGAAGTAAGGGGAGCAGTACCACAGCCCCCCCCCACAATAACCTTGTGACCCCTCAACAACTTCTTTTTGGGTCAGGATCCCTACAATTACAACACTGTGAAATTTCAGATAAAAATAGCTGAAATCATGACATTTACGATTTTTAAAATCCAATGACAATGAAATTGACCAAAATGGACTGTGAATTTGGTAGAGACCTAATAATAAATTTAATTTCTACTAAGCAGCAGTGTTATATAAAGTGTGTGTATATATACACACCCACTCTACAATTATATACTTAAAGTTAAATATTTAAGTTTAATTCTCAGGTTTGATTTATTTTGTATGGAAAAATCATTAAGATTATACAAACACACCCCTCACTCTACCCAAGATTCTGATGGTTTTCTTACATGATTTTGGTGCGACTTAGATCTGGAAAGGCTGTGACAGATATAGTAATTTCCTGCAATATCCTAGACAAACTTTACTGAATTAAGTTAAAGCTTACTGTAGTAGATGTATGTATCACTGTGGGCCAAGGATTATATGTAATTACATGGGGTAGGGGGACCACAGCCCTTCAGGAACTATGGAGAGGGCACCCTGGGAGGGTGCGATTAGGCAAATTCAATCAGGTTTAACACCTTCCAAAAAGCAATACAACCTGGAGATACTTGAATACACTGGTTCAAACTAGATTCTCTAAAGACCAATAGGACTTTTGCATAAATAGCTTGAGTTTAAACTGACCCGGGAGCTGCTTTCTGATCCAGTCTATGGACATGCTTTCTATCCAAGGCAGCCCCCTAATACTTAGGGAAGGGTTGGAAAGACTAACGCCAACCAGAGCCCTTGTGGAGACAGTGGGGGACGATCTCTGGTAAGCTTATTAGCACGTGTGTAGGTTATTGTTTTTAATGTTTTCTTTGTAATGTTTTCATCTTCAGAATAAATGTACTTGCTTAGAAAAAGCTGCGTGGTAACTTAAAACCATGGGCAATTACCCTGTTCATAGCCTTCAAAGAGAAACAAAGTGGAGAAACTGGGCTGTTTAGACACTGGGTCTAAAGAGGCCAGCATCTTCACTTTGCTTTCTCTTACTGTCTTGCTGGGGATATCACATCATAGGCAGAGAACTGTGCAGCCTAAAAATACTCCAGTCAGGAGGGAGAGAGACTCATGTCTCCACCCAAGAGTGGTGAGGTCTGAAGAGCCAGAAGCCTAGGAGAAGGTGCCTTTGCTGGACAACAGAGGGGAAATACAGGTGCAGTTGACCTGAAATGTGGCAAAGGTAACTTCGAATCCTATTTTAACCTACCATGTCAGTTTTGCTACTTTAAAAAAACAACGGACTAAATCCTGTAGTCCTTCCTGTCTATGGTCTAGAAAGGAATATCTAAATTCAGCTCTTAGCAATATCTGTATATAGTAAGGATTATTCCATCATGGAGAAACATTAGATGCCCACCAGTGTAACTGAGAATAGAATTTGGCCCTCAATCCCAATTCAGTTTGCAATGAAAATTTTATGGCTCATTTTCAGGCACAACAGATAAATTTCTTCTCTCCGCTGCAACTATGAATATCCTTTCAATGCAAGTTACACTGATGCAATTGAGGCTAATTTAGGACAAATCTTTGATTTTTAAATTAACGAGAAGAGGTTTTTTGGATTTAAAAATTCCCCTGCAGTGTCTGCAGCTCAGACACTGCAGCACTGTAATAGCACACGGAATTAGCAAATGAAATGATCGGTTCAATGGAAAAAAGTAAAACAACTAAATTTGAAAAGTTGATGAGATTTTTAAGGATCTTTCAATTGCAATAATCTCCTGTTGTTTTAGTAACAAGCAAAAACTGTAATTACTTAGATATACTGTACATGATTTTTAACCTGATAATCCACCACATTTTCAAAATTCCATAAGTGACTTCAACTCCTAAATACCTAGGTCACTTTTGAAAATGGGACTTAGACTCCTAAGTCACTTAGGACAAAATTTCAAAAGTGCCGTATCCCTGGAGGCTGTCTCCAAGAGTAGCATCAGATTTCTGCACTTGTGGGCAAAACTGTAGATCCCATCTCTGCCATCTTTCTAGGTGCTTCAGGTAGACTAACTTATTTTGTTCATCACTATAATGTAAGAACATGATAAATAAATACCTCCTTTGATTTTATCCTTGTATAACAGACAACAAGGATGAACACAATGAAAGATTGAAAGGATTAAAAGCTTTTGGCATCAAGAAGAGGATTTCAGTTTAAATGACCAACATTTTCTAGGGATTCTAAATACTGCCATGATGGAAACCATTTTAGTAAGAATGAAATGCGGAGACTGGCCTGAGCAACTAATTCAAATTGCCAATCTGGGTCTGAACTTCCAATGCTTCACGGGTTTGGGGATTTAGATTTTTGGTTTAAGCTTCTCTTATTTAGAAGAATTATAATGAAAATTTAGGAATTAAAATTAGCAGTTAATGGAATCCCTAAAGTAATTAAATTTTAACACTGCATACAGAAGTTCACAATGCAGAAAACAGAGCAGCACTCCAGAGAGTAATCTTCTTCCATGAAGTACTTTATGTATGGTACACATCAACTATGCTCAACTCTTATTACCACTTCTATATAAAACTAAAAAGCTCAACATTTCAGCCCAGCCACGCTTTAATCCAAGATTTTCCAGGGGTTGTAATTCCGCTCTTGGTTACACCAATGAAAATGTAAAGTGGTTCCCATGAAGTCTACGGAATTACTCTGGATTTATACCAATGTAACCATGAGCAGAATTTGACCCATGTGTTGTGTTCACATACAGTGGGGTTACCAGTTTTTGTAAGTTATTGTTAAGGGCTTTTTCTGGTCTCCATTACTACAGTACCTGAGCACCTAGTCTGCTTATTCTTACATAGCGTGAAATCTATGCCAAATAAAATCAGCTTCTTGTTTGTTTTAAATTACTAGATATTAGGCTAATTAGAGAGACTGTATAATGTTCCACCTTTTATTGAACCTACAAACAATACAAATGTTAAATAGCACATGAAGAGCCTTTGTAAAGCATGAAATAGCTTCAGGGGTTGCCTACAAAGTAGGATGTAGCTTCAATGTTTCTCCACCTATTTATATGGATTCCTGACCCATCTCCCGTTTCCTGGTCTCATAACTCTTTCTTCATTATTTAAACAGAATTAATTTGTTTTCTAGTGGAATACATAGATATTCATACTACACTGTTCTCTAAAAATGTCTACAGAGATAGATTACCCTAAACAATGTGACAGTGATTTAAAAGCCTTAAGCAAGTCTGCTAACAAGTCCATTAGCACATTTTTATATTTCCACTAAGGATGTTTCTTTATAAGCCTGTAATAACATTCTCAGCTGGAATATCTTTTTAGATTCAAATATTTAACATGGAACCAACCAGGAGTTTGTTTTTTCTGCATTCCGTATCAAAAGGCATTATACAGTGTATTAATGTGATGTGTTGTAATAACAGCATTATCTCCCCTTCAGAATGAAATTGTGTGGGGTTTTTGTTCAAGTGTCTAGAGGCCACCATTGGCATAGTCTCATAAATGGGAAAATAAATATTTTTCCTCCTTTAGCCAAGACAAAGGTTATTGCTGATGAGAAGAGAGTGTAGTGCCTGAAATAAAAATGTGACCATATGAAAAAGACAACTTTCACTGTTGGCTTAAATACTTCTTACCGTTTACGGTTTAGAAAGGGATAGAAACAGTAGGCGGTCAATACATCTCTATTTAGCATAAACAGATCAGAGAGCCAGATGCACAAAGCAAGATCTGGAGTAAAGAGACTCTCCAATACAGTAAAAAAACAAAATAAAACAACAAAGGGTCATGAGCATTAAATTGATGGTAAAGAAAATAAACAGTATGTGTTCTGCAAACAGTATTGCTCCAAGCAGGTGGCACTAATCACATCATGCATATAAAACTGACTATTATTGAGAGAGAGGGGAATTTTTCCTAGTTTGTATACCACAGACAAAGCACAAAATAAATGACTGGGCTACTTTA
Source organism: Gopherus flavomarginatus (assembly GCF_025201925.1). Taxonomy (NCBI): domain Eukaryota; kingdom Metazoa; phylum Chordata; order Testudines; family Testudinidae; genus Gopherus; species Gopherus flavomarginatus. Next base: position 40,405,641 of record NC_066628.1, on the reverse strand, counting down.
GAGTTAATAGGGAAAGATCTGAGAGGAAAGAAAATGTAGCAGATAAATGGTTTTTCAGAGGAAGATTTGCCTTCAAGCACAAAGAAAGAGGAGATAGGTGTAGAGGGCCTGATTCTCTGTTGCTTTGTACCTTGTGTTTTCACACCAGTACTAAGTTAGTATAAAGTGGTTGTAAAATACTACAATCAAGGGTCAGGCCCATAGAATAATAGTAATAGAATCAGAAAATTCAAAGCATTTAAGTACTCGCTGCTGAAGAAAATTAGTAAAAGCCATTTTTAAAATATGAAACTGCAGCCTGGAGATCTTCACAGCATTATACTCACAGCCAGTGTGAAGATTTAGCCTTCAACCTCATGCCTGGTAATATCGCCAAGAAATAGAAATATCCCTCTCCTGATATTTGATAGTTAATTAGCAATTAAGTAACAAAGTATCAGAGCCAGGATGCAAATAAATTGATAATGATCAGTTATTCTGGAGAATATCTTCAAACATGTGGCTTTTACATCCAGTGTAGTTACCTCAGGCTGCAGCAAAGAATAGTATCATGGATTGGCCAAAAGAGCAGTACACCCAGCATAGGACTAATTTGATTACAACAAAATCCATTAAACCATAATTGTCCAGTTCTATACCTAGCATCTTGCACATAAAAAAATTATTGCTAAATAGGAAAGTTCCATCACAGTCCCATTGCTAATGGGCTAAAGACTGAAGAAGGGTAACAAAAGCAGCTCATTTATTTAGAAAATCTCAGGATAAAAGGTCATTTTAGAAATGAATTTAGTAATTGTCTATATAGTTACAGAATATAGTTCTGATATGAGTCATGTCTAACAATACAAGATTGGTGCCCACTCTGGACACAGATGAAGGGACATTTAAAAGCACGATGTACTGCTTGTATATTTACATGCAGCTCTTACTTTTTACTACATGGAATATCTCAGAGCTGATTGAGTGTTGACTGAGTCTACTTTAGGAGTTGCATCTTAAGGTCACTGGATAATGGCATACAGTTTCCTTACAATGTAAGTGTGTGTTTAATTCCCCCATCTCATGTATGTAGTCAGCTGACACAGGGTCTGTATGGAACTAGAGCTGTGTGAATAACTGGTTTTTCAGTTCACTGGCAATTTTGAAAAAAAATAAAACATTTTGATTTGAAACTAATTTTTTTTTAGAATTTTGGGAAAAATCAAAAAAGCTGGGAAAATTTCATGTAAGGTATTTTTTAATTAAAGCAAATAAAATGAAGGTCTAGATTCAAAAAAATGGCAGAGGTGAGGGAGCCCTCCTTATGTCCAATAAGCCGGTAGTTACAGCAGTCACTGGGGATGTGGTAGATGCAGGTTTGAATCCCTATTCTGGAGCGGGGACTTGAACCCAGATCTGCCCCCTCCCAGATCAGTGCCCTAACAGTCAAGCTATGGGATATACTGAGGGTGCACTGCTCTCAACCTTTTTCATTTAGTAGAAAAATACTTGATCACTGAGCCACAGAGAGACAGCAAGAATGACCCTATAGCCTGGTGGCTAGGGAACTCTCCTAAGACGGACTAGAGACATCTAGGTACTAGTCACTGCTCCACAGTAAGGATTCAAACCTGGGTCTCCCACATTCCAGGGGAGTGCCCTAATCAGTGGGCTTGCTGGGTATAAGGGTGGAGGGAAGGAAGCTGCTGCTGCCACAACCAGCTCCTTCTCCTCCTCCTGTTTCGTGAATGAAGTCCTGCCTTTGTGAATCATTCTAGCCTGAAAAATCGAATTGTTTTGGTACTGTTTAAAACGGTTCATTTTGACATTTCAGATTTTTTTTTGTTTGACTGAAATAATTTGTCAAAATCTACGTGAATTCATAAACACGTTTTGGTTGAGCTGAATCTACACCTTTTATCAGAAAAAAAAGTTTGAAAAATTTCCATCTCTATATGGAATTCAAAACATCCACATAATACAGTTCCAATAAGCCACAGCATAGTGACAGAAAAACACTTAAGACTACATATTTTATTTCAATTTATGACAAAGATACTTTGAGATGCTCCTGGTTGGTAACACAATATGGTCTGAAACAGAAATATCACACACACATCTACAAAGAAGTGTGCATTTGGAATCAGAGACCAGACATTATTAGAGGGAGAAGAATAATTTTAACATAATCAATAATCTTTAGTACCCTACTTTTATCGCACCCTGGGGTAAACCAGCTTTCTCCATACCTTATTAATGCAGCCAGTGTCTTTGATTGTCATGCTGGCAGAAAACTCAAGTATTTTCTCCCAGATTGCCTTTCATAAGAGGTCACATGTTGTTTTCCCTAAAACACACACACACACACACACACACACACACACACACACACACACACACCAAAACAATCAAAGATGCTTATAGAAAGAAGTATTGAGAATAAGCCGTATTAAACCAGAATATATTTTCCCATGCTTGCTTTTCAGCACCATTACAGTTTCAAGTTTACTTTGGCATGCCTTCCTTAATGTCATACTTAAGACAACCTTAAATAAGGGCTGTACCAAGATATCCCAGCTGGTGGTGATATTACAGTGTGTCTCATGTCATGGACATTGAATGTTTTTCAGAGTCACTCACTATTACAATTTCTGTCTCTGGGTAAGGTGGTTTGGGCTACTTTCTTCTCTGTACTCCACTTACATCTTATTTTCAAATAGGCCTTGCCCCAAGTGGTCAGCTTTGTCGTAGCTTCACAACCATGCTTTTGAATGTTAATTTTCCTGATTGGAGGTATCAACCTGACTCTAGTAAACGGTCTTTAAAGATGCAGAGATCATTTCCCCATCATTAAATTTTAAAATTATTTCTTCACTATCTCACAAGTGAATTATTAACAGATTAAAACTGATATGTTAGACTAACATAAAATCAAGGAAAGTTTGACTCATCTGCACAACCATTAGCTGCTTTCCCCATTTTTCCCCCACAATCCTATTACTTCCACTTCATATCTAATACCGCCAATCCTAGAATAATAGTGTCCATATGGGCAGTTATATCAGTATAACTATAGTAGTTGTGATGCATGACCAGAAAGGGTTAAACATCCTGCAGAATGAATTACTCAAATTCAACCCTTAAAGACATATGGAGAGATAATGTTTGTGCATTTGTGTATTTACATATATATGGGTACTGGTCAACAATTGTAATCAACAGTCCCCGTCTATGCTGTATTCTGTTAATTCAGAGATCAAAAGAACATCCTAGCATTTAAATGAACTGTAAACATGGGATAACGATGTACTCATCTCTCTTTGAAATGCACAGCCGATCATCTGTGAATGGTGAAAAACAGGCAATTCCTTATGTTAATTTGTATAACTAAGTACAGTGATGGACCTACTTCAAAGTTGCCCTGATTACCTGTTGTAAGCCAAGGGACTCCAGCCTGTCAAAGAAGGCTTGAAATTGTGTAAAAGATGTTTGGGTCCCACTCCTTTTTATCTCAGATCTGCTTGAGGTTTCATGCAGGAGAACCCTAAGCCATTAGGACAGAGATCCCAGTTCTGACTGGACTCCCCTGAAGACAAACATTGGACTATAACCTATGGACTAAATTCTAAAAACTCTTTGCAACTACAAAGCTTACCATCGCTACTATGAAACTGAATCTCAAGATTGACTCATGTCTGTATGTATATTAATCTTTTCACCATATTCTCTCTTTTCTTTTTAAATAAAATTTTAGTTCAGTTAATAAGAATTGGCTGGAAGCGTGTATTTGGGTAAGATCTGGAATATTCATTAACCTGGGAGGTAATGTGTCCAATCCTTTGGGATTGGTAGAACCTTTTCTTTTATATGGTGAATAAGATTTTCATTAATCCTCATCATATGTGACTTGGGTAACTAGAGGAGGTCTGAGGCTGGGTTACTTCAAGGGAACTGTGGTTTCGAACTTCTGAGTAACCAGTGAGGTATAACAGAAGCTATTTAGTGCTGGTTTGGTGAATCTAAGTATTGGAATATCCACCAGCTTTGGGGATTGTCTGCCTTACTCTTTGCAGTTCACCTGAATTGAGTGACCTCAGCTGGCTCCCCTGGGATCCTGGTCACGATAGTGTAAATATATTGGTAAATTTTCCCTAAAATTTAGGGTAAACAAACGCTAAAGCAAACATGAATGCAGCTTGCTTCAGAGGTTATAAAGCAAGAGTGGTAAAAGCTGAACCTTCCCATGCAATGGAGAGAAAAGTTGGTTAGTGACCAAGACAAAATGTGAAAAGTTGCTATTGTGCAGGATAATACGGCTGAGCTAAATAGACTTCACAGCCTTGTAAATGACAGAGTAGAAACCAACAGGACATGGCTGGAAAAGCAAGAAACTAGAATAAAAGTGCGTTCAGAAATCCCATTTCATGTGATGGGTCTGAGAAATCATTACAAAAAGTTCCAGTGATGCAAAGCAGCATTAGTGCGCTCAAGCAACATCCACAGTCTATTAGTTTTTCCAACAATGAAAGAATAGAGAGGTATGAAAATAAGTAAGTCAACAGAATGCAAAATGCACAAGTATGAGCAATCTACTGGCCTTTCCCTAGCCCCAGGATTTCTTCTGCCCTTATGAAAAATTGAAAATAAACATTGGAGACAGAAAAGCTTAGGAGTTAAGCATGCAATGAAAAACAAACAACTCTCCCACTTTATTTAATAAAAGAGCTTAAACCATAAAGCCAAAACTAGGACAAACCATACAGAGAAAGATTCTCTGTATTTTCAAGCCTCAGGTAGGGACTGCAGGCTGACACCATCCTGAGTATTCCTGTATTCACAACATGACGTGTTTATTTGAAATGAAAACCTCAGTGGCAGATTAGTTTGAAACTATTTGTGTTTCCCATTTAGGTTTAATATTCTGTAACAAAGTACAAAAACTGGGACAGAACTTGTACTGAAAAAAGTGATAGTTTCAACAAGCAGTAAGTTCCCAGCAGTCCAGGTGGAAATGAGATTTGCATAAATTCCATTATGATTTTAATGTGTATTTTTGATTTTACTTAATGCCATGTTTTGCAGCAATATAAATTGAATTACAGCTGTGCTGTTTGTGCTATTAGATAAGTAGTTTGGGTTCTCTCCTGGAGCCAGGTACAATTATGAGTTTTATCTCACCAGGATTTTGAGAAATAGCCAATATAGTTCCTGAAATGGCAAAACAAAAAACTCACATTCAAAACCTCCTTTAATTGTCTCCTTTCCATAGGACAAAAACAGCAAAGAATCCTGTGGCACCTTATAGACTAACAGACGTTTTGGAGCATGAGCTTTCGTGGGTGAATACCCACTTCCTCAGATGCATGTCTGAAGTGGGTATTCACCCACGAAAGCTCATGCTCCAAAACGTCTGTTAGTCTATAAGGTGCCACAGGATTCTTTGCTGCTTTTACAGATCCAGACTAACACGGCTACCCCTCTGATACATAGGACAAAAACCACTGGAGGAATGAGGCCTTAGGAGACAAATTCTAGGACCATATGATGACCTCACATCAGGGCACTACACAGCATGTAAACAGGTAGGAGTGGGAACTGCTTTGAATAACTCCTTTGACAGACTGAAAATCAGAATGCAGAGGTGGAGGGGTGGCAATTTGCACATATACATGAGTAAAATATATATTATTGTAGTATAGAAGCAGAAAAACAAATACATAGTATCAACTATTCATACTCCCCTTTAATTCCCCACATCTTGTCTCTCCACATTAGAAGATTGCTTTTTTTTATGAGGGAATTGCTGTTGTATTCTGTTGTAATGATCAAAAACACTACATCTCATATTACGGATGCTGCAACAATACTATAGCATAACATGGTATTTTAAGGGTCACACGCCCCACTAGGAACAGGCTTTCTGACTGAACCCACATGACTGACAGCTTTTAAGATCTTTTTTAAACCCATTTTCTTCCCCTTGCCCTAAAGCTTATTTCAATTCTAGTAAAGGAATCAGATTCCACATCTCGAGTTACCTAGTTTCCTACATGCTCTGTTACCCAAAATGCTATTTGTTTCCTATTTGTCCTCTATTCAACATACATATTAAATATTTCCTGTATATGATACAGCCATAGTTAAATATATATATATACACACACGCGCACACACACACCACTTGTATAGCAGTCACACTTAAGAAATTCATCAATTTTACCTTGGATATATAACAGTCTCAGTCTTTCCTAGGTATTGCTTATTGTTAATCTCTTTCTATATCTACAGTACAAAGTTGTCTTGGTACTTAAATAGAAAGGTATATATTTCTAGGCTTTATATGTTCAAGTTTCTGTACCAACATTAACAATTAATGTAATGTATATATTAATATATCCTCACCTACACAGTTTATTTGCATTCGTATGTACCATGCAGACCATCACCTTCAGAGAGTTGCTGATTGGTCCAATTTCCCTCAGAAGGTTGAGCCAGAACAGACATTCCTTTGTGCACTCAGAGGACTCTCAGGACCCAAGAAAGAGGCACATAGTGCGACAGATATGGCAATTTCCTGCAATATACTTGGAAGACCTGATTGTATTAACTTTACGTATTATTGTGGGCCAGGATAGTATGTAACCTCTCGGTGGGTGACTGCTGGAAGCCAGAAGTTTAAAGTGGCAGTCTTTGGTGGACTCACAGAGGGAGTGGCATCAAGAGTAGGGGAGCACGGATGAGCAATGAGTACTAGTGGGCTACGGTAAAGGCTCAGAGCCAAAAACTCACTGAGTTTTCAACCTTGCTCCAACACTTACATATTGTGTAACTTCGGCAGTCACTTGACTTCTCTAAGACTCTGTTCCCTCATTCATGAGAAGGAATAACATTACCTACATATCTCACGTGGGGCTTGTGAGGCTTTGCTGACATTTATAGCGCTTTAAAAACGTAAAGTATTCTAAATATTATTTCCTAGTTCCACTGCTCCCTTGAAGACCCTTCCCAAGCATTCATGGAAACGGGAGAGCCAGCCCCTGTTAATGCCCTGAATGGAGAAAGCATACAAGCTAGCCACCTTTTAAAGATGGTGGGAAGGCAGGCTGCAAGATACTATAATCTCCCTGAAAGACAATCAAGGTAATTTAGTGTGTCTGTAACCCAAGAACCTTTTATTGTCAACTGGCAAGAGTATGCAGAGGGGTTACATTAATTTTCTTGGGTCTGCCATGTATATTCTAGTTCAGAGTGTCATATGAGGTCTCAAATAAGAGCCAATATCACAACAGTCATCAATACCATTGCAAAATGCATGTGCAGATGTTGTGTAAGGAGTTACGTATATACACTGAAAAATATGGTCTTACAGGTCTGCTGGTGACTGGTCCCTAGACACAAAGGTGAAAAACAGGTTTGCTGGCAGACAAGTAAAGTTAATCTAGATGAGTGTTTATATATAAATTAAGTATTTTGTAATTCATAATGGGTATATCATCTGTCTGAACTGAATGTTAATGAAGGATTCTGGGAACTTCAAAGAAAGAAACTAACAGGAAGAGGAAAATGGGAGAAGAGAACCATATCTTGAGGTACACGTCAAAAGATTTTTCTACTATATTTAGGAGACACAGAAGATACCCCTCATGAAGGAAGTAAATGGACAGTGAGTTTTCCCTCACAAAAAAGGGTTATCAACCAAGCTTGGCTGAAAAATGCTGGTGAAAACTTTGAGATAAGCTTCCCCAGACAGAAGGGTAATGCAAGTTAAATTTGGTCTCTAAAAAGCATGTTTTGAGTTTTTTTAATATGTAAGCATTTATTTCCAATATTCTTACTCATTATCACTTTAATCTCTATTCTTGGATAATAAACTTATTCTTTTTTTCACTATAAATATATCTCAGTGCTGTGATGTTAAGCAAATTACTGCTCCTCAGTTGAATCTTACAAGCTATTATGTACTGTTCCTTTGGGAACAGCAGGCCTGGTAATTCTGTGAGTGTTCAGTGGATAAGTGGCTGCACACTGCAGCGAATGCTCCAAGGACTCAGGGGTTGGTATGTGCCTATCTACCTTTACAGAAAGCATGTGGACTGTGGAGGTCTGGAAGGCAATGCTTGTATTGCCAGGTGTCAATGGTTTCAGGGAGCTGATCCAGAGCAGGCATAGACAAGATTTCCTCATGCTAAGGGCAGGTGGTGGTGAGGTGCATCACAACCCCAGGTGCCCCTTGGAAGCATTACAGTGTCCTGAGATTTGGTAGAAGAATGGTAAGCAAAGTTGAGTGGGAACAAGGTTTCTGCATCTGTGAGGATGGAGAGGAACAACAGTCCCTGGTTTCCCCCAAACTAGCTAAAGTTTTCTCTCTGCAGTTTAAATGAGCCTCAGAGAGTTCAGAGTTTGATGTGGAATTTTCACACAGCCTTATTTATTATATACCTTTATCATTACCAGCGTATCACAGTTCAGTTCTATGAAAAGCTCTTGGGAGGGTTTTTTGTCAGCAGTACTTCACCCTTGAAGATTTAAAAAAAAAACATATTCTTAACATATATTTAAATATATCTTTAAATATGAGCCTCATTAAAACAACAATTAGAAAGTTATCCATAATACATCAGTGGCCATACTTCAGCTCTTCGTTGTTCAAGTGTATCACCCCCATAGAGCCTTAGGGTGCTTTAAAAATTATAATGCAGTTTACATCTCATTGTAATACTAATTTAACAACTGGAAAAAGAATATCAAATAACGTATCTGCAACTATTAAGAGATGTTTACACTGTTTGCTAATGCAGCATTAAAATATGGTCTGAATACAATAGTGACTCTATAAAAATAAGAATTGCGTATTGCCACATCTTGTCTTTTCCATTGTTACAGGCCACATTTGCTCAGCTTACAAGTAGAAATGTGATTTCACACAATCACAGAAGGCAAAAATTAAAGCCTTAGTTGATCCTCTCACCAAAACAGGATGGTTTTCTACAGTACATTTTTTTGTGGTCTTTCTAGTTGGTTTTCAGAAATCTCAAGTGATGGGGCCACCTGCATTTTTTACCTGATGATGTGCAGCATTAGTGGTAACTGTGGAGACTTACATGGTTTTGGATTAACTACAATATGAACTTTCAGAACGGCTCACTGAGCAAGAGAGGGCTAGTTTTATTCAACATGGCATTTGTTATGTACCTTGGCAGCTCAGAGGAACACTGCCCTTACCTTCTGCAAGTAAAGGAACTTTCAAAATTGCCAGATCTCTATAACATCCTCTAACTCCTGCCATTCAGTAGAAGTGTCAGAGCCCCATTGCCTTATGCCCTAAATGCTCTGAAATTGGAACAGTTGCTCCCCTCATTTCTGCATGGTCAAAGTTTTCTACTAGGTTTTTATTTAATTTATTTATTTATTGTGAAGAAATTTCATGGGAATAATCGTGGCTTCTCACTTTAAATAGGAACTTTTAAAATATTCATCTGCACTTAAAATATTTTGATACTTCCCCTTTGTCTCCAGGGCTCTGTAAAGTGTAATAAGTCATGTTAGTCTAATTTCAGTTTACCAGATCGTTGTAAGATCAAGACAGTTTTCCCAGGCATTTTTAACAATGTGCCAACTCAATAGTGTATTGCTGTCTTCTAGCCACTAATAATGGCCAGCATACAGAAATGAATGGTTCTGCTGCCTCCTTAGTATTTAAGCATCTTTGGGAAACTCTTTTCAGTTTGAAAGCATTAAATACAAGTGTCATTGCTTTTCAGTTCATGGTCTCAGTTTTGCACCCACTCAAGTCAATGGAAAAAATCCTGCTAACTTTAACAGACGCACGGTCAGCCCATTGTAATTAATAGTATAAGCCACATAATAGTCTCAATTTCTGCTTTGTCTTGCAATATAATTCTCGACTTGTATGATGAGCACGAAGCCTTTTTTACTCTATGAATATTTTGGGTGTTTGCACTCAAGTATAGTATATCCTATGAGACTTCCCTCACTTATTAATTTACCAGTGGTTCTCCTCAAAAGTCAAGAGGGAAATGAAAGTTCTATCTTCTCTGCTTGCTGCTTCTAAATCAGTCGGTTAGATGGCAATTTATTTATTTAGGCATCTCATCAGCATGCACAAAAAGGAAATGAGTTAGTGGCTGCCTTTGACATAGGATGCATCTTCAGGTAAAATGATCATGCTAAATATTTTTACCCAATTAAAATTTCACATACTTCAGTGGTTTGCAGCAAGGAACAGATGAGCATAGATAGTGTCTTCTGATGGAATATCTGAATATTTGATCTAACAATGCATTACCATACCAATTCATATAATCAGGCAGACATTACTTCACAGACATATGTTTCCATAAAATTAATGCATTAGCCCAAGAGAGGACTTTATGCAAAAGACTGAGATCACAGTGAAACACAGTACAGTTTGGGAGTCTGTCTTCCCTCCACACCAGTGGGGATTTGTAGTGGGGTCTCTGGAAGAGTGGCAAATCTCTGGGTATAAGAACCTCTTGGAAACATATAGGGAAAGAACCCAGACGTGGTAGGAGGAAATTGCCTGTTCAAGGAGAAAGTGACCTGCTCTGGGATGGTAAAATGGTACACAGTGTATGGGGGCGGGAGGGAAGAGATGGGGATTGGAGATAGTCTCTGGGTTCCTGGTTGTTTGGGAGGCAGTTAAGGATGAAAAAGCAGGGCAAAGGTATCCCACATCACACTTGACAAGTACAAGGAGTAGCGAAAGACTACTTTAGCCCCCCAGGTAGCTGCCCTGGACTCTTAGACGGAATGCCCCTGATACACACAGCATGACAGTTGAGGGAGCTCCACCATCACGAACAGACAGGAGAAGAGGAATTGCATCCATGCGCTCACTGATTTGCACAGATGGTTCTTATTTAGAGAACATGGCCCAGTCACTAACTGCATCATCTTACTGCCCAGCCAGCAGCAGGGCATTCTCAGTTCAGGCCTTGCATTTCTGGAAAGTGCTCCCTCTAGTGGTCTGCCAAAGCCAGACTGAGTCAGGGCACGGCAGGAGGCTCTTTTGGGCCAACCTATATTTTATTTTAAATGGAAGAGGTTAGAACTTCCTTTGCATCGTGGAGTGACTGTTCAGTCACTGGGTTGTTTTAAGGAAGAGGTCTGGATTTTTCTCTTTTGCACAAAGCAGAACAATTCCACTAAAAGCAACTTAAAATGAGAGAGCCTACCTTGAGAGGCATGGTCTTCTTCTGAACAGAAATGAGGGTGCCCTTTATTAAACATTGCTCTGACAGAACTGGTCTCACATGAATAACTGATTAACTTCAGTACAGAGACTCTTTAATAAGGAGGCTGCATGAGTAGCTGCTTAGAAGACAAAGGGTGGAGTATCCCTTTGAGAAGGTCAGATACCACACTCAGGGTAACAAGATAGAAAAAACTCCTCATAGGTGGGATTCATCTATTTTCTTTGATTATATTAAACCCATTTCATTTTTGTTGAAGATTGTACTTTCAGGAAAAGGCTGCAACCGATATTTTTCTCCCGCTGAGCAAGTGATGCCAGCCTGTCTAAACATTCTGCAGTGACAGGTGTATTAGAAATGTAATAGATACTACACACATTAATTAGATGGTACCCAGCTGCTTGCAATGGAAATAGCATACATTGCTAAATAAATGCATATATTAGAGATGGGTCAGGAGATGTACTAACAGTGCAGAGGTGGCCGGAAAGGTGAAGGGAAGAGAATAATTTTGCCACTAGATAGCTGAATGATCAAAAGAATCTTTTTCAATGAGTCAATCTGCAATGGCTGGTGCAAAATGTTCATGCAATACAACTTTACCTCCTTACATTTACATACAGCCAGCAAAAAGTGCTGTCCTACATAGGTTTATGAAAAAAAGGAAACCTGCAAAGCACCGTAGCACAGAGGGAATAAAGTGCACTTTTTACTGGACACCTCTAGCATATATATTACACACACACACTTCTTACATTTACAGCTACAACAGTCTCATAAGCTCTGCAGAGAGGTGCCCCTCTTGCTCACTGTCTTGACTCCAACTAACACCAGATTAAGCAAACTCTGTCCTCCTGAACTAAGCCTTCCCAGTTTCTATATCCTGGGTACTGTTGGTTGCTAAGCAACACTTCACAGGCCACAGGCTTTCCCAGACTAATTAACAGATTTCACCTGAGCTTCCAACAGTTGCTAGGCAACAATCACTGGTATTTTCCCCTCCTAAACCGCTTCCAATCCTAATAAGACAAAAAGAAAAATATTTATCACTAAATAAGTGTCAATTATCCTCTTGCTTTTTTTTGTCCCCCACCCTCAAGATTAATCAGAAATAAATCAGTTTTGAATCCCTGTGCTAGTCTTTAGAGCAGCTCTGTTACATAAATCAAACTCATTCCCTCTATAATGGCAGCCATTTTCCTAGGGAGGGAATGGTGACCAAACAAAAGAACAATTATGGATAACTGGGTGTTGAGGTGGACCAGAGATCAGGTGACTCCTGTCTGCTAAACCTTCTTTGAAAAATCCTTTCCACTATAAGAATAAACATTCACACCACTAACATCCCGTTGTACTCCTAAAACTCTAGCAACCAACAACAAAAAGTAAATTGATAAGATCTGAACAAGGAAAAAATGTGGAGTAGGAACATTAGCCCCTGCAGACTTTTAACCCCAAAAAGTAGTACCAGAAACCCTATGAAGTGCTATTGATTTTACATAGACAGTGTGAAAGTAGAATGAATTATATTGTAAAAATAAGAATGGATTAAAGAAATGTTGTATGTACCTTTAAGCAGAAATAAGAAATGCTGAAATATAGATGCCAGGAAAAGAAACATTAGGCATAAACAATGGTGCTAATGGTGAAACATTAACAGAAGATCAGTAATAGTTAGTAAGGAAATAAGATATGCATGTCTAACCCAGGTAAACTTATCAGATTCTGCTTCCTTTGTTATCTTGTTAAGTTCTCGCCCTTTTATCTGTATAAATAAGATAGTTTGTGTCTTGCATGGTGCTCGCATTATCTGGGTGTTATTAGCAGAGCGCTGTGCTAATAAAACAGAGTGCTCTGACAAACTGAGTCCTGAGTCTAACTATGACAACAGTATTCAGGTACACAATGATGGGCAGCAGCATGAAACCCTAAGGTAGATTGATAGTTCCTTCCCCAAACCTGAGTAGGGTAAACAACTTCTACATGGGCATCTAAAAAAGGGTGACTGAACATGCAAGATAACATCAATCAGTTGCGAGGATGGATACGGCTTTTCACAAATCATTGGGAAACCCTCCAGGACCAGAAACACCTTGCTCCTGTTTTTAACTCTGAGTAAAAACTCCAAATGTGATACAGGACTTGTATAGGTCAGAGGCCAGCTTAAGTAATACAGCTGATTTCCTTCCTTTAATAGCCAGTCAAGACTGAGGAAAACTAACCGTCTTTCAGTAAGTTGGCATGTAATGACTTTTCTTCATATGCCATGAAGAGGAGGTTGATATAGAAGTACAGGTAAGAATACTACTACGGAGTTGTATAGTGACATTAAAGATTCTAAAACACTTTACAACTGGTAGGCAAACACAATTCTCTCCACTTCACATATGGGGAAGCTGAAGCATGGGGGAGGTTAAGTGTGTGATGGGTTGGATCACAGAACCCCCCTTGGGAGCTGCCACCTGATATGCGAAGACTACCTCTGCTCCTGCTTTCCCTGCCAGCTCAGTACCCCAGCACCCTGTCTTGCTAGGGTCTGAATTACTTGCCCCAAAGCTGTAGACTTAACTGAAAGCAGCTTACAGACATGTTCTTGTCTTTAACACTCAGATGCCCAACTCCAAATGGGGTCTAAACCCAAATAAATCCATTTTACCTTGTATAAAGCTTATACAGGGCAAACTCATAAATTGTTCGCCCTCTATAACACTGACAGAGAGATGCACAGCTGTTTGCCCCAAAATCTGGGTTAATTAATAAGTAAAAGGTGATTTTATTAAATACAGAAAGTAGGATTTAAGTGGTTCCAAGTAGTAACAGACAGAACAAAGTGAATTACCAAGCAAAATAAAATAAAGCATGGAAGTCTATGTCTAATACAGTAAGAAACTGAATATATAGATAAGATCTCACCCTCAGAGATGTTTCAATACATTTCTTTCACAGACTGAATGCCTTCCTAGTCTGGGCACAATCCTTTCCCCTGGTACAGCCCTTGTTCCAGCTCAGGTGGTAGCTAGGGGGTTCCTCATGATGGCTGCTCACTTTTCTCTGTTCCACTTACTTATGTATCTTTTGCATAAGGCAGGAATCCTTTGACCCTCTGGGTTCCTCCCCACCTAATGGAAAAGCACCAAGTTAAAGATGAATTCCAGTTCAGGTGACATGATCACATGTCACTGTAAGACTTCATTATCCGCTTGCCAGCACACACGTATACTGGAAGACTTACAGGTAAAACAGAGCCATCTGCAATCAATTGTCCTGGTTAATGGGAGTCATGTAGATTCCAAACCACCATTAATGGCCCACACTTTGCAGAATTACAGTAGGCCCTCAGAGTTATATTTCATATTTCTAGTTTCAGATACAAGAGTGGTACATTTATACAAATAGGATGATCACACTCAGTAGATTATAAACTTTGTAATGATACCTTACAAAAGACCTTTTGCATGAAGCATATTCCAGTCACATTAGCATATTTTCATAAAATCATATAGAGTGCAATGTCACAAAGCCAGTGGACCAAGATCACAGAGTTTCTCTAGTCCCTTGAAAAAGCTGCCATAGCAGTGAAACCCTCATGCAATCACACAGCACAGGGCTTAGACCTACCCACCATGGTGTCTTCACTATGGTGAGTGACTGCTGCTGCTCCCCCGTCGACTCCGCCTGTGCTCTCATGGCAGTGGAATACAGGAGTCGATGGGAGAGTGCTCGGGAATCGTTTTATCACGTCTAGACTAGACATGATAAATTGACCCCAGCTGGACTGATCGCTGCCCACCGAGCCAGTGGGTAGTGTAGACATACCCCTAGTTGGAGAAAGACAACAGTTCCATCTCACCAACAACAACAGAACTTTAGCTTATATATATGTACGCAATATATCACAGCTTGCTTTATGTTGAACTCAGATGGTATTCACTCAAGAGTTCTGAAGGAACTCAAATGTGAAATTGCGGAACTACTAACTGTATTTTGTAACCTATCATTTAAATCAGCTTCTGTACCAAATGACTGGAGGATAGCTAATGTGACGCCAATTTTTAAAAAGAGCTCCAGAGGTGATCCTGGCAATTACAGGCCAGTAAACCTGACTTTACTTCCAGGCAAACTGGTTGAAACTATAGTAAAGAACAAAATTGCCAGACACATAGATGAACATAATTTGTTGGGCAACAGTCAGCATGGTTTTTGTAAAGGGAAATCATGTCCCACTAATCTACTAGATTTCTTTGAGGGGGTCAACAAGCAAGTGGACCAGGGGGTTCCAATGGATATAATGTACTTAGATTTTCAGAAAGCCTTTGACAAGATCCCTCAGCAAAGGCTCTTAAACAAAGTTGTCAAACAGATAGTTAAGGGTTAATGTCTCTTTTACCTGTAAAGGGTTAAGAAGCTCAGTAAACCTGGCTGACACATGACCAGAGGACCAATAGAGGGACAAGATACTTTCAAATCTTGGTGGAGGAAAGTCTTTGTTTGTGCTCTTTGTTTTGGGTGTTGTTCACTCTTGGAACTAAGAGGGACCAGACGTCCATCCAGGCTCTCCAAATCTTTCTAAGCCAGTCTCTCATGTTTCAAAATTGTAACAGCCAGGCAAGGCTGATTAGTTTTATTTTTGTTTTCTCAACTTGTAAATGTCCTTTTTTGCTGAGAGGATTTTACCTCTGTTTGCTGTAACCTTGAACCTAAGGCTAGAGGGGGTTCCTCTGGGCTATACGAATTTGATTACCCTGTAAATTATTTTCCATCCTGATTTTACAGAGATGATTTTTACCTTTCTTTTTAAGAACCTGATTGGATCTTAAAACAAAGAAAAATCAAAGGGATTGGATCTGGACTCACCAGGGATTGGTGGGAGAAAGGAGGGGGGATGGTTAATTTCTCCTTGTCTTAAGATCCAAGGGGTTTGGATCTGTGTTCACCAGGGAATTGGTGAAGTCCCTCAAGGCCACCCAGGGAGGGGAGAGTTTTGGGGGGACAGGAAGTGCTCCAGACACTGATTTCTGGATGGTGGCAGAGTTACCAGATCTAAGCTAATAATTAAGCTTAGAAGTGTCCATGCAGGTCCCCACAGTTGTACCTTAAAGTTCAGAGTGGGGAAGGAACCTTGACAAAAGTAAACTGTCATGGGATAAGAGGGCAGGTTCTCTCATGAATTGGTAACTGGTTAAAAGATAGGAAACAAAGGGTAGGAATAAACAGTCAGTTGAATGGAGAGAGGTAAACAGTGGTGTCCTCCAAGGGTCTGTACTGGAACCAGTCCTATTCAACATATTCATAAATGATCTAAGAAAGAGGGTAAACAGTGAGGTGGCAAAATTTGCAGATGATACAAAAATTACAAGAGAGAGTTAAGTCCCAAGCAGACTGTGAAGAGCTACAAAAGGATCTCTCAAAACTGGTTGACTGGGAAACAAAATGACAGATGAAATTCAATGTTGATAAATGCAAAGTAATGCACACTGGAAAACATAATCCTAACTATACATAGAAAATGATGGGGTCTAAATTAACTGTTACAACTCAAGAAAGATCTTGGAGTCATTGTGGATAGTTCTCTGAAAACATCCACTCAATGTGCAGTGACAGTCAAAAAAGCTAATAGAATGTTGGGAATCATTAAGAAAGGGATAGATAATAAGACGGAAAATATTATATTGCCTCTATATAATCCATGTTATGCCCATATCTTGAATACTGTGTGCAGATGTGCTCGATCGGTCTCAAAAAAGATATACTGGAATTGGAAAAGGTTCAGAAAAGGGCAAAAAAATGATTAGGGATATGGAATGGCTTCCGTCTGAGGAGAGATTAAGACGACTGGGACTTTTCAGCTTGGAAGAGAGATGACTAAGGGGGGATATGATTGAGGTATATAAAATCATGACTGGTGTGGAGAAAGTAAATAAGGAAGTGTTATTTACTCCTTCTCATAACACAAGAATTAGGGGTCACCAAGTGAAATTAATAGGCAGCCGATTTAAAACAAACAAATGGAAGTATTTTTTCACACAATGCACAGTCAAGCTGTGGAACACTTTGCCAGAGGATGTTGTGAAGGCCAACACTATAACAGGGTTAAAAAAAGAACCAGATAAGTTCATGGAGGATAGATCCATCAATGGCTATTAGCCAGGATGGGCAAGAATGGTGTCCCTAGCCTCTGTTTGCCAGAAGCTGGGAATGAGCGACAGGGAATTGATCACTTGATGGTTATCTGTTCGTTCATTCACTCTTTGGGGCACCTGGCATTGGCCACTGTCGGAAAACAGGATACTGGGCTAGATGGACCTTTGGTCTGACTCAGTATGGCCGTTCTTATGTTACCCAGTGGGCTTTAGATTAGGGTCTTAATCTCCTAGATGTCATATGTATTTTACAACATTTCGAAATAACAGCAGCTGAAATACTATGTATTTTAGAAAGAAGAAATGACAGAGTCCTCACCTAGCTCCTTTATATCTGTGGCTGTAAATAGCATAAACTAGACTGATAGATATGAGTGTGGGGAATCGGTTTTAATACAGATAATATCATGAAAGAAAGCACAAGCATGCCTTTACCATCAGTGATATTACTGCTAAGCTTACTGCTGCTCAAGATTACAGGCGCAACCAAAGCTATTACTAGGTGGATAAGAGCTTCCTGGACTAGATAAAATAACATGTGAGGCAAACAATGTAGCCTATAGTGGAGAGGGGTTAAGCTTGGGAACTTATAAGTGTTTTGTAACAAAGTATCTAGAACATGAAATAATGCATGTTAGTCAGTGGGAAGACAACTGCTACTGCATCCTGTTCATGACCTAGCAGGTGTTAGAAAATGAGGGCGTGATTTATGACTTTTCTTACAAATTTAATTTTAATTTTTTTCTTAAAAGTGTCTGTAGTATCTCTTATCCAAAGATCTCAATGTGTTTTACAAGCATGAACTGAGCTCCATAAAATCCTGTGTGGTGGATATTTTCTTCTTCATTATAGAGCTGAGAAAACTGAGGCTAAGAGAGGTTAAGACCTGGATCCACAACGGGACTTAGGGATCACAGCACCCTAACTTTGAGACACTTAGGAAATCACTGGAACTCAATGGGACCCACAAAGCCTGAATGAGGCACTTATGCTCCCTAGACGATGAATGGGAAGAGAGAGGAACCTAAGAATGTGATCTGCAGAAGCCAATATGCTAGGAGGGGAACTGCCTAAACTAGCCAATGGGAGATGCCAACAAGAAGAGTGTGTCTTAAGCCTCTCCCTTCCCACAGAGTTAGGTGCTTAAGTCCAGGCTGCAGGGAGGTGCCTAGGTCTGCTGGTGATTCACTACTAGCAGCTCCTCTACTGGACTCAGAGCGCTTAGGCGCCTGTGATGTTTCACTCCATATTCTTTATGAAAATATGTTATGATATTAATATGACATAACTGAGATGTCCTTTATGCAAGATGAGTCTTGTAAGATATCACTGGAAAGGTTATAATTTACTAAATGTGATTATCCAATTTGTATGCCTATATCATTTCTATATCTGAAGTTAGGAATATTGACCATGTATCTGTATTTCAACTATGCTACTTTGGGGGACATCCACGGCTAACATTTCAGGTACAACAATGGAAAAGCCAGACAGGGCTGATGACCCAACAGTGAGGACAATGGCCTGTGAAAAGGCTTGGCCTTCCTGCAGACATACTGTCACTGACTCATGAATGCTGTGAAACTATGGAGTCAGGTGGTCTTGTCACCTGATACTAAACATTACCTGGGACTTCTTGTAAGGTTGCACTGGAAGGGGAGGAGGGTCAAGTTTGGGAAACAAAGGATACCCAATGTATGTAAATCCTATTTAAGGGTGGGGAGAAAGGCAAATGGGACTCCTCCTCTCCATAGCCAGTTTGCCCAAGAAAAAAGACTGCCTAAACCACCGGAAGGGAAAGCAAGAGGGGAGTCCAGACTGGGACAGGGATCCAGTCTTAAAAGAAATATAACTGGAACTCTGAACCACAGAAACTTTGCAACCTGCCTAAAATAACATTTAGGGTAAGAAATTACAATTTTGTAATCTGTTTCTTATATATATTGAACTTAGCTTGCGTATTTTGCTTTATTTGGCCAGTAATCTGCTTTGTTCTGTTACTTCTTACATTCCCTTAAAATTCACCTTTGGTAGTTTATAAAAGTATTGCTTATTTATAATATAACCCAGTTTATGTAATTTCTAATGGGGGGGGTAAGAGTTGTGCATATCTCCCTCCACATTGAGAAAGGGGGCAAATTTCATAAAACTTAATGTTTGTACCCCTTAAAGGGAGCGGGCACCAGAGTGTTGGATTAACCCCCTTAGACTGAATCTTTCCAGAGTGGATCTCTGTCTCTCTGTGCAGCTGGGTGTGTCTTTGCGTGTGTGCTTGGCTGGAAGAGGTTTGTGAGCCTAACCCAGCGAGGCCAGGTAAAAGGGATCCAGGCTGGCAGAATAAGCTGATTGAACAGGGGAGGCTCAGTTAAACCCCAGCACATCAGGTGGTATCCCAGAAGTTGGGGGGGGGGGAGGGTCCAACCTGTCACACCACTTAAGTCATTTCTTGTGAGAATGAGCTAGATGTCTGCCTCACTCCACCCCCCATGACTGGAGACGGAGAGAGTAGAGCTGCCCACCTTATAATATTTAGCTCAGTGGGTAGAGAACTCACTGGAGATGTGGAAGGGCCAGGTTCAATTCCCTCCTCTCTTCCAGGGGCAGGAGGAGAGGCAGGGGGGAGAAAGTGTTTTAAACAGGGGTCTCCCACAACTCTCAAAAGAGTTGTCCAACCACTGAGCTGTGGGATATTCTGATGTGGGTCTCCCTTTCTCCTGTTGAAGCTGTTCTACTCTTGATAAATAATTAAATAGTCATGGGAACAAAGGCTGGAACCTGGGTCTCCCATCTCCCAGACGAGTGCCCTAACCACCAGGCTATAAAGTCATTCTCCAGCATGTCTCAGCTGTGCCAGGCCTTCAAGCCTCCTTTGGCGCACACACAGGTACGGACACATCCAGCTGCAAATGGACACAGAGACACTGAGATCAGCTCTGTGTGGGAGGAATCCGCTCGGGGATTCACCCAGCACACATGTGCACACCTCCTTTGGGGTATAAACCCAGAATAAGATTGTCTTGTGCTGTATGGAAAGATCTGCACAGCGCAAGCTCATAAAAATTCGCCCTCTCCCTCAATGCAGAGAGAGATATGCACACCTTTTTGCCACTTCCTTCCCTCCCCCTGATATGAATTCCACAAAGTGGGTGTTGAAATGAACAGGAAACACATTTACTAACTACAAAAGGTAAATTTTAAGTGACTATAAGGGACAGCAAACAGAACAAAGCAGATTACTGAGCAAATAAAACAAAACATGCAAACTAGGCTTAACACACTCAAGAAACAGGTTACAAAATGTAATTTCTCACCCTCAGTGTTGTTTTAGGCAAGTTGCAGAGTTTCTGTAGCTTAGAGTTCCAGTTTCTCTTTACAGACTGGACCCCTGTCTGAGCCCGGACTTAACCCTGCCTCTCTGTCCTGGTGTTTTTAGCAGTCTCCCTTCTTGGGCAGGCAACGGAAGAGATTCAAGATTACCCCGCACCCACCCACCCACCCCAGTGGAAAAGTATCAGGAAGTTAAGAAATTGTCCAGTATCAGGTGATGCAGTCACCTGACCCAGCTGTGTCAATGCAGCACCCCAGTAAACTTCTCAGGAAGGAGTGAGATTAGCATTTTCAAAGTTCTATTCCTCTCCTTAATGGCTCATCCAGGCTCTTGGCCTACTGTCAGGTGGGCATTTCCCAGGTGAAAACGCAGTTGTAATTGTTACATAGTTAATATTCCTAACTCCAGATACAGAAATGATACATGCATACAAGTTGGATAAACACATTCAGCAAATCCTAACCTTTCCAACATTATCTCACATGACCCATCTTGCATAAGACATATCTTAGTTATGCCATATTCATATCATAATATTTCTATAAAGAATATGGAGTATGATGTCACACATTTATAATGGAACAAACCAAAACCACTACAGGCTTAAAATGAGGCTAGAGAGGGTTGGAATTTAGGTCCAGGTCTCAGAATTCCAGCTTGGCCCCATGTTCACCACTTATTAGTCCCAAAGAGATCTGGGAAAATATCATTTCAGATAAGCCGCCAAAAAGAGAACTGAAGCTCCAAATGAGAACTGAATGCATAACACATATGGTTTTTAAACGGTTGATTAGCCTCTCTGAAAATTAAAACCCTGCTCTTACTAAGGCAATGTTTTCCCAGCATTACACATCACACTAACTAAAAACTTCAGCATTCAGAGATTTTAAATATATATAAATATGTTTCTAATGCAAAAATTAATATTTCATGTGGATGCAATGGCTTACTGGTAATTCCAGTTACTCAGTTCATTCATACCTGGATTTCATTCGCTAGATTTTTAAACAAATAAACTTCCCCTTTTTAAATGAAACTTTATGGCCTTGGCTAGAGTTATTGCTATATTGCATCATCTTTGCTTTCTTTGCAATCACACAGTAGTTTAAACCTTCACTCTCACTTAAATAGATTTGAATTGTGAAACAAACTTTAAAAACCCACAGTATCTTTCTATTCTGTGTGTTCTCTTTGTGATGAATTCTTTTGTTTGGTGAGCAGAGTCCTTGACTAATAAAATGTTAAGTGCTAAAGGGGTGAGGGAAATTAGGATGTAGATCTTGATCTGTGAAAACAATTAACTATACAGAGATGCTAAAACATTTGGGTTTTAGAAAACAGTTATACCACCACGAGACCTTTGCTCACAAAGTGGCCGGTCCTGCAAAATGCGGAGTACCTCTTAGAGATGCTGATTACCTCCCATTCCTGTTAATTTCAATGAGAAGGGAGAGAATGCCACACCACTCAGGATTATGCTAAAAGCATTATATGCACGTTGCATAATATCTACACGGAGTGTTTGCACCTGAATTACGCAGCACAAGGAAGCCATAAGTTAGAAACTTTCCACACACTGAAGTCCGATTCTGGAGGAGGGAGGTTGCTCAGTGATGTTTTCAATTTGTTTGTGATGAGCCTTTGTAGGGAAATTTAAGCTACTGTTTTGCAGGTCTCATCCACTATTAGTGCTTCTCCCCATAATTTTTTAAATAGTTTATCCATGCATATGAGCTCTTACCAGAAAACAAAAAATTCAATCCCCAAAAGCCATCGAAACTGTCTGTTGATTAGCTAGATACTTGCCTTGCTATCACAAACACATTAAGTCTGTTATGTTGCCTGTCAGCTCTAACAATGTGAATCTTTTGAAGATACTGTAACGGATAACGTAAGTCTGCACATAACAGATCTTTCAGACTTCACAGTAGGGTTAACTATGACACAGTTTAAGGATTCCTATAATGTAAATCTCAGTCCCCACCAGTTAAACAGCATTGACAGGTACAGTCTTGGTATGTCTGAACCTCCTAAAAAGTTTTAATCTCTTCCCAGAACAGTCACATGCCACACACCCTTAATTCGCTCCATCTACCTGGTATCAGTGCACTGGGTTTCTTGAGACAGCTTTTGCTACTGGATGGTGTGAAGCTGGCAGGCCAGATGCCAGATTTTGCCCAGACTGTGGGCATTAGCTAAGAACTGACAGACTCATAACTGGAGACCATACCAGTTCACCTATACATTACCCATTTTGAGAAAAACTATTCATCTTATAAGAATGTATTTGGTATCTAAATTCTATGAAATGCTTATAAATTGTTGCATATATTAGTCCATGCGATCAGAAAATCTGTATAAGTTTTGCTTTATAACTTTTGAGAATGTTTGCTCTGGATCTGTCAACCCAAACATGGGAATCATTCCCACCCCCGCCCCCCCATCCAATCCAGAAGGACTATCAAAGTCAGATGGGCCATCAAGGAACATCGCAATAATGACCCTGCTGCATCTTGGAAATGCTATGTGCAAGGAAGCTCGTCCTGTGGACTTGGAAGCTGAATGAAGGAAATAAAACAAAAAGGTCATCAGAAAACTGAGCAAGAAAACCCTCATCTGGAAGGCCAGGTGTGAAAAGATAGGTCAGATTCTATGATGCATTCAGTTCTTGATCTCTCTGCTGTGACTGCCAAAAAGGTGGCCACTCATAGTGATGGTTTTGCTCACTGGGGAATGGACCCAAGCCAAACAGCTCTCACATTGGTGGTTACTTTCAGTCACTACTGACCTGAGCTGCAGTCAAACTGGTGATGAAGAGATGAAAGGTTATCAAATTTACAAAATTTTTTACAGAGGCATAAAAAAGTAAAAAAAATTGCCTTTCAAAAAATATACATATGCAAAAATAGGGATAATTGAAAATTTCATAAAACTTTAAATACTTTTTCAATGTTCAACTATCAACAGAAAAAAAAATCACTTGTTTGTTCCATTAACTTTTTTTTCCCTTCTTCAATTTCTCAGGTTTTTTTTTTATTGTCTGTATGTATGTGATTTTTTATTTCTATGTAAAACTGCTGAGACATCCTGATTTTCAAAGGGTGGGTGCTCAGCACTTTCTGAAAATCTGGCTCCTTTATGGTGTCTCAAGATGGATTCTTAAAAACTGAGTGCAATGGGGGCCCTGTGCGCCATGCCGAGCCAGGCTGCCTCCGTTGGCCCAGTTCAGGGGTGGTACACCCCATCACCCAGTTGTCGGGATTTCCTGCTAATTCAGGGAGTTGCAGCAAGGTAGGCTCTGGTGCCCTGACAGGGCTGCGTAAACAAACAGTCCATAGCTCCTGAGCCTCCAGGCTGGGACCAACAACCACAATTGGAGTTCTGGCCCCCTGGATTGGGCAGAACAACTGAGAGTCTGTATCCCTCAGGCACAGCAAAACAAACAATTGGTCTAAGCTCCTAAGTGCCCCGGCTGGGGCAGGCAGTAGCAATTGGGGAATTGGCCCCCTGGGTAGAACAAAACAGCAGTCAGTATCTAGCCCATGTGCAGGGCAGAACAAACAGTTTATAGTCACTAAGGCCACGTCCAGACTAGGAATTAAAATCGATTTTAGATACGCAACTTCAGCTACGGGAATAACGTAGCTGAAGTCGAATTTCTAAAATCGAGATACTCACCAGTCTGGACGGGGCGCCATCGATGTCCGCGGCTCTCCGCGTCGATTCCGGAACTCCGTTCGGATTGATGGAGTTCCGGAATCGATGTAAGCGCGCTCGGGGATCGATACACCGCGTCCAGACTAGACGCGATATATCGATCCCCGAGCAATCGATTTTAACCCGCCGATGCCGCGGGTTAGTCTGGACGAGGGCTAAGCCTCTGGGCTGTGATGTAGAGCAGATAGTAGCCAGGCCTGGTGGTCCATGGGGTGTGGTAGGGGAACCCAGCCCCGCTCTCTCCATTGGGTTCTGACCCAGGGCTCAATGAAGCTGGGGAACTCCCCACTAGGGGTTCAGGCATCAGCTTCTACTACCTTCCTTGGATCACTTCCAAGTTGTGTCCTGGGCATCTCCTCAGCCAGCGCCAGCAGCTTGGCTTCCCCATCAGTCTCTGCAGTCAGCGAGTCGTTCACAGCATAGTCCAGGTCCTTAGGCTTTACCACCTGGAGCACTGATGATGCCTCTACAGGAACCTGCAGTACATGTCCTTCCTCCTCCACAGCCAGTCCCAACTGAGCTGGGCTGCTGCCTTTTATCTGGCTCTTCCACCTCGAGCATGCACAGCAGGGGATAGGAGGCACAGCCTTCTTGGCCCACAGTGATTAGTCCATCCCCATTGGGCCAGTGCAGCGTGGGTATGCACCATCACACCGAGGTATCTAAAATCATTCATCACTTAAAGCCTTTGGGCCAGGTGTCCATACTCATACGTATGTAGATTCTATATTCTGTCTTTGATATCAACCATCACGTGCTGACTCATTTGTGAGCCTGCTCTTTGCTTTGAGTCCACCTCATATTATCAAAGCCTCACTAGATCAGGAACACTGGATGGGATGCCCCTTCGGTTTTATTTTATCTGAATTTAATTACCATTAGTTAAATTGCACTATGAAGGTGCTAGTCACAACTCGATAGTTAAAGCTGAAATGGAGTTTAAATTCCTGTTTTTCTCTACAGTTCAGGAGGCTTTTCCATGTAAAATGGAAATTGTACAATGCTAGTTTTTATGCCTTTTGAATATTCTGTGGCTTTTTTGTTTGGTTTCTTTTCTAAATTTTTTTAATAAAGTTTTTCAAATCTTTGATTGAAATTTGTCCATGACAATCCAACCTTTTGATGTTTTTTGACCCATTTGGAGACTGATTGAATTGCAGAATCCCACTCCAAAGAGAAGTGCAGACGCTGGCCTGTCAGTTGAAAGGATGTACACATAAAGGATTAGAAAAGGGTCTAAAAAAGGGAAACCTAACCATGATCCCTGGCATATGTACTGTAAGGTAGTTTAACATTTCATTTCCCTGCTTACATGTCAGGTATATTGTGTGAAGCAACGTTAACTGTTTAACAGCTAAGTTTTTTGTATTAAGTCTCTAGAGTTCTGCGTAAAATGACATCTGATCCTGTTTGTGGACCCAAATTTGCCCTGACCACAAGAGACTACTTGCAATCTATCTAGAAGCAAGGGGCCCTTAACAGTCTCTGTTAAATCCACCTTCCTCTCAGACTCGCAGCATACAATGAAGCTGACAGTTCATCAAGATTTGGCAGGGAGCACTTAGCAGATTGCTCCTGTAGTGGAAGGCAAAAAGTACAGACTCCATTTTCATGAGATTAAAGTTTTATATGTTGAAGGGAGACTTGGGCTCCTTACTAGTGTGAAGAAACAATAAAACATGAATTAGTGTTGGAGAGCATTCTGTTCTAGAATGTTATGGAACACTCTGGGATTTACAAGTTACGAAGGATGAACAGTAAGGTATGATTGATTTGTTTTTTTCCCAGGTAGCTTCAAATCATCATTATAAAAGCTCAGTAAAGGCTGCTTTCTTGGGTTAAAGAATCCAAGCAGAGATTTCTTATCAGTCTTATCAGGCTAACTATCAATGAAAATCTTGCATGCTGTAGCAATTCTAGTACTTATGCAGTTAAAGAAAAACATAGTCCTTTCAATTATGATGATTTTAATAGTGTGCTCCTGTGGATGTTGCTGATCCTCATTCTCTGCACTGAAATTCTTCCCCAGGGCTGACATGCTCACAATTTTCAGTACAATACCTAGGACTGTAACCACTTACAGTTTGTAGTTGCTATTACGAAATGCAGCTGGTTTTCTAAAGCAAGGAGAGGATTTAACTGTTACATCTCCCAGCATCCCTGGCAAGGACTACATTCACTTCCCAGTTCCAGGCAGTCATTGCCAGGTGGATTGTGGAGCGAATAGAAAGTGCTGTACCAAAGATGAAGAGAAGGATTTTGGCCTCTTGGGGGGCCAGGCCTGTAAGAACCTGTAGTGTACCTCATTCTCGGACCAGCACTCCTAACTGAGGCCCGGTCTACATCAAAAAGTTAGGTTGATCCACCTATGTTGCTGAGGAGTGTGAAAAATCCACATTCTTGAGCAACCTACTTAAGCTGACCTAAAGCCCAATTTAGACAGCACTAGGTTGACAGAAGAACTTTTCTATCAACCTAGCTACTGGCTCTTGGGGAAGTGGATTACCTATGCCAATGGGAGAACCTCTGCAATCAGCATAGGTAGTATCTATGCTGAAGCACTGCAGTTGCATCGCTATAGCGTTTCAAGTGTAAACAAGCCCTTAACCTGCCTCTCCCTTTGCTGTTGATTTCTAAGTAGACTGTGACCGTAGGAACGAGGAAAAACCAAAAACGGAAGAAAAAAAGTTTTCTGGTTTTCTTGAACATTTTTCAGATTTTGTTTCATGAAAAATTTTCGAACAAATTTGTTTTGAAAATGTTCCCAAAACAAAACACTTTTTGAACCAGCTCTAAATAGAAGGCTTACAAGAGCTGTGCATTTCTGGTTAAATAGTCAGCACAAGGCAGTGGTACACATATACACTAACAAGCAAAAGCAGGAGTTAATAAAGTATGTCAGAGCAGTTATGAAGTATTTTGTGGTCACTTAACCACAGGGTAGGTCACTCCCTAAAATGGTTAAAGCCAGGTGGTAGCCTAGGTTCACAGCTGCGTATCCTTTGAGTGCAGTACTAATTCCTTTCCTCCCAACAGGAAGATACTGTGTAACACTAAAAGTTACACCATAGCAAGTCTATTAGATTTACAATATATTTTAATTTTTAAGGGGCTGTGGCTAAAAAAGACCGGTAGATCTTCTATTCTTACTTTATCCCACTTGGTTTCTGAAGCTGTAGCTCACTGGGGGGTGAAGACCTGAACATATTGTTTCAAATTCCCTGAATCAAAGTTATCATATTACTATGAGGCTAAAAAGCTGCTTAATAATCGCCAGATTGACTTAGTTTAACCTCCTTCCTCATGCATCCTCCCCCCAACAAACAAAAACACCCCCTTTAGCAGATGACTCAGCTCTCTGGACAGTAAATTGGCTCAATTAATAAGAAAACCGGGGAGTCTGCCATGAGGTTTACCCCATTTATCCTGCTGCAGAGAGGAAAAATAGCTTTGACCATCTGGTTGTACACTCTTCTCTATTTTGCACAGACCAATGCCCCCATAAAATATATGCCCCATAAAATATAAAAATTGTATCTAATGAATAAATATCTATGATTATTTTTAAATGACCAATAAGGTAGAGAAAGAAAAACCTTTAGAAGGTCTTTGATTAGGTGAATTTTTTCATAAATTGTAACATCTGGACTGCAGGATTTTTGCCAACAAGTCATTTACGCATCAAGTCATTATTTTTCCATCATCTGCATAAATGCTTTTGCTTACATTTTTTTTTATTGTGTGTGTGAGAGAGAAAGCCAAAGATTAATAACTAAAAGAGCATAGAGCACTATCAATAATATGAATGACACAGAGCAAAGGAGGCATGCTTCTGCATTAATGCATTTAATCTGAAATCCACATCTTTCATGTGCACTGTTGATATTATTGTGTTTATATAGACCAAAGCTTGTTCATTTATGCTACCAAGACATTTCATGATTGCAGATATGTTAACCATAAACTAGCTATTAGCAATCCAACCTGAGTCAAAAGGCAGCTGGGACTGCTAAGAAGGAAAAATTAGACAGTCTTAAAAAAAAATTAAACTTTCCTAAGATTTCTTGAGGTCCTATATATTGTGTCTGAAGGGGAATTGCCATTTAGCAATATCAAGGCATTCATTAAACATGTCAGTGATTAATAGGAATTTATAATCACTGTTTCAGAGGAAGACTGGACAATAGCTGTCACATCATTTTTACTTAAGTGCCTTTCTATGAGTCAAACTTGTTTAAGAATGAGGTTTTCACTACAATGAGATTTCAATGAAGTCTGTTAGACTTGCATATTTAAAGAGGGTTTTTTTCCTCCCTATATTCATAACGATAGATAGATTAGGAGAGAAAGATAGTCCAGTGGTTAGGAGACTAACATGGGACTTCGGAGAGCCGGGTACATTAGCCTGCTCCACCACAGCAGGGGCGCTGGTGCCTAGAGCCACCCCTGCACCACAGACTTTGGCAAGTCATTTAACCTTTCTATTCCCCATATGTAAAGTGAAGATAATAGCACTTTCTACCTCACAGAGATATTGCTAGGAGAAATTCAGTAAAGATTGTGAGTTGCTCAGATACTATGGTGGCAGTGGCAGGGGCCATGTAATACCTAAATAGAGAGCAGTAGTTGTTATCTCTCAGATGCCTGTATAGCAATTAGGCCACAGACATGTAACTGACACTTGCAAGAAAGTAGTTACAGCTAAAGGATTCTTTAGATGATGGTCTTATGGTTACAAAACTGGACTGGGAATTATTAGATATGGGTTCAAATCTTGTGTCCATCACAAATTTCTTTTGTGCCTTTGGACAAACACACTCTCTGTATCTCAATTTCCCACCTATAAAATAAGGTGATAATACTTCCTGTCTCATGAGCGGTGTTTTGAGGATACATTCATTAATGATTGTCAAGCACTCAGCTCTTATCTTTGCAGTCTCACAGACAAGTCTATAAACAGTTAAAAATACTTTTTCCACATACATTTGTGCTCTATATTCCAGATTTCTCCATTGGAAGGAGGAGTGTAGGGAAAACCCAATCACTATGTGTCTCAATATACCCTAGGTTTGCTGTGAGTCTGCAATGGATGCTGCTTTGATATGCCAGCCTCAAAATGATTATTATCCCATCCTTCCATTTTTATTGAAATGTCTTGGCATGCCTATGCTTTCATTAATATCTCTAATTTTAGTGACAGGAAGTTCATAGGGAGAGAGCACTGTTTATTCAACAAGATAGGACTGGACTGTTTGTTCAATCAGAAAAGTTAAATTATATAACTGATACTGTATTTCAGTCATAAGAGACATTGACTTTAAAAAGCTAACCCATCTTTCCTTATTTTTTCACAGCCAAATTAAACCTTATCCAAATCCAAATGGAACTTTAATAAAACTCCTAAAGTGTGCAAATTTAGACTTAAAAGTGAAAACTGGATTTCTCTATCCTCCTTACAAAGATTTAGATGCAGCTGTTAGAGACAAGTATTCTTTGTATATTGTATCGTATGGATTTTTGTAACTAATTCAGTAATTGATATCATGGCAAAAATGTTCACAGTTCAGTTTTTTCTTTCAAAACCATGTTTTTAATTAAGAAATGGATGTACAACAAACATGCTCTTTTTCGTCTTGTATTTCAATGTTTCCTAAATGTCACCAAAGTTCTACAAGACAATTTTAAAACCCTATTTGCGTTTTTGAAGGCACTTTACCACTGTAGCATGCAGTAGGTCAGTGTTTGTGGTGTTCATAACCTGTTAATATGAAAATTATTTAAAAAAATTAAAATGTGTTTTCGTAAGAAGCTTGCATATAAATTTAACTAATTGTCCTGATGTCACTCTAGAAAGCAAATATAATTTCTATTCCTGAGTTAGTTGCTTCCAGATCACAGCCAGAACTATCCTTGTATGGCATTAGGACAATATCTTTCATATTGTTTTGCTGCTCACTTTCATTTTAATGATTTTTTTTTTTTTAGTTAAACTAGGATAAGGATAGGGTATTCTTGCTCAGATACTAAAAGGATTCTTACTGTAATTAAAGCAACAAACTCATCTTTTGTATTCATAACCTCCAATTGCCCTGAAGAGGAGTATTAAACTTCAAAGCATGCCGATCTCAGACTGATTTCTTTTCAAAAAACAGAACTGGAAACTGACTGATAAAGCAGAACATCTTGTACAATGCAGATTCCTATGAGAAGGAAGCTGCCTTTATATTGTGTCCAATAAAGCACCAGAACGGTGTTGATAGAGGACTTTTAGGGACACATTTTCAGTCCGAGAATTACACAAAGTAAAACTATTTCCCCATGCTAATTTTTCCCCTACCGTTACTCACACCTTCTTATCAATGGTTGGAAATGGGCCACCCTGATTATCACTACAAAAGTTTATTTTCTCCTGCTGATAATAGCCCACCTTAATTGATTAGTCTCATTATAGCTGGTATGGCAACATCCATTTTTTCATGTTTTCTGTGTATATATATCTTCCTACTGTATTTCCCAGAGCATGCATCCTATGAAGTGGGTTTTAGCCCACGAAAGCTTATGCCCAAATACATTTGTTAGTTTCTAAGATGGCACAAGTACTCCTAGTTCTTTTTGCTGATACAGACTAACACAGCTACCACTTCTGTTAACTATAGGACTGTGACTAATTTTTGTGCTCTCTCCTGAAAATTTACCGCTTCATGACTAAGAACAGCCAAGCCACTACAATCAAGCCCTTTTTTGATGTTCTCAGTGGCTTTAGAGCTATAGAAGTCTAACCCTGAGGAGCAAATTCCTAATAGACATCAGTAATGGCAATAAATGCTGAGCACTGTAATGCCATTAGACAAGTAATTAAATATTTTGCACTTTATATAGTGGCTTACTATCGGGATCTCCAAGTACTTTAATTGTGCTTCACCCCACTCAGATTAAGTATTATCATTCCTGCTCTACAGATGAATGAATCCAAAAGTATTTAAGAGACTTGACCAATGTTGCTCAGCAAGTCCATTTGAGCCAGGAAAAATCCTCAGCCGTTCTGGATCATAGTGCTGTACACTATGCTAAAGACCAGATTTCAGTCTGGTTTGCAAAAGTGACTTTGAGAAGCTATAAATGTATAGATGTATGGCTTTCTATATATTTGATAGCAGTGTTATGGAAGGAGATGGTCCTTTCTGACTTTATTTCTTAATTCTGCTAAAATTAGAGATGGGCTAGAATAAACATTCTTTTAGCCAGCATTAAGGTTGTATTGTATCAGTACAATTCTTGCAACTTACTATTGTAAAAATAATGTTAAAAGTATTTAAAGGGACAACAACAGGTTAAATGTGGACCGAATAAGCTTTAAAAATATGAGACCAGTGTAAATGCTTTTATTACTTAAATTAAAAAAAAGTCCTTTTAACAAAAAAATTCGATGCGGGCACTGTTAACAGCCCAAAAACTGCAGCACGGTGCTAGCGTAAGAGGACTTGAAAGTGAAATTGCCTAGAAAATGACAAAAGCAAAACTGATTATTTGGCTGTTACTTCTCAAGCTGAAAGGAATGTAAAAAGCCAACAAACAGTGTAAAGAGTGAAAAGGGAATTTGATATTTAAAAACTTCTTTCTGATGGTGATAATTCAAGGTGATGTTTGAAGTGCAGGTAAAGAAACTGTTGGGTTTTTTTGGGGTTCCCTTTAACATTTGGAGTTGATTGCGCTGCCCAGTATCATCATTTCCTGACATCCAGGCCAACAGTAAGTTTTGTTGTTGGCTGGAAGTTCATGGAGGCACAGATCTAGAATATTACAGGTCATGATATACATGGAGTATTGGGTACAAATGACCTGTGCAATTAAACCACCATGGTTCTGGGCTGCTTTAGAGGTAGGAGGACCAGGCTGCGAAGAGGCTGCCCAGGGCACATGTACAGCAGCCAGCACAGAAGGGCTGTATACTAGGGGTCTGCCTGACTTCCAGAATGGGCAGAAGAGCAAGCCAATGTAGTCAGATAGTTAAAGAACCTCTGATATGTTTTAGGGAAGGAGTGGCAGCTGCGCATCCTGAGATGATAGACAGACAGGAACTACCCAAATTTTGGAACTGTTAGGCAGAGACATGTTCTCTGCTGGGTCCATATCTTTCACTCCCTCTCTACCTGTTGGTATGTATGATGTATTATGCCAAATAAGATAGACATATTATTACATTATGCAGTCCTGTAATACTTGGAGTATGAGCCAGAGGACAGGTCTGATTCCTTGGTTTGAAGCCAGTGACCATGCTGCTTTGAGTTGCCCAAGGAGTTTAAACATTGCAGAAAAACTGGGCAGGATATCAGTGAACAGCACATCCCTCTTGCTCTGTATAACTTTGGAACTCAGACTCTCTCCTCAACTATCTGGATGACGACTGATTAGTGACTTGCGCATCTGCTACATGCTTCACTACAGGACTTGTAGCAGCTACCAAGAAGTATCTTGCTGGATCCCAAATACAGGCTGTGCATGTTCAGACATGTAGGCTGATCCTCGTGCTCTAAGTCTTCTCTTCACCACTCTTCATCTTATCAAATACTTGTAACATTTTCTGCAGCGGGTTTGATGGCTCAGCAAAAAAGAAAAGGAGGATGCAACACTGGCAAACCAGGGGGCCACTTCTGCCAGGTTTAGGCCTCAGCCAAGCACTGACAAATTCTTTGCTAGAAACCAGTCTGTTGCACCTGTGTAGTGTTATGGTTAAGATGGGTATTGAACCTAAAACAATGTGTTTAGTGTTTGAACTTTATGAAATCCTTGTAAATTGCTGCGTGCATTAATCTCACTTATATCATTATCATATGTGCTAAGGTAATATTTAAGTTTTTGCTCTATAACTGTGAAAAATGTTTGCTCTGAAACTGTGAGCCCAGTCAGGAGGGATCCTCTCTTGTCCATCAAGAAGAGCTATCAAAACTAAATGGGCCATTACGGAACATCACAGTACAAAGACTGGAATTGCCTACCTGCAAAAGGGTTTGTCCTATCAGATTGAATTCTGGAAGAAGGAAATTAAAAATGTTCTTGTCAGCTATTGTCATCTCTTTCGCTGTCTGGACTCTCACAGGGCCGAAGTTCCGAAACAGAAGCTGAGCTCTCCAGAGTCAACCTGGGTTGGCCCTAAAAGACATTTAGCTAACAGATTACTACAACTCTGTCACCTTTTGGAACCAGAGACTGCAACTCATTTGTGTATATATGCTTGCCTGCTTTAACCTTGTAATAACTCTCATTTCTTTTCTTAGTTATTAAATCCTTAGGTAGTTTACTCTAGGATTGGCTACAAGCATTGTCTTTGATGTAGGATCTAAGGTACAAATTGACCTAGGGTAAGTGATTGGTCTCCTGGGACTGGAAGCAACCTGAATATTATTGTGATTTCTGGTGTGGTGACCCGTCTATCACTAAGTCCAGCTTGCCTGGGTGGCAAGAGAGACGGGGAATGTATGTGACTCCATGGTAAGACTGTTATAGTACCTGAGGAGTTCACACTTGTTATTGGGTTGATGAAATCTAATTATAGAACATACCACTGGTCTGGGGTCTCTGCCCTGAGGCTGGCACTCATGGTCATGAGCCACTCCAGATAGCTGGACAGAGGAGACAAATTTCTTATGTGTAGGAGTTAAAGAAGGGCGGGGTGGGGGAGAGGAAGGAGAGCTTCCCTCTGCTAAAAGCAGAAGAACTGATCCTCATCCACCTCCTCTCTCCCTGGCTTTAGGGAGCAGTGCTCCCTACCATCTTCTCTTCCCTGACTAGTGCAATGAGAGCTCCTATCCCGTTTCAGTCTACTTCAACCACTGCTTTTAATGTTGTGAGGGACGCTTTATTATATGAGCAACCTTTTTCCCCCCCGAAGTGAAGGGTTTCAGAGAGTGTAGCACCACCACCACCCACCCTGCCACCCTCCCCGCATGCTGCTGAATGTGTGTCCTTCATTGCCTTAAGGATTAGTGTAAGGCAAAATATTAACACCAAAGAATTACATTATTCTGAGCTGTAACCAGTTTTTAAAACCAGTTAAGTTGTTATTAGGATTGGTGGTCCTAAGGTGATTTTTGTTTTCCCCACAGTTGCCCACTGAGCTGGTAACATCCAGTGTCAGAGCAATTCATAAAGCATAATTCCTGCTGTGACAAAGTCAGGCCCGATGGCTGTAAGAAGGTCGATATGTTGGGCCTTTAACAGTCTCGGTCTTTTTTCCTATAAGCTGAAAAGGGGTTACCTCAGCTCAATTAGGATCACCTGAATCCAATTAAGGGCTGCCTTATGCCTTTAAAAACCCCTCCTCTGGGCAGAGGAAAAGGGAAGGGAGGGACATAAGTTCCTGTGGGAAATAATCTGCTCCAGGGTGAGAGGCTACGTCCACGCCCATAGGGGAAACAGCCAAACCTGAGTGCCTCCTAGGGGAAGGAGAGATGCCCTGGGGCAACCAACAAGATAACACCCTGCACCAGCGAGGAGGCAGTGAAAGGTAGCCTCTGGGGTGTTTTGTTTATGAGTCTGTTTCCTTTTTGTTTCATGGAGGATCACCCCTTGGGCCTACCCTGAAAACACAACCAAGTGAGCACAGAAAGGGGGAAGGCAAACCCTGCCCTGAGTAGGGCTGGTTACCCTAGGCCCACCATTGCCAGATGGGGAAGTGCTCAGTGTAGTGAGAGGAAGGGGGTGCCATGCCTCACTGTCCAAACTGGGAAACCTAGGTTTTAATTTTGGATACTTAATCCATAGACTTTAATGAATTCCTGGTTAGTTATCCACTCTTTCATTAGACCTATTCAATTCTCTCTCATCTTGGGAGGTTGTTTCAACAGTTGTTTGTTTAGCTGAACTTTTATTAAAGGTCTCATTGCATAATAAACCAGTATGTCTTTCATCAGCTTTTGTAGCACTGACATGTAAATAAGTCAAGTCAGGCCTGGATGGCAGGATGGATTATTGCACTAGTTCTGTCTATGTACCTCATTGTAATTTAGTAAAGCTCACCAAAATGAGTTTAGAGGACTCAACCGAGCTGGTGTTTGAGAGAAGTCTGGGATTAAAAAAAAAGCAAAATTATTTCAGGGAAGGATTGAGGTGCCTGGGTAGAGAGGTATGGAAAGATTGCATAAAATAATGGCCTGCTTTAGGCATTTGAAATCCTGTAGTTCAATTACTTCCTTGGACTTCTGGGGAAAGAGGAGATGACCTCATTCCTACCCTCCTCCTCTATCTAAAACTATACAAAACTAGAACAGAACTGAACCTTTAACTGAATTGAATCTAACCATTCCAAGTTTTCGGCTTTGATGCAGATGTCCTTTTTGCTTTCACACGCTCTTAATTTTACTTTAATATCTAACAAATAGGAAACTGGAGCAAGACTACTGTTGTGACTGTTGCTCTTTATGCAACAAGAATGTGAAGAAATCACACAGGCACAGTTGGGTTCCAGGTAACGGTTTCCTAACTATACACAAATATGCATCCTGCTGCACTGAGATTTATAAAACAAAGAATGTGGGGTGACCACTACTAGAGGGATCACGAATATTTAAAGAGATACCACCCTATTCCAATACAAAACAACTACATATAGTGGATTTATAATATTAGAGATGAGCAGATTGTTTTATGAGATGCCTAGCTTTGCCACCTGACATACACAACACTAGCTTGTGGAGTGAGATATCCCTAGAGTGGAATTTTCAGAAGTGCCTTCAGAGCACAATTCCCAACAGGCTCTTTTTAAAACCCCACCTCTAAACCTTTGGTTGATAGTTCTCTATTCATGGCCATGGAAAGTAGTTTTAACTCCTCCTGGCTCTCCCTTGCCAGGCATAGTTAACAGTGATGCTAATACTAAGAGTATCATAGA
Source organism: Gopherus flavomarginatus (assembly GCF_025201925.1). Taxonomy (NCBI): domain Eukaryota; kingdom Metazoa; phylum Chordata; order Testudines; family Testudinidae; genus Gopherus; species Gopherus flavomarginatus. The sequence continues at coordinate 40,369,356 of NC_066628.1, read as the reverse complement.
TTATTAGTGTTGGAAGGGACCCCAGGAGATCATCTAGTCCAACCTCCTGCTCAAAGCAGGGCCAATCCCCAAATAGCCCCCTCAGGGATTGAATTCACAACCCTGGGTTTAGCAGGCCAATGCTCAAACCACTGAGCTACTTCTATTATGCCTCTCATACAGCCCAGGCACTCAACTCAGACAGCCTATGCTATTAGCTTTGCAGCAGGCTTACCATTTATTGCAACATGAGGGATACCCCCCAAATATTCCCAGTTACAGAGCTGATTTATTGGAGGCTCCAGAACTTCATTTTGTTTTACTGGTCTTCATAGTTTTGATCAAGAAATTTTGCTAAAATGAAACCTGAAGGGGTTTTTATGCTCAAATATGAGTGCAGGAACAGAAGCAGCTTAAACGAGTGTCGAGCACTGGAACGCAGTGCACAGAACTCATCTTCTGCATTCATAACCTGTGATTACCCTGAAGGGATTTATTAAAATTCAAAGCATGCTGATCTCAGACTGTTTGATTTCAAACACAAAATTGGGAACTGACTTTGATATATATATTTGAAAAAAAAAAAACATGCATCACAACACAGAGCTCTCTTGTGAAGATGCATTAATTTACATTGTCACGTAAAACAACCTGTGTTGATACACGGCTCTTAACTTCAGACAACAAACAAGAATCCACCCTATATTTTTGGGTTCAGTCTGCTGTTTGATGTTTTTGGTGTGTTTAGAGCTTATGAAAAATAGTAAGACCATTTTCAATAGACATAAACAACAGTATAACCTGTATAGTCCTTCCTCTTCTGTACCCATAAATAGACTGCCATAAATTGAAGAACACAAGCATATTGAGCCATCTCTTCTTGATACTAACTCAAGATGCATAACTGGAAATAGGATCCAGATTTCCAACACACTATAAAGTTTAGGAGTGTTGGTGATGGATTTGGATCACTATAGAGATACAGGTTTACTAGCAAAATTTGGATTCAGACTCCTACAGTGACTTGTCTCCCTTCATCTCTTTCTACTTATAAAGTTCAGGGGTGTTCATACCAAGATTTTTTACTTGAAGCAGTCTGTAATATCAAGTGTTATCTTTGAAAACACTGATTCAAACCAAATGCATCTGTTGACCAAAGAAGCAGAGAATTGGGGACCACAGAATTATACAGTGACAGCCATTTTGTAACTTAACAGGAGCTCTGCTGTTTTATTATTTAATAACTCCCAATAGTGTGCCAGGCACTTTGCAGATATCATGATTGCTGCCTGGATGAGCTCATGGACAGAGTATGCTGTGAAACTTGGCAATGATAAATTCATGGGGTCCAATCACTTTCATTCATTTGTTTACAGTTTGGTTTTAATCACGAGTTGTTCTTTCAGTTTTCTTTTGAATAAACCTTCATTGTCTGTTTATAAATATTGAACAAGTCATCTGAATTATTGGCCCATGGAAGACTCAGATGCAACTTCTTGTATTAGAAAGTGCTTACAACAGGAAAGAAGAAAGGTGATTTGTTCATCCATCAGTTCATGAGGAAAAATCCCATTAACTGATGATTATTGGGTATATATTTCCCTAGAGGTCTAACTTTTAAAGCTAATGAAGCATTTTCTTCTATATACATTTGAAGTGGGGAAAGTGGTAGACATCAAGGTTGGGGAATGGCAGAAGAATGACCATGAGTTGTTTAAAAGAACGTTCCAACTCCATGGAAGAGGTTCATGCAATATCCCTTGAGGCAGAGAAGACTGTTATAATGAATAACAAGGAATTATTAATCCAGCTCTCTGGCACTCTTAGCTCTTAAACTCTATCGCCTGTTTCGCCTTATGTCACCGCAGAGATGGATCTTAAGTCCTGGGGTAGAGTGAGAAGTCATGGAAGGGTCTGCAAGGTAAACTGCTCTCAAAAAACCCTTTTGTGATCAAAATCAGGTGGTCTGAAGAGGGGTGTGTGGTCTTTTTGTCCTTTAAGGCCTACCTGGACCTGTACTTGCAAAATAGCTTTACAAACGTACAGGACAATACAATTCTTTAGGCTTTACTATATCCTCTGTGATGGCTCCCCTCCACCCTCACTCTCCTTTTTAAATTAAGCCTCCGAGGGCTCCTATGGAGAACATGTTCTATAGTTCTATTTAATATTAATTTCAAAATATTAGTGAAAATACCAACTTTGTGCCTGGAGGCCTGATTCTTGAAATAGTCCAGACAGATTAAAAAGGTATTTTTAAAAAACCGGTGCCTGGCTGCTGATAGCCACCATCTGGAAGCAGTGATTGCAGAGCTGAAATTGGATTCACCAGAGGAGGTGGCTATGTTGCTTGATGCTGAAATAGTCTTTGATAGACTGGAGAAGAGGTACGTTTTTTTTAATTGTAGTTGAAGTTGGGTAAATGCTTTTATAAAAGAGACACCATTAAAATTCTGTATTTATACCCCAAGGGCAGTGGCAATAACGCAATTTTTTTGTTATTGTTTCAAATTGCACATGGGAGGATTAGGTAAACATGCAATTCCCCTCCTCCCTTTTATCATCATTTACTCTGTTCCTTATTTGAGCCCCAACAGAATAGGTTTAGAATATCCACCAAATTCCTGGTGCTGAAGTTGATTTTTCTTTGTGCATTTAATTGTTTTAATACACAGCCAGATTTTTAGAGGTGCTTAGCACCCAGAGCGATCACTGAGCACAGAGCAATTCTGAAAATCAGGCCACATATGACTTGTCCAAGGTCACAGAAGAAACTGGTCAAAACCAGGATTGGAACTCAAGATTTCCTGTCTCCTGATCCTATGTTCAAACCACTAGACCCAAACCTCTTTTTGTTGTAGATCAATGTGCTAATCTGGTGCATTTCACATGTTTTGTGAAGTTGGTTTACACATGAATGACAAACAAGGAGAATCCTTAAGTATTTGGCTTGTGTTTATTGAGGCATGAACTGTATTTTTTAAATATGCTCTTTTGAACTGTAGTTATTAAAGCTGGTTGGAGCATTTCAAAGCCGAAATGTTTGAGACTTACTCGTCAGGAAAAGACTTCAATTAGAGAGCATGCATGTGTGCCCTGGACCCAAGAAATCTTTCTGAATCGAGATGCTCACGTGACACAATTCCATTCATTAAAACATTTTAAAGGGTGTTGTTTTCATCCCAGTGTGGAACAAATCTTAGGCCTCAATGTCAAAATTGAGGACTTCTCAACCCAGCCACCATTTTGGTCAGCCCCTCACGTCATTAAGGCAGTAATCAAAGGCCTTCCAGATCCCAGGCAACAAGAAAGACCAATGATCCTGTTCAACCATGAAGACTCATGGATTCTAACAAATCAAAAAACCTGCTAAAGGACCACAGTACTCCAACTCACACTGTACACTAGCCATGACCATTAATGCACTGGCCCCAAACTAGCATTTTCCTCCCCAGAGCCCACTCAGATCTCTTTAGTTTTCTGACACCGTGCAATAGACGAAGAGAGAGTAGTGGAAACTTGAGCATTCATGGTGGGAAAACAAAGGATGAAACACACAGGATGAAACACAAATTTCTGAAAGCCTATGAAGAAACTGTATTACAGGCTAAGAGAATTTTCCTTTCCCTCTCCTTTTAGGTTGCCAAATCCCATCTCAAGAAGCTATCCAGGGTGGTAAATGGCTTCATCACACCTGAGTGCCTACAGGCTGCATGAGAACTGGGCACCAAGCACTGCAGAGAACTATCATCCTATGTCAGTAAAAAGATCATGCACATTTGAGAGGCCTTCCCAAACAGCATGGATCTGCCCTGCTTACAATGCTCAACCAAACACCCCATGGCCCACCTGCATTCCTGGAGTTCTATACATTCACTCCAAGAAGCTTGGACCACCTAAAGGAGGTTTGACCCAAGACTTGTAAATCTGACCCATGCCCTTCCTAGCTTGTGAGAATCATGAACAACTGGTGCCACTCCTGACTGAAACAGCCAACACTCCTTCAGAGAAGGAATCATTCCTTCCTCCTTCCAACACCCAATAGTCCAACCAACACTGGAAAAACCTCACCCTGGATATACTGGCTCTAACTGCAACCGCCCAGCATCAAACATCCAATTCTGACAAAGGCATGGAGAAGCTAGCCAAAAGGTAACCACAAGCTTTTTCTAACTGAAGCTAATATTCTCTAGACCCAGCACAATCTGAATTCAGGCAAGGATATGGACCTGAAACCACTTTTGTGGCACTGATGGTAGATCTCCTGCTATCAATGGATAGAGGGCAGACTGGTTCACCTGACTGACTGCTATTTGTGTACAAGGTGACTTATTGTACCAAATCCTGGCATGGCTTCCCGCTACCTCTGTAACAGTACCGCGAGAGCTTCCTAAGTACTGATAGATTTGTTCTCAGAACACTCCTTGAGGAAGGCAAGTATTAACCCCATTTTACAGATGATGAGCTAAGGCACCAAAGCAATAAAATGACTCGCTCAAGGTGACTGAAATCTATGGCAAAGCTGGGATTTGCACGTCTCTTTCATCCCAGTCCAATGCTTTAATCACAAGGCCACCATTGGGCTTCTAACATCTCTGTGTTAATTCCAGGTTACATCATTTATAAATTTCATGTATATTCTTGCCTACCTGTATAAACTCCATTATATTGCATGCAAGTAACTGCTTACTCAACTGTTTACTTTCCTATAACTATCTTTTTGAATCACAGATAAATTGGTGAATTATTTTCTTTTAGATTTTTTTTTAACCAGTAAGATTCATTGTTTTTAGTAGAAACATCAGTGTTTGTTTTACTAGAGTGAGATATTACTGGACTCCAATACAATATTCAGTGTCTCTGGTTATGGTTTTAAATAGCTTTCACTAACAGAGCCCCCATCAGTTTTGCAGCTGATGTATAGCTGTTGGAGAGTATTTGACATTTGCTGCTTCAACCTTGACTCTTTAAATAAAATAATTCCTTTGACACCACGGGGGTGATTCCTCCAGGTGGCACAGAAATAGATAAAGTCATCTAAATACATTCTCAGGACTTGGAATGACATGATTTAGCCACATTTGTAAGGGGAAAAAAAAAAAAGGCATGAGATGTCTGATTCTTTTGCCAGGAAAAATGTGGATTTATTATATGACTGTAGGCTAAAGTCATATTAATTTTGTTCAAAATGAGGTATATGCTGGCACTAGAAGGAATTGCTGCAAAAGGTTCAAATCTTAAATCAAGCGCTGCTTCAAATAAGGTCATTAGTGACAGGCTGAAATGTTGCAAAGATTTGTTACCCTAAACGACATATGCTTGTAATGGCAGGGAAAAAAGTTAATGGGTTGCTGTGACCCTAGGCACCCCTATATTCACACCATATACCCAACTTTAATATGCCTTGTGAAGTATCATAAGAAAGCTAACCACCACACTGGTTATTAATATCATTGTAAAATGACACGTTATATGTGAAATCATAAATTCCTTCTGTATGGTGTTACTAGAACACGTTTAACATCAGACGGCCTGTCCTAGGTAAAAGTGATAAACAGAGATGTCCTACACAAAGGAAGGTGGGTTTACCTCAGTTTACATATTAGCAGTACTCAAAGCCATTGTATTGAGCTGAACAGTCGGGGGTTGTCCTGATCCTGAACTTGAGACACAGAGTTAACATGGCTCCTGCAACCCAGAAGGACACAGAAAATTTCCAAGAGGCCTGTCTGACTTGTAATACAAAGACATCCCTTTGGGGATGTAAGGAACACAGAGAGAAGACTCCATATTTATCCTTCACCTTAGGAGAGACAGAAACTAAGCTATTTGATCTTTGTGATGGGTCCTGACCAGGCTAAACAGGAAAAGATGGAAAGGAGGCTAAGAGTGAGATAAACCATCCTGAAAAGAGACTGTATCTTGCTAGATGAAGTTTCAGATTTTCAGGTGTGTGTTTTCACTTTTATTTGCTTACAATCATTTCTGCCTCTCTCACTTTTACTTGGTATCACTTAATCTCTGCCCCTCTGTGAATAAACTTGTTTTGCTTGCATTATGCATCTTCAGTGCCCTGTAAATTCAGCAAAGTATGTGCTTCTAGGAAGCCAACAGATTGAAGTATTTTACTGTCTTTGTAAGGGCAGCAAACTTAACATTTTCTCTGGGAGGTCCAATGAGAGGGACCGGTCCCTGCAAGAGGACAATTTGGGGAGTAATTTAGGGCTGGAAGGGTAACCAGGCTGGGAAGAGCCAGGGTGAGGCTTCTGGGCTGCTGGAGTCAGGGCTCTGAACCAAAGCTGCAAAGTCACTAGATAACCGGTGTTACATTTGAGTTCTGAATGTTTATTACTGAGGATTGCCATAGTAACAAAGTGCTTGACCTCCCATCCGCAACATGGCTTTCAAATTCTGTTCTGCTGGATGAAGGGATTCATAGGAACTCATATGAACTACTGAACTGAGCACTCTTTCATACTTTCTTAGACTTCGTAAGGGGCCAGATTCCACACCCACATATGAAATTCGACACACTTATTCCAGATTTACACTGCAATAGCAGAACAGTAACAGGCTCAATGAAGTTACTCGATATATATGATTGCAAGTATAATATGGTCTACAGAATACTTACATATACTCCAGCTTTTAAGTTTCATGTACCACGTGCTGGATAATAACATGAGAGAACTCGATGTTTCCTAAAACTAAACTGACTCTTAATTAAAATAACTTTACAGTGATGCTGCAACTGCAGCTAGTATTCAAACATATATATGCACTCAGACTGACTTCTTGATGCCTCTTTCAACTTCTTCTCTCCTGTAGTCTCTGTTCCTCCCTCCAAGTTCCAGGTAGATTGCCACACATAAGAACCTAAAACTAAAAAGCAACTAGATTTTTATATAGGCAAAGATCACTTCACCTACCCCTGGAATGCAGCTTAGTCTGTTATGGAGAACTGTTCAACATGCACAGTAACACTGCACAATAGTTTAGGACAGGATATGAAGAACGTTGTGTTCCACTGAAATATCAAGGGCAAGTTAAATAAATTACATTTTGTCATCCTAGAGTTAAAACAGGATCAGCATTGTAGTAGGGTCAATAATCCTTCTCTGGTTAAAGTGCCATGAATATGTAATGGCAACAAATGAACAGATGACTAATCTTGATTCATTTACATTTTTAGCAATGTGCATAATGAATATTAAAGCAGGTGCCAATGCTTAGAACCTGTGCTGCATTCATATATGTACTGATTTTGGACTTAAGTCCAGCAGAAGATAGATTACTGAGCTTGTTAGAAAACAAGACAATATTTGATTACAACAAAATTTTCTTGGGCCATGAAATGAAAAGGCCTGAAGTCAGGGCCGGTGCTACCATTTAGGCAGCCTAGGCAATCGCCTAGGTGCCAGGATTATTGGGGGAGCGGCAGGTGGCTCCGGTGGAGCTGCCGCAGTGGTGCCTGCGGACGGTCGGCTGCTCCCGCGGCTCCGGTGGACCTCCCACAGGCACCACTGCGGCAGCTCCACCGGAGCTGCAGGATCAGCGCGGGGGGCGGCGAAATGGCCGTGCACCTAGAGCGTGAGAAACCCTGGCGCCGGTCCTGCCTGAAGTTCATTTTTAAAAGGTGAGTCCATCAAAAAAAGCAAAAGGGAGTATTTGTAACACTCCAGTATTGTATACACACACACACACACACACACACACACACACACACCTCTGCAAGTTACTGAATCTTCCACCAAGGTACCCAGAAAATCAAAATTATGCTGCAGCATAGAAATGAGGTGAAATTGCTAATGTGAAAGAATCATCACTAATATTGTATTAAAGACATTTGTTTCAGCAAAAATCATTTAAAAGTCTTTGCAAACTTGAAATGTATGTAATATATTCATACAGTGAAGTTGCAAGTGTATTATGAAAACTGTTATTAGTAATGTACAATTAGTAACATTATCCCTTCTTACTTTGTGCATATATAAGATACATTACAGAATAGTATGTATACCAATACTACTGTGCATAAGGATTTGATTTCCTAACTTGAACACTTAATCAGAATCCAAGTGGTTCTTTAACATTTGCTTGCATGGGAGAACTAAGAGGGAATGTGATCTAGGATTAAAAGAAGAAGAATGGGGTTTCTAGGTACAATTTATGTCAGTGCCACTTACTAACTGAACAAGGACAAAATATTTAATCTTACCCAGGTAGGATAAGAAGATTATATAGGAAAAAATGCTCTTTCACAGGGTTATTCCATTTTCTTGATCAAATGTGTGGGTGTAACTATAAACATGCTGTGCCTACATTTGATCCTGGTGATACTTCTCTGACTTCAATGAAGCTATACACATGATGAGTCTACCCTAGGGTTCTTCGTATTAGAAGGTTCTATTCTGATCTATGCCCTTTATGGATCACTGAAGGAGTAAGCCTAGTATGATGCTATGCTTCTGGCTGCTTCTTTGCCTCCCCGTGACTGGGGCATTTAACAGAATAAGTGAAGGTTATATCCCTCCGGATGTTTGGCTTTTTGCCACTTCTTGGGATGAACCAGCATTTAGGGCTCAGTCATCTAACTTCTACCAGCTGGAATTGCTTCACAGGGCCCATGGACTACACCTAACTTGCTTACCATAGTCCCTGCAGATGCGAGTCCCCTAAACAACAGATGTTTGCAAAGGTTTTCCAGGAATTCACTGCAAGACCCCAAACACAGACACAGACACACATACTCTCATATACAAGCATTAATAGCAGTACGTTTTGTAAACAGCTGTGATCAAGTGAAACAACATATGTGCTACCAAGGTGGCATCGCTGTCAAAAAGGGAAAACATTCTGCAAAAAAGCTGACACTTCTACCCATATGCAACCTGCCAACCTAAACCATCTCAACCTGGCACCTGTCCCCTAGTGAAACTGGTAATCCACTTTGTGAGTCAGCTCAATGCCATTTTAACATGAGAGCTTTATTGTTCACAGCCAACTATTATGCATGTGTATCCGTTCTGGAGTAAGAAGGATTCCAAGCAGTGGAAGCCAGCACAGCTTTCTCTCCTGCACTTTCTGCACTTACGGTTTGTGGGACGAGGTAGATTAATTTTGAAAGTTCAGTAATATCCTCTACAGCTGCTGAAGGGGGATAACGTGTCCAGTGAAAGGATTACTGCTCCACAAGGGAAGAGACAGAAGTGTCTTTCAATGGTGCCAAACTTCTGCAAACTAGGTTGTAATGTCCCATTTTGCAGCCTTCTGGGGAGCTCCTTTCCACGTGTGGAAGCACCATAACGTCTGCTGATGAGGGTAAAGTTTGTATTAGTGTAGCCTGAGCCATGGCCACAGGAAACAGGAGAGGTGAGATAAAAAGGAAAAATACAATACTATAACTTGTCGCTTAAAGGCATATACATCTCTGCATGGAACATTTCTCCCAATAGTCTCCTTTAAGCAGCCAGTCTTTCCGTTTCCCCATTAATCCTTCCGGCCTCATCCTATGGCTAGCCTGGGGGAGCTCCTAGTCTTCTCCTCAAGGCCTCTCCTTCATTCTTCCATAATTGCTTCTTTATCTCCCAGTTCCAACAAGCTTCTTGGTAATTCCTTCTCCTGCCTGCCTTAACATGTGGTATGAACACTTCCATCCAAAATTACAGTTATGTATTTTTGTAATTCTTCCAATCCCTGCCCTCTCCCCAACTGAAAACAGCACTTCATATTGAGAGCAGAATAAAAGAATTGAAGCTGATAGACCAAACCATTTTAAAGTTGTGAGGAGCCAAAAGAATTTGGAAGACTCTTTAAACACTTTAAAAAACTCTTCTTCTGATGTTTGTCAGACATTCCAGGAATATTCTGTTTTGGCATGAGATATGGCATGCACAATTTCAGGATCATTCATTTTAGGTCAAGTTAGGGGAGGGAACTGAAATTTAGGCTTTTGTTGGAACTAGCTAAATTTTAACTATTGAGCAGCTACTGCCATTACAGAACATAATGTGGCAGACTTGGTAAAAGAGTTAACATTTGTATTATCTTAAAGCACCAAAGCAAAAATCCATGAAAAATTTCCTTTTATTAATTCAAATGCTACTGAAAGTCTAGATGCCAGATACAGTAATTAACAATTAAAAAATCCTGCCTCTAAGTCTCACTTCCTTAACTATGATTGTTTGCTATCACTTCTGTCAGATTTCTGATCTAATTTAGATTGAGAGATCATTGGTGCAGGGACCGGGTCTATTAATTTGCTTGTAAATTGCCATGCACATCACTGGTGTTATTAAACATAGATGGTTCAAACCATCCCTTTGGAGTTCATGGGCAGAGGCAACAAAACCCCCACAGGACACAGCCAGGACAAGCAAAAGGAAGGAACATTGCTCCTTTTGCCTAACTCAGAAGCACCTCTGAGGGCTTCAGAGTAGGACAGTAGAGAGGAGTGGGCCAAAGGCGAGAGAGAACAGAGGCAAGAGAGAAGTATATAGTTCTCTATCAACCCTGCAGGACTACAGCAAAGTTCCTAACAATGGCAATGGTCACATACATGCCGTTTGCTTGCATACCTCCCCCTACTGTGCTGCCTGCTTCAGGGGCAGTAGAAGCCTGTAGGAGGTTCCCTGGCAGAGCAGCTCCATTGGAGTCATACTGCTGCTACTGGGATGAAGTGAGCAAGATTTGACACTCCCGACCCTACATATCAAATCAGATCTCATACCCTATGACCTTTATAGCATGTATATTTAGAAAAGATAGATAAGAGGGATGGAGAAGAGAAGGAATGATGACAAAATTAATTTAAATTCTATTAAAAAGGTTTCTCACTATATTATTCCAGCAACTTGAATAAAGTTGAAGAAAACTTTGCATATCACGGAAAATAACATTTCTGGAGATAAGTACATGGACAGCTCTGCAATTCTCCAGAATTATATATTGTGTGTACATGCACCTGCACAAAAACTGGCATTTAGTACAGCCCCTGCCAGTGCAGATTTGCTCCTCACTTTGGCTGCCCGAAATATTTTGGATAAAAAGCTTTCCCCCCAAAAAAAAAATGCAGATTTGGATTAGCCAAAATATTTCATGAATTCATGTAAAAGAAAAAATTCCAAACAAATTGCCACATTTCATTTTGACATTTTCAAAAAAGATTTGATTTTTCAATTTGAAATTAACTTCAATTTTAGAAAAGGGTTAAAACTCCAAATGAAACATTTCATTCAACTATAATTCAACTATGATTTTTTTTCCCTCCGCACTTTTTTTTTGTTTGGAAATCCAACTGAAAAATCAGTTATTTGCACAGCTTGACTCGTTACTGTATATTTTCAGACCTGAAGCTGAGGGTGGGAGGGAAAGAGAAATTTTTCAAACACTTTTGAACTCCTAAAATTGATGCATGGCTGTATCACATTGGCTCTGGCAAGCACACCACAGATTAAATTCAGAAATCTCTGCCCAGTTCAGCCTCACATGAATCCAGCTTGTATGGTGAACAATAAAGAACAGGTGCAACCTCAAGAGTGAGCCCAAATGATCTAGACCGGCCTTCCTCATTAAATAAGCTCCAAGTCCTTTGGGTAACTATACAATTGCTACAATAGCCAGGCAATGTTCTCCTGCAGACCTCTTTAGGATCTGAATAAGCAGAGCCTTGAACCCAACAGAATGCAAAAAACACACTGAGAGGTGTTACCCCCATACATGTCTAGATACAGATGCTCACAATATTAGTATTTGATGATACTTTCTCTCTCCAGCCCACCCCCAAAAATCCAATCTTCAGCAGCCCCCTACAAAGTCAAAACCAATGACGCTAATAATCAGCTGTTTCTATTATGTCCTGATAACTGATTGAAAATTTCTTCCTTGTAGTATACACGGATTCTATATTTCCATTTTAGTAATCACATTTCAAACCATGGATGAACAAAGGGTTTTGCAGAAGGTGAAAAATTTAAGATTTCAGCAGAGGCTGATCATATCTTTGGTTTCAGCCAAGTCCACTTATTTGTATCTGTTACCTTGCGAAATAACGATCTCCAAGTCCATTGAATCAGAAGGGAAATCAAGAATAAATGATGCATCACCTCTAGGGACAGGGGTTCAGTTCAAGCTAGTGACAGATGAAGCTGGCTGGCTTGTGTAGCTTAAGGGTCAGGGATAAAATGATCTCTTAGCAGCTGAAGTAGAGTCCCACTACAGATTACGTTTTTAACCTCTACTATAAAAGATTCCAGTAGTGTAAATCAGGAAATGACAAAAATGAATATGTAACAAGCAATACCACTTTGATGGCTTAAGCTAGACTTGACACTGCCAGGACAACTAGCTTGAATTTGTGCCAGATATATTAGGGAGCACACGCCACATTCCACTCAATGTCAAATATAAGACAGAAAGTAGAGATGTGCTGTGATGGAGCAAATACAGAGAAAGGTTATAAAAAGAGCAGACCCCGGGTTCACATTTGATTCCAGCTTTTCATACTGCCTAACCTGATTAGAAGCTGGAATCAAGTCAGTGGGTTGAAGGCAAATCTAATTTCCCACATTCTAATTGAGAGGTCCTAGTTAAAAGGAGTTACAAAAATATAGATAGACAAATTCTTAAGAACTTAAATCTTTCTGAACCTGCAATATTCCTATCATGAAAAAATTATTTCTCTTGGGTCCTTCAAGTCTTTTAGGCTGATTCAGCAAGGTGTGTAAATGTGTGCCTAAAATTAGCACAAGTCCTTTTGAAATCAATGGTAATACTTAAAGCTAGACGTGCTTAAAGCACTATGCTAAACTAGGGCCTTACTCCTAAATTTGTTGATATATGCAGAAGAACCCTGTCAGAGAGATTAAGTCTCAGAGTTTGAAACTGTGCACACAGAAATGAATTAGTATGAGTTTGCAGACATGTATAATAATTGCATGTGCAAATGACCCATTAGATGTCCAACTAGACATCTGTATGTGCAATTAGAGTGCCTACGTAAGGAATGGCTGCAAATGTGTGCATAAATTATACAAATGCATTTCTGCATGTATAAAAATCTGGCCTCAAACATTTAATAATGAAAAGTACTTGACTGCTTAACAATAGTACTGACAAGCATTACATACAAAATATTTACATACAACTCTATAGCAATATAACCATCTGTAAAAAAAAATATCTTCAGAATTAAACAAGTCTAAAAATCTATAAAGCCTGATGTGTTCATTTGAAAGGGGAATGAGGTACTACAGCTTCATGGGCATCACAAGAGATGGTCTTGAGGAAAGATGGCATTTGCTGCTCTTAAAGACTAGATCCAACAAACTCGTGCCATCCTCACATATAGGCATAAGCATAGGCTGCCAACAGTCCATGTATGTGTAAGAAGTCTGGTGCTGCAAGCAGGATTTCCAGCCAAGAACACTGAAGCAGCTGTCCATTCAGAACTGATACACTTCTGCTTAAGAGGATATTGTCATCTGCTATGCAGCTCTAACCTTAATTCATTTCTGCAGCCACACAAAATGAAGTTTGACCATGTTAAAATCAAGGGAAAGCAGAAACATGCTGGAGAGATCTGTTTGAACACAGCCCCTATCCTAGAGCTCTGAGTGTCCCTGCAGAATGGGCTAAAACAAAAATTATTGAAGATATGGTAGTTTCTTCAGAATTGGTCCACACCACCACAGTGGACTTTGATAACACTTCTGTAGCCATTCACAGAGCAGGGAAACAGGGAGAAAGATTGTGGGGGAAGGGGTTTGTTTTGTTACATGTGTAAATGGAGCCTACGGCAAGGAAGTCCTATAGAAGTGGTTATTTTAACTGTAAAAATATTTTCATATTATGCCTCTGACCCATGAAAATAGTTTAACAGAACACTCTAAACTGATTTTTACAGTGATTTTTCCCCCACCCCCAGGCCTGAAGCATGAAAATAATCAGAAATGATTATGCAGTCTCCAGTGAGTGCTAAAATAAAAACACTATTAAACAGTTCTGAAGAATACTGGAATTATTTTACATAAGTTTGTATAAAGAAGATAAACTGGAAAAAATTACTGTTGGTGAATTATTCAATCAGTTAAAATTCTATATTGTTTACACACACACACACACACACACACACACACACACACACACGTTAAAAAAAGAAATAACTTCTAGGCAAATACATGCATATTTTCTTTCTGTATTGCAGAGTATCCTTCCCCAGCTATTAAACCATTTTATAAACATCTCTGCAGTTCAAGGAGCAGAGTATTAATTTATGTCATGAATCCTGCAGAGGGACTGTGAGACAGTGTGAAATTTGCTCAGTGACTGCCATCTTGTGGCTACAGAAATCTCTTTTCCATAATATTCGCTGCTCCAAAATCTTTCTGGGAACTTATGTACTTTTACTGTTCGTTGAAGGATAAATCTTGGCTTTTGCTGCCAGAGTAATGCTTGGGAGCAGAGCTGGAGCAGCTGAGCAGAGGTTTTCCAAACCGTTTTGTCCATAGAAGGGTAAAGGCAAAATGACTCCCAGAGCGGTACCCTGTATGGCTGGTCCAAACAAGGAGCAGCACGAGCTACTCTCAAGTATTTCCTTTAGGCGCCAACAGATGTGTAGCGTAGGCTGGATAGTCAACCCCCCAACCAAGCTGGTCATACCTGCCCCCTACCCCAAGGAACAAATGCCACATGGGATCACATTACCGGTTAAAACACGACAGCATTCCTGAACTCATTTTCATAATTTTAAGTCAAAAACTCATAAAGGACAAATTGCAAAATACTAGTGTCGTTCTACTTCAAACCCTTCATCTAGTCTAGATCCAACTGCCATACCACTGGACATTGTCTACGTATATCCTTTCATCTCAAGACACATTGGTCCAATATAGCTAGCCAATCAAAAAGTGTGTGTTTTGGGTTTGTTTTTTTTTAAACTACTTAGTAACTAGTCATTGGCTACAACAGAATCATGTGACTATCACAACCACTTATATAGCATTTAGCAAGAACTGAGGCCGAGTTTAAAAAAAAGCTCTGGATAATTTAATGGCCACTAAACATTTGGAGCAAAAGTTTTCATAATAAGGGATTGACCCCGCAGATCCTGCATCCGAGGGCCCCTTGTGCACTAGGTTACAACGCCACTCAGTTTTGGGCCCTCAATTCGTGTGTCAGGATTGGGGGGCAGCAGGGCCAAAATTGAGTGGCATGGCAACCCCCACATGCTGATGCAGCAACTCGGTGTCCTGCTTCTCTCAGACTTGGGAAGCAGGATGGATCTGACATTTGCCAGCAGTGAGGGGTCAGGAACAAGGGACCATGGTAGGGTAGGCAGGAGCTCCCAGGAGGGTCAGGATGGTGTGGAGCATACCATGTGAAAAAATTCTGCAGGCTCCCCAATCCCACTTTACTTATGGGGAAACTGAGGCACAGTGAAGTGATTCAACCAAGGTAACAGAGCAGTTCAGTGGTATAAGCACACCCCTATTTTGGTTCCAGTTCTGAGCAATGCTTCTCATCTGTTCATAAAAAGCTCTTCTTGAATTTTATGCTAAAAATAAAAAAAGGTACAAAGTGATGCTGATTTTTTTTAATTTAGTTTTTCTAAATTGAATGCCGGTGGTTCAGAATACATTTTTTAGACCTCATACAGGGCTGTGCTACTAGAGTAGCAAATATCTTTCACTAAAGTCACTGCCATAGAATTTCATATAATAAGGCGTCGCAAATTTGAAACCAAATGAGACTTTTCCACTGTGGGTATAAAAATTTATCATGCAAAACAATTATATCTATGCCACCCACTAAACATTTTGATCCCTGCTCACTGACTTATTGTGTAGTTTAGCACATCTCGAGCGTGAAATATGAATACATTGTAATTCTGACAACCAAAAAACCCAGAGGCAGAAACTTGGAAGGGTTCTCAGCGTGAACTGTGAGGGAGAGAAATTGCCAAATTCTGCAATGCTCATTAAAGGGATAAAAGTAATTCAAAGTCTTAAATTTCACTAACAGTTTTTGACAGAAAGGTAGCCTTAAGTCTTCATATATAGGAACTGAAAGGCAAATGCCTGGTAAGGATTTAAAAAAAAATGCAACTTCTAGTTCTCAAAGAGTCAGTCAAGCTAAATGCAATTAGAACCTTAGCAGTTCCATCTAGATTTGCAGTAGTATCAGGCAATAGACTTACCAAGGACCACTCTTCTCTCCTTCCCTGCTCCAGCCTCTTCCAAAAAAGTCCTTCTTCCTCCGCCTGTAAAGAATAATTTACATTTACAAAGTGCCCATCCAGTCCTCTGGGTGACGTACAAAAAAAGAGAAAGAGAAACTAACAACTCAACAGATAGATAACATCCACCATCTGGCAGAATGATCTAGAAGACATTCATACTTAACCTTGCCAGGTCTACCCTACTCCAAACATTATTCCCAGTCCCATCCACCGCACAGAGTATATTCTGGTCACCCTCAGTTATTCTTCCTCCCTCCCAGGAAGGGACTACAAAAAATGGATGTGTCTTTCAAAGGCCACCAAACAGAGGTTCTGACAACTCAAGGGAGTGGAGGTGAAGGGAAAAAAGTCCAAAGCCAAATAGCCCTCACTCAGTATATCCAGCCAACAGTCTCCCACATACACCAAGAAGGGTGGGGCAACCCTTCAAATGAGGCAATCCTTCTGAAGTGTTATCTTAAATGCAAAGCTGGAGGAAACGGTGTAGCTTCACAGTTTGAGACACCCCTGTTCTGCTCAGAACCATGTCTACATAGAGCTGTTAACTAAGCCTTCACACAGAGATAGTAACTTTACTGATCCCACTTTACTGGGTGGGATTCTCAAAGGCACTCAATATGGCCTTAACTTTTTGTTCCATTGACTGCAACAGGAGCACAGTAAGTCCAGCACTGTCCATTATTGTAAATCCCTCCTTATATCTAATTTTCATGCTCATTCTATTGAGCAAAAGTTATTGGCAGTCCTTTGCTTAATGGTATAGGGTAAAATTTTACCCTCAGGACCTAACCCACTTAGGAGCAGAAGTCTCACTAATTTAGGTTCTTAGGAACCTATGTTGTATTGAAAGTCAGTGGGATTTCAGCTCCTAAGTGACTTGGGGGCCTTTGAAAAATCTTCCCGTTGCATTAAATGTTGTGTTCCACATAAAGACTACAGTGTAACCTCTAGTAATGGACTGACAAAAACCAGTTTTCAACAAAATTGTCTCAACAGGCTAAGATTTTTACTCAAAAAGCTCTGAAGTCATGTTGAAAGTTATTTTTAAATATACCTATTAAAATACAGACAGCTTAGTTTTAATAAAATACTTGACAGACTTAATAGAAACAGGTTTTCATGTGTAAATGTTATTTTCCATAAAAGCAGTTAACACACAGATGAGTCTGCCTTAAGTGTACGTGAAGCAAACATATAAAGTTTATTATATTTAACTGTCTGGTGTTTCAGTATAAAACTAAGAGCAATAGACAGATATATGGAAAGGGCAAAGTATCCTGTGCACAACCTGTGGTCCAGAGCCTGCAAATACTTATCAATATGAATAACTTTATGCAGAACTAGTTGTTCCATTGAACTCAGTGGGCCCATTTGTGTACAAGTGTTGCAGAATCAGAACCTGTATGTGAATCCACTGCATCAGGTAAAAAGCAGTCCAGGTAACCTTCTAGGAAGGGTGTTACTGTATCTGAGTGCTACCAGTTAAGTGATGAAGTAGTCACTTAATACAAGAAACATTGTAAGACTCTTAGCTATCTTGCAGTTGTCAATTTAAAAAGGTAGAGTCCTCAACACACTGTATAGTCAAAAGTGTTTGATTATCTCATTGAGTTGCAAGGCAGGGTGCTGATAGTGTTGGCTGCAAAAACCCACTCTCTCCCCCCCCATGCTCCCTGTCAAACTCCACCCCACCCCCCTTTTGAAAAGCACGTTGCAGCCACTTGAACGCCGGGATACCTGCCCATAATGCACTGCTCCAATGCCGCTGCAGATGTGACCACGACAGTGCACTGGCAGCTGTCAATGTGGACAGATTGCAGCGCTCTCCTTACTGAGCTCTAGGAAGGCTGGTTTAACCCAAAGTGCTCTACATCTGGAAGTGTAGCCATACCCTTAGTGTCTTTCTACCAAAAGGATCCTGGAACATTTTACACGTTATGTTGATGAATTAGTTCACCCTCTACTGAAATTCAGATACTTTAGGATAGAAAGGGAAGTCTACCATAACCAACTGAAAATGGTCATTAATTACCCAAAACACAAAATAGAAAGTCTTCTCTATCAACTACAAGTCTGCATCTGATGTCAACCCTCAAAATCTGTTTTAATTAATACACTCTTCTTCCAGCTCTTTGTATATGTTGTGTAGTAAATGTCACTACAGAAAGAATTACAAAAGAAATCTGAAATTGAAGTATTTGGATGATTAATGCAATAGCTTCCAAACAAGTATAACAGAATACAAAAATGTTTAGTCTCTCTCAAAGTGTCAGCAACTGTAACCAGGATTAACAAACTACTGTAAAGGAGGGAAGCCTTCAACCAGTGAGTTACAATCCCCGGCAAGGAACAGATATAAGGACAAGTATTTTTTTGTCAAATATAAATTCACACTTGAATTTTAGAAATCACACATTTGGTTTGGTAATGTGGTTAAATGAAAAAAGACAAAAATTAAAAATTATTCTGCCAAGAATGCTCCACTCAGACATTCTTTTGCTTAATAGATTTGTATTATCCTAATAAAAAGTCTGATTCAAAAGACTGCTGAAATCAACAGGAGTCTTTTCATTGACTCCCGTGGGCACTGGATTAAGCATCAAGAGAAGAAATGGGTTCAAACTCAAAATGTGGATCTTAACATCTTAAAGTTTTAGCTTTTGAAAAATCCATTCAATGCTGTATTTTTTGTTCTTGCAAAAAGAACCAATAGATCCACAGGTTAGGTTTTGTTATATTTGGTGAGATTAAAAAAAATTATGTATCTAAAGTTTTACTGGCCAGGGCTCTACTTCTCTTTCAAAGTGGCAGTCCCATCTTTCAATGAGAGGAAGGCAGTAAGGGTGGGACTTGCCATCAACTCTCTAACCAGTCATGGTTTTGTGGAGTGGAGTGGCCAGCTACTCCTACCCTAAGGCTAGATGAGTGGGAATGAGCTCTTGGGTCACTTAGTCCAGTCCCCTGCTGTGCTGTCATAGGCAACCATGTCATATCATCCTATTCATAGACTTACCAAGCTCCATTTGAAACCAGTTGGATTTCAGTGGTGGCCGGAGACTTTTTTGACAGGTGAGATACAAATCACAAGATAGCTATATTAATTACCAGTATACATTGGGCAGGGGGTGGAAATAACTATTAAAAACTTAGCATATTTACAGGCAGACTGGGGGGGGGGCTGGAGCCACCACTGTGGGCCCCTCATGCGCATGAGTGGGGCCTGCTTTGTGGGGGAGGGGTCCAGGGCATTACAGGACAGCCTCCTGCCCCAGTTTAATGGCTACAGTTCTGCTGTGGCCTCACCAAGCAGTTGTTATCACAGTAGTGACCTTATAAAGGGACTCCTGGGCATAGTAAACTGTCATGGTAACAAGGCCGCTTTATAACTCACTATTAGCTATAAACAAAATTTGAGCCTCATGCAGCACTACACTCTTTGAACTTTCCGGCGTTGTGTTTCACTACTGGAGAGAGGGAGAGGGAGTGGAAGTTAAAACATTTCAATCAAATCACAATTTGTCCTTTAATATTTTTATATTTATCAATTAATTTAAAAAGATTATGCAAAGTGTATTTTGCAGCATTTGGTAATTCTTCATTAGGCTGTGCCTCACTTGCCTGGGCTGGTGAGCCACCCCCTGCTAGATATCTTCTCCCCCTCCTCCCCGCCCACTAACACAAGCCATGCAGCAAGCAAGACTGGCCCCTCCACAGCCATGCAGATGACATGTGGTGTGGGGGATAGCGAGAACTTGAAGTTCTTTCCTCCTCTTTCCCAACGGGGCTGAGGAATGATGGCCAAGCTGAATCCCAGCTCTGTCACGCCGAGTGCAGAAGTGGGTCCTGCAATGATTTTAAAAATTTATACTTGCCACTTGAGGCTTGTATTAAACTCACGAGGTTACAGCTTTTCTCTGACCTTGGCTTGGTAAACACTGCCACCACACAAATGCAAAAAACACACAACACCACAACCCCAAAAAACCCTTTGAACCCAGGAAGGAGCACTTGGGAATTTCTCCTTGTGGGACACGCTCAAGGCCCCCCCTTCCTGGGGGAATAGCTAAGAAAGAAAACAAAGGAAATTAGCTGTGACTATGAGTTAATTTAACAACATGCACAAACCTCTTAGGACACCAAAAATCCAATCCTGTTCTTAAAAAAGGTAAAATTTTATTAAAAATAAAAAAGAAAGAAAAAACATTTGGAACTTAGGCTTTTGTTAGATTTTAAAAGAGCAATTCCAAAAATCAAGCACCCAAAATAGCTTTCTTGGAGGTTCAGCTTAAAAAGTTACAAGCAAACAAAAGCATCAGGGGTTAGAACAGAGGAGATTCACAAACCAATAAGAAATAACCTTAATCACGTCTAGCTAAACATTCTGATCTACTTATACATTTGGAGGTCAGATAAGTAGTTCTAGGCATGATCTGATGATTTATGATCATAGATGGCTTAAAGCTGATTACAGCATGGCTGCTTTGCCCCTTCGACCCAGAGAACAACCGATAAAGGGAAAGTTTCTTTCCCAATTTTAAAAAAGTTCTACCTTCCCATTGGCTCTTTTGGTCAGGTCCTCACTTTTTTTTTTGGGGGGGGGGTTCCTTTACCTGGGGGGACTTTTTAACCCTTTACAGGTAAAATAAAGAAAAGAACAGCTACCAAGAGGGATTTTACAGCTAACTGGCTGGCTGGGTGTCCATCAAAGGGAGCTACCCCTCCTTTATCTATCACAGAAGTGTGTTGGCTTTCAGTGGGACTTGTCCTCCTAAGTTGAACTGGACAAAAAAAAATTGACCTCCCCTCCCCCCAAAAAATGCATTTGGGGGACCTGAATTTATTTGCTGAATTTGGGTCAAGTTCAATGAAAAGCTTCAGCTGGGAAAAAAAAAGTCCATTTAGTTTCAAAACAGCATTTTTATTTCAAAATTTGGCTAATTAAAAAACAAAAAACTAACAAGAACTACCACAAAAAGGGCAAAAAATGCCTGACACAGCTGAATTAAAAGAAAGATGCCCCAAATATTGCTATGAGTCAGCCAAAATATTTTGATTGATTTGAAAAGAATTGGAATATTTGTTTTCAGTTGTCTCAGAACATTTCAGTCATCTCAAAAACAATTTTATTGGTTGTTTGATTTGACAATTTTGAAAGAAAAAGAAAAGTTTGAGCCGAACCAGATTTTTACCACCTGATTTTTCAGTTTCCCTCAACTGAAAAACTATTATTATTAGCTCAGCTCTACTCAAATCATTTAGATGCTATTAAAAAAAACCACACTATATGATTATTTACTATTAGTTTAATGAGGGGCAAGGAATCAAAGCAGTCCTATTCCAATTAAAAGGAACACAGTCCATTTAAAGATCATACTACTGTCACAGAAGTGTATCTGTTATTGCTACAAGTATCACTAGAACTGAGATTAGAGGGAAGAGTATGCTCTATTTTTTAAATTTGTTTTCTTTGCTTGTTGGACTAATTAGTCAGTTTCCCTTTGTGTAGATCTATGACACAGCAGCAGAGAAGAAAAAAACGCACATACGACTTGAAATATAGAAAATTGTGATAGCAAAGTCACAAAAACTGAGTGGGTAGGCTGACTCAAGGGCAGATGTAGTGCCTGAAACTACTTAACACTTTTTAGACTGACTGTAATTCAAGTTTGCAGTTTTGGCGTAGGTAGGGTGACCAGACAGTAAATATAAAAAAAAAAAAATCAGGACAGGTGGTGGTGGGGGCAATAGGAGCCTATATAAGAAAAGGACCCCAAAATCAGGACCATCCTTGTAAAATCAGGACATCTGGTCACCCTAGTTGTAGCCATGTTGATCCCAGGATATATGACACAGACAAGGTGGGTAAGGTAGTCATTTTAACTGGACCAACTTCTGTTGAGAGAGAGGAGCTTTCAAGCGCCACAGAATTATTGTTCAGGTCAAGGTGACACTCTCCCCTTTGATCAGTTTATTAACTGATGTATTCAGATTAGACCACATTCATCCCTCACATAACTCTGTTTACTTCATAAAGCTATACCATGAATATCGTGCACTGTGGTTGAAAGCATGTGTTACTGAATATCTTTGGGTATTACAAAATACAGATTAAAAATTTAATACCAAAGGCAGATGTAATTATCAACCTCAAGTTGCTTAGCTCAGCAGCAATTTAAAAAAAAAAACCCTAGTATTTTCATATTCGATATAAATTCTTTACACAGAGTAAAGATCAGAATTTTGCTGATTTTTAACAAAAGATACAGATTAAGTGTACTCAGAAACAACGCTGAACCCATGTCTAATGTAGTGAGAGGAAGATATTGCATATATTATTCTACAGCTGTTAACAATTTAGGATACAAAACCATTAAAGCAGATAATATGATGCATCAGACAAAATGAGAAAGACCAAACAGAACCATAAATGCCACTGCAAATGAGGAAGAAAGGAGAAGAAGAAAATTAACTGCCTCTATTATGAGTCTCCATTTAGAGTTTCAACCTTTTGTTATACATTGTCTGGGAGATTAATATTTAGTATGACCATGTTATGTGCACTATATTTGGCAACACTTCATATTTGCCATGAAATTGTTGTCGACACATGAAGAGCTAGACTGATTTCTCATTGTGAAAGACCCAAGATTACTTTTATTAGCATAACACTATTTGAAGTGGACTGAGTTGTCTTAAAAAGATTATTAAGTCCTGAAAACACTCATCCCATGCTAAATTCAGATTCCTAGGATTTGCAAAATTGGATTATGGATTGGGGAGTAGGGGCTGGTCCTGATTGGGGCAGCTGGGCTTGTACTGTAATACAAATAATTTCCTGTATCTGTAAGAAACTTGATAAAATGGGCACAAACAGAACAATGGGATTACTACCCTCTCTTTGCAGGAATGTACAATTTCATAACATTCACTTTAACTTTTCCTATAGCTCTGTATTTTATGTATTATACACACACCCACAAATTGTTTTGATTAATTGAACTGTAATTAAAATACACATTGCAACACATTCAGAATGTATTTCTTAAAAACACTGAGAGATGGCTATTAAAAATAAGCCCTGGAGGTCCTTAGAATTAGAGGTGTAGTAAACTACAAAAACCCAAGCCCAAAATGCAACTTCTCTTATTTAATGAATTCAGCCTGAACCTCTTTAAATTAGTACCTTACAGAAGAACAGGAGATCAAGCTGAAAATTCCAGGCTACTCTGAGTTTATTTTACATAAAATATTAGTTGTTTAAATAGAGTATGTGATCCAAGCATAATTCCCCCCCAAAAATTATTAATTATTGGAAGCAATCGGCCCAATATTTTGGGACAATTTATAGGCAGAAATAGTCATTTCAGGAGGCTATTGATCCAGACAGAAAAGAAAATGATACTCCAGAAAACACCAATGTAATCCAGTGAAAGAAAAAAAATCAGCTGTATCACAGATCAGTTTAAAGCCAAGCCACACACAAAAAGATTTCATGTTTCCTAGGTAGAAATGTCAATAAAAAAGTTGATGCCCTTAAAATACTTTACTAAAATACGGCTAATTGACCTTAAAGAGAAACCTTTTCTGATTATCTGCTGTCTAATATCTGAACGCAATGAGGGCTGTATGTGCACTGTGACTTTTAGCATCATTAGAGTTGGTCCTGGGAGAAACGGTGAATTCAGTCATCCCAGTCCACACATCATGATGCCAGGTTATATGCACTCATTATCACTGTTAATACTGGAAGAAATTGACATCTACTACAAATAGCGTGAAGGTGACCATTGTTTAGATGACCAGCTGTTTTTAACATCTCAGACTTCACACAACATTCACTTATTTGCTCCTCAATGTGTGTGCATTTTACATTTGAGCAATCACCTCCCACTGTACGTTCTTGTCCAGCAGTGACAACCAGTCAGGATGGGTCTGGCTTATTATTTATCATTGACAGTATAGTAGCAACCAGGAGTACTCATCATGGCTTAGTTTGGTCAGGATCAAGTCCTTCTTTCCTGAACACTCTTCAGAGGAGGAAGTCCTCCATTTGCTACCCTTATGGCATGTTACAAGAACTATCTGTTTCAAGCCTTGTGTTCTTGGCCTTATAGTGTATATCTTCACCGCAATGGAAGCCAGAGTTCAAACTCAGGCTCAAGCCAACCCCCCTTCTGTCTACACACAAATTGTGCTAACATAGGACTCAGGATTTCAGAACCCCTCAGGGATGGAAAGTCCAAGCCTGAGTCAAGCCTAGATCAAGGGTTCAAGCTCTATTGTTCTGCAGTGTAGAAATAGCCCCACTTGACTAGTGCTCTGGGAATCCACCAAAAGTAACCCAAAATCCCATGTGCTGACTTTCTTTGTCCTTTGGATAGTCAAGTTCAGTGGACAGTCAAGTTTTTCCACGCTGCCCCATGACCAAAGGGCTAGAGTGGCCATGTTTTGGGAGGAAACTAGGAAGTCTGGGATAGTGATGCTTGGAGTCAGGCCCACATAACGCAGTGTAGACCCTGAAGCCCCAGGTTGGGACTCAGGGTTCAACTATTCCTAACCTGGGGTTACAGAAGAGTGCGGATGCTCAAGCCCTAGATTAACAAATCCAGGGTTTGCTAACGTGAATTCTGCTAATCCTGGTCTTACATTGCAGTGTAGACAAGCCCTTATTGAGGCTACTACTTTATTAGTTGCCAGTCATATTTATTTGGAAACAGATCCTTTTCTTAGCCTTGGAGATGAGTTGGTTTCCCCATGCCAGCTGTCTGTTTGATCAGGATGAAAATTCAGCCTGGCAGTTTTGTACTTGCTTTATATTGTCCTTTGTGTTAGGTGTCCAATAAATCAGTTAATAAACTTTAGCCTCGCTCTTGGTTAACCTGGGTTAAAGTATATTAAGAGGATTCATTAATAGGGTTTTTCCCATAGTAACTAATTCATACACCCCCCACCCTGTAAAATCATCACATTCACATTGTCATCCTTGTTTAACAGAGGAGTATATTGAGAGGTAACTTGCCTAGAACTATTAAGAATCTGTATGGGAGTCAGGATGACCCTGTTGTGAAGACAAGACAGAATCAGGTGATCAGAGTTCCATTCCTGATTCTCGTGTGACATTTGTCAAGGCACTACTGAATCTTGGTGTCTCTGTTTTCTTATCAGTAAAATGGGGATAATACTTATGTTAGAGTGGTGCTATGAGGTTAAAAAAAAAATTAACTCAGATACCACCGTGGTGAGTCCTGTAGAAGTGCCTACTCATAAATAAAATAGCTGTCTGTACACACACAAAAGGAACAAAAAACTACCCTATTTATGCAGCTATGTTACATAGGAATGTATGTTCCAACCCCCTCCCAAAACAAACAAACAAAAAACACGTTCAGAAATGTTGATCCTGAGTGACTATTACATGCAAGAAAATATGTTTACAGCTACAATTATCTCAGTCACAAAACAGAACTAAATCAGTGAGCATGGTCATAAATATAAAACATTGAGCAGGGGTCAAGAGTAACTAGTGATTTTGGATGCTCAGCTTGAAACACATCCAAGAGAACCAGATTTGCAGAAAGTGCTGAGCCCCTGCCCTTTGAAAATCTGAGTGTGTCAGATTAATAATTTTGGATACTCAGTCACTTTCCAAATTGCTGGCCACTGTGAATTTTAGTAATTACTGGTCATCAGCTAGATGAAATGCAGAACAAACCCAATTCCCAAATCATTCTGAATGCTACTTTCTAATACTGATATTATAAGTAACAGGCCTAATGATAGCATTTTTATGACTAATCATTCAGCATAATGGAAATGGGTCCATAAGGGAAAAAATGTGTCAAGGGATGAACGTCTCTCACTTTAAAATTGAACATCTTGGCTCTGCTTACACGTTCATTTTCAATAAACGCCTTCAATTCCGCTCAGGTGTTTATGTAACAGCAGGAGACCATTACACTGTGACAATGTGAAATTTCATTCATTTTCTCTTGTATGCCCCCTATATCACAGTCAACCAAACATCACCAAGGTACTGGGTAAGGGGGGACACACCCATCCACATGTGAAGGTTTTTCCCAGCTCTGAAATGTCTCTCTTTCTGTTTTAATACATAGAACTAGATTGATTCACAATCTCCAACTGCTTTTGTAGTCAGACTCTGGAATTTGCAAGGAAACCTGTACCACATTAAACAGAGGGAGTCTTGCATAGAGCAAGAAATCATGACTCTCAGCTCTTGGGTTCTAATCCTGACTGCTAAAGGATTACTTAAAACAAGTCTCCTAACCTCCTCTTCCTTCATTTCACCCTACTCATCTCAAAGAAGTGTATGAAGAGCTTCAGTGATCCTATAATGAAAGGGGCTCAGAGTGCAAAATATTATTATTATTAAATATAATACAGTGCCAGTCTATCACAGGATTCAGAACACTTCATCATCCTTGAAAGGCATAATGTGTGATGTTTTCTAAACTTTTTAATCCAAAGAGAATTTAATCCAAAAACTATTTTGAGTAGATGACTCTTTGGAAACTGGATAGATAGCCTTTAAGTCTATTATGTCCACAGCTATGAATGATGGAGCGAACAGGAGCTGCTAACAGGGAGTTTTGCAAGGGAGTTCTCCAGGTGAAGGAGGAGCACATACAGCATCTGTGGGGTAAGTGACTGACTGTCTGCAGTGTTTGGGTTTGTGTGTGTGTTTGGGGGTTACTTGCTGTGTGCTGAGCTTGTGTTTGTCAGTCTGTTTGGTTTGTTTGTTTGAAGGACCGTGTGCTGTAGCTGGCAGTTGGAGGCGGAGCTACCAGGAAGGTTTGAAAGCTAGAAGCCTCTGGTAATTGGCTGAGCCTTAACCAGTGGGTGGGGCATTCACTCAGGCCAGGGCTTTATAAAGCTGCGCACAAGCGACCAGGGAGCTTAGTGAACAGGAGCTGCTAACAGGGAGTTTTGCAAGGGAGTTTGGAAGGGGAGTAGGAAGGGAGTGGGGGTCCCTTGTCGGTCTCATCTGTGACCCATTGGTCCCCTGAGCCTATAAAGTGAACCACATCCAAAATCTTTCTGTTTACAGCAGAGCAGAGCGGACAGGGAGCTGTAGACGGGAATTTGAGAGAGTTTGACAGAGGGAGGCTTACAATGGTGAGGAGGACCCGCAACACCTGTGCCAGCACTGCTTCTGTCTCCTCCACCTGCGCCTGTAGCCAGACAGAGCACCAAAGCATGGATGCTTTTACCCAGACTCTGGTGTGGGCTTGCAAAGACTGTAATTTGCAATTTCCACTTACTGATATCCAGGCTGGGGGTGGCATCCAATGTGAAAGGTGCCTACTGGTGGAATCTCTCAGGCAGCAGGTGGGAGAGCTACAGGAGGAGGTGGCTAGGCTGAGGAACATCCATATCCATGAGCAATTCCTGGACAGTATCCATGTGGAGACAGCTGATGTAGCTGTCCCAGTTCACAGAACTACTGACACACCAGTGGAGGAGGAGGAGATGCCTCAGGGTGTATCTGACACACCAGTGGAGGAGGCGGCTCAGGGTGGACACAGCCAACTGGTTACTTCTGGCAGCGGGTAGTGCTCCACCGCTGCTGCGAACCCTCCTGCTGTGGTAAAAGATAACCGTTATGCTCTTCTTGATACAGAAGAGAAGGAATCACCCCCAACAGTTAAGGAGGTGAAGCCTCGTACCCCTAAGGCTGGGAGGTCTGCTGCCACCACTGATAAGAAACGTAGGGTAGTGGTGGTTGGAGACTCTCTGCTGAGGGGGACGGAGACACCCATCTGTCGCCCTGACCGTTCATCCCGGGAGGTATGCTGCCTGCCAGGGGCCCGTATCCGAGATGTTACAGAGGCATTGTCGAGGATTATCTGGCCATCTGACTACTACCCCATGCTACTCATCCATGTGGGCACAAATGATACTGCGAGGTGTGACACTGAGCAGATCAAGAGTGACTACAGGGCTCTGGGAGTACGGGTTAAGGAGTTTGGAGCGCAGGTGGTATTCTCTTCGATTCTTCCTGTTGAAGGTAGGGGTCCGGGCAGAGACAGATGCATCGTGGAGGTGAATGCCTGGCTGCGAAGATGGTGTCGCCAGGAGGGCTTTGGCTTCCTTGACCACAGGATGCTATTCGAGGAAGGACTGCTAGGCACAGATGACGTTCACCTTTCGAAGAGGGGAAAGGCCTTATTTGCGCACAGACTGGCTAACCTAGTAAGGAGGGCTTTAAACTAGGTTCGATGGGGACAGGTGAGCAAACTCCACAGGTAAGTGGGGAACAAGACCTGGGAGATGGGTTGGAAACAGGAGGGAGCACGGGCTATAATGGCAGAGAGGAAGGAGGGTCAGGGCAAAGCTGGGAGGCAAGATCAAACCAGTATCTTAGATGCCTATATACAAATGCAAGAAGTATGGGTAATAAGCAGGAAGAACTGGAAGTGCTAATAAAAAAATACAACTATGACATTGTTGGCATTACCGAAACTTGGTGGGATAATACACATGACTGGATTGTTGGTGTGGATGGGTATAGTTTGCTCAGGAAGGATAGACAGGGGAAAAAGGGAGGAGGTGTTGCCTTATATATTAAAAATGTACACACTTGGACTGAGGTGGAGACGGAAGTGTTGAGAGTCTCTGGGTTAGGCTAAAAGGGGTAAAAAACATGGGTGATGTCGTGCGGGGAGTCTACTACAGGCCACCTAATCAGGTGGAAGAGGTGGATGAGGCTTTTTTCAAACAACTAACAAAATCATCCAAAGCCCAAGATTTGGTGGTGATGGGGGACTTCAACTATCCAGATATATGTTGGGAAAACAACACCGCGGGGCACAGACTATCCAATAAGTTCCTGGACTGCATTGCAGACAACTTTTTATTTCAGAAAGTTGAAAAAGCTACTAGGGAGGGAAGCTGTTCTAGACTTGATTTTAACAAATAGGGAGGAACTTGTTGAGAATTTGAAAGTAGAAGGAAGCTTGGGTGAAAGTGATCATGAAATCATAGAATTTGCAATTCTAAGGAAGGGTAGAAGGGAGTACAGCAGAATAGAGACAATGGATTTCAGGAAGGCGGATTTTGGTAAGCTCAGAGAGCTGATAGGTAAGGTCTCATGGGAATCAAGACTGAGGGGAAAAACAACTGAGGAGAGTTGGCAGTTTTTCAAAGGGACGCTATTAAGGGCCCAAAAGCAAGTTATTCCAATGGTTAGGAAAGATAGAAAATGTGGCAAAAGACCACCTTGGCTTAACCACGAGATCTTGCATGACCTACAAAATGAAAAGGCGTCATATAAAAAATGGAAACTAGGTCAGATCACGAAGGATGAATATAGGCAAACAACACAGGAATGCAGAGGCAAGATTAGAAAGGCAAAGGCACAAAATGAACTCAAACTAGCTATGGGAATAAAAGGAAACAAGACGACTTTTTATCAATACATTAGAAGCAAGAGGAAGACCAAGGACAGGGTAGGCCCACTGCTCAGTGAGGAGGGGGAAACAGTAACGGGAGACTTGGAAATGGCAGAGATGCTTAATGACTTCTTTGTTTCGGTCTTCACTGAGAAGTCTGAAGGAATGTCTAATATAGTGAATGCTTACGGGAAGAGGGTAGGTTTAGAAGATAAAATAAAAAAAGAGCAAGTAAAAAATCACTTAGAAAAGTTAGATGCCTGCAAGTCACCAGGGCCTGATGAAATGCATCCTAGAATACTCAAGGAGTTAATAGAAGAGGTATCTGAGCCTCTAGCTATTATCTTTGGGAAATCATGGGAGACGGGGGAGATTCCAGAAGACTGGAAGGGGGCAAATATAGTGCCCATCTATAAAAAGGGAAATAAAAACAACCCAGGAAACTACAGACCAGTTAGTTTAACTTCTGTGCCAGGGAAGATAATGTAGCAAGTAATTAAAGAAATCATCTGCAAACACTTGGAAGGTGGTAAGGTGATAGGGAATAGTCAGCATGAATTTGTAAAGAACAAATCGTGTCAAACTAATCTGATAGCGTTCTTTGATAGGATAACGAGCCTTGTGGATAAGGGAGAAGCGGTGGATGTGATATACCTAGACTTTAGTAAGGCATTTGATACGGTCTCGCATGATATTCTTATAGATAAACTAGGAAAGTAAAATTTACATGGGGCTACTATAAGGTGGGTGCATAACTGGCTGGATAACCGTACTCAGAGAGTAGTTGTTAATGGCTCCCAATCCTGCTGGAAAGGTATAATAAGTGGGGTTCCGCAGGGGTCTGTTTTGGGACCGGTTCTGTTCAATATCTTCATCAACGATTTAGATGTTGGCATAGAAAGTACGCTTATTAAGTTTGCGGACGATACCAAACTGGGAGGGATTGCAACTGCTTTGGAGGACAGGGTCAAAATTCAAAATGATCTGGACAAATTGGAGAAATGGTCTGAGGTAAACAGGATGAAGTTCAATAAGATAAATGCAAAGTGCTCCACTTAGGAAGGAACAATCAGTTTCACACATACAGAATGGGAAGAGACTGTCTAGGAAGGAGTATGGCAGAAAGATCTAGGGGTCATAGTAGACCACAAGCTTAATATGAGTCAACAGTGTGATACTGTTCCAAAAAAAGCAAACGTGATTCTGGGATGCATTAACAGGTGTGTTGTAAACAAGACACGAGAAGTCATTCTTCCGCTTTACTCTGCGCTGGTTAGGCCTCAACTGGAGTATTGTGTCCAGTTCTGGGCACCGCATTTCAAGAAAGATGTGGAGAAATTGGAGAGGGTCCAGAGAAGAGCAACAAGAATGATTAAATGTCTTGAGAACATGACCTATGAAGGAAGGCTGAAGGAATTGGGTTTGTTTAGTTTGGAAAAGAGAAGACTGAGAGGGGACATGATAGCAGTTTTCAGGTATCTAAAAGGGTGTCATCAGGAGGAGGGAGAAAACTTGTTCACCTTAGCCTCTAATGATAGAACAAGAAGCAATGGGCTTAAACTGCAGCAAGGGAGATTTAGGTTGGACATTAGGAAAAAGTTCCTAACTGTCAGGGTAGTTAAACACTGGAACTGATTGCCTAGGGAAGTTGTGGAAACTCCATCTCTGGAGATATTTAAGAGTAGGTTAGGTAAATGTCTCTCTGGGATGGTCTAGACAGTATTTGGTCCTGCCATGAGGGCAGGGGACTGGACTCTCTGACCTCTCGAGGTCCCTTCCAGGTCTATGAGTCTGAGTCTATGTAACTTTGAAAATACTTATAATGAAATAAAATACAGTACTGAATAAAAGCAAGCATAAAAGAGTGCATTTCATCCACTTTTCATCTTTATTTGGGAACTTCTATATTAAAAACAAACAAACCCAAAGCTCTGAAATTCACACTGATTTAATAGCTGGTTAAACATCAATTAACACCAGCCAACAGTTTCCATTGAATTTTTTTTTTTTTAAACTCAGCCTATCCCAGTCAAAACAGCAGTCAATGGCAGCCTCTATAAATAAGCTAAACAGTTCCCAGGGGGTCAAGCCACCTAAGCAGCTTTCATGATTTAGTGAATATACATTTTCTACTTAAGTACTAATATGCTGCTATTACCATATTAGATGAATTTATCCACAGCTCCCTTCAAGGTCAATCTGAGGTAAAGGAAGTGCTATTATCAGATGAAGGACTGCAGCACAAAAGAATTAAGTGGTTTTCCTAAACGCATAGTTGTCACGATCGGAAATTGAATCCAGACTTCCTAAAACCCGAAGACAGCGTTTCAGCCACAGGATCAGCCTTACATGATAAATTCATCCAGATAGCAGGTGGTGGAGTCAGTTGGTTATAAAAGACTAACAAATCTATTAGATAAAAAAGTTACTAAAAGCTGATAACAGTTGCACTAGTGAGCATTATAGTGGATAACAAAGAGGGGTTAGAATGGAAATTGAGACTTAAGCCTCATCCACACAAAATTATTTTGAACCAGTATAATTCATTTGGATAGGGATGTCATTTGCTTAGTCAAAATGGCTGCAGTGGTATTTGCCCCAGTGTGGACACATTTATAGCAGTATAAAAAAGTGCCTTCTACTAACATAGTTTATTTCCCTTTCCTGAGAAGAATAGCTATACCCATGTAAAGTAACCTTATTGTGATATAATTGCAATGAGCCACTTAAACTATTTTGGAATAGTTAGAGCAGTATAATCGGTGTGGGTGGACAAGTCCTTAGTGTTCATATCTTTCTCAAGTTTATTTTGGGATGAATTTTTCCATGCTTTGCATCTCAACCTGTCCAGAACTATTTTCATGTGCACAAAAAAGAGTAAGAAAGTTCAGCTCAGTCCCTCAGGATTAGCATTTAACTCAAAAAATATATTGCAAAGGTACTGGACTTTCAGACATTAATGTACAGTATTTGCAAGGTACTCGTGCAGTACCACCATGATCACAACCACTCTGGTTACTCACTATCAAACATCAGTGCCTTGACTGACAAAGCTCAGATTAACCTGGAACACAACACAAAGCTTTCCAACAATATGAGCAATCTAGTAGGGAACTTGAAAGCAATATGGAAATCTATCTATGTATGATTTTGACTTGAAAAGCATATTAATAAATGCTGTAGTTCTCTTTGACTGCATCATATTTATGTTTGTATTAGGTCTCCCAAGAAGGGGGAGACCAAAACCAGATTAACGACAAAAAGTGTCCTCTTTAAGAATGCCTCCAAACCAAGTTTGGCCATCAAAGTTTCTAATTCTCTTATTGTTCTAAGAGGCAGGAAGGCATTCTCCCTTTCCCTTAGATAGCAGGTTGAGGAAGGAACAATTTAGCAAAGTTTGTAAGGCCCATACCTCAGAGCCTTGAGTCAGAGCAACCAACTTCTACACAGAAAAAGTCTCCAAAGCTAGTATCCTGAAGCCCCAAACCCACAGCAGTCAACATGGCTGCTGGTCTCATCTCTCTTTCGCTCAGCTTCCTTTTCCTGCTTATATGTAGCCTCAACCTGAGGGCAGGATGCTCCTTAACTGTGCCCAGGCTGCAATTGGCTGTAAGCTTCAGTTTACCTCTTAAAGGGGGTAGCACACCCACCACAATGTCCTCTTCTGAGAGCACCTACCAAAGTTAGTTTTGGATAGTCATTCTTCCTTCCCTAGATGGGCAGAAAAGGGATTGTTTGATAACAGAGACCAAAGCATAGAGGAATCCTTTCATCAGTCCAAGACTAGCTGGGGAGGCCATCCTGTAAGAATGAAACACTGGGTGATCCTTTGACGGTAAAGTTGTATCATACGAGAGTGCTAAATGGATACACTACTGGATGTAGCTGAAGTAGGAGTCTGAGACAATAATTAGTACATAATACGACAAAGAGTCCTGTGGCACCTTACAGATCAGGCGTTGGCAACCTTTCAGAAGTGGTGTGCCGAGTCTTCATTTATTCACTCTAATTTAAGGTTTCGTGTGCCAGTAATACATTTTAATGTTTTTTAGAAGGTCTCTCTCTACAAGTCTATATATTATATAACTAAACTAGTGTTGTATTGTAAAATAAACAAGGTTTTCAGAATATTTAAGAAGCTACAATTAAATTAAAATGTTGATCTTACGCCGCTAGCCCCTCAGCCCACTGCTGGTCTGGGGTTCTGTTCACCTAGGCTGGCAGTGGGCTGAGTGGGACCTGCGACCAGGACCCCAGCTGGGAAGGGTCTGGCAACCAGAACCCCAGACCAGCAGCAGGCTGTGCGGGGCCAGCAGCCAGGACCCCAGACCGACAGCAGCTCAGCCCACTGCCGCTCAGGGGTTCCATCCGCCGGCTCCTGCCGGCCGGCATCCCAGCTGCCGGACCCGCTCAGCCCGCTGCTGGTCTTGGGTCCCG
The DNA here is from genome assembly GCF_025201925.1 of Gopherus flavomarginatus. NCBI lineage: Eukaryota > Metazoa > Chordata > Testudines > Testudinidae > Gopherus > Gopherus flavomarginatus. The sequence goes on along the minus strand of NC_066628.1, from coordinate 40,335,291 downwards.
GCCCTGCCAACATACAGTGGATACCTACCTTCTCCCTGGTTCTGGCCCATTCTCTTCCTCTCTCTGCACTGAGCTGAGGGTGGAAGTGGACCGACAGCAGGGCTGTGGGTGAAGGGTCTGACCAGGAGCTAGAATGAGGGAGGGGGCTCAGGGTTGGGGCAGGAGGTTTGGGTGTGGGGGCACTTACCTGGTCAGCTCCCATTTGGTGTGAGGGGTGTAGGTGGAAATGTGAGTGGGGGTGCAGGAGCTCCTGTTTGGTGCTTAGGCTGGTGGTAGGGATATGCAGGGTGCATGGGATGTAGGGCGTGCAAGAGTCAGGGCAGAGGGCTGGGGGCATGTGAGGAGGTGCAGGTGTCAGGGTAGGGGGGCTGGGTATGTATGGGGGAGCCAGAGTCAGGGCTGGGGTCACGGGGGGTGTGTGAAGGAGTCAGAGGGCTGGGTGGTACAGGGCTCAGGGCTGTGTGTGTGTAGGGGAGGGGGTCAGGGTAGAGGGTGGGTGATTGCCCCCTCCAGAACCCCCAACCCCCCCGCTCCTTGTCCCAACTACCCCCTCCTGGGACCCCACCCCCATCTAAGCCTCTCTGCCCCTTGCCCCCTGACTGCCCCCTGTCGGAGAAAAACTCAGTTCTCGCTTTTTGTTTGGGTGCAGCAAAATCAAATACTCTATTCTAACTCCAGCAATTGCAATAGAGGGAGGGAGTGCCCTAGGACACTGGGTCACCCCAGTCCCAGACAGGTATCTCAACAGGTAAACAATTACAGCAAGCATTTATACCTTTGTTACAGACAATAACAAGCAATAATATAGACAATAATGAGCAACAGCTGCATTTTGTTTATACATAGGCTATCCTGCTATCTTATTTTCCTCACGTTGGGCGCCAGTCTACGTATTTAATTATCAGTGCAAGGTCGTGATAACTTCTCACACAGTTCTTTCCTACTCGCCTCACACTAACCTTGCTTCTACAAATCTCATGTCATTAGGGTTACAGCTGGCCTAACTCTTGCTAACAGACTGACATGCATTAAGATCCCCTACAAATCCTTGTCAATTCTTTCCCTACTTCCACACCCCCTAGGACCCTACCCTCCCATCTGTTCCCTGACTGCCCCAACCCTTATCCACACTCCCGCACCCAGACAGAACCCCCTGGACTCCCATGCCTATCTAACCACTCCCCGCCCCCTGACAGGACCCCCAGAACTCTGGACCCATAAAACCCGCCCTGCTCCCTGCCTGCCACTACCCCTCTCCACACCCCTACCTCCTGACAGCCCCCCCAGAACTCCCGACTCATCCAACCCCCCCAGGTCCTTGTTCCCTGACCTCCCGCCTCCAGAGATGCTCCCACCCTAACTGCCCCCGGGACCCTCCTTGCTCCCTGTCCCCTGACTGCCCTGACCCTTATCCACACTCTGTCCCCTAACAGACCCCAGGACTCCCATGCCCCATCCACCCACCCTGCTTCCTAACTGCCCCCTCCAGAGACCCTCACCCCTAAAACCCCCAGGGATCCCACCCCTCCCATCCAACCCACCCTGCTCCCTGTCTGCCTCCACCCCTTATCCAACCCCCCCCCCCCGGCCCCAAACTCCTTACTATAAGGCTCCCCACTCATCTGGAGTTTTGTCGCCGCTGCGCGCGCAGCAGCTGGGCTCCGGATGAGCAGGGAGCGGTTTTACCTCCCCACAGAGCCAAACGCTGCCCTGCGGGAGCGCACAGCCCCGGCCCCCAGAGCTTTGCACGCGTGGCGGCAGGGCTCCGGCAGAAGGCGGGGGGGGGGCGGCAGCTTGCTGCGCTCAGCCCGGCGCTCCAGCCATGGAGTGCAGACCCTGCAGCTTGCCGCGTCGGCAGGATTTTTAATGGCACACCGGAGTGCAGGCTCCAGCGTGCCATTAAAAATTGGCTCGCGTGCCGTAGGTTGCCAGTCCCTGTTATAGACTAACAGACATACTGGAGCATAACGATTCATCGCTCTGCTCTAGATGAAAAAATTACAGCAATTCATTTTCATTGCAAAAAAATAATTCTGTTAACTGAAAATGAGAACATGCATAAGCGTTCAAATGTTTATTTTAATACTCTGTTTTTCTGTTATCGTGAGGAAAACTAATGAACTTCCATTTACAGTTTCCAATTTATTGATATTGACATCATTACATACAGTTTGTCTATGGTCTATAATTTCTACTTTTTCCTCTGTCGTCCTGATTTCCAGATTTTCAGCTCAGCGCTCAATCCCAGCTCAGAGAATGGATAATACCACTCTTAGCACACAGCTATATTTGCCATTTGACTTCCAGCAACATGAATCCTGCTGGTGAATAAATAGAAAGCTTTGGAAACCATTGCTTTTAGAGGGAATTCTACCTATATTTTGTCTAAGACATTGAATACTGTGGCATTAATGTGCCAAACACAATTTTGATAATATATACAAAAGCCTCATTTCTTCCTTCTCCCATGCAGTCCCTTAATAAAAATTATACCCCCTCCTCCTGTGTAAGAAATTTCTTTTGCTGGGTAATAAAATCATCCTCCTTTTACGCATTGAGTAAGTAGATCTTTTTTTAATTGGATGCTGAGTGTTCATGAC